>NC_064268.1:34801786-37201786 GCF_003254725.2 Canis lupus dingo | reverse complement strand
AAGAAAGAAGAAAGAAGAGAAAGGAAAGAGAGAAAGAAGAAAGAAAGAAAGAAGAGAAAGAAAGAAAAAAAGAGAGAAGAAAGAAAGAAGAAAAAAGAAGAAAAAGAAAGGAAGAAAGATGATAAAGGAAAGGAAGAAGAGGGATCCCTGGGTGGCGCAGGGGTTTGGCGCCTGCCTTTGGCCCAGGGCGCGATCCTGGAGACCCGGGATCGAATCCCACGTCGGGCTCCCAGTGCATGGAGCCTGCTTCTCCCTCTGCCTGTGTCTCTGCCTCTCTCTCTTTCTCTCTCTGTGACTATCATAAATAAATAAATACTTAAAAAAAAAAAAAAAAAAGGAAAGGAAGAAGAAAGAAGAAAAGGGAAAGAAAGAAAGAAAAGAAAAGAAAGAAAGAAAAAGAAAGAAAAAAGAAAGAAGAAAAAGGAAAGAAAGAAAGAAGAAAAGAAAGAAGAAAGAAAGAAAGAAAGAAAGAAAGAAAGAAAGAAAGAAAGAAAGAAAGAAAGAAAGAAAGAAAGAGAAAGAAAGAAAGAAAGAGAAAGAAAGAAAAAAAGAAAGAACAAACCACGCTCAGAGTCACTATTAGGAAATGAAGCAGTGATGACGCTCCAGACACAGACGTTTGAGGACAAGGAAGCGTTTCAGGGGAGAATCCTGAGCTTTGACAGGGGCCTGCGCTGCGGCCTCAGAGCCCGAGAGCCGGGAAGGGCCGCGGGAGGGGCCCCTTGGGCCACCGAGTCAAGCCTCTGGCCCACGAGCCCTGAAGAATCCGCGATCGGCCGTTCGCTCCGGGACTTGAAACTCCCCACGCGCTTGCATTTCATCAGCTGCTTCGAGTTACTTTTAAAGAAACACATTTTCAGTGCGAAATTTTTGACAGAGAGCGCGGAGCAGATGTAATTCTTTGGAATAATTACTTCCTTTGTTGACAGCTCTTTCTTTTTCCTTTTTTTTCTTTTTTTGTTTCCACAGCACCCACTTGCAATTAAATAAAACAGTCATTGAGACCTCTGAATTCGCTCAGAATCACTGTCCCTTTGGTCGCCTCCCGAGATCCTTCATACGTCCTTGTGGAAAGAACGTCTTGTCGCAGACGCCGTGTGCTGGGACAGAGGGCTTGGAGTCTTCCGATTTGTCGCCGTAAACTCATAATATTCAGGAAATTTTTAACTGGAAAATCATCACAATGAACGTGAAAATCCAAGGCTAGAGACCAGAGGGGAGCGTAGGTCTCTCGGGGAGGGAAAGGAGACTGGCTTGGCTCTGTTGGTTGGTTGGGGGGTTTTTTGCTTTTTTTTTTATGCAAATTTCGAGCGCGGGGAGGGATGTAGTGCCATCCGTGTTAGAGACGTCCACCCACACGCTGCCCCCCGTGTAGACGGGAAACCCCGGGTCTAACTTGGCCTTGACCGAAGTGAGTCTTTCTGAGCCTCCCCCTGAGACACGGGGTGTTCAAAGCTGATGGGAAATCGTCGGGTGAGTCTTGGGGGTTTTAACGCGGTTCAGGCAGGGCCTCCCCTGCCCCGGCCCCTGCTCGCCCCGTGCCCTCCCCCTCCAGGGGCACTTCTCACTTCTCCAGAAGGCACCACCGTCCCCTCCCAAGACAGAGCAAGCCACCCCCGGGAGCGGCCCAGGCGGCCTCCCCCCGGCGCCCCGGCCGTGTCATCCTTCTATTAGGACAGCACCCGCGCCCCGGCCTCTGACTTCCCCCCCGGGGGGCCCGGGCCGAAGCGGTCCCCTGCTCCCGTGACTCTGGGGCCCATTTGGCCCAGCCGCC
Source organism: Canis lupus dingo (assembly GCF_003254725.2). Lineage (NCBI taxonomy): Eukaryota > Metazoa > Chordata > Mammalia > Carnivora > Canidae > Canis > Canis lupus. The sequence goes on along the minus strand of NC_064268.1, from coordinate 37,200,012 downwards.
GAGCCCTCCAGGATCCAGCCTCAGTTTCCCCGCCGTCCTCGGCCGGCCGTCTCCCCCGAGCCCTCCGTCCTGCCACAGGGGATGCCGCTGCTCTCGGGCACACGCGGCCCACTCCTGTCCACCCTCAGGCCCCGTCTCAGGAAAGTAGCTCCGAAGGGCCGGCGGGGCCTCGGGGGACCCGGGACAGTCAAGCCACCGTCGGGCCCCTCCCGACAACCAGTTCCCAGCTCTGCTCCTTTGCTCTTCAGTTTGCGGAGCCCGGAGGGAGAGTCGGGGGCGGCCGGCCAGTCCCGGGGGAGGCCCCGCTCAGGCCGCCCCGCCTGCGGGGTCCCGGGGGGCCAGAGCTCAGGACCCCCGCCCCGGACGTTCCGGCCTCGCTGTCGTCCTGCGGGTCCCCGGGAGGGGGCGGCCCGGGCCGAGGGCATGGAGCTCTCAGCGTGGGGGGACAGGCGGCCGGCGTGCCCGGGGCATCCGGGATCCCAAGGACCCTGGGCGCCTGCCGGGGCCACAGCCCGGGAACATCGAGAACGGGGCCTTGCTTAGGCTCAGCCCGTCTGCTCGGCACAGCTGCTCCCGGCCCCGCCCTGTCCCTCATCCCCGTCCCCTCCCCGGGGTGTTGAGGGCCCGGCCCCCCTCGAGCTGGGGGCTTCGGGTCCCTTCCCCGCCTGCCCGGGTCTCCCCCGGACCCCCGAGAGCAAGGCCCCGGGGCCTAAGTGAGGCTCCCAGCAGCCCGAGGCGGTAGTGGCCCGGCCGGGAAGCGGGAGGCCTGCAGGTGGCCGAGCGGGCGCCCTCCCAGCTCTGTCCCAGCCCCATCCTCCCCGGCCGGGCCGCGGCCACCTTCCCGGGGGAAGCCCCAGGGAGGCCGCCAGGGCCGCGCACGCTCCGGGAGGATGGCTCGCCGTCCGGAAGGCTGAATTCCTTAAAGAAAGAGAGAAAGCAGAGAGCGAGCTGTCCCCGCACGGCAGTCATCGGCCTCCGTGAGGCCCGAAGGGTCGGGAGCTGCCTGTGCGCGGAACGGCGACCCGGGAGGTGACCGGGCCCGGGAGCGCCCCGGGACAGGCACCCGCCCGCGCTGGGCCCCCGAGGCTCAGGCCTGGGGCAGGACTCTCGGAAATTGCCAGACACGAAGTCGTGCAGAATCCAGCCTTGGGGGGCGGGGGGGGGGCGTGAACCGGGCCCCGCGGCCCTTCCCGTTCAGGGCCCAAGGCGACCCTGCAGGGGTCCCCCCCCCATCCCGGCGCCGGGTCAGGCTCCTGGGGCGATGCGGACTCACCGCCACGACCGACCGGAAGCCACGACAACGGCAGCGAGGTGACCGGGCCTCAGTGCCACGCGTCGGCCGTCCTCACCGGCAGGGGACGCGTCGCTCAGCGTCTTGCTTTGGTCCCGCTCTGCGGTGACGGTCGGACACGACGCAGGAAGGCCAAGCGGCTGGGGAGGACACTGGCCTCTCTCCCTTAGGAAACGGACTTTCTTACTCCTCTACGTGGAGGCCGAAAGGAACTTGACAAAAACTCAACATCAACGCTTAATTCTTAAAAAAAAAAAAAATTGCTTAGTAATGTAGAAATAGAAGGAACAAAAAGTTAGGACCCAAACGAGACAGAGAACGTGTGGGCAAAACCAGCAGCTGATGCGATACGCGTGGTGACAAAGGGAGGCCTGTGGACACCGAAAATAACGGCCGGCGTCCCCCGTCACCGGGCTGAACGTGGCTGCAGCGTCCGGTCGCGGAAATAACGAGGAAAATAGCGAAGATGCAGCTTTTGGGAAGGAGACAAAGTTGTGGTTCGCATACAGTGTCACCGCTGGTCTAAAAAACCCAACCCAATTAACTAAAAAAATAAAAATAAATAAAAAATAAAACTACCGGTCTGAACAGAGAGAGCCGAATGGGGCAGAAAGACGTGAGATCGACGTCGTCGTTTTCCTCGGTTCCGCGCCCTCCAGCTGCGATTCACGGTTCACGGGCAAACCCCACGCGTGGACTGATGCCCAAAGGGAGGATACTTAGAAATCGGATCCCACAGAATAGTAAGAGAATACGCTGCTGTGACCGAGGACAGAGTCTCTGTGCCCGAGGGACGGCCCGTGCCTGTAACTCCCTACGTCGTAACAAGTCACAGGGACAGCACAGGCGCTGCCCGCGCTTCAATACGTGGTCGGATCCTAAGAGGGAAACGGCCCTAGAGAAAGAATAAAAGGACACTTCTTGACGTAAGAAAAGACACAAACGGACAAGGGAACACTGGAGGTTTGTCTGACCTCACCGGGGCTTGGGAAAATGCAACGCAAAACAATAAAAATATGGCTTCTCCCTAAGATAAAAGGAATTTAAAAGATCCATCTCGGGGCACGTGGGGGGGCTCAGCAGTTCAGCACCACCTTCGGCCCAGGGTGTGACCCCAGGGTCCTGGGATCGGGTCCCGCGTCGGGCTCCCTGCGTGGGGCCTGCTTCTCCCTCTGCCTGCGTCTCTGCCTCTCTCTCTGCGTCTGTCATGAATAAATAAATAAAAATCTAAAAACTAAAAAAATAAAAATAAAAGATTCATCCTATGCCAAATCAGCAAGAGGAGGACATGATTCACGACCCCCAATAATTTATGACTCTTGTTTTGTTTTCTCTTCCAGATACTTCGACCCTATTAGGATGCCCCGGGGCAAAGGCTGGTTGTCCGAAAAGCCGTCCCTAAAGTGAGGCCCTGAGAGCAACAGCGTCCGCTTCTCTGGGAAACGGGCCGGAGACGCCGATGCCCGGTCCCCACCCCAAAACTAGTGGATCCGAATTGCTGGAGGTAGGGCGGGAGGCACACCGATATTTGGGAGCCAAGCACTCAGGTCGGGGGGTCCTGGGATCGAGTCCCACGTCGGGCTCCCTACACGGAGCCTGCTTCTCCCTCTGCCTGTGTCTCTGCCTCTCTCATGAATACATAAATAAAATCTTTTTTTTTTCTTAAAAAAAAAAAGGAAGAGGCACCAAGCAGTGCCTCGATTATCTCCCTTGTAGGAGTTTTGCACAAGATCGCTTGTGGGGACCCGGAGCCCAGCGGTGTGTGTTTAACTCGTATGGCGGTTTGGCCGTAAAGTGTGGGACACGTTGTGCACGTGTGACCTCTGGAAGCACACCCGGCACCCAGGGGACAGGGCCACGCCGCACGGGGCGTTCTCGGGGCAGAGAGGCAGGTCCGCTCCCCGCAGGTCCGTGCACACGGTTTCTTGAGCTCCTGTTACGGGGCTGATGGTTTAGGTGACGTGGCAGGGAACCATTCCATGCACAGGCCTGGTTTTTGGGTTTTTTGGTTTTTTTTTTTCCCCTGACTTAATTCCATGGGACGAATCTCCAGGCCTGGGATAACTGTGCGGGGCATGAAGAATAGGAGCGTCTGATAGTTCTTGCCGCGTGTCCCCGTGCCGCTTTCCAAGAGGGTTTGTCCTCCAGCGACGCCAGCTGTCCTGCGAGCCGAGCCGCAGCCCCACCTCCCCACACAGGGCATAACCTTCTATTTTTATGGGCTTAACGTGTCGCCCCAAGGCGGCTCGATTCTACTTTCTTTGCTTTCTAACGAGGTCGGAGATTTTTCCCGTGTGTTCCTTCGGCGCTTGCGTCGCCTCTTGTGTGACTCATCTGGGGAGGGTTCCTTGATGATCAGAGATGCCACTTCAACGGAGCCTCACTCGAGAAGGTCCTGGAAACAGAATCACGTTCCAGGTTTGGTTCTAGGTGAATGGGAGCGTTGGGAAAAAAAAAATAAATCAATAAGGAATCCCTCCTCTGCATTGGCAGAGCCTCCATGGAAGGATCCGCTTGCGCTGCTGCAGGGCAGCCTCTAGCCCGTGGGACTCGGCGTGAATCGGGAAAAAAAGAGGCCTCTTCTCCTAACTCTGGGAAACGAACTAGGGGCGGGGGTGACCGGGTGACGGGCACGGAGGGGGGCACTTGACGGGATGAGCACTGGGCGTTATTCCGTATGTTGGCAAATTGAACACCAATAAAAAATAAATTTATTAAAAAAAAAAAAAAAGGGGGCCTCTTGCTGGGGCCGCGTCCCATGGCCGGGGAGTGTCGTCTGCACTGGCTCCCTCGCCCACGGGCTCCTGCGCCCTGGCCAGCCCGCCGGCCCGCCGCGGTCACCCCCGGCTCCAGCCCAGAAGCCCCCATTTTCCGAAAACCACAACAAAGCGGCAGGAGGACTTCTGCTCCTTCCTGCTCCTCCGGCCTTTGCTTCTTGCCTGGTGGTTTCGCCGCTTCCCGGGGACTTTTCCATGGTTTGCAAGGAAGCCCTGGGCTTACGCTGGGAGGGGTGGGGGGGCCCTGAGGAGGGGGTCGGGGGCACCTCCCCCACTTCCTAGCAGCGAGAAGGAGGCGAGCGTGTCCCTGAAGTCATCCCCGTGGTGTCTGAGGCAGTTCCCTGCGGGACCCCTCCCCGCCGGCTTTGGCGCCTTCGAAGAACTTTCTGGCTCTGCCTCGCCTGGTCCCCGACCGTCGAGCTCTCCGTAACCCTCCTTGTCCTTCCAGATGTCGACAGTCACTCGCACCGCCGGCGTCACGCGCCCACGCGTTTCCAGCTCACAGGACGAGCCCCGGTTCCACGCAGCCCTTCCTCCACCGCCTGCCACGCTGCTTCCTCCGAATGAACCGTGCCCACCAGTCTACACCGCGAGCCTCCCAGGCCCTGCCGAGCCGCGGGGCCCGGGCTGCAGCCCGGCGAGCCCTCCGCAGCCGTCGTCACAGGCCTACGGCTGCCTCGCCGAGCCCAGGGGACACTACCCAGTCCTCATTGCCAATGGAATAAATTAAATAATCAAATAAATAAACAAGCAACAATACATATACGTCTGTGCCACATGGAGGAGCAAGCCCGCCTGCCAACGCCGGCCTGGCTCGCCCAGCGTGGAGGTGACTCACCTCGCACAGACGTCCTCGAGCCGCAGTCAGGCCCCGGCGACCACGGCCCGCGCCTACGCGGCCCACTCCGGCCTACGGCGCGCCCGCGTGGTGCACGATCCTCAGGACGCGGGCGCTGCTGAGTTTGGGGGTAACGGGGACGTGCCGCGGACCCCTGAGGGCGGTAACGGTGAGGGGCTCAGACACTCCCCCAGTCTCCCGTGTTTGCAGCCTCCTGGCCGAAGCATGTGAAGGCCGGTGCTTCAAAACCATCACGTCCCACTGGTGTTTCTTGGGCTTCTCCTGCCCGTGCCCCCCTCTACTCTACCTTCATGCTTAAATGAGTGACTTCCTGCCCTCGGAACTTGGCGCCTCCCAAACACCTATTTAAATCGCAGACCTCGGGCAGCCCGGGTGGCTCAGGGGTTAAGCATCTGCCCTCGGCCCAAGGCGTGACCCCGGGGTCCCGGGATCGAGTCCCGCGTCGGGCTCCCTGCATGGAGCCTGCTTCTCCCTCTGCCTGTGTCTCTGCCTCTCTCTGTGTCTCTCATGAATAAATAAACAAATAATTAAAAAGATAAATAAATAAAAAAATACAATAAATCTCAGACCTCTTCGCTGAGCCAGATCTGTATGGCCAACGCCAAATGCATCTCCGGCGCCCGCTGCGCGTGTGGTCCTAAGGGGAATGTCACCGTCACCCGACCCGTCACCCAAGTCAGGACCTGAGAGTCACGCTGGGCCTCTCTCACCCCCCAGGCCGCGGGGTCCCGCTTATTCCTCCTTCCCCCGTCCCCTCGCGCGTCTCCATCCCTGCTTCCGCGGCCCTCGCTGAGGCCTTCACTTCCTTCACCCCGACCTCCTGTGTCCCTGTGGAGGCCCGGGTGGCCCAGCCTCGGGGTTGGCCCGACTCACCAGGACCCACGCGCGGAACAGTGCAGGGTGTGTTTCCAGAAAGTGGGGAGGCCTGTGCACCTGGCAGCACCAGCACCTCCCGACCCGGTTCCCAGGGTCTCCAGCCAGTTGGCCAAGTGGGGGAGAAGCACCCAGCCCAGCGCAGGGAGGGCCCCAGGGGCGTCACCAGGGTGCCCCACAGCTCACGCCCGCCCCACCACGGAGATGGGAGCAAGGCCACGGGGCCGCACGGGCAGCTGGGGGGGCCTAGCCGTGGGGGGTCCTGGAAAACCGCTGGGCTCCCCGCTAAAAGCGGCTATTTGCTCGAGCTTCACTCTGCTCCCCGCGGGGTCCGACGTGCAGCCTGCTGACGTGTGGCAGGAGAGCGAGCCGCGAGCGACAGGGGCGTCTGCAGAGGCCTCCTCCGACCCCCCGCAGCCCCGGCCTGGCTCCAGCCGTTTCCTCCAGGAAGCCCTCCCCGACCCAGGCCCAGGTAGAGGCGGCTCCCCTGGGAGTGACGTGTAGGCCCCGGCTGTCGCCTGTCTGGGGCCCGGGGGCACCGCGGGGACTGTCCTGTCGCCTGCTTCCGTGGGCCTCCGCCGGCAGGTGCAGCTCCGGCCGTCTGCACCTCGCAACCCACTGGCAGCCGCCGGGACACACGGGGACAGAGAAAACACGGGGAGGCAAATAGAGTTCGGGCCCCCGGGTGAAGGGCCCCCACGCCCAGCGAGGCTCACCCGGTCCCCTCACCGTCTCCATCAAAGCCCTTGCAGCGGCCTCCCCGCGCTCCTGGCCAGGCCCCGGCCTCCCACCTCGGCCTATGTGGTGCACACATTGGGGCGGCTCCGGGCCGGGTGACAGTCCCCCCTCTGCCGGTGGCTGGTGGCCCGAGCGCCAGGGTCCCCGCTCTGCCCGCCCGCTGCCTTGCCTGAAGCTGGGGCCCCTGGAGCCGCACCCCATCTCTCACGCCCCACCCCCGCCCGCCCCTAACCCCCCTGTTCCTGAGGAAGCAACTCAAATATATCTTCCTTCTGGGGCCCCTGGGGGCTCAGCGGGTGAGCGTCTGCCTTGGGCCCAGGCCGCGACCCCGGGGTCCCGGGATCGAGTCCCGCACGGGGCTCCCCGCAGGGACCTGCTTCGCCCTCCGCCTCTGTGCTTCGTCTCTTGCTCTCTTGCTCTCTCTCAAATAATAAATAAGATCTTTAAAGAATAATCGTAATATCTTCTTCTGAAGCCCCCCCGGCGCACAGAGGTCCTACAACCTGCTCCCGGAGGGTCGAACCCCACGGAGCTACCTCGACACCGGGTGCAGGACAGTCCTGTTCATGCACTGGGCCCGGTGCCCAGGGGTGGCCTCGCTCGCCCCCACTTACTGCGATTTGCAAGGAACTCGCCCCCTTCCTCCGGGGCTGGACGCAGTTGGCCCGTGAAGACCCCAGTAAAGGTCCCAAAGCTGGGAAGCCAACCGAGTCAAGACACCCCCACCCCTTCTGCCCCGCCCGGCCTCCGGGATGCTCCTGACAATGTTCCTTGGCCTCCCTCACCCCCACCCCCCTCCATCCCCCGCCCAGGTGTCCCCCTGCTTCCTGCCCCCACCGCACCCGGGCTCCTGGACCCCAGCAAGCGCCCCCCCACCCCTGCAGCCCTGGGCCAAAGGCAGCTCCTGCTCCTCCTGAGCCCGGGGGGCCGCCCAGCCCCGACAGCCCCGCTCCCCCCTCCGCAGGCGACAAGTCTCCGCGGTAAATTCCCGCGGGTTTAAAGTACAGAGTGATGCTGTCTGGGTGAGCGCACCCCGACTCGGCGGGACCACCTCTGGATCCAGGTGCTCGAGGCAGGACGGGGCTGCGACCCGCCTAGTAAATGCTCGTGCTGAGGGCGACGGGGCCTGGGGTCTGTGCAGCGGCCGGAGGACGGGGGGTGCAGGGACCCTGGGAGCTGGGACCCCGGAGCGCCCGCCGCCCGACCCTTGGCCTTCTGCCCCCGGAGGAGCAGCGCCGTCGCAGGAGAAGCTGCGCCCACGGGGGGCATATTCCTTCCCTGTGATTCACGCACCCAGCAGCCTCTGGTTTCCCGGAATTCGCGCTAAGTGGTAGCTTTCAAAGATGATGATGTTTGCCAACAATCCCTGGGGCACCACTTTACATTTTCCTAAAACAAAAAGAGGATTATTCTGTCCATATTTCTCCTTTCCACGGCGTCCGCGGGCGGCAGCTCTTCCCGCTGGCGTCAGGGAGCAGTCGTCCCGGGTGGGGGAGGACCACCCGGTGGGGGAGGACAACCCGGCTTGGGCTTTAAACGCCACCTGTCAATTAGGGTCGACAAGCCAGCGTCCCGACCTCCTCGGGCCTTCCCACCCACCCTCCTGCCCTCAGTCCTTGCTGGTCACGGGGAAGAGGGCAGGGATGGACGCGGGGCGCTGGGTCCTTGCCAGCTTCCCAGCACCCCATCCCAGCACCCCCTATCCCAGCACCCCCATCACAGCACCCCGTTCCAGCGCCCCCTTCCTAGCACCCCCGTCCCAGCACCCTATCCCAGCACCCCATCTCAGCACCCCCTGTCCCAGCACCACATCCCAGCACCCCGTCCCAGCACCCCGTTCAGCACCTCCTTCCCAGCACCCCATCCCAGCAGCCCCGTCCCAGCACCCCCGTCCCAGCATCCCCATCCCAGCACCCCATCTCAGCACCCCTGTCCCAGCGCCCCCTTCCCAGCACCCCCTTGCCAGCACCCCTGTCCCGATTCTCAGCCCCGCACCATCACCCGGAGCAACAAGCTCCGAGGCTGCATCAGGGACACTGAGGCCGCGACCCTGTGGATCTAATCAAGTGGAGTGGAGCAGTTCCTGCTGACTTGCTGTCCCCCCCCAGACGTGTGCTGCCCCCCGGCCCAGGGTCCAGCCCCCCAGCAAGGCCCTGCTCCCCGAGAGGCCCGGGGCACCCTCCTGCCGGCCCCAGCGCGGCTGTCCCGGGAGCCTCTTCTCCCCTGCCTGGTGCTGCACCTGCAGACGTGGCCTCCGCAGGCCCCGGGCAGTGTCCCCACCCCGTCCTGTCACGTCCGGAGTAGTTACCGAGCTAATTCTTCAAGATCCAAGGTCCTCCACATCTTGCAAGCGCTGGTCTTGACCGAGCGCAGCCTCCCCAGGCCTCCCCCACCCGCGTGTGTCGCCCCGTGTCACTGCTGCCTTGGGAGAACTCCGGGTGATGGTCACCGATGGGAGCATCACTGGGCCTGCAGGGGCAGGAGCCAGCACCAGAGACCCCACAGCCACCGGGCCACGCGCCCACAGACTCAGCGCAACTGTCCCCGGCTCTGGCCGCACCGTCGGGGCTCCCGTCGCTGCCCGACAGCAGCAGGGGCCTCCCAGGGTTACGGCCACTTTCCTACTTACGTTCCCTCAGGGTCACTTCCCTTCTGGGCCCATGGGCCACGGTGGGGGAAGCCTCCTCCAGCGACGGGCGCCGACCGCCTCGCTGGCCCCTTCCACGGAGAACAGATGTGGCCTGGAGCCCCCGCAGTGCTTGTAGCGCCATGAGGCTCCCAAAACACACTAAAGGTTTCGTTGCCTGTGTGCCCGTCTCCTCCTTCCTGCCAGTCACCGCCCATCCCTCGCGGACGGACCGTCTCTTGACTAATAATATTTGACGTGAGTGTGAATTGGCTCACCTCCCCCTTGGCTTTTTTAATCATCCAATAAATACAACTTCTTTGTAGAAAGTCATATAAATAAAAGGGAAATATTAGTGATTACAAGCCCCGCCACCCAGGTGGGTACTAAGGGGGGCAGTGTGATGAGCACTGGGTGTTGGACGTAGGTGATGAACCCCCGAATTCTATTCCCGAAACCACTATTGCACTGCACGTCAACTAACTAGAATCTAAATAAAAATTGAAAACAACAAAACAGAAGCCCCCCCCCCAAAAAAAGAAATCCCACCACCCAGAGAAATCACTGTAGTCTCCATCTTGCCTCATTTTAACCATAAAAATATCTTTGTATACATGCAGATTTTCTTTAACATATTTTTTTTAATTTTTTTTTTAATCTATTTATGATAGTCACAGAGAGAGAGAGAGAGAGGCAGAGACACAGGCAGAGGGAGAAGCAGGCTCCATGCACCGGGAGCCCGACGTGGGATTCGATCCCGGGTCTCCAGGATCGCGCCCTGGACCAAAGGCAGGCACCAAACCACTGCGCCACCCAGGGATCCCCATGCAGATTTTCCAAATAAAATTATATTATGCACGTGAGTTATTTTTAGGTAAAACTGTGTTATCTAGGGTTCCATGGACTTTAAGGAGAAGAGGGGGTTTTGTGGCAAAGAATAAAATGTGTTATATATTTAAATAAATCTGATTAATTTCTCCTATTCAATTTATCTGTGATCATAGATACTTCTGGTTGGGTAAAAACTCAAAGGAATCACGCTGATGTTTCCTTCCAGTTTGTTCTGATTCTTTTCCTCACTCCCCATATAGATCTTGGGTCACGCACTTCGACGCTCAGTGTGTACAAGTGCATTGCAGTGACATTACTGGCGTCTGTGTGTCGACAGTCCGACGGCCGTCTTCCGTCCTCACTGTCCCTTTTACAAGAACACAAGGAGCCATCGTGTTAAAATGGCCCATACGTGCTGGGCCTACTGTGTAGGTGCCCGGGGGACACGTGGGGAACCAGCGGGAGGCCCTGCACTCGGAGCCGAAGCTCCCACCTGGGCCGGGCTTGGGGGCCCAGAGTGTAACAGAGCTGCCCGGGAGCCCGAATTTGAGGACTTGGCCATGCTGCTCCCAGGTGCCGTCAACCCGGTCCCTAATGCATACGGGGCCTCTCTGGACGTCTCCTGTGGGGGAAGCAGGCGGCCCCATCCTGGGGCTGGACACCGGTCGCATGGCTCGGCCCCTGTGCCTGCCCGCTGCACGTCCCCAACGCTCCTCGCAGGCCCCGCGCTTGTCGTGTCCCCTCGGTGCCCAGAGCACCTCAAGGCTTGCCGCTGCCTCGGTCCTTGCTCCCTGGGGTGCTGACTGTGCTCCTGGGTGCTTCCAGGCTGACCTAATTTCTCCGCGGTCCCACCAGCCTTGCACTTCAGCTCACATTTCCCTTCCTTTCGCTCCCATCCCGCTGTCTCACCGTAACGCCTCGTATCTCTTCTTCAGAGATACCTTCTTCTTCCCAATTTCCTCGGGGCCCTGAGAGTGCTCCACAAATGCTCCCTGAAACGCCATCGTCTTTCCTGAGATGCACCCATCCTCTGGTTCTGAGAGCCATGGCCATCCTCTGATCCCATGCGGCAGAGGGTGGTCTTTTCATATATCCCATTTCGGTCTTGTTCTGTGGCTATTTGCTAATTTTTAAAATCATTCATTTAACTGGAAAACATATTCATTGAGGAGCTCCAGAGGGCAGGCAACAATACTGGAAGGGTAATGCTGGAAAAAACAAACAAACAAACAAACACTAGCTCACAGTCTCGTTCTCTGTTGCAAAAGAGACTTTAAACAAGTAAGAAAACAAGTATCTGGTAGGAATGGGGCAAGGTATTAAAGAAAAAGAAGGAAAAAAATAAAAATAAAAAATAAAGAAAAAGAAGGGAGTCCTAGGGATCCCTGAGTGGCACAGCGGTTTGGCGCCTGCCTTTGGCCCAGGGCGCGATCCTGGAGACCCGGGATCGAATCCCACGTCGGGCTCCCGATGCATGGAGCCTGCTTCTCCCTCTGCCTGTGTCTCTGCCTCTCTCTCTCTCTCTCTCTCTCTCTCTCTCTCTCTATGACTATCATAAATAAATAAAAATTTAAAAAAAAATTTAAAAAAAAAAAAAAAAGAAGGGAGTCCTACCAGCAAGAATATTGGAGAGAACCCGCCATAGAGCGGATGACCCTCCAGACCTTTTGGGAAGTGACACTGAAGGTGAGAGACGGAAGATGAAAATGAGCAAATCCATATGAAGAAAGAGGGAGGCGTGAGCCAGGAAGGTGTGAAGCACAGCACGTGCCAATGCCCTGCGGCCCGAAACCCTCTTGCTCGTCTCTGCCGCCAACACGCCGCAGCATCTAAAGTGAGAGAGACCCACGAAGCCGGGTCGCGCCCAGGCTTGGCCGCTCTTGGAGATGCTACGGGAGGTTACTAGGACCTTCAAGGAAAGGAGCGCACGGTCTGACCGATGCCTTAAATCCCCTGTGGTGCCGCTGGGAAGCACGAGGTGGAAAACAGTAGAAGCGGGGAGTCTGTTGGATGCAGTCAGTGAGCCGGGTGAGAAATCGTCATAGCTTAGGTGTCGGCAAAAAGGATTCGAGATGTATTTTGGGATCGGAATTTTGGATTAGGCAAACTGGGTTAAACGTGGTGCAGAAGGGGGTTCGTTAAACAGGAGGAAGGAGGTGCCGGGCTTTGGGCTCGAGCGATTGGGTGGACAACACCGCAGTTGCTGAGACGTGCGAGCCCCGCAGGGAAGCAGGTGTAGGACTGAGAATCAGCAGTTCAGTTTGGGACAGGAGAAGTGTGTGATGCGTTTAAAGAATAGACTAGATTGAGGGGGCACCTGGGGGGCTCAGCGGCTGAGCAGCTGCCTTCGGCTCAGGACGTGATCCTGGGGTCCCGGGATCGAGTCCCACATCGGGCTCCCTGTAGGGACCCTGCTTCTCTCTCTGCCTGTGTCTCTGCCTCTCTCTGTGTCTCTCATGAATAAATAAATAAAATCTTAAAAAAAAAAAAAAGAAGAAGTCTACAGAAGACTGCAAAGAACTGAGGCGAGTGGGCCCCGGTCGGACTGCGCGGGCTAACCTGTCTGTCGGTGGCTTCCGTCGTTCGTTCTGTCCCAGGAAGGCGACTTTCCACGTCGGTGGGCTGGTGGCTTGGTGACCACTCCCGGTCCGCCGGCCCATCTGGAGCAGCCCCGCAGGCACCCAGGCCAGCCCTGGGGGGCGAGGCCTTACCCGCCTCCTCGTGAAACCCCGAGTTACTCAGAAGACGATCAGAGAAAATCCCCGACTCGCTTTTCACGGCCGTGAGCTCCGTGTCCCCTCCTTATTTTAGCCACACCGCCCATCCTACCCCGCAGCCCTGAGCCCGGTGACTTAACGGGGCTGAGAGGGCTTCTAGGATTTCCTTCCTTCTCTGTCACTTCCGTCCGGTCCTGCTAGCGCCGGGCTTAATAGAAATTCTTTGAATTTTGTGGAATGTGGTTGGCACCGTTCCCCCGATTTCAAAACAGATCGGTTGGGGGTGTTTTATTTTTGTTTCTTTAATGTCTTTCGGCCATTCCCAATTCTGAGAAAAGCTTCAGAGACGTATATATACGCCGTCATCTTGGCCAAGAGTCTGTGGCAACTGGCATGGTTCCTTGATTCCCCTAAATGCGCTTAATTCAGATCTAAATATTCTTGGAAAATGTGTTAAAAATAGGCCTTTTCAAATCCACAACCTAAAAAGGCCTTGTGTCTTGGTGTCTATTTGATGACACCGCCTGGCCCTGTACCGATGGAATCGCACAACGTGAACAAGGACGTTTAAGGTTCTAATGCAAACAAGTGGTACATGCACACGGTGGAGTATTATTCAGCCCCAAAAAGGACTGAGGTTCAACATGGATGAAACACGCAACATTACGCTAAGGGAAAGTAGCCAAACGCCAAAGACCACGTATTATATGGTCTCGTTTACATGAATGTCCTTTACATAGATCTAGAGAGACACAGAGAAGGCCAGCGGTTGCCAGATGCGTGAAGGGACGCGGAGCGACTTCGCACAGAAATGGGCGATGGAAAGGGTTTGGAATTAGCAGGTGGAGGCTGATGTTCGCACAACTTTCTGAACATACTGAAAACTACGGACGCTTCACGGTACACGAACTACATCTCAATAAAAAAAAAAAAAATTCTCATGCAACCTCCATGGGCTTGAAACCTGTCGAAAAATTTCAAGCCGGGGATCCCTGGGTGGCTCAGCAATTTAGCACCCACCTTAGGCCCAGGGCCTGACCCCTAGAGTCCCGGGATCGAGTCCCACGTCGGGCTCCCTGCATGGAGCCTGCTTCTCCCTCTGCCTGTGTCTCTGCCTCTCTCTCTCTCTCTCATGAATAAATAAATAAAATCTTAAAAAAAAATAAATAAACCAGATGAATGGAATAACCACTTAAAATAAATTAAAACTGAATAATCTTTGCCTGCTTATGGTTTAGTTCATATTCACAAATGCAATCTCTGACTGCAATTGTGGATTTGTCTATTTCTCCTTTCCATTCTATTGGCTTTTGTTTCATATATTTGAAGCTCTGATATTACATGTACACACATTTTTAAAAAATATTTATTATTTATTTGAGAGGGAGAGAGATAGAGAGAGTAGGGGGAGGAGTAGAAGGGCAGGGAGAGAGAATCCCAGACGTGGAGCTCGATCTCATGACCCTGAAGTCACGACCTGAGTTGAAACTGAAAGTCGGACACCCGATCGACTGAGCCATCCGGGGCCTCCCGCGGGTACACACACGTAGAGTGATAATGACTTTTTGATGAGCTGACGCCTCTTATGTTAAGAAATGTCCCGGCTGCCCGGGCGGCTCAGCGGTTTAGCGTCTGCCTTCAGCCCAGGGCGTGATCCTGGAGACCCGGGATCGAGTCCCACATCCGGGTCCCCGCAGGGAGCCTGCTTCTCCCTCTGCCTGTGTCTCTGCCTCTCTCTCCGTGTCTCTCAGGAATAAATGAATAAAATCTTAAAAAAAAAAAGAAAAAAGAAAAAAGAAATGTCCCAGTTTACCCTTTGTAAGAGCCCTTGTGTTAAAAATCGGTTTTCCAATTCAACAATCGTGTTTTCCTCCACATCATTTAGCAGATCATGACATTCACACTAAATACTTTAGGATTATTTTCTATTGCTTCTATTATCTCTGTTACCTTCCGGATCCGGTTCTCTTGGCTACTTTTTTTAATAGCGTTTGTTAAAAAAGTAGTTTCCGGTTCACAGCAAAACTGAGCGGACAGTTGCCACATGCCCCCTGCCTGGACAAACGCGTAGTGTCCTCCACGACCAACATCCTAGGCCGGAGTGGAAGGTTGGTTACACTCAATGAACCTGCACGAGTACGTCATTGTCACCCAAAGCCACAGTTCCAACAAGAGTTCACTCCTTGTGTTCACGTTCTACGGGTTTGGACAAATATATGATAATGACACGCATGTGCCTTGATACTACCAAAGTAGCTTCACTGCCCTAAAACCTTCCTTGCTCCCCTGGATCATCCCTCCTTCCCCCTAACTCCTGGCACCCACTCACCATTTAACTGCCCCCTTATTTTTGCCTTTCCCGGATGCCATATAATGGGAATTACACTATATGTAGCCTTTCCAGCTTGGCTTCTCTCACTTGGTTCACACATCGACGGTTCTGCTATGTCTTTTCGAGGGTTTGTAGCTCGTTTCCTTTTAGTGCTGAACAATGTTCTCTCACCGGACGGGCCACAGTTGATTGACCCACCTACTTGCTGAGGGACAGCTTGGTTGCCTCCAAGCGTTGGCAATTAGGGATAAGCTGCCACACACATGGGCTCGTGTGGCCGTAAGTCCCAGCTCCTTTGGGTAAATCCCAAGGAGCCCAGTCGCTCGATCACACGGCAGGACTGTATTAAGCCTCGTAAAACACGGCCACGCTGTCCTCCAAAGCGGCTGCACCTCTTCACGTTCCCACCGGCAGCGCCTGAGAGCTCCTCCTGCTCCTCATCCTCACCAGCATCTCGTGTGGTCAGTGTCTTGGGTTTTCCCCGTCACAAACGCGTAGTGGTGTCGCGTCATGGTTTGAATTTGCAACCCCCTAGACGCACATGATGTGGAGCATCTTCTCATACGCTTACTTGCCATCTGAATACCTTCTTTGGCGAGGTGTCTAGTTGAACCTTTACCCACTTGCTTGTTTTCTTGTTCTTGAATTTGGGGTATATTTTTGTATATTTTCGATAACAGTTCTTTATCAGGTGTGACCTTCGCAAACATTTTCTCCCAGGTTGTGGCTCATCTCCTCCTTCTCTTGACAGTGTCTTTCATGCAGCGGAGGCTTTAACTTAATGGCATCCAGCTTATCGATTATTTCCTTCATGGATTGTGCTTTTGGTGCTCCATCTAAAAACCTGTCACCCCACCCACAGACATCTAGATTTCTTCCTGTTATTTTCTAGGAGTTTTACACTTGTACATTTTACACTTAGGTCTACGAACCACTTCTAGTGAATTTTTATGAAGGGTGCGAGGGATATATTTAGATTCACGTTTTGCACGTGGATGCCTAGGATTTCAGCACCATTTGTTGAAAAGACTTTTTTCCACCCCATTACCTTTCTATCGGTTGAAAATATTCATGGGGGACTATTTCTGGGTTCTCCAATCTGTTCCACTGGTATATTTGTTTATTCTTTCACCAACAGTACAATGTCTTGATTGCTGCAAATTTATAGTGACTCTTGAGTTTGAGTAGTACCAGTCCTCTAGTTTTGTTCTTTTCCTTCACTTTTATGTTGGTTATTCTGGGTCTTTTGTTCTCTGCATACAGTTGAGAAGCATTTTGTCAATATACACAAATTGGGATACTGAATGGGATCGCATCGAACAGCTAGACATCTTAATATTGAGTCCTCCTATCTTTGAACATGGAGAATTCCCCCATTGACCTAGTTCTTCTTTGATTTCCTTTGTCAAGCTTGTGCAGATCTTGTCACTATTCTTTTAGATTTATATTTAAGTATTTCCCTTTGGGGGAAGGGGGGTTGCTGATGTAGGTGGTATAATGTATTTAACTTCACTTCCACTGGCTCATTGCCAGTACTCAGGAAAGCAACTGGCTTTTGTATATCAAACTTGTTTCCTGCAACCTTGCTATAATCAGTTATTAGTTCCAGGAGGTTTCTGTTGTTTCTTTCGAATATTTTTTTTAAGATTTTATTTATTTATTAGAGAGAGAGAGAGCATGAGTGGGTGAGCGGAGGGCAGAGGTAGACAGAGAAGCAGGATCCCCACTGAGCACGGAGTTTGACACAGGGCTCCACCCCAGGACCCTGGGATCACTGGCTGGGCCACCCAGGCGCCCCATTTCTTTAGGATTTTCTCCATAGACAAGCATGTCACCTGCAAAAAAAAGACAGTTTTATTTCTTCCTTCCCAAACTGTACACCTTTTATTTACTTTTTTGTCTTATTACATAATCTAGGACTTCCAGTATGATGTCGAAAAGAAGGAGTGACAGGGTTCATCCTTCCCTTACCCTTGATCTTAGTGGGAAAAGTTTTTAGTTTCTCACCAGCCAGGGATAATGTCAGCTGTAGGGTTTTGGTAGACGTTCTTTATCAAGTTAAGGTTCTTCCCCTCTATTCTTTGTTTGCTGGGTTTGCTTGTTTGTTTGTTTAATCACAAATGGCTATTGGTTGATTTTTCTCCTGGTTATGGGTCATAGTTCCCTGCTTTTTGTGCCCTGACTATAATCACAGGCCTGGAGACATACAAACAGAAGGGCTATTTGGCAAATAGCAAGCTGTCTGGGGTGACTGGAAAGTAGGATGCAGGAATATGAAATGGCAAGACAACAGCAGCCAAACCATGGAAGTATCTGTAAACTGTGCTGATGAGTTAAGGGTTTACCTGGAAGAAATACCCAAGCGTGAGTGTGTGGTCATGGGAAAAATCACGTACAAAACGAGGAATCCCTGCCCAAAGAGATGAGATGATTGAAGAAGAAAAGGTTTGAAGCAGAAGAGAGAGCATTTGGGCAAGATGAAGAACTTGGTCTTTGAAAT
This sequence comes from Canis lupus dingo, assembly GCF_003254725.2. Classification (NCBI taxonomy): domain Eukaryota; kingdom Metazoa; phylum Chordata; class Mammalia; order Carnivora; family Canidae; genus Canis; species Canis lupus. The sequence goes on along the minus strand of NC_064268.1, from coordinate 37,182,468 downwards.
AAGCAGAAAGTTGTCCGTTTTATTGTAGCAGGAAGAAAGTCAGAGAGCGTGGGTCTGACTGTGAGAGGTCACTCAGTTCCGCGGTAGGGACGTGAGTACTAGCACACACGTACTTCAATGCTGTCCACAAAATACAAGCTTAAGTCACTGATCAAGACTAGAGAGGTTTGAAGAGTGAGAAGGTATGAAGCAGTCATCCTGGAGAATGACACAGTAAAGTTGCCAGGAAAAAACAAAACAAAACAAAAAAAGACAAACCAGAAGGGCTGCTGGGTGGCGGGAATGTCTGATTGGCGGGAATTACAGCCCTGGGGAGACACCGGAAAGCACGGTGGTGTCCTACCCTCCGTGTTCTGCTGCTGAGGTGCAGACACAAACGGATGATTTGGAATTTGCCGGACAAATGACTGAGGAAGAAGGTGTCAAGGAAATCAAGAAGGTGCTACTTAAGACTCATTATAATGAAGCACACAACGGGGATGAACACCCCTAAGGACATAGGAGGGAAATTAATAATAAAAAAAAAAAGCGGTAGGAAGTCTTATGGAGCTGAAATCATGCTGAAGTAGGAGTGGTACAAGGATGTGTGTGTGCAAGTCCTGGGATCATACAGGGCAGGATGCTCGAAACCAGAAATTCGGGCGACATCGGACGATTAGAACTAACGGGGCCAAGACCGTGATCAGGCGAGCGGCTGGTGGAGGCAGACGAAGGAAAACAATGAATGGAAGCGACTGGGGCCGGGAACTGCGGCTCCACGGGACTGGACAAATGATCTACCAGACATCCCAGCAGGATGCAGGTGCGGGGGGGACAGTAGGCTGGACACTGGAACCATCAGAGGAGAAGAGCAGCGGAGCAGGGAGTCGAGGCCGGGAAGTGTTGGATTGTGTAGTCTAGTGGTGTGGACTTCAGGGGGGACGGCCGTGTGTGCGTGCACCCGGGACTGTGAACGTGTGTTTATTCTTGTTATTTGGGTTTTCGGACAAGAGAGGTAGTAATGAGGAGCAAGAGCCATACCTATCCCATCATCCCACCCTATAAAATCTTATAAAGGTAAAATCAGCTTCCACTTGAGACGGCTACAGGGGAAGCTGTGCCTTTGGGGCGGGGGCAGCCGGGCATCAGTTGTAAAGTACTGATAACAGTGAGGGTCACGAAACCGAGGAAATCCCCCAAGCAGGCTGTCGGTACAGGCGAAAGGAGGGAGAAGGATGGAATCCTGGGGAACGTTGACGTCAACATCGTACACATAATTTTTAAGTATTAGTGTGAAAAATAACATAAGCACGTAATTTTAAACTTTAAATAATACTAGAAAGTTTACAATAAAACAGATTCCTACCCCTACCCCAGTCCGTGCTCTGGATGCCCTAGGAGGCCGTGCCCATCTATTCTCACGTACGCTTGTCTCCTCTGGTATCGTCTCTGTCTGTCAAACTCGGCGTCCTACTTCTATCTCTTTATCCATCAATTTTAGACAGTAAGTGATAGGCCCGGACTTCCTCACGGTGGGGGGTGAGGACTCAGCTCTTCCACAGCTCACCCCTCTCATCCCACCACACCACACCCCCAGCACCTCAGCAATTTCTGGTTAAATCCCTAATCGGTGTCCACACTCTAATAATGTACAGTGACGCTTCTGAGGAACCCGACAGTCATTTGTGACCATACACCCAGTCTCGTTGAACACTTCATTTTTTCCTAGAGTTGGTAATTACCGCATGTTTTCATTCGTTTTTCTTTCTTCTTCTTCTTCTTCTTTTTTTTTTTTTAAAGATTGTATTTATTTATTCATGAGAGACACAGAGAGGCAGAGACACAGGCAGAGGGAGAAGCAGGCTCCATGCAGGGAGCCCGACGCGGGATTCGATCCCAGGACCCGGGATCATGACCTGAGCTCAAGGCAGACGCTCAACCACGGAGCCGCCCAGGCGTCCCATTTGTTTGACTTTCCCTGTACCTCTAACACTCTGACACATTTTTTCCAAGAGTCTCCGGCGTCTCCCTTACCCACCCCCTGGTAACTTTTTGCGTGCACTCAAAACGCACTGGTTCCATTTTTCCTCCCAGAGACCCGAGTCCTGCACAGGGCTCCACATTTCGGTTTCAGTCTGGACTGGGTTTTTCTCTCGGCCTGCAGCGTAGTTTTATTTTTAGGACTTCCTTTTGCTGTTCTCCCTCCCCTTTCCCAGATCCCATGTCTTCCTCTTTCTTGGTTTACTTCTGCATTTTCCTAGAATATGTTGTCCCATTCCTTGCCAAGAAACGTTGCATAGGTGATAAAGATCCCGGATCGCTATATATCTGAAGATTTGCACAGTCTACCTTTATACTTGGTTCGTAATTGGATGAGGTCTAGACCATTCCTAAACTGGTGTATTATTCTACGTGTCATTCTTTTTTTTTTAATAATAAATTTATTTTTTATTGGTGTTCAATTTGCCAACATACAGAATAACACCCAGTGCTCATTCTACATGTCATTCTTGAACGCGCACTTACAACTAAATTAATATGGTAAATATTGTAAATAGACAAATGAGTGCATGGAGATGTGAGTCAAGACAAGGGTGGATTCTTTTTTTTAATTTATTTTTGAAAAGAGAGGAGAGAGAGGTGGGGGGATGGGCAAAATGGGTGAGGGGAAGTGGGAGATGCAGGCTTCCAGTTACGTAATGAGTAGGAATGAGTAAGTCACGGGAATACGAGGCAGAGCATAGGGAATAGAGCCCCTGACGGTGTCACTGTGTTGTGCGGTGACAGAAGGGTAGTGACCCTTGCAGTGAGCCCAGCATTAGGTACAGAGATGTCAAATCACTATGCTGTATGCCGGAAACTAATGTCATGCTGTGTGTCAACTATACTCCAATAAAAAAATACATTTTAAAAAGTAAAAAAAATTAATACAAAATAGAAGAGAGTGATACCCAAATAGAGTGCAAGATAAAGAAGGTTTTCTTTTTCTCTATTTCCAAAAAAAAAAACAAAAAAAAACGGGAGGGACTTAACGGTATTTAATAGACTCTAGGAAATGACCCAAAGGAGATTAAAATGTCAAAAATAAGATGAAAAAGAGATAATTCAATAAGACAGGATCTAGGTCCTGGGAAGGAGAGGACTAAGGACACAGTAGAAGAGTTTGCCTTAAAGCAGAGGAAGACTGTCTCTCCTGTTACATCACAGGAGGCGGATTGAAGGAGGGAGAGTGTGGGTTGGTGCTAGAAGGACAGGAAGTCGGGAGCCTTTATTTATTCAGTAAAAGGCCAGGGTAGGTCTGGGCGAGAGAATGGAGGAAGTGGGAGGGATGGAATGTGCAGGCGGAGAGGGTTTGTGGAGAGGGAGGGAGCTGGACCCCAGAGGAGACCGGGACTGCCAGGAGGCTCTGGTTTAGAAAAACAACCTCTACCCGTGGCCCAGGCCCAGGGGGAATCCTGAGCCAGCCAGCAGGTCAGCTCCCCGCCTCCCGGTCCCATGCTGCCAGGCTGGGGTGTGCAGGGCTGCCGAGGGCGCCCCTCCCTCCGGTGGCTCGGCACCCAGGGGGTCTTCACCGTGTGTGGGGTCCACTTCCCCACAGGAGGCTCTTCCACCAGGAGACAGGTGGCTGAGGGCGCCGGGCAGCATCCGGACCTGCTGCAGGGCCCGGCCCCAGGAGCTGCTTCCAAGCATGCGGGACGGGTGGCGACCACATGCTCAACGACGTTGCGTGCAAGGTATCTCAGAAAGGGCTCGCTTTCTCTCGGGACCGGTGATGTGCGCGAGGGCACTGCCAGGTGCGACTCGCGGCACGCCGCCTGTGCAGGGAGAGCCAGCGTACTCTCTGATTGCACCTGCCCAACTCACCTCGGAGCACCTGAGGCAGCAGGTGGATAAGGAAGTCACAGAGCTAGTAAATGGGGCCCTGCAGACCCAGCCTGGGGCCTGCGCAGTCCAGAGCCTGGATCTTAAACCATCAGCCCCTTTGCCTGAAACACCCATGCGGATTTGGTGGACCCATTCCTTCACTCAGTCAATGCACCCGGAACAGTTTCCTGCTTGGATAAAGGAAGAGGCGAGGAAGATCCCCGTGTCCCGTATCAGGCGTCCCTTCGGGGCCTTCAGCCTCCCTGTCACTGACCGATCCTGCGTGCAGACCTAGTGGGGCCCTAGCACCCAGCGAGACCCAGACTGAGAACACAGTACAGACCCTACCGAGTCTTCTGTGAGGCTCTCCTGTCAAAACTCTGGCCCAGGCTCTGCTTGCAAAGAAAAATCAAAAGTAAATTTAGGTTCTGCTTCAAGTTATTACTCTTTTGTTGGATACTCTTAGCTACCACAGCACTGTCCAATAGAAATATAATCCCAGCCATACGTGCAATGTTAAGTTCCCTAGTAACCATCTATTTTTTAAAATGTAGATGAAACTCATATTTTAACATAAGCCAATGTAGCCAAAGCTTATCTTCTTGACAGGTAATTGATATGATTCTGTATTATTATATAATAATTCCATACTATTCTATATTCTATATATTACATTCTATATTATCATATAATTCTATATTATAATATAACCTATATATAATATAGAATTATATATAAATTAATTATATAACCATATTTATTATTAATATAATTGGTATAAATATCAATGATTAATCGATGTAAATATTCTGTTATTTGATGCATTGATTAGCATGTGATTAAATTGATATATAATTGATGCATGATAAATAATTATTATATATTGATATAAAACACTGTTGATGAGGTATTTTACATTCTACTTTCATACTAAGTCTTCCAAATCTGGTGAGTAACTTGGGCTTGGAGCGAATCTCAGTTGGACTGGTCCTATGTCCAGGGCTCAACAGCCATGGGCAGCACGGAGCGAGGAAGGCACACCGTCCCGTTCGAAGTTCCACTTGTCAACCTCGGTTCTGCTCCACGAAGCGAGGGGTACGACCCCATCCCTTCCTTCTGGGGCCTTAGCGTCCTACATCCCAGATGGGAGCCCGAGAACTGCAGTCACTTGCCCGGGGGCATCGGCTAAGTTGGCGGAACCCGGAGGAGCTCCTATCAGAGACTCTAAGTCCTAAGGCGAGGGCCCTCCGGAGGCCGGCTGCTTCCTCTGGGCAGCCAGGCCTCACACATTTCCCACCTGAGCGTGCCCTGGGCATTTTCCCAAGGCAAATTCTTCTAGTTTCCCTCCTACGTGTCCTCGGACCTGTCACCCCCGACCCGGGCGCAGGGACAGCTCCTCATCCAGGGAGATGGGCCAGGGCGCCCCGCGGGACCATGCACATCCTTACTCCACGCTCTTTCCGTAGCCATCCTAACCCTTCAGCGTGTGGAGCGTGGTGTCAGGCGATCGCACGGGGAAAAACGGAATTTGAGGTGACCTCGCAGGCCGCCGGCGTCTGCCCGATTCTGCAGTGTCCTCAAGCGCCCGCTGCCCACCATCTGGTGGTCCTTTCCGGGACTCGCGTGGCCGAAGGCATCCCTCCGGGAGCCCCGCAATCCTCCTCCCTCCCGCACGTCTGAACTCTCTCCCACTTCCCCTAACGTGTCCCAGAGTACTGCGGGCGATTCTGAGAATTGTTCAAGTTCCTTAGACCCCTGAACCTTAACTTGTTTGGACCTTTAGGTAAAATCTGTCTTATCTGCTTCTCCCCAGAGCGCCCCACCAGGGCCCCCACGTCCTGTGGGGTATGGAGACCCTTCCCGGAGAACAACCAACAACAGTACTTGTTGTCGGTGATGAAAATGCAAGCTTTTAAGTCAAAATTAGTATTTTAAAAAACTTGTCTCTGCCGCTATGAACTTGACGGCTTCCCAGTATTTAAAGACTTTTCTGACGAGCTCAGGGTGATATTAGCAAACGTGATTTTTCTTTTCTTTTTTTTTACATTTACAGTGAGATGTGTCAACATCAGCGAGCCAATATTTTCCAAATAAGCCATCCATAACGTCACAAAATTATACGTGAGTAAAAGATCATTCAAAGAACAAGATACACCAGCATATTTGAATCGACAAATTTGAATACAAAAAGTTCATTGAGAGGGAAGCCTGGGTGACTCAGTGGTTGGGCATCTGCCTTGGACTCCGGTTGTGATCCCGGGGTCCTGAGAGCGAGTCCCACATCAGGCTCCCTGCTGTCTCTCTCTCTTTGTGTCTCTCATAAATAAATAAATAAATAAATAAATAAATAAATAAATAAAATCTAAAAAAAAAAAAAAGAGTTCATTGAGCATTCCCAATCCCACATTGCAAAGAACTTTTTAAAACATTACAACTTGAGCTTGGTAGTATCAAGTAAGAATACCTAAAATTATATAAAAAAGCTCTTAAAATACTTCTCCCTTTCTAATTACATATCAGTACAGAGGCCATGTTTCCTTCGTATACTACAACCAAAACACCCTATCACAGCTGATTAAATGCAGAAGCATATATGAAAACCCAGCTGTTTTGTATTAAGCCAAGTATTAACAGATATTTGAAAAAATATTTGTTTTTTAAAAAGCCACCCTTATGGCTAAAGCCTTGTTCTGGAAAGCATACTTACCTTCATTAAAAATGTTATTTGTGTTAACATGTAGTGAGTTTATTGTTATTTTTCATCAATAAGTATTTCTCGGGGAATAATGTCTCAGGTTTAATTTCGAATAGGGTAAAATATCAGTCGGTATGAATAACCCACACAAACACAAGCTCTCTGAGATCCTTTAAGAGTTTGAAAGAATCCTGGGATCAAAAACCATGAGCACCACTTCTTACACCACGGTTCTAGCCGTTGCAGCTTCAAGACTACGCCCTTTAAAAGGGAAAAAAAAAAAAAGTTCTCACTTAGTTGTTACAGGAAGTAATGGGTTTACTAAAACAGCACACCTGGTAGTGTTTCTCCGCTGAACAGTGACTGAGCATTTCCGTCTCCCCCGATTCTTCAAAGGATGGATGTGGTTGTGCTTCCCGTCTTGGAGGAATTAAATGGCAAACACTTGTTAGACTCTCAGATCCAGAATTATCATCACTCTTACAAGAATTCGCACTACCTTTAAAGAGTAATGTGGTGCTAATGTAACAATGGGAAGTACTCGAAAGCCTTGAAATTGTCTTCCTTCATCAGGAAGTCATTTTTCCAAACGTGATACGAGTTCCACTTTTCTCCAGACTCGCCTTAATGATGTCTCGTAACAGATTGCTAAGTACTCGCAGCATTAAACATTGGTTCTTGTTGTTGTTGGTATGAGATTGGAAAGCAGGTATTATGCCTTCAGGATAGGCCGGGGTCCACGTGGCATCTCTGTAATGACACCCACATTTGGGGAAATGTGGCCACATCAAAGAGTCAACGTGAGCGGGCGAGCGAAGCAATTTAGCAGGCACGGACTCCGACGGGGAGCTTGGCAACTAGCTAGCGATGACTCTCTTGTGTTTCAAAATCGCTTTTACTGCAGATATGCAACTTAATGGACCCAGTTAGGAAACTTCTCTTTGTCAGTGCATGTGCCGCCTTGGACGTTGCAAGCTGCACGGCGTATGTGGCATGTTTTTGCGGACTGAGCCCGTATGAAACACGGCAAGAGAAACTTTGCACGATCCTTTTTTTTTTTTTTTTTTTTTTTTTTAATTTATGATAGTCACACACAGAGAGAGAGAGAGAGAGGCAGAGCCACAGGCAGAGGGAGAAGCAGGCTCCATGCAGGGAGCCCGACATGGGATTCGATCCTGTGATATCATCCCAACACCTGGGTGGTCCCGACGCTGGCATCTCTCGATGGACTTTTCCTTGGAAATCGCTCCCATTATCCTGGTTCTTCCCACTCCAGCAAATTTGGATGCTGGGGCTGTACCGACTTTGGGCCTTCTTAAAATTTTCTGAGAAATACTTTGTTCAATCAACCCATCCAGTCGGGCTCAGATCACAACTTCTCTGTCACCTCTGTGAGTGGAGGTTCCGTTTCATTTCTATTTTCTGTCTTGTACACACTAGCTTTGGGGCTAGCCCAGGACTCGGAGAAGTTCGTATACACAACGGGGGCCCCGGCCAGCTGTCCCCGCAGCGCATGCTCTGTGGCCGACAGGACACGCTTTTCCTGGTGTCCTCCGGCCAGCACCTGCTCTCTCGGGGTCTCAGCCCCCGTGTCCGCAGTGCCGGGGGCCCCGGCGCAGACCTGCGAGACAGAAGGAAGGGAAGCGTCCTCATGCAGGTTGCTCTTCCGAGGGTTGAGTCTCCTTTACAACCTGTCTGCTCGGGTTTACTCTTCCGAGTTCGGAGGTATTTGCCTTTTCTTGCATTGGGTCCGGAAGCTTTCCGTCGTCGTCCACAGCAGAAACGAGCGTGGGTGGCTGTCCCCCGCCTCGCCTGGCATCGGCAGTTGTCCCGTCCACTTCTCCAGGGTTGATCTTCTCTGCCCTCCAGGCCCCTCCCCGTGCTCTAGCCTCTCTTCCCGGCTTCCTAAAGCACCGACTTGGTTCTTGCTCTTCCCTCTGCGTAGGCCCTGGTTCCCGCTCCACAGTGCAGATGACCCCTTCTGACCCCTACGCCACCGTCATTCCAAGTGGACACGCTAAGGGGCCCAACCCCTGACAGAGGGCTGGTTGGCCTGCTTAACGGAGAACCAATTACTTGAAACAGCATCGTATTTCTCAGTTCAGCCTATATAGGGGACCAGTTTATTTAACAGATTTAAGACCAAACTAGCAAATTTTGCTCTCGTTCGGAGTCTTGATATAAAAACAGGTGCCAACACCTCACCATCTTAGCCATCAAGAGCTTTGCAAGATACAGGGTTCCCTTTCATGGTGCGAACAACTGTTAAATACTTCTCTGTTCATTTTGCGGGACTTAAACCTTGTACCTAAAATGTGCTTTTCCTCTGTCAGTAATAAGGGATATTGGCATGATTCCATTATTGATCCGTCGTCTACACTTCTGTCGTTGGCCTTGTAAATTGGATTCTGTGTAAGAGGTAGTGTGGTATCCTAATATGGTAAAAACCATAGCTGGAATGGGCTCAAGTTCAGTTCCCTACTTACTAGTTGTGAGGCCCGGGCAATTTAAATACTCTTTCCGTTTTTGTGCATAAACCGAGGGGAAACCACCCTCCTCGAAGTGTGGGCAAGTAGGGCAAGCGTCTACCATGGCGTCTGGCACAGAGGACGGGCCCCAAGTGCCCTCCTACCTGCCCTCCCGTCCTAACAGGTAGCTGGGGCTCCCCGGTCCTCTTTCTTTCCCTTCCTCCTTCGACTTCTCTCTGCTCTGTGTTTCGGTCTCCAGGTAGGTGACTTAGCACAGAACTCCTGGGAGTTTGTATCTTCAGGTTTTCTGAGGCAGAACCGTGTAGAAATTTTCTTAAAGAAGGATTTGAGTTCTTGAAGAAAAAAAAAAAAAAAGGTGAGCAGCTCCGTGCCATGATTTTACCTCCGTAGATCATGAACATGGTGACATTTCTATCTCTTAACCTTACTGGATTTTTCTATGGAAACGATGGCCTCACGTCTTCTCCAAGGACATCAAAACACACTGAATGGTGTCTGCTGAATCTGGCAAAAGGGAGATGGCAACCGTGCCTCCTCTTTTACCAGAGACTTAAAGTTCTCCTCCCTTTCCAACATTCGCCTGATACACGGTACGCACAATCCTGAGAAGCCCATGCGTTAGTCACATGCACTGTGATGGCACCGGGAGCAGAGCATTACTGGGTGATGGCTTGGAGAACACTCGCAGCTCCCTTGTTGAAGACAGACGTGTAAAACGCTGGGCTTCCCTGCCAGGAGATCTTCATGGAAATACTGACGAACACGAAGAAGCCAGCTAATGGTCACACTCACCTGTAAAATTTAAATACATTTCTCTTCCTTACAGATAATAAGGATCGTGAAATTATGAGATCTGTAATTTCAAAAACCTGATTCTAACTGAAAAGAGAAGCATAATCGTGACTCTGATTTGTTATTTTTCCTAATTTACAGGTCACACGGTGTGTTCGAATATCAGTTGATTGGACTGCTTTAGCCAACTTTAAATTCACAGATAGCAGCATCATGCTTAGAGTTATTTTTACAGATATTTTTGATAAGCTTCACAATCTCCATATGTCACATTTAACTGAAGATTATTAAACAGAAAAACAAAACTCCATCTTTTTCCAAGTCTCAGGTATTTCAAGAAGAGTAAAAACATGGCTTATTTTCTTAAAAATTAAGTATGAGGCATATTTACCATCACTATTGGAATGTACTTTCAAATTCTGATGAGGTAGGTTTAAGAGACATGCTCGATCAGTAATGTCTAAACTTCAGGCCAAGGATAAAGGATGTATGCAATACTTTTTCTGAATTTACATAACAATTTTCCTTACATTGGAGAAACCTATTATTCCACTACCTTAATTTTTTCCTAAGGCAAATTAAAACGTAAAAAAAAAAAAAAATCTAATCAGACTTAGAATAAAAAGAAAATGCAAAATTGCCACAGGAAGTTGTCCTTAAAATCACTTGGAGTCATATTTTAAATTTAAATCATTAGCAAAAGCTATTAGTTGATATTTTCTTTAAAAATTTCCTCCTGATGGGAAGGAGAAAGTGATCAGAAGCAAATACTAGATAATAATGCCACAATAAACAAAAATTTGCAAGTTTCTATTGTATCAAATTAACTCAATTACACTATTTGCCCTTTACCACAAAGTAAATTTCTTGGATCTTGAAACATGGTAGAAGGAGAGTTTCCCTTTGTGAAAAAATTTTCTTCTACTCTTTAGAAATTAGTCCTTTTCAAGAAGTATTTGCTCATGTGAGTTAAGAGTTAAAGCATACAGCACAGGCCATAAATTTCACCCCTTTTGCTTCTTGAGTAACTCAAAATTTATAACTTGTTTCCCATCGATAAATCATAAATGACATTTCCTTTCAGCTTTACAGAAATGTTTAAGGCCATAACAGAACTTTAACTTCTACAGAAAAGCCAAGGTATCAAGTATTTTCAAAGCACACATACATACACACAAACACATTAGTAAGAAAAACGTAAAAATGAACTCAACGCTGAAAATGAAGAGGAACATATTGATTATGTGGATTTCTGTCAGACCAATCTAGAAAACAAACTGACTTAGAACACTGTGACTACTTTGGGTGGCGTCCTCAAAAATTATCCCTAGTTCTACCGGTAATAATCTCAAAAACCCAGGAATCAAAAATAGAGAGTCGTAAAAGGTGAGAATAAACTCTTATGAAGGGTAACGAGTGCCCCTTGCTGACGGATAGGATGACAGAGCATTCGAGCGGCACTGACTCAGGGCTGCCCGGTCCTCACCTCCCCAGGGCGGACGGTTCCAGGCCACCCGGGCCTCTCCACACCCGACCTCGCCTCCCCGCCTCCCCAGCCCGCCCGCCACCGGAGCCCGCCTTACCTGGGAGGCTGGCCTTGCTGCTCACCACGTGGCGTCCCTCGCTAGAACGGAAGCCCCAGGACGGCTGGGATCGGCTGTTCGCCCGTTTCTATCTCAAGGATCTAGAACAGTGCCTGACAGGTGATCAGGAACAACTGACTTGCAATGTCGTTTCTTGATTGCATCACGTCGTTGGTTTTAAGGTGTCCCTTTTCGTTTTGGTTCGTTTTACGTCCCGCTTCCCTGCCGCCTTCTCAGGACCCTTCCAAACCACCAGTCAGAATGTAATTAATTACGCGATGGTAACAAACCGTCCCAAAATCTCCGTCTGATTTAATGTTTGGCTTTTGCTCATGCTAACGCCTAACGTGTTCAATCTGAGTAGGTTCTGCTCCATAAAGTCACTCAAGACCCAGGCTGACATTGCTGTACCTCCTGCAACACGTCCAGTCCTTGGTCCCTGCCTGAGAGAGAAGCCCGAGGAGTGCACAAGGGATCTGATCTTGATGCCTTTCCTCAGGAGTGTGACATCACCTTCCCGCTGGCTCCCTGCAATTACCTACTCACAACAGCCCCGAGGAGGTGGAAGCCCAGGGGAGCCGATGCAGCGCTCGGGGATCATTACTAGGTCACATGCAGATCATATTTCACAGCACGTATCACAGTTTATTTTAATAAAATCTACTTCCTCTTCTGGAGTGGAAACTCCTCAAGGGCAAACATTTGTTACACATAGCAGGGGCTTGATAAGTACTTGCTGAATAAAAAATTTAATACCGAATATACAGGGGCACCTGGGGGGCTCCGCGGTTGAGTGTCTGCCTTCGGCTCCGGTCATGACCCCAGGGTCCTGGAATCGAGTCCCACATCGAGCTCTCCGCATGGAGCCTGCTTCTCCCTCTGCCCGTGTCTCTGCCTCTCTGTGTGTGTCTCTCATGAATAAATACAACTTAAAAAAAATAAAAAATAAAACCAAATATTCAAAATAATTCACCTTTTTAATTTTTTAAAGAAAAAATACTCTCCATAGGAAAGCATTTCTGTTCTTATGTCCATCAGTAACCACGTGGGACTTGGTATAAACATTTCCCATACACCAACTTTGGTTAAATATACAAGTTTGAAAATAACTCATTTGATGCACACATCAAGATGCTACTAACAGATTCATTAATACCCAAGATTCAGCGCCGTATGTCGAAGGTCCTCCAAGGTTGACATTAGTTTCATTACAATGAACTGTGAGATTCCAATCCATGAATCAAATTATTTAATCTCTGGAGTCTAGCACTCAGAAATTTAATTCCCCCACCCACCCAACACACATTTATAAACTGCCCAAAAGGGCAATTTAATGGAGAGGAGAAAGTAAAAACTGAAAGGCATTTGTAAACATGGGATATCATTTGGACAACTGTATAAAGCGGGCAGAAAATCCTAAAGGTGCACATCAATTAAAGCCTGTAAATGACAGGCTTCAGGAAGCCACACCTGAACATTTCCAGAATTTCACTGCAGTAAACAGCCAACAGCCTGCAACACTAGAGCCTTGCTCCATTCCAAAAACCTCTAACCATTTCAAGAACAGAGGAGAATCCACATGAAACGACATAAAAATTTTTAATTAAAAAAATGAAAAACCTAAGTCCTTGTTAAATACTTCATTTTAAAATATGCAGCTTTATTTTAAAACCTGGTAATGCTCAACGATGGCAGTTGACTTCACTCATATATGTAAAAACGTTCTTAAAATAGCAATACATTTCTAAGTGATGTGCTCTGCCACTGATTTTTTTTTCACCAGAATTCTCAAAAAATTATCAAAGAAGAGTTGCATGTTGTGTTCTAAGCCCTTCATTATACTAAACATGGTCAAGCTCCAGAGCTGAAGGTGAACCACTCATGAAATACTGTCTTTGAGATGCTGGAAGTCACAGGAGCACAGAGATTTTAAGATAATTAAGTGATAAGCAGTAGCTTTTCCTTTTTTTTTTTTTTGCAGGTGTCAAACCCATTTGGTCTAAACTGAACAACTGTTTGGGAGCTATAAAAACTGAGAAGCTTGTCCTTCTTTTCCAACCTCCAAGGACACTGAAAGGTGACAGTGAAACTACTGCATGGGGTCTTCACATGTTCTGTTTAACCACTTAGCATGCAATTCCAAAATGCACGTTTAAAATGATTCTTGAGGAGTTAAGACTTACAATGTTAAGCTTGTTTGTGCTAAATAAACGTTAACTGTCTTATTTACTTGGACACTTACCATCCTCATGCTAACAGTATCTACACATCCTCATGAACCCATGGACTTGGAGAGGGTTCTCGGTAACTGCACTTGGTCTGCGCCTGTAGCATGAAATTCAAGTCACTGTTCATTGTCTGATGGGACTGAACACTCTACAAATACAGGTCACACAAGCTAAGCTTAAAAGTTTTGAGAGTATGCATAGTACAAATTTCATTTCTTAAAATATATAGATGAATATACAGAAAAAATGATTATATAGTCACAAGAAGTACCCACAGAGGCCATGTCTCCACGTGGTGGAACTATGAGTGATTATTCTATTATTGTTATGGCAAAGTATTCTCAAACAGCTAACTTAAGAACCAATGGGTATTACCACCAATGAAATTGTCCTTTCTGGTCTTCACGTTACCTACTTTTAAAGCCACCAACCGATATGAATTTGCCAAGAGTGGCTACCTACATTTTGATACACTTGTAAGAAGGAAGCTCCTTTGAAGGATGGAAAAATAGCAAGATCATGGCTATAAGGGAATAGGCCTGCTCCAAAATTAAAATTAAAAAAGAAAAACCTAATAAGCAACTTAATCATTAGGTTTCCTACAGCTATACAATTCTATAGAAAAATCAGTCTCTAACATTTCATCTTTAAAAGCTTTAAAATATTGTCCTTATACCAATTTGGGCTAATTATTTGTTTCCCTTCAAAACCATTTCTCTCTGTGCTGGTTAACAGTACTGCCAATCAAAACTTATCCTTCAGTCATTTAAGACCAAGTTTCAGATGAGTGGCTAGTTACCTGGCAGGAAAGAACAAAAAGTTGGATGTTAGCAGCAAATTCACAATATTTAAGGGTTTGATGTTTTGTCTGCTTTTGGAAGCCTGCGTGCTAAACACGGGTGACTTTTTACTTCCCGGTAGAAATGGTGGTGGCATTCACTGAAGCAAGCTAGCTCAAGATAGTGTAGCAAAGACACGAAAGAACAAAGTTGTCACTAAAATCCTATGTTTCAGACATTGCCAAGATCTTCTCATGAAACACAGTAACTTAAAACTCCAGGATGGCTTTCAACCTTAATATACCAAACAATAAACAAAAGTGCATGTATAACCCACACACTTTTCATACTTCTTCAGATGATATACATGATTCACATTTACTGTTTTTAAAGTCAAAATGTAAACCTGAAATGACATCAAATCCCACTGTTACATACATGGTCTGCTTTATTCTCTAAACACACGCACAAGCTACGCTGTCACTTCCTAGATCTTCCTATGTTCTGTTTAAAGGAGGATATGCCTTCATCTTTAAACTTTTAGGAATATTAGAAATAACAAGATTAATTCGGTTATACAAAGTCTTTTAGACTATTCACAACCATCAGTTTTTACATGGCACAAGTCACAATGAGTGGATGAAGCTTCCCACATGCTGTCTACAGAATTATAAAGAATGGAAAAGTCACCAAGTTGAAATCTGAAGTATCAAATCCACGCAGGGGAATGATCTTCAGATATCTATCTGGCTTGTGGGGGACGGGGGGAGGGGTAGAGAAAAAGTAATAATCCAAGAATCTTGAATTTTTCAGGATTAGGATGTTATTTAATGTGCTTGAAACAATTAAGTGTTGACTAAAGCCCTAAGAAAAGTGCCTCTCAAACACGAGTAGACTAAAAAATAAAAAGAAAGAAAAGAAAAAAAAAAACAAAACACGAGTAGACTGATACTCTACTCCCGAGCTGACAAAGGCTCGTGTTTTTATAAGTGCAGGTTTTTAAGCACAGCAGGAAAAAAAAAAAAAAACCCACAAAACTTACAGAGAACTTTTCACATTTGGCTGCCCATTATTTAAAATGTTAATAAATCTAAACAATTTAAATACTCTCATTTAATAAAACACCCACACAATGACAAGAATGAGACTTTAATCAGTTTTAAGTGGAGTTTATAACACTAAGAGATAAAGGGCTGTTAACAAACACAATAACAAATGGACATCTGATTGGTATGAGGCATTATCCTGTACACATCATATGTTTTTGTGTATCCTCAGGGCATAGCATTTACACACAGAGCCACTGCTGCACAGCACAAGAGTATCTGAAGAGGCTGAATCAGAGGAAGGCTGTTTAACAGACTGGAATTTTTAGTATATATATTCTATATGAAAACAGATTGAACTTTTGAACTGGCAGGGTAGAAGGCAACTCTGCCCAACACTGCATTAAAGCCCCCACGCAGGTGCACAGCTCCACCCCTTCCATCTGCATGCATGACACATTAACAGTATTTAAAGGTAAACGAGGCACTTTGTGGCAACCACAGCCATCGTTATGAACATATTGCACAAATTTTCTAAAACTAAACATGTAACTTGTACCCTACTTTTATTTTTTAAAGCTGAAACATTTGATGCTGCCGGTAAACTCCACTTAAGTTTATAACCTGTGCCACAGCAAAGAATGGTGATGCTATTTATTCAACTGCCCTGTAGTAATTATGGAAAAAAAAATGTTTGAGGGGAGCTACAGAGGACTTGGGATGGCACAGGGCCCAACTGTAAGCTTTCTTAAAAAGTGATGCCTTCAAGTAACTTCAGACATGTAAGCGGCTGCACATCCAAAAAGTCTAAGTAAGAAAACATTCCAGAAACTCAAAGAGATTACCTACAGAATGCATTTCAGGCTAATTATGAATACTGTCATAAATAAAGTTTTAATTAGGACTCAAAAACCTTTCAGTCATAGCAATTCTTGTCAAATTCTATGGGGATGGTAACTGAAATAAAGGAGAGTAGTATGTATAATATATATTTATATATATATAATATATATATATAATGCCATATCTCCATTTCCAATGACTACACCATAAAATGTAAGCAAGGCTTCTCAAAAACATTGAAACATTCAAAATCAAAACCCTCATTCAGACCTTCACATTCCAAAGGAAAAATAATAACAGTGCAAAAGCCCATTATAATGTCATTATTTATGACCTGGCCCTCCATGTTACATATTGGAACAACACAAGTTATGTTTTAATATACTGTGCCCAAAACTGTAACAAATAACAGTATTAATAACTATCGTCAAAACATGAATAGTTGATTTTCATTTTAAGTCAACAATTTTCAGCTTTTATGAAAGATAAGGTGGCATATAAATTTCAATGCTGAGATCTTAGGAATAGTTGTCTCTAACTTTACCAATTTAACTTATGAGCAGTCAATGAATTCTCTATATATATCAATGTTTAAATACAAATGTGTAAATCCTAAGAGCTTTGTTAAAAATTTAAAAATTTTACTTGTTGAATGAAACGGATGAGGTATGGAAAACATGTCAACATTATTTACTAAGAGTATTTTAGATGAAGTTCTGCCTAATTTATTTACCATCAAATTCTATAAATGCTGCTCTAGTAGGTCTTATGCAATCTGTATTTGTAAATTAACTAGGTCAGACCACAGCTAGTGAACAATTTCAGCACCAATAAGTTATTGAAAATGAGATTTTACACCATTTAGAAATAAATTGGCTGGATATTTAAATGTCTCCAGGTCAAGGTATAATTTGAAAGACACCAAATTTCTGTGGGGGAAAAACTTTTTTTAAATAGTATCTTCACATTAGCTTTACAATAGTAGTTGTACTCTGCTTAGAATCATATGCAGTCTGGGCATATCAAATATATGATATTTAAGAAGTTAAATTGAAGCCCTAGTCCTAACTCTAGCACTATGAAGAAATGATTCAACACTGCACATTAAAAAAAAAAATCTATTCTTTCAATAAAAACCGATAAAAGCGTTATGTGGGACAATTTCTACTGAAAAAGTAAATGCCTTATTATTTGTGCAGTGTTGAAAATTTACTGCAACTCTAATTTCCTTTTTAACACAAATAATGTTCTTTTAAATATAAACATTATATGTATTCAGTATTCAAGTAAAATTCCCTAACAGTTAATGACATTTAAAAAATGTGCAAAACTGCAAAACTCATTGTAATAGAATGTGTAAGGTCAAAAGGGCGGAACGGCTGACAGCTATTGGATTGAGTAAGTGCATCATAAATCTTTAAAGAAAAAAACGCTTACTGTAGAATCTCAAATTGAAATTTCCTGTGCAGCATTACAAAATATTTTATATTCAATTGAGAAAAAAGAAGCTTGCAGGCAGCACATGAAGCATCCACAGCAGGTATATGATTGAAAACTAATAAAGTTAAGTGTAGGTTGTTGACTGATGTAGTACTAATAGCATCTGACTTTTCGCACTGGCCTTGATTACACAGGAGATGGAGCAGTCGTTACAACTGAAAAAAAATATATTTAATAGATCATTGTCAATTTTTGTAATGTTTCAAGCCCATTCTTTGTTGATAGCCTCCACATTTATATGGTTAAGTCATTGTTGCTGTGTTTCTCATCTATGACCACATTATTTTTAATATCCCTTCATTTGTGGATTCTTAAGAAGAAGTTGTGGAAGGTTCATTCCTGTACCCCAATACAGATTCACTCCCTCTAGCTGCCTTTTCTAGCACCAATATGCTTTAAAAAAAATAAAATGCACAAAACGACAAGCAGTGACAGCGGCCAATTCCTCAAATGTCCAGATTAATAACTGTAGCATGCTAAAGAAAGGTGCATGAAATAGCTGGAGATGGTCTATGGTCCAGAGTTCAGCATGACAGATCTCCCTTTCTGAGCACTCCCTCCGTTCCCCTAACCCGAATACATGCATTAGAATGTAGCAAAACCCTCGAGAAACTCCTCTTAGCCAACTGCAGACTTATCTGTTGCCACAAGTGCAAAGGGGTAGGATGTGAACCTGTATATCACAAAACTCTTTAGCCACTTCAGTTGGTGACAGAACACAAAATGAGAAATTCCTACGTATACACATCAGTCTGTCTCCACTTTTTATAAAACTGGAATAAAATGGGAAAGTGCCATCTTTATTTATCCTAATTGAATTTTCAATGTCCTTTTGACACAAAAAGGTATATACATGACACAGCTACACAACCTTTTTTCAACTGGACAACAAGTGTCAAAACCCCGTGGATGTATAGGGCAAAACGAGATTGGTCAGGAAGAGAGAATTGTTCCTATAACTGGTAATCTGACACAATGTCCTATTGCCATTAAAAAAAAAAGGTCCAATTTCAGTTTATTCAAGTTTGTTTTCATGGTGTTTTATCCCTCTTGATTAAAAAAAATTCAGACTTTTGTGATTTGTGTGTGCTGATCTTCATCAAAGGGTTCATTCTCTGGGTCAGAGTCAGTGGTGTCAGAATATCTATAATGATCAGGTTCATTGTCACTAACATCTGGCGTCACAGAAGTTGAACTGCTAGCCTCCGGGTTTGATGGCTCCTCTACAGTTTTTGTGAAGTACAGCTTCACCTAGAGAAAAAAAGGCAAAGTTTAAATGGAAAGTCCAGGAATCTGACTAATCTTAAATTACTTGGCAAAGATACATATTTTTAGCAGGTTCGTTTTTAAAAGTGCTGTGGCACACAGGATCTCGAAAAGGCAATGTCTTTTCAATGACCCTCTTCTTCAGTTTTCCTCTAGGTTTTCTTGTTACACACTGAAAACATACACTAGTTAACATACTCGTCTTTAATAAGCGGAAGCTGCAAGCATTAACTAATTCCACAAGAGATGCACAGAGACTGAAGTTCATCAGTCATTTACAAAATGTATTTTCAAACACAAAATTCAATGAAAAACAGCTGAGTTCCAAAAGAATGTTTCACTTACTACCTGTCTGAATCTTTGTGCATTTTCTGATACAAATAATACTAAACAAATACAAGTATCATAAAAACACTGAGCAATAATGATGGTTAGGATCTCATTAGCCCTCGAGGTTAAGAACAGCATACAACGATCTAAGGGCCTCTGCAGGCGGTGCTGAGTAACCTGTCAAACAACTCAACAAGGCAGGTATTTCCATCTGGGAGGACAGGAAGCTAAGGCCCAGAAAGGCAAGTAGGTAGTGGATGTGAGGTTTTGATAGGATCTGCCGTGAAACCCCTGCCCTGTTTTCCAATAATCAGCATCAATTCCCCTCATCTTACATCCAGCATCCGTTCCATCAGTAAATCCTTTCAGTTCCACCTGTAGAATGCCACCTCCACCCACTCTGATGGCTTCTCACTGCCCCACTAGCGCTGCCACCGCTAGTCCAAGCAACCACTATCTCCCGTCTGGAAGAGACCACTGTAGCAACTTCTTACCTCACCTCCCATCTCTGTTCTTGCCTCCTCTCCCTAACTTTCCTCTCCAGTCCACATTTTAAAAAATATTTTATTTATTTATTTATTTGACAGAGAGATAGAGAGCGAGCATGAGCAGGGGGGAGAGGCTGAGGGAGAAGCAGAAGCAGGCTCCCCGCTGAGCAGGGAGCCCGATGTGGGGCTCGATTCCAGGACCCTGAGATCATGACCTGAGCCAAAGGCAGATGCTTCATGGACTGAGCCACCCAGGCACCCCTCCAGTCTACATTTTAAAGACAAAATTCAGATGACATCCTTCCTGTGCTGAAAACACCTCAATGTCTTCAGACTCCGACTGCCACGCTTTAGTCAAAACGACTGCGTATCTACTGCTCCCCAAACATATGAGAATTATTCCCGTCTCAGAGCTCTCATCCCAGGTATTTGTACAGCTCACTCATCTCATTTAGGCCTCCGATGAAATGTCACCTTCTCTTAACTACTGAGCTAAAACATACACCAAGGTCATTCTCTATCCCACTTCTACTTTCTTTGTTCATAAGTACTTACCATCATATATCTCTGCTTACTGATAATTGAAATAGTTTTTATTTGTAAACATAAATATTTAATCTTATTAAAAAAGGAAACAAAATAGCAGCAGTCACACTTTAAAAGCTATTAATTAAGGAAAATGCAGACTTAGGTAAAAGATAGTAATGGAAACCCACGGATTCCAAAAGATAGTATCCAAAGATACTTCTAACCACTTAAAAGAACTGTAAGAAGTAAAGGCACTTAGTACTGGACTTACTTTCACTTAAAATATGTAACCCCCCTTTATTTTTATGATTACTTGCAAGATTCTCATACTTATCAGCTAAAGGTAGACTTGCCGCATGTTCTAGAAATGGAATGAGGCAAAACAAGTAAGAGAGAATGTTTGCAAAGTAAGAGAGAAAGGAGGAAGGTATGGTGAAAGGAAGGGGGGAGGTCAGAGAGAACAAGAAACAGGAAAGGGGAAGGTAAAAAGAGCAAATTACCAGTGGAAAACATTGACAAATCACATTTTTTAATCTGGAAAATTCTTATCAATGCACAGGAATAGAAATACACACATCACATATAGACATAAGTAATGATCCAAATAATTCCATTATATGAGGAAGCAGACAGAGCTTCAGAAAGGGAGTAACAGGAGGATGATGGGAGAAGGCCTCTCAGAGCACCAGGCCTGAAGTCAGGGCTACCACATGGAAGGGTAGCCAAATGCGGGAAGGGCAAGGGAACGGCGGCAGGTGGAGACGTACAGGGAGAGGAAAGGAGAGCTCAGCCTCTGGCAGAACTGAGGAGAGGCCAGGATGGGTGGGTCTCAGAGCAGCAGGAGGACATGGCGAGAGCTCACGTAGGAGGAAGGCCTGTGCTCAGTTAGGCAGGTCCTTATAAGTCGTATCAAAAAACCACAAAGTCTTTAAAAAGTATAAACATGAGTGACACAATGTCTATTTTAAGATCACTTTGAGGAGTTGAAAATAAATTGGAAAGGGACAAACTCAGGAACAGTTAAGAACATCCCATATGAATCATTCACAAATGATGGAGTTCCCTTCTACCTCTTTCTTCCCCCATTCCTACTTCATATCCCATAAACTGAAGTTCCCTTCCCAATCCCTGCCCCACATGTCACCAAACAAAAGCAGCGAAAGAGGTTTTTAAAAGGGGGGGGGGGGGGATAGAAAATAAAAAAAATAAATAAATAAAATTTTTAAAAAAATTAAAAAGGGGGGGCAGCTTTTTGACTTTTGACTCTGTGTGCACATCCTTATTAGAAACTCAAGTTATTAATACCTAAATATTGCTTCTAAATAATACTTAAAACTCACTCATTCAAGTCCTTCACCAGCTAGACACCTAAACCCCCCCCCCCACACACACACAAAGAGCCACCCACCACTTCCTTAAAATTTCTTTAACCGACCTTAAAATTTGGAGAAAAATATCGGTTGGCCTTGTCTTTATTTGCTTTGTCGAGATCATTTTTTGTTAAAGTGAGTACTAGATATTCCTTGTCATTATCTGCACGTTCTATACTGCAAATACTATCAATTTCTTGATCACATAGACTTCCATTTTCTACTTTTTCTGAGGTTTCCTCTGGTCCTGGTATGAAGAATGTGTTTACCCAAAAGTGAAACATTTTGTCCTTTAAAAAAAAAAAGACAAATTTTAAATTGTTTTTAAAGAAGAAAACATATAACCTATATTCAACATTTGCCCCAAGAAGTCAATAAAATAAGGCTCGTGTCATTTGACAGTCTGAATAAAGACAAACCTACAAACACTTGGCAATCTGTGGGTTATCTGTTGCATCTAACTCACACATGTTTATTCTTTTGTTCAAATTTTAGACCAAAAATGTGATTCCACAAGTTCTAAGATAACTTACTTTTGTTTTAAAACCATAAGTAAAATATTTCCTTTCTTGTCTAATGTTAGCTTTATAAAATGCTTTGAGTTTGTATGTACGTGTGTATTAAATAATCAGATATGGGTTTAATGCTGTTTCAACAAGTTAACCATTACAAAATTTACTTTAACAAAGGTTCTTGAAATGTCAACACAACTTCCCGAGGAAGCACGGCAGATACATTTCTACTTCAGAAGCAACAAGAACACTAAGTGGCTTCAGTTCCTTACACGACAATGCATGTGTTTGAAAACATTCATAGTCCTGGGTGTTATTCTATATGTTGACAAATCGAACTCCAATAAAAAGATATACAAATAAAATAAAATGTTCATAATATGGGGGAAGGAGACAAGCAATCTGACTTTTTTATGTTATAAAAAAATGCCTATTAAAAAATTACTTATTAATAATAAAAAAAAACACAACAGATGTTCATCACTTCTAACCCTTCCTGACCAATACATAAAATGTTCTCTCTTTCTCTCTTCTTCTAATGACTGGAATTTGGCCTGTATGGGTCACTTGACAGCTAATGATGTGCAGCTTTGTGACATCTTATTTACCTGGTGCCTTAAATTGCCATTAAATCTGTTATTCTAACTTACCTTTGAGTTTTGCTATTTTCCCAGGAAGATGGTAAGACCCTTAAATATCCTACGTTTAACTGACTTTTTTTTTTTTTTTTTAAAGATTTATTTATTTATTCATTCAGAGAGAGCGAGAGAGAGGCAGAGACACAGGCAGAGGGAGAAGCAGGTTCCATGCAGGAAGCCCGATGTGGGACTCGATCCCGGGACTCCAGGGTCACACCCAGGGCTGCAGGCGGCGCTAAACCGCTGTGCCACCAGGGCTACCCTGACTTTTTATCTTTTAATAGTACCTAGTAATCCTGTATGTAAGTCTTTAAAAAAATATATTTGTTAATTTCAATTATTATAGCAAAGTCACTGAGTTAGTAACTGTACATATCTTTTACTTAGAGTCAAAAGAACATAAGCTAGTGATATTTAAATCTCCAAAAATGTGGATTCTGTTTAGGTACTGATTATATTAAACCTGTTTTTGTTTAAATCATAGCAACATTTGTAACAGGCAGGGAAAATCACATAAAATGGCAATATATGTAAAGTAATCCCAGTTAATGATATATTACAAATATTAATCTAATCTTCCATTTTACATGTATTAAAGTAATGTACACATGGTAACTACAAGTGAGAACTTATACACTCCTACTAAAGATACAGGGAGACAGTGATGCAGGTGTCTGTTTTAAATATAAAATATAACATTTTAGAGGCACCTAGCTAGCTCAGTTGGTATGTACTCTTGATCTCAGGGTCATGAGTTCAAGCCCCATGCTGGGTGTGGAGCCTAATTAAATAAATGAATTTTTTTTTAAATAAAAAAATAAAAATTTACATGTACCAGTCTTATAACAAATAGAAAAGAAAAAATACCTTAATTTTAAACATTAGCTAACACTTCCCGGACTACTAAAAAATTATTTTCCAAAGTTATCAAGATATATTTAACTTTCATTTATACAGAATAGGCAGGAAATGGGTTTCTAGTGAAAAAATAAGAGTTTAACATTTTGTAAATTTCCCAGCTATGTGGATTCTGGATATAGAAAATAGTATTTCTTCAGATAAGTCAAGGTAGAGCTTAAAATTTTTGTAATAAATGAAACTTCATCTTTTTCTTAAAAAAAAAAGCTAAATATTGGGAAAACTAAATCAGTCCTATTACTGAGAATGTCTAAAGATTGGCAATATACTATGTGGAATGTTTATTGAGGCAGTAACAACATACAAAGCTAGTATTTTTGTTCATTACTATGCCACCTAAGGTACACTCACTTTACTTTTATGTTCACACAATATTTTAAATCAAGAGAGTTTAAGAATTAGCTCTTGGGATCCCTGGGTGGCTCGGCATTTAAGCGCCTGCCTTCAGCCCAGGGCGTAATTCTGGAGACCCGGGATTGAGTCCCATGTCGGGCTCCCTGCGTGGAGCCTGCTTCTCCCTCTGCCTGTGTCTCTGCCTCTCTCTCTCTCTCTCTCTCTCTGGGTCTTTCGTGAATAAAGAAATCTTTAACAAAAAAAAAAATAAAAAAAAAAAAGAATTAGCTCTTGAATTACCTAACTATGGCTCAGTAAGATGCAAACCTCACTTTCTAAACCTGCACATTTAATACATTTTTTCATTCTTTATTACTTCCTTTGCATACTTATCACTCTCCTAAGCTAAAAATCAAAATATTCGATAAATTTGAGGAAGCTAAATATGAAATGATCTGGTCTCGAGAAACAAACCAAAATGGGGGAAAGTGTCATCACACAATAATACCATGGGACAGAGCTTATTTATACATAGAGACCAAATCTTTTATAAACTCAGGGCCCCTTGCTAGCTTTTCCTTGGTAATTGATCATTCTTTCTCAAAGGATTATAACTTTTTTTAAAAAGATTTTATTTATTTATTCATGAGAGACACAGAGAGAGAGGCAGAGACCCAGGCAGAGGGAGAAGCAGGCTCCATGCAAGGAGCCCGATGCGGACTTGATCCCAGGACCCCGGGACCATGCCCTGAGGCAAAGGCAGGCGCTCAACTGCCGAGCCACCGAGGAGTCCCAGATTATAACAGATTTAAGGGGGTACAGAATCTTTAACATTTTTACAAAATTTCTCTGCATAACCTAACTTACAGAAAATTCATCTAAAATTACAACGCCATAAGGACTTTTCCCCTAATAAGATTTGTTACCATTATAATGGCTCATCAATGCTCAAGTAAGCAAAGCGTGTGCAGATCAAACAGAAAACCAATTACAATTCACCAGATGGTTAGGCACAAAATATAGCCTGTAATCTCTCCTTACAGAATGATTCCCGTCTACCTAAATATTTTAAGCTAAAGTTCTGAGGTTACTATACAAAATACAGTGATTTGGGATATTGTTCCCAATAAAAGTACAAACCTTTTTTAGCATCTTGTTCTGTTTGTGGAAGAACTCTACTTTGATGTCACCGCACACAGGCAATGGCTGAGGGAACTCAAAGTACATGAACTTGTCTTCCCGTCGTGTGGGTCCTGAATTGGAGGAATAGATCTTCACCTTTAGCTGGCAGACCACAAACTGAGGATCTGCACGGTTAAATACACGTTAGCATCATTTCACTGGAAATGCCTTCAAATGTCAAACTGTCAAACACCATTTTAATGGTTAATATTAGCAAAACACATAATATAGTAATTCTGAGTCTTTAACCCAGATCTAAAACAAATCAATGAAAAAGAAAAGTTCGAAAATATAATCAGTACAAAAGTTTCCCTAATTTCAATCTTCAACGCAAGGTTTTATTCACTGGTTCTACTTCACAAATACTAACTCCCCACAGTAGACTCTGGCACTACAATAACAGCAAAACTTTAACATTAAAATGTTAAAAATCTAATATAAATTAGATTCATAATTAAAAGGCTAAAATAATTTTCTGGTATATCTATGAACTGCAAAGAAAGGAACTGTAAAAAAAGATACTTGCTGCAGTATTTTAAAGTCTCTACCATGTAACAAAAACCACAAAATACAAATCATTACATGTTCACAAGACGCATGAGCATATAATTTATAACAGATTATAATAAATCCTATAAACACAAGACTCAATATTCATAAAAATATCAACCATTACTTATTTTACCTATAGTTCACATTTTATTTCTTAAAGTTATTATAAAGCCATCATCATAAGAAACAGGAAGAAAAAGATTTGAAATGTCTGCAAAGAAATAGAACAGACTCAAGCACAAACTGTAGCACAATCTTCCTCCCTCCAAAACACACTCCATTTTCATTAACAAGTATTTTGGCTGTGGCCCCTGTCTGTTTTAAAGTAAAGGGAAGGATTATATTGTGTTAGTGATTAACCTTATGACTAAGTAGTGGGTCTTGAAAGAAATATGCCAAGACAGTTAAGAAATACAATTCTAAGCTTGCAAAAAGTACATGAAAAATTTCATACATACATACATATATATATATGAAATATGCACACACTTATAAACAGGCATAAAATCCTCAACACCAAAAGGCATCATCCTTAAAGATGCAAAAAGAAGTATCACATTGTTTATCAACATGACCAACAAGTGAGAAAAAGGTAAAAGGCTTATCCAATCTAGATGCATTTTTCAGTTTAATACAGATGTGCTGGCTCATCTGTGAAGTATCTAAAGCAGCATCAGCACTCACATAATAAATAGGTTTGATAACAGCCTACCTAGTGAGTTTTTCTAATATGAATTTGTGAGGCATTTATCATGAGAAAAAGGGTACTTCAAAAAGGGGAAACATTACACTAACAATCTGTCAATCATTTTCACTTCCTTGACTCAAGGTTCAAAGTACAGTGAGCCATTTTATAAGACTATGTGATTCTGAAAATTTCACTAGGAAGTCTAGCTTGAAGAAGCAAACAAAAAGATATGATTTCAAAGCTTTGATAAAAATCAGCCAGGATGAAAATGACTTGTAATCTTATTAATTCAAACCACACTAGTTCAGAATCTGATAATCCTGATTTCAAAACTTTCAAAAGCATATTAACTGTATAAGCCAGGTATCAATTTAACTACATCTAAACTGTGTTTCAGGAATTCTACAGTTGTATGATCAATCCATAAGCTAATTACAAATCAGTATTACTTGGAATTTGCCCCAAAAACTAAGCTAAACGGTTTTAATAAAAATAAGTGGAAAAGATTCCCTCAAATCACTAGAGAAAATCATTTCCTTTACAATATGCATTTCCCATCTTAGATCTCTAAGACCTAACTAATCAGAAGTCCAACATCAGCATGGTTCTGCTGACCTCTAAGACACACAGTATTTTCTCTTTAATAGGACTGTGTTCTAAAGAAATGTAAGTCAATATCTGATAAACAAAAATCAGAATTAAACTGTTCTGATATATGCATATTGATATGCTGTATTGTGTATTGACAGAAAAATCACACTGATCATCTTTTACTAATGTTTCAACCCTTTTAGATGTAAAGAGTATAGTAACTTTTTCTTTATTTAGGAATATTAGGACTATAATCCAGTAAGAAACCAGCTGCTGATCCCCAACAACTTTGCAGAAGCTTCTTTGTCTTCCTCACTGCTCCTGATCTTCCTCCTGAACCCAGACTCAGAACCCACCATGTCTCAGTCGTCCTGTTCTTTTTCCCTTCCCACCCTCTAGCCCCGTACCTGATTAACACAGAAGGCTAGTTACTACTTTGTCTGTTGCCTGGTGCTTTCCAAAATACCACATCTCTCTCTCTCACCCACACCTTCGAGAACCCACTGAGGATCTTCACATCAACAGCTCAACTGCACCTGACCAAAACAGGTTTAAAACCAAAAACATTCATGTCTCCAAGTCTCAGTGAGATTCATTTTTCCTTCATCCCTTTTCTGGGAATTATTCACATGGCCAGAATCAAAACTGACAATATATTTAGATATAAACGGCAAAGGAAAAAGCAATCAAATCCCACGTGAATGCCTTAGCAAAGCACTTCTGGCTTATGGCAAGTCCCATAACCGGAATCCTTTCTACCACTAGCCCCCCATCTTGCAATTACCACTTCCTACACAGCCAGACTTAAAACAGAGCGTAAGCCTCTAGTACTGCCAGAGTATCTCTCAAATCGGGTCTGATATCCCAATTCAGGGTCCTGTGACAGCCAGCCACACATCCCACCCTCTTCTGTTCTGTGTCCAGTTCATTTCCTACTGCTATGCCTTAAGTCAGGCTACTTCCTATTGCCTGTAATCCTTCAGTTTCAATGCCAATCTAACAGTATACTTCTCCACTGCTCAGTGAAGAGCTGGATCCCCTCCATGAAACTATCTGACAACCCCCAAAACTTTTATTTTTCTGAATACACCATTTATAATTTATACATATAGCATCCCATTCAATTATGTATTACTTATAATATAGCTTCATTACATAGTATTAAATCACAGTGCATAAATGGAGAACTAGAAAATTAGTAATGAAGTTTTTTTTTTTTTTTGAGCCTCGGTGTCCATCAAAAGATGAACGGATAAAGAAGATGTGGTCTGTGTATACAATGGAATATTCCTCAGCCATTAGAAACGACAAATACCCACCATTTGCTTCGACATGGATGGAACTGGAGGGTATTATGCTGAGTGAAGTAAGTCAATCAGAGAAGGACAAACATTGTATGGTCTCATTCATTTGGGGAATATAAAAAATAGTGAAAGGGAATAAAGGGGAAAGGAGAAAAAATGAGTAGGAAATATCAGAAAGGGGGACAGACCATGAGAGACTCCTAACTCTGGGAAACGAACCAGGGGTGGTGGAAGGGGAGGTTGGCAGGGGGTGGGGGTGATTAGGTGATGGGCACTGAGGTGGCACTTCACAAGATGAGCACTGGGTGCTATTCTGTATGTTGGCAAATTGAATACCAATAAAAAATAAATTTAAATTAAAAAAAAGAAGAAGAAAAAGTTTTCAGTAGTCAGTAATTTTTAGTTTAAATGCAATGTTAAGAGGTAAAACACAAAAACAAAAACAAAAACCCCCACACTGTTTAAGTATAGGCAGGCAGAACAGAGCTGATAGATTTTTTGCTAGAGGCCAAAGTGGGGAAAAAAACAAAACAAAAAAAAATCACACTAGATTCGAAGACGATTAAATGGAGTGTTTTTATTCTTTTATCTCCCTAAGATGTTGTACCTTTCTTTTGGCCCTTACACCTGGTACCTATCCTTTAGAACAAGCGAGAATTTTCCCTTTCTTTTTCCTTCTATGAATTTGTAAAGTTCCCATGTCAATCATCTCTGTTACTCCAGTGCCTTGCATCTAGAAGTCTTTTTGTTTATCCAAAATCTCATTATTTTTTGACATATAGTTGACACACAATGTTGCATCAGTTTAAGGGAAACAACCCAGTGATCCCACAAGTGTATACATCGTGTTGTGCTCACCAGCAGTGTAGCAACCCCACCTGTCACCATGGGGCACTACAACAGTGCCAGGGACCACAGTCCCTTGTACTGTGCCTTTTTATCAGCACTTTTAAAAATTGTACTGAGAGACAGGGATCCCTAGGTGGCTCAGCGGTCTGGCGCCCGCCTTCGGCCCAGGGCATGATCCTGGAGTCCCGGGATCAAGTCCCACATCAGGCTCCCTGTGTGGAGCCTCCTTCTCCCTCTGCCTGTGTCTCTGCCTCTCTCTCTCTGTGAATTTATTTATTCATGAGAGACATTTAAAAAAATTTTTTTTTTATTTATTTATGATAGTCACACAGAAAGAGAGAGAGAGAGAAAAGCAGAGACATAGGCAGAGGGAGAAGTAGGCTCCATGCACCGGGAGCCTGACGTGGGATTCGATCCCGGGTCTCCAGGATTACACCCTGGGCCAAAGGCAGGCGCTAAACCGCTGCGCCACCCAGAGATCCCTTAAAATTTTTTAATTAAAAAAACTGTACTGAGAGGACGAAACCATCAATGAGGTCTCCTAGAAGCCTATAACATGCTATATTAATAAATCTGTGGCCTATGATAAAGTTGTCCAGCTCTAAGAACACAAGCAAGATACAATGAAGGGGATTATACCTAAATAAGAAAGATGAAAACCACCAAGAAATTAATTTCCTCAGTATAGGTTAATTTAAGGATAGAAATTTGTTAATCACATAAATCAGAAGCAAAGAAGCAAAACTTAAAGATAACCGAAAATCATTAGCAAATTACAAAATCTCACTGAAATACTATTCGAGGTATTAGAAGAAATACTATAGTAGTTTCTTATCTACAAACCACAAAATTGCCTCTAAATAAATGAAACGTATTTCTTAAACAAGAACACATGACTGATCACTGCCAGGAAGAAACTGATATAAAATTCCGTTACAGGTAAGAGCAACAATAGTTGGGTCTAAGGTATCAAGTATGAAAGCTTCTATCAGTCTAGAATAGAAGAGAAGCAAAACAGGACAGGGGCGACTGAGGGAGGCTCACAGAGGTTAGGGTAAGAGGGAAATCAGTGCGAGGCAGGCATCACCGACATGACCTCTATTTAGTACATATCTAGAAAGTTTCA
Source organism: Canis lupus dingo (assembly GCF_003254725.2). Taxonomy (NCBI): domain Eukaryota; kingdom Metazoa; phylum Chordata; class Mammalia; order Carnivora; family Canidae; genus Canis; species Canis lupus. The sequence goes on along the minus strand of NC_064268.1, from coordinate 37,151,995 downwards.
GATGTCAAAGTATCTTCATTTTACTGATGAGCAAATACAAAGACAGGTAGATGGTGTATCTGGGGTTACATAATCCAGTAAGGACAGAGCCAGGAGGAACTGGGATCTACATCCAGGTTGTCTCTAATACACACTTTGACTCAACCCTATTCACTTGACAGACTTCAGCTGGTCACCATGTCTTATAATTTCTTCCTCTGTATTGATTGACCCTGTCACCATTACTATCAACATCTAGTTGTCCTAAGATAGGAAGGAATTGGTCCCTGCCTCCACACCAGGAAACTAATGAATCCCACTGCCACTCTGATGCTGGATCTCTAATGGGATATAGGTTTTTTAGTCAGCTGGTTACAATTTAGGCTGCATTTGGTAGAGGCAGCAAAGAATATTTTTTTCTTAAGTATAATTTAGCTTCTAAGACATTAAAATCCATTGCTCTTGGCTTCCTTAGCCCAATGTGCTAAACTACTGAGCTACTTACTTAGTTTGGATACTTCAGAAATATATACCCCTGGATAATTAAGTATGGTAAATTTCTTTCTAAATTTTAATGTAAACTTCTAGATATGTCTAGAAAAGTGTTCCATGTACTGGAAGGATGAAAATTTAGAGCACTTACTGCAAGTTCCGCCACTGAACATTGGAATAGTTTCAAACATCATCTTGTGAAACAACAGTGCCACTGGTCTATAATCCAGATGATTCTTTAACAGGTAGCTATAATAATACACATAGCGCCTCTGACTGGGAATAGTTACTCCCTGGTGGACAGAAAAAAAAAATAAAAAAGAAAAGCCAAATTCAAAAGAAAAATTCCATTATAGTTATTTCACTAAATTGTTATGGTAACTGGGTTGTACCCACTGAAGAACATATATACATTAGAAATTTGACCTTGAATGATTAATATTTAAATCCAGCTTAACAACAGAGTAAATCAGAGCAACATTAGTACAAAGGAAAGTATCAGAGTAACTTTTCTCCCTTAAAATATAATTATTGTAATACCCTCATTTATTCAATGGTAACAACAATGCTCCAACCTATGAACCCAATAAGCAAAGGCCACAGCATATCCAAAATAACTGTCAAAGGCATCTGCACTACAGCTGTGCTCTTTACACATAAGGCTTCCTGCAAAAATTTATGGACTTGTATTGAATACGTAATTCCTCAAAAGCTTGGTTACTTATTTTTCAGGCAAACATGTCAGAATCAGAACACATAAAGGCAGAGTACCTCTAAGAGACAGAAATAGCAGCAAAAAGTGATGGCCTTAGACCCCCTCCCCCTAAAACAGGAATATGTAGCTGGCATAAATGTATGCAGGAGTTCCATAACAGAGGTGCTTAAGAGATGTCCCTGAGCTGCACAGATCTCTTTGCAGAAGAAACCAGGCATACACAGCATGTTTAGAGAAAATATAAGTATTACAAATGCTAAAAAAACAAAACAAAACAAAAAAACAAACAAACAAAAAAACGTAATTCATGTGCTATTAAAAAAAACAACCAACCCTATCTAAAGAAAAAATCTAGTGTGTGCAGCCATGCATTCATTAATGCTGCTGAATAAATGAGGTATGAAGTCTCCTTCCCTAGGACATGTGTTGATTTCAGGAAAGTGTAAGCATTTGACTTAGAGATAGAAGGTAAATAGTAACATGAAGCCATCTGACAGTTGAAAGTTACTCGCAGAAAACTTAAAAGTATATTCAAGAGAAAAAAGAATTTACAATATTTTAAAGTTATTATTGGCATGTGAATCTCTGCATGTGTTTAAACACTCTGGACACAAATGCTTTTCTTCCCTGTAGGGAAAAGTATAAAGTACGTTAATGTGACTTTAAAGACCGATATACAGAATGGTAGGTAAACAGGTATTCACTCTAGTATCCTTAGGTTTGTTTTTGTTGTTGTTGTTGTTGTTTTTTAAGGGTAGCATGAGGGGAGCCTGGGTGGCTCAGTTGGTTAAGCATCTGCCTTCGGCTCAGGTCATGATCCCAGAATCCTGGGATCGAGCCCCACACTGGGCTCCCTGCTCAGCGGGGAGCCTGCTTCTCCCTCTCCCACTCCCCCTGCTTGTGTTCTGTCAAATAAATAAATAAAAATCTTTAAAACAATAAATAAATTAAGGGTAGCATGATTTCATTACAATTAAAAAAATACATCAAAAACGGTATAAAAGCCATTTCAAATCAGGACAAATGATTTAAGATTCTGGCTATAGGGCAAAGACCACACAATCAGAAGACTTGGAGTTGAAAGCTGACAGTCAAAATACCAACTCTGATTTGTTTCCTCAGGAAAATAAAGACAATACCTACCCTGTCTTCTTCACAGGATCCTTATGAGGAGTAAACAATAAATGCATTTACACAAAAGCATGCTAAACCTACAAAATGTTACACAAATCCTAAAATTAGCAGTTTTACAAATCCTATCTACATCTGGAGTATAATTTTGGAAGAACTGGAATTTTAGTTCTGTGTACAGTATTTTCTTAAAGAAACAGTAGTAAAATAGTGTTACTGTGAAAAGCTCCTATAAAAAACTAAGGTTGAAAATCATTATTAAAGTCTGAAAAGTGTTTAAACTTAAAATGACTTATTGTATCACATTATTTAATACTACTTCAGTAAACAACTTATCATTCATATTAATCAAGATAAAGCACAGAATTGCAAAGCAGGTAGGGGGAGAATAGCAAATGGACGATGGCTGGAAGGAATCTTTTTTGAACCATATGAATTTATGATTTAGTCTAAAAATTAAATTAAAACTCAAGAAATTAAATCAATGGAAGTCTGTAAGACCAAGCTATCAAGTTGTCTATTGGGGTTTAGTGGAATGATAGATGATATTTTCCTCTTTATCTTCCTGGTATAAGTTTGTATGAATAATTAAAAGGTTTGCAAAGCTTTAATTTTTCTCAAGTAGCAAGCGAATGGTAGCACACCTATAATGCAGCTATTTATATAGTGAGTTAATCTCTGCCAAAAGGGCAAGGCAAATGTATAGAGAAAGAATATATGAACCTACCAGATGTCAACCCTGGATTAATAATTTGTGTGTAAATATAAACTGAACCAAATTACTGACACAATTCAAAGAGAAACACTGGAAAGTACAATTTAAATTTAATTATTTTACTATCAAAATATGCATAATTTCACCTCTATAGTTTAACTTTGCAATTCCTACCAAGCACTACCTCAAATTCCATGTATTAAACTAGCAGAAATAACAGAGTTGGAAGACTCAAATATGTATGGACCACGGGCTTCAGTTATATCCTTCTCTCTAGTCTCATCTCTCATGGCCACAATGCACACTTACTAAATAATTAACAGTAATAAATCACTGTTATTTAGATTTTGAAATAAAAAGAATAAAACTGTACTGAATTGATATTGCAATTTTTACATTTCAAATATTTCCTGAATGCATATACTGAAAACAACTGTTTTTACCTACTGCATTTTGACGATAAAGACTAAAATCTCTTAAAATCTAAGAAATGAACATGTTAATGATCTTCAAAAATTTATTTTATACATATGAAAAGAAGGCTGAACTTCAAAGCTCTTAGAGATTAAAAGATGACTACATGTTTTCAAAATTTCCATTCTTCATTCAAATTAGCCAAGAACATTAAAGTCAAATTGGTCTGTAACCATTTCCCCAAAGTATAGTTCCACCCTCTACCACTAATGACAATCTTATATTTGTAACCTTTTTTCCTCAAATGTAACTTTTAAAACATTCTAATCTTAGTTATACTTGACATTCTTCAGGTCGACTTCACACCACCTTGCTGGCCATCATCTCAAAAAGCAGCCACTGCTTCTTCGATTCCCTCAGGTTAACAGACCAGGAGGAAAGGCCCGGGAAGATGTGTGGTGCTCCTCCCTCCCAAGGGCTACTGCCTTTACTCAGTCTCACCTACTACTTCCAATCTTTCATTTCCATACCTCGTTCTTCTGGTACACACTTATTAAACTCTCAACCGCCAGGACTGCAGCACTATGTTCAAACCACCTCTCTTCCAATCCTGTCTCAGACATCATCCTCAGTGAATTTAGCTCCTATTTTACTGGGAACTCTTGAGGTTATCCAGTGTGGATACTCTCAAAATTCCCTTCTCCCATCTTAAAATTTTTTTACTCCTGGCCATTTTGTAAGGAGTTCATGTCAACATAGGTTCCATTTTCGCAAGTGCTCTATTAATTATCCTCTCCCTGGCATTTGTCTTTGTTCTACCTGTCTCCTCCTAATAATCAGCTCAGGTAACCCTTATCCTTTATCCAAAACAATTCAAAGACTGAAAATGCACTCTCTCTCCAAATCTTGTATCTCTCTCAAATTGTCACCCTCCTTGTCCACATAAATTCTCAAAGGTAAGCCTCTGCTCCTTAACTCACAGGAGTCTGTTATCATGAGGCTGATTTCTTAATGGTCAATAGTTCTTAATGGTCACTAACAGTTATTTCCTATTATTTGCTTAGTCCCATCCTGTATCCTTTTTCATTGCCTTTTTCATTTGCAAACAGTAAACCACTTCAACTAATAATTTCAAACACTGATTGTATGAAAATGCCAATCAAATCAATACATCTCTTTTAAAGCTCTTTTCAAGGAACAAGAAGAGAAAGGGGAAACACAAAGTATACATTAAGTTTGAGAAAGTTCTCTGCCTCTGTGATAGGAGATCTTCTCTAAGGTTTTCTCCTACCCTTACTATGTCTTCTCTTCTCGTCCCTAGCTGTAGGCACAGCTCAAAAATCTGACCTGAGCAAGCCCTTCTTTATCAATCCCCTTTGTTATAGTAGTTTAATTATCAATCTTATACATTATCTCCAAAGCCTATATCTCTCAATATGACTTTATTCCCAATTCCCAGTCCAGAATTTCTAACACTGGAATGGACATCTCCAGCTGGAAATTTCAGAAACACTTAAAATACAACATATCCAAAAACTGAAGCTTTCCTATTCTTGCATGGACCAACCTCTATTATTTACATTGAATGATATTCACTATATTCCCTGGCATCTGAGCCCCAAACCTCTTTGAATACCACCAGCACCACTGTTTATTGAACTATTACCATGTTCTTCACATTGTTCTCAGTACCTTAATAAATATAATTTAGTACTCATTAAGTGGGTATTATTGGTAACACCATTTTATAGATGAGTTAAGGTCACACATCTTGTAAGTAACAGAACTAAGTTTCACCCCAGTACTCCCAACTCCAGAGTTTACACTCAACCACTGATACTATCCTGCAAGAGTAAAGGAAACAACCTGAGAGGCAACAGTGAACTACACAGGGTTATAGAAAAGAAGGGTAAAGAAACCCTTGCACTACAGCAAAGCCCCAGGCAGCAGACTAAAGACAGAGACTGGTCAGCAGATCAACTGCCTGGGACATACACACAATGCACATGTGCGCACACACACACAGGATGTACAAAATGGAAAGCACACTAGAAGTCAAATTCATTTAGAATACTCTTAGTAGATTTCTTCACATCTATTCAGATGCCAAAATCCAGACTTTGACATACCTCTCAAAATACCAGTTCTAGTTTTGTGTGGTAATTCTAATTCAGTCACCTCCTGCAATGTTGCAATAGCCAAATGATTATCAGCCTCTGATTTATCTTCTCTCCAAACTATTTTTATACTCCTCTTTGATTAACTTGATAAAAGTGTAAGATTAATCACACTAACAATTCATAATGCTATATGGTTTCTCAGTGACTACTCAAATAAGAAAATGTATCACACACTGTAATTCCATAACATAAAAATACAGCCCAACCTCTTTTCCACTCATATCTCTCACAACAACCTTAAATGTGCTTTTACTTTTGACCAAACCAAAGTACTAATTTCTCCCATATCATACTTGCTGTTTTTTTAAGTATGCTATCTTTATCAAATTAAGGACATTAATCTGCAAGCAGTCTGGAAGTCTTATATATTTTCTAACACCTAGACCAACTAGATAACAGAATTATTTGATACTTCCAGGCTGGATAGCAGCCACCTGAAATACAATTCAGATTAGGTACATGTTGAGGGCTCCTACACATTTTCATTGTTGGATAGTCTGCTCAAATTTTGTATTTCACCTTGAAGCAATGATGTTCACTGAAAATTGCTTATTTCCCATTGAAATTTTCAAATTCATTAGCACAGACCTAAATATAATTTTGTTACCTCCACACTGTAGTTGTCACCTTTCTCAAACTTAATGTATAATTTGTGTTTCCCCTTTCTCTTCTTGTTCCTTGAAAAGAGCTTTAAAAGAGATGTATTGATTTGATTGGCATTTTCATATAATCAGCGTTTGAAATTATTAGTTGAAGTGGTTTACTGTTTGCAAATTCACAATCTTTATTAATCCCTCTTTCCTACTGGTTATTATCTTAATAATCTCTAAAATATATTTGTATTTCCCCCATTGACCCAAAATTATGTAAGTAACTGGCTTTAAATTTCCAAATGGTTGATTTGATTTAACTTTAAAAAAAAAAAAAAAGTCCCTAGCTGGGGACGCCTAGGTGGTTCAGTCAGTTAAACATCCAACTCTTGGTTTCGGCTCAAGTCGAAAGGGTTGTGGTATCAAGCCCTGTGTCAGGCTCCTCATTCGTGCAGCATCTGCTAGAGATTTTCTCTCCCTCTGCTCCTCCCCTGCTTGCATTCTGTCTCAAATAAATAAATACAATCCTTAAAAGCATAGGGAAAAAAACAAAATTATATATTAAAAAAAATGTCTAGCCATTCCGAATTATAATCAAGGAATGGGGTTGACCTATTTCTACTTGGAGATGAGATTTTCTTTGCAGCTGACCTAATGAATTATTAAACTTGGTAACTGATTTCTGGATGACAAAAAAAGAAAAAAGATACATTTTGTGGGGTATTTTTATTGTATTATTCAAGCCATCTATGTATCTTATTTTGAACCTTCTTGATCTTCAAGTAAAGATTCCTATTACTGTTGCTTTTCCACCAATTTTTTTCTCCATTTCTTCCAGCTTTTGCTTACTGTATTTGATGTTACATTTAGCACATAAGAGTTCGTAACTAACTGATAAATCTTCATAATCTGGAGTGTACCCTGTGTTAATATAAACTGACATTCTTGATCTAGTTTTATACATTTTGTTGTAAATGCACTCTGATAATGATATCCTGTCATCTTCTTTTAAAATTTACATTTGCCCAATGTATCTTAAATGAACCACTTATTTTTCTAACCTGAGTTGTTCTATGTAAGTCTCTTGTATATGACTAATCTCTTTAAAAAACCCAGAAACTTAGAAGTATAGGTTATACACATCTCTCAAACCTAGAACACTGTCCTAGTACTTCCAAGCCAGAATTCAACCTGGATACAGCACAATACAAGATATGAAAGGTTTTGCTCATATTCTGTACCCTTGAATCATCTTCTCTAAAATGATTACAATCCAGATTCCTCATTTAAAAAAGTATTTTTCTACTTCAGTAAACTTCACTGGCACTTCCAAACTCAGAAATAATGTCAATGTTTTAAAATAATAGTTTTTGCCTGAAGCTTGAAAATCTGTTTCAGAATGTTCACAACAAGATTATTACAGGAAAAGTAATTCAACAAAGGAAGAAATATAGCTCTTAGGAATGGTCATCATTACAGTGACAACATGTAACAGTAGTTCTTATATATTAAGCTAAGTGCCAGACATTTTATATATACTAGAACTTTGTAAGACAGAGACTATCACTTCTATTTCAAGGATAAGAAAACAGTCCTGGTGCACATAATTATCCTGTTCAAAACCCAGACTTGAATCTAAATATGACTCTAATTCTAGAACTTTAAACTCCAATGTCCTGGGTTTTACTAACAGCACACAAACTTACAAGGTAATGCAAAAGAAGTCATGACCTGTTTGAGCACTGTTTTTCCCATTTATGAAGAGTCTCCAAAGTTTATTCTGGTGCTTTGGTTCCATGAAACTTATTGTAAGTAATGTATCAATAACAGTGCTGCATGAACCACAGAATCCTTCCAACTAATACAGAGCAGACCACTGGCACTGTTGTCTCTGTACCTCATCCCTTTCCCCCTTGGGAAGCTGTCATTCCCTCTGTGGTTTTGTGGAGGTGGGATGGGCTCTATTCTTCAGCATCAGATATATGTCCCAAGCCTCCAGCCGGAATGTTTGGTTCAGGGATGGGTGCATACTCGAATCCAGGTAAATCAGAACCTAATCTAGGAATTTCTGCTCTAATTGTAATTCCCCTCCTACTGCAGTTATTCAAGTAGACAGAATGTAAACCTGGAACGACTAGGAGTCATACCTGGCTATTATTTGCATAATGCCTCCCTGAAAATAAAGCATACAGAGAGAAAATGGGAGAGCCGAGAGAGATTACCCATACCTGTTAGGCATCTAAGTCTGGGCCAGAGCTCTTTAGGCTATATAAGCCAGTATAAATGTCTCCTGTGTTTATGCTCCTTTGAATTGGGCTTCTGTGAGTGGAAACTGAAAGAGTTCTAATGCATTATAATATAACTACTTTTTTTTTTCTTTTTTAAATTTCTATTTCTACTTTGGGGATCAAAATAATAAAGAGTAATAATTGGGACAAGAGAACAGAGCACTGTAGAAAGAATACTAGATTTGAGGTTAAGAGATAGTTTGAGTCATTACACAGACAGATGAAATGACCTCGGACAGACTGATCATCACAGATTTATTTGATCATTTATATCAGAATAGGTCTAAACTAAATCATTGCTAAAGTTCTTCAAGATATAAAAATCTTATAATTTAATGAATATGTAAATTGTATAAGAGGCTTAAATACCATGTATTAGAGGAACACAGTTTAGCCCAAAAGAATTAATATGTTAGAAAAAATAAGATTGTTATATTAGGAGTTGTTCTTTTTGTTTTGTTTTTATTGAAAATGAGAAGAATTAAAGTTTAAGTAAGGAGAAAAATGAGAAAATTTTAATAGGTTATCATATGGGGAAATTTAGTAAGTAACTAGAAAACATAACCTGACTATATCATCAGGACATAAAAATTCATTCCTCAGACAAACTAGAAAATTTCCTCTTCTTGGGATCACTCAGAATAAAGTTAATATTTATTATTTCTAGAAAGTTTAAGTCTTCATTACAGATAAGCTAATGAACTCAAGTACAGAGATCATAATATATATGAATTTTATCTCTAATAATTGCTTTGAAAACAAAACAAAAAAGAAATCAAGAGCTCAATTTTTTTCTCTAAGAGTTTAATCAAAGAAAGTAAGTATTAATGCTTACTTTACTTGCCACCATTCTAGAAGGGTGAGGAAAGGCAACAGAAAGAGAGAGGAGTAGCAGAAATTCTGGGTAAGTTTGTCATGTAGAAATTTTGCCTCTTTGAATTCAGATATTTGGGGAATCTTGCCAAAATATATACTTACAAGCACTAGCAGGATGCTTTATCTCTTTCATTCAGTTTACAATAAATCCTGTGGGTTAATGATCATTCTGATACGTAAGCGTAAGTAGAGACAGTGTGAGGCATAGGACTGGCAGGAACCAGCTCTGCGAGCTGCCCTGCACCAGGCTCTTTGGGGGCGGGGTGGGGGTGGAGGTGTATAGGGAACTGCTGACAGTGGCTTTTACTCATAAAGTAAAAGGATCAAATCTGCAAAGGAATGACTCTTAGGGAAGTGTAACATCGTTGCCTTCTTCTAAATTATTGAATGAAAGAAGGACTCTTCCTTCTCACAAGCAGTTACTGTGCCTTCAGAAAACATGCTTCCTTAGAGGAGGTGTCAGTTGTGCTCTAGCTTCTGCGCAACACTCCAAACTTGAAGTATTATTGGGGTATTACTAACACAAGGCACACTGTCCGGTCCGCTGGCACCAACCACTCGGCCATCTCATCTGTACCGAGCCTGCCGAGGGAATGGCAAGACTGCACCAGATGACTCTGAGAGTCCCTGCCAAGTCCACAAGTTCTCCGCTAAAACAGGACAACTGGCTCTTCTTTCTTCAAAACAAGAGTGGGTAGGAGTAGGGGATCAGGAGGTGGGAAAGGGTGAGGGGGACAAAGGAGGGATGTGGAGAAAGAGAAGGAGGAAAAGAAACAATAACCTCCGATATCACTATCACCAGAACACAACTTTCTTCTGAATGTTTCCCTATAGCTGAAATTAAGGATATAAGCAAAGTCACATTAAAGACAGTTTTAATAATATTAAATGCCATATAAATGGAAAAATTGATAAAATATATGTATCTCCTATAATAATGGTTCAGTTAAGATACTTACTTCCCTGGAAGACTTCCACAGTTGTGTAACAACAGCTTTACCATGTTCAGCTTAGCTCATTTCTCATGATGAAACTATACTTATTAAAGGTTAAAAACACATTATTTCACCAGCACCCTAACCATTAAATAAACATGTGATTATCTGGAAGTTTTCAGAAAATTAAATTGTCAAAGATTTAAAGGACACCCACAGCACTGTATTTACAAGACTAACAACTTCAAGCTGTCTTTATTCTCCTTAAGTTGGGTCCACTAAATGCCTGAGCGTCAGTTTAAAAAAAAAAAAAAAAAAAAAAAAGGCTATAAACTGAGGAGCCTTGTCAAAATAGGCCCATTTTGGGAGAGCGTGTCCCTATACAAGAGATTAATTCTGAACAGTCTCAAAGTTCCTTTGCAGCTCCAAGATAGCAGAGAACAAAGTTCAACAATGTGCAGGGGACTCAAATTTTACTCTGAATGCTATCAGTCACTGTTTGAATAATCCTAATCAAAGCACTTCATCTTTCTGGGCCTCTGTTTTATCATTTTTAAAATAAAAATTCCTGCCAAAAAAGGTTCATAATCTTACACCCATAATCTTTATCCCTTTAATCTAAGCTTTCTAACGCTGTTTCAGCATAAAATGCAAATGGAACCATCAGTAAAATATAGTCTCATCAACAGCATCTGCTCATAAATTTCTGTCTTTTTAAATATCCACAGAAATAAAGGTAGGAGCACATTAGGATACTGCTTTAGACCACAGCTGAAAAAAATTCCTCCAAAAATGGTCTGGGTATATTAATTAATTATGAACTAAATAAAGCACAACAGATCTTAATGATTTATTTTGACTCCAAGATGCTAAAAGTGATCAATTTTGTCTAAATTACTGAACTCTGAGTCTTTATACAAGAGCTAAATAATGTAACAATTTTACTGAGTACACACAGAACTCCATCCTCTGTTAGCCTGTTATCTTCTACTTGGGGTAGATTCAAACCTATGAGAGGAAGAAGAAAGCAGTGTGCCTGGAGCATTGTACAAAATACAACATACTGCATTTGATTTTCATAAATACTTCTCTTACTATCTTTTCACTCTGGCCCCTAATACACAACAATATCCCACGGGCCTTGCCAGTTTACCAAATCTCTCTTCACCTTTACAGAGAGATAGAATTGACCATATTTTCAGATTGTGAGGGCTACAATATCTTCCCAATGACAAATTAAAATATGTCCTCACTTTTTGACTATGAAGACTTTTCTTGGATCTAACAGAAACTGCTTACGCACCATTGGGTTTTACTTATATCCCTGAAAATGATGTGAAAGACTATCCCGAGTGCTTTTTATATGGCTAGTTCCCACTATCAGAAGCATTTAGTGAACTCTCCTGAAGAAGCATCTACATCAGACAGAGTGTGTATGTGTGTAGGTGAGTGTCTATAAGACGGAGGGAAGGGGGGGAAGAGAATGTGTGAGAGCACAGCTTAGTTAGGAAAGGTTACAGACTACTCTAAAAAAAAAAAAAAAAACAAACCTTACCCCCCAACTCAAAATCCTGATTAAAACACTCTACAAGTCTGTTGGTTGTAATGCCCAAGAAACAAAAAAGTTGCAGCTGAATGTGGTAAAGGCAAATACTTTAAAAATGGTGGAACGTGTGTGTAGCTTGCAACAGAAAAGTTAAGACTGTTGCAGTATCTCTAACAAACAAACCTGCGCATTCCAGAAAAACCAACCACTTTCTCTAAAACTATGAAGCAGGGCATGAAAGGACTGGAAATACCACTTCCCTTCAGTGTATGATGACAGCTTCTCAGTTTAGCCAGCTACTAGTTTTCATCAAATACATGCACGGTAACATAATCAAAGAAAAATACTTATTTTGGAGTCCTCTTTGGAAACCTGAGGGAACATTAACATCTTCAAAATGCTCCCAGAAAAGTTCTCCGGAAGAAATCTCAGTATTCTGTAGATAGAATACCTTAATATCTGGCAAAATATCTGGTTTGGTTGCTTTGGTAAAGATAGAGCTCTCTACATGTCACTGTGACTCAATCCTTTGTTCATCATTATGTATTGGGGTGCAAGACTCTATCATTGATCCTGGGAGAAAGCTTATTTATTATTGTGGAAGTATTCTACTACTTCATGAGTGCCAAGCCTTGAATCACAGCCTGTACAAGAGGATTTGTCATGAAAAATCTACTGTTATGAAAATAGCCAAATTCAGGAAAGCCAAGACTTTCAATCAAGGGCTTCTCAAGAGGTTTTGTCAAGAAGTGGGAGCAATTATGAAATGTTTCGCTACACATAAGTTCCCTAGTTTCAGAAGGATTTCTACGGCCAAGATTTTAACCGCTGTTAACTGGATAAAATACAAATTGATTTACACAGTTTAACTCTTCAACCTTGAAACTAAAATATGAAGTCATAATCCCTTCCTAACATAGTATTATGCCAGGATCTTGCCAAAAATGATCTCATTAACAGCAAAGAAAAGGATATAAAATTAACTTATCTGAAGAATCTTAGAGAATTATTTTTTGACATAAACCTACTTTCATCTGACAAAAGAATCTATAGATTCCATTTGTTCTTTCGTGAGATAGGGTTTTAAGCACTTATTTTCACCTAAAACAAAGTCAAAATGGATTGGACATCAAAGAAGACATAAAAGTTGTCAAGTCAAAGACGATGGCTTTTTAGTTTTAATGTATTGTTTAAAACCTAGGACCACCTGGGTGGCTCAGTTGGTGAAGCGTCTGCCTTCAGCCCAGGTCATCATCCCAGGGTTCTAGAATGGAGGGTCGCTTCTCCCTCTGCCTCTGCCCCTCCCCCTGCTTGTGCTCTCTCTTCTCTCAGTCTTTCTCAAATAAATAAAATCTTAAAAAAAAAAAAAAATCTAAATAATAGCAGCCCTTTCATTAAAACTACTATTGGGCAGAACTAAAGCTTAATTTTGATTAATTTGTAACCATTTAGATTTATTCACTATCTTCAAGTAGTGGCCCTGCTTTTTCCATTAAAAAAGGGGACATAATTCTTATTTTCCATGTTAAAAAAAATTTAGTGTAATTAAAAACTGTAAGGAAAATTTTATGTTCATGTATATCATGCACATTTTTAGTGAGAGGCTATTTATAGCTTTCATCATATTTGTAGAAGGTATGTAACATAAATACTTTGAGAGCCATGGACTTAAATCTAGTGTTCTGGCTCCATATTACAGAGCTTCTCTATTTTTACTTTAAATTCGTTTTACTTGATTTCTTTCCCACAACTACTATGTCTACTGCTCATCAACCCTGCTCTAAACTCCTCCTACTGCTTCAGCAATTATACTCTGTTTTTTTTTCCCCTTCATTCTCTTTTTCCCTGTGCTGCCCTGCATTTATTCTAAGTGTACAACAAGTGACCTTCTATATTTTTAATCAGTAAAAGCAACTGTTTCCTCGAGATGATGAAACGATGAGCCACAGTAAACATCTCAGGCCCAGGCCCCTCTAGAATCCACTCCACTGCTATCATCCCAGGGTGTTCACAACATAAAGAAATATAAGGCAATCTACCTTAATCAATATTCACTAAAATCAAGTATGAATATAATATTCAGTTTTATAAACTATCGCCAATATACAGCACTTGGCATCCTTAGATGTAATTTTAAAAAGTCACAAAGACAAAACAAGAAATGAGGAAGGAAAAAAGGAACCAGGAATCGATGCAACTACTCAGCTAAGATGGTTGAAATGATCACTTATCTTTGTTTTGAAGTTGAACTAAAGAGAAATCAGCCTAGGAGCACCTGGGTGGCTCAGTCGGTTAAGTGTCTGACTCCTGACCTCAATTTAGGTCTTGATCCCAGGGTTATGAGTTCAAGCCACATTTCCTTCCAAAAAGGAAGGAAGAAGTGAAAGAAGGCAGGCAAGTTATTGGAAGAAAACTTTCCTGATTGTAAACATTATGAAAACTAGAATAAACTCTGTACATAAAGTTGTGATGTCTCCCTCAGTAGCGGTCTCTAGGTGAGTTTCTCTATCTGGAGTGGTTTGGGTTTCTCCTTCTCAGAGACAGAGAAATGTACAAAATCTCTTCGCAAGAAATATAAACATATTGTGTTCACACTTGCCATCCAAAGAAATGAATCCCTTGAAAATCACTGTGAAAGTTCTCCCAAGTTTACGTTTTCCACTCAAACATACTTACACAGATTAAGTTTGTCACTGATTTAACACAGTTTTTATTAGCCTTCTGAATAAGAGAACCTTTGACTAATCTTAATATAACTACATTCATGAATATTCATATCAAAGAATAATTTTCATGTACTTATACAAGTAAAGATCACACTTTACTAGGTAAGAGCATTCAAGTTATTATCCAGACACTTTATTCTCAAGCAAGGTTCAGAAATACCAAGCTTACTTTTGATCAGTGTACTGCTTTTTTAAACGCTTTTTCAGGATTTTAGAGACCAAAATATGCTAGACAGTTAATGGGTAAGATTTACTGGCATGATATGAAAATGCTAGCATGAACAAAAAAATTAAAAGAATCAGTAATTTGCTAATATGACAGTTAAGGTAGTAAATGATTTAAATGTTCAGAATAAAGAAATAAGAGTTACCACAATAAACACCTCAGGCCCTCACTCTAGAATCCACTCCACTATCATCCATCTTTTTAAAAAACCTGTTTTCCAATAAATTCTCCAAGAAAGAAAAAAAAGAAAGAAAAAAAATCAAATATAACTTACCTTTTTGTCTCTGGTCCTTACTTCCCCATAGAAATCTAGGGCCTCTTGTGCCTTTAGAAATTTGCCCCGATGTAATAAATATGCACAAATCATTACACCAGTTCGTCCCTTTCCAGCTTTACAGTGAATTGCTGCAACATGATTGTCATCTTCACTTAGCCATTGGTCAAGATCTTCACAAAAGGGTTTGATAAGTTCTAGCTGTGGTGGATTATGGTCTTCAAAAGGATACTGTGCAACTGTGGTAAAAAGATAACCTCAGAATTAGAAAAAAGTCTTTCCTGAACTGTTTATTAAAAGTAGGTTAACTTTAGAAACATTGCATGTAAGCTTAACAGATGTTTAAAAGAAAAACGGAACTCCAGAGAAAAATAATTTGCTGTCTGATAATTTTCCAATTTTTGAATAGAAAATAGTCTCTCATTAATTCTTAAACCTACCACTAGAGAGAGAGGCTAAGCATTATTTTCCCCCACTTTAATGAAAGAGGAAACTTTGCAATGGAGAGGGAGCACACGTCAACATATCAGAGGGAAGAGGCAAACTCAAAATGAAATGGCACACAGGTTTCCTGTCAGGGCTCTCAATGCATTTTCTGACAAAAGGAGTCATAATATTTATAATACTACGTCATCACAAAATATATATTCCAGAGAAAGTATAAATAACCGATAAATCAATGATGGAAAGGATTGATTTTACACTTGATATAATAAAAATGCTAAGTGTGTTATTTAAGGATGGTCTGGCAAATGTTAGTGTTGTATACTATGGATTTTTAAAGGCATTTACAAAAGAAACTCAGAAAACTACTTACAAAAATCTACATAGTTGTAGTAAAGTTTATCTAATGAAGTTTCAGATCTTTTCATGTGGATAGTCATAAAAACCCCAAATTTCTCTGTTCCCTATAGTCAGAGCTAAGCATTTTCTTTTAACCTGCCTAGAAATAGTTTAGCTATATCACTATTAAATTTCTTCTTATTGGTCCCTGCCTCGGTTCCACTCTATTAAAATCCTTTACTGACATTTACTATATAGAATTACCCTCTGTGTCATCTAAATATGTGAAAAGTATGCCTTCTATCTTCCATCAAGTCACTGATAATGTGGAACAGGACTCAGTCCATTAAGTCCTCTGTTGTGTTGGGTGAGCCTGGGTGGCAGATGATGACAACTATCACGGGGAGTCACCGGGAAGGCCTGCACCTCAGCCTCGGCCCAGCTGCACTGGCATTCCATCTTCATCTCCCCAGAGGCACAGAAACATCCAGGAAACATTGCTCAACGTCTATTTACAGCTAGATACACCCTAACTAAAACACACTTCGCCTGGTAAGGAGCAGCCTAAATTCACAAAAAAGGAAAAATTCTTAGTGGATCTGTACTGGCTCTCAACCATTAATGCTTCTGAATTCTCAAAGCAGCTGTCGGAAAGTCCGTTCTGGATTTTCAGAAGGCATCAATGGCAAGCACATCAACATGTAGCTCACGGAATCCAGCTTCTCTTTCTGTCACGGTAGCATCTGCCGGGCTTCTCTCTACTCTCCAGGTCTCTTATGGCTCAAAGGGTTCCACAAACAGAGATGGAAGTTCCTTTGTGGGCTCTCAGAGGAATTCACTATCCCTGGAGAAGAACCCATTCAAAGTAGCTCCTGCTCGCATCTGTCAGGTTCCTCTTATCCATATTTGTCACATACCCTTCTCCCTGACTGGCCCCTGTCACGGTTCCACAGTTATTAAGTGGCTCTGCTTTCTCTTAATCTCTTACTGCTACTCTGCTCTATCTATAATTTCTTACTGTTACACCAAATGCCTCCAACAGTAGATATAACCCTCTCTTCATTTTATTGTTAGTCTAGACATTTTTCCTAATTCTTACAGTCTACTCTGCTATTTAGTATTCCTACTAGTACTGGCAGGTTTATTTGGTAATTGCTTCCTACAACACAAGAACAAAATTACATTTGTTTTCCAAATTGTCAAAGACCATCTTTAAGACAAATATTTATTTACCTCACTTAATAATTGAGATTATTCATTACTGCTATGACTGTTAAGATTTAGTGTACTGGTTTTAAGTTATATAACATAATACATTACTCAGCAGTTAATACCTACCTCTGCAGTTAAATTTGGCGGTATCATAATGTCTTTCAGCACACCTAAAAGAAAAGTTTAAATGTGACCTAGTTATTTTTTGCACTGGCAAAAAAAAGTAACAAACATTTTCTGAACTGTTTTAATGGATCAGGCATCACACTGTTTTGTATTAACTATTTCTTTCAATCCTACAAATCCTATGAAGTAGGCAGTGTCTTTATCTCCATTTTACAATTAAGGAAATCAAGGCTTAAAATGTTAAGTGTATGCAATCATACCTTAGCTTACACACTTGCTTAAAAACTTGTGATGCCACAAATGCACAACACTGTAAATTCAGTTGCTGCATCTGTACCTTCAAATTTCATTTATGGCATTCTGCATGCTAAGGGAATTTATTTTTGATTTCACCAAGTATATACAAACAACTATTTTCAACATTGTCTTCAACTCAGAGTTGAACATAGTTTTCTCAAACTATTATTTTAAAAGCTATTATTTTTAAAATAGTAAAATAAGAGTAAAAAAAAGTAAAAGAATCTACTCAAAAACACTCACTAAAAAATTTTTAGGCCAGACCTTTCTCTCTTTAGAGAAGCCAAAGGTCATCTTTTTCAATAATCTCTCAGGTTAATGAGTTTTAATTAAAGTCTGAGAGTAATGAAAGAGTAATAAGTAAAATAAATCTACAACAGTAAAATGTTGACTCAGCATTACATATAGAATACTAAAATTTGTCTTTTTTAATGGCAGTGACATGTTTGTCATCATGTACTGGTTCACTCATGATTAATAGGTGTATTTATAAATATTAATAAGGCTCTGAAAGGGATCCTGTACTTTAGTTTGTGGTCAGCAAAATAATGGTAACTACAGCTACTAACCAAGTGAGATGTTTTTTAAAAAATTATTTCAAATAAAAAAAATTATTTCAAATAAAAACTTAGCATTTTAAAACAAATAAAGGTCTACAATCCCTTAATCTCCAATTCCAAAATCCCAGAAGTTTGAGACATCTAACATTTTATGTTAAACTATGACAAACTCAATTGTAGCAGAACCTGAGTTTATGACACTGTATGCATTCTTCAACTAATACACTTAAAGAGTCAAACACTTCATGCTAGGTACTGCTACAAAGCCCACTGCTGTGTTATGTAATACAAAGCAGTATATGCTTCCATATTACCCTTCTGCAAGGGGAAAAATCCCGAATGCTGAAACACAACTGGCTCTAAGAGGTTCAAGCAAGTGATGGTGGTAATACATTTTACATTTAAGGAATTCTAAAAATATCTGTATAGTTCATCTACTTCAAACAGTTTTAAATCCAAATCCATATGAAAGTTGAATCATAAACAAATTAGAATCCACCAATTTCTAACTTGTCAGACCTGAAATAAATTGACTTTCATACTACTGCTTAAAACAAAGATTTTCCCCTTTTTTTGCATATTATAATTTAGTATATTGAGTTTTGCTCAAAAAAAACTTACTTAGTAATGCCATATGCACATTTATGTATCTTTGCTAAATAATTTCATACTTACTCATACACAGAACACAACAGGTAAGAGGAAGACTGACCAAGAAAATAGTCATGTTTTACATTTTCTTTAGTACAGACTAAAGAAGAGGTCTGATTAACAGTGAAGAATCCATAACAGAATATTTTATAAGGAATCATATAAAGATAGGATTCAGAAGGTGAGAGAGAAGGAGTAAGCTAGGAAATAATTCTAAGAAGCTGGTCTCATGGCAGCACAACAAAAAAAAAAATAAACATTCTGACTTTCATGTAGCTTTAGTTCTCTAAAATTCCCATGCTTCTTCAGAAGCTCATGTTTGGTTTGATAAACATTGCTTAAGACTACCATCATAAACTGATTCTCAAATATTACTGGTAAGAGGAGGAAATGGAGGAGAAGTGGAAATGAGCTATTCCATGTCTACTAGATGTACACACGTTACAAAGGAGTTTCCATGTTTTTTAATTTCATAGTCACAACCATGTAACAGAAAATATAATCTCCATCTTAAACGTGAGAAAGCTAAGATTTAGAAGAGCATTAAAACCCTTGTCCCAAACTACAATATGCAAGTGGAAGGGACAGGACTCAAACCCAGTATCTCTGGTTAAAAAGTCAAAGTTTTTCCAGCACTGCTCCATACTTCCCATTTAAAATAAAAAATTGCCACCAACAGTTTAAAAAAAAAAAAAGCAATAACAAATTCTACCCAAAATCAGCCTTCCTACAAGAGTAGTATTTGGCACAAAAGATAGAACAAAAAAGTGATCATGAAAACATGAAAAGGTTATGAAAATCTCTACAGGTATGGATACTGGGGCCAGTAGTGATGGAAGCGATCTGGAGGAAGGGTTGCTAGGGTAAGAATGATGACTCTTCTTAACTGACAAGTCTCTCAACAAGTCTTCATTACAAACCAAAATTGAAGATACATAAATGGAAAATGGGATTTGACTGAGACAAGTATTAGGTAGATCTGACCATTTATACTTCCTTATAATTAAAATTCAATTTAAAAGATACCACTTTAAAAAATCTTCACCTTATATTGGCTTACATGAGACAAGAGAGATGAAGAAGCATTGAAAGAGTTTTTAATGAAGCAGGAGACAGAAGGTGAATGAAGAGAGAAGACTACTAACAGGAAAAGCTTCCAGAGAAATGAGACTTGCCAAAGACTCAGCCAGATAAGTAAGTCTCCTCTGTAACTCTCTTCAACATCACTAGCCCAGCTTACAAAAGAAAACTTAACAGGTAAAAATTAACAGCTAAAGGTTCTTCACCTAATGACCGAGAGCTATATGCCAAACAGAAAACACGATGATATACAGTAACCCTTTTTTATTTTTTTTACAGTAACCTTTTTAAAACAAATATCCAGTGATCATTTAAGCTTCTCAAAAAGAAAGGCAAGAACTGTATTACACCTCTATCCCCATCCCCCCCCCCTTCCTCTACCCCCACCGGCCTAAAGGTTATAGAGAGGAACTTACAAAAAATGAAATACACACACTTGCACAAAACAAACTAATTTACTAAGTATCATCATACACGAATTTAATTAATGATATGATGCTAATTTTGTCCTTTCTTAAAATAATTTACTAAATGTTTGATAATATAAAGACATAAACAGGTAGTCAATTATTAAAAGTCCGTATTAAGAACTGTTCTTCACCCACATGTTATAACGGTCATAAAAGGTTTAATTTACCATTAAATACATGTCTAGTGTACATATCTTAAGACTTTTCAATTTATATATGTTTGCAAAGGCATACATCACACGTAATTAACATCCCCAAAATAAAAGAAATAAAATAGAAACATCTGCTGCTTGCCAGACCCACCTACCCAGAGCCAGAAATACAAACAGGGTAGAAAGAAGGTGAAGAATGAAAAGTGACATCAGAACTCAAAACATGCCACAACCTGGTAGTTCCAGAAATTTCTGAAGTAACATTTCCGGGAGGTTAAAACAAACAATGACAACGACGATGACAACAAAACCAGAAAGGGAAGACTGGCAGAAACAGTGGGTGGTCTGCTACCATATGTACCTGTGTGACCTTGTTCAAATCACTTAACCTCTCTATAGGCCTCAGATTCCCCATCTGTAAAATGAGAAGGTTGGACTAAATGATCTCTTTCAGGTACTTTCCAGTTCTGAAAGTCTATGAGTCCGTTTAGTGGAGTGGGGAAGGGGAGCCGAAGTGTATAGGTATACACACACACACCAGAAGCTACTCTCCACTAATAACCAGACAGTTCATTAACTCTGGGGTCCAATGTTTAGAAATACAAAAACAAACGGGCAGCCAAGTTCCCAGACCAGCTCCCGATGCCACCTTTAACATGATAATGTTAAGTGAACCACAGAAGTGACAGTGCAACCCTGCGTCCTAAATTCTGGAAGCAGGAAGCCACTGAATACAGGAATGAAAAGAATTTCCTTCCCTTTCTTTGGATATAATGTTAAACTCGAATAAAATTTTTAAAAAGGTAGAATTTGTCTTTGTATCTTTCTACCTTCCTTCTGGGACTCTAAATGCCTCATCTTGAGAGTCTGAACCTGACATGACTCACTTAATGGACTGCAGCTTTTGACAATTTTTGTCTTGGGCTTTTTTTCTTTTTTTAAACTTAACTTCTGAATCTAGTTTTTCAAAAAGTATAAAGCTTTGTGGTTTTTATTTTCCTCCACGGAAACATTCTGGCATCTGCAACAAGGTTTGTCAAAGGAGCTTAATCAGAATGAGAAGAAGATATATGCACGGATCATTTGGACCTGGGGCCCATCTACAGTCACGTCTCTGCAGCACCTTTGTCTTTCACTTTGTTCCCTGTCACCAGCACAACCTACACACACACACACCCCATAATCTGACCATCACACACTGATTATCTGCCATATTCTAAACACTACAACATGCCAACAAGCCTCTTCCATGCCATCCACTCTGCCCACGATGCCACGCCCTTCCCCACTGGGAGGCCTGCAGGACAGCCTCTGCAGATTCTTTCACCCCAGCTCCAACATGCCTTTCTTTATTGAAAACTTTCCTACAGAATACAAGTACTATTTCCACTGTTCTCCGCACAGCTCTCTTCTTTACAACAGTTCCTTCTTCTGCAACACCATGTCCACCTATCACACCAGACTATAAACTACACAGACTGAAACTGTATCTTATTCACCTCTTCCACCAACAAGTTTTACGTTTTAGGATGTCTACATGTGGCAAACACAGCATTAATGTTTGCTTCTTTGTGAATCTATGGAAATTAGTGAAAACTCATCAGGAGAAATAATAATGGCGTCTACCTCACTCTCAGGTTTTCTAAGGTCTTACCAGGTCTTATCAGAACAAGGCACATACAACCTTCTATCCTTTTTAGTGATGATTTAAATGCCCCCTGAAGGCAGAAGAGGATCTTGCTCTTACATTGGATAAATAAATTCTACAGAAACTGTGACAGTGAATTAGGAAACATAACTTCAGATTAAAATTTTTCCTGTTGCATAATTTACAGACATCATATAGGAAAAATAAAAACCAGATAGAAAAATAACACATTTTATATATCATTTTTTAAAAGGTAGAAAATGGTTATTTTGGGAAGGAATAATAGTCTTTTAAAGGCAAAAATGATAAAATATTTTCTTCCCATTTTTTTGTTCTTTTTTTTCCTTTTCACATCCCTACTCACAAAGTCAGAAAGAAAAACAAAAGGTTAAAGATAAGCTAGCTGTACCAAAGCAGGCAATCCTTACATCCCTGCACCAGACAAGACAAACCACCCAATTCAACAATTTTACGTGACTTATTCATGTTATATACAGTTACAGAATAACTTATGTTATATACAGTCATTTCAATCAAATGACCCAAAGACATTAACAAAGAATAAACAAAACTATACCCACTCTGAAGCGTACCTCCATGGAAGATGTTATTACTACTTTAACAGAAAAGCTCTCCTGTGAATTACACTTCAAGTTACTGCATGGTTATTGGCTCAAAGATGGGCTAGATGCCAAGTCATTTAAAGCAGATCAAGTAACGCGAATGTATGCCAACATTGTTTTGACCTCATCACTACACTTTCAGAATGACCTAACAATGCTCTTAATCAGACTTCTTGGACTAATTGTTTTAGGAACACAATTCTGTTAAAATGTATCTTTAACTCTACCTGATTCTACAAGGAAATAACTTTCACTTAATAGTTATTTTAGAAGATATTTGCAAGCATACAAATAAAAAACATACTTACAGATTGTATATCTTGTAATGGTTTTTATGCTTTGAATCCAAAAACCTTAAAACAAAACAAACAAACAAAAAGCCACCATTAACAAAAATGAGCTAACATTTGAAATTACATTTATACTATTGAGAAAACCTAAAAAAGATTCCATTTTTCCTAATCTCAAATACCATTTAAGAAAAATATATAAATAAATTCCAATAAATATTCCCTTCATGGGCTTACTCTAGTAATCAGGTCATCCTTAAATAATTATTACATTACACAGATTTATACAATCTGAAGTAAAGCCAGAGCTTTTCATAGAATAAATATTTTCATAACCTTCTTCTCTTCGTTCTAACATTATGAGGTTGGGTATTAAGAAATAAGTTATTTAAAAGGTAGTGTTAGCACTTAGCTCAAGTTCACCTAGCTCATACAGATGTGTGAGAAACAGGTGCAATCGAGTAATCTTAAAAATAACCCTGAAAATTAAGCCATCATTTTCTTTCAAACTAGAAATCTTTTCACATTTGAAAGATGCAAGTAGTAACTATTAACTCTATACAAAGTTCATTAAGTACTTTCACATATATCTTCTCAGTCGACACTCAACAAATATCTGAGAGACAGAGTGTATCCACATTTTACAAATGAGGAAGTAGGTGTCAAAGAAATTACAAAACTTGCCCAAGGTCATACAGCTAGTTAAGTCAGAGAATCAAGACCAAAGACCTCTCCCCTCCAAACAATTAAGAAACTACACCAGAGCAACAATTACAGCCAACAAAAGTACTTCCCACGTGTTTTTTTTTACCATATTCAAGTCCTTTACACATATAAATATGTTTACTCTTAGGAGGTAGGTAATGGAGGAGAGGAATAGAGAACAGAATAAAAAGATAAAAACAAAAGAAAAGATTTAAAAAGATTTAAAGTCCAGGAGTTTCAACACATGAATAGGAGTTCCAGAAAACAGAAAACATAAGGAGAAGAAATTCAAGATACAATTTAAGAATAATACCCTAAACTGAAGGAATTTCCAAAATCAAAAGATACAATGAGTATTCAGCAAAAATGATGAAAATAGACCCAAATACAGGCATGTACAGCTCAGTGAAATTTCTGAATACTGAAGAGATAAACACAGAACCCTAGAAGAAGCGGGAGAGGAAAAGGTTTCATAAAAAGAATCTGGACTATAAATCAAGTGTGAATATATAATAAAGGCATTTTTAAATGAGAGAAGTCTCAGTAATTTTGCTGCCTACATATTCTCTCTCAGGAAGTTACTAGAAGACATGTTCCACCAAAACAAGGGTGGGAAACCATGAAAGATGACGATTCCAGGAACTGAAGAGTCCAACTCATGAGAAGGGAAAAAGGAATCCCCAGAATAATGGTGAAGGAAAGGAACATCCATCCCAAGCAGACAGTTATACCGCAAGCCTAGTGAACAACTGACCCAGATCAGGATGGATCAGAAGGCTCCTTCTGAAGAAGATTAAATCAACATAATGCCAAATATGCTGGAACATGTTGAGAGATTTATACAGTTTAGGGTTAAAGTTAAGAACATAGAAACTAAAGAAGCAGAGAGAGAAGGGGAGAGAGAGAATTTTAACTCCAAGGATAACAAAATGTTCAGGAAAAAACAGTTTATACTACTTCACTTAACTGTAAATAGCATTTATCTAGTAATAATCACATAAAAACCCAAATCTGATATAACCAAAAATACAATACTACTAGAAGGAGGGCTGAAAATATGTATGTAGTTGGGTAGAGGGGAAAAAGAGTTCATAAATTTGGATGTGAAAAATCATGCCATACAGTAATATGCGCATTACTTGTAATTTTGCCACTAAGTGAAATGATGCATTTTTAGGTCACTGTATAACTATTGCAAATGTCAAAATTTATTTACAATCAACACTTTAAAGTAAGTCCTTAGACTATAAATAGACTTTGTTTAATGTGTTAACTATAGTATTTTATCAGATATTTGCTTTTTAATATTTTCTGTACGATTATAACCAAAATGAACGTAACAGTGACTTTCTCTTATATCAACAAAACATTCTCTAACGGATTTAGTATGACAAGATGAGTTCCTCTTATTTCTGCAGAGTCAGGCCCTCCTTCCATAAACCACTCAGCAGTTTCTAGAACAGGCTCGTTCCTTGCATGAGCACTGTTTCATCAAGGGCTTCAGGTCACTAGTATTTTTTTTTTAATGGTATGCTTTCATGTTTTCATTCCTTGATACGCATTCCTATCAATATTATCTTTTATTTAAATTTATTGAGAACATGTATTAAGTACCTGAAATTGCTCTTGCTTCCCTAGAATAAGATGATTTATGAACTACTGTCTCTGCTATCAAAGTAAGAAAAGAGTAATCAACTAGATTATCAGTGAGAATAAAGTTTAGCTGCGAGAAACAAAAGGGAGGGGGCCTCATAAACAAATACGCTACTAAATATACTAAATACACTACTCTCTCACATAAATTTCAGGATTAGTAGTCTACAATTGGTTGGGTAGATTTGTTTCATCAAGGACTGGAGCCCAGGACCCTTCTATCATATGCTCAGCCAACATGATAGTCCACA
This sequence comes from Canis lupus dingo, assembly GCF_003254725.2. NCBI lineage: Eukaryota > Metazoa > Chordata > Mammalia > Carnivora > Canidae > Canis > Canis lupus. The sequence goes on along the minus strand of NC_064268.1, from coordinate 37,126,407 downwards.
GTCCAAAACAATGTGCCATCATATACATAGCAAGAGCAGACGATAAAGGAAAGTTCCTTCAGGAACTTCACTTCTACTTAAAAACAACAGACCTCAAGTTATTACATTATCAAATCCAGCCACAGGGAAAGCTGAAATTACCACGGGCATTCTGGGAAAACATGTACACAGCAAACAAAACAAGCATTCTATTAATGAAGGGGAAATGAAGATGATCACTGATTTTCTCTAGTTTTTCTATTCTCTAACTTCAATTATCTCTAATCTTGATTTCCTTCTGCAAAACAAAAACAAATGACTAATATTAGTATAACAGGTGTACTTCTAATCCTAACTTAAAATCACTCTAAGAAGGGAGTCCATTTGCCAAAAAGGGACAATGGTATAAAAGACTAAGAATTCTTGCTAAGGGGCAGAGGGAAACAAAGGAAATTACTACTTTGTGGTTCTGGTGGTGGTGGAGAATAAACCCTAGAGAACAATGTTTCATTCTAATATTTCACGTGTACTTTTCTTTAAATATTTAAGGTATGTGTCACTTTTTACGATTTTTTTTTTTTAAGATTTTATTTATTTATTCATGAGAGAGACAGAGACAGAGGCAGAGACACAGGCAGAGGGAGAAGCAGGCTCCATGCAGGGAGCCCGACGTGGGACTAGATCCTGGGTCTCCAGGATCAGGCCCTGGGACTAAGGCGGTGTTAAACCACTGAGCCACCCGGGCTGCCCTGATTCTTCTGTTTAGCCCGCTTCTTCAACTAACCAAAGCAGCACTGATTTCTGCTAAGACGACTTCGATTCAACTATGAATATATTACAGAAAAAAGTGGTGCTACACACTCTTGGACTCTTGTCTTGTACCCTCTTATCAATCCCTATGCCATTTGTACTTTGGGAATTTTTCTTTAAACTGAGATAAAATTTATACACGGTGAAAACAGATCTTAGGTATACAACCAACTCAATCAAGACACAGAATACTTCCACCGCCCCAGAAAATTCTCTCACATCCATTTGCAGTCAAACCGCACTAAGCTCCCAAGGCAGCTAATATTCCCATAGATTAACCTGTCCTATTCTTGAACTTCATATAAATGTAATATATGTAATATATATGTAATATATAATATGTAGTCTTTTGTAACTGGCTTCTTTCATTTAATCTAATGTTTTACAGATTTATCCCTGTTACACGTACCAATAGTTCATTCCTTTTATTCTAAGTATGATTCCATTGTGTGGCTACACAATCATTTGATGGATATTTATGATGCTTACAGTTTGGGGTTATTATGAATAAGTATATAAACATTCTTGTGCAAGACTTGTGGGGACACACATTTTCTTTGAGTAAATAAGTAATAACTCGAAGTGGAGTTGCTGGGTCATAAGGTAGATAGGGTAGGTGTATATTTAGCCTCATAGGAAACTACTAAAGAATTATACCATTTTACAATCCTATCTGCATTTTAAGAGTTCCAGTTGCTCCACAGTCTCATCAATATTTGGTGCACAGTCTTTCCAATGGATATAAAATGGTATCTTTCTTTTTTTAAAGATATTATTTGTCAGAGAGAGAGAACACAAGCAGGGGGAGCGGCAGGCAGAGGGCAAAGCGGGCTCCCCGACGCAGAACTCAATCCCAGGACCCTGGTATCATGACCTGCGCCTAAGACAGACGCTTAACTGACTGAACCACCCCGGCATTCCTATAAAATGTTATTATTGTGGTTTTAAATTTCCTTTCCCTGATGACTGATATTAAGCATATTTTCATTTGTTGATTAGCCATTTTTATACCTTCTTCTTTGAAATGTCTGTTCAAGTCACAGGCTCATTCCCCAACCCACCCCCAGTTGGATTAACTGGTTTTTTATTATTGATTTATAGAAGTCTTTTATATATTCTGGGTAAAGGTCTTTTATCAGATATACACATTGACATAAATATTTGCTCCCTATCTATGACTTGTCTTTTCATTTCCTTAATAATGTGTCTTGACAATCAACAATTTTAAATTCTGATAAAATCCAATATATTAAATTTTTCTTTTGTTTAGAATTTTGTACTCTAAGAAATCTTTCTCTATCCCTAGAGTTCACAAAAATACTCTTATGCTTTCTTCTTGAAGCTTTATCCTTTTAGCTTTTTCTCAGTTTGCATTTTAATTTGGTTCAAAATTCAAAAATTTAGATAAATGCTAAGGATAACTGGGATAACCGAGACAAGAACAAATTATCTGAAGAACAGTAACTATAAAATTCAGAAAACAACAACTCATTGCTAAATGTCATATCTTTTCCTCCAAGGGTTCTTGTTTTTGGGGGGGGAGAAAAAATGAATAAGCAGGAAATGATCTGCAAAACATAATTTTCTCACAGAAAGCCTACAATTTAAATGTGAGCAGAGAAAAAGGTGTTTTGAAGGATTAAAATTCACTTTTAGTTCATTCTGGGTCTATAACGTTAAGTAATCCAAATACATAAATAAGTAAAGATACACACATCCTATAGCCCAATCCAGGGAACACGATTCACACGTGGCAGGCCTGCACACATTCTGAAGTGAGGTCAAAATACCAAAATGGACACAACAGTTATCAAAAGTTCTCAGGGAGAGATGGAGGCTTTCACTATACACCTTCAACATTTCTGCAACTGTGCTGTCAAGACTTAAGTGTACACTACTTTCAAAAGAAAAAAAAGTTTCCTGTCCTACTTTATTTTCCAAATAAGTACAGAATTGAAGTTATATATCACATTATTTTACCTTCAAAAAGTGGGCTTGATGAGCTTAGAAATCCAACTGCTTTTGAACAGTGTATTTTAGTTTACCTAAATATTTTCATATACTATTTTTGAATTAGAAAAAAATGGAAACCAGGTTTTTTTAAGTGTGACAACAGTCCTCGAGAAATAGTTTTAATGAGATTCATGCAATTCTTGTTTATAAAGACTCACAAGGCTTTTTAAAAATTATATCTTCATTCATACTGAGCCTGTCCTGAGGACATTTAAAAAAACTATTAGCATATACTATCACAAAACCGCAAATCTGATCTCAGTGAAAAACAATGATTAACTAACAAAACAATTTGTTAAAATGCTGATAAATGCTCTTTAAATCCCTCATACAGGCACAGCCATAAAATAAAAAGCCCAATTTTTAATCCCATCATGACACTTACTGTGTTACTTCAGGTGCCTAAAATATTATATTCAAACCCAGTTTTTCATTCTCTTTTAAATTACAAGTATTATTTATCAGAGGCACAAGTGCTGAGAATTTCTGCTTCCCACTCCTACATTTTCCTACATTCCACTCATGAAGTACTGAGAACTTACTAAATAAATAGCCTTAATGATTTCTTTTAACATGCATTTTTTAAAAAGATTTTATTTATTTATCCATGAGAGACACAGAGAGAGAGAGAGGCAGAGACACAGGCAGAGGGAGAAGCAGGCTCCCTGTGGGGAGCCCAATGCAGAACTTGATCCCAAGACCCCGGGATCACGCTCTGAGCCAAAGGCAGAGGCTCAACCACTGAGCCACCCAGGTGCCCCTAACATGCATTTTTAAAAAATCACCTTAATTCTAGAGGTGACCTTTCATAAAATTAAATATTGCACAAAATAATACTGATTGGTCTAGTAAACAGAAATACACTAGAAATGGCAAATAGGCATCTAGGTGGTGGTGGTGGTGGTGGTGGTGGCGGCGGCGGCGGCGGCCGGAGTGGCTTGTTGGTTTGCAAAATCAAGGCTATTAAAACAACATCCAGGTTAGAGGCTGGGGAAGAATAAGAAAATGATTAGCAATATCTACCATCAGTCAGGAAGAGAGAATATGTAAAACTTTTCACCTGCTTTTGCCATTTCTGGAAAAAAAAATTAATACAAATTTATGGGTAAAATTCAGTAAAAAGCAGAATTTAAACATTATAAATTACTTTATAGTATGTAAGTTTATTGTAACCAAATTACAGGTGTTAAATAAGCTGGCTCTTAAAATCTTTTTATATTGATCTTCAGTATTAAGGGGTCATCTATTATAAATTTTCTTGTAGTGGCATGCATATACTTTTGACTATTACAGAGCATCTGGAACAGGAATGATCTTCTTGCTACAAGCAAATGTAAAACTGGGCAAAATGTAGGAGGTAACGATTTTAGGCACTAAACAGAAGGCAGCACAGGTTTGTGATCTTTCAGAATAAAGAAACAAGGTAACTCCCATGACTGCCTTACTTTCAGTGTTGAGGCTCTCTTCTGACACAGCAGAAGGCAACAGAACAAATGGAACAAAGGTTTCACTGAGGTAAAAGGCAGAGATTTGAGTTTGGGGTGTTAAGGCAGCTAAAGTTTGTGGAACAGAATAGTAGAGAAAAGGAATTGAACAGGAGAGCCTCAGAAGTCTGCAGAGAAATTCACCTCTGGTCCTTGGCCAAGGGTTGGGATGCATATATGCAGGATCTGAAAGCATAATGGAGAGGACACCAGAGATAGCAGAGCCAGGAGGAGACGTTTTGGCCCAGCCAGAATGGACAGACTTCATTTTAAGGACTCCAGGTATTCAGCTGAGACCCCAGAAAGGCCACACCTTAGAACTGAGGATCATGCCCTAAGACAAAAGACAAAACTGAAATAGGCCTGCCTTAACAAAGAAAAACCAAGCCTGATGAAACCAGAAGATTAATCGTTAATTTAAAGGACTGCCAAGAGGATCCCTGGGTGGCTCAGAGGTTTGGCGCCTGCCTTTGGCCCGGGGCGTGATCCTGGAGTCCCGGGATCAAGTCCCACATTGGGCTCCCTGCATGGAGCCTGCTTCTCCCTCTGCCTGTGTCTCTGCCTCTGTCTTTCTCTGTGTGTGTGTGTCTCATGAATAAAGAAAATCTTAAAAAAAAAAAAAAAAAAAAAAGGAAACAAGTGGATTCAGTCACATTAAAAAAACCCTACACAACAGACAAAAACACAGTAACAAAAAGAAAATAAATAAATAAATAAATAAATAAATAAATAAATAAATAAAAATAAAGGACTGCCAAAATGAAACTCAACAACCTTAAAGAAAGTAACAATCCAGACTCCCTACAATATATCAGTCATGACATTCAACATACAATTAAAATTTATTAGACATGCAAAGCAGAAAAACATGACCCATAACCAAGAGAAAAAAGCAGTCAATACAAACCAATTCCATGATGAATCAGATGTTGGAATTAGCAGATAGGGATCTGAAAGTAGCTATTATAAATACATACACGAATGTAAAGGAAGATGATTACAGTAAGTGAATGGATGGAGAGTCTCAACAAAGATACAAAAACCATAAAAGACAGACATTCTAAGCCTCACATGTTCAGTCTGGAAAGAAACATCTACTCTTTTAACAGAAGACTGGGGACTGCAGATGTGGCCAACTGCGTTTTTCAAGAATGACTGCATCCTGCATCCCACATCCCACATGGCTCTCCATTCAACCTAACTTTAACACTTTTCCCATCGACGATTTTTCAAGAGCTAAGAGATAATCCACTGAAGGGCTTTTTGTAGACTAAATCTATTCTAGTGAATTAAATTCAAGTCTTACGTTAAAGCTTGAGAGTCATTCTGTTTCTTGAAGGCGAACTGGTATATCTCTGCTTGGTGCCAATACATAATGATACAAAAGCTTATATTATTAGAGCATTAGATTATTTTCAAAAGCTTGGAGAATTGATAAAAATTCATCTTACAAATATTTATCGAGTACTTCTGTGACAAGCACTACTGTAGATACAGTGTAGTACTGACAACTACAATCATAATAACAAATGCTCCTAGCAGTTTGAGAGAAACCCAGAAGCAAAAGCTCTTTAAGGTACCTCATTCAGAAAAGAGCCTAAGAATACTGGACAGTCCCTACTAATCCAAAAATAGATAAAAAAGAAAAATACAAATTTGAAAAGAAAAAAAAAACAAAATAATTGCTTATTTGCTACATTTTTCTGTAGCTAACTCACTACTTGGCACCATATTTACTTCTGCTGTATTCATGTTAAATTGAACTTTGCTCTTAGAACTCCAATATACCTATAGCTGCTACTGCTACTACTAAAACATGAAGTTGGGTTGCTGCTTTCCTTTTCAACACAGGAGTCATCTTTGCCTTAATCCCATTAACACAGGCAAGCTCCAAACATTCTAATCCGTAACTATTTTCTCCTAGTCATCTTCAGGTTGACAAACTTAAAATCAGTTATATATCCAATACAAGTAAAATATCTTGTTAAAAATGCACTCAACACTTGCCTGCACAGTACTGCCTTCTCTCTTACCTCAAGATAAACAAAAAAGCCAAAGTATGAATTTTATATTAAAATCTGATCAAAGACAATGATCCCCCAGTCGGAAAGAAAATCTCTCTCAAAAGAGGAATAAAACTAGAGAGAAAAGAAACAGCAGAGGAAGTGAACTATAACCCATTGAAAAAAAATTCAGAAGGCTGTTACTATGAATAAAAAACTGCCAACCATTTCTCCAAAGAAGTTATATCATTCTGCACTTTTACCAACATGGATTTGCGTTCCAGTTGATCTACATCCTTGCCAACCCATTAGCCCCTTAAGTTTTAGTAATCCCAGTAAAATATGAAAAAGTGCCTCATTATCTTACAATTTTCACTTTCCTGATGACTGATTTTGAATGTATTTTAATATGCGTATGTATCATTTATGTATCTTCTCTTGTAAAGTTTCTGTTCAAATCATTTGTCCTTTTCTTCATGGGGTTGTCCTCTAATGAATTTGTAAAATTATCTTTATATTGTGTTGAACTCAAGATACTACATATTTCAAATATTTCTCCCAGACTTGCTGTTTTTTTATTTTATTAATGATGTCTTTCAAACAACATAAGCTTTAAATGCTGATTAAGTCTAACTTGTGAATTTTTTTTACATAGTTAACTCCCTATGTACTAAGAAATCTTTGACTAAACCAAAGTCTGCAAAGATTTTTTTTTCCACAAAAATTTTCTTCTCTGTTTTAATCAATTAGTTCTATAGTCTTACATTTTACTTTTATGCTTCTATCTACAATCTGTCTGCATGTAACAGGAGATTTTTTATATCATGAGAAGTAGTCAATGTTCATATCATTTTTTATACTGACATGCAATTGTTCCAAAGCCATTTGTTAATATGAGTATCCTGTTCCCTGTGAATTCTCTTGGCATCTTTGTCTAACAATGTATGCGTTTTCCTGTAATCTCTATTTTGTTCCATTAACCTAAATACATATACTTTTTTTTCTTTTAATAATCTTATTAACCTAAAGACCCAGCAATTCTTTTCATGGATATTTAATTTAACCAAAAGAAATAAAAATATATGTCAACAGAAGTCCTGGACATGAATGCTCATAGTAGCTTTGTTCATAATAGACCCAAATTTGTAACAACCCAAATGTCCGTCACAGGTGAGTGGATAAATTATATGATAACCATACCATGGAATACTACTCTGCAATAAAAAGAAACAAGTTACTGATGCAAGCAGCTACCAGGGTAATTATGCTAAGAGAAAGAAACCAGACCAAAAAAAGTACCATACTATGTAACTGAATTCATATAAAATACTAACACAGGCAAACACTTAACTACAGTTAAGATTTAGAAACTGCCTAGAACCAGGGTTGGAGGACTGACTGCAGAGGGCCACGAAGAAAACTTTTATGGCAATAAAAATGTTCCAAATCTTGACTGCGGTGATGTTCACATGGATGTATATACATGTCAAAACTCACTGAACTATATACACTTAAAGTGAGTACATTTTTACCGCATATAAATTATACCTCAATAAAGTTGATTTTAAAAGTAATTTGAACATAACTACAAATATGTAAAATGCAACCCACCTCAAAATATGTCTAATGTATTTTGCTTAATACTAGAGATAGCAATAGAAGGAGTGTACCATCTTCAGGAGTGAGAACTTTTAGAATGAAAAGCAAAATGACACTAAGAATAACAGCACTGCGAAATAGAACTTTCCACAATGATGAAAATGTTCTGTATCTATGCTGTGTAGCACAGTAGCCACTAACCATATATAGCTAGTGAGTACTACTGCAAATGAAAATCAATGAGTAAACCTAACTAATTTAAATTTAAACATAAATACCTCTATGTAGCTAATAGCTAACATATTGGATAGCACAAGTCTAAAACAGGTAGATAAAAAATCCAATAGACCACAATACATATGTCTTAATAAAGTAGTGGAAATGGGTATATTCTTGGAAGAGGGAATAAAATTGAAATAGGAAAGATACAGTAATAACTGGGACTTAACAACAGTCAAAATAACTACTAAAAATATTTTCAACTATGTGCAGTTTTCTAACAAATTCCTGATATGTTTGATTAATTTTATCAGCAGATTAATAAAATAAAGAAGAAAACTAAAACTCTGGAAATATTTCTAACCAAGAATGAGGAACAAGTTTGAGTGGAAATGCCAGGAAACAGGGAGAAAGTGTTCATATAATTTTAGAGTTCACGTCAGACAAGGAAGGAAATACTGGCATAGTTAGATATGATACAGATCAGTAAAACAAATTTCAAAAGCTTCATTTAAATAACAGGCTATGAATTCATAACTCAAAATCTAGAAAGACTACAGAGAGACTTTACAAACTAAAATTCTATATAAACAATCACAAATGATAGTAGCTTTAAAAAGGCAAGTGAACAGAAATTATCTTAGAAAACCAATCAATACAGCTGCAGAGAATTTACTCACAATGTTCAGATTTAAAAGGTTCACAACCAGGAAAAAAGGGGGTAGGGGAATAATCCTAGATGAATACAAGAGAGCGTAAATAAAAGGACATAAAACTGGTAAAGACAAAAGAAAGGGCTTGGAGTGAGGAAAATGTCTGGATCAAAAAGAACATTAAATGAGGTAGACTCCACAGAGTAGACAGCGGTATGACACCAGAACCAGAAAACAAGCAGAACTCCTTAAAAAAAAAAAGTGTAGGAGCCACTAAATTCCCTTTCACTTCCATCATCCCTATCCAGGAGAATGTTGCTTTCATTTAATAACTCAAGAGTGGGTTTGTCTGGATTAAGAGTGTTTCAAAACTTGCTACTTAAGCAAGGTTATTTCTTAAAGAGTATTCATTCCTTAACAAACAACTATCAACAAAATCTTTGACATTCCATGATTATACATATTAGTAAAGCATATAGTTAGCAATCAGTAATTCAAAACAGGTAATAAATACATCAAGCTCTTTGTAACAGCTGCACCTGAATCTTACAGGTATAAAATTCAAAAGACTAGTGAGGTGGGGCATTATAAAACTGTCTGAACAAAGAATACCACTAACTTCCTTATTTTTCAAAGAGTTCATAAAAACCATTAAGGAAAAAAAGATATGACCAATAAACATCACAAAGTTACTTAATCTCATAATTAAAGAAATGCGATGAAAAATCAAATTACCAATAAATGCAAAAAGTTTTAAGCTTGATAGTATTCAGTTTGCCAAGACTGTGAACAGGGGAAAGACATTCTCAAACAAGTTGGTAAGAACACAAAATAATACTGTTTTTGAGGGTAAAAATTTAATCCATGGACCCATTGGTCTCAGCAACTCCACTGCTAAGAATTTACCTTCAGTAAATACTTAAAAAAGGACACCAAGATACATGTGTGAAAATGTTTATTAGAGTGCTATTTTCAATAGTAATAAAGAAATAGCCTAAATGTACATCAGAGGGGACTGTTTACTATGGAATGATAAATAAAATGGAATAACAGCCAATAACAAAATCAGTTCCATCTCCATGCCGGTATGGAAAATTCCTAAGTATGTTAAATGAAAAAAAGCAAGATGCAGAAGAGCATGCAATATGTTCCCATCTATTTTTCTTTTTAATTTTTATTTATTTATGATAGTCACACAGATAGAGAGAGGCAGAGACACAGGCAGAGGGAGAAGCAGGCTCCATGCACTGGGAGCCCGATGTGGGATTCGATCCCGGGTCTCCAAATAGTGCCCTGGGCCAAAGGCAGGCGCCAAACCGCTGCGCCATCCAGGGATCCCCCCATCTATTTTTCTTAAACAGTAGATAAAAGATGGAAATAATATCTTAAAGAACACCTGTAAGTTTTAAGTGTAGGTATCTTTAGGAAGAGAGTCTGAGGATAGAAGATATAAAGTAAGAGAAGTTTGTAGGAGATCTTCGTCCTCCTTAGGCTGCCCAGCATCCAAAACCATTCTAATCCGGAGACAGTTTCAAGAGACGAGAAGCAAATACTCCCTTCCCCATCTTTCTCCTCATGTGTGCAAGCATAAGACCAATCAGGTCCTCCTGCTCTGGACAGTGAATCCCAGGTGGTGAACAAGCAAGGTGCAGAGGACTCAGATCCCTCAAAGAGATCTCCAGAGAGCTGAAGGCTTCCGAGCACAGTCACCAAATGCAGTCATGGCAGGAGTACTTTGTATCCAAGCAGCAGTGTCCTAAGCAGAAAGCCCTTACTGTAACCTCCTGATCAGGCCTTGCTTCCTTCAGCTTCTGCAAATCCTTCCAAGCCTGGTTCTCTTAGCTATAAATTATCTAACATTTTACTTTTTCTTTTTTTATTTATTTATTCATGAGAGACACAGAGACGGAGAGGGAGAGAGAGACAGAGACACAGGCAGAGGGAGAAGCAGGCTTCTATATTATATATAATATATATAATCTATATATAAAATCTAGGTTATATATTCAACTATATTTTCCTTGAGTTGTTCTGCTTTATTTTGTTTTTTGCTTTTTGGGTTGTGGTTTTTGTGTGTGTGGGTTTTTTGTTTTTGTTTTTGTTTTTTTTTTGAGTGAGGTTTGGTAAAATACTTTTTGTGCTCCCTTAAATATGTGAACTTTACAATTTCTTATCTAGCACTTTGGGCAACAGTGAGACTGGCAGGAGAATAAACAATCTATTTAAAAGAAAATATCACCGCATTTTTTAAAAGGGGGGAGGGTAAGTCCTCTAAAGAACTTGAATATTACTTAGGAAAACATTCACCATGGCTGCCCCTCCCACTTCCTCCTCTCTCCTCCCAAGGATTTCATGCCCACAATTGGCTCATTGCCTTATAAATTTGATACAATGGAACAGCAGAAAAAAGCAAGAAAACAGCACTTTCCAAAGGGAAATGGGAAAATTTAACTGTAGATACTTAGAAAGTAGACTAAAAACTTAGACAAGAGCAAAGAGATAATACCCTCAAAATGTGGGAAATCTAGAACACAAATCTAAGGCAACTTCAAATAATTTCAATATATAAAACTCAGAATTCATTAAGACAGCTGTGAGAATAAATTCTTTATTTTTTTAGAAGTTTTCACTTTCTTCAAAGAATTCCTATGAACTAGTTCTAAATAAGCTGAAAAGTTACATTTTAAATTATTTTTGTCAAAAATATATAAACATATATTTCAAAAGACATATAAAACTTGTAATAAAAACTCAGCTGAGGGAAGACAGCAGCGTAGGAATCACCAGGAATCCATCTTTGCACCTAGACAACTGTACTGGTATAATCTGACCCGTGTAACTAACTATTCTGGAACCCTGAGTCTATTCAAAAGCTTGCAGCTTCCAGGGGAAGGCTGAGACAGTAAATCACAGTCAATTTTAGTCAATTTCAACTCTTAGTAGGAGCAGCTACCCACCCACGCCCAGCGCCCTCAGCTCCCAGCAGGCAGCCACCACACATTCCCAGCACAGTCTGCACCAGCTTATGGGACCTTGTACTCCAAATATCAGAGATCTGTTCTGATCACTGACTCCTCTGATTACAGACATGCAGACACAGAAGCAGGCCACCATTGCTGAAATCCCCACTTTAAGGCTTCCAGGGGACTTTAAGATCCAGAACCTATTTTTTTTTCCTTCATTTACCTCCCTTTTTCCTCTTTTGGGAGCCAGGCATTTAAGACATGACATCCATGCTGGTGTGAACGTAAGTTTTCAACTCTTTTGGGTAAACAAAGGGAATTCAACTGCTCGATTTTACGGAATAGATTTTGTTTTGTAAGAAACCACCAGCTCTCTTCCAAAACGGCCATACCATTTTGCGCACTGTGGCTATTTCACATACTGCCGTTACCAGAGTTTTGTATGCATAGGATTTCACCTATATGACATTCTAGAAAAGTCAAAAGGATAGAGATAGTAAAAACATCAGCAGTTGCCAGAGGCTGGGGTGGGGGTGGGGGTATAAATAGGCAGAATGCAGACTAGTGTGAGAGCAGTAAAACTACTGGGTATGCTCCTGTAATGGTGGACACATGTCATTAAATGTGTCCAAGCCCATTCGACACACAACCAAGAGTGAACCCTAATGTAAATTATGGATTTTATATGATAATGATGTGGTCAGTACAGGTTCATCAATTATGACAAACAGATCACTCTAGTAGAGGGCAATCATAACGAAGGAGACTCTACAGGTGTGAGGGCAGGGGGCATACGGGACACTTTTGTACCTTCTACCAAATGGAGCTGTGAAAGGGAAATGGCTCGAAACACTAAAGTCTATCAAAAAAAAAAAAAAAAAAAATTTTCAAGCAGCCCCGGTGGCTCAGTGGTTTAGCACCACCTTCAGCCCAGGGCGTGATCCTGGAGAACCAGGGTCAGGTCCTGCATCGGGCTCCCTGCATGGAGCTTGCTTCTCCCTCTGCCTGTGTCTCTGCCTCTCTCTCAATCTCTCTCTCTCTCTCTCTCTCTCTCTGTCTCCATGAATAAATAAATAAAATCTTAAAAAAAAAAATTCCACACCGTAGTTAATATGATATGCGATAGTAAAAGACAAAACCTTTCCTTCAAGGTCAGTAACAAAACAAGAAGTCTACTTTTGCCACCTCTATCCAAAAACGCATCCATATTGCAAAGGAAGAAATAAAACCATCGCTGCAGATGACATGTTCTTATATGTATGAAACCTTAAAGATTCCACAAAAAAATGGTTAGAATAAACAAATTAAACAAAGCAGCAGCATACAAAATTAACATGTAAAAATTGGTTATATCTCTATGCACTAACAATGAACAATCCAAAAAGGAAAATCCCATCCATGATTAGCTGAAAAAGAGGATCTACGAATGAACTTCATCAGAAGGTGATACAGAGAGAAAACCACAAAACACTGTTGGAAAAATGAAAGACCTAAATAAATGGAAAGACATTCCACATTCATGGATTGCAAGACTTGATACTGTCAAGACTTCAATACCACTCAACAAAATCTACAGATTAATGATATTCAAAAATTTCCAAAACTTTTTTTTTTTTTTTTGGAGAAAAAGAAAATGCATCCTAAAATTCATATGGTCTCTCAAAGAACCCTCAATGGCCACAACAATCTTGAAATAGAAGAACAAAGCTGTAAGACTTACAATTCCTGATTTCAAAAAGTTACTATAAAGATATAAAGTGTGGTACTGGCATGAAGATAGACATATTTGGCAATGGACTAGAATTGAGAGCCCAGAAACAAACTCTTGTATATATGGCCAAATAATTTTTTGGTAAGTATTCCAAGACCATTCAATGGGGCAAGGACAGTCTTTTAAACAAATGGTGCTGGGAAAAGTAGCTATCCACATGTAAGAGCATTAGGTTGGACCCTTATCTTACACCAAAAAAAAAAAAAAAAAAAATTACTAAACAGGGATTAATAATGATCTAAACAAAAAAGACTGAACATTACAAAACTCTTAAAAGGAAATATAAAAGCTTTATAATACCAGTTTAGCAATGGTTTCTTGGATGTATCACCAAAGGCAGTCAACAAAAAACAGCTAAACTGGACTGCATCAAATTTTTAAACATTTTGTGCATCAAAGGACAGTATCAACAAAGCAAAAAGGTAACCGACAGAATGGGAAAAATATATGCAAATCACATTATCTGGGATTAATACCTAGAATATATAAAGAATATATAATACCTAGAATATATAAAGTCCCAGAACTCAACAATAAAAACATAAACCATTCAGTTTATAAATGGACAAAAAACTTAGGCATTTCTCCAAAGATACACAAATGGTCAAATAAGCACATGAAAAGATGTTCAACATCAACAATTATTATGGAAATGCAAATCAAAACCACACTGAGGTATCACCTTACAACTCTCAAAAATGTCTGGAATCCAAAAGACAAGAAACAAGTGTTAGCAGGGATGTGGGAAAAAAAAGGATCCCTTATGTACTGTCAGTGAGAATGTGAATTGGTGCAGCCACTGTGGAAAACAGTATGGAGGTTCCTCAAAAAATTCAAAGTAGAACTGCCCTATGATTCACTAATTCCACTACGAGGTATCTAACCAAAGAAAATGAAAACACTAATTCAAAATGATACACACACCCCTAGTTTACTGCAGCATTATTTACAATATCCAAATTATGGAAGCAGCCCAAGGGTCCACTGACAGATCAATAAAGAGGAGATAATACACACACACACACACACACACACACACAGGAATATTACTCAGCCATTTAAAATAAAAAATGAGATCTTGCCATTTGCAACACAGATGGACACAGAGGTAAGTCAGAGAAAGACAAATACCATACGATTTCACTTATAATGTAGAATCTGATAAACAAAACCAATTAATACACAAACAAAAAGCAGAAATAGACCCATACAAAGGGAAGCAGGTATGGACGAAATGGGTGAAGGAGAGCAGGAGATAAAGGCTTTGTCATGGGGATGAAAAGTACAGCACAGGGAATATAGTCAACGGTATTGTAATAGTGTTCTATGGTGACAGATGGTAGTCCACAATGTATAGAGTTATCCAATCACTATATTATAAACCTGAAACGAATATAACGTGTGTCAACTATATTTCAATTAAAAAAAAATTATGTGGCAAATATTACAAAAGTAGAATCCCCAAAGACCAAAAAATCGCTGGTCATTTTCTTGGTTCCTCTGGAACTTGCACTAAACTTGTCTAGACTCAAAAGAGGAACAGAGGGAAGGAGGGATGGAAAGTCTCCTAGTAGGTGGTCAAAAATGTAAGACACCTGAGTGGCTCAGCTAGGTTGAGTATCTGCCTTTAGCTCAGGGAGTCCCAGGTTCGAGTCCCACATCGGGCTCCCTGCATGGAGCCTGCTTCTCCCTCTGCCTGTGTCTCTGCCTCTCTCTGTGTCTCTCTCTCATGAATAAAAAAAAAAAAAAAAGTAAAACTGAATCTACTAGATGCTTAAATAGGCCTTTCAGAAGGGAGACTGTAAGGCCTCAAATTTAGACTTTGGAAGTGGTCTCAAGATAATTACAGTCATTGTAAACATGTACACTAAAAGTACTGATGTGTCCAATGTGCACATTTTAAGCACCTGTTTCTAAAATCCTCTTTTAGCATTTCTTCATTTTTTTAAAACACTGGGCCTGGGTACATGAGAGTGACCAAGCGGTTAACATGGATTTCCCAGAGTTCTGGTTCCTAGCAAATGAAGCAATTATCAGCTATCACACTCCAGAAGTAAAAAGAATGGGAAGATCTTGGAAAGTTTCTAGCTAAAATAAGGGTTCTTTATGCTTCATCTTGTTTTGGGGGAAGGGGCTTTGCAGGAGAGGTCAGTTACCAAGGCTCATAGGGAGGGGTAAGTTTCCCAGGTCTCTGCTTCTATAGCTGACATGTGCGATTTCCCCAAGTTACACTGGTTTAAAATAACGATGGAGCAGGGAGGGGGAGAGACACACAATGAGATACACTTCATACCTATTAGGATGGCTCTATTAAAAAAAAAAAAAGAAAGAAAGAAAAAAAAAAAAGCCCAGAAAATAACAAGTGTTGATGAGGATGTGGAGAAATTGGAACATTTGTACTTGCTGGTGAGAATGAAAAATGATGCAGCTGTTGTGGGAAACAATATGGCAGTCCCTCAAAAAGTAAAACACAGAATCATCATTTGACCCAGCCATTCCCATTTCTGAGTATGTAACCAAACAAACTGAAAGCGGGGCCCTGCACAGATACTGATACACCTATGATCATACCAGCATTATTTACAATAGTCAAAAGATAGAAGAAACCCAAGTGTCTCTCCCTGGATGAATAAACGGAATGTGGTATGTATGTACAATGGAAGAAAATGTGTCCTGTGAGGCCACAACATGAATACATAATGCTAAGTGAAATCACATGCTATGCTAAGTCAGTCACAAAAAGACAAATATTGCATGACTCCACTCATATAAGGTACTCAGAATAATTCCATACACAGAGACAGAAAGTAGAACAGTGGTTGCCAAGAGCTCAGAGTAGAGAGAATGGAGAGTTACTACAACATTTCAGTGTGGTAGGAGAAAAAAAACGTTT
Organism: Canis lupus dingo; assembly: GCF_003254725.2. Classification (NCBI taxonomy): domain Eukaryota; kingdom Metazoa; phylum Chordata; class Mammalia; order Carnivora; family Canidae; genus Canis; species Canis lupus. The sequence continues at coordinate 37,110,020 of NC_064268.1, read as the reverse complement.
TAGATGTGACAGTGATGACAGCTGTGCAATGCAAATGTACCCAACACCACTGAAGTACACATTTAGAAATGGTTAAAATGGGGACACCTGGGTGGCTCAGTGATTGAGTGTCTGCCTTCAGCCCAGGGCGTGACCCTGGGGTCCTGGGATCGAGTCCCGCATCGGGCTCCCTGCAAAGAGCCTGCTTCTCCCTCTGCCTGTGTCTCTCATGAATAAATAAATAAAATCTTGGCGGGGGGGGGGGGGGGTTAAAATGGTAATTTTAGGAGCTCAGTTGATTTCAGCTGAAGTCATGATCTTCTCAGGGTCATTAGATCAAGTCCTGCATCAGGCTCCACACTGGGCATGGAGCCTGCTTAAGACTCTCCCCCACCCCCACCCTTTGTCTGTCTCTCTGCCCCATGTCTAAAAAAAAAGGGGGGGGGGGATTTTATAGTATATATTTTATATGTATACATATAATCTATATATATAATTTTACCACAATAAAAAAAATTCATTTTTAGCTCTATTCATCCTCAAACCAATATCCTCACTTCTTCCCCCAAAGTAATCATCCTCAACTACTCATTTATTTTTTTCCTGGATTTAATTCAGCATTTCTATGTTATACATACAACACTACTTCTTGAAGATTTATCAATTACCTGCATAGCTTCTGCCACAGTAGATGAAGCCTACAAAACCAGTACCATCCCCACTTTTTACTTCTCTTATTCCTAACCTTAAATGGCAATACGACGATTCTGGGTTAGGCCATCCAACAGATGTTAGTTATTTGCTTCCTATGCTAATTCACCTATTTTTCAAAGAATCTATTTCCCCAAACATTTCAATATCCATCTATCAGTTCAATTTTTAATTTTTTTCCTGAAGCCCTCTTTCCTACTGCTCCCATCAGAATTGCTTGCTCTTCAGCTTATAACACAGTTGTCATCTCTCGACTTTTCTTTGTTGCTTCTGAGTTGGATCCACTGTTTACCAAAGCCCCTTCTCTTTTCTTTCTTGGTTTATTCTCTCATTTTGTTAGGGTGCACTGTATGGAAACGCTGCATGGGTACATATTTTTTGGTTGTTCTTGCATGTCTTTCTCTCCTACTTTTGCACTTGATTGATGGTTTGGCTGGATGCAGAACTCTAAGCTGAACAGAGAACTCGTACAGCACGCTCCTCCATCTTCCATCTTTAACTCTTAGGTGCTGAGAAGTTAGATGTCATTTATATTCCTAATCCTTCCTAAATGATCCTGCAAGCTTTTGAGACATTCTCATCATTTCTGGTGTTCCTAAAAAAATTTCATAACTGCCTGGCACTGGCCTGTTTTCATTCATTCCGCTTGGCACTATATATCTCTTTTCAATCTGGAAACAAATCTTAAATAAATTTTCTGGCATATGCCTAAATATAGCATCTACCTCTGGCATATACATGTATATGGTACATTTCATCTTCTGATAGATATGGTTACTAAGAAAATCAGCTTGGGAAAATGACAGACTGGATGTGACCCTTACCTCACTATTATCAACTGCAGCACTTGGGGAAGGTAATCTCTATTAAACCATATATGAAATGGGGACATGAAATGGGGACAGGTGTACGGTAGAGATTTTTAATACAACGACACATGTAAACTGCTTTTGCAACAGCAGCACATGCATGTGAATAAAGTACAATGTTACCTACCTATTATTAAAATTTCAAAAACTGGATTGGTATAGATACTATAAACACTGTCCAATCCATTAAGGTTCTGCTATTTGTAATAGAACTAATAGAAGTGGGAGGCAGCCAATGGGTATAGGGTTTCTTTGGCGGTGATAAAAATGTTTTGGAACTTGAGAAAACTGATAGCTGCAAAACACTGAAGATACAAAATGTCACTGAACTGTTCACTTTAAAATGATTAATCTTATGTTATATAATTTTCACCTCAATAAAGAGAAAAAAAGGAAGGACACAGAAAGGCAATATGAAGGAAGAAGTCAAAAGTTGTTGAAAAGGGAGACTGGAATTGATACTTTTTCCTGTAAATTACTGTGAAATTTTCCTCTATATACTCGCTTTTTAATTCTTTGAACTAAGTAGCCAATGACAATGTTGGGAAGACAAACACTTTTCCTTTTGTATCAAAAACCAACATGTTAAATAAAGTTGATTGAAAGATCAACATATAATTAAGAAGATTATTTGAAGCTTTTTCAAGAAGAAAATATGTAAAACAGGAAGTTGGAAGATATATATATATCAATAAAAAAGCTAATAGTAAAGAAGATGATGGATTAATTCATAAAAAAAAAATCACAATATATCAGAAGACTAAGCTCTAGGCATTTCCTTACAATAAATAGGGCAATCTACCCAAATCTCAAATCTTTCCAATAAAAAGGGAAGTAAACTGTGTGCTACTGATTGCAGAGTAGGGGGAAATACTGTTATATCCATCCACCTTTTTTCATTTTCAACATTTCCCAAACTGCAAGGAACACTGTTTAGAGAAATGCTATTCAATACAGTACAAAAGAAAACAGAGAAGGGGTGAGGGAGAGAGAGAAAGAAAAAAAAAAAAAGGAACAGGAAAGCAGCATATTCGAATTTCACTCTTGAGAGATTCACAAGACACAGCAGTGTATTAAAGGTTCTGCAGTAAGAAAGCCAGTTCACTTCTATGAAACCTACATCTGTCTGATTTATTAAGTACAGAAGAGTTCTTAAGCTATATGTCTGTTAAACACATAATGCATCATTTTGTTAAAGACTGCTTTGATTTATCCCGATAACATATAAATTAGGGTAACTTCAATATTAGCCCCAGGGATAAGATTACCACACATATCCAAGAATAATCAATTACCTGAATAAAACATTGTTTCAAATTACCAGCTAGTCAGAGCAAGAGCTTAGTGACAGTAAAGGAGGGGGAGAGAAGGTGGGTATAAGAGGAAAAGAAGAAAAACAATCTGGGAAAAGTTAGCTCTTCAACTTCCCTTGTTGAGATGTCCTTGTCCTTGTCCTGCCCTGTCAATTCTGATTATTAAACAAAACATTTACAGTTTAGATAGTAAAAAATTTCAGCTTAGTTCACTTCTCCCCCACTTTTTGTTTATTTACATTAATTCCTGATCCTAGGAGGTAACCTCAAAAAGAGAGGTTAAATATTTGTCACCTGAGTACCTCAAGTATAAAATTTCACGTTGCCATAACAATCCATATCCCAAAAGAGTTGAATACTGCATAATTTAAGCATAAAGGCATTTGCACTTTCAGTTTCTTTTACTCAAAGACATACAACACCAACAAAATCTGAACCTGGCACAGCATTTCTTGTTTGGGGGGAAAATCATAGAAAAAACATGGATTTAGAGAAGGAAAGGTAGTTTTAAATATTCTTTAGCTATCCCAATAGGGGGCAGCCCAGTGGCTCAGCGGTTTAGCGCCGCCTTTGGCCCAGAGCGTGATCCTGAAGACCCGGGATCGAGTCCCACGTCAGGCTCCCTGCATGGAGCCTGCTTCTCCCTCTGCCTGTGTCTCTGCCTCTCTCTCTCTGTATCTCTCATGAATAAATAAATAAAATCTTAAAAAAATAAATAAATAAAAAGACATCCCAATAGGTAGGGCTAAGGAAAATCCAAATGGAAATACCTTTGTTAAGAGAAAACTGGTAAGGAAATAAAGACACGTTTTTTCATTGAGATGTTATCATCTTTGAACCAAAAAGGAATCACTACTGATTATTACTACTGTGTCCAATATTGTGGGAACCGATCAAGGAAATCAATCATTTAGGTACTAGAGACAGTAGTACTTAAGTCCCTTGGAGAGGTTAATCCTCACAGGAAAATTACCTGAAGGTTATTTATTTTATTTTACTTCATAGGGAAAAAGCTACAGCTACCTTTGTGGTCACTGTTCATCCTTTTTCTCGTAATAGAAGCGAAATGGAGTGAGCAAGTGAAGCCAACCTCACTAGCCATAAATCCCCCCAGTCAAAAAATGGGGGAGGGCAAGACAAACTAAGCATATCACAGCTATTACACTCTTATAATTCTTCATTATTTACATGCTACTGCCATTGCCATTACCATAAGGGTCACAAGATCAATTAGTTAAATAACATTAGCTAAATAACAAACCATATTCACAAACCTTTTTTAAGGAGTAACATTTGAAAAAAATCAAAAGCTAGCTAAAATAAACTAGACACACTAAAGCAGACAGAATAAACTTCAACCCTGGTTATTGATAGCAAATTAAATGCATGAATCTCAATTCAGAGGCACAAAGGTAGGAGATACTAAGTCAGAAGATGACAGATCAAAACACTTCCCAGCACAGTATTTTCTTGGTGAGATTATTATAGTCTAAGGTCTGAAAATGAAATGTGTAGATCCAGAAACCAAAATTATTAATAACCGAAAAGACAATCAATCACTTTCAGTGACTTTTCACTGTCATAAGAGAGCAAAGAGCAGGCAAAGCACGACCAGCCCCCAGGTTAACTTAGCACAAGGATGCCCTTGCAGTGACCAGAAAACCTGTCCTCTACCCACAGTATTCATACTCTTCTTTCCATACGAGTACTAATCTGATTTGGTTGAATTAGTACTCGGTTGAATACAGAATTATACAGTAGTAATACAAAAGAGATCAACCTGTAAAACATTTCATCTAAGTCATAAGGAGGCCTGATTAAACACTCCTGCGCCACAGCAGAGAATACATGTGCAGTGACTGCACTGCTCATTTTCCAGATTCTCCCATCACTCTCGATTCAAAATTTATGCCCCTCATTCTGTTTTCCATCCCCTACTGCATTTTCTGTAGATGTGTATCACCACTGACGAAGCTGTATCATGGATCTGTGATGTTACCCATCCTTCCAACTGTGTCCTGCCCAACCATGAGAAGATACATTTATTTTCCTATTTTCACACTCTTAAATAGTACTTCTGACAGACCCATGTACCTATCATTGTAACAGAAACTACAAAGAAAGTAGTAGTTTGGGTTTTTCTGTAGTTTTTGTAGATACTGACATTGAATAATTCTGAACAGAATATAAACACTAAAACAGTCCGACTGGACACAATACTGCAAAATGCAAATATATACATCAGTTCAAAGCAAACTAAAAAATTAACCACTTAGAAAAACAACTTATGGCTAGCTCATATAAGAATACAGCTAGGCTCATATGCTTAGACAACTATTATAAAAGGATTCTACATCTGCATAATGCTTTGCAAAGTGCTCTCCCATTATGAAAACATTAATTCTCCCCAAATATTTAAATTGAAAGTCTCCAAGAAAGAGATTTCTGAAAGAGGATAAAGGATATAATCCAAAAATATAAACTTTAAAAACCCATTAAATTTTCTGCTGACATTTACAGTTAATTTTTCATGCATATATATTTTTGCTTTGGAGTGAGAAAATATATTAAGACTGCACAACAGATACAAATTCCTTCTCTCATAAAATATATCATGTACTCAGGTTATACATGTATTAAATCATTTAAATCAGCCTTGAAAAATACTGTTTTGAATCAAGTAATAATTATACTCAGAAAGTTACCCAAGTTTATAAAAGAGACAAAGTCAGGCTTTCATTTGTCCAGCAATTCCTGTCCAGATCCTCTGTACAAAATACTTCTTCAAATGCATGGTATACTTACGGCTCATTACAAACTGTTCTATGTAAAAAATAGATGGTATCAGTTATCTCTACCTTAGAATGAATAAATTTAAGTGAATGAATCCACTCAAGGATTCTAAACCTAATCCCTAATTCTGAAATAAAAGACACAAATCATAGTGCAATGGAATCCAGGAATTAAAATTAACTTGGTAAGAAGCGTTGAAAGGAGTCCACGAAACCGTATCACATACACCTGATCATGTCAAAGGTTCTTATAAAATGAGTTGTATCCCACTGAGGTCCATTAAACAAACAGAAAGCAGTTACAGAGCACCAACATAATAAAAATAGAGTTTACATCTCATAGTACATCATTTTCCACGATTTAGAAATCTTCTCTAAATGAAAATACAGCATGAATACATCAATATTTGAAACAGAAAATAATAGTTCTTACCTTACTACATCATCAATATTGTTCCTGTATACGCCTTCAAGTCTTTCTGCAGGAAACCCCATAGCAATAATGTTGGGATAAATATCTGAGTACTTAAGTTAAGGAAATGTCTGAAATATACAACAATGCAAACTAACATATACATGTGGTAAAACATGAGCTGATTTTAAAAATTAAACGGTTGTCCAAGGTATTTATAAACCACCATATGTAATTAAGAAACACAGGGGAGTACATAATTCCAAAAACAGATCCTCAAAATAATCATAAGGCAAAATAATTTTCAAATCCCTCTACCTAGTACATTAAAAACACATTCAAGGGAAAAAGCAACTTCCAACGCTTAGACATGGGTACCTGAAAAACAAAACCACAGAGTTTATAAATCACAGAACTGAAGTCACCTTGGGACAAAAACCAAGCATCAAAATAAAAACAAAAATAGCTACACAACTACTCATTTTTCATAGTTATATACTGCACCACAGCACAGAGAAAAAGAATTAGGAAGCCAGATTTAAGAGCTGGCTATGCCTCCATCCAGTTGTATAATTTGGACATGTAACTAAACCTTTTTAGCCTTCAATTTCCCATTCCATGCAATTAGGCTGAGACAACCACAGTGATCTCCTCCAAGTTCTTGGTATTTGTGTCTAATACTGAACTAAGGTAGAAACTTACTCTCATTTACTATCAAGGTAGTCAACACTTAGCAAGCCGTTCTATTCATTTATGTTACACACTACAGTTGGCATAAAAACAAACTTCTGTGCTCCAGAAGAATCTGCACCAAACTAACTAAAAAGAAACCATCACCAAATCTACATTCCTATGCATTTTGTCAATCGTAGCAGCTCTCATTTCTTCTTGAGTGCCATCATCCCTCTTTCTAATCTCATGATTTTGAGAACACAGACCTTCCCAAATAACCAAGCTAATCTGCCTCAAGCCTCCTATCAACACCATCCCTGAAGTTCTCCACCTGCCTACTCCTGGACCCCCACTCGTTCTTCAAATACAATCCAAAATTCACTAAATCCAGTGTCTTCTTCTAGATCTTATTTTTTCACTTCCTGCTGCATTCACATTATTGAGCTGATTTCAGTATTAGTTTCAATCCAAAAATAATTATCAGGCTACCGAAGGCCTTTATTTTAGTATTATTTTTTAAAAGGTTTTATCCATAGTTTTACCATACAGATTGGATAGACCTAAAAATATTTTAAGGGAAAAAAAAAAAACCGACATAGAACATCATACACAGTATGCTAAGTTCTGTATTTAAAAAAAAAAAAAAAAATGTTCCTTTTGTATAAAATGAAGAACTCTTACACATATAGTTGCTTGAATTTGAACTTCTCAACATACACGTGCATGTGCACACACACACAGATGATAACTGAGAAACGAATAAAGATGATTGCTTCACAGGGAAGGAGAGGCAAAGGGGAGAAGCATACACTTAAAAACAGCAACAAACCGGATTAAATACCAAATTGATAACCAGGAGACAGGGCTTATCTTACAGGAGTTATTTGGACATTGCAAGTTTACTGTACTTCTTGGTAGGAAGCACTCTAAGAACAAAAAGAACTACAAAGAAAATTTAAACTTCTTCTGAGAGTTTGTTTTTACTAATTTCAGTGTTGATATCCTCAAGCTTTTTTCTATATTGTAGAAAAAACTGCTAATTATGCTAATAATTTTAAGATTCATGATTACAGGTATAAAAGAGATACCATTATAAAATCAAGAAATCAAGTAAAAACACTAAAACATCATCATGAACTCATGTTTATAAGAATTTATGTTCTCTAGGTGTTTTCACTGACCTGGCCTAAAAGCATGTCAATCCCAGCAGCAAACAATCCCTGAATGCAGATTTCATCTCTAATATATAATACACTAAAAGATACTAAACTCCTTGGAACAACTGATGCCAGGTCTGGGGCAGGAAGATACAGGAAGATCTTTCTGTGCCAGAAGACAAGGAAGGTATTCAGAGATTAATGGTGTCTATCAGACAGATTTGGAGCTAACAAGAAGACATCCCAGGGCCTTGAGTTGTAACAATCTGAGTATCAAAGAAAAAATTTAAATGGTAGTAAATTAAAATACCCTAAATAAAATTAAAACCATTGAGTCTATAAGGATACTCAGAAGAAAAAAAGAACTAAATCTTTTTCATTTATCACCCTTTTGAAGTGGCTATTTTAACAGTTCTTTCTTTACTTTGAAAGTAGGTAAAGGGGGAGATTAAGTATTGATGCTACTTTTCCTGTAGGTTCTGTATTTCAGGGCAACCAAATAGCCCCATTTCATAAGGGTAAAGATCTACTTTACAGAAAAACGCCAGTTAATAAACACAAAAGAACAGAACTTTAAAAATGGTATTTTGCAACCCCTAATAAAATTACTGATTTAGGCAAAGATGAACAACTGGTTCTACACCAACAGGTGACTGGATGATGAACTTTCTTAGAGAAACAGTAACACTGAACAAAATACTTTCTAATGTAAGGAGACAAATACAACTGAACAGCAGGCAGAAAGGGCCACCACCACCCAATTTCAGGGGGTCCATCACCATCACCAAGAAAATTACATAGAGATCCTATAATACAATACAAATACAATACAAAGGACACAGCATCATCTATAATAACTAAGGTATCTTCAATCTGAGAATCCACCAAGCATTTAGATATAAATTTTAATTTACAATAAATACAATAATTTACAGTAAATAAAACAAAGAAAACAAGCTAAATGACATGTGAGAATTAACTGGACAGATTCAAAAGATCTGTAGCACATGACCCAGTCTCTGCTCCAATGTCTTTTAAAAAGGCAAGGAGGGTAGCTATCATTGATGTAAAGACTTAAGCATTCTATGGGACGCCTGGGTGGCTCAGTGGTTGAGCGTCTGCCTTCGGCTCAGAGCATGATCCCAGAGTCCCGGGATCGAGTCCCCATATCAGGCTCCCTACCATGGAGCCTGCTTCTCTCTCTGCCTGTGTCTCTGTCTCTCTCTCTCTCTCTCTCTGTGTCTCTCATGAATAAATAATAAAATCTTCAAAAAATAAAAAGACTTAAGTGTTCTAAGGAGCCAAGTTCATAGGTACAGTACTATTTTGGATATTGCTCTGGACAAACCGGCCATAAAGAACATTTTTGAGCCAACCAGAGAAATTTGAACATGATCTGGGCATTAGGTGAGATGAAATTTTACTGACATGGAAAAGCAGACATTACTGACAAAAAAAAAAAAAAAAAGGTTTCAAGAGAGAATATACAGCATTATGCCACATATAATGCATATATATCCATAATAAACATGTAGACGAAAAGATCACAAATAATCATGTATAGGTGGTGGAAATATATATATTTTTCTCATTTTTGTCTTATATTTTCTGTTGCTGATACAATGCACCTGCACTATTTCTAAAACATTTTTTGAATTGTTTTATAATTATCTACAAGTCTATTTACTGTCATGACAAAATATTGTCTTGTCCCTCATGACTTAAATTCAGCTCTGTATATAGTTTTAAAAAATGAATTTCTATCAAAATGCATATATGTATATACACATACACACACACACACACACACACACACACACACACTCATATAACGATAAAAGACCATGTAATTTTTGTCACTTTAAGAGTACAGAAATTCACCCCCAACCTCAAAGGGTTCTTTTACTATAAAGGCTCTGAAACTCTTAGGATTATCATTTTTAACATTACAAATAATAGCTGTCATCTATTATTCTCACATGAGAAAGTAGTTCCACCTAAAAATGTAGCTCAATTCAAAGACCTACGTTCAATTACCAAAATGTTTTAGGTAGTATGTCCATTCATGAGAAAAAAAAAAAAAAGAAATTGGAGGTTCAAATTAAGCCTGTAGCAGTATTAATTCCTGAAAGTGAATAATCTTTACCTTGTAACTCTGTCTTGGGAGCACCAACATATAGAAAATGAGAAATAACACTCAGGAAAAAAATGAGGCAACAGTAAACCCAAAGCAGCTGCCACCAATCCAGAATTCCTACCTAAGAAATTATGAATACATGTCAGTCAAGAATATAAACTGGTCACCCAAGTTTTTCTTCTGAGCAACAGAGAAATTTTTTATTCAAAGAAATAACAATTACTGCTACTAACAAACTTTCCAACTGAATCCTTCATTTCAGTGAAGATGCTAGTAAGATTTTAGCCTTGCAGAAAAGCACAGTAGTACAAAGCCCCTGGAAATGCAGTCATTGTAACTGGGACTAAACTCAAATGTAACTATTAGTTAGCACTATGAATGCTAACTAATAAAGTAAATGAGGTTGCAAAAGACTTAGTTAACTTACTTTAAAAAACCATAGGCCTATAACTATGCATAAAAAGGGATGTTATGTTACACACTCATTAAACTCACTTGGCCCCCTCTTCCACTCAATTAGTCAAACACAGAGCGAGCATTCTGTGCAAGGGGCACTGAGGGTAGAAGCCTAAGTAAGCAAAGACTACTGCACTGGAAGAGTTCCTACTCTATCAGGAGAGGCAGACACATGGAGGTGCAACGGTGCCACAGGCTCTCCTGAATATAAGACCAAGACATTTTAAGAGACAAAGAGAGAGGGATGAATCCTGCAGGGGCACAGATAAAGCTTCACAAAGTGGGTGATGTTAGATAATTCTTAAGAAGTCAGTCACACATCAGCAGGACAGGAGAACGAACAAGAGCAGTTAGAACATTCCAGGCAGAGGACAGAAGAGGGATACGGAAATACATACATCTGGAACACACAAGCAGTCCAGCGCGACTCACACACAAGGCTGTATGCAGAATGCAGGATGGAAGACTGGGTCTAGTTTTAAGGATGCTGTGGCAGGGAGTTTGATTTAACCAGACAGATAAAGAGCCAAAGGCCACAATCAGCCTGGGGGGGTCTCTTCCTTTACACAGAACCTAGGCATTTGGTCTTTTTAAGATTTCATTGTTCACAGAGGCTCTCACCATCCTTATTCATAGTTTGAGCTTTTACCCAAGACTTTAGCATCTATCATAAGTTATAAGGACACAGAGAGCGTGTGCCACTGTACAAGAAATACATTCCCATTTAATCTTAAAGATCCTACAGAGTTGATACTCCCATTTCATGAATGACAAAATTGAGGGTGAAAAAGACTGGGTAATTTGCACTAAGTTCCTGTACTGAGCTATGATTCAAACCAGTTAGATACATAACCCAAAGCCCAGGCTTTTTATACCATGCTGCCTCATGAAAGGAGATGAAGATCTCTTTTATTTCCAAATCAATAATAAAAATATAAAAATTTTCAGAGGGAGCAGGTTCAAATGAAAGTGAATCTACTAATCAGATGTTAAAACTTTAAAACTTCTAAAAGACAATACAAAACTCCACTGGCTTTTCCAGAACTGATTTCAGCAATTGATAAGCACTGAATTTTGAGACAAATATTTGTTATGCCAAGAATTATACCAATAAACACCTAATATATGATTTTTTTGCTTCCCAATGTAAAAAATTTGATATGCTTTTTTTAGACAATGTAAACCAAATAAAAATAACTGAGAAAAAAAAATATATATACAAGATTTCTAATACAGAATAGCCTTAACCTGCACTTACTGGATATACTTTTGAACAAGTAGAGGGCTTCATATGAAATTCTCCTCTAATAACTTATAAATGTTGAGCATAAAAAATTAGAATAACTAGGTCACTGAAGGAAGCCAAATATTTTTGCCATCTAGTAATCTACTTGCAGGCAAGGTGGCACCATGGTTAAGAACATATGCTCTAGAGCCAAGCTGCCTGGACTTGACCTCCAGCTTCATGTATTAAAAAATCTTTTCCAAGTTTACCTGTCTTCAGTTCTCTGTGTAAGATGGGACTGCTCAAAGTACTTATCACACAGGGTTGTTTATAAGGATTAAACGCATCAATATATGGAAAACAACTAGAACATAGTGACAGCTGTCCATCAATTGAACAAATGGTACAGACCCAGACTGTAAGGGCTCACCATAACTATTTGGGTTTTTTTTTTTCCAATGACACTGACTTACTATTGAGTAACCAACCTAATCCTTCTAAAGAGCATCAAAGCCTAACAGAAACCTTAACTGTGTGAAATCTTAACCCTAGCAACCTGCCTTTTAAGTATTTAAATTAAGAACAAATGTAAAATATTCCCAAATTTCCCAAAGGAAAAAAAGGTCTTCTTTCCCCACATTATCAGCGGCTACATGCAATAAGTGGAGAGGTAAAAGAAATGCGTGTATGTGCACATGTGGGTACTTCTTGTCATGCCTAAGGTGGATGGCCACCATTGCTACAGGAGATCTGGAGATGAGATACATGACGTAACAGCAGACAGTCTCCTTTCGCCTCACCTTTGAGCAAACATGTCCAATTTGTTTTAATTAAGGCAAAATTTACATACAAGATCTTAAGTGATTCATTGATGAGCTTTGATAATCATACATATCATGTTGGACAGTCTTGATTTAAGTGCTACAACAATCCCATCTCACACCACAGAATACTGTAGACTGAAAGAAAAAAAAAATGGTAATTAAGTTCTAAAGCCAGTCCACAGAAGTCAATTTCACCAATAATATAACTGACATATTGTAAAATAATGTGGCTACTATAGGAGCTAAGTAAATTTTTACTGGCTATTCTAAGCATCCAATCATGACTTAAAACACTAGACAGTACATTCTAAGTTACATCTAATTAACAAAATACCTTTAGAAAAACACATGTGAGCTGATAATTCATATCTACTTTGTCTTTAAAATTTTACTTGAACCTAAATTAACGTGGTTTATGTTACAAATTTAACTAGAATTTTCAAACAGAGGATAAAAAAAATAGCTTGTTAAGCCTTATTTTAGAAATGTGTTTCTGAATATAGACTGAATCTTAATTATGGAAAATAAAGCAGTTCTGAAGTTTCTTTGTAGTACTACTTAATATATATACTTATCCCCAAACAACTTCTACACTACAATACCAGTATACAGTACTAGTATTCAAATCAGTAACACTTTTTTCTTGCCACGATTGTTTTAAGAAAAATTATATCCACAGATCAAATAAAGAGATTCTTTAAACTCTAGTTAGCTAGAAGTTAACAATATGAAGCCGTAGCATACATGGAGCATGAATGGCAAATAGGGACATACAGATTTACAGAGGTAGTGACCAAAAAGCATCAAAAGACAATCTGAAGTCACCTGGCTCACGAGAGGAATGAACACCGAGCTTATCCGGCAGCAGGAGTGAAGGAATAAAGTCAGACTAATGAAGGAAGACACGGAAAATGAAAAGCAAGTTAGCAAATACCAGGACTTCACCATTTAATTCTATTTTCCAGGAATTTCTGGAGGTTTTCCCCTGCTTTCTCTCAGGGCTATCAACCAACAGATACTCAAGGATCAGGTGAGAGGAAAAATAATTCAGCCACTGATTCATAAGCTACATCAGGTCTACATTTTTTTCCCGAAAGTTTTTAAGAAGTTTAAATTTAACAAATAGTTTCCATGCATGTCACAGCTATATCCATAGTGTCTTTACTAATCAAATTATGCTTTAAATAATTGCCACACTCACAGACTTCTGTCAGAGTTTCATCTAATGAAACATTTTATATTTCTTATTAGATTTTATTTTTCCCTATTAAATGTGTAAAATGTTTGTATCTGGTTTCTAAATTAAAGATTCATATTGGTAGGAAAGCAGAAATAGGAGTTCCCTGAATTTTCCAGTTGATGAGGTGCTAATTGCTCATTATTTGAGAACAATTTGTCCTAACATATAAAGCATATAATCATTCATGTAAAGAGCAAATTAATAAAGCCTAAAATCTTATTTTCTAAAATGAAATGGGTGCCAAAACTTGAACTACGGATATATTAACAGAAAGAATGCTCGAAAAATGGGGATTTTAGGAATAAAGAAGTATTGGGTCAGAAACACGACAGGACACAGGAATATTTAAATATTTCCTAGGTGTCAGGCCTTGCACTAAAATACGTAATGCATAATGTCATTTAATATAGAAGACCAGAGTTCCATTCTCCCCTTTCAACTTAAAAGCCTATGGACTGCTGGTAAGTTACTAAATCTCTGGGCCTCAAATATTTTTGTTTCTTCTTTCTGCAAAAATAATGATCCTAACAGCTGCTCTAACTTCTTCACTGGTTGTTTCAAGGATCATATGAGATATCTGGACATTATCTTCAATTCCATAAACTGCAAAGAGCTCTACTATTGTAATAAGAAGTTGTTATTATTTGAGGTTGCATGAGAGATGCCACCTAGAAATGCCGTGTTATTTAATTTTAGTTTAAATGTCTCATTACAAAGCAACCCAATATGATGTTTTTATAAACAAATTAGAAAAGAATTCCAATATATTCACTTAAATTCACGTTAGCATAAATTTTAGGTTCCTTTTAACACTTCTAAATTAACTGCCCACAGTGCCAAACCAGAAAGGAAACTGACTGCCAAATAATTTATGAGCTCTACTGGAGCTTTCTACTCCTCCAAACAATTAGGAGCTCACAACTTTCTCTCAAATTGTTACATTATACCAACTTGCCTTGACAGAAAAGTTTACCCATATTTTTGCTTTAAAATGAAGTTTAGATCTCACTTCCTAGAGGTCGTCTTCTTTTTAAATTTATTTTTTACTTATTTATTTTTTTAAACTTAGGCTCCATGCCCAGTGTGGGGCCTGAACTCACGACCCTGAGTTTCAGGGTCCCATGCTCTACCAACCCAGCCAGCCAGGTACCCTTAGATTTCATTTTCTAAAGGAAAATATCACATTCTTCAAAGGTAACATCAAGAATTGCTAGTAATTCTTCTACTTAGTAGCAATACTATAAATTGGTTAATTTGGCAAGAAATCTGCAATCTGTATCAAAGAGCTATGAAACTGTTTTACTTTTTATTCCAAAAACTCCACTCTAATAATGTACTCTAAGAATAACAAAGTAAACTATTCATAGATAGTCACAACCAGTGCTGTTTATAAAGGGAGAAAATGGAAATACTCCTAATACAGTACAGTAAGCAAAGCATGGTATCTAGCTCGATATAATATTAACTATCCAGCTTTAAAAATGACGACTACCCACGGACAGATAAAAATTAAATCATGAACAAATACCTAAGTATGTAATTATGAGTATACATACATTAACAAAAAGGGAAAGATAATTTCCAGTAAGAAACACCTGACATAGAATTAACTTTTTTTCTATTGTTTAAATGGACGATTACGCAGTTTTAAACAAATACTTTTTAAAGGAACAATCAAGGCCTTCTGAACTTGATTTAAATTTAAGCAAATTAGAACCACATAAAAGTACCTTATCAGGTCACTGATAATGCTAGCAATACTCTAAAATCCAAAGTACAATATTTTTCATATATCAGCTGAGAGATTATTCCCCTCAACAAACTTAATCAAATTTTCTTCAGAGCTGTTATGAAATAATGCATCTACAACTGTTCAGACCTACATCTGTGAACCTCTAAAAATTTAAGTTGCCCAACTAACTGGTTTTAACGAGCATAAGAAACAATTACCTTCTTCCTAGGTCTCTGGATGAATACGATAAGGCTGATTTCCTGTTTCAGAACTCTGCTGCTGTTAAAATACACACAAACACACACACACACACACACACACACGCACACCCACACCCCACCCCACCCCCTCTGGTTTTTGTTCAAGACTGACTCCCAATGACAAATCAAATATGGTTGTAACTTACAGAACTTTCAGAAAGATCGTCAGTTCAACGTGCATTAGACATATTTGTCAGCATTATATACCTAAACTAAGCCAAATGCTTACTCTCATTTTCTACAGCAAAATCATAATAAAATATATTAAAAAATCAGAAAAGTTAAAATTTTAACACTGATCCAGCATTACTATAAAGTACGTAGGTGTATCTTTTATGCTCTGATCTTCACATTCAGTGTTAGGTTTATGTTTCTTCTGTAATTCATTCCATTATAAAAGCCATGCTTTTTATCATTTTATCACAGACAACTATCTAAAACACTAGGTTTTGGCTGCTCTATAAGGCCATTAACTTTTACGGAAAAAAAGACACTCAAACAGGTAAGACACAGAAGATGACAAGGTATGTGTCAACAGTTTGAGAACAAAGGCCTAATAATATTTAGTGTGAATTCACTATTAGTAAAATGCACCAAAAAAAAGATTCCAATATTTCCAACTGTACTGATCTTTTAGATGCAACCACGCGCTAAGTCAAAAACTACTACACACATAAGGTACTAAGAAAAAAAAAGTCCTAATACAAAAATGTGTCTCCAACAAATGGGGTTTTCATTTTCCTACTAATTTAAACTAAAACTGTAAATCTTTAAAATTTACTTCTAACAGGGATCCCTGGGTGGCTCAGCGGTTTGGCACCTGCCTTTGGCCCAGAGCGTGATCCTGGAGTCCCAGGATCGAGTCCCATGTCAGGCTCCCAGCATGGAGCCTGCTTCTCCCTCCTCCTGTGTCTCTGCCTCTCTCTCTCTCTCTCTCTCTCTATCATAAATAAATAAATAAATAAATAAATAAATAAATAAATAAATCTTTTTTAAAAATTTAAAAAAATTTACTTCTAACAATAAAATTTACCTTTCAATGAAAGCACTGCTAATTCCAACCATTTTAAATCCAGAAAAGCTCCAAACAAGTGTGTGCTAGACTGATTCATTTTATATTTGGCTCTAATATAATAAAATCCAGTCTCTTTATTTTATATCTAAGCCAGGAAATCATTTAGAAATGACATGCTTTTTTCTTTTTTTTTCCAACTGGCAAAAATAGTTTTGCCTAACTGCTGTATTTTAATCCTGGATAAGAATATAAAACTAGAAATACATGTCTATTTTAAAATATGAAGGCACACATATTGGCATTTACTACTACATTAGTAAGAATCATATTAATGATTTTATGATAATTGCCTTCTTCTAATATTGAAAAATATGATTCATATTCCCACTGAGGGTATTTTTTTTTTGAGGGTATTTTTAATCATTGTATCAACTTTACAATCATTTGAATAATGGATTATCAAAAAAACGCTGAAATTACATTTACCAAAATACTAGTCAAAATTCATATTTAAAATTTTAATGCTATGAAATTTTTAAGTATGTTTAAAAATATAAGAGCAAGTCTACATTGCTTGGCTTGAAAAGGTTATACCTTTAATTTTAGTCAGCTACCCATAAATGCTTGTTCCTGAAGTAATACCATTTTAGTATAAATCCAATTGTAATAATTGGGGGAAAAAGGAAGTTAGTTGTAGAATCTTCATATGCAAAGGAGAATATACTAAAAATCTTGGAAAACAAGCTGAAACATGAAAGATAAAACTAAGCAGCTAACTCTGTCAACCAGTAAAACTTTCTAAATACATGAAGTTCAACATATAAGAAAAACAAAAACACCAACAGTGAGATGGAGGGACAGAAATGAAAGCAAGGGAAAGGAGCTCTTAAGGCTTCACACCCTTTATATATGATTAGGTAAACAAAACAGGTAAAGAAAGACTTTTAGTATTTGGATAAAGATGTCACCTACATATGTGCCACCTCACTTAATGTGAGAAAGATAATTTATGTACACATCTGTCTGTCCAAAAAGGCACCATTCTTTCTATGGCCTACAGTTCAGACCTGAACAAATTCTGTAAAGTGATGCTAGTAAAACAATCTACTTTCATCAGATATGAATTTGAAATTGGCAAGATGTTTCTTACACAAAAAAACAGAGGCTCTAAACACAAAGTTGGATGTGAGAACATAAATACAAAATCATATCTAAACTGAAATACTATACCTGGTCATAGTAATCATTTGGCATGATGACAAACTCTCAATAAAAAAACAAAGTCAATGTAATAAATAAAAGTATATGATAATTAATCAGACCCTATTAAACCCAAAATGCAATTTTGGGTTTGTACCTGGCAAGACCCTTTCAGGGGTTCGTGAAAAGGAATTATGTCACAAAAACAACTTATATTGTGGCTCAAAAGGAAAAAGCAAAATTTTAAATGGGGAAACTCATTTTCTAGCAGAAAGATAAGAACTGAGTTATACAAGAAAGCAGAGGGCCTGAAAAATATTTAAAGCAAACGTTTAAGGGATACATATTAAATCAGTTCCCTGATGAAGTTCTGTAATAATGAATTCTTATGTATCAACTGCTAGGAAAATTGGAGTTTAAAACATACCAAAATCTCATATAATAGCTCAAGTTGAAACATGATGTTTCCACTTAAATATCCAAATAATCTTGTAAAACTAAATGACTAAAAGCCAGGCTTCCATTACATAAGCTTTAGTTCTCAACCCTATCTTTGCATTTTTAGTAGAAAAATATAAACACTGGCATAACCACTAAGTTTTGTTTTTGCAAAAGCTTAAAATCTGATATTAGTCTTTAAAGACTGTAATTAATAGATGATTCCAAAACACAGAAATGTCAAAACCACTTATATCACTAGATTATCTTAACTTTTTCCTATATCTGAGTAACAGATGGCAAGCCTTAGTTCTTGGACACTACACAATAATCACAATCTGTGTGACCTTTTCAGTATTAAAAAGATTCCAAGTAGCCTTAATATCCAGCACCTTAGTGTATTTTACAGTATTGCCTATAATCCTGATCACAGTGAACAGAAACTAGATATTCAAACTACATCATACTTTCTTGACGTACTGGTATATTTATTTTACAAAAAATTTCCTACAAGTAGTCCATGAAAACTATCCAGATGTCAGATTGCTTCTTCAGTTTTCAAAAAACATACATGCATACATTCACAAAGTATTTTTATCATTACTTTGTTTTCATTAGCACCAAAAAGGTATATACCACACCTAGATAAAAATTTCCTTATGTTTTAGTATTGAAACGTTATCTCACTTAGAAAATTGTTACTCTAGCAACTAATTGTTTAAAACAAAGAAAAAAAAAGAATTTGTTTCTTCCTCAATATTTTTGTTATAAGTACATGAATTAATACATTTGCTAAGAAAAATCATTTAGCTAATAAGGTTAAAATATCTCCCTATTTTAATATTTTATATCTGGGCACTTTAAAATCTGACGCTAACAAATGCCAAGTTTTGATTACAAGTGAAATGCACAGCAAACATTCATCAATAAGTATCACCAATTACTGAGGCAACATATGCAAATATAAACTGTATCATTCAAAATATGCTCCAGGAAACAGTATCATCATGACAAGCCATACCCTTTCTGATTAAAGACAGGAAAGTGACAGAGTTGTATTGACTTTGGTATAAAATGATGTGATGGTTTATTCAAAAATTACTTGTATATCCACTTTAATTTCAATACAATTTAATATTCCTACAATAGGAAAAGTTTTATTTTGTCTTAAATAAATAAAATATGCTTAGATTTTAAATATGGAATAGCTTTCCTAGAAATAACTAAGGGGAAAAAAGTTTCAGGAGTCCAACATTTCAGCTTTGTGCGTAACAGATTATGATTCTGTGAATCAAAATCATGAAAATCTTTCCTAATATTCAGGTCATCTTAAATCCACTCTAAAGAAAAATCAGAACATAACAGAAAAAAATATTAGCCAAATACTGGAAAAAAGTCTAATGTGTAACAACAGGGAAACAAATATTTCTGACAACTTCACCATTTAAAATAATTAAGGCAGCTATGAGGGGCTCTGGAAACTGTTTAAAAATCCACACACCTTTTAAATCCACAACGATGAACTACATTTTAAAGTAGATGCATACAAACAAAACTAGAAGCCAGTACAGAAACATGAAGTTTCAGAGAAGTAGGGCAATAGGCACTTTTTGAAAATTCTCCTTAGTTTTATTTTTATAAGACACATTTTTTTCTAAAGTATAGCAAGCAAATGAAGTTTATTATTCATATACTGAAATAAATACCATAAGCCTTACTCAATTAAATTACAGCAATAAATGCCATCTGTTTTTCTTAACAAATTTGAAGCTATCATATAATTAGCAGTCCTGGTTTTAAAATATTTATCAGTATCTCTGGGTATCTCCTGCAATTTCCAAAAGAAATCACAACACTCAGTCAAAACTTAAATTTCTTAAGAATTTTTAAAACATGGGGATCCCTGGGTGGCGCAGCGGTTTGGCGCCTGCCTTTGGCCCAGGGCGCGATCCTGGAGACCCGGGATCGAATCCCACGTCGGGCTCCCGGTGCATGGAGCCTGCTTCTCCCTCTGCCTATGTCTCTGCGTCTCTCTCTTTCTCTCTCTGTGACTATCATAAATAAATAAAAATTTTAAAAAAAAACCATGAGGGGAGAATTTCAAATCACATTTCTTCCTAAAAAAGAAAGCTTTAAAAAAAAAAAAAAATTTTTTAAAACAGGCCTGACATCTTACTCTGCTTGTGCAAAGTGAGAGGCAAAGCAAATTATAAAATCAAGCAAATAGAAAAAAAAAAGGAAAATCACAGCAATCTACACCTAGAACACTTTTGTAATTACATTTGTCTGCCCTAAAAACAAAACAAAACAAAACAAATTCAGAATCCACAAAGCTGTTCCCCTGTCATTTTCTCATCTCTGAACTAATCTAAAGCTCCATCCTAATTTTTTCTAAAAACGTCACATTAATACAAGTTTTTAAATCAGATAATTAAAGCCTTTCGATTCAACAGGTTGACACAGTGAAGTTAGGGTGTAGAAAAAAGAATGTAACACATGCATCAGAGAACCTTAGAGTCAGGCCTAATTTCTTTATCTGGAAAGACATGAGAAGTTTGTAGAGCTTGTCAGAAATTTGTCATTTTATATCAACACATATAACTACACCATACCTGACTGTAATAAAAGCAGCTTTAGAATAAAGCGTCAGACTAAAAAAATAAATAAAAAAATTTTAAAAAATGCATTAAACAACAAAAAAACAAGTACATGGGGGGCAAAACATCTCTTAACAGCTCAACAACTACATACTTAAAGGAAACTAGCTAAAGATTACTTTAAAAACTATTGGCAACATAAAAATGAAAAAAAAAGAGGTTTTTTTGTTTTGTTTTGTTTTTTTAAATAAAGCCTATCCATCCTATTAGAGCAGTTCTACATACCTCTTAAATAAATCTTACGGTGCATTACACTTACAAGTTTATTGAAAACATCTTCAGCCTTTTCTAAAAGAAGTTCAAAGCAACACTTTCACTAACAGCCAAATAACACATGAGCCTTCTTCAAACAAGCCTTTTTGGTTACCAGTGATACCCTTTGTGGACAAAGTTCCCATTTTAAAGAATATTCGCCTAGCAGCAGTGAGAAAACCTAGATGTTAAAAGCCTCACTCCATCATGTATTAGCAAATTGACCTTCTTAAAATACCACAGCCTAAGGGCAAAGGTAATGACTTTTATCAAATATTATACTTCTCTTACTACCTACCAGACACTTTATACCTTTAAAGTAGAATTTCTCAACCTCACATTACTGGTAATTTGGGCCAGATAATTCTTTGTTGTGAGAGGGACATACTCTACACAGTAGTAGGGTTGTATAGCAGTATCCCTGGGCTCTACCAACCAGAGGCCAAGAGCATCCTTCCCATATCCATCTCCCAGCTGTGACCACCAAAAGATGTCTCCAGACACTGCCAAAGGCCCAGACAAGGTGGGAGGAGGTCACTCCCAGTTGGCAACCAATATTCTGAAAACACCTCACCTCTACTTCTAACAAACCTAAAAACTACCTACGAGGATCTTTACCACCATGACGGAGATGTGGAAAACAGGGTTCGCTACCGTTAAGCAACGTATCTTTTATTACACAATTGATAAGTGGCCGAGCAAGGAGTGAAGCTAGACTTTAGCTAACTGACTCCCAAGTCCATGCTCTACCATATCACACTGCTTTTCTAAACTTACTGTCTCATCTACATAATCAGAATAATATTTGCCATGTTGAGCTATTTAGGATTTACAGATCAAATGAGATAATGTATGTATAAATTCTATCAACCTAAAGAAAATAACACATTAAGGATTTGTTTGATTGAAGATACCATAACACGATGGTTCACGAAGTGTGATTCCCCGGGCCATGGGAACTTCTTAAAAATACAAATTCTCAGGCTCCAGCCCAGACCTAATGAATCACAAATTCTCAGGGTAGGACAAGTAATCTCCGGTTTTACAAGCCCTCCAGGTTACTCTGACACCCTCTCAAATTTGAGAGCTACTGATATAATGAGGGAAAATACTGCACCAAGAGGCTAAAATCTCTACATCCTTCTTTGGACTCCATGTCTACTGGCCCTTAACAAGCTACCGATTCTTACTGGAACTAGGATTCCTATACTACAAAAAATAATAATAATAATAAAAGATGGGAATACTTGCCAGGCTTTTTTCTTCTTTGCAAAACCAAATGAGCTAAAGATTAAGCAAAAACTTTATTAATTAAAAAAAAAACAAACCACTAAACAAAGATAAGACACTGTTAGGATATATGCCAGCTTATTCTACTACATTAATTAAACAGAAAAAAAAAAAAAAAACAAACTCCTTCTGATTCAAGTCCTCATTTTTCTCTTACTTCATATTTCCTGAATGATTGAGAATGTTAAATAAATTTTACATTGGCCAAATAAAGCCTGGCAAAACACTGTTTTCACATTATGAAAAAAAAAAAAAAAAAACAGGAAAAGCTCAAGCATTCCATTTGATCTCTAACAGACTCAGAGTAAAGTAATTCATAAATACACATTTTAAAAATAACCACCTAAAAATCAAGCTTAGTAACATCCCCCAAACTTCATTCTAAAAGTAGAAAAAAGTTTTTGATTCTTTTAATCTCCAATCAGTTCAGAATGTCTAGAATATGCAAAACGCATACATTTTAAAACAGAGTTGTTTGCAACTTTGGACATGTATGCTATATTATAAATCACTTCAAGAATACATGTGATTTAAGGAATATGTGATTCAAATCACAATGCACTTCCTAACACCTTTAGACATTCTTTTTTAAAGGTCAAAAGTATCAAACATATAAAATTGGCAGAATGCAATCCTTGCAATTAATAGTAAAGAACAAAACCTGGTATTTTAGCCTGAAAATCTACAAAAATCGAAATAAAATTCGAAACTATCCTAAAGAGTCTTAATAATATTAAATCAACTCTAAGTTTTGGGTAGTGACATAAAGCAAAACACAGATGGCATGTGGCACAAGAGTTTCAGACAACTCAACTGTCCTGTAAGATGTCAAAATGTCCAATTCTACTATCAAGACTTAGACCAAAGATACAGCTAGTTTATATGATACATAATATATAAAAATCACATCATCAAATAGTCATAGATAATGAGACAGAGCACCATTCATTCTGCAACGCAAAACAAATAAGCAAAAAAACCTCACTGGAAAGCAAATGCTTTACTACTGATAGTACTGGGAGACCAGCAAAGGAAAAAAAAAAAAAAAAAAGAACCATCCCTATGCACACAAAATGGCCTTTAGCAGGTAGGTCTCAAGCTTCTTCCATCCTTCCTCCCCTGGCAAGAATCAATGAAGAAGAAAAAAGACCCCTTAGTTTTCTTCCCGTTTCCAAGGCCTAATATTATATTGATACTCACTCTTGATCAAATGTGAAAATGTGATGCAAGAATACAAAGGTTTAACACAAAATTAAAATTCCTAAATTATATGAATGCATTGTTGGATTACATTAAGTGTAAATTGTGCTGTAATAAATCTAACTTAGCACTCAAAGTTGCATGCCTCTCCCAACCAAAAATGAACTTAAAAACAAATGCTCACACGCCTTTATGGGTAAACTGTGTACATTACTTCTGTATTCTACATTAAAAGTTGTTTTGAGAAGATTACCTTGTGAATAAAATATACAAGTTGACCTATCTCTAACACTAAAAAAAAAAATTCATAACAAATTTATTTTAAAACGTCTACTTCATTACGCAATAATAACAGTAAGTTTTCATCTTACCTCAGTATCTCAAAGCAAACACTTTTTGATTAGCATGATTAACTTGCCTCTGGTCAACAGTATGAATGAACAGACCTTTATATTCCATTGTGATGAAACAATCAAGTCACAGACACCTACGACTTAGAACTCCTAAAGGAATACCCGTATTTCAAAAAATACTCGTAATTTGGCCCAGTGAAAATTCTAACATGTCCAAAACTGAGGAAATTCAGTTACAATCACTGCTCTCATAAATGAAAATACAAATAATTTCTCCTATATGGGTAATCTGAAATTATAATTCTTTTTTTTTTTTTTTTTTTTTTTAATGAGAGTCACACAGAGAGAGAGAGAGAGAGAGAGGCAGAGACACAGGAGGAGGGAGAAGCAGGCTCCATGCACCGGGAACCCGACGTGGAATTCGATCCCGGGTCTCCAGGATCGCGCCCTGGGCCAAAGGCAGGCGCCAAACCGCTGCGCCACCCAGGGATCCCTGAAATTATAATTCTTAAGAGCAGCTGTTACCATGTAAGTATTTACAATGTGGCAGGTAGTATGCTAAGTGAGTTACTCATATTATCTCCTTTATTCTTTAAGACAAATTTTACAGATGAAACAGTTTGAGAAAGGCTAAGCAACCTACCCAAAGTCACCCAGCTGCTAAGCGGGAGAGCCAGGGTTCCAACACGGGCCAGTCTGGCTGGCTCCAGGACCTACCTACTCTACCACCCTAACATCTAAAATGAAACAATGTACACACAATGTGAAGATAAAATTAATGGTCAATATTTTAATGTAATTTAAAATAAATGTAACCTTATGTGAAAATGATAAAACAGTATCGACCAAGGTAGCCTCATTTTTTAGAAATATTATGAGTTTGCTAACTTTGTACCTACTTACACATCTACACAGAATATTCAAACACTTATGGCAGATCCACTGTCCATATCTGAAGTGATGACTATTGATGACAATCAAAGTGCATAACCACCTAAAATATGATACATCAACAGTCTTCCTTTCCACACCACGTGCACACCGTGTGCTGTCGGGTGTAGCCACACATATCCACTAGTCGGTATTCTCAGGACAACCGAGTGTATACCCTGACACCCTGAAGACGTCCACCTGCCTGTTAAATGCAAAGTGCTGCAAATAAAGAGAATATGCCCTAACTATACTGAACTGAAATATCCCCTCTAAAACTAATTCACGCCTAAGTGATGTTTGTTCTTCTTATATTATTATGTTTCCCAACAGCCTTTATTCCAGCGCAAATTACTTGTAAAGAACCAGACTGCTAATACCTTTTCTGTAACCAGTGAAAAAAATTTCAAAAACTTAGAGGCTAGGTGAAGAGTCAAATCCAATATGCTAACTTTACCTTTCCTGACAAAGGAAACTATTGTCCATTAGTGGGTGCAGGTATCCAGTGCTTAGAAAAGCAATCATATTGACAGACCACCCAGCAAAGAATGCATGTGGCAGTAAGTGGCCTTTATAAAACAATTAAGGATATCAGTTTGCTCAGCAAATCCTTACGAACTTAAGGTTATGCAGTCTAACCTCAACATTACTGACAGCTCTGAGAGCAAATGCATTCATTTCAAAGCTACCAGACAGAAAGCCACTGTAAAACTGAATATTTACTGAAATCATTACTGACCCCTATCTCAGACGTTGATACAAATGTCTTAAGTCTCTCCATCCTTAGAACAAATTCTAACACATTTTCTCAAAGAATTCAGGTCACCAAAAGAATTCTCCAATGCTGACCTCACTTAAAATCAAAGTTTAGCTCACAAAAACAGAGAGGGAGAAAAAAGGTAAGAGTGAGGTCTCTGCAAGATAGAAACAGAACTTAAGAACTCGTGGTCTCTAAAGGGGAAAAAAAAAATGATATCAAAGAAATGTTTTACATGATAATTAATAACATAGCTTCTGGAAGCTAAATCCTTCCTTGTACCATGACCAAGCCCAAACATTCCAAGGAAGTGAGAAACTATCATATGCATGCACAATTCTCAATCTCTCTTTACAAACTCCATTTCACATACGTTACTGTAGTATAAAAACATTTCCTACACATCTGTCTTACTAAAAAGGCTGAGGTCAAAACTTTACAGTACAATGTTTACTGAGAGTGAATTAATGTTGAAACTTTGTGCACTGATTTTCCCATAATAAATATTCCTTCATTAAAAGTCACTGAAGTGATTAAGTGGCTTAAGATCTATTAAAAAGTACTAAGCTATCACCACACAAATCAACAGCAAACGGGGCAACTCTCAAAATGAGAACATGTGAAAATAAGAATCAGAGATTTCACTTCTAAAAACCAAGGAAACCTCGAACATTAAGAAGTTTGTGTATTTTTTTTGAGTGGTTATTAGGAAAAAGCAGATACACCGTCCCACATAAAAACTAAAATATCAATAGCCGCCTTTCTCGTGTTAAAGTAAAATTCTAAAAGGTAAGGAACACCAATGCATCTTTTTCTATGCTCTCTAAAAATAAATGTAAAACTACGGTGGTTATACCTCACCATATTTTATGACGCTTATTCATCTATTATTCATTTAGTGTATCATAAGCAATGTAAAATCTGTACTGATGGTTGTACTCCTGTGCAAACTTTTACAATGGACAGCAATAAAATTCCTTTTTCCTTATACAAAGTCATATAAACTGTGAATTATTCTCCTTTTAGATGCGCTCTATTCTTGAACAATCTTTATGAAAATGAAGTTTGTAAACTGTTACACAGCGATCAGGATGCCCAGTCATGTTGCTCGGAAAAGAAATACAACTTAGCAGATACAAAACAGTGTAAAATAAAAACTGTGAATAGAATCTTAAAAAAACAAAACAACAACAACAAAAAAAAAAAAGAAAAAAAAAAACCACCTCACAATACGGGCACTTCAGTAATCACTGATCTTAAAAGATAATACAGTTAACTTCCATAGTCACTGTTACCCTCTACAAGTTAAAAATACTCCCTATGGTTAATATTTGAAAAGACGCAAACTTATCAAGATGTAAAAATACATACAAACAGAGCCTAAAGTTCCCATGAAATCTAAAGACACTAAAATTTTTTTTAGTCTCATGGTCACCACCATTTTCCAGACTAACAGATGTTAACAAATTATTTTTAGGACAACTCAATTTTGCAAATAATCGTCTTCAGTTTTCCTCTGAGAAATCACTACGTTCTTCATCTTTCTTATCAGATAGAAATGCTCCAATCACTACTCTCATAAGGGAACGTAACTTCTCACAGGCTAGCTGCTGAAGCAGACACTACAACCTGCCAAAGTCCTCAATGGCCACCTTAATTTCCCCCCACAATACACAGAGAACCCTAAAGCGAAACCAAGCAAACCAAAGTGCACTGGTGTAATCAAAATTATTGGAAGTCCAACTAACAAAAAAAAAAAAAAAAAAAAAAAAAGAGCCCTTCACTGACTTTTTCCTAAATGATTTTTTTTTCATATATTTGGCTCAATAAAACCACAACTCTAGAAATCAAGTGTTACTAGTCATTTGACGCAGCGTCTGACACTGCTTTCTATGCACACCCTAACTAAAAGTACCCTTCTAGTAACAGTCTCTAGGTCACGTAAATTTCAGGTATGGAGGCACACACCTGTGAAGTCAAAGGTGAGCTGGCCAACCAGCTCAGGACTCCTGTGTAAGAACCCCGCAGAACGATCTGAATCTTAAAGCCCTGACTATTTTAGAGCAAATGGGTAACGTAAAAATAAACCTACTCTGAATGATAAAAGCAATCTACCAAACAGCATCCACAGACATTGGTTTTTGCACGGGGATTTTTTCCTAAAAAGTCAAAGAAACGTGTAATCAATTTGTTCCTATACACCCAGACGGCTGTCAGTTCACACTAACGCTAGATTGCTTTTGAAATAAATTACAAATCAGAAGTTGTCCAGCAACTGGTCACCTTCTAGGCAAGCGGGTCAAGTTCAGCCTGACCAGTGTTGCAATCAATGCAGACTCCAAAACTTCTAAATAGTCTTCTAATACATAATTTTTTAATCAACAGAAAACTTACGTTTTGTGTGCTAGAAAGCTCCTTCTTCGGTGACTTTTACCTTCAGCTCAAAACAGACACTTGGGCAGAATTAGCTGTGCACGTTTATGTGCTGCTATGTAATCCAAAGGGAATTAAAAAAAAAAAAAAAAAAACCTCTTCAGATGTAAAGAATTTTCTTCAAAAACCAAATCCTCCCCACAGTGTTTAGCAGGACATATGGATCCTTCAGCGCCACTCCACCTTTAGGCAAAATGTTTACTGGTGTTCGCTAAAAATGATCTTTATTAAGAATCCTCCAATAACAACCGACGCAATCACGTTTGAACTAAATACCGTCCACTGTTATAATTCACATCACCAAACTTCTGGCCTTCACAGAGGCCTTGTTAATAAGATGCTGCGGGCATCTCAGACCCACAAGTCAATTCTGTTTTTCATGCCTTAGACACTGGCCTAAGCAGGAACGCTGAACGCCTGTGATACTTTCCATTCTGGGGGAAAAAAAAAAAAAAAAAAGGAGGGCTCTCTGCCCCAACTCTTGATCAAAACCAGTTCATTATACCTGAAACTGCCAAGATCAATGCCTTTCAATAACCGCTATCTTTTCAGGTACAAAGGCCTAACTTTTAGGCAACCGAAACGATACTCCTGTTAAAAATTCTCGGGTTTCTGTGTCATTCAACAACCTGAGTCAGTAAATTCAAGACACTGTGTGGAAAACCAGCTAACATACCTAGACCATGCGAAGCTGGAGTGATCCGCTCTTGCCTGCGTTGCTGGTGATTAGCTGGTAAATTACACCTGATCTTACACCCGAGCCCGAGTACAATTAACGGACATCACGCGGCGTCAGGAGTCCTGAAAGCTGGATGAGGTGAGCAGCAGTTCTGGACTCGCAGTGGCACTTGCATTTCAAGGAAGAACTGAAGCTTCATGTCTGCAATCACGATTTGCTGCACACAATACCCCAGAACCCACACAACACGCTCCTCCGGAATCAAGAAGCAGTCAATCCCCATTCTGCTACGTGAGACAAGACCACTGAACCTAAAATGCGGCTGAGCTGCAAAATCCCATGCCCTGTCCTGGATCACCCCATCAAGGGAGGGGGGAGGGGGGAGGGGGAGGGGGAGGCAAATTTCAGAAAGACCGAGCAGCAAGAGCGGCTCAGGACGTGCGTTACCTGTGACACTATTGATCGCGAACTACACAACTTGGGAGAGGCAGTTCCCGGTTGTAATTCAACTCGGCGTGAGCACACGCGAACCTACTTTCTGTGCCCTCCAACGAACGCCCCGAGTGCTGAGAACGATTCTGCTTCCAAAGTTATGCAAATCAGCTCACAACTCCCATTACAAATTAAAAAAAAAAAAAAAAGTCTATCAATGCAAGCAACCCAGGAAACTAAATCACTGCGAGATTCTGATGCAATCTGCATACGTGCAACGCTAATTTTCATCTTCATCTAATCTGTGCCGTCGATCTGGGGGCCTAAAGCCAAGGTTTGACCGAAACGTGCTCGACCCCGGAGCCCGGGCGCCGCGTCCCCTCCGCGCGTCGGGCAGCCCGGGTTCCCGGCTCCGGGGTCCGCCGAGGGGCACCGAGTCCCGCGGGCGCGGACAATGGCCCTCCGGAGGGGCCGGGCGCGCGCAGGGCCGGGACCCGCCGCCGCCCGACAGCCGCGGCCGGGCGGAGGGGCGGAGGGGCGGAGGGGCGGAGGGGCGGAGGGGCCGGGGCCGGGGCGCCGGGGCCGGGGCCGGGAACGAGGTCGGAGGCCGGGCCGGAGCCCCGAGGCCGAGGTCGGAGGCCGGGCCGGGGAGGCCGAGGCCGGGGTCCGGGGTGCGGGTGCGGGTGCGGGTGCGGGCGCGGGGTCCCGAGTCCCGGGTGCGGGTGCGGGTGCGGGTGCGGGGGCCCGCGGCCGCGCGGAAAGGGATACAGGTCAAGTCCAAGTCGAACCCATCCTCCTGGTAGCGCCTTTTGTTTCTGCTGACGATCTCCTTGATGATGGCTGTCATGTCTGGGAGCCGGTGGCTGGAGAGGAAGGAGGAGAGAGACGGCAGGAGCGGCGGGCGGCGCGGCCTCCTCCGCAGGCTGCAGGCGGCCCCGGGCCTGGCGGCGGGCGGCCCTCGCGCGGCCGGGGCGGGCGTCGGCGGCGGGGCCTGCGCGCGCTCAGGCGGGCTGGCGGCCGCGGGCCGGGGCGGCGCCGGGGGGCCGGGCGGCCGGGCGGCGGCGGGGGGCAGGCTCTCGGGCGGCCCGGGGCCCTGCGCGCGCCGCCGCCGCCGCCGCCGTGGTGCGGGCGGGAGCGGGGGGGGCAGCGGGGCGCCGGCGGCCGCGGCCCCCTCCCCGGAGCCGCCGCCGCCCGGCCGGGCCCGCGGCTTCCACGGTCCCCCGCGCGGGGCGCCGAGCGACGGGAGCACGGCTAGACGCGGGCGCGGGGGCGCGGGCGGGGGCGCGGGCGGGCGCGGGCGCGGGCGGGCGCGGGGGCGCGCGGGCGGGCGCGGGCGGGGGGGCGGGCGCGGGCGCGAGCGCGAGGCCGAGGCCGAGGGCGGGCCGCCCGCCGCTGCCGCTGCCGCTGCCGCTGCCGCCGCCGCCGGCCGGCCGGCTCCCCGAGGGCGCTGCCCCCGCGGCTGCTCACGGGCGCTGAGAGGGGCTCTGGGCCGCGGCCGCCGCCGTCTCTCATCTCCCTCCCTGCGCGCGGCCTCGCCTCTCCGCGGCGCAACTCTCAAACTTCCATCATGGCTGCAGCTTCCGAGACGAGGCGCCGAGCAGCGCGCACGCCCGCCCCGCCGCGTATCCTGCCGCGGCGCACAAAGAGTCCCGCCACATCACCGCCGCCGCCGCCGCCGCCGCCGCCGCCGCCGCCGCCGCCGCCGCCGCCGCCGCCGCGAGCCCGGCGCCCCGGAGCCCGGGGGGAGGCGGGGGCCGGGGGGAGGCGGGGGCCGGGGGGGAGGCGGGGGGGGGCCGGGGCCGGGCGGGGGGAGGGGCGGGGGGCGACCGCCGCGCATGCCCAGTGCGAGCGGCCCCCGGAGCTGCACTTGCCGCGGCCGCTCCTGCAGCGGCGGGCGGACGGGCGGGCGGGGGCGTCGGGGACCCGAGTCGGACGGAGGTCGCCGCGCACCGGGGGCGCAGGGGGCGAGGGCGGGGCCAGCGGACCCGGGGCGCCCCTCCCCCGCCCGCGGCTCCCTGTGTCCGCCCCGTGTGCCCCCGCGTGTCCGCTCCCCGCGTGTCCGAGCACGAGGAACACCCCCACTATGTCCCTCGCGTGCCACTGCCCCCGTGCCTGCTCCCCGCGTGTCGGTGTGACCACGAGCACCCCCCGCGTGTGTTCCCCCGTCCCTCCCGCGTTGGTGTGAGCACGAGGACACCCACATTGTGCCCCCCGCGTGTCCGTCCCCCGCGTGTCGGCGTGAGCACGAGGAACACCGCCATTGTGTCCCCGCGTGTCGGTGTCCCCCCGCGTGTCCCCCCGTGCCTGCCCCCCGCGTGTCCGCCCCCCGCGTGTCGGCGTGAGCCCGAGGAACTCCCCCCATTGTGTCTCCGCGCGTGTCCCCGCCCCCGGCTCGCCCCGCCGCCCCACCCCCGCCGCCGCGGGCCCAGGACCCCGGGGACGCGACCACCGCGCCGCCCCGGCCTCGCCCCCGAGAGCGGGCGTCCGTCCCTCGGGGCGCCTGCTGCCCGGTCCGCGCGGGGCTCGGGGCTCGGGGCTCCGGGCTCCGGGCTCCGGGCTCCGAGGCCGCCTGGCCCCGCCCCCCGCGGGCCGCCGCGAAAACCCGGCCGGCTGGATGGCCGCGGGCCGGCGTGGGCGTCCGCGCGTCGGGCTGCGCCCCGGGCCCGAGCCCGAGCCAGGAGTCCGGGCCGGGAGGGAGCGCCGGCCCGGCGGGTGGGCGGGGCCGAGGGGCTTCCAGGGGCGGCGGAGGGCTCCGCGGGCCGCGGCCGGGACTACTTCCAGGGGCGGTCACGTGTGCCCTAGTTGGGGAACTTTCCAAATTCCCAGTCCCCGAGGAGGGTCGGGGGCGGCCGGCGAGCGGCGGCGGTGGGGCGGCGAGTGGCGGGCGGCGGGCGGGCGCGGCGCCGGGGGAGCTGGTTACACAAGCACCCGCGTCCACGCACGTGCCCCCCGCGGCCGGACAGCCGGGGCCGGCCTCGCCCTGCGGCGGCTGCGCTGCGCTGCGCTGCCCTGCGGCGGCTGCGCCGGGCCCGGGGACTGTCGGGTGCGCCCCGCTGCGGGCCCCGCTGCTCGGAGGGCTCGGCCCGGCCGTGCGCCGCCACCGACCTGCCGCCTGAGCCCCGGCCCCCTCCACGCCGGCCGAGGGGCGCCGCGCCCGTTGCCCTGCCCGGGGAGCACCACCAGGCGGGCCGGGGCCGCCCAGAGGAGCGGGGCTGCAGCGGGGCCGGAGCGGGGCCGGAGCGGCCTGCGGGTGAAGCGCAGGGAAGTGACGCGCCGCCCGGGGAGGTGCGCCAGGACGCGGAGGCCGCCCGGAGCGGCTGTCCCGGCGCGCGGTGCTCGCAGGCGGCCCTCGCTACGCCCGCGGCGCCCAGAGCGCCCCTCGGATGGCCCCGGCCCCGGCCCCGGCCCCGCCCTCGCGCTCGGCCTCCCTCCGGGGAGCGCCGCAGGAGGTCGCAACCTGCGGGACCCTCGCGGTCCGTGTCGGTCGGAGCCCGCGTGTGCGCGGGCCCCGGTCAGCGTGGGGCGGGGGGAGGCCACACGTAGAAGAGGGAAGCGGGCGGGGGTCCGGGGGAGTAGGGGAGGGCTCCGTCGGGTCTCCAGAACCGAAACCCGCGTGCGCGGCCTGCGGTGGGCCAGAGGCTACGCGGGACGCCCTGCCCTCCAGCTGTGCCGCCGGGTCGCAGGGTTCCGGAGCCGAGCTGCGCTGCCCCGAGCAGCGGATGCTGCTACCTGGTGGGGGATGGGAGACGAGGAGCAGGTTCAAGGAAGGGAGGTCGGCGGCGGAAGGCAGAACTTCGCACCTGTGTCTCCGGTTGCCGACCCCGCCCGGGGTCCCTGCCGTGAGCGCGCGCTCCCCTGCGCCTCCCCGGGAGCTGCCCTACCTGGGGAGGAGTCTGCGGTGCCCTGGAATCCACCTCCCCGGGAGGAAAGGGGCCCGGCGCTGCGCGTCGGAGGCGAGGAGAGGAGGCTTTCCCATTCCCGGGCACAGGGTTCTTCGGGGGGCGGGGAGGGCGCGCCCCCAGCACCGAAGCGCGGGCCTAGGAGGTCGGCCCACTGCGCTCCCGCTGGCAGGGGGGGGAAGACGGCCCAGGAGTTTCGCGGCTTCCCTGAGCATGAGCCGCCCTCCCCCCCAGCACTGAACCAAAGGACCCCTGGTGTCGACAGACAGTGGTCAGCCAGACGGTGATAGCGGGTAGTTATCGGCAATGACTGAATTAACACCGCCCCCCCCCCCCCCCGCCCCAGTGTCACAGAGGTTCCTCAAGGAAATTTCAGTTTTCGATTTTTGTTTCCCTTCACATCGTCCTGTACTCAGGGGATCCCCTTACCCAAGTGGTAGAGCTGAAAACTCTTAAATAGCTGACTCTACCTGCGCACAGAAGGTTTAAAATTTCAACTTCAACTGCGGACATCGCTCGGCCGCACAGGTATTACAAGACATCGGTTTCCAGGCGCTTCAGTCCTTTACCTGTCTGGATTCAGACCGCCCTAGGGAGAAACAGAAGCTTGTAACAAAGGGGGGATTATATAAAGCTTCGGGGAGGCTAACTATGCAGAATAATTAGTAAACACGATGAACCAGCTTTAATTATAGTTTCTAACAGCTGATTCCAAAACTATATTGTCACTACACCCAAAGGATGTCCAAAGAAAATAGCTTTCTTATTTTCTTTGATAAATGAAATGACCGGCAACTCGATGTGGGTGATATAAATAGTTGATGTGCTTTTTGGAGGTTCTGCTGCTAAAATGTCTTTTGCTGAACACTGATTGCTATAATGCCTTCCTCGTCTCCCACACACTGACCTTTCAAATAGAGATCTAAATCAATGGCTTTAATTTTTAAGCAGTCTTTTCTATTTTTATCTGTTTAACCACTGTTTTCCTAAATAATACAGAATAGAAAAAAATATAATAATTACTGGTTTGAATTTAAACCACCCTATCCTTCCAAGGGTCCAAGGCTTTTCCCCTTATTTCATTTATCCTGATTATAAATGTCACGGTTCTTTTGAATAAAGATGCTTATTAGTCCAAGACATTTCTCCGGAAGGCGCTACAAGTAACCATATCCAAAAAAGAATTTTTCCCTTCTTATCTGTCAGCCCTCCTGGAGCTGTTGCACAGGGCACTTGGGTCTCCCATCCCGGTAGAGAGGTGTGCCCTAGGAAATGATCGCTCTCAGAGAAATGACAGTGGGGCTGGGTATTCCAGGAGAGCCGCGGAGTGGAACGGGCGCTTGCTGTGTCCAAGATGCATTCAGAAATTGTGACATGGGCCAGAGAGTGAAAGAAAGAAGAGACCTAATGTGACAAATCTGCTTTGACTGCTTTACTTTCCAACCTAACACTGGCTACTGGACATTGTACTCGGGTCCTTTTAGTATTAACTCCAATGGTAGTCCTATGGAATACATATTCTGCTTTTAACTCTTCCATTAGAAAAAGGTACTAATTTGTATCTGCCAGTAGGTCTTGAGGCACTTGCCAGGTGCTTCCCAGAGGGGCCCTCTTTTGTGTAGCCACGGGATGGACATGGAGAAGGAGTCAAGGCTGCCCTGTGCCTCACTCCTACAAATCTTGCCCTTCACAGCATCCTTCTGGCTTCCGGGGCATCAGGGTTTCTTTTTTTTTTTTTTTTTTTTTTTTGGCATCGGTGTTTCTGAAAATGAAGAGCACCTGTCTGAAGGCGAAAATGAGACAACTGTTTAAAGTATCTTTTTTGTTTACTTCTTTCATGATGTGACATCTTTTATCTCCATCCTTTCATTTAATTGTCCAATCAACAAATATTTGAGCTAATTATGTGCTCGTTCTGTGCACAGAGCCATGACCATGGCATACAGGGTCCAGCCTTTACGGAACGGAGTCTCCATGAAACTTGGCTTCTTTACCTGACATTGTTGCTGCCTCCTCACAGCCCATGGGAGGAGGTTAAGGCAGTTGGAAGAACCCTGACGTTGGTAATGGCTTCAGTTATCTTTTGCTGCATGACAAGCCACCATAAGCTCTGTAACTTAAGACAACCACGACCACTTCTTTGCTCACAATTCTGCAGTTTGGAAAGGGCACAGCTGGGCAGTTCTGCTTTCCCAGGATGGCAGCTGGGGTCAGACACGGTGGCCTGTAGCTGTGAGTTTGGTCACTGAGGCCAGAATGGCCAAGATGCTACCCCCACATCTGATTCTTAGGCTGGGCCAGCTGAAGTGGCTGGCGGCCCCCTCTCTTCACGTGATCGCTCATCATTCAGTGGGCCAGTCCCAGCCCCTTTATGCTTTCTTTACAGCCTGGATCCCAAGAAAGAGAAAGCAGAGGCTATCAGGCCTGCGAAAGCCACGGTGTGGAAGCCCCAGAAGGTCACTTCCATTTTATTCTCCTGGCCAAAGCCCATCACAGGGCCAGCCCAGATCCGAGGGGCAGGAAAGAGACCACACTTCCAAATGGAAGGAGCGCCTGGAATGGGAGGAACTATCAGCAGTCCTATTGGGAAACACTCTATCATATCCCACCCTCTGGCCACGACACTTCACATACACACACACACACACACACCCTCCCCCCAAATTATCGTTCTGTGCAGCACTGGCTCTAAGGTCCAGGATCTAATGACACACACACTGGGCCCTAGGAGTGGCTGAGGCCTTTTAGATGCTGCTCCTCTTCCTCTGGAGACCTGTGAACCACACGACATACGGCGCCCAGACAGGGATGAGTCAACTACGATGGACATGTATGTTCAGAACGGGGGAAACAAGGCACGAAGCAGCCACCATCCATAGAGGTTCTGAAAGTCACCCTCACTCTGCAGACCCAGACCTCCTCGAGTGTCTGGTTCTTCTCCCTGGGAGCCGCTTCCCGAACCACGGATACTGGCTCCGGGCTCCAGGGTGCAGGCTATGACCTTGGAGGCTCCCGTTTCCATAAGCAAGTAATTGCCTGCCCTCTGGCTGAACAGCTCGCGCAGGCTGGGTCCTATCCATTGGAAGTCGGGAGCCCGGTGGCATTTTATTTTACATTCTCAACAGTCTCTTTCTTCTTTAGTCCAGGCCGGTGGGGGTTTCATCAATAGAGCAGTCTTCAAAATTGTGTGGGTTTTCTGTGACTCTTAGTGGAGTTTCCTTCTTGCCCACAACTATGCCCATAAAGCAACATCTGTAATTCTTCCAAAGACAAACTTCTGGGCCTTGTTGAAGCAGCTACTGTTGGACTCCCCTGAAGATTCTTCTTAAAAGCCCTTTTGGCTAGACAAGAGGGTCTATGAGACAACATCTTAACATGTTTAGAGGCTTCAACATAGAGTCTTGATTGGATTTTTACCTTGAGGCCACATTTGACAGGCAGGCCCCTGAGGCCATTTCTTCCCTTGAAACTATTGCTGACTACAGAGAATCTCATTGGCTCTGTTTCCTCTACGTGCCGCTTGAAAACGGAATAGTGCCTTTTCTAAGGCGTCTCTCTCTTGTAACAACACCATCACACATCACTAAAGGAAGCCAACCCATACTCTGAACATGCAGCTTGGAAATCGCCTTCGCCAGATCTGCAACCTCATTAGGTACGTATTCCGTCTTCCGTGTCTCACTGCACGCAGCGGCTGCCACACATTTTGCCGCTGCTTAGCCCCACTTCTCCAGCCTCCAGGACAATTTCCTCACTACCCCTGGAGCCTCCACTGGGAGAGTCCTTCCCAGACGGAGGAGATACATCAACTAAGTGCAAACACAGGGCCCTGGACTGGATTCTGAAACCGGAAAAGATCATCACCAGAAACGCTGGCGGAGTTCATACAGGGCTGTAGCTTCTGTTGATTTCTGGGTGTTGATCATTACTCTGTGGTTATGCATTTATTACTATTAGGGCAGCTAGGTGCAGAACACACGTGACCTCTGTACCATTTTTACGACTTTGGTGTAAGTCTAAAATTGTTTCAAAATAGAAAGTAGGGCAGCCCTGGTGGCTCAGCGGTTTAGCGCCACCTTCGGCCCAGGGCATGATCCTGGAGACCCCGGGATTGAGTCCCGCGTCGGGCTCCCTGTGTGGAGCCTGCTTCTCCCTCTGCCTGTGCTGCCTCTGTGTGTGTGTGTGTGTGTGTGTGTGTGTGTGTGTGTGTCTTTCATGAATA
Source organism: Canis lupus dingo (assembly GCF_003254725.2). Taxonomy (NCBI): domain Eukaryota; kingdom Metazoa; phylum Chordata; class Mammalia; order Carnivora; family Canidae; genus Canis; species Canis lupus. The sequence goes on along the minus strand of NC_064268.1, from coordinate 37,072,484 downwards.
AATAAAATCTTTTAAAAAAATAGAAAGTAAAAAATAACTAGTTAATTTAAAAGAGAGAGAGAGAGAGAGAGAGAGAGTTCCCTCATCACCTCTCCAACCTCTACCCAATGCTTGGTCCCAAAGCCAATGCCACGTGTCTTAGATTTTTTTCAAGCCAACACCCAACTTTCAGACATGGATTTCCGTTATCTATTATGCATAATACACCACCCCTGAAACATGGCAGCTTACAACAGCATCGACTGTTCTCTCACTCGCCATTCTGCACTAGGGACAGAACACAATGACAGCTTGTCTTTCCTTCATGTACTGTTGGCTGGGGTGGCTTGACTGGGGCTGGAGGACCCATGATGATATCAAGCACGGGGCTAGGGCCCAGCTGGAGTGCCTGAAATAGTGAGGGGCTGGGCCTGTCTCCTTCCTTAGGTCTCACTGCCTCCATGAGGCTGTTGTCTTCAGCACCGTTGTCAGTCTTCCTTATCATCCAAGAAAGCAAACACTAAAGTTGCCAGGTCTAGGCCCAGAACTGGAATAGCATCATTTTTGCCGCATTCTATTGACCAAAGCAAGTAATGGAGCCTGTCAAGAATTCCGGGGAGGAGAAAGAGACTCTACCTCTTAGTAGGAAGCATGGAGAGAGACAGCGTAATTGCTGGTGGCCCTCTACCACCATGACCACACCCCACTCCCCTAGAAATGTCTCCTTAAAACAGACAATCTTCCCTGGTCAATTCTTCCTAGAACCTCCATCATTTAAGAATCATTGCTATCTGGGTGCCTGGGTGACTTGGTCGGTTAAGCATCTGACCCTTGATTTCGGCTCATGTCGTGATCTCAGGGTCCTGAGATCCAGCCCTGCGCTGGGCTCTGCACTCAGTGGGGAGTCTGCTTGGGATTCTCTCTCTCCCTCCCCTTTGTTCCTTTCCCTACTTGTGTTCTCTCTCTCTCAAATAAATAAATCACAAAAAAAAATCATTGCTATCATGACAATTTGATTAAAAACTTTTTTCTGTTTGTCATCTATCTTGCTCCCTAGCCCTATGATTTTTTTCACTGGCTCTCTCCTCTGTGTTACATGCATATTTCTACTCTAGGATTAATACATGCTATAAAATTATTCATGAAAATTCAATGAAATAAAACAGAAGTGATAATACATATATCCATGTTTGTATAAATCCATGGAAAATATCAGAAAGGATAAACGAGAAGATAACACTGCTTATCTCTGTCTACAGGATGGGGAGGGAGGGCTTCAGGGGGAGAACTTTTCTTTCCACTTCTTCCTTTCTGTATGGGTTGAAAGTTCTTTACAATGATGGCTTAGTGTTTTCATAAGGTAAAAAAAAAAAAATGATTTCACCCAATAGAAGAATTGAGTCTAAAAATCAACAAATGTCCGTCATCAGAAAAATATCAACTAAACCAGGGAGACAGCCCAACCCTGATTTCATTTTTAAATAAATGAGCACGCTAAGGAAGTTCTAACATTTAAGGCTGAATGCATGGCCAGTGTCTGCTGCACCACAGAAATACGTGAGAATATCTGTCATACGTGGTGTCTAGTGTAGTGGACATGCTGTACCTGACCCTGAGTACCCCCTCTCCACAGATCAACTGTTTCCCCTCAATCTACTCTGACTTTTCATGCTATTTAATAATAGCATGAAGCTATTTGCTCATTGCTTTGAAGCAGTTGCTCAAAGAAAATATCAGAATTACTCCTCCGGTATCACAGTACAACCACCACGCAGGGCAGTGGCCGACTATTTGAGGATCCAAGAGTATAAGAGCTAGGAGAAACCTCAAAAGTCCCTTAGTTTACCAATCCCATTTTACAAATGATGACCGGGAGCCCACAGGGTTTATATGCCCAGATTATGTAGCTTCCCAGTGAGGGACCCTGGATCACAGCCTGGGTTAATTCGTGAATAAAGCTGGGAAGAAAACCTCATTTTGATGAAAATCCAAACACGTTCATTAGAGAGAAATTTGGCTAGAGAGAGCTTTTATTAGTATTCTCAAGCCTCGGACAGGCGTGAGCAAAGGGAGCAAGAAGCTTCCCTGAGGATCCGAATAGGGTCTAGTACAGCGGAGACGGGGGCGAGTACACAATATGATTAGTGACACTCACGGTCTCCCCCTGAAGCGGGGTGGTTCTCTAGACCAGATCAGGGCTCTACAGACCAAACACAAAACCACGGATTGCTACACGTTGCCCATTTGCTTCTCCTCCTCATGCCAGGACCACTGGAGCATCTCCCAAGGGCGCCAGGGAGGCAGCCCTTTACATGTGGATTGAAACACAGAAGAGGGAACGCCAAAGCTGCCGGGAAGAGAAGGAACACCGCCACCTGCTGTAGGGCCAGCGGCAGTGTAAACGGAGCCGCTCGCACACCCCAGAACCCACCTCCCCGCACGCGGCCAGCGCCCCACAGGAAGGTTAGTTTGTTCCTGGTAGGAGAAACCCTGCTTGCCTCTCTCCCACTATTGACTCCTACTAGTTCTGAACTCTTCCCTAAAGCCTAAACCTCAAAATAATAAAATATACTTGGCTGAGGCTAGATAAAAGGGATATTGGGGGGTTGGGGGGGAAGCAATACAAGCAAATTTATTCAAGAGTTTCACGTGGTGCAGAATTCCCAGTGGCTCACTCACACACTTCCCCAGATAAATGTCTTTTTTTTCTTTACTCTTCCCATTTCTTCCTCTTCTATTCTTTTTTTTTTTTTTAAGATTTTTTTTAAAGGTTTTATTTATTTTAGAGAGAGAGTCAGCTCGGGAGAGGGAGAGGGAGGATCTCAAGCAGACTCTGCGCTGAGCGTGGAGCCTGAGGCGGGGCTCCATCCCACAACCCTGAGATCATGACCTGAGCCAAAATCAAGAGTCAGACGCTTAACTGACTGAGCCACCCAGGTGCCCCAAGATTTTATTTTAAGTAATCTCCACACCCGATACGGTGCTCGCACCCACACCCCTGAGATCAAGAGTCCCACGCTCCGCTGACTGAGCCAGCGAGGCGCTCCTTCCTCTTCCATTCTTACACAAATACACGTCCCCTGAAAGGACAATTGCAAGAGAGGGCTGGGACCAGGCTGATCCTTTGTGTACAGCCCTGGTTCTCCCAGGTGGCCGAGGACTGATGTTGGTGTCCTCCTCCAAAACTTAGGTTGAAACTAACCCCAAGGTAACGGTAAGAGGAGGTGGGCCTTTGGGAGGTGATTGGGTCAGAAGAGTGGAGCCCTTACACATGGAGAAGTGCCCTTAGACGGGAGGCCTGGAAGGCGCCCTTCCCTTCCCCAGGCCAGGTGAGGTTCCCCCGGGGGAGACAGCCATCCAGGATTCAGGAAGCTCGCCCCCGCCATAGAACCCGATCCTGCAGGCGGGCTGATGTCGGCCTTTCGGCTTCCCAAACTGTGAGAAGCACATTTCCAATGCTTAGAAGCTACCCAGCTATTAGTTGTCTCAGCCCCAATGGGCTACACCCTCTTCCTTCCATCCTCCTATTCTCCTTTTCCTGCCCTCTTTCTTGCCATCCCTGCCAATCTATTTCCATTTTCCTCCGACTCGCCTCTACATTTCAAGATTCTCCTTAATGGGGCATCTGGGTGGCTCAGTCGTTGAGCACCTGATTCTTGATCTTGGCTCAGGTGGCAATCTCAGGGTTGTGAGTTCAAGCCCTGGGACAGACGCCACACTGAGTATGGATCTTGCTTAAGATCTGCCCTTCCCTCCACTGATCTCCCTCCCTATCTCTCTCTTTCAAAAAAAAAAAAAAAAAGATTCTCCTTATTAATATAGTGATATGGCTATGAGACAAGTGGGAAGGTGACATTTACAGCACTGCCAAGTTCCACAGCTCCAAGGGCCGTACTTCCCATTGTATGTTATGCCATTGCTTCATGCCCTTCGATTTTTCGACCACATGAATATAGTATCCTTAATTTACATTTAATGTTTTAAACCTAACCTAGTGGCCCAATGGGGGGTGGGGCGGGGGCACCATTTAATTTCCATGATTCTACTTAATGACAAAGCAGTTCTAGATCCTAGGCATTAAAGCCTTCCTGTTAATGATGTCTTAGGATTAATGAGTTCAAAAGGTACTCTCGTTGTGATTGATATTTTTCCATCTTGCAGCAACTTCAGAAAGAACACCATAGAAAAACCTAATGTCAGACCTAGCTTATAAGGGAAATTTTATCTTTTCTAAATATGATAGACAGTTCTCTTTGGTGGAGGTTTGCTACTTAGTCACACTTAAGTGTGTTGTGCTTCTTAAAAGATGTACAGGTTTTACATTTCAGGAAGCTCTAGAGGAAAAGGAGGTCTATAAGGAACAAGTCGTGGTACTTAACAATTAATTTGGGAATACTTGAAACCCTCAACATAAGTTTTATGAAGCCTGGGAACTTGGGAGGAGGCACAAAGCTAGTGGATAGAAACAGTCTATTTTTCTAAGGACAAAACAAACAAATCCCTGTTGACTTAGCTCTGAGACTTAAGTCTTATCTGAAATTTCTTTCCTGGACATAGTACCTTGGTCTTGGCTGCCTCGCAGGGTGCAGTGCCAGGCCACTGGCTGCTGTTGCTCATAGGACCACCATCTTCCTTGTTCACCTGTTGAAGCAAGTAGAAGGGAGGCCTTAATTTGGATGTGCCTCATTATTAATGTGTTCTTATAGACCTGCTAACTGTATAATATCTTATTACTTTATTATTAGGTTTTACTAAGATTTTTAAAATAACCTTTAACTGTAAAATACGATGGTCTGCATTTCAAATCCTGTTTATTTTACAATGTTGAGGCAATTATCCTATTAACGGCAACTTTTCTTTATGATCTGAATTTGGCACATTAAATCTTCTGTTTTTAAAGTAGAATTATCCTGCCCGAGGATGGCCATTATTCTCTTTTTGAAATGTACTGTCCCTTTTAACTATATCCAGAAATTTGCCAATCAGGGAGCCTGGGTGGCTCAGTGGTTGAGTGTCTGCCTTCTGCTCAGGGCGTGATCTTGGGGTCCCGGGATCAAGTCCGGCATCAGGCTCCCCACATGGAGCCTGCTTCTCCCTCTGCCTGCATCTCTGCCTCTCTCTGTGTGTCTCTCATGAATAAATAAATAAATAAAATCTTAAAAAAAAAAAAGAAATTTGCCAATCAGAAAATCTTGCCCTAAGAATAAGCTATATTAGTAGCTCACTTACCTTGGTAGCTGGGTTGGCTTGGGTTTCCTTTGAGATGCTAGGTCAAGCAGTCCTGACCTCTAGTTCTCCCAAAGTGCACAAAATGTTTTTAATAATCTTCTCCAGTAGACATCTGTTTATTTCACAATGAACAATTAAAGGCATTTCTGCTTCAGGGCACAGAATGCAAACCAAGTGCAGTGCTGTTTTTATACCACCTTGGTTGATGTGGACTAAGGATGCCCTTTAAAAGAAAGAAAGTTATGAATAAAAATACTTTCAGAGGTTGTCCCAAAGCAAATTATAGAGAGGAATTAAATGTCTCATAGGTCTCTGGTGGGTTACCACTCATTGGCCACCAGTTATTTAAATGCAATGACTGTGGATTTTCCCAAAGTTCAAAAACTCCACTGACTCACATATGGGGATCTTCAGAGGGAACTTATCCCGAGTCCTTGAGAGGTAGAGCAATGTCCCCAGCAACACACAGCGCAGGAGACTCTAACACTAGCAATTCTGCTGCTGAGTATATAAACCTCAGAGGAAGAGTTTCAAACTGTGTGAGAACTGAGGCACTCTGATGGTTTCCAAGGAGTAATTCCAGATCCTTACCTTCCATGTATATTCCTTTTTTTTTTTTTAAGATTTTATTTATTTATTCATAGAGACAGAGAGAGAGAGGCAGAGACACAGGCAGAGGGAGAAGCAGGCATCATACAGAGAGCCTGATGTGGGACTCGACCCAGGGTCTCCAGGATCACGCCCTGGGCTGCAGGCGGCGCTAAACTGCTGCGCCACCGGGGCTTGCATGTATACTCCTACCTAAATCTGAACTAGCTGAGAACTAGTGTAGTCAAATGCCCTGTGGTTCCTAATCCCCACCTCCCATTCATAGTAGCCCTTTCTCTCTCTTTAAAAGACAAAGGCCACACCTGTCTTCTCTATCTGAATGCTCAAGGATATATTGCCCCCAAGGGTAAAAACCTGCAAGAAGCTAAAGAGACAATCTGAAATAATGAGATTAATATTGAGAAGCTGAATGGGTCTACTAACACTTTCGAAGCTTGACACTTGTTTCCTAGTGAAATTGAAGAAAGACCTAAGCAAACCCACTCACTGATAAAATCATTAAAGATACACCACTAAGTGATGCGGGCCATATAATGTGGAAAGTTTTCAAATAATGAATAACATCACTTACACACTTTTTCCGTCATTTACTCATTTCTGTGAATGATATTCCTCCGTGTTTATAATATAAAAGCAAAAACTGGAGGTAAACTGACGCTGAACCTGTCTTCTTCTAGAAATAAGTAAAATTTGTTCACATATGCAAACCGATTTCTTAAAGTTCCGATGATTTTTTTTTATGTCTCATAATGATGAACATTTAAAAGCGTTTAATTGGTTGATTATGAACTAAAAATAATGATAACTCGGAAAAAATTTTAACACTTTGGAGTATCATGGTAAAAAAAAAACGTAATGAAATTTAAGTTTATACATAATATTTGTCATAAATAAATATGGCAAAGTGATCAATAAAAGACACTCATACATAAACGTATGTTACATTCAGATTAAAATCTGACACAAGTATAAAGTTCAAGTCCCACTGTAAGAGCCTTGTTCTCATGCATAACGGTGTCAGATCAGTATGGTATTTATATGCCATTGGATATATTTAAGAAATTCTACTTTTGTTTTTTTAAAGATTTATTTGAGAGAGAAAAAGAGAGAGAGCAAGGGGAGAGACAGAGAGAGAGAGGAAAGTCTCAAGCAGACTCTCCACTGAGCACAGGGCCTGGACCCAGAGCTACATCCCACAACCCTGAGATCACAGTGTGAGCTGAAACCAAGAGTTGGATGCTTAACGGACTGCACCACCCAGGTGCCCAAAGAACTCTACTTTTATTTTTTTATTTTTTTATTTTTTAGAATTCTACTTTTAAATGCTAATGTTTACAGGGAAATTAATTCCTTTGCAACTAAAAGTTATGATAGAAAGTTTGATTCCAATTCTAAAATGTGTAAGTAAGGAGGAAAAGTTTTTCCAAATTGTGAGGTGAGCTAGCAAAAGAGTTTAAAGACCCCTACTCTACAGAAACTTTCTCCTAGGTCATACAACCACTTACAGAGGGATGTTCACAGCAATATTATTTGAAGTAGCAGGAAATTAGAACCTAAATGTCCATCAATATGGATGAATAAAATGTGACATTCTCATGCAATAGATTATGTACCAAGTTAATAGGAATAAATTAGATAAATTTATCAAGATGGAGGTATCTCAAGATTTATGAGACTCTAGTTAGATGTGGTCCTCAGGAATATTGGGGGGGCGGGGCGCTCATCTTTCTCTCATTTCCTATCCTCACAACAGAAAAACCTGTCCAGGATTTGCCGGCAGGCAATCCAGAGGCCGTGTGACATCATCCAAACCTTGACCCTGGAGCAGAGAACTTTGGGTGTGTAACATGATCATATCACGGTTATGATCTTGAAGGTTCCACAGGTGTCTGAGGCATTTTAATGACTCATGCCCTGCCCGGGGGTGGTGGAAGGGGGATTAAAAGGGCCAAAGAACCAATTAGAAGGAATAGAATTTCCTCATCATCTTTCTGAAATCTCTACCTGCCTGGAAAGAAGGAAGGTGTTTAGGGTGAACAGAAGAAATATTAGTGATCTTGCAAATATCAAATGGTGAGATAAGCAGAACATGACTCTTCATAAGAAATTAATTCTACAATAATAAAATCATAGTTCACAAGTTTGTTTCTGTAGGAATGCAAAATCCATAATGCCCACTGATAATTAAGTTCCTTGCCTCTTTGTGTGAATTTCATTCCTTTCTTTCTGTTTAGAAAAATCTATGTAAAATTTGAATATTTTCAAAACTAAATTCTATTTTCCAACTGACCACAATATAAAATTAGGGACAAAAAAATGGGGATAAGAGCAATAATGATACTATCTACTACCACTTATTAACATTTGTTGATAACTTTAGAAATGCATAAAGTCATTAAAGAAATGCATGTAAATGAAGACCTCTGGCATGGTTACATTTTCTCTCTTAGGTCCCTGCAAACATGTTTTTACAAGGACAGCCCTGGGTGAGTACTATAATATAAATAATGAGTATTTATCAATAACATACTGCTGTCAGTGACCTATACAAATACATCCCCTGTATTTCTGACAACTTGATCCTATCCTGCCCCTCTACCACAAGCACTGAAGTCATCCCTCTCTTATAATAGCTGAGGCTTGGCTATCATTTCTGCACTCTTCCACCTTCAGGGATTTTCTCCAGAAGTAACCGTTTTCTGCAAGTACTCCCCCAGCAGACCCATCCCATCAGTTTAGGAGACATGCCCACACAGGTCCGAACCTCCCTAGGGATGCAGCCTTCACACAGGTACCCCTACCAAAGCAGAGGAAAGGGAGAAAACAATGTCATTGGGTTAACTGTATTCGTTCACCCTCATAGTGTATATGTGAAAGGAGGATTCAGGGGTGTAGCCCTGTGTAACCCTGGACATAAAATTAAACTGGATTGCTACTGCTGGTAAATATTTCCAACATTTTGGTGGGCTTAACAATTTCCTGTCGTTCCGTTCTTCTCTTTGGGGCACAGAATGAAGCATTTCTTGAGTCAGATATTCTTGGTATTAGTTTCCAGCAAACACACTCAACCTCAGTCACCTTCTGTGTCCCTATACACCTATCCCTCACTGCCTGACCCTGAACAGGGAAGTATTTCCCCATGTGCCCTCAGACTATAAATTCCTTGAGAAGCTATCTGACATGGAGGTTAAAAGCACTGTTCCTGCAGCCAGACTGTCTGCTTTCAGATTTTGCTCCGCTTTTACCAATTGTGAGACCTCTGGCAAGTTAGTTACTCTCTCTGTGCCCCCAGTGTCATCCAGCGTATAATGGGGAAAATAAGAGTACTCACTGACGGGGTTGTTCTAAGGGTTAAGTGAGGAGATATACAACACTCAGAACAAGCCTGGCACGTGGCAAACACTGCATGAGTGTCCACTGTTCGCGGTCACAGAGTCAAGAGATAGAGCCTGTTCCTTCACACTTCCCTTGCTGCCACCTCCGACACCCTGCATGCCGTCAGCCATCTGGTAGCTTTCAGTAAATGCTGAATGGATGATTAATTATCAATAAGTGCATGATGGGAGGTGACAAGGAAACAAGGACTCCCCCCAGTCCTTCAAGATATCCCAAAAAACAGTACATTTAAAATAATTTTATGCCTTTTATTGATATATCTTATGTCATACCCATGTGGCAGTTCAGAGTTTAAATGAGCAGCATTGGCCGCTGAGCCACTGTAGAGTCAAGGCTTGGTAATCAAACAGTCCAATCACATTGACCTGCCACGTGCTTCTCTTTAAGTCACATGTCCAACATTGTGACATGAGCAAGAATGCACACAAACTCCTTTTTCCACCCATTCAAAGTTCTCTGTGGGGGCCTGGTTCAGAAGATGCCACCTCCCCCCATGGATTAGACAGCTTCCTGGGTAATGTCTCCTACAACTAGAAGGATGCTAATCCCAGCTGAACTGTGCAAAGAGCAAACCAGCAGGGGCTTCCCAAGAACCTGCCTGATTCACAGCAATCAGAAGGTATAGTAAAACTCAGAATCAAAACGCAACCTAGACTCTCTAGCTTACGCCCTGACAATTCCTAACTACATCGCAGTCTTCCCTTCAGTGAAGGTACTCCCACTTTGCACTGAAGTTTCTTGAAGGTTAGGGGGAGAAAAAACCCCTTGTGTAAACCGTTTTACTTCTCACGATGTCTAGCACAGGTTTTTTTTTTACACACCAGACATTCAGTTAAGTATTTATAAACCCAATGATTGAAAGACTACGTACTTTTCCAATATAGGCTTAAATATACAAATACCATTTAGCAGCTGGATATAACATAATCCTTAGGTAATAATATTCATATATTACATGACATTATCATGTCATGTTATATAAACCTTTTCTTTCAATACTTTGGTGTGGGATATTATCTGGAAAGGCCTTAATCACAATCTCTATCTTTTGTTTCCCAAAGGAAACATCAACAGAGGAAATGTCTGTTTTAGTTAATATTCTGTTATTAATTTAGTTAATATTACTCAGCGGCAGCACAAATAATCAAAATCCCCAGAATGTGGACTCCTAATTTTATTCAAGAGGCTAACTCTTTCTTTCAAACAGGTTCTAGTGCAATTATTTTTTTCTAATACTGCTTTTTGGATTTTCTCTAAGATGGAAGGGGCTAAATCACAGCTGAGGTTTAGTTTTACAAATTATACATATTAATTCTGGAACAATGTAATGCTTTCATAAAATGCCAGTGTGTTTGTGTGTGGGGGAAACTACAGTTACTATAGAATAAGTAATGAGCTTTTATTTTCAATAAAGCAGAGTTAAAACCATGTCTTCTTGCCAAGCTAAAGCTTGGCCCTAGAGGAAAAAAAAAAAAAAGCTCGGCCCTGGGGAGCAGGATGGTATAGAGAGGTGGAATAGGAATGGGGGTGCAGTGCAGTAAGCATGCAAGGAAGAGATGAGAAGCCCATGAAGGAAAGGCACTACCCCCAAGGATCAGCAGCTTCTTTAGAGCCTGCTCTACTGATTAACACAAGCTTATAGAGGTAAAAAACTATGAAAAGGGGAAAAAGAAAAGGGAACAGGTGAGATGGAAAGGATAAGTGGGAGAAAAAAAGGAAAGAAAGTCCATCTGGTGGAGAGCAATGGAGCATGACCTGAAACTGCCTTAGGTACCAAAGCTCACTGATGTATTCTAGAGTCTTCGGCTCACTTGAGACAATAACCTAGTTCTAGCCTCATTCCACTCCAATTATGAGGATTTGTCCTTCATTGTTAATGGTCAAGTATTATTAATGTTCTTATTTTCACATGTGAATTTTTAAAAACTATTATCTGCCAAAGACAAGCCTTTATCAAGTAAGCTAAACATAGTTCCATAGCTCCTTTGTCTTCCTTCCACTCAATCATGTTTCTTTAGCACGACTCTCATTTCTTGTATTTTACCACGCTGTATGTGAAATAAATGGATTTGTGGGCTTCTAACCACATGTGCTTTGAAATAAGCCTCTCAAAGACGGTAGAGAGCTAGAAAGAGAGAGAGATAGAGAGAGAGAGAGAGAGAGAGATAGAATGGGTCCAAACAGGACCTAGGTCATTTAGCCTTGAGATTATTTACATGAAACATGGAGTAAATTAAATTAGGTCAAGGGGACCAGGACCCAAATAATTAAGCAGCAAATTAATTCAAAACATTGACATATCAAAAAATATATTTGCAATATTATAACTAACAATACAAAGCATTAAAGTTACAAGTCTAGTTTTAGGGGGATTATTTCCTTTTTGTCTGGAAATTCAGCTAAGTAAAAATTGTTAATAAGCCTGCAGAAAATATGCTATGTGGAAAAGCTGTGATTGAATTGGGAAGAGTGACACAATCAATATGTAGTGCCACGAGTCTTTTTCATGAATATTTTGGCAATCGTCTTAAGTTAGGCTGGATGGCCATAACAAAGTTCCAAAGACTGGGGGGCTTACAGAATAGAAATTTATTTTCTTACAGTTCTGGAGGCTGTGAAATCCAATGTCAAGGTGGTGGCCAATTCAACTCCTGGAGAGAGCTCTCTTGCTGGCTTACAGACAGCTGCCTTCTCATTCTGATCTTACCTGACAAGGAGGGTGGGGGAAGAGAGAGCAAGAGAGCAAGTGCACTCTGGTGTCCTTTTTTACAAAAGCACTAATCCCATCACCAGGGCCCTATCTCTATGACCTCATCCAACCCCAATTACCTCCCAAAGGACTTATCTACAATGACCGTCACATTGGGGGTTAGGGCTTCAACATATGAATTTTGGAGGGACACTAACATTCAATTTATAGCAGCAAATAAAATATATTATTCCAGTTCTAGGTAAAATGGAGTAAGCAACTCTACCCTGTCTTTCTCACTGAATTTAGCTATAAAGGCTGGATGAAACACATGGAACAGCTATTTGAAAAGCCTAAAAATAGCAGCAGGTGAACTGAAAAAGAAGTCCAGAATGCAAAGCACCAGTGAATCAGCAGCGAGTTTTCTGTTTTGTTTTTTCCCCTACCAGAATCCCTTGGTCTAAATGTAAGGCAGCCTGAAACTTGGAATGGGCGCCAGGGCCTAGAGCAAGCTCCTGAAGGAGCCCTCCAGTTCTGCTCTGGCCCAAGGATCAGGAAAAGCATGTCCTAATGCTCAGAGAGTGTCAGGGAATTCTGCCAGTTTTTGTTCTGTTGTCTGTTCTCCATTCTCTAGTACCCCCGGCCTGAGCAATAGTAATGACTGTAATGGCAGTGGGGGCCCAGAGGCACCAAAATCTCTGAGGTAGGGAAACCTTCCTCTGTGAAGAAACTGCAGTCCCAGGAGGGTGGGCAAATCACAGTTGTTGCTTTCTCTATCTCTTTCTATTGCTTGGTCCCAGATATACCACAACTCCAGGAAATAGCAGCAGAACAGGATAACTAAAGCACTAGCTTTCTGGCTATAGGACTATAAGAGGGAGTCCAAGAAACCAGAAAGGACCAGAGATCACAGAGAAGGAAAAACTCGGGAAACTAACAGATAAAATTGATTATAAACTCCTAGGCTCCCATTCAAGCTACACAAGGCCACAGCCAAATCTAACCAGCATACCAAAGACTCTGAGACTGCACTAAACACTGCATGACCACATGTGTCCCAGCCTGACCACTGAGTAGTGTCACACACAGAAGAGAGATCCAAACAGTACTGCAAATGCTTTGAAAACAGAATTGACACTGAAACCACAACCACAGAATAATGGTTAGAATTTGTAGTCTTAATGCAATCACCTCTATTGCCTGCTAGCACAAAAATATCAGTATCTTGCATAGGATTTAAATAAAACCCAGAGCCTTATAATATTCTAAATGTCTGGGATAGATACAATTCAAAATTCTTCAGCATACACAGAACCAGGAAAATCCCAAGTCACATGTGAAAAGACAGTAACAGAGGTCAATGCACACATGATACAGATGCTGGAATTAGTTAACCAAGAATGTAAAGCAGTTATTATAAAAGTATACCAAGAAGTAAGGGAAAATATTCTTAAATACAAAGAAACAGAAGATATAAACAACAAAATTGAAATGTTGTAACTGAAAAATATAATAACCAAAATAAAGAACCCATTGGATGGACTCAATTTCAGAATGGAGATGACACAGGAAAGAGTCAGTTAATTTGAAGATAACTCAACAGAAATTATTCAATCTGAACAATGAAGAGAAAAAATAATGGGAAAAAAATCCCTCAGAGACCAATGGGACAAAACCAAAAGATCTAATATTCATGGCAGTGGAGATCTAGAAGATAAATTGGAAGAGTATCCCTGGGTGGCTCAGCGGTTTAGCGCCTGCCTCTGGCCCAGGGCGCCATCCTGGAGTCCTGGGATCGAGTCCCGCGTCGGGCTCTCGGCATGGAGCCTGCTTCTCCCTCTGCCTGTGTCTCTGCCTCTCTCTCTCTGTCTATGTCTATCATAAATAAATAGATAGATAGATAGATAGATAGATAGATAGATAGATAGATAGATAAATAAATAAATCTTTAAAAAAACATATTTGAGAAGGTGATTAAAATTTCCTGAATTTGGTGGAAAATATAAACTTACAGATTCAAGAAGCTCAGTGAACCCTAAACATGATAAACCCTAAGAAATCCATGCCTAAATACAGAATCAAACTGCTGATAATTGAAAAAAAAAAATCATGAAGCACACAGGAAAAAAAACCTGACACATTCCTTAGAAAACAATAATTCGTTTTTTTTTTTTTTTTTTATGATAGTCACACAGAGAGAGAGAGAGTCAGAGACACAGGCAGAGGGAGAAGCAGGCTCCACGCACCGGGAGCCCGACGTGGGATTCGATCCCAGGTCTCCAGGATCGCACCCTGGGCCAAAGGCAGGCGCCAAACCGCTGCGCCACCCAGGGATCCCAGAAAACAATAATTCAATGACTGCAGGCTTCTCATCAGAAAGAAACTATGGAGGGCAGAATGAAATGGAACAATTTAAAGTGCTGGATAAAACAAAAATAAAAACCAACTCTTCAACCCAGAGTTTAAAATCTATGAAAAATATTCTTCATAAATGAAGTTGAAAAAAACACATTGTCAGGGAAGGAAAACAAAGAGAATTTGTTACCAGCAGATGTGCTCTAAAGAATTGCTAAAGGAAGTCCTTAAGACAGAAGGGAAACTATACTATAAGGAAACTTGGAACATCAGGAATAGAGGAGGAACAACAGAAATGGTAAATATCTAGATAAATATAATAGACTATTCTTCTCTTGAGTTTCTTAAAATACATTTCATGTTTGAAAGCAAAACTGGCAACACTGTCAGAGTATAAAGGGAACTGTATGAAATGATGGCAAGACTTCCACATTCCACTAGAAATGGTAACATATATTGATTCTATGTGGATTGTGGAAAATCGAACATTTATATTTTAATCCCAAGAGCAACTATTAAAACTTTTTTAAAAAAATTTTTTTATGATAGTCACACAGAGAGAGAGAGAGAGGCAGAGACACAGGCAGAGGGAGAAGCAGAGGGAGAAGCAGGCTCCATGCACCGGGAGCCCAACATGGGATTCGATCCCGGGTCTCCAGGATGGCGCCCTGGGCCAAAGGCAGGCGCCAAACCGCTGCGCTACCCAGGGATCCCTTAAAGCGTTTTTTTTAACAAAGATATATAGCGAAAAACACAATAGATAAAATAATACTAAAAAAATATTAAATGTCCTAAAAGAAGGCAGGAAGGACGCCTGGGTGGCTCAGTGGTTGAGCATCTGCCTTTGGCTCAGGGTGTGGTCCCGGAGTCCTGGGATCTAGACCCACATCAGGCTTCTTACATGGAGCCTGCTTCTCCCTTTGCCTGTGTATCTGCCTCTCTCTCTCTCTGTAGCTTGTGAATAGATAAATAAAAAAGGCAGGAAAGAGTAAAACAGAGAAATGAGGGGAAAATTTTTAAAAAGGAAACCAACAGCAAACAAGTAAATATATCAAATATCCAAAAATATCAGTAATTCCATTGAATGGAAATGGTCTTAAAATGCTCATTATAGCCCAGAAATTGGCAGAATGAGTACAAAGGACGTGACCCAGCTATGTGTTGTCTACAAAAATATGAATTCAAAGATATTGATATAGGTTAAAAATAAAAGGATGGAAGAATATTTGCCATATAACACTAATCCAAACAAAGGTGAGTAGCTATATTGATATCAAAGTAGACTACAGAGAAAAAAAAAGAGCCAGAGATTAAGAGCGTAACAAAATGTATGAATTAGAACTGATAGAACTGAAAGGAGAAAGTGACAAATCCACGATTATATTTGGAAATGTCAACACCCCTCTCTCAGCAATGGATAGAACTAGTAAACAAAATTGGCCAGGATATAGAAGAACCGAACAATACCACCAACCCAACTGGATTTAACAGATATTTATGGATTACTCCACCCAACAATAGCAGAACACATATTATTTTAAACATACATGAAACATTCAGCAAGACAGACAATATCCTGGATCATATTTTATTGCCAGCCTAAAAAATATGTGAAAGAAGTGTAATCATACAAATATTTTTAAAGATTTTATTTACTTGAGAGAAAGAGAGCCAGAGAAAGCACAAGCAGGAGGAGGGGCAAAGAGAAGCAGGCTCCCTAATGAGCCTGACACAGGGCAATCCCAGCCCTTTAACTGACTGAGCCACCCAAGCACCCCTGTAATCATATAAATCATGCTCTCCAATCATAATGGATTTAAATTAAAATTAAATAACCGAAAAAAAATGAAAAGTCTTCCAACATGTGTAAACAACACCCTTCTAAACATTCCATGGTCAAAGAGGCAGTCAAAAGGGAAATATATTTTGAACTGAATAAAAATGAAAACACAACATATCAAAATTTGTAGGATCCAGCCAAAGCAGTACAAAGGGAAATTTACAGCATTAAGTGCTTAGATTTAAAAAAAGGATCTCAAATCACTAATCTTTAAAAAAACAAAAACAAGGGGCGCCTGGGAGGCTTAGTCAGTTAAGCATCTGACTTTGGCTCAGGCCATGATCTCAGGGTCCTGGAATTGAGGCCCGGGTCTAGTTCTGCACTCAACATGGAATCTGCTGGAGATTGTCTCCCTCAGTCTCTCCCTCTGCTCCTCCCCTGTTTGCGCATCGTTCTCTCTCTCTCTCCCTCAAATAAGTAAATAAAATCATAAAACAAACAAAAACACACAAAAAGGAGCAATATAGACCTAAATCGAATAGAAGAGAGGAAATTTTAAAAAGCTATGGGCAGAAATAAATGAAATTGAAGCCAATAAATTAATACAGAAAACTAATGAAATAAAAAACTGATCCTTTGTGGGATGCCTGGGTGGATCAGTCAGTTAAGCATCTGCCTCTGGCTCAAATCGAGATCCCGTGTTCCCGGGGTGGGGGGTGGCAGGGTGGGGGTGGGGGGGCCGTGCATTGAGCCCTATGTTGGGCTTCCTACTCAGCAGGGAGCCTGCTTCCCCCTCCATCCCTTCCCCTGCTCATGCTCTCTCTTTCATCCTCTATCAAATAAATGAATAAAATCTTTTTAAAACCCTGATTCTTTGAGATAAATGATATTCATAAACCTTAACCAAAAAAATATACGGGCAATATCGGGAATCGAAAAAGAGGATATCATTATAGACCCTGTGGATATTACAAGAGTATTATGGGAATGCAATAAGCAACTCTAAAAACATAAATATGACAACTTAGATAAAATAAATAATTGTTGAGAGCAAACTACCAAAACTCATCAAAGAGAAAATAGACAACCTAAAGAATCCTATAACTATAAGGATATTTTTTAAAAACCTTTCAAAATAATTTTCCAGGCCTAGATATTTACACTGTAGAATTCTACTAGATATATAAAGATTAAAGGATACCAATTCTATACAAACTATTCCAAAAAATAGAAGAGGACAGAACACTTCTCAACTCATTTTTATAAAACCAGCATTACCCTGATACCAAAGCCAGACAAAGGGAATACAAAAAGACCCCAAAACAAACAAACAAACAAACAAACAAAACAAAAACGATAGGTTAGTATTTCTCATAAACACTGACATAAAAATCAAACAAAATCTCAGCAAACTGAACACTGAATTTTTTTTTTTTTAAACTACAGCCAAGCAAGGCTTATCCTGAAAGGGCAAGGCAGCTTCAATATTTTTTTAAAAATCAACAAACATAAGCTATTGTATTAGTAGACTAAAGAAGAAAAGCTACATAACCACATCAATTGATGCAGAAATAGCACTTGAAAAAATTCAACATCCATTCGAGATTAAAAAAAAAAATTGTGAGCTAGCTAAGGAAGGGAACTTCCTCAACCCCCTAAAGGTCATGTTACAAGAAGCTAACATCTAGCATCATACTTAGTGTGATGTAAGACTGACAATTTTCCCCTTCAGATCAGGGACAAGGCAAAGATGTTCTCTCTCAACTAATGCTATTTAACATCATACTAGAACTCCTAGCAAGAATAAGAGACAAAAGCCTTGTGCATTGCAAAGGGAGAAGCGAAAACGTCCCTACTGGCAGATGACATGATTGAAACCAAAAGAAGTGACCAAAAAAACTCCCCCTAGAACTGAGTTTTAAGAAGGTCATAGAACACAAGATAAAAAAAAAAAAACCCACAAAGATCATCTTATTTATACCAGCAATGAACAACTGAAACTGATTTAAAAAAAATCATTAGAATAGCTCCAAAATTATTTAAATACTTAAGAATAGATTTAACAGGGGTATCTGGGTGGCTCAGCGGTTGAGCATCTGCCTTTGACTCAGGGCATGATCCCGGGGTCCTGGGATCGGGTCCCACACTAGGTTCCCTGAGAAGCCTCCCGCTGCCTGTGTCTCGGCCTCTCTCTATGTGTCTCATGAATAAATAAAATCTTTTTTTAAAAAAGAATAAATTTAACAAGACAGTATGTATGGTGACGGTGAAGGGACAGTCACATAGATCAACCATCCAGTGGAAGAGAACAAACAACCCAGAAGGTGATCCTCACAAATACGGCCAATTGATTTTTGACTAAGGTCCAAAGGATAGGCTTTTCCACAAAAGATGTTGGACATTTTAAGTAAGGTATACTTAAAAATGAACCACAACCTAAATCTCACCCTTTATACAAAAAATGAACTCAAAATGCTTCATAGATCTAAATAATAAAGTAGAAAACTTGCAGAAGAAACCTTTAAAGAGAGTCTTCATACCGCAAAGAGTTCTTACATGTAACTCAAAAACATGGTCCATAAACGAAAAAAAGTGATAAATTGGACTTGATCAAAATTTAAAACTTTACAAAATATACTGGTAAGAGCATAAAAAGATAAGTTACAATGACTAGAAGGAAACATTTGCAAATCATATACTGACAAGGCCTTGTATCTAGAATACATAAAGACTCTTGTCATAATTACCAAAAGCTGGCAACAGCCTAAATGTCCTTCAGTGGCTGAACAAACTGCAGTACAATGGAATACTACTCAGCGATAAAAATGAATTCATTTTTGAGGTATGCAACATCTTGGATGAATCTCAAAGGCATGCCGAATAAAAAAACCAACCCAGTCTCAAAAGGTCACATGCTGCATGATTTAATTGATATGTCATTCTCATAAAGACAAAACTACGGTGATGGAGAACAGATCCGTGTGGTTGCCGGGGGTTGAGGAGGTAATTACGAAGGAGTCACACAAAGTAGTTTTTTAGGCTAATGAAATTATGTATCTTGATTGTGGCGGTGGTGATCATAATTCAGAGAACAGTACACACGTCCATATGTGCACACACAGTCAAGTTTGCCACATGTTAATTTAAAATAAAACTCAAATAGGATATATTGTTGCTATAATATTTGAAAACAATTTTTATCAAGATAAGATCAAGATTCAGAAGCATCCATTAAGATTCTATGGCAGTTAATATTCCTTTCAATCCTGAGAGAAAGTGATTCTTTGAAATTATAACCTCCTAAAAATATATCTAGATCTTCCCTAACCATTTCTGTAACACTGGAGCAGGTGTTTTATCAAGAGGGAAATGCATGTGTCTTATCTTAATGTTGGTCTGTTACTTCAGTGAGACAGATGTGTTCCAAACTTAACACACCGCTCCGCAGGTCAATAGTCTATGAAATTAACAGTAAATTGTACCATGTAGAACAGGAATAGAATTTCTTAGTCCTGAATTTACTTCCTAGAGAATGAGATTTTAAAATCTTAAAAAAAAAAAAAAAGAGGTAAAAAAAATTTTTTTTCCTGTTACTAAAAGTACCAAAGGAACACTTAAGTAGAGATAAATCTATGTCCTTACTTCTACACTCTTCTCTTCATCTCTCAATTAAAACATGATTCATGAGAATCTACGTGTTTTCAAAATTTGTCGTGGTGATCTCTCACCAACTGGGGTGGTGATAAGTACGTTCCTGAAAAGTGTCTTGTTAGCCAGTGCTACTGCCTCTGGAGGTAAAACCCAGAAAGGCTATCCAGCATGTCACAGGCCACAGAGCTGGCCCTCTCATTTAGTAGTGTACTCAATAAACCACATCTTGCAGGCTTGAAACCATTTTGAGAGAGGCTGTATTTGTACCTGACGCTCTGTACTTGGCAATACTTTCCTTGTATCGGACACAGAGACAGAATTTGGAGATGGTCATTAAAATGAAGTGTTATAGACTGCCCCCCCACCTTCCTATAGAATAAAGAGGAATGTTGTCCCCTGGAGAGGTTTTTACATGTCTCCTGCTTTTGTCTACGTGTGTGAGTTCTCATGCTGGAAATACTTATGATTCACTCAACTGAAGAAATAGGATTATTTACTCTTTCCCCCTCCCGCCTACGAAAAACCCCCAAACAATCACTGTATCTCGTGACTTCAGACACCACTCAAATTGTTTCCCTGTCTACCTCTGAGAGTTCCAGGAAAGGAGTGGGACACTAGCCTGTGAGGACAACATGATGAGAGACCATGGAAAACCAGTGAGCCGGACTGAACGATGGGTGGATTGGAATGTGGAAGGTAGAACACTGTCCGGCCCGAGATTCAAGATTATCTAGACAGAATTCTCGAGTTGCTTTCAGCCAGTTAAGAATCAATAGCATCTCTTCTGCTTTTTGCACAACACCATGGGGGATAAACCACTGTTGGGGGAGGGAGGTCAACCTCATCCGCTTGTGTGGCCCTCCGTCTACCTAAGAACACAGAAGACATACAGAAATGGGTGTGGGCCAAGCCTCTGGCGCTGGGCCTCACTCAGCATTGGCGGCTCTCAGAATGGTTCTGGAGTTTAAACTTAATCAGCAGTGGACTGGAAAGGAGGAAGGTGTGTGAAATTCTAGCAGGTACAGTGTTTTGAAGCTGAGTGCGACTTTGAGCACGGCCTACTTAGTATATCTGATTTGTTTCCTGTACTTCTGTAACTCGAGTTATAGGCTTTTCTTTCTTTTCTTACTTGCACCTTTGTTTTGTTTTTCTGGTTCCAGAAACACTGACAATAAAAAGATGAGAATGTTAGCTTGCCAGTTGCTGGGCCTTTCTAGGGTGACAGAAGGTCTAAGATATATCTCCTTCTTAAACATCTAAAATCAGCAGGATTTGACCTTGTCTTTGCCTTTGAAAGCCATGTACTCAATCTCTAAACAGGATATAGCATTTCTTTTGCTCAGGAGAGCTCCCTCAATTTTAGGAGCATTTCCATGAGTTGCATATAGTGTTTTTTTTTTTTTAATGTGTTGTGTGTGCTCAAATGAATTAAATTTTATATGAAGAATAACAGCTCTGATGTTTGATAGCCCCTAAGTGTAATAAGAAAGTTGTAGTTGGCAAAGAAAAGATTAGACAGGCCAAGTATCAACCTTTTAAATCTCCAGTGTGGTTCAGCTTCTTACCTTCACCCATTGAACTAATTTCTTTTTTTCTTTTTTTTTTTTTTCCATTGAACTAATTTCTTTCTCTTGTGCGAAACCCACTCAACAATCTAAGGGAGGAAGTTTTCCCCAAACAAATAATAAATGGGGATGAAATATAGGATAAACCTCTAGCCTGAAAAAAAAATCAATAGGACTTGTGAGGACTTGCATTTTTATAAGATGTTTTAGTCTTTAGAACTCCATGAGAGCAAGAACCATAAGCTCAATAAATGGCTGTTATTAGACAGATGGGAACGACAGCCAATATTGATAATGGTCTTCAGTGAACTGAGAAATATCCAGATAGCCATTTTCATGGATTGATCAATATTTTAAATTTAATTGTTGGTGGTCATAAGGATGGAGTCTTGTAGGTTTAATATAACTATCAAAAATGGTTTATTGACTATTAATCAGTAAGAGTCAGCCAGAGGGGTATATTAAGATTGAGAATCAGATAGTCAATAGGTCAAAGATAGAGGCATGGCCTCTTCCCCAGTCAGAGAAAACATTTCCAGACAAGATGCTACGGTTATAACTTGAGATGTGAAGTCTTCATGCAAATACTAAGGGAATATGAGGGAATCTTTGTCCTTACATACTTCTGGAAATAAGAGAACACCATTTGGTAGTATAATAAAAGCATCACCTGAGGTATTACAATGGCATATGCTTACTGAGCACTTGATAAATGCTAGGCATAGAGCTCAGCACTTTCTTGATACTGCCTCATTTAATTTTCATTGCAACTCCATGGCATGGCCAAATTAAAGATGGGAAAGTTGAGGCTTATCGAGCTTAATAACTTGCCCAAAGTCATAGAGCTAGTGAAAAACAGATTGTGCATTCAAACCTAGTTCTGTCAGACTGCATGTTCTTAAATCCTACAGGTACCAAGACTGATGGGATTGGTCTCTGGTGAGCACATCAGGAATGGACCTATCATGACAGGGCAATAATATACATACGTATGGTCAGTGAAATAGTTTTATTCCATGTCTCCGATCTGTGAACCATATGTCCTTCTTTCTGTTTTCTCCCTTGGCCAGGTTAAATCTGTAGGAATGGAGCCTAAAAAGCCCCATTAGATATGTCAGATTTGGGAGTGGGGGGCAGGAATCAAATAATTAAAACAGTAGTTGAGAGTGGAGGGATGGATGAAATCGGTGAAGGGGATTAGACTCCTGTTTATTAAATAAATAAGACATGGGGATGAAAAGTATGTCATAGGGAATATAGTCAACAGTATCGTAATAACCTTGCATGGTGACAGATGGTACCTACCCTTGCTGTGCTGAGTAGGGCGGAACGTGTAGAGCTGGGGAATCACTCTGTTGTACATCTGAAACTAACATAACATTGAGTGTCAACTATACTTCAATAAATAAATTTTAAAGAAGCACTTGTTAAGCCCCTCCTATGTCCTAGGCATCCTCTCTTGTCTCAAGAAGTTCACATCTGATAAGAGAATACAAGAACTTAAACCCCAATTAGAATTCTGTGAGATGAATACTGTGTCAGTGCTAAGTAGAGTGAATTCTGGGGGCTAACAAAATGGATTAGTGTTTAGTGTTTTTGTGCTTAGAAAATAAGAGACCTCGGAGCCTGCATCTCCCTCTGCCTGTGTCTCTGCCTCTCTCTCTCTCTCTCTCTCTCTGTGTGTGACTATCATTAAAAAAAAAAAAAAGAGATCTCAAATTCTTCCCATCCATTTTAGTTTCACATATGTTCCAGGGTTATAACTTATTCAGTTATAGGGAAATGAGGGGGGCAAAGGGGGGGAAATTATGCAATCTTCATTTCTAAAATGTTAAGCACCAGCATACATTCTTTTCCAAATACTTTCAAGGGCATTTTCCTAGAATCAGGTAAATGAGAGCAAGCAAGTGACCTACTTACAGCAATAAATGCTCCAGGTTATAAAGGATGGGAAGCCAAGTGCATCCTGGAAACCACAGCATCTGGTCTTGTTTTATGCTTCATCTATCAATCTGCTGTTACAGAAATTGAGAATTAATGTTTCAACTACTGTTTCTTCAGTTTTGGCTGATGAATTCATATCTTTGTCATTCTCACTCAATCCCTCACATCCCCTCTCCCATTGAAAAAAAGCATCTGGAAGAGTATTTATGAAGATCCTAAATGAATCCTAAGGAGATTACTCTTTCATCTATGCTTTAAAACTTCTACTGATGAGTCTGTAGTCGGGTTAGCCTTCTTCCCAAGCAATTCCGTTTTAATCAATCCTGACTTTCCCCAGATAGTATCATTTGAGCAGTATAATTTCAGTGCCACATTAAAGCCAAAAAACAAAGCACTGTGGATTTAAAATAAATATCCAAGTTCTAGGTGATGTTTATTGCTAGCATAAACTGTAAAAAAAAAAAAAAAGTCCAACTGGCAGTCATGCTTAAGAAGGATTATAAAGCAATGTAAGATTGTGGCTTCGTGCTATGCGGATAACAATATAAAATTACATATGCACACGTTTTAAATTATGTATAAAATTCTAAAATGTAAAAGCATGAAAAGTAAATTTACAACATGTTCTTTGAACTTTGCTATTGCATCTGTTAGGTCTCTGTACTTTTTATAGAATGGAACTATCAATTCATCTTTCTACTCTTCCCATTCAGCCAAAATGTTAATTTTCCATGATTTTTGCCTTGATTCCATCTTATTCTTTCTATTGGAGCTTCAAGCACTTAAATCTCTGTCTTTCTCAGTGCTTTTATGCCTGCAGGTACAGCTTCATATTCTTGTTTTGCTTTTTTCTCCAACCATCCTATTTAACTTGTCAAAATAATAATGAAGATTATTCTTTCTGATGAAATATTTTTAAAAGAAACAAGGCTTCCGAGTGACTATCATACTGGCATAATTACTGCTATGTGATTCTATATTATTTGTTGAAGTTCTGCTCTTTCCAAATCACTGTCAAGACAATCATTTCTAATGAGCAACAAATAGGGTCAGGTTTGGTGTGTTTACTTAATCAAAAATTTCAGATTTGTTTCTCCTTTCAAAGAGATTTTATTCTGAATCTTATGAGATTTCCTTGCCTTGATTTTTTGGTATATATCAGCTGACTTAATGATTTGGCTGACCGGATAGGCTTTTGGGGCTGAGACATAAGAGATTTTTACAAAAATACATCTAATATCATCACTGACTAGGGAAGTTTCTCAAAGTATGATCCCAAATGACCTATATCCAAATCATCTCAGATGCTTATTCAAAATTCAAATCTCTGGATTAAAGCCTAAAACGGTTAAATGGGAGCTTCAAAGGCTATAGCCTAGGAATCTGCATTTTGCCAACCTGTCCCAAGTGAACAGACCCGCAGTGAAATCTGAGAACCCCTAAGGTAAGGAATCCCTTCCCCTTCAGGGTCCAGCGCAAAATTCACCTTGGCTGCAGAGTAAATTAATCACACTCCCATACAACTAACAAATGTAAAGGATAATTTAGTCCCATGTGGGAAGAATTACCATAAATTGTTTTAGGAGGCATTAAGAAAAAAAAAAACACAACAAAACCCAAAACCCAACTTTCTATAATAAATATAATAATTATTTTTAATATCTTGATTCTAATAATCACAGAGGGAAGGCCCAGAAAGTTTACCAAAAAAATCTGTTGTTATAATTTCTCGATTAATGTTATACATCATGAATTATTTATTGAGCCCCTACTGTGGGCCAAATATGGTGTTTTATGCTGCCAGGAATTATATAAAGCTATCCTGGGATGAAAAGCATATGTTCACTCAGCTCTATTCTGGAAGAACTTAGCTGACTTAGTGATAGCTGGAAATGAACATGCATGGTATGTGGGAAGACAGTAATTTGGTATCTGAGGACCCAGACATAAGAGGCTTCTTAAAAATTTGCTAAACGAAAATTAGGTCCAAAAGGGATAGGTACAGGTACTTGGTTTATAGCCAAACCACTGGAAAAGGAATGAGCAGCAGCATTTATTTGGGGGCATGTGGACTCATTATGGCCAGTCTTGACTACTTTACCCAACAACTTCTTGCACAATCACAGTCTGCGTGAATTGTCTGGGTGAACCACAGACTAGATGCAATCATATTGGGCTTTCCACCTCATTTTAGGATCCATTTAAGATGCCCCTAATTGAGGATCAAATCCTCATGGTTTGCCTGACTTCCTGTTTTAGCTTCCAAAATCCTATGTTCCAAAAACCTTTGTAGTGTCAGACAATCTGAGTAGATTGGTCACCCTGGTCCTTAGCATAAGGCAGGTGAGGTCTTACTGCTGCACTTTCACTCAGTGAATGATGGAAATCCACTACCATCTTGGATTTCTCAGGTCATTTTCTTTAGTGGTGAGCCTATCCTGGTGGGCCACCTGAAGCTCTTCCTTCAGTAATCTCTACCTTTTAGCTCTGTCAATGCACGTTCCCGGGAGCATCCCAAGCAGTAGTAACTCAGACCCAGGATAGTCCCAGGGAACCAACAGAGACTCTCTTCCAAAACTCAGCAAACCATGGTTTTGGTTTTGTAGATCATCGTCCTGGTCTCGTAATCATCCTGTTTTCCCCAGAGTTCTGTCTCCCCTCTCTATACAGGGAGTCCGGTTCTCTTAAACTTAGCTTCGTTATCATGCAGCCAAAAGCGCTAAATTCCATCCTGATTCCCGTTGACGAATCCACAATTTTAAGATACTTGCACACCCTTGACGTCCCAACCTCGCCCTGTGAAGACTTCGGATTTTGTCATTTCATGGTCTTCTTTCAACAAAGCCTTTAAGTACAGCTGGCGTGAAATGACCCTCTGGAAGAGAAAGCGTGGTGTGTACGTGTGTGTGTATGTGTGGCGGAGGGGGGGGAGGGTCCCTGTATTAAATCCGATTCCAGAGAAGCTTGCCATTGAAAGTACATACATTCGGGAAAGTTTCTCTCCCTAAGCCTCATCATTTGCTCGTATGTATTGAAACAGAAGATCGGGGATGCCCTGGGGGGCTCAGCAGTTGAGCATCTGCCTTCCACCCAGGGCGTGACCCTGGAGTCCTGGGTTCGAGTTCCACCTCAGGTCGGGCTCCCTGCGTGGAGCCTGCTTCTCCCTCTGCCTGTGTCTCTGCCTCTCTCTCTGTGTCTTTCATGAATGAATGAATGAATGAATGAATAAATAATAAATAGAAAGCATTAGATCGTGGCGATTTCTGAGGATGGATGGAAAAATAAATAAATATAAGAAAAGCATTAGATCGTGGCTACTTCTGAAGATGGATGAAAAAATAAACAGACAAACAAAAGCATTAGATCGTGGCGACTTCCGAGGCCTGCCGGCTGGAGCGCGGGGCGGCGGGGGCGGCGGGGGCGGCGGGGGCCCGGGGACCGCCGACCCCAGGCCCGGCGCGGGCCCGAGGCGCGCCCCGCTTCTCCTTCGCGTCCGCAGGCGCCGGCTCCCTGGGGACCTCCTGGGTGACGTCCCGTCGCTGCCTCCGGGGAGGGGAAGGTGTGCAGGAAACAGGCAGGTCCCCGAGATGCAAATCGCGGCTCCAGACCACCTGGGGCGTCCGGCCCGCGGGCCCGCTCGGGTGCCCCGCGCCGCCCTGTCGCACGGTTTCCGGCGCCGCCGCAGGTGCGGGTCGGCGCGGAGACGCGGGAGGAGGGCGCGCTCACCCCGGAAACTGAAAGTCGCCCCCGCAGCCCGCGAGCTCGCGGGGGCCGCCCGGGACCCCAGGAGCCACGCTCAGAGCGCCGGCGAGGGCCGCGGGCCGACGCCGAGAGCCGCAGCCGCCCGCCGCCATGGCGGACGCCCCGGAAGTGCGCCCCCGCGCGCCGGGCGGCGCATGCGCCGAGCGAGGGGGCGGGTCGCGGCTGCCGCCGGAAGCACTCCCTCCCAGGCGGCGTTTCCTTCCGGTGCGAGGCTGGCCGACGGCTCCTGCTGCCTCAGTGTCCGCCCCGGGGTGAGTAGCGGGCTCCTCCGGGGCCTCGTGGGACGAGGCGGGATGCCGCCCAGCTCCCGTGGGGGGCGGCCGGGATCTGGGAGGCCGCGCGAGCAAGGTCACCGCGCCGCCCCCGCCCCCGGTGCCGACGCCGGCTTCCCGCAGCCCTTGGTTGGTGTCCCGCAGGTTCACCTCCAAGGGCGTCCCGGGCCTCGCTTGGCTTCCGGCCCGGCCTGGGCCCTGGGGGTCCCCCAGCGCGGCCCCTCGCTTGTGCCGGCGGGCGCGGGAGTCCCCGTGGGCGCGGCCCGGGCGGGCTCTGGCGGAGGACGGTGCTCGTGGTCACAGCCTGCCGTGATCTCCGTGGCGGCCGGCGGGCGCGTCCCCGGGGCTGTCCCTGATCCCGTCCCCGATCCCGGCCGTGTCCCCGGTCCCGTCCCCGAGCCCGGCCCCGTCCCCGAGCCCGTCCCCGGCCGTGTCCCCGGTCCCGTCCCCGGGCTCGTCCCCGGCCGTGTCCCCGGTCCCGTCCCCGGGCTCGTCCCCGGCCGTGTCCCCGGTCCCGTCCCCGTCCCGCCCCCCGTCCCGTCCCCGGGGCTCCCTGCCTGCGGGGCTGGGCCTTCGGGGTCGGGAGACACTTCCCTCCGACCCTGCGGTGAACGAGGGCGGAGAGCCTGGGTCTCGCCCCGCCGGGTCGCCGTGCGCTCGCTGCCGTTTCCTGCCCAGACACGGAGCGCGGGTGAGACGCGAGCCCCTCGGGTCCCGTCCGCCGCACCTGCGGCCCGCCCCGCGGAGCTCCTGCCGCGTTTCCTTCGCGTTCGTACGCGCCCGGCTGCGTATCCCTGTTGGTGTTTCCCGCTGGCCGGACCGGAGTGCGCGGCGTCGGCCACCCGGCCTGTGGGTGCTGGGCGAGCGCACGGCGGAGCGCCTGCCCGGAGGCCGCCGGTAGGAGCCGAGGCCCTCGCACGAGACGGGAGAGCCAGGCGGAGGCTTTGTTCACGGGGTCCGAACCTTGTCATCGTCGGCCACCGGGATGCGCTGAAGCCCGCCCCAGCTGTCGGGTCGGTCGGCGTCGGCGGGCCTCCGCTAGATGGCGGCTCCCGCCCCGCGAACCCCAGCTCCGTGACTACGGGACAGCGTCTTACTCGCATGCCTCCGGTTTTCACAGATGAACTTCGTAGAGCCTTGGGTTGTTGCCTGATGGTTTATTTCCATCTTTGAGTAATAATATCCCCGCCTAATGTTATCACATCTTACAGCTGCACTTTTTTTTTGTTTGTTTGTTTAGAATTTTATTTATGTATGTATTCATGAGAGACACAGAGAGAGAAAGAGAGAGAGAGAGGCAGAGACCCAGACAGGGGGAGAAGCAGGCTCCACGCAGGGAGCCCGACGTGGGACTCGATCCCGGACCCCGGGGTCACACCCTGGGCCGCAGGCGGGCACTAAACCGCCGAGCCACCTGGGCTGCCCTCCAGCTGCGCTTTCCATTTTATTCTGTTGCAATGAAAGCTCGAGAAGTCAATTTTTTACTCACAAGAAGTGGAGTATTGTTAACTCCCCTGTAGGACTCCACGCTGATGGATGAAAGCACACTTGAATTTGTTGCATGAGGAGAGACTCTAATTAGGTGGATTTTCCTCTCTAGCTCTGTTTGTAAAGATGTAATTAATATAATAATAATAACTGCACTTTGTGTGCCCTGAGGAAAATAACTGTGTCTTAGCTATTATTGTATGCCCAGCCTATAGGAGGCATGATAAATACGTGTTGGGTGGGTAAACCACTTAATGTCTCTAGGTCAAAGGTTCTTCATCTGAAATGAAGGCTTTTGATTATTCTGCTGTTGAGTGTAAGTTAAATAACATACTATTGTGAAGTAAGTGGCCCCTGGTAATGTAGGAACGTGGAACCCTTGGCTTTTTTTGGGAAATCGTTCAGTCTGGCGACAGCTTCGTCGTAATGATGGAGTGGGAAGTGTTTCTGCAGTTGCAGTTGTATCTGTTGAACAGATAGCCACTGAATAGCTGCTCTTGTGTGTGACAGAAAGATGGAGGAGATATAAATCCTGTTTATAAGGATTTGACTTCTAGTTGAATACAGTGAGTATTATAGAAGTTCAGCAGTGGGGCCAAATGGATGATATAGAGCATTAACGTGATCTGAAAGCTTCAATGGAGCCGCTGAAGTTGGTGTTTGAAGTTTGGATAGAATTTGACTGATCCTAATGAAGGGAAAGAAATGGCCTATCCAGGGTACCAGGCAGATACAGTGGAGGGAAGATACACACGGCGTTGTCAGATGCCGGTGACTCCTCCAGCTGTTGACAGTTCTCTTAAGTGGTGAGAAGTAAAATGCTTAGATGTTACTCTTTGGGGCTACGTTAGGATGCTCTGGGACACTTGGAAATCCTGTAAATAAAGGGAAAGCTTTGGAGTCTTTTATCAGGGAGAAGTATATACTCCTGAATGGAAGCAGGGAGGGAACTAAGAGGAATTTAAAAATTGTTGAAGCTATTCCAGAGGGAGGGACGTGAAGAAGATCTTTAATTGAGTAGTAGTAGGGACAAGGGAAACTAATTTTATTGGAAGGACTCCACTAAAGAAAAAGATACTGGTCTCTGCGGTTTATCTGTTGCGGAGCCGTCTGTGCAGATTCTGGTTAATCCTTTTTACACGAGTGCAGAATACATTCTCTCTCTTTTTCACATAGTCCAGTTCTGTGAGAGAATAATGTTGCTGTTAGAAGCTGAGAGCCTGTATTCCAAACTGTGACAGTCCCATCAGCCCTAACACCCTTATTCTCCTGGGTGGTTACTGCCTTTGACAGGGGCGTGTGTGCCTTCTGCAAACCGTATGTGACTGCCGTGGCAGCTCACAGATGTAGGGAAACATAGGCTTGCTGCCTCTTTTCTTCTCGTCTTAGGCGAGTAGTACTGTGTTCTTGTGATTCAGAAATTTTTGAAGATTCTGTTGCTTCATGTTTAACTGGGTGGTTGGAAATAATAGGGTGGCCCAAAAAATTTAATGCCACTTGTTAATAGAGAAAACGGCATGTTTACATTTAAGCAGGCCTTGAAAACCTGAAAAGTAAGCCTGAGGAGAAAGCAAGTCTGTTCAGTTTGAATTTCACTCAAAAACTAACCTGCTGTACATTGTACGTAATAGGAGAAGTTCTTATCATCGCATTAATAAAGTATTTCAGTGATAGGCCGCCTTTTCTTCAGTTGGATTAGTGGTATAGTCATTAGATCCTTAGATTTTCTGAAATAGTTACTTAAAAGCTGTAAAAGAGTAAGTATCTTAAGATGTTGACTGCATTTTTCAAATAAAGTCATCTACTTAAATTATCTGAGCTTTCAATAAGGTTCATTAAAAAGTCTAATAAACCTCAGTTTTTAGTATGTTCATTTTTCCTTAAAACACTTTAAGGCAAGAGATGTTGAATTTGACTAAAAGTTCCTTTTTCTTGCTGAGTTTAAGCTGCTTATCAGTCTCCCAATTGTAATGAATCTAGTTATTACTTAGTAACATTTCTGTTTGTTTTTTTAAGGTTAATCAAGATGGTACATGCTGAAGCCTTTTCTCGTCCTTTGAGTCGGAACGAAGTTGTCGGTTTAATTTTCCGTTTGACGATATTTGGTGCAGTAACATACTTTACAATCAAATGGATGGTAGATGCAATTGATCCAACCAGGAAGCAAAAAGTAGAAGCTCAGAAACAGGTATGACTAAAATGTTTAAGGATCATTTTTATTGTAGCTAGCTTGTATTTTCATAAAACTAAGGATATAGTAGAATTAGAAAATAATAAGTTCTCTAAGACCTATGTGAAAATGTGTTGGAACATCATATTTAAGTTTTTTTTAATATACCTTTTTTTTTTAAGATTTTATTTATTTATTCATGAGACCCACACAGAGAGGCAGAGACACAGCCAGAGGGGAGAAGCAGGCTCCATGCAGGAACTCCATGCAGTTCCACATTGCATGGATGCGATGTGGAACTCGATCCCAAGGTAGACACTCAACCCCTGAGCCACCCAGGCATCCCTTTAATTTCATTATTCCTAAAAAAAGTATTCATTTTTCAAATTCTTTCTGTGTAACTTATCAGGATAAAAAGTGGTGAAGAATAAAGATCTTCCAGTATTTTGTTGTGAACATCTTCTTTAGGATATTTTTGTCAGCTAATGAATGAGGGAATCTAGGTAAAATTTTTCAACAGACTAAACAAAAATTTATCTTTAGTGATGGTATGCATTTTGCTTTGCACAGCATTTGAAATGTGGCTAATACTGATCAGCTGTCGGTCTTATACTCACAAACTCACTAATTTCTAATTAAGAAATTGCTAAATCTTATTAATATAAGTCTCAGGGGGTTTTTGTTTGTTTTTTTTTTCAGTAACTGCCTCTTGTGGTCGTTTTCTTATTAGGACGATATATTTGTTTGGGTTTCTGTTCTTCCTCAAAAAAGTAAAAGCCCTAAAGGAGCCTTGCAAGTTTTTCTTTCTGTTTTAGGGCAAGATGTTCATGTTCATCAATGTTTAGATTCCTTCTGTGTGTTGTGACTGTGATGCACTCAGTAAACATTTCCTGAGCTCCTAGCAAATTCTTGGTGCCAAGGATAAAAGATAAACAAATTTTGTTCTTTCAAAATGCTGTAGGCTAGTGTGGCAAACAGGAATGTAAATAAATGACTGCTTTATGGTGCTACCCATAGCTCTTAAATCAGTGAAAATCAGTTTCATGAATATTGCTTACTGTTTGTATCCAAAAAAGCAATTTGAACAGCTGTGAGTTTGTTCTCTGCATTTGATTATAAAATAGTTGACTCGGGTCTAGATGATATCATACTATCAGTCAATTTACAACTCCCTTAGAAGTCTGACCAGTGCAGTTTGTCTGTGTATGTGTGTTTTAAGTAAGTATATCCATGTGTCTTCAGAAGTGCAGCTTTTCCCACCATCTACACTATGCAAGTCAGTTTAAATCTGAGGTCAAAGTATTGATAAGTCAAACCACTTTGAGAAGTTTTAAAAGCAGAGATGTGCCTATTAGAGAATTTTGTATTTTATTTTCTTGGCTTCTAAGAGCTCCTGGAACACACATGTTATGGAAGACATAGAAAGCCAAACAGAAATATTAAATGATAAATTAATGGATTGTTACCTTTAAGCCTTTGTTGGAAATCATATATGCAATATAGTTGTAAATATCAGGTATACAAAGCATTAGACTCAACATCTGTCCCATAGTGCCCTTGGTAGGGTAAAAAGACTTGTCCATGATAATGTAAGTTATAATAGTAGCATATTCTAATTGCCTAATGAATAGACAGAAGCTGTGGTATTTAGAGAAAGCAGCAACACTGATGATTGAGGAATTAGTAGTTGAGGACAGCTTCATGAAAGAGTCTGGCCGCTAGGACAGGCAAGGGCAGTTGAAGTAGCAAGATCACGAACAGGATCAGGACAGGTATAGGAAAAACAAGACCTGTTCTGGGAGCAGTAAACAGACTAGTCAGACTGGAGTGGAGGATTTATGCAACTAACTAATAGGACTTGGAGGAAGCAGTAAGAGATTAAAGGGTAAAGTCAGGGAAGAGACCTCTGCTTCTTTAATCTGTTCTTTTTGGTGGGTGGACAAAGGCTGATAAGAAAAAATGGCACAGCATTTTACAAGTCAACATTAGCCAAGAAGGAGGTGTGCTGTTTGCTAGGTCAGGGGCTCTAGCTTCTCTGATAGCCTTCCTTTTTTCCCTTCTTACCTCCAGCCAGTGTTGAAGTACACTACTGACCAGTTGAAGTCTTCTGTGTAGGCGGTGTAAACTATTACATTGTCAAACTGCCTAGTAAAGATTTTTAGTGAGTGAGTGATATGCAAAGGAATGTTTTAAGGATAGTTCATCTCACAGTAGTATATGGCAGGAACGGGAGTTAGATCTGTATGGACTTGCATAGACAAGCGGACTGCAGTAGGCCTGGGGGTGAGAAAAGGAATGGAATGGGTGAAATAGACTAATCAGAATGAATGCTAGAAGGATTTTGTGATGATATGGGGGGAAAAAAAGGACATATTACATACAAATGAATCCAAGATTTTTCTGGAGTCCTTGAAGCCTCATAGTACCTTTCATAGAGGTTTAGAAACTGAAGATAGAGCAAGTTTACAGAGAGATGATATTTGATTTGGGCATATTGAGTTTGTGCTGGTGGTAGGCATCCGGGGAAAATGTTCATCCAGCAGTTAATGGTAGGTCTAAATCTCAGAGAAAATGTGGATCCTTGGAGGTTCCTCATCAGATGGTCATAAGTAGTTTGGCTCCTTAGAGAAGTGAGTCTCACTGGGATGCGGAGGCCTCAGGATTATTCTTCTGTAGATATGTATCATTTATGGGGTTTTCCCTAAACCACTCCTCCACCATCCTCCTACCACCATCAGGATTTATACATTCAAGTCTTGACAGTTTTCATGTAGTTGTTACTATGATAGATGCTGATGACTGTATATTGGAAGTGATGAGGTCTCTAAAGGAGATGCCATCAAACACCGTAAATAGTAGGCTGAAGAGTAAGCCTTCATTTAGGGAACGGAAAATGAAGTGAGGTCAGTGAAGGATGAACAGATTGGTTAGGATAACTAGGTCCCCGGACTGCCTTTCCTGCTTAAAACAACTAAACGGTCTAAATAAAATATTTTTTAATCTTTTTAAGGGTGTTCATGAGCTAGCAAGAAAGTAAGAAATTCAAATAAAAACTGAGGGTAAAAACTGAAAAAGATAAGATGAGCCAGCTTTCACATTGGAGGGAATTTGCTGAACCTGCTGAATTTGGACGTCTATTTTTATGGCCCAGAAGAGCTCAGGATAGAAAACACAGGACCATTCCAAGGTAGGGTATCTCATAGACAGTACTCCCATAAATCTTTGACTCCTAAAAAAGTATACCCTCTTTGGTAATTTACCTAAAGATAAAGATGTAAGAATGGTTTGAAAAAGAGAAATTTAGGCCATATACTAGTGACACATATAAATTGTAGATACAGAAAGGTTGAAAATAAAAGGATAGAAAAATGCCTATACCATACAAATACAATGCTGGTTGAACAAAAATAAACTTTAAGGCAAAAATACCATTAGAGAAAATAAGATTCATTACAGAACGATTAAAGATTCAATTCAACAAGAAATGTAACATTTTATATTTGTGTGCATCTGTTAATATAGCCTCAAAATACATAAGGCAAAAAGCTGGTAGAACTGTAGGAAGAAATAACATATCCATCATCATGGTGGAAGGTTTTTAACATTGCTTTCAGTAATTGGTAGATGAAATATTTAAATCTTTTTTTTCCAGTATAATTAACATACGATGTTATATTAGCTTCAGGTGTAAAATATAGTGATTCAGCAATTCTGTATATTACTCAGTGCTCGTGATAAGTGTATTCTTAATCCCATTCACCTGTTTCACTCCTTTCCCCACCTACCTACCCACTTCTACTCTGGTAACCATCCATTTTGTTCTCTGTAATTGAGTCTGTTTTTTAGTTTGTCTCTTTTTCACTCTGTTCGTTTGGGTTTTTTCTTATATTCCATATATGGTATTTGTCTTTTTCTGGTTGACTAATTTCACTTAGCATTATACCCTCTGGGTCCATCCATGTTGTCATGAATGGAAAGCTTTCATTTTTTTTTTTTATGACCGAGTAATATTCTATTATTACTATTATTATTATTATTATCTACTATCACATCTTTTTTATTTGTTTGTCAATGGACACTTGGTCTGCTTCCATAATTTGACTATTGTAAATAATGCTCAGAACATGTAACCACAGGGGTGCATATATCTTTCTGAATTAGTGTTATTGTATTCTTTGGGTAAATGGCTAGTAATGCGATTGCTGGATCATAGGTAGTTCTTTTTTTTTTTTTTTTTTTTTTTTTTTTTTAATTTTTATTTATTTATGATAGTCACAGAGAGAGAGAGAGAGAGAGAGGCAGAGACATAGGCAGAGGGAGAAGCAGGCTCCATGCACCGGGAGCCTGATGTGGGATTCGATCCCGGGTCTCCAGGATCGCGCCCTGGGCCAAAGGCAGGCGCCAAACCGCTGCGCCACCCAGGGATCCCCGGTAGTTCTATTTTTAAACTTTCTGGAGAACCTCCATACTGTTCTTCAGTTTCTGTACCACTTTGCATTCCCACTAACCGTGCATTGCATAAGGGTTCCTTTTTTCCCCCCACATCCTTATCAACACTTATTGTTTCTTGTGTTGTTTGTTGATTTTAGCCATTCTGACAGTTATGAAGTGATAGCTCATTGATCTGCATTTCCCTGGTGATGAGTGATGTTGAGCATCTGGATGTCTTTGGAGAAATGTCTGTTCATGTCTCCTGTTCATTTTTTAATTGGATTTTTGGGGGGGTTTGGTATTGAGTTGTATGAATTCTTTATATAATTTGGATACTAACCCTTTATCGCATGTTATTTGCAAATATCTTGTCATTCAGTTAGATTGTCTTTTAGTTCTGTTGCTTTTTTTTTTTGCTGTGCAGACCTTATTATTTTGATGTAGTCAGATGAGACTTTTTTTTTTAAATGGGTAAGGATAAAGCAGATTTACATAAGTAACAGCTTTATCTAGTAGCTCCACACAGTGTATTGTGCTTCAAACAATTGCAGGGTACATATCTAAAAAACACTTGTGTACGATTTTTGAAATTTAACTATATGATAAATTGTAAAGCAGATGTCAAGTTTCTTAGCACTGGTAGCATGTTTGTTACATTCCCTGGCTCTGGTGCAGAACAGTAAGATCATTAAATATCCAATAAGTTGGAAAGTAAGAAACTCTCTAAAGAACTCCTAGGTAAAAGAAAACTAGTAGGAATTAGAAAATATTTAAGATTAGGGTGCATGGATGGCTCAGTCAATTAAGTCTGCTTAGTGTCGGGTCATGATCTTAGCATCCTGGGATCCAGTCCCTGTGTCAGGCTCCCTGCTGGGTGGGGAGTGTGTTTCTCCCTCTCCTGGACCTCCTCCTGCTCGAGTGCTCTCTCCCGCAAGCTCTCTCTCTCAAAAAATAAATAAAATCTTAAAAAATATATGATTGAATTAAATATAATGTATTAGTGTTTAGAGAGAAATTTATAGTCTTAAGTATTTTTTAGAAAAGAAGGTGGAAAATAAATATCAAACTTTTAGAAAATTGATAAAGTAAATATCAAACTTAAGCTCAGAAGATTTTTAATATAAACTCATGGATAATGAGAGAATGGAAATAACAGTAAGACAAATTAATGGGCAATAGAATATGCAATAGAGTGAATAAAAATCTAGAAAATGAGTAGACATAAAAAAAAAAAGAAAATGAGTAGACAATAAAGTCTGTGAAACCAAAAACTTGATTATTTGAATATACAAAAAATACTTGACAGTTTTATAAAACCAGTCAAGAAAAAAATGAAGCCACCAATAAATATTACTGGGAATGATAGAGGAGACATAATGACGATGCTACAGACATTAAAAATAAGGAAAATTTATAACTACCAATAAATTTTAAGGCCTTAAATGATATGGTGAGACTCTTAGAAAAATATACATTGCCATAACTGACTTAAGAATTAGGCATGATGGGCAGCCCCAGTGGCTCAGCGGTTTAGCGCCACCTTCAGCCCAGGGCGTGATCCTGGAGACCCAGGATCGAGTCCCACGTGGAGTCCCCTGCATGGAGTCTGCTTCTCCCTCTGCCTGTGTCTCTGCCTCTCTCTCTCTCTCTCTCTCTCTCTCTCTAATAAATAAATCTTAAAAAAAAAAAAAAAAGAAAAAAAAACAATTAGGCATGAGTAGTTAGTCCCATACCTATGAAATAAGTTAATATTGGACATAGGTTTTGATAAAGAATACTCCAGGCCCATAGAATTTTACTGGCAAGTTCTAGCAACATATAAGAAACAAATTAATGATAACAATTTTATACAAATTCTAGAAGAGGGAACAGTCACCAATCCTTTTTACGAGGATAGCATAACCGTCCTAAAAACTTGTAATGGGCTGTAATTTATCCCAATTAAATGAATAGAAGAATTAAAATACTAGCAAGTTGAATTCAGCAGTGTATAAAAAAAGATAATATATTATGATCAGTTGGATTTATTCCAGGAGTTTAAGGCTGGCTTCATTTGAGGAAAAAATATATTTATAATGTTCTATAATAACAGATTAAAGGATAAGACTGTGATTATCTCAATAAATGCAGAAAAAGCCTTTGTTAAAATTAAATATTCATTCTTTTTAGAAAAGCTCTTAGTGCAGTAGGAATAGACAGTAATATCTTTAGCTTGATAAAATGAATTTACTATAGGAAATATACTTCATGGTAAAAATTGAAAGCATCTCCTTTATGATTAGAGCCTGTTGTCATCACTTGTGTTCAGCATTTTACTGTTAATGATGCATAAGTCAAGAAAAAAGATAAGAGGTAGAAGGATTGGAAAAGAAGGAATTAAACAGTCATTATATACAGATCATATGATATTCTGCATAGAAAGCAAACAAAGTCTGTAGCTAATCCATCGAGGCTAATAAGAGTTTAAAGGCTACTGGATAGAAAATCAGTGTGCAAAAATCAACTATTTCTGTATATGTGTCATAGTTTGAAAATGCAACTTTAAAAAAGATAGTATTTACAATAGTATCAAAAATATACAGTAAATGACAAGTTCTACAACACATTTGTAATGAAAATTATAAAACTACTGAAAACTATACTTCATGCCAATAAAAATACTGACAGGCTTTTTCATTATTTTTTTTTCTAAAATTTTTATAGAAGAATAAGAGTTTATATGTAGGCCAGACACTTGAAAAACAAGACATGTATAGCTTATTAAGTTGTTGTTACTAAAACAGTATGCTTTTGGCACAGGGATGGATTAACAAATTTAACAGATAAGAGTCCAGAAACAGACGTAGGCATACTATAGAAACTTGATATGGAAACAGAATTGGCTCTGCTTTGTAGATTATTAGAGAAAGGATGGATCAATAAATGCTACGTGAACAATTGGTTCTATATGGGAGGGGATAAAATTTGATTTTTATTTAATCCCATTTACAATAATCTCTTCTGTGGATTAAGGACCTGAATTTATTCATATGACAAGTATTTACTGAGCAGGTGTTCTGTGGTTGTTTTGACCTCATCTATGTATTCTAAAGATGTCTTTTTTTTTTACCTACCCAACTATTAATAAAAATACCTTTAAAAACTGGCCAGAAGAGTAGGAATAAAACCAGAATAACATAGGGTATTGGTACTAGTCTTTCCCACGTTAACACATTTGAAGTAGACAAAACACTGCAGACTGTAGTAGTCGTTCATTGTAGCATGTCATCTAGAAGGCCTACATTCTAAAATAAGAATTGGGGGAAGTTGGTGGGTGTTGAATATAATTTTTCAAAGCTCCTCCTTACATTTCAAACCCTGTATCTGGAAAATCATTTGTCAAGTCCTCAAAAC
This sequence comes from Canis lupus dingo, assembly GCF_003254725.2. Lineage (NCBI taxonomy): Eukaryota > Metazoa > Chordata > Mammalia > Carnivora > Canidae > Canis > Canis lupus. The sequence continues at coordinate 37,033,771 of NC_064268.1, read as the reverse complement.
CAAAGGAAGAGAATGTTGCAAAAGAGATTTTTTGTAAACGTTGCATTATAAAATCCAGGAGAAAAGGAGGACATCTAGAATGTAATCAAAGAAAGCAGTCCATAAATTCAGTGAAATCAGAGTGATTTCCATTCACTGGGGACAGCAAGTATCATTTGAAGCAAAAGAAGTTGGTCATTCCAGAATTTGCTGGCAGAAAGGTAAGGAAGAAAAGGGAAAAGACTAGTGGATAAGAAGGAGGTGGGGAGTTGCTACCAAAGAGGATGGAGGTAGATCCCAGAGGGGTTGGGATCAGTAGTTGAGAACATTGTAAGAAGAGTTAATTTACTCTCAGTGAAGTGGAGAGATGTTATAACTAAATGGAAATGGAAATGGAGGTTTAGGACTGCTGAGATAAGTATGTGACCGACCAGTGTTTAATGAGAAATAATTGTGGATTATGAACATTAGGGTGTAGTTGAAGGAAGCATGAATTTATTGGGAATTTAGTTGTTTCATTTTTATTAACTTCTCCGAGCATTTCTCAGCATCTTTGTAGCAGATAAATGGAATGGTGGTGCGGAGCCAGCCTTGAGGGTAAGGCTGACTGGTACAAGTGTAAGGGGTTCTGAGGTTCAACAGAAGACATTGTTGAAATGATGAGCTGTGGTCCAGGCCGTTTAGGAAGCTAGATATTTCCAGCTAATTACTAGATAATTAAGTGAAAGTACAGAAGGGAATTAAAGAATTAAGAGTACACACTGAGAACAAAGATCACATGTGAATGTGGGAGAGGAGGAAGGTATGACTTCTGTGGTCAGAAAGGAAGAGCACTGAATGTAGAAGCTGAGGTAACATTTTGAGGCTACCTGGTAATCCATGAGCCTCATGCAAATTTAAAGGCAGTGCAGTTGTCAGATGAAAGAGGTAAAAGATGATGTCGGGGCGTTCAAATCTCGAACAGTGACTTAGAAGTAGTCTTAATGTTTGAATTAAGTTATTTGTAAACAACTTCTAGCCTGAAGCCAGGAGAACTTCCCAGCTTGGTGAAATGTGGGGCATTTAATCCGTCATGAGAGAGGAGATGGTTTCCGCAGGGTGTCCTACAGGGACAGGGATTTTCTGGGCATCTGCTGCTGCTTGGATCGTATTTAGATGTAGTGGAAGAGTTTTGATGGGTAAGCCTGATGAAAGGGTGGGGTTAATTGAGATGTAGAAAAATGGAATCTCTAGGTAAGCTCTCTATTTAAGTGCTCTAAGTACAGGATGAATAGCTTAATGCTTAACCTGTTCTGAGCATTTATAAATAAAATACTTGGTTTAGCATCTTCATTAGATTGTGTAACATTTCTGAGAGTTAGACTGTGTGATATTTCTGAGATTGTAGTTTAATAGTCAAAGACCAGGAAAGACTCCCTACTGAGAATTCTTCCTACACATGAAAGTCGTGTCCTGTGACTTCAGTGGAGTTAATGTCTTTTATTTTAGTCCTGTCATGATACTCTAGTCTTCGAAACTTTTAGTTATTTTGGAGAACTATTAGCCGAAATATTTTGTGAAGAGATGATATACCGAAACCTTTAAAAAATTAAAAACAAAACCTTGAACTGTCCGCTGCCTGGTATTTTTAAGAGCAGCCGTCCTCGAATGCCAGTTACACGGGGACAGCTAAAGCTTGCCAACACCGGGAAGCCATCCTGACCTCCATGATCGATCAGTGGCTCACACAACGAAGGTGTGCTGGTGCTGAATCTTAGATTCCTTGTGCCAGTTAGCGCTGCCTGCTAGGCCAAGCAATAGGTAGAAGGGATGGGGACAGAAGGCAGCCAGAGAGAGGAAGTCAGGGAGAGAAGGCCCTGCAGCATCGTGCTCTACGCACAAGCACAGTGGAAGAGCACCGGAGTCGAAAGCCCTCTTACCCTACAACTTCCAGAATACACGCAGTAAAACCAGAAGGCAGACAGTGCACTGACCCTAAAGGGGGAGATGACTTGTCTCCTCTAGAATTTTTATATGAGTTTATAGGAGATTATATCTAATACATAGAGCTAATCACTCAAATTTTTTGGTGTTTCCTATTTAAATGTATTTTTATGAGCTTTGTATCAGTGATTTCTTCTATCCACTTAGAGCAGTTTAGCTATGACTTTTATTTAAAAAATGTAAGTTTATAGTTCATCTCTGGCTTTTTCACCCTTGTTATTGCTACCTCTAACTTTTAAAAATTATTCTTCCAAAAGAACAACCAATTTTCTGGATCTTTCAGAAACTGAACGAAATGTTTCTTTTCTGCTACTCCTTTTCTCCATCTCTTCCCTTTCTAGGCAAAAAATATTAGTTCTCTATTTCCTACCCCACTTAAGACGAATACTTTACGTGAAGAAAAACAAATAGCATGAAAAGATAAAAAATTCTGTGAAACAGTTAAAAAGAGTGTACAGTAAAAAGTAAGGTTCCCTCCTACCTTTGACTCCCCTCCCCCCAGCCCACCATTTTTCCTCCACAGTGACAATGACTTAGAAACCTGCTTGTCCCTCTCCCTTGCCTGCCACTCCGCCGACTTGTGCCTACGCGTGCTCACTCGCTTTAAGAAAAAACAAACAAAAGTTGGTAACTAGAAAATATAATTGTCCTTGAGCTGTATATGATAAAGCAGTGAATGAACATAGCCATTTTTAGAGTACAATCAAATCATAATTTTGTTTTTCTTGGTAAAACATTTCAGAAATGGACTCAGTTAAGGGTGTCAGAGCTAGAAACAGTTGGATAACTTCTGGAACACAGTTTGGTGTTGGTATGATGGGTTTGGGGGTACTTTCTTTTTGTTCATTTGTTTGTTACCTGTGTCCTGCTCTCCCAAATGAGGAGTATTAGTATTTGAGCAGAACGTGAGCTTTGGAATTAGACACATCAGGGTTTGAACTCTGGAAATGCCAATTCCTAGCTCATAATCTCGGCAGTTCTTTTAATTGCTCTGACCCTTGGGCTCCTCATCTGAAAAATGAGCATGTTAATAGCTACTTATCAGGATGATTTTAAGGGCTGATTGTAAAAAAAAATGAAAATGAGTTTTGCCCAATAAACCTTAATTTCTTTCTTCTGTCAATGTTGTAAATGCAACCTGAAGACGTTGTTAAATTGGACTGCTTTTATGGAGAACAGATTTTAGGTAAATTGGACTATAGCATTTTCTAGCTCCATAACATAAACAACATAGCTGATATTTGTCATTTAGGAAACCCTAGACATAAATAAAGGTTGTTAGTATATAAACCAAGAGGCAGTTTTGGTCTAGAGTAAAATTTTAAGAGCAAGTAGCTAATGGGGTGGGGGGAGATCAGCAGGGTTTCTTAACTCGGCACTGTTGACATTTGGGGCCAGGTAATTGGGGAGGGGCGGGCTATGCTGTGCCTTTTAGAATGTTTAGCAGCATCCCTGTCTCCTCTGACTAAATACTAATAGCACCGCCTTCCCCCAGGTTGTGGCAGCCAAAGTATTCCCAGACCTTGCCAAATGTCCCGAGTGGCAAAATCACCCCTGGTTGAAAACCAGTGTTTTACAGCATAGCCTAAAAAGAACACGTGTGGGCTGGCTTCACATTTATAGAAGCATAATGAAAAAGAAGAGTAAATTGATGTTATTACAGATACTAAAATAGGACACCTATCGTAGCTGACAAAAGATTTAAAGTCAGCAAAAGAGAAGATCTTTACAAGAAAGAGATTAAAGAACCTGAGAAAGGCTACTTTATTCATTGCTTCAGTAATTTTATAGAAGAAGGCTAAAGAGGAAAAACAGTGTGGTTCATAGCTCTTTTTAAAAAATGCTACATCATAAGGATATGATTTATCTTAATTTATCCACATTTGTCCTAATCTTCTGACCAATCTCTAACTATGATGCCGTGTGATCGGAATTCCCTTTTGAACTGGCAATACCCCCTGACAAGAACAAGATCTTTAGAATCAAAAGTATTTTGGGTGGTGCCTGGCTGGCTTGATTGGGGGGAGCATGTGACTCTTGATCTCAAGGTCATGAGTTAAAGCCCCACATTGGGTGTGGAGCCTACTTTAAAAATATAGGGGATCCCTGGGTGGCGCAGCGGTTTGGCTCCTGCCTTTGGCCCAGGGCGCGATCCTGGAGACCCGGGATCAAATCCCACATCGGGCTCCCGGTGCATGGAGCCTGCTTCTCCCTCTGCCTGTGTCTCTGCCTCTCTCTCTCTCTCTGTGACTATCATAAATAAAAATTAAAAAAAAATATATATATATATATAAAATAGGGCAGCCCCGGTGGCTCAGTGGTTTAGCACCCCCTGCAGCCCAAGGTGTGATACTGGAGACCTGGGATCAAGTCCTACGTCGGGCTCCCTGCATGGAGCCTGCTTCTCCCTCTGCCTGTGTCTCTGCCTCTCTTTCTCTCTCTCTCTCTCTCTATCATGAATAAATAAATAAAATCTTAAAAAATAAAAAAATAAAAATATGTATAAAATAAATAAAGGATACAACGTGATATTTTTAAAGTATTTTAGGAGAACGAACGTAACAAAAATTTTGGTATTTATCAGAGCACCTTTCAGTTAATTGAAATTTGAATGTGTTTTCCTTAGATTTTTTAAGACTCCTTAGTGGTCACAGATTCCTCTCTTATAGTTGAGGACAGCAAGGTCATGTGGGTGGTGGTTAGAGGATGGGCTCTGGAGTTGGGCTGCCCACATGTGTATGTTGTCTTTTCCATTTGCTAACTCCAACCTAAGGCAAGTTAATTTCATCTGAGCTAATCTTTAATTTCCTTTTCTCAGTGGGGAAAAATTCTACTTCATAAGCTCACACAGGGGATTCAGTGAGTTAATCCATTTAAGTATTTTGGCATAATACTTCACACACTCAGTAAATGTTTGTAAAATCATTATTTTTTAAAATCTTAATCGAAAGCTTTGTTGCATTGTTAAAGCTCATAGGTTTTTTGTTTTTTTTTTTAAGATTTGTTTATTTATTTATTCATGAGCAACACAGAGAGAGAGAGAGAGAGGCAGAACTCACAGGCAGAGGGAGAAGCAGGCTCCCTGTGGGAGCCGGAGGTGGCACCTGATCCCAGGACCCCAGGATCCCGCCCTGGGCCGAAGGCAGACACTCAACCACGGAGCCACCCGGGCACCCCTCAAATCTTTTCTTTACCTCAGGGTTTACACTGGGGAAAGATGAGATCAAGGGGCCTAGAATTTCCCTGGAAAATTCTTGTATGGCTGTTCATTGCTCTTTAGCCTTCACAGATGACCTCTTTTGGAGTACCAGTGCCTAAATATCAAACTAAAGGAAGTTGCTTGTTTTTTCATTCTAGGCAGAAAAATTAATGAAACAGATTGGTGTGAAAAATGTGAAGCTTTCAGAATATGAAATGAGTATTGCTGCTCATCTAGTAGACCCTCTTAACATGCATGTACGTATCTTTAATCTTACTTAACATTTTTTTGGTCTAGCATTTTGTGTCACAGGTCCTGAAGATGACCTGATTTGATGATTCTCTTGGAGGAATCACAGGACTCAGCAGTTTTGTGCTCACGGATATGATTTAGTACAACAAAGGGATACAAGGCAAAATCAGAAAGAAAAGAGGGGCATGGGATGAATTCTGCAGGAAATCAGGCACAGGCTTCCGGGTATCGAATTCCCTCAGTGAAGTCACATGGGTTGCACTTCATTCCTTTGGCAGCAAGTTGTGAGAACACATGTAAAGTGCTGTTCACCAGGGAAGCTCATTAGAGATTTATTAGCGCCCAGGAGTTTGATTGGGATTAGTCATGTAGACTCCACTTCCTAACATCTCCCCAAATTCTAGCCTTTCAGAGGGAGAAGACACCTCCACCGTAAACCATTTTCTTTGCACAAACAGTTTAGGCACAGTGAGGTGTTCTTATTGGAGAGTGGTGAGAATTATCCCGAAATCTCTGCTCCCATACTCCAGCCAAGGTCCAGCCTTGCAGGCAGGCCTTTCTAAGGACAGCAGTCTAGAGTCTGCTATGTTAGCATATTTGGACATATGCTTGTTTAGATAACTTGTACTTTAATTCACCTTCGTGGCATGTCAAGTGTCTTAATTTAAGTTACAGAGATACTTGATTTGGGGTTTAAATGTAAATTTTCATAAGGTATGTAGACAGCATAAGATTGTGAATTCCAGTTTTTTTGTTCATGGCCTTGGCAAATTACTTCCTCTTTGAGTGTCCATTCCCTTCTGTATAATCCAGGGACCGTGTGATACCTGCTTTACCTACTTCAAACGATTGTTTGAACATCAGATTAGTGTAATTTATAAACTCTAAAATTCTATGTGAATATTTTACAACAACAAGCATAAATTTTATACAGCAGATATAAATGAATGGAATGAATATTATATCCCTGTCTCCAAATCTGGAAAATAAAAGTCAATAATGTCTGTTAGTATCCATGTGCACAGAGAGATATGTGTCCCTGGGATTAATCCTCCATTTGAATTTGATTTATAAAATTTCAGTGAGACTTTCTTGGCCCTACTTGTGTTCACTTCTGAGTAAGGCTGAACCAGCAACTCGGTTTTTTGTTACAGTGACAGTGGAAGTAGGTGGTGGTTTTTTTTTCAGATTTGGCTGTTTTTTCACTTTTTTTTTTTTTTTTTTTTTTTAAGTTGTAGGGAAAGTAGATCACTTGCAAACATTGCCTCTGACTCACCCCACCTCCAGCCCCTTTACTCTGCCAGGGTAGAGCTAGGTTTGATGTTTTTCTTCTTAGGTCTTTTTCAATGTTTATTCTCCCCTCTACCCCTCAAGCCCCAGATTTTTTAAGTTGAGTCAGAAGGCTTTAAAATACATAAGCTGTGTTTATCTTGAAAGGATTTGTCCCCTACTTACTATTTATAAAGATAAAAGTTTTGGCACAGTTTTACTTTCGATTAATACAATTCAGAAGTCCAGTTTTGTGTGACTATTTCTAAAACCTATTCCTGTTATATTTGACAGTATCCTGTATTAATTAGGGACACTCCTGGTAAGCTCTTCCCCATCAGCCAGCGCTGACTTAGCTGTCTGAGCTGGTTCTCAAGTCTTCTTGGCAGAGTATCTCCTTGTAAATGGAGTGAATTCAGCTTATTAGATATTGGTAGAGTTCTGAGTACTGGGCCTGGTGGTGTGTTTTTTTTTTTTTTTTTAATAGTAGATTGTTGACTATTAAGTTCATTTTTGTAATTTCATAGTTGTTTAGTAATTTCATTATTGCTGTGAAAAGTCTTTACTCACATTATATATTTGTCTTTTATTATTTACATATAATTATCAGATTAAGGTTTACCATTTGGGGGGCTTTTTTTTTTTTTTTAACTTCATTGAGTACACACTAGGTTGTAAAATCCATGTCAACCTTACCTTTTACCAGGTTACTTGGAGTGATATAGCAGGTTTAGATGATGTCATTACGGATCTGAAAGACACGGTCATCCTACCCATCAAAAAGAAGCATTTGTTTGAAAATTCCAGGCTTCTGCAGCCTCCAAAGGGTATAGTACAAGTTTATATTTGCTAAAGTATTAAAAATGTAGGGAACATTGGAACTTTCTGCCATTATCGAACTGGTATTTTTTTGAAGGTAGTTTTCAAGAGAAAACTGAAATCTTGTGAGTTGTATAAATAGTTTTAAAATAATTGCTCATTCTTCAGCTTCCCAAATTTCAGTAAAATTTTTTCCCGTAATTACATGTCAAAACAATCCTTTTATTTCAAACTCATTTTTACTACTTCCAAGTAAATAAAAATTTGGGAGATTGAGGTTAAAAAAAAAAAAAAACCAAAGCCATGATATGGGTTCTTTTGTTTTCAAAGTAAAACTTTTTGTTTAGTGATTTTTTTTTTATCCTTTTAGTATTCTTAATTATTTTTGGATTGCAGTGATGTTTTAGAGGATATACTGAAATATGGATGAACTTAGGAGTTAAATACTACTTATTTTTAAGGGAAAGTTCTTTATTCCTAGTGGTAATAATCACTCTGAAAGTCCTAGAACTCAAGAATTGGAAAGGCTTATTTAAAAAAAAAAGGAAATGATTGCAACTCCGTCTTTAAGTATAACACTTTTATTCTTGTCCATTCAAATATTAATCATGTGTAAGTGTTGTTAAAGGTGATTCAGATGGAGCCTAGGTGATAATTGGCAGTGAGATAAACAGAGGTGTGTTACCACAGCTTCCAGAACAAACGCTGCAGCAGAGCTTTATTTGCTTTTCTGTTGCTAGTCAAGGCTGAAATCAAATTATTAGACACATCTATTTTATTTAAAAAATAGGATCTATAGAAATATCAAAATAGTGCTATGTGTAAGTTATAGTTGCATATATCTTATTAATTTTGCAGTTATATCAAAAAGTACATTAATTTATATATTGAAAGTAATTGGAGCTGATATCTTTACGTTTTCATGAAGTAGATAATTTTTGCTTCTGGTAAATGCTGATTACAGTTATCACCAAAAATGACATGTTCTTTTTATTAACTGAAACAACAAAACTGTTTATTAGGTATTTTTATTTTCTAAAAACAACAAAGCTGTTTTCCCCTAACAAAAACATTTAGTTGATTACATGTTTAAAAATCCCTCCCTGCTGGCCCCCAATGAAAATTCAAATGATTTATCTGAGCCTCGATCAAAAGAGTAAAGTAAAAGTTGGGTTATTCAGTACATTCTTTACTTCCCTCTTCCAGGATGTTGGTAGTCTGAGCAAGAAAGGACTTTTGTGATATTTCATGTCTCGGTTTCACAAAGTGAATTTAGAAAAGTGAGATGTGTTTTACATGCTATTAGATAAATCTCCCTTCCTCATCTGCAAGCTCTTAGCCCAGGAAATTGGGTGACTTCACCAGTTGCATTTACCCCAATTAGCACAGTAGATACCAAATTATGATGGGATACTTCAAAGTTATGTGTAAATCTGGTGCTTATTTGAAAGCATTATCTGCAGCTAGAGGTGGTCTCTATGTGTATTTCAAATTTTTGTAAGTTAACACAAGTATCTCTTGATGATGTAATCTAAAGTATACTGTTTGAGTCTTTTCTACCTTGCATTTTTGGAAAGTTTTCTATCGGAAACAAAAATTGACTTACTTTTTGACCCTGAACATAAATTGGAGTTAGTGTACAGAAGCAAAGCATAAAGTCAGTTGCATACCATAGCCTGTTCCATTTTTGAACTGGAAATAGGTTACTTACAGGTCATTACTTTATTGCCAATTTTATGTTATCCCTAGACAGTTCATTTGTATCTAAGCCAAAAGTCATCTCTGCCTCACAGACTACACAATGATAATTTGAGAATGACTTATAATATACTAGTGCATGAGATCATACAATCACATAAAGTTGCAGCTGTCATGCCAATAAATGGTTGCGAGAACATGTCATAAAATATTAATGGTTGTATTAAAAAACCAACCCTTTGTTATTCCAGATGTTTAAAAATTGACGATTAAAATTCCATCTGAATACTTACATAGTTCTCCCTATAAATTCTAACTTCAATAATCATTATTTTGGTGTATTTTATGTTTGTGAATTTCACCATGTTCCATGTCTTGATGCATCATGAAAATTCAGGTAACTTAGGAAAAATATATTTTGAAAAGTGATTATGTTGAATATCACATAAACTAAAGCAAATATCTCCTCTTCAAGGAAATAAAATCCTCTGTTAATTTCCAGGTGTTCTTCTCTATGGGCCTCCAGGGTGTGGTAAAACGTTGATTGCCAAGGCTACTGCCAAAGAAGCAGGCTGTCGATTTATTAACCTTCAGCCTTCAACGCTGACCGATAAGTGGTATGGAGAATCCCAGAAACTGGCTGCTGCTGTCTTCTCCCTTGCCATAAAGCTACAGCCTTCCATCATTTTTATAGATGAAATAGGTGTGTGACTTTTCTGTGTGAGCATTTTAAAGCACCGTTCTTAAGGGTAGTATTTAGATGACCAGATTTAGTTTTTGGTATTTATTAGGTCAAATTAATAAAACAAAAGAGGTAACCAACATCAATATATGCTCTGTATAATTTCCATATTACAGAATGAACCATAATTTGATCATTACTTGATAGTAATTTCTGTCTTCTCCCCATTATAAGCAGCATGCAGTGACACCGTGCACATGTTTCCTTACGCATGTGTGTTTATCCAGGGTAGATGCCTAGAAGTTGGGCCATTAGGTTGTGTGATGGGTCTGTCTTCAAAGTGCTTATGCTTTTCACTCTCGCCATTGCAATTTCCCTACATACTCCCTAAAATTTGTTTTTTCAGACATTATCTTGTTTTGTTTTGTTTTGTCACTTTAGAGCACATGAATTATCATTTTGTGTTTCCCTGTGGTGCTGGTAAATTTGGGCATCTTTGAACATGTTGACTAGTCATTTGGGTTTCCTTGCTTGTAAATTGCCAGTTTTTCTTTGGGGTTATTTGCATTTTCTTGTTTATTATGATAGCAGATATTTTCTAGACTGGCTCATGTTTTTACTTTATGATAGTTTCTTTTACAGAGATTTAAATTTAGTTGTATTTTTCCATCTTTTTTCTTTATGATTTATACTTTCTGTGTCTGGCTTACAGATCCTTTCACTATCATCATAAATATTCCTCTTTTTAAAATATATAGTGTGAAGTAGGAATCTAATTTCATTCTTTTCCATATGGACAGCCAACTCAAAGTACATCATCTTTCCCTATATGTCAGGAATTAGTGCACCTTTTCTGTATTTTATGGATCATCAGTATTTTGTATTCCTGCTGTGGTGAGTCATAATAAAGCTATGGCAATTAAAACTATAGCTTTGAGTTAATTTTAACATTATATGCCATATAGAAATAGAGAAAAATTGGTATATGTATATAGAACTTTGGTTACTTGTCTGACTTGTGTGTCTCTCATCAATTTATTACGGCAGTTTTGGAGTTTTGACGTGAATTTTGTATAAAAGCACGTAACGGCTAGATTTTTTTTTTTTTTTAGACAGCTAGATTTCTTTAAAGTTTTTTTTTTCTTTTTTCTTTAAAGTTTTAATCTAAGATACTTTACCTGGGAGGTATGGTCAGTTTGCCTTTATTTTGATAGCTGATATATTTAGATTTATTTCTATTACATCACTGTGTGCTTTTTATTTACCAATTTAGTGGACTTTTTGAACCTTATCTCCTTTTCCCTGCTATAAGTTTAGAAGTTACATACTGTTTTTCTTTTAGTGAAACATTTAACATACCTGCTTGCTTTAAAAGTCTAGGCTAATCATTTCTGCCCTCCTCCCAAATAATACAGGAACCTTACAACTCTTAAACACTAATCATTCCACTCATCTCTTACATGTTAACACTTTCTCTAGTTTCATATCCTCCATACTGGTTGTAATTTCTTTTTTTCTTTTTTTTTTAATTTATTTTTATTTATTTATGATAGTCATACAGAGAGAGAGAGAGAGGCAGAGACATAGGCAGAGGGAGAAGCAGGCTCCATGCACCGGGAGCCCGACGTGGGATTCGATCCCGGGTCTCCAGGATCGCGCCCTGGGCCAAAGGCAGGCGCCAAACCACTGCGCCACCCAGGGATCCCTGGTTGTAATTTCTACATCGGCAGTAGTTTCACCACACTGAAAGTCCCTGTGCTTCACCTGCTCACTCCCAGCAGCCACTGAGCTTCTGACTATTTGCCTTTTACAGGATATCGTGATTGGAATCATACAATACATAGCCTTTTCAGACTGGCTTCTTCCGCCTAGCAATATGCTTTTCAGGTTCCTTCATGTCATTTTGTAAGTGTTCTTTGTATATTTTGGATACCAGCTTTTTATCAGATAGGTATTTTGTAAATCTTTTTTCCCCATCCTGTGGCTTACTTCTTCTCTTAATAGTGTCTTCCACAGAATGGAGTTTTTAATTGTTTTTCTTTTCTTTCTTTCTTTTTTTGTTCTTTATTCAGAATTGTTAATTTTAATAAAGTCCAACCTAACCATTTTTTTTCCTTTGATTAATTATGCTTTTGGTGTTATATGTAAAAACTCATCACCAAACCCTAGGTCACCTAGAATTTCTCTGTATTATCTTCTACAAGTTTCATAGTTTTGTTTTACATTTAGATCTATAATCCATTTTGAGTTAATTTTTGTGAAAAAGTATAAATCTGTATCTAGATGCAGTTTTTGCACACGGATTTCCAGTTATTCTAGCACCATTTGTCATGTATGCATTAAGTTTCAAAAAATAATATTTTTCCAACTTTTTTTTTTTTTAAAGATTTTATTTATTCATGAGAGACACAGAGAGGCAGAGACACGGGCAGAGGGAGAAGCAGGTTCCCTGTGCAGAGCCCAATGCAGGACTCAATCCCAGAACCTTGGGATCATGCCCTGAGCCAAAGGCAGACACTCAACCACTGAGCCACCCGGGCTTCCCTTTTCCAACTTTTTTGTTAGTATTTACATATATGTCTTCCATCTTTTTCAGCATCTGAGCTCTTAGGTATAAAGTGGGTCTACTATAAACGGACAGTTGAGTTTTTAGGGGTTTTTTTAAATCCAGTCTAATTTTTCTTAACCATGTACTTGGGTACTTTAAGACCATCTACACTTAATGTAATTACTAATATAGTTAGGTTATTTATACTTATGCAGCATGTTAAGTTTTTCATATCATTTTAAGCTGCTGTTTTGCCAGAACCAACCTCTTACTAATGAAGATAGTTTAGGAATAATAAATAGAGTTATGGTGGTTAGGTATGTGGCTGTACTTAGACATACTGTCTTTAAAAAGAAGCAATTTAAAAATGACAGTATTTTTTACATCGAGAAGATGGATTAGTTTGGTACATAGCCCAGCAATGAGATAGACTTTATAAAATCAGAGCTACATAAGAAAATCCAGGATATATGTTTGCCGTCGGAAGACTGTCACCTCATGGTATTAGGTTTTTGCTGTAATAATTTTTTTTTTAAAGCTTTGGTTGGACCTTGCACATTGCAAAGCATTTCTAATTTCTTGCATGTATAGACTGACCAATTTCAAGTCATACTATCAATGCTGAAATGTAAAATGTATTCAGAAATGCCATTTATTTGAAGGGTTATAAGAAAAAATTTGAAATAGGATTATACTAGGAAATCAGGCTTTATTTTTACTGTCTTTTCTTTATTGCTAGGATGTATTGTATTCCAGGTCTTTTTATTCTAGAAGGAAAATGTTTTCCCCCTCTTTAAAAGTATTTCATGTTCTTTGTAGATAATTGAGAAGACAGAAAACAATTCAAGAGAAAATTTGAATTGTCCTTAAGTCTATCATTGAGAGATAACCAAAGCGATCAGCATTTCGGCATACTTTCTTGAAGGCTTTTTTACATTAGATGATGTATATGCACACGCATGTGTGTTTGAAACCAGGTTCTGTCCTGCATCTCCTACTTGGTAGTGTTTTGACATTTTCCAGTGTCATTTTTCTTTATTTCCAGGAAAAGTGTGTGAGGAAAAAGGATGCAATCCCATAATTCAGAATATATAGGATGCAGGTAACCCGCAAAGTTAGGGCCGAATCACACAGACCTTCCTCCAAGACACTACTTGCTCCTCTTCCAACCTTTTAGTACCACATCATGTACCTCTTTAGATACGTTGGCATGAATGTAATTTTAGGAAAGAGATGAAGATTGGGAGTTTTAATTTGCTCAGTTGTTTGCCAAAGTTGTATTAGATGAATGTGTGAAAAGGCATAGTTGAACCCTCTTTTTTGTCCTCTTTCACAACATTGTCAGCTTTTGATTAAGGATTTGAAGTTAAGAGTAAATAATTCAATATTAATTCTAAGGTTGAGGACTTTTTCCTTCTAGACTCCTTTCTGCGAAACCGTTCAAGTTCTGACCATGAAGCTACAGCCATGATGAAAGCTCAGTTTATGAGTCTGTGGGATGGACTGGACACTGATCACAGCTGCCAGGTGTGTGACAGAGATCTGCCGTGAGCTCATGGAGGGTGGGGGGTGTGGGGGTAAGAGAAAATTCACTGGGCTCCTTCGTGGGTGTTTTTAGAAAAGTTTTTAAAAATAATTATTTATACTCATTAAGTGATGGGGATCTGAAAGAATGGTTTATGTACATTTTCATCCATTTCTAGGGCTTCATGTTAAAATGTTAAAAGATTACCTAAGGACCTGAAACAAATACAGCAGAGGAGAGGAGACCGGGGTGAAGCCTCTCCTTGGAGTTTGTAGAGTCCTCCTGCCAAAGGAGAGGAAAAGGCTGTGACACTGTGTGCACGTTTCTTTAGACCCTGCCATAAATCTATACTCTCAGCTCCTCTGTCACCATTGCGTTTCATTTTGCTGTTTTCATCAGTCACTGGAACTTACACACTTTCCCACTTGCTACCCCATCCACCTTTTATAGAAGACATCTTCTACCCTAGGCCTTGTCTTTCTGCCCTGTGGGGCTGTGAGCACCAGCACTAGGTCCTTGGTTTGCCCCGAAGGGAAACACCTATATTACTCATTTTATCCCCTGGAGTTCCCATTTTTTCTTAATTCTTCCTTCTGAATGTTCCATTTGTTCTTGCCAGGATGATAATGTATTTAAAAAAAAAATTCACTGAGCATGTGTGTCTTTCTGCCATATTACTGGAAATAGAAGTTCTAGAACCACTTTTCTGTTTTTGTCTTTTTCATGAATCACCTATTTTATATTTCATGGAAGAGTATTAACAAGGTTAATGATCTTTTGCTGTTTTAACTCCAGTGGATATTTTCTATTTTGTAACGTTTTTATCCTTTCATATTTAGAATCATTTATCATTTCTAGAAAATTCAACCTATATTTCTTCAAATATTGTTTCCTCTCCATTCCCCATGTGCTTTCTTTATGGAATGCCGATTGGATGTACCTTATTTATATTCCTGTGTTTTAAGTTCTCTTTCATATTTTCTCTCTCCTTTTGCTATAGTCTGGGTAATCTTTTTGCTTCTTTTAATTTGCTACTTTTAGGCTCAGTTGTATTTCTTTAGTATTAAATCTTTTTTTTTTTTTTAAGATTTTTTTATTTATTAGAGAGAGAGAGGGGGGCAAAGACACAGGCAGAGGAAGAAATAGGCTCCATGCTAGGAGCCTGATGCGGGACTCAATCCCAGGTCCCCAGGATCACACCCTGGGCCGAAGGCAGGCTCCAAACCGCTGAGCCACCCAGGGATCCGCTATTTATGTATGTATGTATGTATTTAGATTTTATTTATTCATGAGAGACACAGAGAGAGAGAGAGAGAGGCAGAGACACAGGCAGAGGGAGAAGCAGGCTCCATCTCCATGTAGGGAGCCTGATTCGGGACTCGATCCCTGGTCTCCAGGATCACACCCTGGGCTGAAGGTGGCGCTAAACCTCTGAGCCACTGGGGCTGCCCAGGATCTGCTATTTAATCTTTTTATTGAGCTTGTAATTTCATCTATATTTTTCAGTTCTAGAAATTCTTTTAGACCTTTCTTGAAGTGTGCCATGTCAGTTTTGATGGACTCTTCCCCTTCAACTCAGGTTTCCAAATGGATTAGAAAACTAAAACCCTGGGTCAACTAGCTGTGTGATCTTGGACAAGTAATAATGATCACTGTGCCCGAATGGAAGGAGTACTAGCTACGAAAAGGGAAGGGTAGGGTCCACCTCAGAACTGTTTGTAGGGTTTTAAGGAATCTGCATACACCGTTCTTTTAACTTGTCTTTTAACTCTGCATAAGTATTTGCTTATGATTTTTTAAATTCCTTCTTTATTTTAAATATGTTAAAATACCAATTTTATAGTCGTATTCAGTAGTTCTATTACTAGACATCTGGTTCTTCCTTTGTTTTGAGTTGAAGGTGCTATTTCCTGTGTATTTTGTGATTTCACGGGAAAAATCACATGTAGTAGAACTCTGACTGAATTCTTGGAACCTGTGTTGAAGGTTGTAGCTTTACAAGGATTTTGTATTTGTCTTCTGTCAGATTTTTTCGATACAGATAGGTAGATTGAGACTGAGGTGCATATTAGCTGGTGAAGAATCCTGAAATCTCAGATTTTGTCTGTGTGTATGTCTAATATTTCACTGCTTTTTTCAGGCCCTAGTATGTCATGAACCCCAGCTTTCTGTAGGATGCCCTCTTATTAGCCTGTAAGGTGTCCAGTGCACAACCCACTGTCTTACGGTCTCGACATTTCCATGTGGTGCATGGTCAGCTTCTCCCCTTGCTTACCTCCCTTATGCATAGACTTCACTGCTGGCTCAGCTTAGTTCCTTTGCATTTTTGCAGATTTATTAATTAATTTGAGGTTTTTTATACTTCATTTTTTTTATGTTGTCTTATAACCAGAGGGTTTAAGATCTCCTACATCCACACATTACCATAAAGCAAGAAGTTAAAACATCATCCTCAAAGAGAATGTGTCCTTTCTACATCGCCTTTATGAAAATACAATTTCATTTTGAGGGAAAGTTTTTAACGTTTGTTGCGTGATTAGAGAAGCACAACATAAATTAAGGTGACATTAATAGGAATAATTTTTATTAATAATTGTGCTAATAAGGCTGTTCAATGGGAATAGTTTACAGATTTCCAAAAACTGATTATCCCCCTAAGCAACAGTACTTAAAGCACTTATTAGCCCGTGTAAGAGAAAATTATTTCATGTTATATTGTATCAGAGTATAGTTTTTTTTTTTTTTTAAGATTTTATTTATTCATGATACAGAGAGAGGCAGAGACACAGGCAGAGGGAGAAGCAGGCTCCATGCGGGGAGCTCAATGCGGGACTCGATCCCGGGAACCCAGGTTGACGCCCCAGGCTAAAGGCAGGCACTAAACTGCTGAGCCACCTAGGGATCCCCCAGAGTATAGTTTTAAAAACCAGGGAAATGGCAGCAGTTGGATGAAGTATACTCCAGAGCATCTTCATCCGGAGCCACACAGCATGGTTCTGATATGATAGAACTTAAAACTGAGCTTTCCGAACCATAATTCTACACTGATAGTATTCACTGTTTTCATTGTGATAAATCTATATTTGTAGGAGCAAATAAAGATGTGGCTTTTTTATTAAACTCTAGTAGCAATTTTTTTAATCTTTCTATGTTTTGAGGGGATTAAAATTGATATTGTTAACTCGAATATTAGTTTTAGATATACTTTCATATGAACCACTTAGCTTTTCTTTAAAATTATCTATTCTATGATTATGGATCCAGCCCAGTACCCTTGCTTTTTCTTGTGTGTATGATATGCCACGGTGGGAAAAAAACAATCACTGAGTGGTCCAAGTCAGCCTACCACCAGCCCTGGAAATCATCCAGGCTAACTGATGACATACTCTTCATCTGCAGAGATGTGAGACATAAAAGAACAGTGTGTTTAGGGTATTCGTTGACATAGTTGAAAGTTTCAGGCATAGATTTAGATCTGGTTATTTTAAATGAAAAATGGTAAAACATCATATTTTTAAGATTCCAAAAAGTCAACTTAAAGCACTAATTTTTCTGCTTAAATACTAAAAAATTACTGTTTCTTCCCATTTTGAATTTTAACTCATTTGCACTAGAGTTAATGTATTGTACACAGTTTATCCATTTTTGTCTCCTAAAATCACACCGGAAAACAACTTCTTTCAGTGAATCATTCTTGCTTTTTCATCATTGTGAATATCTGTTATTATCCTATGTGTATTCATTAGACCATGTTGTGCTAGATTTATTTAAATTCCTGATCCTAATGTTTAGCATCCCATCTTCCATACTGGCTTTGCTTTTTTGTTTTAGGTTCTTTGTTCACCTAGAATGTTTCTCAAAATACAGCCCATTTTCCAGGTTTTTTAAAGTACTGCCTCAGCCACGATGTCTTTTGTGATTCTCTACAATCTGATAGAGTCAGTCTTCCATGAGCTTCCATATCCCTTTGAATCTCTTTAACACAATATATGCTGTATTTCAAAATATACTGATACTCATTCCTTATGCAGTTAATTCCTTTGATCACTTTTAGGACTTTTGTCTTAGGCGCACCTGGGCAGCTCAGTGAGTTAAGTGTCGACTCTTGATCTCAGCTCAGTTCTCAGTCTTAGGGTCATGAGGTTAGGCCCTGCATTGCAATGTAGATCCTACTTGTAAAACAAGTCTTTCTTTTTTTCTTTTTAAATTTCATAGAGATTTTTACCTTATTAATTCAGTAGGGTTGTGGAAAGTCAATAAATTTGAAAAATAATAAGAACATTAATATTTTTACTTTAGGACAACTTAAATACAAAATTGCATTATATTGTGGAGCTAACATTTCTCAAGTTTATGTTTGTATTTACATTTTTTCCCTCTAGGTGGCAACCTCTCACAGTTAAATTGAAAATAATTTGGCTCTTGAATGTCATTAAATGTAGAGTAGAAGTAGAATATAAAATTTAGTGGATCTTTTAACATGTTCTGGAGTTAGATAATTTCAGAAATCTAAAACCTCTTAGGCTGAAATAAAATTATAGAAAAGTTTTCTTCAGAATACCGATAAATTTCATTTTGGGTAGTATATTGGGCTGTTTTTTTTTTTTTTTTTTTAAGATTTTATTTATTCATGAGAGACCGAGAGAGAGAGAGAGAGAGAGAGAGAGAGAGGCAGGCAGAGATAGAGATAGAGGCAGAGGCAGAGGCAGAGGGAGAAGCAGGCTCCCTGAAGGGAGCCCGACGCAGGACTTGATCCGGGGACTCTGGGGTCACGCCCTGGGCCAAAGGCAGGCACTAAACCACTGGGCCACCCAGGGATCCCCTGGGCTGTTTTTCAATTTGGGTTGATTTTTCATTTCCACATCCTTTATAAATAAAGTGATACAGATCCAGAGATTGGCAGGATCACCAGCATTTTTTCTTTCTTTTTTTTTTTTTTTTTTAAGTTTTTTTTTTTTCAGTAATCTCTACACATTGGGTAGAGAACTCATGACCCAAAGATTAAGAGTCGCACTGTCCACTGACTGAGCCAGCCAGGCTCCCCTTTCTTTTTTCTTTTATTTAAAATTCTACCCACCGCTTTGATTTTTGCTCTTTTTTTCTTGCCCTTGTTGAAAGTTTGATTGCTTGAGATTTCATTATAGCATTGAGAAGATGTCACCAGCAATGCTGATCGTGTTATGAAATGATGATGTGAAATCTAGAGAGAAAACTACATGATACCTCTTACTATCACCAAAATCCTGAGACTGGGGGAAGATGATTCCTTTATATATTAGTATCAAAGGACTTGGAAGTATCCCCCATATAGCCATAGGCTTTTAGTTATTCATCAGGTAGCCATTGAGCAAAATAACAACCTTTTTTATTTTAAATCTTTATAATTCTTCCTTAACTGAACAGTATACTATTTTAGTTATGAAAAGGCTGGTGAAATGTGTCAGTCTTACCAGCTCTGTTATCATTTGATCTAGTTAGGATTAACTTTGATTTGTATTTATAAATTTTTGAGTAATAATGGATTAAAATCATTTCTTATAAAAGATTTAAACACTCCTTAATTTTTGTATCTTCGAAGCCTTAGTAATAACATCCTAAAAGGAGCATTACTGGTAGATTTAATACCTTGTGTTTTCTTGATATGCCCAGGTCATAGTGATGGGAGCTACCAACCGCCCTCAGGATCTCGACTCAGCTATCATGAGAAGAATGCCCACGAGATTTCATATCAACCAGCCTGTAAGTGGTTTCGTTTGATGATATGTTATGCACAGTTAAATACTCAGCTTTTTACGGGAAAGGAATGGTATTTTTAATAGCACTTATTTACTATTTATGACAGGCAGGAAATGAATGGGGCAAGAATCCCCTCTGTAGCTATTTGTCCTCTCCACTCTGACTTCCTTTGTTTTCTTTCTTTCTTTCTTTACTAAGATGAGTATTTGCTTTTCTTCAAAGAATATAATTACCTCAATTTTGTTTAGCTACTTGTGTGATTTTCTTGAGAATGTAGCAAGTTATATCTGAAGGTATATAGAAAACCTAAATTCTAGTTTTGGTTTATCACAGGGTGAAATTAGGAGGGCTAACAGGAAGAACAAGTGGGATTTATCTGATTAATTCCTGGCAGTTGTAGTCAGTGCTCTCCTTTGTTAGGATTAATGATTACCCGGTAGCTGAGGTGTTACACTGGAACTTAATGCAGATGTCCGGGCTTCCTTGAACCAGGGCTGTCTCCTTTCTCATACTTTTTGTTAATCAAGAAATACCCTCAAGCGGATGATTATAACTTAGCGGTACTCTATAATTCTTGCACAGAGTCCTCACATTTTGCATTTTATGTGCCTTTAGATTGAAGAAGAAGAAAACAGGGTTAGTAATGGAATCTGTGTGCCTTATAATCAGCATGCTACATGTATAGCTGTGTAGAGGAACTCTCAGTGTCATTCCTTCAAAATTTGAAATAAAAGTATTTTAATACCACTTACAGTCTCTGGCCAAAAAATACTTGTCCCCTTGTGTAGTCTGCAACTATCCAGTTTGTGGCAGTAAACAGGGTTTCCTAAAATTGATGGTTGTGGCCTCTGTAAAATTGCTTTGATGTATTACTTTCTGCAGCTACGTCTCCCCCTTTGAGAATGTGCACAAAGTTAGCCCTCTATTAGAACATGTACCCGACAAGTCAGGGAAGACATTTTTTAACTTGTTGTAGGAGACTGTACAATTTAGACTAGTGTTGAGCACTGGTAGGTGTCAGGCACCTGCCAGGCTCTGGTGAGGGGAACACGGCCCCCAGCCTCCTCTCTGTTGCAGTAAGAGCAGACAAATAAATGACAGAAAATGTATTTTACAAAAGTATGTTTAAAGAAACGTGAGAACCTGAAATGATGATGAAGACTAATAATTCTGTCAGAGTAGTTGTGAATCCAGCTGGGCCTCGAAAGGGTGGCAGGAATTTCGAATGCAAGCAAGGCAGGGAAAGTCTTTTTACCTGAATGAACAAAGGCGAGAAGGTGTGGGAACACGTGTTTAATGATGGCCCCTGGGGGGGGAGTTCATTTCGGGCGTCCGGAAAATGGAGGGACGGAGGGCTGGAAAGGCAGGCTGCTGCCAGGTGTGGACGAACTCCTCCCTCGCCCAAGATTTCACTTTAATTTTGTTAGCAAGACAGCGGGACATTTTGAAAGAGAATTAATTTACCTCAGTGGTTGTAAAGACCAAGATTACAGTGATAGAACCGCTGCTTGTAGTCTAGTAGGAAACAGAGGTTTCTGAGGTACAGTAGAACGAACATAGCACTCAACAGCGTGGAAGGTTGCCTGTACTAGAGTTCTAAGTTAAATATATTAATTGTTTTAGTTAACAAAATGGTCTGTAACAGAATTTGTCAAATTTATTACAAATTTGTGGACTGTAAATGTAAAAACTGGGCTTTCACACCCTCTTTTCATTCTGTTTTTAGTGAACACACATACTTTATACAGTAATTTTTTCTTATTTTGTGACTATCATACCAAAGTATATGATCAACCTTACTTTAAAACTTCTTCTCCAATTTAGATGATTGTTAACCAAAAGTAGTTTTGGGTGATCACATCATATAGCACATTTACCTTCATACATAACACTCTTGAATTACAGAAACAGCAGGGTTTGGCTTTGTTTTGCTGGTCACTTGAGAGATAATTCATGATAACTAGCTCTGTTTTTAGTGGTTATGGGCATAGGAATGAGTTTAGCCATGATAATTTATTAAAGCACTTATATTTATCATCTATATAAGGTATTCCGTAAAAGCTTCTGTTGTCTGGTATAATACTATGAACCATCACGGGGGCGGGGGGCGGGGGGGAGCATATAAGTATAGAAACAAATGTACTGTCAATGCTAAACAGAAATTCACTAAACTAGCAAGTGTGGAAGTTACAAGGCCAAGTGGAAGAGGTAGGAGGGTATTGTTGCCATCTCTTCCAGTTAATGGTAAAAGTTTTACTGCAGTGTTAAGTTTTCAGAAGTTTCCTGACTAAAGAAATGGAGACCTGCAGAGCCATGAGGGAAAGACATTGGTCATCCTAGCTGTTCATCCACTCATTCAAGAACCATTTAAGGGCATGTTATTTCCCAGACCTTGTGCTGATCACTAGGGATTCAGAATAAGAAGATGGAAATTCATGGGATGCCTGGGTGGTTCAGCAGTTGAGCGTCTGCCTTTGGCTCAGGGTGTGATCCCGGAGTCCTGGGATCGAGTCCCATGTCGGGCTCCCGGCATGGAGCCTGCTTCTCCCTCTGCCTGTGTCTCTGCCTCTCTCTGTGTCTCTCATGAATAAATAAATGAAATCTTAAAAAAATAATAATAATAAGATGGGAATTCAGTAGGTCGACCACAAATGATTAAGAGTCTAAAACCTAGACCTTGATGTAGCAAATAGTTTAGAGTTTCTGTCATTTCCTGTAGGTATTGCCGGATGGTTTACAGAGCAAAGAAGAAATATTAGGAAAACTGGCTGATCCTGATTCTTTTCTTAATTCTAACTGGAAATCATTCTGGTTTTTAGGCTCTAAAACAAAGAGAAGCAATCCTGAAACTCATCTTGAAAAATGAAAATGTAAGTAGAAAATTACAGCTTTCCCTGTCCTATAAATACGTGTGTTCATGTTCATAAAACTCTTTTAGAGAGAAATGAAAAAGTAAATGTGAGAATAAACAGCTTTGTACTTGGCATAAATCACTGTAAATCTGTTGGCCATTCATGCAACTCAGTAGCCCCGGTGCATTTGAACTTACCTAAAGATGGTCTGCTGTTTGTAAAGCCCCATGTTTTCATATTTACAGATTAAAATTTTCAGGCTGTTCTCCAGTTATATAAGGTACATTCATTTTTGTGCAGCAGCATGTTTTTTTTTTAATTTATTTAATTGCAATATTTTTTGAAATTGGAATTTAGATTTAAGAAGATATGATAATCAAAATCTTTAATAGTTTGTGTATTTATTTATGGTCACATGCTTCAGAATTAAAATATGTACATTAAATGGTATTCAGGGAAAAAGCTTGTTTCCTTTGTTGTGTTTCTTCTGTGTCCTTTCAGATGGTATTGTCCATACCAGCAAATTGGAATATGCTATTATTCCTCTTCCCTATTCTACGTAACCCATATTAATAAATTGTATACGCTGTGTTGCTTTTTTCACTTATCTTTGAGATCTTTTTATATTAGTACATAGTGTCTTTGTTCTTTCTCTGTTTTGGGTTTTTTGCTTGTTTGTTTTGGATTGTATAGGATTTCACTGTATATATGGCTATACCATAAGTTATTTAATCAATGCCATAATGAAGAACATTCAGGTTGATTCCGGTCTTTTAGTATTATAAAAATGCTGCATTGAATAATAAACTTGTATTCAGGTCTCTTCACACTTGTGCAGGAATATTACTAGGGTGGATTCTCTGAAGAGGAATCACTAGATCAAAGGATATGATTTTAATCTTGATCACTATTGCCAAATTGTACTACTTTACTGTCACACCAGCAATATTAGAGTACCTCTTTCCCTGTAGCCTCACCAACAGAAGGCTATGGAACTTTGTGCTGACGTGATAGGTAGAAAACAGTATCTCATTGTATATTTAAGGATGACATGAATATGTTTAGGAGCCACTTGAATTTTTTTCTGTGAAATACTTTTTCATATTCTTTGCCCATTTTTCTATTGCAGTGCTCTTTTTTGTATGGATTTATAGGAAATCTGATACATTAGGGAAATTTCTCTTTGTTTATATGACTTGAAAATATTTTTTCTTATTTGTCTTTTTAAATTTATTGGGATCTTTCCCCGTTATGATTTCTGAGTTTTGAGTAACATCATATTCCTCACTGTCCTAAATCTCATTTTTTTTTTTTAAGATTTATTTATTTATTCAGGAGAGACACAGAGAGAGGGGCAGAGACACAGGCAGAGGGAGAAGCAGGCTCCTGATGTGGGACTTGATCCCAGGACCAGAATCACGCCCTGAGCCGAAGGCAGGCACTCAACCGCTGAGCCACCCAGGCAGGCATCCCCTAAATCTCATATCTAAATTCACCATTTGAGCGGCATCAGGGTGGCTTAGTTGGTTGGGCATCTGCCTTCAGCTCAGGTTCTGGTCTCAGGGTCTGACATTTCTGCTCGGCCGGGAGTCTGCTTCTCCCTCTCCCTCTTCCTCTTCTTTTGCCACCTCCCCTCTGTTCTTGCTCTGTCTCTCTCAAATAAATAAATAAATAAAATCTTTAAAAAAAAAAAAAAACTCACTATTTGAAGGGTGCCAGGCTGGCTCAGTTGGTGAAGCATGTGACTCTTGATCTTGGGGTCATGAATTCAAACCCCAGGTTGGGTGTAGAGTTTACTTTAAAAACTTAATTAAATAAACTCACTATTTGAACTTGTTATCTAAACTAAAAAAATGAAGATTCCCACAGTGAGAGATTCTTGCATTTCTGTGGTCTTCCTCCATCCTCGATCACAGATTCTGCTCTGTCTCCACTCTATTTCCCCACCTCCCATGTTTATTTTAGTTTTATCTTTAAAAGAAAGAATTCTTTCATTTTTTGACTTAACCTCATAAGCATTGTTACACCCAACAAAAAATTGAGTCATTTCTTATTATCATTAAATACCTCGTCTGGGGATCCCTGGGTGGCGCAGCGATTTGGCGCCTGCCTTTGGCCCGGGGCGCGATCCTGGAGACCTGGGATCGAATCCCACGTTGGGCTCCCTGCATGGAGCCTGCTTCTCCCTCTGCCTGTGTCTCTGCCTCTCTGTCTCTCTCTGTGTGACTATCATAAATAAATAAATAAAATCTTTAAAAAAAAACAAAAAACAAACAAAAAAAATACCTCGTCTGTTCAGATTTCCTGTTGTCTCTTGAATGGATGTTTGTTTTTCTACCATGTATTTGTTTGACTCAGTATCCATATAAAGTTCGTTATTTGCAATTATTTGATAATTTTTTGGTCTCTTAATCTGTGGGCTATAGATGATTCCTTTACTCTCCTTCTCCCCCCACCTTCTTTTAGTTTATTTGTTGAAACAGCCAGGTTGGGTTTGTCCACATTTTTTCATGGTCTGGATTGTGCTGTAATAGCATAGGAGTGGTTGTTCAACAGCAAGTAGGGTGAGACAGCCCTGGTCCCCCAGCTCATTTTCCTGGCTATTTTTGCTTATATTTCTGTATGAATTTTAGAATTAATTTGTCTTATTCAGGGAAAAGCAAACACTCGTATTTTTAATGGGTCATAATTCAAGAGAATTAAAAAAAAATTTTATGTTGAAGGTTTCTGTCCAAAAGCATGTATGTCTTTTCTCCTGTATCTTTCAGTAATGTCCTGTTCCTTTTTTTCCTTTAAAACGTATCAGAGAGGGACGCCTGGGTGGCTCAGCATCTGCCTTTGACTCAGGGCATGATCGCAGGGTCCTGGATCGAGTCCCACATTAGGCTCCTGTGGAGAGGCTGCTTCTCCCTCTGCCTGTGTCTCTGCCTCTCTCTCTCTCTCTCTCAAATAAATAAATAAAATACTTTTTAAAAAATCAGAGAAAACATACATGCTACTTGCAAAAATTTGAAGAACCTAACAAATTACAGAGATTACTATTTTGGGGATGATAGAGCCATTTAATAAAAGATAAACGCTATGTAGTCTTTTCTTAAAAACTACATTACATGAAATATTTTGTACAATTTCAGAGTAATTGCTAAAACTTTCTGTGTATTCTGGGTAAAGAACTCCTGTCCTATATGAGCGAGAAATCAGCCAATTACATTTGCCTTTTAGCTGTATATCTGATAACTACTTTCAAAAGAAAGTATAGTCATAGTGCTGTTTAGGAAAAGACACTTAATTGGTAAACCTTTAATGAAGACAGGCAGCAATGAGCGGTTCAGGGAAGAAAACAAAAGAGATAAAACAATTCCACAGGTTCTTTTGAATTAGGATGGCTTTGTTGTAGCTTGAAATTTATCACGTATGAAGGTAATTGCTGATAATTTTGTAGAGACTTCAAGTTAATAAAATTATTTAATTTAAATTAATGAAGGGTGGTATTACTGGAAGTTAACATGTGTATGGTTTAATATAGATATAGATGATAGGTATGATTTACATATAGATGATGAAAATAAATGATAAAATTTAAGCTCTGTTTCATAAGATAGCCATACTTTACACAGGCGTGATGTTTTCACATTTAACTTAAGAAACTCCTCATTATTTCTAAACTTTGATTTCAATATTCTGCTGTTTTTTAAAAAAATATTTATTTATTTGACAGAGAGCATAAGCAGGGGGAGGGGCAAAGGGAGAGGGAAAGGCAGGCTCCCTGCTGAACAGGGAGCTCAACCTGGGACTCCATCCCAAGACCGCAGGGTCCAAAGGACTGAGCCACCCATGAGCCCCAGTATTCCTTTTTTTTTCCCACAGTAGCATCTTTGGAAATTCTTTAGAATTGTATTTGTCATGGATATAAGGAATTTTTTTACATTCTGTTTCTCAAAGCACAAAGAATTAGTCTCCAGTTTTAGGATGCAAAATATGAATGCTCTCTGGCTGTCGACTTGGGAACATCTCATTTCCCACTGGCTGGTATTTAGCTTAAAGCATATTGTTACTTACTAGAATCTGAAAAAAATTAATTTGATTTTGTTAAGAGCTACCTCAAATGATACTCTTTTCTAGTCTTTCACATTTCTTTATTGATAGTTCCTTTACACAGTTCACTCATTTAAAAGATAGGGTAGTGATTTTGGCTTAAAGTATTAAGTATAAAAAGAATTAGAACTAAAAAAAATGTATACCTGGGCAGCCTGGTGGCTCAGCGGTTTAGTGCCGCCCTCAGTCCAGGGCGTGGTCCTGGGGTCCCAGGATCAAGTCCCACGTCAGGCTCCCTGCATGGAGCCTGCTTCTCCCTCTGCCTGTGTCTCTGCCTCTGTGTGTGTGTGTGTGTGTGTCTCATGAATAAATAAATAAGATCTTTAAAAGAAAATGTATGCCTTATACAGGTATCTTGTCTCAGTACTAAGGAGATCAGAGTTTTCCGTATATAAAGGAATCTGAACTTAGACTTTTTCCATGCACAGCAGGAGTCTTTCACAGGCATGGGCTTTGGAGACAGGATTGAGGGCCCCTCCTTGCTAGGTAACCGTGGGCAGGTACTGTTGAGCATCTCTGCCTTATTTTTCTCACTGGGAAAGTGGAGGTAATGCCAACAGTCTCAGAATCATTTTGAGAATTTAAATGACGTGTGTGAAATGCTGCGAGTGCCCTGCTTGTGCATCCTCCATGGTAGATGCAGTAACTGCCGTGCTTCCAGCCATTTTAGGAGTCGTTAATTTATTCCAGTATTGCTCCCAGGACTCAAGACCTTTTTAAACTTGGGGGCTGCCTTCCTGGTTGCCTAATAAAAACAGTTTTCATGAGTTCACAGTTTGTCTGATAGCTATTACCTTGTAGAAAGGGGTTATTTGTAGGGTGTATGCCGTGTGCCTAGCATAGAGGTGGGATAAACCCAGAGAAGTTATAGAATAAATTATCCAGGCTCACATGGCAAAGGATTGATGGAGCCTTCCTCTTAACACTGTGGTGCACTACCTCTGTTCATCTTGCTCCCCCCCTCCGATGACTCGAATCTTCTTTTCGATCTTTTCTCATACTCGATTTGTTCATCTTTCTGACTTTGTCACTGTCATACACAAGACCTCCTGGAAGCTACACATTCCTCCTTTTACTGGTATCCTCAGAATTTTGACATATATTCCTAAACTCACAAGTTAACAGTATTTCTTCCCTCTTTCCAGTACTAGACTTCTGAATGCTTCAGCGTGCACGCCCCTCTGCCTCACCTATTCTTATGTCTGTGTTCTAGTTCTACACAGTTTCTCTACCCCAAATTGAATGATTGTTCTTACTGTTTGGATTTGAAAGCTGCTTTAGATTTACTGTGTGTTGACCATTTTCTTCACTTATGACTGCTGCAAGCTCCACGCCTACCTTCTGGATTCACTTTTCTTTTTATCAGAGAAAACGACTTCTGTTTATTTAACCCCAACTTTTAGAAGTGAGAAGACTGTCGTCACAGGAGGTCACAGTCACAGAGCTGACAGTATACCCCACGTCGCCGTGTAACTTCCACATCTCTTGTCCTTGTGTAGACTTGTCATCATTACCTGAATACTTGGGTCTTCTATAGAATCTAGTAACTAATAAAGGTAGCATTTCAGGTCAGTGGGGGAAAGTAGATGTTTTTCAGACAAATGGTTAGCTATGTGGGGAAAAGATGCAGCTGGACCTTACATCATTGTGCCCAAATCCTGGCTCTGGTAGTGACCGTGGGCAATTTATTTAAGCTTTCCAGGTCTCACTCTTATCTGAAAAGAAAAACAAGAATACCACCTGACAGGGTTAAATGTGAGAATAGCACATGTAGGGTGCTTAGCACAGGAATGATGCACAGGAATCATCCGATAGATGCTAGTCATCGTAAGTACATCTTTCTTGTTCATTTTCTCTCCTTAATCTACGTAGAGGTTTAGTGTGATTATACTGTCCCAGGTCCCTGTCTGCCCAGGACGAGGACTTACTTGGCTTCACCGTGTGAGCCTAGGTCGAGGAGCAACACTGCTGGTGCTGAGTGTGAGCTAGTCGAAGAGCAAGCACTGCAGTTAAAGGGAAAGCAAGTATTTCAGTTGAGATGTTTGTGGGAATGGACTAGGACCTGATACAGGCTGTTTGCCACATCTGTGGAATATATTGTAGGGAAGGGTCAACTCAGGACCTTCCCGAGAGCCGCCAGAGAGAGTCCAACAGTGTTTGTGCATCTGTTCTTCTTCATCCCTGTGTGGTACGGCTGATGAGGGTTTATTTCACTATTTCAGGTGTTGTGACAACTAACGAAAATCAGATTTCAAAATTCCAGCTTTTATAGTTAAAGATTGGAAACTGATGATCCTCCTCCCCTGCTATCCCAGTATACTTTACATTTTTTAAGAAGACTGTTTGATCTATGCTCTGCAACATTTTTTATATTCTTTTTCCCTGTTGAAGGTGGATAGGCATGTGGACCTGTTAGAAGTTGCCCAGGAGACAGATGGCTTCTCAGGCAGTGACCTGAAAGAGATGTGCCGAGACGCTGCCCTCCTGTGTGTCCGGGAATATGTGAATTCTACATCAGAGGAAAGGTATGAGCTCTAGTATTTGTCAGACCATCTTAGAGCTTTTGCATTCGTTCATTTTTCTTTACAATATCTATGCTGCTTATGGGATCAAGGTGAACTTGAATTAATGCTCACCCCAACTGTATTAATTGCCTTTTTCCCTAAAAGAAAGTTCTTTCTGAAAGTGAATTGGAGACGTGGGTCATGAGGAGGCTCTGGAATGAAGAGGAAGACAAAAGCTGACTTTGCACCGAATGTCCAGGGACTGGGTCACCGGAAGCCGATAGGAGCTTAGCTCCCTGCCTCTGAGAGGGAGCTTCGTTCTCCAGCGCTCCTCGCTTGTTTTGCACCTTAAATTCCTAATCTCATTTCCTGTGGTCTTCCAGAATTTCACATGGAAATGGGGTGAGGGCCTTGGGTGAGGGCCTTTGTTGGGGGCTATACTTCAGCTTGTTCACAGGGATGTGTTTACTAAACAAAGAAGCTGTTGTCACTGCAGCAAACTTCCAAGCATTGGTTTGAGAAACTATTCGTACCCCCCTGTTTCAGCAAAGACATTAGAAAACCAGAATAAGTTAGCCTTGATGAACCACAACCCGCACAAGGGCCAGCGGAGCACCGTGCGTCCTCAGAATACCTTCTGATGAAGAGTTGCCGTAACTCTTAGCAGACCCATGTGGGCCTGTGTTGAATGAGCTCTCCACCTCTTGCCCTTTTGTTTCTTGGGCCCCTTCCTCATTCCCCCCTGAGGCTTTCACTCCGCAGGACCTGGATTTGCCTCTTGTGCTGTGTTTTTAATTACAGTACATTGCCATAGTGAGCTTCACCAAAAATGTTTCCCTTGGCGTAGAAAAGTTAGCCATGTGTGCACTCGTTCTGCACCTGCCTTTAGTGCTCCCGGGGGCCCCGTTATAGAGAGGGTCACTTCATTTATTTGTTGCCAGATTACTCTAGTTGAACTACCCTAATGCTAACCTTGGGAATATTTTTGACCTCTGACTCCAGCCAAGTCTACTTTCCAAAGGTTTCTATTCTTGCGTGTGAGATAATGAAGAGAGGCAAAAAAACAACCTATGAGTACATTTTGTGTGAATAAATTACCTTAATCATAAAGGTCCACTTTTTCTGCTCTCCTGAAGGCCTTTGAAATTTTCTATTTCAATATGAAAAATCTGGCTGATAGCCTTGGCTTATCCTAAGTGTCTGTAAATTACAAACAAGGAGACATTGTATATTGGATTTAGTTTTTCTCATCATTGAAGAGGGGAGGACTTTGAGTAGTTGGTTTTTGTTAATAGCAAATAATTTTATTTTCAGTTTGTCCCGTGCTGCCCTATGTACATGAATATATGCCCACGAATGCTACTTTTGATATCTTGATTGGAATTCTACTCCCATTTAGATAAACTGCACACCTGTATCTAACATCTCTCCGTTCTGCTGATACTCTGCACTCGATTCTCAGTGGGAGGTGTTTGGTTTTCAGCACCACCCCTCGGATGTGTATTCATAACCAGCCATTTTGGCTTCTACCTCCCAGCAGTCAGTGCTTCTTAAAAATCTCTGCAGACTTGCATCTGCCTAGAGAATTCCTGAAAGAATTCACAGAAAGTGGTTAATTGTGGCTCTCTTTGGGGGACTTTGGTGGGAAAGAGATTTCACGTTCTGATGTTGGTAGCATACTCGAGGGAGGTGTACTCCAAAGTCATTTGACCAAAAGAAACAAAACAAAAACAAAAACAAAAAAAACAAAGTCATTTGACCATGTGGCTGTTTTGTTTGCATTGTAGCCACGATGAAGATGAAATCCGGCCCGTGCAACAACAGGACCTGCATCGGGCAATTGAAAAAATGAAGAAATCAAAGGATGCAGCATTTCAGAATGTTTTAACACATGTTTGTTTAGATTAAGAGTAAAGATCATTTGTACAGTTCAATGTGATCTAGTTTGATGCACTCTCTTACCTTCAGTGGAAAAAGAATGAAAAGATCAATGTTCTTCACCCAGTGAGAGAGTGAACTGTTCACAACACTGGTTTTATACTCTGAATTCTAAGTTATTGAGATATAGTTATTATATAAGCGGTATTACTACTTGTCAGAAATCATGAGGAGGAACAATTTAATCCAGCCCGAGGGGGTGCTCGTGTTTGACCTCCGTAGCCATATGTTGCAGCCTCAGAGCATCTAGCTGGTCTCAAGGATGATGCATTGAGTCATTCGGGAGAAAGGGGGGTGTGGGTAAGTGCTGATGTCTCAACCTGTGAGAGTGTGTGTGTGTGTGTATTAAATGTATATATTCACACATTTTATATTGATATTCTGTAGATATGTTTGAATATGGAAACTTTTTTTTACCCCAACTACTGAATCAGAAAGTACCAAATAGTATATGGCAAAACGGAGATATATGGTTGTGTCTAAAGGTACAGTGATTCAGCCATTTCCAGTTGTTTCCACTTATTTCAGCCTTTTTTTGTTTTTGTTTTTTTTAAGTCGACCATTTCTCTGCAGTGGAATAGTTGGAGCCGGCCACATCTCCGTTTCTGGTTGTGGCTCCGTTATTATGGTCGTCAGGATAATCAAAAATACTTGCTCAGTGATCAACATCGAATGATTGGCAGGCAGTCGCGTGATCAACACTGATTTCACCTCTTTCTGGAACCACACTGAGTTAGAGACATGTTTTAAATCGATGCCTACGGATGGATTGAAAGCCTTGCCCAAGAATGGCTTTGAAAACCACAGTGCCATTCAGTACATGTATGTGACTTTCCTTTCTTCGTTTCATGTGACATAGTTCTGTTGTAACCATGGTTATTTAATGTCATTTTAAAGTTGTATGTTCTTTAATTATGGTCAAATATAATTTGGTCATCGAAATGAAATGATAGTTTAAAACAAGTAGCTGTTACTAAATGTGCTAAAAATACTCATTTTATGACTTTAATTTTTAAAGTTTTCTTAGCATATTATGAATTGTGCCCTAGTTAGTACAAATATACACATCCGAATCCCCATACTGTATCCGTGGTCATCCGATGCTATGTGCCCTACATAAGAAACATTTTTTGTCCAAAACTTCACTAACCAGAATTCTATTACAGGCACTTAAAATCACCGCATGAGGAAAATAGCACAATAAAATCTTGAGGTGCCTTCTGTGAACCATCTGAAAGATTAAATTATTTTTGTTTTTATTGTATTTCTTTGTAAGTCTTTACTCATGAGTTATTGGATTAATTTATTTGCTAGGAAGTCCCTCACGGAACCTGTTGGAGGGTTTATTCCATTGTGCTTTGAATGATGGGCGGGACAGGGGTTGCAGGGACGCACTCTGGACAACAAAAAAAAGCAAGTCCTGAGGATTGTGAAGATGATCGAAAATTGGCTGCAGAACACAAGACACCAAAAATAAAGTTTCGTCTCCATTTTTGATGACTGTATTGTACTATTATTTTATAAATAATGCAATAAAGAGGTCCCTCTTTATCAATTTTTCTCTACTTGTTTTTTTTCAGGTATGTAAAATTGGGGTGTTTTTTTTTTTTTTTAGTCCATAAACTTTGTCCTCTGAGTATCTTATTTCACTGTGTAGCTTTTACACTCTTGTAATGTGCGTTCTAGTATCCAGTCATTATTGTGTCTCTGTACAGGGTTCGGTAATGACTTAATTTTAATCTGAAGGCACATACTGATACAAAATAAGATGCATCACATCCTTTCTGAAATTCAGAGTATCCGGTAGTACAGTTTATCATGGTTTTAATCACCAAATAAAGTTAGAGAAACACACTAATCCCATCCGCCGTGACTCGTAGGCATCTTAGGGCCTGAAGGTAATCGAGGACACTTTCTTATATCACCCTGAAGAACTGTGCTTGTTGTAGACAGGCCTTCGACGCAGGTCGTTGGGTTCGAGGTTCTTGATACACCCTCGTGGGTGGTGGTTCCGAGTACCAGCTGTGGAGTCGGACCGCCTGGGTCTAAATCCAGGCTCCCCGTTAACTAACCCTGTGCCCGTGCATCAGTCACCTAACGTCCCTGAGCCCCCGCTGCTCATTTACAACACGGAGCTACGGTGGCACCCAGCGAAGGGGCGGTGTGGGGAGCTGGCGCGGCGAGGCGCTGCTCAGAGTGGGGCCCTCAGTACTGGTTGTATTACTTCTGCACACTGGTGTCTGCCAAACAGCCTGTTTTTGAGAAAGAAAACAGCCTCTTTTCAGTAACAGAGACTCTCTCTTTTTTAAAATTTTATTTATTCATGAGAGGCACAGAGAGAGAGGCAGAGACCCAGGCAGAGGGAGAAGCATGGGACTCGATCCCAAGACCCTGGGGTCACGCCCTGAGCCGATGGCAGACGCTCAACTGCTGAGCCCCCCCCCCCCCCCCCCCGGCGTCCCTATAATTCTCTCTCTAGCTTCTCTTCCGGTCAGAGTATGGGCTAGAATTGCGATACGCCGAGCGTGCATCCGGCCCCGAAGCCTAGAGTCCTTCCACTTAGAGCAGACCTCGGAGGACGTCCGCCGAGTTTGCCGGCCGTTCAGCCGTCAGGGTTCGCGGACCTGCTCAGAAGTTCGAGCCCTCTTCACGTGTACAGGGGGAAGTTGCATCCGACGCCTCACGTTCATGAAACCCCTGAGGTGCGTGGCACCGACGCGGGACGCAGCTGCAAGCAGACCCAGAGGTCCAGTTAGCAAAGGAAGAGCAGCCTGGGCCGCGCTGCTGGAGACGTGGACGCTTCCCGCAGCGTGAGGGGTCGGTGGCAGAGCGCGCTGGGAGTGTGTGTCCGTGGCGACCGGGAATTGGCGGTTCCTGCCCCGGAGAACACTTGTAGGCACCAGCTGCTGCTGGACACGCGGCGGCGGGGCCGGTGACGCTGGTGGACCGTAGCCGGGACGCCGTGTGCCGGCCTGACCGCCGGCTCCAAACCAGAGCCAAAGCCCCAGCGAGACCATCAGCGACACGCGAGCCTCGGAGCTGAGGCTGCAACACTGTCGTGTCTCCGAGAGGCGTAGCTTCCGTGGAGCGGCGAAGGTACTCGAGTGGGCTCGGTGACCTGTCATCCGGTGAAGCAAACTCCGCAGACGCGTCGGAGGGAGACGAGCGTTGCCTACGGGGCCAGAGGCTCAGTCTCGGAAGAGGGCCCGGCCAGTCCTGCCGCGAGCCACCCACCAGCAATCGGGCCCCCCCGAAGGCTGTGGGAGCCTCTGAGCTCAGCAGGAAGTTTAAAGAACGACTTAGGAAGGTCCCGAAGGCTTTGTAGCAGGACTTGCTCAAGAATCTTTGCCTTTCTTCCTCCGTTGGATTAGGTAGGTCCATTGGTCTTTACATTGCCCCGTTCTTGAATCCTGCAAGGAGGGGCGCGAGCGCAAGTCAGAATCCCTGCTCGCGGTCCTGGAGCTGCGGGGACGACCCCCAGGAACCGTGGCCCGAACGGGGCACAGCGGGTACCTGGATGTCCCCACCCTCAAGGCTACATGCTCAAGACAGCAGTATTTCGACCAAAGGAGATGGAGAGCGGCGGCGGAGGCGGCTGGCCAAGTAAAAAATGACAAATGACAGCTGGTCGCAGGGAGCCATACGTCGCGCTCAGTGGAG
Source organism: Canis lupus dingo (assembly GCF_003254725.2). Lineage (NCBI taxonomy): Eukaryota > Metazoa > Chordata > Mammalia > Carnivora > Canidae > Canis > Canis lupus. The sequence continues at coordinate 36,999,032 of NC_064268.1, read as the reverse complement.
GTGGTTCTCTGACTCGCGGGCGTAGCGGAGTGTGAGCTGAGCCTCCAGGGACTGCTCCGTCGCAGCCCGCAGGCCGGGGCCTTCACCTGATGCTGGAGCGCACCTGGCGTGTCCAGCTCTAGCGGAGTGAGCACTTTCCATTTGTGATCTATTCTGTTCCAGGTAACGGGTACAAACAGAACACGGGCCCGGAGTCCAGTGTTGGGTTTTGCTTCACGTCCAAGGAGTGCGCACCTTCCCCGTGACGGGCAGCTGTGGCGCAGGCCTGGTGGCCCCGCTCCCGGAGGCCGGCCGCGCCGGGTGTGGGCTGCGGGGAGTCGGCCGGGCCTGGGCCCCCCAGCCCCCCACTGCACCCCCGCCCTGTCCGGCAGCAGCCTCTTGCTGGCGGCCGTTCAGGCGTTGCGAGGGCTCAGGTCGCACGGGCTCTGGCGGCCGGTCACCAGGAGCACGCACAGGACTTAGAGCCCCCCGTTCACCACGTACGCCGGGGGCCCGGGGAGGGGACTGTCACCTGGCGGATGGTTTGTGAAGGTGATGTGTCTCTAGCTCTTGCAGCTGGTTGACGTCCCTGCGTCCCCGCCACATCTCCGCTGAGGCAGGCCTGCCCTTCCACACGCCACGGCCAGACGCAGGGGCCTCGCCCGCCGCGTACACGGGCGCCCGGCCTCCCACTCCCCTGCAGGCCCCATCTCCCCCCCCAGAGGGCAGCTGGTGAAGGGCCCCGCACCCACTCTTCCCGGCTAGTGGGAAGCATCACTTTTATTCTGCCTCGGTTTTCCCTTGTCACTCTGCGAGTGAAGGCCGTTCATGTCCTCCCACTTTCTAGCACAATTCTGTCATGTGAAGTTCATTTCCAACTTTATAGGTTTCGATCCCAGCTGTGAAACTCTTATACATACGTAATATAATTTTACACGTGTGTGTGCACGCCACCTAGATCTACGGCCTGGTAGCCTTGGGCAAAGTCTGTTTCCTTGAGCACCTGCTCCCTGGTCTGTGAATAGAAATCAAACCGTGTACCTTCTGGGATCGTTTTAGGAATCCTATGGAAGTGCTTTGGGAGCTAGGAAGCGAATACGGCTGCAGGCGCTCGTGTGCTTAGGAAAACCCTCTCCTGTGGCCCACTTCTAGGCTCACTTTGTGTGTACGGGGGTGGGCATGCTGCCGTAGGTCCCTAAGCCTACCTTCCCGCCCCTGCTCACACGTGGTGGCAGTGGTGGCCATACTGCGGGACAGGGCGGGACCCCCGGCCATGCTGACTGACCATCGGCCCTCCTAGTCGAGGCTCTGTCAGCTGCCGGTGGGTGTCAGCCTTGGTGGATGAGGCGCAGGTTATGAAATAGGCCATCAGGTGCCAGGTTGCAGGTGCTGCGTGGGCCCCAAGGCTTCTGCGTACTCAACGGGTTTATTTCCCCGACTTCGGGAGTTGGAAGCTTGCTTTATTGTTTACGCAAAGATCTGGTACTTTCTAGAATTGCTTTTTACCCTCGGAGGACAGGATGGGGATGCAGCCTCCCTAGTGGCTCACGGGACTAATACCCTTCATGAATGTAGGTTCGTTTTGGTGAACACACTTGTAGGAGCCAATCTTTAAACAAGTCCAAAATACCAAATCCGGATGCAAGCTGGGTACGTAAGAGCAGCCCACTGTTATGTCAGCATGTGGGGAGCTGAATTTTACCTTTGAACAATGTCTGGAAAGCAGGCTTATGAAGTGCATATAAAGCAAGATTTTTTTCTTTCCAAATAAGTGAGAGGCCCAATAATAGTATTCATCCAAGACCCAAATGCATGCAGCGGGGAGGAAAAAGAAGTTTTCCATATCCTGGTCCTTGGTGCGTGCTGCTAGTGAGGACGTGCTTAGGTGGTGGAGACCTGCATCCAGCTCAGGCGAAAGGGGGCCCTTCTCCCGTCAGCCCCCCACACGCCGGAGCACTGGCCGCCCTGGGGCCGCCCTGGGGCGCCCACCGTCAGGAAAGTGCTGGAGAGCAGCAGCAGCCCTGACCGCCGACGCGACAAACTCCAACTTGCTCTCCCCAGGGGACCAGGATGTCTCTCAGCGCCGATAGGTTAGCAGGCTGCGCCCTCACCTGACCCAGTGACCTGCAGGGGCCCCTGGGGACGGTCCCCACCTGTGCAGCCTGGCATCCCCCTCGGCACCTGCATCTTCATGTCCTCACCCACTTCCTGCCCTACTTTGTCCTCCTACCGCCCAGGGAACCAGGCAAGGCTCTGGGTGTCAGGAGGGGGGCGGCAGGTGGCAGCTCTGGGCGGCTGTTCCCCGGTGGGACCCCGAGGGCCGCAGCAGGGAGGAGAAGCAGCCCATGGCCCGATGCCTGGGGTCCCGGGGGGGGCAGGTTCCCCTTCTCACCGCAGAGCACCCATGGAGAGGGGCTCAGAGCCACGCAGGACCCTGCCTGGGGGTGCTTGGGGCGGCGGGTGAGCTTCGGTCAGATCCTCGTGCCCCGTGGACATTAGGAGCCCCCCCGCCCCCGCAGCCCCGCGGACATCAGGAGCCCCTCCCTGGTCCCTGGCCAGGCCCTGGTCCGTGTCACAGGCACAAAAGACACCACTTTCACTTTGAGGCATTTATTAAAACAGAAGCATCACTGGTACAGAGAAATAGTCATTTGCACTAAGTGCGGTATGAAGAGCAGAAAAGCAGTTTTAAATAGATCTTTAAAAAATCACAAAATATATCGATTAAGGCACTTTGTCCCTTCTCATGGTTTCAATAAATACGCTGTTCTCTAAAACTGGCAGTGAGGCCTCCGAGGGGCCCGACTGGACTGGGAGAGGCAGTCGTGCGCTGCTGTGGCCGTTGTGTGTCATTGATTTCCAGAAGAGCTTTCATTAGCTAAGATCAGTGTTTTTTTTGTTTTGTTTTTAACTGAGAATATGACAAAAATCACAGTTTTCTCTTTGCAGTTTGTCTCTTCCAGAGAGACCCAGCTACGAGGCTACAGTGTCCTCACATGTTCTCCGCAGCGAGGAATCGGGATCAGGGCCGGGGGGCACCCGCCAGGAGGTGCAGCCAAGGACGTTAGCTGTGGGCACCGCGGGAGTCTTTGGAGCAGCGAGGTCAGCAGGGTCAGGGACTCTGGGCCTGCGGCCTCCAAGAGACTGCTGGGTACGGGCCTGGTGTGCAAGGAGCTTGGCTAAGCAGCGGGGGCCGGGGCAGGGGCGGGGGCGGGGGCGGCCCCTGTGCTGCACGGTGTAGACGCAGCACCAGGCTGGGGACCAAGCTCCTCGGGGCCACCAGAACTTCCTCATGACGCCAACTGAGTTTGTGCAACGTGCTCAGCGGCTGGGCCCTGGGAGCCCGGGCACGGGCCGTGGGAGGCGGAGCCCCCCCAGGAGCCACACCCCGCGTAGGGCGGAGAACGGCCCTTTGCCCTCGGTCACCTGGACACGGGAGGTTGGGCGGATGGGCTCCGCTGTGGCCGTGGGCACGGCCCGACATACGCTTGGCGTGTTGGCCACCAGGGCTTTAAGGAAACCGGGGACCCGCCGAGGCCCGCGCCGTAGGGGACACACGGCGGCTGGCCCTGCAGGGCTCCCGCCCCGGCCTGCCCTGCTCCGGGGGCTCCGTCCCACCCTCGTCTCTCTGGGGCCGGCCCTAAATTAGCAGACGATCTCTAGCTCATCCTAAAACCCGCAATCAGCCACCGCGAAGCCGTTGTGCACAGAGCGTCTAATCACAGAAATGGGGGGGCCAGGGCGGCGGGAAGAGGGCGCGGCCCGGCGCCTCAGTCGCGCTTCTCCAGGGAGCCGTAGTAGTCGGTCAGCACCTTCCAGGCCTTGGGCGCCATGAAGCCGTCGGGGGGGTTCTCGCCTTCCCGCGCCAGCTTCCTCATCCGCGTCCCCGAGATGAAGTCGAACTCGTTGTGCCTGTCACGGGGGGCCACGCAGCGCACAGCGGGTGAGTCACGCGCGCCCCAGAGACACCCCGGGGGGGCTGCAGGCCCTTCCTGCAAACAGCTGCGCCTCTGGAAGGGGCGGCTCGCTCGCCCTTGGGCACAGGGGCCTGCAGAGGAGGGGACCCGGCGCAGCGGGACTCGGGGCCCTTCTGGGCCCTGCTGTGCCCGCGGGGAGGGTCACCTGCCGCCGCCGCTCCGGGAGCAGGGAGCTGGCCCGGCCCCGAAGTCCCCCCGCGGTGCAGGTGCGAGGGGGACGGGGAGGGAGCCTGAGGGCCGCGGACGGACGCGCAGGGGCCCGGACCTCCGGGGGCACGAATCGGGGCGCCTGTCACGGTAGGGGCCCCGCCGCGGTCCGGGAGCCCGGAAACCTACCTCGCCGGGTCGTAGAAGTCCATGGCCTTCTTGGCTTTGTTGTAGGCCGCCACCCGGAACGGGATGATTTCCACGGAGGTCAGGCCAGGGGCCATGCTCAGGACCTTGCCCCCGTGGCTGGGCTCGTACAGGTCTTTCTTAGTCTCGGGGTGCGGCATCCCTGCGGGGTCCCGGCCCACGATATAGAAGTTCACCCCTGCAATCATCCGGGACCTGCAGTGCCACTGGACCTGGGGACGGCACGTGGGAGCCGGTCAGCGCCCGCCGACTCCTGGGTCCCTGCTCACAGACTCGCTCGGCTCTGCCCTGGGAGTGACCCCGGGTCCCGGGATCGGGTCCCGCGTCGGGCTCCCCGCGGGGAGCTGCTTCTCCCCCGGCCCGGGCCCCTGCCCCCTGTCTCTGGGTCTGGGTCTCCCAGGAATACATGAAACCTTTTATTTTAGAAGGTTGGAAAGAGAGAGCCTGGAAGGTGCCGGCGTCTGCTCAGGGCCCTCCGACGTGAGCGGGAGCCCCCCGCCCCCCGCCCCCGGCCGCGCACCTCCGTGGGGCCGGCGTACAGCATCGGCGACGGGAAGATGGCCACGATGGTGGACGAGGGGTCCAGGACGCCCTCCTCCAGGACGGCCGCGTGCTGCTTCATGCGCCACTCGAGGGGCACGTCGTCGTCCTTGGTCCAGCCGCCCAGCGGGTGCAGCAGGAGCACGGGCTGCTTGTAGCCCCGGTCCAGGAGCCTGCGGCGTGTGTCCTGCATGAGCAGGGCGTGCCCGTTGTGCACGGGGTTGCGCAGCTGGAAGGCGAACACCGCATCTGGGACGGGAACACGCGAGGCCGGTGAGCAACGCACGTGGGCCCCTGGCCGCCGCCCCCGGTAAAGCCAACCCGGCCTTGCGGCCCAAGGGGAAGGCAGGGGGGCGGCTCTGGCCTCGGGGTGGTGAGTTCGAGCCCCTCGGCGCGCGTGCAGATCACGTAAAAATAAACATAAAACATTCTTAGAGGAAAGGAAACCGCTCCGTTTACTGTGCACTCACTAGGCCACTTGCTTTTGAAAACCATCCTCGGTCTCCACCGGAGTCCCCGGGGGTTCCTTGCTTCCTCGGAGGGGCCCACGGGCGGGACACAGGCAGGAAGCCCTAACGGGGAGCCGGCCCCACAGAGGAGCCCCTGGGGGCCCGGGGGCTCCCCCGCCCAGGTTGTGCTCGCTCTCCTCCGTCTCTCACTCTCTCTCCCTCCCAAAGAAATAAATATAATCCTTAAAAAAGAAAAAAGAAAGGAAGCCGCGTGCTGCCAAGCGTGGCTCAGGCTGAGCCGACCCTGCGTCTCCGCCCGCGACAGTCTCTGCGACCTAAAGACCTAAAAACAGATTTCACCTTCACTGCAAAAAAAAAAAAAAATCTTCAAAACAACTCTGCTTGGTGGTGGGCTCCTGAGAGGCTTCATCGTTCCTTCTGGAGTCCATGAAATGGTGTAAAACACCATCATGATCCTATGATCCTATCCTGACTTTTTCTCTCCCCTTTTCAAAACTGCATGAAAGCCTTCCGGCCTCTGGGTCTCACCGCGTCCCCACGAGGCACCTGTCACCTCCGGGGTGGGGCGCGCCAGAGACCCCCGCTTCTAGACACAGAGGTACCTTGCGGTTTTAAGAACAGTTTTTATCATTTATTGTGTTTCCCCAAACTATGCTGCACCTGCTGCTCTGCAATTTGTGTTTATGCCTGATAAACACGCGGCGGGTATTTCTCTGCGTGGGGGCCCACGTCTAAGCGCCGCACGCTCTCCCTGCACGTGATGTACTCCACCCTCCAGGATGCAGCACCTGGGGTCGGCACGCACCCGGACGGGGCCTTCGAGCCTCCCAAGACTATCGACGTGCGGTTCCTGGTGTCTCCGACCGTAATCAGAGGGTGGCGAGGAGCCCCAACCGGGACCCGGGGGCCCCGACCTACCGGCGTTCATCTCTTTACACTTCTGCTTGAGCTCCAGGGGCGTCAGGCGGTACTGGTCCAGCCCATCGTTCCAGCGTATTCTCTCCAGCACCTGCAGGTCTCCACCAACCAGCCAATCCCCACTTTCCATCACCATCTGGAAAGACCATTGGTCAAGTTGTTAGACAGGAGTGTCGACTTCTAGTTTGTCTGAACAACGTTTTCTCAGACTTTTTGGTCTCTCGAGTCCCATACACATAATCTCCGTTTTGGGAGAGAGAGAGCGGGGCAGGGGCAGAGGGCGAAGAAGAGCCCCAGCAGCGTCCCCACTCAGCACCGACCCACGACCTGAGCCCAAACCGAGAGTCGGACGCTTAACGCGCAGAGCGCCCCGGGCCGGGTGCCCCGTCCCCAAGAACACCCTTGGCGGAAGGCGGCCCCGGTTTCCTGCGCGAGCCTGGCGGTGAGGGGTTCGAGCCGCGCGGAGCCGGGGCGCCCGGCCGAGAAGGGGCAGGTCGGGGTCGGGGCCCCCGCCTCCCGAGCCTCCCCGGGGACCGCGGCTCGCACACTCCTGACGCAGCGGCGCTCCCTGGACTGGCCTCTCGGGCCCGGGTGGACACGCGGGGTTGGCCGGGCGGGTGGCTCTCCAGCAGGTGACGCCCGCTAAGCTCAGCCTGGAAGGAGGCGCCCGCAGGCGGCTTCCTCCCTAGTTCTCTCCGATTCGAACGTGCAGAGAGCAGCAGTTCGCAGCCTCATCCACGTCCAAGGCTAAGCACAGGCCGACTCGCTGAAAGCTTCTTTTTCTCGAACCGTCTTCGACTAGGGCGCCCAGACCCCTCGATGGGGAAAGAAGGGCGTCGAGGAAACCGGACGCTCACACGCAAAGGACTAGAGCGAGAGCCTTGCCGTGCAGCCTGCGAGGAAATGCACCCCACCCGGGCTAAGGCCCTGCACGCGAGCTCTGAAACCTCGAGGTTCCTGGAGGAGGGAGACGCGGGGGTTACCCCCAACGCCCTCGCCTGGGAAGGAGGCTCTGGGGAGCAGTGAGCGGGGCTGGTGCTCGGGGGTCCGCCTGCAGGTGGAGGTCATGGCCTGTGCACCTGCAGCTCCAGAATTCCCCGCACTGCGCCTCCTCCGCCGGCCTGCCTTTCTGGGGGGGGGGCGGGGGTGAGGGTCACAGAGCCGGGCAGCCCTGGTTCTGGGGACCCACCAAGTGAGCGGGCTCTGCGGCGGGCGGCCGGGGTCTCTGACCTCCAGCCCAGGGCGCCCCCGCGGCGCAGGGAAGTCCGCGCACAGCAAAGGCGGGTGGGTTGCAGGCCAGGAGCGCACTGTCCCCACAGCACCGTGTCCTGGCACAGAACCTAGGGGTTCGGACTGACCTTCCAGGTCACGCTCCAGGCGCCGCCGGCCGAGACCAGGACAGAACACGTGCGGGCTTCCCTTGTGCCCACCCTGGCCCCTGCCGGGGGTGGGGGGGACTGGCGGGAAGAGTGGGCGCCCGAGGGGAAGGGTGGGACGGAAGGACGAAGACCCCCGGTTATGTCCCAGGGGTGCGGTAACCCGTGGTGGACGCGAGGGGGCTCCCGCTATTGCTCTGTGGGGCGGGGGGGGGGCACCTTCCCCCAACGTGGTTCCGCCTCAAGATGCTGAACCAATGCTTTTGGCATTTCTGGGGTGGGACAAAGGGCGTCTGTGTCCCCGGGCGCTCCAGCTGTCCCCAGGCCGGAGCTGTGGGTACAACAGCAGGAGAAATCATTGCCCGAGAGCCTCCCGAGGCTTCTCATCCGGGCGACTGGGGGGGACGTGGAGGTCGGGCCTGAGGGTGGGAGGACGAAGGTCAGCCTCCCTTCTCGGGTCACCAACCGCAGTGACCACAAAGAAACACGGGCCCACCAAGGCCCAGAACACAAGTCCTCCGGCGGCCCCGGGTCCGGCAGCTTCGAGGCCAGCCGGGGCCTCGCGGACCACCCGACAGACGACCCGGCGCCGGTGCGCAGGGCGGGCACTGCAGCCAGCGCGGGGCTCTGTGCTCACTAACCGCCGGTGTCCGGGCCTCGACAGAGCCCTTCCCACCTTTGCCACACTACACGCGGCGAGAAACAAGACCAAATATTCGCTCAACAGATTCCAGTAGGTTCGTTCCAACATCCACTCTGCAGGGCCAGGAGCCGGAAGAGGTCCTGGAGTCACGCGGACTCTGGCGCCTCCTTGGACGTGGCTCGTAACGGTTCCACCCTCCGGCTCTGCTCTGGGGTGGGGGACGGCTTTTCCCTTCAGTGTCACAAACTTTCCTTTATGGGAAATGAGGTGCGCCCAGCAGCCCACGATAGTCCCACCCCCACCTCCACCCCCACCGAGCAGAAGTCAGGAGGAGGTTTCGCCGAGTTTGCCTTTGGGCAGGACAGACTCAAAACGATCCCCACCAGAGGGTTAGGATCTTAAACATCCACCGATGAAAATGTGCTATTTCCCCCCGAAACTCGGCCACTATCCGCGCTGATTTTCGTTTACTGAAGGGATGTCACCGACCCCCGCAACTGGCCACAGAGCACGCGCTTGAGTCTCTTTCGGGCTGTTGGCCGGACCCATGCCCCAGTGAATTTTCGAGACGGAGAGCACGGCAAGCTCCGGTTTGGGGGCACAGCCGTGGCTCTGATTTCTGGTCTTTACTCAAGACGCCAGACCAAGTCACCCACCCGGGGCAGCTGTGTCCCTCCCACTGAGGGAGCCAGCCTGGCAGCATCTGGCGACCCAGCGGGTCGTTCAGAGCGGCCCTCAGACGGAAACGCACCTCTACCCCTTTCTAAAAAGATCTCCGAAGGCAAGGGCTGCCAGGCCTCCACCTGACCCCGGCCTTTCCCAGGCCCTCGTGATGGGATAAAAAGGAAAGAGACCAAGAAAGCCCTCCCACGGGTCTTGCCGCCTACCTTGATATGCGGGTGTTTCGCACACATCGTCCCCCACACGCGGGAACACCGCTCCTCCTTCCTGTGTTCGTAGAACTCGGGGTCCCGTAAGATAGCCACTCGCCGTCCCTCGTACGTCAGGACAAACTCGCTGCACCCCTCCAGCCGCGTCTTGTCGTCCGCAGACACGGGCAGTACGATGGGGATGCTCATGTTGATCACCCCATCTGTAGGAAGAGCCAGGTGACCAGTGACCATGGGATGCCAGGTGTGCTGTGCTTGAAGGGTGCGCACAGCGTCCATCCCAAACCTTCCCTGCAAAGGGCAGGAAGCCCTCAACCCCACACGGCTGCGTTGGCCACACCAACTTCTCGAGAGTCTGGGATGACAAGTGCCTGAGATGCTCCTCAACGCAAGAGACGGGGCATTTGTGCTAAGTGGGCTGAGTTTCAAGTCGCGGAGGTGGCTTCAGGGAGTGATCTAATTTGGGGGATGAGGAAGGGGCATCTCCCTTCTGAGTTCCCTTTTGAAAGCGTGGTCCTGACCTCAACACACCGGAGAGTGTGATGACTTTAAGAAGCCAATTACACAAAACTAAAGGCTGGCCAACAAACCCAGACAAAAACCTTCTAGTCTTTCTTGGAAATGAACCTTGTAAGAACATTGGCAAGTCTCTTATATTATCTCTTTAGGCTCTAATTGTGCTACCGACACACCTGTCCTGAAAGAGAAAACAAAACTCAGACAACGAACACTAGCAGAGAGGACCCCAGGCCAGCGGTCCTGCCGGCGTTGTCAGTCTACTGTGGTCCCGGCTCAGCATCACCTCTTACACGGCGCTGAGAACACTCCCCGGGGGATCACAGCCCTTGCTAGCTCAGCTGCAGTCGGGACCCGTCAGTCAGAAAACACGGAGGAGGGAAAACCATGTAAGGCTGATTTACTAAAGTTCCCGCATTGACTTGGGAGAGTGATCACACTCCTCCCCCCTCTACGCTAAGTATCTTGCTCTAAAAGGATCGTAAGTAAAAAAAAAAAAAAAAAAAAAAAAAAGGATCGTAAGTAAACCAGCATTCTGGGTCCTCAGGAAAAAGCACAACTGGGCCTTCCTTTTTTTTTTTTTTTTTGTTGCAGGAGTAGAATTCAGTGATTCATCCCTTACGCACAACCGCCAGTGCTCATCACAAGTGTGTCCCCCAATCCCCATCCCTCACCCGCCTGTCCCCTGCCCACTCGCCTCCAACAACCCTCAGTCTGTTCTCTATCGTCAAGAGTCTCTTACGGTTTGCCTCCCCCTTGTTCCCCCGCCCCCGTGTTCATCTGTTTTGTATCTTAAATTCCACACAGGAGTGAAATTGTACAGTATTTGTCTTTCTCTGACTTATTCCACTTGGCATTGTACTCTCGAGATCCACCTGTGTCATTGCGAATGGCGAGATCTCGTTCTTTTTTATGGCTTTTTTATGGTTTTTTTTTTATATTCCATTATATATGATGTGTGTACACCGCATCTTCTCTGTCCACTCATCAGTCAACAGACACTTGGGCTGTTCCCACAGCTCGGCTGTTGTAGATAAAGCCGCTGTAAACACCGGGCCGCACGTGCCCCTTTGAGTCCGTACCTTCGTATCTTTGGGGTAAATCCCCAGCAGTCCGATTGCTGGGTCCTAGAGCAGCTCTATTTTTAACTTTTTGAGGACCCTCCACACTGTTTTCCAGAGTGGCTGCCCCCGTCTGCATTCCCATCAGCAGTGCAGGGGGTCCCCCTTCTCCCCATCCTCGCCAACACCTGTCGTCTTGTGGTGTTAATTTTAGCCATTATGGCAGGTGGGAGGTGGGGTCTCATCATGGCTTTGAGCTTAACTAGGCTTTTTTTTTTAATTTTTATTTATTTATGATAGTTACAGAGAGAGAGAGAGGCAGAGACACAGGCAGAGGGAGAAGCAGGCTCCATGCACCGGAAGCCCGACGTGGGATTCGATCCCGGGTCTCCAGGATCGCGCCCTGGGCCAAAGGCAGGCGCCAAACTGCTGCGCCACCCAGGGATCCCTTAACTAGGCTTTTTAAAAGGAAAACAGGAATGATGAAAACAACACCAGCGATAAACGATACCTTCAGAACTCCACCTTTCCATCTGGTAAGATGTAGAAGTTTATGTATGTGCGTATGTTTATTCTCGGTTCTATAACTATCAATCATCATAGCCTGAAATCAAATTCATGCATAATCAAACCAAGCACAATCCAGCCAGGTGCCTCCGTTTAAATTGCACCTAAAATCAATTAATTTATCCTTTGACAATTAAAAATGTCTTATAAATGCAATAGGGAAAAAAAAAATCCAGATTTGCAAACTGAGGACCAACACTCAGCAGAAGTAATTAGCAGAAAGGATCATGCATTTTTTTTTTAAGTCTCAGGGACAGAATGTACAACAATAATTTAGAAACGAGTTTACTTTGTCAGCCAAATACGACATTATAAACAACAGCTGCATCTGATCCAGAAGTTTCCTGTTATTTGGACTCTAACAGAAGAATTTGGCATTATTATTCAATTATAACTGATGGATCATGAACTGTTAACAATTTCAACTGATTCATTTGGATTTTTTTTTTTAATTATGTTGTTAACCATTTCCAATTAATGTAAGTATCTCATTATAATGATTTAACTACTTGGAAAGTTGAAGTACATACCAGGAAGGGCCATGCCTAGAGAGACACAAACACAAGAAACATGTTTTCAGCTCTCCACCGAGATGATCTTAAAGCAACAATGTCAGAGAACAGATTCCTACTACAACACGCCCCGCATACGACGTATAAGATGTCCCGGGCTCCTTGCTACTGCTCTAAAGAATATACGACAGCAAAAAACTAGTGAAACCAGAATTTGTACCGAATGTTGCTCAGGGCAATCCAGAAGCATGACTCTGATGATTATCTGTTTTGAAATAATTATAACACATGTCAGTAGCACCTCCAGCTTCAGCGAAGAGTCGTCTCTCACACATACGTGACGCTACGACTACTATTCAGGAGTCCCAAACCAGGCCCTGGCAGGTGAAGAAGCTAACTGCTACTGGAACATTCTAGAATCCCAGACGTGGGACGCCCGGGTGGCTCAGTGGTTGCACATCTGCCTCCGGCCCAGGGCGTGATCCTGGAGTCCCGGGATCAAGTCCCATGTCGGGCTCCCTGCGTGGAGCCTGCTTCTCCCTCTGCCTGGGTCTCTGCCTCTCTCTCTCTCTCTCTCTGTGTCTCTCATGAATAAGTAAATAAAATCTTTAAAAAAAAAAATCCCAGACGTTTTAGAGGACATGGAAGTAAACCTCGCAGAGCAAGTACAGAAACTGGAACCAGAATAGCTTGGATTTGAATCCAGGCTTCACGTGAGTTACTAATATCCTCAAAGTAGTGCTATCTGGATTGAATGTGACCCTGCGTCCAACGCTGGGGTCAGAACACATTGGGGCTGAATAAATGGCGGTGGTGGATATGGGAAGTCAGCGCTGGGGGCGACTTCTCGTCAAATGGTCAGGTCTCGGGGATCCCTGGGTGGCGCAGCGGTTTAGCGCCTGCCTTTGGCCCAGGGCGCGATCCTGGAGACTCGGGATCGAATCCCACGTCAGGCTCCCAGTGCATGGAGCCTGCTTCTCCCTCCGCCTATGTCTCTGCCTCTCTCTCTCTCTGTGACTATCATAAAAAAAAAAAAAAAAAAAAAAAAACACCAAATGGTCAGGTCTCGTGAGGCCTCGGTGTTGTGACTCTGCTTGGATGCCACCCGTCAAGAACGTGAGTTTGAGGTTCCATTTTCCATCTAGATGAGATATTCACGGCTGGAAGATGGGTGACAGCCTCCAACTATCTGTCCAGTGGAAAGCAAGGTGGTGAAATGAACCAACATGAAAGTAGGTCCTTCGGTGACATTGGGACTAACCTCGTGTAATCGTCAGAAACACTTAAAAAAAATGTTTTTTTTCTTTTCCTTTTGGATTAAGTAGCCTTTTTTTTTTTTTTTTTTTTTTGGCTCTTCTTTGTTTTGCTTTTTAACTTCAGGGGAACTTTTGAGAAAATTAAAACCAACAAAGTCTTTTTGGGAGACCCGGGCCAAATTTGAAAAGAGACGCTGCCTGCCGATTGCAGGTGATCAAGAAATGTGCAACTGTTTGACGGCAGATGACGCCGGCTACATGTCTGTGGCCCCAGAAACCAGATTTTCAGTCGGCGGCGACTCAAACTTCCATGAACTGATTAAAGTTAAATGATATCCCTATGAATGAATGAGAGCTCACTCGACCTTCTGAGATACACAAATATCACTTTTTTTGGACTTTAACTGTGTCCACACAGCGCAGAAGCCTCCAGGGAGCCGCTGGGACTGTCGTGCGGTGGGACGGGCGGTCCCTCCAGGTGCCCCCAGGCAGGGCCGCCGTGCGGGTGGGAGCCGGGCCGCGCCACCCCTCCCGGAGGAGCCCATCTTCATCCAGTTGCGCGCATGCATCGCTGCAGATCTCACTGACATGACAAATTATTTCGCTTTTTAACAAAGAGGCTAAGGGACCTGGGTGGCTCCGCCGGTGGAGCGCCCGACTCTTGGTGTCGGCTCAGATCATGATCTCAGGGTCCTGGGACCGAGACCCGCGTCAGGCTCCAGGCTCAGCGGCGTCTGCTCGCGACTCTCTCTCCGTCTCTCTCCGCCGCCCCCCAGATAAATAAACCACATGTTTTTTTAAGAGGCCGGACGATGACTGATGTGGGGAGAAGAACCCTGTACCGGGGCTCAGAACACGGGCCGTCCGGTGTGCAGGGCCAGTCTGCTGACACAGGGAACCTCTACTACGGGACCGTCGGGGTCATAGGCACAGCTGTCACTCGGGGCAGGGCCATGGGGCCGCCACCTCACTGGGCTCCGGAGCTGCTCGAGTCCCCACCACAATGTCCTGCCTCTGCACAGACAGACGGACACACGGCCGAGCGCAGAACGGTGCCTCCCCGGTGTCGGTTTCCGTTACTTGGGGTACAGAGGGGTGGGGGCGGCTTTGGGACGGCGGGGGGGGGCTTGCGCATCCTCAGGGCCCCCGGGGCTGCAGAGTCGGGTCCCAGACAGCTGACCCCAGCCGAGCGTCCCCGCCAGGAGCCGGGAGTCCGGGGCCCGAGGTGCGGCTGTCTGCTCCGGCGCGCGGTGGCCGCTCGCAGCTCAGGAAGGGACGCGAGGCCGCCTGCGTGTGGTCCCGGCCCAGCAGGCAAGCGTGGGGCTCGCAGGCCCAGCGCCCCAACATCCTCACGCGGCGGCGGGCGGGCCCCGGGGAGGCCGGCCAGAGGGGGAGCGGCCGCGGGGCCTCAGCTGGGGGCGGCGACACGGGGCCGGGACCTGCCTGGAGCCCGGCCGAGTGTCACAGGCTCGGTGCCGCCGGGCCACCACCCGCGGGGGCTCCCAATGCGTGGGCCCCGCTTGACGAGCTCAGGGTGCGGGGAGGAGGCGACCACAGGCCGGGCCCAGGACTCGGGGCCCCCGCATGGCCCGGGGGTGCAGCCCCTCTCACGTGCCCACTGAAGGACCCGGGCCCCAAGGTCCTTGCCCCGGCTGCCCGGCCGCCCCACAGCGCAGAGGGCTCCTGGCCACCCCCCTCCACCCCCCTCCCCCGGCTCCGAGCAAGTGGAGCAGGACGGACGGGACCCCCTGGCTTGGCCTGCCATGAACCCTTGGTTTTCGGATCCTTACTTTCACGTAGTCAATAATCCTTAGAGGCTAACAAAAAAAAAACACTTTTTTTTGCATTCCTAACGGTGGACCCTACACATGATGGAATCAGACCACCCCAAGCCCTCTAAGGATCCCCACAGTAAGACTGTGAACCAAGAATCGATACCAAAAATGAACATTTCCTGTTCCCGCGAACGCTGCCGATCACCAATTTTTTCCTCTAATAACGAGGAGGAAGAAACGAATCGGCAAAGCCCGTACCGTCCAGCAGGGTGTCGAAGTGGATGGCCTGCAGGTACTCCTTCTCCCGCATGAACCCCCGGAGGGGAGTGGCCCAGCCTTCGCTCAACACCTGGACCCACTGAAGATCCAGCTGCAAAACACAAAAGCAGGTGAACGTTTCCACGCGCCCTGTTCCTCCGCCTCCTGGCCCCAGGGCAGGCCCCTCTCATTCCGCCGTCAGGACAAGGAAGGCAGCTCCACTTTGAGGCTGACCCAGGATCTAGGGTGGGGGAGGCGGGTAGGCTGGAGTCCAGAACCTTCCTCCTGCAGAGTGGTGATGGAAGGTTGGGGTGACCCACCTGAACACCCCAGGGCGCACACGTCCTTATCATGTGCAACCGGGTTAACATTTGCTGTTCCTTCTTTCCCTTTTTTTTCCCTACAAAAATTCCGGTCTGGCCACATATTTTCACCAAATGTACTAGTTAGTTGAAATTGGGAAATCACTGACTCTCAAGGTCCAAAATTCTTAGCATGACACTGAAAGCCCTTCAGGCTCTGGCCCGCTGGCTCATTTTAGAGATTTCCACCTCCTCCCACCTGAAAATTCCTAGTCCTCCTTTAGGCCCCGAAGCATGGGTCACTGCTCTGAGGACATTTCCTGCCACCTCGAGACCCCCCTCCCCCAAATTATTAGAATATTTGAGCTCCTTTTGTACCTTTCAGCCCATTTGATTGCAACTCCCAGCACTGGGATTATAATTACGTGTTGCTCATTTGCCCGGAGCATTGGAGCACTCAGCACGTATTTTGTAGGGTCGGGGGGCTCTGCTTATAAATGTCATGACTTATTAGAGTATGAATGAGCTGACACAGGTTCCCAGCTTACTTCGCGTCTCATAAAAATGTCCGGGGTTTATGAGGGATCAACAAAAAGTCACTGGGGAAGATCTGACCGCTTGGTAGGGACCAACGAGTCCTGACCCACAAACAGGCAAAGGCAGCTGCTGTGCACTTGCTGGGGCTGCATCCTACACGGTCTGGGCAGTGAAACCAATGTGACCAAAGCGGTCCACACCTTGTCCTTTGGCCGGGCTATGCTCCCCCCCACCCCATTAGGAAAGAGTGGGATTTGCAGAGTAGAAAAAGATTCATATCACTTTAGATCAGGGTGGCTTTTTGTTTTCTCCAAATTCCTCCTCGATTGTCCAAAAACACACTTTTCTTTTCTTTCTTTTTGTTTTTTACTTGCACTCTGGACAAACTTCTCTCAGCGGCACCAACAAATCAATACTGCCCGGTGCCTGCCGGTTGGCATGACCGAAGATGCCAAGTTACCTTCCCAGCCTGCCTCTGCCCGTGGCATCGGTCAGCGACCTTGTGGCAGCTCTTGGTGAGAGATTTGCTGGGAAAGAGGTTCTAAAAAAAAAGGGAGTGGGGGAAAGGGGGGCGCCTCGGGGGCTCCGGGGTTGAGTGTCTGTCTGCCTTGGGCTCAGGGCGTGACCCCGGGGTCCCGGGATCGAGTCCCGCATCGGGCTCCCCGCAGGGAGCCTGCTTCTCCCTCTGCCTGGGTCTCTGCTTCTCTCTCTGTGTCTCATAAATGAATGAATAAAATCTTTAAAAGAAAAAAAGGCAAAGATGAAGTGTTTTTCTTAGGGACGTTGCATTTCCTTCATCTGTACCTTCCTTATTATCAAGAGTCACTTTAGTATCAAGAGACGGACTATGATGAGGGATGCGGGGCCGGGTTCGCCCGCGGCCGGCCTGCAGCGTCCTACCTTGGTAATTGCTAGGGAAGGCAGCGCCTCGGCCTCAGCTCGGACCTGGTCAAGCTTGTTTTCAGGCACGAAGAGTTCATGGATGCCTTTCATTACAGTGTGCGGTACGATGTTCTGAAATGAAGCAGAATCGGCAACAACTTGAAAGGGAAACTGCGAAAAGACTGCTTTGGGAAATGAATGATCTTTCATGGCTTTATTCAATTAGAGAGAGAGAGAGAGAGAGGGTCCACCCACCTGCTCTTGCAGGAGCTCCACCACCTGCTGGACACAGTCACTCACTGAGGACAGGTTGGTTTTAAGCACAAGCTCGGGAGTTTCGGGTTTCTCATAATCAGAATCAATACCCGTAAACCCTGCAAGGCACAGGGGCAAAAACCACATTGGCACCAACAGAACAGTCTTTTTTTTTTTTTTTTTTTTTTAAGATTTTCTTTATTTATTCATGAGAGGCAGAGAGAGAGAGGCGGAGACACAGGCAGAGGGAGACGCAGGCTCCATGCAGGGAGCCGGATGTGGGACTCGACCCCGGGGCTCCAGGATCCTGGGCTGAAGGCGGCGCTAAACCCCGGAGTCCCCCGGGCTGCCCATAGAACAGTCATTTTACACAGCGAGGCCTAACCCACTTGGAATGATGCATTACACTGAGAATTTAGATTAGACCAGAAAGGATCACTGGCCACCCTTGACCTCTGGCCACAGGTAAAGAAACAAATAGAGTGAAAAATAAGAGTATTATATACATATTTATGCGCGTGTGTGTATATTCACAGCTGGGTCTTCAATATAGAAAGCCCCAGATTATGAGGTCCAAGCCCCCTGCAGCTGATCAGAACCCCAAAGGGAGACAAGAAGAAGCAAAAAACCCCTCGACGCACACTCGTGTATAGACACCGAGCTCGGAGGTCTGAAGTTTGTTGCTCGCGGCCGAGGGGACAGTTGTGGGAGAACACAAGCCACGTGCTGCTGCGCCCGTGGCCGTATCGACTACTCGGGGGCCCCCTAAACAGTCGTGTGCGCTGGATGCGGTTTGGGAGAAGGGTCTCCGAGGCTTCGGGCGGGTTCCCGGGGGACGGCCCGAGGCGGGGGGGGGCCTGCGGCCTGGCGCTCCTACCTTTGATCTCTCCGGCGCGGGCCCGTTTGTAGAGGCCTTTCACGTCTCTGCTCTCACAGATGTTTAGAGGCGCATCGACGAATATTTCAAAGAACGGCAGCCCTGCCGATTCGTGGATTTTGCGGGCGTTCTCACGGTCCTGGAAGACACGCGAGGGGGAGGTAAGGCAGGGGTTTGGCCGTGGAATCCGTGGCGCCCGACGGCCCTGGGGAGCCCCCGGCACTGGTGCTCTGCGGGCGGGCAGGAGCCTGGGCCGCGCGACGTCCGGGTCGGCCTCTGGGGAGCACGGGCCTCCAAGGGCCGTCGGAGGAACCCGCGGAGAAGAATCTGCGAAAGGACGGGCCTGGCGACCTGAGCATCTCATTCAGAGGGCGGGTTCGGAGCCTGTGGCGTCTGACTGGGGTCCCCCAAGTGCGGTTTCCGGACAAGGGCGTCCGTGCAGCCCGTGCGACCTGGTGCTCAGACCGCGAACGGTCGGTCCCTGCAGCGAGCTGAGCCTCTGCCTCCCGGGACACGGGACACGGGCGACCACAGGGCCCTCGGCGGGCCTTGCTGAGCGTCCTCCCTCTAAGCCGGGCCAGCTGTGCGTCGGCCGGCGGCGGGGGAGGGTTCGCGTCAGCTGCCCTGGCATCTGGCATCCGCTCTTTACATAAGCAACGTTAAGTAGAGGAAATGAGGCAGCGGGAAAAGAACAGGCAGGGGAAATTGAAAATACGGCGGCCCCGGGGTCCCCCCAGCCCCTGGCACCGAGCGCGGGGCTCGGCGGCGTCGCCAATCACGGTACCTTCGCGAAAGGAGAAATGAAGCTGGTGATGCAGACCAGACCAGCATCAGCAAACAGCTTGGCCACCTCGGCAATCCGGCGGATGTTCTCCTCTCTGTCTCCGGGGGAGAATCCGAGGTTTTTGTTAAGGCCGTGCCGGACGTTGTCCCCATCGAGGGAGTAGCACGGGATGGCGTGGGACACCAGGTACTCTTCCAGGGCAAAACTTATTGTGGTTTTTCCAGCACCAGAGAGACCTGTTCATTATAATCATTGGACCTCAGGTCAAAACCCACCAAGATCTAGAAAGAGCATAGTTCACTACGCATCACGTACTTGCATTTTTTTTTTTTTGAACGTTGAAATAACCATCTGTCGCCTACGAGAATTAACAGCATTTCAGAGCAAGTGGGGTTCCCAAGTAGGGGGCCCGGGGGCGGGGGGGGCTACACATGGTTCTTGGTGCGTCGTATTTTGCCTGCAGAGTGTTTTTAAAGATTAGAACATGGTGCGTGCAGATCCAGACGGAAAAAAAAGCCAGATCGGGTGACCATGTTCTCGTGTCCCTGTCCCGACAGCCACCAGCTGGAACGGAGGGACGGCCAGCCCGGGAGGCTGGGAGGCCACCTTCCTTAGGGAGGCTGCCAAACAACCATCTGGCATCAGGGCTCTTTGGCTTCAAGATTTTTCCAAAATGACCCTCAAAACATGAAGACTGACCCCCGAGCCGGGCTGCGGGCATGTTTCGAGCTGCCCTACACGCTTAGGTGTCCGGGGTCTCTCCATGAGAACAGAGTTGCCGTGCGGTTTTCTTCGAAACCGTGGTTTCAAAGCACACTGGCGGGGGACGCACTTTATAATTTCTGTAGGAGGGAAATCATGGGGAGGAAGGGAGCTCTGCAGAAACCCAGTCACCCCAAAGACCTCTGGACCTGGAAAATGTAGCATTGTGCCAAGCCACCGTCAGGCAGCCCCCAGGCGCGGGAGAGGAAAAGGTAGGGGGGCGCGGAGAAGGTGCAGAGGGTGCAGGAAGGAGGGAAAAGGCCAAATAGAGAGAGAGAAAGAGAGACAGAGAAGCAGGGACGAAGGACAGAGGGGAACGAAGACTCGGAAAGAGGGGCGCCTGGCGGGCTCAGTCGCTGGAGTGTGCGACTCCCGATCTTGGGGTTGTGAGTTTGAGCCCCAGGCTGGGCGCAGAGATGGCTGGAAAAAAAGAACCAGATAAACTTAAAAAAGCGACTTGGAAGGAAAGGGGACATATGGGGGGCGAGCAAACAGTCTCCACGGCGTGCGTTCTGCTCCCCGGCCGCGGCCCTCGAGGACCCAGGAGAGGAAAGGGCTTGGGGCTGCGCCGTCCTCCGTGGGAGTCACCGTCTGACGCACTCTTAGGTTATTCGTGTCACCGAGTTTCATTTGAACACGGACGTGAGGGTATAAAGGCCTCTTGGGGGAGAAGAAATGGGGCTCCCGAAGCCCCGGCATGTCCTCTCGCACTGGGAAATGAGGGAACTAATAGAGATCTTCAATTTTGCTTCGGGTCTGGAACCTCAGAGCTGAATTGCAGGGACTGGATGACACCAGGCCGTCGGCAGACGCGTGCACTGGCTCGGCGCGGGCGCCTCTCTCCTCTCGTTGCGCCTCCATCCCCAGGGGCGGCCACTACACCCAGCTCGGCTTACGGGCGGGAAGACTGCGGCGTAGGCAGCTCAGCCGGCTTGTCCGACGTCGCACAGCCCGTGCGCGTGGAGCTCGGGCTCTAAACCGCGTCCCTGGACTCGAAGCGTTCGGTTTCTCCCGGTCACCCTGCTCCGTAGCCCGATCTCCGGGACGTAAGAGCAGAGAATAAAGTGGGAAAAGACGGTGGTGGTGTTTGAAGAGTAAGGAAAGACAGGGACGTCCATCCTCTAGGGTGTTTTTTTTCTCTTCCACCAGTTACCTCTTTGTTTTCGAGGCTGTTCCACACTCTATGGAGCGGCCCCCATGTGTACGTCTCGACACAAAAATTGGGCAAACGCATGAGACACACACGTAACAGGAGGGCAGCGTCTGGAACGCAGCCGTGGTACCTGCTGCCCCTTGGCAAGGCTCTTGGGCAGGCCTGGGGAGGGGGGGCCAGGAACCGTGACGGGGGAGCGCTGCCTTCTGGAATACGGCAAGCTTCTCGCCCGCCGTGGTCCCCAGCCTGCCAGCTGGGAGAGGGTGTCGTGCCGCGGGTGTGAAACCCAGAGGCCAAAGGCAGGTGCCTCAGGCACCAGGAAAAACCCGAAAAAGAAGGAGGCAGGTGGAGACGGGAACAGGAAAGACGGAGTAGCAGGGGTGGGTGAGGCGGGCGCCAGCCTGTCACTGGCTTCAGCATCCCCCTCAGGTTGGATAAATCAGCATTTGGGGTTTGGGTTGGTTTTTCTAAGATGTATTTATTTGAGAGAGAGAGAGAGAGAGAGGAGAGAGAGGCAGAGGAGGGAGAGAGGGAGGGGGAGAGACAAGAGCCGAGCCTCACGACCCCGCGGTCAGGACCTGAGGCGAAATGGAGAGTCGGTGGCTTAACGGATGGAGCGGCCCAGGCGCCCGCCAGACCAGCACTCGCGGGCGGGCAGTAGACGCAGCCGACCTCAGGACCTTGGTCAACACCCTTGCGTCTAAGTGAAACACCGCGTCTACGACTGCTAGGCCCTCGGACCAACCCCTGCACCTTGTGCTGAGGGTTAGGGTCACTAAGCCTTGGCTTTGACGTCCTGAGGCTCTGAAAACACAGGGCGGGGGAGAGTCACTTGGCCGCATGCGTGGGAATGAAGGACGTGTCGTTACAGGGGCGATCCTTCCGTTCGCAGGCTCTGTTGTTGTTTAATATTAAGAGAAATAGTCTCCGACCACGTAAAGACATCAGAGAACAATAGAGAGTATCTCTAAACATCCCAAACCTCACACACGGCCAAACGCTTGCTGTCAAATTAGGAAGGCCCCACGATGGCCAGTACGTGGGTTTGGGCACAAGCATGAGGATCCCGGGATCCCCCAGAGCCAAAGGGGAGGTGCCGTCATCAACGCCCCTTTTCTTGCCAAAGAGGGAGACGAGCTCTGAGCCTTCGCCTTGGGCCTTCCTCCCACTGGCGCCAGAGCCCAGGCTCCTTACCCCTGCCCTCAGCCTCGTCCCGACGTTGAAACAAACACGTCCTATGTGCAACATGTTACCCGAAGTTCCTTAGAATCGCATGTCACACACCAATTTTCAATTAAAAAAAAAAAATCTATAAACCAACACGGCATACCCGTCAGCCACACCGTGCATCCTCGGAATCCGCCCCTGGTGCCGACCACCTGTCCTCGCTTGTTCCTGCTCACGTGGTGCGCCTGATAGACGACGTTGGTGGATTTCTGCTGGCTTCCCTACGGAACAAGACCAAGCCCAGGATCGTGTCAATGAAACAATGCAATACGTAGACATGTGACGAAACGATCAAACGACAGGTGGCACGAACAGTCATCCCTCGCCGGAACTCCTCTCCTAGGACCGGCGCCCAGAGTGACAAGTATTAATTAGGAAAAGACGCTGCCCTTAGAACACGCAGCATGACCCCCTGAGCGTAGACCTTGGGGGAGACGGCCACTGACGCGCTGCGAGAGCCCTGGTTTGGGGCCATTCACAGGTGCGCAGCTCGGCCGGTCCTCGTCTCCGTAGGTGCTGCTCTTGCCCAAATCCTGCGGATGCTGCTGGAAAACAGCCCCAGGGAGGGCAGCGGTGGGCAAGCACGCGGGAGAGAGCCAGGTGAGACCCGCGCGGGACGCCCCGGGAACCATGGCAGCGAGGACCCGTGCTCGCGGTGACGGCAGCGGTATCAGGGGGACAACCATCCCGGGGAGAAGCTGGCGGTCTCTTCTAAAGCTAAATACTTACGTCCCCAATGACTCGGCGAGCGCACGCGCAGGCCTTTACTCCAGGGAAAACACGTATCCGCAAAAAGACACATACAACTTTATTTGCACAAAAACTGCGCCTCGCCAAGTAACCATCCACGGGGAAACAGGTGACACGCACCCGCACGCACACCCGGCCCGGTCAGAAGCGCACTTGTCCTTGGGGGTCCTTGGGAGAATATCCCCACGGCGACATTGCTCCTGGCATTGGGGAATCTGCCCTGATCTCGGAAGAATGCTTCTTGTTTGCCTACATTTGCCTTGGTACAGCAGCAACGGGCCTCAAGGATCCCTTCCCAGCGGGACGAGCAGAGCAGTGCTTTGCAAAAACTTCATTCTTCAGCTCTGTGGGCAACTGTCCTTAAGCTGCCTGTATCCACGAGCAATGAACAGTCTCCTTATACTCCGCCCACAATCTCGTCTGCTTGAAGTACATATCCTCTCGCTTGGTTCCCTCTGAACCCGAACTGCAACTGTTGAGCATCCCCATAAGAGACCTTCTTAGACTTAAAGGCAGTAATGCGATTTTCCCTTACCTATTTATTTTCTTAACCTGATTTTCTGTATTTTCCCATGGTCAATACTTGTGGAAAGTTTTAAATTTTATAAATTAAAATTCAGTTCAATTAAAAAAAACACGCACTGTTTGCTTTGGTTCGATCTCACCGAACATGTACACCCACGATGGGCTTTGGGTTATATGTAAATTTTACCAAACACCAAAAAATAGAGCCGTTAAAAAAAAAAGTAAGCCAGGGATGCCTGGGTGGCCCAGGCCGTGACCCCGGGGTCCCGGGATCGAGTCCCGCGGCGGCTTCCTGCATGGAGCCTGCTTCCCCCTCCGCCTGTGTCTCTGCCTCTCTCTCTGTGTCTCTCATGAATTAATAAATAAAATCTTAAAAAAAAAAAAAAAAGAAAAGAGTAAGCCAACAAGGGGATACACACCCAGACTCAAGTGCTGGAATTCTCTCGCTCAAGAGACAGGCCTCGGGTCCCACTCATACCTGACGCCAGGTGTGGCCGCCCACCTGTGCACATGAGCACCGCCCGGAGCTTAATTTGTCCACAAAGGTCTTTCTTTCCCCGCCTCTTTTGGCTGTTTTCTTCTTTTTTTTTCCCCCCTCCCTACAGGCAGTGATCCAGAATAAACCCTAAACTTTGTTAATCTATGGAAACTTTGTGAAGATCTTGTAAACTGCGTCCCCAACCAAGCGCTTGGTGTTCAAAACCAGGTCGGAATCCGGCAGAAGGAGCTTCTCCTTTAGTGTCTAAGAGTTCGCCTCTGAACCTTTTGGGTTTTTTTTTTATTAGTGGAGTCTTCATCGCAGGTGCTCATACGGGGTATCTCCCATTCCAGCAGTGTTTATTATTTTTTTTCCGGCAGTGTTTAAACAAACACAGTCTTTTCAGACGGCCGGGTCCTGGGCTTTTTGGTTCTGCAGAGAGCACTTGGTTTCTTATTTATCTTATATTTACCCTTGATTCTCTCCAAAAGGCAAACAAAATAGATGTTTTGAATGATATTTGAACTGCAAAGGGGCGGGGCAGCCAAAAACTTTGCTTTGCTGAAACCTTTACTCCCTCCGAGAGACCATATGGGGCTCGAAGCCAGGGAAAGACAGTGGCTGTCAGGAAAAGAATTCTCTCTATGGAAAACGCAGTCCGTGGTGAAGAAAGAAAATGTTTGCGTCCCTGTGGGTGTAAACCGAGCACGCAGACCCCCTTGTCACCTGCCCTCTCTCTCAGTGTCGCTCGGCACAAACCGCATAGTTGGTGGTGTACTCCTTTCCTACGTCCCCAAATAGAATTTGGCAAAAATCCCTACCTTTTCCCAGGTCGCCGGCCCAGAATCCGCCCCCCCCTCCCCCCAGCGTGTGCACGTGTGGCCTGAGCATGGGCTCTGGAGTCCAGCAAACCTGGCTTTGAAACCTGCTCTGGGATCCTGGGCACGTCAGTGACATCACAGCCTCCGCCCCCCGCTCTGTAACCCGGGCCGGAACAGTCTCCTCCTGCGGTTGCTGAAAGGACTAAATAAAAGGATTTTCTCTAGAAAGGAGCAAGGCAAACACAGCACCCAGCAGGGCACCCAAGCTCCGGGGCAGGTGGCATCTGGTCTACCTGGAGAGATGGGGTAGCTCGTCTCAATCGCCCAGCGTGACAGGCGTGGGGCCTGGGGCCTGGGGACCTGGGGCTCAGCGTCAAGTCAGAGCCCGCGCAGGACGGTCCTTTGCTGCGGGAAGAGTCGCGCACGTAGCCCCACGCCACCGCCCGGCTCCAGTTCTTGTTCCCTTCCACCCAAAGCACGGCCAGGAAACACACGTTCCGCGGCGGACTCACCAGTCACCAGCTCGAGGTCTCCTCTTTGTACCCCAGACCCCCGCTCCCAGCTGGGAGCCGGCCGGCTGGGTCATGACCCCTTAGTTTGCGGCACAGGGTGGCCTTTGTCCCAGGTCAGCGTCGCGCGCTGCTGCTGCTGCGGGACCTTGTCACACGGCCCCGCCAGGTCCACCCCTCAGTCCCATTGGCAACGCGCAGGGGGAGTGCCCAGAGAGCTCCTGGGCCCCGGGGGGGGGGGGGTGCTGGCAGGAAGCCTCAGCCTTGACACTGCGGGACTGGAGCCAGGGCCCCATGGCAGGGTCCCCGGGCGCCCCGGCAGGGCTGGTGGGGTCTGTGTCCTGGGAACGCGCTGGAAGGCGCTGGAAGGCGCTGGAAGGCAGGCGGCCAAGCAACCAGGAAGCAGGAAACCCAGCGCCAGGTTGGGGATTTCCCTGAGCCCCAAGGCTTGGGTGACACTTGCACAGTATCTGTGACAAAGGACGAGCAAGTGCTTGGAATTCTACAGCCCTGCGTCCCCAGCGGCGCTTCCCGGTCCCTCTGAACTTGGCCCTGGCGCCACCGGGCTGGTGTCACGGGGGTGGGGACGGCCGGCGCCCCACAGCTCCCCGCCTGCAAGCGGGGCCCACCGGCCAGGTGACCCGGTCTCTGCACCCGGACGCTGCGGCCAAAGCCCCAAACCCCGAGCAGCCGGGCTTCCTGAGTGGGGCCAGGTCTCACCCCTGCCTCCCCGGGGCTCCCAGGCCCAGCTGGGTCACTTCTGCGACACGCTGCCACCCCGGGGAGGACCTCATGACATCGCACATATTGGGGCTTTGGGCGCCGCGTGAAAATGTCGGGAATTCGAAACACGGTTCTCACGTCGTTTGCATGACTTAATAGCACGAGCAGCTTCAAACGGTCAATGATCATCAACGTGTGTCTTTCCTTTGATATTACTCCTTGGGGCCTGTGACCCCAAATGAAACGCCTGCGCGTAGAGTCGTGAACTGCGTCACAGCTCCCATGATGCGTCGCCGATTCACTTTCCAGGACGACAGAGCCCAGGTACCCGGCTACCCTATACTTGCTCCCAAATAATCCAACTAATCTGTTGGGTTTGCAGTTTTACTGTTTTCTCCCCCAGAGTAGTTACCGGCAAGAACAGGCATTTCCACGCAGTAAGTCACGCGTGCCATTAGTTCGCTTGTCTCTTCTCATGCAAATCAACAATCCGGACGACGACCTCATTCGCTTTTTCAAAATGCATTTTTGTTCTTTGTGTATTTTGCATAGTAAAAATTTTATTAGTCGTATACTTTTTTTTCACTTGCTTTTTTGATGTTACTTTATCGCAGATCGCGTAGATTATGACGTGTATTACACGTGCTATAGCATAGTAAATGGTATTTTAAGAATACGTAATATTCCTATTGTCTTTGATGGCTTCCGTTTGATCATCGGTTACAGCTGGACCAAACAAGCTCTTCTGACTTCTACCTATTTTGATATGATTAAATTAACTATTAATTTTATTTTATTTTTGCTACATCTGACATTCGCATGTGCTAGATGCTTATATGGATCAACTTCATTTCTTTCTTTCATTATATCCAGTGATCTCGTTATATTATAACTGATTTCCCATTACTTTCAAAAGTTTTTAATACTGTGAACCTATTTCTAGAATTCTTGCGTATTTATAATTCTTCTATGTCTGCAATTTACGTATTCTTAAGAATCTCTATGGACGTTTTCCCTTGGTGTTGTCACCTACGGTTCTGGGGGCCATTGTTCTGTGACGTGTTTTAAAAATTCAAAGATAGGGGATCCCTGGGTGGCGCAGCGGTTTGGCGCCTGCCTTTGGCCCAGGGTGTGATCCTGGAGACCCGGGATCAAGTCCCACATCGGGCTCCCAGTGCATGGAGCCTGCTCCTCCCTCTGCCTGTGTCTCCGCCTCTCTCTCTCTC
The DNA here is from genome assembly GCF_003254725.2 of Canis lupus dingo. NCBI lineage: Eukaryota > Metazoa > Chordata > Mammalia > Carnivora > Canidae > Canis > Canis lupus. The sequence goes on along the minus strand of NC_064268.1, from coordinate 36,972,129 downwards.
TCTCTCTCTCTGTGACTATCATAAATTAAAAACAAAAAAAAAATTCAAAGATAAAAATTCTTTCTTTAAAAACCTTTCTCAATATTAGTTTGTTCTAAAATATATTCCTCCGTGGAAATAAAATCATCCAAGTTTTCTTCACAACGTTCCAAGTGGCTGCTTCTTGCCTCGATCCGAAGAAGTCCAGGGGAGCCCGGAGACGCTTGTGGCGGGGTAACCAGAGCCCGACGGCCCTCGGGGTGGACTCGCTGCCTCTCCCCCCGTAGGTCAGCCTCTCCTTTGCCATCGGAGTCCCTTGGCTTACGTGAAGGCCACAGACCTCACCCTGGGCCATGACCACTTTTCTTACACAACCTACTCCCGTCTGGGCCTTCAACCCTGTGCACCGTCCAGAACAAACCAGCCTCCTCCGAGCTCTGGGCCCGCACTGGCCTTGCTGGTCACCCCGTAATGTCCTCTTCCCTGCGAGTCTGCGGACTCACCCCTGGACGTGTGGCCTCAACACGGAGCCTCTGCCCGTCTTGCCGTCGGCGGCGGGCTTAGCTCTCCCGCTGACCCCGCAGGAGCCTGTGTCTGCTGACAGCGCTTCCCAACTTAATCGTAAACGTCTCAAGGGGGTATTTGTTCAAGATACAGATTCCCAGGACCGACCCCCAGAGACTTGTGACTCGGTTGGCCTGGGGTGAGGCCCAAGACACCATGGCTGGCTGGCTGGTTGGCTGGTCGGTTCTGGGAGTGCTCGGATGATTGGACGCGCCGGCCAGTCGCGGGAATGCTAACCTGTGTCAGAGAATCCACGGCGACCGCGGTATTCTGCCGACGCGTCCGTCTGCCTCACCCGCCTAGGAGCTGCGTGGGCGCCGCTGCCCCCCGGACCCCGTGTCTGCTGTCCCGGGGGAGCTGACGGTTCGCTGAGCGGCTAGGAAGTGTTTGCACTCAAACTAACGTGCCGTGCCCGTGACAGCTCGTGAAACGCGATCTGTTATTCGAACGTCGATTAGGGGCAAAGGCAGAGGGCCGGGCACGGAGATGCTCTCGGAAGAAGGCGGCAGCCAGGGTGGGACGATGGGTCACAGGAACGTCGGAAATCTTTTCAAAATCTCGGCACAGTTACAGGCTGGGAGGCAGCCGCGCCGACGAGTCCCGTCAGGTGAATTCAACAATATTAATGAGACTCACCCACAGGCTCCGTGCTCAGCAGGGTCTGCTTGAGGCTCCCTCTCCGTCCCCCGCTGCCCCTCCCCTGCTCTCGTGCTCTCTCTCAAATAAATAAATAATAATAATAAATCTTTTTAAAAAAACGGCCCTACAGATAAGCAGACGTTCCGGCCCCCACGCACCTCTGTAGCCGGGAGCAGCCGAAGGCCCGCTCCACAGGTGAGGAGCACGGGCTATGAGGCAGGACTGCGGGCAGGTGCATCCTGCTGGTGCAGCTGCCAGCCACAAGCCTTTGAGCGCATCACCCAGCCCCTCGGTCCTCCCCTTGCACAAGGACTGGCGATGCACAGTCGCTGCGTCCCTGAGCTGTGGGAGGGTTAGGGGAGCAAATGTACGTAACACGGCAAGGCCTGACCGAGGGTCGAGCCCTCCTGAAGGTTAGCTACGGTTAGAAGAAGAGCCGTAATGCGTGATAATTAAACTAGCTATTATTACTAATAACATAATTATAATAACAAGAATTAAGTGGCTGTTACAGCTCAGATCATCAAGGCAGCCCTGGGGCTTCCCCTGCCACGGAACAGGGCGGCGATCCCTGCAAAGGCGGGCGATCTCCGCTCTGCGAACCCCCCTCCTGCGCTGCCTTCCTGACCCCAAACAGCACGGGGCCCTCTCTCCTGGGCGCACATGCACTGTTGTGTCTACGCGCCGCAGCACATGTGACATGACCTGCCGTGGTCCGTCCTTTGTCACCTTAGAGCTTCTAAAGCCGCGCCCGAGCTCCATGAAACATCGCCTCATCGCGGCCACTTCACAGACGGCAAGACTGAGGCTCCGGGGCGGTCAGGGTGCTCCCTACTACTGCCAACAATGCCGCAGCGAACTGCCACACGCCTCGTCTCCCACGTGGGAAGATATGTCAAGGGGACGAAGACTCGGAAGCGGGATCACTAGGCCAATCGGTTGGTCATTCGTAATATGGAGACAGAGCATCAAATCGCCCTCCACGGAAGGTGTGTGCTGCTGGGAATTACCCCAGTCTACACATTCACCGTCACGCCTGAGCTCCAGGTTCCCCCCGGCCCTGGCGCAGAGCAGGTGATCCAGACTTTTGGATTTCCTCTAAGCTAATGGATGGAAAAGGGTATTTCACTATGTCTGTACTTCGCATCTCCATTACTGTGAGTGGTGCTGCACACGTTTTATGATGTTAGGATTGTACTTCCTTTATTTATTTATTTTTAGACTCTCACTTACGCCCTTCTTCCATTCTCCCACTGCATTTTTTTTTTGTCTTTTCCCAATTCATTTATAGAAGCTCTTTATATTTGTGGTAATCTCCCCATTCGTTCTTTGTTTCTCGACTTTATGACTGGTATTACTCGTGGCTTCCCTTCTGACGTTGCTGGCCGTAGAGTTAGTGTTTTTTTTTTTTTTAAGATTTTATTTATTTATTCATGAGAGAGAGAGAGAGAGAGGCAGAGACACAGGCCGAGGGGGAAGCCAGCTCCATGCAGGGAGCCTGACGTGGGACTCGATCCCAGGTCTCCAGAACCACACCCTGGGCCGAAAGCAGTGCTAAACTGCTAAGCCACCTAGGCTGCCCAGAGTTAGTGTTTTTAGTGCAGTTAAATTTATCAATCTTTTAATTGATACTGTAATTTTTTTGGTTATATGACAGCTTGGACACAACTGGTGGGATCGACTGTGAGCATGCCTTCAAGCAAGAAAAGTAAGAAAAGAAAAACAATGTTGTTTTGCTCAGTCAGTCTTACAAAAAAAAAAGTCCGAATAAAAAAGACTGGTTGGGTTTTTGTTTCTTAGAAATTTCTATGATTCATAAAAAAAAAAAGAAATTTCTATGATTCTTAAGGATTTTCCTCCGAAGAAAAGAGAATATATAACCTCAATGGTAAATAGGACTTTTAAAGTCCTTACAATCCTGAGATTTGACGGATTTGTGAGTCTATCAAGCGCACTAGTCTGTTTTATCATTATATCTTGAAAAATAATAAAACATACTGTTGTAACAAACAAGGAGAAGTTCTACATGCCTTTTTTTTTTTTAATTTGAGAGAGAGAGAGAGAGCACGTGCACACACGAGTGAGGGAAGAAGCAGAAAGAGAGAATCTGGAGCAGGTTCCACGCTCGGTACGGAGCCTGACATGAGGCTCGATCTCACAACTAGGAGACCATGACCTGCGTAGAAATCAAGAGTGAGGTGCTTAACGGGCTGCGCCACCCCGGCGCCCAGCACGTGCCTAATTCTGGAGAAACAGATGTTCATTAGCTTCTCATTTAGTGCTATTGTAAATGAAAGTGTTGCGATGAATTATACATTCAGTTTCAGCATCTCCAAGTCTAGGATGTATCCGGTAAAAGGAAAACCTAACCAACCCACACTGAGGTCCCTAAAGAGCCCACAATAATTTTAGTTTACGGTAAGGCTCCAGGTTGTACGCATCCACTGTCCCCGTGATAAATTCAACCCGTGAGAAACGAGGGTATTAAAGAGGTGTAACTCATCTGATGAGAGATTTAGAACAAACTAGTATATGAAGGAGGGAAGGCGACACTGCGCCTAGTGGGGCAGTTTTAAATCAGATAATTTAGTAGATGACATCAAACTCTGATAAGACCATGTGCAATTTCCTGTTCAATCATCGCTTCTTATTGACGTGGGAGTCACCTTCCAGGTAGGTGGATGCCAGTTCCTTTACCAGGTAAGTGGGCTAGACTCGTAAGTAAGCTAACCAGCTAAAATCTAAGTCTCAGTCACGCTCTGTGCACACACGTGAGCCTGCGTCCCGTCTGACCTGGGTTACGAGCAGCATGAACCCATCACGTGCCGTGCCTCCTGTATTCCTCTAATTTTTTTCAAATAATACTCATCGAGCACCAGCTACATGCCAAAGAACGTGCCAGGGGCTGTGGGCACAACAGCAAGAGACGTGCACAAGGCCGCCTACTGAGCCTCCGAGACCACCTCCCGGCCCAACCATTGTTCAGAAAAATACTCAGAAAACATCAATTGATTGAAATCATACTGAAAATATATTGCCAGAGTTGCCAGATTCAAAAAATAAAAAATACTGTATGTCCCGTGCAGTATTTGGGACACACTAAACATCATTCATTGTTGGGACGCCTGAGTGGCTCAGGGGTGGAGCGTCTGCCTCCGGCTCAGGCCGTGACCCCGGGTCCCGGGATCGAGTCCTGCATCGGGTCCCCGCGGGGAGCCTGCCTGCTCCTACCTCTGCCTGTGTCTCTGCCTCGCTCCCTGTGTCTCTCAGGAATAACTAAAATCTTAAAAAAATAAAAATAAAAATCATTCGTTGTTCATGTGAAATTGAAACGTGACTGGAAATGTCGTATGTTAGCTGGCATCCTGCCAGGCCTTCCTCCTCAGAACACTGGGCCCGGCCTGGCACTGACCCCACAGCCTGAGCCCTGGGCATGTGTGTCGCGGCACCTCGTTCCTCTACACTCCGTGTGTAAGAATCTCTCTTTCCAGAGTCTTCAAGGGGAGGCCTCGGTGGCAGCCACAGCAAGAGGGCAGTTTAGAAGCTGCTAGAAACAACTAGAAACAACGGGTGGTCGGGAGCCGTGGGCATCCCCCCAGGAGACGGAGGTTTTACCAGTTCTCATGTTTTCAGACATCACAATTTTTCAAAGTTCAGGTCATGCTTCCCAGCAGGCCCCAGGAGCCCGGAGGAGGACCGCGCAGCGTTGGCACGTGGCCTGGAAGCTGGCTGGGGGCGGCTGGGGTGCGGCTGTGTCTGTCTGTCTGTCTGTCTGGAGTCACCTCCGGATCCAAGAGCGCGCTCTGCCCCAGGAACTGTACCTCCCCCCTCCCCGCCAATGAGTGAGACAGCTTTTCTTTTTTTTTTTTCTTGTTTTTGGAGAACTGCCACTCTCCCCACGGGCAAGGCTCACAGATTCCACCGTGGAAAGAGTGTCTGGAAGAAAAGCACGGAGGGAAGGCGGTGTCTCGGCGGCGGCCACGCTGTGACTTCAGGGAGGCCACGGGGAGCGCCCACCCGCGGACCAGCCGGCCCGTGTCTGCCCACGGCCGCCCACCCATCAGCCTCGTCCTGAGCCGCAGGCCTGGGCCCATTGCGGAGGGTGCGCTGCGGGGGCTTTGTCTTTGTGGGGCTCGTGGGAACATGTGTCCCGGGTCAGCCGCTCCCCGCCCACGCTCGGACCTCGAGGACCCACTCGTGTCCTCCAAGCACCGCCATGCGTGCCCACCTCCCCACGTGTGTCCTCACTCCACGCGTGTCCTCCAGGTGCCGCCACCCTCCTCCCTCCTCCCTGACTGCACCCTCATCCTCAGCCACGCATGTCCTCATCCTCCCCCCACACATGTCCTCCACCTACGGCCACGCGCGCCCTCCATCTGCCCACGCCCGCCCCGTCCCTGCCCGGCCCTGCACGGCCTCCAGCAGCAGCAGCAGCGGGCTCCTGCGACTCGGGGCGGGACGGGGCACGCAGGGGGCACGGGGACGGGCCCTTGTGTGATGGGCACGTTCCAGCCTGGCTGTGACACGGGGGCACGACCACGCGTGTCCTAGGGGCCTCGGCGCCTGGCGTCCCCGCACTGACCTGGCGGGATCCCACTGCTGCGCAGATGGCACTTCCAGAAAGCTCCGTGTGAGGAGCACCCGGGGAAACCCAGAGTTAGGCCGTCCACGCAGCCAGCCTCCCCCGCAGTCCTCGATCCCTGCAGCACACCGGGGGCTCGGTGGCCTCCCACACTCACCCTGAGCGCCCCCCGTTCGCTCGTGTCTGAGACGGTGGCGGGGATTTCAAAGGCAGCGCTGCGGGGCGAGGGCTACATGGGTGCACGCAGCGCGCTGCACGCTCTGGGGTCCCCTCCCCTGGTACCGCGGACCCTTCGCCCTGGGACAGTGCCCCACGCGGGCCGGCGTCAGCCACCTCGCCCGACCCGGTTCCGACAACCAGGATGCGGCCCCGGGGACAGGCCCGGCCGGCGGCGAGCCCCTGGGCCCAGCCAGGACAACGGAGGCCACGCGGCCGCACAGCTCCTGGGGGCGCGGGAAGCCAGACCCGGGGCGGGCGTAAACACACAGCCCCACGCGTGCAACGTCCAAGCCGAGCAAAACGAACCCGATGGAGCGCGAGTCGGTGAGCGCCGGGCCTCCCGCCGGGTGCTGCCCGCACAGGTGTGCTGCGACGGTGCGCGGGGCGGGACGGGCGAGGCACAGGTTTCCCCGTGTGCGTATGTCATGCCTCAGCAAGAGTTCAGAGCCGTGGGCTCGCTGCCGGGGCAGGACGCAGGGCGCCGCGGTCCCCGAGGGGGCGGCCCAGCAGGCTGCTGACTCACTCCTCGGCCGGGCCTCCTCCGGGCCCACCCTGCGCTGAGACATCAGGGAGACAGAAATCCAGTGTGTCCCGCTCATGAATGGCACCTTGTTCCTGGGGTACTTTGTCGCCCCGGTGCCAAACCCACGAAAGCCACCACCACTCTCCCCACCCCACCCGTCTCCAGTTCAGCCTCCCAAAGCCCAGGCCTGATCTAATTCGGAGTGAGGCTGAGCTCAACGAGAGGACCCAGGAGGGCTGGCCTCAGCCCCCCCCTCCTGTGTCCGCGGGGGCGCCCGGCGCTGCTGGCTGTGGCTGCACAGTGGCCCGAGCTGCCCCCCCCCGCCCCCCCCCGCCCCGCCGGCTCAGATGGCTCCGCCACCAAGGCCCGGCCTCGCAGAGCCCACCAGAGCCAAGGGTGGAGTCTGTGGTCACGATGACCTTTGATCCACGCAGAGGTCGTGGACGCGAGCCCCAGGCTTCCTGATCTGACCGATGAGTTCACTCTCCACGCAGCTGAGCCTCTGAAAAGCTCCACGTGTCCGGAGTTACGAGCAGCCCTCAGACCTCGCTGCCGTGGACGCACGTCCCAGCTGCAAATAAACGAGACGCCGACGACGCTTGCCGGTGTCCTAGGTCTCCGCACATCGCGAGTGGGGCGCTAGCTGCGGGTGATTCCACACCATCTTCTCAAGGCTGTTCGTAGAGGGCGTAGCCTGGATAACAGAGGGGGCGTCTCCACGGGGCCAAGGACTAGGCGGCCCAGTGCCCATCTGTAGAAGGTTCAGGGTCCCTGAGCGAGGCTTCCTCTCCTGCATCGTGACCCGCAGCCCGTGCAGGTATCCAGATGCCTCCATCACTCGCCCGGGGGAGAGAGGGCAAGGAAAGCCAACACAAGCTGACGTCCGTACTGCCTGCTGCGCTACGAGTAATAAAGTCCCTTGTCCCTACCCCACGGGTCTCATGTTTTCTGCCTGGAAACCACGGCAAGCTGACGTTTATTGGATTGTGAGTGGGATAAAGTTACGGACCCTTCACAGGCCTTAACCATACACATTGGGACGGAGGGAGGGACGGAGGGAGCTACGGTTTTCTGTTTTTTGAAAAGCAAATCTAGCCAATCACTCAGGTCTCTTGGCTGGTGGCAGTGATACTTTAGTTTTCCTTTAGTTTAGTATCCTTCCGGGGATAGTCCAGGCATTTGTAACTGTAGGTATCTTGTTTCTTTTTTCCTTTCCAATATTACCAGGCTAGAACTCTGTTTTGCACTCTGCCCATTTTTTTCTTTTTTTTTTTTTTTTACTTAAAAAAGTGCTCGGAGATCTTTCCATATTGGTCTATTTAGGGGATACCGCATTCTTTTTTAAGAAGTGCAAACCAGTCAGTACTACAGCTGTATTATCGTAAGAAACTGGGACCGAGGATATTAGCAACGCAGTCCTTCCCTGGATTGGTATTTAGGGTGTTTCCAACTCTTCTTTACAAAATGCTGCCAAGAATATCCCTGCACATACGTCAGTTTACCCGTTTGCAAGATCTCTATGGGGAAAAAAAGTTTTGGAATTTGACTCGCTAGCTCAAAACCTATGCTCTATTTTAATTCTCACAGATACTTCCGACCATCTCTATGACAACCGTCCCAATATACACCTCCACCTACACCCTTGCCAATACTCATGTCCCCTTCAGTTTTTACCTGTGTGCCAATCTGATAGGTGAAAAGTGAAATCTCAAAGTTTTAATTTGTATTTCTGCTAATGAATGAGATTGAGCACCTTTTCATATGTGTAAGAGCCACTTGCATTTCTTTTTCTGTGAATTTCATATTCTTTCACCACTTTTTCTCTTATTGATTGCTGATTTTTTATTTATTTATTATTTATTTATTTATTTATTTATTTATTTATTTATTTATTTATTTATTTATTTTGGGTAGGAGTGCTCTATCTAGTGGAAAGCATCCCCATGTCTCCTATGAGTTACAAATTTCCCCCCTGGGCTGTTGTCTTTTGACTGTGCTTTAATAAAAAAAAAACAAAAAAAAAACACTTTGGCATCTAATTTTAAAAATGGTTTATATTAACCTGTATTTGTGCATGAGTGTGTGCACAGTATCTGTGTTTGCATCACACTTAGAAATGCTTCCGGGTTATGAGACTATAAACGATCCATGTTTACCTCTTGTAGCTTTATGATTTTATTCTTTTATGCTTAAATCTTTGCTTCACCGAGCCTTTTCAAAGTAAGTTCTCAAATCATACCTTAAAATGTTTTATCTTTATTCATAAGGCTAAGTATAGCTAAAAAAAAAAAAATGATTGTTATCTCAACTTTGTGATCACATTTTTCTTATCTCTATCCTGGGCAGGGAGACTTTAAAATCAATCAGCCTTCAATATGGATTGGTTCAAGGTATAGTCCACATAGAGGCGTGTAACATAAACCTCATTAGAGTTAATGTTTTCCTATAAAGAGGACAGATACGCCTCTAGTGGTAACTGGGTAAAGAGATTGTGCTCTGCAATATTTTGAGATTATATCACCTATGAAAATGAAAATGGTCCAAAAGAGGCACATACAGCTTCCTTGAGGAGGAAATTCACTTGGCAGCGCTCCAGGCTGATTCTGCAGCTGGTGAGAAGCTTGGATAATTCTCTATTCTTGTTTACCCTGCTTCCAAGACGCCAAGCCATTTGTTCTCTGTCATTTTTTCTTTTTTTAAGTGAGCTCTATGCCCACCATGGGGCTTGAACTCACAACCCTGAGAGCAATAGCCCCGTGCTCCACCCACTGGGCCGGCCAGGCACCCGTGTTCTCTCTACCATCTTTGGTGCCAAGGTCTCCCGACCCTCAAGAGGTGAAATTTGCTTTCCTTCCTGATGGTTGTATACAATTATAGTAAAAGGACAATTTTTCATTTCTTTTAGGCTTAGTATAGGTGAACACATAGTTTTCAGAACAGTTGCAACCAAATTCCCTTCAAAGTAAGACAGAAGGAAAAAGAAAGGTGCCGCCCTAAAGAAACCAACTGGAAAGCACCGAGCCTACCATTAACTTGAGAACTGCCTTGCGCCTGAGTCATCTCATCTCTTTAAGCCGAAATATGTGTAATAAATGTCTACTTTTTCTTTTATTTACCGCATCAAGAATGAATAATCTCTGTGAAGCTAAGTGCTTGATTACTTATCACTAATTTTTAAACCTAAGGAGATAAGTAAAGTTGACCAAAATCCATACCCAGGAAAACTGAGGCAAGAAAACACACAATGGGTGGAAAAGGCTTGGTTATGAATTAATTGGATTCATTCTAAGTAATTTTAAGTGACAAGCACAAAAGACATAAAGGGGCAGCATCTCTGCCCAGGAGGTACGTCCAGAGACGTTTCCCCAGAGACGCTACAGTGACACTGACAACTCACCAGGCAAAGGTATTTTGGGACAGTTGTTCCAACCCGGGTTCCTAATACTCCAGTCCATCAAATGTGACAAAGGAATTCCTTTAGATGTATTCCTGGCAGAACACAAGGCTCAACGGCGAGGACCGGACACCTGACGATCCAGAATCACAAGCTACTTAGCAAACACGGGCCACTCTCTTGATTGTGATACAAGAATGGGGCAAGTTTCCAAGGATAAATAGTTACCACAGCCAAGAACAGCTGATGAAAAGATTGCTCTCCAGGTTTTTCCAGAAAGCTATCTGCTCGTTAGGTAATGGTAAAACCGGACGGGCCTGGCAAGCGCTTAAACATTCCAGTTGCAATATTTAATTTTAAATATTCCACGAGGATGCACCAATCACAGCAGTCTGCCTTAGCTGGGAAATGGCCTAACATTTCTGGAGGACAAAAAAAAAAAAATCTGAAAAGGGCAAGTAGCATCCTGAAGTAGAGAAAACCAGACGGTTGCTAGTTAGCTGGCGGCCCGGAGGCACGTCACCACGCTCCACATCTGTACAGGGCAGGACAGGCTAGGCCATGGTTCTCCAGCCAGGAAGAACTAAGGAAGAACCTTCCAGCCGGCTTTTAAGAAACCAACAGAGACGGACTCAATCCCATCCTCTCAGAGTGGGGCCCAGGCATCAATATTTCATGCAGTTCAGCAGGGCTGAAAAAAACTGGACAAGACAGATGTCCCCAGGGTCCCTCAATCAATTAAGGGAAACACACAGAACCAGTGTAATGACGGGGACACAAGACAGCAAAAAAACACGGGCCAGTGTAAAGAGAATTCTAGCCAGGGACTTACAAAACCTGGATATTAGCACAGGGTGATATGCTCAAATGAAGCTTGCGTGGCTTCGCCGTACATGAACAATAAATATTCTTGATTAATCAAAACAATAACAGAACCATTCCAGGCACAGAACCACACAAAAGGTATTATGTCATTAGCCCCTGCTGGCATTTGTTCTTTTTTATCCAATTCTAAGCTTACGATATGTATATGCATCAGGCTCTGAAAATGGGGAGATGCACCTTTTTTTTTTTTTTAAAGATTCTATTTATTTATTTGAGAGAGAGAGAGAGGGAAGGAGAGTGCAAACGAGCAGGGGAGAGGCAGACGGAGAAGCAGACTCCGTGCTGGGCAGGGAGCCCGACGTGGGGCTCGACCCCAGGACCCTGAGATCATGACCTGAGCCCAAGGCAGACGCTGAACCAGCTGAGCCACCCAGGCGTCCCCAGATGAATCTTGTTCTTAATTTAATATTTTCCGTATGGTTCCTTAAAAAACGTACAGCGGCTTGTATACATAAAACATAGCAACAGCTCGTGAAGCAGAAATGGATGAGAAAGAGAAAAGAGGAAAATGCCGAGACATAAAGCAACACGGCACCACGCATGAAGCTGGCGCAAAAAAAAAATACACAGCAGGCCGCAGATTCACCTCCGTGTCCGCTGGCAGGCGTGTGTTGAGGGGAAAACCCAGAAAGTCACACAGTTTATAGTGCCCAAAGGATTGTGCCAAAACCAGAACAAAACAAAGAAAGAGGCAAACACCCCAGAAAAATAGAACCCAACCCTTCTGGTACTAAGGCCAGATAGAAATTTCTCCCATGGATCCCTGTAAGGAGATAAATATCTTGTGCCACGATAAACGACCAATAATCCCCATAACATCATTATAGGAGAAATGACAAGGAGTTTCTTGAACTTCTTTAAAAGTAATTTTTTAAACAAAGCAAAGGAAAGACGCCAAACACTATTCAGCAGGGGGCTTAGGAGGGGTGGCTCGGGAAGGTTGGCTGGGCACCCAGCTGCTGAATTCGCACTGAGGGCAGGCTGACAGGCCTCTGGCCGCGGTGGGTCGGGACCCAGCAGGGGGGCCCCACGGTCAACAGCAAATGTTTCTTAAAGGGTCAGAGAGTAAATATTTTCAGTTTTCCAGGTCACGGGCCTGATTATAAATACTCATCTGTCCCAGCAACCACGAAAAATGTGTAGACGAAGATGCGCTTCCCGGTTACGATAAAGCTTTATTTATCGACACGGGAGCTTGAATTTCATATGCTTTTCATATGTCATGAAATAGAATTCCTCCTTTGATTTCTTTTTCTTTTTTTTTTTTTTTACCTAACCGTTTAAAACCCGTAACACCCGTTCTTAGCTTACAGGCCATAGCACAGCAGGCAAGAGGCTGGAGTTGGGGCCACCGGGACATACTCTCCTGACCCCTGGCCCACAGGGCCACGTGCCCCCCGCCCCCAGGGGTCTCCTTGACTCACACCCATCTCTTTCCTCAATTTCTGTCGATACCCACTGTTCAAGATAATTAACCATTTCCACATTCCTTAGGCAACAGCACACCAAGCCAAGTAGGATGACACCATCAAAAGAATGGCTTCAGGACTTTACGTTCCATGGAAATAAGAACATAATCCAAGATGAATGAGAGCAAAGACATGATCTGGTCCCCAGTCTCCTTGTTAAAAATAAACACACACACACGAAGCAGAAAAATTGAATGTATAACTTTCTCCATTTGAGAGAAAGTTACAGGCTCCTGCGTCTTTTAGAGACACGTGAACACACGTATAACGGGCTGAATCGCTAAACGCGTGTCACGCGTGTGTTGTGGCAGTTACAGCACCAGCTCTCTCAGTGGACGCGGGGCCAGGTAGCGTGTCAGGACACAGTGGCTGCCATCCGGGAAGCAGCCTTCATTCCCCACCACGCAGATGTCCCCGAGCTGCCGTCTGCAGAGGTCCCGGGGACCCGGCGGCTGCCGCTCTCGCTCGGGCCGCAGGAAGGCCCGGCTCGTCCGCGGCCACGGCGCGGCTGCTCGTGCCCACCGCCCTGGACGTAAGATCAGGGGGAGAGGCCGAGCCGGGGCCTTCGGGAGCCCACGCTCGCCCTCGTGGAAACAAGCGCGCGGCAGATCAGAGGGCGCCCCGGACCGCCCACTTCTGGGGTGCAGCCGGGTGGAGCCTCCTGAACACGGGCCCTGGGAGCCGTGGGCCGGAGGCTGCGAGGAGCGACGCCCCCGTACTCCCGCGGTTAGTCCTGCTAAAGGGCTGGGCTTGTGCATCACGAAAGACTAAGAGTCTGTGCTGAGGATGGAAACGCCCGCGAAGCTTCTAGCACACGCAGAGAAGGGGCGCGGGGCTCATGAATGCGCGTCTGTGCGGCGCCCGCAGAGCAGCCGAGCGAGGGCTCGGGTTACAGGGAAGCCCTGAGCCGCTTCCAAGGACCCCTCTCCTCGAGGGGGTGCATTCAGCCCGGACACTGGGGCTTTGTGCTGCTCAAGCGAAACGCTGGCTTTCATTCCAGACGCCCCTGTGCCGCAAACCGGCCGCGCGGCCTCGTCCACGCTAGACATGTGTCGCCTTGAACGGCCTTTGCTAAGCCCCGCGTCCGCTGCAGGCTCCATCACATTCCAGAAGGCCACAGCCGAAGGTCCCTTTCAAGGCACCCGCATCATCCTTGTCGCCCTGTCCCCGCCTTGCTCTGCAGCCGAGAGACGGCAGGTCAGGGGCCTTCAACCTGCAGGATGCCCTTCGTGGCGCCCACGGCCTCCTGGCGTGCGTGACAGCCACCAGGCAGCCAGGGAAGGGGAAGGGACAAAGACCCGAGGGAACCGCAGCACCTGCGGCCCCCGAGGGCAAGCCGTCGGGCCTCAGTGGGCCTCAGGCTCCGGGCCGCGGACCTCGGGGACACCGGGCACGCGCGTGGGAAGGCCCGGGGGACCCAGCGGTCAGCCAGCCGCCCCCTGAGCCCCGGGACTTCACGGCGCCATCGGCCAGTGCTGGCCCGGCGAGCCCTGCGAAGCCTATTCAGAGGCCCAGCCCGTGTGCCGGAGCGTCTGCCTGTGGCTCGGGGCTGCTCCCGGGTCCCAGGGCCTGGGATCGAATCCCGAGTAGGGCCCCGCGCTCAGCAGGGAGTCCCCGGTGCCCTCGGCCCCTCCCTTGCTGTGCTCGCTCGCTCACTCTCTTTCTCAAATAAAAAAATAAAATCTTTTAAAAAAAGCAGACCCAACACTGAAAAAAAAGTGGCAGAAACGAGGTATTCATGAGGGCCCCAATTTTGCCATCCACTCAGTGGCTGACCACGCAGCTACTACACATCCTTTGGGGACAACCGTGTCCCCGAGGTACCTGGTGCCGTGAAGACGTGGATTCGGGACTTAATTTCCCCACCGCCGCCCCCGCAACCTCACCGCCCCACTGGTCCTGCTGGCCTGCACACCAGGGGCGAACCGGCCTCCTGGGCCGGGCGACCCCGTCTCCCTGCTGCTGTCGCTGAGGAGACGGCCCAGGCCTGCCCAAGCCCTGGACTTGTCCGACCTCGGACGACAGAAGAGACCACTCCCCAGACGTCTCCTCCAAACATCGTGGAAGGCGCCTTTTACCCTCAGAGTTTCTATGCTCTCCTCCTCGGCCCCTGGGGAAATCCAAGCAATCTCTAGCTGGCTGCCAACATCCGTGAGCCTCGACCTCTGCTTGGGTCAAATTTTTATTGCATGAAAAATGCACTGGTGGCCTGGTCTCCTTTTGTCGTCTACAAATCACGCTGAGTACTTGGCTCGAGTATTAGCAGCTTGTGGAAACGAGTCATTCTGTCCGCGTTTGCTGAATACTGACATAGTGGTCAAGGCTGAGCGATAAAAACTATTACCCGCACTTGCTGAGCCTGAAAACGAGGAAAATTCATTTTCCAATTATTCACCTGATGTCACCGCGGGGGGGGGGGGGACAAAAGTGTGTCAAGGTAGAGGAGAATACGTTTGCTACCGTGTGCTATTTATGCTTTTTTAAAAAAGTGCTGGGGAATATCCCCAAAGGGAATTCATTACCGGGGCGCCTGGGTGGCTCCGTCGGTTCAGCGTCCAACTCTCGACCTCAGCTCAGGTCGTGACCTCGGGGTCATGAGACGGAGCCCGCGTCAGGCTACGTGCTGGGTGTGGAGTCTGCTTGGGAGTCTCTCTCTCCCCCTCCCTCTGCTGCCCACCCCACTCACGCTCGCTCTCTCTCTCTCTCTCAAAAAAAAAAAAAATTCATTACTATTATCTTGAGATTTTAACACTAAGCAGCTGCCAAAAATTTTTACAAATGAAGCAGTAATTCTAGGTCCCTAATCTAGCCGCCCTTGCTACTTGGTGTTAAGTCTCATTCCCTCTAAGAAATAAACAACCTGTTAACCCCAGAGGAGTCACTAAGACGTTAGCTTCTCCTGTGAGTAACCCTCTAAAGACTTCCTCTGGTCAAATGAGTTCCCTCCTGACTGCGCCCACGAGCCTGCTTCCCGGCCGAGGGCCCACGGCGAGCTGGCGCACAGGCAGGCCGGGAGGAAGGGCCGCCACACAGGCGCTCGGCGCTGCCGAAAAACAAGTCACAACACAGTAAGAATTTTCCGAGAAAACATGCCCCACTCATCAAAACTCCTGATAAATATGCAAATCCCTCCGCTGGAATTTCTAATGTCAAAGTTTTATTAGCTCTCTTCTTACTCAAGTGACTAAGGTAAACACAGTGGATGGTTATACAGATTTTTCTTTTATTTTTTTCCCATCAATACTCAAAACATAGCTTGTATTACCGACCCCATAGCCCAAGAGCTGTAATTACTCGTGTAATTTTGGAACAGACCCTCTCTCTCCGCTGGGACCATGGGCAGATTCACCTGCAGGACCAGCACACAATTATTGTAATGATAGACTTTACGGCACTTCGTAAACTGAGGGTGAACGGGGATCGATGGATTTTGAGGCTAAACTAGAAGTTCCGAGAAGTCCAAGAACTGAGGTTGTAGAGAGTAACTGACGAGGTCCGACTTCTGCCAAAAATAGTTTCATCTCTATTACACACCGTGTAATCACTGGCATCTCTTGTTCTTTTTTTTTTTTTTTTTTTTGGATAAACTGATTAAACCATTTGAGAAGGCTTATGGAAGAGTTGATTGAGGTTGAGGGAGCAGGTTGAATTTTCTAAAGGGAAATAGGCTGCCCCATCAAAAAATATTTCAAAATGGGAAACTTCCATTTTTTTGAAGGCTGAGCTTTGGTCTGTATTTTCTGTCTCCATAATGTCAAAACAAAATGCTAAAGCTAAATCGGGGTGTAATCATGACTCATTGATAATCAGCTTGGGAGCGGTTTTTGTTTTTTGTTTTTTTTTTCAATCTATGCAAAATACTTCCCAGTCAATAAAAGAAGAAGCAAAGCTGTAGAAAGAAGTGGGTAGGGCCTCCTTCAAAGGGCATGTGATAGAAGCGTGGGGGAGCAGTCAGGCTGGCCACGGGGCGGCCCTGGGCCTCATCTGCTGAGCTCTCACAAGCTGCGTATCCATCACAATCATACGGGGCTTGTTAACATGAGCTCTTAATTTTTCTCCTGGAAGTAAAATGCTAGGGTTCTTTTGAAAATACGTTTTTAAAGTAGGAACTTAAAGCGTCTGACTCTTGATCTCGGCTCAGGGTCACGAGGTCAAGGCCTGCGTTGGGGTCCATGCCCAGCGTGGACCCTACTCAAAATACATAAATAAGCAAAACTAAAGGAGGGACAGCCTGAATTGAAAGTAAATAATTTAAAGTTTTAGCTTAGCAGAGAAAAGGATTTTAAAATTGTATGAGAAGTCAGTTGGGAATCTTGTGGATTTGGGCCTATGGTAAGGGAGTACTGACCTCGCAGAAGGTGGAAAGAATATAAAGGCTGTGGGTGGGGTGTTGCAATTAGAAAAAAGTAAATGCTATGTTTAGAAAAGACTTAATGACAGAGTTTGAAAGGGCTAAAAAACTATAATTAGAAAATACAAGGCTTTAGTAGCTATAGTTAATTAGGGCCAGCCCAGATCCCAGGCGGGTTATTCAGTCAACACTTGTTGAGTAAATGGAGTACATGGATACGTACGTGGGGCTTCGGAACAAAAAACCAAAAAGATTTTAGAGACCTTAAGGAAAACAAAGTAGAGATCGACAGGACGAGGAGCGGAGCAGCAAAGAGTAAAGTCAGGTTTTGAACAGTAGGAAACACTTGGAAGTAAAAATCATCAGCAGTATCTTGGGTTGCTGATTTTGCTAGAAATCGGGAAGGCATGACTTATCCATAAATAAATGATGACTGGGGAGGGAGTCGACGAATGAGCTTAGGGGGATAACAGCTCAGACTTTAACGTAGGTGATTTAGGTCTCTAACTAAAGTCTGCAAGTGATTTTCAAAGCACTAGCCCAGCATACATTAAAAAGGAAAAAAGTGGGGTCCCCGGGTGGCTCAGGGGTTGAGCGTCTGCCCTCGGCCCAGGGCATCACCCTGGGGTCCTGGGATCAAGTCCCACATCAGGTTCCCCGCAGGGAGCCTGCTTCTCCCTCTGCCTGGGTCTCTGCCTCTCTCTGTGTCTCTCATGAATAAATAAATAAAATCTTAAAATAAGGAAAAGAAGGAAAAAGTAATTATAATATTACTAGGCTGGTGAGTGTAATATTACATCTATTACTATAAATGCTTGGGGGATAAACATCAAAATTTTTCATAACAAAATATGAAAGGCATATATGGTCGCTAGATAATTAAAGCAAATCTTAACCTGGCATAGAAACGATCACCTTGGGGATCCCTGGGTGGCGCAGCGGTTTGGCGCCTGCCTTTGGCCCAGGGCGCGATCCTGGAGACCCGGGATCGAATCCCACATCGGGCTCCCGGTGCATGGAGCCTGTTTCTCCCTCTGCCTGTGTCTCTGCGCCTCTCTCTCTGTGACTATCATAAATAAATAAAAAAAAAAAAAAAAAAAGAAACGATCACCTTTACTGACGTAGGATTTGATTCAGTACATTTATGCAAAGCTTTATAACAGGTCAGAGCTATAGAGTTTTATTGCCAAAAGTTAATATTTGGTGCAAGACAAATTGAGCTTGCCATGGTTATGCTGCAGTCCTGTTTTCCTGGTACCAGTTATAGCAAAATCAACTTCCAGAGTAAATCTGAAATGCAGAGAGAGCGGCTGATAAGGCTTTAACGGCAGTCACACCAGCCAACTGATGGAAATCACCGTGTTATCAGAGGAAAGTTAGGTTCAAGTTTTGAGACAGTGGCTCTCTTGCAGAGAAAAAAAAAAGTCCATCTTGTGTACCAAATTATTCTAAGCTGAAAAAATTATTTCGTGATCGAAAAGGCAGAAAAGAGGGGGACCCCCGGGTGGCTCAGCTGTTTAGTGCTGCCTTCAGCCCAGGGGGTGACCCTGGGGTCCCAGGATCGAGTCCCACATCGGACTCCCTGCAGGGAGTCTACTTTTCCCTCTGCCTGTGTCTCTGCCTCTCTCTCTCTCTCTCTCTCTCTCTCTCTCATTCTCTCATGAATAAATAAATAGAATCTTTAAAAAAAAAAAAAAAAGAAAAGGCAGAAAAGAGGAATAAGAAGACTGAATCCATCCAAATCCAGTGTTATGGTGAATTGACCTTCCTGGAAAATTTTATTTGTTATTTCTTGAAGGCAAAGGGTGCTACGTGCCAGTGAGCGTCTGAGAGGGTGGGTGTCCTGTGCCGGGGTGGGCCCGGCAGGGAGGGGCCGGCTGCTCTGGGGACTCTGCGAGCAGGGGGCGGCGGGTGCACCTCGGATCCCGGGCAGACCCCAGAGGAAGGAGGCACGGACAGATGCCAGCAGCCCCCCGCACGGTCGCCCCAGGCCAGGACGCGGGCTCCCGCAGTCCAGGGAGCCGGGGGAGCTGGGCCAGCTGCGGCCCCAGGGGTGCCTGGTGGACGTGCAGAGTCCGAGAGAAGGGGCCTTTCAGGCCAGGACGCACTTGAACTGGACCAGTGCTACGGTTGGGGCGGGCGGGGCACACCTCCCCGGGGGCCCACGCGGCCAGAGCCCGCAGGACCAGCCAGCGCCCCGCCCCGCCCTGAGCGCTCTGTAGGGGAAAGGATGCAATTAAGTATTTCTTTGATAACTGTGAACTGGATTTTGCTTTGAAAATATGTGTTCATAATTCAGGTAACTTGCTACTTAAAGCACTAAGTCTAATAGCTGAAAAGTAAATGTAAATGATAATGACGAAATTAACTTACAGGTGCATAGTGGCGATTTTGTGTCCTGGTTTAAAAATCCAGATATCAGAATATAACTCGGATTAAAAAACCAAGTTCGTGGACTAATTAGGGATCACTTATGTGATTTCTGAGAAATGGAAACATCTTTGTTCGAGTGTGAAATTACTTTAAGGATGAGTGTTTATCCATGAGAAATTTTTAATTGATGTATTAATCATATTTTCAAAAAATATAAATAAATAAATATTTCTGACTGTATTAATCATATTTTCAAAAAATAAAAATAAAAAAATAAATATTTCTGGCTGGAGAGCTGATTCAGGTTTTTAAAGCACTTCTTTTTTTTTTAAGTGCTCCCTTTCTAAGAATGGCACAAATACGGAAGGTGAAGGTATGACATGAAACGTTAATGACACTCAGGGATCGAGAAGAGGCAGAGGTTTTTGTTTCCAGCCCTAACGGTCTAGCTCACATACATTTCCTGCCATGAAAACAGATAAAACGTGCAAGTTATAATAGGAAATCATCTAATTAGAAACATCAAAAGCTGACAAGATAAAAAAAAAAAAAAAAGAAGAAGCTACCAGGTTAAAAATCTGCGAGGAAGTAGGAACCTAAGAGACCAGCCTGCAGGGAGGCGCTTTGTGAGTGTGAGCTGATGCCACAGCCTCACGGGGGAGCGGGATCAGAGCTGGAGCCTACAACGGGCTCCAGTGGGAAGAATAAAAAAAGCCCTTGTCAAGTGAAGCTGAGGCGTCTCAGAGTCACAGCCCACACGCAGGGTGCAGCCACCCACCTCCCGCCCGGCAGGCCGCAGGGACGGTGGGCCTTGGGGTTGGAAGTATTCATACAGGGGAGGCGGGTGGGTGTGGGAACTTGTATTCAAAGGCTGGCCCTTGTGTGCGAAATTCCAACTCAAAGTCCCATCACCTGGGTGGTCCGAGACACTTTAAAGGGGCAGGTTTAGGTCAAAGTGGTCCCAGACTGGTGGTGCCGCCAGACTCCCGGCAGAAACAAAAGCAAATTCAAATTCTACCCCTAAAAAAGGCCATTCGTCCTCAGCCTCAAAGCACCCCTCCGAGTCATTTTTCAGTGGTAATGACAAACGTCCAGGCAAAAATAAGCAAGCACACGAGGAGAAGGGGAAAATCTAAGAAAAATCTAGATCCTACAAGAGCAGATTCGTCCTTTAGTGAATTTTGTAGCTGTTTGTGCAACTACTTCTACTCGAGCACCGGGTGTGTGCACCAGGTCCTGTGTAGGGTGCTGGGCACGGGTGTCACCCCGGCTCCCGCAGGAACAAATCACCCGGCGGGTGCAAGGTTAGTTGCAATGACATTATATTCATGCTCATTTACCTTCGGTCTCAGTGTTTTCCTGGACTTCCCAGCACAAAGAAGAAGGAGCACCCGTGACTATTAACGGATAGATTCTGAACATAATCTCTTGCAGGACTGAGACGGACATCCCTGGTCCCTCCCCGGGCCCCCAGCCCCTGGAGGTGGGGCCTGATGATCCCCTGAGCAAACCGCAGGGCTGCGTGCAGGACCAGAAAGGGGGTGAAAGGGGGTGAAAGCCAAAGATGACTACCTTTCACTGTGGGCGACCACACAGATGATTCTGGGAGAAGAGTATGAACCGGACAACGCTGAGGTTAAGGAAGCTCTGGCAAAAGTCGAGGGCAGGGCAAGTGAAGAGAAGCCGGGCCCGTACTGACGTACGCAGAAGGCCTTTGTTTCCTGGCCAAGCTCGTTGGCGAGACCTTGCGGATACCTGGGTTCCTTTGGGGTGTCCACACTCACGGCCCGCCTGGGTCTTCTACCCACTTTTCACAATGAGGGCTCATGTCATCCCTTCTATTCTCCTGCATCCGTTTGCTCTTATTAAATATTCTCGTGGTTCTTATTTACTTAGCTTTCGGAACGGTATGGCCTGTGCTTTCTGTTCCTTGCTTGCCAAACCGTGGTAGCGTGCTGCAGTAGGAACGCCCACCGCACCCACGCGCGGGCCGCTCACTCAGGGCCTGGGACCGTGCGAGACACTTTTTAGGAGTTATTTACTGCTCACGGCCCAGGAAGGGGCAAGTCGGCCTCACCTCCGCTTTACGGGTGGCTGCTGCGCACCGCGGAGCTCACATCCTGCAGCAGACGGAGCGGGCGCGAGAGCACGAGCTTGGAAGCTGGACAGACCTGGACTCAAACCCTGACCTGCTCCCGGGATCCCCCTCCCCTCGGGACGAGGCTCAGCTTGCCCGGGCACAGGCCGCCGCCTGGATGGCACGGAACACACCGGGGCCCTCACAGTGCTGGTTTCGCCTCCCTTCCAACAGTTACTCATCTGAAAGTTCACGTCTTGCCCGAGGGAGCATCTTCAGAGAGTTTTCAAAGCGGCTACTACTGGATAAATAACGTGGTATTGTACACACTCTATAAAATAATGAAAGGTAAATAATCTCTTCTGTTTACAGACTGCTTTACAGCTCCCGCAGCCCTACACCCCTTCCCAACCACTGGCCTGTTTGATCCTTTGGAAAATATTTTACTATCTCAGTTGTGTTGTTGTTTTTTGTTTTTGTTGTTGTTGTTGTTGTTTTTGTTGCTTTTGTTTTTGTTTTTTGTTTTTGTTTTAGTTGATTGGTTGTCTGTCTCTGGGACATACTAACACTGTCTGAACATGATAACATTGCCTTGAAAAATGCTAATCCAGGAAATGATGCAAGGAAAAAAAGAATCAAGCCTTTGCTTTTCCCTCCAGTCCTCTGGAGGCAGACTGCCTCCTTCCTTGTCCTGGGTACGAGTGTGTGTAGGCGGGATGTTGGTGGCCAGAGTTGGAGGTGCGGCAGTGGAGGGAGGGAGGGATGTAACCCATAGCTAGCTGTCTTGGCTTTTCATGGTCAGGATGCCTAGCACAGAAGGAATGTGCTACCTTCTCTTATTAAAGGACGTCTCATTTTCTTCTCAAGCTCATGAGAAGAATCATCCTATAGTCTCTCTCATCCAGAGAGTGTGGAAAAAAAAAAAAGTCCTGGGAAAGATGTATTCATCCCACACAGTAGGGGCACAACCAATCTTTGAAACCACTGCAGTGACCGTGGTGTACACGGACCATCCTCTGTGGACGATGCAGAAAATCATGTGATGATCCCTGTGAGTCTCTCAAAAAGGCAGCCCAGCCTCACTTCTAGGATAGCTTCTTCAGCAAGACCCACTTCTCAAATAAGGATTATTTCAGAGGAAGCACGTGGGGACATATTTTGTTTGAGACCCCAACTTTTCAGAATATATTTTGAGCCAATATTTAAAGCTTGGGAAGTGTCACAGGTTTTTTAAAGTTGGCTTGCTTTGCCCAGTTGTCTCTACCTGGCCCTTCTGGAGCTTGTTGCTGGTGCCTGGATTATAATCGTGTTGGCTAAACAGAAGTCCAGGAATCCTGCTAGCTTTTTCAGCTGTTAATTTAATCCTACACAGAACACACGCATGCCCCAAACCAAAAAAAAAAGAAGGTTCAAGACAAGTAAATAGAAAAAGCAAAAAAAAAAAAAAAAAAAGAAAGAAAAAAAGAAAGAAAGAAAGAAAGAAAGAAAGAAAAAAGAAAAGAAAAAGCAAAGCCTCTGGCCCTCGAATGTCTCCCTCTGTCCGACTGCACAGTGTCGGGGATCAGCGTGTGGCCGCTGCTCCTGGACCCTCCCCACTTCAGGAGCTCTTGCTGACTGGGGGCATGGAGGGAAAGACCACCTGCCCCTTCGCTACTAATGCTTGACAAAGCTCAGAACTGGGGAGAAGTCCTGAAGCAGGCAGGGCAGGATTGCAGCCCCACTGCTATGCGCAGCTGCCCAGGGCCGCAGCGTGTCCTCCCTGAGAGGACACCACTTAGGGGCGCCCGGTGGCTCAGCCGGGGACGTGGCCGCCTTGGGCTCCCGTCAGGATCCCATCCCGCACGGGCTCCCGGCTCAGTGGGAAGCCTGCTTCTCCCTCTCCCCCTACTTGTGCTTTCTCTCTCTGTCAAATAAATAAAATCTTAAAAAGGAAAAGAAGATACTGTTTAGAATTTTACAGAAATTAATCAAATTAAATAGGCACTTCACACAAGTGATTTTCACTTAACAACATTTTTAAAGATACTACGATACTGAGTGTCTCCACTTGAACATCGCTCCTGTACGTGGTAGCCGGACCCCAATCCCTCTCCCTCCTGGGGTTGATGCCACCTTTGTCCTGGACCTTCCTGGGGGTCCTGTGGTCCCCTGAAACCACAGAGTCCCCACTCCACTGCCTTCCCCTTGCTGCCCAAGCCTCCACTGCAGCCCCAGCCCAGCCCTCCTCAGGCTTCTGCCCCGATTCTTGGTTTGTCACCTCTCCTCCCAGCCGGCCCAGAACGCACCTCAAAGACAGTCCAGTGGGGACCGTTATAAGATGATAGTACGGCGTGTATTGAGCACCTACTACGTGCCAAGTGCACATCTAAGTATATGATAGGGGGCAACCTGTTCAGTAAGGGCCACAAGCAGCCTGGGGCCGGCAGTGCCGCCGCCGCTGGGGTCTGAGCAGGGCTTGGGGGCACCTGCTGGGGACCCAGGGCCAGCTCCTCCCGGCTGGGGTCGGCGCCCACCGCTGACATGTCCAGGAGCAGGATCTCCGGGGGCCTGTCCTCGTCGGTGGAGCAACCGGCCCATGTCCGCTCAGGTCTGGACCTCGGGGTCGGGCCTTGAGCCCCTCCTCGGGCTCCACGCTCGGGGTGGAGGCTACTCTATTATTTTTTAAAGCATTTTGTTTATTTATTCATAGTGACCCAGACACAGAGAGAGGCGGAGACCCAGGCAGAGGGAGCAGCAGGCTCCACGCAGGGACCCGAGGCGGGACTCGATCCCGGGACCCGGGGTCACGCCCTGGGCCCTGCGCTGGAGGAGACGCGCCCTGCGCCCCCCCCCGCCCCCCGAGCCCCGCTGCCGAGTGAGCAGGGCCGAGCCCCCCTTCCCGCCGGCTCACTCCCGACGAGCCCCGAGGTGCCGCCCGCGGGGTCCCGAGGCCGGGGAGGGCGGAGGGGGGAGGGCGGAGGGCGGAGGGGGGAGGGGGGCCCCAGCGCAGGGAGCGCGGCGCACGGGCGCCAGGACCACACCGCCCGGAGCCCGAGCCCGCGGAGACCCCCGGGGCAGGCGGGTCCGCGGCACCCCGGGGTCGGGCCCCCGCCCCTCCCCGCCCCTCCCCGCCCCTCCCCGCGCCCCCTCCCGCGCCCCCTCCTCCCGCGCCCCCTCCTCTCCGCGCGCCCCCTCCTCTCCAGGCTCCTGTCTGCGCCCCCGGTCCCCGCGCGCCCTCCTCCCTCCTCCCTCCTCCCTCCTCCCTCCCCTCCCCTCCTCCCCCCTCCCCGCCCCGACAGCGCGGCCCGGCCCGCCGCCCCCCTACCGTGCTGCGCTGCTCGGCTGCGGACATGCTGGCGGCGGCTGCGGCGGCCCGGGCCGGAGCTGCTATAAGAGGCCGCGGACACGTCGCACTTCCCGTGACCGGCCCCTCGGCCCACCCTCCCGCCCCGCCCGCCCGCCCCGCCCGGGACCCGCCGCCGCGCCCGCTCGACTTCGCCCCCCCGACCCGCCCCCGCCCCCGCGCCTCCTCCAGGAAGGACTCCGGCCCGCCCCGCTGCTGAGCGCGCCCGGCGGGCAGGGGCCTCCGCGGGGGGGGGGGGGGGGGGGTTCATCCAGACCAGGCTCGCAGCCCAGGTGCAGAGGCCGGCGACCCCGGTGCCCCGGGCCCCTGCGCCCGCCCCCAGGTGTCCCCAGGTGCCCCCTGCGCCCGCCCCCGGGTGTCCCCAGGTGCCCCCTGCGCCCGCCCCCGGGTGTCCCCAGGTGCCCCCAGGTGGGGGAAGCAGCACAAAGAGGGCTCAGGCCCAAACCCCGGGGCAGGGCGAGGCCACACTCACCCCAAAGCCCGGGGGCAGCGGGGGAGGGGGGCAAGGAGGAGCGGCAGGTGCTCAGGCCATCGCCCTCGGCCCCCTGCACCTTAACCCTAGCGTCAGGCCACGCACGGATCAATAGGACACGACCTGCTGGAAAAGAAGCGTGAAGATGCCCGAGGACGCGCAGCCCCTGCAGCGCACCTGCAGGGCCTCCCGGGGTGGGGGGTCCCCGCCGTGCGGCCTCCCTGGTCCTACTAGGAGCAGGAACCTGAAGATCTGGCCACGGCCTCCTGCTCCGTGGGGACGTGCGGAGGAAAAACACCCGGGTCGGAAGCCTGAGAAGGCGGCCAAGCGTGGCACGGGCCCCAAATGCCACTATATATGTATTTTCTTAGCATTTTGGGTCAGCTGCCACCACCCCCTTCGAGGTGAGCAGCTCGAGGGCAAACACTGGATGTCCGTTTCTGCTCCGAACACAAACACCCTGAATTTGCGTGGTTTAAACAGGAGCGCCCGTTCTGGTTTCATTGGGAAAATCCTCTTGCGGCCGCGCCAGCCGCGTCTCGGACCCTGCCGGATGCAGACAACAAGGTACACGAAGTGTGGATGGAGCAACAGCGATTTGTGCACTTGCTGTCTCTTTTGAAAAAGAGACCTGGCCTCTAAAATAGTTGTGCTTCTGACACACAAGGCAGGTCTCTAAGGGTCCCTCCCTGGAGATGGAACAGATGAGTGTTTGGACCTGGGGGACATCTCGAGATCCTTGGTTGCCTCCCTGTCCCCCCCCTGATTTCCCCAAGAGGAAACGCAGAGCTGGTGCCCGGGCAGGAGATGGACCTGGACCTTGATGTCGTCACCGGCCAGAGGCAGGGGCCACCTCAAGGCCAGGTCACAGACCCCCGCAGCGCCCTGTGACCTGAACCACTGCACCTCTCGGGCTCGGGCCTCAAGATGCCGAGGAAACTGTCAGCGGGACCGTTTCTCTTGTCTTAGATTTCATGAAGCGTCAAACAGCCCCCGGAACAGACACGCTTTCCTGCTTCTTGGGAAGCAGTTCTTGTGAAAGGGGAGGCCTGGCCTGCCCGGGCCCACGCGGGTGAAGACCCGTGCAGGTCACAGCTTCCCCGCTGAGCGGGGCAATTCCCTGAGGAGCAGGCTAATCGTTCCTTCCTACTTTCCCAATTGTTGTTGTTGTTGTTGTTTTCCATCTAAGGGCAGTGGCTTGGGTTCTTTTTCACCGCAGGACCGTCGTGGTCCTAGAGGAGGACGCTTGCTTCCTCGTGGGAGCAACTAGATGCTCCACTTTGGGAGCCTGCGGGCCCAGCCCGTCAGAGCTGAAAGGAGGCCCCGTCGGGAGGAGGGAGGAAGGGTCCCAGTGTGTCCCTTCTCGCGGCCCCATCTCCATAAATGTCTCTGCAGCCTCCCCCCGAGACCCCGCTACAGGGCACCGCGAGCTACGCTCTACAGTTTGTAATCTTTACACTAACTTGCATGAGGGTTTGTTTTTCTTCTTCTTCTTCCTATTTATTTTTCTTCCTTCCAGAACTGACTGGGCTTAATAATTAACTTTAATGAGCTGGTGGTGACTCCTTGATCCTTTTATTGTCTAGAAAAGATGGAATCAGCTCCCACAAATAAACAAGGGAAATGCATATACGAAGCACACCCGTGTTGGTGAGATCTTTATGCCGGAGGCTCCCCAACACATTTTAGGGAGTTTCATCACATTTTAGGGGATCTGGCCTGGAGACCAGCTCCCCAGGAGGGCCGTTCCCAAAGGACGCAGCTACACCGCCCCCTAGTGGCTATGATGAATTTTTTTTAAAAAGACCTTCTTGTTGACACCTCCTGAACCAAAAGGGAGTTCCCTTGAGTCAAGAAGCCCTTCGAGAAAGTCCTCCAAAGGATCCAAACACTCTTCCCACACACAGGTACTCCCAAGAGAAGCAAAATGTGGTCTCTGTCCCCGAGAAACTCTCAGTCCAGTGAGGGAGACAAACTGCCGCCCTCCTGCATCCCAAGCATTTCAGTCCCCCGGGCCTGGGCAGGTGAGACTCTGATCTAGTCGTTAATCCTTGATGCACAGCTGAAGGGTTCTCCGGCGGCGGCGGGTAAGCGCGGAGGAGTTCCCAAAAGCGCTCTGGTTAGGCATCTTCAACCATTTCCAGTTTGGGATTCTGTGCAGGGCCTTTAAATCGCAGGGCCCTTAAGCAACGGGAGAGGAGACTCCTTCAAGATTCCTGCTGCCCACTCCATCCCCGTTCTGTCGCACCTAAGTCAACAGGACAACTCACAGATGCGTAGCTTTCCAAGGCATCCACTGTTCTCATTGAAAGCCCGACTCTTTTTTTTTTTTTTTTTTTGGCACTCGTGTGCTATTCATTTAAGTCACGTGGACAGAAATTACTTAATTTCACTTACAGGTACAACTGGCAGAAATAGGTTTGGGGTCAAATACTATGGAGCTCAGTACACATCAGGGAGGGGGAACGCCGGAGGGTGTGGGCATTTCAGCGCACCCTACAATCAGAGAATGTTCACCCGGCTATCGGTATCAGTCACCTTTTCTTTTTTCTTTTTTTTTAAGATTTTTTTAAAAATTTTACTTATTCACAAAAGACACACACACACACACAGAGAGGCAGAGACCCAGGCAGAGGGAGAAGCAGGCTCCATGCAGGGAGCCCGATGCGGGACTCGATCTCAGGACCCCGGGGTCATGCCCTGAGCCGAAGGCAGATGCTCAACCGCTGAGCCACCAGGTGCCCCAGTCACTATCTTTTCTAGGAGAAATGGAGGGCATGGATTGAGCCAGCCACTGTGTACAAAGAAAGGACGTCGTGCGAGTGCAGAGGAGGGGCATCCAGCTGGACTCTGGGAGACAGGTGTCAAATTTTCTTGGGGAACAGACTACATGAACTTGAGACTTGAAAGACGGATAGGCCAACCCTCCCCTCCCCTCCCCAACAACCGTGTATGTGTGTAAATGTGAAAATGTAAAGGCACAGAGCTGCATGAAATCACACGGCATGTTGAGAGAATTGTAAGTATCGGGGCTCCTGGGTGGTTCAGGTGGTCAAGCGTGTGCCTTCGACTCAGGTCGTGATCTCAGGGCCCTGGGAGCGAGCCCCACGGCCACTCCCTGCTCAGTGGGGGCCTGCTTCTCCCCCTCCCTCTGCTCCTCCCTGCTGTTCATGCTCTCTCTCTCTCTCTCTAATAAATAAATAATATTTTAAAAAAAGAAAGAAAGAAAAAAGGAAATTGTAAGCATGTGTAGGGCCGGGGTGGGGAGATGAAAGGCGGGCGCAGAAGGCTGTCAGGGGGCCCCGCAGGGAGGGGCCCACGTCCTCTTGCTGGAGCTCGTCTGCGGCCTTCGCCATGTGGCCTTCCGTCCACTCACCGCCGATGGGCAGTCCCTACGGGACACTTCCTGTGTCCAAGGATGACAGTCCCTGTCCCGAGGACCCGGGCTGCTGAGGGAGATGGATGCACGCACACAATTCCAAGGAAATGCGAAGTGCTGGAATAAAGGTGCGTTCAAAGCAACAGGCAGAGAACCTCGGAGAAGGTGATGACTGCTGGACCGCAGACTCTCGTGGCCGTGGCCATTTAAGGCGAGTTCCCAAGAGAAGAGAAAGCCAGATGGAAAGGTGACCTGCCCCCAGACTGATGGCCCGGCTGCCCAGGCCGCGTGAAGCGTCCACCCGCAGGCCCGGCCTCCTCCCACGGCCCACAGAGCGCAGCCCCCCGGGTGGGCCGGGCCGGGCCGCTCCTGCACGTGGGTGCTCTCCTGCCACTCGCCGGGTGGCATCTGGTCCAAAGGTTTGGTTGCTCATTGCATTGGGTTTAAAAGAGGCACGTTTATAAGTTACACATGCGTTATGCAAAATAGAGACATTTCGGGCACTTGGGGAAACTCACTCCAAACTTCAGCAAACCTCAGGGAAAACAAGTTAATTTGGTCACTGGCTGAGTTTTCAGCCTTCAATCATTTATTTTACAAGATGCTCAGTGAGGTGGAAGATGATGTAATCCCTGTCACTTGGAGGCTCTAGAGTGTTAGGGTTTCCAACCAAACTGGAATTATTTAACTATTAACTATCTAAGTAACAAATTATGTCCCTTAAACTTTATTAGAAAAACGTCCAACTAACCTGAGTGAAATTCTAAGACGTATTTTAAAGGAAAGAAGGGGGAAGGAAGAAAGAAAAGAATGTGGTGGTATAATAAATTAATATTATGATTATTAGAGAGCATCAGAGATACCATAAATGGATGGTTAATTTGCAAATTGGAATATAGTATGTTGAGCATAATTTACTAGTGTTTTCTAAACCTTCTAGAAGGATTTTATAAATTTCACATCATGTAAAGATAAGCAGTAAAAAAATCAATATAATCTCTCTCTCTCATCTCTTTTATTTTCAAAAAATTATTTAAAAGCTTATTTTTTTTATTAATCTCTACGCCCAACATGGGGCTCAAACTCACGACCCAGAGACCAAGAGTCGCACTCTTCTGACTGAGTCAGCCAGCCGCCCCTCCACTCTTTTAGACAAAGGCATAAAAATCCTAACTCATAGACCTCAGGCTTCCTGACAGTATTTTAAGAGAGTTTTTATGGGTACTAAGCATCTTCTGAAAAAGCGATAGCTCTCTATGTATATTGCTATTTTTCAAATGTCTTTAGATGCCGCTGTAAAGAGTAAAATTCATATTCATTTCTTTATTTTTAAGATTTTATTTATTTATTCATGAGACACAGAGAGAGAGGCAGAGACCCAGGCAGAGGGAGAAGCAGGCTCCATGCGGGGAGCCCGACGTGGAACTCGATCCCAGGACCCCGGGGTCACAGCCTGGGCCGAAGGCAGGTGCTAAACCACTGAGCTCCCCGGGGATCCCCCAAAATTCAGATTCATTTGCAATGTCATCAAATTCATTTCCTGATCTTTATGTAATATTTTCAATCATCAGATACTAAATATACAACTGCAGTCATAGGAAAAATCAGTCTGCTAGAGAAAAATGGGCAACAGTCCTGGTACAATAAAAATCGTAAATATTGGCCCAAATCATTATATGCACGGCTAGCACACACTTACGCTTGAACTTTGAAATCCCTTTCTGTTTTCATAACACGATCTTTTCTTTATCATATCCCCCCCACCGCGCACACACACACACACACACACACACACACTTTTTCTTTCGCTCACTCTTGGTTTAGAGAGACAATCGTGCTCTGGGCCGGTGGGGGAGGACTTCTTTCAAAGCCCTAATACTTCGCAGACTTCCCTGCACCTCGTAACCATCTGGGGAACCACTGGACTAAGTAGATCAGAGTCGGGGGCCCAGGCATCTGTCGTTTCACACTTTTCTCTCTAAGACAATCCCGGGTTGTCAGAGGGGAGGCTGCGTCAAGGTCACCTACGCTGAGTTACAGATTGCTGCCCGCCCCCCCTTTCCCGCCAGTCCCCACGCCAGCTGTCAAGCTTAGGATGCAGAAATCCCACATCTAACAAGTTCCCAGGTGACGCCCATGCTGCGGGCCCAGGGACACGGTCCTGCAGATATTGCCTCACATATACGACTCCCAGCTCGCCCGCACGTTTCAATTTGTTAGACGAAATGTAGAAAATAGGTGGAAAGAGGAGAAGTAGGTGTCCTGGGAACACAACCTGGGCTGACATTCTTAAAAACCATCCCACTAATGAGAACACAGTGTCTCGCAGTGTGAACGGGAAGGCGATGGATGTTGCCAGGGGTTCCCAGCCCTATTAGGACCCCCCTGGAAGCCTGAAAACTCCACCTTCAGCCGCCTGGGCTCCCGAGCTGCTTCTCAGGGCAGGGGGCTCGCACCACAATACGCCACCCCCCGGGGGGGTGTTTTGCAGCCTGTTTTGAAGCCACCAGTTCCCCGGGGAGCTTGCAAAAACCCACAGGCCCGGGTCCCCCCCTTGGAACTCCCCTGACAGGCCACCTAGTTCTGAGCCTCCTTGAGGGCTTTTAATTAGGCCCCGGCCCCTTTTCCCCCAGATGCTTTGTTTATTCAGAGTCCTTTCCTTCTCTCAGGGCTTTAAAATGAGGAAGAGAATCTAGTTTTGTTTTTCTGTTTTCCATCCTGAGCCCAGAAAGGGTCTTTTTTTTTTTTTTTTAAGATTTTATTTATTTATTCATAAGAGACACAGAGAGAAAAGCAGGGACATAGGCAGAGGGAGAAGCAGGCTCCCCAGAGGGAGCCCGACGCGGGACTCGATCCCAGGACCACAGGATCACATCCTGAGCCAAAGGCAGCTGCTCAACCACCGAGCCCCCCAGGCGTCCTAGTATAATCCGGAAAGGGCCTTGATCGAATGGCAGGGGGCCAGAATGGGGAAATATTAGGGGTAAAAATCAATGAATACCTAAAATATTGTCCCACCGTATCATTTTTCTTTTTCTGACATTATTCACTGAATAACTTACCTCTTCTTCTGTGGGAGGCTTCCGTGAGCAATTGGTGAGTGAGCTCCTCCTCCGACACCCCCGGGGAGGTCCTAGGAGAAGCAGCTCACTTACAAATTGTAACTTGGAACTTTTTCTGCCCTTTTGTTCTTCCAGACTAATGAATTATTTTATTAAGCTTCCTTTTCTGCCCCCTAAAATTATACAGGGTTTGTACTAAATTGTTAATGATGAGTTACACACTTAATTTGGGAAGAATTGATAGACCAGCCAAGTGTCTTCTGTAGCACAGCGTATCTCTGTTCTGGTTTTCTGAATCTCCTGCATGCGTACCTACATCCCCACGGAATTATAAATGGAATTTCCCATCTACCCTCTTCCATCATTCTTGTTTTGAAGGAATGCTATGGGTTATCGTACTCACTTCTTAAAACGTGATTATTTACTTCATAAAACGACATCCCCTCCCGCAAGGTAATTGAGAGACGTTGAGAACCGGCGACGAGAAGAGTGGAATCAAGGGTCCCTGAGGAGTCCTTGGGGGGGGCTCAGGTGCTCCCAGGAGTGGTCGGCCTGGATGGGGCTCTTCATGCAAATTGGTCTTTTGCCCCCCCTCTGAGCTACAGCGCCAGGCCAGGGTGGCTTCAGGAAAGACTTGTGTCCGAGACACAGCGAAAGGATCCTAGACTTGGGGGCGGAAGGCCTGGATTCCTATCTTTTTGTTGGTCTAGCCATTCCCTTCTGCGGGGCAGGCCTGGGCCCCGGGCTGGGCAGTCCCAGAACAGCCCTGGGACCCACCGAGTCCCCTGCCAGGATTCTCCTGTTGGAGCTTTTACTCTTGGAAGGAGACCTTTCCCTTTTCAGCTAGGAAGGGTCAGTAATGTATATATATACATATATATACCATATATAAGAATGCTAGTGGCCGCACCTACCCCCACGTGGAGGACTCTCAGATGGTCATAAAAAGCTGAAGAGAAGGGGCCCCTGTGGGGCCCAGCGGCTGAGCGTCTGCCTTGGGCTCAGGCTATGACCCCAGGGTCCTGGAATCGAGTCCTGCATTGGGCTCCCCGCAGGGAGCCTGCTTCTCCCTCTGCCTGTGTCTCTGCCTCTCTCTCTCTCTCTGTCTGTCATGAATAAATAAATAAAATCTTTAAATAAATAAATAAATAAATAAATAAATAAATAAATAAATCCACCTCGTGGACCGCTTGAATGCTGCACGCAGGGACAGGAAATTCCCTGTCGTGGTAACACACGAGGCTCAATAAGTGTACCGAACAATCGAGTCAAGCAGGATGACTTAGACTTGTCTTTACGTTTATGACAAATCAGGGTTTCAAGATCGATGGAAACTTTTATTATGCTCTCCAGGCTTATTTCACAGTTTTAAGAGTATAAGATAGAAAATACTGGAATCTCATCCAATATTTGGAGCTCCTCTGAAGTATGAAAAATTGGTGGCATTTTCCGGTTATCATGCAAGTTGCTATAGCCAACTGTAGCCTATATGACTTAGTGCAGTTTATATTAAACAACTTTATTATAAAATATTAAATCTGCGCTTCCTCTGAGGTCTGTGGTTTTAATGACGTTCTGTGTAAAATGTTTCTGCGTGTTCTAACTTTGCTTTAATTCTCTGCTCGTTTCATTTTATTACATTATTTTATTACAAATGACATCTGTTTCTTCTGCTTATGCTCCATGTGACACTGCAATAATTTGGATCCAATTATTTAATTAGGTTGTCAACTAGCTCACTAGTGATGACTTCTATAGAGTTAACTTATTCTGCAAAAATAATGAGAATATGTCTCTGACATGCATCAGAGATTTTGTCTTTTTAGCTTAAAAAAAAAAAAAAAAAGAAACACACTTCCTTTGTCAGCCAGGAAACCCTGGACACAGAGCTCTTGGTTCTGCATAATATCCAAAATTTATTCCTTTGGAACAAGAGTCCGTGTTCATGGCTAAAATAATTCTGATTTTTTAGACACAACCGGAAAAAAAAAAAGTTCTGGCAAACAGGGAAATCATGTCCATTTCATCTGCAGCCATGATCTCTAAGGTTAATGTAGGACTGACGCTGGAGGAGCTCTACTTTGAGAAACGTATGTTCGATGTCCCCTCTCAGCTTCAAGCTCTGGCGCTGTGCTTTAGGACCATCAGGGAGCTGGGCTGTGGGAGTCACGGATTGGCTCTCCCATCCTGCCTGAGGTCAATGGTGGAGCAAGGGGCTCCAAGTATGACCGCAACTGAGGAATTCTTGGCTTCCGTAGGCAAAGGCATGGAATAATTTCAAAATAACATCTCGTTTGCCTTCCCACCCAACGAAACCTCAGAGAGTTTCTAATTAACTAATGGACTGTATACCACATATTCTTATTCTTATTCTTCAGTTGTTTGGGACTTTAAATGGTTTTCAATAGACACAAGGTCATATTTTATGTCAAGTTTCCCCGGCTAGGTCTCCGGTCACCAGCCTCTAGGAGAAAATCTATTTCGTGAATAAAACACCTGAAATTTGGCACATATGCAATTTTAAAGCGGAAGAAAGTATTTTTATACAATGCATAAACTCAGAAATCACTCATTTCTTCAGCTGAATGCTGAGGTTTGAGAAGTGGATTAGTTAGAGAAGGAGAAATAGCTAAGGGGCGAAAGAAATAGCTGGGTGGCTCCGTTGGTGAAGCATCTGCCGTCAACTCAGGTCATGACCTCAGGGTCCTGGGATCAAGCCCCACATGGGGCTCCCTGCTATTGGGGAGTCTGCTTCTCCCTCTGCCTCTCCCTGCTTGTACGCTGTCTCTCTCAAATAAATAAATTAAATCTTAAAAAAAAAAAAAAAGAAATAGCTCTGAGCTGCAACAAGTTTAAGAAACTTTTTGCCCATTTTGAAGGATTCCCAAGTCAGTGGGTCTTTATTCTAATTCTATGGCTCTCCTTTTTTTTTTTTTTAATCAAAAGTGTATCATGTGATAAACAGACACACAAAGAGATACTTAGCAGCACTCATCGTCATGCAAATGCAAATCAAAATCACCATGAGATACCACCTCACACCTGTCATAATGGCTAGAATCAAAAGACAAGAAATAAAAGGTGTTGGTGAGGATGAGGAGAAAGAACCTCTTGCACTGTTGGTGGGAATGCAAGCTGGTGCAGCCGCTGTGGAGAACAGTATGGAAGTTCTTCAAAAAATTAAAAACAGAACAATAGAAATACTGTATGATCTGGTAATTCCACTACTGGACATTTACCCAAGGAAAACTAAAACACTGATTCAAAAAGCCAAAAGCCGGGAATCCCTGGGTGGCTCTGTGGCTTGGCGCCTGCCTTTGGCCCAGGGTGTGATCCTGGAGTCCCAGGATCGAGTCCCACGTCGGGCTCCCTGCATGGAGCCTGCTTCTCCCTCTGCCTGGGTCTCTGCCTCTCTCTCTCTCTCTCTGTGTCTCTTGCAAATAAATAAATAAATAAATAAATAAATAAATAAATAAATAAACAAATCTTAAAAAAAAAAAGCTAAAAGCCATGTTTATTGCAGCACTATTTACAGGATATGGAACCAACCTAGTGTCCATCCATAGATGAAAGGTAAAGAAGATGTGATATACCTATATCTATACCTGTATCTATATCTATATCATGGAATTTACTCATCCTCAAAATAAAAGGAATAGAATCTTGCCATTTGTGACAACAGGGAGGGACCTAGAGGGTATAATGCTAAATGAGATAATTTGGACATAGACAAACACTGTATCATTTGACGTATATGTGGAATTTAAATAACAAACAAAAGACAGAGGCCCATGGATATACAGAACACGCTGATGGCTGCCAGGAGGGAGGGATGGAGGGATGGACAAAATGGGTGCAGGGGAGTGGGAGGTAGAGACTTCTGGTTAAGGGATATGTAAGTCATGGGAATAGAAGGCACAGCACAGGGAATAGAGCCAACGCTACTGTAGCAGCATTGCACGGTGATGGATGAGAGCTACACTTGTGAGCATAAGGTAAAGTATAAAGTTGATGAATCATGATGTCGTACACCTGAGACTAATGGAACATTGTTTGTCAACTATACTTCAATTTAAAGAAAAGCGTAAAAAAATAAAAATAAATAATGAAAAGCATATCACGGGGATGGAGTGATGGGTAAAATAGGTAAAGAGAGGAGGTGAAAACTTCTAGTTATAACATAAATAAGTCAAGGGGTGAAAACTGCAACATAGGGAACGTAGTCAATAATGTTGTCATAACCTTGTATGGTGACGGATGGGTAACTATACTGAACCATGGTGTCAAGTCACAATGCCATACACCTGAAACTAATAAAATATTGTATATATCAACTATACTTCAATTAAAATTTTTTTAGAAGGAGGGAAAGAAAGCATATTGCCAAACACAGTAAGATATCACTTCATATAATATAAAAGACAAACAATAACAAGTGTTGGCAAGGCAATGGGGTCATTGGAATCCTTACTTGTTGCTGGTGTGACTATAAAAGGGATACAGCCACTTTGGAAAGTCTGGCGGTTATTACTACTCATAATAACAAAAAAAGGGGGGAATAAGCCAAATGTCCATCAGCAGATGAGTGGATATACAAAACATGGCACATCGCTATAATGGAATATTATTCGGCCATTGAAAATGAAGTATTGATATCTGTTACGACGTGGGTGAAGCCTGAAAACATAATGCTCAGTGAAAGAAGAGAATTATAAAAGAGGACGTATTGTAGGATTCCATATGCATGAAATGTCCAGAAGAGGCAAACCCCTAGGGACAGAAGGTACGTTCATGGTTGCCAGAGGCCGAGGGACGAGAGGACTGGGAGTGACTGCCATGGGTGTGCGGTTTCCTTGTGGGCCAGTGAAAATGTCCTAAAGTTGCATAGTGGTGCCCCATGACTCTGTGATTATGCTAATGACACTTTTTTAAGGAACTCAGTAAGGTGTTGTTTTGTTTTTTCATTGAGACATAATTGACATACAACATTGTATCAGTGAGGTGTCAACATGATTTCATGTATGTATATATTACAAACAGATGTACTAATATTTCATTGTATGTTTGATGCTGTGTAAATTTTATCTCAACAAAATCGTCATAAAAAAAAGATGGTTCTCCATATACTTGTCAGACCCAACAATCTCATTCCTAAAATTTTACCTAAGAGAAATTAAAACTTATACTCGTGCAAAAGCTTCTACGTGCATGTTTATAGCAACTTTATCCATAACAACCCCAAACTAAAAACAATTTAGATAACTTTCTAATGGTGAATGGATAAACTGGTGGGAAGACAGACCACATCTTACACCCATACAAGACAGTACCCAGCAGTAACGAGGAAGAAACCGTTGATTCGTACAACATCCTAAAATCTCAGTGATTGGCTACTGTAAGGTGAACACAGGAAGAAGCAAACACAAAATCTGTCCTCTGGTTAGTAAGGTTGTTTCCCACAGGGATATGGGTTAGCAATTCTGAAACTATTTCATATGTGTATAAGGTTTGAGCAAAAAGGTAAATATGTTAGAGGTAATGAGAGCTAGCCTTCTCAGTCACTATATATATATATAGATATATAAATGAAGAGGGGGGAAGCTAGAATGAACTTGGTGGTGTTCGGTTGGAAACAGAGATACTGGTGTGAATTCATGGGTTTTTAATACACACACCTATTGGTTTGATACTGAAATACGGATGTGTATCGATAAGCATGCTTACGTTTCCTAGCTCTGTCCACTGAGAGATCTAAAAGCACTGACACTACAGCAGCAGTGAGCACACCTAGTGCCCAGATCTTGGTTTCTAAATGTCATTCTCCAA
Source organism: Canis lupus dingo (assembly GCF_003254725.2). Classification (NCBI taxonomy): domain Eukaryota; kingdom Metazoa; phylum Chordata; class Mammalia; order Carnivora; family Canidae; genus Canis; species Canis lupus. The sequence continues at coordinate 36,934,992 of NC_064268.1, read as the reverse complement.
TAAACGGAACCTGCACCCCATGGAGAAGTGCTCGAGTCTGGGGCAGGAAGAGTACAAAACGAGGCTGGAGCAGTTCAGGGCACCAGAAAGCAAGGAAGTGCTAACAAACAAAAACAAAGCCAAAAAAAAAAAAAAAGGAAAGAAAGAAAGAAAGAAAGAAAGAAAGAAAGAAAGAAAGAAAGAAGAAAGAAAGAAAGAAAAGAATGAGAGCACATCAGAAGTCACAGAGCCCACCTGTGAGAATTCCCAGTGGCCAATGCTGTGATGCCAACGTCACCCATCCATCCTGCATGTTACTGCCTCATGAGGTGCAAAGTGGGCTTTAACAAAATGAGATCCTGGTAAATCAAGTTTGAAATCATTTAAATGGCTTATTACATGTTCTTTATTCTTTTTTAAAGATTTTATTCATTCATTCATGAGGGACCCAGAGAGAGAGGCAGAGACACAGGCAGAGGGAGAAGCAGGCTGCCTGCAGGGACCCGATGTGGGACTCGATCCCAGGACCCCAGGGTCACGCCCTGAGCCGAAGGCAGACGCTCCACCACTGAGCCCCCCAGGAGTCCCATTACCTGTTCTTTCTGCCCATACTCACTATTTATTTCTCTGTTCATCTTGGTATGAGAAACTTTTGTCTCTATTAACATGAAGTTCACCAAGTTGGGCGTGTTTTTTGAGCAAAACTGGAAATAAAATGCTAACACATTGAACACCTGTATACTTGTATAAGAGAAAAGCACTTTCGAATAGGAGATGTGAAATTATTATATCCAAAATCCTAAAAAGCCATTCTAATAGGAAGCAATTATTCTAACTCATGTGTCACGTTACATGCCTGATGATGTTGACTTAGGTCCAGAGTCGCACCAGACAAACGTTCCAAAAACCGATGGAGATATGAAAGTCCCTCAAGATAATTCGTTGTGTTCTTTAGAAGTAGACTTAGAAAAAAAATCAACTGTGGGATGCTACAGACTCTTCCCTGCCTAAAAATACATATTCTCACACTTAGCCCCAGTTATCGATTCTTTTACTTAATCCGCCGGGCCTCAGATCCCTTTCTCCACAGTAGAATTCGGTTGAGAAAGCATTAGCTTCCCCCATCCGTGGTCTAATGACTGAACCGGGTTCCTTTACATGTAGAGACTCTGGGGTGGCGCAGCTATTGAGGTTGAGCTGTTAAGACGAATTTGTTTTAGGCCTGATGCCTGGTTGGCTAAGTCATGACAGTGAAGTGAATGCTTAAGTCCTTTATTAACTTCCTTAACTTTTGCAACAAGGAGTGAGTAATAGTGCTTCGCTCCTTTTGCGGAAGCAGAAATGAGACATAAAGAGGTTAAGTATCTAAGTCCATGGCAGAGCCAGGATTCAAACCCAGAGTGGCTCACAGGCCATGCTTCTAAGGACCACGCATGTAGCCCGCCCCGCTGGTGCATGACACGGTTCTTTAAAAACTTATAAAACAGAATAATGTGCGTTGTGCTTGGAGTTATGAGTAGAAAAGTCATCCTGCGTAAGTGAAAAGAGAAACTTATGTGGTTTGAGAGACTATATCAATATTTTCTTGTTCATTGCTTTAAAAGAAATGGTTTTATGATTCTTTTCAAATAACCTCCAACAGCAAGAACTAACTCCCGGCTCCCAAGTTAGGCTTCGGGACGGAGGGAGGCCTTGCTAGGGAAGGGGTGTTCATATCTACTGGCTTCGTTCCCACCTGCTCAGGTGGTGAACTTCAGAAACAGCCCTTTCTCTCATGTAGGTTTAACGAATCCTTTTTTTTTTTTTTTTTTTTTTTAGGTTTAACGAATCCTTAACAGTGTGTTCGGTCAACGATGTCTATTTGCTTAGCAGACCCCTCTTTGCAGACAGGGTTTCTACAGTTCTATCACGTGATCGTCCCAGGCTGGGTAATCAGACATTTCCCAACAGTTGAGTGTAAAGGAAGGATCTTGACTTCTTTAAAAGAAAAACAAACAAACAATCTGTAAATTAGCTAGCAAAGGGCTAAGGCCCTAGAAGAAAAACCCTCAGAGGTGTCCAAGAAGAGGTCAGAGTCTCCCAAATCTTTTTGTGATTGTGGTGATTGGCAGCTCCCAGTTTCCCCCACCTGGGACAGAAGGAGTGTGACAAGAGCTCACTTGAGTTCAACCCAGTTGAATCTGAGATTTCAGGGTCTACCCTGGGGAGTAGCCTAGTTCCAGAACTTGAGGTGGGTAAGAAGCTAAGGTGGGGATATAACCACCTCCCCTCATCTTCCAACAGGAGTTGGTAGGAATAGAGCATGAGGACAGGAAAACTAAGGCTTTCCTGCCCTATAAAGTGCTATTTTGCCAATGCTATGGCTTTAGAATTTTTGGAATTCTTATTTTTATCTATCCCTTGAGGTGTCTTCCAGGGATACCTTTTAATAAGAGACAAAAATATTGGGTCAGCTGAAGTGGAAAGTCCTTATTGGTGAGATATCAAAAGATTGTTACAGGGGCCCCTGGGGGGCTCAGTGGTTGAGTGTCTACCTTCTGCTCAAGCCATGACCTCGGGATCCCAGGATCGAGACCCACATCGGGCTCCCTGCATGGAACCTGCTTCTCCCTCTGCCTGTGTCTCTGCCTCTCTCTCTCTCTCTCTCTCTCTCGAATAAATAAAATTAAAAAAAAAAAAAAACCACCTTTCTGCACTGAAAAAAAAAGTTCTGGCGTAGTCTTATATTGGAATAAAGGGTGGTCAAATATGGAACTCTCTCTGAGACACATTAATAAGTTAAAAACAACAACAACAAACAAACCAAGGAGCAGAACAGGTGCATTTATCAACTGTAAAAAGGAAAAGGGGGAGCTATGGAGACAAATACAAAAAACTAGAGACAAATATAGATAGGCTTACTTTTGTATCGCTTATCTCTGGAAAAATAAATAGAAAGCTATTAGCAGTGGTGGCCTCTGTGTAGGCAAATCAGGGGTAGAGAGAAAGCTTAATTTCCATGGGATAGTCTTTTATACTATTCAAATTTTTTTTTCTATATACACATACTTGTATTAAATTTTAAGAAATAAGATTGTGGAAGCCCGATCAGTAGGGAACTAAGAAAAATCTGCATCTCACCTGTATGAAAGCAGAGTCGTAATAGAACTCGTACTGCTCTTTGTTTTTTTGTGTTTTTTTTCCTAGCGAAAGACGTTTGCAATCTGTAAGCAAAGCAGCCCCACTTGGGATGGACAATTTACCGCCTACGCTTGGGAGCAACGTGCCAAGGGCCTTGCGGAGGCCGCCGCGCCAACCGTGGGCCTGCCCGGAGTCACCACCGTCCTGCTCGTTCCAGGTCAACCCAGGAGAATTTCTCACTCGACCCTGAGAGAATGAATGTGTGGCAAAGGCTGGAGGGAAAATGAGCTCATCAAAGTAGCTTCAGGCGTCTATCGGTGGCTGCGATTCAGCCAATCAGTAAAAGCCGATGGGAGCCAGGACGTGCACAGTCGCGGAAACACGAGTGGGGAGGGCACCTTGCGGGCGGACTCGGGTGTGAGTCTTGTTTTTCTGGGGGAGAAAAGCGACAGCGGATTGTTCCCCGGCCGCCCCCTGGGCCTGGAGTCCAGGACCCCAGGGGTGCCAGCGGCTGTGGGGCTGCCTGTGCGGGAAGGCCTGGCCATGCGGACGTGCGCGGGACCAGACGAGCAGCGAGCTGCATCCTCTGCCCAACTGCCGCTAGGACCGAGCTGTCCCCTCGGTGGCGGCCGCAGCCCGGAGAGTGTGAGCTCGAGGCGACCGGCCACAAACAGGCCGCCCGCGGGGCCGAGAGACCCCGGGCCGGGCGCCGTCATCTGGGTGTCGGACACCTGAAACCAGAGTGCACCTGACGCGGCTCGAGGGCCGCTGCGACAAGGTCTGGCCTGGCGCTGTGGGGACCGGACAGGCTCGAGGACGCGGTGGGTACAGGCCGCAGGATCTTAGCGACGAGCTGATCAGATCCTCTCATCCCAGCAGGCCGCGTCACCCAAGGGACATGGGCTGGCTACCAGCCGTCCTCTACGGTCCTCTGCCCCTCGGGACGAAGAGCGATTTTTAAACGCTGTTTTTCCCCGATAACCAAAAATTAGACTTATTCATTGTAGAAAACTAAAAAACACTACTAGGAAAGGCCAAAGAAGACAGTAAAAATTACTTGGAATCCTCCATCATCAACCAAAGATAGCCACCGCCACAGTTTTGGCCAATACCCTTCCGATCTTTCTCCGTGAATTCTTTCATTTATTTTTATCTTTATTTTTTTTTTACAAAAATGGAATCACACCGTTTTGTAATCTGCCTCTTAAGCTCGACAGTGCGTTATAACACTTGCCCATGTTTTTAGATGTTCTTCACAGACCCCGTAATCGGCCACGTAATGTGTCTACCCAGGCTTCTCTTAGAGGCTTAGGCTGCTTCCAAGTTCTAATCAGTATATGCAATACGGAGACGACGGGTGCGCCTCTGTGGCCACCCTGGTCATTTCCTTAGGACACGATTCCATCCGTGTATTTGCCAGATCAAAGAGTTCACATATTTTATTTCTTTTTAAAGATCTATTTATTTATTTGAGAGAGAGATTGTGCACGAGCTCACGTTTCAGTTTTATTTTTTATTTTTATTTTTTTAAGATTATTTATTTATTTATTTATTTATTTACTTATTTATGAGAGACACAGAAGGAGAGAGAGGCAGAGACACAGGCAGAGGGAGGAGCAGGCTCCATGCAGGGAGCCCGACGTGGGATTCGATCCCGGGTCCCCAGGATCACGCCCTGGGCCGAAGGCTGTGCTAAGCCGCTGAGCCCCCCAGGCTGCCATCACGTTTCAGTTTTAACCCCAGTAGGTGAATATTTTACAGCACATGCTTTATATTCTGGGGCGGGGGGGCGGGGCAAGAAACTCCAGGCACCTGGGAACCAGAGGCTGCTTGTGCTCTATCTGGAGAGGTTAGGGCCCTAACGAGAGGGTGGGAGGGAGCGGGTTCAGCGGGTCGGGCAGGCCTGGCGCCAGCAAGAAGGACCTGGGTACACGGCCTCCGCATGCTCTGGGGTCATCAGCTGCCGCCCCGGCAGCGAGGCATCGGGACAAACAGCAACCTGATGAAGCCTCCGCCACCTTCTCCTACCTGGGGCCATCCATTGTGCCACCTGCGCCCAGAGCCTCGGACCCCAGGTGCACCCCCGACCCCGCCGTGTCCCTCCCGGAGCTCCTCGCGGCCCTCCACTGTCCCCCCAGGCACCTGTCCCGCGGCCTCGTGCCCCGCTCAGGACCAGCCTCCGTGGCAGGAACGGCCTGCGGGCCCCGCTCTGTGCCTCGCTCGGCACTGTCCTGCGTCCCAGGGCGACATCTTCCCGCGGGGCTGCCTGTGTTGCTGTGGTGGCTGGAGGCGCGATGCCCCGGGCACAGGGGTCCTCGGGGGGCCCTCGTCTCACTGAGCCCCCCCCCCCAGCAACACGCCGGGTGCAGGTGCGTCCCCAAGCAAATGTTAGGGAATCGTCATTTTCAGGCATTAAACCTGTGAGATGGCACAGCGGGGGGATCGCATTCAACGGACCGGGCCTCCTTGGCTGTGTCTGATTTTATTCTGTCCTGGAGCCCAAGCCCAGCCCTCCTCCACCAGAAAGGAGCCCGTCCCCGCGGGGGTGGGGGGGCCTGCAGCGGGCCTCAGCCTGCGGGGTGCCCTCACCCGGTGTCCCGGGGACGTGGCCCTTGGCACGGGCCGCCCGCGCGCCTGAAGCCTTTCCCGCCACCCGCGAGCACACACTGGGTCTTGCTCACCGGCCTCCCGGTGCTCGGCCCACCCGGTCGTAAGAGCAGCGGCCGTAATCATTGTCTGAGATGTTAGAGTAGGTTCCCAGGTCTCTCTGACAAAGCGGCACAGACGAGTGGCTCAGAACAACGGAAATGTCGCGTCTCACAGTTCTGGGGGCTGGCACCCGAAGTCTCGGGGTTGGCAGGGCCACGGTCCCTCCGAAAACCGCAGGGGAGCCCTTCCTTGTCTCTGTCCTTGCGCGGCGGCCGTCGGTCCTCGGGGTCTGCTCCCTCGCAGCGACACTCCTGCGATCCCTGCCTCGTCGCCGCACAGCACTCTCCCTGGGCACCTTCCCGGGGCATCCTGATGAGGACGCTGGCCGCCCTGGGTAGAGCCTGTCCCAGCCACCTCGTGTTAGCTTGATCGCATCGGCAAAGGCGCTAGCTCCAGGTGAGGTCACATTCACAGATCCCAAGGGCCAGGACTTCGGTATATTGGGGGGGACACAACCCAGCGCAGACGCACCAGGGCTTACTGCGGGTGGGGAGTGTGCTCAGCGCTTCACAGGCAGTAAGTCACTGCCTCCTTACAAAGCCCTTGTGAGGTCGCATGGTCACCTTCCCCCTTTGATTGACAAAGACACTGAGGTGAAAGAGCTGAAATAACGTGCCCAAGTCCCAACCTCCTACAGGGAGGGGACAGGACCTCTCCTCTCCTCTCTTCTCTCCTCTCCTCTCCTCTCCTTTCCTCTCCTCTCCCCATTCCTCTTCCTCCTTCCTCCCCCTCTTCCTTCTCCTTCTTAGAGTAATTAGGGAGCTAACTTAGGGGAAAGGCTTAGATACTGTTCTGCAGACTTGAATGTGTCTGCAAATCACCGGGAGATCTTTAGCTGCTGATCCAGCAGGTCTGAGGTGGGAGCAAAGGCTCTGCCCTCCGACCAGCTCCCAAGTGCTGCTGCTACGGCTCATCTACAGGCCACACCTGGATCAGCAGGAGCCCTTGGTCCCCAGGTACTAGCCAGGGGACTATGAACTTAGAACCTACTGATGTAGAGTCTCTGAGGTGAAGCCCAAGACTCTGTATTTTTTTTTAAAGATTTTGTTTTTAAGTAATCTCTACAGCCAACACGGGGCTCAAACTCACAACCCCAAGATTAAAAGCCACACGCTTTACCAAATGAGCCTGCCAGGCTCCCCCAGGAATCTGTGTTTTTAAAGATCTATTTATTTATTTGAGGGGGGTGCTGAGCGGGGGGAGCAGAGGGAGAGGGAGAGAGGAGTCCCAAGCAGACTGTGCGCCGAGCACAAGGCTTGATCTCACGACTCTAGGATCAGGACCTGAACCAAAGTCAAGAGTCAGACACCTCAGCAACTGAGCCACCCAGGCACCCCTAGGAATCTGGGTCTTAAGGGAGGTGATTCTGAACCAGGTGATTCCATCCCAGTTTGCAAACTGTTGCCCTGGAAAATTAAAGGTTGATTTGAAGTGGCCTGTCGCAAAGTACTCTCCGCTCACATCTGAGGTACGTGGCAGCAGGTGGCACATTGAAAACTGGTCGGGGGACTAGATCCAAAAAGTATGTCGACCTGGAGGCAAGTCCCTTAGATGAGTGGTCTGACCGTGCCCTAGGCGACGCGTAAGGGAATGACTTGGATAAAACCAGGCGAAGTGGGCTCAGCAAGGCTTTCGATGGTGAAAGAGGCAGCTCACGTGGGGGACGATTTAATAGGCTGGGACACTGGGCTCCAAGTGGTAAGATCCGAAGTCGTCACCACCAGGGAAAGTCCTACGTTCAGGTTTGTAAAATGAATAGTAGAAGGAAAGGAGGAAGAAGGCCTGGCCTGATAATTCTGTACACAAAAAGGACCCAGAGAATTTAGTTGATCGCTGGTTTAGTAGAAACCAATAGTATAAAGAAACTGATAAAACATCTCGAGCGAACTCAGCGTCTATTTCTGTTAATAGAGAGAGGGCAGGTGCCCAGACCAAAGGCAGTGACGGGTCAGGGCTCCCTGCCTGGGTCACAGCGCGGTGGGGAGCCGAGTCGCCGGAGCGGCCTTCGATTGTGCGGGGAGGAGGCTCGGAGGCTCGGGTTGGTGTGGGGTCGGCTTGTCGCGGGCCCTTGAGCATCAGTGAAAAGTAGGGAAACGATCTTGAAATACAGACGACAAATGAATACTCGACCTCCAGCTAAAAACACGTGGTGGCTTGTCTGGAGAAGAGCGACCCTGTGCTAAGTAGCTTTAGGGGGCGGAGGCGGGATCAACGGCCGGAGGTGGCAGGGAGGCATGTCCTGGTCTGCGAGGCGGGGAAGGACAATCTCACCCTTGACCTGGCCGATGGCGTCAGAGGCGCTTGATTGGAGAGGCAGCGCCCCCACGTTCCTGCAAGGGCTCGAGGTGCTGGGTTAGAGGAAGGATCCTTTCTGGAGCTCGGAGGGCAAGGCTAGATGGCCTCTTGGCGCTTCCACCTGAAAAGGGTCTGGGGCTTCGAGAACGTGTAGAAAAGGATACATTCCCATGTTATCAAAGGTTTGCCTCATCTCCCAGAGGGCTTTGGGTTTCTTTCTCTTTCTCAAAACTAGAAATAATTGGGCAGCCCGGGGGGCTCAGCGGTTTAGCGCCGCCTTCAGCCCAGGGCGTGACCCTGGGGTCCCGGGATCGAGTCCCGCGCTGGGCTCCCTGCATGGAGCCTGCTTCTCCCCCTGCCTGTGTCTCTGCCTCTCTCTCATGAACAAATAAATAAAATCCTTAAAAAACCAAACTAGAAATGATTATGTCCAGATCTAAAATCCCTTTACGGTGGTTTGATGTTGCTGAAAATAACATCTTGGCATAAGAAGAATATTTGTCCTTTCATTCAATATATTTTGATTAAGTACCTCGTATCGGCAATAATTAATAATGATAACAGCCAACACTTACCGTGCTCCGTGTCAGTCTCTGGCCTTAGCACAATTTAGCCCATTGAACCTGAGCCACGACCCGATAAACTATTTTACTCAGATGAGGAAACTGAGTCACAAAGACATGAGAGAACTCTTTTGAGGGCACACAGCTAGAAATGGCAGGGACAGGATTTGAACCCAGACTGCCTGGCTCCGGGAATGCTACTACTGCGACCACTGCACCAAACTACCTCTCTCGTGCTACGTTATGAGATGCAGTCTCAGGGCTGACTGTCCACTAGGAATAATTTCTGGAGTTACAACACTTTTAGCGGTCAAACGGGTTTAATTTCTTTTAAAAGCAGAAGAGAAAAAATGAATTTAGAGTTAAAAATTTTTTTTTAATTTTTTTAAATTTTTTTTCTCATTCCATCCTTCCCCTCCCCCACCAAAAAAAGAAAGAAAGAAAGGAAAATTGTAGGGCCCATGATGAGCCATTATAATGGTAGGAGGCCTGGGTGCCCAAACAGCACAAGGCCCTGAGAGTTTTACCTGTAGGAATTTTCAAAACACAAAATTTGTGCTTTTAAAAATATATATGTATAATTTAAGCCTTTTTTTGGCAAAAAAAAACAAAACTATTACTATTTTTAAAAGCCTACGAGTCAGATCAGCTGCTGGCTGGGTACCAAGCTGTGTTCCTTTCCACCTCTACCTGCCAGCCTGGTGGTGCACTGGTTGCAGCTGGAAATCTTTACCAGCCCGTGGTGACCTCTGTGCTGCTTTTCTGCGGGAATTCCAGGACGGGAGGTGGGGAGGCAGGGACAGGAGGACAGGAAGCAGTCCAGCATGGGTTGCCCAGATGAGCTTGGCCCGCCAGAAGCGGCTTACTCAACCCCCTTGCTAGAATTGCAGCTCTCAGAGCAGGGTGAGGTGGGGGTGGCGGGGGGAGGTAGGCGATTTGAAATCGGGCAAAAGAGTGCAAAATCCATTTTGTCCTGGAGGAGACAAGCTTGCCTGGAAAGGAAAAGGGTTTCCATAGAGACTGATGTGCCGGCCTTGGGGTTTGGAAGGCGTCCAGGCCTCCGGTTGGGGAAAATAACATTTACCCTGAGCCCCTGAGGCAGAAGGACGCAGGGCTGCTGCTCTGCGGTGCAGAGGTGAAACCCTTCCTGGAAATGGCAACGATACAGGCCTGGAAGATCCTCCAGGAGAACTGGATCCATTGAGCGGAGAAAAATTCTGGGAACAGGGTTCGCAAATGTGCGAGACCCCAGAGCCTTAAATTCAAAGTGTGAAAGGTACCTAGAGTTGAACAACCCCAAGGATTGGGAAAGATAAGGCTTTTGTAGCACAGACCTTAAAAATCTCTATTTTTGCTGTGCCCCGCTCTGCAGTTTAATTAGCATATACGCATAGAACTCCACACCGAGGGCAAGCGTTTGTGAAAGAAGCATCTTCTTGGTAGGTGCTATCTTGGCGGAAGGGGCCTCTACCCCAGCCCTGCCCGGAACCCCACACTTTGAGGTGCCTTCCTTGAAAGTCTGTAAGTCCCTTCTGGTCCGGGACCTCGACTCGAATCCCCTTGACCGTGTATCCGTCTTCTCCCACGGGGAGTGTCCTCTGGCCTTCTGCCCCAGGCCCGCAGGGTCAACCAGATGCCCCTGGGAGCCCTACCCGTGGGTTCCTCCCAGGGGCCTCCCTCTAGCTCCAGAAGAGTGGCCTGAATTGCTCCTACCTGGGTTCTTGCATGGAATTGTGCTAAATAGCGCTAGCGCTGGGGAAGAAAGAAAAGAAAAAAAGAAAAGACGAGACACAAAGAGATGTTCAACGGCTTGAGATAAAATTCACACACCACACAATTTAACCACTTAAAGTGTACAACAAAGTGTTCTTGCTTAGAGATCAGGAATATCAAAAAGTTAATGTGCAAATGGAGGCAACTGCTTGCCCCATGGGGGTGGGGCAGGAAGTCAACGAACCCCTGAAAGACAAGACGGGCCGGGGTTTGGGTATCTACAGACAAGGATTACGTTGCACTGGGATCAGTTATCTACAAATTACGGAGCCGTTCAAGTTGCTCCGCAGGTTCGTAATCAGAGGAGCCCTTAGCACCCCTGACTCTTCGGCGGCCTTGTCCTTATAACACCCCGGGGACGCCCCTAACTGAACATCTATTACGTGCTGGCACGGTGCCAGATGCTTTAAAAACCTGAGCCCCGGAATTCTGGTGGTGAGGTAGTTTATGCTCATTTTGCAAATAATACCACCGAGGCCAAGAGAGGAAACGACACGCACGAGGCCGTGGACCCAGCGGGGAGCAGAGGATATTCAGGGGTCCCGCGTCGCAGCGGTTGCTCTGGTCGTTTGTGCTCTGCGCGTCCTGCCTAAAAACACCGCGGCCTACTCCATGCTTGGGAAGCTCGACATCTGGGCTTCAGGCGTAGCTCTTCTGTTTAGGCCTCTGATCCATTTTGAGGTAATTTTTGCACACGGCATGTGGCAGGCGTTCAATTTTGTGTTTTTTCAATCTGACTCGCCAGTTGTCCTAGCACATTTGCTGAAGATACTACTCTCGGCTCCGCTGAGTTGTCGTGGTTCCTTCGTCAAAAACCAACTGACCATAAATGTATGGGTTTACTTTTAAACTCTCTCTCTCCCTCTCTTTTTTTTTAAACTCTCAATTCTACTATAAAAAATATATAAATAAACCAAAAAAATAAATTCTCAAAACCAAAACCAAAACCAAAAACAAAAATAAATAAATTCTCAATTCTAGTCCGTTGATCTGTATGTCCCAGGATTTGGCTTTTGTTTTCTGTTTTTATAAAATCTTTATTTATTTATCCATGAGAGACACACACACACACAGAGAGGCAGAGACACAGGCAGAGGGAGAAGCGGGCTCCATGCAGGGAGCCCGACGCGGGACTCGATCCCGGGCTCCAGGATCACGCCCTGGGTTGAAGGCGTCGCTAAACCACTGAGCCATCCTGGGTGCCCCCCCCCCCCATATTTGGTTTTTAATGTATGTCACAGCTGAAAAGATAGCTCACAGAGATTCTTAGATCAAATGGAAAAAAAATGCATCACTGGCTCCATTTACTGCACATTTCCTAGCACGTCCACCAATTATACAAACCTCTGGTTAATGATCTGACTACTGAGTTTCCATCTTTTCCGACATCTGTGAATTGATCTTGCAAACCAATAGTACAGTGTTGCCTTTTTTTTTTTTCCTTTTTAACACATAGACACAACACTAACTAATACTCTTCATTTTAGAGCTATGTTGATCCATAAGCTATTTACTAGTGTGGTTTTAAAATTCCCAATATATGGGAGGGGAAGAGTCTTTATTTTTTGTGTTTATGCAAAACTTCCAATTGTCTTCTCTTATAGGGTCAGGACACATTAGCCCCCTGGCAGTGATTTGTGGCCGTGTGCACAGAGTACAGCCAAACACAGAAGTTCACCTGGAAAAAATCCAGGATTTCACTGGGCCTTCATTACGTACGCAAGACTGACTGCTTGACGGATGGCCCAATGGCCGAAGCCAGTCTCCTACACCGTGTGACCCAAAGCCTCCGCTCGACATCACATGGCTGGTCTTTCTGGCATGACTAGCCCCTCACCCAAGACCAGGGGGTGTGGCCAGCCACATCTACCCCAGACAAAGACCCCTCCGTGACGTATGACACAGGCTACCCCTCAGAAGTCAGGGGGGAAAACCAGACCTCTCTTTGGCAAGATCAAATTCTTTATTGCACGGTGCTGCTGCGTTTGAGAAAACTGCATTTCCTCCAGGTGCTGAGTCAAAGGTTCCGCATATGCCTACTAGGCAGAGCTTGCTGATGGTGCTGGGCAGTCCTTCCATACCCTTAGACATTTCCATCTGATCTTAGCAACTGTTGAGAAGAGTAGGTATTAAGATTTCTCACAATAATGGTAGATATAGCTACTCCTCCTTTTAATTTTGCTTTTACCTCGTAAAAGGCACAATACACTTAGAATTATTATATTCTTCTGGTGAATAAGGCTTTTATCATTCAGTAAAGACTTCCTGGCAACATTTTAAAATTCTAAAAAAATAAAAAAAAATAAAATTCTAGAGGCACCTGGGTGGCTCAGCTGGTTAAGTGTCTGCCTTTGGCTCAGGTCATGACCCTGGGGTCCTGGGATCGAGCCCTACATTGGGGTCCCTGCTCAGCGGGGAGTCTGCCTCTCTCTCTCCCACTATCCCTCCCCAATTGCTTGTGCTCTCACTTTAGGAAATAAATAACTAAAATCTTTAAAAAAAATTTTTTTTAAATTCTAGCCTGTTTTGACTGTGATGTCATAGCTATATCAGCTTTCTCTTGGCTAGTATTTACCTGGTTGGCTTTGGTTTTCATTTTACATTTTTATTTAGGTTCCATGACCGTATGTAGTTAACATACAGTGTAATGTTAGTGTCGGTGTACAATATAGTGATGCCTACATCACCGCACGCTCATCCCAACAGTGCACTCCGGAATCCCCATCACCTGTTTAATTCATCTCCCTCCCATTTCCTTTCTTTACCTGCTTATTTTTTATCCAGTCTTTTACTTTCTACCTTCCTCTATTCTGCTGTTCCTGTTACGTCTTTTGGAAACAGCACATATCTGGATTTAATCTTTTATACAGCCTAAGAGTCCATGACATTTAACTGAAAAGTTCACACCATTGACCTTTTTATAATTACTGATTTATTCGGATTTATTTTTGCCTTCTTATTTGCGTTTATTATATGGCTTTCTGCTTGCATTGCTTTTTTATTTTTCCTATTGTCCTTTTCTTGTCTTCTTTTGGATTGATGAAAGTATTTTTTCTCATTCCATTTTTCTGTCCTTTATCAGTTTGGGGCACACTCATTCAATTTCTATTATTTGGGTGATTACTCTTAGAATTTAACCTACATGCTTAGAGTAAATGTAATCAATGTATCTCTCTTTAAAAAGTGCCTTAGGATCCCTGACTCAAAACAGCCACCTCCAACTATCTAAAGTCTCCGCGGGGTTGCTTCCGTTGTTCCTGCTGCCTCTCATTCCCCGGTGGCTTATTTTCTTGAACATTCTTTGTGGGTTTTTGTTTTTGTTTTTGTATTAAGCCCAAATTTGTTGTGCTCTCTGTTGAGAATTGCAAGAGGCCTGACTTTGAGGGCACATTCCCTAGGAAATCCTTTGCATTTGCTTCTCCTGGGGACCAGGGAGCACTCCATCCAAAGTTACCCTTGCGTCTTCTCAGCCATTGATAGTGATGTTCCTGCCTAGAAATACCTGAGGCCCTCAGCAGGGCCATGTTTACTCACAGCGAGCCCTACAAAAGTCTTCCCCCATCACCACTGGGGCCAAAGGTGTGGCCAGACTGGCCCTGTGGTCCTTTATCGGGAGCCTGCCATGAAGGCGCACACACGGGTCGAATCTTTCTACAAGGTCAGCTTTATTCAATCATAAAGCAAAATTAAATCACAATTATTAAGCAGGTTCTGGATTCTGAACCCAAATGACATTTCACTGAGTGATTACCCTTGGCTTCTCACACAGCACGCGGAGTGGGACAGAAGACAAACTGCACAACAAACAAGATAACAGGAGGATGTAGGAAGGAATGAACCAATGCGAAGTCCGCCTGTGGGTGTGGGGTAAGATAAGGCCTCGGCGGCCCGAGCCAGCTCTTGGCACTCGCCGGTTCCTAGGTTCAAGCAGGGAAGGGTCTCGGTTCTGTTCAGAGATCGATCGGGCAAAGCCTTTGGTGGCAGTTGCCTTTTTTATGTGGTCAGACACAGAGAGGTCAGGTCTGAAGAGTCCGATGGTTTCCTGCCAAAATCCTCCCCTTTCTACAGGGATTTAGTTGGTTCGGGGCCCCCGCAGACCTTCTCTGGTTCTGCTCATTGTCGGTTCTCGGGTGTCAGCAGACGCTGGTCCCGGCGACCTCTCCTAGCTGCAGGCCTGGAGCTGCTCACGCCATTGTTCAAGCAGGCCCCTGCTGGACATGAGAGACTCCATCTTGCTCTCTACGCTCTTACTGCGATGGGAGGACACAGCTCAGCAAAACCATCAAGGAACCCCGAGGAACAGGATTTATTACTCACAGGGCTTGAGGGGTGCATGGCATGAATACTCAGAGGCCACGCAGCAAGGTCACAGATCCAGAAAGAGGAAGGGAGCATACACCTGGAGCTGGTTTTTTTTTGTTGTTGTTTGTTTGTTTTTTTAAGATTTTATTTATGTATTTAAGACAGAGAGAGAGCATGAGAGAGAGAGAGCTTGAGCATGAGTGGGTTGTGGAAAGGAGCAGAGGGAGAAGCAGACTCCAAACTCAGTGTGGACCCTGACATGGGGTTCAATCCCAAGACCTGAGGTCATGACCTGAGCCAAAGGCAGATGTGTAACCAACTGAGCCACCCAAGTCCCCTACCCGGGGTTCTTTTTAACAGGATTTGAGAATGAGATGAGTAAAACTTCCCAAGGTCACCTCGGCTAATTTCAAGCAGAAGAGCAGAAATTAGGGTGCAGGAAGGGAGAAGTGGGTCACTCAGGTGGCCAGCTAGCTAGGTGCACAGGGGCCTCCTAAAAGGGGAATTTCATGGGTGCAGTGATATGCTCCCTTATCTAAGTGTTTGAGTTGCAGCTGCATCTTACTGCTTGCCGTGGATTCCTTTGAAATAAATGCCTTTCCAATCAAAAGCTTAAAGTCAGGCGCTTACAGTACAGAAGTTCTTGGGTGTTTTTCTATCCACTCTGGGGCACCAGCAGCCATCTCCCTCTAGAGAACACTGTATGCAAGTGAATCCCCATGTCACTGTCATCATGCAAATTTAAGAATCAAACATATTAGTAATAATGATATGTTCAGATTGAATATGTAGTCAGACACTATTTAATCAGTGCATCCTAAATTCCTAAACAGGGGGCACCTGGGTGGCTCAGTCGGTTGGGTGTCTGACTCTTGTTTGCAGCTCAGCTCAGGTCATGCTCTCATGGGTCGTGGGATCAAGCCCCGCATGGAGCCTGGTGCAGGGATTCTGCTTAATTAAAGATTCTCTCTCTGCCCCTCCCCTGGCTCTTGCTCTCTTTCTTTCTCTAAAATGGATAGATACATCTTTAAACATAAATAAATAAATTCCTAAACAAGAAGTAAAAAACCATTACCCTTTAGTATATCTAAGTAGTAATTATAAGGAAAGTATGTTTTTAATAAACAGAACTTAGTGTCCCCTTCTGTCAAATGGAAAGCAGGTTTAAATGAGTCTTTACATGAGTCTATATTTTTTTCTAGCTATGTTTTTAAAAAGAGAGATGGATTGGCGTGTGTGGGTGCCTCAGTCAGTCGGGCATCTGCCTTCGGCTCGGATCATGATCCCGGGGTCCTGGGATGGAGCCTCACATCTGGCTCCCTGCTCAGCAGGGAGTCTGCTTCTCCCT
The DNA here is from genome assembly GCF_003254725.2 of Canis lupus dingo. Taxonomy (NCBI): domain Eukaryota; kingdom Metazoa; phylum Chordata; class Mammalia; order Carnivora; family Canidae; genus Canis; species Canis lupus. The sequence goes on along the minus strand of NC_064268.1, from coordinate 36,918,903 downwards.
GTCCCTCTGCCTCTCCCCTGCTCATGCTCTCTCTCTTTCTATCTAACAAACACAATCTTTAAAAAAAAGACATGGATTGAGAAATTATGATTGAGCCTCAAGAATTCACACAATCCATTGGCTGCCTCTACCAAAATATTTCTGTAAACTGTGTCACACACTTAAAGATAATCTCCCTGTGGTATTTTTGAGCCTAAATTCTTCCTTTAATTTCTTTTTAAATTTCTTTCATTCTTTCTTTCTTTTTCTAAGATTTTATTTTTAAGTAATCTCTACACTCAACCTGGGGCTTGAACTCACAGCCCTGAGCTCAAGAGTCCCATGCTCCACTGACTGAGTCAGCCAGGCGCCCCAAGCCTAAATTCTTACGGAAACACCGGCGATTGGGTCTCGATGAAATCTGTACCCAATGTGTCTTTACTTGCTCCTGCCAGTCTTCTGTATTTCAAAGCTCCAGTCCACTCAAGACGGTAGTTACTACTCTGCGTTGGGCTGTACCGGGGATAGAAAGGTGAACAAGGTAGGAGCCCACAGTCTAGTAAGGAGTAAATAATCAGTAATCATGAGGAGAAACAGTCTGTGATAAGTGCTCTCACCCAGCAGCTAAGTTTTATGAAACAGAAAGGGAGGAGGGACTCATTCAAATGGAGGGTCAGGGAATGGGCTGCAGGAGAAGCTCGCTGAGAAGAACTAGACAGGAATTGGCTTTCCTGACAAAGATCCAGTTCCCTTATTGATCAGGCCCACAAAAGAGAGTGCTGCCCTCCAATCGAGAGTAGTTAAGAATTCAGGAGACCTTTTACCCACTGGGGAAAATGGGACCCGAGCCAGGGAAACTTTGGCTGGATTCAGCTGGCTAAACAGAGGTTTTCAGAAATGAGAAAATTGCAAGACTTAGCTCCTGAGCCTTACTCCTGCCGTTTCACGGAACCCGTAGAATGGGGGCTTTGGGCCACAGGGGATCGGTCCAGCTGAATATCGCATTCAACCAGGTGGGCAATTATCTATCAATCAATCATGTCCCCACAAAGGAGCCTCAATAAGAATTCTGAACACTTACAAAGTCCAACTCATTCCTTTGGCTGATGTTAATCTGTCTCCTTCCCTTGTAAAAACAAAACAAAACCAAACCAAAAACAAACAAACAAAATCCATAACCATAGAGCTTTCAGTAGGTTCTGGGAGTCCTTCTGGCAAATCAGTAACCTGAGGCTGGTTTGGGGAACCCCGTGAAGGCATAGTTGGTGTCAGAAATGAGGGCGAATTTGGAGACTATTCCTTTTAATGTCATAGTTGGCTGACACTCGTTATATAGTTCCTGGTGTCAGACGTTTGTTTGGCTAACTCTGCACAAACATTCACAAAACTCCAAGTACCAAGCTATAGAATCTGTGTCAGTGAAGTTCAAGAATCAGTAGTGTGCAGGGCCGCCCGGGTGGCTCAGTTGGTGGAGCATCTGCCTTCGGCTCAGGCCGTGATCTCAGGGTCCTGCTCAGCAGGGAGCCTGCTTCTCTCTCTGCCGCTCCTGCTCCCCTGGCTCCTGTGCCCTCTCTCTCTTTCAAATAAATAAATAAAATCTTAAAAAAATAAAAAAAAGAATCAGCAGTATGCAGATCACTTTTTCTGACAACAATGCAACTGACTAAAAATAATCAACTGAAAAAAAAGGAAGGCCCTCCAATATATGGCAATTTTAAAATCACACTAATTAAATAGCTTACAGATCAAAACAGGAATCACATGGATATTTGAAAATATTTGAAGACAAATGGTAGTAAAAATAATACCCAAACATAGAGGTGCAGCTAACGCAGCTCTTAGAAGCAAATTTAAACACATTAGGGGAAAAAAAGCTAAAAAATGAACATCATCCAGCTTAGGAGTAGAAAGAAAGGTAGACGAAGTAACAAGTGACATAAAAAAAATCAACAGATTATATTATTAAGTCTTAATTAACATACTCTGCCAATATGGATGTGTAGCTTACAAATATTTGCTGCAAAGAAACCATACATAGGTTGAAGAGGATACTAGTAATGTAATCACAAGTGAATAACAATAGAATCAAAGAGCTGACTTGTCTCACACTTCCTAGTACAGCTTTTAAGAAAGAAATTAAATCCTCCTTAACCAAGGAAACAAACATAAGCTATGGAAAGATCATTTTGTAAACAAATCTTTCAAAATGTTTTTATTATTCTGCAGTTTTTGTTGCTAAAATTACAAGAGTGCAATAGTACCTTCTAAAAACCCTCATCTTTGTACTTTTGACCACATGGAACAAAAATTTGCTAACCTGTTTTAAAAATATTCCAAATTAAGAGTTTTAATGAGTTTTGTATCTATGTGTTAAAAGGAAAAAACCCCGCAATACCTCACTATTAGTTTGCAAAATCATTTCACAGACATTGGAAAAGATGGAAGCTCACCAGCCGGATCTTTAACCAAACACTTGGGTAATTGGTGGATGTGATAGGAAATGCTTAGTAAAAGGAGCCAGTAATGCTTTTTTTTTTTTTTTTTTTCATCATTTGATCTAAGAATCTCTGTGAGCTATCTTTTTAGCTGCGAAATACATTAAAAACCAAGCACGGGCGGTGGGGGGGGGGGGGGCACCTGGGTGGCTCATTCCGTTAAGAGTCCAATTCTTGATTTTGACTCAGGTCATGATCTCAGGGGCATGAGATCGAGCCCTACAGTGGGCTCTGTGCTGGGTGTGGAGCCTGCTTGGGATTCTCTCTCTCCCTCTGCCCCTTCCCTCACCTTGCGCTTTCTCTCTCTCTCTCTCTCTCTCTCTCAAAACAAAAACAAAGTACTGGATGTATAGATCCAGAACAGAACAGAACTGAGAAAGTACCATCATAATTCTACAGGGACAAGAATATTTCCCACAAATATGCTAGAATAATGGACTATCCACATGAAAGAATGAAGTTGAACCCCTATAACAACAGGCCATGTACAAAAGTTAACACAAAATGGATCAAAGACTGAAACATAAGAACTAAAATTACAAAACTCTTTGAAGAAAACACAGATGTAAAGCTTCATGACCTTGGCTTAGGCAGTGGTTGTTTAGATATGACACCTAAAGTACAAGCAACCTCCAAAAAATAATAGATAAATTGACTTCCTCAAAATAATACCTTTTGTGCTTCAGAGATCACTATCAGAAAGTGGAAAGGATAACCCACAGGATGAAAAAAATTTTTTTTCTGCAAATCATATATCTGATAAGGGTCTAGTATTCAGAATATACAAAGAACACTTATTACTCAGCAATAAAAAGATAAATAACTCATTGTAAACAGGAACAAATAATTTGAAGGATGTTTCCCCACAGAAGATATGCAAAAGACCAACAAGACCATGAAGAGAGGGACACCTGGGTGGCTCAGGGGTTGAGCGTCTGCCTTTGGCCCAGGCCGTGACCCTGGGGTCCTGGGATCGAGTCCCGCGTCGGGCTCCCTGCAGGGAGCCTGCTTCTCCCTCTGCCTGGGTCTCTGCCTCTCTCTCTGTGTCTCTCAGGAATAAATAAATAAAATCTTTAAAAAAAAACATGAAAGGACATGAAAAGATGGTCAACAACATTAGCGATCAGGGAAATGTAAGTCAAAACTACAGTGAGATACCTTCACACCCCCTTAGAGGGCTATAATAAAAGATGGCCAGTGGCCAGTGTTGTTGGGGCTAAAGAGAAACGGGAACCCCTGTAACATGCTGGCAGGATTGTAAAATGGAGCAGCTACTTCAGAAAACAGTCTTTGAATGATTAAACACAAGGTCAGCGTATGACTCAGCAATCCCCAGGTTAGGCGTATGCTGTACAGGACAAGTGAAAACAAATCTCCTAGGACGTTGTCCATGACACCCAAGTAGTGGCAACAACTCAAAAGGCCAGTGACTAAAGAAGAGATAAAGAAAAGATAGGATATCCACGCAATAGAGTATTATTTGGGCATGAAAAAGAACATGGTACTGATACGTGATACGACATGGACGGACCTTGAAAACACTGTGCCAAGTGGAAGAAGCCAGGCGCAAAAAGCCACATGTCGCATGATGCCATTTGCATGAAATATCCAGAACAGGCAAATCCATTGAGATGGAAAAATAGATTAGTGGTTGCCAGGGGCCGGGGAAGGAGGGTCTGGGGAGTGACTGCTAATAAGTGTGAGGTTTTTCAGAAGCACCGAAAATAACCTCAGGTTACTTGGCGCTGATGGTTGCCTCACTTTGCGAATGTCCTAAAAACAACTAAATTGTATACTTTTAAGTGGGGCAAATTTTTACAGCACATAAATTACATCTCTCTCTCTCTTTTTTTTAAAGATTTTATTTATTTATTCACTAGAGATGCCCAGAGAGAGGCAGAGACACAGGCAGAGGGAGAAGCAAGCTCCCTGCAGGGAGAGGGGACTCGATCCCCGGACTCTGGGATCATGCCCTGAGCGGAAGGCGGATGCTCCATGGCTGAGCCCCCCAGGCGCCCCTGAATTACATCTCAATGGAAAGAATGGTTAGAAGAAGACAAGTGTGGGGCCACTTGGCTGGGGAAAAAAAAAAAAAAAAAAAAGACAAGTGTCGTAATAAACTGAACTAGCCTCAAATTCCATACTACAGGATCATAGTCACAAGCCCTGTTCTCTTAAAGAGAAAGAAGTCTATTTAAATAACCATATTATTGTCTCTAGCAAAAGCAACGGTTTTCATACTTTTACTAAATAGAACACAATTTAAAAGTGCTCTTAAAATAGTTTAATCTGGGAGCTCCTTTCCGCTTGCTAGATGGGGCGCTGCCCCTTCCACGACTCATTGCATAAAGCCAGTGAGATCTTCAAATTCTCATGGTTGAATTGGTTTTTTAGCACATCTGGCGGCAGTGGGATCCGAAGCGAGCTGCCGGCGGCACGCGGGGCCGAGGAGGGACACAGGCCGGGGCCGGGACCCCGTCTTGGAGTGCTCGATCCAGGGTCCAGGACAGGCCTCCCTGCGCTCTGTTCTCTCTGCCCGGCGCCTGCTGCAATGGCTTTCCAGCCTAGGGCAGGGCAGGCTGCCGCAATCAGCTGCAATCCAGGCCCAGCTGAGCCGGCAGGTGGCTTGGCCCCAAGCCCCGCCCCTCGCCTTGCAGACCACAATTCCCAGGTGTTGGAAAACCCCCAAGCCCGTAATCCTGCCCGAAGATCCACCCTCGCGAACTGTGGGGGGGGTGCCCAGTTCCTGACCATCAGCAGGGAGTCCTCAGTCTGCAATCCCAGTTGTCGATGTCCGCTGCTTCAGTCCTTCCCCAGGCCAAGGCGAAGGGGAACTTTGGTTGCAGGCTCTACGCAAAACAAACAAACAGACAACAACAACAACAAAACCCCAGGACACATGGCAAGAATGGAACAAAACTGCCTGTGTGGTCTACAGACTTTGGATATTTTACCGGCCTCCGTGGCATCGCTTTTCCAGTCTTGAGCTATAGTCACATGGGAATTAGCAAGAGGCGTTCACCATTCAGGATTCACTCCCTACTTCCCTGGTTAGGACTAAGTGTGAAATAATCAGGGACCTCTCCTTGACATCTCTTAAAAATACCGCAGAATCTGTTGCTGAAACAATAGTTGCTCAACAGAAATCCTTAGGCTCTCTGGCCGAAGTCGTTCCTGATAATAGGATAGCAGTTGGTTATCTTTTAGTCGAGCAAGGAGGTGTCAATGCTGTGTCCAACCACTTGCTACGCCTGGACAAACCCTCCTGGGGATGCTGGAAGTCAATCAGCTAAGATGCCTGAGCAAGCTATTTGGCTTAAAAGGATGACTCCTTCAGTGGGGTCTTCGACTTGTTTGATTTTGACTGGTTTAGGTCTGGGGGATGGTGGTCCCAAGGGACACTCTGGACATTGGGAATTATCCTGTTTATTTTATTATTTTTTAAAGATTTTATTTATTTATTCATGAGAGACACAAAGAGGCAGAGACACAGGCAGAGGGAGAAGCAGGCTCCATGCAGGGAGCCCGATGCAGGACTCGATCCCGGGTCTCCAGGATCATGCCCTGGGCCAAAGGCAGGCGCTAAAATGCTGAGCCACCCAGGGATCCCCCTCAAAAACCTTAAATGCACATTTGCAGCCACTAAGCACCACATAGATGATCTCCCTAAGGCCGCGATGCCACAGGAGGACCAAAGAGCACGACTGGTTTAGGGCTGGGAATCTGAAGTCGGGGCCTGTGTCTAGCACAGAGATCAAGCACAAAGTGTCATGACCTGCACATAGAAGCTGAGAGAACCACAGGGAGGTGGCGGAGAGTGGCGCTAGGGAGGACAGGCCCAAAGTGGAGCCCTTCGTGGCAAGCCCACAGGGGCAAAGCAGGCCTTACTACCTAATGCGACGACCCTTTCAGCGAGGTCCCGGGACAGTGGCTCGTAAGGAGCCACCCCAGAGCTCTCTGATCCCCGCTAGCCAGCTGGTCTGCAGGGTGGACCCTGCCTTCCCCCCTTTGTTAAGAGGCCCCCTTCCCTGCCTCCATCCGCCCAGGAAACTCTGCACTTTGTATAGCCCCCTGAGCTCTCTCTACTGGCTAGCGGGACGTGAATTTGGAAAAAAGCCAATTAGGTCTTCAAATTAAAAAAAAAAATGTTAATCTTTATTTTATCCTTTCAAATTTAATTCTGGCCTATTTTATATTGTGTAGAAAATATTAGTGCAGTAGTAAAGGGATAGAATTCCTAAATATGTAAATATACGTATCCTGGAGCCTGGAGATTGGCGTGCCAGGTGTGTGACGACGGGCAGAAATCAACAGAGGTCGGCCCCGACGTCTTGTTAGACGGACAGTCAGGGGCAAAAAGAAAAAACCCCACAGGGAAAACTCATGTAAGAAAACCAGCAAGACCAACGGACAGACTGAAGCTTGGCTCATTTTAAACCCCCCTCATCATCCGTGGGTCTGATTAGAATAAAAACAAATGTGAGGGGCTCTGCTGGAAAATTCTCTCAAGTCACAGACCCAATATATGCGTTTTGAACTCCCCTTCCGTTCTTCTCCAGGCGGGGGCCACTTGGCGTTGAGCAGGCTTCCGTCCCGTGTCGTCCACAGAGGCGGGTCGCATCTTGGGGCCCGAGTCCTGGTGATGTGTCCTTGCAGAGCACCGGCCTTCCAGGCGTCCCCGCGAGCCTGGCACCGGGCCGCTCGGCCGCCGTCCCCAGGACAGTCCCCCCGCGCCGAGCCGCCAGGCAGGATGTGCCCTCGGAGGGGACAGGGCCACGCGGGACGCCGTGTCCAGGCCGACCTGGGGCCAGCGCGGGGCCAGCCAGCCTGCTGGGGCCAGAGGGCCGCGGGGCCAGCCGGGCCTGTCGTCGGGGCTGGCGCTGCCAACAACAGTGACCCGCCTTGGGAACATCGCCCGAGGGTCAGGTCCTTGGTGGCAGCACAGGGACAGCGGCGGCCACTGCGGGTGGTGGCCGCGGGCCTGAAGTCAGGGGACAGCGGAAAACAGCCCAGGCTCAGGCCGGCGGGCACCTGTCCGGCAGGGGAGGGGACCAGGGCCTGCTGCTTGGCCCTCGGCCTCAGCTGCAGGCAGTTCCAGGGAAACTCTGGGAAGAGGCTGAAACAGACGACTGCTTAGAGCCTGTGCATGACAAGGGGCTCTGCTAGATTCAGGGACAACTAGGTTTGGGGGCGCCTGGGGAGCTCCGCGGTGGGGCTTCTGCGGTCAGCCCAGGCCGTGACCCCGGGGTCCCGGGATCGAGTCCCACGTGGAGTCCCTGCATGGAGCCTGCTGCTCCCTCTGCCTGGGTCTCTGCTTCTCTCTCATTGTGTCTCTCATGAACAAATACATAAATTGTTAAAAAAATAAAATAAAATAAAATAAAATAAAATAAAATAAAATAAAATAAAATAAAACAAAGATTTAAAAAATCAGTACACTGAGTGAAAGGAGCCAGTCACAAAACAGTATAAAAGAAATAAAATCTTTAAAAAAAGAAATAGAAACAACTAGTTTTTAATGAAGCAATTCATTTCACAGAGTAGAAGCACAGATTTGGGAAACGAGTAGATCTGAGGTTCTCCGGTTTCAAGGCAAGTTTTGGAAAAGCTGTGCTCTAACCTGGTATGTAAAAGTTTTGTGCGGCACGATGGTTCACTTAAATAGATGAGAAGTATATATGTATTTAACATAGGCCTGTCATTTTTACTGTCATTTTGGAATAGCATTAGCAACTTTACTTTGTGGGGCTAACAAGATCTAGAAAATGTTTTTGCTGATTCATTTGGCCACTAAAGGTTTCACCAGCACACAATGAAAATCTACTTGTAAAACAGGTTTTCCAGTGAACAGATTTTGAACGTGACTCTGCTTACGACACAAAGGAAGCTCTGGGTTTCCTGAAAAGTTTATTTTCACCATGACATCTTGATAGAACAATTCCTCCAGAGGACACACACGAAAACAAACTACCTAAGACTTATTTATTGCCTGCCAATTGATTGTTAGCAAGACGTGTGACTCCTTAAAGTGCTGCGGGAGGGAAGCTCCTCAAACGGTATGTAAACCATGAGACTCTAAGCACAAGGAACAGGTTGGTGGCTTTGCATCACATGGAACAGGTTGGTGGCTTTGCATTGGCTCCTTGGGATTATCGAGTTGCCAAAGTTCCAATTTCTCAATGATCATTTCAGAACATCCTGCTTCTGAAAGAAGGAACAAATCAAACCCTAAGAAAAACAAACTTTACAGGGTAAAATATCATTTGGGGGCATACAGAGAAATGGGAAAATACAATCAGCAATGATGAAATTATCAAAGCAACAGTTTGTCTTATTTTTTTTGTGAAATTGGCCCATAATGGCATGCGTCCACGGTAATAGGCCTAAATGTCCGCCCTACCTCAGAACCAGCCGTTTCATATTTAGTTTTGTTCCATACTGAACAACAATCAAGCAAAACTCAAGGCTTCTCCATGTGGCCTAAAGAAACTCAAATTATTCATCCTCAGCCCTCCCAGCAAAGCTCAGGTTTCAGACTAGAATTATTAAGAGGGAGAGAAAAGCTCCGTCTCCACTAAATCCAAATGACAACTTTAACCCAATTCACATTGAAATCTCAGATTTCAAATGCTGAAGACAGAGTTTACTCTCATTTCTTGTTACCGGTTTGTGCCACTGTTTAATTAGGCTTCAGATTGTTTGCCTACAGATGCCAAGAGTCCTGGCCACTGTGATTCTGTAGGTGTATAGTCTGGGTCTGCCTTGTGAAAAGATTTCTCCACGAACCTTTCATCAAGACAAACAGTTCATGGTTGAAGCACCCTCTGGGCTTTCTACACTAAAGCTTGAAGAGGAGGAAAAAGGGAAGTGACTTGCCAGCACCTCTCTAGAGGAATACACTTTCTTGTGACTATTTCTGAGTGTGTAAAATGCACTTTAGAAACCTCTGCATTTCCTTCCCATGTACCGTCTTTTGAGAAGATGGAAAGTAGAGAGAGGAGTGTTCTTGGTTCTCCTTCCCTGAGAAGCTTCTAGCTCTTAGGACATTTATTTCAATTTGATCCATTCATACACAAACACTTATTGTTCACTACCTATGAGTGCTGGGGTGGAGAGTAAACTCCCCAAGGATGATATTCTCAAACTCCTCAAGGAAATAAATATTTTTAAAAGATTTTATTTATTTATTTATTCATGAGACACACAGAGAGAGGCAGAGAGACACAGGCAGAGGGAGAAGCAGGCTCCATGCAGGGAGCCTGATGTGGGACTTGATCCCAGGACTCCAGGGTTATGCCCTGAGCCAAAGGCAGACGCTCAACCACTGAGCCACCCAGGCGTTCCAAAGAAATAAATTTAAGTGAAAATTTAAAAAGACATAAGACGTGAAAGTTTGAAACAAGAACATGCTACAATTAGAATCAACTAGAAACATTACAATGAAAGACACAGCTGTGGAAAGGAAGTATCCAATAGATGAGCTTCGCTGCAGGCTCTTCCCTGCTAAAGAGTGAAGAGTGAACCAAAAGGTCAAAGTTTATCTACCAGGAATGCAGCTCAAGGGGATAAAGAGAGTGAAACTATTAAGGAAAAGTTCAAGGAGAACAGGACAACACATCCAGACCCTTCAATATATATTTAAGAAGAGTGTCAGAAGCAGAGTAGAAGGAAGAGTGAAGACGGTGGTGTCAAAGAGAGACATACGAGTGAGAACATCCCAACCCTGAACAGAATAAAATGAGTCCTCGAATGGAATATTTCCATGAAGTGTGTAACAGAATAAAGAACACATTCCTGAATATATCACATAAAATTCCAGACTATTAGAGATAAGGTGAACATTCTAAAAGCTATCAGAGGGAAAAGACATAAAATCTAGAGGAAGTGAGAATGAGATTATCAGCAAGACTGAAGGCCAGGACCCAAAGTAATTTGGGACTCAAAGTCTCTATCTAGTCAAATTATCATCCAGAGGCAAAGGCAAAATAAAGACATTTGCAGATCCACAAATACCTAAAAAGTTTACTATCCAAAGATTGTCTCTGAAAGAACTACACTAGGGTGTACTCCTGCAAGAAAAAAAGTGAATCTAAAGGAAGGATGCAAAAAGTCACTGCAGACAAATAAATCATTAAAAATATTGATGAAAATCAAAATAAACTATAACTTTTTAAAATTCTGTGTTTAAAAACAAAGTGGAACCAAAATTTTATTTTATTTTTATTTTTTTATTTTTTTTAAAGATATATTTATTTATTTATTCATGATAGACAGACAGAGAGAGAGAGACAGGCAGATGGAGAAGCAGGCTCCATGCCGGGAACCTGACGTGGGACTTGATCCCAGGACTCCAGGATCGCGCCCTGGGCCAAAGGCAGACGCTAAACCGCTGAGCCACCCAGGCTGCCCAAAACAGATTTTATTGTTTAAGTAATCTCCACACCTGATGTGGGGCCTGAACTTACAACCCTGAGATCAAGAGTCACATGCTCGACCGACTGAGCCAGGCAGGCGCCCCTTCCATGAAGCCTTTTGTAAACCCTTTGACCATATGTAAGTATTTCCTTATACCTGTGTCATGTTCATAGTATTGATCATTTTCTGTCTTGTGCTTTAATTTCTGAATATTTGTTTCTCATTCATAACCTGAATTCCATTTAGAACACTGCCTAACACATTGACGCTCATTTTAATTAGGAGCCAAATCCTATGGGTAACAAAGCAGAGTATGCAGGACTCCTCCCTTCTCTGTTCCTCAGGATATCTGGGAAAATGTACAGAAAGAAAGACCAAAAGGTCTTTTGGTAGCAAAAGGACTCCCCCTAACCCTTATATCCCCCCAACAGTAATAAGCAGAACAGTACAGGGGAACCAAGGAATGAAAATACATGCCCATACCTTAGAGGTAAGGACTAAAGTTCCAACCTGATGAAATGAGTGAGCTCAGCGACCAGCAGAGAACGGAGATGTTCAAGGGAGCTGCCCTGCAGGCAGATCAACCGCAGACTTTTCAGTCATATGGAACTACTAATGGAAGAGAACTAAGAGGGTGCCAGGAAGACTCAGGGCTGGATGCTTCCGTAGCACGACAAGGGTATTCAGAGCTCCCCTTTATTGAGTTCCTACTGCATGCCAGGTACACTAAATGCTTTCTTTATATTATCTCACTGAATCGTTACAAGGCGAAGAAACTGCAGTTCATTCAGACAGACTAGCTACCTCCTCCCAGGTCCGCAGCTGGTAAGTGGCTGATCTGAGATTCTAGCACAGGTCTGTGGCTCTCGGAAGGGTGATACTTGTTTCGTGTATGCATGCATTTATCTACCTCCCACCGTTTGTTTCCATTTTATTCCCATGATCTTTTCCTTGCATTTTTCTTCGTTCTCAATTACAACTTCCTCTTTCCATGTAAGAACTGGAGATATTACAGCCCTACGCTGGGTGTAGAGATTGCTTAAAAAATAATAATAAAACCTTAAAAAAAGAACTGAAGATATTGCTCATAAAACAGGCTACATTATCAAGAGAGTGAAAAGACGGCCCATGGAACGGGAGAAAATATTTGCAGGTCACATATCTGATAAAGATTTAATATCTAGAACATACAAAGCGCTCTTACAATTCAACAAAGACAAACGATCCAATTAAAAAATGGACAAAGGACTCAAATAGGCATTTTTCGAAAGAAGACAAACAAATGATCCAAGGCGCATGAAAAGATGCCCCATCATTTGTCATTAGTGAAATGCACATTGAAGCCACAATGAGAAAACATTTCCAACAACTGGGATATAATCCAAACATGGAAAATAACAAGAGTTGGTGAGGATGTGGAGAGACGGAAGCCCTTACACGTGGCTGGTCGGAATGTGAAATTGGGGCAGCCATTGCAGAAAAGAGGTGGTTCTTCCAAGAGCTGAACACAAAATTGCCATATAATCCATCAATTCCACTCCTAGGTATATACCCCAAAAATCTGAAAACAGGGCCTCAAACACTTGCATGCCAATGTTCACAGCAGCCTTATTTACAATAGTCAAAAGTTGGAAGCAACCCAAGTGTCCATCAACAGATAAATGGAAAAACAAAATGCAGCATATACAAGCAATGGGGTGTTGTCAACCCATAAAAGGGAAGAAAGTTCTCATACGTGCTACAACACGAATGGACCTTGACAGCATTATGCTAAGTGAAACAAGGCACAAAAGGAAAGATATTGTATGACACCACTTACATGAAATATCTAGAATAGACACATTCACAGAGAGAGAAGGTAGATTAGAGGTGACCAAGGTGCTGTCGGGAGAAGGGAATGAGGAATTATCACTTAATGGTACAGAGTTTCTGCTTGAGTCAATAAACAAATTTGGAACAATTAGTGGTGACGGGTGCACGCATCATGAATGTAATTAATGTCACCGAATTGCACACGTACAAATGACTACAATGGCAAACCTTACATTTTGTATGTATTTTACCTAAAACAAAGCTTACAAAAACCCCAGAGACGATATTGCTGTACAACGAAGACCGGATTAAAAGTCTACTAACAAAACAGACTTGAGGGTATCAGAGAAGACAGTCTGGTCTCATTGGTTCGGTCTCTGGAGGACGTAAGGGGGCTGCCTCCTTCCCTCCTGGTGGTTGCTACAGGGTCCTGGCGATGTCAGATCCTCTGGCCTCTCCCACTTCCCGGGGGATGAGCACCAGCGGACAGGAGGGCCCCCGGCTTCTCCCAACGACTCGAGCACACGGTACACGCATTCTGACTAGTGGCCTTCTCCATCCTGTGATGGCGTCACTCGTGTTATAACACGAAGATGGGACCTCAGGCTGGATTGGAGGCCTCTTGCTCATGTGTAGAAGAGGCTTCAAGATGTAAGATGGAACTTGCAGTTGGCTGAAGTTGGCCCAGAAGACTAACAACCTGACCTCAAATCAACTTCGCTTGTTTGATCTTTCGACCATGATCTGGGATGGGGTCCCCTAAACATCCAGTTGATTTGAATCCTCTACATTAACATGACTCAATATTATAAAGCAACTTTTCCAGAAGAAAAAAAGGAGTACAGATCTAGGCTGGTGACGGATGTGCTTGAGGCTTCATACTTGGAGAGGAAGACTCACAATTGCGTTGGCCTCTGAGCGGCCGCCTCTCCCCACATCCGCACAGTGAGATTACACAGAAGCCCCATTAATTCCCCACCACTAAATAACTCCGGAGTCTCTGAGAATAAACCGGAGTCCGATTTAACTGCTCTGAACCACGCGAGTGTGAAATCCCGTGTCCTCTCTCGTCTTTCACGGGAGCGGGAGGAAATTCGCCGACATCTGACTCGGAGGGCACAAAACTAAAGCAGAAGTGGAGCCTGCGGTGCGCTGTCTATACAGTGTTTTCACGCCCGGTTTGATCCGAGATGACAGCTTGAGGACAACTAAGTAGCCACCACACGGATCCGCATGGGAGAGCCTATGTTCCCGTCTAAGGTCCGTGGTATCTCCACGCAGGGAACTTCCAGATCTGTTGTGTTTGCGGAGGAGAAGCACTTCCAGGGCCGTTTTCTTCTGTCGCACTCGGCGGCCAGGACTGTCTCCCCGGCATCTGGACCCTAGAACGCGTCCCCTACCCGAGTCGCTCTTTCTGTCTGGAAACGTAGAGACTGTGAAACATTCCGCGCCGGCCCCTGCCTCCCCGTGGGCTGCTGGTCTCCCCTCTATTAGATGCCTGGCCCTTGGGGCCGGAGGCCTATCCCGGTGCTGCTTCAGTCCCATGCGCAGCTCAGGACCCGGCCCGGGGTGGCTCAGTGAACGTGTGACGCGTGGGTGAACTGGGCCACGTGCGTTTCCCCAAATCTGCCCCAACGTGTCCACTTCCTCATGCGGCCCTTCCTTTAGCACCTCTCCCGGCCCCTCACGGCCCTCCTCGCTCTCGGGTCTATCTACTCTTTCTTCGAGGCCATTTCCACCCTCACGTTTTTCAGGAAGCCTTCCCTAACTGTCCCGCCCCTGGGTGAACCCGCACCCCTCTGCTTCGGTGTGTGTCGCCTCTTGTCTATCTACAGATTTTCTCTGTCGAGGGCTGTCACTAGGCTCCTTTGTGCGGATTAGAGAAAGGTGTCCTTCTGGACAGAAGCACCGGGGCACATGGATTTGGGGGCAAAGAACAGACAGGTTTCCGCCCTGTTTCAGCCCCTAGCCCTGGGCCTTTGTGGGTGAACCACGTGCCCGGTGGGCGAGGATGCTCTGCCACAGAGGCTCCTTCCAGAACCAGACCACCGCTGGAGCAGCACTGCGTTGAACACCCCCTCCCACCTTATAAATCCTTTTTGTCTTGTTTTGAACCCCTTTTTATATGGCCAGACTTTTGCCCACCACAGCCTCCGCTCTCTGTGATGAGCGTTGTTATAGCTGCCGGTAGTTGGTACATTAATTTGTTGAGTCTCATTAGGTACTAGGTTTCTGACTCAATAGGACAGTTAAATGAAATGCTGACAGTATCTGAAAAACAGAGACAAAATTATGTGAACCAGTACACCTCACTACCTTCTACAACAGCTTTATTGAGACATAATTTGCATCGCATAAAACTCATACCCTTTTATTTTTTTTTAATTTATTTGAGAGAGAGAGAGAGAGAGAGAGAGAGAGAGAGAGAAAGCAGGGCAGAGAGGGAGAGAGCACAGGGCCTGATGTGGGACTCGATTGCATGACCCTAGATCATGACCTGAGTCCAAACCAAGAGTCAGATGTTTAAGTGACTACACCACCCAGATACCCCAAAATTCACCCTTTGAAAGTATATAATTCAGTGATTTTTTTTTTTTAGCAAATTCATAGTTATGGAAGCATTTCCACCATATAGCTTCAGAATAAGTGTTGTATTTAAAAGAAGAAACCTCATATCCATTAATATCCAGTCTCCTTTCCCCTCTCCTTCCAGCCCTGAAAACCACTAATCTTCTTTTTGGATCTTTCTCTATGGATTTGTCTATTCTGGACACTTCATTCACATGAAATCACATGAAACGTGATCTTTTGTGCCTGGATCCTTTTCACCCAGCACAATGATCTCGAGATCAATAAATACTGTACCACGTCTAAGTACTTCATTTCTTCTAAGGCTGAATAATAGCCCATTGTATGAATCTACCACATTTTATTTGTCCATCTACCAGTTGACAGATATTTGGGTTGTTTCCATTTTGGGGCTGTCATGAATAATGCTGCTATGAACAGTCACGTACAAGTTTTGTGTGGACAGGTGTTTCTAATTTTCTTGGGTATATACCTAGGAGTGGAATTGCTGGGTCATATGGTAACTCCATGTTTGACTTTTTCAGCAACTTCCAAACTTTTTTCCGAAGTGGCTGCCACATTTTGCAAACCCACCAGCAATGAGGGTTTTTATTTCAGCACACGTTCCCCTATACTTGCTATTGTCTATCTTTTTAATTATAACTTATCGGTGTTCGCAAAGTGGTTTTGATTTGTAGTTCCCTACAAATGCTGTCGGTCTTCATAAATACTCAGTACGAGGAGCGAGGCCTCAGAAACGACTAGACTCAGGGTCGCAGATGCGGCCAACACTCCCTCTCCCTCCTACCACTTGCTCTGCTTCCCTCTGCGGGTGAGCGAAGCAGACCACCTACTTGCACGCGGCTGCTTCCAGCTCCTGCCACCAGAGAAGGCTTGTCCCTGTCCTCAGGAAGCTCTAACTCATCTGCCTTGGGTCAGGCGCTCAGGATCAGATGAAGAGTGAACAGGAAATCCACGTAAGAGGAAAACGCAGCAGCTCCCAGTGGAGCCACATTTCTGGAATGGGGAAGAGGGAGACCAGTTCCCAAGAACAGGGAGGTATTCCCAGTAGAAAGAGGAGTCACTAATAAAAAGCAGTATGTGTCCATGTCACTATTGACTTTGAAGAGCAAATGGTATTAGATCTTTGACCTCTTAACCTTATATAATAGCCTTTGGGTCAAAAGTCTTAGAGTTCTTTACTGACCTGGATTATTGCCAAATATAAAGGACGGTATAGTTATCATCTTAATAATGCACATTAGTGATAGCGTTGGGGTTGGCTCTTCAATAATAATATCTTGGTGCAATTTAAGGTGATAACAGTTTTTCAAGGAAGCGCTGTTATACTAAACTACAGCATCATTCTGTTTGTACGTTAATTCTCATTAACTTTACTGAAAAGGATTCTGAGGAAGGACTTAACTCAGGAGTCACACTGGCAGCTCATAGGTCTGATGTCACCTTGATAACATTTATCAGAGTGTTGTTGTTTTCTTATTAAGTTTGAGTTAGTTTCTGATACTGAAAAATCTGGAAATTTCACATAGAAGTCTAGTTTTCTAGCTTCTCTTGCAAAAATCGCACAGTCTGGTGGCATTGGGCCCAAATCCCGCACAGAGATGGTGAGGAGCTGACGGTAGGAGAGATGACTACCTTAATCCAGAGCGTGCACATCCCAGCTCACGGGCACTGCCATTCCGCTCCTGCTCCTCTGCAGGCCCGGGAGGTCGTAACCCCCGTTGGAGTTACTGCCTCACTAGGCA
The DNA here is from genome assembly GCF_003254725.2 of Canis lupus dingo. Classification (NCBI taxonomy): domain Eukaryota; kingdom Metazoa; phylum Chordata; class Mammalia; order Carnivora; family Canidae; genus Canis; species Canis lupus. The sequence goes on along the minus strand of NC_064268.1, from coordinate 36,901,868 downwards.
CTAATGGTCTCTGAGGGACAGGATGCACGCGAGGGATTCGCTTCACACTTGAATGAGACAAAAATCTCCTATCTATAGGCCCTTAAACTTTGTGATCATTCTACTTTCAAGCTCTTGCGTAACATGTAGGGAGACACCAGAGTCAACACAAATTCTCTGTGAGGATCCAGGAATCTCTGCATTAATTCTCCTTGCCACCTCTCAGAGCAGGCAAAACTTGGAACTTAGCAGAACTCAGTAGTTCTGACCTCTTAGCCCTGGACGATTGTAGGCATCTAATGCCAATCTCGGTTTCCTCGCCGGTTGCCAACGATGGCTAATCATATAAATACACACAGTTCCGATAATAGAAATGTGGTCAATAATACCACATCGCATATGTGAAAATTGCTAAGAGAGTAGATCTTTAAAGTTCTCATCACAAGGAAAAGAACTTCTTTTTTGGTAGCTGTGTAAGGCGATGCGTGTTAACTAGACGTACTGTGGTGATCCGCTCACAGTGCACTCAAATCTGGCATCACGATGATGTACTCCTGACGCTCACGTGTTATATGTCAGCATCAGTTATATCTTAATAAAAAATAAATTTAAAAAATTTTATATCTTAATAAAATTTTTCTATTTATAAAATTTATAAAATTATATATATATTTATGTTTATAAATGGATTAATAAATATATATTTTTATATTTATATATAAGATATAAAATTTTATATTTTATATAAATTTTACCTAAATAAATTTTATCTTAATAAAAAATAAATTTAAAAAACATGTTTTTAGAACTCTACGTGATCTAAGGCCATCTGGTTATTATCTTTCTCTAATCGACTGCAAGAAGTTTATAATCTCTCCCTTATAGCCGAGTCAACCCAACGAAGCTGGCACTCTGTATATTCCAACATAGTTCCTTAAAATTGAGAGGTCAAAGTCCCGGGCTGTCGTGTCCAAGGACTGCCCGGGGTAGACACTGCTATTCCCCCCAGATTCGCCTTCAGGAATGAAGGATTTGCTCCCACAGAGGCTGGAGTGCTGCTGGGACAGGTCTTCACCATCAGCCCTAATCAAACTGCCTTACCCAAGCTCATGCCTCCTTCCAGGGCAGCCCACATCCAAAGTATGATCCGTGGCCCCCTTATCCCAACACGGGATATCTAAAGGGCCACCCCAGCCCAGGGCTCCTTGCGGCGTTGTCTGAGGCCCTTGTTGGGACTGTGTCTCAAGTCCCCTTCCGCCTCCTCTTGCTGCCCTGCGACCCTTGCCCAGGGGTGGATGGCGGTCTCTCCCTCGCGACGTCCTGCGCCTTATCGCTGTCTCGGCGTCAGCTGCGCGGGAGCCCAGCCTGTGGAGCTACTCTGGAGACGGTGGCCTTGGAGTGCCACTGCTACTTCAGAGAGGAGGGAAAGAAGCCAGGAGAGCCGTAGCCCAGGTTCAGGTTCGTATCTGGGAGTAGGCAAATCGGAAAGCGCAGAAGGTTTCTGAAAGCCCAGCGGAGAAGTCTCCACGGATTCCTGACCACAAGTTCCAGGGAGCAGAAGCCAGGCAACCCTGATTACCCTGCTCCTGCTTCCTATTAAAATACTCATGAAGCAAAGAGAGCAGATAAAGACGCTGCAGTGGCCTTCGAAGCGGGAAGGGCCGCGGGGTTGTGTGCCGGACGCCCATGTACCAAAGCCTGGAGTGAGGCTCCAGAGAACAGAGGGGCTGCCAGTGGGGGAAGCGGGAGGGGCAAGTGTGGGCAGAGCTTCTCCTCCGGGTGGTGGGGAGGATCAACGGTGAAGGCCAGGAGCTGTCTCTCTGGGAAGGGCCCAGGGCCTATCCCTTAGAGCGGACAGATTCAGAATAAGAAGCAATCACAAGCTCACAGAAAGAGGGACTAGGAGGTGTCCGTATCCATCCTCCGGTCTAAGATGCAAACGGAAGGATTCTGACGCTGACCATTGCCCCATGGTTACAGGCATTGGCCCGAGCGGACTACAGCTCTCCTTGCTCGAGGATAATATTGAAAAAGTGATGAGGGAAGCCCAGGAGTCATTACCTAACGTACCGAAGAGAGGCTGAGGCACTTGAGGTTTTCAGAATGACACGTGTTTGAAGAATATTTCTACAGGAAGCCGAATTAATTTTGGGAAACACCGGGATCGAATTTTCCGTAAGGTTTAGGAAGACGCGGATCTTATGAAATGGAAGATCAAATACGGATAAGACGACAAACAGATGAAAAAGGAGCCGGTTGAGAGAGAATCAGAAATCAAAAGCTGTATGTGATAATGGGACCATGGGAAGAAAAAAAAAAGTCAGAAATACGGTCACACCATGAGCCACACATGGACAGGAAAGGGAACTGGGGCAGCGATTTGGAGGAGTTGAGAAGGGGAAAGCATAACGAAAAAGATGACCTATTTTCTTGCGAACAGTGTGTTTTTCCTCTGCTTGTTTTGTCATTGTCGCAGCCTCAACCCTCCTACCGGCGGGAGTTCGGCTCCGGCTCCGCGCGCTCACCCGTCAGGCTTCCCCGGGGCTTTGGCTTTCCTGCCCAGGCGCAAGCGTGAACCTTGTGCTGCTGCCTTCGGGATGGCCCAGCTGTCCCCTGGAATTCTGTTCTCCTCGATCTGTGGCCCCGGGGACCGCGGGACAGGGTATCCAACGAGGCTGACTCACGGGAGAGAAAGAAGGGAAAAAGTGAGAGGAACACCTAGGGCAGGGCCTGGCGATCCAGGACGGAGATAACAGCGCTCCCTGAGACACAAGCCAGGATTCCCAGGAAGCAGGGGATTAAGAGAGGGGACAACTTTGCTGACAACAGGGGCTAGAAAGTGTAGTGCGTGGACTCCAAGAGCTCAGCCTATCACCGCAAGTGAAAAATAAATAAATAAATAAATAAATAAATAAATAAATAAATAAATAAATAAATAGAAAAAATTAACACCTAGACATAACCTGTTTGATTTTTTTTTTCTTTTTTAGTTTCACTTTTTTTTTTTTTTAAGAGGTGTTCTACATGCAGGAGCAGCGACTGATACAGGAGGGGGAAGCGCAGCCCCGGAGAGAGGTGTGCTGCTTAGTCTCCCAAGGAGATGGAGGCGCTGAGAGCAAGGCGGGCTCTGGAGGGAAAACCGGCTGGAGCTGGAGGCACCGCGAGGCCTCCTTGCCAAAGCACGTCCCGGCGCGGGGGCTCAGGCTACGGCTGGTGTCCTTCCAGAACTTCTTAGACTCCTTTGACCTGTTCACCCCCTCAGGGCTCTGCGAGCAAAGCCTCTCACCAGGGCCGCTGTTAGCTGGGGTGCCCGCCGCCCGCCCGTCGGAGGGTCCGTCTGGGCCCGACGTGGGCACATGCGGCTGCTATTGCTGCTACGACGTGTAAGCTCACACTTGGGGGCGGGTAACAAGTCTGATTTATTATCTTACAGTCCTGGAGGCCCGAAGTCTGAACCGGGTCTCACCGGGCTGCGGGCAAGGTGTGCAGTGGCACCATCTCCTGGGGGCTCAAGGCGGGGACCTGGTCCCCTTCCCTCGGCACCCCGAGGCCTGGACTTGGCCCCTGCCCACCTGCCAAGCTGGCCGAGCCCCGCCACAGCACATCACCCCGCCTTCCTCTCTGGGTGCCCGTCCTGGATGGAGGGCGCTGCGGTGCCCGCCGTCGGGCCTACCCTGGGCCCTGGCAGGCAGCCGATGGGCCTCCGCTCAGCCCGCCGCCTGCGCTGCCCTTCGCCATCCAGCCCGCAGCTTTGTGACCAGAACCGGGGGGCCTGCGGCTCACGGTTACACGTCAGCAGCGGGCCTCGGGGGTGGCGCTTCGGGCCACCTTGAGCCCTCCCTGGTCCCTCGGGGAGGGGGGCTAAACCCGAAAAGCTGACATGCCTTCAAAACTGGCAACAGTTCGACGACGGAAGGCAATCAGCCTCCGTAACCCTCCTGGGGTTGCAGGAGTGCTGATTACATCAGGTAAGGGGGGCGCCTGGGGTTCCCGCTGGTGGAGCACCTGCCTTGGCCCAGGGCGTGACCCCGGGTCCTGGGATCGAGTCCCACACCGGGCTCCCTGCATGGAGCCTGGTTCTCCCTTGGCCTGGGTCTCTGCCCGCCCCCGTGTGTGTCTCATAAACAAATAAATAAAATCTTAAAACAAAATAAGATAAATCTCTCTCACACACTCTCTCTCTCAAATAAATACATCTTAAAAAAAGAAATCCCCCAAACAGGCAGTTCCAGGTGTGTGTGGCAACTCCACAGAGAAGTCTGTAAAGGCAAGGCAAATTTTAATTCTTTCCTTTTAATGACCAATTTTCAAAGTAAGGTGCTACTGTGCCGGCTGCGCTCGGTGGTGAATGGTTTGGGTCGTACTCTCGGGTTTCTTTTTTAAAGTGTCATGATGCACTCCGTTTTCTATATTTGATATGTTTGGCTCGATGGCAGCTGTTGTGTCTGATGCTCCCATGGTCTCCTCTCTGGCCAGTGAGGCGCTTCTTCAGGTGGCTCTGGTCCTGTTGGCAGGACCCCGTCAGGCTGAGATGCCTGAGACCTGCCCGGGGGCGCCTGGGGGCCCAGTCGGAGAAGCACCGCCTTGGGCTCAGGCCAGGATCTCAGGGGCCTGGGATCGAGCCCCAGGTCGGGCTCCCTGCTCAGTGCGGAGCTTGCTTCTCCCTCGCCCTCTGCCCCCTGTGCGTGCTCTCTCTCAAATAAATAATAAATAAAATCTTTAAAAAAGAAAGAGAGAGAGAGAGAGAGAGAGAGAGAAAGGCAAAAAAAATATCCCAGGCTGGTCTTGCACGTTCCTCCCCAGACCAGGACTGAGCCACTTCTCCGACGTGCCCAGTCCCAGTTCCTTCCAGGAGGAAGCGGCACTTGGAGAACACAGCCTGGTCCTGGCTACTCTGCGGCCGTTGTTCTTACACCTCACTACACAGAGCTATTAACTTGTGTGTTTTTGAGAAAAGTAGATCAAGGTCACACAGTAATTTCAATTCAAATCTAAGATTGCAAAGATTTTACTTAACATCATATATATATATATATGATATATTATATATATATCTGCAGTTTTCTTAGGCTATAAGATTTGATTCCTAACAACATGATAAATCATATAAATAAATAATAATATCAAACATTTAAAAAACCAACATAACCATTAACAATAAGACTACTGGCTATGTGTTAAGTTTCTTTAAAGTTATTTTTGCCCTTAGAATATTTCCTGGGGTGACTGGGTGATGTGCATTAAGGAGACATGTGATGCAATGAGCACTGGGTGTTATATGCACCTGATGAATTATTGGAAACCACATCTGAAATTAATGATGTATTTATGTTGGCTAAGTGAATTTAAATTTTAAAAAATTTTAAAAAGAATATTTCCTAAGCTATTGTGGGATATTTTTTGGTTCTTTTCTCTCTCTCTCTCTTTTTTTTTAATGTAAGCTCTACACTCAACATGAGGCTTGAACTCACGACCTGAGATCGAGAGTCACACACTCCACAGACTGAGCCAGCCAGGTGCCCCAAAACACTGTATTCTAAATAATTCTGCTCAGTGTAAATATGTCACCACCTTAATACCCAATTAGGTTTTCTTGTGTGTTTGCTTTTAAATTTTAGAGATCACGTATTTTTCTTTTTGACTTAATTTACCTCATCACAAATGAAGTTTTAAATGAGGTATATTTAGAAAAGGCTACTTTCCTTTCCTCATAGCTAATTATTTTTATAAGTTTTAGGTTTATCTTTCCATTCTTTCTTTCTTTCTTTTTTTTTTTTTTAAGATTTTATGTATTCATTCATCCCTCCCCACGCACAAGGTGAGGAGGAGGGGCAGAGAGAAAGAGACGTAGACTCCCCATTGAGCAGGGAGCCAGATGTAGGGCACCATCCCAGGATCCTGAGATCACGACCTGAGCCAGAGTCAGATGCTTAGCCCACGGAGCCACCCAGGTGCCTCTATCTTTCCATTATTTTAGAAAACATGAACAGATGCCTACAAACAGTCATATTTCCCTCCCCTTGTCACACAGAAAATATCACACTATAAAGATCTGCACTGTGATTTTTTTCACTTAAAATAATATCCTGGCGATTGCTGCATACCAGTACATAGACGGCTTCCCCACTTTTTTTTAATGGCTGCATAGATGGTCGTTGAGTACAACCAACCCCCTACTGCCAGATATTGGGGTTAGTCCTTCTCCTTTGCTATTATAAATGATGCTGCAATGAAAATCTTAAGTGTGTGTCATTATATTTTACCAGCGGACCTTTGGGACAGATTCCTGGAACTGGCATGCGGGGACAAACAGTACGTGCAGACGCAATACTGCAGACGCTGACAGCTGCCCTCTAAGTTAGTTTGCGTCCCACCAGGAATATATCAGAGGGGCCGCCCCCCTGTCGCCTTGCCACTAAAATGCACTGTCAAACTTTTGCATTTTTGCCATCTGACGGATGAGAAGTGATACCAGTAGTTACCATTTCAACGTCTCTTACTGGCTGAGCATCTCTTCGTGTTTAGAGGTCATGGAAAATGCATTTTAATCCAAATCTATCTGTTGCTTATGGTGCTATTTTCTCACTTTGAACGCTGGAAAGAACAAGAGCAAAGGAAAAGGAGCGAGAGAGGGAAACCAAGAATCAGTCTTAAGTACAGAGAACACGCTGATGGTCGCCAGCGGGAGGTGGAGGCGGGGGAAACGGGACGGGGATGAAGAGAACATTTATCACGGGGAGCACTGAGTCGGGTATGGAATTGCTGAATCACTCTGCTGTGCACCTGCACCTCCTAAAACACTGTATGTTAACTAGACTGGAATTAAAATAAAATGAAGTTGGAGAGAACATGATGGGTGATTAGAAACACCCAATAGAAACAAGTTTATACTGAGCAAAGGCCCTGGTCATTGTGTTTCTTAGAGAAGAGAAGAGAAAGTTCTAGAAAGCTTTACTTGAAAGACTGCACAGAGGAGATTTCATCTGGGAGATCTTAGCACGACGGGTCCACCTCCATTCCTTATAGGGACATGCCCTCTATGACGTCCTCATCTTTGGCTATGCAGTAGATTCATATACAGAATTTTTTTAAAAAAAAGAAAAGAAAAACATGTGTGGGCTCACCACTGGATGTTTGGATCCGGGAGCTCTGGGGCGAGTCCTTGTCAGCTATGTTTTTTTTGTTTTTAGGTGTTTTTGTTTGTTTGTTTGGTTGGGGATTTTGGTTTTTTTGGCTGAGGAGACGATTCTGTGCAGACAGTATTTACTGAGTGTCTCTACTAAGTGCCAGGGAATGAGCTGGCTGGTGGGTGCTGGGAGCACAGCAGCGATATCCCTGCCCTCGTGAATTGTAGAGGACAGACCAAAAATAATGAATAAATTCACATTCAGTTGTCCTAAAAGCTATGAAGGAGGGGGCTGAGAGAGAGACTAACAAGAAGGAATGCTTTCTGATAGGACGGTCAGGGAAGGTCTCTCTGCACGAGAAAAATGGACTTTTGGGCCGTATGGACCTAAGCTTTTAAGGGCACTGCAAACGTCTGAGCAGAGTTTACATAAACTACTTCGCTCAGTGCCTGGCGCACAGTACATGGCAGCTGCAGCGATGGTGACGAAGACAATCCCGGCTCAGCAAGATCTTCTAGGGGCCCATTTCAGACTCAACTACTATTCCCTAAGACCGTCCTTGGTGAGTCTGGCCCACACCGACTCATTTACCCACCAAACGGTTATGAGGCCTCCAGTTTGTCCGGGCCGGCTGGGCTCTGAGGATACTGAGGCCGACGTGGTCTGCACGCCGCCGATGTCACAGCAAGTGACTCAATTTAACAATGATCTTTCTTTCCTTTTCCAGACTCAAGAGCATCATCATAAACCCTTTTCCCTTCTTGAACTCTTAGAGTTCCTGGCACAAGTGAAGTCTTCTGTAAAGTGCTAGACTCTGATCTTGCCCCTGGCCTGACGACCACCGTCCTCTCATTAGCCAAGGATGCCATGACCCGGCCATGCGATTAGGAGAGGAGGGTGGCAGATGTAGAGTCTGACTCAGTAAAGGCCAAGAGCTATCTTTATGGCTTGAAAACAGGTCAACAGCGATAGCATTCCAGTTTCTGAAGAAGTTTTAAGTTACAAAGTGCAGGGAGGCAACCCTGTTGACGTAGACCCTAAACTGGACTTTTGACTGGATTTCAGACTTTAAACAGTTCTGTTGAACTTGTCGATTTTGTTGTTGTTGTTTTGTCTTCTTAAAGATTTTATTTATTTATTTATTCACGAGAGACCCAGAGAGAGAGAGAGACAGAGACCCAGGCAGAGGGAGAAGCAGGCTCTACGTGGGGAACCCGATGCAGGACTCGATCCCAGGTCATGCCCTGAGCCGAAGGCAGATGCTCCACTGCTGAGCCACCCAGGCGTCCCTGTTGCTGTTGTTAACCAACATGAAAAAGAATTTTTAGTATATTCATAAATCCTGGAGAAGCTTTTGAATTCCTTACATTAACTAATAGTTTTCCCACCCGTGTACTTCGTACATCCACATCCACATATTATGTAGAGTCCATACTTCCACTTCAAAACTCTTGCTTATTCCAGGTCAGTACTTTTTTTTTTAATGATTTTATATATTTATTCATGAGAGACAGAGAGAGAGAGAGAGAGGCAGAGACACAGGCAGAGGGAGAAGCAGGCTCCCTGCAGGGAGCCCGACGTGGGACTCGATCCCAGGACTCCAGGATCACGCCGTGGGCTGAAGGCAGGCACGAAACTGCTGAGCCACCCAGGGATCCCTTATGCCAATAAGTTAACTGAGTTATAGCTCATTTATAATCAGAGATCATATTAGATGAAACAATACAGGATGCCCAGTTAAGTCTGAATTTCAGATAAACAACAAATAATTGTTGAGCATAAGTACATCCTATGCAGTATTTGGGATATACTTATGTTCAACAATTATTTGTTGTTTTATGAAACTCTAATTTAACTGGACATCCTGTATTTTTATCTGCCAAACCCTACTCGCCATAGGTCTGTACATATGCCATCTCTTGTAACCCCCAAAAAACCTGTTCCCAAAGCATGCTAATCTTACAAATAAGGAAACTGAGGCTCAGACAGAGGCAGTATACAGGAACCTCTGGATTGTAGTGGGTACATGGCAGGATCAGGGTGTGACGCTAGATCTGCGTAAACCCAAAGGTTCCACCTTCGTGCTTCTCGAGAAAGCCAATAATTGCTACAACTGTTTTGTTCAGACTTACATCCAGAGTAGCAGAGTTTTATGACTGCGATGTGCTCTCAGTTCCCTAAACGTAGCTCTCCGCCACGCTGAGCCCCACCACCTGCCCCTCCTCCCCAGGTGGGTGCTAATGGCCCTCACAGATCAGCGCAGAGGTCACCCCCTTGAGGGAGCTTCTCCGGCCATCCCGGCGAGAGCTGCGCACTCTGTGCCTCCGTCTCAGCACTTGTACAACAAGGACCTTCTGCAGAGTCTGTCTCCCTCAGAAGACCAGGAGGTCTTGAGATAGGGGCTGTGTCATTTTTCCAGTGCCCGGCATGGGGGTAGAACCTCAGGAAAGGCTCAGGAAGTGCCTGGAAGATGAAGCATAGCTTCCAGGCATCACTTTTTTTTTTTTTTAAGATTTATTTATTTGAGAGAGAGAGAGAGAGAGCAAGAGAGAGGAGGGGCAGCGAGAGACGGAGAGAGAATCTCAAGCAGACTCCCCGTTGAGCATGGGGCCAGATGTGGGCTTGATCTCATGCCCTTGAGATCACGACTGTAGTTGAAACCAAGAGTTGGACGCTCAATCAGCTGAGCCACCCAGGCACCGCTGGGCATCCGATTTAGACGACCTCTGCTAAAACACGTCTGGGATTACCGGCTGGGGATCAGTGGGTGTCCTGGCTCTCCTTGAAAAGCGTCATCAGAGAACGACACTGGCAACTACGGCAAGAAAGCCATAATCTCTTACCACTGAACTTGGGAACAACTCTACTCACTAATTTCTTTTCATGATCCAATTTTACTATGACCTTTGACACTCATGTGACTTGTTACTGCACAACTACCTTGAAGAATGAATCAGCGTTAGTTAATGTCCATAAATCTATGGAAGGGAGGGAGGGAGAAGAAGGTGTGAGCCTCACCTTTCTAGCTCGGCAAAGTCCAAGCCAGTTATTTTAAAAAGTGGATTTTTTCCTAGAGGAGAACACAGGCAACACCCTTTTTGAACTTGGCCACAGTAACTTCTTGCAAGAGAAACAAAAGCAAAAATGAACTATTGGGACTTCATCAAGATAAAAAGCTTCTGCACAGCAAAGGATACAGTCAACAAAACTCAAAGACAACCTACGGAATGGGAGAAGAGATTTGCAAATGACGTATCAGATAAAGGGCTAGTTTCCAAGATCTATAAAGAACTTATTAAACTCAACAGCAAAGAAACAAACAATCCAGTCATGAAATGGGCAAAGGACATGAACAGAAATCTCACAGAGGAAAACACAGACATGGCCAACATGCACATGAGGAAATGCTCTGCATCCCTTGCCATCAGGGAAATACAAATCAAAACCACAATGAGATCCCACCTCACACCAGTGAGAATGGGGAAAATTAACAAGGCAGGAAGCAACAAATGTTGGAGAGGATGCGGAGAAAGGGGAACCCTCTTGCACTGTTGGTGGGAATGTGAACTGGGGCAGCCACTTTAGAAAACTGTGTGGAGGTTCCTCAAAGAGTTAAAAACAGATCTGCCCTATGACCCAGCAATTGCACTGCTGGGGATTGACCCCAAAGATACAGATGCAGTGAAACGCCGGGACACCTGCGTTACATTGCATCTGTATCTTTGGGGTACAGATACGATGCATGGGGTACACATGCTGTGATGTTTCTAGCAGCAATGTCCATAATAGCCACACTGTGGAAGGAGCCTCGGTGTCCATCGAAAGATGATGGATAAAGAAGATGTGGTCTATACATAAAATGGAATATTCCTCAGCCATTAGAAACGACAAAAACCCACCATTTGCTTCGATGTGGATGGAACTGGAGGGTATTATGCTGAGTGAAGTAGGTCAATCAGAGAAGGACAAACATCATATGGTCTCATTCATTTGGGGAATATAAAAAATAGTGAAAGGGAATAAAGGGGAAAGGAGAAAAATGAGTGGGAAATATCAGAAAGGGAGACAGAACATGAGAGACTCCTAACTCTGGGAAACGAACTAGGGGTGATGGAAGGGGAGGTGGGTGGGGGGGGTGGGGTGACTGGGTGACGGGCACTGAGGTGGCACTTGACGGGATGAGCACTGGGTGCTATTCTATATGTTGACAAATTGAACACCAATAAAAAATAAATTTATTTTTAAAAAAGGTGGATTTTTTGTGAAAAATGAAGTGATTTTATATGCTAAAGATACAGGCACTTGGCATAGAAGGATGTTATTCCTTGAGGTAGCTCCTTGAATACATTCCAAAGACCTTTTTTTTTTTTTAATCATCTAAAAGTTGATGGTAATTCTCGTGAATACAGGGCTTCTCTATGTCTTTCTTCCTCTGTGCACAGGCCTGGTGGTTTCCGAGGGCACCCAATTAGATTAGTGAAAAGAAATACAGTCCTCTTGTCCCTTGGCTGACCTGCTCGCCATCCTGAACTGACTTCACTTTTAGTGCCAAAAAGCACTATTTCCCTGAGAGCAGAAATACCCCATTCCCTCTGGCCTTCCGTCGTCCTACCACATCCAGGTCCTGTAGCTCTTTTGATCAAATATTCCCGATAAGAATAATTATGGGCCAATGTCCTTTCCAAAAAGGGCATGGAAATGCTACAAAAAGGAGCTTTTTACACTACTCAGTGCCTTAGGAATGATCGGCAAAGTCAGATTTTGATAGTTTCTCTTTATTGTATTTTATTTATTTATTTGAGAGACAGAGAGCAGGAGCAGGGCGGGAGGGCCCGAGGGAGGAGCAGACGCCCCGCTGAGTAGAGGGCCCGACGCAGGCCTCGATCCCAGGACCCCAGGGCCGCGACCTGAGCCGAAGGCAGATGCTCGGCCAGCCGAGCCCCCGGGCGCCCCAGATTTTGAAGACTTCTATGAAGACAATAGACCTACGTGGCAACTCTTCTTTGGCAGAAGCACGAATGTATGAACGAGCCGCTCAGAAACACAGCGAATTCATTCTTTCGTTCTGGGGAGACGATGATGCGGTGTGGTGTGTCACCCGTGTCCTGCACAAAGCTGCAGGCCACAGGAGGGCTGTCGGGTGGACGGTGTGCTGGGAGCCCGGCGCCAGGCCTTGCTGGTGGCCGCCCGCTGCTGGCGCCCCGCTGTGCCGGGGGGGGGGGGGGCACCGGGGGCAGAGCACGGGCTCCCTGTCCCGACCTTGGGCCGGGCCCCTCGCCCCGAGCTCACTGTCCTCGTCCGTAAGGTAAGACGACAGCGGCGCCCAGCTCGCGGTGACCCGCGGGTTGGTGACTCGGGTGAGCGACTGCCCAGGGCCGTGCAGCGCACGCTCGGCCCGCAGCTCCCGGCTCCTGCCCGCCGCCGCCGCTTGCCTGGAAGTGGGGCCGGGGAAGCCGGCCTGGGGGGCACGACGCGTCGGCTTCACAGCACAGCTTCCTCCAGACACAGTCTCATGAACAATGGAGGTCATATTAAGAGGCGCAGGATGGGGGCACCTGGGGGGCTCAGGGGGGAGCGTCTGCCTCCCAGGCCCAGGCCATGACACCGGGGTCCTGGGATCGAGTCCCGCGTCGGGTCCCCGCGGGGAGCCTGCTTCTCCCTCTGCCTGGGTCTCTGCCTCTCTCTGTGTCTCATGAATAAATAAATAAAATCTTATAAATAAATACATACATACATATGAGCAAGCAAGATTTACAGAGGGGGAGATGAAGGGACTCGGGATTTCAGATGCTTCTCTCCTTCCCCTTCCTTCTTGGCCTCCTTCCCACCTTAGCTTCTGGAGGGAAACAGAAACCAAAGCACAACAAACAGGGCCAGGCAAATGCATGTGCTGGCCCCCCCCCCCCCCCCGGAGGCTGCGGTGAGCGGGGCTGGCCCTGGGCGCGATCCCATCCTCGCGGCCTCGGAGCAGAGGTTCCGCATCCCTTCCTCTCCCAAAGTCCAAAGTCGGGGTTCCCTGGACCTGAGCACGGTACCAGCACAGAAGCATCACGTGTGCCCCCCACCGCTGGCGCTCGGCGCCCCAGGCTGCCTCCTTTCCGGGGTGAGTGTGGGCCCCCCGGGACTGCGGTCTGCACATGCCCTGAGAGGAGGAGGAAGGCCGGCAGAGTCCAGAGCAACCACCTCCCGGCTCAGGCTAACTCGCTCGCTTCACTCAACATGTGCTTTACCGAGTCCCTGTGAGGTGGTAGGGACCTTGGCGGATGCTGAAGTGCCCCCCCCAGCCCCTCCCCGCCCCGTTTATAAGTCATTTGGTTAGGGAGACACGGAGGGCACATGCAAGGCCTTGACCTCATGCTCATGCACTGCAAACCTGCCCTCCCCTCTCAGAGCCTCCCTCCCCCCTCGCCTATGGCTTTGCCCTTTACCCTGGGCTCCCTGAGCACACGGTGTGACAGAGCAGAGGGGCAGGAGGAGGAAGAGGGGCAGGAGGAGGAGGAGAAGGAGGAAGAGAAGCAGGAGGAGGAGGATGGGGAGGAGGAAGAGGAAGAGGGGAAGGAAGAGGGGAAGGAAGAGGAGGAGGAGAAAGAGAGGCAGGAGGAGGAGGAGGCAGGGCAGGAGGCGGCTTAAGCCCCAGGGGAGGTGGCAGGAGGCGGCCGACCCAGGGCCCCCCAAGCCGGGGCGACCGCACCAAGCCCGGCGTCTGGAGCCTCAGGCCCGCCTCGAGCCGCCGCGGCCTCTGCAGCTTGGCCTCGATTCCCACGCGCTCACCGTCACCGTCGTGGAAAGTCCCAGCCACTTCTAGGGACGTCTCCTTGGAGTTGTCACCCGGGGCTTTGAAATGAACGAACTGAGCTGATCGGGCCCCTCTGTGCTTAAGGAGCACAAACCAGAACCGCCGAGAAAGGACCGAAGCGGCCGGGGGAGGGGCCCCCGAGCTGGGCCGTCGTGGCCCCGGGCTGAGGAGCGGTCCCCTGAGCCCCCAAGCCCCTGAGCCCCTCCTCTCCGGAGGACGGTGGGCCGCTGAGGCGGCCGTGGGGCTCAGGCTGCTCGGGGCTGCGGGCATCACCTGGGGCCCCAGGGCTCAGCTTCAGGCCAGGCGCGGTCTTGTCCCCAGACGTGGCCACCAGCAGCCGTGGGCCGTGGCGGAGCCGGAGCCTGCGGTTCCCTAACTGGCTGAAAGACGTCATCAGTGTCTGGAAGTGTGACGTTTGGGGGCTTTTCCATCCATCTGGGGGTCCGGTAGGTGCTGGTGGCAGGCCCCAGGCGCTCTGTCCCTGAGGTGTGGGGACCGGCGGGCGTTGAGGCCTGGCCACGCCCGGTCACCTGTCCCTGGGCCCCCCACATCCTCCCAGCCACCCCGGAAAGTCTCTTCCTCAGTTGCTACCCTTGGCTCCTGGCAGGAAAATCACCCTGCCCATCAGGAAGGTCCTGCCCGGGAAGCTGATCTGGTCGCTGGGGCTGCGACAGCGGCAGCGGCAGCCGAGGGCACAGGCCGGGCCCCCTGCACCCTTGCTGAGCGGCCCAAGGTAGCGCCAAGTAGGCGACCTGGAAGCAGAAGAGACTGTACGGGCCTCAGCCTGAAGCCTGGTCTTGCAGAGGAGCCACCCGAGCTCCAGAGGCCTTGGCAAGTCCTCTCCACATTTGCAAATAGGCACCGAGATCAACAATCTACACGGTAATAGGATTTCTGGTCAGGACGGTGAGTAGGTCCTACTTTCACATACCCCTTCTGCCCAAAGGATACGGCGTAAAAAACCCCAGGACCGGGAGGCCTCACCCACTGGCTACATAGCCCGGGAACCCGAGCAGACGAGCCACGTGATCGGTGAGGGGGCTGCTGCTGGACCAGGAAGCGGCCCAGGCGATGGGCCCGTAACTTCCCAAATGTAACGGGAACTAAAAAGGTCCCAACTGAGATGAGAGATGAATGATTTGCTGCCTGAAACCAGGGTCTGGGGTTTGAAAAGATAAACTAAACTGCTGTACACCCACTCCCAGGAGACGTGTAGGCTCGGGCAACACGGGGTCGGGGCAATGCCCCTCGGGAAGCAGGAGGACAAGGCCGAGGACCAAGAGAGCTCGGTGACACAGCACCCCCCAGCATGGTCATAAGATGTGGTCTGGGACGGGGAATTTCCATTGCAGCAACCCGAGGTGAGGGCAGAAAGCTTGAAGGAGGAGGAGAAAAAGCAGGCATAAACACACACAACGTCTATGTCAAACAGGGGTGTCGGACACACTTCCAACACAAAATCGGATGCTAGGACAAGGAAAATAAAATAAACAAAATCAACAATTCAACCACGAATCCATTCGGGATAAAAGGAAAACTGATTTTACACTATAGGCTGACAAAGACTTAATCAATGTCCAGAATGACCAAGGAGATAAACTGAAGATTAACCTTCACTTTAAGAAAACAAAACAAAAAAGATAAAACAAAACCACAGAAATCAAACAGGTGGATATGAAAAAGAACCAATTCAAAGTATTGGAAATTATGTTTAAGTAATCACTGAAGTTTTTATTTTTATTTATTTATTAAAGATTTATTTATTTATTTATTTATTTATTTATTTATTTATTTATTTATTCATGATAGACAGAGAGAGAGAGAGAGGCAGAGACACAGCAGAGGGAGAAGCAGGCTCCATGCAGGGAGCCCGACGTGGGACTCAATCCCGGGACTCCAGGATCATGCCCTGGGCGGAAGGCAGGCGCTAAACTGCTGAGCCACCCCGGGATCCCATCACTGAAGTCTTTAAAGAGTAGACATGAATTAAAAAAAGAAAAAAGAAAAAAAAGAAACCCACCTCCCCGGATTGAAATAGTAAGAATATTACTCAGAAAGCAGCACTGAGAGGGGCGCCTGGATGGCTGTTGGGTAAGCATCAGGCTCTTGATTTCAGCTCAGGTCATGATCTCAGAGTTGTGAGATCGAGCTCTGCTGGGTGTGGTGCCTGCTTAAAGTTCTCCCTCTCCCTCTCCCTGAGCCCCTTCCCATGTTTCCCTCTCTAAAACATTAAATGAATAATTTTTAAAAAGGCGTATTAAGAGATAAAGGGTTAAAAAAGCATAGAAAGCACTGAGGAAGCTTGTGGGATCAACTGACAGGTGAAGAGATGGAAAGATCCCACCTATAACTAACAGGAGCTCCAGTAGATGGAAACAGAAGAAATGGCAGAGAGATAATAAAAGAAAGAAAAATCAAGATGTTTCCAGAACTGGGAAAAGACATGAGTTTTGAAGTCTTTCCTGTCATACGACACAAAGACAATTCCACACTTATGCTTCAGAATATCAAGGATAAAGAGAAAAATCCTAAATCCTCTGCCAGAGCCTACAGATCAACACACACACACACACACACACGAAAAGGGCAGACAATCCAATAGAAAAGGGGGAGAAAGACTCAAACATGCATGTTATGAAAGAAGCTGTGTGACAGCCATCCGATAAGGCACTCAATTTCACTAATTATCTGAGAAATTCAAAATTAAAACCACAATGAGGTAACACAGTATGAAAATGGTTAAAGTGAAAAAGAAAGATAAAAGATAAAACCAACCCCCCAACCCCCCCCAAAAAAAAACCAAAAAAAAAAAAAAAAAAAGATAAAACCAAGTAGAATGTCGGCCGGACAGCACTTCCATATACTGTCGTGGAGAGTGTGAATTGGTACGATTTTTTTGGGAAAAGGTTTAGCAGTAAGTAGCAAAGCTGAACGTGTGCCTACCCTATGCCCAGCGATTCCGCTCCTAATGGAATTGTATACAGATTTGCTAGAAATGCACAGGTATGTTCATCAAAAGCATGAGAATGGGGCAGCCCAGGTGGCTCAGCGGTTTAGCACCGCCTTCGGCCCAGGGTGTGACCCTGGAGACCCAGGATGTGACCCTGGAGGCCCGGGATCGAGTCTCACGTCGGGCTCCCTGCATGGGGCCTGCTTCTCCCTCTGCCTCTCTCTCTCTCTCTCTCTCTCTCTGTGTCTCTCATGAATAAATAAATAAAATCTTTTTAAAAAAGAAAAAGGCATGAGAATGCTAATAACAGCACCATGCTATAGCCAGAAACCTGAAGGTGCCCTAATGTCCATCAAGAGATGAGTGGGTAAGGTATGGTTTATTCATAAATAATAGACAGTGAGAGTGACTGAACCACCATGAAACACCAGTGAATCTCACCACATACGGTTGACAGAAAGAAGCCACAGACTAGAAAATATTTGCAAAACATTCATCTGGTAAAGAATCTGTATCCGGAATGTGTCAAGGACCCTTACACATCTCCGTAAACGGAAGACAATCCACTTTGGGCAAAGTACGCAAATGAGTACTTCAAAAAAGAAGAGCTAGGAATGGTGGTGACCCTCTGAGGGACTTGGAAAGAATCTGGGAAGGTGGCAAATGACGGCCTAATTCTTTAACTGTCCCTGACCCATCGCCTCCCATAAAACAGAGCAGCAAAAATTTTAAGACCGACATCCCACAGACAGACATCTACAGCACAAGCTCAAGTATCCCCAAGACTTCCCCAAAGTGGCAAGTAGCACAAGCCACCCATGGCCCGTCCCACGTAAGCATCACCTGTATGGGAAGCAACGGGGGGGCTGACGGGCTCGGCCACGGCCCCTCGCGGGAAAGCAGCAGCGACTGCGGCCGGGTTATCTTCCGCTCTGCAAGGTGCTGCGCGGGGCCCTGGGAGCCCTGGGACCTCTGCTGCTGACGCTCCCTGCTGGGGCTGGCCTGCTTCCAGGAGAATCTCCTGGGAATAAAAATCCGTACAAAGTAGAACAGGAGCATAAAGGCTGAAGGAAGAAGGTCCCGATGAAAACGGGGCCTGGAAGTGGATCCGGAGGGCGGACCAAGGGCAAGGGACGGCCCATCCGACCACCTCTTCCTCTGACCCCCGCCGCCCCCACCCAGGGTCAGGAAAATGAGTGAGCGGCAGGTCTATGGGAAAATCCCACCTGCCGGTGCCCAGGCTCCCAGGCGACGCCAAAGGCTGCCGGTGTGTGGGCCACACTTGGAGAGGTCGAGGCAGCCGGGAGCCCAGCCTTGTGCTCAGGTCCCCAGACTGGAAGCACCAGCTGTCAGTGCCGCCTGCAAGCGGAGTCCCCGGCCTAAGGCGGTGCTTGCTCTAAGCCCCGCTGTCGCGGCCAGGGGACCCAAAGTGGCACGTCTCGGTGCCGGAGCGGGGCGCGAGTCCGCAGCCTGCAGGTCTCGCCCGTCAGCCCCGCTTAGAGCTCTGGCCCCGACACCTGCTGGGCACCTCCGGGCGCTGCTGTGCGCGCGGAACCCCGGCCCCGGCCCCTGCACCGGGAACCGCCTCGGGTCGGCAACACGGCCTGAGCCGGGCTTCGCCTTGAACTACGACAGGGACGATTCTGGGGGATGGTCTGTGACCCAACAGCCCCCCGCCCCCCGGTCCCCCGGGAAGCGCGCCCGCTGGGTGCGCGGAGCCGTCGGCTGAGCCCGCGCACACACAAGGAAGCGCCGTCTCGGGCTGGGTGGCGTGGGACCCTCGGGGGACACCGGTCGCCCTCCCGTTCCTGCCGAGCGCGCCACTTCTGGGCCCCAGCAGTTAGGCCAATGGCTGGAGAGAAGGACAAGGGACGGCAGCGTTTCTGCTGCTCCGGGGGCAGAGCCACGGGGTCGGCGTGGTCTACCATCAGCTGGTGGAAGGGCCACCTCGCCCTGCTGGACACGCACATCGCAGCAGAGCTTAAAACGTTTAAAAAGGGGAGAAAAAGGCACTTTCATTGTCCTTTTGTCATCTGCAAAATGGGGTTCCCGCCACGCAGTTCACAGGCCGTGACGGAGACACAGCGGGGCCACAGTAAAACACCTGCCACAGCAGGCAGGGGCCCCTTGCCCGCGGCAGCCAGCGCTCCCCGCACGGTTGTGCAGGGCACCTACCTAGCACCGGGTACACGGGAGCAGCAGGCATGCGTCAGATGACGACACTGAGCACGGGATGGTCTTTCTCCAACGACGAGACGCGACAAATCCGTGTTTGGGCGAATCCTAACAGATGCAGGAACCCCTATCTACGGGGGCCTTATAACATAGTCAATAGAGCTTTTAGACCTGTTTTTTTTTAAGATTTTTTTATTTTTTTTAATTTTTATTTATTTATTTATGATAGTCACACAGAGAGAGGCAGAGACACAGGCAGAGGGAGAAGCAGGCTCCATGCACCAGGAGCCCGACGTGGGATTCGATCCCGGGTCTCCAGGATCGTGCCCCGGGCCAAAGGCAGGTGCCAAACCGCTGCGCCACCCAGGGATCCCATAGACCTGTTTTAATAAAACAGAGACAAAAGCACAACAGTTCTCTGACGCTCCCGTGGGGCCCCCGGGTTGGAAGGACATCTCCAGTCAGCCGTCCAGTTTTTCAAGAGCGACCCTGGGAACCGCGGGACTTGAAAATCAAGTATTACTTCGTGTCGGGCCTCCAGCAGGTGACAGAGGCAAGAAGGTGCAGCCCCAGCTCGAGAGGGTCCCGGTGCGGGCTGCGCAGCCCCATCGCCCAGAGCAGCAAGGCCTGCAGCCCCCCGGCCCCTGTGGACCCGGCCGCTCACCCCTCAGGCTCTGCCCCAAGGCTCTCGATCCCCCCCGCCCCGCAGTCATTAGCAGCCAGGGAGCCAGAAAAGCTGTGAAGCCCAATTGCTTCCTCCACCATCTGGATGAACTGGGGTGGGCCGAGGAGCCCACCAAACTCCCTAAGATAGTCCAGTGGGAACGTCGGGCTCCCCTAATCTCAACACGGAGAGTGACGGCAAGTTTCGGGGAGCAATGCTGCAGGCGGAAGGGAAAGCCCACGCGGGGGCTGGTGCTCACACGGACCCGGGAAGGCAGGGCCAAAACTAGTGTCCTTGCTTCCTCCACGCAGCGACGCTTCCTAGCAACTGAACACAACTTTCCCATCTGGATGCGCCCAAGGACACAGTTCATCAGTATTTATAATTCATAACAAAACCAGATTCTCCGTTTTACAGATTTGTTGAAAAGGTTTCCTAACGTAGCCACATTGTTAATGTCTGGTCGAAGACCATCAGAACCAAGTTTGGCAGGATGAACTCTAATGAAAAAAGCAGAAAGAATCTACAGACTTCCATCTGTTTAATTTTCCATAGTGGCTATTTCAGAAATCCTGTATAATATTTTAATGGCAAATTTTCTCCTTATAGGAGTATTATTTAATTTAGAAGGCCATTGTTTTAATGAATATTTGTTCTCCCAGTTCCTCAAACAAAAGCTCTGGGGTCTAAATAATGGCTTAAGATCTGGGAATAGTACACGGAAGACGTGGAATTGAGACTAGTTTTAGAATCAAAATGAAGAATCCTATCCTATAAGGCTCTACTTCAATGATGCTAGCTTTTTCGTTTTGTTTTTAGGTAAACTCTAAACCCAACACAGGACTGGAACTCACGACCCCGGGATCAGGAGTCACACGTTCCAATGACTGAGCCAGCTAGGCACCCCAAATCGTTACAGCTCTAGAGGTTAGCCTCCTCCCAGGCTTCCAAGTAGGAGGCTCAAACTAATCATTTTTGAAGATTTTATTTATTTATGCATAAGAAACACAGAGGCAGAGACCTAGGCAGAGAGAGAAGCAGGCTCCCTGTGGGGAGCCCGATGTGGGACTCGATCCCAGGATCCCAGGATCCCGTCTTGAGCTGAAGGCAGACAGACGCTCAACCACTGAGCCACCCGGGCGTCCCGTACAAGTCTTTTTTTAAAGACTGTATTTATTTATATATGTGACAGAGAGAAAGCACAAGCAGGGAGAGAGAGAAGCCTACTCTCTCAATCCCAGGACCCTGCCTTGACCTGAGGCAAGGGTAGATGCTTCACCGACTGAGCCCCCCCAAAGGCGCCCCAACTACAAGTCTTTTAACTGGAAGAACAATCTCAACAGATTGGCATGCAGGTGCTTAAGAGCAGACTGGGCTGCAAGGTGCATGTAAGGAAACACTAAGGGAGTGATAGACCAAGGAATTGCCAGGAGGGAACACAGTAATCGGGGAAGTAAGTTCAGGCAAATTGTGGGGTAATGCAAATGTTTATTTTCAGCTTCCATCCGGCTGTAGACAGTCCGAATTCCAAGGATCATTAACGAACACCGTATGAAATATCCATCCTAGGGAAACATGTTCTGGTTTGTTTGTACGTGACCCCCAAGTATTGAAGGGCATGCATCGGTTCTGCGGTTCACAAAAGGAAAGCAATCCAGTAAAGATAGAAAAGTTGATTATGGCTGAAAAAAACAAAACAGCTTTTTTTCTTTACAAATGGAGCTCTGCTTTCAGCGTTAAAATTATGGTCAAGACTATATACAAAAAATAGTATCAGGTGAATGATTATGTGCTGGAGGACAGAACCTCCAAAATGAGACAACTGTAAAAAACAGTAGGTTCAATGCACCGCACACATCAAGTTGTAGATTAGACAGAAAAATGGCAAACGTCCACAGGCTGCTCATGAATTGATGAAAGTGTCAGAACCAGCAGCCATTAAAATTTGGCTTAACCGAGGGATCTGGTCATCTGTTCCGAATGAGCTCTTGTCGGCCAGAGATCGTTTTTCGATGTTCAATTTTTTTTTATCCCAGAGAAGACTTTCAATTTTTCTCGTGAAATTCTTCTATTTCAGGCATATCCTAAATGAGAATAATAGCACCAGAATAATAACACAATCTCTAGTATCAGCAAAAGATGGACCATACTTACCCTCCATCTTGAAATACTATCAAGATGATTATATGGTCCTATCTTAAAATAAAATTAAATAACTCCTATAAAACTCTCATAGTCTAGAAGTTTGTGAATCAAAAATTATTTAGTTAGTGTTCAGACACCGAGTAAATTTCAGGTCTTTTGAGATAACCCCTTTGAAAGAACTAGGTCCATTCAATTTTGTTCACCTATAGTCTGAGTCTAGTGTTTGTACATAAAAAGTACTCAACAAGTATTGATGAACTGACAATATTAATTTGCGACAAATAATTTGGATCAAGAAAAGTCTTGAAAAAGAACACAGCAATTACAAATAAAACCCTCATCCAAGAATATGACATTCAAGAATGGTATTTTATAGAAAATTTTAAAATCCCCACAACAATACTGTAAGTTTCCAGCGTTGAGCATGCAACAAACGGTGAATACCGAGTTTTCTGTTGTTGGTTATCTCTAGGCGGGGAACACAAAAAAGCTCTCAGTTGTTCTTACTTGGATCTAAGCTACAAGTTACAATGTTATTTTGGTGAAACAGGATGATGGCCATAAATGTATATTATATTATTCTCTTCTTCTCTGCCCACTTACAAATTAAAAAGAAAAAGGTAACAGCAGCCCATTGCAGAACAACCAGCAGTATATAGTGTACCAGCCATGTGCACCAGCTAATCCCGTTTTATGGACATAATTCATTTGAAGATCAATGATCAACAGATGACCTATGCATCTTCTTTTATAATTTCAATATGTAGTTGTGATATTTCTTATTTAGATTTTTAAATAAAATATATTTCCATTTTTCTTAAAGAAGTGGAAATTTACTTGAGGAAATTTCTATTAGAAGAAAATTGCCTTATGTTGCCTGATTTAGTCAAAGCTGCTTGAAGTGCCAACCTTTTACCATCAATTACTGATTGTATATCAACACAGCAGAAAAGACCTGGTAGTGAGGTCACACAAGAATTCTGTTTATTATGATAGCAAACACTTTCATGGCATTTGACAAAACTCAGAAGTATCCCTGTGAGATGGTTTCAGAGCTATGAAACTAACCCAGCCAGGATGAAGTTTTTACTTAGGGAAAATAAAGAAAGAAAGAAAGAATGGAAAAGTAATAAACAACCAAAAGATACACTTCACATAATAGCAAAATATAAAAATAGAAGCAAAGTGACAGAATGAAAAACACCGCAAAGCAATGGATTTAAGAAACTCTGATTCATCTTCCCCATTGAGAATGGTCCTCTTTGTCCTCTCATAGTTGTAAATGTAAAACAGGTGGGAAAATAATTAAAGAAAGGCCTTGCAAGACTTCTAGGAGGTTAAAAGGAATTACTGAAAAAGTGTTCAAATACTTTATAAATAGTATTAACAAAAATATCTACTTTATTAGACTTTTTGTCTTCCTTCAGTGAAGGTGTCCTTTGAAAATCACACTGATTCTTAATACTGTTCCAGATTCTTAGCTAGAGAGATGTTAGCTTTCCTCCAGAGCAACAGTCCCGGGGCACCCGATAACTCTGCTGAAGAAGGATGACATCAGAACTGTGCCACGTGATGGAGACACGGAGAAGGGAGGGTGTCACAACTGTCAAGGTTCTACACTTGGTCCCGTCAAGTTACAGATCACCCAAATGACGTATTTTGTGAGTACAGCACTTTTAAGTATCACTGTGAAATCATATTCTCAGTGTGAGATTTCTCATACAAATAGGACGAATCTAATTTCTGTAAACGTCTGCAGGCCCAGCTATTTCTTTAAATAGATTTCTTTTCCCCTTAAGAGAGCTGCTCCAGTGAAGAATAGTTGCTCACAGGTCCATGTCCAGATTCAAAAAGAAACTAAACATTTTTCTGTGAAAAGACAGAAATACTCAAGTACTGTGAAAGCTTTCTGTAACCGCGGATTGCCCACCTATTCCAAAGCGCGTAATCACTCCCTATGAATCACTCCCTGATGAATGAAACGTGTTCTGCAGCTACTCATAGCTCATCAGACGTGTTGTTCACCTTTGCTAACTCACACTCCTTGCTGGAATGACAGCTCTGAAGGATGTCCTTGTAGTGGGCCTTTAGATCCTCGTATAAGGAGGCGGTTTCTTGTGAGTGAGCCAATGGCAAGACCTTCTCATTCAACAGCATCTGCACTCGGAATTCCTCCTTCGGAGTCTTGGCATTTTTACAGTGGTAAAGCACGAATATCAGGTTGGAGGCGTAGGGCACGATGTGGCCGCTTCGGAACTTGCGATGCAGTTGTTCCTTGTAATTGTAAGCCGTGAGGGGCTCCTTGTCTTTGAAGTAGCCCATGAGAGCGAGCAGTGGAAGAAGGGTCTCTGCATGACCAAACTGAAGGATGACCGGAGAGGAAACTGGCTGAGACCTTAAAGAACAAATGGAGAAAAAATATGTACATATGTTCATGTCATGTAAGATAACATCCACAGTAGTGAGAAGCAGTGTACAATGTTCTCATCCTATCTAGTCTTTACATACACAACTCAACAATATGGCGAAAAATTCTGCGTGGCCGAGAACTGAACTGTTTACGCTCAAAGTTAAGTCCAAATTCAGGATCACTGTGGTATTGCAGATCCATCTAAAACACTGTGCACACTTGCTAATCTTTCAGTTCCCAGAGAGAAGACAGTCTTCATTAGGAGATCAAGGAACTTGGGCAATACATATTTCAAAATTGTACTGCCTTTCCATGAATGAAACTGCGCAAACTGGCCCTTAGGATCAGTTACTCCAGGGAGGGCTTTTAATTGAACTTCAAACGCTGTTTTATCTGTATCTAGGAAATAAGGACAAGCAGTATTCAGTAAATTTCCGGGTGAGAATCAAGACTGAACAGTGAATGCTAATTCATGTGATCCTTCAGGGTTTTATGAGACCTGATCTGGGCACTGAGAGCCACAAAAGGGTAGAGATGCAATCCATTCTAGCTGATTTACTGTGTTTGTGGAGTGGGAGTGGAGTTTACACAAGCCAGAAATACAACAGCTTTCAACACCGTAAGCTAAGTCACCTTCCTTTAACTGCAAGTTTTCTATGTCTCTACGGAGGGAGGGTAAAGGGTTTTTTTGTTTTTTTTTTTTTTTTAAATCAGCAGCAGCAGATGACTGTTTAGTTTTTCCCTACTTTAATAGAAAGAATATGAGCTGGTTCTAACACATAATTTGTAAATCTATTCAAAACAAGTTAGCATCTGATTTCTTGCTGCCACCCCACACATGAGATTACAAACTTCATGCACCTGGGTTTTGTGGGAGGCCAGCACAATCTGCAGCAGATTCCCCACAAGGAAACAGATGCAACTAGAGAGCAGGTCCAAAACCCAAGGGAAACATTTATGAATAACCATCTGGAAAAGTTTTCTCACGGAATCACCAATAGCCTCAAGACCTGAATATATGATCAGTGTCTGTGTGGAGCGTGCAGAGGGAAGCCACAGAGCATGCCAAGACCTAGGATTTGGTGAGTGCAAGAGAGGACCACCACAGGCCTCTCCGGAGCTGCAGAAATCTCGCCCCTCCAAGGCTCCGTTTCAGACAGAGGCCACAAATGCTAGAAACTGCGGGGAGCAGAGGAAGACTAAGCGGACGGGGACAGCAAAGACAAAGTCAGGCGACAGGACCAGAGCCAGGAAAGCTCAGAAAGGAACCCACCAGGTTTCTGACCAGCACACACACCACACCAGAAAAGGGAGATCCATGAGGTTAGAAAAGCAATCTGACAGGAGCCTTCTTCTAAATGTTCAGGGAAACCAAAGTCACATTAAAATGAGCAACCGGGGATCCCTGGGTGGCGCAGCGGTTTGGCGCCTGCCTTTGGCCCAGGGCGCGATCCTGGAGACCCGGGATCGAATCCCACATCGGCTCCCGGTGCATGGAGCCTGCTTCTCCCTCTGCCTGTGTCTCTGCCTCTCTCTCTCTCTGTGTGTGTGTGTGACTATCATAAATAAATTTAAAAAATAAAATAAAAAATAAAATGAGCAACCGAAAAGTAAATAGAAGAATATCGGGCAGAAAAATATCCCTACAAAAAATAAAAGGATACAATACTAGAAATACATACTCAAAAAATACAGAGAAACTATAACATACTGTTACACAATCATCTGCTATTCTGAGATTAATATTTTCTAAAAAAGGAAATGTTAAAGCCATTCATCAACAGGTGACTACAAGCTCCTCTTTTTAACTGATATATTCTGATTAGGTCATTTAATGTACCTAAAACCTGTATTTATTTCTAAGAAGCATCCCCATGGGCCAAAGTTACAAAGCAGTATCATTCAGAACACAATTATATTTGGTTTGACTTGCAAAACTATTTTTAAATTTCGTATTACTTGTCGGTATATAAAGATAGGGTGATTTCAGATTCTTAAAAATCCAGATTTTTTGCTCCTCTTGAAAACCTGAAAGACCTGACAACATATACGCCCTTAAGGGAATAATGAGCTGAACAGGAATAAGGGTCACTCCGGAGAGGACATATACCCACTGCCCAGGACATATGTCACTGCACATTGTCTAACCAAGGACGAAAAAAAAAAAAAAAAAAAAGAAAAAAAAAATAACCAAGGACGGATCCATTCATTACTTGCCTGGTGCCTTTATGCATTGAGTACACGCAAGTCAAAGCTGACAACGTTGTCATAATGTGAATATAATGGAATTTAATAGTAATTCAAGAAAGTATGTAAAATATAGTTGACCCTTGAACAATGCTGGTGTTAGGGGCGCCTGGGTGGCTCAGTGGTTGAGCCTCGGCCTTTGGCTCAGGTCATGATCCTGGGGTCCTAGGGCTAAGTTCTGCATCAGGCTCCCCAAAGGGAGCCTGCTTCTCCCTCTGCCTAGGTCTCTGCCTCTTTCTCTGTGTCTCTTAAGAATAAATAAATAAATCTTTTAAAAAGAATTGTTAAGAGAAAGAAAATACATTCACAGTACTGTGAATTTATTTTTTTTAAAGCAAAAAAAAAAAAAAAAAACAAAAAAAAACAACAACAACAAACCCAAAACAACCCTAAAAAAAATGCACACGTAAGTGAACCCGCAGTTAAAAGCTGTGTTGTTCGAGGATCAACTATACTGGTTTACATTTTAAGTCAAGCCAAGAACAACCCTCGGCCAATTACTTCCGTCTACGAGATCCACCAGGATGGGCAAGAGGTCAGGAAGGACAGCGCAGCACCCCATGGTCTCACAGAAAGATCTGACTGTCAGCAACTCTCCTCTTTTCCGGACAGAGGAATCCCAACAAGCTGAGAACAGGATGTAAGACAATATATAATACAGAATATTCTAGTTTCAACAAGTTACATCAAAATTATTAATGAACTACTTTACATTCATTTTTTTCTAACGAGTCTTCAAAATGCAGTGTTTACACTTCCAGCACATCTCCATTTAGACCAACCACATTTTCAAGTGCTGAATAAACCATATGTGGCTGGTAGCCACTGTGCTGATAGAACAGGATACACAGCGGTGCAGAGAGCCGTACATACTGAGATTCAATAGTCAATCAAATAAAAAGAAAAGAGAAAAAAAGATACAAGACAAATAACAAACATACATATTTTTAAAATGTACACTGGAAAAGAGAAGAAATCAACAGGCCTATGTAAAATCATAAGAGTCCAAAGTTCTAGTAATCACATCCAAGCTACAGAATAAATTAAATTGAGCATTGGGTGTTCTGTAAGACTGATAAATCACTGACCTCAACCTCTGACACCAATAATACATTATGTTAATAAACTGAATGTAAATACATTTTTAAAAAAGAAATGTAATTAACAACAAAAAAGTTTAGGTTGTGATCCACATTTAAGTTTTAAACCTGAAGATTGTTCAGGTTTATATATAAAAAGCAATAAACTTCATTTTCTCTTTTGACTTACTTTACTATTAAAATCAGCTATTTTCAAGAAGGAAGTTGAGGAAAACTGTGCTTTAAAAATACATAATAAGAATTTTATGGGAAATCAAATAAGTTTATGTATTAGATTCACATAGAGAGCTGTATCAACACAAATAAATGTCTCTCTGCCATTTGATACATTTAAAAAAATTTATTTTACATTTATCACAGCATTATTTACAAAAGCCAAGAGATGGAAGCAGCCCAGTGTCCATCCATAGATGAATGGATAAAAGTGTGTTATACACACATGATGTATACATAAAATGGAATATTATTTAGCCATTAGAAAAGGACAAGATCTTGCCATTTGTGACAATATGAATGGGCCTAGAAGGTATTATGCTCAGTGAAATAAATCAGACAGAGACCATATGATTTCACTCAGATGTGAAATTTAAGAAACAAATGAACAAACAGAAAAAAAAAAAAAGATAAAAAACCAGACTCTTGAATACAGAGAACTGGTGTTTGCCAGGGGGGAGGTAACTGGGGGAATAGGTATGATAGATAAAGCAGATTAGGAGGTACAGACTTCCAGTTACAAAATAAATAAGCCACAGAGATGAAAAGTACAATGGAATACAGTCAATGAAATACAGGAATTTACAAAGGAATATAGTCAATGAAACAGTAATAATGTGGTTTGGTGATAGTGACTACACTTATCATAGTGAGCACCAAGTAATGCACAGAAATGTTGAATTAGTATGCTGTACACCTGAAACTAATATAACACTGCACGTTAATTATACTTCAATAAAAAATTTTCAAATTTAGAATTCCAGGCAAATAGTAGGAAAAATTCCAATTTTTAAATATATGCCGTAACTACTATCTTCCTATAACAGATCAATCTTTATTACAGAAGCTGGCAATACACACAAAAAAATTGTATTTCTAAAGGTCTGGTTAAATTCACCAATAATAATAAGACAAGGATAAACTATAGATTACAGGGTGAAATCTAATATCTGTCTTCCCCAAAACAGTCTTAAAAACTAGAAACACTAATTTGCTTAAAAATCCAAAAGTGCCTGCAGGAAATAAGGAACTTATTTGTAGGTTGGATTTTCTACAATAACTACATAAAAATATTTTAAGTTGATGAGACAATATCAAATACAAAGGAGAAATGAGCACAATTTTACTTGTGATCATTTTTGTCTACATTTCCCTCTGTGCCTTAGAGTGCCTTGCACACAGAGCAGGCACTGTTACAACTCCAGAGAAAGAAGCGGGCTGGTGTTGCCTGTGTTCACACAGAAAGGCCCTGCACAAAACAGCTATACCAAATTCTCCAAAACATAACAAGAGGAGACTTTTTCAAAGTCCACTTGGTTCTCTTGCTTAGATGCCACAGGTTGAATCATTCCCTCCCATGTGCCAGGTACCATGCTGGTTTGTTTTGTTTTTAGAAGGAAGGGAGGAAAAATAAGAAAGGTGATAAGGTGAAAGAACAAAGAAAACAAATAGAACTTATTCTTGGCTCTTGCAGACTAGCACCTGTGTAAGTGTTAGGGGAACCCAGAGAGGAGAGCAAGCCCTTCTGTCTGGGGAGGACCTGGCTGCACTCTGCTGAGGAGGTGGGGTCTGAGCTGGGTGACGAATGCATTCCCAGAATAGTCTTACTGCAGAAACATTGCCCACTGTGGCCTCAGGGAAGTGTAACAGCTGCTTTACTCCAGGATCTGGACATTCCCAACTCCTGGTCACAGATGAAAACACTGGGGTTAACTTACCTGAGCTAGCTAGCTCTGAACTACTGATTAAAGTCACTACAAAAATGACCATTCATTGATTTGCTTCATCCACACCCGAAAAAAGGATCACTTCATGGACTGTATGTAAATAAATCATAAATGTGTGTGTACAAATCTTAGTGAGTATACAGTAAGGAGACACTGAATGGTTTGGCTTATGGCTTTTCAAAAGTGTCAAGAAAGCAGACTATTAAAAATCTTGCTGAGAGAAATTTTATTTCATAAAAAGCTTATAAAATAGAAAAGAATGCCTCACTGTATTTTATAAAATATGCTATCAATATGACCATAAAATCGAAACCTTAAAGTTGTCTTTAAAAACTAAGCACTTTCACATTCTTTAGAGTTTTAAAAATCTTTCTTCTTGATTTCTGCATTTCAGAAAGAAAATTCAGGGCATGCTAAATGTCTAGGTTGTGCTAAGGGCAAAAAAGAATTTAGCACACTCTTAAATAAGTTAAGAGATTTAAAAGAATGTTCAGTATTTTTTGCACTAACTCACAAGTATTTCCATTAAATTACAGGTCAGAATATAAGTCCCTTCAGTCTCAAACATAACTGTTTTTCTTTATTATTTCATTTTTCCTAGCCAAACTCAACTTAGTAATCCTTAATGGTTCTGGTGTTAAAACCAAATAAAGCAATCTTCTACAAGGCTCCCCCCAAGAAAGTAGAAGTAAAAAATCTAACTCATAATTACGAAGTATAAAATTAAAAAGCACTTAGCCCATAATTTTTCAGCCTTTTTACACTCTAGTTCAACACAGAGATCCACTTACAGCTATGAATATTAGAATGCTTTTCTCATAAATAATGACTAAACGATATGTAAACTGATTTTTACTTTAATGTTGGAAACTCAACTGCCAAAATATCAAAATCTGGATATCTATACATGTAAAAAAAAAAAAAAAAAAAAAAAACACAAAACAAAACAAAAAAACCACCCCAACTAGAACTTTACTGTTTCCAGTCAGTGAGGAGCTTAGAAACTACCACTCCACAGTAACAAAGATCTGAACAAACTGAAAAATCCACAGGTCTTCTTAGCTTCTTCAGAGAACCTCATAAGGCATTCTCTCCCCCACAAAAGAGAGAATCACCATGTACAAGAGCAGACACTTCCGTGGAAGCCAGGGCGGGCCAGGAAAACCTCAACTGTAACTGACAAATTGCTAAAGGTTTGGTGTGGACAAGTCGGGGTTAAACACTCTGGGGGACCCCAGGCAGTACCCACACTTAGTGAGTTTTACCCAGAGAAACCATTCTGAAAGAAGCCAAAGCTTTCTGTCCCTCCTAATAAGGCCGGCCCTCAGGGGGTTAGGTTAGGTTAGGTTTTCCTAGAGCCTAACCTGCCTCAGGGCAGAGCAACACCCAGCTCCAGCCATCTCCAGCCATCCTGTGCCATCTGAGGTTGGAAGATCCAGAAGCACTGGTGCAGTTCACAGCCCGGGCCACAGGCTCAGCAAGAGGCTGAGGCCTCATCACGGAACTCCAGTCTGGGCCCCTCAGCGCCCACATCACTGAAGCCTGTCTGCAATAGTTCCTTTCTCCCAGTACATCACGTCTACTGTAGACAAAACACTGACACGGCACACCAAAGGGCACTGAAAAGGATCAGAACCAGGATCAGATAGGGCAGATGTGGGGGAATGATCAGGCCAGGAATTTTTTTTTTAATATGATTAGTATGTAAGGGCTTTAAAAGAACAGCTAAATAACACGCAAAAATAGATGGATAGTGTAAGTAGAAAGGTGGAAATTCTTTTTTTTTTTGGAAGGTGGAAATTCTAAGAATTAAAAAAGCACTAGATATAAAAACATGGTACAGAAGTGAGGACTACATCTGTAAGCTGGACACGGCTCGGAAACAATCTCTGAGCTTGAGCACAGAACAATGGAAACTTCCCAAACTGAAAAGCAGAGAATGACCAAAAAAAGCAGAATGGAATATCCAAGAACTGGGGACAACTGCCAAAGGTCTGATTGACATGTGTAATGGGAAGACCAGAAGGAGAAGGTAGAGACAGAAAACAATGCAATCTTTAAAGCAATAATGACTGAGCCCTTCCCCCAAATTAATATTAGAACCCAAACCACTGATCCAGAAAGCTTAAACACCAAGCAAATGAATTAAAACAAGAATACTTAGGCATACCATATTCAAACTTCATAAAATCAAAGACAAAGAAAAAAAATCTTGAAAGAGGCCATGCAAGCAAGATGGTGAAGTGAAATATTTATGTGTTGAGAGAAAAAAGCTGACCAACCTAGTATTTTGTATCATGCAAAATTATCCCTCAGAAGTGACAAATAGAAACAGGGAATCTGTTGCCAGTGGACAGGCCTCACAAGAAATGTTAAAAGAAGTTCTTTCAGAGAGAAGGAACATGCTGTAGGTCAGAAACTCAGAGCTACATAAAGAACAGTGGAGATGAGTAAGTAAAGGTAAAATAAAAACCCGTTTACATTTTTTAATTCTTTACTGACCTAACAGATAAAATTTTTTTCAAAATAATAGCAATAATGCACTTGATTATGTATGCATATACATGTGTGTGTACACACATTTGTATGTTTATGTGCAAGTAAAATGAATGACGGCAATGATAAACAAGGGACAGGAAGGAAGAATTAGAAATATTTTGTTATTATGAGGTACTTGCACTACCCATGAAGTGTTATGGTGTTATCTGAAAGTAGACTTAGGTTAGTTGTAAAGGCATATTGCAAATTCTAGGGCAACCACCAAAAAAAAAGAAATGTATCTGATATGCTAAGAAACGACAGGAAATGGGAAGATATAAAATGCTCAAGTGAAACCACAAAATGCAAGTGTTTTTCAAGTGTGGAAGACAAAAATAGGGACAAAGATCAAGGGCAACAAATAGATAATAGTAACAAACATGGCAGATATTAATCCAATTATATCAATAAACACTATCAGAGTCAATGGACAAATTATACCAATTAAAAGATAGAGATTGTCAGAGTGGATCAAATCTAAGACGCAATGATATGTTGCCTATAAGAAGCCCCTTTCAACGTAAAGATGTGCCCCAATTAAAAGTAAAGTAACGGAGAAAGAACATCCTAATTAACACTAATCACAAGAAAGCAGGAGTAGCTTATAAATTTCAGACATGACCAACTGCAGAGCAAGGGAAGTTATTAGGGATAAAGGGGTCAATACCCCAAGTAGAAATAATACTCCTTAATGTATATTCTCTTTCAGAAATGGTCAGATCCAGCAGGCAAAAAATCAGTAAGGATACAGTTAAACTCAACAAGACCAACAACCAACTGGATAT
Source organism: Canis lupus dingo (assembly GCF_003254725.2). Lineage (NCBI taxonomy): Eukaryota > Metazoa > Chordata > Mammalia > Carnivora > Canidae > Canis > Canis lupus. Next base: position 36,869,012 of record NC_064268.1, on the reverse strand, counting down.
AATTGACATCTATTGACTTCACAATAGCAGATTACACATTCTTTTCAAGCTCATATGGAACATTCACCAAGAGACCACATTCTGTGACATAAATCACATCTCAAAAAATTTAAAAGAATAGAAATCATGCAACATCTGCTCAGTTGATAAAACTAGAAATCAGTAACAGAAAGATAACTGGAAAATCCCCAAATACTTGGAGATTATGCAACATACTTCTAAATAACACATGGGTCAAAGAAGAAATCTCAAAAGAAAAACATTTTGAACTAAATGAAAATGAAAACACAACTTATCAAAAATTTGTGGGATGCAGTAAAAGCAGTGCTTATAGGAAATTTCATAGCACCTAATGTATATGTTAGAAAAGAGGAAAGACCTAAAAACTATCTAAGCTTCCATTTTAGGAATGTAGAAAAAGAATAGCAGATCAAACCCAAAGTAAGCAGAAGAAAATAAATTTAATAAAAGCAGAAAACCATGAAATTTAAAACAAAAAAGCAACAGAGAAAAATCAATAATATCAAAAACCAGTTCTTTGAAAAGATCAATAAAATCAATAAGCCTCTAGCCAGGTTAAGAAAAAGGAGAGAAGGCACAAATTACTCATATCAGAAAAGAGATCACCACAGATTCTATGAACATTAAAAAGATAATAAAGGAATATTATGAACAACTCTGTGCCCACACGTTTGATAACCTAGATGAAATGGACCAATTCCTTGAAAGACACAATTGCCAAAACTAACACTAGAATAGATGATCTAAATAAGCCTGTATCTATTAAGAAATTGAATCAGTAATTAATAACCTTCCAAAATAGCACTGGCCCAGAAGGATTCACCAGTGAACTCTACCAATTCCAAGGAAGAAATTCTACCAGTTTTCTACAAACTCTTCCAGAAAACAGAAGCAAAGGGAATACTTTTAACTAATTCTATGAGACTAATATTATCCTAATACAAAAGCCAAGCAAAGACACTACTAAAAAACTATATATACACAATCAATATACATGAAGATAGATGCACACAAAAATCCTAGGCAAAATATTAACAAATGGAATCCAACAGTATATAAAAAGAATTATACACCCCAACCAAGTAGGATTTATCTCAGGTGTCAAGGCTGGCTCAACATTCAAACATCAATTAATGTAAACAACCACATCAACAGGCTTTAAGAAAAATCGTATTATCAATAGATTCAGAAAAAGCACCAGACAAAATTCAACATTTATTCATGATAAAATTCTCAGCAAACTAGGAATAGAGGAACTTCTTCCACTGGATAAAGGACATATACAAAAAGCTATAGTTGAGGCACACGGGGGGCTCAGTGGTTGAGCATCTGCCTTCAGCCCAGGGCATGAACCCGGGGTCCTGGGATCGAGTCCTGCATCGGGCTCCCCGTAGGGAGCCTGCTTCTCCCTCTGCCTGTGTCTCTGCCTCTCTCTGTGTCTCCATGAATAAATAAATAAAAGCTTTAAAAAATCAAAAAAGCTATAGTTAACGACATCATACTTAGTGGTAAAAAATGCAAAGCTTCCCTGCTGAGATCAGGTACAAGGTAAGGATGTCTCCTCTCCTCTCCACTGGAAGTCCTAGGTAACACAATGAGACCCCTCCCAAAAGGTATACTTATTGGGAAGGAAGAAATAAAACTTTGGCTTTGCTGATGACATGTTTGTCTATGTAGAAAATTCAAATAATCAACAACAAAAAAAACCCCTCCTGGAACAAATAAGTACGTATAGCCAAGTGCAGGATACAAGGTTCATATATAAAAGTCAATTGCTTTTCTATATACCAACAATAAACAACTGGAAATCTGAAATTAAAAACATATTTTTATTAGTCCCTCCAAAATTAAATACTTAGGTATAAAATAACAAAATATGTACAAGATCTATATGAGAAAACTACACAACTCTTACGGAAGAAATCAAAGAACTGAATTAATGGAGAGATATTCCATGTTTATGGATAGGAGGGCTCAATACTGTCCAAGGGTCAGTTCTTCCCACCTTGATCAATGGATTCAATACAATCCAAATAAAAATCCCAGTAAGTGATTCTGCAGATTTCAACAAATAGACTTCTAAAGTTTATATGGAGAAGCAAGAGACCCAGATAAGCCAACACCATATTGAAAGAGAAGAACATAGCTGAAGGACTACCATTTTTCAAAACCTACTGCAAAGTTACAGTGATCAAGATACTGCGGTCTTGGTGAAAATACAGATAGGCAGACCAACAGAACAGAAAAGAGAGCCCAGAATAGACCCCCATATATATAGAGTCAACTAATGTCTGACAAAGCAAAGATGATACAATAGAGCAAAAACAATCCTTTCAATACATGGTGCTAGAGCACGGGACATCCACAGGGGGGAAAAAAAAAAAGCATCTAGACACAGACCTTACACCCTTCACAAAAAAGGATCATAGACCCAAATGTAAACCTTAAACTATATAAAACTCCTCGAAGATAATCTGGAGGAAAACCTTGGTGACTGACTCCGGCTATGGCAAGGACTGTTTAGATGCAACACCAAAGGCATGACCAAGGAAAGATAAAATTAACAAGCTGGACTTCATTAAAATTAAAAACTTCTGCTCTACTAAAGACAATGTCTAGAGAATAAAAAGACAAGTCAGAGGCTGTGAGAAAAGTATTTGCAAAAGACATATCTTATAAAGGGCTGTTATCTAAAATATACAAAAACTCTTATGGGTCAACAATAAGGAAACATCCAACCCTAAATTAAAAAGTGAGTAAAAGGCCTGAACACACACCTCACCAAAAAAAGACAAACGGATGTTAAGTAAGTACATGAAAGGTATTCAACATCATACATCATTATGTATTGCAAATTAAAACAAGGAGATACCACTACACTCCTATTAGAAGAGTGAAAAATCCAGAACATTGACAATACCAAATGCTGTCAACAGAAACTCTCATTCATTGCTGGTGGGAAAGCAAAATGATACAGCCACTGTGGAAGTCAGTTTGGAAGTTTCTTACAAAACTAAACATATTTTTACCATATAACATTTCTGCTTCTTGGTATTTATGCAAATGAATTAAAAACAATTAAAAAATTTATGTTCACACAAAACCTAAACATGGATGTTAACAGCAGCTCTATTCCTAACTGTCAGAACTTGAAACCAACCAAGATGCCCTTTAATAGGTAAAAATGGGGAAATAAAGTATGGCACATCCACACAATGAAGTATCAGTGCTAAACTATCAGACCATCAGAAGACGTGGAGGAAACTTAAATGCATATTACTAAGTAAAGGAAGCTCATCTGAAAAGGCTACATATTATAGGATTCCAATACATGGCATTCTGGGAAAGACAAAACTCTGAAGATAGTATAATGTGTCCAAACCCAGAGAATGTGCAACACCAAGAGTGAACCCTAACGTCAAGCGCAGACTCTGGTGATGATGCTGTGTCGGTGTAGGTCTTTAGTTATAATAAAGGTACCACTGTGGTGTGGGGTGGCAACAGTAAGAAAGGTAGTGCTGGGGCAGCAGAGGGAGTTTATGGGAACTCTGCTTTCTGCTCAGTTTTGCTGTGAACCTAACACTGCTCCAAAAAATAAAGTTCATTACAAAGAAACAAACTATGCTGCCATGGGAATATACGTGACCAGAAAGAGTACACTCTCCCTCCAAAGAGTTAATATAATCCCTCTTAAGCAGCTGTTCAAGCTTATACCTGTTTGTCCTCTTTTAAGACTCACTCACATTTCAATTTTCTTTGACGGAGTTAAGTAGCATTAGATTAAGTGGAAAAACATATTGTATTTCTGTCCTACCTCACATCTGCATGCTAAGAGTGGGGACTTGGAGATCTTCAATTAGTGGAGGCTAAGGAGTTGTGGAGTGTGTGTGTATACACATAAAAAAGGTTTTTTGTCTGTTTTTCTAACTCTAAAGATGTCAAAGCAAATACATAAAGAGGATTTATTTATGGTCCATATTTCATCAGAAGCCGTTAAAGGTATGTGCCAGGTTCTATACAGTGAACCAGTAGTTTCTCTGAAGTAAGCTGGTTTTATTTCAAAAACACACTGCCCTTTGCTCTATCTTGTAACAATAAATCTTACAAGTGTCCTAGGCCACCTGCTAGGAAGTGATTTACTCTAGTCAGTACAGGCCCAATTGATATTTGAAACGATCAAATCAGCTTCTCCTTGAACATACCTAAGTCCTACGGGTGGCGTAAGAATGTTTCTGGGTTTCATTCCCAAGCTTCTTCAAAGCAAAGCTGCTCTATGATTAAGCCCAAAATACTGGCAACAGAACACAGGTAGGAACGTGTGTGTGTCTGACTGAGGAAGGGAGCGTGTGTGTTGGCGTGGAGGGCCAGAATAACAGAGAATACAATGTATGGGAGGATAAAAGGAGAAAGAATGTGGAAAAAAAAATCACTCCTCAGTTTATTCAACTCCTAATGTAAGATCACTGCACATAATTTTTTTTTCAGAAGATTGCTGAAAACATAAAGATGGCCACATTCCACTCTATGACCCCATCCCTGTAGCTCTCTCCATAAACAAAGTCGGGAAGTCCGGAATGTCAGGACAGAAAGAACCAAGTTTTTATCTTTAACAAAAGAATGCAATCTTTTGACGGAAAGATGTAAACGTTTTTTTAGGAGCTGCCGCCAAGACAACCAGAGGTGAGCAGGTTCAAGACCTACCACACCGGGCAGCCCCTGTGGCGCAGCGGTTTAGCGCCGCCTGCAGCCTGGGGTGTGATCCTGGAGACCCGGGATCGAGTCCCACATCGGGCTCCCTGCATGGAGCCTGCCTCTCTCTCTGCCTGTGTCTCTGCCTCTCTCTTCGCTCTCTCTGAATGAATGAATGAATAAATCTTTAAAAGAAAAAAAAAAAAAAAAAGATCTACCACACCTGTAGCTTTTAACTTTTGGGGACATAAAACCCCTGAGACTCTGCCTAAAGGAATGGGACTTCTCCCCAGAGAAATGCACGTGCCCATAAAAATACGAACACAGCTGTGGGAGTTCAGACTCTAGCATCCCCAGGATCTCTGTGGACCGTATCACAGCCTGCTGTCCTGGGGACAGTCGGCGAAACTTCCGTCCCACATCTGTATCTCCTGCATCAATCCCATGCACGGAAGTCTAATAATTTTACCCCAGTGAGTAAACAATGTAAAATGTAAAAATGTAAAATGTAAATGTAATGTAAAAATGTAAAAATGTCTAAACAAATAGATGTTTAATATTTACATACTTAATTTCAAGTTAATAATTCAGATGTTTTTAAATTTGCTTTGAACTTACCTATTTTCCTGCATTCTGACTGTATATTCTGATCCATCAACAAACACAGATTTCTAACAGTCACATTCCTCAAATTCACTCATATCCCCAGACTTGTAAGGACAATTCTTTCTTTAGAACTCTTAGCAGAACAGTCTCCCAAAGAACAAGGAATACAAGGACATGAAATAGGACACTTTTACCTCTGCTCTCTCCTTCTGATAAAATGCATTAAACTTGGAATGTCACATTTTCCAAATGTGACAAAACCACTTTAAGAGATAGGCACATTAGGGATCCCTGGGTGGCGCAGCGGTTTGGCGCCTGCCTTTGGCCCAGGGCGCGATCCTGGAGATCCGGGATCGAATCCCACGTCAGGCTCCCGGTGCATGGAGCCTGCTTCTCCCTCTGCCTGTGTCTCTGCCTCTCTCTCTCTCTCACTGTGTGCCTATCATGAATAAATAAAAATTAAAAAAAAAAAAAACAATGCAAGAGATAGGCACATTAGCTTTAAAAAAAAAAAATCTGGAAAATGTAAACCATTAATACAAATATAAGAACACAAATGAGTAATCTGTGCTAATGTATTTCAGAAATACACAACTGGGACCCTAACGTTTGAGGGTTGAGATGTGGTCAAGCCCTCTCATTTTAAAAGTTAGAAAAAGACATGTGTGTTACTGAAAGCTATCTAGCAGGATAAGAATGTAGGTCTCCAAATAGCCCCTTTTGCTTATGTAAGTCGTTAAGAAGATTTTATCAAATCTTCAATAAAAAACAAAATTTAATTTGAAGTCTACAATTATGTTGTTAAATAAGGACTGATGACTATGTATGTGTTCCATTTAGGTAAAATATCTTAAGAAGGTACTTAGAGTCATTCAAAAAGCTCACCCAGAAAAACAACTAATAATTGCATGTTTTTGCTCTAAATGTACTCAGCTTAGATCTTTCTAAGCTCTTAATTCACGTTTCACATTTAACTAATATTACACAAAGTGTGTTTTTAAACATGATCCAGGAATATCAAATCAAACTTTAGATGACTCAAACAATTCCCATACTTAACGTAACAAATAAATGTGAAGTGCCAGAGACAGGAGATGCTCTGGGAAGAAAATTACCAGGAAAAAAAAATATATTTTTTAAGTTTTCTTACACATCTGACTGAAGCATCAGCTCCAATGAGGAATTCGGAGAAGCATCAGTTGGTCAGCTTAGGACAAATGTAGAACTACAATGACTTAAGCATAAAGTTTTTTCTCCAGCAAAAATACAATACAAATAACTTCTTCCAGCCACAGGGACTGGGTTTACCTTCCTGCCTTCAATTCCTCTAAAGCCAGAAAGAACAAAGGAGGCAGCAGTTCTGAGGGAGGGAAGGTAAACCCTAAGGACTCTCGCAGCCCATCACCCAGCTTCCAGGCAGCAGCACAGCGGAGGGGAGCCCGGACGAACAGAGCCTGACGTCCTTCCTGAGCAGATGAGGAGGGACTGAGAACCTAGGGAGGCCACACTGGCCGGAGTTCACAGGGCAGAGTTCCAGAGAAGAGAGATGTGCAGGGACTCCCCTCGACTTTCGGCTGCTTCCGATCCACACATGCTTGCGAGAAACTATCCAAATCCAGGGAAAATACCAGAAGAGGACAGGTGAGAAAACTTCGCAAAGCTAACACAGGGCCAGGAAGAGTCTACATCCCATAAGCCAGACCAGGAAAACCTCAAACTGTACAGGGTATCAAACAGATGTTCAGGAGAAACTACCTCCATTGGGGGGGGGGGACAAAATCGACCCCCAAAAGACACGATCACAGAAACAAAAAGGTGAACCCAAACTAGAAGAATATATTTGTAAGGCATAAGCCTGAAAAGGACTCGTACCTAGAAATATATACAAAGAACTCTTCCAAAAATAAAAGATGATAACCCGATTACAAAATGGCAAAAGATGGGAACAGACCCTTCACCCGAGGAAACACAGGGACGGTAAATGAGCTCACGGAAACCTGCCCAACATCAGGAATGTTTAGGGAAGTGCAAACTAAAACTACAGTGAGGAGCTACTATACACCCACCAGAACCGCGCAAGCCAAAAAGCCCTCCCGTACCAAGTGTGGCCAGGACGGAGAATAACTGAACTCTCGCATGTGGATGTGTCTTAAGAATGTGAACAGTCACCTACACATGACGCAGCTGGCCTACCTCCAGGTGCTACCCAAGAGAAACGAAAGCAGAGGTCCCACCAAGACAACCAAAAGTCACCGCAGCCTCATGTGCAACAGCCTTAAACTGCAACCAACCTAAATGTCTATTGCAAGCAGAATGGATGAACCAACTGTGGTGTCTCTGTATGGTGGAAGACTATTCGGCTTTTTTTTAAAATCTTTTTTAAAAATTATTTATTTATTAATGGGGGGGTGGCAGAGACACAGGCAAAGGGAGAAGCAGGCTCCACGCAGGGAGCCCGACGTAAGACTCAATCCCAAGACTCCAGGATCATGCCCCGGGCTGAAGGCGGCACTAAACCGCTGAGCCACCTGGGCTGCCCACTATTCGACTTTAAAAAGGAGTGACTATGGACACCCACAACAATGTGGATCAATCTCATAACCATTACGCTGAGTGAAAGAAGCCAAACCAAAAACTGTACACAGCATACGGTCCCATATTCTGTAAGAGCCCAGGAAGAGTCATCTGTAGGGAGAGGAAGCAGATCAGGACTGTGTTCCGGGGAGCAGGAGCCACAAAGAAATCTTCACACGTGATGCACAGTATGTTATCTTGCAATAGCTTCATGCATACATACACACGCAAAGACTCAGCAAACTGCACACTTGAAATGGTGCCATTTACTTTACATCAATGCTACGTCAGTAAAACTGCTTTTAAGAAACTGAAACAAGAGTGGACATGCTAAGGTTAGTGAAAGTCTTCTGTGACCAACCTCAAGGATTCCTCCCATCAAGCCTTTACCAAACTCCACAGTTCAAATTAATTTTCTCCTTTAGTATTTTTTTTTTTTTAACAACCATGTTTTAGTGCTATCACATAAATGTCCTCCAAATTAGGACACGGGATCCTTGAGACAGTAATTAAATGTTTACCCTCAACTGCCTGCCTAAGACACTGGAGTAGAGTCTGAGTACACAGATCAGGGAAGCACACAGGAGGCAGTTGCTGCAATCCAGGACGAAGGTATTAGCCTGAATCCTGTTCCCTGCAGTTGGGGGTGGAGGGGGGTAAAGAAAAGTGGAAGGACCAGACAGAAAACTGGAAGCAAAAGCAAACCAGAACACATGGGGTGAGGGGATGTAGGTGACGGACGCAGAGTCCAGCACGATACAGCTTGTGGGAGGACGATGGTAGCGAGGGCGAGCACAGGGACACGGGAGAACAGGGAGGAGTTCAGATGTTCCTTTCATGCCTCCCGACCACCAACTGCACCCCAGGCGCCGGTTCTCAGCACCGAGGAGGGAACGCTGAAAGACAGTACCAGGCATCACAGGCCTGAGGTCCCCTGACAGTCAGAAAGTCTTTCCAGAAGTCAGCTGGACATTTGAAACTGGACTCAGAGCACAGCCAGGTAGCCCCAGTTTTAACCTTTACTTAGACCGTTTCTTCTGACAGGCGGCACCAGCAGAGCTCCCCAGGATACCTCCTGAGGCTCCTTGGAACCCTGATGTCAGAAAGGGAAAAAAAGACCAGAAAACAGGTTCTGAGGACTTGAGATCTGCACACATTTCTAAGAACATTAAAAGACAGAATGCCCCCATTCCTATGGTCTAAGTAATTGACCAAAAAGCTATTTAAAAAACCAAAAACCACTTGTTGCCACCACAGGTGTATTTCAATGCTGCCATCTAATGTTAAAATGTGGAACTACACAACATCAAAAAACCATACTCATTCAACAATGAGATCTCAAAGTATCAAAGATTTGAGAGTCAATGAAAAGATAAGACAAAAAAATTAATGAGACTTTAATGGCAGTAACAAGTATTTACAGCAGTTGGTTTTGGTGTCTGAGAGTACCCATGATGAAATGAAAGCCCTCATGAGGCTAGCAATTTCAGTTCAGAATGTAAACCTTACTTTAAAAAAAGCAGGACACTTCCTGCGGATTGAATTCCTTACTGAATTCCCCCAATCTGGAAAGGAGAGAAAATTGAGTGGGAAATATCAGAGAGGGAGCCAGAACATGAGAGACTCCTAACTCTGGGAAACGAACAAGGGGTAGTGGAAGGGGAGGAGGGCGGGGGACGGGGTGACGGGGTGACTGGGTGACGGGCACTGAGCGGGGCACTTGACGGGATGGGCACTGAGTGTTATGCTGTATGTTGGCATACATAACTCCAATAAAAAAAATATTCAAAAAAAATTCCCCCAATCTAGAAATATAAAAATACATCAACAGAGATAATGGGGAAGGGAAGAGTAGAATGAAATATGATAGGTCTTATCTCTTCTGTAAATCCAATCTGCTTTTCTTTCTTAAAAGATTTTATTTATTTCTTTGAGTGAGAGAGCACGAGCAGGGGGGGGGGCAGAAGGAAAAGCAGACCCCTAGCTGAGCAGGGAGCCCCCATGTGGGACTCAATCCCAGGATCCTGGGATCATGACCTGAGCCTAAGGCAGATACTTCACTGAAGGAGCCACCCAGACGCCCTCCAATCTGCTTTTCTAATCACAGCTGCCTAATGGCAAAAGCTGCTTAAATCTGCTTAAATAGTAGATGCGCTGGTTTAAACTTTAATCCCATCACTTTAGTGATGGTTCAAGAAGGAAAATAAAATCCAAGGTCCTAATAAGAGTCGGGGACCCTGAACTCAAAGCACAGTTACACTCAGCCAAAATGCTGCCAATTAACATTTCTGTGAAAAGTAAAACCAAGCTCTTAAAACTATGCTGAAGAAATATTCAGAAACACTGAAGAGCATCTCTGTTTTAACATCAATATAACAAGGCAGACAGTAGCACATCAGCGTGGGGTGGAGGAGGGACGGGAGCGCAAGGGTAACCTGGGGACTCTGGAATTAGGTGAAGACATTTCACTCAAACAGCAATGACAAAATATTGCTCATATATAAACACACTCACAGACTCTAAATCCAAACACAAGAAATATTTTAAGAGTCACAGAAAAAAAAGGTTAATGTTTTGATAGAACAGATCAGAGAAAGTACAAAGATAAAAGACTATTACAATCTTACTCTACCACACGGGCATGTGGTATTACTGTTGAGGGAGGCTGTGTAGGTAGAGGAGGGAATGGTACACGGGAACTCGAGAATTTTGGTGTGTACTTAAAACTGCTTTGAAAAACAAAGTCTATTAATTTTTAAAAATTATACTATATTCTCTTTGCTGAGTCTATGTCAGTTTTCTTTAGAAGTACTCTTAAATTGAGCACCGCTCATAAAATCCATATCAATCTGTTTTTGGACAGAAATCTAATAGAAGTCTCTAAAAACGCTTTCTTCCTTTATCTATTTAAGATGATTTAATCTTGAATCAGCTACACAAATCTTTTTCAAAACCTCATCCGTCTTTTAGTATAGAGATAACCCGTCCCTGAAAAGCACCTGCTACTGTCTTCACAATTATGGATTCTCTTTCCACCAGTAGAAAACAAGATGACTTCCTGTCGTACAAGGTCAAACCATCCTTCCTTTAACGTTTTACACGGTCTCACAATCTCACACAGTTATACAATTACCTGGGGCTTTTATATGCATTTCTGTTTTCTCTAGATAATAAAGGTCACAAGTGCAATGAGTCTGGTCTTACTCATCACCATTTCCAGGTCCTATAACATTGCCTGACATATATCAGCAGGTGTTTTAAAATACTGTCGAATGAATCTTTTCAATTCACAAAGTTGAAATCATCCAAAAGGAGTAGACTTTCCTCATCTTACCGATGAAAGCATCTCATTATATAAGTGCTTTAAAGACATCATCTCATTTCATTATCACAACCATCCTGTATGTCAGGACACGCAACTCCTTTCACAAGGTTGGAATCTGCAGCATCAATAAATCAGTACCAGGACCCAAACTAAAGTCCAATTATCTGCCTACAGCATCACACTGCCTCTGTATTACTGCATCTGATTCCACAAGCCATGCACAAAAATTAGCTTCATTAGCTTCTAAGTATAGAGAGTCAGCTGCTACCTAATATAATGAAGCAATCAATTAGTTGCATTTTCCCCTCTGTGTTTCATCTGTGAGATAAGCAAATTATAAGAAGATAAGCTAAGTGGGTGGCTCAGTCAGATAAGCATCTGACTTCAGCTCAGCTCATGATCTCAGGGTCCTGGGATCAAGCCCCACATCAGCTCCCTGCTCAGCAGGGGAGTCTGCTTCTCCCTCCTTTTACACCCCTCTCCCCCACTCATGCTTGAGCACACACACTCTCTCTCTCTCTCAAATAAATAAATAAAATCTTTAAAAAAAAAAAAAAAGCTAAAAACTACAATCTTACTTTAAGATAAAAACAAATAAAACTTCCTAGAGAGGGGAGCCTGGGTGGTTCAGTCAGTTAAGCGACTGACTCTTTGATTTTTGGCTCAAGGCGTGATCTTAGGGTGGTACAACAGAGCCGTACATCAGGCTCCACGCTGAGCGGGAAGTCTGCTTGAGAGTCTCTCTCTCTACCCCCCCCCCCCCCCAGCTCACACATGCTCTAAATCAATCAATCAATCAATCCTTCAAAAAATAGTGGTGATGGTTGCACCACTCTGAATGTACTAAAAAGTCACAGAATCATACAGTTTAGAAGGGTGAACTAACTTTATGATGTATGAACTATTTCTCAAAACTGTTTTTAAAAAGGAACTCTGGCATGAGACCATGGTAGTGGGGAAGGCTGTGCACATGTGGGGGCAAGGAGTATGTGGGCAATTTCTGTACCTTCTACTCAGTTTTGCTGTGAACCAGAAAGTGCTCTAAAAAATAAACTCTGTTTAAAAAATAAAATGAAGTTGTCCTGTTTATAGGAATCCTGATCACCTCCACGTAACTGCAAGAACCCTAATTTTTAAAAAAATATTCAATTATTTTACAATGTATTTAAGGCAGAGAAGTGAACTAATAATTTTAAAACACATTTTTAGTAATCACATGTCATAAACATTTTAGAGTCATCTTGTAAAAAAAAATTCTAATGAAAGACTCTATTTTTCTGAATTAGTAAATTCTTTAAAAATTACTTCCACTTTTGCCAAAAGATTATTTCATTTCCACCCCCTTTTTCCTTTTACTAAATACCTATATTGTTTGACTCGAAACAGCTATGTGTGCAATCCTCACAATCCAGTTTGGGACACTTCTATGCCCTAAAAACTTCCTGGTACCCATCTGGAGTCAATCTCTGCTTCCACATCCAGATCCAGGCAGCCATTAAAAAACTTTCAACTGTAAAGTTTGGCTTTTTCTAGAAATTTCAAACAAACAGAATCATTCAATGTATAGTGCAACCAACTTCTTTCAGTTAGAATAATGTTTGTGAAGTCATTCATTTTGTTGTACCTGTCAGTAGTTCATTCTTTTTCATCGTCGAGTGAGTAGTATCCTATCATACGGACATACCACATTGTGTTTATCCATTTATAGGTGGACATTTGAATTGTTTTCAGTCTTTAGCTATTACGAATAATACTACAGTAAACAGTCACATAAAAGTCTGTGTAGACATGTATTTCATTTCTGTAAGGGACTTAGAACTAAATTTGCTAAGTCATATGGTAGATGTTTGACTTTTTAAGAAGCTGCCAAACTTTTCCAAAATGGCTGTATAAATTTTACATTCCCACCAGCAATGTATATATAAGGTTTCCAATTTCTATACATCTTGCCAACAATTAGGACAATCTATTTTTTTTTTTTTTGCTTTAATTTAAATTTTAGCCAGTGAATAAGAAGAACATCCAGCCTTTTCCTCCTGTGTTTCTGCTGTACTCTCCCACTCTACCACACTCATACCACTTCTGGTCACCAAACATGGGGCATCTTCCCCGCACCAAACAATTCACTGAGATACCAGCTAGGTATCCGGCCATTTAACTCACCTCTGACACTGTGTACCTGTAGACAGCGTCACAGTCCAGGAAGGGCTCAGTCCCAGGAGACTGTCCACCACTCACCCTCCTCTAGGAGGAGGTCCCAGGCTATGCACTTCTGTTCAACTTGGCTACAAATCAAAGGTTCCCTCGACCTCCTCCTCAGTTTATTAACTTGCCAGAGCAGATCACAAAACTCAGGGAAACACATTTACCAGTTTATTATAAAAGGATATGAAGGACACAGAAGAATGTCCACATGGAAGAGATGGGAAGGGCCAGGTACATGGAACGGGGCACAGAGCTTCCACGCCCTCTTCAGGCCAAGTCACTCTCGGCACCACTACTTGTTTATCTACATCAACCCAGAAATGCCATAAACCTCAAACTTTTTTGGAATTTTATGACATCTTCATCACAAAGGCAGGACTGATCATTAGCTCCATTTCCAGTCCTCCTCCCTTCTCAAAAAATTGGGACTCAGGTCTGAAAATTCCAAGCTTCTATCATGGCTTGGTCTCTCTCAGTGACGAGCTCTCACAGGGTCCCACCCAAAGCTGCCTCATTAGAACAAAAGACATTCGGATCACCCAGGAAATTACATGGTTTCAGGAGCCCTATGTCAAGAATCTGGGGCAGAGATCAATATATATTTTTCCTATTACTTCACAACCAGTTTAGGGGGCATACTGGTGGCATTTCACTGTGATATTAATACCTAACAATGGGGAGTGTCTTTTCACGTGCTTATTTGCCAGAGTTATCTTAACTGTCTGTTAAAATCTCAGGCCCTTCTTAAAAACTGGGTTGGTCTCTTTATTGAGATGTAATGTCTCTATACATTCTGGATTCAAATCCTTAATCAAATATGTATATTTTGCAAATATTTTCTCCACATCTACGGCTTATCTTCTCATTTTCCAGATAGTGTTTTTAGAACTGCAAAATGTTTTGTTTTGATGAAGTCCATTTTATCAAATTTTTTGATGGATCAAGCTTTTGAGTGTTTTAGCTACAAAATCTTGACCTCATCCAAGATCATTAAGATTTATTCCGTTTTCTTCTAGGAGTTTCATAGTTTTATCTCTTATATTTAGGTCACTGATCCTACATTTTCTTCCAAAATATTTCCAATTTTACATTTAAATCTATGACCCATTTTTGTGTGTAGCAGGAAGTAAGCGTCTAAGTGTCATTTTTTAACATACAGATATCCAATTGTTCCAGCACCATCTGTTGAAGAGTATCCTTTTTTCCAATGCATTACCCCCTGGCATCTTTGTCGAAAATTGACTATATATGAGTCTATTACTGACTTGGTTATTGACACTGATTTATTTCTCTATGGCTATAGTTTTTATAGTAACTTTTGAAGTGAGATATTTATGAGTTTTTGTTGCTTTGTTCTTTTTCAAAATTGTTTCAGCTCTTCAAGGTACTTTGCATTTCTGTATAAATTTTAGAATAAACCTCTCATTTTCTATAAAGAGACCTATTGAGACTGTAATAGGGATTGCATTCAGTCTATAGATGATCGACCTGTTTTCCAATTCATAAAGATAGTATATCTCTTCATTTATTTGGGTCATCTTTAACTTCTCTCTGTAATGTTTCATAGCTTCCAGTGTACATAAATACTCATTTTGAAACACCAATAATAAACATCTTACTTAAACTTTAAACCTGGTATCAAATTATAATAGTAAATACTAATTATATTACTAATAGTAATACTGTTTACTAAGTTTTTACAAAAATTATTTAAAAACCTTTCCAACACAGTTTTCAGTTTGCCATTGAACAATGGCATAAATAACAATGAACAGATAGAGCAAGAATCTGTTACCTTATAAAATCTACAGGTTATAAACCACTCATAAAACTAAATAGGAAAGAAGTTAATACCTACCTCAAAGATGGAAACTGCTTTCACTATTCTACCCACAAAGTGTCTGGTAGCAGAAACTGAACACTCAGTCTAGTTTTCTTTCCTAACTCCCATCAAACCCAACAAAATTCCATAAACTAGAGTCTCACACACACACACACACACGCACACACACACACAAACACAAATTCTCTCTACATGTATGAGAAACATAATACTGAAAACACAATCAAATAGACAATCTTCAGTCTCTCTTAATCTTTATAGCATTTTTGTCTCTAATTTTGAATGTATAAACTTTCACAGAAGCATATTTGTCAAATAATATAGGGCTCAGGTTCTATCACAGGTTTAAATTATGGAAAGTTTTTTTTATTTTAAACCTTGAAAAGTATGTTAACAAAGGCTTTTCCATGAGAAACCCTCATTCCAAATAAAAACATTCTGCAATTCCTACGAGAAGCCATGTATAATTACGCTATTTATAATAGAGAAAAAAAAAAAAAACTACCCAAATGTCCACTGACCAGATGCTATAAACTGTGGTACTTCTTTACTGAGTATCATACATTACTGAATATTGTATTATAGTAAAAATGTCTATTTTTTGACTTTATAGTATATACAGCATGATGAAAATGTTAACTGTAACACTGAAGGAAGAAAAAAAGAAAATCCAGTCCCAGAAGACAATGAGCATCTGACTCTGAGCAAAACTAAACATACTTTTTGCACACATACATTTATAATAAAAATAATCTTTAAAGAGGCAAAGCAATGATATCCACCAACTTGAGAGGAACAAATTATATGGGATGAGGAGCAGAGGGGGCAAGAGGAGACAGGAATAGGAACCACTGCACATAGGAATTATTAGTAATGCTCTAGTTCCTGGGTTGCACGAAGGATTTAAACATCTTATAACTCACATTATGTCATCAAATTCGTTCATAAGCTTAGTGATTATATTAAAATATTTTAAAAATTACAAGCAATACTTATTTTTTTTTAAATCACCCATTATAAAACATCTTCCAGAAGCTTAACTAGGCACTCAAGAGAATACACATCAAAAACAAATTTTTTAAGTTTTTACCTTTGTTTCTGTTCAATTGCTTTGTCCAAGTGTTGGAAGATATCCTGAAACAGGGTGCAGCTGGATCGACTATTAATAGTATACCCATAGCCTCTTTTCCAATATTGCTTCAAGTCATTTAAATATTCTAATACCTAAAAATAAAGATTTCAAGAATCATTAGTATTACATTTCTTTATGTTGAGATTCCTAATTTAATAATGATTCTAGGAAAGTTTACATTGTTTAATTATCGTTCTACACAAAGTACAGTAGAATCTTAGCATTCATCAAGTTTGTATTTGCTTTTAAGAGTGCCCCAAAGGTCCATGACACAGAGAGATTTAGGATAAGACACAAATCTGAACTGTGGGAATGTAGAGGCTGGCATGCAAGAGCAAGTTAGTACTCATGGCCAATAATCCAGCATCTGTGACAGTTCAGGACTGTCAGAGGTTTAAAGACATGTGCTCACTTCCTCTTTCTGCCAAAATTATATTGAAGTGATAGCAAAAAAATATACAGAAAAAAGATACAAATAGAAGAATATTCACTATAGCGTGGAAAGACACTAGCAATGGATAGGGAACTGTTAAGAATTTTATAAAGCTAGAAACTAGACAGAAAACAAGTTGCTTTGATTCATGTACCAGTTTTGCAATAATAATTTAGATCAAGGATATAGAAAAGGAATGTATATTGCTACAGATGTTCTAATGGGCAAATTGGCGAGATCCATAAAAACACACATTTCTATGGCCCATTTCTTATGAAGTCATAGTCACAGATGAACCTACGAGAGAATGTCTAAGAATGTCTTACAGCAGCACCGCTTATAGATAGAGCAGAAAAGAGATTCCTGGAAATATCGAAATTTGGTTTCAATGGTTGACTAAACTATGGTATACACATACTATGGAATACTATGTAGTTATTTAAAACTTCTCTATCATAGATCTACGTGTACTAATGTGGAAAGATCTCCAAGACATACTGCATGAGAAGGGCAGGTTAAGAATAACAAATACAGTATAAAACCATTTATTACCAAGACACGCATACCCACAACACACACTATACTGTTTATAGTTCTAAGAACGATATAGATTATAAATAGCACAGAAAAATGTTGAAAGAGACACATCACAGGGACTGATCTCTATGGAGAGGTCTTGAATTGGAATTGGTGATTAAGGTAGACTTTCTTTGAATGTTAAACTTCATACTCATGTATCACATGGTCAAACACCCAAACTAGAGGACTAAAACACCAATGAAAAGAGGTACAAGCGGGCGCCTGGCTGGCTCAGTTGGTAGATCAAGAGAACTCTTGATCTTGGGATTGTTGAGTTCAAGCCCAACGTTGGGTACAGAGCTTACACAAAAATAAAAATAAACATAAAAATAGGTACAAGGCTCTGCAGTAATTACGAGTTATTCTTCCCCGAAGAAGCCCCTAGAGAAACTAACCACAAGCCATAAGTTTAAATGCAGGAGCAAGGGCACCTGAGCAAGGGCTCAGTGGCCAAGTGTCTGTTTTGGGTTCAGGTTGTGATCTCAGGATCCTGGGACTGAGCTCCGCACTGGGTTCCCTACTCCATGGGGAATCTGCTTCTCTCTCTCCCTCTGCCCCTGCCCACCAAATCGCGTTCTCTCCTCCTCGCTCTGCTCTTTCTCAAATAAATTAATTAAATAAGTAAATAAAAATTTAAAAAAAATTTTTTTTAAATCTTGAAGATTTTTTAAAAATCACACATGCTGGGGATCTCTGGGTGGCGCAGCGGTTTGGCGCCTGCCTTTGGCCCAGAGCACGATCCTGGAGACCCGGGATAGAATCCCACGTCGGGCTCCCGGTGCATGGAGCCTGCTTCTCCCTCTGCCTGTGTCTCTGCCTCTCTCTCTCTCTCTCTCTCTCTCTGTGTGACTATGATAAATAAAAAAATAAAAAAAAAAAATCACACATACACTATTGAAACTTTATCTTAAAAGAATTTGAAAATGTAAATAAGTTTTTCTAGGAAAATCTAAAATTACTCAAACTGATGCAGAAAAATCTGACTATACCAAATAACCAGAGACAAAGATCTACCTGAAAGACACCACACATACTCAGTTTTAAGTAGGAGTTCTACCCAACCTTCAAGAAGAGTTAGTTCCTAATATTTAAACCATTCCAGGGCACAGGAGAGGATGGAGAGCTTCTTAACTCACTTTAGGGAGATGATGGAAGCCTGTACCCAAAACCCAACAGAGAAAGCACAAAGGAAAGGCGCGAGGAGCGAAACTGCAGCCCACTGCACTGCGATTCCTGTCCTCTCAACTGTGGCTCACACAAACATCCCCCCTACCTTCTAACCCCTCTTCCAGGAAAAGGAATAGCGTCAGGGGCCAGTAGTACCAGCGCAGATGAGCCCGGGCCCTAAGCCAACCTCACTGTAAACATGATTTACTGAATGTGAAATACATCGCTGCCCACCCCCCCCCCCCCCCCAAAATTCAGCAGTATACTGAAAGAATGCACCATCTGCCAGGATGGAGTGACTGACATTAGGCATGCCCTCCAGACATAAACAAGTAGAAAACAGGACAAAATATGTACAATAAATGTTTTCAGTCACTGAGTAATGAGCACTGAACTGAGATCACGCAGACAAGGGAAACAAAACAAACCCTACAACTGCCCCAGGTTTCTGCCTGGAGGCAATTGGAAAACTGTGGCACAGGAAGGGGGTGGCGATCAGGGTAAGGGTGGGGGGTGGAGGAAGGGGATGCTGTGCAGAATCCTGCAGTCTTGCTGAGTTGAGGAATCAGAAAGCAGTCTTAAGGGGCTGGAATTAGCAGGGCAGTGTGCCGGGAAGGAGGAAGCTACACAGGAAAACCGCTCCAGAAACCTGGGGTCCTCTTGATTCTGCTGCTAATGTTGTGAATAAGTTGAATCCCAGACCTATCACAAAGCTGGGAGATATTCAAGTTCCAAGCAACTGAGGTAGGAGAATTTCAGTAGACACCCAGACGTCCACAATTTCAATACAGACCCCAGAAAGGTCACACTTGAATAGTAAAGGCATTTTTACGAATAAAGGATTAGGGTTTTGTGGGTCTGATTTGGATTATGAAACTCAGAAATAAACCTCAAAAGGATCAAGCTGACCCACAAAAGTAAACTAACTGCAAAATAAAACAAAATTCAAAACTCTTTAAAGGAAGGCAACAGGGGTGTCTGGGTGGCTCAGATGGTTAAGTGTCTGCCTTCAGCTCAGGTCTGATCTCAGGGTCCTGGATTGGGCCCCATGTGGGGTTCCCTGCTCAGTGGGGTGTTTGCTTCCCTCTCCCTCTGCTCCTCCCACCTACTTGTGCGCGCTCTCTCTCTCTCTCTCTCTCACAAATGAATAAAAAAGAAATCTTTAAAAATATATATACTAAAGGAATGCAAAAAAATTTAGGCATTCAACAACATAATATTCACAATGTCCAGCAGTTAATAAAAAATTGCTAGAAACACATGAACAGGAAATGTAAGCTCTAACTAGGAGAAAAAGCAATCTGTAAAAATTTATCTTAAGAAAGAAAATATGCAAGCATGATTCAATACTAGAAAATGTACTATCATAATTTACTATGTTGGAAGATTAAAGAAGGAAAAACCACAATCATCTTCCTAGATGACAAAATTCAACACACATTCCTGATTTTAAAAACACTAAATAAATAGAAGGCTTCAGTAAGCAAGAAATAAATTTCCTTAATTGGTAATGATAACTGATGTAGGAAACAAAGGCAGAAGGAAATACAAATAAAATTAAATATCCTTAGTAACCTGCAGCCCACTGACGAATACCTGAGACGGGGAGAGTGTAATGTCCTCCCGAAAGCTCCCAAATTAATGTCTTAGCAGTAATGCCTTGTTAGAGGGAAAAACCACCTGAGCTTGACAAAGGCAAGGCCTCTGGTATCTAGCAGGTCCTCTTTACATATGAAAGTTCTCTGAAAACCTCCCCCAACTTCCAAGTCTACCATCAGCCACCCCTCACAACCCTGTCCTGTCCCAGAGCTTTAATAAAACCACCTTTTTGTACCAAAGATGTCTCAAGAATTCTTTCTTGGTCGTCAACTCCAGACCTCACCCCACCAAACATCACCTATATTCCAAAACTCTATCACAGGGTACACTTGGAGAAGCAAAATCAATAATTTTTTGTTTGAAACCAAGACCTTCAGAATGAAGCCAGAGGGGAGCCTCCCCAGACTGTACGGGATACACTAGGAGGCAACAGACAGGTATTCCATGTTGCAAGGATCTCAGAGGACAGCAGCTCTAAAATGGAGCTACTCATCCCCGAATAGCACCTCATCCGACTGGCTGGCTAGGGAGCAAGAAAAGCTAAACTCCAAAGATAAGTAATAATTAGAAAAGAGGACTAGCAGAGCATCCCAAAAAGCAAAGGAAAAAATATAAGAAACATAAGCTCGGGGCAGCCCGGGTGGCTCAGTGGTTTAGCACTGCCTTCAGCCCAGAGTGTGATCCTGGAGACCCGGGATCAAGTCCCACATCGGGCTCCCTGCATGGAGCCTGCTTCTCCCTCTGCCTCTGCCTCTCTCTATGTCTCTCATGAATAAATAAAATCTTGAAAGAAGAAAGAAAGAAAGAAAGAAAGAAAGAAAGAAAGAAAGAAAGAAAGAAAGAAACAAACAAACAAACAAACAAACAAACAAACATAAGCTGGTATAACATCAAAAACAGTAAAATTTGAAGTTCTACATAACCTGTGATCCAGCAACTCTACCACAGACACAGACCTCCAGAAATGTCTGTGTGTGCCCCAACAGACCTACATGATAAGGTTAATACCCCCAAACTGCAAACAGCCCAAATGTCTACCAAAAAGATAATGGACTAAAGAAAAAAAGCCCTGATAATTCATAAAATAGAATGCTATGCAGCAATGAAAATACATTAACTACTGTGACATGCAGCATCATAGGTGAATCTTAAAAACATGATGTTGAAGAGAGACATCTGGGTGACTCAGCTAAGTCCCTGAGCAGGGAGCCTGCTTCTCCCTCTCTGTCTGCCCCTCACCCTGCTCGGGCTCCCTTTGTCTTTCTCAAATAAATAAATATTAAAAAAAAAAAAAAATGTAATGCTGAAAACTAGGTACAAAAAAAAGTGTGTTGGAACACTTGGGTGGTTCAGTGTCTGACTGTCTGCCTTCAGCTCAGGGCGTGATCCCAGGGTCCTGGGATGGAGTCCCGCATCAGGTTCCCTGCAGGCAGCCTGTGTCTCTGCCTCTCTCTCTGGGTCTCTCATGAAAAAATAAAATCTTAAAAAAAAAAAAAAAAAAAGGCATGATTTCATTAAAGTTAAGGTAAATCATTACTTGTAAAAAAATTAAAAATCAGTAAACACTAAATTAGTGTAATGAAGAAAACCATGAAAATACAAATACAAGGGCATGTGGGTGGCTCAGTCAGTTAAGCATCTGCCTTCAGCTCAGGCCATGATCTCAGGGTCCTAGGGTAGAGCCCTGCATCCTGCTCTGCTCAGGAGGGAGCGCCTGCTTCTCCCTCTTCCTCTGCCCCCACCCCCACTTGTGTTACCACATGCTCTCTCTCGTAAATAATCTTTAAGAAAAAAAAAAAGAAAATACAAATACACAAGTAATAATAATGGGGAAATAATCTCCTATACAGAGAGAAAATATTTTGTTTAAAAAATTGCAAGATAGGAGCCCCTGGGTAGCTCAGTCTGCCTTCAGTTCAGGTCATAGGTCTTGATCTCAGGGTCCTGAGATCCAGCCCAGAGTCAGGCCCCACACAGGGCATGGAGTCAGCTAGCAATTCTCCTCCCCCTCCTCTCCATCCCCCTGCCACTCGTGCACACATTCTCTCTAAAATAAATATATCTTTCAAAAAAAAAAATGGTGAGATAAATCTACTAAACTCTATAAGTAAATCTGAAAACCTGAAATTTTTTTTTTTTTTTTTTTTTTGAGGGAGAAAAAGAGAGTGAGCGTGAGAGACAGCGTGCAACTGGATGGGGGCAGAGGGAGAGAGAAAGAGAATCTAATCTTAAGCAGGCTCCACATCCAGCTCAGAGCTCACAATCCTGAGATCAAGACCTGAGTGGAAATCAAGTCAGACTTTTAACCCACTGAGTCACCCAGGTACTTCAAACCTGAATGATTTTTATAAGAAAATATTAAATACCAAAACTGAATCCAGAAGAGACAGAAAATCAAGATATACTCATTACAGTATAAAATATATACAAAGTTGCAAAATACTATCCAGCATAAAAGTACTAGTTCATGTGTCATTTCTTTTCTAAAAGTTGACTGCCATCAACTTTCTCCTTTATGTATCCCTATACCTTATTCATATCTCTTATAGCCATCCCACTGTCTTACTGCGGGTTATCTGTGTCTTTCACTCCCTAGAAGACAATGCCTATGTTATGTTAGAATCTTTAGTTCCAACCAAGTGCCTAGCACCAAGCAGGCCCCAAACAAAATTTGCTTAATGAAGGCACATATGGTCCAGCATTTCACAAGGTTTCGGGTATCTAATAATCTTTGGGATTCTCAGAATTTCATAAATGTCTATTCATTTTCAATTTTTTAAAAATATCCTGATTAGCAATTTCAAACATGTGAAAAATAGTGAACAGTAATGTAATGAATCCCTGTGTACCCATCATCCAACTTCAATAATAATCAATATTTGGCCAATCCCATTTTAGTTATCCTCCACTATCACCACTGGATTATTTTAAAGCAAATCCCAGACATTTTGTTTCATCTGTAAATTTTTCAGTATATAAACCTATTTCACAGTGTAAAGTTCTACGCATAATTTATTTTCTGTCAAATCTTTAAAAAAGAAAATCACAGAAAACAAATAAATCAAAAGAGAACTTCGTATTTTTAAATAAAAATTATTTGCTCTCTGTATATATAAAGAAAGCTCTTATTCAATTAATTTAATAAACATGTATTTCAAATTTTCAGATCATAAGAAGTTCTTTATTTACAAAGGAAAAAAAGTATCTCCACAATGGAGAAATCTGCCAGGTATCCCTTTAATCAAATGATCACACAAGTCATCATCAATAATGTGACAAAAAAAACATGCACTGGAGGACATATCACTTACAGAGCATTCTTATCAAAAATGCTGAAACCTTAATCTAATCAAAAGTTGAAAATCAAACACAAAGGCATTCTGGCAGAAAAAAAGGGCAGGGGGAGTGGTGCTGGACGTCTGCAAAAGGCAATGTATAAAAGAGAAAAGAAAGGCTGGGGTACTTTTCTAGATTAAAGGAAACTAAAAAGACATGTGACAAGTAAATACAATGAGTGATCCTTCAATAGACCTTGAATTTAAAGGGAAAAAAAAACCTCTAAATAAGACAAATGTGAAAGCTTCAGTAGTGGCTATATACTAGACAATTACTGTACTATTACATATATATATAATTATATTTTATCTATGTAGCAGAATGTTATTTTTTAGATACAAGGGTGAAGTGCTTTCATGTCTGCAAAGAAAAAAGATTACATACATGAGGTAGACAGAATAAATGGCCCCCCAAATGTCTACATCCTTATCTCTAGAACCTATGAATATGTTCTCTTTCATGACAAAAGGGAATTTGCCAGTGTGATTAAGGATAGTAAGATGAGGGATCCCTGGGTGGCGCAGCGGTTTGGCGCCTGCCTTTGGCCCAGGGCGCGATCCTGGAGACCCGGGATCGAATCCCACATCAGGCTTCTGGTGCATGGAGCCTGCTTCTCCCTCTGCCTATGTCTCTGCCTCGCTCTCTCTCTCTCTCTCTCTCTCTGTGACTATCATAAACAAATAAAAATTAAAAAAAAAAAAAAAGTAATACATGTTCATTAAAAAAAAAAAAAAAGGATAGTAAGATGAGAAAAATTATTCTGGGTTACTTAGATGTGCTAATGTAACCAAAAAGATCCTTATAAGAAGGAGTTAGGAAGGACGGTCAGAGTAGGAGCTATAACCATAGAAGCAGAGGTCAGAGTGATTTAAAAAAAAGAGGACGAGCAAAGGGAAGTCGGCTTGGATGTGAGGGGTGAGTCCTCAGCACAAGGAAAGCAGCTTGCGCTTGAATCAGAAGCTGTCGGTACTTGCAAGAGACCACCTGGCCAGAGCTGCTCCGAACAGCGGGGCAGAGAGCGGAGGTCAGGGGAGCACGGGCCAGACATTCCACCAACGGCAGGAACCTGGGCAAACGAAGTTGTTGTTCTGCTAAGACGTGAATTTCCCTTGCCAGCACGCATCAGCAAGGTACTCTACCAACTTTTTTCCCCTAGAGTAATCTGGGTGGGGAGACAAGGGAGGTGAGTAATTTGACCCATGTGGATGGTGACCCCAAGTTTCAGTCTACACCTATACTGGCATAATTACTAATTCTGTGGTCAGGAGGTTTCTAAGTGATGGGCTGGGGCAGTCAGAGGGGAGCAGCAGACAGAGGAAATACCATGCACCGTTACCCCTGGGGCTCAGTGACTGAGAGCGGTTGTCCACTGAGGGTCCTGTCCTCTTCTTCCAGCTTACCTGCTGAGTCCCATTCCCACCTGAGCACAGGAACACACAAAACCACCTTTGGTCAAACCACCTGGTTGTGGTCACTTTGGTCTTTGAGCAACGAAATAAAGCACTTGTTTACCCTCAAATAGTACATTAGCCCTCGGCCTGCAAGCCTGACTGTATCTGGCAAACAGGAAGTACACTTCTTTTAAGAACTTGATGTTAAGTTTTGAAGTTAATCATTGATTTTCATGTGGAATACTGACCGTTTCATACGTATGCAAGAGATGACTGAAGTTTCAAAAGTCCACATTCCTGAATGCTCCCTACAGACACCAGGATTCTATTCAATGCTGCTATCCTCGGTGCTCAGGAAGACAATGGACGCTCCCCGACCCTACCTCTCTGGCTCCCCACATCCCGGAAATGACCAGAATTTGCCTGCCTTAAGGTCATCTGAGGCCGGTCTGGCCTTCTCTGTCTAGACTCTAAAAGAAGTAATATGACTGAAGAGGGAAAAAAGGAAATATGAGGCAGGCAGACAAACTGTAGAGGAATAGAACACGGGGCTCAGTTTATCACAAAAACTATTTAAAAAAAACAAGTTAGGTATCTGAGAAACCATTCATCCTCTCTGAGCTCTGGCTTCCTATAAAAAGAAGAATTTGGATTTTAAGAGCTCTACAATCCTTTCCAGCAATACAATCTAATGGGGAAAATAGGGTTTTGACTGGGTGGACCTAGAAATCAAATCGCCATGGAAAAATGTTTTCCAGAATTTTCTGAACCCAAACTATTTAGAAGCACCCCATCTGACCGCATCTCAACAATTTACCCCTATGCAAGGAGAGTTACACGTTAGTCAAAGACAGTCCATGTTCTCTGCTCTGGTTATTTTTTTAAAAAACTGCTTCAAATAACAACAACAAAAATCATGCCAAAAAAAAAAAAAAACCCACAAAAAACAACCAAAGAAACTGCAATAGTAATACTTACCTTTGCGTCATCTATGTCAAAAACATCACACCAAGGAGATTTAACACCTTTAATTGCCAGGTCAAATGAACAGGTGAAAAAAGCTACCTGAATTAAATCTGGGGGGGAAAAGAGAAAGGTAAAGTTTGTGAGTCACTGTTCTCTGTAATCCTCCAAAGGCTAAATACCCACAGAATGCCACGTGCAGCACAGTCCAAGGACCCAGGCAGGCTGAGCACCGAGAAAAGATGATTCCGCTTTTTCCTAACCAAAGAATGAAGACTCTGTGTATACAGCCTGAACAGGAGGATCTAGGACGGCCAGGAAGAAACCATGCGGAGGCACAGATTTCAGTCCAATGAAACTAAGTTAACTGGTAACTACCATTGTTCTGGTTTCAAAAGTAATGTGTTTGTTAAGAGCACGGTTGCCTACCAAACCCAACGAAAAGTTCAACCGAAGAACTCGCTAAACGCAACCTGAATTTCTCCCTTTTGGAGGGCTGGAGGAGGGAAGAGAAAGGTGGGGAAGCTTTCAGTCCCCATCTCGAAAATGAGCAGTAACCAACAGCTCTCTCAACCACACAGCACTTCGTGTTCTAACTGTGCGGAAGGAGTAGAGAGGGGACACAGGAACGCGAGAAGACTGCAGCCGGTGGCAGGGGCAGAGTCAAGCTGGGACAGGAAGACGGAGAAACCAAGGGTCAAGAGGGAGAGAAACAAAGAGGGAAAAACCCCACTGGGGAAAGCACGTGCTAACAGCATCCGTTTTTCAAACTTGTTGCTCAGCCAGGCAGCAGATTTCAGAAGTTCCCTGGGATTTTCACACTGCGAATGAGCTGATTATAGTGCTTTTAGCTACCGCAGGTTTGCAGAGACGGGCGGGGCCCCAGGAGCCTGGGCTAGGGGAGCTGGCGGGGCAGTGGCGCACGGCCGGCCGCGCTCTCTGGCCAGAGGCAAGCTGCGGACAGAACTGTCGAGGTCGCTGCGGGGCTGCCTCCTGTGCTTTGCTTTCTCCTTAACGTCAGTGTCTTGCCTCGTTCCCAAGGAACCAGGCTTGAGTTTAAAGAACTCCCCTAAGCAGTATATAGTACAACAGGAATACTTGAGGATACAAGTAAAAGCCATTTAAAAACTTAGTTCGTATAAACAAAAGGGTGGATAATCCTAATACCTAATAGGATATAGTGACTTCCAAGCCCCATGGATGTATGTTTGCGAAAGAACCTGACTCATTCACACGCCAAGTTCTAGTTCTGAAACTATGAACGCCAATCCTAATGGTCTATTCTTTAACTGGATGGGAGCTGACAGAAAAATTTCACCAAAAACACGTAAGGACTACAGGCGATGAGACCTAACTCTGCCACTAATCATCCTGAGCAACTGACTCCAGCCTCTCGGGTCTCAATCCTCCCATCTACAAAATAGGAAGGACAGACGGTCTCTCATGAGGAGTTACCGCCCTGACCCGTCTATTATGATCATGCTGACTTTCTGGGCAGTTTTTTAGAACCTCTGGTTATTTTAGTTATTTCAGAGATTTAAGTGTAAAAAAACTAAAATAAAATAAAGGAGGACATGGGAAAATATAAAAATCTTGGGTAAGAGGATTCCTAGGCAGAATACAGCATTGAACAGCCACGATGATGACAGACGTGGCCATATAAACACGCAACGGGTACAATCAACAGCACCATAAACAGACTTAAAAAGTGAGCAACAAATTAAGAGAAAACTGTTAGCAACATACAATAAGCAAAGGATTTATACTTTGTCAAGCAAAATTAAAGGTTATATAATTAATATAACACATAAAGAGTCCCTAAGAACAGTATGAAAAACATAAAAATAATCTAAGAAATGGACAAGATAAGAAGGAGGCAAACCGAAGAAGGAATGCAAGTAGCTAGCACACATAGGGAGACATGCTTATCTTCACAAGTAACCAAAGAAATGCAAACAAAAGCTGGATATCATTTTTCATTAATCAAATTGGCAAAAATCAAAACGACTAACAATCACTGTTGGATAAGAGAAGGGGAAAACAGGCATTCTCACATATTGTTTATATTAATTCCTACACTTTCAGAGAAGAATTTGGAAGGACATGTCAAAGTGTAAAATATTCATTGTCCTTAGCCCAATAATTCCATCCACAGTTATTCACCTTATAAATTCTTGAGATCAAAAATCAAGACTATAAAAATGTTCACTGAACCATCATTTGAAAGGGTGAAAATCTAAGAAAAACCTCAGTAGGAAAATGATTTGCTACAAAAAAATTTGCATTGTTTTGGCTCCAACCCCCCTACCAGTAAAATCCGATGGGTTCAGTACATTTTTAACTATCATTGACTTAGAAACAGAATCACATATCCTATGAAATCACATAGATTTCAAAAGAACGAGACAGAGCTACGTAAGACAGATATACTACCGAGTAAAAATGAGTTATAGAAAATACATACATCGTCATCCCTCCACATTAAAAAAAAAAGTACTTAAATAGCTACAATAGTTTTGAGAAATTCCTCCGCCAGGCATTGTCCTAACACTTTGCATGAATTAATCTCATATAATCCTTGCAATAATCCTAAAAGAAAGGTACTATTCCTATACCCATTTTACAGAAAAAAACAAAACACTATGGCCTATGGATAGTACTGAACTTGTAAAGACCACAGAGTTAGTAGTACAACAGTGTCAAGATTCAAACACAAACAGTCCAATTGCAGAACATGATTATAACCACGATGCTTATTTTGCCTCCAAAAAGAAGCCACTCTCAGCTACCCCATCAGTGACTAAAAATTATGTCTTAAAAAATTTTCAACATCTAACCAGTCACTAACCAAATAATAGCCAGATACTAATATAGCTATATAATGGAATTCTGTAAATAAAGTTTAAAATGTAGCACTAGAATCACACACATTAAATAAAAAAATAAAAAGCTGAATTAAAATCAAATTTCAGACTGATATCATAGTTTGACATCTTTCATAAAAGTTTTAAAACCTGCAAAACAATAACCCAATTATGTGTAGAAACATAAATATTAAAGCTGGCATGGGATGACTTAAATGCCCAATTCATGACAACAGCTACTGCTGGGAAGAAAAGATGAGGAATAAGTCCCAGAGAGGGACCAAGGGACTTCAACTCATTTAAACCAACTAACTGCTGCATGTGAAAATTTGATAAAACTGAGTTATGGGTATATCAACATTCATTATCAGCTTTTATTATTATCTACAGGCTTAAATTACTTCACATTAAAATAAATAACTTTTTAAAAAGATTTTATTTTTAAGTCATCTCCACACCCAATGTGGACTCACAACCCTGATATCAAGAACCACAGGCCTTACCAAATGAGCAGCCAGGTGACCCTAAAATAAACAGTTTTTAAAGCTTTATTGGTAAAAAATAAAATAAAAATAAAAATAATAAAATAAAGCTCTGTAGGTGATCACAATGTTTAGCCATTTTGGGGAAAGAAAAAAATTCAATTTTATTTACTTTTTTTTAAAGATTTTTATATTTATTTATTCATGAGAGACACACAGAGAGAGAGGCAGAGACATAGGCAGAGGGAGAAGCAGGCTCCATGCAGGGACCCCAGGATCATACCCAGAGCCAAAGACAGATGCTCAACTGCTGAGCCACCCAGACGTCCTCAATTTTAGATGCTAGTCCAGGTATCTTCACTTTTTTGATGTTTATAAAGCATTCAAAATCCATGATTCTAGTCTATTGTTTTCCCTACATCTCCTACTTCTAGACTTTTGGAAATTTACTCTCAATATAAGAAATCCAAAATTTGTATGTATGTTTGTCAACATTTGCTGTACAAATTATAAATTCTTAGAAATCAGAGAAAAATCTCATTTTTTCTTTCTCTCTTTTTTTTTAAGATTTTATTTATTTATTCATGAGAGATACACAGAGAAAGAGAGAGAGAGAGGCAGAGACACAGGCAGAGGGAGAAGCAGGCTCCATGCAGGGAGCCCGACGTGGGACTTGATCCCGGGACCCAGGATTGGGCCCTGGGCTGCAGGCGGCGCTAAACCGCTGTACCACCAGGGCTGCCCTCATTATTTTTTCTTAATTTCCTATTGGTAGGTGAGCATATGACCTGGCTTTTCCACCTGATATCCCAGCATAATTATTAACAATGCCCCCTTTCACTCTCCAGTGTATGGGGTTGATTGACAAATTGCAACAGGTAGCCCGTCCATCGCAATACCTTTTGACAGACACAAATGCTAATTTTTTTTAGTATCTCTAGGCTTAAAAGCCTCAAATAAATGTAATACACTACTTTGCTTTTCACTTTCTAATACCCCATCTCAAAACATTAACAGGTTCACATTTCTGATCAGCTTCAAAGCTAAAGAATTTTATGTAATTTCCCACTTTTATCATTTTATGGGGTAATAATTCAAAAAAATGTCTTTTATATAAATAATGCTTAGAGTTGAAGATTTATATACCTCTCCCCTCAAAAAAAATTTCATGATATATATAGAAGGAATCTTGTACCTTAATTTACATAAAGCTCAAAGAATATGAATCTAAAAACAGTAAGCATGAGATACACAATTTTCTCAACCGAGAACATACTCTTTTCTTAACATAAAATCAACTGTGAACCTTTAAAAAGAATTATTTTATACTTCCATATTTTTTCTCCAGAGTTCAAGAACCATTTAAATTATCTCAAAGTTCAAATGAAAAACAAATGCACACATTACCTGCATTTAAACTGTGGACTGGCACTTGCAAAGTAGCAGCAACCTTTTTTAAAATGTTCTGCATTTCTGGTCCAGTTTTGAAAGCTTCTACATGATAAAGAGCCGTAGCATTCTTTTCCACTTCAGTTAAAAACTTCTCACAATGATCAAAGAACCTCATTAGTTTATCATTAATTCTTGGAGGTCCACATTCCATGTCTGAAAGAGAACAATATTTTGTTTATATATACATATATATGAACAGATATATATACATATATTATATATACCATCAATACAATTGATAATTTCAGATTACTGAAAATTTTGCTTCAAGTGTGAAAAGGAACACAAAATCTGTTTATTGGTGTGTCTGAAATACGCACACGCTGATCACAAAAGACAGGGCAAAGCTATTCCCCATTTGTAATGACTAATTCATGGGTTTATATCCTAGAAAAAAACTAAAGAAACAGAGAATCGGAGATAATATGTTACTGCTACACTACACAGTGAAAAAAAAAAGGTGGTTGAAATAGTTTCTTAAGGCAAAAATAATTAGCATGAAAATCCTAAGAAGTGCAGAAATGTGTTGTAAGTACTGTTTCTGTCATGTACAAAAAACTAGCAAAGCTCCTCATTACACCGTGAAAGACTAATTCAGCAGATCAAATGTTTTTCTACTCTAAGCAAAGTCTACACAGTGTGTTTTATTTTCTCTTTAACTTTTCCAATGCTGTGTTACTTTACAAAAGACTCTGCTTTGGACAAAAACTACTGACAACAGCACAAACACATGGACGCTTCAGGTCTCCTGTATTTGGTGCTGGTTGGTGCTTCTGTTTTTGATTTATAACTAAAGCTCCCAGACACTTTCTATTTAGAATTACTAAGTCCTATTATTTCCCCAACTTGGCAGCAAATATATGTATTATAAAAGTATCCGCAATCATGCCTCAACTACCAGGGGGCCTTTTTAAGTTTCTTCAGTCATGTTCAAAACTCATCGGTTCCAATCATTTCTCTGATAATTTACCACGAAAAGAACACCAAGAACACTACTTCTATATACAAAATGAGAAAACCAAGTCAGTTATACCATTTTGCTTTGGATGTAGGGGTGAAAAAACACATTTATATTTACGTATGTGTCTCCATTTCAGGATCTCCTGAAACGGAGAACTCTGCCCACGGTCACTGCCAACTGGATTATAGTTTATAAAACACCTTGACTTGGAAAATAAGGGACTTTTATCATTTCTCTGTGGCCTCAAAAAACAATTTCCCAGGTGGATCTGGATTTTTCATCCTTGCTGTGAACTCATTACTGCTGCTCTTCAAACAGAAACAAAGGTACTGTCCTGAGTTGCTGGAAGAATACAAAATCTAATTCAATGGCCTCCCTTGAAAGCCAGGGGTGCACAAGAGGCAAAACGACAGTTTATAGATCATAAAGTAGCCAGGCAAAGGGCTCAACCTCTATGACCTCATCCCAGGAGGGCCAGTAGCCCCTTTCTGGCCTACACTATACATACTGTACTATAATGAAATGCATTTTGCTTTGAACGGTCACGTAACTTAACTCGCGGGAGATTTTCACTTCTATTAATCACTACAAAGCACAACAAGTGACTAAACAGAAGTCAGCCAAGAGAATGACCCACGTAGCAGGAACGTGACACACATTCAGCAGAAAGGCCTCCTGGAGCAGCTACACCGGGTACGTGAGGATGCTACGGGACAAAGGACAACCCAGGCTACTTCTAATTCACTCTTCACTTGGGTTTAAGGCTCAACAATGTCTCACTCCATCTCTGATCTTAGAAATGGGCAACAAAATAGTAACACTTGCTCTTCTCTCTGGAACAAACATGTTACATTTTTTTTTTAATTTATTTATGATAGTCACACAGAGAGAGAGAGAGAGAGAGAGAGAGAGGCAGAGACACAGGCAGAGGGAGAAGCAGGCTCCATGCACCAGGAGCCCGACGTGGGATTCGATCCCGGGTCTCCAGGATCGCGCCCTGGGCCAAAGGCAGGCGCCAAACCGCTGCGCCACCCAGGGATCCCAACATGTTACATGTTTTTATCCTTATTCCTGAATTACAGGAGAACAGAAGCTGTAGTTAAGGGTTGGGTCCATCCCAAGCCATAGGAAATTGGGAGGATCATCCAGTGTTTCTGTGGCTCAATCCCCTCTGCTGGGCAGGGAGAAAACATGACCAACGTCAGAGGGCTTTGGCAAGGATTTAGGGAAACAAATGTTAGGCATGCCTGGCGCAAAGCCACATAGCGGGCGTTAAGTGTCTGTTAGTGTTAGGATCCGTGGCTAGGACACATTTTCTGTGCGGTGGGGAGGGCGCACCATGGGGTGGGGGGAGGACATGGATTCCAGGCTGACTCTGCTCCTCAAAGTAACCAGGGACAGTCAAGAGGGTATACTCTTGGGCTGTTTCTCCACCTGTGGCACACGAGCCCCCCCCCCCCACTAGATGATCTCTCCCATTCTGCAAAAGTAACGGAATAAATTAAAGTCGTGTGACCGTGAGCCACAGCTACGGGGGAGGGGAAGGGGGGGGGGTAAGTTCACAGCACACACAACAGCAACACAGAGGGAAAACAGCCCAGCAGTGGAGAAAGCTTGGGAGCAGCTTCCTAAAACAGGATGTGGCTCCAGAACCAACATGTTATTTAAAAAAAAAAAAAAAAAATGTTGGTAAGTGAAAAAAACCCAAACAGCATGAGAAGCAAAGCCTGCAGAAGAAGAGTCCTGGAAGCAGCTGCCAGGGCGGAAGGAAAGGCAGGGCTGGCGCCTGCCTGGGATGGAGAGGCGACCACCGCGCGGCGGCTCCCGCCCCATCCTGCCCCAGAGCACACCTGGGTTAGGGCCGAGCGCGCCCCAGAGCGGCCTGGAGCACACCTGGGTTAGGGCCGAGCGCGCACCCCCGGGCACACCTGGGGCAGGGAAGAGCGCGCACCCCCGGGCACACCTGGGGCAGGGAAGAGCGCGCACCCCCGGGGCACACCTGGGGCAGGGAAGAGCGCGCATCCCCGGGGCACACCTGGGGCAGGGAAGAGCGCGCACCCCCGGGGCACACCTGGGGCAGGGAAGAGCGCGCACCCCCGGGGCACACCTGGGTTAGGGCCGAGCGCGCACCCCCGGGGGGCTCGGGGCAGGGCGGGGGCGCCGAGGCCCCGGCGTCAGGCGTCACCTGCGACGTCGGGCGGCGGCAGGCCGGGGTGCAGGTGCTGCCACAGCCCCTGCAGGAAGGCGGCGCCGCTGTCCACGCAGCGGTGCTTGGAGCTGGTGACCAGCTGCAGGCGGCCGTAGTTCTCGCGGCTGAAGAGAGCGGGGAAGAGGGCGGCCAGGCGCAGCGCCAGCCGCCGCATGTCCTGCCGGCCCTTGTCCACCAGCTGCCCGTCCATCCAGTCCGCGTACCACAGCGGCCAGTCGGCCAGCGCGGCGCCCAGGTCCCGGCCGCCCGCCGAGCCCGCGCCCCCGCCCGCGCCCCCGCCCGCGCCCCGCCGGGCCTGCAGCAGCCCGTGCAGCTGCCGCAGCCTGCGGATCTGCTTGGCCGTCGGGTAGCGGGTGCCGTGGCGGATGAGCGCCACCAGCTGCACCGGGGTGCAGGCGTCCTGCAGCAGCTCGGGGTCCCTCCGCGGCGCCTCGGGGTCCCGCAGCAGCCCGGGGTTGGCATCCTCGTAGCGCGTCTTGGTGCCGAAGTAGGGGCTGAGCGCCGAGGCCGCGGGGTCGTCGGGCTCCAGGAGGGAGCAGCGCGACAGCGACGACAGCAGCGCCACCGCCAGGGCCGCGACCGGCGCCACGGACACCGAGGGCAGGCGCGGGCGGCCGCGGAGCATGGTGCGGCGCGGCCCGCGGAGGGCGACGGGCGGGCTGCCCGGGCGCGACTTCCGGCTCCGGCGGGCGGGGGCGGGCCCGAGGGCGCTTCCGGCCTCCGCGCGCCCCCAGGAGGCGCTGCGCCGCGCGTGCGCTCTGGCGGGGCGGGGCGGGGCGGGCCTCGGGGCGCTCGGGGCGCTCGGGGCGGCGGAGGCGGAGGGGCCGCTGGCGTCCCCCGGCAGCCCGCGTGGGCGCGGGGCTGACTCCGCCAAGCCGCGCCGGCTGTTGGGGATGCTCCGGGGCCCGGACCCGCCCCGCCCCGTGCACCCGGCGGGGATGAACCCCGCCGCCCGCGGAGCCCCAGAGGCCGCGTTCTCGGCGTGGGCGGCCGGGCCCCAAACCCCAGCTCGCAGTTTGCGGAAAGGCCGAGCCCGCGCCCGCTCGCGGTTTGCGGAGAGGCCGAGCCCGCGCCCCGCTCCCGGTTTGCGGAGAGGCCGAGCCCGCGCCCCGCTCGCGGTTTGCGGAGAGGCCGAGCCCGCGCCCCGCTCGCGGTTTGCGGAGAGGCCGAGCCCGCGCCCCGCTCCCGGTTTGCGGAGAGGCCGAGCCCGCGCCCCGCTCCCGGTTTGCGGAGAGGCCGAGCCCGCGCCCCGCTCCCGGTTTGCGGAGAGGCCGAGCCCGCGCCCCGCTCCCGGTTTGCGGAGAGGCCGAGCCCGCGCCCCGCTCCCGGTTTGCGGAGAGGCCGAGCCCGCGCCCCGCTCCCGGTTTGCGGAGAGGCCGAGCCCGCGCCCCGCTCCCGGTTTGCGGAGAGGCCGAGCCCGCGCCCCGCTCCCGGTTTGCGGAGAGGCCGAGCCCGCGCCCCGCTCGCGGTTTGCGGAGAGGCCGAGCCCGCGCCCCGCTCCCGGTTTGCGGAGAGGCCGAGCCCGCGCCCCGCTCCCGGTTTGCGGAGAGGCCGAGCCCGCGCCCCGCTCCCGGTTTGCGGAGAGGCCGAGCCCGCGCCCCGCTCCCGGTTTGCGGAGAGGCCGAGCCCGCGCCCCGCTCGCGGTTTGCGGAGAGGCCGAGCCCGCGCCCCGCTCGCGGTTTGCGGAGAGGCCGAGCCCGCGCCCCGCTCGCGGTTTGCGGAGAGGCCGAGCCCGCGCCCCGCTCGCGGTTTGCGGAGAGGCCGAGCCCGCGCCCCGCTCCCGGTTTGCGGAGAGGCCGAGCCCGCGCCCCGCTCCCGGTTTGCGGAGAGGCCGAGCCCGCGCCCCGCTCGCGGTTTGCGGAGAGGCCGAGCCCGCGCCCCGCTCCCGGTTTGCGGAGAGGCCGAGCCCGCGCCCCGCTCGCGGTTTGCGGAGAGGCCGAGCCCGCGCCCCGCTCCCGGTTTGCGGAGAGGCCGAGCCCGCGCCCCGCTCCCGGTTTGCGGAGAGGCCGAGCCCGCGCCCCGCTCCCGGTTTGCGGAGAGGCCGAGCCCGCGCCCCGCTCGCGGTTTGCGGAGAGGCCGAGCCCGCGCCCCGCTCGCAGGAAGTGCGCATCCGCCGGGCCCTGCCCTCCTCCAGGGAAGCCCGTTCCGCGCCCCGTCGGTCCCTGGAGCTGGGCCCCCGGGCAGCAGCCCCCGACGGGCGAGCGCCTGGCCCTGCAGGGAGCCGCACACCGTGCGCGGCGGAGCACGAGCTGATCTGCTGCAGGGAGCGCTCGTGCCCTTAGCGCCCCCCGAGCTGAAACTGCCCCCGCGCAATTCCGCACTCCCGTGGGCTCGTGTGTTCGTGCTCATGGCTCAGAATCCTTGGCCCCAGGGACAAGAAGGACCCGTCATAAATCCGCACGATACCTCCCTGTCTCCCGTCGAGCACCGTTCTGTGGGCTCGTTGGGAAAAGAGGAGAGACGAGAGGAGTCCCCTGGTGCCCCGGCCTCAGGGGAGTTTGGACCCAGTTCTGTGTGATGGAGCTTCTCCTTCAGAGGCCGACTCGGTCGCTCTGGGTCAGCCCGTCTCCGTCTGGACCACTTTCCTCCTTGCTTAGGCGGCTCGGGCTCAGACAGGCGTCTCTGTATGTGAACCCCCCAGCAAGACGGTGAAGAACCGAGACCGGGTCCCCCACTGGGACGCCGCGAATTTTAAGACGTTCTGTAGCAGGAAGCCAGCTTTCCGCGACATGCTCTTTTCCCGATAGGCCGTCTTGCAGGATGGATATTTGGGGCCCGTGATAGTTTTACAGAACCTTGCTCAAAGCGATGTTTGGTGAAATCTACCTTTTCTTCATGAGCTTCCTAACCCTTACATTTTATAGGCTGGACCGAAGGCAGGTGCTAAACCACTGAGCCACCCAGGGCTCTTCATGTTTTTCATTAGGAAAAAGCCAGACTTAGTTAGAAGAGGGCAAAGAGGAAATAAGCCTTGGATCCTGACACCAACCTCTTCCAATCATTCACTGAGTGTCCTTGGGAGGTAACTCAAGTTCTCGGAGACAACTAAGTCTCCTTATTTGAAAATTAGGAATATTAGAACTGACATTGTGGAATTATTGTGAGAATTACAGATGACATTTGAAATTCATAGGACAGGCTACCACGAATGGTATTTTTATCAATAAAGTTCAGTAATATGTGCTATTCCTGTGCTTAGACACATAGCTCTCTAGCAGCTATACTAGGTATAAACCTCCACTGGCCATTCAAAGGACTTTCACAAGCCAGACATGCACCAAAGATCATTTCATGACTTTGTTTGTTTAAAGATTTTATTTATTAGAGAGCAAGTGAGAGAGAACGAGTGGCAGAGAGGGGCAGAGGGAAAGGGAGAAGCAGACTCCCCACTGAGCAGGGAACCCAACATGGGACTCGATCCCAGGATCCTGAGATCATGACCTGAGCCAAAGGCAGATGCTTAACCAACTGAGCCCCATCTCCCCCACCCCTCCCCAGGAATCCCATAGTTTTTCTAATAATAACAATCCACTCATCCTACTTAAATTGAGTTTCTCATTCTTAAAGCAGTGAGTACTTTTGAGAAGTTTTAAATAGACAACAGGCCCTGCTCATCTTTTCATGTCAGGCCATGTCTTAATCCTCTGGCCAGTCTGTAAGTTGGGTGCCCTTTGAGATAATTGCCCACCTTGTCCAATCAGCTAGTACCCAGGAGTCTGTGTAGTATAAGACATGGTTGCCTCTTGGTAAAGACCATGGATAGATTGCATTCCCTCTTGTGAGGCTCTGAGCATGATAGCAGTGTATTCGACAAATCTACCATAACACGAGAGGTAGGATGGAAAATTAATGGTTCAGATTCCTTGAAGAGATGAGAGCATGGAACCAAGACCACAGAGAATTTGATCTGGACCAGAACCAGAGGAGACCTTATTTTCTGAGAGAAGACTGGCAGGGTGGATGCACATGTAGATACATTTGTTGGTCTAGCAGGACGGAATTCATGGAATCTAAGCCTGATGGCCTCAGGTTCTTCAGTGACAGGAGGCAAGATTGTCTGAAGAGATAGGAGAATTGGATTTCGGTCATTGGAATGTAAAAATGGCTTGGATTTAGAACTGAGAGAAATGGGAAAGTAGTGGGAAAGGATTTGCAACCAAACGTAATAGGAAAAAAGAAAAAAGTTGGATGACCAGCTCTGGGGAAGGACTTGAATTGCTAATGGTTATGCAATTTTATCCAGAAGTGGACATTATCTGTTGTGTCTTTCAGAGTGGAAAAGGAAAAAATTGAATTCTATCGTTTCACATTATTCTAATTTGTCTTAAGTAGAACTTTTCTATTCAATCCACTATATTAAAGAATATGCTATTTTTGCCAGATAATTTATTCATAGGACTTCTAAAATAGTTGTTCCACTCTTAAGATTGCATGGTGTCAAATACAGTACTTTAAGTTACAGACATCTATAATACTTTTCTGATGGTTACTAAAGAAGAGGCTTTCTGGTGAGGAAATAATAAAGGAAAAGGCGAAATTCTTTGGGGTAAAGGGTAGGCTGTCCATGTGAGCATAGAAAATACTGATTAAAAACATGGTTTCGGAAGTTAGACTTTCTGGTTATCAAATTCCAGCTTCATCACGTAATATATGTGAGATTTTGAGCCAGTTAAACTGTTGCCTCGGGACACCTGGGTGGCTCAGCGGTTGAGTGTCTGCCTTTGGTTCAGGGCCTGATCCCAGATTCCCAGGATCAAGTCCCACATCGAGCTCCTTGCATGGAGCCTGCTTCTCCCTCTGCCTGTGTCTCTGCCTCTCTTTCTGTGTCTCTTATGAATAAATAAATAAAATCTTTTAAAAATTTTAAAAAATAAACTGTTGCCTCAATTTGTCTTCTTCTGTAAATTGGGGATAATACCTATGCTATATGGCTGTTGATAGGATTAAAGGAGGCAGTTTACATAGAGACTCTCTATAGTTCTGGCCCCAAATCACTTTGTAAGTTTTATTGAGCATAATTAAAATGTTTCTTGTTAACACTTTTCCTTTAACCGAGTAAACAGACAATGGCTAGTTTGTCATAGATACTTGTTATCTTACAACTACATTAAGCAACTAACCTTGTACCTATTTCAAGAAAGTTTTAACTCTAGTATCTTATTGCCCTGCTGTTTCATCTTTCCATTCCTACTTATAGATTTAGTGCTTATTTGTTTTTTATTGCAGTAGAAACAGCCAACAGAAGAAGGGTCCACATGTGTGGACAGGGCAGGGGTGACCCATGCTTCAACAGAAGTCCCTTCAACCTCACTTGAATGTGGAGATTGCATAGATCGCCAGACTCCACTGATAAGATACCTTTGCTCAAAAGAAACAATCACTGATAGCAAACCCCTACATTGTTCCCCAGCATCTACCAGCCAAGCTGAACTGTTTAAAGTTGTGTTTCAGTTGATGAGTAGAACTTTGCTGAACTGCGCACAGTGATGGAGGGGACTTGCTATTTTTACACTCTCTATCCTGCCTTGCTAAGGGGGTTATTTTGTGGTGAAAAAGGTTCTCTTGTGGTGTCTTGACACGCCTAGGACTTTGATCCCTAGATACAATGTTTAAATTGGCAGGATTCTTACTTCCATTTAATAGGAGGAAACTGGGGATCCCTGGGTGGCGCAGCGGTTTGGCGCCTGCCTTTGGGCCCA
This sequence comes from Canis lupus dingo, assembly GCF_003254725.2. NCBI lineage: Eukaryota > Metazoa > Chordata > Mammalia > Carnivora > Canidae > Canis > Canis lupus. The sequence continues at coordinate 36,829,482 of NC_064268.1, read as the reverse complement.
GGGCGCGATCCTGGAGACCCGGGATCAAATCCCACGTCGGGCTCCCGGTGCATGGAGCCTGCTTCTCCCTCTGCCTGTGTCTCTGCCTCTCTCTCTGTGTGTGTGTGATGATTATCATAAATAAATAAAAATTTAAAAAAAAATAGGAGGAAACTGGAGCTATTCACTTTCTAGTCATGTTCTGTAATGATTTTCCTGTACATGCCAGTACTGTTGCTCAGAGGCAAAATTTCCTCCAGAAGTCCCCTCCAAAATATATTGTTATCCATCACAAAGATGAATAATATGTTCTAAATTTGGGGGAAAAATTTCTCTTCTTCCCTGTATTTTTCAAGAACAAGTATGGATAATCACAGTAGTTTAAACATCTTGTTTTTTTTTCTGAAATGTTAGTTTTCCAAAATTGGAAAATCTCTTTGAGCGATAAGACCTTTAAGACAAGTGGTTAGTTGACTTTAAAGCCATCATTATTTCCTTATTCCCAAGAACAGAGAACTTTCAGAGAAGTTATTCATCAGTTCTTTATCAGAAAGAGTGTTTGTTACTTAGTACATTAATGTTCATTTCATGTTTTCTCACTAGCCCACATATGAACCAATCTTTCAGTTTTTGTTCACTATTTTCTTGTAACATGAATCTATTTTTCTTGGGTTGAGTTGCTTTGCCTATATCATATATCAGTAAGTATTAAAATCCAACGATACCTAAACTAGAAAAGCAATGTTGGCATCTATGGACTCACACACTGAGCAGCAACTTTAGTAAACAGGACAGTTCACATTCCATAAACAACACCTGCATTACCCCACCTTTCTTGTCTTATATCCTCTACTGCCTCGACTGATTCTGCACTCCAAGGGACAAAGCAGCCGCTGCTAAATCATTCACTAGTTAATACCTTAGACATAAGAGCCATGGTGAAAACTTTTTGATACTCAAATATTCATCCCTTACATCAAGTAGACTGTCAGCAATTATTTGTTAAAAGGGTGTATGTATGAATGAATAAATGAAATAGAACAAACAGTGTGGGAAGATAAAAGGTGGAAATAATATTGCTTCGTATTTAAGCAATGTAATTATTTTACCTTCCCAGGTATCCCATGACCTGTGAGGAACAGTATGTATATCACGTTGTGGAGGTGGAAATCAAAACAGAGAGGTTAGATGCCCTTGCCAAAAGTCATCTCCTCTAACAAGTACTTAGTAGAAGCAGTCCTAGAATATGATTAGTGAAAAGCGAGCTATCTTTGTATTTTTTTTTCCTGATACCTCCCTATTCTTGACAAATGAACAGTGACCTCAAAAAGTGACATTTGTGGATGAGACTAAAAGAATAAATGTTGCACATGATACTATAGCAGTTATATTAGGTAACCACTCAACATTTATTCTCCCTTGTTTCTTGGAATCAGGGTGTACGCATGCATCTTTTAGGAAGATCATTCTGTCCCCACTTAAAGAAAAAGGCTGGTTTAAAACAATCCTGGTAACTCTATTTTTCTTCCCAGTTTTGGTTTAGGAAAGAGCATGTAACTCAATTCTAGTCACTGAGATAGAAGGGGAAGTCTACTTAGCAGTTTCTGAGAAAGTTTTTTGGTTCTAAAAAAGACAAACGGTGGGGTAACAAGCAGTCAAAACTTCATAGGATCAGTGGATCAGAGATCCTGATGATGCAAAGAAATATTGCAGTTGGCACAGTTAAATATTTTGGAAGGAAAGGAGATGATATTCAGTAAATGAAATGCCTAAAATGGATATTTCAAAGATGGTAGAGCACTTGTTATTGATTAAATGAGAGAGTTTAGAATATAAGAGTAAGAAAATTTAGCCAAGGCAAGTTATAGAATACAATTCTTTTAGAATTAAGAAGGTATAAACAAACAAAAAATGGAGAGGCCAAGAAGTCCTAGGTGAAAACTTTTTCTCCTGGTTCTAAACCTCTGTTCCTACAGGGTTTAAGCCCCACTAGATTCTCACCTTCTAGTCTATGTACCTCTTTATCCAACTCTTAAAAATCCCCAGCTCACTCGGCATCTATTCCATGAAATTTATTTTAAAAATTTTATTGTACACAACATTTTGTTTTTAATAGATATGATTGATGGTTTGTAGAGATGAAAGAGATTGACAGCACAGAGATGCTGATAATTTTAAATATAATCTTAAAAAAAAAACTTCATTCTTAAAATGAGAGAGAATGATACATATAAGGAAGAGGCAACTGCCCTGGACATTAATATGTCCAAATGTGATGACTAGACCTGCTGCAGTCATCTTGCAACCAGTGAGGGGCCAGCATGAAAACAAAGCCAACACAGTGAGATGACACAGCCAAATGTGGAAAGAACCTGAGTCCTTCATGATATCATTGAGCTGATGAATTAAACTGGGAGTGTGCCTCCTGTGGGCTTCCTGTCACCTAAGGTAATAACCATCTTTACTGTTTGAAGTAGTGTTTCATTATTTTCCATAGAAAGTCTCCTAATTGGTATAAGTAATTATTAGCTTCATTTAACCCCTTTGGTTAAACCTGTCATGCCTCTCTTGATTTTGCTGGAGTCACCTGATCCCATATCCTCAGACCTGACCTTGAGTCTCTCAGAATGATCATGGTTTATGAAGCATGGGAAACATAGGGAAGAGTAGGAGGTAGATGAGCGGGATGAGATATCTGGTGATGGTGATCTGGGTCAGACAAGGTGAAGTGTGAAAGCTATGCAAGAAATGCAAATGAAAATCAGAAAGAAGGCAACTCTTCCAAGCACAACCATAAAAAGCTAGTCTTACAGACTCAGGAGCACACCTATGGGGAGAGTTGTAGTCATCATTATAGTAATGATGTCAATTAGATCTGTGTTTTTTTCCTAAGGGAAGAAATAATTGTTCATAGGCTATCAGAGGATTCTTGTCATGCCTGTTTTCTACAGAAACATACCAAGTTCTGATGTGTTTCAGGATGACGCCATAGTCTAAAAATGAGAGGCTTGATTTCAGGTTTTCCTGTAGGTGCCAGAGAGGCTCATGGTAGTGCTCCCTTCCAGGCTGACACAATTCTTGAAAACTAGAGGATGGCCTTAACATTCAGTTTAGGATAGATCTCCCTCATGACCTTAAGCTTTTTGTGAACTCTTTGTAAAGATATACGAATACTCTGTTATTACATGAGATCTGTTCATGTGGATTTAAACAGTAAATCTAACAAGTAGGCTATTCTTTGCCTGATGGCACAGAGGTACTTATTTATTTTTACATTTTAGGAATTTGAGGGAAAAAAAACTATTTCTCAGTTACAATAAATTGAATTTGAAGCCATAAAAAGGAAGAAAATAATAAGGATTAGAGCAGAAATAAATAAAGTAGAGAATACAAAAGCAATAAAATCAATGAAACCAAAACTGGTTCTTTGGAAAGATCAACATATTGATAACCTTTAGTTACATTAATAAAAAAGAGAATACTTGGGATCCCTTGGTGGCGCAGCGGTTTAGCGCCCGCCTTTGGCCCAGGGCGCGATCCTGGAGACCCAGGATCGAATCCCACATCGGGCTCCCGGTGCATGGAGCCTGCTTCTCCCTCTGCCTATGTCTCTGCCTCTCTCTCTCTCTCTCGTGACTATCATAAATAAATAAATAAATAAATAAATAAATAAATAAATAAGAGAATACTTATACTACTAAAATCAGAAGGTAAAGAGGGGATGTTACTACTGAATACAGGAATAAAAAGCATTATAAGAGAATACTATAAACAGCTGTATACCAAACAAATTAGGATATCCTGGAGGAAATGGACAAATCCTTAGAAACAAAACTATCAAAAAACTGACTCAGGAAGACATAGAAAACCTAAATAGACCCATAACAAGTAAGAAGACTGGATCAGTAATCAAAAATCTCCCAACAACTTCCATTCTGTAATTAGGGCAAGGTGATAGACTAGTATAAGATTTGAAGGCAAAGTCCCCTGGAAGCAACTACTGATGTGAGTAGAACAGAAATCAAAAGAAAAAGCTAACCAAAGGCATTAGTGGTGAAGGTGCTAATCCTTTCTATTATTGAAATAGAATGAAATGGCTTTCTGTGGCCCTCTTGAATTATTGCCTCTCATTATTCACTATAACAAATGAAATTATGTGGTTTCTATTTATGAAAAAAATAACACATTAATTTTAAAAAATATCTCCCAACAAAGAAAAGCTTTCTATTTAATAAAAAGAAGAAAATACTTCTCAACTCGTATGAGGTCAGCATTACCTTGATACCAAAGCCTGACAAGACACTACAAGAAAACTAGAGACTAATAAATATCCTTTCTGAATCTAGAAACAATAATCTCCAACAGATGCTAGCAAATAGAATTCAGCAGCATATAGAAAATATCATATACCATGACCAAGAGGAATTTATCCCAGAAATGGAATAGTGGTTCAGCATAAAAAAATCAATCAATGTACACACCATGTGAATAGAATGAAGGTGGGGGAGAACCACATGGTCCTTTCAAATGATGTTGAAAAAGCACTTGACAACATCTGACATCCCTTCATACTCAATAAACTAGAGATGGAAGGGAACCTTCTTAGCATGATAAAGGCTATATATAAAAAACCCACAGCTAACATCATACTCAATGGAGAAGAATAGAAAACTTTTCCCCTAATCCCAGGAACAAGACAAGGATGCCCGTTTTTGCCATGTCACATAGTATTGGCAGTTCCAGAGCAATTAGACAAGAAAAAAGAAATAAAGTGCAGCCAAATTGGAAAAAAGAAGTAAAACTACAACAGATTACATAAATGTAGAAAACATTAAGAATACATGTAAATATGCATACATACACCCTACCCCGACAAACACACACATTCCTTTTAGAGCTAATTAACGAATTTAGTAAATTTACAGGATACACAGACACACAAAAATCAGTTTAATTTTGCACTTGCAGTGAAAAATCTGAAAAGGAAATTAAGCACCCAAAAGATAATTTTTGCGATAGCATCCAAAAGAATAAAATACTTAGGAATAAATTTAACCAATGAGGCACAAAACTTTCACACTGAAAATTACAAAATACTGCTGAAAGAATTAGAGAAAACCTAAATAAATGGAAAGTCATCCTATGTTCATAGATTGGAAGACTTAATATTGTTAAGAGGACAATATTACCCAGAGTGATATGCACATTCAGTGTAATCACTATCAAAGTCCCAACAGTACTTTTTATACTTTCTCTGTATTTTCACCACCACTAGTTATGGAAAAGCCCATATTAAAATTCATATGAAATTTCAAGGGACCCAGAATAACCAAAACAATCTGAAAAAGAACAAAGCTATGGGGCTCACGTTTCCCAATGTCAAAACTTGCTATGCAGCTACAATACTCCAAACAGTGTGGTACTGGCATAAGAAAGACATATAAACCAAGGGACTTGAGAGAATTGAGAACTCAGAAATAACCTTCACATCTATGACCAATTGATTTTCAACAAAGTTGTCAAGACCATTCAGTGAGGAAAGGATAGTCTTTTAACAAGGGGTGCTGGGATATCCACATTCAAAAGTATGAAATTGGACCCTTACTTTATACCGTATATAAATATCAACTCAAAATGAATCAAAGACCTAAATTTAAAAGCCATAAAAGATAAAAATTAAACACTATAAACTCTGGGGAAAATAGGAAAACTTGGGTTTGGCAATGGTTTCTTAAATATGACATCAAAAGCACAAGTGACAAAAGAAACAATTAGGTTGGACTTTAAGAAAGTAAAAGCAACCCATAGGATGGGAGAAAATATTAGCAAATCATATACCTGATAAGTGGCAAACATCCAGACTATATAGAGAATCATGTAACTCAACCACAAGAACACAAACAACCTAATTTTTTAAATAGGCAAAGGACATGAATAGCCATTTCTCCCAAAAAAGATATACCGCTCTTCAGTGAGCACATGAAGAGATGCAAATCAAAACCACAGGAAATGTCACATCACACCTACCAGGATGGCTAAAATTAAAAGCAAAATAATAACTAGTGGTGGTGAAAATACAGAGCAAGTATAACTGTAGTACATTGCTTGTGGGAATGTAGAATGGAACAACTAGTGTGGAAAATAGTTTGGCAATTCCTCAAAAAGTGACACATAGAACACCTTATCATCCAGCGATTCCACTCCCAGACATAAACCCCAAACATGGGCTCAAACCAATACTCCTACACCAGTAGTCATAGCAGCATTAGTCACAACAGCCAGAAAGTGGGAACAACCCAAGTGTCCTCAACAGATCAGTGGGTAAACAAATGTGTTATTATGTGCATAACAGAATATCATTCCGCCATAAAAAAGAACGAGGCACTGGGGCACCTGGGTGACTCCATCAGTTAAGTGACCAACTCTTGATTTCGGCTCAGGTTATGATCTCAGGGCCGTGCGATGAAGCCCCACATCAGGCTCCAGTCAGCTTGGAGTCTGCTTGAGATTCTCTCTCCCCCTCTTCCTCTCCCTCTGCCTCCCCCCACTTACATGTGTGCTCTGTCCTTCACATAAATAAATAAATATTTTTTTAAATAAGGGAAGCTTTGTTCCTTAGATGTACTTACACATCCTACAACATGGTTGAACCTTGAAAAATATTATGGCCAGTAAAATAAACTAGACAGAAAAGGACAAATATCATAATGCACCACTTAAATAAAATATCTAAAGTAGGCAAATTTATGGAGACCAAAAGTAGATTTGAGATTCTCAGGGGCTGGGAGGAGGAAATGGGAGTTATTCCTCTGTGGGTACAGGGTTTTGTTTGGGGTGACAAGAGAACTTTGGAAATGGTTGTGATGGTTGCACAATGTTAGCAACACTAGATTGCTCAACTGCAGTTAAAATAGAAGTTAAAATAGTCATACATGTTTTAGCACAATAAAAAAAAAATAGTTTATCTTGCACGCTGGCAAGTACATTGTTTGGGACTATGAAATAATTCACCCAGAAGATAAATGTCATGATAGCTGTTTGTGTCTCAATTTATCCCATGTACACAGAATACACATTTGTAGCCCACTAGTCTACCAAAACATTGATGATTAGCCAAAATAGAAAAACATATTGAATCAGAAATAGCATTATTTTTATCCACTGGTTACACCAAAAAAAAAAAAAAAAAAAAAAAAGCCTGATTTTATTCGTGAAACATGAGAAAATAGAAAGTTTTCTATAGATTTTCGCAAAATTTCAGGGCAGTTTCCAGAAGGTTAAATGGCCTGATAATTTTAAATGACTCCGGTAGGCTAAATAATCGCCCCAGTGATGTCCACGTCCAAATCCCTGGGACTGGGACTATGTGACCTTGCACAATAAAAGGGGCTTTGTGGATGCAGTTAAGGATCTTGAGATGAGAAGATTATCCTGAAGGATCTGATGTAAGCAAGTAATCAGGGTCCCTCTCGGGAGGCAGGAGGGTCACCGAGAGGAGAGGCGATGTGAGCCTGCGGCTGTGGGACAGGAGGCACTGGGATGACAGGCCCAGAGGCCCGAGCGATGCGGGGCCACTCACCAAGGAGAGCGGGCAGCCTCTGGAACGCGCCGGAAACCCGCAAGGCCGTGGGTTCTCCCTCAGGAGCCTCCACCAGGACAGCTGCCCTGCGGCCCCCTGTTGAAGTTCCAATCTCCAGACCTTACGACAATGAACTTGTATCATTTTAAGCCGCCAAGTTCGTCATAATTTGTTCCAGCAGCAACACAATGCATGCAATGACAGATTTTACTTCCTAAGTCATTGTTACTTTTTTGAGAGACTGTTTTACCCCAAGCACTGTTTTTATATCACGCAGTTAAGATTATGGGTTTGAGGACTGTCCTCCTCGCTGAGAGAGTGATGCGGACGGTGCCTTCGCCAACAAAGCATCGCGCTAAGAGCTCTGCGTGCTTTACTTCGAAAATCCTCACCACCTTTTCAGGGAAGTACTTTATCTCCTTTTATAGGTGAGGAAATGGGCTCTATAAGGTCAACCTATTTAAGGTCACATAGAGGTAGTGTCACCGGGCACGTGCTGATAGAGAATAGACAGGAGCCAAGCTATTTCTGTTTCTCCTGATAGACTAAAGGCAGTGGTTACCAGCAAGAGAATGCAGAGTCTGAGAGAAAAGAAAGAAGAGAGAGATGTTGGGATGGGCAGCTGTGGGTATTCAGGAAAGTGTAGGTCAGGTTAGCTTGCCTCTGGGTCACATGGGGAGTTTAGGAAGCAGGAAGCAACTGGCCATTTCTGTGTCGGGCTTCTGAAAGCCAAATATTCACACCTTAGATGTTCACAAAACAAAGATCCATTTTCTTATGGCTTCTGGAAAAAATATTCTCTGTATTATAAGAACTTACAGGGCACCTGGGTGGCTCTGTGGCTGAGCATCTGCCTTGGGCTCAGGTTGTGACCCCGGGGTCCTGGGATCGAGTCCCCCATCCGGCCCTCCACAGGGAGCCTGCTTCTCCCTCTGCCTGTGTCTCTACATCTCTCTGTGTCTCTCATGAATAAATAAATACAATCTTTAAAAAAAAAAAACACGTCATAATGAACGTTGCTGCGTGGTCTATTAGGCACAAGTATTGTTTGTTGAAGCTTTTCATAATTGTTGCTCTTACATTTAAAGTAGATTTTACATATTTGTTTTGCAAACAATAGCAAATCTAGACATTCTTTGAAGTAAGAAGCAGTGATGTTTAATACTGGGCCACTTTTACTTATCATGTTTTACATATAAATACAATAAAACATTTTTTAAGAAGTTGAAAATTTTCCAAGGGAGTGGATAAAAATATTTGATGATGTGGGATGCAGATGAGGGATGGCTGGCATATATATATTTTTAAAAAGAATAAAAGCTTTGCTTGACTCTTAACGTTTGGGCTCTTGACTGCAGAGGGGTTTCTGCCCTCGGGTCAAATCCCAGTGATAAGGTATCTGCCTGTGACATGAGCAGTAACTGAAGTATTTAGGATTAAACAAACTATTTCATGTCACAGAATAGAGGAGGTGAGGAAAATGTGAAGTGATAAGGCGCTAGTTGGCGCAGGGTGCTGGTTTCAGATAGGAAGGGGGCCGGACAGAGACGAGTGTGTGCCCACGCCGGCCCGTGTCACAAGCTGAAAACACTATTTTGAATTTTTATCCTGAAGATGGAAATAGCATTCTTAGGAAAAAATCCAGTGTTAGGTAGAAATGTGCTAAACCGATTTGGCTTATTGACACATCTGTCCATTCTTTGTGAGACAGTCACTGGGCGGCTGCTTGGTTGTGTTTAGACCTCACAATGAACTCAGGGCAAAAAACGTGCAGTAGGAAGTTTTATTTTTCAGTCTCCCTGCCACGCTTGTTCTCAAGCCTTCAGCCCTCCGGCTCCCGGCTCAGGCTTGGGAGCTCAGAAACAAGGCCCCGGGCGGCTCCGGAGACAGGGATGCTGGTTGTGGAGGGTACAGGGTGGTTGGGTGTGTTCAGAGGAAGACGCGAATGTGGGTTTAGGAAAGAAGTAGCACCAAGCTGTGAAATTCTGTTCCCTGTGGGTCAGTAGAACTATGATGTCCTTGGAGTTCTTTTTCTAATTCTTTTTACTTTTTTCTGGGAATTATATGCCTTGCTTTCAGAGTAAGAAAAAAACAAAGTATATATAAGACAAGAAACAATAAAAAGAAAGTATTAAAATTTTTTCCTACTATGTCAGTGTTTTTCTTTCTGATTCATTTGCAGTTTATCAGGCCTGCTTGGCTTATTTGGCTACGTAGTTTAAATTGTTTAAAAACTTTTTTCCCCCAAATTGGTCAAAACAATGTTTCCAATTGCTACAGATTTTTACAACTTCTTTTTTTAAGATTTTATTTATTTATTCATGAGAGACACACAGAGAGAGGCAGAGACACGGGTAGAGGGAGAAGCAGGCTCCCTGCTGGGCGCCAGATAGAGGACTCAATCCCAGGACCCCAGGGTCACGCCCTGAGCCGAAGGTAAACGCTCAACCACTGAGCCACCCAGGTGCCCAACTTTGTAGTTTCTAAGGAAACAGGATGCCAGTCCTGCTCAGACCTGACGTTGACCTCTGACTTGCTTTAAGTCTATCCAATCAGTGCTCCATTTATATTTCACTCAAATTTTACTCTTACCCCCAATCCTGTAATAATTTTATCTTTTCTTGGTTTGGCAAGATGCCTCACAATCTTCTGTGTGCGATCTCCCTCACTGCAATGAGTCAATAAAGCCGACGAGTACAGGATGGTCCCTTGTAGGCTGTTAGGCCAAATGACACTTCTTCAGAGAGGCCTGCTCTGATGTTTTATCTCAGGATAAAGTAGCATTCCTACTGTGCTCCACAATAAACACATTCTGCTTTTCTTTTTTTAAAATATTTTATTTATTTATTCATGAGATAGAGAGAGAGAGAGAGAGGCAGAGACACAAGCAGAAGGGGGAGCAGGTCCCATGCAGGGAGCCCGACGTGGGACTCAATCCAGGGTCTCTAGGATCACTCCCTGGATTGAAGGCGGCACTAAACCACTGAGACACCCAGGCTGCCCAACATTCTGCTTTTCTTTCATGGTTTACCAGGTCCTTTAAGACTCTAAAGTGATGCAGTGATTTAGTCAAAATATCTGATTAGAAACATTAACTAGTTACATTGTTCTACTCTACTGGTAACTGTATAAAGTATAGAGCAGGGCACCTGAGTGGCTCAGTAGGTTAGGCTCAGTCAGTGAAGTGGCTGCCTTCGGTTCAGGTCATGACCTCAGGGTCCTGGGATTGAGCCCCACGTTCGGCTCCCTGTTTAGTGGGGAATCTGCTTCTCTCCTCCCTTCTCATCCTCTCTCCCTCAAATAAATAAATAAAATTAAAAATAAAATAAAATACAATCTTTAAAAAAGTAAATAAAATAGAGAGCAACCTAAATGTTCACAACTTGAAGTCTGAAGCAATTTAAAATATTCATTGCCTCATACCATACCTCAGGATGTTTGCATGGTGCATAAAAGTTGTAAAGACCAGGGCACCTGACTGGGTCAGTGGTTGAAAGAAAGAAACTAAAAATTAAGATAGATGCAGAGTATTGTATCCAGAACCCCCTTATCTTACATGGGTTGGAAATCAAGGCTGACTATCAGTGTCAAATTGTCTTAGAATCTCCAGACAAGAGCGAGATATTTTATTCTCAACATATAGTTTCAAGCAACAAAGCTTCTTACAGTCTGTGGCTTTAGAGAACAAAGCTTTTCAGCAAGTAATCACTCAACGAGTTTGTTATGACGCTTGTCCTTGGGAGAAATCGCATGTTCTTGGGAGATGTAGTTTCCCGTAAACTTTGTGACTGGCTTTACCCATGTTTAGTATTCCAGCCTGATAAGTGGATGGAGCTGATTTTCACTGTGTACACTTAAGCTAAAGCTTAGCCTAAAAGAGGCAACCAGCCAAGAGAGTGGAAAAATCATCCCAGCCAGGAAAGACAAGTGTGAAGGTTATGAACTGGAAAGACGTAACACCAGTAACCTAGCAAATGATTAGAAATGAGACGGGAGAGATGCAGAAAGCTGCTAGTTTTATTAAGGACTTTGCATGGTATCAAAAGCAAAGAAGAACCATGAAAGGGACTTAATCAGAGGAATTACCCAATCTTGTCATTCTCGGGTGGAGAATGCATAGTGGGGGCAATCGTGGAAGTTGATGAAGATGGTGGTTTTTATGCGGGTGACACAGTAAAGGATGGGATTGGGGACAACCAGAAGGTCTTAGTGAGAGTTTGAATATGTAGGGAAGGAAGAGGGAGGAGTAAGGAATCGTTTCCAAGTTCTGGCGTGAACTGTCCAGAGGACAGGGTGGCGTGATTAAGGAAGATGTGGAAGACGAGAGGCAAGGCAGGGTTGAGGTGGAAACACAGGAGTCCAGCTGTGTGTGTCTTGCATTAGTATGACATTCAAGTCAGGATGGCATGAAAGCACTCAGATATATATAAGTCTATGGTTCAGAAGAGACATCTAAGTTGTTGATAAATATAATCTTTAGTGTTTATTTCAGGCCATATGGACAAAGAAACTAACATGATTTTTTTTTTAAAGAAACTGATTCAGAACAAAGCCCAGAAAAACTACCAAATCCAGAGGTAGACAGAAAAAGAACATGTGAGGAAGCTCTACCATCATGAAAATAACCAAATTCATTCACCAAACCTTGGTTTGATGCTTTGGTGTTATCTAAATCACATCTGTTTTACACAGTTTCTTAGATGACAAGAAAGATTGAGACATATCCTGATCCAGTTTCCGTTTCTATCTACTGCTCTTCTCCATTCTCTGTATTCCTTTCCTGAAATGCCAGTGACCAAAATGAACAACTATTTATTTGTGAAGAGCTTGAAAAATATAAGCATCCATGTGACATGTTATCACAGTAATAAAGAGTTGCTTTAAAAACTTTTTTGAAGATTTTATTTATTTATTTGACAGAAAGTGCACAAGCAGGGGGGAGGGGCAGAGGGCGAGGGAGAAGCAGACTCCCTGCTGAGCAGGGCGACCAATGTGAGGCTGAATCCCAGGACCCAGAGTTCATGATCTGAGCCAAAGGCAAATTCATAACTGACTGAGCCACCCAAGCATCCCTTAAATTTTATTTTTTTTTAAAGATTTTATTTATTTATTCATGAGAAACAGAGAGAGAGAGAGAGAGAGAGAGAGGCAGAGACCCAGGTAGAGGCAAAAGCAGGCACCATGCAGGAAGCCCGACATGGGACTCGATCCCGGGTCTCCAAGATCACGCCCTGAGCCGAAGGCAGACGCTCAATTGCTGAGCCACCAGGGATCCCAAATTTTATTTTTATTTTTTTAAAATAATTTTTATTTATTTATTCATGAGAGACACACAGAGAGAAGCAGAGACACAGGCAGAGAGAGAAGCACACGGGGAGCCCCATGTGGGATTCGATCCCCGGATCGGGATCACACCCTGAGCCAAAGGCAGACGCTCAACCACCGAGCCACCCAGGAATCCCCCAAATTTTATTTTAATTGAATGTTCGAACTACATCATTTACCTGTGAATCCCCAGAGGTAATACATACTTCCATGCTGAGTGGATGCTCATGCTGTTCCCTCTGGTTTGAATGCCCTATCTTCTCTGTTTTTGACTAACCAAGTCCTACTTAACTTTTAAAACCTAGTTCCAGGGATGCCTGCGGGGCTCAGTGGTTGAGCATCTGCCTTTGGCTCAGGTCATGACCCCGGGGTCCTGGGATAGAGTCCTACATCAGGCTCCCTGCAAGGAGCCTGCTTCTCCCTCTATCTGTGTCTCCACCTCTCTGTGTGTGTCTCTCATGAATAAATAAATAAAATCTTTAAAAAAAACAAAAACAAAAACCTCAGCTCCAGTGGCATGCCCTTCTCTGAGCCGTTTGCTGGTCTAATAGGAAGAAGGAACCACTTCTCTATATCCTTACAATCTTCACTTTATTCCATTAGTAGAGATCTTGTCCCATTTGGGTTTTTTTTTTTATAAATTTTTATTTATTTATGATAGTCACACACAGAGAGAGAGAGAGAGAGAAAGAGAGAGGCAGAGACACAGGCAGAGGGAGAAGCAGGCTCCATGCATCGGGAGCCCGACGTGGGATTCGATCCCGGGTCTTCAGGATCGCGCCCTGGGCCAAAGGCAGGCGCCAAACCGCTGCGCCACCCAGGGATCCCCTCCCATTTGGTTTTGATAAGGTTTATGGACAGGTATAGATATATCTGAACCTGTAAAGGTTCTATCTATAGATAGAACCTCCTGTGAGGTTCTAACAGGAAGTAGCCATGTATTATTTGACTTTACATCTGTGATACTAAGAACAAAGCTCACTGAATTTAGTTGCATGTAATTGGAGATAATGTGGTAAAAGATAATGTGAATATACTTAAGTTCAGATAAATGTGACTTTTGCAAACAAAACATTCAGCTGACTTTTTAACTTTACATCCCCTTATGATGGCATTTAGATATTTTCCTATTATACACCAGCTCAGGCTGGTGCTACAGTGGTCTACATACTGTGTATGAATTTATATACATAAGATACATAAGATAAATTCCTAAAAATGGAATTTCTAGGCTGAAGAATATTTTACTGTCAATAGATGTTGCCAAGTTGTTCTCTGAAAATGTTATACCAGTTTACACTACCACCAACGGTTGATGAGAGTGTCTTATCTCCCTTCCCTCTGGGCAACACTGAGCATCATCAGTCTTCCTAATCTTTGCCTGTTTGAGAGATGAAAAATGATATCCCACTGCTGGCTTTTATTTCGTTTTGTTTACAAGTGTCAACATGGGAAAGTCTTAGTGACTGATGGAACCATATACCAACAAGCATGGTACAAGAATAGAATGTATTAAATTAGAACTACCAGTCTGAATCATGAAAAGAAATCTTCATCCTGGCAGTCCTGCGAGGCCCAGAAGCAGCCCTTTTGCTCATTGTATTACACACCGCTGAGCCCGTATTTCGATCTCCATCATTCTCTACTAGAGGAAACCAAGGATCCTGAGGATAGTTTAATGTCCTGGGGCAGGAAACCATCAAGAAGCATCTGGAAATTCCTATTTTTTTTCTAGGAGGCCATTTTTAGGGGGTTCCCTATCACCACATTGAGCCAACTTGATCACAAAACAATTATAATCATTATATTAAATTAAAACTCATTGAATTGGGATCCCTGGGTGGTGCAGCGGTTTGGCGCCTGTCTTTGGCCCAGGGTGCGATCCTGGAGACCCGGGATCGAATCCCACGTTGGGTTCCCGGTGCATGGAGCCTGCTTCTCCCTCCTCCTGTGTCTCTGCCTCTCTCTCTCTCTCTCTGTGTGACTATCATAAATAAATAAAAATTAAAAAAAAAGACTCATTGAATTTTTAAAAGATTTAAAGTTTATAATGATATACAAAAGGAAACTTTATATGAGGTATAAAAATGATACCTGTAAATACATAAAAAGGTGAATACATTACATTTAGCTTTTGTTAATTTTAGTAAATAGGATAATGTATAATATAGAATATATAATTTATTAAGATTTATAATATTATATCTATTTGTATTAAGCATATCCATTCATAAAGAAGTTCTTGTTTTTTTTTTTTTGTGGTTGTCACATGCGTGATGATTTCTTTTTTTTTCTTTTTTTTTAATTTATTTTTATTGGTGTTCAATTTGCCAACATACAGAATAACACCCAGGGCTCATCCCGTCAAGTTCTTGTTTCTATTTGTAAGGACAGAGTGAAGCAATGTTCATGAATTTTTTTTTTTACAGCAGTCTGAAAAAAAAAAAAAAAGACTATCAAGAATCAAGGAAGGGATCTCCCTGGAGGACAGGAGGTAATAGCTGATTAGCACCTCTAGTCACACACAGTAACCATTTAAATGAGAGTCCAATGGTGTGTTTGAAGATGTGCTTCAAGATGAAAAATTGGACAAATGTCCCCCCAAAAGAAACTTAACTGCATACACTCATTTTCTCATCTTCCAGGTAATATAACATTTAGATGACTCTATAATGATAATGAAGTGCTGATAAGACATACTTAAGTTTCCAATTATACCGACAGACTATGTCAATGTATCATTATGAAAGAATAAAAATTAAGTGCAGCCAGCCCACGGAACACCTCAATTCTAGTAAGAGCACCAAGTTTTTTAAAATTCAAGCTATACATATGACATGTATTAAGGATACTGTGGTAAGCTGAATAATGATTTCTCAAGATGTCCATGTCTTAATCCTGCAGAATCTGTGAATTTTTCCTTCTATGGCAAAAGGGATTTTGCAGATGGATTAAGAACCTTAATATGGGAGACTATTCTGGATTATCTGGGTGGGCTGGTGTCATCACAACACTTTTTGGGTGGTCAGAGGAGGAGTCCATGTAAGGGAGGAGGTGTTGGGATGTTGGAACAGAAGATGGAGCATTGTGCTTTGAAGACAGAGGTAGAGGCTACAAGCAAAGGGATACAGGAGGCCACCAGACACTGAAAAAGTCAAGGAAATGGATTCTCTTTTCAGCATCTCCAGAAAGAACCAGCCCTGACAACATGGTGATGTTAGCTTGGTGAAAGTGATTTCAGACTTAACTCCAGAACCGTACCTAGTCCATGGTACTTTTTTATGGCAATCCTGGCAAATGAATATAAATATATATCAAAAATTAGCATTTATTATATCGTGAAACAAGCAACATTGCTCTAAATATCTCTACTTATATAAGTAAATCATAAGGATTAAGAAGTATTTTGTGTTGCAAACTTAACGTTTTAAAACAAAGTCACAAACACAATGTATTAGTTTCCACTTTAAGAAGCAGAGGAGGAATATGAAAAATATGAAAATATGAAAAAGAGGAATATGAAAAATTACAAACTTGGAAGCAAAACTTATTTTCAAGAATGATTACATCAGAGAGGAATATGAAAAATATGAAAAAGAGGAATATGAAAAATTACAAACTTGGAAGCAAAACTTATTTTCAAGAATGATTACATCATAGAATTAATCTTTTTCTTCTTATTGCTCATATTCCCATTCTTAGTAACTTTCCAGGATCAAAGTTTGGCTGGTCTTGGCTCCCTTCCTCCACCGTCAAGTGTGTGTGGTTGTCTGCCCCTCACAAGACTCTCAGGATCAAGCAATTCCTGGCCAAGAAGCAAACACAGAATCGTCCCATTCTGTAGTGGATTCAGATGAAAACTGTTAAGGTACAGCTCCAGGAGGAGGTATTGGAGAAGACCCACGCTGGGTCTGCAAGAGATGGATCACACATGAGATGGCACATGTGTCACCTGCTCACGTCACATCGCCCTGTAAACTACATCACTACGGCCTGAACCATAGACATGTTTTATCGGCAGAGTGATTTTTCTGTTACGTACGTAATGCTTCTGCATCAGTAGGTTGGTTCAGTAACAAACACATGAGAACTTTTTTTTTGAAATAAAGATGTTTTTACTCATCTTGGATTCTAGTAATGTTATGAAAGTCCATGCACATAAGGTCTTCTGAATCTATCCTTCATTTTTTTGTTAGCTTTTCATTCATTACTTTTAGTTTGGCTTTGTCTTATATTTCCTTCATCATTCTTCCATATAATTTTTTTCCAGTAGTTCTTTTTCCTCAGGTTTTCTATTAAATTTTAAGTTTGAGGAACTATTTTGTGCTCTCTTATTCTATCTGCCTGAGAGTTCTCATTTTGTTGCAGGAGAGCTCTTCTGCCCCTTCTGTTGTGTCTGTATCAGTGTGGGTCATCTGTTCTAGTCGTTTACTCAGTAACCTTTCTTATGTTCTGTTAAGTTCTCTTAAAACAGGCATAAGTTGGGGATCTCTGGGTGGTGCAGTGGTTTGGTGCCTGCCTTTGGCCCAGGGCGCGATCCTGGAGTCCCGGGATCGAATCCCACGTCAGGCTCCCGGTGCATGGAGCCTGCTTCTCCCTCTGCCTGTGTCTCTGCCTCTCTCTCTCTCTCTCTCTCTGTGTGACTATCATAAAAAAAAAAAAAAACAGGCATAAATTCCTTTAACATCAGAAAACTCAATGAAAAGTAATGTAGGGGTGTTCTTCTTAGACTAGTGGCAGATTGGTTTATAAGCTAAGAGCTCTCTTGTGAGGCAGGATAAGGATGGATGTTCTGTTCTCAAGTTTCTCCAGAGCTTTTCTCTCTTCCATGTCTCACTCCTTCCACTCCCTTACTCCTAATTCCTAAGATCACCTTCAAATAAAATGTGTGGTTGCAAGCCCTTGTTGAATGGTCTGCTTTAGGGCAAACCCAAACGAAGACACCTATCATGCATTCAGTTGGATTCTGGGCAAGAAGCGGTGGGAACAATTTTTGATTAAAAACAATCTTCTCCAGCTTCCTTCAAATCATCCCGTCAAGGCAGCTGCATATTCCACGCAGAGGTGGGTGTGCTGTTACCCTCTGATGAACCTTTATAGTGAAATGAGCTGGGCTGGAGATGACCCTGTTCCCTGGCCCCAGCAGTGTATGGTCATAGGATGTAATGCCGAATCTAGGGAGCTTCTAAAAGTTCTCTTATAATTTTTATCATCACCTTTCAAATTGCACCTAAAGCCAGATGATATGTTTGTTAAATGTACGTTAAGCTGCACATCTGCTAAATGTTCCAGGTTTAGATGGTTGGAAAGGTCAGGCACAGATAGCATTTTAAGAGTTAATTTTAAGTGTAAAGGACACAGAAGGAAGTCAACACAATTAAAATATGTAGACAACTTGCTGGAACAAACCAAGATGTGCAGCTTCCTGGTCCCGGATGCCTCCCAGGAGGATGTACTCAGATGATAATGCCTGTGTAGCAAGGGTCCTGTCAGATGCTCTAGAAGTAGAGAAATCTCAAGTATAGTCATACATATATATGTATGTACAGTGCTGGAACTTTCCTGCCTGTAGCCCCGTGTAGGTATTCAGAAGAGAATAGCTGACCCAAGAGCACCTCATCAACCTGGCAGTTACCATGCTGCATAAAATGCGGTTGCAAGATACAGGGTCTTTGGCATAAACAAAACCCCCCTCTGTCACTCTCATGCTCTCTGGTCTAGTAGAGCCTGAACCCATCCCTGAGGAAACACTGCAAGGGTGAGTTTCCCAGCCCCTTCCAGGAGGCGTTTAAGCAAGTATTCAGACCAACTGTAGGGGCTTGGACTGACTGTATTCCACAACCTGCATTTACCTCTGTAGCTCTTACCACAAGGAGAATGTAGGCTTCATGAGGACAGCGGTTTTTATGTTTTGTGCATTGCTGTGACTCAGTGCTTTAGAACAATGCCTGACACATTAAAAGGCCTCAATAAATATTTCTCAATAACTAAATGAACGAATTCAAGATTCCATGTCCAATGCCTCTCTCCTTCCCTAGATCATGAACTCCACAAAATGAGGGATCTTTTACTTGGGTCACTGGTCTCTAACACTGTACCTGCTTCATAAAAGATGTTGCATAGATTTTTGTTAAGTTAGTGAATGTCTGCATGAATGACATTTGGTAAAATCCATGTAGCTAAAATTGAAATAAAAAATCATATAATTATTGTTTATAATAAATATAAACAATATATAAAATATAATATTGTTTATTAACAATAAACATATTATTGTTTCAAGACTTCCTTGAGGATAAACCTCTTAGGCTAAATAATCATTCAGTAATACATCCTCTCAGCCTCTAGAACCAAACATTTTGCTTATCTCAACAATATAATTTCAAAATACCCAATTCAGTCTTACCTTCCCAGAGAAAATTATTTTCTCTTTTGGATTATTCCAAAATCTGTAAGAATACACAGATTTCCTCTCTGCCTCCTTTTTTTTTTTTTATAAATTGGTGTTGACTTTTAAATTTTTATTGTTAGTTTGAAATTCATAATGAAAATGAAAATACCAATAAGGTCTTTGGCTCTAGTAATAAGTATTATAGATAACTCAAAACATAAAGCTTTCCTACATTACATCAAAACTTATCTCTTGGAAAATGATACAATATGGTTGACTGGAGATAAAAGTAATTTATCAATTCATTTGGTCGATTCATATTTCACAATCATAACTTTTCTAAAATTAAATCTCAATACGTAACAACTTGGAGCACCTTAATGCCAAGCCTTTTCACTTGGGTGAGCCCCTTTTTATCAAGCTGGAACTGAGAAAGTCCTTAACATCATCTACTCCAATGACATGACACATCAGTGGCTTACTTTGTATCATTTATTTTCATAGTTCATCCTTTGTGAAAAATATTACCAAAACTGACTGAGTGAAACTTAAAGACAAAGAAAAACAATAAAATTAAAATTGAAGAGAAAATACTCAGAGGTTGGGAGCCACTGATTCAAAAGGAAGAAATGAGGGATTTATAGAAGTATCTTATAATGTTCATTCATTCAGTCTTGGTAAAAACTCATTCTGCAGGTGTAAAGAAGTGGTTGAATTATTCACATAGAAATAGTCTGAGATATGAGCAAAGTTGGAAGTCACTCTGGAGGAAGATGGGCATTCCAGGGTGAGAGGATTAGAGTCCTCCAGAGTAGAAATGCTGCGGTGGCTTCATAGACAAGAGATAAGAGTAGATTTCAGTTGTTGTCGATGACTTCCTGGGAGTAGACTGCATTGCAGATCTTAGGTTTTTAATCACAGATAATAGAATTAGGGAAAACCTCCAATCGTTATGCAATTCACCCCAGTGGTTATGTGTTTCTCTCACCTCTGAGACATCCTGTAGACACAGGTGCATATATCATGAGTATAAATTTCAAAAGAGAAGGATGCTACAACCCCTCCCTTAGTAACCTGTAGGTTTATCCAACCTTTCTCTCATCTTCATTCTCATTCCCAGAGGATTACACTTCTGGAATGTCTTTTGAATTCCTGCTCTCCTTATCTTTCCATTGCCACAGACCTTGTCACCCTTTGCGGAGACTATTCAGGTGCCGTCCTGAATGGGACCCCTGTACCCGGGTCTTCCTCTCTTCAATATGTCTTCCATCTTCCTGCTATTTACATTTCTCAGTGAACAGCAAATCACACGACCCCTTACTCACAAGTATTTCACTGCACACCACTGATTTATATTTTTTTAAAGTCCTAGAATGCTTCATTCAGCTTTTGATCTGACCCATTCCACTCTTCCAGCTTCACCCAGTAACCAGCTCCCACTCCTCACCATGCTGAAACAGATGGTATTCCTTCAACACATGGCACTTATGTTTTCAAGGCATTACCACTGCTTCTACCAGAAATGCTCCCTTCCCAACCCCTTCCTCTCTTCTTTGCTTGCAGAAATCTGACCGTTCTATTACAGCATCTTAAATGTCATCTCCTGTGTGAAGCTTAAAAGGGACTGTTACTTCTTGACAGTGATGTCTCTTAATTTAACTTCTATCAGACCACTTAGCAGTGTGAATTTAAATGAGACAAAGACTCTCAAACTCTTGGTTTGAATGGGGAATGCAACGAAAAATAGGTTAATTGCCTATTTTTTAAAATTTGATTTATTTACTTGACATAGAGAGAGAGAAAGAGAGCAAGAGAGCACAATCAGGAGGAGTGGCAGAGGGAAAGCTGAGCAGGGAGCCTGATGCGGGGCTCGATCTCAGGACCGTGGGACCATGACCTGAGGCGAAGGCAGGCACTTAACCAACTGAGCCACCCAGATGCTCCGGTTTATTACATTTTTATATATGAAGGGAGAAGGATATGAATCTCTTCATGGTTAGCGAAGAAATCTGGCAAGTGTTTACACTTCTCAGAAAAGAGAGATCAATCTAAACATTATTCCTCAAGCAAGAAATTATTACATAAGTTAACTAATCAGAATTACAGAATTCTAGCAATGATGAGTCTCTTTTCACAGGGTATACATATGTCCTAAGAAGTCCAGGTGTCTTTAAAAGACCTTTCTGTTGGCCACCTGGGTGGGTTAATGGGTTGGGCATCCAACCCCTGCTTTCAGCTCAGGCCATGATCGCAGGGTGGTGAGATCAAGCCCCACATCAGACTCTGCTTCAGGCATGGAGCCTGCTTAAGATTTTCTCCTTCTCCTTCTATCCCTCTTGCCCCTCGACTCATGTTCTCTCTCAAAAAAAAAAAAAAAAAAAAAAGATTAGAAGATTTTTCTGTTAAACCAAAGAAGATTAGAATACAATTCCATAGTTTTTACACATTTTCATATTTGATTAGGGAATAAGGGCAAAAATTTAGTGAATGGCCTGAATTCTCTACTTTAACAGAACTGGCTTTACAGTCTGGGATGATATGTGCTCTTCTGCAGATCTATGGGAATATTGTCTTCTCTTTCTGAGAGTCTTATCATGAGATACATTCTCAAAGCTATTTGATTAGTTAGTAAATAGAATGTGCTTGAGAATCCTAAAGAGGTTCCACACCCAGGGCAAGCCCAATTGAGATCATGACCTGAGCCAAAATCAGGAGTCAGATGTCCAACCAGCTGAGCCATCCTGGTGCCCCCTAAGCTCTCTCTTTTTATTTATCAGAACTTACTGATTCTTTCCAATTTTCCTGGGGTTCTGCAAGCTGACTAGTTAACATGATAAATTGAGTAAGTGCTGCTATTTATCTCGGGTACCATTTGTACTTGTACTGAGGTCCATTAAATGATTAACGTGGGGCCTATAGGGACCAATAGAGACATTTATATTGGAAAAAGAAAAAAAAAAAAAGCTGTCCTGGGATCCTTAAAATCTCAGCTTCTTAGTCTCCCCTTTGTCTGGACTTGTTTGAAACTTGCATCAACTCAAGACCTGAAGAAGAAACTTCCATACACTTAGAATGTCTTTTCAGAGGCGCTAGTAGCAGTGACGGAGTCCCCGTAATGTTTTTTCATCAACCGCACATAGGTGGACTCTGCAGTGTAAACACTCCCGTATCAGGCCGTGAGGGACCAGGTCACCATCAACACCTAGCGACCTTATGAGTCCTCAGACCTGAGCTCAAACAGAAACAATTTACGGGTGACAAACAGCAGAGAAAGTGAGTCCGTTTGGAACTTTTCTGTTTTCCTTGTCAAAACAACCCTGGGAACTAGGGCGGCAATACCACGCAGATAGGGGGGGGGGCAGCTGGGTGTGAAACTCGGTTATCTCAGCTGGTCACACGTGGACCATGTAGAAGGAGCCACAGTCCTTTAAGTAATGGTTGAGTCCTATCTTCCAAACCATACACGTCCCCAGGGAACCCGGGTGGAGCCTGCTGCCTCGCCCCGTTCACCCTGTCCCGTAGGACACGTGGTGCCTTCCTACCTTCCCGGCATCCCCCCACTCTGCTTCACAGCCCTGAGTCCCTTTAAGCTAGTGATGCTCAGTGTGAGCCACACAGGGCTTCTCAAATATGCTAATACCTCCCAGACGGTCTGGTCCATCTGGTCTGGGATAAGGCCTGGGGCATGCTTTCTCTTCTTTTTCTTTTTCTCCTAAAATTACCCAAGGGCAGTGCCCGGTCCAGCTGACAACAGCTGCCTCCTGGGCTCCGCTCAGCCAGGGTCCCACCTCTTTGTCCAGTTGGCCCTGCCAGTCACTCCATTCCTCAGCTTCATCTCTGGGTGGAGTGACAGTCACCAGAAGCTCAGAATGGCTTTCTCATTTTGACTAGACACTATGCCTCTTGCCATTTCTTCTTCTCACTTCTGTGCTGAAACAGCCCCCCCAACTCCTGTCTCCTCCGCCACCTCGAGTATGTGACCACACGCACCCTGTCATCACTCGTGCTCAGTGTGTGTAGGCAACAGCCCTTGAGTCTGATCCTGCACTAACTTGACAAGTATATTTCCGGGCCAAGAAAATCTGCCTTCGTTTCGTCCCTTGTGATTATCCCAGGGATTCCGAGCTGGTAACGTTGACTTCCTACTCTGTAATTAAGAAATTGAAGGGCTGGCAACAATACAAAGTTTGCTTGTTTGTATGTTTATACATGCCTGAATTTTAATTACTATATTTGTAGCCTTTGGACTGGCCCTGGAAATAAGGAGTTTAAATTGTAAATTCTGGTGCTCTCCAGACGTCCCCAGGAAGTGTCCGGGAGCTCCCTTCAGAATATAAACAACTGAGGAGTTTCTTCAGCTATAATCTTACTGTGTTTTTGTTGTTATTGCAGATTAGTTCCTGGTCCTTTCATTGGCTGAATTGAACTTAAAGCGTGCTGGGTCTTGTTTTAGCTCTGCCCTCCAAATCAAACCTGGGCTGCTGTGTTGACATACCGTGTCCTGTTGGCTTCCGAAGAGAATTGCTGGATGTAGGCTAGAAAAACAGAACACTGGTGTTCACTGTACCTGTCGAGGAGAGGCTCTTTTCCCTTTGTTTTCTATCCTAACGTAATAATATACTACATTTCGGGCCAAAGCTTGACATTAAAGATAACAAAAAGCCCTTAGAGTTTTACATTTGGAAACTCACGCCCGAGTCTCTGGGGTGGGTTTTGGGGGCAGGGAATGGAAGAAATGCTGTGGCCGCTTCTTTGCTTCTCTAAACCCTGGTTTTGTCATCTGTAAAATGGGGTAATGTTCGCTGTCTTGCAGGATTGCTGGGACAGTTCAATGAGATAAGGATTATTTGTAAAGTAACTTGGCATGTAGTGGGATTAAAAAAATGGAAACTGTTATTGTTTACATCCCCAAATAACAATGTGTGAGTCCATAGCCAAAACCACCACGTAGGTGCCTATCCTGTACATCAGAGGCACTTTTGCCTAGAAGTGCAAAGCTCCAAATATTAAGTAGAGTTTTAAAGCCCAAGCAGCAAAACAACAGCAAGGGAGCATGGATGTTGCTGTGACTTTTTATCAGCTTCTGGAAGACACCCGATCTCCTTCTCACCTCAGGATCTTTGTTTCCTTTCCCTCCAGCCTGGAAAGCTCTTACTCAAGCTGCTCCCATGGCGGGCTCCTTATCCGTCGGTTATCAGCTTAGTATCACCTCTGGAGAGGGGCCCTCCATGGCACGGTGGCTGAACGAGGTGCTCCCTTCCCTAGGCCCTGTTGCAGCGCCTGGCTGTTTCCTTCCAAGGCGTGTTTGCACCCCGAACGGCTCTACTTTTGTGCTTACTGGTCTGCCGACCGCCCCTGTGAGGTGCTGCGGGGCCGAGGATCGCATCTGTCTCCTGGAGCACCGTCTGTCTCCTGGAGCACCTGCTGCCTCGTACCTATCTGATGGCCAATAAACACTCATGGAAACCCTCAATTAGTAAACAGGGTTCTGAATGTCACAGACGGAGGAGGAAAGCCAGCCTCCTAAGAGTCGCTCCAGGGCCCTTGCCAGCATGTTCACTCACACTCCACCCACTTGATCCAGGCCCGGTGGGATCCACTCCAGACTCATTCTCTGGGCTCCTGCAGCTCCTTTGCCATGTATTCCTCTCTTCCCTTGGCCAACCCTGCACTTCCCCACTTGAATCATACTAAAATTTGATCCTAGAACTGGCTGGTGGTCAGGAGAGAAGTGGAGGCAAATTCTGAGTGGGGTCAGCATTGTTTTGTAAGATAACCCGGCTCATTTGAAGCTTCTGTATAGTTTACAAGCAAGAGAAGTTCTCTCTTCCGGAGGTCCAGAGCGTTTAGGGGAACCCAGGTGAGTCAGGCCATCAAGTGTCTAGCAGGTGTCTGTGCTCCAAGTCACCCAGTCTCTCATGGCTACGAGGGCCCTGATACTGCCAGGCTGAGAATTCACCTCCTCCAAGTCCTGCCACTCTTAACTAAGGCTCATGTCTGCCCTTTAGTTCCGTCATCCCTGTGGTCACCAGTGACGAGGGTCTCTTTAAAAGCTGCCCATGAGGCCCTGACTCTCATGTTTGGGTTTCAGTTGGAGCATAATAGCTGCGTTCCTGTCTTCTGCACCGCTCAGTACATCAGTGGTGCCTTCAGTTTCACAGTCTTTGAAGTGGCTCTTTCTCCGATACTCACAGGTGCCGGTCACCGTGCAGGGGTTCATGCATTCCCTTTGACCTGTGTCCTGCCTTGGTTCAGGACAAGCCCGGGGAGGAGCCAGCTGCCGAGTGAGCAGCTGCAGGCTCTCATCCTTGCCCTCAGATTCACAGGACTACTGCTATCAACTGTCCTAGTTATGCTTGTAGGAAATTTGATGGAGGGGGTGCCTGGCGGCTCAGTTGGTAAAGTGTCTGCCTTCGGCTCAGGTCATGATCTCAGGGTCCTGGGGTTAGGTTCGAGCCCCACGTCAGGCTCCCTGCTCAGCGGGGAGTCTGCTTCTCCCTCTCCCTCTGCCCCTCCCCATACTCATTTTCTCTCTCAATAAATAAATAAAACCTTAAAAAAAATTGACAAAGTTCCCTAGTACAGAAGGTAAGTTAAAAACAGAAATCAAATTTTGGTGCCCCCCAAACCCAATTAAAATGACTGAATTTTTAAAATTTTTATTTTTTTTAGGTGGGCGGGGGGAGAAGGAGAGAGAGTGAATCTTAAGCAGGCTCCATACCCAGGCTGGACACAGGGCTCCATTTCACAACCCTGCGATCATGACCTGACCCAAAAACAATGACTGAACTTTTAAAAGGCCTCAAAGAGGGGAAGTGGGGAGGAGAAGCAACAGGAACCAGACTGGAAACTTGAGAGATGGTGGATGGGTTGTAAAAGACTTAGCAGGTCTCCCTCAACCAAATCCCTTTGCTGGAAGCAGCAAAGCCAAGGGGTGACTTGTTTGATGCTGAAAATCCTCAAAGTCCCAGGAATTGGCAGCCTCAGATTCTCCAGGAAATGAGGTGAAGAAGAGAGACTGGAAATGATGATCCGTTGAAAATTTGTTGAAGAATCAGACGGCCAGATCCCTTTTGACCTCTGAGAAGCTGCATCACTGCTCCCCTTTCATTGGAGATACATTCTCAGGAGGGAGTAATATGGGTTTCTGGCTGTGGGACCCCTGACAGAGTCGAACTTGGTGCAACCTTATGGAAACAGTGAGCCCGTGTGCACGAGGAGCCGTCTCTGCTCACCCACCCTGTTCTCCCCAGCTCCGGGAGCTAGAAGCTGCCACTCTACTCTTCAGAGTACTGGACTCTTGCAGTCTTATCTGACGAGCCCAGGAGGGAAAAACAGCAGTGACATCAGAGGTTCTGTAACTGAACTGCCCAGCCTGATCTCTGTACAGCGACTATGAGCACCTCACCAAAACAAGAGATGAG
Source organism: Canis lupus dingo (assembly GCF_003254725.2). Classification (NCBI taxonomy): domain Eukaryota; kingdom Metazoa; phylum Chordata; class Mammalia; order Carnivora; family Canidae; genus Canis; species Canis lupus. The sequence goes on along the minus strand of NC_064268.1, from coordinate 36,802,784 downwards.
ACCCAGGAAATGGAAGGCCAGGGGAGCAAAGAAAGTCAGTCCAGGAGGAGGCTGAAGGCAACGTCCCAGGACAGCAGCTATGGACCGGGCATGATGACCAACACAGGAGCTGTCAGAAGAATCCAAAAGATATTTCATCTGCAAGATGAAATCAATACATCTTAAGATTTAGAGAACTGGTAAAAAGAAAAATTGGGGTTTAAATTGTGATAAGTACCTGGAAAATTAAACCAATGATAAAGCAAGACAGTTTGCTGCAGAGCAAGTAAAAAGCTGTTCCAGAAAGAAAAATCAACCACAGTTTTCTACATGGCTCAGGTGTGAGTGGTTTTCCATAGTCATGTTCATGTCAACATATTGATTGATATAATCGAAAGGAAATTTGCTGTGACCATATCATGAGGAGGTAAAAAAGTGAAGGTGTGGTAGGAGCAGTCGTCTCATAGTGGGAGGTCAGAGGGTGATCCCCAAAACTACAGATCCAGAAATATCAGTCAATGCACGTTCTTTAAAGGTGTGGAAATAGATGCCCACATGCCCAGTAAATGAAATAAAAATGATTGTTGTGAGGGAAAAGAGAGGTATTTAAGACATGCTTTTCAGGATGCCTGGGTGGTTCAGTCGGTGAAGCGTCTGCCTTGGCTCAGGTCATGATCCCAGGGTCCTGGGATCAAGTCCCACACCGGGCTCCCTGCTCTGTGGGGAGTCTGCTTCTCCTTCTACCCCTGCTTGTGCCCTCTCTCACTAGCTTCCTCTCCCTTTCAAATAAATACAATTAATTTATTTTAATTTAATTTTTAAAAAGACTGATGTTTCCTTAGTAAACCATAAGAAAATATTTGACTTTTTTTTCTAAAGGTTTTATTTATTTATTCATGAGAGACACAGAGAGAGAGAGGCAGAGACACAGGCAGAGGGAGAAGCAGGCTCCCTGAAGGGAGCCCGACGTGGGACTCGATCCCAGGACCCTGGGGTCATGCCCTGAGCTGAAGGCAGACACGCAACCACTGAGCCACCCAGGTGCCTCAGTATTTGACATTTTAAAGTGTATGCTTTTTAAAAGTTTGATACAAACAAATTCTAATATTCCACACCCATTAGGATGGCTATCATTAAAACAAAACAAAACAAAAAAACCTAGGAAATAAATAGTGTTGACGAGGACATGGAGAAAGTGGAACCCTTGTGCACTGCTGATGGGAATGTAAAATGTTAGTCACTGTGGAAGTTTGGGGTTCTCAAAAAGTTAAACATAGAGATACCATATGATCCATCGATTACATTTCTAGGGATAAGCCCTAGAACTGAAAAGCAAGGACTCAAGTGGAAACTTGTACACCGATGTATAGCAGCAATACTCATAATAGCCAAAAGGTAGAAACAAACCAAATATTCATCAACAGATGAATGGATAAATGTGTACAAAAAGTGGAATATTATTTAGCCTTAGATGGGAATGAAAATCAGAAATACGCTACAACATGGATGAACCTTGAAAACACTATGAGATATACCAGACACAAAGGCCAAGTATTGTATGACTCCACATATAATGCACCTAGAATAGGCAAATTCCTAGAGATGGAAAGGAGAAGAATAAAGTTTACCAGGGGCTATAGGGAAGGCTGGATGGGGAGCTATTGTTTATATATAATTATATATAATACATATATTGTTTATATATAAGAAGGATATATGGTTTTAATGGGAGATGATGGAAAGGCTCTGAAAGAGAGAGTAATGATGATTGTACAACATCAGAATGTACTTAATGCTACTGAATTTTTTTAAAGGTTTTATTTATTTGAGAGAGGGGGAGAGAGAGAGAGAGAGAGAGAGAGAGAGAGCATGAGCAGACAGAGGAGCAGAAGCAGAGAGAAAAGCAGACTCCCAGGATCCTGAGGTCATGACCTGAGCCGAAGGCAGATGCCTCACTGACTGAGCCACCCAGGAACCTTGAGGATTTAAAGATATCAGGAAGGAAGATTATAGGCTACAGAGGAGAACTCTGGGAAAGGGAGTTTAATAATAAAAGAAACATGAATTGTTTTAGAGACACCATGACTTGAAAATATGGGAAATGTGTCAGCCAGAAGATGAGGACAGACATGGAAGACGTACCTTGCTTTCAAGATGTCGAATGTCCAAGACAGAAAATACCTCCATCCAGAACAAGGGAGCTGCTCAGCCTGCAGTAAGGAAGCCAGCTCTAGAATCATTTAATCATGGAACCGCCTGGAGGACTTGGGGTCTGATGCCTTTTATCTCAAAGGAGCTGGAAGAAATAGGGCTAAATTAAATGTCGAAGTCAGGATGAATTCGGCAAACTGAAACTGAGAGTCATACCTATAAAATTCCGAGTACCTGTGAATTTTCACCAAGCTAAAGTGAAAAATTAGATAATGTTTGTAACTATCTGTGCTTTATACATTGCCATGGAGTATGGTATATTGTGGATTCTGGGCTAGACCATGAAGGCTACCAGGCTGACAACATTGGGAAGAAGGGAAGGTTGGAGAGAAAGGGACATGGGAAGTCCTAAAATTTGGGGATCTTTGGTTATTTGCTGGGGTTTGCATGAAGTAATGAGCACCGGTGCTTAGAGCATGAGCTTCAGGGAGTTACTAGCACTGAGCACCAGGTAGGTGCCCACAGCAGGAGCTCACGGAGGGTTTCCACCCTGACACAACTGAAGGACAATAATTTTCGTGCTCAGAATAGCTTTCCTTCTGCACTTAACAGGGGTCTTTTATGGAAGAACACTCTGAGGGAGAGGTGAAAGAGAACAGATTATATGCTGGATGTTTGGAAGAACTCCAGCCAACATCCCACCAAGCTTTATGAAGGTGCAATACCGCCATCCTCCATTCCAGCGGTAGAGTGTTACCTAAGGGGTGAGAGCGGCTTGAGCTACTATGCCAGGGGATTATCATCGCCAAGGGATTATCATCAGTGTCTTTATTTCATCATATCCCCAGGGATCCTGGGAAGGACATCATGGGCACCAGCCTTTGCCCAGGGCGCTAGGAAATGGCTTTGTGGGCGGCCTGGACACTGGACTCCCCGATGAGGAAAGTCAAGATCTCAGGGTGTGTTGTCAGTCTAGACAGCTCTGAAAGAGCGAGTGCAAGAAGACACACATTCTGCTCAGCAAACCCTAGAATAATGAGATGAAGAGAAAAAAAAAATGAGATGAAGGGGCGTGCCTATGCATTTGAAATAAATTTTTGAGTAAATAAAATGAGAGAGCAGTAAATTTGGGAAACTCCTGACTCCAAACAGCAGTATAGGAGGAAAGTAGATACAAGTCTATATTTATTTAGTGCAGACTATGTAATAAATGCTGGGAATAAAGTCAGTCCCTCCTCTCATGAGGCTTATTGTCTAAATGGGAAGATAAAGGTGAAATAATCCCCAGAGTAATTAGCTCTGTTGTGGGAAATTAGAAAACAAAATTAAAAGAACATGGTAATATGAAAAAAAGTCCTTTAAAAATGTAACAGCAGGGGAGAGCCCGGGTGGCTCAGCAGTTTAGCGCCGCCCTCAGGCCAGGATGTGATCCTGGAACCCCGGGATCCAGTCCCATGTCGGGCTCCCTGCATGGAGCCTGCTTCTCCCTCTGCCTGTGTCTCTGCCTCTCTCTCTCTCTCTGTCTCTCATGAATAAATAAATAAAAACTTAAAAAAAAAAAGTAACAATATTCTAGATGCATTAACATCGATTCAGAAGGTGCCTGGATGGCTCAGTGGGTTAAGCATCTGACTCTTGGTAATCGACTCAGTTGATGACCTCAGGGTCCTGTGATTGAGCCCCGCACGGGGCCCCACACTCCACAGGGGCCTGTTTGAGATTCTTTCTCTCGCTCTGCCTCTTCTCCTCCCCTGGCACACTCTCCCTCTCAAAAAAAAAAAAAAATGTTTAAAAACATTTTAAAAATTAGAGACAGAGAGCAGGTGTGAGCAGAGCAGCTGCGGGGGGCAAAGAGAACCTTAGGTAGGCCCCAGGCCCAGCTGAGAGCCTGACCTCCGGACCCGAGATAATGACCTGAGCTGAAATCAAGAGTCAGCCACGTAAACAACTGAGCCCCCAGGCACCCCTCCATATTAGAGATTTTAATGTCTCCAGTTTTCTCTCCCCATTTTTTTCCAGGTTTGCTAGAAGTCAGATGGGTATGAACTTTTCAGATTAAAAAAATATTTCAATATAGATCGATCACGTATTATGGCTCCTTCTTCCCTGAAAATGGTGATTATCAAGCAGGGAATTTAGGTCAAAGGAGTTAAAAAAACATGCATTACATTCAGGAACAAAACTGTTTTTCCAATTTCAAGGTTTCGTCGTAAGCATTTAAATACAGTTAATGACAAGTCAACACCATCTGCAAAACCAAAGATGCTGCTTACTTGGCTAGGCGCAATCAATATTTGTTTACTGTTGTTAGCCTCTCTGCATGTACCCGGGTGCTTCATTTCTTACAAGAAATCTATGTCTGTAACGAAAAAAATGACTGTGAGATGGTTTTATTTAAATCAGCCTTTTCTAGTTATTGAACATTTCACATGAATAAATTCATCTTTATGCACATGATGGCCTATCTGAAATAGCTTCCCAATTCTTTAAAATGTCACAGGCACTTCATAGCATAAAAATACTAAAAGCGTTTTACTCTCACATGGTTTATTAGCAGAATAGGAAAATTAATCTTATCCTAACCAAAAGCAGAAATATAATTAGCTGAATCAAGGAAAGTGTGACATTTGCCCGTGAACTCTTTCTTCCAATAATATATCTATTTTGGGAAATCGTAAGACAGGAGTAAGACAAAAATATGAGAACATGTTAGGCATCTCTAACTAGTTATTGTCAAGTATTAGGAAATGAATGTGGTTCTTATCTGTGACTTTTTTCCTGGTCTCTATGAAGAGAAATAAATGAAATAAAAAGCTCAGTTATTAATAGCAACCGTCTGGGGGTGTCACTCATGGTGGGTAGTCAGGTGAGAGACTGAGTGTACCTGGTTCTCCCTCGGGTTCTCACACTGAGAATATTTACCGAGTTAATCACATTGGAGAGCCTGACTCTATTGAACACTGACCTGCTTTCAGACAGAGCTAAAGACATTCTCCACCATGGAGGGAGCTGTTGCACAAGATTTCATAAAATGTTGGGGGGACAGTGTTGAGCGTCTGACATTTGTCTTGTGTTCAGCTTCGTGTGTGTGCCTGGGTGCATGCAGAACATGGAAAATCTGGGTTCAAGGAAAAGGTACTGATGCTGTCTACAGTGCTTATTTCTGCGGACTCAGATGATCTTCAATATGTTCCTCATCATTTTCTGGATTTTTTTTTGCAGTCAGCATACCTTACTTCATAATTAGGGGAAGAAAAGAACTTTCCCCCAAAATGACTGAGCATTTCATATGAGCACAGTACTACACTAAGTAATTTGTGAAAATAAAAAGAACAGACTTCCTTCCATCTGAAGCCTTCAATATGATGTCAATCAAGTGATATCCTATGTGATAATCTTTTTATTGCCTGTTATGTGTCAGATAACTCAATTTCCTTTATGGACTCTATCTCCTTTAATGCAATCACACAGAAAATGTGTCCGTTCACTTGATGGTATATTATTCAGTAATTTCAAATGCTGTTGTTGAGGGACATAAGGATACAGATTTTCTAATAGTAAAACATAAACAGGCAGAAAAAAGGCATGCGTAAAGAGTACACAGGAGACAGTCTAGATTGTGATAATTCCTTCCTGCCATTAACTTTTAATGATTTTGATATATTTGACAGCCAAAGAACAATTTTGTCCTGACTTTGGGGGTACCGGTACGCAGGATGACGGACATTCTGTGAAAACAGAGGCCAGCGTGAGATGGGCAGCTGGAGGAGGGTCCAAAAAGCAGCCGCACGGGGCTCCCTGAGTACTTCAGAGGAAGGGGGACAGACGATGTTTGAGGAAGAGAAGGGGCTTGTGCAACAGCAGTTAGAACTGGGCCGCTTGTGAGACAGGGCAGCACCAGCTTGCTTATACGGTGGGTGCAGAGATCAAGTGAAATGGTCCACCCAGTGTCTTGTCTGGGAGGGAGACGCATAGGAAATATTAGCCATCGTGATGATGGTGACAGTGAGAAGAGGGAGGAGAGGGACTCAGGACAGAGTCCAAAACAGCAGGCAGCAAACCTGGTCAACAGTCTGCTTCCTTGGGCAGCCCCGGTGGCTCAGCGGTTGGGCACCGCCTTCAGTCCAGGGTGTGATCCTGGAGACCGGGGATCGAGTCCTGTGTCGGGCTCCCTGCGTGGAGCCTGCTTCTCCCTCTGCCTGTGTCTCTGCCTCTCTCTCTCTTTCTCTCTCTCTCTGTCTCTATGAATAAATAAATAAAAAATATTTTAAAAAAACAACAACAGTCGGCTTCCTTGAATGGAAATGAGAGTGCCGCATAAGGCCTTCGGTGCTCTGCACATCGGAAACCAGGGGGGAGTGCCCTGAGCAAGAGCAGTAGCTGATGCGTAGGGGAAGTAAGGAGAGCAGCTTGGGACATTCAGGATTAACCATCTCTGTGGGGTATTTATCAAATAGTAGTAAATAGCTGTGAAACCTTGCCATTGGTAGTGACGTGGACGCAGCTGGAAAGGAGTATGCCAAGGGAGATAAGCCAGCCAGAGAGAGACAGATACCACATGATTTCACTCATACGTGGACTTTAAGAAACAAAGCAAATGAACCTAGGGGGCAAAAGAGAGAGGCAAAGCAAGACGCAGACTCGCCTAGGAGAGCAAACTGATGGTCACCAGAGGGAGGGGGTGGGGGTTGGTCTGCTGTGATGAGCACCGCGGGTGTACGGATGTGCAGAGTTTTACTAGGCCCTACACCTGACGCTCATATTCCGTTGTATGTTAACTCACTGAAATTGGAATAAAATTGTTTTTTCAAAGATTTTATTTATTTATTCATGAGAGACACACAGAGAGGCAGAGAGAGAAGCAGACTCCGTGCAGGGAGCCGGACGTGGGACTCGATCCCAGGTCTCCAGGATCACGCCCTGGGCCAAGGCAGACGCTCAACCGCTGGGCCACTCAGGTGTCCCTAAAATTTTTTTAAAACATACAATGCTAGGAGAAAGAAGCCAGACACAAAAGATGACACGTGATCCCATGTTTGTAAATTCTTGAAAGGCAAATTCTAGAAAAAGCAAAAGTACAAGGATAGAAAGCAGATCAGTGGTTGCCTGGGGGCGGGGGGGGGGTGAGCAGCACAGGGGAACCGACTTTTTTTTTTAATTTTTATTTATTTATTTTTTAAATTTTTATTTATTTATGATAGTCAGAGAGAGAGAGGCAGAGACACAGGCAGAGGGAGAAGCAGGCTCCATGCACCGGGAGCCCGACGTGGGATTCGATCCCGGGTCTCCAGGATCGCGCCCTGGGCCAAAGGCAGGCGCCAAACCACTGCGCCACCCAGGGATCCCGGGAACCGACTTTTTAAGAAGAAAAGTTCTGGGCAGCCCCGGTGGCTCGTTGGTTTAGCGCCTGCCTTGGGCCCAGGGCGCGATCCTGGAGTCCCGGGATCGAGTCCCACGTCGGGCTCCCTGCGTGGGGCCTGCTTCTCCCTCTGCCTGGGTCTCTGCCTCTCCCCCTCTCTCTCTCTCTCTCTCTCTATGTCTATCACGAATAAATAAATAAAATCTTTAAAAAAAAAAGTGCAGTTGGGAGGGAAGACAAGCCTTGCTGCTGGATTGGGCGTGGGCAGAGGGAGTCAGGAAGTGGAAATCCAGGAGGGCTTCTAGGGGGGTGTGTGCGGGGTCAGCATGGACCGGGCCGGGTCAGCGAGACGAGCAGCGTGATGGAGGGTGTGTGCCGGCCTTCGAGGCCCCCAGCGGATGGGCGCGGAGGCCTCAGGAAGGCAGCAGGCCAGGGCGGCCTCCGCAGAGGGCGGCGAGGAGACCCGCCCCGGGGGCCGCCCCGGGTGCTCACGGGAGCCTAAGGCCCTGGGCGGGGTGGGGTCACGGCGCGGCCCGACGTGCGCACACCGGAAGTGGCCGTCCCGGACGCGAGCGTAGCCGCCGAGGGCTCCCCGCGGGACGTCTCCTGGGCAGCCGGCGCTGCCCTCCGGAGGCCGAGGTGGGCGCGCGGCCGCGGAGGGCGGGAGAGCCACAGACGCGTGTGTGGGTCCTGAGGGTGGACGCGACGTCGGCCTGGCGGTGGCGGTGGCGGTGGCGGCGTCGCGGGAGGCGTTCGCTGGGGGAGGGGCGGCTGACCTCCCGGGCCGCCGCCTCAGCGCCTCACGGGCCGCCTCACGGAGCAGTGACGCGCCCACGGCCGCCCTGCCCCTGCCCCTGCCCCTGCCCCGGCCCGGCTCGGGTCGCCGCTCACCTGCTCCCGCTCCGGCCGCGGCGTCCGCTCCCCAGCGCTCCACGTGCGTGCGGCCCGCGCGGCGACCCCCGGGGCCTCCTCCGCGCCGCCCCCCCTCACCGGCCGCCCGCGGAGCCCACGCCGCGCCCCGAGGACGGCCGAGCGGATCACGTGGTCGCCCTGGCCGTCGGGGCGGGAGGCCCCGTGCGCCTCCTCGCCGAGGGGCCCCGCCCCCGCGCAGCCGCTGCTCCGGGAGCCCCCTGAGCGCCTTGCGGTGCGGCTCGCCGGCTGTGCGGCTGCTTAGGAAGAAACATTTGCGCAGATCCGCCTGTTCTTTTTATAATTATTATTTTTATTCATGAGAGACACAGGCAGAGCAGGGAGCCCGACGCGGGACTCGATTCCGGGCCCCGGGGTCTCGCCCTGGGCGGAAGGCGGCGCTAACCACCGAGCCACCGGGGCTGCCCTCCTCTGCCTATTTTTAAATTTGATCGCTTGTTTGCTTTTTTTCTGTTTCTTTTATTTATTTATTTCTCTCTCTCTTTTTTTTTTTTTTTTTTTTGCCATCGAGTTGTATGGGGTCTTTATATATTTTATAAATGACCCTCCCCCCTTTATCGGACGCACGGCCTGCAAATATTTTTCTCCCATTTGGTAGGTTGCCTTCTCATCTTCTTCTTTTTTTTTTAATTTAATTTATTTATTTATGATAGTCACACAGAGAGAGAGAGAGAGAGGCAGAGACACAGGCAGAGGGAGGAGCAGGCTCCATGCACCAGGAGCCTGACGTGGGATTCGATCCCGGGTCTCCAGGATCACGCCCTGGGCCAAAGGCAGGTGCCAAACCGCTGCGCCACCCAGGGATCCCCCCATCTCTTGCTTCTGTTGCCTTGGCTTTTGGTGTCAGATTCAAAAAGTCGTTTCCAAGATTGAGGTTGTGTTGTGCCCAAGATTGGGAATCCGAGAAAGCACCGAGGAGCCGACACCGATGCAAGTACATGAGGGTTTATTTACAAGCTCGAGCTTGGGTCCAAGTATACCCGACGCAGCAGGGCAGGGACTTGGACCCTCTGTTATAGGGGCCAGTGGCCAAGGAGATCGTGACATACGCAGAGAGTTGCACAGTCATGTTGGTCCACACGCAGGTGGCCGATTGAATTACCATTCACCCTATAGTGACCATTTGAACCAGCCTATTATTCTGGTTAGAATTGGCACGCAGGTTTGGCGGCAAAAGAGGGGTTTTCATTCCTTGGCGGTTAAAGGTCAGAGGTCCCGCATTCCTATGTGTGCTGGTTTCTGATAAGGGTGTGCTTAATAGCTAAACTAGGGTGAGGGAGTGCCTTGAACAATAGGCAGGTCGTGTGTTGGGGGGGGTTTACATGAGATGGGTGTAACACAAAATGGAGTTAGTCCTGCTCTGCTTGTCCAGGGGTAGGGGATTTTTGTTAGATTTCCTGGGTCCCACAGTTGGTGTCACCACCCATGTTTTCCTCTCGGAGTTTCCCGGTTTCAGGCCTCAGGCTCGAATCTTTAATCCAGTCTGAGTGTACCTCGTGGGTGGTGTAAGACACAGGCTCAGTTTCACCCTTCTGCGTGTGGCTGCCCACTTTTCCCAACACCGTTTGTTGAAGAGACTGTCGGCTCCCCATCGTTTGTCCTTGGCTACTTGGTTGTGAATTAATTGACCATATGAGCGTGGCTTTGTTTCCAGGCTCTCTATTCTGTTCCATCGGTCTCTGTGTCTGGTTTTATGCCAACACCACGCTGTTCTGGTGACTAGAGCTTGGAGATACAGTTTGAAATCAAGAAGTGTGATTTCTCCAGCTTTCCTTCTTTCCCAAGATTGCCATGGCTACTGGGGGCCTTTTGTGGTTCCAGACAAATGTTGGGACTGTTTGTTCTCTCTCTGTGAAACATGCCAGGGAAATTTTGATAGGGATTGCATGCAATGTACAGATGGCTTTGGGTAGTATAGACATCGTAACAAAACTGATTCTTCCAATCCATGAGCATGGACTGTCTTCCCGTTTATTTGTGTGGTATAACTTTTAAATTTAATTACCTTTTTTTAATTGGTGTTCAACTTGTCAACATATAGAATAACACCCAGTGCTCATCCCATCAAGTTAACTTTAATTACTAATTAATCTTTAATGACCCTGTTTCCAAATAAGATCACATCCTGAAATATCAGGGGTTAGGACTTGAACATCTCTCTCTCTCTCTCTTTTTTTTTTCCTTTGGTGGAAGGTACATAATTCAACCCAAATAGGGGCTGTGCAGATAGAGTATAAAATCTTAAGTATCCCTCTTGAAATCTTTAATGCACAGTCCCCACTTTTTTCAATCCTAACATTCCAAGAAAAATTTCCTGATAGCAAAGTTCTTTCCTCAGGCTTTCTCAGTACCAGATGTTAAGTCCTCTAGAGAATCTGCAAATGGCAGAGGAAGAATGCAGAGAGAACACAGTTCTCAAGTGCAGCTAGCTTCTACTCCAAAATAAAGCAACGTCAGAATTTTTTTCAAGCTCTGTAATTTCAAAATGTCAACAAACACTGTTCAAAGTGTTGGAATCTGTTTCCCCCTTTTTTTTTTTTTTCCATTCTGGAAGTTGAGCTATAAAATCAAATACTAATTACATAAAACATTATACTCTGTTAATAAATAAATTAATCTCTGTTTTGTGAGCAGTTTTGTGACCTCATATGATGCAAAGGCAATATTAACTTAAGTGGCATTTCAAATGAACACAGAAAAGATGGGTTACTTAATAAATGAACAGGGATATTTGGCTAACCATTTGAGACAAAATAAAGTTAGAGGCCTACTTCATAAATTAAACTTACATATAATTGAATTACAGATCAATTTTTAAACTTAGATAAAATCAATCATAAAATGAGAAAATGTAAGTGAATATTTTTATTTTTTTCACATTTGTTACAAAAAATATATAGACAAGTAGAGAGGCTAGCATCATAAACACTTCACGATCACCTTTAAAAAATAACAGTAACCATTTTGGCATATTTAGTTTGTAAATTTAGAGTATTTTAAAACACATTATGGACATCATGACATTTTACCCCTAAATACTTCAGTAGCCATCCCTGAAAAATCAAAATATTTCCTAAAATTCACAACTTAATGATCACACTTTACAAAACTAACAGTTATTCCTTAATAATGTTTCATTTTCAAATAATATTCAACTTTCCTCAGTTGTCCCAAACAAGTCCTTTAGAGCTGGTCTATTCATATATTTTAAAAGATTTTATTTATTTATTTATTTTTTATTTATTTGAGAAAGAGAGAGAGAGAGCACAAGCAGGGGGAGAGGCAGAGGGAGTGGGAGAAGCAGACGCCCCACTGAGCAGGGAATCCACCATGGGGCTCTGAGATCATGACCTGAACTGAAGGCAGACACCCAACTGACTGAGCCATCCAGGTACCACAGAGCTGGTCTAATCAAACCAGGAAGTGTGCGTGTTCATACATCACAAGTCCAATTTTCAACATAAATGTATTTGTGGATATCTTTGTAAGTTTTAAGATTATGTTTATAACTTATAGGGCAGCCTGGGTGGCTCAGTGGTTTAGCGCCGCCTTCAGCCCAGGGCATGATCCTGGAGACCTGGGAGCAAGTCCCACGTCGGGCTCCCTGCATGGAGCCTGCTTCTCCCTCTGCCTGTGTCTCTGCTTCCCTCTCTCTCCCTCTGTGTGTCTCATGAATAAATAAATAAAATTTTTAAAAAAACTTACAATTATACTTAAAATGAGCCAAAGAGAGAAATTTACCTCATTATATTTCAGGCATTCTGAGATTGGTTTTATCAAAATATCCCTTAGCATTTATTTTTTATTACTTTTCATTTTTCATTGCTCAGATGCACTTGAATAAAATGAGAAAATCAGAACTAATTTGGTTTGGAGGATTTGATTTCAGAAACTCCCTTTTTCTTCACATTTTTTTTTTTCGTATTCAGTTTATTTGAGAAAATATAAGTGGATATTGACTGTATTTTGGGATTGGGAAGTTATACTAATTACAATTGCAAAAGATATAATCTATAAAAAGAGATATGAGTCAGTTTAAATACATAAAATCTAAAACTTATTTGTATATATATACATACATAAAAAGGATAACAACATGAGGAAAAAAGGTGTGTACTGTATATAACAGATGTTTATATTTTTCATATAAAAACAAATTGCTAACATATTCATTCTTCAATAGAAAAGACAGCAGAATTTTATTTTATTTCAAGATTTTGTTTAAATTTAACATTTAGTGTAATATTAGTTTCAGAAATAGAATTTAGTGATTCATCACTTGTATATAACACCCAGTGCTCCTCACAACAGGTGCCCTCCTTCATGCCCATCACTCAGTTACCCCACCCCACCACCAACCTCCCCTCCAGCACCCCTCAGTTTGGTTCCTAGAGTTAAGAGCCTCTCAGTTTGAGACAGCAGAATTTTGAAAGGCAATCCACAGGAGAAATACAGCAATTAAACATATGAGAAGATGCTTGTTTTCATTTAAAAGAAAAACCAGTTAAATAGGATCCCTAAAACCTCATCAGTTCTAACACACTATGATTCTGAATATAGAAGATTCAGTTGGCACATTTTTTGCATATATTTGCCCTTGAATTCACCTTCCAGCACAAAACATTTTAATCTCTAATACAAAGTCACTTATATCTCATTTATCATATCGCTGATAAAAAAAATCTGGATCTTTAAAAAACCAACTTTATTAGGATCTTTTGGTTGCATAAGCTGGAATCCCAACTCAAACTTGCTTAAGAAAAAAAAAAAAATCAGCAGATGTCTACCACCTCCACACATTCCTACATCCTCAGTCTCCCTGTGTTTTGAAAATTCAAATGAGCTTTCTTCAAAATATAAGGGCAAATTGACCTAATTCTTCTCTCCTGCTGAATGGAGGAGAGTTAACTTCTCACACTCACAAGTCGAAAAGCTCTTAAGTAGAAATGACCTGAGAGCCTGCCATGGCCTCCAGGGACTTCCATTTCTGGAAATTTCTAGAAGAAAATCCCATTCCTGGCTAAGCCTCCAGTTGCATCTCTCCAGAGCACCTTAAGAATAGCAACTGCACGTCTAGAATGGCTTGTTTGTCAAGCCTCCAGGTGGTAGGGCGGTGTGGTGGTTATATTTTTGTTTGCCCAGCCCTCTCTTCCTCCTCCTCTTGGATCCCTTGGGCAACCACCCTCTCTCTCTGTGGTCCAGGCAGGCCTGTCAGTCACAGCATGTTCCCTGACCCCCCAACCCCAGCCCTACTTCCCACAAGGGGTTGTGACCCAGGCTGATCCATCACAGTGTTCCTAAGGTTGGATTAATAGATGTCAGAGGAGATGTGCTCTTCCCCGTAAAGGAGGTTAACTTGGGATGAGAAGTTAGCTGCTGGTGGCCAAAGAAAGCCATTTGCCCCAGGAGAAGATAAAGCATAAAAGAGAGCTGGAGGTGATACAGGGGACAGAGAAGAGGTGGCATCAGATGAGCGCATGTAAACAAGAGTCCTGAAGCCATCCTACCCCTACCCTTCCCATATATGTGAGCCAGTAAGTTACATATGTTGCTAATTAGCTTGAGTTGGGTTTCTGTCCTTTAAAACCAAACAGCCCTAACTTATGGTACTTCTTGTTTGCAGGGCAGCTCCCATGGACCTGAGTTGTTCAACCAGTCTTCCTCTTATCTTCTGAGCTACTGTCCTCTACTCTCTTGGGCGTGTGACTCTGTGTGTGTGTGTGTGTGTGTGTGTGTGTGTGACTGTGTGTATGTGTGTGGGGGGAGGTGCTTAAGGGTTATCAAATGGCTTCCATAACAACAAAGAACCTGGTGGGTCGTGTTTTTGTTTTTGTTTTTGTTTTCCAAAAACTCGTTTTTCACTTCCAAGGATGTGGGATATATTTTAAACACACATGCACACACACACACACACACATATCATTTCCATTGGGCCCACTGATCTACGGGTTAACCCCAACACTGAACATTCCTTTCCGTTCTGGTGGTCAATACAGGCATTGCCCCAAACCTAACAGTTTGAGAAAACAAACATCATCTCCTAGTTTCCATGGTCAGGAGTCCAGGAGCCCCCTAGCCGGGTGGTTCTGCCTCAGACTCACGAGGCTGCAGTCACGGTGTCAACCACGACTGTCGTCATCTGCAGGCTTCACTCCAGGGAAGGATTTCCTTCCGAAGCTTGTTCCCATGGCTGTTGGCATGTCTGACTTCCCCAGGGAATCTGAGTTCTTTCGAAAGTACCGTGATCCTGTGCCAAAGGCTAGCCTGACAATCCTAGGATGGGAAGGAGGGTACGTGAGGGAAGGCAGGAAGAGTAGGGGGGAAGGTATTCCAGGCAAAGGAGAAGCACCCCATCAGGCTCCTGTGCCACTACCTGCCTAGAGCTATCTCTAACAGTTTCAAATACGAAAGTGGCCACAAACCCTAACTTTTTCAAATGGCAATCAGGCAGGTCCTGGGAATACAGTTCAGCGGGTCAGAATTCAACCTCAGCCATGAGATTATAGTAGGTGGGAAAACACACAAACATGTGGATTGCTTGAGTTGCAAACCAAACTCATCGGGCCAGCGGTATAAACAAGAAGGTTCGGGGGCTTTTCAATTCCAGAAAAAGCACAGTTCCAGAGGATTGGAAGAGCTAACCTCAGCTCAGCTGCCCACTCCCTTGGTCACCTATGCTCACAGCACCCCTCGGACTCTGGGTGGGCAGAGTCTTGTCCCATCTTCATCTGGGTCCTCCATTCTTTATCCCAAACTGATAGAGCTCTTCTCTGCATTCCTTAAGCAGTATTTAATGTGCATCACGCATTGGGCGCTTAATCAAATATGTTCCGATTAATAATTCTATGTTTCAACAGTTTTAAAGATCACAACGATTAGTTTTTCGTGTGGGAATGCCATTTACAGGCAGTTCCCCGGGTTTAGATGCTTTGAATCCTTCACTTTACGCTAGACCAGTGCTTTTCAACCTTGGCTACCCATTAGCATCACCTAGAAATGTCTTCCCATTCCAGGATTCGACACAGGAATTAAAAGAGAATACTGAACGACTAAGAGTTACTAACTTTTGCTAAATAAAATTTCCTTGGCAGGAAGCCTAGATGGAGAACCATCACTTGAGAATCTTTTAACTGCAAGCATGTGCTGTATACCAAGGGCATCCTTATAACCTGTGAGCTTGTTGGAAATGCAGAATTTCAGGCCCCTGCATCAGAATCTGCATTTTAACAAGGTTCCAACCAGTGATTCACATGCCCGCTAAAGGTTTGGTTTTGTTTTGTGTCCATTTGTTTTATTATGAAATATTCACACGTATAGAAAAGCTTATACGTGTGAATAAACGTCCAGGTGCCTGACATTTTGCCCCGTGTCTTTAGGTGAAGACTACAATGAAAAGAGATGAAACAATCGAGACCCCCGCTCCTGTGTGGTCTTTCTAGTGTCTCTTCATCTGCTTTCCTTCCCGTAAGTGGGGGGGACTGTTCTGAAACCCCCCATCCAGGTTTTTATATCTTCATTGTCTCTTTTCCAGTGGCTCTGTGCTTCTGAACGTTACATCTGCGTTCTCTATAATTACTAATTTGTGTGTTTTTGAACATTCTGTGTTGGGACTATCTATTCTGACAGATGTAGTTCAAACTCATTTATTCAGCTGTAGCGTCATATTCCGTTTGTGAATATACCACACGTTATATAATTTGTCAGGTGTTTAAAATTAATAATCCCCAAATTCAATAGTTTTCCATTTTCACCATTACTGTATTGAAATAAACATGTTTTTCTGAAACAAACATTTTATCCTGGCTTCCCGGTGGACTTGTGAAAGTGTCTATACAGGGCGTGTACCCACAAGTAGATTTCAGCTGGAGCAATTTTGGTAAACTCTACCCCAAAACTATTGTGCAAATAAAGCCACCAAATCCCAACATCCTGACCAATACTTAAGATTGCCCACATTTTTTTCTTATTTATTTATTTATTTATTTATTTATTTATTTATTTATTTATTTATTCATGAGAGACACACAGAGAGAGAGGCAGAGACAGAGGCAGAGGGAGAAGCAGGCTCCATGTGGGGAGCCCGATGTGGGACTCGATCCCAGGACCCGGGGATCACACCCTGAGCCGAAGGCAGACGCTCAACCCCTGAGCCACCAGGTGTCATCCCTCCCCCCACATTTTTTTTTCTGATCTAAAATAAGTGACATATTCATTCACAATTCCCTGACTATAAGTAAGACTGATAACCATTTGTTGGTTTAGTGGTCCTTTAGTTTTGCTTTTCTGCCAAATAATCAAATTTCTTGTCCATTTTTTAGCATATAAGTATTTTAAAGCTAAAAATATTTTCATCTAAGCAGTGATTTTCTGTATTCTACAAGTTTTAATATGTTGCGTCTTCATTTCTATGCAGTTTAAAAGAATGTCTAATAAGGGCGCCTGCCTGGTTCAGTCAGTGGAGCATGTAACTCTTGGTCTCGGGGTTGTGAGTTCAAGCCCCACATTAGGCAAAGAGTTTACTTAAAATATATTTTTAAAAAGAATGTCTAATATTTTTTAAGACTTATTTTCCTTAAGGTACAGAACTTGATGTATGATATACATACCCATTGTGAAATAATCACCACCATCAAGCTAATGAACATATACATTGCATCATATATTTTATTTCTGTGTGTGTGTGTGTGTGTGGTAAGAAAATTCAAGTGTACAACACTGTTGTTAACTGTATTCATATTGCTGTGCATTAGAACTCCAGAATTTGCGGCACCTGGGGGGCTCAGTGGTTGAGCATCTGCCTTTGGCTCAGCGTATGACCCCCAGGGTCCTGGGATCGAGTCTCACATCGGGCTCCCCTCAGGGAGCCTGCTTCTCCCTCTGCCTGTGTCTCTGCCTCTCTCTGTGTCTCTCATGAATAAATAAATAAAATCTTTTTTAAAACTCCAGAATTTATTCATCTTGCAGAACTAAAACTTTGTGCTCCTTGACCAAATCTTCCCATTTCCCCCTCCACCCACTCCCTGGCAACCAGCATTCCACTTTCTGCTTCTGAGAGTTTGAGTATTTTTGATTCCACATATAAGTGAATCACGCAGCATTTGTCTTTCTGTGTCTGGCTTATTTCACTTCGCATGATGTCCTCCAGTTTCACCCATGTTGTCCTGAATGGCAAGATCTCCTTTTTGAAGGCTGAGTAATGTTCCAGTGTCGATACATACCAGTCTCTTCATCCATTCATCTGCTGATGGACATTACTGCTGTTCCATTTTTTGACTATCGGGAATAATGCTACAGTAAACACAGGAGTGCAGACATGCCTTTCAGATACAAATTTAATTTCCTTTAGATATATATACCCAAAAGTGAGATTGCTCAGTCAAATGGCAGTTCTATTTTTAATTTTTTTTCTTAAAGATTTTATTTATTTATTCATTCATAGAGATGCAGAGAGAGAGTAGCAGAGACCCAGGCAGAGGGAGAAGCAGGCTCCATGCAGAGAGCCCGACGTGGGACTTGATCCAGGGTCCCCAGGATCACGCCCTGGGCTGCAGGAGGCGCTAAACCGCTGCGCCACCGGGGCTGCCCTATTTTTTATTTTTTTGAGGAAACTCCATACTGATTTCCATAATATCTGTATCAATTTAAAAACTGCATGAGGGCTCCCTTTTCTCCACACCCTTGCTAACATTTACCTTTACTTTTTTGATGACAGACATTCTAACAGGTGTAAGGTGGTATCTCATTGTGGTTTAGATTTGCATTTCCCTGATGATGAGTGTTATCGAGCACCTTCTCATATACTTATAGGTCATTTGTGTATCTTCTTTGAAAAAAAATGTCTAGTTAGATCCTTTGTTTTTTAATTGATAAAATAAGTGGCTAAATAGACTTTTTTTTTCAAAGAAGATATACAAATGACCAATAAGTGTATGAGAAAGCTCCATGCCCAGCAGAGTTGATGCAGAGCTCGATCTCACAACCCTGACATCATGACCTGAGCAGAAATCAGGAGTCTGACACTTAACCTACTGAGCACCCAGGTGACCCAGCTGTGGGCTTTCCACAGATGTTCTTTATAGTGTTGAGGTACCTATTTTGCACCCATTTTGGTAAAACTCTTACTCATGAATTGATGTTGAACTTTGTCAAATGCTTTTTCTGCATCTGTTGTGATGATCATATGAGTTTTACTTTCATTTTGTTAATGTGCTGTATCGTGTTGATTAATTTCCATTTGTTGAACCATCCCTTGCATCCCAGGGATAAATCCCATGTGGTCATGGCATATGACCCTTTTAGTATGCTGTTGAGTTTGATTTGCTAGAATTTTGTGGAAGATTTCACATTTATGCTCATCAGGGATATTTACCTATCATTTTCTTTGCTTGGGTTGGCTTTGTTTTGTTTGGGTATTTGGATGATGCTGGGCTCATAAAATGAGTTTGGAAATGTTCCCTCTTTTTCCAGTTTTTGGAAAATTTTTGGAAGGATTGATATTAATTCTTCTTTGAATGTTTGATAGAATTCACATGTGAAGCCCCATCTGATTTAGGCCTAGTCTTTATTGGGAGGTTTTTTATTTTTAATGTCCTTATTTGTTATTGGTCTACTCAGGCTTTCTATTTCTTCTTGATGCAGTTTCAGTAGGTTGCATGTTTCTAGGAATTTATCCATTTCTTTCACGTCATCCAATCTGTGGGCATGTAATTGTTCATAATAATTCTTTATGATCCTTTTTATTTCTGAGACATCCGTTGTAATGTCTCACCTTTCATTTGTGATTTTGAGTCTCCTTTCTTTACTTAGTCTAGTTAAGGGTTTGTCAATTTTGTTTATCTTTTCAAAAAACCAACTCTTAGTTTATGTGGATTTTTTTCTATTGTTTTTCAATTCTCTAATTTGTTTCTATCTAATATATATTATTTCCTTCTTTCTGCTAAGTTTGGACTTTGTTTTTCTCTTTCTGATTCATTGAGTTATAAAGTTAGGTTATTCATTTGTAAACTTTCTTTTTTTAAAAGATTTTATTGTATTTATTCATGAGAGACACAGAGATAGAGAAAGGAAGAAATATAGGCAGAGGGAGAAGCAGGCTCCATGCGGGAAGCCCGATGTGGGACTCAATCTTGGGACTCCAGGATCATGTCCTGAGCCAAAGGCAGATGCTCAACCACTGAGTCACCCAGGCGTCCCAACTTTCTATTTTTAAATGTAGGTGCTTATCCCTATATATGTCCCTCTTTGTACTGCCTGTGCTGCAACTCGTAAATTTTGATATGTTGTACTTTCATTTTCATCTCAAGACATCTTTTAAATTACTTTTGATTCTCTCTGATTTTATCCAATTTATAATTGATCCAATTATAAATATATACACACCCAACATCAAAGCATCTAAATGTATAAAGCAAACATTGACAGATCTGAAAGGAAGTTGACAGTAATATAGTAAGAATTCCCTTCAGTCAGTAGAGCATGTGACTCTTGATCGTGGATTCATTTCCCTCCCAAACTTTGAAAAAAATTCATCCATTATTTCTTTAAATAACTTTTTTCTCCTTTCTCCATCTCTCTTCAACTGCTGGGACTGCCATAAAAAAATATGTCTATTCATTTGATGATGTCTCATAAATCTTTTCTCCTCTCATTATTTTTTCTTTATCCTCCTCTTATTGGATAACTTCAAATGATCTGTCTTTGGAGCATCTGGGTGGCTCAGTGGTTGAGCATGGCTCAGGGCACCCCAGGGTCTTGGGATCGAGTTCCATGTTGGGCTCTTTACAGGGAGCCTGCTTCTCCCTCTGCCTGTGTCTCTGCCTCTCTCTCTCTCTCTCTCTCTATCTCTGTCTCTCATGAATAAATAAATAAAATCTTAAAAAAAAACCTCAAATGATCTGTCTCTGAATTTGTAGATTCTTTCTTCTCCTTGACCAAGTCTGTTATTGAAGTTTTGTATTGCATTTTTCATTTTATTCACTATATTCTTCATATCCAGAATTCCCATTTGGTTCTATTTTACATTTTCTATCTCTTTTTCGAACTACTCATTTTGTTCATGTATGGTTTTTCTGATCTTTTTGAGTAGTCTGTATTTTCCTGTGGCTTGCTTAACTTCTTTACAACAATTGCTCTGGAATATTTGTGGATATCCATTTCTTTGGGGTTGGTTACTAGAACTGTATTGTGTTCCTTTTGGTTTTTATTTCCTTGATTTTTCATGTTCTTTGTAGCCTTGCATCGATGTCTGACATTTGAGGGAACAGTCACATCTTCTAGATTTTCTGGACTAATTTCAGTGGGGAAAAACTTCTTTACCTTTGCATGGGTGTGGGGATGCCAGCTAGGTAGGGTGTGGCAGCTTGCTTCAGGGGGCACAGTGGC
Organism: Canis lupus dingo; assembly: GCF_003254725.2. Taxonomy (NCBI): domain Eukaryota; kingdom Metazoa; phylum Chordata; class Mammalia; order Carnivora; family Canidae; genus Canis; species Canis lupus. The sequence continues at coordinate 36,781,984 of NC_064268.1, read as the reverse complement.
AGAGACTCTGAGATGCTGTGTCAGCGGAAGTCGACATCAGCACAGAGTGTGGGGACCTCAGTGGCGAAGGCTGTAAGTGTCCACAGCAATGGTATGCATTGGCTTTAGGGATCCTCCAGCTCCACTTTTCCCCTACAGGAGGTTGTGACCAAGGATATTCTTGATTCTGAGAGGTGCTGGGCTGGGGCAATGGGGTGACAGAGGTAAAATGCCTTCTACATGTTTCTATGTGGCCATCCTTAGTTTTTGTGCTCCATTGAGTTGCTGCTGCTTCTTAATTGTACTCCAGAACTCTCCTGGAGCTTTAGTCATTGGTGGATAGTTCTTAAATCCCTGTTTTTGTGGGGTGGCCAGGGTTGGGACCTCCTAATCTGCCATCTTGCCCATGTCACTTCCCATTAAAGTTTGAGAAGTACTAATATAGGGCTTCCCATTACCTCTGTCTGACCACTTTGCACATTCCTAAGCTTTCTAGCTAGTGGCAGCTAAGGGTATAGGCAGATTACAACTTCAACCAGAATCAATGGAATATAGTCACACATTCATTCTACAAATATCTTTTCAGCTGTGGGAATATTGTCTATGGTTGTGCATACCATGTACCGCAAAGACTGTCACATCTAAGAAATGCCATTCACGTTGTACATTTATATTTTTATTGCTACAATTTTCTAGCAGATGGCAGTACAGTGTCTTGTTCTAACAAAAGCAATATGTATAACAAAGTTCAGCCAGATGGAAGTAAAGTACCTTGAGGAAGGGGTACCATTTTCTATTCAAGTGTGCCCTGTGGGCTAGATGTCCTTTAAGTGAGAGCAAGGACCTGAGGACACAGCAGCAAATCAGAGATGCCAACTTATTAAATAAATACTTGTCATTGAATATATTTTTTTGAATATAATTTTTGTTAGTTTTTGTGCTAAGTTATGCTGCAGTAGGTTTTTAAAATTTAATGTACATGGCATATTCCCATTGCGTAGGTCGTTGCCTATGACTTTACTGTTTAATTTTATTACATCTGGTCTTTTTCCCTTCATCTTGGAGCATAATCCCTAATTACAGTACTATTCTATGGGGAAAATTCTAGCTACTTCCAAGTTTTATACTTTATGGCATCATTGACAAGTATTCTTTGTAGCAAGGTGAAAGGAAAGCTCTCTATACTTTTCTGAATAATTCAAAATTCCTATCAGCAAGTGCCTTGGATATGGACAATATAAGCTCAGTCAGTATTTGTTTTTGTATTTTCAAGTTTTGAAATACATCTCTTTTGAAGCTCTTGGACCCTAATGGAATTCTCCAACACAGTTGCAAGTTGTGGTGCAGAGTAGCAAAGATTTATGAGTAGGGATGCAACATAATTTATGAGAGCTAAAAATAGGAAGCATTTTAGATTTCAAACAAAAGGTGAACAAGCAAATAAATCACTATATATTCAAGCAACTAAATATTACACAGGTATTAAAACCATGAATCTAAAAAGTAATATCATAAGCAATATGCTCACTTAAAATGTTAAGTAAAAAGGTTTATAAAGTAGAAAAAAATCATATACAGTGCAGTCTGAATGTCCCCTCACTCCTTGTTATTTTGAGCTGTGAACTAGTATCATAGACATGACCCAGAGCTAATTAGAAAATCAGACTTGTGGATTCCACTTCAAAGCCATCGAGTCAGAATCTTCAAGTGATTCTTAGGCATTTCAGAGTCTTAGAATCATGGTCCAGGTCTTATTAACTTGGGGAACAACATCAGGCCATCTAAAATAGGTACAAAGTTCACTAGGTCATTGGCATCCACCCACCTAACACAAGACCATAGCCCTCCTCTGAACACAAACCCGGTGTCTCCACAGGGGTATCCACAAGTGTAGACTCAGGCACTGGGGTGGTAGCTTTACTTCTAACTCAGCATCCGCCCAAAATGGTCTTTGATAATGATTATTTTAAAATTATGTCAAAGAAAGTGGGGAGGAATGTATCTTCTTACCTTCGCAATTTCTTGTTGAATAGGCTTTTAGTGTAATTTCTGCCTGTTTGTTTTCCTTTGTGCATCTTCCTATCCTTCACATGCCTCCTCTCTTACCTAAGAATCCTGAGAAGAGGGAAGGAGGAGACCCAGCATTCCAAAGTTAGGAGAAATGATTGCGCCCTCGTGTGTAATGATGGATACCACCCCAGAAAGCCACACGCATGCTCTCTTACCTCCTCACCATGGAATGTGGACATCACTATCCCAGTGACCATCTTGCTACACGTCCAACCTTGCTGATGTGGCTCACCCCGTGGTCCACTGACCACTACCCTTATGGTTAGACCAGTCTACCCTGGATCTTGGCTATGACTCTCACTATTGTAGATTGCTCTGTGGGGCTCTCCTAGGTCACTATCCATATCATGGTTCTTTTTTTTTTTTTTTCTATTTTTTAAAAGATTTTTAATTATTTATTTGAGGGAGTGTGAGTTGAGGTGGGGAGCAGAGGGATAAGGGTAAGCTGACTCCCCGCTGAGCACAGAGCCAGACAGGGGGCTCGATCCCATGACCCTGAGATCATGACCTGAGCAGAAATCAAGCATTTCTGAGCCACCCAGGTGCCCCCTACATTGTGGTTCTTAAGTCAAGTGCCTCCGCCCACCTAAATGCTGGTGTCCTTAGGTAGTCCAGTGCAAAGCTCTGGCCACTACTAGAAGAACCTTTGGACATTTCTGTCCTCCAGGCTGGCATCACCTGTCGTATCCACATTACAGACACCACATGTCTGCCTAGAAGGGCAGCTGGGAGAGGACTTAAGCAGACATTGGACAAAGGCAGAAGGGTGTGGGAGCAGAGATCCCTCCCCTGAGAGTTTCACAGGAAATGGCCCATCCTGGTTACATGCAAGCTTAGAGTGTATAGTAGAATAGAAAAGCAGAGTAATAGAAGTCAGAAAACCTAGTGTCTTGTCCTAGTTCCCTGTATGATCTTGGGAAAGTTACTCTCAGACTTTTTCAATTTCACCTTTCATAAAATGAGGGTAAAAATATTTGTAGATTTGAATCTCCAAGTTCTGATTAAGTTCAATGAGTTAGTATTTGGAAAGAGCTTTGAAACATGTAAGATGTAGCACTATATAAATAATATCCAGCATCATGGCAAGAGAAAAGGTGATCTGTGCCCAAAATTGGCCTCAGCAAGTGTCACACTTGGCCATCTGGTAGGATTTAGGAGTAATTATCGTGTATTACAAGGTCAGGAGAGAACCTGAAAACAAACACCACGTTAGAAAACAGTACACAGCTGCTGCCTTATAGGAGAAATGAATGGCATCCAGAGAGAATAAAATGTTCAATACAGGGGAAAAGGCATCCTGTCCTAAAAACATACCGGTAACAGAATATCTACATTTTATTTTCTCAAACATCTAGGCGTTTGTTCAGATCCTGAATACATGAGGTTTTCACATTTCATAACGTACCCTTTAGTCTACATAGATTTGTGGCAAAATAAGCACCATGCTTATAATATAATGGCTTTGTCAAGTTGGTTAAATTAGCCGAAGGCCTTGTTCAGCTCATCGTTAAAATTCATTTCCCAACATTCTTTAGCTTTATTGACTCTTTCATCGGTTCCTCCTCAGTTCTGTCATCATTTCTTTCCTTGGATCTCTTTCAATTTCCTATCTACAGTGTTCCAAAATAATTATTATAAAAGTTGGAGAGAGTTGATGAACCTTTTTTATTGGAGAGAGATGAACCTTCCAGACTCCTTCCCAGCTCATCATCGCAAGCCCCCAGAGTACAGAGTGGAAGTTTATAACTTGCGGGAGCCTTGGTGCTTAAGCATGCAGAGCAGATGTCTCATTTCACACGTTTTCCCCATTTATTATACATGCTATCTCTGCCTGTGGGAGCGGAGCGCTGCTTTGGGGGGTGGGCCTTCCCTCGGCCCGGCAGGCCGATGCGCGCAAGTGGGCTGTTGAGTCGGCTTCTCTTTACCCCGGGAGAGGAGGTTTTCGATTGCTGTTTTCATACAAGCCCATCAGAGGGAAGGAGTCACACTTCCACACTCCTGCCTCCGCTTTCCCTACCTGGAGTGCGTAGACGTGGACGCACCCGTCTTGCCAGGCACAGCTTAATTCCCGAAGCCTATGAGGCTGATACCGCCACTGGGAGCGATGGGGCCCTCTGTCTCCAAAGGGCTGAGGGGATCTGTCGGTGTTACCGCTTTTTGATGCCACGGTTAGCAGCGCGGGAGAGAGAAAGGCGCTTCTGGCCGGGGCAGTGGCTGCCTTCGTGTCTCCCCTCGTAGCGTGCGCTCCGGCCGGCACACGCCGTTCTCGCCCTGCGACGTCTCACAGCACCTAGGACGGTGCCTTGCACACGACTCGTGTTTCGGAAGGACTGCTTTGGGGCACCTGGTTGGCTCCGTCGGTCAAGGCTCTGCCTTGGGCTCAGGTCACGATCTCAGAGTCCTGGGATCGAGCCCCACATCGTAAATAAAATAAAATTTTTATAAAAGGGTTGCTTAGTCAATTATATAAAATAGCCTTTCCCCTTCGGGAACCTAACTTTGCTCTGGCATTAGGGCTAAAAGAGATGGGGGAGAAGGAATAAGGACACAGAAGCCAATCCGGAAAGCTACTGGGACGAGGAGAAAGGTTGGCCTTATCAGAAGAGCACAAAGATCTTCAGGTCTGAAGGTCTGGTTGGTCTTCTGGGCTAGGCGTTCACCTGCCTCTGCTCTTACTCCTTCTTCCCTACGAGGGTTCTCCAAACAACCCCGTACAGGGAGTCTAGGTTCACATGCTTAACAGTGTCCAACCCAGTGAATCTCAGACACAACCAGTGGGAGGGTCAACTGGCACAACCCTGAACGAAAGCAACCTGGCAGCAGATTGCAAGAGTCCTAAAGATACTCATGCCCATCGTAGCAGTAATTCCACTTCTGAAACTCTGTTCTATTGAAAAAAATCCTAAATCTGGATGAAGATGTGTGCCCCTGAAGTGCTCGGTAGTTTTATTTGTGCGGAAACAGGAACAATCCGAGAGGCCTGCAGCAAGGAAAGAGGTGGATAATAACCCAGCCCCTGGCTGGGATGTTTATTAAAAATTATTTTGAGTTATAGGCATTTCGGCCTATTTTTAATAAGTAGCATGCAGTAAAATTGACTTTTGGTGTATGTAGGTTTTTTTGTTTTGTTTTGTTTTTTAAGATGTTGCTTATGTCTCTGAGAGAGAGGCTGAGCATGGGCACAGGGAGGGCCAGTGGCAGCCCAGTGCCCCCCAGGGCATCACAGTGACCCCTGGAGGGAATGCTCACAACACTCAGTGAGGCAGATACTCTTGCTCTGGTTTTGCAGAGGGATGGACCAGGCACAGAGAAGTTCCATCATTACCACGGTGACACAGTAAGCGTCACTGTCTAGTTATCAGCAACGATAAGATGTCTCGGATGCAGGAGAGGGGCTGACAGGTAGGTGCTGCCTTTGGAAACCTTTATTTTCAGTGGCTGGTGCCCTATGTTAACCCATTAAACAAATATTTTACTAAGTACCTTCAGTGTGGGTAATGGTCTAGTCACCGGGGAAACAGGGGTGAGCACACATAACCCCTGCATTCACAAGACATGTGTTTCTTAAAATCAAGTTCCTGGCAACATGTACCAAGAGACCTTAAGGGGCACCCGGGTGGCTCTGGGGTGGAGCATCTGCCTTCAGCCTAGGGCGTGACCCCAGGGTCCGGGATCAAGTCCCCCACAGGGCTCCCTGAAGGGAGCCTGCTTCTTCCTCTGCCTGGGTCCCTGCCTCTCTCTGGGTCTCTCCTGAATAGATAAATAAAATCTAAAAAAAAAAAAAAGAGAGAGAGAGAGAGAGAGAGACCTTAATACGTTTCCTCTTCTATCCAAAAGAAGAGCATTCCTATTAAAGCTTTTGTGGTAAATCCTCTTCATGGTAGCAAAAAAACATGTACCTAGTGTTGATGTTTTCTTATTTTGTTTTATTTTATTTTTAATTAATTTTATTTTTTGGAGAGGGAGAGGAAGAGGCGTGGGAGGAACACTGGGAGAGGGAGAGAGAGAATCCTAAGCAGACTCCACACCCAGCGCAGAGCCCAACGCGGGGCTCGATCCCACGACTCTGAGCTGCAATCAGGAGTCGGACACTTCACTGACTGAGCCACCTGGGCGCTCCTGTCAGTGATTTTTTTTTTTTTTAAGTGAAGTGGCATAAAGCAAACCTGTATGTGTGAACTGTAACCAAGAATCTCATTTCTAAATGTGAAAATAATCTAAAATAGGTACAAATACTTATACGGAGAGCTGTTTATCAGAGCGTGGTTCATAATGGGGACAAACGGAAACAGCTGGTGTAGCCCATAGTTGAGAAATCGTTGGGTAGATTGTGGCACAACCACATGCTGGATATAATAGTCCTTCATGACAGGTCTCAAAACGTCTCTATTTTATGAACAAATATAATGTTAAATGAGCAAAGCAAACTGGAAAACAGCCTGTTTAGTACGCTCTTACCTGTGTGAAAGAATATGTATGGGATGTGATCTAGGTAAATTAGCATAGACCATAGGAAATGAACACGTTTGTAGGTGGAAAGGATGAAATAGCAGTTTCACAAAGGAAAAAACATCTGGCAGCAAATAAGCCAAAATATTACCAGTGACGATTTCCTGGTGGTGGGATCGTCAGCAACGTTCATGCCGTTCCTTAGGATTCTCAGCACTTTTCCATTTTCACAGTATACACAGATGACTTTTCCAATAAAAACATGGTTGTAGAAAGAAAAGAGAACAAATGTTTCCCTTTTGGCCAATTGGCTGACTCGTAATGCCAGTTGCACTCTGGTTCCCCACCTGGAACCCCTTGTGTCTTATTAATTCCGTCTTATTCACGGGGTGTGGACTGGGATAGAGACTGGGCCCAACACCATAATTCAGGGTTGCAGGAGGAAGCAGGGATCTGATGCGGGTAAAACACATGCCGACTCTCTGAGCCTCATGGGAAACGACTGTTTTATGCTCGCTGCCTGGGAGGCAGGTTCCTAGGCCCTGACTCCTGGCATCTCCAAGAAAGACACTTGAATTTCTTGCTTATGACCTAGAGACCTCCCAAGCATTAAAAAAAAAAATATATATATATATATATATATATATATATATATATATATGGGCACTGGGGGGCTCAGTCCATGAAGCGTCTGCCTTCAGCGCAGGTCATGATCTCAGGGTCCTGGGATCGAGTCCCGCGCCAGGCTCCTGCTCAGCGGGGCGTCTGCGTCTCTGTCTGCCCCAGCTGGTGCTCTCTCTCTCAGATAAATGAATAAAGTCTTTTTTTTTTTTTCAAGTCTGTATTTAGAACCAAAAGGAAGGTGTGTCATAAAGTTCCAGCTCTTGAGGACAACAAGGACAAGTTGTATACGGTGGAGAGGGTGTTGTTTGGAGGAGACTAGCTGGTCACTTACCCGTCCTCATCGGTTGGCGCCGCTAACCACGCACATCCGTTCATGTAACCGAACACTGGGAGATAAAAGGTTTAGGTACAAGAGGCCATCCTTTCAAAATACATCACAACTTCTCCTTTTATAGCGTGTTAGCTGTGCGCATACATCCCGTGCGCACCCTCCGGAGCGTGCCCGGACGAGGACGAGGACGAGGACGAGGTATGGCCCAGCGAACGGCCGGCGGGCGTCCCACAGCTCTGCTGCCAGAGACGACGCACCTGCAGGTACAGGCGAAATCCTCCCTTGTGAGAAGCGAGACAAAAGCGAAGGACGGGGCGCTGTGAGGAAGACGCAGGCCGGGGAGCGGGGACCCTGCGCCAGCTGGGGGCCTCTCTGAGGAAGGGGCCTTGCCGTGGGGAGGGAGATGCAGGGGGGCCCTGCCCCAGTGGCGAGGGGCTAGAGGTGCTGAGGGGGCGAGGCGGCCTAGACTGTTCTCTAGCAAGGCCGACCGTCCTCAGCGGTGTCGGCAGGTGAGGCTGGCCGCGACCCAGGAGGGTACCGGCCATGCTAAGGTCGTATCCAAAGTAGAAGGGGACTCCGCTGGCGAGCTGGAAGCCGACCGAATGGTATGACTTCACTGGCATAGTTAAAACGTCATTCCAGCAAAGTGTTCTACTGGATTCTATCGGGTTCCACGGCTCTACTGCGTAAAATTCTGGGGTTTGCTTTAAAGATACTCCAGATACAGGGGCGCCTGGGGGGCAGTCGGTTTAGCTTCCAACTTTTTTTTTTTAAAAGATGTTACTTATTTATCCATGAGAGACACAGAGAGAGTTAGAGACACAGGCAGAGGGAGAAGCAGGCTCCCTGCGGGGAGACTGATGCGGAACTCGATCCCGGGACCCAGGGGTCATGGCCCGAGCCAGAGGCAGGCGCTCCACCGCTGAGCCCCCGGGGTGCCCCGAGTTTCTAACTCTTGATTTTGGCTCAGGTCATGATCTCAGGGACAGGAGATTGAGCCGACTTGGGCTCTGCACTCAGTGTGGAGTCAGCTTGGAGTCTCTCCCTCCCTCCCCCTCCGCCCCCACCCTGCTTGCTCTCTGTCTCTCAATCACATACATACATACATATTTAAAAAATACTCCAGATATAAAAAAGAAAGGAAAAAAGATGAGGGTATGGGGGAGAAAGACAAAATAAAATTGTTACGAAAGTGCAAATTGTTGCGTCCGGGTGGTGGGCCCGGGGCGGGGGAGTGTATCACACACTTCTCTGTACTGGGGGCGGGTTTGAGAATTTTTCTGATTAAAAGCGTCCTTTCCAAAAGAGAAAAAGCAGGCGCGTTGGCTCTGACGCCCAGCTCCGCATCCGCCCCGCCCTGGGGGCTGTGGGACCCCGGGTGCTCCTTCCCCGGGAGCCTTGCTGTCCCCACACTGGTGACACGCAGGCTGAGTGCAGTGGTGGCCGGGCCTGGTTCCCAGGCGGCACCTGCCAAAAGCTTCGTTTCCGTAGGTCTCACTCGGCCGCATTCTGTTGCCTTCCAAACACTCGCCCCGCGTGTGTGGACGTCTGGCGGGAGACTGGGACGGTCGCCTGCGAGGGCAGCCAAGAGCTGGGCGGGGCCAGGGCCAGGGTCGCAGCTCGGCCGCTTGGAGCCTGGGCAGACCAGCGCCTGGCGGGAGGGCGTCTCGGGACCCCCCGCCCCCACCTGGCCTGTGCCCTGGCTCCAGGTCCCCGGGGAAGGGAGGCAGCCTGCTCTTGTGGGCTTTTCCACGGGGCCTGACAATGACACTGACACAGGCAGCCCCACGGGACCGAAGCGCACCCATTTAGGCAATGGGGACGTTGTGGGGCCCTCCTAAGGAAGTGAAGCCCCCGGGCAGCAGTTCCAGCCGAACCCTTCCATGCTGAAGCTGGCGAAGGGAGGAAGTTGTGACACTGGGACCAGGACGGAGCTGGGCTGGGGGAGTTCGTAGTGGGGAAGTGGCAGGAGGTCGGGGTTCGCTCGCAGGGCTTGTTGGTGTGGATTTCTCTAGACCCCGACTTGCCATCCCTGGTGACAAAAGCCTTCCTTTTCTCCTGGTACAGGGAGGACATCTTCCATTTGGGAGTTTTATCCCTTGCGTTGTGGGAAGGGAAGGAGGGGAAGCCAGAGCCTTCTTGCACCTGCCGTTTCTCAAGAGCCTTTAGCTCAAAATCATCCTTATATCGAAGCGGCATATTCTGGGGTGACCCATTTTGCCATCCTCTGCACCCATGAAATAAAATCTATGAGATGCCAAAAAGCCCCAGTGATACTGAAATACAGGTAGGAGAATATTAAAAACGGGTTTTAACATAGTAATATGTATTTATAGTCATGTGCAGGGTAACAAGACCCGGCAGGCTAATAACGACTGTAACATCGAGATAGGGGCAAGCAGGTGCACTATTTCAGGATATCGGCAACAGCTGTGACCGGGAAATATCGGTGCTTTCTTCAGAATCTAAGCTGGAGACTGGCATTGAGGGGTTTGCTAGGATGGGTGCCCGGGCTGGGGGAGAGAGGGGAAGAGGAAGGAAAGAAGAGGAAAAGGAAGGGAAGTTCAAAGCTGTCTTGAATCAGAGGAGCGAGGCCGCGGCCTAGATACAGAGATTTCCCGTAGTTCCCCCCCCACAGGTCCGGCCTCCCCCGTTAGGAGCATCCCCCACCAGGTGGTCACCAGGGGACTCCGCTGGCGAGCTGGAAGCCTTTTGTTAGAAACGCAGAACTGACTCGGACGCATCCTCACCGCCCAGAGCTCACCCTTGGCAACGAACACCCAATAGACTCAGGCAAGTGTACACTGACAGGTGCGACCATTAGGATATCGTGCAGAAGAGCCTCACGTCCCCCCAGATCTTGCTCCACTCATTCATCTCTCCCACCAACCACCGGTCTTCTCACTGTCTCCGGTTTTGCCTTCTCCAGAGGTCACACGGTTGGAATCCTGTGCTCCGAGTCCTCTTCAGATTGGTTCCTTTCCCTCAGTGGTAGCAGTTAAGGTCCCTCCTTGTCTTCTCAGGGGTTGGTGGCTCATTTCTTTCGAGCCATCCTATATCTTTGTGATGATTTTTTTTCTTGTTTAAGTAGATGTTGGCTGCTTCCAAGGTGAAATACCCTGTTGAAGACAAAGAGATATTTAAAAAAAAAAAAGATTTTATTTATTTATTTGAGAGAGTGAGAGAGCGAGCATGATTGGCGGGGAGGGGGCCAGTGGGGATCAGGGCAGAGGGAGAGCGAGGAGCAGACTCTCTGCTGAGCAGGGAGCCCAACGTGGGACTCGATCCCAGAACCCTGAGGTTATGACCTGAGCCAAAGGAAGGTGCTTAACTGACTGAGCCACCAGGAGCCCCCAAAGAGATACGTGTAGTAGCCCCTCCCTTCTCAAATTCTTGAAACCTGCGGGAGTTTGGCCTGTGGAGCATCTGGCAACAAATGGGGAGTTGGGACGTGTTCAGGACTTGGTGCCAAGAGTGTCACTGGGGCTCGGAGATGTCCGTGAAAGCCTTGACTTTGCCCTTGTCCTTGCTGCGCTCTAGAACTGCCTTCAGAAACAGCTTCCACGTTTTGATGACGGCCGTGCTGTAAAACGGGAAGAAGGCCCATTATCATCTTTTCTTTAAACTGACAGAGCAAGGCAGGCAATGGTGAAAAGCTATTCATCTGGATAACAATCTAGATTTTTAAAATCCAAAGGCAGTTAATAATGCGACCTAGGTACTTTGCCATTATGATGACATATCGTATGTAAAATATTAAGCGCGTCTAATGTTTCATTCATTTCCATCATATCAGTCTGTCAAGATATAATAAATCTACAAAGCAGTCTACCAATATCTCCGCCCCAAAACATTTCCTATTGAACAACTCTTAGCTTTTCAAGGACTCATGAAACTTGAAAATTGCCCCTAAATTAGCATAGCTATATTCACACAGTATTTCCAGCCCCAACAAAGAAATGCCACTGGAACAGTCGCCGAGTACTTTTTTATGAAAAACTGATGTTAGTGACAGATTTTTAAGCATGTAATTTGTTTCATTTTATTCGTAAAAACTCCCGGGACTGAACACTGAACTTTCAGAAAGTTATTTATTTTGCCTTCTGGCAGGCGAGAACTGATGTAAAAACAACCAACCAAGAGCACTGTGCGCTGGCCTATTAGGTTCAGCCGTGCAGCAGGAGGGGACATAAAAGATCTTTTCTCCCGCATCCCCTCTCTCCCTGGAGACTGAGGGCACATACTTGGATTTTGTCATATCATTTGGTCCTGATGCAACCTTACGATGGGGACAGATTCCTTACGGGAAAATTGCACGCCCCGCCCCATTCTCCCCCGACGCCGGACTTGGAGAAGAGATCTTATAAATAAATAGTGGAGTCACCTGCTGCCAATGGGAAGGACGATCCCCCAGGGCCTACGGATAGCGGGCGGGCTACACACGGACGCCCGGGCCCTTCAGAGCGGATCAGCCTCGGACTCTGTCCTGGGCACAGAAGGTCCACCGAGCAATGCGTATGTCCCTGGAGGGACACACAGTCACGTGTGGAAAAAGAGATTAGTAGGGAAACAAAGGGTTAAAACCTGCAGTGGAGGGTGTGGGGCCAGAGGAATGGGGAGCTGACGGGATGTAGGGCAAGGATGGGGTGTCCAACTGCCCCGATTGTCATCTCCCGGGGGCCAGTCCCGTGAAGGAAACAGCAATCCCCCCCCTCCTGGGGGCAGCCACGCTGTGTTTGCTCTGGAGGCAGCTTTTTCCAGAGTTGGGGGTGGGGAGGGCTCGGGGACCAGGGGTGCCAGGGACACTTGCCAGGTGCCTCTGCCCCAGCTTAATTAGAGGTCTGCAGGAATGCCAGGCGCTTTCCCTTGGTGCTACTGGAACGAACTGGGAACATCCGTGACATTTTCCGTCGCCTGTACGCGATACTGTGTACTCACTTCTTCACTGTGAAATGGGAATACTGACTGCAGCTGCCTCATAGGGTTATGTGAGGTTAAGGTACGGGCGCCTGGGGGGCTCGGAGGTTGAGTGCCTGCCTTCGGCTCAGGGCGTGACCTGGGGTCCGGGTATCAAGTCCCACGTCGGGCTCCCTACTCAGCGGGGCGTCTGCTGCTCCCTCTGCATCTCCCCCTGCGTTCTCTCTCTCTCTCTCTCTCTCTCTCTCTCAAATAAATACATAGAATCTTAAAAAGGTCAGATTGTGTCACACCGAGTAACCTCGGTTGTTTTGTGGAACTTCAGCCTCCTTGCAGGCGGCAACACATCCCGGGCGCGTTCTCTAGAGCTGCGGTGCCAGGGCTTTGAAGCCACCCTGCTAGGACGTGTTGGTGGCTGTTGTCGGGGGCCCAGGCTGGCCTCGCATTTGGGGCCGCTCTTCTGTTAAGTGCTTTCTCTCCCTGGACCTTTGTGGCCTCCCCTGTAAGTCGAGGGAAGGTCTCTTTCAGACTCTACTTCCTTGGTGGAGCGCAACAAGCCAGACACGGAGGCGACACACACAGTGTGTGATTCCAGGAGGGGAGGCCTCGTCCAGGCCCTCCCAGTGCCTCGCACATCCTCTCTGACACAGAACACAGATTTCTTCAAGAACTGAATTACTTCTCAGCTCGTGGCTTCTGCTCTCCTGCAGGCCAGGCCCCCAGAGGCCAAACATTTGGGTGGTTGTCTCCCCGGTGTATGTGGCCGGAGCTTGCTTCTGGCCGCATGATGGCCAGCGCCGGGCCTTGGGATCCCTTATTAATTTTTAAGTGATCCTTTCTGGCACCTTTGCGCCTGGAGCCTCTGTCTCCGCTAGTGGATGGCGTGGCATCCTCCGGGAGGAATGAGTGCATCTGAGGTTGTCCGCATCCAGCGGCTGGCCGGGTAGGGCAGGCTCTCCGGGCCGGGCTCCGACTGCAGGCCTTACAAGACAGTGGTCCCAGGCTCCCGGGGCTGCGCTAACGGGAACACGGGCCACCAGGTGGGCTCAACAGCAGACACTCCTGGCTCCTGGAGACACCAGCTGTGCAGGGGCTGGTGGGGACCGTGTCCCAGGCGCCTGTCTCTCCTCTGCGCCCTCCATGGCGAAGCTGGTAAGAGAGCTCTCTCGAGTCCCTTTTGTTCATAAGGTTGGGATCTCCTTCCTGGGAGCCCCTCCGTCAGGACCTGGCTGTCTCCAAAGACCCCCCCAACCTCAAGGGGGGAGGATACGCTTGGTCCCCATGGGACTAAAGGATTTACCCGTGCTCCCCTTTGTTCATGCTACAGGGCGAGGGTGCAGCTGGCGGGAACAACCTAAAGCAAGCAGGAGATTCTGGTGTAAGCTTTCTCTTTCTGCTCACTAGGATCTTCCACAGGAAGCCTTGGGTTTTTTTTTTTTTTTAAGATTTTATTTATTTATTAGAGTGTGTGAGCAGGAGAAGGGGGGGCAGTGAGAGGGGGAAAAGCAGGCTCCCAGCGGGGCAGGGGCCCCACATGGGGCTCGGGCACCCCGGCCCCAGGATCACGACTGGCGCTGAGGGCGGATCCGCACCAGCTGAGCCCCGCAGGTGCCCCGGCCACAGGAAACCACTTGTGGAGCGAGGACACTGATGAATTCCCCCCTCTCTGTGAGTCAACTGGGGAAACCCGCAGCCCGGCGGCCAGGACCACGGGGCTCTGTTCATTATTTCATGGTCTGCTGTTGGCCCACAATGCCGCTGCTGTCCTCTGCGGCCCTGGGCTCCTGGGACAGTGGCTCCTGGGGGGGGGGGGGGGCTCTCAGTCCCTGCCAGGTCTCTGCCCCGTCCCTGCTCTGTCCCTGGACTGTCCCGGCCCGTCCCTGCCCCGTCCCTGCTCCGTCCCCGTGAGGTCCCAGCTCCAGCTCCCGCTGGGCACCCGGCTTCTCCTGCGGGGCGGGTGCTCTGAGTCCCCCTCACCCCTGCCGGGCCTGCACTTCCTCCCCGCCACGACCCCCTCTGCGGCCCTGCACTCTCCAGCTTCTCCGCACATTAGGGGTTTGGACCAGGGGCTCAGAGCGACTTCCGCGGGCGGTGAGACGAAGCGTCGTCTGCTGGACAGACAATGGGGGAGGAGGAGGCAGGAGTGGGGGACGCGGGCGTGCCCTGCGCACACCTCCCCTGCAGAACACACGGCGTGTGCAGGACTCCAGTCCCCGCAGCAGGGAGCGCTGTGGGAGCCCACCGGAGCCGGAGGCCCCGCCCCCGCCCGAGGCCCCGCCCCCGTCCTGGGCCCCGCCCCCGCCTACCCCGGGCCCCGCCCCCGCCCGAGGCCACGCCCGCTGGGCCCGCATTCGGTGGCCGAAGGGACCAGGGGCGTGAAGGGGCGGCCCTCCCGCCCGGTCCCCGCCCCGTCCCACTGTCAGGTCACTACTGAGGGCTCATCCCATCCTCAACCCCCACCGCACCCCGCAAGACCAGCTGAGGCTTTATTTGGGACTGAATGGCACTCAGACTCTCTCAAGATTTTATTTATCTGAGAGAGAGCGCGCCCGTGCAGGGGGAGGGGGCAGATGGAGAAGCAGGCTCCCCCCTGAGCAGGGAGTCCCACATGGGGCTCGATCCCAGGACCCTGAGATCATGACCCGAGCTGAAGGCAGACGCTTCACCCACGGAGCCTCCAGGCGCCCTCGGATCTCTCTGCCCTCCCACCCCCTGACCTGGGTCTCAGAGCTGGCTCCCCGGGGACCTCAGCACTGCGTGTGCTGGTCTCCGTCCTCCCTGACCGATTCTCAGCCATCTGTCCACGAGCCCCACGTGGCTTCCTTCAGATCCTTGTCCCCACGAGGACAGAGAAACAGAGGATCTGGGTGGATAATCCAGAGAGACGTGCAGGCCGAGGGGGACCAGGCTCAAATCAGTATGGGGACTGGAGAGGGTTCTGGGGGGTGCTCCCAGCCACAGGCAGAAGGCCATGGGCTAGACCCCAGCCAAGGTGCGGTGGAAGTAGAGTGGATTTAGTATGGAGTGTGGGGCTCGCTCAAGTCCTCCGGCTGGGGTCGGGTCCATCTCCCAGTCTGGAGAGACAGAGGGGATAGGCTGAGCTAGGAGGAGGAGAAAGACCTGGAGTCTCCAGGTCTGGTCAGTGGTTAGATGTAGAGACAGGAATTCAGTCAAGTTAGATGGCATTGACACACACACACACACACACACACACACGCACCACCCGATACTTTTGGGGAAACGACTGAGCTTAGGGAGCACCATACATATGAATTCATTCCCCTTTCCTAGGCATCACTTTGCAAAATTGCAGACGAACTCTCTCATTAAACCTTCCCCGCTAGCAGGAAACCTTCCCCACATTCATTCTCCATGACGTCCATTGCATAGGGGGCAACGGATCTCCAGGAAACCCCACGCAATCACAAAATATAAATAGGACGCCTATATTTATGAGCACAGGAAGGAAGTGTCAGCCAACGTCAGGAAACAAGAAAAGGGAGGTTAGGGTCCAAAGAAGGGGCAGCTAGAGGGGAGGAGTCCTTGGCTTTCCTCAGTACCTTCAAGGCTGGAAAATTTGTATTTTGAGCCAGTCCAGCAGATGGTGCTGCTCCGGTAGAGAGCCGAGAAGTCATTCATTCCTGGGATGCAGTCTCTGCTGTTTACAGTTCTGAGCTGATGGAGTTTCTGTCATAGTAAAATCCCAACGCTGCGTCCTCAGATGTTAATACACAGAAAGAACCTGGTGTGCGCAGCAGACCCCTGTCTTGGTTTCATCAATGGGGGAAGCCCGCCTGGGTCATTCTTACTTCGCAGGTGCCTTGTTATCTACAAGGAACTTGATTTTCTCTCGCTGTTTCCTCCTAGAAGAGGCTTTGGAGTCAGCCCCGTAGTACTCGCTGTCACTGTCACCTGCTCTGGCCTGTGTGCTGACAAGGTGGCGCACCAAACAGTATCTGTTTTGTCTACCTCTATTACATACGTGTGTTATGCATTATCTGATAAAGTGTCGATATTTTCTATGCCTTATTTTATATGTATACCTATGTGTGCCATATATAATAAAAGGGATAACACTACACAGGCAGGAAATAAGTCAGGAAATAATCACTAAAAGGTCGGTGTCTTAGGCCACGAGCCCGCAGCCAACTACCATAGCCTGGGGGGCTTTAGGTAGGATTCCGGCTGAGCGGAGCCGGGGTTTGGCTGCAGGCAGGAGCCCCTTCCTGGCTTCTGACCCGCTGCTCTCTCACCGCGTCCTCACCGGGGGAGGCACGCAGAATCCTCCCCTCTCAGGGCCTGGGTGGCGCAGTTGGTTAAGCATCCAATTCTTGATTCCCGCTCTGGTCACAATCACAGGGTCGTGAGATGGAGCCCTATGTGGGCCTCCGTGTGGAGGCCGCTTGGGGTTCTCTCTCTCTCTCCTCCTCTGCCCCTCCCTCTCAGTTCTTGCTCTCTTAAAAAAAAAGAAAAGAAATTTCTCTCTCATCCTCCCCTTACGAGCTACCAATCCTCTCCAATTACAACCTCATTTAACCTTACTACCCCCAAATGCCCTATCTTCAAATATAGTCCCCTTGGGCATTAGGGCTTCCACATGCCAGTTTGGGGGAGACACAGTCCAATCCACAGCAATTACTAAAGACAAAAGGGCTAAGTACCCGGATGCTTCGGGAATGGCGAAATGCGAGCCCGGCCACAGGTATTCACCGGGTGGAGTGTCCGTGGCCCTTTAGTCTAATCTCAACGTGTTAAGAAAACAAAACCCAAAACCCTTGTGTTTCTTTCTACAATGATGGAAGATTTTTGTCACCAAGTAGTTTCCAGGTTTTTTTTCCTCTGTTTTTGTTTTCTAAATTTCAAAAAAGTTCACATGTGCAGACGAGGTGAGAGAGTCACGCTCCCGTATAGGGGCTCACCACTCGCCGTCCTCCCGGCGGGAGGGAGCAGACCCTGAAGGGCACTCCAGCCACACAACCCGATTCTAGCTCCTTCCTCCCATGACAGCTGCACAGTGTTTGAAGGCAGTGCCCTGCCCTCCTCCCGACCCCAAGGGAAGGCTCGGCACCCACGCCTCACTTGGAGTCCTGAGGAGCCCTTACCGGCTGGGCAGTAGGTACACGTCTTCACAGACTGTGCCTCAAAGGTGAGAAGGCCGTGAGGCTTCTTCGTCTTCTCTGACGGATAAAGTCTCCCACGTTGGCCCTGCCAGGTACTCTGTCTCGTGGGGTTTGCAGAGGTTGGGGGTCCCCAAGACCTGCGCCAGTTTCCATCGTTCACCGCAAGAGGCACGGAACTCGCTGAACGCTCCTTTACTCACAATGACTATTTGTTACAGCAAAAGGCTGCAGATCAAGGTGGCCCAGGGGCAGCAAGCAACACCGGGGCAGAGTGCCCCCGCGACCCGAGCCCCGGGATTCCAGCACCTTCTCTGGGTTGAGGATCTGACCGTGCTCCCTCCTGCCAGCAACCCCGCAGGACAGCCCGCAGGTGGGTTTAGCTCCCTCTGCCCCGGAGATGGGCCTGACCCGGGCCTGCGCTTGGCTTCCAGCGACTCCAGAGGCCGAGGCCCATTGTGAGAGGAGACAATGCTAGGGCTCCCAGATGCACAGAGACACGCTTACCAGGAGGACCTTCCAGGACTTTCCACATGGTACTTCTCAGGCAAAGGCCCAGACTTCTCTTCGGGGCAACCAATGATCTCCCATCAGGGTCCATGAACCATCCTTCCCGCTCCCTCCAGGCCCATGTCTGCCCTCCTCTGCCAGCGTGGCATCTGGGCAGGTGGACCCCACAGTGACCAGAGAGTGGGGCCTTGACCTCTGGAGGTCCTGCCCCCTGCCTCAGGGCAGCTGCTGCAGCCAAGTGCCCTATGCCCTGCAATGCACTTCCCCAAGCACCCTGTGGCTCCTTCGCTCCCCCACGAATCCCTCCACTTACACCTGCTGGGGCTGCAGGCCCACCGAGGAGCCAGGCCCTCCCTGTGGCCCTTGGAATAGGGACCTGCCCTTCCGCCTCGACGTTGGGGTCCTCATCCCACCCACAGAGGCCCTGCTGGGCCAGGCCCGGGGCCGGGGGTCCCGTAACCTGCCTGGTCTCCCACGGGAGCCTCCTGAGCCCTGCCGTGGCCTCCCTCTGCGTCGCCCTGCCCCCCATCCTGCCGGGGCGGGGGTCCCGGGGTGCTGTCGGCCTCCTGCACAGCAGCCGCTGTCAGAGTCCTGGGAAGGCCTGGGCACATGTCCCCTTTGTCTCTGTCCTTCTCCCCTCTGCCAGCGTGTGGCCGGGAGAGCACAGGCCCCGGGCTTGACCTTGGCCCTCCGTGAGTTAGCGTGCAGCCCGCTGGGCCAGAAGTGGCTTCCAGTTAGACTCATCACTGTTCCCTGTGCTGCCAAGCGGGAAGGTGTGCGTCGGATCCCGTCGGCCCCGGGGAAGGGTTTCCTGGGCTCTCCTGCTCAGGCGCTGCAGGGAACTCCATTTGTCACTAGAAGAGAGAAGGATAGTTTCAAAACACCGTCGCTGTGGCGCTCGTGGGACACGTCTGGCAGCCGTGGAGGCCCAGAGCCCCCTGCGAGCGGCTGCCCGTCCTCTCCCATCTTCCGGCCGAGCTCCCGGCGCGGCCACTGCCAGACCGGGGTGTTGCAGGTGGACGGGGTCTCCGTGGGAATGAGGATGCCTCCAGGCATTTCAGCGCCAAGTGCCCAGTACTGTGCTGACTTCATTTCATTCTCCCCAAAGCCCGCTCGTTACCCCCACTTCACTGATGAGAAAACTGAGGCTTGGAGAAGTACTTTGCCCAAAGCCTTCGAGCTTCGAACCGGTTGCATGAGGGCTGCGATCCTGCCCTAACCACCCAGCCCGCCCCCCCACCCCCGCCTCCCTGGGGCCTCCCCGCCTCTGGTCCCTCCTGAGGCTGAGGCCGCCGCCAGGCCCCGTACAGCCGGACCTCGGGCCAGCGGCACCCACCGCGTTGCCAACTGCCGAGGGTCCCGGGTGAGGGAGCTGTCGGGTGCCGTTTGCAGCCTGCAGTGGGGCTGGCGAGTACCCAAACTGCGCCCGTGGGATGCCCGCGGGAGTCGCCCCCGGGACTGCACCTGCCTCCCGGCTCTCCGGGGAGCTGGTAATGAGCCTGGTTGTGAGCAGCCGCTGACGCCCCGCGGGATCACTTTACCTAAAGCAGCAGCCACAGGAAAGGCGGGAGATCTAGGGGAGAGGGAGGGGGGGCGTTGAGAGCACCCCGGGGGCCCGGGCAGGCGGGCGGCCAGAGGCTGGGCCCCGGTACCGCCCCAGGTGCCAGGGCCGCGGAGGCCGCAGGCTGGGGACCCAACTGGGGGTGGCCCGAGTGTGCACAGGTCTGCGCGGGCATCGGGGTGCGAGACCAGGAGGGGGCCCGCCCTTCCTGGGCTTCGGGACGGCTCCTGCCACTCCCACCCCCACCCCGTGGGCAGCAAGCAGACCCGGGAGGGGCGCCGGCCGGTCCGAAGGAGGGAGGGCAGCCAGCTGGGGCCTCGGAAGCAGCTCGTGGCTCTTGCTGGGGGGAAGGGAGGGGAGAGCCCGGGCTGCATCCCATCCCGGGGCCGCTAGGAGGACGGCATGGAATTAGGGACGGGCGGCAGGCGTCCAGGCGTCGGGAGGTGTTAGACCCTCGGGTTGCAGGCTTCCCCAGACAGCCCCAGGCCGCTCAGAATCCAGGCCCTGAGCGGTGGGCCGACACCCCTGCCTCGGGGGCACAGCTCCAGTTCCTTCTGGATGGCTGGCTTTCTTTCTTTTTCTTTTTCTTTTTCTTTTCTTTCTTTCTTTCTTTCTTTCTTTCTTTCTTTCTTTCTTTCTTTCTTTCTTTCTTTCTTTCTTTCTTTCTCTTTCTTTCTTTCTTTTTTTTTTTAAGATTTCATTTATTCCTGAGAGACACACAGAGAGAAGCAGAGACCCAGTCCGAGGGAGAAGCAGGCTGCCTGCTGAGAGCCTGGTGCAGGACTCCATCCTGGGACCCCGGGGTCACGGCCTGCCCCCAAGGCAGACGCTCACCCGCTGGGCCCCCAGGCGCCCCCAAGATGGCATTCTCTGCAAGTGAAAACAATACAACCCTGCAGCCCACTTCGTCCTGGGTCTGCGTGACATCAAAGGTGTGCAGGAACCGAACGTCAGGTGGACCTGCCTCCCGTGAGCTGTCCTCTGGGCCTCAGCCCCGTGGAATCCTGTCCGGGTCAACCCGGTTGGGCCGCTGCCCTCTGAGCTCCCAGAGCCGGGCTCCTGGGCCTGCAAGCCGGCGGGAGCCAGAGTAGTGTCTTCCCTTTTCCTTTAACGTCTACACCGGTCTGTTCTTGTTTCCGGGTTCTTTTAATTTTCCCAGTTCGTTGCTCTTCCCTTTGGCACAACAGGGCATTTGTATAATAAGGTGTATTATAATTTCTCGTAACTTCCTTATTTGTCTTCAAGACCTGCGTACTTGTGGCGGGTGCTTTCTGTCCCCCAGGAACTCCGGGGGCCCCCGCCCGGCCGTGGGTGCAGCCTCACTTCCCTTGGGGTCTGGCTCCTCCTGCTTGACCACCAGCACCGCCGCCTCCCAGGCTTCAGGAGTAATCAAGCTAAGCCTTGGGAGGTGTCCTGGGCGGGGGCTCCTCCCCGGAGGAGCGCGGCCTTGGAGAGCGACGACCAGGCCGACGCGTCCCCGCCCAAGGTGCGGCTGCGGAGGGGCCACCAGCGCGCGGGCGGAGGGGCGGGGGGACACAGGGGGGGGGGGACCGGGGCGGGGAGATGTGGGGGCGGAGCGCAGGGGGGTGAGACGGGGTGGGGGGAGGGGTCACGGCGCAGCTTCGCTCCGCTCCTGCTCGCGTGTGAGGGCTCCACGGGGAAGCGGCGCCGGCCGCCTGGGGGCTCTCGGCTTCGGCCTCCGCGGTCCGGTCCGGGAGCGCTCCCCTGGGGGAGGGAACTGGAGGGAACGGGGTTTAAGATGGTTTTCAGGGCAGCCCGGGGGGGGGGGAGGGGGCTCGGCGGTTTAGCGCTGCCTTCGGCTCGGGTCATGACCCTGGAGTCCCGGGATCGAGCCCCGCGTCGGGCTCCCTGCGTGGAGCCTGCTTCTCCCTCTGCCCGGGTCTCTGCCTCTCTCTCTCTCTCTGGGTCTCTCATGAATTAAAAAAGAAAAAAGAAAATAAAAATAAATAAAAAATAAAATAAAATGATTTTCAGGGGTTGTAGAAAGAGTGTTCGCGGCTCGGCAAAGATCAAAAGCCCCGCGGGACAAAGCGTGTTCCAGCAGCCCGGGCCGTGGAGAGCGAAACCGCCCGCGCCAGCCCCGGCTCCTTCACAAGGGCTGTTGGACTCCGCGGTGGGGCCTCGACCCGGAGCCGGGCGCCTCGCGGCTCCCCACACGCCGCAGCTGCAGGCTTCGGCCGGCTCCGCGCGGGCCAAGGCGCTTCCTCCGAGCCTCCCGCGTCGCCAGAAGATAAACGGCGTCTGCAGCTGCACCCGCGCCGGGGGGCAGAGTCCTGAAGGGCCCCCCCCCCTCCACAGGGCTCCTCGGCCACGACCACCGCGCTTCACCTCCTCCCCGGGACAGGCCCTCACCGCGGACGGCGCCTCAGGGGACTGGCTCCTCACCTCAGGACGGCGCCTCGGAGGACAGGCTCGGCACACAGGGACGGCGCCTCAGAGGCCGGGCTCCTCACACAGGGACGACGACGACTCGGAGGCCGGGCTCCTCACCTCAGGAGGGCGCCTCAGGGGACAGGCTCCTCACACAGGTACGGCCCCTCGGAGGACAGGCTCGTCACCCGGGGATGGGGATGGCGCCTCAGGGGACAGGCTCCTCACCGGGGACGGCGCCTCGGAGGCCGGGCCGCAGTGTCTCCTCACAACCCCGGTGACCCCGACCAGGACGCCGGCAGCCGAGAGGCTCCCCCGAGGCTCCCTCAGGGTCCCGACGGTCGAGAGTCCACGGACAAGGCCCCGCGCTGCTCCAGCGGACCCCAGCGGCCCCCGGGTCAAGGCTGCCCGGGCCTGGGCCGCGGGGGCCTGAAGCCGATGCCCGGGCCCCCCCGCCCCCCGCCCCGGGTGTGGTTTCCTGGGCCTGGACTAGGCCGGGCCTCGGATGCTTTGCCCCCTCAGGGTGGCGGGACGCCGCTGAGCTGGTGAACGTAAAGGCGCGAAGCTTCATTTCCGGCGGCGGCGGCGGCGGCGGGGCTGGCGACGCCCCTGGAGCCCTGGTGCCGGGGCCTCCTCGGTCCGCGCCCTCGGGGCCCCCGTGCAGCCGAGCCCGCCGCGGTGCTCTCCGCCTCCGACCGGGCCGGTGCCAGTGTCCCGCGGGCGCTGCGGAGGCCGCCGGGGTTACGCCGGGAGGAGCCTCGCTTAACACCACGGGCTCGTCCTCTTGCTGCGCGTCGGGGGTCCGCGGCCGGGGCGGGGGGGGGGGGGGGGGGCAGCCCGGGAGCGGCCGGCTGCGCCTCCCCACAGGACACGGGCCATCGGGGATGGGTTTGCGGTGAACAGTTTTCTTGGCCTGAACGTCCAAGGTCTGTCACGCAGACGCCAACACGGGATTCTTGCCGCGTGGGGGCCGTGGGCACATCATCGCAGGTTCCTTCAGGCCGCTCGCGTGGCGGAAGCTGTTCTCTCCGTTGTTAACACCCGCCCTGGGATCCCCGGGTGGCTCAGCGGTTTAGCACCACCTTCGGCCCAGGGTGCGATCCGGGAGGCCCGGGATCGAGTCCCACGTCGGGCTCCCTGCATGGAGCCTGCTCCTCCCTCTGCCTCTCTCTCTCTCTCTATCATGAATAAATAAATAAAATATTGAAAAAGAACAACCCACCCTTGTTGGAGGTGTTCCTCCCTAGGGTCTCCCCGACTGGAAATTTCAGCTGTTTTCTCCAGTGAGGCTGTACCTTGCCCACCCTTCTGTGCCTCCAGTCCTGAGCATTCTTTCTGAGGTGAGGCAGGGGCCCCCAGTAGTCTTCACTGCCGCATCAGGGCCTCTCTCTCAGCACCCTTTTGACCTGTGGCTCAATTTCACTCACAGCCTGCCCTTGGTTAAAACAGTTATTCATTATCTAACGATTTCAGACCAAATATCCTTATTCCTAAATCAGTTTCCAGATGCTTCTCATACAGATGATTGGCAGACCATGCTTTGCAAAAACACTGATTGCTCATAGGGTCACTCATGGCTAAGGATAAGGATCGTTTTTGGTTTTGGCAAGTTTGGAGCAATGAACATTGTGCATTAAATGTACTGTTTTAATGCAGGAAAGCAAATATTTAAGGCCAATAATTTTTTTTTTCCAAGATGATAAAACTTCTACACACATGATTCTACATTATATTACCTAGTTGTTCAGTAGTCTTTCTTTCTTTCATTAGACATTTTGTAAGAGCTTGGACAATGTGTAACAGATCTAGATCTTGGGGGTCAGAGGTGGGTAAAATGTAGTCTAACTTTTTTAAGATTTTACTTATTTATTTGAGAGAGAGGGCGAGAGAGGGGTGAGGGGCCAAGGGAGAAGCACACTCCCTGCTGAGCAAGGGGCCCAATGTGTGGCTCAATCCCAGAACTCCAGGATCATGACCTGAGCCGAAGGCAGATGCCTAACTGACTGAACCACCCAGGCGCCCCAAGATGCGGTCTAACTTGGCAACGAGGATCATGTCTTGGATTATGTCCAGCATGTAGAGGATCAATGGATGTTTATGAATGAGAGATGATAAACAGCAAAGCAAGGACATGAAATGGTGAAAAATGACCACCTCCAGGTTGGGGGATATCAAGGCTCAGAGAGACCTCTTAAAAACTGAACTTCTATTTGGGGAAAGATGGAATAGACTTACTTTTTCCTATTCCTGTCATAAAAATCCTGGAAATCACATATAAAATAAACATTAGCTTCTGAAGGATGGAAGAAGAAGGTAGACCCTAGGGACATCAGGACCCAAGACATGACAAGGTACTGGGTTACCTGGCTTATCTGTTTGCCCCATATATTCCAGACCTAGAGATGAAGGAGCTAACATCCTAGAAATGCCAGTGAGCCAAGACAAAGACCCCATGAAATAAAGCCCTTACTATCTTTAGCCAAACAAACAAACAAACAGAAAAGGGACAAATAGAATTCAGCAACATATATGATAATTACATACCATGACCAAGTGGGGTTTATTCCAGTGATACAAGGCTGGTTTAAAAATTTGAAAATTAGACTATGTAATTTACCATATTAATAGGATAAAGAGAAAAACAAAGCAATCACATTAATCAATGGATACAGGAAAATTTTGACAAAATTCAATAACCATGTTATGATTTAAGAAAAAAACTACCAGAAAGATAGGAATAGAAGGGAATTTCCACAATTTGATAAAGTGCAACTACCAAAATCCTACAGTTCACATTATGCTTGATGGTGAGATCAGGATCTGGGTAAGGGTGTCCACTCTCACCATATTTACTTGAAGTTCTAGCCAATGCAATAAGACAAGAAAAAGAAAAGCATATAGATGAGAAAGGAAGAAATAAAATGATCCCTATTTATAGATTACATGATTGTCTACATAGAAAATCCCAACAAATCTACTAAAAAACTCCTATTGCTAATAAGAGACTTCAAAAAAAAAGCAGCATACCAGATGGACATACAAATATCAGTTGTATTTCTATGTATTAGCGATGAGCATATGGCCACTGAAATTAAACATGTAATATTCTTTGTAATCATTCAAAAAAAGGAGAATACTTAGATGTAAAAATCTCTATATAAAACATTTACTGGACTTGTAAGCTGAAAATATGCTAATGAAAGAAGATCTAAATAAATGGAGTGAGTTCACAGATTGGAAAATCCAATATAGTAAAGATGTCAATTCTCCCAAATTAATATATAGTTTTTTTTAAGATCTTATTTACTTATTCATGAGAGAGAGAGAGAGAGAGAGAGAGAGAGAGAGGCAGAGACACAAGCAGAGGGAGAAGCAGGCTCCATGCAGGGAGACCGATGTGGGACTCGATCCTGGGTCTCCAGGATCATGGGCTGAGGGCGGCGCTAAACTGCTGAGCCACCCAGGCTGCCCTAATATACAGTTTTAATGCAATTCCTATCAAAATCCCAGTAAGATTTTTTATAGATATGTATGAACAACATTATTCTAACATTTAGATGGAAGAGCAAAGAAAATAGAATAGCTAAAACAATTTGAAAAGGAAGAATAAAGTAAAAGGAACCAGTCTACCCAGTTTTAAGTCTTATTATATAGCTACTGTAGTAGACTGTATAATATTGGCAGAGGAATAGGAATGTAGAAAAATGGAACAGGACAGAAAATCCAGAGTTCGGCTCACACAGAAACACACAACTGGTGTTTTAACACAGGTGCAAAAGAAATTCAATGGAGAAAAGATAGCTTTTCAACATATGGTGTTGAGCAATCCATAGCTAAAAAAGTGAAACCTGACCTGAAACTCATACTCTCTACAAAAATTAACTCAGAATGATTCATGGATTTCAATGTAAAACACAAAACTATAAAACCTTTAGTAAAACACATAGGAGGAAATCTCAATGATCTACGACTGGGCAAACAGTTCTTAGACTTGATCCCAAAAGCATGTTTTATAAAAGGAAAAATTGATAATGTGGACTTCATCATTATTAAAGAATTTTGCTCTGCAAAACACTCTGCTAAAAGGATGAGAAAACAAGTTAGCAAGTAGGGAAAACATGTTTGCAAACCACATACCCAACAAAGAGGACTGATATCCAGGATATACAAAAGAACCCTCAAAACTCATTAAAATCTAATGATCTAATTAGAAAGTAGGCAAAAGACATGAATGAGCACTTCACCAAAGGGGATATACAAATGGGAAATAGGCAGACAAAAAGATATTTGGCCATTAGGGAAATACAAGTGAAAACCACAACAAGATATTTACTGCACACCTTCTTTAGCTCCTTTACATATGATAATTTCTACAGGTTACTACCACACGCCCCAGCAATTACGCCACCAGGCATTTATCCCACCGGAGCCCGCACACAAATGTTTACAGCGGCTCTGTGCATAATGTTCAAACCCTGGAAACAACCCAGACATCGTTCAGTGTATGGATGGTGACACAAACCGTGGCTCGTTCACACCATGGAATACCACCACTCCGCACAAAAGGGAGATTATTGATACATACAACCACCTGTATAAATCTCCAGACGATTATGCTGAGAGGGAAAAATATGTAATCCCAAAGGGTTAGATACTATATCCTTCCATTTAAATAACAGTATTGAAGTGGCAAGATTCTAGAAATGGACCATTGAGAACAGGGGTCAGCAGGGGGATATGGAGGGCATGGTCATGGGGATAAGAGGGCAGCCGGGGGGATCCTGATGATGTTAAGCCATATTCCCTGTTCTGACTGTATCGAAGTCAATATCCTGCTTGTGATGCTCCATTCTAGTCTTGCCAGTTGTTGTCCTGGGGAAACTGGGCCAAGGTATGTGGGATCTCTCTGTACGATTTCTTACACATTCATGTGAATCTACACTTATTTCCAAATTAAAGAGTTTAATATTAATAATTAAAAAACCCAAATCTTACCAACTCACCCTCCTCACCATTGTTGTGAGATAAACTCAAAATGCTTCCTTGTGCTTGATGAGAACTCGTCTAGTCTGGCCCCCGTGTTTCCCAGCCCTGCAGCCTCTGAGAATTACGTATGGAGCTTATAAAAAACACTGATGCCCAAGCATCACTCCAGCTCAGTTAGATCAGGATCTAATCTCTGGGGGTAACTAGATAGTAATTAGCGTTTTCTTTGATTACTGGTCACGGCCAGACCATAGGCTCCATGAAGCCTGTTTTTGCTTCCCAGCTCCTAAATCAGTGCCTGTCCCCTGGGAGGTGCTCTGTGAATGTGTGCGAAGTGAAGGAATGAATGAATGGATACAGGGGAGACAGAAGGATCCTCCTCCCCCTGTTTTGCTGCCTCCCCGAACCATGAAAGAAGAGGAGGAGACAAGGTGCCTTCCCTGGTGTCCTCTCCATCTCTCCCCAGCATCATTTCAGAATCGCAGTAGGGATCAAAGATTTGCTCCAAGACAGATCCGTCTCCGAAGTATAAGATCTGGAAATGATGACAGTGCCTCCTCTCCATGCAACCAGCAAATGTAATGAAAGTGAAAGAGTCTGGCAAGGACTTATACTGATTTTGTCCTATTGTCCCTCGGTATGTATATGAACATTTACAATGTGAGCATGATAATCAATGTTTTAAACAATTACCTTGAGACAATTGCAAGTTCCGGAATTTTATACAAATTTCAGTCCACAAATTCACAAACATCAGTGTGGGGGAAATGTGACTTTATTTTCAGTAACTCCATTCAATTTCCATGTCTATACCACCATTACTACCACCACCACCACCACCATCACGACCATGACCATCATGACCACAACCACGACCACCATCACCACCATCACCACCATGACCACCACCATGACCACCACCACCACCACGACCACCACCATGACCACCATGTCCACCACCACCACTACCACCATGAGCACCACCACCACCACAACCATGACCACCATGACCACCATGTCCACCATGACCACCACCACCACCACCATGTGCACCATGACCACCATGTCCACCATGCCCACCACCACCACCACCACCACCACGACCACCACCACTACCAATTACCATGACCACCATCATGACCACCACAACCACTACTACCTGTTCTACCTAGTTGGTGGGAAACTTACCTTTTTATCCTTATTTTTGGTGGGTGGAGTGTTTTTCAAGTGCTCCCTGAAAGTGCCAAGCTTTAGGGTGGTAAAGGTTTGTGAGGATTGGGAGTTTATTGGCCCTTGAATCCTCTTCCCATGCAGGCAGAAGGAAGCAAGGCCCTTTATGTGTGACGGTGACACTGTTCAGACTCCTGCTTTGGCTTGGGGATCTTCACTAGGCTGCTTATCTTCATATCTGCCCAGATGTCTCAGTGGCCCTCCCCTTCCTGGTGTTGCTGGTTCCCTGGCAGCTGTGTGCTTGAAAGATGACCCAGCACCCTTTTCCTTCTCTTGTCTCCTCGCTCCATCCAAACAAAATGTCTTTCTAGTTGGGGGTGAAAATGTCATTGAGGTGGCTGACAGAAGTGGGCCACCAGACTACCTGCCTTGGAAACAGGAGAAATGATGGGCCACAACTCAAGATACATCAAGAGGTGAGGGAATATGAAAAGATAAAATAATTTAAATAGTAATTATACAAAGACACATTGAAATTTGTGCATTTATTGAGATTTGTCTTTGAATCCCCCCCTCCCACAAAGCCTCCTCGGGTCCAGACATGATTATCGATTATTTATTTCCTGCCTTCTTTACCTATATGGTTTCCTTATATCATTCTCCAAACCCTATGGACAGTTCATATTATTCCTGGGGTAGACATGAGAAACCATGACCCCAGGAGGTTAGTGAATATTTAAGGACAGGGCCCACGGGTCAGGGAATCACTTTTCTCTCTTTCTATTGTATCATATCGACTCTGGCAGGCCTTTAGAGAGTGGATCCAGAGTTTGAGGATGAGACCACATACCTGGATTGCTTGGCCTTTTGATGTTCTTCAGATTAAAGCATGGAAGGCCTGGCCATTCTGCCTCTGTGTGAGGGTGACCCGGGGCCAGGGTGGCAGCACTGGATGTGCCATCAGGAGTTATCTTCCCTTTGGCATTTGAGAATAAATTCTGTAGAGCAGTGATGCTCACTGGAGAGCTTAAAAGAATCTTCATGTCTGACTGCGTCCCAGGCCACTTAAATCAGAATCTCAGGGGGGCAGGGGGTAGGACCCAGATACCAGTATTTAAAAAATCCTCTAGGAGTTTCTCCTCTGCGGTCACAGTCGAGAACCAGGGCTCTAAGCAGCTGTTCCCAAACCTGTGCAAGCATCAGAATCACCTGGAAGGCTTGTTAAAACCCTGACTGCTGGGACCCACTTGTAGAATTTCTGATTCAGCAGGTCTGGGTGAGGGCCAAGATTATGCATTTCTAAGTTCCCAGGGGATTGGTGATTGAGCAGAAGTGAAGCTGGTGTGAGCTTCTGGTCTCTTCTTTACGCCTGTCAGGTCACAAGGGGTTTGTGTCTCCTGTTCCGCGACTTCCTGCATGCTGACTTGCTCAAGTACTAGAACACCGTTTGCTGTGTGAATGCTAAATAGCCTATGAGCATCAGAAGTATTTTGAAATAAATCAGGCAATGAATTCCATCAGGCTTTGAATGGATGTTAAGGAGCTTATCACAATTTTCCGTAGGAAAATAAGCATCTTTCAAAGGAAATTTACCATATTGAAATTTAGTTGTGCCACTCCTATTAACATTCTTTTTCTTGTCTTTTCGAAATCTTTGCAATAACTCCTCTTTATTAGTTTTATTTTTTAAGATTTTACTCGTTTGATAGAGAGAGAGGGCACAAGCAGGGGGAGTGGCAGCAGAGGGAGAGAGAAGCAGGCTTCTCGCTGAGCAGACTCGATCCCAGGACCCTGAATCATGACCTGAGCCAGAGGCAGGCACTTAACCGACTGAGCCCCTCAGGCACCCCCCTTTGTTAAGTTTTATTGAAGTCAAGTTATAAAGTTTATGGAGCCAGAACTCAAGAGACAGGGATACATTTCCAGATGTATCAGGGTAGCGTTGCCAGATTTAGCAAAAAAACAAAAACAAACAAAACCCCAGGACACTCAGTTAAATTTGAATTTGAGGTAATGAAAAAGTTTTATTTTATTTTATATTTATTTACTCATGAGAGACACAGAGAGAGACAGAGACACAGGCAGAGGTAGAAGCAGGCTCCCTGCAGGGACCCGGATGCGGAACTCGATCCCAGGACCCCGGGGTCATGCAATGAGCTGAAGGCAGATGATCAACCCCTGAGCCACCCAGGCGTCCCTATAATGAAAACATTTTAAGCAGAAAAATGTCCCCTGTGATACTTGACAATCCTGATGATGGGACAAGTATGAGGATGGGAATGACCTATGCGCCTGCTGGGGAGGAACAGAACGTGCCCATCCATTTCTGCTCATGGATACACAGAAATACTTGATCTTGAGCCTTGTCCACGGAGAGCTTCACGACATCGGCTGAACTGATGCATCACGGACACCTCGGGTAGAAAGGCAGTCTATGGGATTGCTGAGTGCCTTCCCGGGGGGCTGCTGATAACTCCAATCCCCGTCTCTTTCAGTTCAGTTACTCCAGTTGTCTACATCGGTGGTTTGGACAGAGGGTGATTGTCCGCTGTGTGCCGTGGGCATTTGGCAGTGTCCAGAGACACGTTTGGCTGTCACGCCTGGGGAGGCTGGTGCCACTGGCGGCTAGTTGTTTGGAGCCAAGGATGCAGCGGACAGCCTCCTGCAATCAAGAATTGGCCCTCACAGAGCTGAGGCTGAGAAACCCCGGGCTAGATCCGACCGTGCAGGGTAGTGACTGTGTCAGACCACTCCAGCCCTGTCCTGAGTGTCACAGTGTATACTGTTCCTGGGTGTCAGTTTGGCAGAGAGATGCCTCCTACCTGTACGGTAAAGGAACAGGTAGAAGGATTTTGATAGGCTCCTTTCAGATCTTACAAAACAAGGGAAGTGCTGTAGAGGTTCCATAAAAAGTGCCAGTCCTCACTTGTGGCCGTCTTCCCTGGCATGGCCTAGATTTGGTACCTTTGAAGAGTTCAGGCAGGACCTGTGAAATCTAGGTGATAGAACCCCATAGCTGTCCCCTTTCTCAGAGTAGGGGACACCATTTGGTCTCGACCTTCCACATAGCTCTGGCCGATCAGGACTCCTTTGGTGTAAGTATTTGGGGGAGGTGCTGACCAAACACGTATTCGTCATGTTGTGTACGACAGCTGTTGCTATAACCCTCGCATTCAGAAGGAAGCTGATTGCTAAATCCAGCAACAATGAACATTCATGATACCTTAACAATACCTCGTGTTTGCATCATGCTTACCTCTGAAGAACTGTAAAGCATTTCATAGACATTCTTATTAAAGACCTAATGGTGCTCGTGGGAAGCAAGAGGAGGTGGGTCATATTCTTCCCACTTTAAGAGGTGATAATTAAGCCTGGAGTCACACACTATGTGAAGAGCTAGGAGTACATTGCGACTCTTGACACTGGGGCTGGGGCTGTCAGCCAGTAGAGCATCATTCTGCTGATGGCGTTGACTCATCAGACCCTGCTGAGCGTCCAGTCATAAATGTCTAATTTCAAAATCCTTAAAAAAAAAAAAGATTTGAGAGAGGGAGAGAGACAGGGGTGGGGTGGGGAGCGGGGATATGCAGAGGGAGAGAGTCTCCCGCAGACTCCTCCCCAGGCGCAGAGCCTGACACGGGGCTCGATCTCATGACCTGAGCCGAAATCAAGAGTCAGATGCTTAATGGACTGAGCCACCCAGGAGGCCCTCAAAATCCTTTTGAAATGTACACAGCAGATTGTGAAGGGTGGTTGTTAATCAGAGGACAACACAGCAAGGACATCTCCATTTCTAGTACTTTTGCCCTTTTTAAACAAAAATGCAGCAAAAGTATAAAGGGGAAGGAGTAGGAATTGGAGTTCAATAAATATTTGCTGTGGGCTCCGTGGTGCCAAATCCTGTGCTAGATACCACGGAAGATGAGATATAAATAGACGTCCTTGACACGTCATCTCATTTGTAAGCCGGAGACTCAAGACTTCGCAGAGAGAAGCCTACAGAGAGCTGTAAAGTCCTATAACACACGTGCGCCGAGATGTGTGTATGGGAGGCTGCGGTGTCCTGGGAGGCCGAGAAGCTTTTATGTAAAGGGAGGAATTGAAGAGGAGACTTGAGGTATTAGGACTGGTTCAAGTGGTCAGCGGGCATCTGCAGAAATAGGATTCCATGAGACAAAGGGGTTAGTGAATAGAGGTGGGGTGGTTCTTGCTACTCTCTGGAAGAGACACATACTTCGGGGCTCCCAAGGGGTCATTTCCTGATCCGTGAATGAGTGGAAGGCAAAAAAAAAAAAAAAAAAAAAAGCCACAGGATGAGGGGACAGAGGAAACAAGGGCTCAGAAGACAGAGGAAGCGTTCCCGAGCTCCCATGAAGACCCCAACTCCCGGTTCCAGTTCTGCCCCAGCCGCAGATGCAGCTCCGACGAACCCCCGTGTCTTCCAGTGAATTCCAGTGTTTTGTGGACCTGTAGCAGAACCTAAGGCTTTCGGAGTCCGGGAGTCCACGCTGTGCACAAAGGAAGGAGCACGGAGGGTTGAGGCGGCCCGGACCGAAGCCCAGGGCGGAACCCTGGAACCAGTTCTGCCGTCCGCAGCTGGCTCTTCTGGGCAGCCTTGGTTCCGACGCCAAGTTGTGGGTTGGCCAGATGAGCTTCAAAGGCTGGGGGGCTCCCGAGGTCTCGGGGCTGCTCCTCAGGCCCTGTGGCTCCAGACTCTCCCCATGGAGACAAATCGCCCCGGACGCAGAAGCCGCCTTGCTTCTTGAGCGCTGACTTTGGCTGCAGGCGGGTGGGTCGTGGCTGCTCGTGGCGGCTCCACCGGACAGAACCGCCGCCTTCTTCAGCAGCTGGTGGGAGAGGCCTCCGTGTGCAGCTAAAGCACCAGCTCGGCGGGTGGAAGTGTTGTTCTGGCAAGTGAACCGTTTCCCCCCAGTATTTGCTTTGAGGATTTTTTTTTAAACTTATTTTAATGACAGATTGTGATTTGGAAGTGATTCATTTCCATTTCATAGTTGTCTTGACAACAATGTAATTTATGACATTTCAGGGGCTTGAGAATCCTAGAATCTTACAATCAATGTGTTGCTTATTAAAATTCTCATAAAAAAAAAACGCACTGGCAAAAATTCTTTAGGGTTGCGGGCTAAAGGAAAGAATTGCTTTCCGTAAAGCTTTTTCTTTTTTGGTCACTAACGGTAGTGACTTCAGGACCATCGGCTGAATTTAATTTCAGGCTGAGCCAGACTCGTCTTTTTTTTTTTTTTTTACGTGTTTTACCCAGGATTTGCTTGTATTGCCTTTGCAACTTCTTTTTGGATTTCTAAATTACGACTCTCTCTGAATTATCGTATGAAAGTGGAATCAAGTGGAAACAGCTTTATATTTTGCTTTTCCCCCACGTCTTACGTACAGTCTTAACATCCCTCATGGAAAACGGCTTAGGAAGGTCTTTATCATGGAGCATTTCTTCTTTTTTTAAAAAAAGATGTTCGTTCTTTATTCATGGGAGACGCAGAGGCGCAGGCAGAGGGGGAGCGGGCGCCCTGCGGTGACCCCTGCCCGATCCGGATCCGCCCACCCTGGACCCTGGGCCGCCCGTCTCGGAACAACTTAAAGCTGCAGAATATTAAGGGAAAAAGTCACAAATGAGCAACTCTGGAAAGACGGCTTGCAGTGGAGCACTGAGTGCTTTGCAAAATTCAAGTTTATGCTTTTTTCGGGGGGGGGGGGGTCGGGCGGCGGTGTGGACGCCTCGGCAGCGTCTACACCGCGTGCTTCCGTGACCGATCACGTCGCTGGAGGCCGGCGCTCCGAGGACGCTCCGCACGGACCGCGCCTGCGGGCCTTCGGCGAGGCCGTCCCGGGCGGCGGCAGGTGCGCGGCGGGGCCGGGGTCGCGCCCGGGTCGGGGCCGCGGAAGATGGCTGCCCCCAGGCCGCGGACAGTCACGTGCCCGCCCCGCCGCGCCCCCTCCCGCGCTCGCCCAGCCCCCGGCCCCGCGCTCCCCGGCCGCCCGGCCCCGCCCCGCGCGGAGGCTCCCGGGCCCGAGGCCGGTCTGCCCGCCGCCCGCCCGGACCCCAAGCCGGCCGCGGGGTCGGGCTCCCGGAGCCGGGGCACCTCCGTGGGGGCGACCCGCGGCGGGCCGCGCTACTGGGCATGCGCAGGGCTCCCGTCCGGGCGCCGCCGGGCTCCGGGTTTTCCTCGGCACTCGGAGCGGCGGCGGGAGGCGGGGCCCGGGCGGCGGGAGGCGGGGCCCGGGCGGGGGGCGGGGCGGCCCTGTCCCCGCCCCTCCCCTCCCCCCCGTCCTTCCCTTCCCGCCCCGGGCTGGGGCCCCGGCGGCCGCCCCCTGGAGGCCGAGCTTGCGGCCCCGCCCCCGGCCCCGCCCCTGCGGCCCCGCCCCCTCCCCGGGCGCCGCCAACACCCGGACGAGCGGCCGCCGCGGAGCCGGGCCGACGCGGGCCGCGGACTGGGCATGCTCGGCGGCCGGAGGCTCGCGCTGGCGAGTCGGAAGCGTTCGCAGCAGCGCGGCGGCGGCGGCGGCGGCGGGACGGAGCGGGCCGGGCCGGGACAGGCAGCGTCCCCGGGGAGCGCATCCCGCGGCGGGGCCCCGACGCCGCCCGGCCCCGGGCCTCGGTGCGCGGCGGCGGCTCGGCCAGCGCAATCCCGGCGGCGGCGGCGGCTCCGGGGCAAGTGAGCCGGGGGCGGGGGCGGGGGCGGGGGCGGGCGCGGGCGGGGAGCGGGACCCGGGGCCGCGGGCGGGGCGGGGGCGGGGGCGGGGGCGCAGCCGGAGCCGGGCCGCGCGCTCACCTGGCGGGCACTCGGGGGGCGGGGGCGGGGGCGGGGGCGGGGGCTGCGAGGCCGCAGGGGGCGGCGGGGGCGGGGCGGGGCGGGGCGGGCGGAGGGCGGAGGGCGGAGGGCGGCCGGCGGGGTCCCGCCCCCACCCCCACCCCACGGCCCGGCGGCGGCCTGACAGTTGGCCCGGGGCGGGGGTCGCGGCGGGGGTCGCGGCGGGGTCGCTGCCGGCCGCCTCGGCTCCCGGGCTCCCGGCTCCCCGCGCCCCCAGCGCCCAGCGCCCGGCGCCCGCATGACAGGGGCGGCCCCGCGGAGCGCCTGCGGGTCGGGGCGGCCCAGGGGGCGGCGGGGTGGGCGAGGCCTGCGGGCGCCCGGGCGGCGGCGGGGGCGGGGGCGGGGGCGGCCTGCGCGGGGGCTCGGCGTCCCGCGGCCTCGGGGTGGGGGGTGGGGTGCGGGCCCCGGGCCGGGCCGAGCGGGGCGTCCGGGGCAGCGTCGGGGCCGCGGCGCCCGCCCTCGGGGCAGGGGGTCGGCGCGGGGTGGGCAGGTGCGCGGGAGGGGGGGGGCAGCGGCGGGAGGCGGCTCCGGAAGGGAAGTTTGTCCCCGGGGACGGGGACGGGAGGGAGGCCCGCCGTCCTGCCCCGTCTGCGGCGCTCGGGCTCGGGCTCGGGGAAGGCGCCGGCGGGGTGTCGGGGAGGGCTGCTGCCCGAGGGCTCGGCGAGGTGCCAGGGCCGCCCTGAGCCAGGGTCGGCAGGTGCCTGGGCCCGTGCAGCAGGAGCTGGACAGGCTGGGGGTCAACAGGTGCCTGGGTCCGTGCAGGAGGGGCCGGTCGGCCTGGGGGTGGGCAGGTGCCTGGGCTCATGCAGAAGGGGCCGCCCAGGCCAGGGGTTGGCAGGTGCCTGGGCCCATGCAGGAGGGGCTGGACGGGCCAGGGGTGGGCAGGCGCCTGGGCCCATGCAGAAGGGGCCGCCCAGGCCAGGGGTTGGCAGGTGCTTGGGCCCGTACAGAAGGGGCCAGATGGACTGAGGGTGGGCAGGTGCCTGGGCTCATGCAGAAGGGGCCGCCCAGGCCAGGGGTCGGCAGGTGCCTGGGCCCATGCAGGAGGGGCTGGACGGGCCAGGGGTGGGCAGGCGCCTGGGCCCATGCAGAAGGGGCCGCCCAGGCCAGGGGTTGGCAGGTGCTTGGGCCCGTACAGAAGGGGCCAGATGGACTGAGGGTGGGCAGGTGCCTGGGCTCATGCAGAAGGGGCCGCCCAGGCCAGGGGTCGGCAGGTGCCTGGGCCCATGCAGGAGGGGCTGGACGGGCCAGGGGTGGGCAGGCGCCTGGGCCCATGCAGAAGGGGCTGCCCAGGCCAGGGGTCGGCAGGTGCCTGGGCCCATGCAGGAGGGGCTGGATGGGCCGGGGGTGGGCAGGTGCCTGGGCCCATGCAGAAGGGGCTGCCCAGGCCAGGGGTCGGCAGGTGCCTGGGCCCTGCAGAAGGGGCCGCCCCGAGCCAGCTCAGCAGCTTCCAGTGCCCATGCAGAAGGGGCTGCCCCAGGCTGGGTCTCGGCAGGTGCCTGGGCCAGGGGTTGGCAGGTGCCTGGGCCCGTGCAGAAGGGGCCACACCAGGCGTCCCGCGGTGGGGCTGTAGGATGCACAGAGGAGCAGGGGCCTCAGGTCCCTGTCGTCGGGTCAGGGCTCCCAGGGAAGCCGGGGCGGCTTGGTGATTCAGCAGGTGGCAGCCTTCCAGCTCTGAAGCCCGGCCGAGCCTGCCCGCCTGTTGGAGGCTCCAGCTTCGGGGGAACCTCCGGGCGCTGCCTCCCGCCTAGAGCGGCCCGTGGCCTTACCTTGCTGCTGCTCTGAGTCTGGAGGCTCAGTGCTTTTGGTCTTCCTGGCTGTGTCTCCTCAACTAGGTGGCGTGTGCTTGAGTCTCTCCAGCCCTGTGACCTGCTGGATGGCAGGAGGTGGCCAGCTGCTACCCTGCACGGTGGAAAGCAGGGCGGGTTACTCTGTAGGAAGCGATGGCAGTGTGCAAAGTGGAGAAAGAGGCTTTTTCTTCTGTTCTGCTTCAGAGACTAGAAATTAACATTTTTAATACAATAGTAGGATGTATTTCTGTAACTCTGCAGGGCTGGTGGTAAGCTATTTAAGACATCTGACGGCATTTTTTTTTTAAAGAAATTAATTCAAGGGATGGATTAAACTAAAATGAAGGGACACAGTTATTAAGACAATATCTTGTTCCTTGGAGAATCCCAAGCATCTTGCACAGCGCCCGCCTCGTGATGCTCCGTGAGTGCTTATTCAGCTGTCCTTTAAAAAAAAAAAAAAATCCTAACAGAATCTCGTCGTTAAGTTTTGGCACATTAGGAACTTTGTTTTCCTAACTTGGAATTGCCTGTGTTGACCAAAGGCATTCAGTTTTAGCTCGAAAACTGAATCTTTTTACCTTTTTGTTTTCCTGGTTAAGTCCCTTAATTTTCATGTGGTGGCAGGTCCTGTATTCAGCTGGAAAAGAAAACCACATGCTTTGCTCACGCATGTCATGAAAATCTAAAAGGACTCCTACATACAGCGATCCTACGTTTCTTTAAAAAGCTGAAACATACTCCTGTTGCACATCAAATGTGCTCGGTCTCTATACAGAGCATTTCAGGAAGACTCTAGCACTCCTAGACCTTTGCCATCCCGTGAAAAGTGCTGCAGTGGAAAAGACAAAACCATGTTTGGGGAACAAAAACCCTGGATTGTTTGCACGGGGGGATAGGCTCCCCTGTCTGGGGGAGGCGTGAGTGTCGGGCCAGCTCATGCCTATGCATCGTTTTAACTTTGTTCTTCTGCTCCTTCCTCCAGTTGTTCATCTGTTTCTTCTTTTCCTAAAGACATACTTTCCTGGCATGGGCTTGCTTGCTTAGAGCTGCTGCCAGAAGGATCTTTTGCATTTTCTCACATAAATTCAATCAGCGGTGATTTTTTATTTTTGACCGTCCCCTACGCTGTGGAAACCACTCTGTGTGGTGAACTGTTCCATGGTCCTTGGAAAAAGCTGTGTGCCCCTGAGGGGGTGTGACAGGTCATGGATGGCTTTTTCTTTGCCTTTTTTTTTTTTTTTTTTTTTTTTTTTTTTTATGGTGGCAATAACTAGTCTTTTGGAAGAACTGTTAGGGCATGCCTGGTGCTAAAGGCTTTGGCCTTTGTGTTAGAGGGCCTTGGTCAGGAGTACAAATGGTCGTTTGTTGTCTCTGCCCACATTCTGGGCATTGTGGCTGTAAAGTTTGTCACTTGGTAAGCTAGTCTGACCCCAGATGATGCGGCCATCTGCATGTGGGAGGTGGGCAGCAGAGTGGGATGCAGGGGCGGGGAGGGTGAGGAAAGGGGAAGAGAAGGTTAAGGGCCAGGAAGGGCTTGGTTTCGTAAGGGACCTCTGGTTTCAGTGAAGCAGAATAGAATGCTGGCCAGCGAGTCTGGCTGAGTCCCTGCGGGAGAGCTCTGCTCCCTTCCCTTCCTGAGGCTTTCCCCCCTGCTCCCCCCCACCCCCCGACAGGCACAGATCCAGGGAGACCCACATGCACCTGTAGACACAGGCACAGACAGGTGCACGGAGAAGGAGCCGGAGGCTCAGCTCTGTTTAAATGCTAATACGTCAAGGTGGGAAAATGCAGTGCTCAGTAGCAGGTTGGGTTCTGGGGCTTGTGTGTCAGAACGGTCCCCCTCCGTCTCCGAGTGCTGAAGGGACTTGGAAAGTCCTGGGGGCTTCCCCTGAAGCAGCCCCTGCGTGCAAATGCAGGCCAGTGGACCCTCGAGCCGCTTGGGCGCCTTTTACCTCTTAGACGTGAGGTGCTGAGAGTCGGCCTCCGTTGTTGGCGCAGGATCCCCCCTGTGCAAAGCCCCTTTCTGGTTTGATTTTTTCCGCTTCGTTTCTACTCCGTTTCCTCTCCCCGCCGGTTTGGAGATGTCCTTGGGTGTGTCTGCGTCCCCGTTAAAGATGGTGTTCGTGGGTGTGCGTCTTCAGCTTACGCAAGTGGTGCTGTGCTGCAGGTCGCACCGGGTTTCCATTTCATCCAGCATCCCAGTGTTCATCCCGGGAGTCTGCAGCCATGCATAAAAGCGGGGAAAACTTCTTTCAGGACTTGGGGAGCTCTGTGTCCGCGTAGGTGCGATCTCGTGCGTTGCTCTGGTTCCTGTGCTGGGCTGCTGTGCGTGCATGAGCTCGATCACCCCTTTCCCTGGCGAGGGACACTTGGCTCGCCTCGGCCGCGCAGAGCTGGGATGAGCGTCCTGTGTGCCTTCTTCTCCAGGTGGATGCGGGACCGTCTCTGGCGCAGCGGTGTGCAGCCCAGCGGCAGCCGCATCGCCTGGCACCTGCTAGGAAAGGCGGATTCTCGGGCCCCGACCTCGACCTGGCTCAGAAACCCTGGGGGCAGACCCCGATCGTCTGGGGATTGTGACAGTGGGGACACTTGGACACCCTCCCGTGAGGGCGTGTGCCCGGAAGTGGAACACCTGGGCGGAAGGAAGCAGCACGCCTGTTTTCACTAGAGGCCGCCAGCCCGGCCTCCGCGGGGGTGCGTGGAGGGCTGATGCCCCGCATCCCGCGAGGGTGTGTGACTTCTCAGTGCGTGTGAGCATCTCCTAGCCCCCAGAGCCTCTGACCCTGCTGTGGGACGTTTCTTGCGGGGCTGACTTGCACATGCTTCTTGCATGTTCTACGTGTTAATCCGTCCTGCTGTCTGTCAGTCACCTTTTGTCCGTGGTCACTTTCCGAAGTGTGTGTTTCGACAGAGCCCAGTACGTTTTGCCTTATGTTGCGCTTCAGGGATCTGGCGATGATCTTCCTTATTACCCGGGGCTCACGGGGATGCACCCGTTTTCCTCCATCAGCTCCATACTCCTGTTTTTCACAGCGAGGGCTTTACCCATGTGGGGTTTATCTTCACACGTGGTGTCAAGTGGGGATCTGGTGCCGTTTCTTCCTTTCCGTTTTGTGAGCCAGTTTTTCCTACATCACTAAGTTGTGTACTTTTTCCGTAATGTTTTGGAGGCGACTATGAGCCACGTCTCTCATACTCGGGGTTCCCACGTGCACACACGAGCCTCTTTTTAAAACTCGATAGAATCGTAATTTGTGTTTGATAACTACATCCGTTCTGAGTGTACAAGTTGATGGACTCCGACAGATGTACGCACTTGGGAGCCAGCACCATGAAGATACTGAGCCTTTCCAGCGCCCCGACCTTCCGTCCCCGCTGTGTCCCCAGACCTGGGCAGCGCCCCCAGTGTGCTCTCTGCCACTGTGCAGTCGTGGTTGCATTTTTAGAGCTTTATGTAAGTGAAACCACAGGGTATGGTACTGTTTTGTCTCTGGCTCCTTTCACTCAGGATACTGACTTTTTAAATCTTGGCTTTTTTTTTTTTTTATTTAAGATTTTATGTATTTATTCATGAGAGAGACACAGAGAGAGGCAGAGACACAGGCAGAGGGAGAAGCAGGCTCTGTGCGGGGAGCCCGAAGCGGGACTTGATCCCGGGACCCCAGGATCACACTCTGGGCTGAAGGCAGACGCTCAACCCCTGAGCCACCCAGGGATTCCTGGCGCCCCTGAATCTTTGTTTAAATTGTGAGAAAGTAGGGGCATCTGGGTCATTCTATCCATGAACATGGTTATCTCATCTCTTACAAATGACTTTTTAACAGAATTCAGGGTTTTCTGTCATGGTGATGGTGGTTTTTGTTGTTTGCAAAGGTAGAAGGTGTTGCTCTGAGGGTAGTTCCTTCGTCTTAACCTTTCAGGTGGGCAGAGTCCAGGCTTTGGGGGCGGATCCTCCTCCATTCACCAGCCTTGAGTGACTGCCCCGTGGTTACTCTCTGGAGCCCAGCAGCCTCCCGGGGCCCTGGGGGATCAGGTTGAGGCGAAGGACCTGCAGATTGTGAAACAGCTGCAGTTCAGCGGCTGTTGGGTTAGAGCTCCCCTGATGCTGGCTTTAAATAGCTGCACACTTCAGTCCTGCTTCCTAGTGATTGGTAACAAAGGAGTGTCAGGAGAGCGAAGTGAATCAGCCGACTGGTAAACCGTGGGACCCCCGGTTCATCTACGTCTATGTGGGCAAGGCCGGGCTTCCACCCAGTTTTGTGGGGTTTCACGGAGAGTGTGGTACCTTCCAAGACTCCGGCAGTCCCGTGGGGGAGAGCCGTTAGAGAACTCTGTGGTATAGACGGTATATAGCGGGTCAAGTGGTGTGTCCCGGGAGTTGGGAGAAGGGAGGTGTGCTGCTCTGTGAGTCGCGGCCTGGCTTGGGTAGAACCAGAGCAGAGACAGGAGCACGAGAGCATGAGACCCCACGTGCGTTAGCATTTCTGCCCGGGCTGGGAGGGCCTAGTGGGTTCAACCCCACGGCAGTGAGTTTTGTGCCTAAATGTAAGTGTCGCAGTCATTGCTTTGGGAAACGTGGTAACAAGTGGCGGACAGATGCTCGGCTGGCCAGCAGCTGTGTGTTGTGTGGCGCCGTGGCTCAGAGCCCTGGGCAGAGCCCGAGTGTGTGGGTTCAGGGCTTGGCCTTACTGTTCAGGACCCATGGGACCTTAGGCATGTTATGGAAACCTGCTGTGCCTCAGTTTCCCTGACCCTCACCGTCAGGTGTGGTAACCGCAGCTAACCTCACGGTGTCCTCGTGAGGACCACATAGGTAACGTCCGTCAGGTGCTTAGTGCCCGGCACAAGTTAATCACAATATAAATGTCACTCTTGTGACTCCTTCTGTTACTATTTGTCGTGTTCCTCCTGTCTCTCCTTGACGCGCACCAGGCCTTATGCCCAGAGCTGGGTGGCTTTTGTCCAGAAAGACCTGTGGGAGCCACAGTTCTGTAGGGTGGACTTCCTCTGCTCGTTGCCAGGCTTGCGCAGGGCGCGCGGGTTGTAGACTGCATGAATAGCCCTCGAGGGGTCGTGGGGCCTGGTGCCGCCCTGCTGGGGCCCACGCGTCCTCCATCAGGGCTGTGGAACGAGCGCGTGGACGTCAGGGCTCAGGCAGGAAGCTCAGCAGACCTTCTGGCCAAGGCGTATTCATCGTAGGGATTCACGTGGCCGAGACCGCCTGAGCCCCTGACCCTTGGGACAGTCATGCGAGGTGGAGAGTATTAGTATTCCCTTTTCGGACCTGGGGACAGTGGGGCACAGGTCATTTGCCCAACAGCGTAGGAAGAAGCCCTGAGGGATCGTCCTGTTTGGGGCCCCTGCCAACCAGGTGGGACCAGGTGGGACCAGGTTCAGACACCGCAGGTACTGGCCACACTGCGCGCTGAGCGCTGAGCGCGCCGTCCTGCTCTCTAGGCCGGCGAGGGGGGGCAGACCAGCGCGGAGCCTGCGGTCGTGTCCGGGCCCAGGTTCCGAACTCGGGGATTTCCAGGGCGGAGGGAGAACTGGGGAGGGCAGTTCAAGACCCTGTAGCAGCATGAAGTGCCCGTCCCATCCGGGGAGGTGCCCCGCATATTGGGTAGGGTCCGCCTCGCTCTGCCATCGGCACGAGGAGGCTTTGTCCCGTCCTTTCTCCCCGAGGAAAGGTTGGGGCGCAGGGAAGAGAGCCGTGCGTGAGGACACGTCGTGGCTGAGGACACATCGTGGCGGTGGCGAGCCCGAGCAGCCTCTCCTCTGGCCTCACTGTAGTAGGAAGCCGTGGTACGAAGGCCCTTTAAGAAAAGGAGGAGAAAGAAGGGTCTGAGTCCCATCCCGTCCTGGTGTAGGGTCCACACGCGGGAAAGCCCTCGGGGAGGAGCAACGGCGTTTTTATGGCAAAAGTTTTCCGGTTTGCAACCGAGTCTGCATTTTCCTCTTTGGGAACAGCGTTATGCATAAGACTATGAAGTGAGAAATTTTTAGATTTGAAAGACTTTTTAGGACATTAGAACTTAGATTCTAACTCAGAGGAAAACACACCAGTTAATGGTATTTAGGAAGGGGACTCTTCCCTGTGCTAGTTGTGGGGCCACCCACCCCTGACCCCGCAGCTGGGGTGTTGCTTGGGGAGGGGACGCGACTGGCAGGGAGGGGATGGCCAGGGGAGCGCCGGGAGCCCCTACGAGAGGTGGCCGGATGCCCGGGTCTGGCCTTCTCGCAGCCTGGGGTTCACGGTGGCAGTAAATGGGCTTCGAGGGCCGCAGTGGGCAGGAACCTCGTTCAGCCTCAAGAGGCACGGAGGTGAGACAGATGGGGTCTGGGCTCTCGGAAGGGAGGCTGGCAGGGGGACAGACGGGCACAGGTGAGTGCCCGACCAGGTGGTGCCTGCAGCCTGGTGCCTGCATGTGCAGCCCCCTGGGGCCAGGGGTGGGAGGCTGCGCCGGGGGTGCCAGCACATGGGGGAAGGTCACTGAGATGGTACCGGAATGGTGCCGTTTGGTCTGGTCTTTCCTCCCTTGCTCCCGGGGCTTCCAGGTGGACAGCAGAGGGGACTGTCGGGGGCGCCTGCCGCGTGGTCAGCCGGCGAAGGGGAACCGGAATCGCACTGCGCCCGGAAACCGCGTGGGAAGTCCGAGCGGGCACTCCACGGTTTGTTTTTAAAAAAGGTGGCTAAGGTTTAGTACCTCCTGGAACCTAAAACCCAGAGGAGATGAATGGCTTTCTATCTTTAAGGTAAATCAGTGTTTTAAAGAAAGATTCTTTATCAGAAACAAGATTTTATTTTATTTGCCCACAATCTTTGGCAAAGTTCTAAATCCCAAATTCAGTTTGTTTGCAGTGGTTTGCATTTCTCACTTAGGCTGTCCTCCCCTCGCCTCTCCCCCTCCCCGTCCCCCAGGGCAGGGAGCAGCCCAGGCCCTGCTGCATGGCCGTACAGACCCCTGCACGCCCGGCACCTGTGCCAGAGCCTGGGCCTTGAGCTTGGGCAGCTCGCTCCTCTGTGCGCGGTTTCGGAGCCAGTCAGCTGGTCCTGGATTGCACGAGCCCCGAGTCACCCGTTGTTATTATCTTGTTTGTAGAAAAGAATCTTGTTTCAGGGTGTTTTCCCCCGAAATAAGAGCTGTGTGTCTGGACCACGCTCCTGAGCGGCCACGGCCACGAGTGCTTGTGCTTGTAGTTTCTAGGTTGTTAAAGGTACAGGGTGGGGGCTGTCTGGTCGTTCAGAGTCCGTGACCTGTCTCAGACGGTGGGTGGGGTGGGGACTCCCCCCAGGCCGGGTGGGGGTGCTGGGGACCGAGCTCTCTGGGGTCACGAGGTTGGGGATGGTGAGGCAGGAGCACAAGCACCCTGCGGGCAAGGTGGCGGATGGGGTTCCCCTAGACTGCTCTTGGAGGAGGGGGGAGAGCTGGCCGGGGTCCCCCCTCCCAGCAGTGGGGGCGGCAGCGGAGGCCAGGGAAGTGGCTGAGGGGAGTGCAGGGGTGCAACGGGAAGGGGCGCTGGGCAGAGAGCTTTCCACTCTCATGACCCTCGGCGGGGGAGAGGGTGCGGGGGGGGGGGGGGAGGTGTGTGCTGTTGTGTGTGTGTGTGTTGGGGGCACGGGGGCGGGTGTGCGCGGCAGCAGAGGAAGCCGAGTGGGTTCC
Organism: Canis lupus dingo; assembly: GCF_003254725.2. Lineage (NCBI taxonomy): Eukaryota > Metazoa > Chordata > Mammalia > Carnivora > Canidae > Canis > Canis lupus. The sequence goes on along the minus strand of NC_064268.1, from coordinate 36,737,580 downwards.
TTCTGTGGAGCTCGGGCTGGTGGAGGTGGTGGGGGAGTCAGTGGCCTGGGGGTGGACGGGTGGGGGGGAGCAGGGGGGTGGTGAAGTGGTGAGGGCGGTCGGTGGCCTGGGGGGTGGAGGTGGTGGGGGACGGGGCGGGGGGGGGGGGGGGTGGTGGAGCGGGGGAGCCGGTACCCTGGGGAGGGAGGGGGAGCTGGGGGTGTGGAGGTGGGGAGGAGCCGGCGGCCTGCTGTGCTGGAGCCCAGGCCCTGGGACCCGAAGGCCGTGGAGAGAACCTGGCCTGTGTGAGAACCCGCAGCCTTCGTTGGGCTGAGCTCGAGGCCCTTCCTCGGTGAGGTCACCGGGGACGGCACCTGTGGGGGCAGGTGTCCCTGGCTGCGCATGCACCGTGAGTGTGTGAACCCCCTGAGCCACCGTGAGCTGGTGCCAGACGGGGGTCCTCTCGTAACCAGAAGCGGGAGGGCGAGGACCCCGAGCCAGCCTGGAGTTTGCCCGTGGGTGGGGGTGCCCGACGGGGCAGCGGATCTGGGGGGCACTGGCTGTCCCGCATGCGACGGGAATCGAGGCACCTGCATCGCGGGGTGGTCAGGTGGGTCCCCTGTGTGTGGCTGCAGCAGTGCAGGCGGCTGTCCTGGGATGCGGTGGCGGGGGGCGACCCAGAGAGTCCCCTGTGACGGAGGGAGCCCCTGTGAGGAGCGGGTGGTGTGGACCGTTCCCTGGACGGTGGGGGCCGAGCGGCGCTCGGAGCCGCTGCGCCGGGACTGGCATCTGCGCCCAGCCTGGTGGCCACTGCTCTGACCACGGGGCCTGTTGTCCTGCTCGTGTCTACGGCGCTCGTCCCAGAGCCTGTCCCAGAGCCTGTCTCAGAGCATGTCCCAGAGCCTGTCCCGGCCCCGCTCGTTCGCTTTCTCCGCCCTAAGGTCCGTGTCGTTGTCGGATGGCTCTGTCTTGGGCCGAAGCCTTGAGAATCCTTGCGGCCGCCTGACGTTGGGCGAGGCTGAGGGCAGGTGGTGGCCCGGCGTCCGCCCACTCGGGCCCTCCAGGGAGGGGGTGGCACCCGGTAACGCCGCCGCGCCCGGGCCGCCTCGTGGCTGCGCTGCCCTTTGCAGGGGGCGTGTGACGTTGGCCTGTGGCTGCTGCCTGTGTCGCGACAGCCGAGTGACTGGAGAGGCCGCGGGGTTAGGGGCTTCCACGGCGCCCTCGGCGACAGCAGCTTTGCCTCTGAGTTAGAGCCCCCGGCAGGCCGGGGGAGCCCACGGCTCGAGCCCCGTTGCCTCGGCGTGGGTTTCACGAAGCCGCTGGGAGCAGCCGCACCTTGGGGTGTGTGCGTTCTCGTGGGGTGTCTGACGCGGCTGCTAAATTCACCGCGAAGATCTCTGAAAGGTCCTTTTTAAAGAAAGTTAAAGTGTCTGCTGGAGGGTGTTTGTTCCTGCCTGTCCCCCTGTTGGAGGGACTGATGGAGGGCCCCTCGGGGGAGGCGGTGCACGCCGGGGTCTGGGGGGTACAGGGGACTCGACAGGGCCCGTTGCTCCCCCGAGGACTCAGGGGCCCGCCGCCGCCAGGGAGAAGGGGCGGGTGGGATGCCCAGTGTGGCTCATCGCACGGGGCCACGGGGACGGTGAACCCTGGGCCGGACGGTGCAGAAGGTAGGTGTGCAGGGCACGCTTAGGCCTCGGGCTGTTGGTGTCAGAGCTCCGCTTGAGATTCCCCTGCGCTAGCTAGGAGCGCCCGTAGTTTATGCCAGTGATAGGGTTCACGACGGCTGTCCTTCAAGGTGAGTGTGTGGAGGGCAGCTTTTTTTTTTTTTTTTCAAAGATTTATCTGGGGGAGAGAGCGTGTGGGCGCAAGCGGGGAGGGGCAGGGGGAGACGCAGACGCCCCGCTGAGCAGGGAGCCCCATGCAGGACTCGAGCCCGGGAGCCCAGCGTCCGGCCCTGGACTGAAGGCCCCGGGGAGGGTGACCTTTGGGAGGGCTGGCACGGGTACGCGCCCGCGAGTAGGTGGAGCGGTTCGGGTTTGCCCCAGAGCGGTGCCACAGCTGACGAACGTCCACGCCGGGAATGCCAGGCAGCCCGTGAAAATGCTACCTGGAAGGATGATCCTATAGAAAGTCGTTCTATAAAGTTGTCACGTGCAGGAAGGTACGTGGTGCTTCTGTGGAGAGTCTAGGCTGGTGGCTCCTCTGGCCAGTGCCCCCGGGTGCCCCCGGCACCGTGCGTCCCTCAGCAGGCCTGTGGTGTGCTGGGGACGAAGCTAAGTCCCACTCACCTTCTCAGAGTGTCCACGTTCTCGGGGCGGGGACTGTGCAGAGAGGGGCTCCCGGCAGGCAGCTTGGCCCTGGGAAGCCCTGTCCCCGTCTCCCTTTACCTGTGAGTCCCTGACCTGATGCCGGTTTCCTAGAGGTCGGGAGGGCGTCCCGGAGGTGTCTTCCCCGCAGCCTTCTCGTCTCCCCGCACGGTGCGAGACTCCGCAGGGGGAAGGGCTGGCGGTGCGTGGTTCTGGGTTGGGGCGCCCCCGCCCTGCCTCCTGGCTCCTGTCCCCGGCACCTCTCTCGGGCCCGCATCCGTCGAGCCCCTGCCCCTGACGTCCTCTCGTCTGTGGTGTTTGCAGCCACGGGGAGCACGATACCCCCTTGGAAGTCACTGGTCTGGATCCCTTCTCGAATCCTGGCGGGGTCTGGATCCTGGTCCAGGTGGCACCTTTTTCATGGGGTGACAGCGCGACCCTCCGGTCGCTGTAGGATGGCTCTTCCACGCAGAGGGGGACTAAAAACCAGCGTGCGCTTCCCATCGCTGGCGGTGTAGACCACGGAGGCTGGGAAGGCGTGGGGCCTGCTCCTGGGGGTGGCCCCCTGGGGAAGGCAGCCCGCGGGGGACCTCAGGACGGACCTCAGGACGCCGCGGGTGGTGGCCTGCCGAGCGCTCAGGGGCGCGGGCTGTGCAAGGGCGGGTGGGTGCTGGGGTGGGTGCGCGCCCGGGCAGGGAGGCTGTCGAAGGCTGCTCCACCTTTGCCTTCTAGCCTGGGTTTGGTTTCCCTTTAGAAGACCCCCTCCCGCCTTCTCCCCGCCCTCCCCTCCTTTTTGTCTGTCTCCCCCATTTAGAAAACACGTAAGCAAACAGAACGTCATTCAGAGTCCCAGCTCCGCTTGATAACCGCGGTTGGCGTCTTGGCCTGCGTCCCGCCCGTCGGTTTTATCCGATCACTGGGTGTGCACTCGGTGAACAGGCCAAATGCCAAAAGAGGGAATGTTCAAAGGACCTGTTTTGCCAGAAGGAAATCTCACGGCTCTAGAATGAGCTTCTGGGATGCAAGTGGGAGTCTGAGATTTCATGGGAATCATTAGGAGATGATAACGGGGCCGTGGCACAGGATGCCCGAGTCCCAGCGGGGGCCGGGTCGGGGCTGGCTCCGCGGGGGGGACAGGGTGGCAAGAGGAAGCGCATGTGGAGACGTGTGGGCCAGCGGTCAGCGTAACGCACCAGAGGGGCGCCCGCCTCCCACTTGCTGACCCTGTCAAGTCGCAGACTCGCCTGTCCGCGGGTCCTCCCCTCGTCCTGGGCGAGGAGGGTGCGGTTTGTGGAGGTGGCCCCTCACCTCCTTGGCGTGGTGCTTGCGAAAGAGGGTATGTGGGGGACCTCAGAGGCACAGGCGAGGTTGTTGCCTTCGTAGGGCTTTCTTCCCAGCGTGTTTGTGGGCGGCTCCTGCCTCGCGCAGCCCCTGAGAGGAGAGCACACCCCCGAGCCCTGGCCCTGGGACCGCGGGGCCGTGTCACTGCCTTTCGAGGTAACCGCTGTTTTCCCAGGCTCCCTCTGCATCTGGACTTTGCCGCGCACCGGCTTCAGCGTCCTCCCTGGAGGAGGTGACCGACGGGTCTGGAGAGGTAGCTCGCCCCCCAGGCGCCCCACCTCTAGCAGCGGGTGCTGTCAGGTCAGCGTGCTCTGCGATGCTGTTCGTAAGCAGGCTGTGTGCCCTCGGCGCCCTGCAAGGTACTGTTCGAATTTTATTCAAGCAGCGTTTTAAAATGGGTGATAACCGGCTGGTCCATCCTGTTTGAACACCCAGCACGTCTGTCGTGTCGTAGGTACATACGTGCTTGTGTAAGTCACAAGTACGCGGCACTCCCTGGGGCGTCACGTGGCTCGTGTTTGGCAGAAGAGATCTTTAAAAAAAAAAAAATCTTTTATTTATGAGACCCGGGGGGGGGGATCAGAGACCCAGGCAGAGGGAGGGAGAAGCAGGCTCCACGCAGGGAGCCCCATGTGGGACTCGATCCCAGGACCCCGGGGTCATGACCTGAGCTGAAGGTGGTGCTGAACTGCTGAGCCACCCAGGGGTCCCTTGAAGAGCTCTTGTAAGGTTCACCTGGAACGCTCACAGACATTTGGGATCGACTCTTCTGAGGCTAATAGGAAATATTCAGATGATGGGCCTCGTTGGCATGCTGCTGTCGCCGTGCCGAGCGGCGACGCCTCCGTCAGATGCCAGGTCAGGGGCGCCAGAAACGTTCGAAGAGGCGTTCAGGTCTTTAGCCTTCCAGATCGAAGCCCAGGACCAGGTCTGGGTGTGGAAGCACGGGAGCCGGACAGCTCTGGTGGGTCCTTAGATACGTAGCAATGTACGTTTTATTTCTATGGGCTTAAAACACACTATTTCTAGGATGTGACTGGGAATGTTCCAAATCTGTGATTTGCTGCCAAAGACTACAAACATCTTTTATCTTATTTTAATTATAGTAAAGTAGACGTGACATAAAATTGACCATTTAACCAGTTTTAAGTGTACAGTTCGTGGCATTAAGTGGACTCCCGTGTTGTGCAGCCCTAACCCGTCCCCCTCCAGGACTTTGTCGCCGAGCGGACATCCTGCGCCCGTTACGCACCGGCTCTACGTCCCTCTCGCTCCCGTCGATTGTGGAGTGAGAGGCGACACCGTGACCGCGTGACTGTTAGACACGCTCGCCCCCCTGCGGGCTCACAGCGGGGCTGGCGGGGCTGAGCGGTGAGGCTCGCTGGCCGGGGCGCACTCGGGCATCCTCACCCTTGGGTCTCCCCGGCGAGGTAGGCTTACGGGACGCTGAGGAAGAGTGTGCGTGAGCGCGGGCTGGCCCGTGAGCTCGGCGGCGGCCTTCACCGAGGCCTGTCTGTGTTCTGGGAAAACCGCCAGGCATTTGCTCTTTGGGGCCCAGCTGTCGGCCCCTTGGCTCAGCCTGGGCCGCTGAGCACGTCACAGGCACCTGCTGCGGCCCCGGGGTGAGGGGCTGCCGCAGTGCTGCGCAGGGCGCTCGTCGCTGGTCTCGGGCACTCTCGATAGGGACAGCGGTGTGGCTGGGAGGGGCTGCTCCCCCCCCCCCCCCGCGGGGACCCTCTGGGTTTGCATGCACGCGTTTCCTGCACCTGTGGGGCCGGAGGCGGGCAGGGGTGCGGGGGGTGCAGGTCGTCCTGCCGGCTGGGGCGGCGTGTTGCAGATGTGGGAGGCTGGCTTCCTGTTTGTGGAGGAGACCTGAAACGTTTTGTGCTCTTAGGGGCCGATGAGAGCCTAGCGACATTCGCCACGGTTGGGGTAGCGTCGGGCCACTGTGTTGCCGCCGCCCGCGTTTGCCCGGGGCTCGGGCCGTCCAGGAGGGCAGCCGCACTGGACACGTGTTTACAGCCGTGGGCCCTTGCGTGTCATCGCGGTGGCCTGGGGCCCGGGGCGTGCACCGAGCCACAGCACGAGCGAGCCTCCGTCTTGGGGTTCACATAGACGCTTTGGCAGGCAGGCAGCTAGTGCCCTTCGGAGGGGAAGCGCGGGCTCGGCTGACTTAACGTCTCGGCTCAGCTTGCTGGGTATCCGCAGCGCCAGGTCTGGGCGGAGCGATGACGGGCCTCAGTGCCCTGAGCCCTTCGAGGCCGCAGGTGAGCGCACAGCCTCTGATTCCGGACGCGCAGTCGCCGGGTGGCAGGTGCACTCGGCTTATGTTGTGCACCTGACAGCTGGAGGCAGCGGGGCACCTGCTGCATTGCCCCTGCCCCGTAAGTCATGGTCGTGGTGCCGTTTGGTGGCGAGAACGTGGCAGAGACACGGGGCTCCTGCCTGCATGTCCCCTGGTGGACGGGGGTGGGGGCAAGTGATTGGTGCCTTCACCCCTGCTGTGGAGAGTGGGCCCCCCCTTCCGAGGAGGTTGAGATATGAAGAGGGAAGTGGCACGTGCCCCCAGCGTGTGCCCCCGTGTCTGTGTCTTCCACCCTCCGCGGAGCCCCCTCCGTCTGAGCCTCCTGACCACGCCGCCGAGATTGCTGATCCCCATCCTTCCCCTCGTCGCCGGTCCTGGACCTCACTGCTGTCATTTCCTTCGTCCTCACGGGTCCTGAGGGCCCGTCCTGTGAGTCCTTCCCCGGCACGTCCACCCGACTTGGACCTGTGATGGTTCCCCGAGGCCCACCCCTCAGCCTTGCAGTGTGCAGGCCCGCGCCCGGGGACCCGTGCCCTCCCTTCGAGCTCGGGTCTTGTGGGGCTGGGGGCCTGGCCGGGAGAGGGCTCCCATTGCTGGGCTTGACTGAGGGCTCCTCGCTGCCTGGGAGGCACGGTCAGGGCGTGAGCCCAGAATGCCGGCTGCGTGGGCAGGGACGGGAAGTGCAGGGCGTTGATGGGTGTAGGTTAGGGCCAGTCGTTGGCCTCTGACCTGTACACCACTTCCAGGATGGCTGAGCCCCCGGCTGGGACAGATGGCACGGATTTCAAGCTTCATTCTCTACTTAATGTTTAAAAATTCAGTAAATGCTAAAATCTCAACCTGCTCCCACGTGCTCTAGCCTGCCCCCTTCCTCCGACGCGGCGTACAGCACAAATTTTGCACACTTCGCGGTAACAAATGTTTAGAGATAAAGAGTATTAGGAATTGAGTTCAAGAACTCAGTCTTTGTGTCTCAGGGGTTTGTTGCCAGCGCATTGTTAAGGTCCCTTCAAATTCTATGGCTGCGCAATTTAAAATATGCAGTACTTATTTTATGACTAGAGAGGATTGCACAATTTTCTTTACCCTGAATTTTCTTTATCGCTGTAACATTCGGAGGTACTGATTCTGAGACTGCGTATCTTAAAAGACTGATTTCTTGGATTTCTTTATTTTTTTAATTTACTGAACTGCCTGGTGGAGATGATGTCAGATGGGCTTGTTCGTGTGGCGCAGAAGTTTGTGGAGAACGAGTGCGAGAACGCCAGACGTAGGGCGGCATACAGCGTGATGGATGGATTCTTGCCTGACGCAGGTTTGGGTGCCTGCCGGCCTGCAGCAGCGACGGGGGGACAGCGTGCCCGTCGTGAGGTGTTAGGGGATTGGGTCCATAGGGGCCCAGCCGCGGGGGCGCAGGGCGCAGGGCTTCCCTCTTGAGGCCAGAGCCTAGTAGACGGTGGTTACAAGGCACCTGGCTGGCTCGGTCGGTGGAGCTTGTGGTTGTGAGTTTGAGCCCCACGTTGGGGTTAGAGTTTTCTTAAAAACAAGCAAACAAACAAAAAACCCCAACAAAACCTCTTTCCTTCTTTAAAAAAAAAAGGAAGTGGTTATGTCTTCCTGTTATTCTTTTATTATTTTCCATTGCAGAGGGTTTGGTGGAGCATGAGGGAAGCCTCGACTGAATGAAAACCTCGATTTTTTTCGCTTGGATTCCTATCTTTTAAATTTGTTCATTTCCATCTTGATCTGGTGGCTTTTTCAGCTGTGGAGCATGGTGTTAAAAACAAAATAGATCACGATAAGATTTTCTCTGTTTCTAGAAGGTTTGCAAATGAATCAGTCCGACTGGCCAGCTCTTTGTGCAGGGAGTAGTGGCTTTATGTTTTGTTTTTCATAGTTTTAAATGTTTTTTATTATGAACTATTTTAAACATTTAGAAAAATACAGAGAATAGTACAGTGAACATATATATATACCCACGCCCATAGTCTTATCAGATATTTTGCATATTTGATGTGTTTTGGGAAGTGTGTGTATACAGTTTTTTTTTTTTAATATCTCGTGTCCGTGGGCCGTAGGTTGAAGATCCGTGTGGTCTGCCTGTCTGCTCTCTGGTTCCCGGTAGCGCTCGGGGCGGGGCGGGCCCCACGCGGACACCGTGCGTCCTTCTCTGTCCCTCCGTCCTCCCCGACGTGACGTCATCACAGGAGAGCACCTTGCAGGAGGGGAGAATATCTTGCTGGTCTCTCCGCCGGGGATACAGTTGTGAGGCCAGTGAGGCCCGTCCTCCGGGAACCTCGAGGGCCCCTGGGACGTGCGGGCTGTGGGGCCGTGATTCGGAAATGCTCCTGTGGAAACCAGGACGGTCTCCCTGTCCCTGCAGCCTCGGAGGTGGGAGGTGGAACGGACTGGAGGCCGCCGGCCGGGAGCAGAGCTCCGCGCTGGGAGCCGTGTTCCTGGGGGTGCAGGGCGCCTGCAGCCTGTGGCCAGAAGGGAGCGCTGGGGGAAGGCGCGGGCCGGGGAGCAGGGCCCCGAGGTTCCCCTCTGGCGGGGCGGGGGGGTGGCTGCGGGCCTGGGGGCAGCCTCGCCCTCTGAGGTGAGCTCCATTCTCACTGCCCAGGAGGTAGGAGCGTGGCACTGAGCTTTGGCCTCCACCTTCCGCTCTCGCAGTCCCGCTGCCGTGGGCTTGAAGGGAGCAGCCGCGTGCTGGGGCACCCGAGGCACCGGCCGGTCACGGGTGTGCGGACTGAGCTCCGCCCGCGAGGTCGCCTTGCCAGCGGCTCTGGCCCCCCTCCGGGACCTCGTGAAAGCGCCCGTCCCCTGCGGGTCGTCGGGGCAGCCCGGGGGCCGTCTGCGGTGGCTTCTCGGGTGCCGCCGCGCCCTTCCAGGCACCAGGGAAGGTCGTTTGCTGTCTGGATTCTCTCTCGCATTTATCCGGCCCGCAGCCTGCACCCTCCTGCCCGCTCTCTGCGCTGACCTCCTTCCTTCCATCCTCTCGGCTGCCGTCACGTCCCTTCCAGGCTGCAGCGGTGCTCATGTGCAGGTCCTGCCGGGACGTGCCCCTGGGAGAGAGCCCGAGCGCAGCAGCTGTGAGTCTCTGCGGTCTGTCCCTTCCCCGGCGGTCCGTCCTTCCCAGCTCCCGGCCATGGGAGAGCCCCCTGCTGCCCCCCTCCCGCAGCCCGGCCAGCGCCACCCCGCAGGTGCTGCACCTGCCGCGCTCGTCCCCCCCGGCTCCCCGGCTCCTCCGCGCTTCCCGAGGGACACGCTCTGATCACGGCAAAAACCGCCTTCTTCTTGCGGCCTGGCGTGCTGTGTGCCACGTGGGAGGCGCTCAGCACAGCGAGGAGGCCGTACGGGGGCGGGGAGCAGTCTGACCTTCCCGAAACCTGCTCTGCGTGGAGCCGCCGCAGCGTGATCGGCGAGGCCGGGCTGGGGTGGGGGGATGTGCGTGTGGGAGCGGGCCGGGGCCTCCGCGCGTCCTCGCATCTGCGGGCTCTGCTCTTGGGGAGGGAGGCTGCAGACCTGGAGACCGCCCCGCTGCTCCTCCTCCCCACCCCCCCGAGCCCGCACACCAGGGCTGGTCAGGGCCGCTCCCTTCCCGGTAGATGCAGTAGGGCCGGGGCGTGGAGCTTGCTGCTGGCTGACTGGACGCTCTGTTCCAGAAGCCACACGTCATTACCCCCCCCGCCCCCCCAGTTTTGCAATCTTTATATTTATCCGGTAGCATAACTAAATCAGCCAATTAATTCTTTAACTTTTTAAAAAAAATATTTGAGAGCATGTGAGCAAGCATGAGCTGGAGAGAGGAGGGGGGCAGAGGCAGAGGGAGAAGCAGGCTCCCCGCTGAGCAGGGAGCCTGACGCGGGACTCGATCCCAGAGCCCCGGGATCACGCCCTGAGCCACTGTTGCTGGAAATTTTTTAATCTGTCATTTGCTAGCCATTTAGTCAGATGTTCTCTTTGTTGGCGAGCTCATTTGGGATGATTTCCAGGAAACCGGAAGTACTTTGAAGAGATGTTGCTTTTTGAGATGAGTGCCCAAGATTTTCTAAAGCCGGTAATAGAAGAGCCGAATGAGCCAAATGTTTATTCCTTAGAGTCCGTCGCGGCTCCAGTGCTACGTGACAAGTGTCTGACCGTTAGGAGTATCGCCGGGTGATCAGCTGGCAGGGTTCTTCTGTTGAGGGCAGGACGGGAGAGGAAACTGAGCCAGAGCTGTGTGATGCAGCAGTGACCTTGTGCGGGTCGTCAGCCCACCTGCCGTGCGCCGCGCGAGGCTGTGGATGTGAGAGCAAGGCCGGGCTGCCGTGGGCTCCCGGCCTTGCCTGGCCCGTCACTGGCGTCATGCTCTCCTACTCAGGCGTGGGTGTGATGCCCACCCTGCGCGGGCCCGTTCCTCCGGCAGGTGTCTGGAACCCACAGCCACACAGCAGGGGCCCCACTTCACAGGTGGGGACGTTGTGTGGGAGGCCGGCTGCCGCGCCCTGCGTGACCCGTGTGGAGGCGGTCTGAGCCCCGGGGCTCTGACTGTGGCCTGCCTCAGTATCCCCAGCCGGGGGCCTGGCGGCGTCTGCCCACCAGTCACCAAGGAGGCCGGCACGCCTCCTCCCAGCACGTGCCACCACAGGCCCGGGCCAGGCACCTTGAGTAGGTCCAGGAGGCCCACCGACAGAGCGGAACTCGGAGGTCCAACACGGGGTTCACGTGGCATCTCCCCCTTCTTACTTGGTGGCCTGTGCGGTTTTGGCAGAATCGCTGAGACTCTGGAGCCAAAGAAGGTGTGGCCCACGGCTAGTGCTCGGCTCGGTGTAGCCGCCGCTGCGGTCGTGACCGTGGCGGGCCTTCTGGTGGCCTTGGACTGAAGGCGCTGCCCGAGGGGCGTAGGAGGCTGCACTCTGGGGGAGACAGCCTCCGCTCACCAGCAGCGCCACTGTGCACAGCGTAACCGCTTCTGCACCTCACTCTCCTTCACCTGTAACATGGGTGTGATGATGGTTCCCACCCCACGGGGGTCAACGGGTGTAAGGAAACCAGAACTGTCAAGAATCTGAGCTGGAACGACCCGATTCTGGTCACCGGCCCCACTGTTTTCGGTGACCTGACGTGAGCCTCCTTGAGATCCAGTGACATTTCCTCTCCTTCCTGCCCACATGGAAAGAATTTCTCAGTTTTTGTATTTCCTGCCAATGGAAAAGTTTGATTGCATGTTTTTACTAGACTCATAAATCATTATTGTGAAAATGGCTGTTGCCACCTAAGAAATTGAATTAGCTAAACTATAAAAGGGACATCTTCTCGTATAAAGGAAACCTGAGTATTTTTTGTAGGGTTACTGCAACTAAAGTTGGTTACTGCGAGTGACGGTCTCATAGGTGAAAATATTAGACACGTGATCAGCGCTCTGCTGACACAACCCAGCACTATTGTGTTGAGGTGATTGGACTCTCCTGCTTTAGCCTTGAATTTGGCTGGAGTGCAGGGGAGTTAATCCCGTTAGATGTGAGCGCAGGAAGATGGGACCCTAGACGTGCGTCCACTCAGAGGGAAAACCGTTTGTGGATTTTTTTTTTTTTTTAAGATTTTATTTATTCATGAGAAAGGCAGAGACACACAGGCCGAGGGAGAAGCAGGCTCCCTGCAGGGAGCCTGATGTGGGACTCGATCTCGGGACCCTGAGGTCATGACCTGAGCTGAAGGCAGACACTGCACCACCACCTGAACCACCCGGGCGCCCCAACAATGATTATTCCTCAGAGAACAAAATGCAGTGCACCCCCCCCCCAAAGGGGCGTGTGGATGTGTTTGCCCTCTTGGCCTTGAGGTTGGCTTTCAGAGAGCGTCGGGTGGGGTGGGGGCGCCTGTAGGCTGAGGCAGCCTTGAGCCTGGGGTCAGAAGATCTAAGCAGAGGTTCCCCCTCCGGTGTTTTCTCGTCCAGCATCCTTGTCCTGCGTCGTCTGCGACACTTGGCTGCGTCCTCGGAAAGCGGAACCCATAAGCTCTGCCTGCGTCACAGGCCGCGGGAGGACGTGCGCCATGGTGGGTGCGTACGGAGGCACGCACAGGCCGCGGTGTGGCTGGAGCTCGTGGGGGTCGGTCCTGAGTGTGCACGGGGCAGGGCCCCCGTGGTGTCTGCGGGATCCACGGTCCGGCTCTGGCCCCGGAGGCTCCGCTTCTCTTCCCAGGGCAGGTTTGGGCTGCGTCACATGCGTCTGGCTTCAAATGGGTGTGAGTTAAACTTAATCAGGAGTTTCTTCGTTAAAAGTGCCGAGAGGGGGTGAGGCTGACGGTTGTTTCCCACGTTCAGGATGTGATGGATCAGTTTTTTTCTCTTCACTTTTCTCTTTGCTTAAAGACAAATATTTACAGACCCGTTTTAATCCAGAGGCTTGTCACATATGTCAACCGAAATAGCTCTAATTTAATAAAAATCCTTGGTGGTAACGTGTTGTTTCACTTACGCTTGCAGGATGAGGGCAGCATGAGCGGCCTCAAATGTGCCTTTGGGAGTAGTTAGCCTTTCGCTCTTGATGAGGAGAAGACGTCGGCCATCCGCTTGAAGGGTGAGTACACGTTTTTGTGCACCTTTTTATCATAGAGACATGAGACCTACGTAAGCGCTAAAAGGCTGTGCAGGAGATTGGGGGCATCCACCACCTACAGCTAGCAGGCAGCATCTTGCCACAGACGCGCGTGTGCGTGTGTGCGGGCTCGTACGTTTTTCTGCTGAAGCGTGGAAGGTGAAACTAAGCTGCAGGCATCATGACGTTTCATCCTACGTTCTTAGGGCTGTAGCTCCTGAAAGGGGGGACATTTGCCCCTGAGAGGCATTTTAGAACATTCATAAACTATGTGGTGTGGAGTCATTTAATTAAATGGTTATAATTTCCTATTAAAAGGTGTGATTTTGAATTTATGATCCTTTCACAGCTGATGTAAATAAAGTCGTGTTTCAAAAATGTTTGAAATCCCAAACAGGGATTTATTTAAAGGCGGATAGGAAGTATGAATTTGCTTGATATGAGGGACGTTTGCATATTAGGACTGGGATGTGCACTTGCACATGTGCCCCGCCTAAGAGGACGGCCACGTTACCCTCCCGTGGTCTCTGCCCGCCTGCACCCGTGCGGTGGCATCCGGCGTTAGGTCCATGGGTCTGACCACTGCTCTTCCCTGTCAGCATTCACGAGTAGACCGGTCTCTGGGCTTGCATGTGATCGAAGGTCTTCCCAGGGTTTTTCACCTGAACTCCCAGGAGAGCGTGAGACGGCCAGCTGGTAACGTCACGTCGAGGTTACTGTGTTGAAACCAGCGTTTGAGACATTCGCAGGGGCTTCCAACGCTGTGACTGGACTACTTGAACTGAAACTTTCCATAAAACCCTAACGATGTGTTCACTGTGATTAGAGCTGTAGGTTGTTACACATCATGGCCAGCCACGCCATCACTTGCCACCGCTCGGTGGTTCTGCACGGCGGGCGGCTGCCTGCTGTTCCATGTTCTCAGCTGTGTGTTTGTGGTGTCTCCCTCACGTGGGCCCTGGGAACCTGGGCACTTTGTTGGGTGTGTACGAACTACACTTGCCCATTTAGAGCGGTATTTCATTTTATTTATTTATTTAATTTAAGATTGTATTTATCCATGAGAGACACGAAGAGAGAGGCAGAGACCCAGGCTGAGGGAGAAGCAGGCTCCCTGCGGGGAGCCCGATGCAGGACTCGATCCCAGGACCCCGGGGTCATGGCCTGAGCCTAAGGCAGACGCTCAACCGCTGAGCCGCCCGGGCATCCCTGGAGCATTATTTTAAAAGAAGTGTATTGAAGTGAGCCGGATAGGGCCGTGGAGGCCTCTTACATCCTCGTGTTTTATGTGGAACACAGAGTTAGTGACGGGTGAGGTTTCTTTGCAAGACTCTGACATCGTGAAGGAGCCGTGACAGGAGTTGTCGTTGTCAGCATGATCCGGTGTGGTTTTTGCTTTTTGGCCTCTGGTTGGACCTTGAGAAGATGATGATGAGGACATGGGCTCCGTGTGGGGTGGACGGAGAAGAGGAAGGTGCCGGGGCCCCGTGTGGGGTTCAGTTAGCCCTCTGCTCCTGGGCTAGTGGTTTTTCTCCGTTGAAACGGGATGTGAACAGAAAGGACACACCTTGCTAAGCCTCCGGCTGAGGGTACTCTCACAGCCCGAGCGCTCCGTGTGGCCAGCCCTGATCAGGGGGCAGGATGTGCCCCCCTCCGGACCCTGGACACCACCTCGCCCCGCGGGAACCACGCTCCTGACTCCCAAGTGCGCATGTGTGCGTGTGTGGCCTTCAGTGCAGTTGGTGGTGTTTTGTGTCTGGCTTTTCCCGCCCACCGTGTATTACGTTGCCCGTATCGTCGCGTATAGTTACAGACTGTTGCTGCTCATTGCCATGGAGCATCCTGTTGTGTGAGCATGAAACGGTTTCTTGAGTCCATTACATACGGGTAATTTTGTGGGGGGTTCCCCTCCCCGGAGCCTCCCCAGCAGAATGAGGGCCACGCAGGGTTTCGTCCTTGTGCCGACAGCAGGGCAGTGCTGGTCGCGCAGCCCGTGCTCAGCTTCTGAGGTCATGAGTGAGGAATCCAGGTGACAGACGCAAGGCGCAGGCTCGGGCAGGAGAAGCCTGTGGTTTTTCAAGTCCCGTAGTGAGTGCTGCGCTCCTCCCGGGACTCCGCATGTCCCTTTGCACTTTGCTCCCTGCTGGCTCGGGTTTTCTGCAGCCCCGCAGGCGGGCGTGTGCCGTGTCAGCCCGTGGGCAGTCAGGGGATGTTTAGTCGGTAGGCGCTGCTGTTAGGTGTTGGCGGAGGAGAGTGCTCTTGAGCACCTGTGCTGGGTGGGCCAGGGGGCACCTCCCTGGAAGCCGGCTGTGCTGGGGGGTCGGCAGGTAGGCTCAGAGGCTGTGTGGGTGGGGCCTGCCCCAGGACAGGAAGGGGGCCGGGCACCCGAGAGTCCCAGCACAGAGGCCTGGCCCACGTCCGCCTGAATTCTGCAAGGCCCTGGCTTCGAACCTTTAGGGACTAGAATGTTCCTTGTAAGGAAGTGGTTCCCATGGGATTTGGATGTGTTTATGGCCATATCTGGTTTTTGTAAATAAAGTTTTATTCAAGCGCGGTCGTGCTCACTTGTTTATGGCTCGCCCAGGACTGCTTTTGTGCCGCAGCTGCAGAGTGGAGGGGTGTGAGGCTGCGGGGTCGAGGAGCTCCAGCGGTGGTCGCGGGGCCCACGAGGCCTCACAGGTTCACCATTGGGCCCTTTCCCAGGCGTTTGACAGCTCCTCCTCTACGTCATAGAGCAGGGCCGTGGTGGTGGTCACCTCTGTAGTCTTCAATCGTCTGAGCCTGTTTAATTCTAATCCCTTTATTTACGGGGAAGCCACTGCACGGCGGCAGTCAGATGTGGCTCTCGCCCTTGTGGGACTTACAGGAGGCTCCTGTGAACTGGACGCTCCGCTCGAGGGTTGTGCTTTTTATGCATCAGAACAAAACCATAAAATGGAGATGGAATCGCCCAAGTCCTCGATTTTAAGAGAGTGTGTTGGTTACACTTATTTTATAAATTTGGTGAGCGCTGCCCGTAACGTAAGGGCTGCCTCCGCTGTAAGGTGAGTGTCGTACGGGCGATGGGGAAATGGCCGTGTGTCTGTCTCCCTGCGGTGACCACAGACTCTCGAAGGCAGCGTGTCCGGCGAGGGCCACGGGCTTCAACATGCCTGTCCCGGCAAGCCAGGCGGACCTCCCGTCGCAGGCTACCTGAGTAGAAAACACTAAACTCAGCAGAACAGCCTACGAGGTGATAGAGCTTGGAGTGTGTGACAGGTGCGTCCGTCTGTCACAGGCTGACCTGTTTGCCTTCGTGAGGCTGTAAAAG
Source organism: Canis lupus dingo (assembly GCF_003254725.2). NCBI lineage: Eukaryota > Metazoa > Chordata > Mammalia > Carnivora > Canidae > Canis > Canis lupus. The sequence goes on along the minus strand of NC_064268.1, from coordinate 36,721,761 downwards.
TTAACGGAGGCCGTAGAGGACACGGGCACGGGCACGCGGGTGGAACGGTTTCTCTGTTGCTTTGCCCCCGTTAGCGTTTCCACGCGTGTGCGTAGGTGTGTTAGGGGTGAGTCTGCGCCCCGTCGTCACCCCCGCTGCCATCCACAGACCGGCGGTGCCCGTGACCCGTCTGCACGGACCCTCGTAAGCCGTCCTGGCTGCGTGGCCTGCCCCAGCCTGCGCCTGACCACGCGCTCGGACGTCGTAGTTACGGTAGCCTAGCTGCGTGTAACGATCGATGATAATCAGTGACGATTTAAAGATGAGGGAGTGCGTGACGTCCTGGTGTACCGTGTTCACTCCTTGCCCCAGGAGCCCCCGGCGCGCTGGGACGCCCCCCGCCTCTCGGGCAGCCACGTGGGTGGCGGTGCTGTCCCTGCCCGGCGGCTCCCGGGCCCGTCGCTCCGCACCGGCTTGTCCACTTGCCGTAGTTAAAGTGAAGGTGTCGCTTGTCTCTCTGAGGAGGGAAGGGTACGTGGCCACTCGCGCTTTCTGCTTCTGTGTTTAAAATGTGTGTGCAGATTCGATCCCAGGCTTCACGAGTAATTTTTTATGGTGCTGCGGGTTTAGGGGTCAGTGAAAGGAGAACCGAGAAGACCCACGTAGTCCGCACGTTGTCTGTGGCGGGAACCGCAGGCCTCACTGCTGTGGTTACGGGGAAGCTGCCGGAGACGCCGCGAGGGTGAGCCACGTCGCCTGGTCTGTGGCGTCGGGAGAACTGGACCTTCCGTCCTTACAACCGGGACCCCCTCCGCGTGGAACCGCAGCCCAGGTGTCTGCGGGGGGGGCGTGTTGACTCAGCTGGCCGTCCAGGCGTGGACCTGACCTCAGGAGGGGCTCCGAACGGGGGCTCCGGGAAGCTTCGAGTCCACACTGATGAGGGGTCCCCCGGGACGCAGGCCGCGTTCCTGACCCTGTGTCTAGTGCGGGTCTGCCCCTGGGACCGGGCCAGGGGCCTGTCCTGCCTGGGTCGCGTCCTTCGTGCCGGGAACCCACGGTCCACGCGTGTTCAGCTGGGGATGAAGCGCTGGTTCATGGCAGTGCTTCCCTCCAGAAATGGGGCTGGGGTCCCGAGGGTCACGGGGTGCTGGCACGATAATAATAATAATACTTGCACCTTATTACGGTTTGCAAAGCCTTCTTAGCTGTGCTCTCCTGCGTGGCCTGAGGGCGGCATCAGGGGGAGGGGTCAGGGAGCGGCCAGCTTGCGCGTCGCTGGCAACGTGCGGTTTTGATGACTCCCCCCCCCCCCCCCCCCCCCCCCCCGCCGGCTCCCCTCAGCTTAGCCTTGGAGAGAAAAGCGTCCACCTGCCGGGCTCTGGGAGGGGCTGCGTTGCTTGGTGGTTGCAGGACGCTGAGAGCGGGGCCTGGCGGCTGGTCCATGTCCCTCATTAGGTCGGTAACTCTCACAGCAGCCCTGCCCGCAGGGTGTCCTCCTCGGGTGACACGTGCCGCGGCCGGGTCTCCCGACTTGCTCCTTGTTCCCCCGCTGGTCTTTGTAATGATAGGGTGTGTGGAGTCACAGGAGGTCCAGGGAGCAGAGTAGTCTGCTGGGGGCCCCTGGGAGGGCCCGGGGGGGGGGGCGCATTGCTTCTGTGTCTGCTTGCGGGAGGGTCTTGGCTTCCCCTAAACCCAGTGTCCGCAGGCGTGTCTTGGGCTCCAGAGGCGCGTTTCTGCGAGGAAAACTGTGCTGCGGTGGTGAGCGCCCGCTCGGGAAGGTCAGCCTGGTGTGGGGTTGGCACTCGCCCGGGAATGTTGGCTGATTTTCCATCAGATCCAGGGTTTGGACCTCAGAGGAAGCAGAGCCTTGCGTGGGCCGGAGGGGCTGAGGCTGCAGGTGTGCTGGGTGAGGACGCACCTTCTGTCGGAGACAGGCTTGGGTTGGCGTGGGTTGGTGTGGGTTGGTGCCGCCAAGGCCTCGGCTGCCCTGTTGGGACCAGACACCAGCTTCGTCCTTAAGAGTATCCCCCCACGGTGTGAGAGTGTTTTATGGAGAAACTGCTCACACTAGCTTCCCGAGGGAGGCTTGCCCCGGCGCACAGACCTCAGAGCGACCCAGACGTCGGAGGAGGCCCCCTGCTCCCCGAGGACAGGGACAGTGATGTCTTTGTCCTCGCTGTGGGCTCCACACCCTGGAAACCTCAGGTCTCCCCGTGGGCGATGGCACATGTCGGATCTGTGGCTGCGCACGCAGGGGGCAGCGTGGGGGGTTCCGCGGGGCTGGGCCTGCCTGCAGGGCTTTGGGAGAGGCCTGGTGCTCTCGAAACTCCCAAAGCTGGCTTTGTGGCCAGACCCACGCGTTTGCCCTGCGGCGGCCTTGGCCCTGGTCCCCCGCCGCTGCTGCCTGGCGTGTGGGAGGCGCTGAGGTTTCTTGAATGAACACGTCTGTGTCAGCGGCGCCTCTGTCTTCAGTTCGGGTTCCTTCTGCTGAGAAACTGTGTGCCGTGTGGATGTCTTCGGGAATCAAAGCTTGGAGTCCTCCGTCACCTCCTGTGTGTGAACACGCCGTGTTCGGTGGTCCCTGGATGGAGGCGGTGCTGTTCTGAGTACCGATTCCAGCACCACCTCTCCACAGAACAGCCCTGTCCCGAGAATGGAGGGCTCAGCTGCGGATTCTCTAGAAACGACCCCCGGCTTGCCCCGTCCTCGTGGGGATCATGGGAGGTCTGGAGGTTGAACCCTGCTTGCTGTGTTCTCAGTTCTGCGGGAGCTCCCTGCCTTGCTGAGCCGTCTGGGATTAAATATTAGTGGTTCCTCCATCGTCTTCACTTGACTGCATTTTAAAGGTGGGAGACCCCGGGCGATCCTGTTTCCTGCGTGTCAGCAACGGAGAGTTCTTCTCTTGATCCTACTCCGCGTTCTCCACGGCGCCGTGAGCTCGTCCTGTGGGTGACGGTGCGGAGGCAGAGGCGATGCGGCCGAGGGGCCACAGGCCTGCTCTGCTCGTTCCACGACCGTACTCATGCCAGCACCTGCGCCATCCCCTGCTTGATCTCTTCCCGCGAGCGTCTTATCACGAGAAGGGTGGGTGCAGCACAGCCAGGTATTTTGAGAGACAGAGAGCAAGTGTGACCACAGATTTCAGGCACACGGATTTTGCTTTTCTTGGATTTAATAATTAAGTTTTTTTTTTTAACTTATTTTAGAGACAGGGAGAGAGAGCAGCGGTGAGGTGTGCAGAGGGAGAGGGTCTCAAGCAGACTCCTTGCTGAGCGTGGGGCCCGATGTGGGGCTCGATCCAGAACCCTGAGGTCACGACCTGAGCTAGAACCAAGAGGTGGAGGCTTAACGGGCTGAGCCACCCACTGCCCCAGTCATTGTCTGGTTTTAAAAGTGTGTGCAAATCGCTAATTTACCTTCCCTGAGACTCTTCTCCCGGTATCTGAAGACATGAGGTATTTCATGAGTTTCACGTGTGGACGGAGCCTCTGCTGCGGGCTCCTGCCTGGCCTGCGTCTCCACGCCGCTCTGGGCTGCCTTGTCCCGCTCCAGGACCGGCTTCCTGCTTCCCTCATGACCTCTTCTCTCCTCTCTCCCTTTTCTGGTGGACCACATCTTCTGGAACCTTCCCAACAAGTCGGGGAGGTTGACGTAGGAGTCCTTAAGCGTCTGAGAGGGTCACACTGGTTTCCAGCCTGGCTGGCCGTGACGTCGCGCATGGAGGCCTCCGAGCCTCAGGGCGGGGAAGGCCTGGGCCTTGTCCCCTGGCTTCCAGCGCGGTGGAGCCCGGCCTTCGGCTGCCCGGCCCGCGTGGGCCTCACTTTCCCTCCTCTCCCCGACTCTCAGTTCTTAGTGTTCTGAAATGTCGTGGTAATATTCCTTGGCGGGCGGGGTGGGGGCTCCTTTCATTTACTGAGCTGCGATCCACTGGGCACCCCGAGGCTGGAAACTCATGTCCTTCGTTTTCAGAAATTTTCTCGAAGTCGTTACGGACCTCCTCTCCATCTTCTCTGATGTTCCTGTTAACGCGGCTTACCTGCCCTGTGGCCGTCCTGTCCTGGACGCCGCGCCGACCGTCTTCCCGCCTCACTTTCTCGTCTTCTGTTGCCGTCGTCACATTTTCTGGTTGCATTTTCTGACAGCTCTGTGTTTCCGGGTGGCGATCTCCGGATCTCCGGGTTGCAGAATCTTGTGATTTCAGGACGGGGTATTTTCTCGGAGTTCTCCGCGGGGGTTAATCACGTTTCTTCTTTCTCTTTGAAGCCCCTCCCCTCCCTGCATTATGTAATTTCTGCTACGTTGCTTTCTCTCCCTCCTGTTTCCTCCTTTGGCGTCGGACGCTTGCTCTGACTGTGCATGCTTGGCCGTGAGGCGTCACGGATGCGCACACCTGGGCTCTTGGGCCTGCCAGGTGGGTTGCGAGACTCTCTCCGACCTGTAGCTCCAAACAGGCTCAACTCTTAACCTCTCCTGTTGTCTGTCCCTGTGGCTTTATGCTTTGAAAAGCATTCCTTGTTCTTGTTTGGGGCTTTAGGAGAGAGACGGCCTGTGTGTCATTTCCCCGTCTTTAACAGGAAGTGGACGTGGAAGTCGTACCCTGCAGGGCAGGGCTGCTGGCATTGCTGCTGCCCCCGGGCCGGCCCTGGCATCCCCTCCTTCTTAAGACGTGACGTATACGTAGGTGGTCTCAGCAGAGACCTCGGCTTTCTTGTTAACTGCGTAGCAGCTGCCTCTTCTTATTTAGTTAAAGGCTCTCATCTCATTTTGGATATAAAATGCCAAAAAATTTATAAATAATTGGGCTTTGAGACAAAAAAATAAGGAGCCTTAAAAACAGTCTTTATTGATCTTTCTAAAAGGAATTTTTCCGAGAGTGAGCGCATAATCCTTAGATTAAAATGCAGCTGACACATTAAGCCTTCTTACATGGAAAGCGTAATAATAGGCTTTAATGCCGCTGTCCTTGGCCACCCACAGAGGGCATTCCCGAGGGCCGGGCCTGGACACCGGGCCTATTTGTGATTTGATCCCTGGTAAATGCTCCAGAGTGGGTCAGAAACTCTGGTAAAAAAAAGTAACCTTAATTGTGAGAGCAGGTCTGTGCCGAAATCGGGCAGTTTTTCGGGGTGAGTGTGGTTCTTTTGATAGAGGCTGACGACCTTGGGTGACGATTTCCTGGTGTGGCCCTTGTGGTGACACGTCCTCTGTCCAGCCCACGTGCTGCCCTCCCGCTCCGTGGAGCGTAGCCCCCGAGAGGGGGTGCGGCCCCCAGAGGGCCCGCGGGGTGGCTCCTGGCCTGGTGACGACGAGGTAGCAGCGTTCGAGGACCTGCGGCTCTGGGCGGCACCGCAGGGGCAGGAAGCCTCTGCCTCCGTGCGGCCTGCTGCCCTGCAGGCCGGCCCCGCGCCTCTCCCCTGCAGGAACGGCCGGGCAAAACCCAGAGCTCGCTTTCTGCTTGAGAGCCTGGGCTTTCTGTTGCTCTGTGAGCCGTTGAGGAAGTGAGAGCCCTGGGTCTCCAAAGCCTAGAAAGTCACTTAACTCACTCTTCCTGCTCGAGCCCCAGACCACCGAGGGCTACTTCTCATTTTGTCTTGAGATGGAGAATAGGAAGCCCAGCCCCGCGGAGATGCCTGTTTGTTTGTTGCGTTTTTAAAAACAGCAAAACAGCAAATACAGATATGTTGGGGATTCTTTTTTTTTTTTTTTAAGATACTTTATGTATTTATTCATGAGACACACAGAGAGGCAGAGACACAGGCAGAGGGAGAAGCAGGCTCCATACAGGGAGCCCGATGTGGGACTCGATCCCAGGGCCGACAGCAGACACTCCACCACTGAGTCCCCACGCGTCCCTACACTGGAGATTCTTGCAGGTTAGGGAGGGACCCTCGCCATTTAATCAGCAGCCCCTGCCTTCCTCTGTGTTCTTCTTTCTCTTCCGTGTGCCTTCCCAGGCATCTCCTGGTCTCTTGACGTGTCTGGCAGTGAGCGGGCTCTCCGAGCTGTGTCTGTGACTCGCAAGCAGGGACCAGACGATGACAAGTGCGCCGACCGGCGTCCGGGCGAGGTCTCCTGGGTTCTGTCCTCCCCGGCGATTATCGAGCTGGTGCTGCGGTGACACGTCTGCTTTCGAGGCTCTGGCCCCAGTCGGAGCGAGAGGTTTCCTTAGTTACCCTCCGTGCCACTGAACCACCCCAAGGCTTCCCGAAGGCTTTCTAAATTCTGAGGGTCAGTAGAGGAAGAGATGTGCGTGTGTATACGTATTTATCCTTTCTTCTTGTCATTAAGAGCAGAACTGCAGCTGTTCCTTGCAGAGACTACAGGGTCGGGTCTTGGCCGGAGCGCGCGTGCTCCCGGGGCGCGGAGCCCTAGCTGGAGCCCTAGCTTGCTGGACTCGGGGCTGGGGGGGGAGCCCAGCCGTTCCTCGGTTCCAAGGGATTGAGCTCAGTGGCCCCAGGGCCGCCCCGAGGTTGCACTGGGTGGGGTCAGCTGCAGCCTGTCCTCTGCGGTGGGGGGGGGCGTCGTCGCGGGGATGCCCCCAGCAGTGACGTCAAGCCTTATGCTTACAGGCTGGATGATTCTGTGATTCACAACCTGCAGGAGACAGACCACAGCCTTGCCCTTTGTGACCCCAGAGTGTCATGAACAGGCGCCCTCATCGGGTAGAGATTGGGAACTACCGCGTTTCTCCTCCGGGAAGGAACTGCCCTTCGGGTGGACGCGACCGAACTGCCTTGCCCACTGTGGGCCGGCCCTTGCCCGACGGGGAGAGGAGAGGGCGGCATTTGTGCGTTGGGCCTCCCCGCAGGGAGGCGTGCGTCCCTCCCGCTGCAGCTGTGGGCGCCGCTGGCAGTGCGGGGGGCAGGCTGAGTGCAGGCTCCGGGAGCCGTGCGCCCCAGGGGTTCACAGCTGCTGGCTCCTCATGCAGGGCCCCGGGGTCTGCGCCCCCGGTGGAGGCCACGGCCTTGATGCTGAGCCGGTCTCTCTGGAGTCCGTAAGGGCTGGCCCGGCCTCGCTCCTGTCGAGGGAGGTGGGGTCTCCCCTGCCGTGGGGGCCGCGTTGGCATGTGCACCCCCTTGCTGTGGGCGCCCTTGGATCAGCAGCCGGGGGCTGGTGGGTGCCGGCCTGAGGGTGGGCTCACCGGCTGCTCTGTGGCTCTGGGGGACCCTGAGTCTGACGGGGGGTGGGATGCCCCTGGGTGGTGCTCAGGCTTGGGGGGAGCGGAGCTGGGGTGCTGGGAGCCGCACAGTCCGGGAAGAGGTCTGCGTGAGCGGTCACACCGCGTTGCTTCAGTTTCCTCTAGATTTCCCGCAGAACTAAGAAAAGCCTTGGAGGGCACCGGCGATGCTTTTCTGCCCACGCTTGGGCTGCGGCTCTGCAGGTCGGTGTGGGCCCTGGAGCCCGTGCTTGTGGGGGAGGGGCCCTCAGAAAGCTTTCTGGAAGCTTCTCTGTTAGCCTTCCAAGCTCTTCGTGGTGGAGGCAGTCCTGCGGCTTACTCCCTACTGCATGCTGCGGACAAGGGGGATGAAGAGGGCAGAGGACAGTAGCCCCTACAGAACACGGAGGAGAGCAGAACAAAAGGATCTCTTTCCAACCCGCAGACCTCCACAACCACAGCTTCACTTAAAAGATTAACAGGTGCCGTTCCCTGAGGTACCGTGTTTCCTACTGTTTCCTCACCGTGTTTCGGTGAGCTCGCCGTCGTGGTTTCAGCAGTGGAACCTGCTCTGTGCGTGTGTGCGCACGTGTGTGGGTTTTGGAAAGAAAAAGTAACGTATGTGTACGTGCACACGCGCACACGTATGTGCGGAGCAAATGCCTGTGGTGGTCTGGTTGAGGCCCGCCGGTCACCTGCTGCGCCCCCCGCCCGCTGACACCTTTAGCGTACTGCCCACGACGCTTGAGTCCGGTGAAGTCTGTCATTTATGTGCAGGGAGTTGTGCATTTTGACCTTCGTGTTGTGGGAAGTGAGGATGTTGGGGTCCAGGCGGCCGACGGGCCTCAGCAGAGGGGGCTGCTGGGTGCTTGGGCCGCCCCGTCTACGCAGTACCCGCGTCCCTGGGTATGAGTCCAACCCTGGGGCAGCAGTTTCAGGAGTTGCTTCCTTCTGACTAGAAGGAGGAACGTGAGCCTTGGAGGCGGTGGCCTTCCCGCCGGGGGGGGGGGGGGGGGGGGCGGGCCTCGCACGCGCTCCTGTCTCTAGGGAAAGAGACGACCCGTGGTCAGAACTTCTGTGGAACGCACGGCAGGGGTCGTCCCCCTCTGGTTTTCCTGTGTGGCTGTTGGGTTGTCATTGCTCCTCCTTTGGCGAGTGGCGTGTGAGAGCCCTGGTGGGGACCTTGGGGAGTTTACTTCGCCTTCTATGCCTTCTAGGCCTTGGTTTTCTCATCTGTAAATTGCGGCTGTGGTTTGGCTCAGAGTTATTTTAGGGGTTAAATGAGGTTTTACACACAATTAATACCTACGTGTATACATGAGTTCACGTCTGTGCTAACAGGTGGGTTTTCACGTCTCTGCTGTGTGTGTGCGCGTCCCTGTGTACCGGGTACGTCTGGTGCTCAGCCCGGCACCTGGCACACAGTAGGGGCCCAGTGCACAGGGATGTGACCCTGTTACCTGTCGTTTGCTACAGTTACTCGCCAGCACTCGGGGGCGCTGGGCTTGTTCAGTGCTCGCTGTGTGCAACCTTCCCACACACAACAGCACTGGCTGTAGAGAAACGGAGACGCTGCTGGGCTTTGTTTTGAATTACGTCCAGGTTCTTGTTTGCTTTTGTTGGTTTGTGTTCTTCTGACTCGTAGCCTCTGTCTTTTCTTCATGTTTGGTGCATTCCCTTAACGTCTCGACAGGTGAGGCAGACGTGATGTTTCTCGGGGGCAGAGAACCTGGGCTCTGGGAAGACGGCCTCATCAACACGTGTTTATCTTTTTACATTTTGGGGTTTCCCGTATGTCCGTGGACACTGAGGGAGAAAGGATTTGTCATGAACCAAACCGCATCCATGCGGCAGCCGTTTGTTTTCCTACTTTTTGTCAGTAATTTGATCCAAGGCTGGGTCGGCAAGAGATGACTGATGTGTGCAGTCGGACCCGAGGCCTTCCTGCCAGGGGCAGGCTGCTTAGGGCGTGCGCTTGTCCAGAGGGATCGTGGGCGGCAGCGCCTGCTGGGCCTGGAGCAGTGGCGGAGACCCCCGCAGGCTCGGCGCGCTCAGTACGCCCCTCCGTGGGCGCGGGCGGAGGGCCGTAGCACTCCCACTGGGTCCCTAATGGCACTTTTTAAAGAAAGATTTATTTATTTATTTGGGGGAGAGCGAGAGACGGAGAGCAAGAGCGAGCGCGAACGCAGTGGGGGCGGGGCGGGCCGAGGTGGGACTCGCTCCCAGGACCCGGATCACAGCCCGAGCCCAAATCGAGAGTCGGGTGCTCCGCCCACGAGGCCACCCGGTGCCCCGTTTTCACTTTTAAAGGGAAGTTGACATGTGAGGGGGTGGCATGCCTGAGGATGCTCAGGCATCCCTGAGCTGTGCTCACGAGGGTTCACGTTGGACTGTTTCTGGGTTTATTCACAGAGGAAGTTCAGGGGAGCTGGGCCCACGATGGCCCTTCCCCTGCGCTCCGCTCCGCACCGGCTGCCCGGCTTCCCGTCACTGACCTGCGGCTCTTACCCGCCTTGCTTTGGAGGGACGGAGACCATGAGCGGCCTCCCAAGGGGCTGTTCCTGCCGGGGGGACGGGGTGGGACGGTGGGGACCCTATGCTGCTGCTCCGCGTCCAGCGGGGACGGGGTGAGACGGTGGGGTCTTGAAGCCACTGCCCTGTGCTCGGGCCTCCTGCTGGAGGAGAGCCGGGCTGGCTGCCGAGGTCCCCGCAGCCTTCCTGGCCGCTGTCCCTCCGGCCCGGCACCGTGCAGCCGCTGTCGTCTCTGCTGCGCGCTCCGAGGGGCCAGGAGACCCGGGAGGCCCAGCTGTCCAGGCCGCGTGGCAGTGGCAGAGGCAGCCGGGCCTGCCCGTTACCCACATATTGCTGCCTCCGGCCCGCGCAGGGTCCACTCGAGCCCCTGCTGCCTCTGCGGCCGCATCCCTCCCGCGACCCTCCCTTATCCCTCCCTTATCCCTCCTGCGGCCCTCCCTCATTCCTCCCACAGCCCTCCTGCATCCCCGCAGCCCTCCCCCATCCCTCCCGCGGCCCTCCTGCGGCTGTCCTGCATCCCTCCTGCGGCCCTCGCATCCCTCCTGTGGCCATCCCACATCCCTCCTCCATCCCTCCCGCGGCCCTCCCATGGCCTGGCCCCCGGACATGTAAGCTTCCCCCTTGCGGCCCTGCAGTGCCCGGGACACAGTCCGTCCAGCCTCCTGTCGGGCGCAGGGAGGACGTGGAGAGGACGGGGGTGTGCTGGGCTGGGCTGGGCTGGCCAAGCTGTGCAGGAGAAGAGCCTGCCCCGGGGCTGGACGTGGTGTGGACGGGTGTGGGCCTCGCCGCCCCTCCGTCGTCCTCCACTGTGCTGGTGCCTCGCTCATGCCTTCTTTCGAGCCTTCACTAGGAGCTCTACTAAGCAACAGTGTTTTCTTGGTTTCTGTTTTTTTTTTTTTTTTTTTTTTTTTTTAAGATTTTATTTATTTATTCCTGAGAGACCCACACAGAGAGAGGCAGAGACACAGGCAGAGGGAGAAGCAGGCTCCTGGCGGGGAGCCCCATGCAGACTTGATCCTGGGACCCCGGGGCCACGCCTTCACGCTGAGCTGAAGGCAGACGCTCACCCTCGGAGCCCCCAGGGGACCAGGCAGGAGCATTTGAAGGACCTTGCTGCTTGTTCCCGAGTGACCTAGACACATGTCTCCACACCCTCCCCGTGCCTGACGGGTGGAGGGGGATGGGGAGGCATCGCACCATCTCCACCAGGCAAAGATTGACGGGTGAATACTTGATGTGAGGATGACCTGAGCGATACTGCAGTTTAGAAATGTGGTGTTTCTGCAAAGTCTACAATTCAGGGAATGTTTGAAGTGGGAGAGGATGTCTTCCCCCATGGAGGAAGGAAGCTGGGAAGCATCTGAAGTGCGTGCGTCCGTTTCCTCGAAGCCCCCTCTGTGTTGCATCTGAAACAGGAATCCTGAAGTCGAGTGCCCCGGGGGCCGGGCAGGTGGCAGATGAGCGAAGTAGGTCAGAAGCTACATCCTCGCCGAGCCGGGGCCTGACCGCAGGAGCAGGTGCTGCGGGAACCCCTGTCTCGTCACTGTGTGGTGGCCACGCGGGGGGACGGGGTGGGGGGCAGATCCTCCAATCCTGATAGAAATCCAGTTTTGAGGAACCAGTTGAAAGCCTTCACGCCGTGCCCTGAGGGCCACACAGAGCCTGTCTGGGGTCTGCTTCTGGCTGCGGCCTGCCTCCCCGAGCCTGCTGGTTTTGTGCTACTAGAATAGGTCGTATAGAGCCCAGAACACTCACAAAATAATCACTGGGGTGTTTTACATTAAAAAAATACAATTTTCAAGCTCAAATTAGAAACGTGTCCGTTGGATTTGAATCCTACTCTGTCTGCTGTGTCTTCACGCTACAAATGCAGAGCAGGGCGCCTTGCGCATGGTGGACCCGTGATAAAGGTTTGTTAGCCTGTACTGGAGGCTGAGGACTCGTGAGAATCCACGCTCTTCGGGTTTCCAAGAAGCTGAGAGAAATTCAAGAGCAGATGAAGCTGTCAACAGAACAACACAGGGAAAATCGATAGTGTTCTGGGGTAGTGTCCTCCTGTGTGTCCAGCAAGTAGACAAAGCTGTGTGCCCAGGACCGCGGCTCCGTCCTGAAGGTCAGGGTGAGAGGAGGGGCAGACGCGTGCACGAGCACTTCGCAGTGGGAGTCTCTGTAAGTCTCCTTTTCTGAGCGATCACCTCTGTGGTTTAGCTGCTTTGATGTTTTATTTCTGTCCTCTTAACGCTTCTGAAAGCCAGGGGTTGTCAGATTCGTTCTACCTCGGCCCGTGTGGTTGCAAAGAAGAGCTTGAGCGGAGAAAGCAGTTATTGGAAGAATGTCCAGCAGTCACCCAAGGAGTCAGAGCTGGGGGGTCAGAGCTGTCGCAAGAACCGCCCCACAGGAGAGGGAGGCACCGCCGTGCTGTGGGTGCCCGGGGGGTGCACCTGCTGGCGCCAGCCAGGCCTCACGTGGGCAGGCACCGCCGTTCACTCAGCGGCATTCTTCTCCGTCCCCGTCCCTTTGTACCACCTGCTTCAGGTGCAGAGTCCTGGGTGGGAGCATCTGATTGTGCCCCCCCCCCCCACCCCCCCGGCGTGTGCCACACCAGGTGCTGGGACCGGGATGCCTTCTCTCTCAGCAGCTGCGATCGGGGCTGCCGGCCACCAGCGCTCGCCTCGTGGAGACGAGGTCCTGGACACCGCGGCAGGTGAAGCCTCCAGCCCGGGGCTCGGGAGTCAGGTGCCACGCCATTGCCAGCGTGTGGCGCCTTGGGGCAGACATGAGGTTGTGTGCTTGGCTGACGGTGGAGTCGAGGTATTAATCCTCTTGTGTCCGACTCCCAAACTGCTTCTCGTCCAGGTGCATCTTTGATGTAACACACCTGGCAGCGTCAGGAGGCCTTTCTCAACATCGGGCCTGACGCGGGCCTGGGTGTGCAGCGCAAGCTACCTGGTGGAAGGCCATGTCGCCCTGCGGCGAGGGCACTGCCATCCATCGTGGCAGGATTCCCCAGATCCCCGTAGATGGCGTGGGACATGCATTTGGACACAAGCATCTTCTAATGGCAAAGATTTGAGAAAGTGATCTTTGTTTTTGTGAATTCTACAGGCACCTCTGTGGGTCTGCTGGGTGCCAACACGGTACGAAGCCCGGGGTTACTGCTGGGACAGCTTCTGCCCTTGGCCTTGTTTCAGAGAGCAGGGAAGGCAAGGGCAACAGGGTGCAAGCACTTTGCTTGTTTACTGGAAAGCTGGCAAAAGAGAAAACTGTGAATTAAGGGTAGACACCATGTGGGGACAGAGCGGGGTGCCAGGGAACGGGCAGGGGGCAGCCAGTGGGGTGGGCACTAGGGGCGGGGTGCGCGCGGGGGGAGGGGGGGCCTGTTCTGATCCGCTGTCACCTGCCCTCGCTCACTGCGGCCTTATGGCATTTTTATCCTGGGTGAAACTACTTTTACTGGAATCCATTAACTCTGTGTGGTTCTCGTTCTCAGATGTTCTCTCTTGATCACTTAGTGTCACGCTGGCTCGTGCTGCGTCTGAGGGCTGGACCTCGGAGAGCTCTGCGGACTACCGGCGCTCCTGGTGCGTGGCCGCCAGTGGGCGCGTTGCTCAGTTCTGACTGTGGCTGAGTTTGCTCGGCCCAGCACTGTCAGGGATGTGTGGCCCCGACAGCGCAAGCAGAGCGCCGGGCTCCAGGCTTTGAGAAAATAGTACAGTTCCATTAAAATACATAGAACAGGGCGCCTGGGGGGCTCCGTGGTGAAGCGTCTGCCTTCGGCTCAGGTCATGAGCTCAGGTCCTGGGATCGAGCCCTGCATTGGGCTCCGTGCACGGTGGGGCGTCTGCTTCTCCCTCTCCCCCTGCCCCTCCCCTGCTCGTGTTCTCTCTGTCAAGTAAGTAAATAAAATCTTTTTTTAAAAAGCCTAAAAAAAAAAAAAAAAAGCACAGGACAGAAATTCAGCTTCACCCCGTAAGCACATGTTCCCACCACCCAGGTTAAGAGGCAGAGCTTTCCCAGCCCTGACCTCTCACTCCCTGGGAAGCAGGCATGTCCCGTTCCACCCGGTGCTGCCTGCACGGCTCCCTGCCTGGCTCCCTGCCTGCGTCCTGTCCCCTGATCCGGGAAAGCCTGTGCTCTGACCTCACTGTCCCAGGCTGTTGTGAACGTTCAAGTTCACACTCAAGTGACAAGAGCAGGAATGTGTGTGGACGTGAGGGTCCCGTGTTCTGCATCTCGATGTCTGGTTGGACCACAGGTTAGTGCACTTGGCCTGAGGCCTGGAGTCTGGCCAGGCCCTGGGTGGTACCTGCTTGTCTTTCAGGCCGGCCCCTCGGCCCCTCGGCCCTCTCCCCGGCAGTTCGGGTGTCAGGGCCCTGACAAGCCCTGGAGCTGTCAGCCGTCACGTGGAGGTGGGCTGTCACTACCGTGGCTCCGAAGCTACGTGAGCGTAATCAGAAACCCTGCACCTGTGGATCCTGGTAACTGAAACCCCAGTCACTATGGGACAATTGCATAGGAGACCAGCTCCATGAGAAAAGCCTCTTATGCAAGATGATTTGAGTTGGGTTTATAGGAGTCTGTTTTGTAGTCCTTTGTGCTCACTGAATTAGTCCCTTCGGTGGCCTGGGACTGCCTGGCCTGGGATGGAAGGCCGTCCTGCAGGTGCTGTGTGGGGGCGTGGCCGGAGAGTGATGGGGAGCGAGGGGTTCAGGCCCGCGCTTGTCAGGGTCCCCGCCTCCCCTGTGGGTTGTCACCCTGATGCCGGGAGGGCTTGCTGGAGCCTCTGGGATGCAGCTGCTGAGGTTTCCTGGGCTCGGGAGGAGCTGGAGGTCCCCTGATGAGGGCCAGGGCAGAGACCGGATCAGAGCACGGGGGTGTGCTTTGAGGGTGCAGCGCTGGGGGTCGTGGGCAGATGCACGAGGAAGGGGCAGAGAAGACACAGGGTGGAGGCGGCCTCTGCGGCAGGGTCCAGCTCGGTCGGCCAGCCCCTGTGTGAACGGGCGGGAGGGCTCATCAGACCTGGAGCTTCCTGAGCCGCACACCCGGCCCTGAACCGTGTCCTATGGGTGTCAGGGCCAGGAATCTGCATCTTAACAAGACAGCTCCACTTTGTGCAGAGCAGCGTCCTAGAATCTCTGATCTAGAAAGTGGTTGTTTGAGCCATGCATTTGGGTGAGAGTTGAGTCAGAGCGAGGAGAAACTTGGGAAGGAGAGAGAGTGGGCTTCAGACACGATCTGGAGAGGAAATGCATGTGAACGGGGAGTCGGGGGTTCATAGTCCGTGCAAGAGCCTCGGACTTTAGCTCGGCCTTTCTGTGGGGCGTTCTGAGCCCCGAGGGAGACGTGCCTCCTGTGCTCTGTGCAGGTGCTCCTCCCTGTTCCGTGTGGGAGTGGAGTGGAAGGTCAGCTTCCCAGGGCCCTGGGTGGGCAGGGGTCCCGTTATTTCACAAGCAAACCTGCCTCTGTCTTGCATCCGTCCACCTTCAATTTAGCTAATAGCCAAGTTCGTCTTCCATCAGCTGAGAGCGGAATGGTCAAGGAGCGTTCGGGACCCGAATGTATTTTTAGCTCACTTTACGTTGACCTTTTATCAGTCAGTGTTTTGGGGGGCTGCTTTAAATCTTGCCATGCTTGAAGATTCAGGCTTTGTTACTTATGAAGGGTACAGAGGACACCTGGCACGAACACGGCCCGCGGAGCCGCGCTCATTCCTAGAATCCGGGGATGGCCGAGGGTCAGGCTGGGAGGAGTCCCAGAAGCCCTCCGATCCTGCAGTGTGTCCTCGCTCGGCCGTCGGGGCCAGATGTAGAACTTCGCACCGGCCTCGCAGCTGCGAGGCGGGGGTGGTGATCCCACCGGCTCGTGCTGGGGGGCATCGCGGGCTGGCATCTGCAGAATGCTCGGCTGGTCCCACTGCACAGTAAACGCTCGCGGGCCGTAGCACGGGGGAGCAGACCCAGGGAAATTTTGATTTGCCTGAGGTCATGTAACTAGTTCAAGGTTCAGAAAGCGTCTCACTTAACTCCTCGTTTTATTTTATCCCTGTCGACCGTACCAGTTAACTTGCTCTTAGACTGTGGAGCTGAAACTTTACGTCCACCCGGCGTAAGCACTAGGGTTCCCAGCCTCTGCTTAGCCTCAGTGCCGAGAGTGTTCTTGAAGGAGGGAAATGCCCCGGGACGATGGCGCCGTGTTAGGGGAGAGGGACGGCTTGGTCACTGGGTGCGATGCTCTGAGGGTCGTTGCTGTCGGCGCCCCTGCTGGAAGGGCCGGGCTGCCAGGAGCCTGCACAGGGCTGCCCTCTCCCCGCTGCCCTGACGGACCTGCTTTCCTCAGTGTCTGGCGCGAGGACCTCAGTGTCTGGCACGAGGACCTGCTGCTTGTGTTGCCAGAGCCCGTAAGAGAAAACAATGCACACGTGTGTGTACGTGCCCACATCAGCTTGCGGGACGGCCTGAAGGTCCACCAGGAAGCCGCATTCTTGCTGGGCTCTTCCCCGGCTTCAGCTCCTCTTTTCTGCTTCCACGACTTTCCTTATTAAGGAGGGGTGTCAGGTGCTTCTCCCTGTTTACATGGGTGACTTGGGATTTCCTACAGCTTTACGTAGGAGAGGGTGGATTTTGGTTTTCGTCACATCTCAGTGATGGGACCGTCACAGCGTGCATTGTAGTTCCTGCGCGCCCGTGAGCACCTGCTCCGGGCTACGGTCTCCACCCGGAGCTCACTAGGCCGGAAGCCCGATGCTGCCCGCTGGCGAGAACCTCCGCGCCCTGGGCAGGCTCAGAGAAGTCCTGCTAAAACCTGGCGCCCGTAGACCGTGAGCGCAGGGCGGCCGCTTACCCTCAGTGGTCCCTGTATTGCCGTGGATGGGTTACTTAGCTTTGGGTTCAGCGTCCTCACCAGTAAAGTGGGATTGTTTCTAGTTCAGGTCTCATGGGTCTCCCGTATCAGAGACGGGCTCTCTTTCTCCCTCGCCCCCAGAGCAGCCTGGGTGTGCAGTGTGGGGTCCCCTGCCCTGGTGGATAGGATTGCAGATGAGGCTGTGCGCACAGACAGTGAGGGACTGCGAGTGAGTGGGACTGGCAGGGCTGGGGTGCCTCTGGCAGCGCGGTGGGCGTGCGCCCCGTGGGTGTACGGTTGGTGGCTTGGGTCTGGTGTTGCTTCAGGAAGCAAAGGCAAGGGGCGCCTGGGGCCTCAGTCGGTTCAGCATCTGTTTTCAGCTCCTGGGATCGAGTCCCGCATCGGGCTCCCTGCTCAGTGGGGCGTCTGAGCCCTCTCCCTTTCCTGCTCCCTGTGCTTGTGCGCACGCACTTACTTGCTCTCTCTGCCAAGTAGATAAAGAAAATCTTAAAAAAGATTATGTCTGGCAAGTAAAATAAGGTCTAGGGTCTTTCTTGTCCAACCTGTAGAGCTTCAGGAACAGGTCTCTGATGAGTGATGTTTGCCCTGTGGCACGTGTTTCACATCCCCTTACATCCTGGTCACTTTCTGGTCAAAATTCCCATTTCCAGGTGTTGTCTGAACGGGTCGGTGTTGGGATGGTCTTTGATGGTCAATATCCTTAGGTCCAAGGCCTTAAAATTTCATGCCCCAGAACACTGACGGAGTCCAGTCCTCCAGTTACCATGGAAAGGTGCCAGCTGCTATTTTTCATCACAGTGTTTGGCTCATCCCACGTTGCTTCTCTGGGATATTTCAGGTACGAAATGTAAGCAGCCTGGGATAACGTGGTTATGTTTGTGGAATTGATGCGGAAGGTTCCAGCCCGGGAATTAGATTTAGCACACGGGTGAAAGCTTATGTGGTGCCTTGAATACAACGTCCTTCCTTGTAATTAAAAAAAAAAATAAGCCGATGAACAGTAATGATGATGATGACGATGATGTTGGGAGTTGGCTGGGCCATTACCACATGGAAATCGCCAGTTGTACTCTGAAGCCATAGGGTCCAGTTGAAGAAGCACCGAGGCAGGAGAGTCTGGTGGCGACTCGCATGGATCTAGAGCCAGAGTCCGGGTTTGGATCTGCCTCCGCCACTTAGTAGTCGTGTGATGAGTAGCTTGGTTTCTCTGTGCCTCAGTTTCTTCGTTTGTAGGATGGGAGGAGTAGTGATAGGACGTGTCTCAGCGTGGCTGTGAGGATCGTATAAGGTGGTGTGAGCCGACTGGCTGAGTAAGGCTGCGTTGAGGCCCCGGAAGCTTGAGAGCCACCACGTCCCCCGCCGTCCCTCCCGCAGGCCCGTGTCGGCCGGCCGCGGCGGGAGGCAGTTCCCCGAGGCCTGTTTGGGGTGAGCGGAGGAGGCACTGGTTTCTGTTGTGTGAACAGAGCACGGCCTCGGAGGATAAAGCTCTCATTTCCTTTTTTAACAGCAAAATCATTTTTCTGGTTGCCATCATTTGGTTCAGGGTGTGATTTCTACGACATTTATATCTTTTCTTCACATTTCTCCTGTTAAGGCATGTTTCCTGCTTCAATTTTCCCTCTTATTAGACATTTTTACAACACTTAAAACCTACTTAGTAAGCTAATTGATTTACTCTGTCTTTATACTTAACATAAGGTATTAGAATTATCCTGACCTCATTATCGCGGGTATCTAAAGACATGTTTGATGAGAAATAGTAACCTTAGTACTATTTACAGAGAACTGTTTATGTGGACTATTCAAACACTGGAAAATGCTTGTGAACATCACCTGGTCGTGTTTGAGCGATGTCAGCACTTGGATCTTCTGGCAAGATGCACGCAGTATGCAGAGCCAGGGGCGTGTTAAGCGTGCTGTGCATAGTTTGTTAATAGGACCTGTGTCTGCAAGAGGGACTCCACGTTGGCAGCAGACGGGACTCTGGACACACACTCGGCACACGGCATCGGCGCGGGCAAGGCTGAGGGGTCGGGGCGGGCGGCCTCTCCTCTCGCGCTCCCGTCCAGCTCACCAGATGGGCGGCCTGACCCTTCCCGAGCTCTGCTCGCCAGCATTTCCTGCTCCTACTTTGCTCTTGATGTTGAGTGGATTCTCTGGATGGCTGAGCAAGTAGCAGAATTGGAATCCTTTCCCCCTGTTTCTTGACTGATTTTTCTTGGGGTCCTGAAGATCTGTGAGTTTCCCAAGAAATTCTGGGAAGGAGTTAATGCCCGGACAGCCCGTCCCCATTTCTGTCCCGCCGCTCTCCCGAGGCCCCTGGGTGCCGCCCGCACAGCCCTGTGTGTCTGCCGTCTGGTTGTACTGCTCACCTGTCCTCTGCCCACCGTGCGGGGCCGCCGTGGCCCCTCGCTGTCAGGCACACAGGCACGTTCCCCTGGGAGGCACCTGTTGTCCGCCCCACCTGCAATACTCCTCGCCTCCCTGGGAACACACTCCCATGTCCCCTTGGGAATGAGACCTCAGCTGACCACTTAAGCCCCAAGTGCTCCCCGTTCCCCTGTGGCGCCCACCACTTACCTGCCACCACGCTGGGGTGGCCCTAGGGGCGGGGACTCAGTGCCTGTTGCCTGCCCAGCAAGGGCTCTGCAAATATTTGTTGAAGGAGTAGGTGAGATTACTTGGGCGGTTTTGCTGGGAGCAGGTGGGGGAGGGAAGATTGGTGACGGGGAATGAGTAAGAGGTGAGCGCCTTGGTCTCCTGAGGTTTGCTGAGAACCACCCCAAGGGCTGGGGAGCACAAGGGGGTCAAGAGGCAGGGAGGCGGGGGCAGACTCCCAATGGAACCTCTTTCACGATGGAAGGAAAGGGGAAAGGGATGCGATCTGGAACATTCCGTTTCTGGCTTGGCAAGACCTAGATGGTCTTCCTGTGTAGCTAAGATAAAGAATACCGGAAAAAACCTGACACCAAAACGTCTCTTTTATAAAGCAATTATATTAATAGGATAAAAGAATAAAACTTCCCTCTGCAATGTGTGTTTATCTGAAATACAGCTTCTCAAAGCCTCTAACCTTTGCTGAAATGCCGTTTTTAATTTGAGGTCAAGTTTCCTAAAATGTCTCGAAAGCCAGCCGCAGGGAGGCTTTGGCCTCCGGGGAGCTTGTATCTTTAGACAGAGAGATCTTTCTCTGGGAGCTAACTGGAGTTTCTGAAGGTCTGAGAGCTTAATTAGCTTTCCAGTGCCTTGACTCACTAACAGAGTTCATATTTTAAATACGAAGTTTGCAGTTCTTCCTTTTAATAAACGTGCCCTTTCCTGGGGTGGGCTCTGCGGCGGAGGCTCCGGCCACATGGCTCGTTCCCTGGCGCGGCCCTGGACTGGCCCGAGCGGCCCCGAGGCTGGCGGCGTCCGGCCGGCTGGGGTGAGGCTCCTTTGTGAGCCAGGCTGGCCCCGTTTCTTTTAGGCCTCGAGTCAGGATGACGGTGAACCTCACAAACACTTGAGTTAACGCCCCTTCAGACGTGTTTTGGAAATACGTAGAGTATGACTGGCAATGAATTCTGATTCAGTAACCTGGAGGGATCCAGAGCGATCCTAGATATTTGCTGATTAAGAAAAAACACAAAGTTGCTGGATGTGAGGTTCTTCACTGAGGACAGCCCATCAGTTTGCCCTGAGCTGATGCTGTCTCCCTTGTCACCGGCCACGGGGGATGCTGGGCCTTTTGCTCGGCTCTCTTGGAAAGCGAAGATGATGGCAGGTTGCTGGTGACACCTGCTGGCGTGGCTCCTGGGGGGCTCCAGGTGTCCAGGACCCCTGGGGACCCCATCTGTCAAGTGAACGGATTGGCTAGGAGGCTCTCCCATCATCTCCCAGCATTAATTCTGTAGTCTGACTCTGCCTCTGGCAAAAATGAAAACAAAACAAAAACCACACCAAAAAAACAGGAAACAACTACCAAACAACCCAAACCCCAAAGCAGCAGCAGATCTGAATGTACTGACGCGATGCTTCTGACATGTTGCTGAGTGAGAAAAGCAGCTCCTAGAACATTTTGTGTTTCTAGAAAAAGGATGCACGGTGATCTGATCTGGTACGAATAGGGGAGTAGAAGGGAAGCGCTTCACTTCCGTTATGCTCCTCAGAAGTGCATTTTATGGAGTCCTGTGACTTCTCATCCCAAAGAAGGGCAGGCGGGCGCGGAGCGGTTTGTGACTGTAACTGGGCTGTGCCGGGCGGCCCTGCGGTCAGCCGGGGTCGGCCCAGGGGCTGGGTCGGGGTGCAGCCTCCGCCGTGCGTGCCCACCAGCTGCAGCCGTCTCCCCTCCGTGCCTGGCGTCCCTGGCGTCGGGTATGCCGCGGCTATTTTAAAATTTAAGAATAAGGAACGTGCTTCCTAAAAGCCCCTACCGTTAAATTCTTCGCTAGTTGAAGGCCGCTCTCCTGGATCGGCGGTCTCTAGCGAGGTTTGCTGTGACCCAGGGCGCTCTTCCCTGGCTGACAGACGGGGCAGCGGGCCTGTGTGATCACGGACACGTGTGCTTGTGATTCTTTGCTCGCCACAGGCGGCGTCCGTCTGCGTCCAAGGACGCCGCGCTGGCTGCGGGGCCCGGCGGGTGGCTTGCTGTGAGCTGCGGTGGCGCCCCGGCTGCTTTCCCACCAGCCGCCACCCTCCCGATCTGCGTCCCTGTCCTGGGAACGAGGCGGGAGGCCGGGCGGCGGGGTCACCCAGCTGGTGCTCGCACCTGACCTCTTCACGTCACGCCGTTCACCCTGCACCTGTTGGGCCTCGGAGGTGGAGCCTGGAGGCGTTTACTTCGGCCCCCGGTGTCGGGTCGTGCGTGTGCTTCCCTGGAAACAGCGAGGGACTCCGCGGAGCCTCATGTCCACATGCGTCCCCGGCAGCGGGCGTGAGTTCCCTGAGTCACAGCCACGGCGGCCTCCGTGGGGTGCGCACTGGTGCCTCGAGGTGGGAGTTTGTCTTAGTTTGTCTTATTCTTTTTTCAAGATTTTATTTATTCATGAGACACAGAGAGAGGCAGAGACCCAGGCAGAGGGAGAAGCAGGCTCCCTGCGGGGAGCCCGACGCGGGACCCCGGGTCACAGCCTGCACCGAGGGCAGCCGCTCCACCGCCGAGCCCCCGGGCGCCCCGAGAGGACGCCGTTGCAGCACGTGGGGACGGGCGCTTTCTCTGTGCGGCTGTAGCGCCGGGGCTGTCCCGCGGCCGGGCCCTGACCCCCGGGCTGTGCCGGGCTGCCTGGCGGGAGCTTGGTGATGCCGCTGCGCCCTCGCAGAGCTGGTCACGTCCCCGTTTTTGATCTTGTTGGTACTGCACATGTGCACCGTTCTCGCCCTCGAGGGACAGAGGCCCCCGGGCTGGGAGCGTTTCGCTTCTCTCTTCCTTCTTCCCGACAGAAGCTGAATCCTTCAGCCGAAGTATTTAGCGGGCACCAGCGGGAGGTGAAGGGGTTTGAGTGGAGGGGGCTCAGGGAAGTGAGTGGCGTGCACGTCGCTGTTCGTCTGGGGCAAGAGGGCAGGTGCCCTGGCCCGGGCCGTGGGGCTCACGTGCCTGGCCCGGCCTCCCGGAGTGCTGCTGTGCACCCCCGCCCCCCATTCGCCCCGGCCTTCACGTTCCTAAGCACCCCCTGCTCCAGCACCGCCAGGTGGCATCGTGGTTTGTCGTCGCTCCAAGGAGCCGGTCCACCCTTGCTCCCTGGCCTTCGCAGTGACTCACCCCCATCTACTGTCTGAGCTGTGCAGCGACGCTTTTGATCTAAATTCGCTATTCAGGACAAAAACTGCACGTGAGCAGAAGGGGGCTCCCGGTGGTCGCGGGCACCGTGACTTAGAGGTGGGAGGCCGTGTCAGCGCACGCAGGCTCACAGGCCGGCCCCCCTGGAGCCGGAGCGGGCGGTGGCTGGTTCTGTGACGCCGTCTGCGGGAGCAGGTGCCCGGGAGGCTGCTCCCCCTGCACCTGCTCTGGGCTGCAGCCGCCTCCCGTGAAATGCGGGCGAGGAAGGTTCTCCCGAGTTCCCGCGAGGACCGGCAGGTCCCTTCACAGGCTTCGGGTTCACCTGCTGTTGTGTGTGGTCACGTCCGAATGTCCTGCGCGCGCCCAAGGCGGCGTTTCCTTCCCCGGCGCCGTCTCCGTGCAGGACGGGCTCGACGCGGCGGGTGGCGTGTGCAGGGCGTGGGGGGGCCTGCCCGGGCCGCTCTGGAAGCTGTGGACCTGCGTGCTTGCCTGTTGCCCGCAGTGGCCACTTTTCTGTCACTTGAGTGAATGTTGAGTTTAATTTTTTCCTTTTTTGAGCTTAAAAGGCATTTGGAATCCAATCAAGTGAAAAAAAATGTTATGGTTTTGGGCAGCCCGGGTGGCCCAGTGGTTAGCGTCTGCCTTCAGCCCAGGGGGTGACCCCAGGGTCCTGGGATCAAGTCTCGCATCGGGCTCCCCGCAGGGAGCCTGCTTCTCTCCCTCTGCCTGGTCTCTGCATCTCTCTCTCAAAATAAATAAAAAAATGTTCTGGTTTAACGATTTACTTGAAGAGTTTACTCACAAGCATGGTACGGTCATTGGGTCCAAGAAGCTGAGTTGTTGTTGTTGTTTTTTAAAGATTTTATTTATTCATTCATGAGAGATACACAGAGAGGTTTGCTCCCATGCAGGTCACAGTCCCTAAGGAGACTCTTCCTGACAATCCCTGGGGCTCTGTTCTGCTTTACTTGCAGGTTTTTTACCCCAAACCCTTTTTTCTAACAGTGAATAATCATCTACAACCAAACAGAAAACATGTATGTCGACTCGCCTTGGCTTCTTACAATAACTTGATCGCAGGCCAGCTTTGGGCCTGCTGTGCGGACGTGCAGAGGCTCACCGCGTCCCGTCCCTCTGTCCTCTTCCCCTCCCCCGACTCCCCAGGGACGTGAGAACCAGCCCCGGACTTGAGGGTCATTCGTGACCCGTGTTGCTAGCCTTTCCCGACGAGCGCCCTGAGATGGGAGGATCTAAGTCTGTCTTAAAATGTTCACGGCTCTGCGCAGCCGGCAGTTGGTGTCAGGGTGGAGCGGGCGCTCACGGTGTGGCCCTGGGCGGCTGCGCGTCACGTGGGTGCCTCACACCACTTGTTAAAATCGGCTTGAGAGTGGAGTGAGTAGCCACGGCTGGAGGAGGGAGGAGGGCCGAAGTCTGAAGCGTGACGACCTGCCTTTGCTCTGACCAGCAGGCAAGTTGCAGGCTAAAAGCAATGCAGGCTGGGAGATCAGAGAACACTGCCCTTCCCTTGGTTTGCACTCGGCATTACGTTATAATCTCCAAAACGTCTGCGTGAATGGCTGCTGAAAAATCACAACCAACGAGCAAACAAAAATTGGGACTTTCTGAATAATATACGTCATTGCGATGTATTTAGCTCGTAAGTTGTAGGTAATACACAGCTTTCTATGCTTTATGTAATAAGTAATATATATAATTATGTGTTACATATTGTATGTCACCATGTTACACGTGTATGACAGACATGTAACACATCACCTCTGTGTATATCATTCTTATTTTTTTAAGATTGTATTTATTTATTCATGAGATACACACACACACAGAGAGAGAGGCAGAGACACAGGCAGAGGGAGGAGCAGGCTCCATGCCGGAGCCCGACGTGGGACTCGATCCCGGGACTCCAGGGTCACACCCTGGGCGGAAAGGGGCGCTAAACCGCTGAGCCACCTGGGCTGCCCATATCATTCTTATTTTATTTAAATATAAAATACGTGCACCTTTGAACGGCACGAGGATTACGGGCACCGATCCCCAACACGGTTTAGAATCTGCATATGACTTTGACTTCGTAAAGCTTACCTGCTAACAGCTTACTGTTGACCAGAAGCCAACACGGGTGATTGACACATGTTTTTTGTTACATACGTGTACTGTATTCGTGCAATAAAGTGAGCTGGAGAAACTGTCAGGAAAATCCTAAGGGACAGAAGGTAATTTGCGTTACTGTCCTGCGTTGATGGAAAATAGTCCCCATGTAAGTGGACCCAGGCTCACGGTCAGCTGTATGCAGTCTTACGCGACATACATATTCTCTGTACGGCTCTTCTCTCAGACTTTTCTTCATGGCACTTTGACTCGTGTTATTCATAAATTCTCATTCTTGACATTTAATTTTTTTGTGGGCAAATGGGTACATTTCCTGCTCTCCACCCAGATCGGTGGTGTCAGAAATTTTAGTTTTTCTTCTTTATCTCAATCCTGTAGGCCTCCCGTACTCCATCCCACCAACAGGTATCTAAGAATAAGCCAGGGGCAGCACCTCAAAACAGGGCTGGGTACACACGTATGTGCGTCGGGTCTTTCTGAAATTTTTTAAGTAATCGTAAGTAATTTTAAAGCATAATGAACATGTTTCTGGCCAACCCTGGCAAAGCTTGTTTACACACACCTGAGTCATGTGCCCCCCCCCCCCCCCCCCCCCACCGTGTGGCTGGGGAGGAATGCGTGGAAGCGGGGTCGGGCTGCCTGCAGCATTCCCGCAGTGGCCTGTGGGCCCTCATCCACCTGTGGATGCAGCGCTTGAGGTGGTCCCCTTGCACCCTGTCGGCAGGAAGACCCCCACCGCCTGCGGGGAGCAGCTGCCCCGGGAGTGCCTTCTCCTGGGACATGTCCACTTGCAAAGGAATGTCAGCTCTAGGAGTAAAAGTGCTTTTCTTTTTTTTTTTTTTGTTTATTTAAAAATTTTATTTAGGGGATCCCTGGGTGGCTCAACGATTGAGTGCCTGCCTTTGGCCCAGGGCATCATCCTGGAGTCCTGGGATCGAGTCCCGCATCGGGCTCCCTGTGAGGAGCCTGCTTCTCCCTCTGCCTGTGTCTCTGCCTCTCTCTCTCTGTCTCTCATGAATAAATTAAAAAAATAAAGCTTGTATTTATTTGTCACAAAGTGAGCGGGGGGCGGGGGGACAGAGAGAGAGAGAGAGAGAGCGAAGAGCATGAGCAGGGGGAGGAGTAGAGGCAGAGGGAGGAGCAGACTCCCCACTGAGCAGGGAGCCGGACTAGGGGCTTGACCCCAGGACCCCAGGATCACAACCTGAGCCCATGGCAGATGCTCCACTGATGGGCCCCAGGCCCCCAAAGTCTGTTTCCTCCGCAGGTGAGTCTATAGTTGGGTTCACTCACGGCTTTCGGAGCCCGGCCTGGTCTCTTGATGCACTGACACGGGCCTCTGCTCCCCAGACAGCCCAGGGTGGGCGGCTCAGCCAGGGGCAGGGCCTTCATCTTGCACCTCCAGGATCTTGGCCGCTGTCCTGGTCTCGTCCCCGTGGAGGGTGGCGGTGTGATGGGGTGCTGTGCCACACGGTCAGGGCTGTGCAGGGAAGGACGGAGGCCTGTCGGGGAGCCATTCTTAGCAAGGCAGGAAAAGGCGAAATCCTTACGTTTTCAGTAGCAGGAGCTTCCTGGAGGCTTGAATCAAATTGTTACGAGAGTAAAAGCTGCAGTAAGTGCTGCGATTTAGAAAATTAGGTTTACGTGATCGTGTCTCTGTTGGGTGAGGTCTTCACAGGTGTAACAGCATGACTCGCACAAAAGTCACCCAGGCTGCGGAGCGGGAGGCGTAATGCTCTTGGCCGCCCCGGGCCGCACCCCCACGTTTCCAGAGCTCACACCCTCTCTGAGGTCTGTGCCGTGCGAGTGTGTCCCCAGGCCCGCAGCCACAGCAGCGCTGGGTCGTCCACCACGTCCCGTGCGCCATGTGCTTTCCCAGGCCAAGCCACCGCTGCTGGTGCCTCCAGAAGGTATCCCGGGCCCACCCGCTGTGCCTTCCCGTTGCTGTCCTCCTGGTGTGGTCACGGGGGTCACTGTGGTCCCCTCCACGCTCCTGTGGCTCTCGTCCATCCTCTGTGAGGTGCACCCTGGCAGTTCACCCCCCCTCCCCAAGGAGAGAACACGCTTCATCCCCCAATCTCCCGTCGTAAGCTGGAATCAGTCTGCGCACCCCCGAGCCCTGGCCTGGCTGGAGCCCGCCACCCCCAGCGCGACCTGTCCTCTCCCTCTCCGTGGGCCCACCGTGCAGACTTGGTTTCCGTTCCTCAGAGTGCCATTCGCTTCCCCTTTCCTCCGTCCTTTTCAAGATTTTGTGGACTTGTATTCTTTCTCCAGTTCTCCCTCGAAATACCCTTCTGTCAGGTAGAGGCCCCCGCTGCGTCCCGCCGTGTCGTTGCTGTACCCCATCGTCCTACCATCTGGCATATGGCAGGCGCCTAACCGGGTCCGGTGAGGGCAGGAGTGAGCGCGGTGGTATTTACGTGTGTTCAGGGCTTCCAAGGCTCTGGCAGGTGGCCTGTCCGCTGTCCGTGGGCGCAGGTGCCACCACTTTTCTCACCGGAGCTCCACCCGGCTTGGCTCATCTGCCACCACTCCCCTCCCTGGGCTGGCTCTGCCGGCCTTGCGCCCCGGGCCCGTCTGCTGGTGTGTGGGCGTGTGACGCGGCACCTGGGGGCCCCTTCCGATCCCACACCGATGCAGATAAATCCGACGGTGAGGTAGGATAATCTTTCACGAGGATGAAGTAACAAGTACTGTGGAGTTAGTGGTGTCTGTGCAAGTGTCAGGCTGTACGGCGCGGGTCAGCGGGCTCTGATGTCACACGTGACCACCGTCTGATAGAGGCGCCTGGGGGGCTCGCGGTTGAGTGTCTGCCTTCAGCTCAGGGCGTGATCTCAGGTCCCGGGATCGAGCCCCGTGTCGGGCTCCCCGCAGGAGCCTGCTTCTCCCTCTGCCTGTGTCCCTGCCTCTCTCTCTGTGTCTCAGAAATAAATAAAATCTTAAAAAAAAATCGCCTTCTGGTCAGCTGCCCTTCGATAAACCAGAGCGAACTGGCTGCTGTGTCTACAGGAGAGCCTTCCAGTAGGGACTTGACTGATTTTCTTTCTGAATTAAGTTGATCTCTTATTTCTCTTCTGTTTACTAGATGTTTAGTTTTCCTTTTGCAGGTGGAGAGTAAAACACCTCGGGGAGAGAGAACGGAAGACGTGGGGAAGTTGCCGAGTTTTACTTCCTGAGCTGTGGCTGGGTGGCGGGCGGGCCTCAGGGAGCCTCCCGCGGTTCACGTTTGCGGCTCCTCCCCCACATCTAGCAGCACCAGGGCCTGGAAATCTGCATTCCACTGAGCTCTTTGCATCTTAAATAAGTTCTAGAAGTTTGAGAACCGCAGCCTATTGGAGGTGTCGTGAGTTTTTGACAGGCTCTAAAAAAGGTGGCTCATCTGCTGAGCTCTGCGGTCTCACCTGCACGTACAGGTGACGTCAGGAAGCATGCCCCTGCCACCGCGGTGCAGTGAGAGGCGGGGACACTGTGGCCGAGACGAAAGCAGCCAGTGGCCTTGCTGGGCTGGAGGTCAGCGGCGGGCATTGTTCCGGGGCCAGAACAGCGGCCCTTAGATCACAGCTCCGGGGGGAGGGGCCAGGGTGCCGGTGTCCTGGGTCCCGCCCGGAGAACCTCCCCTCCCCGGGTCCCCCGCCCCGAACCCCACATCTCCCACCCCTGCACCTCCCCTCCCCTCCCCGGGTGCCCTGCACCCCACCCCTCCGGGTCCCTCCCATCCCCCTGCATCTCTATCCTCCGTTTCCTGTTGCCTCCTGGGACTCAGTTCCACGTCGCCCAGCAGGTAAAGGGGTTCCAGTGGGGGACGGTGTCTAGAGACCAGCGAGGACATTGGTGCTGGTCACGGCGACCACAGGGTGGGGTGATGCTGGAGCCCACGGGAGGCTAAATGCCCTCCATCCTGGGGACGCCCCCCCCCCGAAGGGCATCCCCGTGGGCAAGCCCTGGGGTGCTTGTGAACGTGACCCTGCAGCGAGCCGTGGGATTCCCGCGCAGCACGAGGCTAAGCACCTGCCGGGAGAAGGGAGATGGCTGAGGCCACCTTCCTGGGTGATGGCTGTGCTCGGGTGGGGCAGCTCCTGTTCTCCCGTGGTGTAGACGGGGTTCTGACCTCGGGGACCCCGGGGGGCTGCTCCATCCCCCCACAGGGACGCTGACAAGTACTGCTGCACGTTGTCCTGCCGACACGTGGTCCCAGCAGATAAGCGGCGATGCTGAGTACTTGGGGCTGGGGACAGAGACCCCGGGATTTAGCAGCAGCGGCACGGCTGTGATTGGCTTCGGCTTCAGGGCTCCCGAGCCTCGTGGAGTTCTTCGGGGGCCACAAAACTCCCACAGGGAGGAAGCGAGGCTTGCACCGAGGACCAGACGGGGTGGAGATGTTCTGGAATACTTGGTGATCCCGTCGGTCTTGGAGCGAGAGGTCAGGGCAAGGACAGGTGGATAAGGTTTAGGGACGTAAAGGGATGAGCCCACGGGGTGACATCAGGTCTTGATTTGGGGAAGGACTCAGGTTCTGCTGAGCCAGACGGGGTGTTGCGCCGAGGATGTCCAGTGGACTCAGGGATTGGGGCACCTTGAAAACTGGGTGAGCAGTGGATCGGCGGGAAGGGTGGCAGAGACCTGGGGGGGAGCCACGGCACTGAGCGGCGGCGACAGGGCCCGGCTGCGTCCCCACGGCCCGGTCAGCGGCGCGGCCTTCCTGTGGCTCACAGCCTGCCCCACAGAGTGGCTCCTGGGGAAGCCGGTGGTGTCTAGAGATTCCGCTCAGAAGACTTAGCGAGTGAGCGCTGTGTGCACCTGGGTTGGAGCCAGACGGCCCGAGGGCAAGGCCGTCTACCGCCCACGGGGACGAGGTGTCGCCACAACAGCGATGTTGACGTGGAACGAAGCGCGTGAGCCTGTCCTGGAGCATGTAGGAACACAGCCGCGTTTTAGTAAAGGAACCGTGCAGACCTGGGGAGGTGCAGGAAAGGCATCAGTGGGAACGTTCACCTGCATCGACTCGCGTACCTGGAATTGTCTCAGGGCTGTGCTGCGGGGAGTGGTTAACCTGAACACGTCTGATTATTTTTGTGATTAAAACAAACCGTTTCATACGCTGAATAAAAACCTGATCTTGGGTACAAACTTGCATCTGAACGTTTCAATACCTAATCATTTCTCAATCCAGATATTCCCGGTATTGGGATTCTAAGGAGCTGTTCTACTTGGAATTTGTTGATTTGGGCTCAAGGAACTGAGGGCTCTGATGGCAGGAGCGAATGTGGGTGGGGAGGCTCCGTTGGCATCAGTGCAGTCGGGTCTAACAGGTTAGTACCACGAGGTGCCCTTGGCCTGCCTTGCTCGAAACCCTCAGGGAATTCCCCACGGCAACACTGCACCCTCCTGTCTCTCCGTGGCTGGGGGACACCCACCCGGCCCAGAGCAGCCGGGTCAGAGGCGAGCGAGGCTCAGGGGACAGTGCTCTAGATGAGCCAGCGTTCCGGCCACCCGCCTCGGCCTGGGGGGGGCATTTCTGGTTTGCAGAGGTGCGGCCGCAGAGCCGTCGCAGTGAATCGGCCTGTCCAGGATTTAGGTCTTGTTTTTCAGCCAGTTTGGAGGGCAGGGGGTTTGGGGGCCGACGGTGGTTCCCGAGGCCCCTGGGGCCTGAGGTGCCAGTGCATCCGTGTGTCCGGGTCTGTTGCAAAGTCAGAGGGCCTGCACTCAGGCCTGGAGCTGACGCCGGCGGGGCCGGGCCCACCCTGTGGCTGCTGTCATCCTGTCGGGGCTGAGACCCGCATCACTCTGTCCAAGTCTGGGGAGTTCAAGACTCGCGTCTTCCTCGGCTACTCTCAGACCCCACTCTCAGGAGACCGGGAATGTAGGAAGATAATACAGAGGAGACGTTTCCAGTAAAAGCAGTTGAGGCTGCTGGTGAAGGAGACTCGAGCCTGCAGCAGGAGAACGCTCACCTAGTCAGACGTGCCCGTGACGAATGTGGAAAACCACAGAGGTACGACGTCAGGATGACTCGGATGGTGCGAGTTTCGTTGCCGTGAGCAGGGGCCTTGGCGATGCACCTCAGCCACAGCCGGGCTCTGGGGCACCAGCTGGCGGGCCAGCCTCCTCCGGGGGCATCACACAGCGCAGGCCCCCTTCCTCCTGCCCCTGAGGCCTGGACTCAGCCAAGCCCTCCTTTGGCCCTGGTGGGAGGACGGACACCAGCATACGTGTGATTATCCAGGGAATAAAAGTCACACTTTTCTGGATTCAGCAGGAACAAAGACATTGTCCTGTTTTCATCCTGTTTTCCCGGTGAGACCCATCTGGGAAAGCTACGAAAAGAAGACTCTTCTTGAAAAATAAAGTCTTAATTAAAACGTCCCCCTTCCCAGTAAACCAGAGGGACCCACGTCACCCACCAGACAGTTCCAGGTGAGGGACGCATGGAGACACGTCTTCATTCCTTCTGCAATCCTGCACTGACCTGGGCCTGTCATAGAGGGGGTGCATGAGGTAGGGTAGGAGGTGCTGTGATGACGGGAACACTGAGAACACAGCCTCCCGGAATCCCACTGCTGGCACGAACCCGACCGAGGGGCCGCGAGAGGGGAGAGACCTGCTGAGCAGGTGACGGTGAGCCCAGGGCCATGTGACAGGCCATCGTTAGGGTGCCAGATGCTTTAACGTTATTTTTAATTGTGCAGGTGACCCGAGTACATCACATAAGAGATTTAAATATTACCCACAAAGTCTCCATTGACCATCTTCTCCCCCAGCTCCTTTCTGGCTCTGGTGGTAACCACTTACTGTGGTGTCTTTGGAGACCTTTTACTGTATGTGTGTGCCTGTGTGTGAGCGTGTGCAGGTAGCTGGGCACATACTATGGGAGAGCCTTAAAAACTAATATTTTTAATATGTAGGGGTGCGGTTGTGGTTGTAAAAGTTTTTAATTCTTCAGGGAAGTCCTAAGATACAGAGAATGTTTTTTAACAGGTATATAGGATTCTATGTTAAACGTACTGTGGTTCACGTAGCCATGTATTTATTAAAGCTTTTCTGTTTTCCCTTTTTTCCTATTAAATTCATGTAAATGTGCATATTGTTTTTTATTTAAGACTAAGTGTTTTTCTTACGGGTTTATGTGTGTTCTCTTAACATAATAAGATAACAAATGAATTATTATTAATATTATTAATAATATTGAACAAAATATATTCATAATATAACGAACCACTATTTATTATTCTGTACAATGAAAATAAGTCAGAAATTGCGTGAATGTGCTTCTGTATGTGGGTAAACACATTTATAAATAATGAACTTTTCAAAGGTTCTGAGGAGGTAAATACTGTCTGTTGACAAATGATGATTCAGATGAGCTGACAGTGAATCTTCCCGTCACTCATTTTTCATTCAAAAGTTAAAGCCGATGGATTTAGGAGCCAAGGGCCTCGTGCCGTCTACACTTGCTGGTATTCACGAATTACACTGGAAACCACAGCAAAGGAAGGAAGCACTAGTATAGAAAGTCTAAAAAAAAAAAAAAAAAGGAATTCACCTTTACAAAATCCTGAATGAAAATAAAAAATTCTCCCTAAGATCCTGACTTGTGCCGGTTCTGTCAAATTTTTAAAAGAACGTTAAGCCTAAAGTAAAATAAAAGAATTCCTTGGAGGGAATTCTCTCCACTTATTTTTCACCATCTTACTTTGTCACAGATTCCAGGGAGATATTAATACTTGCCTACGGTTTCTGTTCTTAGAACGTGACACGGAGATGTTAGTTTCTGTAAAAATACCCTATTGTCGCTGCACTCAGCCTCCGTATGTCTCCTCGTGAGGATGCGTACCCCCTCCTCTGGGTGTCTGTGGCACCTGTCTCATGTATCGGTGGACACATTGTGTGTCCCCAGTGACCTGGAGCGGACCATCCCTGGCAACTAACCCAGCCCCGGGCCTGGTGGTTGCACTCAGTAGGTCCCGCCTGCACTGGCACACTCGGTGGCCCGCCCACCGAAAGAGATCAGCTATCGGTGTTTCCCACGGTCCTAGCAAGCGAGGAAATCCCAACCTGAACCACGTAGCACTAGGAAAAGGTGGCTGGGCCCATCAGTTTTGGGGAGGATTGCAGAGGTATGTGTAAGCCAAAGCTCGAGCATATTTAGGGCTTCATGAAATAATCTGAGTTGATGCAAAGTTTGACTACACCTGTGAACGTGAGTAATCCACGCCTGCATTTGGCCACAGAATCTGGGTTGGAATCCTGGCTCTGCCACCTGCAAGCCGATTTCTTACCCTTTCTCTCCGACCTTCGTTGTCGTACCTGTAAGAGGGGGAGCGGTGCCTGCCTTCTCTCGCCGTTGCTCGGACGAGGCTGAGGGCGGGCGCATCCCAAGCGCTCGCTCGGTGGAGATGGTGGGATTGTTACGCGGGGACACCCCCAGAAGTCTCACTCAAGCTGTGGGTGACCAGTCAGGGGAGCCAAAAGTGCTTTCCTTGTCCATTCTAGGTTCCCATTCTAGGTTCTCAGCTGCGGCTCCTGTAGCAAAAGACAGAGCAGCAGGAGAGAAGCAGTGTATTTGTTAGCGTGTGTGTCTCCTGTATACGCGAGGAGCTCGGGGTGGCCAGCATTTGGGCTCGCCTACCCTCTTCGGCTAAGAAGAGAAAGCCAGGTGTGGAGAGCAGGTGGCGGCGAGGTGGTCAGGAGAGTACGGCACACAGGGAAGGTTGCTTCTCCGTGGGTCCTTTTGTGAGTCCCCTGTTCTTCCTTCTCTTCCTGGGACACACGGAGGAGCACCCTCGTGCAGGAGACTTCCTTTGTGCGAGTACATTTCCGTACTCTGTTTTCTGAGCCGCTTCTGTGTCTAATAATTAGCTCACAATGACCCTTGTGCCAAAGAGGCACATTTGGGTGACATATTCTGGTCTCCTGCAGTAGGGAGGGGCCTGACGGCAGCAGACAAGAGGAAGAAGGCAGATCACCGGGTAGGATGAGTGGGTTCCACCGGCCCCCTTGGTGGGGCGCTTGGTGGAACGGGCAGACCGGGAGCTTTGCAGTTTGCAGACCGTAGTTTGAATGCTGCCGGGGGGATTTGGGAAGACTTTTTTCCACGTGTGGGGTAGTGGCTCTTGTCCCTGCTTCAGTAGTAATCATGCTGATAGACCCACGGAAGGAGCGGCGTGGGGGCGCTTGTCCACCAAATGCTTGTGCCATCTTTATTGAGCGTCCCACGCCAGGCGCCTCAGGACAGCCAGGTAGTGTTTCTTGCAGCAGGCTTCTGAGTTTGCAGCAACTGGGATTCGCTTGGAATACAAGGATACAGGGAGTTTATAAGGCAAACAGCTAGTCAAAGGGTGGCACTGTCCCCAAACAGTTACAATAGTTTGTTACTATTAAGAAAAGTGAAAACTGAGGGAAAAAAAAAAACTAAGAAAAGATACAAACAGGTAGCCTGTGTATATTCCTTTTAAGGTAGAAAATAAAGTCACGCACACACGTCAGCACACACGTCAGGAATGCTGCCCCCCTTCTGGTTAGGTGGCCGATACGGGGGTCGCCATTGGTAAGTGACAGATGAATCCACAGGGGGTGGGGGTGATGTATACAGGATGCCTCCTCCCGCCAAATGAGGCCATCACTTTCTGGGTTGTGAAATAGTTGTTGAAATTTCTGAAAACCTTTTTTATTTCAGTTATTTCTGGGATTTTGTATAAGGGATCACATTCAAATGGTTTTTTTCCTGGAAGGCCTTGATTTGAGGACTAACCTCTCTGTGATAGCAGTGTGTCGTCAGTCATCTTATTTAGAGTTTTTTAAACCTGACACAGGGAAAAGGTGTTTTTTCCCCTGTATTATCAGTAACTCTGAGTACCTGCTCTGATTACACTTTACTGTTCAGTTCACTGCTTTTATTTAGTAGAAATGTAAGAAACCCTGTGACAGTACTTCTACGTGTATTGTGCACGCTGTTGGTAAAAGATGATTCAGCGGAGCACCGGGGTGGCTCAGTCGGCAAAACGTCTGCCTTCGGCTCAGGTCATGATCTCAGGGTCCTGGGGTCGAGTCCCACGTTGGGCTCCCTGCTCAGCGGGGGTCTGCTTCTCCCCCTGCCCCTCCCCCTATTCATGTGTGTGCACAATCTCTCTCTCAAATAAATAAAATCTTAAATAAAATCTTTAAAGAAACAATGATTCGAGTTTTTGGTCTTTAGAGATAAAAGCTTCTTTATATTCTTCCATTGATCAGAATTATGTGGTCTGCCCCATTTCCCCCTTCGTTCCGGCTATCAGAAATCTAAAAGTTATTTTAATATTCAAGGACACCAGTGACTTCATATTTGTGCCTGTTCCTTCCAAGTGCACGTGAGACTTTCTTGGATGTGGGTAATATTGAAATAATTTAATAAAATGAACTTGTAACGACAGGGTCATCCATTCATTTGGCTTATTATCTTTAAGACTTTTGGACAGAAAATGACATGCAGTTTTAATTGGCTGTGCACAGGCCAGGGATCTCGATGGAAACAGCAGGGCCGAAAGCCCTGTGACAGCTCAGACGCTGTGTGGTTTGTCACGGGGGTGGGGTGAGGACTGAGGAGCATGCTGAGGGCTTAAAGTATGCCGTGCATGGACGGCTGGGGCTGCTGTTCACGCTGAAGCAAATAAAGACTGGATGAGGAAATTGCTCAGCACGCGGGGCTGAAGTGTGCGGCCGCGTTGGTCGTCCCCGGCCTTGGTTCTGCTCTGCTGAAAGCGCTCATTGTGCGGTACCCTGGTTGTTTGTTTGCGGCCCGTGTCTCGATTAGAGCTGCGGGTGGTCCGGCCTGCGTCGCCTTTTGTTGGCTGCACCCAGCACAAGGCCAGCAGCGTGTTCTTGACATACGTGATTCGTGTTCCTGAAATAGCAGATCACAAGGCACATTTTAGGCCAGTACGTCTTGCAGTATATGGACAAATATTTTGGATAGTCTAAAAGGGTGGGGAGGCATTTTTTTGTACCCAAAGTATAATAGGTGTGTGTTCCCCCGCCCCCAGCCCCAAACTCCTGCAGCCCCACATTTCTCGAACTATGCAGTTTCTAAGAGCAGTTTGGTGCTGGCCCCGGCTGGAATGGGGTGGGTAAGTCTTCGTCAGGCAGCCCTGCTGGCCTTGTCCCCTGTGCAGGTCTGTGTGGCATCAGGCTGGACAGCCACCATGGGTTTTGAGGGCCTGTAGTACACCCGCCATGTGTTGTGCTGAGGACGCAGTGGTGACCAGTGCAGATTCTCTCCAAGCGACAGGGTTCCTACTTTGGGAGTTTTAGAGGCAGACTCAGGTCTTAGAATTTATACAGTGAACTTTGTGGTTGCCTTCTGTTTTCCTTGAGGGCGGGTGACACAGAGGACCCTGTAAGCGGATAGCGTGACAGGCATGGGTTGCGCTGTTTGTGATAAGGATGCTCTCCTGTAAACAAAACCAGACAAAGGTCTTCTGATGTACCTTCTCCTCCTGTACCCAGTCTCACCCCAGACATGTCCTTTGTGGTGTGCCACTGACGTCACCTGTGTCCCAGCCCTGGGACCCACGGTGTGGATGCCCGTCACTTTGGGGTCGCCACAGCCCGTTGTAAATAACCCTCTCCAGCTGCGTTCCTACTGGGTGGTCATAGGAGGCCAGAATATGTTGCTTCAGTGGGTGACATGTCATGACCTTTCAGTGATCTGGGTTTCTTGGAGGCACAGAACACACCATGGGGATGAGACCTGGATTGCGCTGAGCGTTGCTGTGCAGAATTCCGGTTGGTGTCAGGCAGCACCTTGCGGAGTGCTGGTGTCTGCCTGAGACGATTCCCCGCTCGCCTCACTGGAGAGTCTTTCAGTTTTGAGCAACAGTTTCTGCTTTCTGTGTGTGGTGTCACATGGAGCCCATTACTTGACTTCTTCGTGGCTCAGAATCCTCATCTGTACCGTTGGGGTCACTTGAGGAACCTCGGAAGTGGTTTTAAGATCGAATAACCTCTGTGAGGTGCCTGTCACGGCCCCTGGAGCAGATGGGCCGGCAGCGCACGGAAGCTACCCCTGCCTTTTAGGACAGGAGACTTGCCTGCCCCAGGGGTTTGAAACACAGATTTCTGTAATTCCTTGTACCAGTTCATGCTTACTGGTGTTTTCATGAATCCGCAGAGTATCTCAGATCCTACGGATCACATGCTTCTCGGTCTGTGGACTGATGGGTCTGCTGGCTGGGCCTTTCCCCTCTGTCTGAGGCCTGGGTCTTGATGCACAACAGCAGGTGCAGTTTGATTGATTGATTGATTGCTTGATTGGCTTGTACAG
The DNA here is from genome assembly GCF_003254725.2 of Canis lupus dingo. Classification (NCBI taxonomy): domain Eukaryota; kingdom Metazoa; phylum Chordata; class Mammalia; order Carnivora; family Canidae; genus Canis; species Canis lupus. Next base: position 36,685,056 of record NC_064268.1, on the reverse strand, counting down.
TATTCAGTGGCAGGTCCAGGAACTAAGCTCTTTCCATAAGTCATCTTGTTGAACGAATCCCTACAAGGAGGACACCGCAGCACTGAGCGCTCAGGCTGCTTGTTGACGGCCACGCTGAGGACCTGTGATGGACGCCCAGGCGCCTGGGCCTCCTTTCCCCCATCGTGCTCGCACAAGGGATTTGCGGACACGTTCAGTCTGGGCTGGTACCGAGTACTTAAACACGGTATCTCTGGTTCAAGGGCACGTGCTGTCTGTCGGGTGTAAGGACGCTGTGCTCGGTGTTCCTGCTGGACCCTCTCCTCGCCTGTCCCTGCCTGGCTCCTAGTGGTCGGGTCTCGGGGGAGGCAGTGCCGAGTGGTAAGAGCACGGGACTCTGACGTCGCACTGCCGGGAGATGACCCCCAGCTCTGCCCGTTGTGAGCTGCGTGACCTAGAGCAATTGACTTGTCCTCTGGGTGCCTCAGTCTCTCACCTGCAAGTTGGGGACAGTACATAGTACTTCAGAGGCTCATTGTGCGGCTTGGGAGCACACAGACACGCGCCCCTGGTGCCTAGACGGTGCCCGGCACGTCATGAGTATTCGGTGAGTGTCTGGCGGCGACGACAGGGTGTTCTCCGAGCACAGCTGTGGGCTGTGGTGCACGGGCCTGCCCGGCGCTGCACACGTGGCGGGCACTGTGTCACGGTCTGGAGGGACTGGACGGGTGTGGGTGGGCACCGGGTCCTGGGCCGGGCCCCTGGACACGTGACCTCTTCACCCTGCAGTTGAATCTGCCCCGTTGACTCGCCGTCTGGGCCGTGACCGTGTCGGAGGGCGCCCGCTGATAGCGGGGCTGGACACGCGGGGGCCGAGGCCTCCCCGGAGGCTGGCGAGGCAGGCCCCCCCGCTTACACACAGGAGGTTCTCGGGCCTTGAAGGCTGGTGGTGCAGATGTCAGACTCCGGGCAGCGGCGAGGTGCTGCCGCGAGCCCAAGCAGAGCCGGGCCCCCGGGCAGGGCTCACGGGGCACCGCGAGCACTTGTGTGCACTAGTGCAGCTTCCACGAGGCCGGGGCTGAGGCTGGGGCCGCTCGGGCAGCAGCAGGCGGGCTCGGCGCGGAGGTGGTGGGTGGGCACGTGGTGAGCACGCGGACTCCACGTTCCTCAGTGAGGGCCTTGCTTTGAGGGGGGCACCAGGGGGCTAAAGCCCAGGGACCTGGGATCGAGTCCCGCATCGGGCCCCCTGCTCTGCTCACCACCCCAGCTTGTGCTCTCTCAAACAAACAAAATCTTTGCAAAAATTCTCGTTTTGGGGAAAATCTTCATGTTGACGCCAAAAGGGTCGTACTTCAGGTTAAAGCAGTCCGCCTGCCTTGCCTCCTCTCCCGGGACCCTCCTTACCCCGCAGGTTTCACACTCAGGTTTCGGGGAGCCTCACGCCTCTCCCTTTGGGCCCTCTGCCTTTGCGCTGGAATCTCCCCCGGCGGTGGAGCCCCAGTCGGCCTGGAGCCCCGCAGCCCGCGGCCACACGGACCCGGGGTTGGCGCCGCCCCCCCCCCATGCAGACCGCGGGGTTTCTGCCCGTGGTGTGGGGCTGACGCGTCACACGCCAAAGGAGCTTCCCAAGAAGGGACTTGCTTTGCTTACACACAGTTCCAGATTCTTCCCTCCGGACGCCCCTTTACTCTGAGAAGCGGCAGCACACTTTTGTCCGTCGGGAGCCCCCCTTCCCCACCTCGCTTGCGGACCTAGTGTGGGTCCCCGGGGTGCTTGCGCGGGTCACCTGCACGCAGCCTGGCTCGTCGGGAGCTCTGGACGCGTTGCTCGCTTATTTACAAGTGAGCGTGTGTGTGAGCGGGCAGGTGGGCACTGGGTGGGCCCTGATGGGCGACACGCGGGATCCAGAGAAGGGGGGCAGGTGTCCGTGCAGGGGCAGCGCTGCAGGTGGACCTGTGGTGGGGCCTGCGAGCGAGGGCAGGCGGGGTGTGGCCTGGGGCCCCGGGTCCCCGTGCACCGGCCTGTGCGTCTGTGCCAGCGGGGAGGTGTGCTCGGCAGCGGGAACGCGGGCGGCCCTCGTGCCTGCCTGGCACAGCGTGTGTGGGCGTGCGGGTGTGCGTGCAGGTGCTTGTGTGTGCGTGTGCGCATGTGCCGCGGGCACAGAGCCCCTGGCTTGGGTGGGGAAGGCCTGTGCGCCGTCTTCCTGTGATGGCACAGTCCTGCTTCTCCAGAATGTGGTGATGAAAATACTACTCTTATTTGACAATTTTCTTCCGATTAACTTTGTGTCTGGGGTTTCAGAGTTTTGTTTCTTTTTTGCCTATTTTTTAAAAGTATTATTTATTTGACAGGGAGGGACAGAGAGAGACAGAAGGAGAGAGCGCACGAGCAGGGGAGGGGCAGAGGGAGAAGCAGCCCCGCTGGGTGAGGGCCCGACGTGGGGCTCGATCCCAGGACCCGGGATCATGACCTGAGCCTGAGGCAGACGCTCCACCGACGGAGCCACCCAGGTGCCCCCTTTTGTTTTTTGGACCATTTTTCCTCATTTTCTCATCAGTGGTTAGAAGTAGGGACGTAGACACACCAGAAGACGGTTTCTATCGCGTGGACTCCTCCCCAGCCCACGTACGGGCCCGCAGACAAGAAAAATGAAGAGCAGCAACTGCGTCTTCTTTCTTTGGAGTCTGTGGAGTTTTGTCGTCCACTGCAGGAAGAATTGTGGAAGTGCGTGTCGGAGGGCAGGCAGCTGGCGTCCGGAGGGACCGTCAGCCTTCCAGGAGGACCGCAGGCGGCCCCTCGCGCTTCCTGTGGAAGGTGCCGGTCGGCCCCGGGGTTGCGGTGACAGCAGACGCGTGCACCTCCGAGAGGCCTTGGTGGAAGGAGAGTTTCTGTGTCAGTGAAGGGCGTGCACTTCCCCGCGTCCGGATGCGCGGCCCCCCAGGACGCAGCCCCTGCTCCTGAAGCATCACCGACGAGGGAAAGACAGCGACGGTGCTGGGCCTGCCCTCCCGTGGTGACTGGGAGCGGCAGCCAGCCCTGTGGTCCCCGGGGCCAGGGAAGACGTCCGTTGGGCCTGGTCCCTGCCCGAGTGGTGGGGTGGCGTGCTGGGCGCGCGGCGTCGGAGCTGCTCAGTTGGTAGGGCCCGGCCCTGGAGGGCTGCCGTGGGAGGGGACTCAGACTGCGGTGTGTGTGCGCAGGGACGCACCTAGCAGGAGCCCCGGATGCCAGGCGGGGCCCGGGGGCCACACGGAGTACTGAGTACCTGGGCCCGGCCGAGTCCTGCGCTTCTGGGGGACGCAGAGGGCTCTAGCCTCGCCAGCTGGGGGACAGCAGGAGGACCACCGGGAGCAGGGGCCCCATGCAAGGACTGGGGACACGGCTCAGACTCGCCCCAGCCAGGCCTCCCGGGGCGAGGGGGCCTGCCGGTGACCCAGCTGCCCTCTGGAGCACACGGAGCCCCCCCACTGTCCGCCTTAGGAGAGAGGAGAACGCAGAGAAGCGGGAAATGTGGCTCATGCCAACACGCAGAGCAGTTGGTGGAAGCAGAGAGGCCCTGCACCCTCTGCCGCCAGAGGAGCCAGGACACTGGAGGAACCAGGCACAAGAGGAGCCCAGCACTTTCTGTTTTTAATGTCAAAAAGTAAGGAAATAAAAGTCAAGAAAATGAAACAACGATGGGGGGCGTGTTGCAGAGATAAAGGAGGTGTGAGTCGAGCCGAGCACCAGGACAGTTTAGTCCAGCGATAAATTATTCACCACGTGGTAAAGATTATCAACTAGACCTTCAGGTGTGACGACAAGTGGATAAATAGATGAGCGACCGACGTGGTGCCGCGTCACGAAGGGGGACGTGGACGGGGCCGGAGTTGGAACGTTGGGCACGTTGCTGCCATTGCAGTGAAGTCCGTGCCAGGTACAGGTCAGCGATGGAAGCGAAACCCGTGGATCCTTTTGCCGAGGGACAGGACATTTTCGTAGCCTCAGAGTGTCTCCTCACCAATGACTTACTAGTTTTAAGAGAAAAATAATTTTTTTTAAAGATTTTATTTATTTATTCATAGAGACACAGCTAGAGAGAGGCAGAGACACAGGCAGAGGGAGAAGCAGGCTCCACGCAGGGAACCCGACGCGGGACTCGATCCCGGGTCTCCAGGATCAGGCCCTGGGCTGAAGGCAGGTGCTAAACCGCTGCGCCACTGGGGCTGCCCAGAAAAATAATTTTTTACCGGAGAAATTGGACAGGACTTTGCCTGGGTGATTAGAGTAGATATTGCCAAGAGGGGCCGATGGACGTCTGTGCCTTCAGATGGACCCTCGGAGAAGAAGGCGTCACCTCCGAGGTTCCTGGCCCCTAACGCACGGCCTGAGTTGAATCATGAGGAGAAGTCAGAGCGGCCGAAGTGGAAATGCTCTGTTAATTCCGCAGGGGTGGAGGACTGTTCTTCTGAACTGTGGGCGCTGTGTGTTTCAGCGTCCTGGCAGCCGGAAGCGGTGCACCTGCCCCTGGAGGACCCTGAGCTTGGAGGAAAGAAGCGCCGTGAAGCGCACTGTGGGGTCGACTGGATATGGTGGTAAAGTACTGTGTCCGTGCGGCGTTTCCTGAGTGATGACAGCGTTACCCTCACATACGGACACCCGCATTCTCAAGAAGTCAGTTCTGAAGTACTTAGAGGCGAGGCGTCGTGACGTCTGGAACGTGACGTCTGGAATATATCTCCACGGGGCTCGGAAACGTTGCGTGAACACGGGAGGCGGCCCAGCAGCGGTCACTGTGATTTCAAGTGTAAAGGAAGGCGTGTGAGCAGGATCCGCGCGTTTCTTAACCCCCCGGGGTGGATCGTCTACCTTTGGAGGTGTGTGCGGTATAGACATGTAGTCCCACGGCCGTCGCTGGGTCCCTCGCCAGGCAGAGCCATTGCTGTGTCTGTGGGCCGGGGAAGCGGATGTGGCGCACGGAGACTCTTGGGCTGAAAGCATCCCGTTACGGTATGCTGTGACGGCGGAGGGTTGGGATGAGGGGCCACAGAGGTGGTTCCTTCGTCTCCCAGGTGCTGGTGACAGTCAGGGGAAGGCCCTTAAGCTTTGGGAACGCCAGCTGCTGCCTTTAAAATAACACTTGCCCACTTTCAAGATCTTACGGCTCAAATGAGAAAATGCCTGCAAGAGGTCTTCATAGAGAACAATTTCTTCTAAAAACCTCAAATCACTATTAATAGTTTTGGCAAGAGGTGACAAGTGGCTTAGGCAGGAGGCTGGTGGCGAGTCTCCTTACCTCCGGGGCCCCAGCTCCTTTTAAGTGCGGAGGTTGATGGTTCAGGCGAGTTTCTTTCCCCGGCAGCCCCTTGGGCTCCTCCCGGTTGCCTCCTTTCTCATTTCCTGCACTTACTATTCCAGGCCAAGCTCCAGCGACCCAGGAGCCGTGGATCTTCTGACTTCCGAGAGCAGCGGAGCACGAGTGGAGCAGAGGGTGTGTGTGCACCACGACACGTAAGTCACACTCGGCCTTCTAGCCGTTTGCGGGCTGTCGTGGATCTCACGTTCCCCGGGGTTGCCCCTGCTGTTCTGAGGTCGTGTGCGAGGCTCTGATGCATGGAGCCACCGTCCAGGCCTTCGGGTGAGCCCAGCTCAGAGCCAGCCCGGGGAAGGCCAGGTCTGGGAAGGCTGCTTGGGCCAGTGTGGTCGAAACGTGGGAAGCTGAGGGCGCATGAGAGAGCATCTGCCAGAGTCGCCGGAGGTGACGACAGCGAGGGCATCTACGAGATCTCACGTCACATGATAAACAAGGACGTTGAAAGGATAAAGGGCCACCTGCATTAAGGAAAATCTCTGCTTGAGCCCAAGTCACTTTTCACCTTGAACCAAAACTATAAATAGTGATGTATGTGATCGTAGAAGAAGTTATCAGGGGAGGCTCCAGGCGTGGGGTTCCTAGGGCGTCCTTTGGGCCCAGGCCTTTCCTGTTATCCTGGAATTGGTTCTGATCGAGGCTCTTATCCGGGAAGATCGTGGTTGCTGTGCAGTTGGACAGCCTCGGGCCGCGCCACTCGGGGTGCCAGCCTGGCGGGACAGGGAGGGCGTGTGCAGACCTGGACCCGCAAACCATGTCTTGTGCTGAGGGAGTCTTTAGTGAGAGTGAAAACCCCCGCGTGAGACTGCGTAGTGCTGCTTGTTTCCATTCTGGCGCATAATTACTGCCTCTGTGTAGAGAGGCTCTGTGTATTGCTCAGTGTTGCTTGTTTGAAGGCTGGTTAAGAATGGTGTGTTGTGGGGCGCCTGGGGGGCGCAGGGGTGGAGCGCCTACCTTCGGCTCAGAGCGTGACCCCAGGGTCCTGGGATCGAGTCCCGCAGCGGGGTCCCTGCAGGGAGCTGCTTCTCCCTCTCCCTGTGTCTCTGCCCCTCTCTCTGTGTCTTTCATGGATAAATAAATAAAATATAAATATAAATATATACATATATATATTTAAAGAAACATTATGTTGTATGTATGTTGTATGTAGCGTTCTGCAGGACTCAGTTGTGTTGTTCAGATTCAGTGTTTGCATGTGATTGTAGTGAATTATTTTTTATGATTAAATAAAATTCTTATTGTAAAAATCTATCACATTTTATCTGTTGCTCTACTTCCTTCCCAAGTTGGGCATTCTGTTGCGAGTCTAGTGGGTGTAAGATAATATATCACTCTGGATGTAATTTGCCTTTTCCTGATTGATGGTGAGGTTGAGCATCTTTCTTTATAGTATCCTTTGGAGAACAGTTTGTGATTTTAATGTGGACGGAATTTTCAGTCTTTTATTGTATAGCTAATGTACTTTTCTTCATTTTGAGATTTTTGGTTTTTTTTTTTTGAAGTATAGTCTAATATTCTCTTAACTGTGTGTGTTTGATTCATTTTCATTGCCTTTTTTTTTTTTTTTTACATTGAAGTTTTTGTCGAGTTGTGTTCCCGTTCAGTACTTTTCCCTCCACGCGTTGGAACACACTCTCTTTCTGCTCTTTCTGTTCTGCTGTGGTTACTCTGAAAGTACACTGCGCGTGCTTCACAGTTTGGACGGCAGTCGGCAGTCAGGATGTTCATCCCCTCCCAGAGCAGCGCAGAGCTCACGGGCACCGCGGAGGAGCGTCCCCTCTGTTGTGCGTTCCGCTCTGTACGTCGGTTCTGTTTCGCTGTACCCGTCGGACCAGGGGTAGCGTCCAGATGGTACGTTTACCTTCGTATGTACCTTTGCAGTGCTGGGATGTGGCTCCTTCGGAATTGTCCTCCCTTGGAAGCACTGGGTGGTAGCGTCTCCCGACCTTGGTTTACGTGAAAGCGTGTTCATTTTGCTCTCCTGGGTCTTCGCTGACAGTGGCTGTCTGGCAGCAGCACTGCGATCATACGGCTCGTCACCCCACGGCTTCGCTGCTGCTCTTTGGGAACCCGCTGTTAGGTCTCCCGTCCTTCATTCTTCGGTAAATGACTTGGCCTGTTTTGAGATCACTTATTTGTCACTGGGGCCCTGCACTTTTCCTGCCCTGCATCTGTGTGTGGCTTTCTGGTTTTTATCCTTTTTCTGTTTGTTGTGTGCTCTGTGTCTGTGGATTCATGCCATTCGTTGGCTCTGAAAATTCCCCCGCTATTAATGCTCTGACCACTGTCTCTGTCCTGCTCATTCTCTTTGCTCCTTTTGGTTTTGATAAGCAGGTCTTCGAGCTCCTCTTTGTCTTCTCTGCGTCTTTTAATTTGTAATTGATACTTTCCTTCCTGTCCTTTTTTCCGTTTGATTTTGGTAATTTCTTAAGATTTAGCTTTCGGTTCAATAATTTTCTTTTCAGCTGTGTTGAATTTTTTATTTAACCCATCCTTAGAGTTTTTAATTTCAATGATTATATTTCTTACTTTTTAAAAAAAATATTTGATTTATTTATTTGAGAGAGAGAGTGCACAGCGGCAGAAGGAGAGGGAGAAGCAGACTCTCCCGTGGGCAGGGAGCCCCAGCATGGGACTTGATCCCGGGACCCTGAGTTGTGATCTGAGCAGAAGGCAGAGGCTTAACCGACTGTGCCACCCAGGCATCCCTATTTCTACATTTTTATTTTTATTTTTTTTTAAGATTTTATCTATTTATTCATAAGAGACACACAGAGAGAGAGAGAGAGAGAGACAGAGGGAGAAGCAGGCTCCACACAGGGAGCCCAAGGCGGGAATCAACCCCGGGACTCCAGGGTCCTGCCCTGGGCTGAAGGTGGCGCTAAACCACTGGGCCACCCGGGCTGCTCTATTTCTTCATTTTTAAAAGCTCAGTTTCTGCTTCAAGTCTGCCTGAGTATTTAATGGTCTCTTTTTTGCTGGCTCATTTTGGTTTTGTTTTTTACTCCATCTTTCATACTTGTAAGGAACGTCAAATGGAGTTCTTTCACGCTCTGCACTGGATGATGCTGGTATCTGGAATCTTTTGTGGTGTAAATCTGTGTTTGTGGCTTGTTTCCTAGTGTCCATGGTGAGTTTTGATTATGTGCTCATATGTGTGTGATAATTATATGTCAGAATGCTGAGCTCTTGTTGAGATTTGTGTGTGTTTGTCCTCAGAGCCAGGACCGTGTTTGTTTCCTTCGGGGGTCCTGGTTTCAGGTTGGGTTTTCCCTCCTTGTAGGAAGCGGAGAGCCTGGGTGCCTCATCCCATCCTGGTATTGACGTGGCCTCCAGGGCGACTCCCGCTCTTGTCTTTGCTCAGGTTCCGGTGTGCTGTCCTGCTGTACCTTCCTGGTGTTTGTTTCTCTACCTGAGGCAAGCCAATGTATGAAAATGTATTCCTAAAAGTAATTTATCCAGAATCTAACTAACTGCAGCACAGCAGACGGGCCCTACAAATACCTAGTCCACCGTAATTTCTAAATTAGTAATACCCAAGCAATACTTCAAAGCCAGTTTTCTGCACGTGCCCTTTATCAGTTTTCTTTGGCTCTTTTTTTTTGTAAATTTTTTTTTTTTAAATTTATTTATGATAGGCACACAGTGAGAGAGAGAGGCAGAGACACAGGCAGAGGGAGAAGCAGGCTCCAGGCACCGGGAGCCCGACGTGGGATTTGATCCCGGGTCTCCAGGATCGCGTCCTGGGCCAAAGGCAGGCACTAAACCGCTGCGCCACCCAGGGATCCCCTCTTTGGCTCTTAAAACTTTACCTGGAACACGACTGTGTTTTACCCACGGCTGGGGAATAACCGTAGTGATCTCCCTGAGAGCTCGCTAAGCCATACTGAGTACTTGTGTCACGTACTGTGGTCTTATGCTTTTGCAGGTTTTTTCTTTTTTTCCTAGTTAATCTAATGTACTAGTTCTAGTTAATCAACTAGTACTTCTTTCCTTGGAAATTCAAATCTCTACTTTTGGAATAACCCGTAGGCACACAGCTCTTATTCACTCCTCCTTTCTTCTGCTTCCCAATCTATTTGCTGTTCGAGTGTCATTTTTCTTTTTATCCAGAATCCCAGGTATAAAGATTCAGTGATGGATCTCGCCTGCGGGTGCCCTCCTCACGTGGGGTGCAGAGGATGGGTGTTTACTTTGTGAACTAGGGGCGTAGCCTGCACAAACCCGCTGTCCACCCTGCGTGTCCCCTTCACAGGCATAGAAAACAGCGTGAAGTCTTTGATCTGTAAAATGTCAAGTTGCCTTGGGCATTGGCACATGAAAACACATTTTGTTTCGAAGTGGATGCCAGCCAAGGTTGCTGATTTAATAGTTTTTATTCATTCTGCAGCAGAGTAGCCACCTGTGGGCAAGCGCACTGACCAGTGTGTGTGGGTTACGGCTCGGTGGCGGAAGCGCAGTGGGAAGTATGTCCACACTGCACGGTCTTTGTGCTTTGTGGGTTACAGGGAGGATTTTTGTAATCGCAGGGTAATCATAAAAACGGCAGGCCCTGAAAACATCCCCGGGAAACGCCGAGCCCTTGTCTGGAGGATCGCCTGTTACTACTGGCTCAGTACCTTGCCTTGGAAACTAGCGGCGTCATGGTTCTGCGGCTTTTCATCCCTTGGACAGCAGTTGCTTAGTCTTTGTCCTCATGTTTTGGATTATCGTTGGCTGTCAGTTCAGGCACTATGGAAGGCTTTCGCTTTCCAAGTGGTTTGGTTCGCTGGGCTCTCCGGAAGCTTCTCTGGGGGAGCTGGGCGGGAGATGAAGAGCTGGAGAAGCTTGCCGGGGGTGGCCAGTGCATCCCAAGGAAGCCCTGCTCAGCCTCTGGGGCCAAGGGCCACTGTGCACGAACGCCCACTGCCTGAGCGTGGGCAGAGGAGTCCAATCCCCCATTCCGTTGCTCTTGGGTCAGGACAGTGATTGGGGAGAGTGGCCACAGGCCCTTTGGACATCCCCATTCTCTTCATTCACTGTGAATGTGTGTCCCGTTGAAGCCTGAGATTCGGATCACTAGCATGATTTTAACCCAGTTCACCAGAATGCAGTTTCTTGTAGGGATGTCCTGACTCTGGACCCATCAGAGTGATGCAGAGAGACAGCCCAAGTACGGGTCTCTCACATGTCCTCCCCAGTGAGCGTGTGAGCTGGGGCTTCACAGTCGCTGTCAAGGTGAGTGACCGTAAATCTGAGTGCTCACCAGGCCCCGTCGTGTGACCCAGAGCAGTGCATGGCGGCACGTGCTCTGCGTCTCGCAACCTGGGTTGTAATCGGGCTTGTGTAGACCAGGAACGATGGGCTTCTCCGCTGACTCAGCATGGGGATGCTTGGCCATTCACGTTCCTCCTTTCCTGCACGAGGTAAGGAACTTGTCTATTTCTAAAGAAGGTTTTGAGAAGCAGGCTTATTTTTAGCACCTTCTTGTCCAACTTGACCTCCATCCTGCTCGGCAGGTTCACACGGAACGCTCGTCGTTATACCTTTTACTTGCTGCCTGTGGAGATGCCCAGTCAGGGTTGGCAGCGTGGTGTAGAGGGAGTCACACTGGGTTCATTGGTCGCCAGACAGCCTGTGGTCACGCTGAAGTTCTGTTCCTGGTCTGTGTGACCTTGGGTAATTACTTGGCTCTTCTGGGTTTTATTTGCCCACCTAATAACTGCCTTCATTGGTTCATGTGCTGGAGCAGTCGTTCTCAGATGTTTTGCTCTTAAGAAACCCTTTCTACTGTTAAAAATTGTTGAGTACCCCAAAGTGCTTTGCTTCTGTGGCTTGTATCTTGCATTTTATGGTAGACGGGAAAACAGCCCCCAGAGATGTCCCCACGCTAATGCCCAGAACCCAGAACCCGTGGACAGATCACGTTATGAGGCGAAAGAGACAACTCCTGTGCGTGAGCTGAAGCTCTTGAGATGGGGAGAGGATCCTGAACCATCTGGGGTCACCAGGTCATCACAGGGGCCCTTCTCCGGAGAGGCAGGAGGGTCAGAGCCAGAGATGGAGTTAGGACGGAAGCAGAGACGGAAGTCATGCCACCGCTGGAAGGGAGGGAGCTTGAGCCAAGGAGCAGGGCCGTCTCTCGAAAAGGGGGCCTGCTTTTCTCCTGGAGCTTCAGGAGGAACTCAGCCCTGCCAACGCCTTCATTCCGGCCCCATAAGACTCGTTTTTAGGCTTCTGACCTCCAGAACTATAAAATGATTTGTGTTATTTTAAACCCCACTTAAGTTAGATTTATATTTAAATTAAAAAAAAAACAATTCAGTTACAAATAATGAACCATTATAGGTTAGCATGAATTACTTTTGGGGGGGAGGGAAATAAAATTTTTAACTAGCAGTGAGAAGACTGGCACTGCTTTACATTCTGTGAATCTCTCAAATTCTGCCTTAATAGGAGACAGCTGGATCCTCACGTGAGCCTCTGTCTACAGGCTGTTGTGGCATCAGATGTCACGTAGCCTCTGAAGACGCGCCCGTGTGCTCAGGGCGCAGGGAGCGGGGAAGAGGCAAATCATATCTTGGAGCTATAATTAAAATAGTTTTGGCCTCATGGATGACCTAAGAGGGCTGTGGGTGTCTCCCCACTTGGGGACCTTCAGGGCTGGCACCGTCGCCCCACCGCCACTCCTAGCCCCAGAAGACACTGGGAACTATGGGTCTTATGCTAGGGGTCCCGTTACTAAGAAAGAAAGGGAGAATGGATACCAAGGGGTGTTTAGCGCGCTCAGGTTCTTATTCTAGCAAAGTTCGATGCACATAGTAGGTCATCACCAAAGCGTTGGTTCCCTGCTCCTTGCCAGGGAGGTGGGCATTTCGCTTAGATGGAATCTGTTAGAAATACCTACGACAGCGCACAGCGGTGTGTAGGCAGAGGCATAGCTGCAGCGACTTGCATTTTTGGCATTTGTAGATAAATTATATAAGCTATCTTTTGTTTGCTGCTCACAGGCAGCTTTTTGATATCTTGTTTGGGTCTTTTGAACTTAACAATATGCTTCCTTTCCTTGGGTAGGAGGAAATTTGGAATTGAAATGAGATCCAGACCAGCTTTGATTCATAGTTCTTCTTTATGGGTTTGACAATACAGGGGGCGTGACGTTTCCTCTGGGTCATCCTGCCAACTGGCGGAGTTCCGTGGCCCGAGAATAACCCGGTTCCAGTTTCTGATGTAAAAGGGCAATTAGGAACATTTGTGCTAAAGAGCTGATATTTGTAAAAGATGTGAATAAATAGAGTAAAACAGTTGGGGTTTATGTGGCTTAATGTTGAGCTTCATGCAAGGCTCAGTATCGATCTCACTGACGACCGCATCTAATGCATCCGTCGCACGGTCCTCGTCTTTAAGTCAATTGTCGTAATAACCTTTTGGGTGAGTGAGAACTTGGGAGATACGTTTACATCTGACTGTGTGATCTTGAACTGTTCCCCAGGCCTCCGGGGCGGGTGCAGTGTTGTGGCTCTGACGCCCCAGATTGTCCGTTGGCCAAGTGAACTGCCCGGGACGGGGAGTGTGGGTTTGGGATGGGGGGTGGGGGGATAGAGGAAAAGCAAGGGAGATAATTCTGGAGCCTGGTGCACTTGTCTGGGAGCCACACCTGGGCGGGTGCTTTGGGGGCCAGAGGGTGGCTGGTGGAAGGGTGTTCCTGTTAGGTTTTGAATATTTTTCGGACCATTATTACCTGGTGCTTGTCCACCCCACGCCAGCTGCTCCGGGGGTTCACCGGGCCTTCCAGAAGGAGAGATGTGGGTCTGGCTGCCGGGCCCTCCCCTCTTCAGGGGCTTCACGGCCGTGACCGCTGTGCCCCCGGCCTGCCAGCGGGCAGCAGGCGTGCAGGTGCTGGCTGGGGTCACGAGCCGTGTACTGATTCACTGCAACAGCCGGTGGTTTTGAAAGTAGGGGCTGGGGTAATTTTCTGATACTTTCAGGTCATTGCAGTACAATGAAGATCGCAGAGAATTAGCGTTTTGATTGGGGGGTTCGTCCATTAATCACTAAACACCCACCCATTCCTGTGGAAGAGGCCCGGCTGTCCAGGGCCAAGAGCAGGGGCTCACGGGTGTCCCCAGCTGTTCGCGGCCCCGGGGCTGCCCCTGTCGCTGGCCCCCGAGGCCGCCTGCACACAGGGCTCTGGGGCTGGGAGACGGGAGGGCCCTGGAGGGAGCAGAGGTGCGGGCGGCGAGCGGGCCCTTCGCGCCCCTTCTTCCCGGTGTCCTTGTCGTTGTCGAAGGTCCTTGGGCCTGGAGCTGCCCGGCCCCCCCTCGTGTGTGTGCCAGCGGGGCGCCCTGCTGCGGGGAGCTGGCCGGCGCGGGGTCCGAGCACCCTTCCTGCGGGCCCTGCCCAAGCCCCCCCTCCCCGTGCGCGCTGTGGCCCGACGGCCGTGCCCTCGCGTCCGCCTGATGGCTCCTGACCGCCTGCTCGGGGCCGGGAGCTGGCTGCGGATCCGGGGCTGCTCGGGTGACCGTGGGGCTGGGGAGACACGGGAACACGCACTGGGGACGTGGCCGCTCGGTGAGGACACGGCGGGCTGGGTGGCTGTGAGCCCTCGCGCTCGAGGAGAGCGTCCTGCCAGCCACCGGCAGCCGAGGTGGGTGCCCACGGCCCCGCTCCCCCTGGGTGGCACAGAGCCTCGGCGACAGCCGCACCCTCCGCGCTGCAGGGCCTCGGGTGGTGGAGTTAGACCCGCTGGAGGTGGTGGGGAGGGAGTTCCCGAGGCTGTGCGTGCGCCTCAGGCCAAGCCCGCGGCCAGATGTCAGTTCTGGGCCAGGCCCCGACCTCCACGCGGGAAGGCTGGCCGGCCCCGAGCCCGGAGGCGTGTTTGTGTTCCGCCGTGAGAATTTGTTGGTTAGGGGCCGCCTGGGTGCACAGTTGGTGTAGCGGCCGACTCTTGATTTGGCACAGGTCGTGATCTCAGGGTCCTGGATCCAGCCCCGCGTCGGGCTCCGCACTCAGCACGGAGTTGGCTTGGGGTTCTCGCTCTCTCCTCCTCTCCTCTGCCCTCCCCCACTTGTGGTCTCACTTTCTCTAGAATAAGTAAACATTTAAAAATAATTTGTTGGTCGCAGACCAAGTGCTCAGAAGCTCAGATACTTAGATTCCTTGCTCCTGCAGCGAGGCCTCAGATACTGAGTCTGGATGGGCCGAGGTCCAGGGACCTGCCAGCCCAGACCAGCTTGTGTCTGAACTTTCCGCGTACAGTTTACTTGTCCCTCACAGATGGTGCCGGTCAGTTTGTCGTCGTGTGCACGTGTTGTTTGAAAGGCAGGGAGTACTGCTGTCCCCGGACTCGGTATGTGACCCCGAAGTGACGGGACACCCCCATCCTGAAACCTACAATGGTTTGCACGTGGCAGCCTGAGAATAGAGAATTGACTTCTAATTTGGTCAAGAGAAAGGGCACAGAGAGGTGTCCTCATTTTCCGAGGCCTCCCAGCAGATAATGGTTGTAAAAACTCGGAAAAGTCTTTTCAAAATATGTGCTTGGAGGGAACAGACAGTGGTAGTGGCTCTGAATCTGTACATGTGATAAGATGTCCTAGAGCTGCTGCAAAAAGAAACAGATGACAATGACCAGGAACACGTAAAAGCTAATGAAATCTGGAGGAGGGCTGCAACTCGGGTAGCGGGCCTGTACTGGCGTCAGGTTGCTGCTGTCGATGACCCTGCTGAGGTTACGGAAGGTCGGGGTGCCTTGAGGAGCTGTGCGTGCGCCTCAGGCCTCGGGAGCCCCACTCTCTTGGCAGCCTCTACTTGAGTCTAAGATTATTTCAGAATCAAAAGTTAAAAACAGTTAATACCACCCATCCCTGTTAAAAATGCCTAAAAATTTGTTGACCATGGAGGTTAAAACAAGAGCTTCTGCTGGGCAGTTGGGGGCAGTCGGAGGCTCTCCTCACTCCCTGAATATTTAATCAGGTGTCACCCTGTGTCCTCTCTTGGCTCCTTCGCCATGACAAATGTCCTGAGCAGAGCAGACGAGGTTTTGCATCGTGCTCGGTCTCGCTGAGACAGCTGCCCCGTGAACCCCGCCCGCCTCCTGTGGGCTGCAGGAGGGAGGCCCCATCACGTTCAGTGTGGGAGGAGGGGGCTCATGTCTGCGCAGCGGCCTGTCGTCCAACCTCAACACAGCTCGCGAACGTCGGCAGCCAGAGCTGGAAGATTGCAGTGGGAAATGGGAAACTGCGGCTCCGAAGCAGCGTCTCTTGATCAGCAGCCTTTGTAGATCAAGGTCAAAAGCTGATTTTGGAGGGAGACCTAGGCACTGAACTCTTGGCTGTGATTTGGGGGGTTGGCAGGTACAGGCCTGCTGGCCACGCAGACGGAGCGGCGATGCCTGTCGGATGACGGCGGGCTTTCCCGCCCCGGAGCTTCCCAGCTTGCTTTGGGATTAGTGCCCTCCAGACATCACGCCCTTCCTGGTCATCACCCAGGTGTCCTGCCCGTTAGCAGGCGGCGCCCCATCCCCCAGGCTGCACCGGCCCTGTGCGGCCCCGCCAGCCCCACCCTGGAGAGCCCTCGGGACCAGGCCCGGGCCCCCGGGCGACACCGGATGACACTGGACGGGAGCCTTGATTTACGGGTAGAATGGAGTCTGGTACAGAAACGAGAAAGCTGAGGCTTTGAGGCAGGAGGAGTGGAGTGCTGTGGGAAGCTATTTTTTTTTTATCTTTAATTTTTTCTCCAATTTTTTTTTTTAAGATTTTATTTATTCATGAGAGACACAGAGGCAGAGACACAGGCAGAGGGAGAAACAGGCTCCCCGTGGGGACCCCGATGCGGGACTCCATCCCAGGACCCTGGGATCACGCCCTGAGCTGAAGGCAGGGGCTAAACCGCTGAGCCACCCGGGCTGCCCTTTTCTCCAATTTTATTGAGAAACACGACAGCTTCTGTGGACAGGGAATCATGCCCCAGACTCCGGGCAGAGACTGTCTTTTCTCCCTCTGTGCTGACACAAGAGTTAAAATGAAAGCCTCACATTTACAGTAAATGTTCAGAGTATCTGAAAAGATACAAAATGCTAAGTCATTTACCCCGTTTTTCCCTCCTGTGTGTTCCTGCTGCGGCTGCACGCTCAGTACCTACCCTCCCGTGGACCCGAAGCCGGCTGGGCCTCGTAGCGTTAAGATCGACACACGAGGCTCTGGGCTCTGCCCACCTTCTGCCGCTTTCCTGGGTTCGTGGCCTCCTCCTCCGTCGTGCCTGGGAGCCGTCATTCCTCGGCCAGCAAGCCCAGGGAGGGGTCCCCGACACCAGAGCCCCGCAGATGAGGTAGGCCCCCGGCTGACCCTGGATCCCGTCTGTGAAGCTTCTTTTGCCCCGTGAGCTAATACACTGCCCACCCCGGGGGCGGGGGGGGGGGGTGAGGGTGTGGACCTGGGCCATTACCCCGCCCACCCCCCTTCCTCCCCCGCCCTTCCCGGCTGGTAAACTATTTGGACACTGAAGCTAGTAGACGTGATTCCTAGAGAATTTTATCCATTTGGTGGTCGTATGTAAAGTTTTATACCTTCTTTCCTTTTTTAGCACCTGCTTTTAAAGCTTGGCCCGAGCGTCCTAGTTGGTTGGCCGTACTTTCTTGTGAAGGTGACAGGCGGTGCCACAGTGGCCATCCTCGGACGTATTTTTCCGCAGGTGTCCACAGGCGAGATCTACCAAGTTGCTGGACTAAGAGTAGAGGGTGGGTGGTTAACGGGGGAGGGAGAATTTGAAGGGTTGATCACAGGGAAGAGAGATGTTGGTAGAGAGAGGAGGTTCTTCAAGAGCGCGACGGAAGGGAGCAAGCGTTAACTTAGGGTCTACTTGCTGCCATTCCCGTGCTAGAGGGGTGACTTCCTGTGTCTCATTTGCTGTTTTGCTGCAATTCGGGTGAGGGGTTGCTGACCCCAGCCCGTCGGGGAGGTCGGTGTGGCGTGCAGGCTCGGTCATAGCCCTGGGATCCAGCCCCCGGGCTGCGTTCCCCGTGCCGACACTGGGACACCATCCCTGTCAGGGGCGCTGGGGACCCCTTGGGTCCCCTACATCTCTGTCCTCAAGTGTGGGCAGCAGAATGGCTGCTTCTCTTAGATTGTTGAGCTCCTTAAACATTTGAGCTGCTCTTCTGTACATTCTTATGTGATTTTTTTACTTAAAAAATTTCTCAGAATGAATGACTTTTTTTTTTTTAAGTTTATTTATTTAAGGACTCTTTACACCCAGCATGGAGCTGGGACTCAGAACCCCGAGATCAAGAGCTGCATGCCCCACTGACTGAGCCACCCAGGCGTCCCCAGATTATGTGTTTTTTTTTTTTTTTTTTTTTTAAGATTTTATTTACTTATTCACGAGAGACACAGGGAGAGAGGCAGAGACCCAGGCAGAGGGAGAAGCAGGCTCCATGCGGGGAGCCCGATGTGGGACTCGATCCCGGGACCCCGGGGTCACGCCCTGAGCTGAAGGCAGCTGCTCAACTGCTGAGCCCCCCCGGGTGCACCCGATGATGGCTTTAGTGGAGCAGCGTGGCCGCACGACACCCTCGGGGATGTGCATGGCTGCCGCCCGAGGTGTCCAGGGGCACTTGGCTGAGTGGCCGGGCTGGGGGCTCGCACGGGGTGGCGGGTCACCCGCCGTGGGCCCTGCTGGCCCCGCGCTGCCCCATCCAGCCTGCGGCCGAGCCGGGGTCTGAGCGCCTGGCAGGAACAGCGGCCCCCCAGCTCCCCCTCCCCTCCCCCCCAGGTGGCTCTGGGCGACCCACGTTCCGGGGTTGAAGCCCCGCGGGCGGCGTGGGGCCCCTTAGGGCTGTTTCTCGAGGAGCGCTGCGCCCGCCCGGCCGCTGGGGAGCCCGAGGGTCGGGTCCACAGCAGAGCCGCTCGGGTCCCGGGGTCCGTGGCCCGGGCCCAGTCCCGGTGGGGAACGGAGCAGGCGGCCGCCGCGTGGCCCGGTGGCGTAGCTGGCTGGTCCCTGCGGGCTCGGGGCTCGGGCTCGGGGCGGCTGCGGGAGGGGACGCCGCAGGCCCTTCGGTTGGGCTTTGGCTCCTCTCCAGAAGCTGCTTAGGGTTTTCGTCGTGGCCCAGCGCCCTTGGGAAGGCCGGCGGCCGCGTCGCCTCGTGCTGGGCTCGTTGCTCTGGGCCTGTGGGCGCCCGGCTCCGGGATCCGCCTTGGGCCCTGGGCCCTGGGGACCCGGCGGCGCCGTGGTTCTTGCGTTGCAGCGGCGGCGGGCTCCGCGGGCTGAGCAGGCGACTGCCCTTCCAGGCCGCTGGCGGGAGTCCGGGGGGTGGGGGTGCAGCTGGGTCGGGGGCGGGCAGGTAAGAGCCGCAGTGGGGAGCAGCTCCGGGGGGGGGGGCCCTGTGGGGGGCGTGTATTTCCCGCCAGACCAGTGGCTCCAGGATCCTGGATTCTCCTAAGGGATCCCGCTCCCGGGCCGTCCTGCCCCAGGGCTTGCTGTGCCTCCGGCTCACTGCCCCGCTCCCGAGGAGAGTCTGGGGGCCGCGGGTTACAGGTGACCGTGTCCCTACGGCGACACTGAGAACCTGCAGTGCCAGGGCCCTTTGGGACTGTCTTGGGCGGGGAGCGCAGGGGAGCCGAGGGCAGGGCTGGCTGGTCCCAAGTCGGCTGCGAACCCCGCTGTTCCGAAGGCAGTGAAGTGCCCAAGCGCCTTGAGGCCCTGTGGTCGGGGACACCGCGGACATGGTCGGAGCTCCGTGGATGGCGGGAGTGGGGCTTTAACCCAGGGGAGGGCGGGGGAGAGCAGGTGCGCCTGCACGGGCTGCAGGGCCGGTCAGGCAAGGCCCCGGGCGGTGACTGAGCCGCAGGTGTGACGCAGGAGGGGAAGGTGTCCGCAGGCTGGGGGGCCGCTGGCAGAGGCCCTGAGGCAGAAAGCACCTGGGCTGGTTAGAGAAGCTGACGGGGCTGGTGAGCTCTGGGACGGGGCGGGGAACGCTCAGAGGTGGCCGGGGCTGGGCCCACGGGACCTGGACATGGACCGCCCGGATTTCATTCCAGAGAGCAGTGGGAGGCCACCATACGATCCACGTGTGTTTTTCAAAGAAGACCTCAGCTCCCCAGTGGGGCTGGGAACATAAAGGACGTGGGGAGACGGGTGTGGAGCTTCTGCGGCCATCCAAGCTTGTGATGACAAGGCCTTTTGTTGCTCAGGTGGGGACAGAGGTGACTACGGAAGGTCCCGTCTACAGGACGCAGGGGGAGGCGCGGAGCGGCCGGGAGAGGGGTGGCCCAGTCTGGGCAGAGAGGAAACGGGCATCTGCGGTTTGGTTGGCGGGGTGTCTGCTGGACACCGTCCTCCCCGCTGGGTACACGCTCCCCTGGATATAGGGGGGCTGTGCCGCGCAGGGGGTGCCCCTTACCAGGAGACCGTGCGGGCCGACCATCTGCTTGTGCTCCTTGCTCAGGTGCCGATCCTCCGGGAGGACGGGTGCTCCTTCGGGCAGGGGTTTTAACCCGCGTGAGTCCGGTTGTATCCGCAGTACCGAGAACCGTGCCTGGCATCTAGAAGGACGTCCACAGGTGCCCGTTGACGGAATCGTGACTTTGATTCGGGTTCTGGTCTTCGTTCGTATCCTTTTCAAACTTGACGGACTCGTAATTAACCTGAGGCTGGAGAGAAGTGGGCGCCGGGGAGGTTTCGGTGCTGCACTGTTCGTCTGACTTGGCTAGACTTATTTTTAGGCAGGATAAGTAGAAACATTAGATTTTTCTTTTTGAATTCAGTGTTAGGTTAGACGTGATAGAGGAAAGCAACCGTGGAAATGTCTCAATACCACATTGTTTTTGGTGGTGGTTCTTTACTACCGAGTGTAGACCCCTAGCTCTCCATCTGATGTGTGGTTCAGATTTGGGGGCTAATCCACAGCCCCTTGCACTCCCTCTGAGCTAATTGCTAGTTTTTCTTAGACGGTCCGTTGGCCTCTGATGCCTGTTTTATTCTTTCTGGGGAGAGGTGTGGAGGCCAAGATCCAAACTCCCTGGAAGACCCTGAGAGCAGCATGGGATGAAGACCTCCTGTTAGAGATCTCGGTGGATCTCTGCGTCTTCACAGAGCCAGAAGTCTGAAAGGACCGATAGTCTGGAAATGTTTTCCTAGACCGTTACGACTTTTTGGGATTCAGTCCAGTGCTGTCCCTTGTGAAACAGGAGCAGGATCCGTGCCGTGGAAGAGGAGGCAGGGTAGGAATGGGTCGGTGTTGCTGTTGGAGCCTGAACATGCGCCTGTCCCCGTTGCCCACTGGGTGCATCGCCCTGCACAGGCCACGTAAACCCTTTCTCTGAAACGGGCATCACCAAAGTTGTATTATGATTTGAGGGGTTTGGGGAAGACAGATACGCATCATTGTTACCGTTTATACGCTGACACAATCGGCGCTCTTGCTGAGTGGGATTTAAAGGTGGAATGGCCTTCGAGACAGCTGAGCGTTACGGTGTGTCGCTGGGCCCGTCCCGTGCTCCCCAGACTTGCCCGAGCTGAAGAATCTCCTCAGGTGCTTGTTAACAAGGAGGGCTTCCCAGGCACACCCAGGCCGCGGGGTCAGATCTCCACGGGAGGGGCCTGGGAATCTGGTTAGGGGGCAGGGTGGTGACACACCGGGATTTTGTGAGCCCATCCTGAGTTGCAAAATCCTGCCTGGTGGATTCCAGATAAGTGCGTGTGCCTGTCGGACTGTGTCCCAGCTTCGAGGCAGGAAGCCCGGTCGCTGTTGATGGAGGCCGCCTCATTCAGGGTGTCCGTGACCCTGGCGGACGGAGCAAGCTTCTGGGTCCCGGGTCCCCAGGACCTCGAGGCGGTGCACAGGTGCCCACAGCGTGGCGCTGGTGTGACGAGCTCGGCTCTCCTGCCTGCCTGCGTTCTTTCTCTTGGTAAAACCCGTACGATCTTAATAACCTGCCGTGTTAAACACGTAGAGCAAACTCGGTTATCCTGACAGTTATCCTGACAGCTCTCGGTCCCCGCGGGTCTCCGGGCTGTCAGAGTGACGGCGACGGGAGCAGTAAATGCACACGGGGGTGACCCCCGGGCTGTGATCGTTGGCGGCCAGGCCAGCAGCTTTGTTCTTTCCTCCTGTGAGGGCTGCGAACCAGGAAGGAACGTTTCACTCGACTGCACTCAGGACAGCGTGTTCTTACTCAGCTGTTCTGGGAAAACAGCGTTTGTTGTCTTCACACAAGCCACACAAGCCTGCAAGTTTGTCCCCGTCTGTGCCCGGGCGTAGCCGGTGGCTTCCCCTCACCGACGCAGGCCCGAGCGTGGGACGTCCACGGAGGCCTGGCTCTCTGCAGCCCTCCGGAGGGAGGTTAGGCCTCTGAGACGACTGCAGGCCTCCCAGCCTCCGGCAAGGGGCGGGGCGGCTGGGGGCTCTCACAGGCTCCAGGAGACCTGGAGAATCTCCCCGGCAGCGCAGCTGGCGTGGGCCACGGCTTCCGGCCCGTCTTTCAGTCCCTTAGCGCTCAGGCTGGCCTCTGCTGTATCCATTTATTTGCATCATCGTGGGAGAAATGGATTTGCCCTGAGTATCTTATTTGGATGATAAGTTCGCTTTCACACCTGTGACAAATCAACCCACTTTTTTGGAGCTGTTGTTAAGATCGAAAAGTTGATGCATATTTATAGATTTGCAGTTTTACTTCCTTAGAGCTTGTGAGTTCTTGAGGGCATCTGCCTAAACACATTGAGAGTTAAGGATCTGGAGATTGAAAGACGAGGGTGTCGTTGTCTTCCTCCTGCCCTGTGTTCTCAGGTGACAACATCTTGTATCTGCACGGTGGTAAGTAGCAGAACCCTAAAACTAGTGAATTTAAAAACAACAAATCAAGAAAACGTGAAACGTGGGCAGACATTTGTTGCTCTGTGGACAAGTGTGAAAGACCAAGGCTTCCCGGTGGAAAGGCCCGGAGGTGGTCTGTGCGTGGTGTTTGCGTGCGTGTCTGTCGTGGGCAGAGAGCAGGAAGCAGGTCCTCAGGGGGGCCTCGCCGCTGGACCCCCCCCAGGGGATCACGGGTGAGCCTGGGCTGCAGCCTGCCTTCCCGGCCTCCCTTGCTGGTCTGGCTCTCTCCTGCTTTCCTGATCCGTACATTGCCTTGCTGTGGGGAGAAGCCGGAGGTGGAAACTGTCACGTGTTACAGGCAGTGGGTGTGATGACAGGTGAGTGGTTCTGCTCAGCCCCGGCTGCACAAGGAGGTGGGTGTGCAAGGACAGGGAGGAGGCAAGGCCCACACCAGGCATTTCTCAGTCCCGCCTCCAGGTCTTCAAAATAAACACCCGGTCTCGGTCTCTGTCCGCAGGCAAGCCCTCTGCCCGAAGAAACGAATTGGAGAAAAACCCCAAACCTAGTTCCTCCCTTCCCCGAGCAAACACACATACAACAAAAGTGACAATGAAGCAAGATGTGCAATTTTAGTTTCATTAAATGCCCATACTTAAAACTGTGGTCCTGCATGCAGTTATGTCTGACGACCTAAGGTCTTAGTCCTAGGACTTTTTTTTTTTTTTTTTTGGTTAAGGTTTAAATGATGCCGTGCATTTCAACATCCCACCACGTTGTCTGACCTCTTTGAAAGTGGGGTTCCTATGTCAGCCTCTTTTGGAAACTCCTGCAGCCCCAAACATAGGCTGGGGCGCCCTGTAGGTGTTAAAAAGGATTTGTTGAACTGCCTGAAGCATGAGTCAGTTTGTCCGTGTGGGTGGAATTAGGCACCACTTGCGGCGGGCGTCCGCGTATTCATGATGTGTATTTACAAGCTGTTTTAGCTCTAGAAATGCCGGCTAATTTTTCTCAGTCTGTGTGTGAATCATAGAATTATCTCTGCAAATTAATTTCCTTAATTAACACACAGAAGAAGGAAAACTCAGACATGTTTCATTAAGTGCTCTGCTTAGGATAATTAAAAGTGTAACAAAGTACCTTTGTATGTAACACGCACAGTTTTGTATAAAAATGTTGTATAAACCATGACTGGTAAATGGTGCCGCTTAATTTCCAGGTAAGTAGGACCCTGTTTGCATTTGTGTTCCGATGGTGGAATTTGTAGCGGCGCCTGGGGGCTCAGCCGGTGAAGCCCCTGCCTCGCTCAGGTCACGATCTCAGGGCCCCGGGATCGAGCCCCGGGTCGGGCTCCCTGCTCAGCGGGGGGTCTGCTTCCCCCTCTGACCCTCCCCCCAAATAAATAAATAAAAGATCTGTGAGAAGCCAACCAAACAACAGGATGGTAGAATCTGTAGGCCGGTTCCTTGCCTCCGTCCCGTCCTCAGCAGGGAAGGGCCACCTCAGAGGTGCCGTGGTGGGCGGGGGAAGGACCCCCGCGTGGGGGCCGTGGCAGGCACGGCTGCGGAAGCCAGGGCAGAGGTCACAAGACAGGGAGACAGGCTGTGGGGTGTCGGGGTGCGGGGTGGGGGCCCCACAGGGGCTGCAGCCCCGCTCCTCCCTCGGCCCTCCTGGGCCAGCCTCGGGGGCAGGGAGGTCTAGCAGGTGCTCAGCAAACAGTCGCTCCGCAGGCAGACGCAGGAGTCAGTTTCTGGAATCAGGCAGGCCCTCGTTCTCCCGCTAGCTGAATAATTGGTTGGGGGGAAGCGTCAGTTCAGTGTGGACACGGGACAGGACCTCGCAGTTGGTCCAGGTTAGCATCACCAGCAAGGGACGGCGGGTGCCACTGGCCTGGGACGATGCTCTGTGTCGTCCCCCAGCCTAGAATGTGGCATCGTAATGTGACCCTGAGGAAACCCCACACACACCCCAGATCAAGACCTTCCCTGAAATGGCTGGTCAGCGTCACTGCGGGCTGTCCTGGACCAGTCAGCGTCACCATGGGTCAGCGTCACTGTGGGTCATTGTCACCGTGGGTCATTGTCACCGTGGGTCAGCGTCACGGTGGGTCAGCGTCACCGTGGGTCAGCGTCACCGTGGGTCAGTGTCACTGTGGATCAGCGTCACCGTGGGCTGTCCTGGACTGGTCAGCGTCACCACAGGTCTGCGTTACCATGGGTCAGTGTCACCGTGGGCTGTCTTAGACTGGTCAGCGTCACCATGGGCCTGTGTCACCATGTGTCAGCGTCACCGTGGGTCAGCATCACCGTGGGCTGTCCTGGACCAGTCAGTGTCACTGTGGGTCCGCATCACTATGGGTCAGGGTCACCATGGGTCAGCATCACTGTGGGTCAGTGTCACCAAAGACTGTCCTGGACTGGTCAGTGTCACTGTGGGCCTGTGTCACAGTGGGTCAGTTTCACCACGAGCTGTCTTAGGCTTGGTTAAGGAGTTCTTCCAAAAACAGACTGACTTCCCTTGCTAAATCTTGAACTACCAGTGGAAGATTAAAAGTCACACACCCATATATCATATTTATTGAAATCAGAAAACAGTTTAAAGCATCTTAATGCAACAACGGTTGAAACAGTTTCTGGTTAAGATTTATTTATTTATGAGAGACACAGTCTGAGAGAGGCAGAGACACAGGCAGAGGGAGAGGCAGGCTCCTTGCAGGGAGCCTGATGCGGTTACTCGATCCCGGTTTCTGGGATCGTGACCTGGGCCAAAGACAGGTGCCCAACCGCTGAGCAACCCAGGCGTCCCCAGTTTCTGGTTAAACCCAAAGTAATCAGCCTAAACAGATTCCATTGCTAGGGCATGTCTATGTTTCCAGCCACTTCTTTGGGAGAAAGAAAGAGGTTTGCGTGAGCTTACCAAGATGGAAAATGCAGACAGTCTAGAAACCCGAAGCCAGTAACATAACTAAAGTATTGGAGTGTTATTTTACACGAACGTTTCTCTATCAAAATTTTAAGAATAACTAAAATGCATTGTAATATTAATAGGATCTGAATCAGAGTCCCCATGAGATTAAAATTGTTAGTAACTGTCAAGTGTTTAGAAAAACGCCCGGAGCACATGTACATATAAGGGGCCTGGAGGTGTTTTCCATGGTGAATTAGCACCCTTTCAGTTGAACTTTTATTTTAAAATCCATTTCTATTTATTGGTTGGCTTAAGGGTTCCCAAATATTTTCTGTTTCACAGTGAGTTATTAGTAACTCCAAAGAAACAGAACTAACAGCAGGTATTTGGTGGGAGTTTGGGTTAAATGATTTCTGTCTTCCCCTCAAGCCCTGGGAGTTCACAGGAGATGCCGGGTGAAGGTGCAAGAGATCCCAGGTAGGCCTGTCTCTTTCATACAGGACTTGATTTAGCCAAAGCCACATGTTTGAAAGGGCGTCTGACATGGACTCTTCATTACCTCCGAGAGCAGAGAAAAACAATCTCCTCTCACAATGTGCTCCACCTTTCTGCTCTAACTAGATTTGAGATAATTTAAAATACGTGACAAGTGCCCGTTGCCACTTCAGCGACAGCTTTGAGGTTTGAGGAGAAAAATGTGTAAATTGTATAGAACAAGCTTACCTGCGTCAACGGGGAAAGGATCTACGTGTATAAAATGCTAAATATGAGATCTTTTTTGATCCACGTGTTGGTGGCATTCTGGTAGTCACGACTCATTCCCTTGTCCTCATCACCTGTCCCGTCCGTGAGGTTCCAGGCTCCAGGCACAGGCCAAGTGCATGATCCAGTTCTGTAATGTAATTCTCCCAACAGCTTGTAGAAATGAGTGTTTCGTAGATGAGTAACTTAGGAGCTTGGTTCCATTAATGAGTAAACTGAAGTTCAGAAAAGGCACTTTATTAGTCTCAGAAGTGGCACTTTCAGATTTGAATACAGGGTGATTTTGTGTCCAAAGTTTTCTGGTTTGGGCTTTTTTTGTTTTTTAAATCTTAGCTGCTCTGTGAAAATTAACCTCTCAGAATTATTTCTCAGCATACTCATGAGAAACAGATTTGCTAATAACATTCTTAGCTGCACAGATGAGACAAAAACTTAGTTCAGTCAACCAGTTTTAAAGCTTAAAAAATGAAGGGTTGCCGTCAGGATGGCCACTGGAAACACACAGACAAACGCAGAACGTGTCAATGCTGAAGCCCTGCTGGAAATGTGAGGTGGCCACAGTCACTATAGAAAGATACAGTGGTTCCTCCAAAAATTAAAAACAGAATTGCCATATTATCTAGAAATCTCAGGTCTAGGCATGTGCCCCCCCCTCCCCAGAATTGAATAGGGTGTTTGCATCCCTAAGTTTCAGTAGCATTTTTCATACCGCCAAGCAGAAGACGCAACCCAGCTGTCCCCTGGTGGATGAGCGGGTCAATAAAATGTGACCTAGACAGACACAGCCCTAAAGAGGAAGGAAGTGCTGACACTTGCCACAGCGTGGATGCACTTGAAGACATAATGCTCGGTGACATATGGCAGCCACCGAAGGACAGATATGTTACACCTCCACATACGTGAAGTCCCCGGAGCAGGCGAGTCACAGACAGGGCGAGACGGTGGCTCCCGGGGGCCGTGGGGAGGGGCGTGGGTGGCACTTGTCCAGTCAGTACAGAGCGTCAGTCTGGGATGACGGATGGCGGTGGTGGTGGTACAGCAGCGTGAGTGGTCTTGATGCCAGGGAACTGCGTATGGGGCCCTGGAAGTCCTGTCTCGCAGCGTTGTGCCCCCGAGTAGAGGCTGCATGGGCTGTGATGCTGGGAGAGGAGGGCCCAGAGTCTCCAGTTGGTTGCCAGCCGTGTAGTTGTCACCCTGCAGCTACTAGCAGCGTGCTGTGCGTGCCGCGTGAGCACAGTCTCGGGGGCAGAGTGGTCCCAAGTAGGCCCCTTCCTATCTGTAAGTGTGAAAAGGTCAACGCAGGAGTTTTAGGAGTTTCGGGAGCATGTGGTAGGGGCTTCCACCTTATTTTGGGGTTGGGCAGGGAGGCGGGGATGGAGCCAGAGTCCCCCCCCCTCCCCCCCCCCCGTCAATGATGGTCGGCCAGCCTGGAGAGGTTGGCATGGAGGCTGCTGGGGCGCCATGGGGGACAGTAACCGGGATGACCTCCCCTCCCCACTGTTAAGGTCACTTGGGCTGCTGAGAGGAAGCTAGTGTGGAGTTAGAGAGTGCAGCGGGGGGCTGCTGCAGGGTCGTCTGTGACGAGGATGGTAATTAATGATCCCAGCTGACACGCGTGGGGGAGTGCCTGTGTGTCAGCCTTACATGCCTCATCGTCACTGCAGCTCCGTGAGCCGTGGGTAGATGGCATCGCCTCTACGGCTTTGCAGATGCCGAAATCCCGGAGCAGAGGGGCTAAGCCGTTCGCTTGTGATCACACACGTACACCGCCCGGGTCCAGAAGGGCAGGCAGGCCCAGGTGCTGGTAGGAGGGAGCTGTTTTTATTGTCCCAAAGCCCTGTGTTGGCAGGAATGTGGCGTGAGAAGGTCTAGGGGCGGTCGATGGCCTTTCATCTGGGGTCCAGGAGCCCCGCGGTCTCTCTGGCCACATCTCTTCCTTCTTGGGACAGGTGACACCTGTTGTCCCGTATCCGCTGGGCTGGCCCCAGGTAGTTGAGCAATGGGCCTGTGGGGGCGTTTGTTAGGGCTGTGCGCTCCCAGGTGCCCGGCTGCTCTTCTGGGTGGGGTGGTTCTGGAACGCCCAGCGTGATCCTGGGGGGACGAAAGCCCTCTGTTGATAGGCCCTGACGTGAGCGGGTCGTGCCAGCCCCCGGGCATTGGGCTGGGGGATGAGGAACAGCCAACAAACAGGGTGCTCTTTGTGATGTTTACTTTATGCAAGACTGTGTGCTTGGCACTACAGTAAGGGCGCAAGAAACTTAGGGCCACTAAAGAATTATTTATACTGGAATACAAAAGCAAACTTCTCAAATGTTTTATGGGCCCGTTTTCTGCAGGCATCCATGGGAAATGTGTGCCTCACGTAGTAAAGTTGAGGAAAGGTAGGTAGTGGATTTGTACAGAAGCATGGAACTATAATTTCCACGTTTTTAAAAAATCTGCTGCCTTGGTCACACTTGTCATTTAATATGTTGGATTCAGGGTTGAAGGCAGACTGATAGCATTTCTCTACTCTTACTTTAAAAAAAGGGGCAGCCCCGGTGGCGCAGCGGTTTAGCGCCGCCTGCAGCCCAGGGCATGATCCTGGAGACCCTGGGTCGAGTCCCACGTCAGGCTCCCTGCATGGAGCCTGCTTCTCCCTCTGCCTGTGTCTCTGCCTCTCTCTCTGTGTCTCTATGAATAAATAAATAAAAATCTTAAAAAAAAAAAAAAAGTAAAATGGTTTCTTTTTTTTTTTTCTATTGGAAAATGGAAACACATGCATGTGGTTTACAAACATTTCCTAAGCAGCACAGAAGGATATAGAAAGTGGAGAGCCTCCCGTTGCTTCCTCCGAGGTAGTTTTGGTTGTCTTGTGTGGTGTTCTGTGCAAGTGCAAACACGCACCGCCTGCAGTGTGCACGCTAGTCTGCGCTTCGTGCTTTGCATCCTGTAGTACTTCCTGAGATGGTCACGTATCGGCACATACAAGTCTATGCCATGTGCTGTGACGGCCACACAGGTCCAGTGTTTGCAGTGACTGGTGTTTATTTACACCCCCCACCCCCAGACTGTAATGCTCTTATCAACAATATCAAGAGGTATATCCTTCATTTTTTCACACACGGCTGAGTACATCTGTAAAATAAACTTCTCCGTCTAAGTACACGTCCATTTAAAATCTTGGGAGGGCTTATGCTTAGGTTTGGGGGAGCTAGAATTTTGAACATCTGTTAGGTGAACGACCACCTGTCCTTTAGAATTTAGCCTGAATAACATGGTGTCCATCCTGCCAGCAGCTGTGAAAAGGTGCTGATTAAGTACAACAGGTCTCTTTAAACCTTGTCTCCTTGAAGGTATTTCAGCCAACTATCAATTCATGCAGGTACAGCCTCATCATCAAGTGTCTCCCTTGACCAGATACAGGCCCGTCCTGACTCTCAGCACCCAGCACCCCATTAAAATCCCAGAACCTCAGGCTGCTGTGATGGGCACGGGATGGCATTCGCTCGTTCCTTGGATGAGGGACTTCGGGTATGGGGACATGGGGATGCACTGAGTGTGTCTCAGTGGAGAGTGTGCAGCTCCTGAGGGGTTTGCAACTCACTGTAGCCACGGAACTATCTTGTTGCTCTTTTCATCTGCAGGTAGGTGTTACCAGTCAGTGGGGACATTTTTCTGCCAGCTTCCTGCATGTTAACCCATTGTGGGTGTGGAGAGCTTAAACTTATTGATACCTAGGCATTTCTGCAATGTCGTTGGCTCCTTTTCACCATCTTTCCAAAGTGCGGTCTTATGAGGGTGTGAGGATGTTCAAAGAAACTGGTATTGGGTTTAGTTGCTTGGTTACATGTCCCAGCATTTAGCCTGGAGTTTGGAAGCTGGGCTTTGCATTTGATCCTCTAGACTATTAATTATATTGTGGGATGCCCCTGGAAACCTCACTAGTCAATGCCATCAGTATGTCTTTTTTTTTTAAAGACAAGACAAAACACTAGTTTGCAGGTTTGTTTTGAAAGGCCATTTCCTAAAATGTTACTAATGCACTAATGAATAGGCTCTACTTTTGTTTTTTATTTTTATATATTTTTTCTAATTGTTCTTGTCCCCAGTGATGGGAGATTGGTGCAGTTGCTGAGCTTTTGAATGTGTGTATTTGGGTTCCAGCATGGTCCTGAGCGGCCCCGGAGTGGGAGTGCCACCAGCACCCGTTAGTCACTAGCCCTGCACTGGCAGTAGCACAGCTGACGTGCACTGAGCCACTACTCTGCGGAACCCTGCCAGTCTTTGGCCTGAGTTTTTATGGCTGAGGAGACCAAAGAGGTTAAGCTGAACACATAGCGTCTCATAGTTTGTATGTGTAGGTCCAGAACCTGAGCGTGGGCAGTTACTCCAAGCCCCCATCATGGTATCCCACAAAGAACCCTTTGTGGGAGGTGGATGGTAATTTTTCCAGTTCACCTGCCACCAGCTTGAGGCTCAGAATGAAATGATGTAACCATAGGTCATTAAAGGGCAGCTCCTGAGAAACCGTGCGGTCTGAAACCAGGATTCCTCAGGGTTGCTCACAGTTGTTATTTAAGGCGGGACTGCCTGTGTGGGCCTGTCCCATGTGCTAGGCCATTGGGCTTCTCCGGACCCCACTCACTGGCTGCCAGTGGGCATCCCGATGATCATGCCACCCAAGAATGTCCCCACGGGTTTCTAATGCCTTCTACTAGGTGTCATATTTACATTTCTTAATTTTAAATTTGTACCATGATACTACATTGCCTCCCACGGCAATTTTTTAATCAACAGTAATCAAACTCGACTCTTGCTCATAATTTGGAATAGTTAGAATAATTGGAATAATTGTAAATGCAAATCATTTCAACACAGAATCGGAGATGAGACATCGCATCTCACCTGGCTTCCTGTTTCACACATCTCACACACACACACACACACACACACCCAGAAGCATGGAGATGGCAAAGAATAAATTGGCCACTGACTGGACTCACCCTCGTGGAGGTGAGGACCTTTTCTTCTCATTAGCAGTTTGCTTTGGGCAGATGTATTTGAGTGAGCTGTGTTTATTTTCTAATGAGTGATTTTTGACCTTTCCAAGGGAGACATTTGGAGAGTTGATGTGATTTAGTTGAAACAGCACATTATGGAACTGCGGGACAGGTTTGTGGCTATTTTGGAAAAGTTACTTTGAACGTGGTCTTTCCTTTAAACAAATTAATAATACTGACAGCACTGGGGACTTGTGAGGAGACTCATCACTTTCACCACAGAAGGTGCTGTGTAGGCTGCCCCAGAATTGAAGTAGAATTAAAGGCAGAGTAAATAGTCTCATATATACTAATCCTGATGATTCCCTTCAGGGTTTTGGGGGAATGAAAAATGTATTGTTTGAAGACCTGCACTTGTTTAGAAAATTTATTGTATCCTTGTCGTGTGGCAGATAGGAGTTTTAAGCTCTGTGGATGAATTGGGTATAGATTTTGGCCGTTGTTTATGGTACTGGTAATTTCCATGCCCTTTCTGTACCCTCAGTAAAATATAATTTTAAAGGATCACTTGCTTACCTCCCCTGAAGTCACTCGACAACTGCTGTGCTCATTGTATAGGAACAGGGCTAGAAATCAGTTCTGGTAAACATACCCTCTCTTCATCTGACGGTATTGCTCTCATTCATTCCATAGTATGCCTATTGAATATGAAACGTGTTTTTTGAGAACACATTTAATGAAGTTGATTAATTATGCAAGGAAGGTCATCAGATAATTATATCTTTTTTTAAAAAAATATTTAATCTCATGGAGTTGATTTGGCCTCAAATTTAGATGGTGTTGAAACCATCAACAAAACTAAAAACCTACTGAATGGGAGAAGGTATTTGCAAATCATATATCTGACAAGGGGTTAGTATCCAAAATATGTAAAGAATTTACAATGACTTGATATCAAAAACAAACAACTTGATTTTAAAAATGAGCAGAGGACCTTGAATAGATATTTTTTTCCCGGAAGACATACAGATGGCCAACAGGCACATGAAAAGATGCTTAAAGTCACTCATCATCAGGGAAATGCAAATCAAAACCACAATGAGATATATCACCTGTCAGAATAGCATCAAAAAGACCAGAATAACAAGTGTTACTGAGGATGTGGAGAGAAGGGAACCCTGGTTGTGCTGTTGGTGGGGATGTAATTTGGTGCAGCCACTGGAAGTTCTTTAAAAAATTAATAATAGAACTATCATAGGATCCCCAATTCCACTTCTGAGTATTTATCTGAAGAAAATTAAAACACCAATTTGAAGAGAGATACCTTTACCCTTATGATTACTGGATCTTTTTTCTTTTTTTTAAGATTTTATTTATTTATTAGAGACTGAGAGAGAGAGAGGCAGAGACCCAGGCAGGGGGAGAAGCAGGCTCCATGCAGGGAGCCCGATATGGGACTCGATCTCGGGACCCTGGGGTCGCGCCCTGGGCTGAAGGCGGCGCTAAACCGCTGAGCCACCCGGGCTGCCCTAATCACTGCATCTTTATCTGCAGTAGCTGAGATATGGAAGCAGCCTAAGTGCCCAACAGTAAACGAATGGTTAAAGAAGTTGGGGTGTTTATGTGTATGTGCGCACGCACAAGCACACAGGAATCTATTACTCAGCCATGATATAAAAAATGGAATTTTGCCATTGCTTACAATGTGGATAGACGTAGGGAGTATTATGCTAAGTGGAGAAAATCAGACAAAGACATACACTATAGGATTTCACTCAGATGTGGAATCTAAAATATAAAACAACTGAACAAACAAAACAGAAACAGATTCTTAAATAAAAGAAACAAATGATGACCAGCAGGGCAGGGGCTGGGGGATGGGAGAAATCGGTGAAGGGGATTGAGAGGTCAACTGCCAGTTACAAATAAGTCATGGGATATAGCGTACAGCATAGAGAATATAGTTAATAATATTGTAATAACTTCGGTGACAGATGGAAACTAGATTTACCATGGAGATTATTTCATAATGTATAAAAATATCAAATCACTATGATGTACACCTGAAACTAATAATAGGATATCGCATGTCACTTATACGACAATTAAAAAAAAAACAGCAAAAGTTGGATTGC
Source organism: Canis lupus dingo (assembly GCF_003254725.2). Lineage (NCBI taxonomy): Eukaryota > Metazoa > Chordata > Mammalia > Carnivora > Canidae > Canis > Canis lupus. The sequence goes on along the minus strand of NC_064268.1, from coordinate 36,652,155 downwards.
GGTTAATCAGTTAAGCCATAGAACTTGGGGAAACTGATAAATGCAGAAATGTCTTCTGATGAATGATGGGAAAGAATTTGCAGGTGTTGGAGTAAACCTTCTCCAGATGCCCTTACACAAATTTGGAGGTGCTGAGGGATATGCATTTGTTACTGACTGTGGGAAAGAAGTTCATTGAAACTTGATAGAGATCTTTCATTACTAATTCATAAAGCAGAGAGGTTGTTTTGAAATCATCCAAGTCGTAACAGGAAAATAATTCTCCCGCTCCTCCTTATATGGCGACTGGGAGTGTTACTTGGGAAAAGCCCGTTCGAATCAGTAACTCCCTTTGCAGACACTTGGATTGAGAGCTATTTTATGCCTTTTTTACTTTCACAAGGGAAAGGCCACTGATTAAAAAGCTCGACAGTGGAGAATTCTTTAAAAAACCGACAAAACGACAGACTTAGGGCAACTCCTGGAGTTGTTTATCCTGATTTGCGTACCTATTATTTGCACCCATAGCAATGGCGTAGTAAGGTTACCGATGTTCTCAATGATGACCTTGACTCATGAAGATCACGTGAAATTTGGTTCCCAGGGTTGTTGTTTAAAAAAATTAGGAAATAACCAAGAAGTATATTTAAAGAAGGTGTTTAGGATACAACGTGGATGAAAACAAGTTATAAAATAGTACACATGTATGTCCTTCATGTGGTAAAACCAATCGAGTTTCCAAACTTTATGGCAAATCTCAGTAACTCTTATAAGGAAATAAATGTTATTAGAAATTGAGGGGGAAAAAAAAGAAATTGAAGGAAAACCTAATTGTCCATAAGCAGTGAATTAACCATCTCTCGTAAGAGGGGACAGGGCAAAGATGTTGAAGAATATCTTAATAGTTTAGTAGCCTGAAAACGTCAGTATGTGATAAGAAAAAATGATTATGAAACTGCATATATAATCCTGAACGTAAACAACAAATGAATTCATAAAATAAGAACATAAAAACTATATATATAAGAAGTATACAGTGTATAAAAATATGCAAGAAATACAGAAAAATTATACAGAAAGGTAAAAAATAATTTTTAACGTGTATATACATTGGTGGATCAAAGATTCCTGTCCTCCTAAAAAAGGACTGGAAAGAAGTATTTCACAGTGGTGAGTGCTGCTGATCAGGGCCTGGTAAACGTTTATTGGTTGTTCTCTTGTCTGTGTGTATTTTTATTTTCTAATACCATTCAAAGAACACCTGAGGCACCTGGGGGGCGCAGGAGGTTAGGCATCTGACTCGTTTCCAGTTCAGGTCTGATCTCAGCACCATGAGATTGAGCCCCGAGTGGGGCTCCTCTTGGGTTTCCCTCTCCCTCTGCCCTTCCCCCAAGCTTGTTCTCATGCTCTTCCTCCCTCCCTCCCTCCCTCTCAAATAATAAATAATGTTTTTATTAAAAAAAATTATCTAGTATTTTTTCAACCAGGGGAAAAGTGGGAAAACTAATACATTACACAGAGATTTTCACTTACCAAGAGAGGAGAAATTCACCCCAAAAAGTCCCTTTTCTTTTATCTGGGCAGCTGAGTCTCATTTAGATTGTTTGATAACTGAGCCATTTGAGGATGTTGTTTTAACTTGGGCCTCCTAAGGGAGGTGATGCTTTGTAGCCTGTGGTCCTTACTACCTAGTGATGTAAACCTGAGATACCAGGGCAGTGAGTGGTTGTTCAAGTGCTCAGGTCACCTTGGGGGGTGAGAGTCAACCCCCACCCCCACCCCACCCATGGACACTTAGCTCCTGGCTGAGGAATCACTCGGTGGAAGAAACTCAAGAGCCAAGCTAAGTGAATCATTTTCACCAGGATACGGATTTCTAAGATGTAGCCTTTGGCATTCTGAGAAGCAAGAGATGGTGGTGATTCACCGCAGTATATTTTGGAGAGTCTCCGTGTGCATCAGCATTTTCAAGGCTCTGAGCAAAACTGGAGCAAAGCAACAGCTGATAGCGGCCAGAGAAGAGGTCTTAGTGGAATTCCACAGCCGTCCAGGGAGTGGAGAGCCAGGGAGATGGGCCCTGAAGGGAGCAGTAGGCACCGGAGACGAGGAGGAGGAGATCTTTCTGGTCAAGGGGGTGCCTGTACAGATCTGGGAGTGACCTGAAACTTTTGAGTTCTCCAAACCTAAGGATGTGGTTTCAACGGTAGTCTTACATGTGCACGAAGCTTTAAATGCTTTCCTGAATGCGTTGTGATAGCTTTGAAAACTGTGCTTAAATACATTTTGTAAATTACATAAATTCCTATTTTAAGTCTTAGTAGAAGACTTGTTACTTGCAGGAATCTTTGTGATTTCTACTGTGTAAATCCTTAGTGCAATATATTTTCATGCATCGCGGTTATTTATATCGAGAAATCATTGGCTTTTAGTTCACGGGTTTTCTTGTAACGTTTAGAAAAATGAATGACACAATTAACCTCCTACTCACTGTTTCTATAAAGTGGAATCATTTGACCCTGTTATCTGCTTGATGTCTGTAGTTCTTTGTTTAAAGAAGTCCTGTCAAGTGATGGGTAGAGAACCCAAGGCCCCTGTTTTGGGGGGAGTTTAAAGGCTCTGAGAATTAAATAATTGTGCCTATGTGCGTGTGCCTCGCTTTGCGAATTTTGGTGGCTAGCTCTTTAGCTTGGAAAACTTAAGCATAAGGGCAACAGATTAGAACCAAGATTATTATTTTTTTTTCTGAATAAATGGAGTTGCTTCACTTTCTAGGTTGTGTGTTCCACCTGTCTTCACTGCATGGGTCTGGCTGTATTTTTAGCTGCTTTTATACACAGGCGTGTGTGCACACACACCATCTGCTCCATGCATCAACTTGGATTTTGTTTATATGATATCCATTAGGAAGTGGATCCCTGGGGATCCCTGGGTGGCGCAGCGGTTTGGCGCCTGCCTTTGGCCCAGGGCGCGATCCTGGAGACCCGGGATCGAATCCCACGTCGGGCTCCCGGTGCATGGAGCCTGCTTCTCCCTCTGCCTGTGTCTCTGTGTGTGTGTGTGTCTCTCTCTCTCTCTGTGTAACTATCATAAATAAATAAAAATTAAAAAAAAAAAAAAAAAGGAAGTGGATCCCTCACGTATGTCTATGCAGCTGGAATTCAAGGCTTTCTATCAGTTGTCACATACTGGTGTACAGGAAGGACCAGCAACGTAACTGGCTTTACTGGGGAAATAAGGGACTGCGGCGGCATGGACATGTGTGTGTTACCCCTGGGTGGCTTGGTCCAAATCCTAGGGATCCGCTCCCAGATAGCACGGGCCAGTTACTTCATTGCTGATAACCTGGCGGTCATCCCGTTCCTAGGACTGTGGATGCTTTTCTACATGTTTGTGATGGAGCAGTGTTTAAAACGGATCAGCACTGCTAAGGCACGATCTTCAAAAAGTTAGTTTCCTGTAGATGTAAAATGAACGTGTTATCATAGGTTTTATTTGACTCCATGAGAGACTCGAAGATTGGAGGAATTGGGAAAAAAGCGGATGACTTGATTAATATAGAACAGAGCAGGACAAAGTGCTGTGGTGGGGTAGCTTGTGTTTCAGGCGGAGAACGAGTCCTGCCTGCCTTCTGCGGCGGGAGCCCTGCAGGCCCCTGACCCGGGCGCCCCGCCCGCCGCTGCCCTGCCCGCCGCACCGCGAGGTCCTGGGCGTCCTTCCCGGACTCCTTCTAGAAATTCTTCTCCAGCCTGGTTGGCTGAGCGCGGAGCTTCAGCCCTCGCGGGGCGCTCCTCCCGCAGTCGGGCCCTGCGCACCAGGCACGCGCCCGGGTGTCCGCAGTCTGGCTTTGGGGCCCGGCCCCCGCCCCCGCCCCGCTGACCCCCCAGCTCCCTCACCCCATCCCCCACTGCACGCCCCCCCCCCCCGGCTCCCTCGCCCCATCCCCCCGCCCCGCTGACCCCCCAGCTCCCTCACCCCATCCCCCACCCAGGGCAGCCCTGGCGCGGTCCCTGATGCAGCTGTCCCGTGACCACCGAGCGGCCAGCGCTCTGCGGCGTTTAAGAGGCAGGCGGGGGCCATGCATCATCGGATATTTAATTTTTTTTAAAGACCTTACCTTGGGATCCCTGGGTGGCGCAGCGGTTTGGTGCCTGCCTTTGGCCCGGGGCGCGATCATGGAGTCCCACGTCGGGCTCCCGGTGCATGGAGCCTGCTTCTCCCTCTGCCTGTGTCTCTGCTTCTCTCTCTCTCTGTGTGTGACTATCATAAAATAAATGAATGAATGAATGAATGAAAAAAGACCTTACCTTGTTGATTCATGAGAGACACACAGAGAGGGGCAGGGCCCCGGGCAGGGGGCGAACAGGGGGCGAAGCCGGCTCCGTGCGGGGAGCCCGGCGGGGACTCGATCCCGGGGCCCGGGGTCACGGCCTGGGCCGCGGGCAGCCGCTCCTCCGCTGGGCCCCGGGCGCCCCTCGGGTATTTTAAATGACCCACAGCCGCTGAGAGGAGCAGGAGACCGCAGGCTTCCTCGTGCCCGTAGCCGGCTCGGGCAGCCCGGGGGGCGCAGGGGGCAGGGGCGTCTCCGTGGAACGGGGTCCTTGGTGCCCTGGCAGGGGGACTGTGCAGGCGACCCCGCGGCCGGACCCGCTGCGCCGGGGGCCACGCCCCGGGAGGGTGTGGCGTCGGCGGACCCCCTCCCCCAGGGACCCGGAGGCCAGGGTTTCAGGCCGACGTGTGATTGGCCGGCGCCGGCGCCCTGCGTTCCCGGCCAGCCTATGAGCGGCTGCGCCGGGGTCAGGTGCTCCCGCAGGTCCAATCCGCGGTGGCTGTGCGGCTGCGGCTGCCGCGCGCAGGGTCCCCGAAGTGGGCGGGGCCGCGCAGGCGCCCTGGGGCCGGAGCGCTCCCGCCGTTGGAGTCACGTGGTCCGCGTGGTCCTCGGAGCTGAGGCGACGACGGCCCCTGAGTGGGACGCGGCGGGAGAGGCTTCCGCGGCGCCGGCCGACGCCCGTTTCCTCGCAGGGTCTGCGGCCGCTTCCAGGTGTCGGAGGAGGAGACTGGGAGGCTCCCGTCGGCGCCCGCGGCGTTGAACATCTCCTCAGTATGTAAAGGGCGGCAGCACTGACGGCGACGCCGCGGATGCGCCTCTGGGGTCGCTCCCTGGGCCGCGGGCCTGCACCTGCCCCAGCCGGGCCGCGGACGGAGGCCGCGGAGGAGCCCGGGGGTCAGGGCTCGGGACGAGGCGGCGCGGAGAGCGGGAGGGACTCGCTGCGGCGGGGGCGCGACCCTGAGGCCCCGGAGCCCGTGGGGGAGGGGCGGGGGGCGCGACCCCGAGGCCTCCAGGAGGAGTCAGAGCAAAGCCGAGGGCGCGAGTTGGTCCTGGCCCAGGGGTTCTTGGCCTGGAGACGCCCAGCTGTGGGGGTCTGGGGCGCCGAGGATCCCTTCACCCCTGGGTCCCTCCGCAGAGGTTTCAGACCTCAGGTTCCTCAGGTTCCTCTGCAGCAGGACCCAGGCTCGGAGCAGGGAGCCCTGGGGGGGGTGGGGGTGAGGGTGCAGGCCCAGCAGGACGGGAGCAGGGCAGGGAGCCGGTGCTTCAGCTCCTGTGCAGCGTGACGGGATCTCTGCCTGTGAGACTTCCTGACCAGTTGGGGAGACGGTGTGTAAGAGGGAGGCTGCTGGGACCTCGCTGGGGGAGACCTCGTTGAGGTGGTTTTTTTTGTAAGGATTATAGCTTTTGATCATCTGTAATTAAGACTTTTCTGAATGGTGCCCAATGGCCCAAGGATGGTCTAATGGAAAGTAAATTACGCTGATGGTGGGTGGGAGTCCTTACCCATCCAGGCCTTACTGGTGCACTTGTGACATTTTGAGAACAATGTTCTTTTTAAGTAAAAGATCACGTAGAAAATTCTTGTATTATTATAAATATGTTGACTTCCGTTTTTTGTAAGCCTGAGGCCAGGCATGATTGACAGGGGAAGGCCGGTAGGGAGAAGTGCAGAGTCACACATGTAACAATGAACAGATCGTTTGAAGGTGGAGAGGCCCCTAGCTTTGAAAATAATGACAAAGTGGGGCAGCTGGGGGCTCCGGGGGTGAGCGTCTGCCTTTGCCCCAGGGCGTGACCCCGGAGTCCCAGGATCGAGTCCCACATCAGGCTCCCTGCATGGAGCCTGCTTCTCCCTCTGCCTGGGTCTCTGTCTGACTTTCTGTGTCTCTCAGGAATAAATAATTAAAATCTTTTAAAAAAGAAAGAAAAGAAAATGATGACTAAATGTGCAAAGTAAGGTGGGTGAACTGACCTGAGAAGTTTGTATTCATAGAATTGGTAGAGAAAAATACAGGATTTTGTGGCTGATGATCTCTAGCTGCCGCAGGTGCCGGGAGCGTGATGAGCAGGGACAGAGCACGGCCCTGGCCCCTGAGGAGCTGTGATTGACGTTGAGGAAGGTTGTATGGGCACATCCACGGTAGTGGTTTTGTGACAGCCGGACCCTCCTCCAAGGAGGCAGGGGGGACCTTGAGATGTCAGAAAGTCCGTGAGCTTCTGGGCACCTGACACTCCTCTGGGCAGCCTTTGGCAGGGACAACAGGGATACGTCTTATATTTGGGGTGGAGGCAGAGATATCTGAAGATTTAACTAGAGTAAAACTACTGCGTTTGTCTGAAAGCCCTTTCTGTGTCCCAGACGTCCTCAGTTCCACCAGGAAGAAGGAGATGACATTGGTGGGTCTCTCAGGCTGCTTTCAGGGGTCAAAATGAGATCCTTGCGATGTCCAGGAACGATGTCCAGGAACGGTGCAGGGCTCCTGGCAGGGAAGCGCCCGGATGCCTGCTCTTCCCTCCCTGTACCACGTGGCACCCAGAAGTGGGAATACTGTTTTGCCTGTTCCTCTGCTGAACTGCGGGCTCATTCAGAGGAGCTGCTCCCGCATCCCCGCGCCCCCACCCAGCCAAGGTCTGCCCAGCGGAAGGATGAGGGTTCTTTCCTTTTTCCTTCTCGGGAAGGCCCTTGCCTTCTCTCTGGGGAAGGGGCGCGAGGTGTGATTTTCGCCAGAGGTCACCCTCAGGCCTCCAAGGATTCGCCTCTGGGCGGTTACCAGTTCACTCTGTTCCCATCGATTTCTCTGTCGCTTCCTGGAGTACAGTTGCTTTCTCTTTATCATCTTTGGGAATGACTAAGTGCTTTGTATCTTTCTGAAAATGTCACCCTCTCCCCCAGATGCTCTCCCTCAGCTCCCACATGTTAGTGGGCTGCAGTTTGCAAACGTGTCCTTTTCTTTCAGATGAACCCGTTCCTCCAAACTCCTCTATTCAGATGCACTTTACAGAAGAGAAGAAAAAAGAAAGCCTTTTGAGAGGCAAGTTGAGAAGTCGCCAGGGGAGTTCACAGAGGATTTCCTTGTAGTTTGCGTTTTCTTTTGTGCCCTGGTGAGCAGCTTGGAGAAGGAGCTGGGGCTTCCTGGAAGAAGCAGGGGCTGGGGAGGGGGGCAGGAGACCCTGTTCCCTCTCCGTGCTAGGCTTCTGGTGGAAAGGAGGAAGGCCGTGCAGTGAGGGGCAGCTCAAGGCTTCCCTGGCCCAGAGGCCGAGGCTGCCGCCAGCAGAAGGCAGGTGTCTGCAGGTGTGCAAGTGCACGTGCCCCTTCCGGTCAGCCGTGTGCCTGGGGCCCGCCAGCTGGCCCTGAAGCCCCCCGCTGCCAAGAGACCACGGAGCTGCTTCTCCAAGCAGAGCAAAGGAAAAAAACTGGATCCGTTAAACTGTGTTTGTTGAATCTTATCGATTAGGAGGAAAGCACTAACTTTGTACTTTGGATTTTGAAGTTTCAAATTAAGGGTTAATTTGCATTTGCTGTTTATGAGTGAGAATGAGGAAACTTGTACTGGTTTTTTACTATTCTAATAAAGCGAAATTTTAATGAAAAAAGTAATAAAAATACAAAAGTGTAATTAAATTGATCTTGTGCTGTGACTGGGCTCCGTATTCGTTCCTGTCTAATTTCACACTGTTACCCGCCCCCCGAGAAGAAACAACTGAATTGCACAGTTTGGGCCAGGGCTGCCAACAGCGAAGCGTGCCCGCTGCCCTTTCCGTGTCACGTGTCTGGGGTGGACAATGGCAGTTGGTTTCAGCACTGTCGCCCCGTCGTCCTGTGGACAGCCTCTCCCTCCCAAACTGTCAGACTGACCCGGCCCCCCCAGAGGAGGCCACTGCCCTCCCTGATCCAGGAGGAAGAGAAGTGAGGGCTTGCCCGCCTTGCAGAGTGTCGTGACCTTGAATCTTTCCTCTCCTCAGCCTTGCTGCTTGAGCTCACTCCTCTCTCTCTCTGAGCTCTGTGCTCCGGGTGTGGTTTTCTTGAGGGGAGTCAGCAGCAGTAGCACAGCAGGGTGAGTGCCACTGTCCACAATTAGTGAACAAGGGCAGGCTACCTTGCCGGGTGCTCTGCCCCCCAGCATTGCGCCTGTGCGTGGGTTAACGTAGATAAGTACCCCGCCTGGCCCCCAGGTGCTTTAGCTGTGCCAAGGTGAGCACAGTTCACCTGGCTTACTCCCAAGCCCCAGAAAGAACCCCCGTTATTTCTCTGCGGCGTGTGTCGGGGGTAGAAAAACCTGCAGCTTTGCTGTGCTGTCCCTGTGCCAGGTTCCGTGTGCACACAGTCCCCGGGGGCTCTCAGCCGCTTTAACCGTTAGCTCCTCGATAAAAAGAGTCCATCCAGGCCTATTTTTGTTTCTGTCCTCAAGCCACTCACTGTCAAGACCTTAACCCTCTTGTAGGAGGAAGGCATGCCCGGTAGCCTTTACTCAGGACAAATCAAAACCAATTTGAAACCAGGAAATAGTGAAAGAATCCTTAAGTGAATTGGAATTGAACAGCAGGTTTGGTGGCTTTCACCTGGGAGCCGGAACTGTCCTGTGTCTTTGGTCCCCTGCAGACTTGATGGGATCTCCTTCCTACTTGGCACTGTGGCCTGGTGTCTGCTCCCATTAGCCGGGGAACCCAACCCCTCCCTGCTAGGGTTCTCCTAGGATTAAATGCGACAGCATTTACTTAATTTACCGATGGTGTCCGGTGGTCCTAGCTCATGTCCTCACCATCGTCTTGTACCTGGCAGTGAGGGTGCAGGAAGGCCCTATGAGCTACTTGCCCTTCGGCGAGTGCATCACAGTCTTATATCCACTCTTTTTGGGTATTTTCTTTCCTCTCCTTCCTCAAGGAGAATAGAAAGTTCTCTGTTTTGAACTGTTTCCCGCTTCTTGAAAGTACTTACAATTAAATATTCATGCAGGTATGGCATGTCGTTTGAAGGTGGAATTGTCAGTAGGTTCCTCGGTAACTTTTTGGTGGCACGTTGTCTCTGCGTCTGTGACTTTTTTCTGATGGACATCAAGTTCTCTAGATTTCCCTGCTGCAGTGGGAGAAGCATCTAGAGCAAAAAACAAATTAACACGGTAGAAAATTACATCTTGTGAAAGGTACGGATTTCTTTTGAAACTGCTCCTTTGAGGCCCAGGCAGATAAGTGGGCCTACCTTACAAGTGACAGAACTAGTCAGCTTTCCTGTAACTCAGAAGACTTCTGTGGACACTGAATTACTTGGTTCTTTTTCTTTAAATGATTCATTAGTTGGAACCATATAGCATATTCTGTATCTAATTAGCCTGGCCTCTTTTCTGTGAACATTTTCCTTTTGTTTTTTTGGTGTGTCTACACCTGCATAGAAGCTGTAAAGACGAGCGAAATTGGGGGCGCTTGGGTGGCTCAGTGGGTTAAGCATCTGCCTTTGCTCAGGTGATGATCTCAGGTCCTGGGATTGGAGCCCCACATCAGGGACCCTGCCCAGTGGGGGTCTGGTTCTCTCTCTCTCTCTCTCCCTCTGCTCCTCCCCCAACTCTTGGGCGCGCTCTCTCTCTTTCTCATGCTCACTCTCAAATAAATAAACTCTTTAAGAAAAAAAGAGGAACAGTTTTGCCTCACCTACTGTTTAGCTTGGAGTAGCACCCTTACCTGTTCTTTTTTTTTTTTTTTTAATTTTTTATTTATTTATGATAGTCAGAGAGAGAGAGAGGGGCGCAGAGACACAGGCAGAGGGAGAAGCAGGCTCCATGCACCAGGAGCCTGATGTGGGATTCAATCCCGGGTCTCCAGGATCGCGCCCTGGGCCAAAGGCAGGCGTCAAACCGCTGCGCCACCCAGGGATCCCCACCCTTACCTGTTCTGAGACACAGTGTCCTTATCTGTCTGCAGGCTTCACAGCAATTAGAAGATCAAATGACTATCAGTACCTTAGCCTAGTTTTTAGCACAAAGTCATTTGATTATTACCTGTATTTTCATAGGTGTTTCTGTACCTACAGAAAGGAGAATCTAACTGCCAGTGGAACATTCATCTATTTATATCATAAAACATCTGTCCCACAGTCTCTAGAGATCCTGCAGGTTGACCTCAAACAACCATCCAATCAGCCAAAACACCTTCCCCAGACGTGTCAACATCTTTCTGAGATAAGTCCTTGTAGTCAGTGACTACCTGCATTTCTCTTCCCAGAGCATTTTATTTTGGTCCAGATACGGGGATTCGTGGACTCCCAGGCATGTGCCAGGGTAACGGCACCTTGCCCAACAGGAAACACGAATGCGTTGTATTTGAAGTCAGGGCAGTGGTGACCTTTGGGGAGAGTGGTGGCTCCACATGTGTATTTGCTTTAGCTCAACTAAGTGAGCCACTCAAGACTGCTGTGCTTTGCTGTATGCATGCCATATATTAACATGGATGCCGATGGATTTTTTTAGAAAGTGAACTTTGTCCTCTTCCTGGAGGTACCATAATTCACACCTGTATTGGAAGGGTGCTATGTCATTCTTAGTTGGGAAAGTCTTTAATGAAATTAAATGAGGAAGCAAGTCCAAGCCTTTAAGGGGATGCGGATCAAAGATGATTTCCAAGCTTTTCGATCATCTGCATTTATATATATGTAGTCTGTAGATGTTCCACTTGCCTTGCTAGGGATTGCGTTTGGTACAAAAGTGAAGATTTAAACATGGTGCTGCCCTTGTCGTTGTAATTCTTAGAGTTTGAGAAATGATTTCCTCTTGCTTTTTTTTTTTTAAATCTTTCTCTGTATCATCAGTTAGCAAATTATCTGCCTTAGTAGAGGAGAGGTAATTTATAAAAGCAGATGATTCTGAAACTCATGCTATACCATTAAATGCGCTTGGGTACAGTTTTTTATTCACAGGAGATTTAAAAACTTGCTTTCACATGGCTTTGCCTAATAACATCTTCTCTGTATACCGTGGTAGCGAGAAACCAGCCGGGAAGTGGGAAAGCACAGGTATTGCTATGGGACGAGAATAAGAAGTAAACAGTGGTTACCCTGGATTTTAGTTTAGTTTTTTTTTTTTACATGTAGCTCATTATATTTTATTTTACTTATTGTTTCCTCCTAGGTTGGAAGGAAGGCTGATGTAGAGAAATAACAACACGATTCAGGTAAATGGGTTTTTAATTTCTTCCTGTACCTCTTATGCTCGGTTTATATTTCCCATGTTTTCCCCTGAGAAGAACTAAAAAAAAAAACCTCCACAATTTTTGATTTTGTAAAGAATTTTTGAATATGAAGAATATTTTGGGCACTTCGAGGTAAGAGTCGAATGCCTATTTGTAACATTTAATTAATTTAGTCAAATATAGTGTATTTAATAATCATGTATTTTTATCAAACTGGGTATTGTAGCTAATGCCGTTTCCTACCTCAAGAGTATTTTCTTCCCAGTCTTTTTTTTCTTAAGATTTTATTTATTCAGGGATCCCTGGGTGGCGCAGCGGTTTGGCGCCTGCCTTTGGCCCAGGGCGCGATCCTGGAGATCCGGGATCGAATCCCACATCGGGTTCCTGGTGCATGGAGCCTGCTTCTCCCTCTGCCTATGTCTCTGCCTCTCTCTCTCTCTCTCTCTCGCTCTCTCTCTGTGACTATCATAAATGAATAAAAAATAATAATAATTAAAAAAAAGATTTTATTTATTCATTCATGAGAGACACAGAGAGAGAGGCAGAGACCCAGTCAGAGGGAGAAGCAGGCCCCCTGCAGGGAGCCCGATGAGGGACTCGATTCCAGGACCCTGAGATCATGCCCTGAGCTGAAGGCAGAGGCTCTACCACTGAGCCACCCAGATGTCCTTTCTCCTGTTTTTACATACATATCTGATGTCAGCATCTCTATTATTGATCACATTTCTGAAGCATCCAGTAGTGTTTTCCAGAGCATGTCACTGTGTTAGTTGTTTCCAGTGCAGTGCATTCAGAATCCGCATGTGATGCTATGATCAGAAGTTTTACTCTGAGCTCTTAAATAACTATGTGCCCCAGCTTAGGAAAGCTGTTATTTCAGAGATCTCCACCAGGGGATGGTTTGTAGGTTTGCTTTGTTAAATATTCTTTCCTCCTTCATTCCATCTATTCATCCGTGTATTCTGTTTATTTTGAGGTGATTACAAGCACATTGTTTATAATTAAAATAATACTATATCAGGGGTGCTTGGGTGGCTCAGCTAGTTAGGTGTCCAATCTTGATTTCAGCTCAGGTTATGACCTCAGGGTCCTGGGATCAAGCCCTGCATCGGACTCCATGCTCAGCAAGGGTCTGCTTGATATTCTTCCTCTCCCTCTGCTTCTCTCCCGCTCATGCTTTCTCTTTCTCTCTCTAAAATAAATATATAAATCTTTAAGAAAAAAAAAATCATAGTATAACGGCCATCCCCTGTTCTTATGCTGCCCTTACTCCTTTGCCCAGAGGTAGCCCTTTCAACTCTTTTCCTTACATTCACTTATATTTGCCTATTTCTAAACAGCACACCATATGCTGTAAATGCCATTTATTGATCTCTTTTAAAATTTTAGACTTCTATATTGATTTCCTGCTGAAGATTGGGCCCTCACACATAACCTTTACCCTAGGTAAGCGCCTCCTCACCCTGTCTCTATTTTGTATCTGTAGTCCTGTTACAGTGTGTGGATACATTAATATTTAATGTTTGCTTTATTATAAAGACTGTGTTTTGATTGTGGCTGAGCTTTGTGATACTTACTTTGAAATGTCTCCGGCCATTCTGCTTTCCAGTTGGTTGGTTGTATGTGAACTGCTTTCTTTCTCTGGAAAATGTTTGACTCTTTATCCCCAGAATGCTGAAATTTCCAGTTGGGACATAGGTCTTAGGATCTCTTGATGTCAGTGGTCCTTTCAATTTGGGAAATTTTCTTGTACTACTCTCAGATAATTTCCTTTCCACTCTTTTCTCTCTTTCCTGCAAGAATGTTAGTTGGATATTTGAACTCACTGGTTTGATTATCTCATTTTCTTTTGTTTTTTTTCTGAACAATTTTTTTGTCTCTGTGTTTTTGTTCTACTTTCTGGGGGATTTTCTTAGTATTGTTGACATTTTATTTTCTGCTAGCATGTTTTAGTTTTTACTGGTCACTGAATATTTGAATATTTTATTTTTTTAAATAAGATCCTGTTCTTGTTTCATGGAAATAAGGATGGTTTGTCTGGCCCCATTAGCTGGGGGAAAGATCTGGGGTTCTAATTGCCCCCTCTTTTTTTGGCTTAAAACAAATAGCATTTTTTGACCTTACAGTTCTGTAGGTTAGAAGTCTGATGGTTCTCGAGATGCCTGGGTGACTCAGCATGTGACTGTCTGTTTTCCACTCAGGGTGCGACCCCGAGGTCCTGGGATTGAGTCCCACATCAGGCTCCCTGCAGGGATCCTGCTTCTCCCTCTGCCTGTGTCTCTGCCTCTCTCTGTGTCTCTCAGGAGTAAGCAAATAAAATCTTTAAAAAAAAAAAAAAAGTCTGATGGTTCTCACTGGGCCATAGTCAAGGTGTGGTGTCTACACAGTTGCATGCCTTTCTGGTGGCTCTAGAGGAAAATCTGTTCCCTATCTTTTTCTAGCTTCTTGAGGCTGCATTTGTTGGCTGTTGGCCTCCTTCCAGGTAGGGGCCTCTTTAAGTGAGCAGGTCAAGTACATCTCCTGTTACATTCCTCTGTCCTCTTCTCTCTTCTTCTTTCACTTTTTTTGGACCCTTGTGACTACATTGGACCTACCTAGATAATCCAGGATAATCTCCCACTTTTTTTTTATTGTGGTAAAAAAAAAACATAAAAAATATAAGATTTAGGGGCACCTGAGTGGCCCAGCAGTTGAGCATCTTCCTTTGGTTCAGGTCATGACCCCGGGGTCCTGGGATCGAGTCCCACATCGGGCCCCCCACAGGGAGCCTGCTTCTCCCTCTGCCTTTGTGTGTCTCTGCCTCTCTGTGTCTCTCACGAATAAATAAAATCTTAAAATATGCAATTTACCATATGAACCATTTTTAAGTGTATATTACAGTAGTGTTGACTATATCAACATTGTTATGCAAAGACCTCTAGAACTTTTGCATCTTGGAGAATTGAATCTCTGTACCCATTGATCCAGCTCTCCCTTCCTCCCTGCCCTAGCCTTTGGAACCACTCTTCTACTCCCGATTTCTAAGAGTCTGACTGCTTCCGGTACCTTATGTATGAGGATTCTTACAGTATTTGTCTTTGGGTGCCAGGCTTCTCTTACTCAGCATAATGTCCTCAAAGTTCATCCTTGTAGTAGCATATGACAGGATTTCCTCATTTCTTAAAGACTAAATAATCCATTTTATGTCTGAACCAGTTTTTCTTTATCCATTCGCTCGCTGTTGGACATTTAGGTTCTTTCCACTTCTTGGCTATTGTGAATAGTGCTGCAGTGAACATCAATGTGCAAATACCTCTTTTAAAAGTTTATTTTTTATTTTAAAGTTTTTCCATATTTTGTTCAACTATAATTAACATACAGCGTTAATATTAGTTTACTGTGTACCGTCTACTGACTCAGCATTCTATACATCACTTGGTGCTCATCATGACAGGTGCACTCCTTCATCCGCATCACCTATGTCCCCCATCCCCAACTCACCTCTCCTCTGGTGACCATGTAGTGTGTTCTCTGTAGTTAACATTTCGTTTGTTTGTTCACTTATTTCTTAAATTCTGCATATGAGTGAAATCATACAGTATTTTTCTTTCTCTGGCTGACTTATCTCATCAGCATAATCTTCTCTAGCTCCATCCCTGTCATTGCAAATGGCAAGATTGCATGCTTTTTGATGGTTGAGTGATACTCTGTTGTGTATATGTACACCACATCGTCTTTATCCATTCATCAGTCCATGGACACTTGGGCTGCTTCCATGATTTGGCTATCATGAAAAATGCTGCTATAAACACAGGGGTGCATGAATCTTTTTGAGTTAGTGTTTTCATATTCCTTGGGTAAATACCCAGTGATGCAATTACTGGATTGTAGGGTAGTTCTACTTTTCACTTTTTGAAGATATTCCATCCTTTTTCCAAAGTGGCTGCACCAGTTTGTATTCCCACCAGTAGTGTAAGAGGGTTCCCCTTTCTCCGCATCCTTGCCCACACCTGTTTCCTCCCCATCCTTCCCTCCTTACCTCCTTCCTTCCCACTCTGACACGTGTGAGATGATATGTCATGTGGTATTGATTTTCATTTCCCTGATGATCAGTGATGCTGAGGACCGTTTTGTATCCTCATTGACCAGCTCTATATCTTCTTTGGAGAAATATCTCTTCAAGTCCTTTGCCAGTTTTTTAAATTGGGTTCTTTGTCTTTTGGGTTGAGTTGTAAGAATTCCTTATATATTGTTTATTAATCCCATTATTGTGTATGTAGTTTGCAAATATTTTCTCCCACTTCATAGGGTGCCTTGTTACTGTTTCATTTGCTGTGCAGAAGTTTTTCTGTTTCACATAGTCCCATTTATCTATTTTTGCTTTTGTTGCCTGAACTTTTGGTGTCCTATATGAGAAATCGTTGCCAAATCCAGTGTCATGAAGCTTTCCTTCCGTGTTTTCTTCCAGCAGTTATACATTGTCAGGTCTGACGTGTAGGTCTTGAATCTGTTTTGAGTTAATTTTTGTGCATGGTGTCAGGGAAGGGTCTAACTGCTTTTATGTAGACTTTTAACCAGTCTACCTCCTCCCAGCCCCTTTCCCTGTCCTTTGGAGAAACCACAGCCCTGTTTGTTGAGCCTTTCAGGAGCAGTCAGCTGGCTCTTGTTTGCTTCCCGGGTAGTAAGGTTCCAGCTGGCTCTGCTGGGCTCGGCAATCCTCTCTGCTCTTGGCTTCCAAAATGCCACCGATGTCTGTTGTCTGCTCTCATCTACTTTTCTGTTTTCTTTGTCCTCAGGGATTTTTGTCTTTTCCTCCCTTCTACTATAGTCTTAATGAGGATTTCGAGGGAAACAGAGATAAACCACCTCGTTACCCCAAAATCCGGATTGCTTTTTAAAATGATGTGAAATATCATTTAGTTTTTATCATGATATTAAATATGATTGAAAAAAGCAATCCGGATTTTGGGCTTTTAAAAAACATTAGCTCATAAACGCCATTGTTAGGTTGTACCTCTATTCTTTTGCTTCCTTTTTTTTTTTTTTTGTTAAAACATCCAAGGCTAGCACTGATTGAAGTTCCTTTCCCAAACATTATTTTATAATTCAAAATAAACAGATTTTGTTCATAATATGAGATCTTGAATATGAGATGATAGCTGTTTCCTGAGGTATATTTTCTCGTAGGGGGAAAAGTCCTGATTTATCTTTAGGTGTATACACTGTGTTCGTATCATCAGGAGATGATGTTCATTTGTGTAAATACATTTTACTCTGAAGTTTTAATCGAGCACTCACTCTTAAGCCAATGTAATAGCTAATTTTTGTTAGTATTTTTTGTGACAGTAGCTTTCTTTGCGACTGTACACATCTTCTTCAACTTACTGTGGGTTTCTATCATGATAAACCCATCTAAGTTGAAAGTATTGTAAGTTGAAAATGCATTTAATATGCCTAACATACTGAACATCATAGATCAACCCAGCCTCCTTTCATCCTGCTCAGAACACTTACATCAGCTCATAGTTGGGCAAAATCAACTAACACGTCTATTTTATAATGAAGTGTTGAATCAGTCATGTGATTTACTCAGTACTGTACTGAAAATGAGAAACAGAATGGTTGTGTGGGTACAGAGTGGCTCTAAGTCAGCCTCATGTCTCGTGGCTGGCTGCCTGGGAGCTGAGAGCATCCTGGGAGAGTTTTCTACCGCATGTTGGTAACCCAGGCATAGATCAGAATTCACATAGGGTCTCCACTGAATGTGTATTGCTTTTGCAACACCAAAAGTCAAGGAATCGTAACTTAAACCGTTGTAACCCAGAGAACACCTGCGTTTGACTATTTACAGGTGTGGCTCTTTCTCAGAGACAGGATAGAGCGACAGTAATTGGGAGACTGCCTCAGGCTGTATGACTAGGTCCTGAGAGCTGTTAAAGGAGTGATGTCTTTTGTTCCAAGATTTGTTTCCTCACATAGTTAATTCTGTTGGTAGGCTCAAGATGTCAGCCACCCTGTTTGGTACATGGCCTGAGGATTTTTATCCTGGGGTCCAAGGATGGGCTTCAAAGACTTGATGGTCTTTCTGAAATTTGAGTGGTATTAGAATAGCCTTTGCTTTCATCAGCCAGTCAGTGATGTAGGGCTTATGTGAGCCCAAAGAGTTGAGAACCTAGTTCTCATAGATGGTTCTAGAGAGAGGAAAATAGAATGCTATTGATTAAACATGATTACAATAAGATGCCCTGTCGCCAGCTGCCATTAGATTGCACATTCTTTGGTGTGGAAATACAAACGGCTGTACAAATGAGGGACTGCATGAAGAACCCTCTTTGTTCTTTGTCAGATGCAAAACATCTCTAGCTTCCTGGTTATACAGAAGCCCATTTCCACATATGTCACCAGATGAGATATCGTTCATGAGGGTAATGGTTTGGCCTCCGAGGAATGAGCACCTTTTCATTAACTTGTAAAGAGGGTAACAGTACTTACCTTTGTTTTCATGCTGAAGTTGATGCAGTTCATTTGTCAGAATCAGTTATTTGTTGAGAAAGAATGGAGATAATTTATAAAAGGAGAAATGCCTCTGTGACAGAGAATTTACAGACTTTAGTTTTCTGTTAAAAGATGGGGTTTAGCATTATGTATATTTATGGCACAAAAGAGTGAGAGAGAGAGAGAAAGAGAAAGAGAAAGCTTTCAAAATGGAGAAAGGAAGGAGGAGAATGGGAGGTTGGGGAAGGTCAGTTGTGAATTTTTTGTTTCCCATCCAATACTTTAATGTTTTTGCTCACAGTGACATGGACTGGATTTAGAAGGAGTGTCTCAGCTTTAGGGCTTTATGGTTCCATTTTCACAGTGGCCAAGCTTCAGTTGTTCATCCATTGCAGGATCATCATTGAGATTTTGGAGGATTGAACAAAAGCATCTGGTCGGGAACGTCGTTATGAAGGAAGAGACAAGACCCTGCCTGAGGAGGCACATATGAGAATAACAGAAAGGAGCCTGTGGATAAATACAGAAGAGCAGCTGAGGAGGTAGGTAGCAGCCAGAGCTGCGGCTGGACCTGGCATGGCTCCTTCTGCTGTCCTCGGGCCCATCTCTGGGATGGAGGTGGTTCTTAGGGCAGCACAGTCACTCAGCTTCTGGCCCCAGAAGCAACTTGACCAAGCAGAGGGATGCTGCTCTTAACTCCTCCTAGAGCAGCCCTGATGCAGCCCCGCGGACCCCTTCCTGATGCCCCAAGGACAAGAAAGACCATAACGGGCACCTTGAAGCTCTGGGCAGGTGAAAGGGATAACACATTTGCAGCCAGATACCTCCCTGCCTCTGATTCTGGAACAGGGAAGCCAGTAGCAAAGCTCAGTGAGCATGTGGCCTCTGAATCAGCTGTCCCTTCTTGGTTTCACTCTTACCCTGACGGATGCCCTGTTGGCCCTGAACTGTGACCTGCCCCGACGGCCCCTCCCCCTACAGGTACAGTGGGTAGTGGTTACTTTATTTCCTCCCCGATAGCCTGCAGTTCTTATCTCCTCAATAATGTTTGTTGTCAAGGTCAGGGTCTTTGGTCATTTCATATCCTGTGACCTCCAGTGGATGTCTTTTGATATGCTGGCTCCTTATGGAACAGGCCACATCATGTATGTGTCACCTTGATCCTTTAGGTTTTTTTGTTTTCCTTTTAATCTACAGACTTAGAACACTGTGGATGGGTCTGGGGCCAAGTATTTTATGTCTGTGGTCATCACATTATCATGGGAACGTCAAGCCCCCTTTCCTAGAGGAGGTACTAAGGTTCCAAGTGGTTACATGGCTGGCCTGCTGTTTCCCACAGTGCACCTGGCTGACACAGTGGGTGTACAGCAGGTCTTTCTCTCAGTCTCTGCCATGGAGACCGTGTCCCGTGCTGTCTCCCCTTTTTGAAGCAAAATTTGAAAAATACCCTAATGCTTGTGGAATTTAAATCTTCCACTCTGCTTTCTCCACCATTTTTCCTACTTGTTCCAATTTCATGGATTCTTGTTTGGTTTATGACTACACTTACAACATTTAATAAGCATCTTTTTTTTTAAAGATTTATTTATTTATTTATTCATGATAGACACACACACAGAGAGAGAGAGGCAGAGACACAGGAGGAGGGAGAAGCAGGCTCCATGCCAGGAGCCCAACGTGGGACTCGATCCCGGGACTCCAGGATTGCGCCCTGGGCCAAATGCAGGTGCTAAACCGCTGAGCCACCCAGGGATTCCCTTTAATAAGCATCTTAAAGTTTAATATTTCTAGCAGTTATTGTTTCATAATTTTACTGGCATCTGAGACATGATGAAGAGTGCGCCTTGTCTGGTGTAGGCTCTCATATCTCCATTGATACGTTCTGAGCTGATGAGGCCAGAAGAGGCAGTAGGAGTGGGCTTGCATGTTTCTGACGCAGCAGCATTACCCAGATCCTTCCCGAACAGGGTCCATAAGGATGACGTAGCACAGACCTGCTGTTTTGCCAAGCGATCTTCTCATGGAGTTCACAGAGTTGTTTCAGAGCCCATAGCCTTTGAAACGTAGACCATCTGTTCAAGTTCATAGTGTTGGCTGGGTGGTCACGTCAGTGTGTGCAG
The DNA here is from genome assembly GCF_003254725.2 of Canis lupus dingo. Taxonomy (NCBI): domain Eukaryota; kingdom Metazoa; phylum Chordata; class Mammalia; order Carnivora; family Canidae; genus Canis; species Canis lupus. The sequence goes on along the minus strand of NC_064268.1, from coordinate 36,632,079 downwards.
CTGGGAAGTTGCCCTGCAGGATGTGAGTTTTAAGTTTGAGGCAGTTTGAGAATAAGTGAAATCCACTTTTTTTTTTCAGTAGTGGGCTACATGATTTGAGAGTCTGTGTATTTAGGCTTCTAAAATATTTTTATTTAGTTGGTAGATGCTGTATGTACCTGTAAATATTTTAAATCTTCACTAAAGCCTGGGAGGTAGGTGTGTCTACCTTCTCTGAAGCATGAGTCAGCTGAGGCAGTGACATTATGAAGCCTGCCCGCCTCAAGCAGTCAGAGACTGGTAGAGCCAGTGCTTGAACCCAGCTTGGCTTGATTTTATTCACTGTGCTTTGGACAATTAACGCTGCCTCACTGATTGCTCACAGCCATGACACTTCGACGGCAGACACGTCCAAGAGTTTTTTTTGTGCTTTGCATTAATATAAAGGCAGCCTTACCACCAACAGTTAAATGAGCCTTGTCTTCACAGAAGTGAAGGCTTCTAGACGGGCCTGGTGCTGTCACTGGTGAGGCTGTGCTGCGTGGCTGATGGTGGACTGAGCCACCTTTGAGGGGCTAGGAGGAGCATCTGCTCCGGCCACATGTCCTTCCCTGTGTGCCTGCTGTGCTGCTGGGGCAGCAAGGTTGGCTCACCTGAGCTGTGGCATGAGCTGCTTTCTGCTCCTTTCGAAGGAATACTGTCTAGAGTTTGGCCACACATGCACACAGGTTGGGGCAGCCCTGGCCTTTCTACAGGAATCCCAAAATTTACAAGATATACAAACCTCAAAATTTCAGATATATTGAATCAGTGTCACTGTAAAATTTCTTTTTGTTTTTAAATGTATCTTTTCCCTGACATTACACCAAAGACGTGGTAAGCACTGATGATTTCAAACAACAAAATGCCCACTACCACTCAGGTAGCCCCTGATAACATTTTGGTGTGGATGCTTCCAGTTTTTATTCTTATGAGTGAGTATATCTCTGAAAAAGTACAGAGTTGGAATGATAGTGTTCTGGATCCACTTTTACTTGCTATAACTTACATGTTTCCCCCATCTTTTAAATTTTTCTTTTATGACATGCTGAAAAGTGACTATAAGATGTTCTCTGTGGGCAACTGCGTAAATGGTTCCATCTGGTTATCTGAAAGACCTGATCCTTACCTGTTCAGCTAGTACTCCAAAGTAGGCCATGGCGCTAGGACAGAAGTATTAAAATAAACATAATTGCCAATGGTGTTCATACGTCCTGTAAAATGACTAATGATGGTCAAGACTCAGTAATGAGAAAACCCAGGTAATTTCTGTCACATTATGCAGTGACAGTGACTTGTAAATTCCCCGGGACCAACGCCATGCGTGAAGGGAGCATGGGAAATTCTCTCTTGACCAGGACACTTTGAAACCTGCTTTTCCTTTTATTGAGGTGACTCACCTTTGGGCTTTTTTGGTTTTTCTGAGAGAAAGGGAGAGTGAACAAGCACAAGTGCATGAGTAGGGGGAGGGGTATGGGGAGAGAATCTCAAGCAGGCTCCATACTCGGTGCGGAGCCCGCTGTGGGGCTCCATCTCACGATCCTGAGATCATGACCTGAGCTGAGATCGAGAGTCAGGTGCTTAACCGACTGAACCACCCCAGCGCTGTGGAGGTGACATAACCTTTGACAACCAATTTCTCCAAACTAAAGTGAAACTTCTCAAACTCTGATCTGCAGGTTTTCACCCTGGTAGTTGCTTAAGGTATATGATAATTCATGTGCTATCTCATTGATCATTTCCCCTCCTCCCGCTTTCTTTGGCTCTTTCATGTGGGTTAAGCCCTAGGTCAGACAGGAGGCCGTAGGTCCCCTAAACGATGCTGCTTTTGCAGGTTGCTTGGGGGGGGGGGGCGGGGAACATTCCTGGTGCAGCCCCAGCATGGCTATGAATCCAAGAGCTCTGTGCACCTAGCCATTGGAGTTCCCCGACTGAGGGGCTTACAAGTGCCGTGGGTAAACATTTAGTAGAAGTGCTCCAACAGGCTGGCATGGGGTGGGGACTGTATTGTTCCTTCTTCTCTTAGAGGCATTGTTACTAAGTTAAATTATCACTGTCACCACCATCATTGCCATCGCCATCCCCACCAGGTCACTGCTCTCTAGACCTGGTTCCTTGTTGCCTTTGGGATTCCAGTGTGCCTGGGGCTAGGTCAGGGCCAAGGGAGGAGGACAATGTCTGTGACCTGCTTATTGTCCCATCAGCCAGCAGCTCTGCTTTTCTATGTTTTATGTATTGAATGTCCACAAAGTTTTGTTTTGAGAAAGGACTCTGCTGTTTAGGGAGGTAAAGACAGAGTCTCTGTGGCATGGAGACCTTACGGGAGGTTGACAAGAGAAGGAAGACACATGGTCACACAGGGTTGCTTTACGTTTCCCTCATGCCCATATTTTTCCTGCAGGGACATGACACTGTGCTTCTTGGGCTTGGTACTTAACATAATCCCTCCAGTTGGGATTCCCATAGACTAACATGCTTTTAAGATCGTGGTTTCCATAGATGTGCCTCAAAAGTTGTAAGGTTAAGAGAGATGGTGGGATAACCTTACAAGCATGGGCGGTGGAACATAACTTTAGTGAATGGGGTCAGCAAAGGGTGGTAGTTATAACTTGTCAGGGAGGGGCCCCAGGAGACTGGTTTCTGTGTTGGGGTTGATGTGAATACTGGGAAGATGTTCTTGATGTCAGAGTGATGTGGTGCAGGAAATTGAGCCTGACAGTTTGTGAAATCTTCATTACCTATTTCTACATTCTTTTAAAACATTTTTGGTAGGCAGTCTTAAATTGAAGGTTGATATTGATGAGTTGCAGAACTGACCACTTCTGAATCAGGAACATTAGGTGTATTTGTACCACAGCTCAGTCGACTATGTAAACAATTTCCCTAAAGACATTTGTGACCAGGGGAGAATAAGGAACTGACTACAGAATTTACAATGTCTAATTCACAGCTGGAGCTCAGAATCCTTAGTCAATAGTTAAAAATATTAACTGCTTATTGACAGGTTAGTTGATGCAGGAGTGTCCACATGGGAAGAGCTTAGCATGAATGTATATTCGATTATTCAAAGAATGAGATTAGTCTTGTGAAAATGAGAGAAAATTCTTGTTTATCTCTAACAGGAAAGGAGTAAATTTGCCCAATTTGCAAATGTAACAGGACATATTGAGGTCAAATAGGGTCTGAGCTGTCTACCTTTTGGCTAACACCAGCTCTTGGCCTACTTCCTGCCATAGTATAGGGCTCTACTTTCTGTGTACTGTACAAGCCACTCCATGTGAATTAATGGTATTCCTGGAATTGTGCCACTGCAGTCCTGAGTGTATCCTTCCATACATCCACTCACCCATCCATGTGCCCACCTATGCATCCATCAACCCACCCACCTGCCCATCCATCCATCCACCCATCCAGTAGCTATTGATTATCTCTGCTTTATGCTGCACACGATCTAGTTATGAGTCAAGTGGCGAGCAATGCAAACAAGATCTCTTTCCTCATTGATTGTTTAGTCCGGTGGGAGTGGGTCAGGGTGGTTTAGGGAGACAAGTGATACAAAGGTAGATAAACAAGACTGTGGATAAGTGTTGTGAGGAAACTAAAAGAGGGTGACAGAGTTTTGGCGTAGGAAAGACTACTTTGGATTGAATCCAAAATGTACAGCTGTGTATGGTTGGCTGTTTACCTCTTGTACTACCTGTACTTTTACATTTACTGTCTTCAGTAATCCTGAGAAGAGATGAGACTCCTTTGTGTGTTCTGTAGGAACTAAGGAATGAAATGTTTCTCAAGGTACTAGCATTCATTGGGGGAAACTGAGGTAACTTGCTTGTTAAAGTAGTTTGTGGAAGTAGAATTTAAAATAATTCGTTGCTGACCCATAACACATAAAGGGAAATTTCAGATCCATCCCAGAAAAAAGTGTGATCTGTTTGTAAGGGTAGAAGATGGAGAAATTGGACTGATTCTATTTAAGTGTCACAAACTGTCACGGACTCTCACTGCTGGGTTTCCTTTACCATGTCCCCTTTGCCTGCCTTATTTTGTCTCTTTCCACTAGTTGATCACTGCCCTGGGAAGGTCCGTGTTACCGTAGGCTGGTCTCTAGTGGCCTTCCCCCTGGCTGGCTCTGGTCCAGCTGAGCGGTTAGTTTTTCCCATGTTACTCCGGGTTCTGTTTCTTCATCAGAGCCTTGAGGGATGACTGGCCCCTCATTTTGTGATATAAGCTGGACTCTCTAGCTTGGCATTTGAGGCCCTCTCTGTCTCCCACCTCGTTCCTGCTGGCCTCCAACGCAGACCTCCGGTTCCGCCCTGACCTTCCACCCCTGTCCTGTGCCTGCTTAGCTCTTGTGTGATGCTCCAAATCCAGCTCACATAGCTCGGCTCTCTTTCTGGCTGCTTTAAAGGTTCTACTTTGTCTTTGGTAGTCATGATTTGCGTATGTGTCCTTCCTTTCCTTTCTCCTGATTATGATTTTGGGGTTTTCTGAATCTGAAGATTGATGTTAGGAAAATTTTTCTGTTATTTATTAGAATAATGCCTGTTCCTCATTTCTTTATTATTTTCTTCAAAAGGAAACTCCACAAGACATATGTTATATTTTCTCACCTTCCACTGGGTGTCCCTTTTTTATTTTTGTTGTCTTTGTCCTTAGGTGTACAATTCTGGACTGTTTCTTTGCATTTGTCCTTTGGTTCACCAATTTCTTTTCAGTTTGTTCAGTTTGTTTTTAATCTGCTGTTTAGACTGTCCTTGATGAAATAGGATTTTATACTCTCAGATTTAATTAATTAATTAATTTTTATTATACTGCTTTATCTGCAGAGCCTACACAAAGGTACAATACTGAGTACATAGGTACTCAATAAATATGTTTTTTTACTTTTAAAATTTTAAACCATTATTTTTGCTCCCTTCTAAAGTCAGCATGGTAATATTTTTTAAATAAAATTTAAGCAACAAAAACAGGTCTTCCCTTCCTGCAGTGACACAACTACCCTCGCACTCCGAATGTGCTCACTTTAAGAAGAAATTGCCCGTATCCCGAGGGCATAGTTCTGTGGGGTCCCGTGTCATGCCAGGATCTGTTCAACTCAGAGCTGAGCAGGCCTGGTTTATCTCCTCCTGTGTCCATGTAAGAATTATAATGGAAGGTCAGGGGTACTGGGGTTCTGGTTTCTAATTGTAATGGAAGGTCAGGGGTACTGGGGTCCTTCTTCTAATGTCTCTTGATTGTCACCCAAACTGGTGTATTTAAAAAAGATGTATTTTCCTTAGTTGTTTTTTTTTTTTTTTTTTTTTTTTTTTTTGAGCGAGGGTAGCTGTGTCATTCTGTCAGAAGGAAAGACCTGTTTTGTTGCTTTGTTTTTAGTAGGCACTTCTAATAGATGAAGTAAGAAGACAATACTTATTGAAATGAGATTTAGTTTTGTTCCATTTAATTAGCTGTCTCATGTTTTATTCTATCATATAATTTTACCCTTCTAAGTAAATTTTTGATTCCCTCAATATGATATCTGCCATGGGTCCTCATGGTGATGTCCTGAGAGGCTCTGATGGAGGTCAGTCCTTTTATTCTGTGTTACTTTGTTTGATTCTGAATGAGTAGAATATTTTCTGTAAGTGAAAATAGCTGCAAGTGGTAGACTGTGCAGTGATGTAAACAAGGAATCACTCTTAAGAAGAAATCCTTGATGTCGTGGTTTACCTGCACAGTGCGCAGACCTGCGGAATCAGTTTTATGATTTGAAACTTCAGTTGGCTCTGTACTCTTTGAGTAAAACCCAAGCAGAGCTCTAGATAGTGAGAAGCTCTGCCATCTGATAGGATTGTGTAACGTGTCTGTGTGCCACTCATGAGCCTGAATGAATCACACACTCTGTTGTGAGCCTCAGCCTTTGCTCTTTGAGAATCCCATCCTGGATTAATTTTGCAGAAAAGGACCTGCCGTCTGAGTCATGCGTCAGCACCGCCACATTAGACCACAGTGTCCTGGAAACAGCATGACTTGAGCTAACAGTTAATTGTTCAAACATATATTATGGTATCAAGCAAATGTTAAATGAAATAGGGTCTCATTTGGTTTAAAGTTGATTTAAATTGGTAGAAAGCACAAGTTATACTGACCAGAGTAGGGATAAAAATTGCCTGGTACAGATAAATATTCTGAACTCTTGAAAATGAGGTCACCTGGGTGGCTCAGTTGGTGAAGCGTCTGCCTTCAGCTCAGGTCGTGATCTCAGGGTCCCAGGATGGAGTCCCATGTGGAGCTCCCTGCTCTGCAGGGAGTCTGCTTCTCCCTCTGTCCTGCTTTCTCTCTCTCTCTGAAATAAATAAATAAATAAATAAATAAACAAACAAACAAACAAACCAATCATGAAAATAAGTAGTGTACTTTACATATTTGCCGGGAAAAGAAGTGGGAGCATTCCATGGTAAACATGCCAGCTGGATTACGAGCATGATTTGTCAGCCATAGACTTTTACATAAGACCACATTATGATGAGTAGTATCAAAATTAGTATTCCAAGGGCTTAGAGGAATTAATATCCTGAGTTTTTTTTCTGATTTAGAATTTTAATTTTATAAAATGTTAGCATAATGGATCTTCACATTTAGTCTTGAAGAAGTGGCTGTTTTTAAGATATTGTAATGTTTACTTTGAGTTGGCATTGGTGCAAATGGTTTCTAATGAGGAAAATGGTTTGCAGCCCACATTATGAGTATCTTTAGGCTTTTAAATAATTTAATCCAAAGCATTCACTATTTATTGTTTTTTGCTAAAAATTTGATAGCATGGACTTTTCCCAGGGTTTTCCTGTCCTCAGTTGTATTTTTTCATGTAGTGAATGCATTTCTGAAAATTATATTAATGATATTTTTAATAAATTGAATTAATTTAGGTGCCAAGGAAAGTTCACTGATTTAAAGAGGACTTCTTAAGAAATCCTTCAGTATAATGAAGAAAAGCCTTTTTGATGTAGATCAGACTTTTGCTTTTTGTGCAGGGAGTTTTAATCTTGGGTCATTCCTTTGATGATTTATTTATAGCACACTCAAAGATGTGTTGGGTATTTTTGTTTTGACTGTATGTATTTATTTCCACCTATATTAATTTGAGAAAGAAACCGAAATAGAAGCAAAGATTATATAAGTAATAGCTCACTTACAGAATCTTTTTCTTCCAGCATAGTGGGTGGAAAAATGTTAATTATTAACAGAATCACTTACAAACCACCACATGGTCAGAAAAGCCACTACTAAGAAAAATATTTGGAGGCATGATTATTGTCCTGACATTCTCACATCCTATTGGTTTTCCCTTCTGTCAAAATGAGTGAATCAAAATAAAATAAAACCCACCGAGTGGTCTTTCTCAGTGATGGGGCCCAGCTGTTGGGGGGTGAGTAGCTCCGTGGTGAAGAACACGCAGTGGGCACCCGTCCACTTGCAATCCAGAGTCTCTTTGAAACCCAGTCCTCTTGGAATCCTTGTTTACCATGAAGACTCTGTAAAGTTCCTGGTTTCATCAGGTAGGATAGCCCGGAGCCGTCTCACACCTGCCACCCCACCCTGTGGGTTTATAATAGTTGCTTCTTCTGCACTCCTTTGCTACTCCGTGAGCAGTTCTGTGTCATCTCTAACATTGCTGTTTGCTTTATTTAAAAAATATTAACAGTTTCAGATCGCCTCTTCTCTGAAGGTAGTAATACCTGTGAGTGCCTTCTAGATCCTCAGGACTCTGCCACTAACGAAAACCCTGGGACCTTGCAGGGACTTTCAAAGCTTCCTTCATTCACCAAATTTTTGGTATCACTTTACATTCTAGGCCCTCTTTATGTACTTAGGTAGTGAACCACTTCAAACAGAAAACCAAAAAGCCCAAGCCTACACCTTGGAGCTTGCAGCCTACTGGGGGAAGGACTTTGAATAAACGAGATGAACAAGTAAAATGCCAAACTAGCTGAGAATTGGATGGGAGTGTCAGTGTGAGTGGGCACTTGTGTGCATGTGTGTGAGATGCAGCACGATGTCGGGAAGGCAGGGGAGGCCTTCGTGTGAGGGTGACCTCCCAGTAGGACATGAAGGAGGAGGGGATGAGCCTGCTCTCTCTGGGGCAGGGAGACCGAGGCCCAGATGTTCTCTTTATTTCAGATCCGGGAGCCAGGCCCCACCTTGCACAGGCACAGATCGCTGGTTCATAGCCAGGTTGTCACAGCCACACCCACTCTCTCCACCTCCTGGGTGCCTTCAAAGGGGACTTCCTGTTCATTGTCTGAAACTTCCCAGCTCCCAGCAAAAGGTGTTCTACATCATGAGCCCGAGGATCAGGCCATGTCTGTTCGCAAACAAGCGAACATCCTAGACAGGGAGGGAGGTGGATTAGTTTTATCTGCTCAGCTTGCAGAGCCCCAGATTTATGTCTTCCTTCCTCGGGTCTCTTAAGAAGGTTAAGAAAGAACTTTTAAGGGAACCGCCCTTTCTGCTTTTCCTTTCCTCTATTTAAAGATGTTTAAAAGTGACTTTACTTTAAAAATATTTCTGTTCTCATATTATTCGGGATGTTTCAAAAGAGCACGCTTGTAATTGTGTAGAAGCCCATAGAAGTTGTAGCTTCCAGGGAGAGAGTCCAGCATAGCCAGAGACCAGAGTCAGGCCACGTCTCCTCCATCCCCTCCAGGATGTCTCCTTTACTGTTGTGTATTTTGGAGCTGGGAAAAGGCAGTTGGCTTGGATCATTGGGTGCGGTGTCTTGTTGAAGTCTGAATAATGAAACACTGAATTGGGGGCGGATTAAAACAAGGCCCCGCCATGGGCCTGAGGAGGAGATGCCTGGTCCTGAGCTCCTCTTCCCCACGGCCCACCAGGAAGGACGGTGGGTGACCCCACTGCTGGTGCCCCGCATTGCCCAGCGGGATCTGGGGGTCCTCGTCATCATCTGAATCTGTATGTGCTATTTTTCCTTCTTGCTCAGGATAAAGAAACGTCTTTATTCTTTTCGAATAAAATCTTTGTCGACCAATGTGCTGTTAATGGTTTTGTGACTCTGATTTTAAATACTCTTAAGTAACTCTGACGCTTGCTCTTAGACGCCTGACCAAAGTAATTTGCTGTGGGCTTTTCTAGGCAGACCCACTGAATTTCAGTGGCAACAAGGATTTCATGTCGTGTAACCATTAACATTATAGTGTTGCCCCCACTCTGGGAACCTTCATGAGAATGGCTGAAAAGTCCATGTGTGTAGGCTGAGGGTTTGCAAAGTAGACTAGCAGACTGGTCATTTTCCTTTGCACTGGCCAGTCATTCTTTTTTGTTTAAGATGTTTGCGTATTTTGAGTGAAGCTTAAATGATCATTTACTTCCCTGGCCTTCACAGAGGTACAAGCCACCCCAGCTCTTGTCTTCTTTGTCTTGGAGAGGCTGCTTCTCCCACATTTATAGCTTCTGCTCCTACACAAGGCTGGTTTGTGTGTGGCTCTCCTGGCCTCTCTCTACTTCGTTGTCACTTTGGGCCTCAGTTTTGTTTCATTTCTTTTCTCTTTTCTTTTCTTTTGTTTTCTTTAAGATTTTATTTATTTATTTGACTGAGAGAGAGAGCGCAAGCCTGAGGAGTAGTAGGCAGAGGGAGAGGGAGAAGCAGGCTTCCCACTGAGCAGGGAGCCTGACATGGGACTTGACCCCAGGATCATGACCTGAGTGAGCCGAAGGCAGGCACTTCACCAGCTAAGCCAGCTAATCCCTGGCCCTCAGTCTCTGATGCCACCTGGACCCATGTCTCTGTTCATCCACTCAACTACCAGCCTTGAGTGCCAACTCCATAGGCACTATTCTAGCTACTGGGGTATAGCATGAAGCCAGAGAAGGTCCCAGCTCTCATTGTATTGGGAGAGGGAGGAGAGATATATATGCCAGGTAATGGGGAGTTTGGGAAGAAAAATAAAGCAGAGCAAGGGTGTGGAGTGATGGTGAAAATACCATCTTTGATCTGCTGGTGTGTGAGTGCTGACGGGGGGTAAGCCTCAGACCCAGGTTCTCTGAGGGAAGGCTGTCTCAGGCCAAAGAATCCACAGTTGCAGAGACCCTCATACAGAACACACTGTACGAGCACCAGCCACGGGGCCGGCATGGCTGGAGAGGAGTGGTTGAGGGGGTGGTGCAGGATGCGGCTTCAGGGAGGTCATCAGTGCCTCTGTGGGGTGTGATGAGGACTCTAGCTCTTGCAGTCAGGAAGGTGGGAAGGTACCTGGGGCCGTAAGCAGAGAAGTGGAGCCATCTGACGTATGCCTTAAATCTTCCTGTTGCTGTGTGAAGGGTGGGCTGTAGGGGAAATAGGAGGATGCACGGAGACCGGTTAGGAGGTTCTTGGCAGTCTAGGCCAGCCGGGTAAGCTTGGATAGGTCGGGGGGAGTAGTGAGGGCTGAGGAGGAAGTGGTCGGGTTCTGGATATATTCCCAAAGAGGGCTAAGCGAACTTGAGTGTGGTCAGGTGTGGATTTGGGAGGGAGAGGCATGCAGGGTTTCTCCAAAGATTTTGTCCTGAGCTACTGATGAGTTGTTATTTCCTGAGGCATGGAAACATGCAGGAAGAAAATGTTGGGGCTGTGGGGAGTCAGGTCTTTATGAGTTCAAGTGCGTACCTTGGTACTTTTGTTGACGTGTAATGGGCTTATCGGTGCTTATAGATGAACAGATAAATACTTAAGAATTTCCTGTTTTCAGTCATAATAACTGTGTATGGATGTAACCCTCATAAACAAGAGACTTTTGAGCTCCTTAGCCATTTTTTAAAAGTGTCAAGGGGTCGTGAGAGCAAAACACTTGAGGACTGCTGACCTAGAGAGGGAATGACAACAGAGAAGACATTGGAGAATTGCTTGACCCTTTGGGCCCTTGCAGAGCTGAGGAAGAGCCCACAAAGGACAGTGAGAAGGATCTGCCAGAGGGAAGGCCCATGAGAGAGCATGTGGAATTCTGGGGACTAAGTAGAGCCAGCGTTTCGAACAGAAGCAAGAGGTCACTTGTGTCGTGGGCTGCTAATAGGTCAGATTAAATGAGAACTGAGAACTGCCCATTGGCCTTAGCAGTGTTGGAGCTCATTGATTTTCAAATGATAATTTCAGTGGAGGGGACGAGAGTAGGCCCAGGAGAAGGGAAGTGATGTGTATCACAATTAGATTCCTGAGAGTGGGAACTGACCTAGCTCATCACTTCACTTTGACACTGGCCTTCAGATTTGCATGGGGAGCCACCCCAGGCCGACCAGCTCTGAGGCTGGAACACAGGATGTGAGCACGTAGTACCAGACAGCGGTGCCTCATCCCTTTTGCTGTGCGTGGGATAATTCTCTTTAAGAAGGTATATATGGGCCGCGCCAGTTTGCATTCCCACCAGCAGCGTAAGAGGGTCCTCTTTCTCCGTATTCGTGGAGTTTACATAAAAACTTTTTTAAAAAGGTACATGGGTTCTTTTTCCTGGAGCTAAGAAACATGATTATATGGGATTAGTTAATAAATAAGTTTTTCTTTTTTAAAGTTAGTTCAAAAGGAAAATTTTTTATATTTACTCCTTGTATATTATTGGTCAATATTAAATGTTACAGTTTTAGAGGGAAAAGAGGAGATACAGTTTCCTCAAGTGAGGTCTTAACCAATTTATGCTCAAGAATATTTATTTGCACTTTAAGGTAATTATTTATATTTATCACGTCCATCAGACTGAGAACTTTTCATCAGTAGAGTAGGAGTTTTCCCATTTTATTTCCTTATAGACTATCATTCTACATGGACTACAATAGGAATTTAATAAATATTTTAGAGGGAGTAAGATACTAGAACATTCAGGTATTATGTTTTATAGTTTATTTTTTGAGTAATTTCTCCATGATGTTAAAAGTGACCTTTAAGTGGGGTTAGTAAAATCAGGTAAAACCTAAAGGACAGATTGCTTTTAATTCTAGGTTGAAACAAACGTTCAGAGGCTGTTTTGACAGGAAGCAGATAACAATACTTTTTCCTTTGCTTTGGTTGGGTGTATATTTCAAAAATGGAATAACTGGACAGACTCCACACACTGTTTTTGAGGCCTTACACGTCCTCAAAGTAAGAAGAGAAGTAAGTTTGACCTGTGAGAGACTGTATCTTCTTTAGAACTAATTCAAAGAAAATTTCTTGTAGACTATTTTAAAATTTGGATATAATTTATATGCCATACAATGTATTAAGTTTCAAATGAACGGTTCAGTGTACCAACATCTCTCTCAAGATGTAGGACATTTCCATCACCTGGAAAATTCTCTTGTGCCACTTCCGGTCATTTGTCCCACCACAGAAGTCAATGGTAATGTGATGTCGATCAACAGAGCTTAGTTTTGTCTCTTCCAGTACTTCATACACATGGAGTTACACATACAATACGCATGTATGTAGCTTTTGCTCTTCAATTACAGGTGTTTTTCGAGATTCATATTTGTTGTTTACATATCAGTAGATTGTTTCTTAATGTTGATAAGTTGTATTCTGTTGTGCAAATTTACCTATTCTTTTTGGGTGGGTTACAATTTTTTACTTTTATGCATATAACTGCTGTGAACATTAATGTACAAGTCTCTTGGTGGACTTATGTTTTCATTTCTTTTGCATATACTTAAAAGTACATCACTGGATAAGTATATATTTAATTTAAAAAAAAAATTGTCAGACATTTTCCTAAAAGGCTTCTATAGTTAAACATGCCCATCAGCAATGTATTTTTTTTAATTTATTTTTTATTGGTGTTCAATTTACTAACATACAGAATAACCCCCAGTGCCCGTCACCCATTCACTCCCACCCCCCGTCCTCCTCCCCTTCTACCACCCCTAGTTCGTTTCCCAGAGTTAGCAGTCTTTATGTTCTGTCTCCCTTTCTGATATTTCCCACATATTTCTTCCCCCTTCCCTTATATTCCCTTTCACTATTATTTATATTCCCCAAATGAATGAGAACATATAATGTTTGTCCTTCTCCGACTGGCTTACTTCACTCAGCATAATACCCTCCAGTTCCATCCACGTTGAAGCAAATGGTGGGTATTTGTCATTTCTAATAGCTGAGTAATATTCCATTGTACACATAAACCACATCTTCTTTATCCATTCATCTTTCGATGGACACCGAGGCTCCTTCCACAGTTTGGCTATCGTGGCCATTGCTGCTATAAACATCGGGGTGCAGGTGTCCCGGCGTTTCATTGCATTTGTATCTTTGGGGTAAATCCCCCAACAGTGCAATTGCTGGGTCGTAGGGCAGGTATATTTTTAACTCTTTGAGGAACCTCCACACAGTTTTCCAGAGTGGCTGCACCAGTTCACATTCCCACCAACAGTGTATGAGGGTTCCCTTTTCTCCGCATCCTCTCCAACATTTGTTGTTTCCTGCCTTGTTAATTTTCCCCATTCTCACTGGTGTGAGGTGGTATCTCATTGTGGTTTTGATTTGTATTTCCCTGATGGCAAGTGATGCAGAGCATTTTCTCATGTGCATGTTGGCCGTGTCTGTGTCTTCCTCTGTGAGATTTCTGTTCATGTCTTTTGCCCATTTCATGATTGGATTGTTTGTTTCGTTGGTGTTGAGTTTAAGAAGTTCTTTATAGATCTTGGAAACTAGCCCTTTATCTGATATGTCATTTGCAAATATCTTCTCCCATTCTGTAGGTTGTCTTTGAGTTTTGTTGACTGTATCCTTTGCTGTGCAGAAGCTTCTTATCTTGATGAAGTCCCAATAGTTCATTTTTGCTTTTGTTTCTTTTGCCTTCGTGGATGTATCTTGCAAGAAGTTACTATGGCCGAGTTCAAAAAGGGTGTTGCCTGTGTTCTTCTCTAGGATTTTGATGGAATCTTGTCTCACATTTAGATCTTTCATCCATTTTGAGTTTATCTTTGTGTATGGTGAAAGAGAGTGGTCTAGTTTCATTCTTCTGCATGTGGATGTCCAATTTTCCCAGCACCATTTATTGAAGAGACTGTCTTTCTTCCAGTGGATAGTCTTTCCTCCTTTATCGAATATTAGTTGCCCATAAAGTTCAGGGTCCACTTCTGGATTCTCTATTCTGTTCCACTGATCTATGTGTCTGTTTTTGTGCCAGTACCACACTGTCTTGATGACCACAGCTTTGTAGTACAACCTGAAATCTGGCATTGTGATGCCCCCAGATATGGTTTTCTTTTTTAAAATTCCCCTGGCTATTCGGGGTCTTTTCTGATTCCACACAATTCTTAAAATAATTTGTTCTAACTCTCTGAAGAAAGTCCATGGTATTTTGATAGGGATTGCATTAAACGTGTATATTGCCCTGGGTAACATTGACATTTTCACAATATTAATTCTGCCAATCCATGAGCATGGAATATTTTTCCATCTCTTTGTGTCTTCCTCAATTTCTTTCAGAAGTGTTCTATAGTTTTGAGGGTATAGATCCTTTACATCTTTGGTTAGGTTTATTCCTAGGTATCTTATGCTTTTGGGTTCAATTGTAAATGGGATTGACTCCTTAATTTCTCTTTCTTCAGTCTCATTGTTAGTGTATAGAAATGCCACTGACTTCTGGGCATTGATTTTGTATCCTGCCACGCTACCGAATTGCTGTATGAGTTCTAGCAATCTTGGGGTGGAGACTTTTGGGTTTTCTATGTAGAGTATCATGTCATCGGCGAAGAGGGAGAGTTTGACTTCTTCTTTGCCAATTTGAATGCCTTTAATGTCTTTTTGTTGTCTGATTGCTGAGGCTAGGACTTCCAGTACTATGTTGAACAGCAGTGGTGAGAGTGGACATCCCTGTCTTGTTCCTGATCTTAGGGGAAAGGCTCCCAGTGCTTCCCCATTGAGAATGATATTTCAGCAATGTATTTGATGCTCCAATATGTTCTGAGCCTTTGCCAACACTTACTGCTATTAGTCTTTTCAATATCAGCATTCTAGTGGGTATAACGTAGTACTGTGTGGTTTCCTATGATTTCTTGGAGCATAATGATGTTGAAATTTTGTCACGTACTTATTGACCATACCTGTGTCTTCTTTTTTTTTTTTTAATTTTTATTTATTTATGATAGAGAGAGAGAGAGAGAGGCAGAGACATAGGCAGAGGGAGAAGCAGGCACCATGCAGGGAGCCCAACGTGGGATTCGATCCCGGGTCTCCAGGATCGCGCCCTGGGCCAAAGGCAGGCGCCAAACCGCTGCGCCACCCAGGGATCCCCCCTGTGTCTTCTTTTATGGAGTGATCTAGTCAGGTCTTTTGCTTTTTTAAAAAACTGGGTTGTGTGACTTTAATTTTTAACTTTCTATGCTTTTTAGTTCTTGAATTATAGCTGTTCTTTATGTATTTTGGATATGTCCATTGTCAGGTATGTGTATTGTGAATATTTTCCAGTTGGTGGTTGTCCTTTTATTTTCTTAACTGTGTCTTTCAAAAAGCAGAAGTTTTAATTTTGATGAAGTCCAATTTATCAAGCTTTTTTTCTTTTATCCATAGTGCTTTGCCTAGTTTATGGTCTCCCATGTTTTCCTGGTTTATAATTTTAGCTTTTATGCTTAGTTCTATGTGAAGTGTAGAGGTAAGGATTCATTCTTCTTCCCATGTAGACATCAGTTTGTTCCTGCTCAATTTGTTGAAGAGACTTTCCTTATACCCATGAATTTTTTGGGTACCTTGGTCAAAAAAAATCAGTTGACCATAAGTGTGTACATCTGTTTTTGGCCCATGTTCTGCTTCACGATTTATTCATCTGTCCTTACACCTATACTATATTTTGTTGAGGATTTTTGCACATGTTTTTTGAGTGATACCATTCTGTCATTTTCTTTTATTGTCTTCATCTTGTTTTTGTATTGAGATCGTGTTGGAATATACTTTTCCACCTGTTTATCTGTGTCTTTGCATTTAAAATGCATCAGCCATAGGTAGTATATAGTTGGGGATTGGTCTTTTTGTGTGTTTTCTGACAATCTCTGCCTTTTAATTGGAATGTTTGGTCTATTTACTGTTATTATTGATGTGGTTAGTTTTAAATCTACCATTTTGTTATTCTTTGTCTCATCCTGTAGACATTCTTAAAAATCCTATATCCCCTTTTCTAATGTTTCTTTGTTTAATTAGATATGTTAAATTTCTCTCTTAGGTGTTCAGCTATACCTCTTGGCCTTCTTCATATAGTTTCTGTACAGATTACAATATTCATCTATAATAAGTCTTTTTTTGAATTAATATTTTACTACTTTGCATAAAAAATGTAATAAATCTACAATATGGTTTCATTTGTCCCTTCTGGTTTATTTTACTGTCCTCATATATTTTAATCCGTATATGTTACAAACTAATACACTTCCATAGGTTAATACAGTTCCTATTAAGTGTATATAAATAGTATGTGTATATCCACACAGTTAATACAGTATCTGTAACAAATATGTCCTAAGGGAATGAAGAGAAATGGTCTTTCATGTTTACATATGTGTTTACCTCTTCCAAGGCTCTTCATTCCTTTTTGTAGATTGAGTTTTACATCTGGTATCACTTCTGTTCTTCCTGGAGAGCTTCCTTTGGCACTTCTTGCAGTGTAGGGCTGCTGGCAACAGATTATCTCAGTTTTCATTTATATGAAGATTCTTTATTTTTCCTTTATTTTTGAAGGGTTTTTGTTGTGCATAGAATTCTAGGTTGACAGTTTTTTCCTTTATCCCCCTCATCCCCCTTTCAGTTCTTTAAAGATGTTTGCTCTCTTTTGGCCCCCTATTTCTCATGAGCTGCTTGCTGTATTCTTATTATTATTCTCTGTCGTTTCTTCTCTGGTTACGTCTGTACATTTTTGTTGCTGTATCTTTGGTTTTCATGTGGCTAACTGGATACCCTGCTCTGGCATATTGCTGTTTTTTGCTCAGTTTTGAAAGTTTCTGCCCCATTCTCTCTACTATCCTCTAAGACATAAATCAGACTACTTGATACTGCTCTCTGGTCTTGGAGGCTTGTTTTAAACCATTGTTTCTTTTTCTCTGTGCTTCTGCCTATATTCTTTATATTGACACGACTTGAAGTTCACTAGTTCTTTTTCATTATTGTGTCTGCTTGATACTGTCTTCATCCGATTGAATCTTGATCATTTCAGATATTGTAGTTTTTAGTTGTCGAATTTCCATTTGTTTTTTTTCCCTTCAGTTTCTTCTTACCTCTTTCTTTACCCCTTCTGTCATTCTTTAAATCCTTCACTATATTTAGCATTGTCACTTGAAAAATCTTGTCTTCTAGTTCCATGTTCTTGGGTTCTATGTAGGTCCATTTCTGTGGACTGCTTTGACTGTAGAGTTACTGCTCCCATTTGTCTCACTTACATATTAATTTTTGATCTTATGCCAGGCATTGCAGATGCTGCAATGCAAACATTCTGTTCTGTTCCCCTGAGAAAGGTTGAGTTTTGCTCAAACAGGCAGGTGAATTAGTGGCAAATCAGCTTGAATAGTACAGAGACTCATTCCTAGGCTTTGCTGTTTCAGTTTTGCCTGTATTTCCCAGGAAATGTCCACTTGTCTGGGGAAGTGGGCTTGTGCCTTTAGTCACAGTGCTTCTGTGGTTTCAAAGGAACGTCTGAGGCCTTTATCAGGCCCCTGGAGCACCAGACTCATTCTGACTCTTCTGACTCTCTTTAGCTGTTGGAACTGGTCAGGTTCCGGTTGTTTTCCTCAGGATCCTTAGACTTGTAGTTCTCAGTTTAGCCAGCAAATGTATTTATTTGCAAATTTAGGACTTCACCCTGGATGGCTTCCTCATTTTGGAGACTTTCTTCCTCAATTTTCAGCCACCGTGGCAGGCCTGTATTCTGACTAAAGGCTGTGTGGTTTGCGCTGAGTTCCATGTGCTGTGGCACAGGTTTCTTTCACTCTCCTGCCATAACATAAATTATCATCGAGTGTGATTCCCTTCCTCTCAGGGGTTCTAGAGTTTCATTTCTGCCTGGTTGTTTCCCCCTGCCTTCAAAGCTGATTTTTATTTTCATCCACCATTTATAATTGTTACTGGATGGAGGTCAACTCTGCCACTGGATAACCAATCTCTGAAGGAATTTGTTCTGTGTGGTTTATTTCAGTCATTTAAATAAACCACAACCTCTTTCCTTTGGAGCTTGAAAATGTCCTCAAGTCATGTATAATGGATGAAACTTGTTACTGGTCAGTAGAACAACGTTGTTTCAACACAAGATGGTGTTTATGAGATAGTAGTATTTATGGATAGTTATGGATAGAAATAGAAGATATTAAAACATACTCTAAGAAGGGGAATTTGGTAATCTCTCTGATTTACACAGAGGGTGATGTTAGAGAACCACGTTAGTTGCAATGAAACTAACTTGGTGCATGTTCTTGGAGATTCCAGTGTAAACATGGAATTAAGCTTCAGGTAAGTACGGGGATATCCCTAATGTCTGCCTGGCAATTTCTGACCTATACCAATAAGCTTTAAGAGAGGAGACTTAGCTTTTGAAGTTTCTTACCACCAGGAATTCCTTTTGGTCACTGAAATTGGCTAGGTGTGTTTTATGTAGTTAGCAGAGTCCAAGACCAGAGAGAAATTAGGCCAACTTGAAATATATCATGCTCCAGGAAAAGTAACAGTGCAGTTGGAAGCTGAAATTAATACCATCAGCATTGGTGCTGTTTTGCTTGTGTGCCAGTGCTCACCCAGGTGAGATGCATCCTCACTGCGATACTGGTGGGAGTGGGTGAACATTTAAGCAGGTCAGAAACTTTTTTTTTTTTTTAACTATGTCAGCAACACTATGTTAAATAACAACAGCATTGCCCTGTTTCACGTTTTCTCTCTCTGGTTCTTTGAAAAGGCTCTGAAGAACTGTCCAATCAGCAGATTTTTTTGTTTGAAATAACTTTATAAAAGATTCTTTACAAAAATATGTGGTCATTGTATAAAAAAAGAAAAGAAAGCCCTGTTGACCCTTGAACAATGTGGGGTTTAGGGACACTGATCCCACCACCCCCTTTTAACCATGGTTAAAAGAAATCCGTGTATAACTTTTGTCTTTCCAAAACATAACTACTGTTGACTGGAAGCCACCCTATAACAGAAACAGTCAATTAACACGTATTTTGTATGTTGTATATATTACATACCATATTACGATAAAGTGGTCCAGAATGGAAAATGTTCTTGAGAAAAATCGTAAGAGAAAATGCACTTACTGTACTGGATTGTTGTATTTACTGAAAAAACGATGTATAAGTAGACCTGCACAGTTCACAGGGTCAGCTGTTGTTCAAGGGCCAACTGTACCAATAGATAAAAAAGGAGAAAATAAAATTTTCCAGATCCCTCTGCCAGCTATAACTACACTGGGGAGGAGGGGGCATGCATCATTAGCTAGTTTTGTTTTAATTTACAAAATTTACAATTTAATTTAAATTTACAATTTTAATTTACAAAAATGGATCATAGTATACATATTTTATGATCTGCCTTTTTTCCTTCTTAGTTCCAGCAGTTTTGTATGTATGTCAGTGTTTGTGCTTTTATATAAGCTGTCTGTGTATATTTAAACAAGAAATTGTTCAGATAGTTGTTTAAAATCCATCCAGCTAAATAGCTTTGAATTTGCTAGGGCCTAGGTTAGGGAGCATTTTATCATGAACTGAAACCACATTTGTTCTTGTAACTGAGAAGCATGAGAGAAAATGTCTTCATAGCTTCTACTTTGGCCAAGTGAGAATGGGTTTCCCGCCCTTACTCTGTTGAAATGCAGGTGCCCACTGCTTCCTGGCACGTGGACACAGTACAATCTTCTCTCTGCCTTTATTCACACTGCACGCGGTACAGGCTGGAAAAGCTCCAGAGCTGCTCTGCAAAATCACGCTTGGTGATTTGGTGGTGACCAGCTATATCTCAGTGCAGGGTCACCTTGAAATGCCAGAGCCTTCTATGTAGTCGGGGTCTCATTGCCAGTCTTGTACGTAGGCGTTGAGCAAGGCATCTTTCTGGAGCTTGTAGTCAAGAAGGGCAGCAGACCTTGAGCTCAGAAGGAGTTACCAGTGTGCCAACGGTAATGAAGGAGTTTAGGGTCATAGGCGTGCGTGGTGTCTTACAGACCAGTTCTTTGAATGGTAGTGACTTGGGATGAACTGGCAGTGGACAGACGTATCCCTTCCATCTCTTCCTCCAGGGGTGAGGCTGGGCCCCACGGTCTAGGTGCTGTGGGAGTGGCCCCCAGAGTTCTTGCTGCCTGCTGGATGGGGCTGTTGCCCCAGATATTTTAGGTGGGCTGTAGCATCTTTCTCCTTGCTTTTATTAGTACCTCATGGGTTTCTTATGGAGGTCTGGTGACCATCCAGGCCAGGGGTAGCCGACGACAGCAGGAGGGCCAAGGCTGGCGCCAGGCCTGTTTTTACAATACAGTTCTGTGGGCTCATAGCCATGCCCTGTTGTTTGTGTATCACCCACGGTGCTTTTGCACTGTGACTGCACAGCTGAGTGGTTGCAGGAGATGCCATGTGCCCTGCAAAACCCGAATACCGACTCTTTGGGCCTTTCCAGAAAACATCTACTGACTGTCTAGGCATGATCCACAACCAAATGCCCCACATAATTTCTTTTTTTGGTTGGTATGTATTTCTTCCCCTATTCTCCACAGCCCATCTGTTGGGTCCTTTTCATGCGATTTTTTTCTTTCTTCTCTCTCTTCTGACCAGTTACTCCCTGGTGAGCTGGTGAACAAATGGGGCTGACGTCACATGGCCTCATAGTGCACTACATCACCACCACTGTCAGCCTTTGTTTTTGGCTCTTCTCCACTTAAATTTTTAAATATTTATTTGTTTGAGAGCAAGAGAGAGTGAGTGGAGATAGGAGCAGATGGAGAGGGAAGGGCACACTCTGCTGAGCTTGGAGCCCAACAGGGGGCTTGATCCCATGACCCTGAGACCGTGACCTGAGCCAGAATGAAGAATTGGATGCTCAACCAACTGAGCCACCCAGGGGTCCTCTCCACTTCAGTTTTGCTCACTGCTCATTCTCAGAAGCTTTTCTCATCCTTTCCATTGCTTCATAGAGGCCTACAGGGGAAAAAGCACAAATTTTGGCTCTAAGAAAATGGTTTATTTATTTGTTTACTTTAAGTAGGCTCTACCCCCAGTGTGGGGCTTGAACTCACAACCCCGAGATCAAGAGTCAGATGCTCTACCAACAGAACCAGCCAGGCGCCTCTTCTCCAAGAAAACTCCTTAAAGTTGAGCCCTGCCACTACAAAGTAATTGCCGTAGGCGTGTCCTGTACTCCTCTGAACCTCAGGCTCTTCTTCTGAAGATGGGGGTCATACCCTAGCTGCCTTACCTACCACATCAGGGGTGTGGCATGATGGGGGCATGTGAGTGCTGTCAAATCTGAGATGTGTTCTTTTTTTGTGAAGGTGGCAATGCTAGATGACTGACTTCCTTCACTCCCATAACTGTATTTGTGAAGTTAATTGTGTTTTTAAATGTATTGTGGAACGAAGGTGGTGTGTTTTTATTTGAAATTTTTGCTTAGAGGATGCCTGGGTGGCTCAGTGGAGGAGCATCTGCCTTCGACCCAGCGCGTGACCCCGGGGTCCCTGGATCAAGTCCCACATTGGGCTTCCTGCATGGAGCCTGCTTCTCCCTCTCCCTCTTTTCTCTTTGTGTCTCTCATAAATAAATTTTAAAAATCTTTTTTAAAAAATGTTGCTCAGATAACACCAAGGAAACTATCCTCATTAAATACAGTTTGAATAGGATGAAGCTCAAATGATCTGCATAAAAATATCCCCATAGCAAAACCAAAAATCAATATTACTGAATGAAAACCTTTTCAGTGCATTTTTAAAACCAGAAACACTGCGTTTTGAGAGTCCATGGAAGTTCAAGTGAGAAGTCAGGAAGTTAGAGGCCTTTTTATTTTTGGATGCCCAAGTTGGGGCTGTGATTTTTGTCCCTGTACCCTCTGTGGTAGGAATGTCATGCAGTGGGTCACCGTACAGGCCCTGCCAGCCGGGCTGACATACCTCTGACGCGCCTTGTGCAAAAGTGACGCAGCTACTGATGCCAAGGGAGATCCCACTCCCTACATTAGGTTGCTGCAGTGGCAGAGGCTTCCTGTGCCCATTTTACATATTTGGAGAGGAGATGGTGTTCTTAGAGCCAACACAGAGAAGAAAGTAGAGGGTTGGCCTTGTCTTTTAGATGCCGCTGGACAGTGAGTGAGAAGAGCGTTCTCTCCTGGACTCACCCTGCAGACTCTGGTAGACTGTCATTTCTGTTCTTGTGTCCCTTTGGGTTTGGGTTTCATTTCTTT
The DNA here is from genome assembly GCF_003254725.2 of Canis lupus dingo. Lineage (NCBI taxonomy): Eukaryota > Metazoa > Chordata > Mammalia > Carnivora > Canidae > Canis > Canis lupus. The sequence continues at coordinate 36,609,722 of NC_064268.1, read as the reverse complement.
CGTCTTTTCCTTTCTTTTCCCCTCCCTCCCTCCCTCCCTCCCTCCCTCCCTCCCTCCCTTCCTTCCTTCCTTCCTTCCTTCCTTCCTTTCAAAATATTTACCTTTTCCACAAAGGTCTTGCCACCTGTTTGGGCTCTAAAACTTGTGTCAGGTCTTGAGAGGATGCATAGTGGACTGACGCCTTTGTTTCTCACGGACCTTGGGCCAGTGGATGGACCAGTGGCAGTTAGCCCTGCAGAGGTTGATGAGGGGAGTGGGGCCCCACAGCTTTTCTGGACTTCCGTGTGTGAGTGAGACAGGTCTCCCCCCATCGTGGGGCAGGGAGCAGCCTGCACTGCCCCCCGTCCTGTGAGGAGTCCCCATGGCCCTGAGAAGAGGGGGAGTCAGGAGAGTCTGGGCCGTGTTGCCCAGGCCCTGCTCCCAAACCCACCGTTCTCCTAACTCCCCTCACCCAAGGAAGATTCCAGACGGCCACCTGAGGCCACGGGGACTGGGGGCCTCCCGCCAGTGCTCTGTAGGACAGGTGGGCGTGCGAATGCTGTGCGTTCTCAGTAACTCCACCTCACGTTGCTCTTGTGTCACACTAGGGAACAGGATCCCCAGCCCTCATTGTGCTGTTGTCCGCTTCGGTGAGTTTGTGCGTGTCAAATTTAGGAGAGCCCTGCGTGTGGGGGGACTGTGCCTCATGTACCTTCTGCAGGTTAGTAGGACTGTGTCGGAGCGCTCACACCCATGCAGAACACGAACTGGTTAAGTGAGGTCCTGTCCTGGTCGTTCCTGTCGAGGCGCAAGTTCACGTGGAGGAGAGAAGCCTGCTGCTACGAGGGAGAACATAAGCCTTTACTTCTTCTTACCTTGTCTTTTTTTATTAATTTATTTATTTATTCATGAATGACACAGAGATACAGGCAGAGGGAGAAGCAGGCTCCCTGCGGGGAGCCCAATGCAGGACTCCATCCCAGGGCCCGGGGGTCACGACCTTGGCCGAAGGCAGACGCTCCACCACTGAGCCCCCCGGGCGTCCCCTTCTTGCTTCGTCTTAAATATATGTTTATTCTTGATACTGAGGAAAAGATTAGGAAGGAGAATATTGAGTCGATGACTGCTTCTTTTTTTTAATTGGTCTCAGGCTGTGGAAAGTGTCCCATGATGAGTTCTGAAGGAACATAACCTGGGGATGGTGGGCTAACCCCTTTGTTTTGGCAACTCCCGCTGCTGTTTTAGGGGTGGGATCATCACTCACAAAAGCAAGGTGCTATTTATCTTAAACACAGAAGTTTCCAGGAGAAAGAGAACTGCCATCTGCGTTAACAGCCTGCGCACACACATCCTGCATTCGGGATCTGCTGTCTGTGGTTCTTTGCTTCTTCACATGGGGTTACTTCTGCCAGAGGTACTGGGAAGCATGACTGTGTGTGTCCAGCCAGGCCGCACGTGTACAGGTCCTACTGCAGTGCCTTGGCAGAGGAGGTAGCCCCACAGTGTCTGGAATGGCTCAGTGGGCTTAGGAACACAGCTGTGTGAAGCAGTGGCGTGGACATGCTTGCACAAGTGTTTGTTCTGAGCCTCTTGATTTGCTTCCCTGGTTAACGCCTATTTAAAAAAAAAAAAAGTGGATCATTCTTAAGAAAAGGCAGCCTATTTTAGGGGCATCTCCATTTACTCAGAAAATAATATACATCGTTTTTGAAAATGAATTGAACTTTTAATTTCGCTTGTCACAGAGCCTGTTCTTTATAAGTAAGAGCTTTATAGTGTCGTGGAAAGTTCATTCCAATTTTGTTCCTTACAGAAGATCTGATACCACTTATTTCTGGCTTGAAGCTAAAGTTTGGTCGACGTGGGTAGGAAAGAAGCCTGAGAAACAGAAGGTCTAGGTTGTGCTTCTGAGTGATCCTGAACGGGTAGGTCACTTAACATCTGTGGGTCGTGTCAGCATCCGTCGCTGAGAGCCTGGGACTAGAAGATTAATGAGGATTTCCCAATTTTCAAATGATGCGATTATAGATCTCCCCACCCATGTCTGCTGGAGGGAAGATGGCCTATTGAGACTAGAGGTCTCTGGCTCACCGCGATAGTCTTAGCTGCGTGCTCTGCTTGAGAACTGTTACTTGAGTTTATTTGTAAAAGCTATTGGTTCTTGTTCAGAAGACATAAGTATATTTATATTGGGGGGGCGGGTGCCTGGGTAGCAATAGGTTAAGCATCTATCTGCCTTTGGCTCAGGTCATGATCTTGGGGTCCAGGGATTGAGCCTCCATTGGGCTCCCTGCTCAGTGAGGGGTCTGCTTCTCCCTCTGCCTGTCCCGCTGCTGTCTCATCCTGTCTCAGATAAATAAATCTTTTAAAAAAACAAAAGCAAATTAAAAAACTCCACCCAACAACACAAAGAATATTTGTATTTGGATTTTAAAGGGCTCGTATTAGCATAGTTTAGATGGAACTTCGGATGTTTTCATTTCTGTTCTGTTCTCAAAACCACTAATACAAAAAGTCTCTAGCTTGTTTCTCTAAACATGAGTTTTATGAAGTGTTTTAAGTCTGTTACATCACCCTAAAAATACTGTTTTGTTGGAACACCTGGGTGGGTCAGCGGTTTAGCCCCTGCCTTCAGTCTAGGGCGTGATCCCTGGGTCCTGGAATCGAGTCCCACGTCAGGTTCCCTGCATAGAGCCAGCTTCTCCCTCTGCCTGTGTCTCTGCCTCTCTCTCTCTCTCTCTCTGTCTCTCTCTCTCTCTCTCTCTCTCTCTGTGTCTCTCATGAATAAATAAATAAAATCTTTAAAAAAATACTGTTAAAATTGTTTTATGAGGGGTAGGATCCTGACATAGTTCCTATGATGATCGAGATCCTCTTGCTGTTTTAATATGTCACTGTTTGGCATGCTGAATCCCCTTTGTAGGGTAGCCGATGACCATTTGTTTATTATTTCCTGGGTAAACGTGTTCCAGTATGTCCTGTAAATGGCAAGAATGGGGTGTGCGGACATGTGTGGTAAGAGAGGAGATGCAGGGTCTGAGCCAGAGACAGCTGAATGGCAGGATGCATGCCAGTGGACAGGCAGCTCCCTGTCCCGAGTCCTGGCCCCCAGCCTGGTTGTGTCAGGGACTCCGTCTGCACTTCCCTTCTGCACGAGTTAGCTGTAGTCACAGAACACTGGTGCCCCAAACAGAGTGGCTTCAGCAGTGTAAACACCGTCTCCAGGTTTCTGTGGGCCAGGGGTCTGGTTGTGATTCAGCTGGGCACAAGTTTAAGGCTGTGGTCAAGACATCAGCCTGGGCTTCTGTGTTACCTGAAGCTTGACCGGGGAAGGGTTTCCTCCTAAGCTCATGTGATCGTTGGCAGTTTCTTGTGGGGTCTCAGACTGAGTGCCTCGGTTTTGGCTTCGTGTTCACTGGGAGCTGGAGGCTGCCCTCACTGCTGCTTCTTCAGAGCCAGCAGGAGGGAATCTTGTAGCAGAATGGATGTTATAGTCTTGTGTGGTAACCAAATGTAGCCCATCATTTTTGCTTATTCTGTGTATAAGAGAATCTCAGGCCCCAGCCTGCTGAGGGTCGGGGGAAGTGACACAGGGACAGGGACCTTGGGGCCAATGTAGAGTCGGCCATAATGAGGCTGACTGGGAGTGTGGATTCTGTGTGTCCCTACTCCTCCGTCTGCATTTTCCCTCTTCACCCGGAGCATGCTTCTGGTCCCTCCTGCCTTCTTTTCTTCCTCTGACCTGCAGAGAGCTCAACACCTGAGAGTGGCTTTTCCTCCTCTTTCCTGCTATAGAAATTCAAGGGAAAGGTGGCAGGAAGCTGAGTGGCGCCCAGGCTGTCAGGGCCCTGCCTGAATGGCTGGTATTTTGGGTGTGTGACACATCACTAGCCGGCATTTCTAGGTCATAACGTGCTCTATAGAAACGACCCAAGTGGAGTCTTTTCAGCTTTTGTGTTTTGTGGTCACTGCTGTCTTAAAGCAAGTGCTGATTTCCAAAATGAGTTCAGATTCCTAGTGTCGACCACTTAGGGGCTCTCGCTGTGACTGTGCCTTAGATTTTAATTTAGAATCATTAGTGGTTTGGGTCCTTTCACTTCTGGCCTTATTACCTGATCCTTGGTATCATTATCTCTTTAGTCCTCTTTGGGGTGGTCTGTCTTGGTCTGTCTTCCTCGCCAAGGAGCCAGTGTGGTGTGGTTAAGAACTGAGGGCAAAGTCAGGCTGCCTGGGTTCGAGTCCTGGCTCTGCTCTCTCTTAGCTGAGCATTCTCAAGCGTGTGGTTCCATTTTGTTTCTTTGTGGCAGGTTTTACCACTTCTGATTTTTCCACTGGCCAGCTGACCTCTGGCTGCGGCGGCCACTCTCACTTTGCTCCCAAGTTATATACATGCTGCTAATAGGAGCGGTTTGTGCCTTATTACTAATCAAATGTCCCTTCAAGCCTTTTTCTGGCCTGGTCAAGTGGCCACAACATGCGTGAGCTTGCGAGAACACCTCTGTTTTGGTGACATTGCCCTGGTACCTGCTTTGCCTTCTTGGGATGAGGATAGCATCTTTTTTTTTTTTTTTTTGCCGTGAGCTTGATGGGACTGTTTGCAGGCAGGGTGTCTTTTGGCCCGTGTCACCACACTGAGCTGTGGTAGTGCTGTTGCTGCCCTTCTCCGGATGAAGAATTAAACACCATGCTCCAGGTCTTCAGGGTCCATTGGGGAGCCTTGTTCTGTGTGACTGTAGAGCACCTGCTCTTAACGACTGTGGGACACCGTCTCCTGTAGAGGAAGCCCCGACCCGCCTTAGTGAACCAGCTCCTTGGGAGGGAAACGAGAGGCCAAGAGTCGGAAACAGCACATCTTATGAGCATGAGAACTTTTAGCTTCTTCTGCTGCCTTCACTCCACTTGCTGTCCGTGAACATCTTGACACCTACGTGTGCCTCCCTCCTCGGGGAGCCGGTGCGGCCTTGCTGTAGAGGACAGGGTGTACATTCAAAGCGGGAGTGTGGGGGCGCCTGGTGGCTCAGTCAATTAAGTGACTGACTCTTGGTTTGGGCTTAGGTCATGCAATTGAGCCCCAGGCCAGATTCTGTGCTCAGTGCAGGGTCCGCTTGGGACTCCCTCCCCTCCCCTCCACCCCTCCCCCTACTCTCCCTCTCTCTCTAAAATAAATGAATTTTCAAAACAAAACAAAACAGGAGTGTGTTCCTTTCAGCCAGATTTTTGACATGACTGATGGGGAATCTTAACAGTGCATAAGCAGCATGATTGAGAAGTCACTGGGTTGTTAACAGTCTCAGCCAGGAGTTACATATCCAGATTATTCTCTTTAGGTGCATCAGATAAGTTAATTGCTTATGTTCTGGTGATACTACCCTTGCACTGCATTCTTTTACATGCACTTTGCCTCCACCACCTTCTAACCCCTTCCCCACCCCCAGTACTTAGCACAGCGTCTGCTGCCAAAAGGATGGTTCATTAACATCACTTGTTGAAGTCGCTTATTCTTTTGAATAGTCATAGTGGTGGCAAATTACCAACTTGGAGGAGGAATTGGATTCCGTGAACCTATTAAAATATTTTCTGTGAAAGCAAAGAAAGTAGGACTTGTTTAAAAAATCAGGACTACATTGTAATGAGACAGATTTTCTTCTGGGCATTATAGGCTGGTTTTGAAGGTAAGAGAAGAGTGGCCAACCTGTTCTGAACAGTCAGCATCATTGGAGTGAGTTCCAAAGACAATGATGTAGAAGGGATCAAGGAGCACTTTTTTTCGGAGAGAAAGTTCTGTTTGGAGGCACCTACCTGGGTGGCTCAGTCGGGAAAGCATTTGCCTTCAGCTCAGGTCAGGGTCTCAAGGTCCCTGCATGGGCTTCCTGCTCAGCAGGGAGCCTGCTTTTCCCTCTGCCTCTCTCCCTTCCTCTGCTTGTGCTCTCTAGCTCTCTCTCAAATAAATAAAATCTTTTTTAAAAAGTTCTGTTTAAAAGCTGCTGTTGCCTTTCTTGTGGGTCTTCTCCCCCCCGCCCCCCCCTTGAAAGCATAGCTGACAAACCCATGCTGTTGATGATGAGGCTGTAATGTGAAGCTGGCCATGGCGATAGGCCGCCTGCTATTCTCAGTGTGGCTGTTCATTCCCACAGGTGCCTGCTGAGTACTTGGCATTGCACACCAGAAGAATTAGCACTGATGGAAATGATTCATTCCCTCTTTCAAGAATTTATCGTCAAAAAGGAAACGCAGTGCTGCTCTGAAGAATGCTCACACATGCACAGCTAGAGCTTTCTGCGTGCATGTTAGTCAAGGCTGTCTGCTAAGATGGGCATTTTTATCGGACATTCTGTTCAGAACAGCTTAGGAAAGTTTGATATTCTTGTCAGAAGTCTGATTGACCTGTCTCCAAAATGTTCACATAGGGCAAGAGTCTGAATTTACTGGGCTATAAACTGTAATTGCAACTGTGGCCATGAATTTACTAGTCTTTGATGCTCGCATTAGCAAACACGGTCATTGCCAATATGTCTTGGGAACATGTTCCACGATGGGCACAGTCGGTGCATCCTCTCTAACACACATAACTTCTCTCCACAGTACGTGTCCTTGTCCTTCTCTTACAGGCCTGGAAACTGAGTTTTGGAAGGATTCAGAAACCCGACAAGCAACCACCACACTGCGGGTACACGGCAGAGGTGTCCGCCAAGCCTGTCTGCCCAGAGTCAAGCCCTTCTCCACTGTCTACGGTTTTGAAAGTCTTCGGCGCTGAGTGACCAGCACAGAAAGCTCTCGCCTGCCAGGGAGCACAGGGCTCTTTCCTCTCAGTGTTGGGTATGATCTCTTAAGTCCCTAACTTTTGAGTCCCTGCTACTGTTTTGGATGTCAGCAAGTTCTTTCCTCGTTACTAGGAGCCTCTCTGGACTTACGTGGCATTTGTTGTATTGCTTCCCTCACTCGCACACAATCCCTACCAGTTTGGAAAACTTAAAGCTTCTCCCTATTTTCTGAGATGACAGTGTCTTTTTTTATAATTAACATGAGTCTCTTCTCTCTGAATGACAACACTGACGCTTCAGATGAGGAAGAGCAACAGTTTCCTATCTTGTAAGAGTCTTGTCTACTTGGAGCCATATGTTCTTCATAGAAAATGAGTAGTAGTTGCATTTTACCAGTGCAGGCGGGGTGTTTTCACTTGGGACTCTTCTGTGAGGGGAAAGAAAGCAGAACGTCTTGTCCCTAGGCCATGGACCCTAAAATATTATGAAATTAAAGAACAAAAGTAAAGCGTATTCTGAATGCTTGGCTCTTGGAAGAAGGCAGGCACTTTGCTGGGCATCTAACATGACTCCCTGAATTATATGACTGACTCTCCAGTATTTGAGCTGGACACAGAAAGGTTAGCGAGTCTGAGCATGGAGCATGGGTGCCCCTGGTTCCGGGATAATGCCCTTTTGGATCTAAGCATGCCTGACTTGCAGATTTTCTCGCTCATCTTATTTAATCCTCTGAACCACACAGTAGAGTGGGGAGCATTTGATCCTCTTTCAGAAAAGTAGAAGTTGAGGCTGGGAAGAGATAATGGACTTTGCGAAGGTCGCGTGGCTAGTAAGTGGTAGGACTTTGAACCACGGTTTTGTTTGTGTGGTGCCCTGATGTTGGTGGTTTGGGTTTCCTAATGATCTTTCCTAGCTTGTGAGTCGTAAACAGTGTGGGAAATAGAGCAAGGATCTTATGGGAATCAGCAGAGCTGGTCGTTTAATTACTGGTAAAGCAAGATTGGAGACTTCACAAGCATCTCTGAAACTACAATGTGCATTTGACCCGGGCTTGCGGGGAGCTGGAGGGAGCCCCTCACTGCCCCACTCAGCTCAGGGGCTGAGCACTAAGCCAGAGCTTCCTCGCAAACTCCCAGGCACATTTGTCACTCACCTTCCAGAAGAGTGCAAGGAGGGGCAGGGGCGAGGGAGAGGTAGCTGGCCTCCTCCCAGGAAACAGGCACACATCTCTTCCCAAAAACATAAGGTAGGGCATTGTAGGGGCTCTCCACCCCAAGCCCCAGCAGTAGAAATACTGCTCTTTATATCTTTGTTTTTTTTGGGGTGCTCTGTGTTGTTACTCTTTTGAACAGAGCATAGATAGCTGTGTCCTTTTTTGATTTTGAAAAGAAAGGAACAGATGACTATTTGTTTTGGTTATAAGGGGAGGAAAAGATGAATGTAGAAATCCAGAACTGGTCTTCCTGAGACGTGTTACCAATCAGACCCTTTTTCCTCATGACAGGTGATGGAAATGTGCTGGAACGATGGGAGAAGCTGGTAACTTATAGGAAGCCAAGATGACAAGAATTCTTTTACATAATCAGTAAGTAAAATTTTGTTGGCCCTTTGGAAGTCTTTCAATTACTGGGTGAACATTCCCTGAGAAACCACAGAAAAGCATAGCACAATCAAATAGCATAAAAGTATGAAAGAGAAAATGCTTAAAAAATAAACATTCAAACCCTTCAAAAAGTTGTTGCCACCTTTTGTATAATTATTCTATCCTGATCTGTGTGTTCTTTTATGTTGGGTGTAGCAGTTGGGCAGATAGAGACTAAATATTTAAAGGATTAAAGGAGGATTTCTTTCATATTAACTTTGGAGAAGCCCTGCTCAAATACAGCTTTAACTGGTTCAGTGAGCTCCATTTCTCAGCAACGGTTGGTATGGACATTTTGGAAATCAGTGTGAATAAACTTGGGGAATGTGAATAGAGTTGAGCTCTTTGCCTGCTCCCCTCCCCACGTCCTCCTTTGAGTATCTCATTTTCTACGCATCAGAGGCTATTACTGGTTGCCAGTGATCTGACAGTTAGATGCGGTTACTTCTGGTCTCGTTATGACGATGATGGTGTCAGTATGAGGGCTTGCCTAGTCAAAAGGTACATACGTCTGGGTCAGACGGTCACAGGCCTGACTCTTATCTTTGTGCTTTTGGGCAGTTACTCAGCCTCTCAGCCTCTGAATCCTGGGCTTGATAGTCCTCTCATGGGAGGAAAGACGGTGGGTAGTGCTTTGTGCTCTGACTGGTACGTTATAGGGCTGCTGTAAAAGTACAGCTGACCCTCGAGCAGCACGGGTCTGAACCATGCAGGTCCACTTGTGCACAAAGGTTTTATAGTACGGTTCTTTAAGTGTATTTTCCCTTCCTTGGGATTTTCTCTGTGATATTTTCTCCAGCTCACCTTGTTGTAAAAATATAATATGCAACACGTACAGCATACGAGGTGCGTGGTGTCGACCGTCGATGTCAGTAAGGCTTCAGTCAACAGTAGGCAGTCAGAAGTTCAGTTTCTGGACAGTCAAAAGTTACACACAGATTTTTGACTATGTGGGAAGTTGGTGCCCCCAACCCAGTGTTGTTCATGGGTCACCTGTGGCTACTCCCCTTCCTCATGTTTGTATCGTGATGGACAATGTACAAGCCCGTATTTGACACAGCCTGGCCAGCTGGACTTCCTTAACTACTGTCAGGCCGTGGTGGGTCAGCATCGCAAGCATTGATGTACAGAGGAATGCTGAGACCTGACCAGCCAGGAGGGGGTAAGGAGGGAGGCGTGGAGAGAGGACAGAGGGGAGGGAAGAGGAGAAGGAGGATGGGAGGGAGGAGAAGGAGGATGAGAGGAAGGACAGGAGGGGGGACTGGAGGGAGGATGGGAGGAGGATGGGAGGATGAGAGGAAAGACAGGAGGGAGGAAGAGTAGGAAGATGGAAGGGAGGACTGGAGGGAGGATGAGAGGAGGATGGGAGGGAGGAGGGGAGGATGAGAAGAAGGACTGGAGGGAGGAAGAGAAGGAGGATGGGAGGGGAGGACTGGAGGGAGGATGAGAGGAAGATGGGAGGATGAGAAGAAGGACTGGAGGGAGGATGGGAGGAAGAGAAGGAGGATGGGAGGGAGGATGGAGGGAAGATGAGAAGGAGGACCAGAGGGAGAATGGAAGGATGGGAAGGAGGATGGAGGGAGGATGGGAGGAGGAGAAGGACAGAGGGAAGATGGAGGGAGGATGAGGAGGGGGGTAAGGGAGGACAGGGTTACAGTGTTTGCTGAGTTCTGTGATGTCAATACTCCAGCGTGGCTGGTTTCCCACCACGACACAGTCACTGTAAGCAGAGTTGGGGAGGGATGGGCAGGCGCTCACCTCTGCATAGTTTAATACCAGCCACACACCGCAGTGAAAGCTACACCAAGGGCATAAAGTGTAATAAAATTGGAAGTGGTGAGTTTTGAGTATTTCTTATCTTTGTGTTAGTCTAATTTATTTTAATTGTGTGTTTATATAGTTTAACTTTGAACGATGGCTGTGCTGAACCACTGCTCACAGTCTGCCCCAGTGGACTGGTAGGACGGCCAAGCCATAGGTTTCCCGATGGGAAGACAGCTGGAGGCCACAATTCTTCAATTACCTGTCCTAGCCCTGGTGGTAAGAGTTTGGCTTGACTGGTGAAAGCAAGGTTTGCTCTTGAATCTGTGCTCGAACCCTCAAGTTGCCAAGCTCACATGGCTTCTGGAGCTGAAGATAAGTCCTGAGACCAATTTAGAATGGAAACCCGTTGCCTGAGGCTTGTTGACCTCGTGATGTCACTGCCCTGGCACCCTCGCCTCTCCGGGCTGTGCAGTGACAGTGGTTGCACACAGGCAGGCTGTCCACTCCCTTTCCAGTTTGTTCTGTGCCTTTGCTGTGCTCCCTGGAACCTATACCTTGTCAGGTAGTGACACTGCAGGGACCAGCAGCCAGGCTTCCTCCTCACCAGCGATGGCTCGTTGCTTTGCTTTTGTTCAGAAATGAAGTTTTCATGAAAGTACATTGTCTCCAGAGAGAGAGAAACAAAACAGGATGGTATGTGGGCAGTGTCAGGTTCACACTGGCTTGATGCAGGTCTTCGGGAGGGGGATGGAGGGCACCAGGGACCCTGGAGCAGGTAGCCCGTGCTCCCCCAGCCCGCTAGCTTGCCCTTTCCAGGGGACAATGGGAGCCTGAAATCGCTCAGTAACAGCTAAGATTGTGGTGGTGGTTTTTATTCTAAATCTCACCCACCTTGCTCTCAGAACACATTCTTTACTGAACCTTAAAAAAAAATGTCTTGCCGGGATCCCTGGGTGGCGCAGTGGTTTGGCGCCTGCCTTTGGCCCAGGGCGCGATCCTGGAGACCCGGGATCGAATCCCACATCGGGCTCCCGGTGCATGGAGCCTGCTTCTCCCTCTGCCTGTGTCTCTGCGCCTCTCTCTCTCTCTGTGACTATCATAAATAAATAAAAAAAAAAAATTTAAAAAAAAAAAAAAAAATGTCTTGGGTATTTCAAAACATTCGTTTGTGTCAGTTCCCTGAAACGGACTTACATAATCTTAAAACATTTATTTCCCTTATTTCCTCCTGAAACAATAGATATTTATAGCTCCTTCTGAGTCAAGAACGGACTTGGATTATTGCAAAAGCAATTCTTGCCCCTTTCATGCTGAAACTGATGGATGGAAACCTGAGACGCTTGCCCCTGGATTAAGAAATATTGACTTGTGTTTCAATCAAGATGAATAAGAGTGTCTTGGGTCGCTGTGAAAGCAGACTTGGGAGAAATAACCAGCCGAGGAGCCTCACCACACATAAAATATTCTGATTTATGATTTCTCTCCCAGGAGGGACCTGATGCTATTTCTGGGCATCCCCAGTATGGATGCGAGTTTGACTGGAGAGCTGGCAGGTGTGTAGGCCTTGGGGGTGGGGAGGTTGCAGCCTGGCACGGTGGTCGATCAGCGCGCTCCGAAGTGTGCTCTGTACTTGGGAGTCGCAGGTCGTGATGTGGTCGATGTCATAGGAGATACAGTGAGTGTTTTGGAAATCAGTTGGAGAGAGAAGTGCCTTGTGTGGCGGGAGTGACGAGGTCAAGGAGACTTGCAGCAGCACATGACAGGTGCCGTGGGTATTTAGTGACTGTGCTTTTTAATTCAAATACCTATTTTAAAAATCATAAAGGTTAACAATTGGAAAGAACTTTAAAAATGTGAAAGTTATTAAGAATTGAAAATTCATCAATATCATCTACCTACAGATACCATTATTGACTATTTTTTTTAGTTTTTCATTTTTTCTGGTTTCTTTCTGGTTTTCTACCATCCTCTTCCTAAGCCTGGGTTTGACATGCATTTCTTTTTTCTTCTAAAATGGATCTTTTGTGGTAAATATCATTTGACACCTAATTTGGTTGACCGTGTACTGAAACCATACCATGTTGATAAATACATCCTGTTTGGCAGCGGTTCCTGTGTTACGCGGCCCGTATTGTTTAACCGGATCCCCGGGAGCGGGCATTTTGGTGGTTCTCCGCTCCTCCTCCTCTTCGTAAAGCTCACTGTGGTGAACATCTCTGGTCATGCATTGTGGTGCACCTGCCCAGCTCCGTGGGCAGATCTCTGAACAGAGTCGGGGCAGTGCCTTCGGGAACATTCCAGCAGGAAGACAGACTGTGAGTGAGCAAAGAGGTAGAGGCAGGAAGGGAAGCTCTCACTCTGGGGAAAGGCGGGAGGTGCGGTTGAGCAGCAGGCCAAGAGGGAAGGCCCGCTAGCTGGGGCTGTCGGTGGGAGATGGGGCCTGCCGGGCCCAGCCCTTATTCATTCTCAGTTGGGAGCCATGTGGGAGTCCATAGCCTGCCTCATACAAAGATTGTGAGAATCTTCGGTTTTCCTTAACTTACCTTACCTTATCTGAGGAGAAGTGATTAATTAATTGTTATAGGTAGTAATTATTCATTATGGGTAATAGATAATTAATGGTTCTACCTTCTAAAACTTCCTGAGAGGCTTAAGAAACCAACAAATTAGGGAGTGAACAATTAATGGAAGTCGGGAAGAGTATGTATGTATAGAAAAAATTGTAAGATTAGAGGGGCCTGTGGTTTTGAAAAGTAAAGGAAACGACATTAATTCATGTATTTTATACACTTCTTAACAAACTGAATAAAATTTAAAGACAATTTGGGAAAAATATGGATTAGGAGACAAGTATCATAATTTAAAATAATACTACCTTATGCTTACTTGCTTTCATGTGCTTGTGTGTTTGAAATGCATCGCCTTCCCTAATTTCCCCTAAACTTTCTCAGGAGAGTGCAGGATTGTCTCCACTCTGTAGGTGAAACAGAGGCCTCCAAGGCTGGCTTTGAGGAAGTGACACCGGGCTTGCAGTTGGAGGGAGGGGCTGGTAGGGCCTTGGGTAGATCTGGGGACTTCCCTGGGAGGGTTGTGAGGCCACAGTTAGACTTGGAAGGTGACAGGGAGGGACTGCTTTCTAGCCCACAATGGTCTCTTTCATCATCACTGAAGAGAAGAAAACACTTCCTCAGCCATTTTCTGTTCCCTTTGTGGTAGGTGACATTGTTGTCAAATCACTTGTCCCTGCCCACCCTGTGGGAGGATTACACTTTCCTTTTTTTTTTTTTTTTTTTTTTTTTAGATTTTATTTATTTATCATGAGAGAGGCAGAGACCAAGGCAAAGGGAGAAGCAGGCTCCATGCAGGGAGCCCGATGTGGGACTCGATCCCGGGACTCCAGGATCATGCCCTGAGCTGAAGGCAGATGTGCTTAACCACTAAGCCAGCCACCCAGGTGTCCCATAGATTATACTTTCCCACCCCACTGAGGGTTGGCCCCCATGGCTTTCTTGGCCATAGGACCTATTTTGGCCAAAACAATGTGAATAGCAATGACACCTGCCATTTCCCGGTAGAAGCTTTAACGAGGCATGGCCTGGGTCCACCATGTCTCCCTTGTCCCTGCCATGGGACCAGTGTGTCCCACTTGGGGTGTTCCTTCTCCTTTGGTCCCTGTGAAGAGGACACAGCTCACCTCCACAGAACCAAACAGGAGCCAGGAATAGTAAGACCTTTCTCTCATGTTGGCCTCCAGAATGTTGGCACTCTTTGATACTGCAGTGTGACTTAGCCTAAACCCATAGAGGCCCGCTGTCCTGCTGTCCTTCTCCTGCATTGGAGAGGTGAACCTTCTTCACACGTTATCACTTCAAATAAGGCATTTAACTAGGTGTGTAGGGTTGACTGAGTTGCCCCTTCGTTTGTTTGTTTATTTATTTATTTATTTATTTGAAAGAACGAGACAGAGTGAGAGAGCACACAAACAGTGGGGAAGGGCAGGGGCAGAGGGAGATGCAGACACCCTGCTGAGCAGGGAGCCCAATACGGGACTCGATCCCAGGACCCTGACATCATGACCTGAGCTGAAGGCAGATGCTTCACTGGCTGAGCCACTCAGACACCCCCCTTTATTTTGTTTCCTCAAACACTTGCAAAACATGTTCCAGGTCAAGGTCTGGATGTCTAGAGGTTTTAAATAATCCAAGCCCCCGCCCAGCCTCAGGACCCTGGGAGCGTGGCGTGACTGGGTGCCATGTATTCAGTGGCTGTGAACAGGGCACGTGGTTGGGTCCAGAGCCCAGTGTCACACGGTCACTGGTGGGCTGTGCTCAGGGAGGTGAGCCCCCTGATGGGTGCCATCCTTATGATGCCCTTGCAGTGGCATTCCTCTCCCATCATTCAAGCTCATCTCCCCCCCCTTCCCTCCCCCGCAGCCGGAGCACAAACTAGTTTGTGCTCAACACTAGACTTCCTTATTCCCAACTTGCATTTTTAGTGAAACGTTTTGTAGCAACTCATCCACTACATTGGTGTATGTCTTTTTTTTTTTAACATGTTATTACAACAAAATTAAACATTCAGTAAATTATTGACCATTTTTGTTGATTCTCTCCCCACTGCGCCACCGAAGTTATTGGTTCTTTTCTCTGTGCTGTATGAAGTGGAGGTTGCTGTTGTTAGAGCACTCCTTTGCATTTTCTCTTTGTGGTGTCTGATGAGAGAAGGCTCTGCATGGGCTTAGTAATACCTTACCTCAATTTGGAATAACTTGGAGTTGTCCTGTCATATTTCAGATCCTGTGTCTAATAATCAGACAGGTGTTCAGGGGATCTAACTTGATTTCATGCTCCCAGTGACTCACCCTGGCTTTGGACCATGGCGCGACACCAAAAGCTCCAAGAAGTAGTCTGACTAGTAGTTTCTGGGCTAAGACAATGCACGATGTAGTTTCCCAGTCATTCAGCTATTTCCTTTCTCGCCGCTTCTGATCCCTTCTCCACTTGCATTTCAAAAGGCACATGACTAATTTATTATTCAAGTCCCATCTTGAACCAAGAGCCTTCAAACTTTTTTGTCCAATATGCACAGAAAAAAAGGGTTACAGCCCCAGACAGAGGAAGGAATACTCAGAGAACTGCCACTGTGTGTCCATAGTGGTCTGGTCTTAAGGTTGGGTGGTGGGTTCATGATTGTTGATTTTAATATTATTTTTCCTGACAGATACGTTAAATAAATTCTCTTTACGTATGAAATACTATATAACCAAAAAGGTTTTTTTTTTTTTTTTTTTTTTTTTAAGTGTAAAACAGTACATGCTGTTAAATGCATCCATTGTGTTTATATTGGCAGCATTGAGTCCTGTCAGGGGCACCTGGGTGGCTCAGTGGTTGAGCATAGGCCCTTGGGCTCAGGTCAAGATCCCAGGGTCCTGGGATTGAGTCCTACATCGGGGTCCCTGCAGGGAGTCTGCTTCCCCCTCTGCCTCTCTCTGTGTCTCTCATGAATAAACAAATAAACAAGATCCTAAAAAAAAAAAAAAAAAAAAACTGAGTCATGTCAGTTAGTTTTACGACTTTAATTTTCTTGTAAAACACCTTAGATGGGTGTTTTAATAAATAGTGCCCTCTTTCTTCAACGGAGCAAAATAATTTTATTTTGAAGACACTATTTATTGACCTTTGATTTTCAGAGGGTCTTCCTATCAACATAGGCATCGATATAGTTTAGGGCTCACCCAGAGAAATATTTTCTTTTGTCCTACCACAGAGAAGTATCCTCTGTTGGGGAGAATATAGAAAGTTAATGTCTGGTTATTGACAGTGACTGGCCACTTGTCCCTTCTCTTTTTTGCAGGAAAACCTCAGTGTTTACACAGAGTCTGAAACATTAGCCATCCGTACTCTGAGCTGTAAGCCCAGGCCTGTTTGGCAGCTGTGGGGATCAGACATTAAAACCCCAGGTTTGGGGTTAAACATCCATAGTTTTGAAGCTGGCTCTGACTCGCCTTGACAGTTGACCTTGGGCTCAGAACCTTCATGACTCCTAGTTAACAGTGGGCTCAGTACTGCTGCGAACACCTGCCTGGCTGTGTTGTATACATATTAAACGGGAAATAATGTGTGTACAGCAGAAGGCACTATCGTGACTAGATCCTCAGTAAATGAATTACATTGAGCAATTTTTTTTCTTGTTTTGGTGCAATTTCAAATATATTTTCCTATAGGGACAGTGTTAAGAATGAGGTTTGAGTACAATATTAGAAATATTATTAACATTATACTTGAGATCAATCATAAGTTAAATAGGCTTCTAAAGACTGGCCAGAGAAGCCACTGTCTACGTTTTGTCTGTAGTGAAATGCATTTCAAATGCCACATAAGTTCATTGACTTCATACTTAGGAGTGAACTTTTAGAATGTAATTTATTACCAGGTTGAGGGCTGACTATTTAGATAACCTTTTGCTTGGACATAAAATGGAATTGCTTGATAGGCGGTAGGTTTCCTGGGGGCACATGAGTCCTTTTTTCTACTTCTAGGAAGTCCGCTCACCTTCTGGAGAAATTACTGCTCTTCTTGCAAATCTAACCAGGTAGTTTTATTGTAGACCTGCCAAACAGAGGACCTTGACCCACCAGGTGGGCGCATGGCCCCAAGTGGGACCTGTGTGAGTTTTTTCCGAAAATCTTTAAAATTATAACTATAGTATAGTCCCTTTTACTGGCAGAGCCGGGATTTAAGCGGAAGAAGACAGATTTCAGAAAGGAAGAATGAAACCATCTAGTCCTGGTGGAGTTTATTTTGAGTTGATCCTAAAGCCCAGCTACCCTTATGACTCTCCTGTTGCTGGGTTACTTAAGTCAACACATTCCACCTTTTATTTTTTTAATTTTTAATTATTTATTTATAATTTATTTATTTTCTAATTTAAATTCAATTAACATATAGTGTATTATTAGCTTCAGAGGTAGAGGTCAGTGATTCATCAGCCTTATATAACACCCAGTGCTCATTACATCATGTGCCCTCCTTGCTTTTACTGGCGATGCTTCAAGTGCCATTTCTGTTACCGGCAAGTTAGAAAAAGGTGACTAATTCATTTGTTTAGACTTGGAATGTTTAAGAAGTTGTGTCTTTGTCATGACAATTATCATAAATATAATTACATAGTAGGACAGCTGATTTATAACATAGCTTTTTGAGAACAATGGTAGTGTTTATGCCTATCTCATAAAAGCAGAAATATATTAATTAGCACTAATCAAAGGATACCAGTGACTATGTGTGTGTGTGTGTGTGTGTGTGAGAGAGAGAGAGAGAGAGAAATAATGACTTAAAACACACTGATGGTCACTGGAGGGGGAGGGGGGACATGAAACAGGTGATGGGCACCTGTTGTGATGAGCACCGGGTGATTAAAATAAAACCTTTTTTAAAAAAGTAAGAGAGATAATGATTCTGATAGGACTTTGTGCTAATACAGGCATCTATAATGTTTGATTTTAAACCATATAAACAAACATATACATATGATGGTTCTAGTAGTTATAAGTTGCGTTGAAGACTGCCTTTTGCTACTGTTTATAATTAGGAGCATTAGTAGGTAAGCAGGTAGCTGCTCGTGACTATACCATGTATGTTGAGAGAGACGTTTATCTTTACGGACAGATTGGCACTTTGGCAAGATGACCCAATGTGTGTGTGGGTGTGTTCCTTACTAGAAAGGGAAGATAATATGACTGAATGCTTTTGTTTTCTTCAGTGGGTTCGTGTTGGAGAAACTGAGATTTTATGTGATGACACTCTTTCGTAAACCCTACTTCCTTTTAGGAAGTACCAATTTGTGCTCTCAGTTGTAGCATTCGGTATTGTTGGAACATGTCAGAGAGAGCAAAGAAATGCATCTGCCGCTTGAGTTCTGCCTGCCAACTGGCTTGGACAGCTATAATATCTGCTTATTCCTGATGTGTCAGCAGTTAGGAGGAACGTTTTCCCTTCTCCTTCATGGCTGTTGTAGAACTGGAGCATCAGTCACATCAACATGACTGTGTATTCAGAATCTGCCATGTGCTGGGGATACAAAGCCTTTGAGACACAACCTCATCCTCAGATAGACTTATATCATCTGGCCAGAGAGAAAGGTCAGGGAGAGATCTTGAATCAAAGAGCAACGCTGAGGTTCTGTAAATCAGTTTTGAGACGGAGGTATAAAAAATAAGGTCTGTAGGCATTTGAGGAAAGGAAAGTTCTCCAAGGCTTGAGCCAGTGGGGAGGGTTCTAGGAAAAGGAAGGGTCTGGAAGGTCATGGCTAGTATGAAGAGTGAGAAGAGGTCTACCTACTGCCAGGGGGTGTGGTGTGGGCCTCCACAGGAAGGAAGTGCTGTCCACTGCCTTAGGGGGACAGCAGGTAGATCAGTTGGGTTATTTGATGGAGGGTTCCTAAGATGGAAGATGGGGGTTGGAAAGGTGAAGGCCAGCTTTTGAATGACTGAGCAACATGGCATTGGGCCGGTGGGCTGATCGTCACTTTTTTGAACCGTACAACGATAGCCTGTACTACTGATAGTTTTGTACTTTAGGCAAAAAAGACATCTGTAAGGACGTTTTGGCAACACTGGCAACTCGGTCCTTGCTTTGGGAGCATAAGGATTATTGTAAACATCTTTCAAGTGCTTTGAGTGTTAGGATTGCAGGTAGACATATTTATGAAGCTCTTCTTCCTGGACAGAGCACCCACTCTGTGAATTTTAAGCCTGCCTGGATCCTAGGCATTAGAAACAAACTAAATTCTCTCTCTCTTTTCTGGACAGCTGCCTTTCCCTTCCTCTTTCGTGTATCTCAGTGTATCTGTATAGATCTACACACATACAATTGCATTTTTCAGATTGCAGGTGATAAGAAGTTTACTCAGTTGCTCAAATACACAACAGTTTTATATATATACAACCTTCCCATATAAAAGAGCTGCTATTCTTGGTGTAACAGCCAACATATCATCAGTTTGGCCAGTGTTAACTGCTTATAGTATTTTTGTAAACAGAAAATCGCCGTTCTTAAAAATACATATTAATTTGCATGAATGTTTGAGGAAAGTTGCCCAAAAAGCGGATGTTTTCCTTTGGATCTCTACTATAAAACCGTAGCTGTTCAACTGATAGAGGGAAGGTTTCTGACATGGTGGCATGCTGGACTTTCGCATGTATCATGTGAGGGTGATGCTGCTTTGGGAGTAGAGAGGGAGACTTGGCAGCTGGAACAGCAGTTGGGGACACTCAGCCTCGGTGACCTGGCACAGGGGGATGAATACCTGAACCCGGAATGGCAAGAATGGTACAGATAATGGGAGATGACTAGGAGGCTGTCATCATACCTGTTGATAGTGAATGAAAGAGAGAACGTGTGTTCTCAGATGACTCCAGAATTTAACTCAAAGCATCTAGGACAATGAGATTACCTTTATGTGAGAGTCAAGAGAGATTTTCAACCTTATCATCTAGACTATGGGCCCACTGATGCCTGTTGCTAGGAAAATTTTGAGGTAATAGGCTTATCTTGTGCCTGCCTGTTTGGACCACAAGTTGGTCCTTCAGGTGGAAGAACTTTTGGAACTCTTGAGAGAGATGAACCGGTTTACCTCGCACCACGCTCCTGGTCTCTTATGGGCACAGCTGGGATGAGGGCTGGAGCTCCTGAGTCCTGGTGCTCTGTTCTTTCCATGCTGCTTTGAAGAAAACCCCATTTTAGGAAGGGCCTTTGCTCTCACTTTAGATTTTATCTTTGGCCAGTGAGTATTTTGGAGAAAATTTGGCTTATGGAATGAATGATCGGTTCTAAAAAAAATAAGAGGAAGTTAAACTCAGGAGATTTTCTCCAAAGTTAGAAGGTTTAATTTGTTACTTAAAAAAAAAAAAAAAAAAAATTCTTCCTCTGTTAAAACACTCTACTCCTATTAGCCATCAACTTGTTTCTTTTTTTTTTTTTTTAAGATTTTTTATTTATTTATTCATGAGAGACACACACAGAGAGAGAGAGAGAGAGGCAGAGACAGAGGCAGAGGCAGAGGGAGAAGCAGGCTCCATGCAGGGAGCCCGACATGGGACTCGATCCCGGGACTCCAGGATCGTGCCCTGGGCTGAAGGTGGTGCTAAACTGCTGAGACTTCGAGGCTGCCCTGCCCCATCAATTCGTTTCTTAACTGGTCCATAGGACATAGTAGTTCTGGAGTCTTCTGTGATTTGCCAATTCCCAGCTACCTAAAACTCCCTTAAATATTTTTTCTACAATAAAAATATTTATTCTATCATATAAAGTTTCCCGGCTCCCTAGCCCTGCGCTCTCTGCTCCGGGCTCCGCGCTCCTGCACCCGCTCATATGGTTTCCTTTACATACTACAATTTAAATAGTTTTTATTCTATAGTAACCCAGATAGAGTGATTTGCAGAATCTTACTTTTTTAAAAGTTGGTTTAGGGATGCCAGGGTGGCTCAGTGGTTGAGCATCTGCCTTTGGCTCAGGTCGTGATCCGGAGGTCCTAGAATCAAGTCCTGTATCAGGGAGCCTAGTTTCCCTCTGCCTGTGTCTCTGCCTTTCTTTCATGAATAAATAAATAAAAAAAAATCTTTTTAAAAATTAAAAAATAATAGTTGGTTTACTGTGGCATAAATGAAATTGCTTCAATTTTAAACCTTTTTTTTTCATAGTAAAGTTCCTGTTGTATAATAACATTAAATCCAAGAATCCTAAACCAAAAGTTCCTTTAACCGCTTAAAGTCTACAGAACACTAAAGTACTATTTCAGCTGTAAAATTATTTGCATATTTTAACGTTGAAAATAATTTTTAAAAAGTGATAGCTGGTTTGTCCATAGTTTTGGAGATGGGTTCAGAACTTACAGGGGCCAAACCCAGCATGGTGTGAGCGCCCCACTGAATGTCAAGCACTGTGCCCAATGCCTTGCGTGTCTTACTCCGTAGAAGCTGTTCCACGAAGTGGAAGTGTCAGGTGGGCGTCTCGTCTCATCCGACGCCCTCGCTGCGGAGTTGCCTTGCCCGGTGTCGGCCGCGGTGTCCGAGCTCTGACCCGCGTGTGTGGCGGTGCCAGGCCCCCGCTCCTGCACCCAGAATCGCAGCCTCGCTCACGGACTTTCTTACAGCAGTAGCACTCACCTGCACCCGCCGGTCAAGCATGTCCTGACACTGACTCTGGCTTTGAAAGAGTTTTTAAAGAGCCTCTGCTGCGTTCTTGGAAGTTGTTCAAGGCTGAAGTTCGGGGGGGAAAAAACCTCTTTTAAAGGCTGTACCGGGCTCCTAAGCCTGATATAAATCAAGACAGGCAAGTTCCGCCTTAGCCGACAATGAACACGCTTATTGGTTAGGATCGCACGGGCTGACTCATTTCTTTTTTGCTGTGTTAGAGGGCCACACCCTGCATTCCAAAAACCTCGGCTGCCCGGCCACACCCGCGGAGCCTCCGGGTACGAGCCGGCGCGCCTGCCGCCTGCCGCCCGCGGCCCCGAGCGCGGGAGCGGGTGCGGGAGCGCGGAGCCCGGAGCCCGGAGCGGAGAGCGCGGGGCCGGGAGCGGGAGCGGGTGTCCCCGCCGCCCGCCGCCCTCCTCCCTCCTCCTCCCCGCCCGCCCGCCCGAGCCGCGGGAGCCGCGCCGACCTGCCCGCGGGGAGCGGAGACGTAAGTGTGCGCCCGCCGCCCGGGGTGCGCGCTCGGGGCCGGGGTGCGCGCTCGGGCCGGGGGTGCGCCCGCCGCCCGGGGCCCTCCTGGGACGGCGGGTCTTGTCGGGGCGGGGGCCGCGCCCGCACAGGCTCTCCACGCGGAGAGCGGCGGGAGGGAGGGAGGGAGGGAGGGAGGGGTGGCATCGCACGTACCGCGGGGTGTCCAGCGGGGGCGGCGCCCGCTCCCCGCAGGCCTGTCCAGCCGGGGCCCCCGCAGGCCCGCTCCTCGCAGGCCGCCCCCCGCCGGGAGCTGCCGCCGGGAGCCGGTGCTGGGCCACAAGGGCGCACGTGCTCCGCGTGCTCGCTCCACGGCCCTGCCTCCTGCGTGTGCCGGCCTCTGGCGGCTCTCCTGGGCTTCGTGGAAGTGACCGCCCGACGGGAATGCGCGGGCTCGGAAGTTACACCGGAGGGAGCGGAGTAAGAATCCGGGACACCTGAGCCCCAGGTGCGTCCATTCTTACCACCGTAACCTTTCCTTTCCTTTTCTTTCTTTTTTTTTTTTTTTTTAAGTAGATCAGGTATGAGTCTTTTTTAAAAAATAATAAATGTATTTTTTAATGGTGTTCAATTTGCCAACATACAGAATTACACCCAGTGCTCATCCCGTCAAGTGTCCCCCTCAGTGCCCGCCACCCCGTCACCCCCACCCCCCGCCCTCCTCCCCTTCCACCACCCCTAGTTCGTTTCCCAGAGTTAGGAGTCTCTCATATTCTGTCTCCCTTTCTGATATTTCCTACCCATTTCCGTAGATGTGAAGTCGTGCCTCTTCCTCGAGAACCTTTCCATGTAGGAAACTAGTCTGTAGAGGCGTAGAGATTTGTATGGTGGGGTCTGTTTTGGAAGGTTCTGCAGGAGGAGGGGGGAGATGTAGGGGCAGGAGAAGCGGAATCTTG
The DNA here is from genome assembly GCF_003254725.2 of Canis lupus dingo. Classification (NCBI taxonomy): domain Eukaryota; kingdom Metazoa; phylum Chordata; class Mammalia; order Carnivora; family Canidae; genus Canis; species Canis lupus. The sequence goes on along the minus strand of NC_064268.1, from coordinate 36,586,961 downwards.
GGATTGTTCTGTTTGGGTAAAAGGACCCGCACAGGGCAACGGGCGTCACCACTGCCAGCCACGCTGTGCCGCCAGCAGCATCGGGTTGGAAGAGGAATATTGCAGCCGCCTTATGGAGTCACGAAGCGAACCATGCTGTGAACGGTCTTACCCCTCCTTTACGGAGAGAGAGCCTAATGCAGTAGGCAAGATTCAAACAGAGACCGTGAACTTCTTTGCAGCTGACTTTTCAGGTCTATGAAGGAAACGTGCCTAGAAAGAAATCCCTTCTAAAGGCACTAAGTAAATAACCGGATAGAATTTTTAATAAGTTACTCTTTGAACTCCTAGGAGCGCTGTTTCCAGGCTGGAAGGCTTGTTCAGCTCTGCTGCTTTGAGTTTAACTCATCAAGTGCCTCGGCGTGCATGGGAGGGACTGGGGACACCCGTTCTTTTGAGAAACAGCCTGTGGTGTTGAAATCCACTGGGGTAGTGGGAAAATCCCATCGGGCTGTGAGAATGGGAAAATACTCTGTTAAATCTCTAGGATGTCTAAGATCTAAACTGATGATTAGATTTTGATTCAAGTTTTACCTAATCCTGTGACAGAGCCGAACATTTAAGGATGCACTTTTATCAGGCAGTCAGATGCTTTGCACCCACTACCTCATTTAATTCCTACAATAATACTGAGAGAGGGGGGTATTATTATCTTCATTTTATAGTAGAAGCAGCAGCTTTGGCAAGGTTTTATAATTAAACTGGAAGACAGCGTTTGAGATTTTATTTTTCCCATGTGGCTTCAATTACTCCTAACATAGCGTTAATTTTTCTGCATGAAGTGATCCAGAGAAGTTTCTTCATTTAAAGCAGATTCTTTATTATTATTATTATTTATTATTATTATTATTTTATTATTATTATTTTGGTAATTTTAAAAGCTCCTTGTTGCCCTCATGCCAGGATATCAAAGTTCAAGGAATAGTGCATTTACTCTGGGAGCTCATGGTTTTTAAATATTAACTAAGCGAGCCCTGTTCTTGATGAGCCTATTAACACACTTGGCGGCCTAACGGTTGTCGACTTGGGGGTGACCTCCTTCTTTTTTTTCCCTGAAGCCCTTTTAGTTCTGGACTTGCATCTCATTCCTGCTCCTCACTCACAAAGTACAACCCAGGCATTCCCTGATCATTGAACCAAGCAGCTGGGGCCACGGATGTCCAGCGTTGCGCTGTGAGTGCACACCGGCGGGATCTTCTGTGCTACGTATATCGAAATGCTTTTAAATTGTTTATTGGCACTTAAGTTAGTGTTGAACCTCTTTGTTAAGAACTGTGAGGTCATAGACGGCACACTCTGTGAGTGCTGGAACTTTTCTTGCTGGATGAAGGTGAGAAAGTCTCCATGTGTCTCGCCAGGGGCAGCCGATACCGCAAGGGTCCATCTGCTGGGCCAGCTTTTGGGAGGTTATAATGAAAGAGAACAGTGTCACCGTCGTAGGGACTGCCATGAGCTCCAACATCTCTGCCAAAAACCGGGTGTTGCCCACACCCCACCTCATGACTGGCACCATCTATTTGACACAGAACACCCACCTACTTCCTAAAGCGAAATAAGAATGCTGTGGCCTCCTCCCTAAACCTCTCTACGTCCTAGCTGCGTTACGTGACTTGAGTTCTTGAGGATGTTGAAAGCACATGCCAGTGTGATGATCAAACCACTTGGGGGTAATCTTATGAAAACCATGGAGAGGAGGAAGTGTGCCAGGCAGCTTGATTTTCAAAACTGGGGACATGGTAAATCCTGGAAACTCGATATTCAGGACTTATGTTAGTAACTAGCAGAATTGTAAATGACATTTTTGGAAAGGTGGATGGGGATCGATTTAGAAAGAGGGGTGATGACTGGTGTGCAGCATCACTCGTCTCCATCTGACCTTATTTCTTTTTTGGTAGTTACTGGACAGGTACATCAGCGTTGCCACACATGATGACAGGTCTGCTTCAGCCAGACGTTTAACAGAGTGCTGCATGTTCTTTACTCAAGGTGGACGAGTGTAGGTTGGACAGCAGTATAGATAAGTAGGTTTGGGTTTGCCGTTCCACAGAGGGATGGTCAGGCTTGCTAGGTACCAGCACCGTGGGGCAGTTGACGTGACTGGAGGTGGAAACTCCTCCAGGAGTAGACGTAGAGAATTTAGAACCAGGTGGGGGACAGCCCAGGGTTCTCTGAGGCACTGTAGGCAGTGGTTAAGAACAGGGACTGGGGGGCTTCTGCGTGGCTCAGGTCATGGTCTGGACGCTCAGCCCCTCACCCGGTCCCTCCCTCTCCTCCTGTTCCTCTCCAATCAATAAATAAAATCTTAAAAACAAAACAAAACTAAAAAAAAACAAGGACTCTGGCTTGACCTCCTCCGGTAGGTTATTTGAGTGCTCCCTTCCTCAGCCCGTTCATAAAGTGGCAGATAACACTGCCTCCTTATGGTTGTCGGAGATGTTGAAGGATGACATAGGTAATCCAGGTCAAGGGCTTTACAAACCTGAAGTGTTGGTGCCAGTCTTCTGTGGTGGTTCCTCCTTTTGCTGCTTTGGGCAGCGTCGTGTCTGTTTCTTGGTCTGTGTGCAAATGTGGGCCCAGAACGGGGCAATCACGTTTGGGCGAGGGTCTAGGAAGCTTGAACAGAGGTTGAAGACACGGGGGCTGCGCGTACTCCCGTGTAGAAGCTGAGGGATGGCGCTTGCATCCTGCCAGTGAGGCACAGCTGGTCCTGTTCTCAGTCCTGCACCTTGCAGCCTGTCTCACAGGTGCTTTCTCTTAAGGAGCCGTAGCTTGGTACCCTTCAGTCTCCATCGAACTAGGCTCTGGAAGAGCTCTTTCTTGGTACCAGTACGATGGCGAACCCGTGATGTGGGCTCAGGCGCTCAGCTAAGCTCCAAGGTGTTCTGGGGTGACGGGGAGGCGTGCTGCTGGCATCGGGCATCGGGTGGGCGGAGGCCACAGTGCACAGGACAGGCTCCCCAGCGAGGAACTGTCCCGTCCCAACGTCAGTAGTGCCGATGGGAAGAAACCTCCGCTTCACTCCAGTGTATGTGTCTCTGTGAAATTTGACTGCGAGTCTTTGCTTTAGCAGCATCACAGAGTAGCTTTAAGGGGATGTTTATGAAGGGCCTTTGTGAGCTAATGCGTGCTGGAATCTGCAGATGCGGGCAGCATATATCGTTATCAACTGCAGCGTTTGCTCTGTTCCCTAGAGGAAGACATTATCGTGCTGGGAGAGTCAGATAAGCCCGTGCTTGCATCCCAGCTGTACTGATTTAACCTGCTCTGTGATCGAGACAGGTTTCTTCATCTGTGAAAAGCCAGTCTCTGTTTCATAAGAGTGACAGGACTCCTGTGTAAATCTTGCAGTGCCACTCAGGCGCCATCGTTAGCCATTGTTTTTCAAATTAACTTTTCCTTTTTGGTCATGAGATTAACTGATGGTTGTGAAAATGTAAGCCTTGGAGAGCGGATGCATAAAGAAAGTGCACTTGTGATAGTTTCAAGATAAAGCTGAAAAGGAGGGATGCCTGGGGGGCTCAGCGGTTGAGTGTCTGCCTTCGGCCCAGGGCGTGATCCTGGAGACCCGGGCTCGAGTCTCGAGTCCCACGTCGGGCTCCCTGCTTCTCCCTCTGCCTGTGTCTCTGCACCTCTCTCTCTCTCTCTCTCTCTCTCTCTCTCTCTCTCTCTCTCATAACTAAAATCTTTAAGAAAACCTGAAAAGTTCTGGTCGTCAGAACTCAGGAGAGGTTCTGTCTTTGGACATGTTAAACAGTGGCCCTGCAGGGAAGGATGGGACATGCCCTGAGGACAGAAGCACAACACAGTCCCGCTCCTCACGGGGCTGGAAGCAGCCAAGAGTAGCATCTTTGTGTTTGTGCATTGCTTCACTGGAAAAACTTGCCACCTTTGTTGTTCTCAAGCAGGCTGATTAACTCTGTTTCTTCATGCTCCTCCTCAATGTTAGGGTTTCTTCATGTATTTTCTAGTGCCTTGAGACATAAGCCACACACCCAGCCGTCTGTTCACAAGTGTCAACTTTGCAGGCTTAGCGGCTTCCTGGACCCACTCAGCCTCCCCACAAAAGACGAAGCAAAGCTTTCCTGTGATGACTCTTCCTGTCACCCCCACTGGTGCCCCAGCCAGGGAGGTAGAGTCTGGAGCCATCCACGAGCCCCTCTGCTCTCCAGCTGTCCTGGCTGCCTGTGGCAGCGTGTAGCACATCCCTGAGGTCAGCTGAAAGTTGACACATTTGACTTCAGGGTGATTTTGTTTTGTTTTGTTTTTTCTTTGAGATGAGCCTGGGGTGGAAAGCTGTCCACGCTGTCCACTGGTCCACTGTGTGTACGCCCACCTGCTGTCTCCTCTGTAGAGGGAGGAAATGTTGCAGCTCTGTTGGTGTCCAGGAGGCGAGCAGTGAGACCCGCAGCAGTGAAAAAAAAGTTCCCTGGCTTAGAGAGAGAGGCTCTTATGCAGGTTGGAGGATTGAAGTTAGTGAAGTTTGAAGAAATGTTATTTTCTTACTCAGAGTCCCTGCTGCAGTGGATGGAGTCGTTGCCATCTTACGAATGCGGGAGGTGAGCCTCATGTGGGGCACGTCTGCGTGCCTCCACCAGCAGCCTGCCTCTGGCTGGGTGTCCGGAAGGCTTTGCCCTTGGAGCCAAGGACCGACGACACGCCACTCCAGCAGTGGCAGCCCCAGGGGGCAGTGCGGCGGTCACAGCCTGAGTGGCTCGTGAAATAGGAATGGGGGGATCAGAAGCCACTTCTGAGAAATGTGTAACCCAGACTAAGCCTGCAGCCCTTGGAGGCCTTTGCTGAGCTAAGCTCCAGGCCGCACAGACGCAAGGCGAGGCTCTAGACTCATGATCTCCAGCTGTCCCAGTGCTGCTGGGTTTAAAGCAACTTGACGAAATACCTCAGTGGTTGTGCCCGAGTCCTGAACCAGGGACACGGAGTTGTACGCCTCGGTGGGGTCAGAGGCAAGAGTTTGACCGTCAAGCCAGGCCAAACGTCCTGTTACTAGTAGACGAAAGAGAGGACAGACCAATGACAATTTTAGGTGGTCCCAGTGAGCATGGTTCTTGAAAGCAGATGAGATGATTTCTCTGCTGCGGGTTCATCCCTGTGGCTTTGCCTTCACGGATGTGGGTGAGACTAGCAAGTCCACGAGCTGCTGTCCGAGTGTCGAACATCCTTGAAGGCGTCATCCACCCGGTGGAGCTCTGCACTGTTTGCTGCCAAGATCCCCGGTTGTAGACTGGTGCTGGGTCAGCACACGTTAAGATAGATTTCTTTGCGTTTTGAAACTAGAGTCCCTCCAAAAGGCCCAGGTGCGTTTTAGACATAGAAGGAAGAGGAGATTGAAGATGTCACAGTAGAGTGCGAGGGTGTTGCCCTTTGCCCAGCCTGTGTGCTTACCTCCTCTAAACTTGGCGCTTCAGGAATTCTTTGATCTGCTAAGTCTATTCAGTGGGTGTAGTTTGCCCTTTGAAGAGAGGTTGCTCCCCTCCCAGACAAGTGCGTGTGGAAAGCCCTCACTTCCTGGGAATCGCTGGTTTTCACTGTGAGTGTGGCTGGGCTGTGGGTACCCCATGAGAGCGTAGACCCCTTGCCCTTTCTGACTTGGAAAAGACGACTGGACAAGTAAAACACCTGCAGGGCCTGGAGCTCAGCGAAGGTAGAGTGAAGTGCAGAGCCGCTCGGCTCCTCCAGCAGAGTTAGCACTTGGTTCCAGGTGGTCTTCTGAAATGGCCTTTGGAGGGGAGTGTGTAGACATGGAGCCTGTGGCCGGGTGGGGGCGGGGGGAGCTGCCCTGCCTCTCTTGCAGCCCGAGGTCTGCAGGGGGAGCCTGGCCCTGGGCTGGGGCTGTCCCTGCACTTTTCAACTTATCAAATCAGCACGGCAGAGCCCGCCCCGACCTTGCAGTGGGGTGTTGGGCCGCGCGGGGACAGCGTGATTCTGTCCCCTGCCCCCTATGCGTTCCCTGATTGCTCTCTGGGCTCCATGTGAATTGTGCTTCTTTGAACATCCCCGTGAGCACATACCATCTCCTGATCACCCTGTCGATGGATCACAAGGTTAAGGGGCCAGAGCGCCGGAAACACCAGCCCGAGTGCCCTTTTCTCTGATGGCTAACGCAAGAGTGATGACCGTCAGACAGCTGGTACTTTCCTTGGCCTTCTAGACAATGTTGAGAAGAAAAATGAGTGTAACTGAGTGCTTATTCATGCTGGAAATGTGTTCTGCTGTGTGAGTGACTCATGTGAGCATGAGTAAAGCAAACCCGAGTCCATTGTTATAGTTACGGTGTAAACTCACCAACTCCTACCCTGCTGGTTAGCATATCCTGTGATTCTCATTTAAATTGCAAGGATTACCAACCCTCTGTAGAAGTCCCCAGTCAGAGCAGCTCCTGGCCAGAATTTCACTGAAGTTTTTCATGGTTTTGTGTCACTAAGATTCTTACAGATTTTAAATAGACAAAAGTAGAGTTTTAAATAAAAGAAGGCTACTTTTATTTGGCTGTTGAGATAATATGCCCCAGTCTTTTGGGCATTGGGGTTCCGGAAGCCATGGTACTTTAAAAATGTACTCACATAAGACTGTCCTTTTAACATTCCTCTATTCACTCTGGTGTACTGAGACTTCTGCAGTTGTGACCCTGATGTTTGTAGTGCTGAGCAGTTGCTGGGGAAATACCAGTCTAGTGGCCCGGGTGCGTCCATTTAAATCCTTAGCCTTTGCTTCCAGGAGCAGAATTCTCCGGAGAGTCAGGAGCCCGATATCATTTACTGATCATGTCCTGGTCAAGGGTAGAGATACAGAAGTTCAAAGTGTCCAGCCCAGACAGAGGGACTGCCTCTCACAGTGTCCGCAGTGCCAGGGTGGCCAGAAGTATGTCTTAGGGAAACCAGGGAGTCCCAGGAAGACTACAAGGAAATCCTCCCGGGAGGGGGGGGGGCGGCGGGCAGGGAAAGGTGGGCATTATGCCCACCGGGTGGAAGACTATGGAATCCTGTCCTCGAGCTCCACCCTCCACCGAGAGCTCCTCCCCTTCCCGGCCCTGGATTCCACACTCAGGCCTCTCCTCAGCTGCCACCATGCCCTCCAACTTCCTTCATCAGCCGCCACTGTGTTCCAGGGAGCTTTAGTATTTGAAAATATGGTAGCTAAATTATCTGAACAAATTGTGTGTCTGTGTGGGTGGAGGGTCGGGAGGGGGCTGGGAGTCGCTGTATTCTTACACTGTGAATAGAGTCAGAGAGGCTGATGCTTCTACTCTGCGACTGTCTACACCTGCCCGTTGCCCACCAAGCACATAAAATGCCAGCAGCACCCCTTCCCTGCAGTGGGGATGACCGTGGGCCATGCTTTGCTGTCTAGAACCCTAAGCCGCTGGCCACGTCCAGACATTTACATTAAATACATGAAAATGAAGAGTTCTGTCTCTTAGTTGCACTCACTGCATTCAGGTGTTCGGTACCCTACCCTCATGGAGTGATGTGGCTTCCACGGGTGAGGTGAGCAGGGGCATGGAGAAAGCCCGAAACCACAGGTCCTTGTGGCCTTGGGCTGGACGAACCGACGGGGGAGCCTGTGATGGGCAGGCAGGGGATGAAGCCACAGAGGACATTCTGAGAGGTCAGCAGAGGGAAGTGAGATGTGCTTCTGGCAGCTTCTGCTTTCTTTGTAGGTCTTCCTCTGTGCCTCCCACTGGCCCTTCCCGGGGGGTAAAGCCAGCAGTCGGGGACAGGAAGGGCTGAGTCTTGGGGCCAACAGGCTCAGGACAGACACCACCCAGTCTGTGAGCTGAGCTCCTCTTACGTGTAGGGTCAGCTCCTGTGCCGCCCTCCTTCAGGCATGCACAGTGAGTGAAGCACTTCTTCATATGTCCGTGAGCAAATGGCATTAACTGTGTTTCTCCAGCGATGAATTATGAACTCCTTGGGGGCAGGGACTGTGTCGCATGCGACTTGGTATTCCAAGCCCCGGGCACATAGTGCATTTTTAGGAATCTAACAAATTGGTTGAAAACTCACTGAAGTGTGTTGTTTGGAAGGTTTCTTAACAGATATTCATTTTTTTAAGTTCTTATTTAAATTTCACTTAGTTAACATATGGTGTGATGTTAGTTTCAGGTATACAATATAGTGAGGCAGCACTTCCATACATCACCCCGTGCTCATCACAACAGGTGCCCTCCTTCATCCCCATCACCTGTTTACACCCCCGCCCCGACCATCAGTGTGTTGTCTACAGTAAGAGTCTGTTTCCTGGTTTGCCTCTATTCTTTTTTTAACCTTTGCCCATTTATTTTGTTAAAAACCACGTGTGAGTGAAATCATATGGTATTTGTCTTTCTCTGACTGATTTGGCATTATACTCTTTAGATCCATCTATGTCATTGCAAATGGCAAGGTTTCATTCTTTTTTATGGCTGAGTAATATTTCACCATGTGTATACGACACATCTTCTTTATCCATTCATCAGTCTGTGGACACCTGGCTATTTTCATAATTTGGCTATTGTAGCTAGTGCTGCTGTAAACATAACATCGGGGCACATGTATCCCTTTGAATTAGTTTTTTTTTTCTTTTTTTCTTTTTAATTCTTTGGGTAGATACCTACTAGTGCAATTGATGGATCACAGGCTAGTTCTATTTTGAACTTTTTGAGGACCCTCCATACTGTTTTCCACAGTGGTTGCACCTGTTTGCATTCCCACCAACAGTGTAAGAGGTTTCCCCTTGCGCCTCATTCTCACCAACACCTGTTGTTTATTGCATTTTTGATTTCAGCCATTCTGACAAGTGTGAGGTGATATCTCATTGTGGTTTTGATTTGTATTTCCCTGATGGTGAGTGATGTTGAGCATCTTTGCACATGTCTGTTGGTCATCTGGGTGTCATCTTTGGAGAATGTCTGTTCATGTCTTGTGCCCATTTTTAAATTGGATTATTCATTTTTTGAGTGTTGAGTTTTATAAGTTCTTTATGTATTTTGGATACTGATCCTTTACTGGATGTCATTTGTAAACATCTTCTCCCACTCGGTATGTAGCCTTTTTAGTTGTATTGATTGCTTACTTCACAGTGTAGAAACTTTATTTTGATGAAGTCCCAATAGTTTATTCTTGCCTTTGTATCCCTTGCCTTAAGAGACATATTTAGAAAACAGTTGCTGTGGCCGATGTCAGAGAAATTACTGCCTGTGCTCTCTTCCAAGGACTTTTATAGTTTCCTGTCTCACATTTAGGTCTTTAATCCATTTTGAGTTTATGGTGAAACCATTTTTGTGTGTGGTGAAAGAGAATGGTCCACTTTCATTCTTCTGCACGTGTCCGTCCAGTTTTTCCAACACCATTTGTTGCAGAGACTGTCCTTTTCCCATCGGATATTCTTTGCTGCTTTGTCAAAGATGAGTTGACCATATAATTGTGGGTTCATTTCTGGGTTTTCTGTTCCATTCAACTATGTGTCTGTCTTTGTGCCAGTACCATACTGTTTTTGATGACGACAGCTCTGTAATACACCTTGAAGTCTGGAATTGTGATGTCTCCCGCTTGACTTTTTTTTTTTTTTTTCCAAGATTGTTTTGACTACTCAGTTTTTTGTGGTTCCATACAGATTTTAGGATTGTTTGTTCTCGTTCTGTGAAAGGTGCGGTAGGTATTTTGATAGAGATTGCATTAAATGTGCAGATTGCTTTGGGTAGTAGAGACATTTTATTTTATTTTATTATTTTTTTATTTATTATTTTTTTATTTTTTTTTTTAAGTAGAGACATTTTAACAGTGTATTCCCAATTCATGAACATGGAATGTTTTTTCATTTTGTTGTGTCATCTTCAATTTCTTCCATCAGTGTCTTATAGTTTCAGAGTACAGGTCTTTCACCTCTTTGGTTAGGTTGATTCCTAGGTATGTTATAATTTCTGGTGTAATTGTAGATGAGATTGTTTTCTTAATTTCTCTTTCTGCTACCTCATTATTGGTGTGTAGGAATGCAACCGATTTCTGAATGTTGATTGTGTATCCTGTGACTCAACTGAATTCGTTTATTGGTGGAGTTCTTTTGGGTTTTCTAAATATAGTATCATTTCCTCTGCAAGTAGTGAAAGTTCTACTTTTTCTTTGATGATTTGGACACCTTTTATCTCTTTTTGTTGTCTGCTTGCTGTGGCTAGGACTTCCAGTGCAATGTTGAATAAAAGTGGTGAGTGGACATGCCTGTCTTCTTGACTATAAAGGAAAGGCTTTCAGATTTTATCCCATTTTGGTTGATATCAGCTGTGGGTTTTTCATATATGGCCTTTATTATGTTGAGGTATGTTCCTTCTAAACCTACTTTGTTGAGAGTTTTTATCATGAATGGATGTTGTACTTCATCAGATGCTTTTTCTGTGTCTATTGAAAAGATCACAGTGGTTCTTACCCTTTCTCTTTTTAATATGGTACATTAATTACATTGATTTGTGAATATTGAACCACCCTTGCATCCCAGGAATAAATCCCATGTGATTGTGGTAAATGATTTTTTAATGCATTGTTGGCTTTTGTTTGCTAGTATTTTGAGGATTTTTGCATCTGTGTTCAGCAAGGATGTTGGCCTGTAGTTCTGGTTTTTGGTGATGTCTTTATCTGGTTTTGAAATCAGGGTAATGCTGGCCTTGTAGAATGAATTTGGAAGTTTTCCTTCTTTTCTATTTTTGGAGTAGTTTGAGAAGAATAAATATTAACTCTTTAAATTTGCATGTGAAGCCACCTGGGCCTGGACTTTCATTGTTGGGAGTCTTTTGATTAGTGATTGAATTTCATTGCTGGTAATTAGTCTTTTGACATTTTTTATTTTCTCCTTTTCTAGTTTTGGGGATTTATATGTTTCCAGGAATTTATCCATGTCTTCCAGGTTGTTCAATTTGCTGGCATATAGTGTTTCATAATAATCTCTTATAAATGTTTGATTTCTGTGGTGTTGGTCTTTCTCCTTTCTCATTTGTGATTTCATTTATCTGGGTCTTTTACTTTTTGATAAGTCTTGCTGGAGGCTTATCAGCTTTATTAATTTTTTCAAAGAACTAGTTTTGGTTTCATCTGTTCTCTTGCTTTTTTAGTTTCTATATCATTTATTTATGCTCTAATCATTATTATTTCCTTCCTTCTGCTAGCTTTAGGCTTTGTTATTTTTCTATCTCTTTTCATTATAAGGTCAGCTTGTTTATTTGAGATTTTTCTTTCTTCTTGGGATGGGCCTATGTTGCTGTATACTTCTCTCTTAGGACCGCTTTTGCTACATCCCAAAAGTTTTGGACCATGTATTTTAATTTGTTTCCATGTATTTTTAAAAATTTCTTCTTTAATTTTCTGCTTGACCCATTCATTGTTTAGTAGCATGATATTCATCCTCCATGTATTGGTGCTGCTTCCAAATTTTTTCTTATGGTTGACTTCAAGTTTCATAACACTGTGGTCAGAAAAGAATCAGGATATGACTTTGATAGTCTTGAATTTGTTGAGACCTGTTTTGTGGCCTAATATGTGATCTGTTCTGGAGAACGTTCCATGTACACTTAGAAAGAATGTGCATTGTGGTGTTTTAGGATGGAATGTTCTGAATATATCTGTGAAGTCCATCTGGTCCAGTGTCATTCAAAGCCATTGTTTCCGTATTGATTTTCTGTTTAGATGATCTTTCCATTGCTGTGAGTAGGGGGTTAAGTTCCCCTACTATTATTATACTATTGATTATTCCCTTTATGTTTGTTATTAATTAATTGTTTTATATATTTGGGTGCTCCCAAGTTTAGTGCATAAATATTTACAACTATTAGACCTTCTTGTTGGATTGTCCCCTTTATTATTATATAATGCCCTTCTTTGTTTTCTGTTACAGTCTTTGCATTAAAGTCTAGTCTGCTCAGTATAAGTGTTATTCTGGCTTTGTTACGACATCGATTTTTATGATAAATGTTTCTCCTTCCCCTCACTTTTAATCTGCAGGTGTCTTTAGGTAAAATAAGTCTCTTGCCAATAGCATATAGATGAATCTTGGGTTTCTTATCTATTCTGACAACCCTATATCATTTGATTAGAGTGTTTAATCCATTCAGAGTGATTATTGATAGCTATGTATTTATTGCCATTTTATTACTTGTTTTGTGGTTGTTTCTGGAGATTTCCTCTGATCCTTATTTTTTTCTGTCTCGTAGTTTGCTGGTTTTGTTTAGTGATATATTTTTACTTCTTTCTCTTTATTCTTTCCATATTTATTAGTTTTTGATTTGTGGTTATCATTAACTTTGTATATGGTAGCTTCTGCATGGACCAGTCTATGTAAAATTGTTGGTCATTTACTTTTGAACCTATTCTTTACTCCTCTCCTCCCCCACGTTTTAGGTATTCTCATATTTTACATCCTCTTTTATTTTGTGAGTTCCTTGGCTGATTTCTTAATAGAAATATTAATTTTTACTGATTTTCTGTTTCCTACCTTCATAATCTAACTTACGTTCTTTCCTTTCCACCCAGAGTCTCCTGTAGTATTTCTTGAAGGGCTGGTTTGTGGTCATGAACTCCTTTAATTTTTGTGTGTTTGGGAAACTCCATCTCTCTCTCTCTCTCTCTCTCTCTCTCTCTCTCTCTCTCTCTCCTGAACAGTAGCCTTGCTGGATATTGTATTTTTGGCTGCAGATTTTTCCCATTCAGCACTTTGAATATATCCTGCCACTCTCTCCTGGCCTGCCAAGTTTCTGTAGAGAGATCTCCTGCTAACCTTATGTGTGTTCTCTTGTTAGTTAAGGATGTTTGTCTTGATGCTTTTACGATTTTTTTATCACTCTGTTTTGCAAATGTAATTACAGTATGTCTTGGTGTTGGCTTGCTGTTGTTGAATTTGATGAGCGTTTCTGTTCCTCCTGGATCTGGATGTCTGTTTCTCCAGATTAGGGAGGTTTTCAGTTATGATTTTCTCAAATAAATTTTCAACCCCCTTTCTCGCTTTTCTTCCAGGACTCCTATAATACAAATGTTAGTATGTTTGATGGAGTCACTGAGTTCCTCAAGTCTATTCTCATTGTTCTATAATTCTCTCTTTTATTCAGTTTTGGTTTTTTCCATTATTTTGTTTTCTAAGTCATTAGTTTGTTCCTTTCCTTTTTTCAGCCTGCTGTTCATTCCCTCAAGCCTTTTTCCCATCTCGTTTATTGTATTTATCCTTCATCTCTAATTGATTCTTTTTCAACTCTTTTTATCTCTGTGGTAGTAGTCTCAGTGATGCCTTCTTTTCTCAAGCCCAGTGAGTATGCTTATGATCATTGCTTTAAATTCTCCATCAGGCATATTACTACATCTGTTTCACTTAGATATCTGGCTGTGGTCTCATGTCCTTTCATTTGGGATAAATTCCTCTGTCATGGTTGTCAAAGTCCCTGCCTTCTGTATGTTAGAAAAGCCTGTTGTATCTCCTGCTCCTCAAAGTAATGGTCTTAAAAAGAAGAGGTCATGTAGTGCCCAGGGCCTGGTGCTTCAGGGAGTGTCCCAGGTGTGTACTGCATGAGCTCTGGTGTTGTGTTGTGGCTGCTCTATCCTTCAGGCCAGTCATCTGCAGAGGCTCTCCTTGTGTTTGTGAGCAGTGTTTGGTCCCTGGCCTGTATGTGGCGAGCTTTAACTAGATGTGCTGTAGGTGCTTGTGAAATGAGCCCTGACACCACCTCCAGCAGATCTGAGGCCCTGCAGAACTCTCTGGTGGGGAGGCTTGGTGTGGGCAGCAGTTTGTGCTGGTCTTCTTGGGGGACGGGCCCACTGCGCTGGGAGTGAGGCGTGCTTGACTGAGAAGTACAATCCCACAAAGGCACAGGGGGACTCGGTGTAAGCAGATGAGGCAGCCAGTGTAGGTGCTGCACTGCTTCCTGCAGGTTCTCTGTGTTTATGCTGTGGGATGGGGAGGACATGGCACAAGTGAACTGCCATGTTCCTGGAGAAGCGTCTCCCTGAAGGCTGCCTCTGGGGCAGATGCTCTGGGCAGATGCTCTGAGAAGCATCTGCCCCTGTCTGCCCCAGGCGTTTCCATGTCATCTGCCCCCAGGTTGTTTGGCTGCTTTGTCTCCAAGAGCAGTGCAGTGCCCTCCAGGTTCTATCCCAGCCAAGCCTGCTGATCTTTACAACACCAGGTTTTAAGCCCTGCTTGTTGCTAAAAATCATGAAATACAGGCCCTCTCACTTTCCAAGCCAGTGGCTATGGGGAAACATTCCCCTGTGTGCTGTCTCACTGTCCTCCCCGACCATGGCTCCCTCCCCTCCACAGCACCTGGAATCCATGTCTCTCTTAAACCTTCTTTGATACGGTCTCTTCTCCAGGTTTAGTCATAGAGTTTTCTTCTGCCCATCTTTAGGTCAATTTCTGGGGTTTGTAGGATGATTTGATAGTTAACCTAGTTGTGTTCATAGGACAAGTGGAGCCTAGGGACCTCCCACTCTGCCACCATCTTCCCGGACCTCAGTGTCAGACTTTTGGTGTTTTTTAAAAGAATGTTTGTGGCCACCAAATTACAAAGATAGAAGCCAGTCCTCTCCAAGTGGGCAGGGAGGGTGAAGAATCTTGGAAGTCCCTGTACCAGAGCAAGAAGGATGAGTGGGAGGCAGCTGGGGGATCAGCGAAGGGATCTTCTGGGGGAGTTTGCTAGGATTCAGTACATAACTGTCTGCACTAGTCCAGTTATCATGAGCTCTGTCTTCTCGGGATCCCTGCAGTTTGTCGTTTTGGCCAAAATGAGGGAGAAGGAGAAGGCTCTGAAAAGAACATCCAACTGAAAATACTGTCTTGACTGTACAGAAATTGAAAATAAATCGAGTTCTGGTATGCCATCAGCTTTGGATCATGGACGTTTTGCTCTTAGTATTTAAGTTTACTGAAATCTCCTAGAGATTTTAAAGTTCAGTTTCATTTTTATGTTTTCTACCCTAAGCCCACCACTGTCCTGACTTATATGATGGCTATGGTAATAGTAAACTTGTGCCTAGCAGGGAGTATGCATTCAGTGAACAAACATGTTCACCAAGTAAATGAGCAAACGGTGAGCAGTCACAATTTAAGGCGTTTAGCTGTTTTTCATAGCATGAAATCCTTGCAGAGATCTCTAATTTAAACCTTGTGTTTTGTTCTCTCTCTCCTGTCCTGTAATCCATTTGAGAGCTGTGCTCAGTGTGGGCAGGCCTCATCTCTGCTCTTTGGAGGGAGGTACTACTATTCTCAGTCATGAATAAATTTGCTGTTGATTCCATTTAGTGGCTAGACAGCTGACATTCTGGGTTCCCCAGAATGCCGACATGACTTTGGTATGAGAACAATTTGACTACAGCTGAAAAATCATGGCCCTTCTTACCTTTTTTTGGATAGGACTGTTCTTTAGAATTTTATTGTGAAAATTACTTTTCATGAAAAGTAAGGGAGAGGTTCATGGGGTTTTGTTTCTCTCTTTCTTTTTCGCTGTGTTTTCTGATCTCTTAATCTTTCTTGATCCCTGGAGCATGGAGGAGTCAGCAGGTCTGGGCGCTGGCGCTCCATGCATCAGGGCTCTAGGTAGGGGAAGCCGCGGCATGTTTAAAGTCAGATAAGATGTGCTGGGTACTGGGTTCATGCCGTGTCTGTGCTAGCCTCACTAAATCCTCACAACTTTACACTGTCGGTAGTACTGAGACCCATCATCATCATCATTTCTGAGATGCAAGCAGACTCAGGGTAAGAGAGGTGAGGTGATACAAGGCCATGGAGGTAGGCAGAGAACGGGAACAATTCTTGCTCTTTCTTTCACGTGTGTAGTTTGCCACAGGACCTCCAGCAGGAGTGCTGGTAGGTTGAGGGGGTGGGTCAGTGCCCCCAAAGTCAGGGCCATCTGGGAGCAAAAGCCAGATAGTCATTCGAACAGGAACGAGGTTTGAGCAGGGAATGCTTTAAGAATTAATAGCTATAATAATAAAATAGATGGATTAGATGAAGGGGATTAAGAGTACACTTACTGTGATGAGCACTGAGTAATGTATAGAATCTTTGACTCACTGTATTATACACCTACAACTACTAAAACATCGTAGGTTAATTATACTTCAGTAAAAAAGTAAAATTGAGAAAAGGAAACATAGGAGAAAATAAAAATATTGACACAATAAGAACTATGGGAGGTTAACCATAATAATTGCCATAGCAATTAAACTGAAAAATTAAAAACCTCGAAGTAACCACCAAATGGAAAAAGCAGGCCAATGACATAAACACTCACACACATTATTTTAAAAAATTAAAGAATATTTAGTTATGGCAAGGGGTTGGAATGATAATGGATTAGCTAATAGAAAGTAAATGGAACTCTATAGGGTATAGGAATAATGGACCCTAGGGAGCAAGGAAGAGGCCACACCTCACGCACCTTCGAGAGCTGGACCAGACCCAGACCCAGACCGTGTGGGAGGGGATGGCCTGTGACCGGCCATCTGGCACAGAAGTTGCTGGGTGCCTGGGAGAGTTGTCCTCGGAGCAACGTCCAACTGGAGACAGCCCACCGACCACAAAGCTATCAGAGGCAGGCGCTGCAGGAGGAGGCTGCTGAGGGGGCACCCTAGACCCAGGAATCTTTGCTCCTTCCTTCTGCATGGCAGTCTTTCCAGAAACTTCCTTCTACTGGCAAAACTAGCCAGCAGATAGAACACGTGCTTGAGAGACCCAGATCCAGTTTTTGCCGATCAGGCTAT
Source organism: Canis lupus dingo (assembly GCF_003254725.2). Taxonomy (NCBI): domain Eukaryota; kingdom Metazoa; phylum Chordata; class Mammalia; order Carnivora; family Canidae; genus Canis; species Canis lupus. The sequence goes on along the minus strand of NC_064268.1, from coordinate 36,570,198 downwards.
AAAGTGTGAGTTTGTGGCTGAGAAGGGCACAGGGTGGGGGGATCCCACCTTTATTCTCAGAGTCTTTATGTTTCTTTCATTCAGCCAGGCAGTGGGACACACGTACACACGTGTGGGTGGTTTCCCGTCTTCCCCTGCACCATGTGTGGTTTCATTACCTTGTTATCTCCGTGACTTCCCACAAGGGGCCTATTGAGGATTAAGCTGCTTTAATTTTCTTTTCTATTGTTTGCCTCTTAAACCTTGGGTAAGTACATGGGTAATCGGGAATCAGTGCCACATGTGTGAAGTGCCATCCAGCAGATGACATCCCGGGCTTGTCGAGGGAGCCCATGAAGGTGTTTGGTACAACCCAGGATGGTAATGGCATGTGAAGTAATACAATTTGAGATTTTTATCTCTTAGGCTTTATAAATATTTGCCGGAGGTTTTTCTGATACACCATAGGGCTAGAGTTTTATTTGTCCATGATGGGTTTTCATTTAGTTGCTACTGCATTTCATTCCTGCCTCCTTGTGAATCTAGAAGAATCATTCTTCCAGAAGAGCTCTTTAAACCTTTCCCATCACGACTGTTTCCTTCGTAATGGCTTTGAACTGCTGGATTGGTTTGTGACTCCTTGCCCCCTAACTCCATGCAATGTGTAATTTCTCATTTTGTTGAAAACATTAGAAAGGGAGAAATACTCAGCCTTGTCCTTGTTGCTGTTGAGCCATGATGCCTTGTCCGTTTTGTTTTGTATTTTGTTCTATTTTTCTCCCTCAGAACTCTCCTAAAAGGCCTTCACTCCCTAAATACTTTTTGGGAGGTTCAGGTGTTAAGGCCTATAAACTTAAATTTTGTTTTGTTTTGTTTTGTTTTCAGTTAGATTTTGTTGAAAAACAGTACTGAGAGGATAACTGCCCATGCTCTTACATTTAGGTGACACCTGATAATGTTGAAAATAAATAAAAGTAGTACATGTATGTGGTAATATACACATAGTATGGAAAGGGACAGGAAAAAAGCCTCCCTTCAAATATAACTATTATTAACATTTCTTGTGATTTCTTCCAGGAAACAAAAAATGATTTTGGCACATACCTACATTTGTGGCTCTCTGCTTTTTACATTCTTTAATAAAGGAATTAAATATACATATTTTTCTGGCTTTTTTTTTTTGTACTTTTCCTGTTTTTAGAGACCTTGTCCCTACACACAGATCTTCCTTATTCTTTAATATGATGCATACACAGTTCCGTGATACGGATGTGCGGTAACGGATGGTAATTAATTTCACCTGTGCCTTATCTCGGGCTGTTTTAGTAATTGCCAGGTGTTTGCAGGGAGGAGTTATGGTTACTGTTGGGAGTTGCTACAGTCGGCCTTTTCGCAAATAATCATCTCGCCAGTGTATCTGTAGGTTAAATCCCTAACGGTGAGATTGCTGGTTCAGCTGATAAATGCATTACAAACTTTAACAGACATTACCAAATTGCACTCCACAGAGGTCACACGCATTGATTTTCTTTTACCACGGTTGTCTCTTTCCCACGCCCCTGCCAGCACCGTCCCATCACCAGGCTTTGGCATTTTTGCCAATCTGGTAAGTTAGAAATGTTATCTCTTTGTTTTTACTTGTTTATCTTTGACTACAGGTTTAGGATCTTCTCATAGGTTCCTTAGCCTGTTGAGTTTCTTTCGATCAGTTGCATGCTCCTGCATGTGGCTTTGTGTTCTCTTCCCCCTTTGGCTTCGTTTACCTCCTTTTCTTTCCTGTAGGATTCTTGTCTTTCTCATATCTACTTATATGAGCTCATTTTAAATTAGAAAACTTAGTTGTATTTCACGTGTTGCAAATGTATTTTCCCACTCTCTTCTGAAAGCATTCATTAAAAATATTGTTTTTAGTGTTTTATTTTATTTTGTAAAAATTTTATTTATTTATCTGAGGGAGAAAACACGAGCAGGGTGGAGAGGCAGAGGAAGAAGCAGATTCCCCGCTAAGCGAGGAGCCTGATGCAGGACTGGATCCCAGGACCTCAGGATCATGACCTGATCCAAAGGCACTCAAACACTGAGTCACCCAGGTGCCCAACGTTATTTTTGTTTTGGTGTAAAGATTTTTAAACATGTTCTTTTTAAAAAGAAATTTAAAAAAGCATGTGGGTTGAGAAAACTTTGCCAGGCTTTCTACTGTTTTTAAGGCTGAGTAGTTGTAGTTTGGGACAAATGATTATTCCCATAGATGGGAATGTATGTCCCATCAGTATGTCCCACAGCCCTGAGACCCTGTAGCATCTTACTTAACAACAAGACGACCCTGAAGGAGTGATGGAGTTGGTGTCCCTCCCACTCTGTACTTGCCTTGACCCTCAGCAACTTATGGGGGACCTCTGAAGCATAGGCGAGCTTGTGAACAGCCATGTCTACAAACATCCAAATGTTGCCACTTGCGGACATCATTCCTGGTAGCCGGAAGTGGCAGGCCCTCTTCACGTCTGAGTCCACAGCACCTATAGCGATACCTAAGTGAGATACGATGTGGAGTAAACAGATGGAGACAAGGGCAGGATGCAGTGCAGGGAGGATGAGCAGGAATAGAGAACTCACAGAAAGGTTCACGTTAGAGTGCTTTCGTCAGCATGACGTGCACCTGCCTCATGCTACAGCCCTGGAGTCCGGAGACTTCCGTGTCCTGTCCTTAACCACCCTGTTCATCTCGTGATAACACTGTGTAGGATACTGAGGGAGAAGACCATGCACTGGGGCCTGTGGTGTTTGGGTGACTCTCTTTGTGTTACCACCGGGTCTGTTCCCTTGTGATGAGACTGTTGGGAAGACAGTATTGTAAAAAATCTAATTTCAGAATAATGTGTGAAAGACGGATTTCTCTCCAGATTTCTAGAGGTAACAAGCTTCTCCTTTGAACATTTAAAATGTAAGATTCCGGTTAAGAGAAATGGACTGTATGAAAGCTTGTCACATACTCTGTGAACTGTGACTCAGCCTAAGTCCAAGCTAGCTATTTTGCTAGTTCTTCATTTAATTAAATATCTCCAGGGAAGAGTTTAAGGATTTCCTGACAATTCAGGTAATCTGTATTTATATATTTACCTTATTCAGACACATGAAAAGCTTTCTCACGGAGTCCAGTGAGGGTCAGTATGATGGTACGATACTTTCTTGGTTGACACATGGTGTGGCTCCTTGAAAATACCAGTGGCATCTTCATTTCTAGTAGGCTCATGGCCTCTTACTCAAGCCATTTGACTTGAGCTGAGATGTCTTATGGCTGCGTTTATTCTCCATAGTTTTATGAATGCAGTTGATTCTATTCATTTGAATTTGCTGAAACAAAAGCCTGCACTGGTAAAACAGGTTAATTTTTGAGAAAGCTAATGCTAAACTCTGACGTCTGGGAGCCCTGTTCAGTGCCATTCAACACAAAAATAGTTGGCCGTCAGAACGTGAGCAAACCAACTATTGGTTTGAACGATCCCAGTGCTTATGAAGCACCCATTTCAGTACAGGATCATGAAGGTATTGATGAATGAGGTCATTAGCTTTGCTCAGACAGATCCCTGGTGGTTCATCTCCTGATGTCAGTTTTCTTCTCTAAACAATGTATGGAAATGAACATGAACGATTAAACAGATGTTTAAAAAGGTCTGTATGGGGTGCCCCGGGGGCTCAGTGGGTGATACGTTTGCCTTCTGCTGGGGCTTGATCCTGGGGTCCTGGGATCGAGTCCTGCGTTGGGCTCCCTGCCCAGTGGGGGCAGCCTGCTTCTCTCCCTCTCCCTCTGCCCTTCCCCTCCCCTGCCGCTGTGCTTTCTCACTCTCAAAGAAATAAATAAAATTTAAGAAAAAATGAAAAGGTCTGTCTAGCTTTGTCAGTGGGAGCTCATGAACGATTTCTTGGGTGTGTTAGTTCTGTTGTGTCCCCATCCACCTTCCATCCTTGACTGTAGCTTTCAAATCAGGTTGACCAAATAAAGGTTGACAAATCATTTGTGCATCCACCTCTGACATTTCATACTGGAGGACAGATGACTGAGACAAATGGAATCTATGTGGAAAACTGAGTTTCTGAAAGCAGGTGTGTCTGCACTTTGTCCAGTGGGGACGCGGATGCGTCTGTAGGTGAGACCGTGGTGCCCAGTTGGGAACTGGTCAGCCTTGGAGAAACAAAGCCAGTGAAAAAGCTGCTGCTAAAATCAGCCGCGGCCGTTGCAGAAAGCATATACTTCAGGGAGGTCTCGGGAGCTTGTGTGGTGCGTTTGGTTGGGTGGTATAAAATTGGAGGGGTGTACAGGCTTTTTTGAGGGATGCTCTGCAGCTGGAGTCAGTGTGAAGCCCTTGCCACAGCAGCTGGGTGGGGAGGCCGCGGCTTTGCAGACAGACAGACGTCTCTGTCTTTGATTTTCCGCGCTGCCACTCCCAGGTGTCCCCGAGAAAGGAAGGTGGTCTCTCCAGGCCCCCTGTTCTTCCTTTGTAAAGGCGGAGATTGAAATACCTACCTCAGGGGTGAGAGAAAGGCAAGAATTGGGGTCCATTGTGCTCACTCAGCAAGTGGAGGGGACCTTCCCTTAACAGCAGTGCTGCCGGCCCGGTGCAGGTCGACAGGGTGCCTCGGAAAGGGCGTGAAGGTGCCGACCTCGAAAGCACCTCCTACGCAAGAGGTACGGGAAACGGGGCTCACGTAGGGCCCCGTGATTTGCAGGCAGGTGGAGGTTTGCTATGTTTCTAGAGCATGACCGTTCACGGTCTTCCCCGCTGCCGGCTCCAGAGGCATGTAATTGACCCTGGTTTCTGTTGTCTGCCTCACAACGAGGCCCCGAGTCCCACTGAGGTCAATTATTCGGCCTAAGTGTTTATACGAAGCAGCTGCGATTCAGGCCTCCCTTGCTGCGGCCTGGTCACACAAGCTAATTACTGCCATCGCACACAGTTGCCGTGGTGGCGGCTGCTGTAGGTGGCGGTCACAACATCTTGAGCCAAGGCACTGGGGAGCCTCCCGGCCAGGTACCCTCAGGTCCCACGGGGAGCTTGGTTACGTCAGCATCGGTCGTGAGACGGGCTCTGACAGCTGTCCAGACTCCAGTGGGTGCCGATACCTCGCTTCCTGATACTGAACCTACTGGAGGCAATGGAACAGAACGTCCCTGACTCTGGTTTCATAACTTTCTTTTTTGCGCACAAAAATAAAGCTGCTTCCTGGGGATGAGGCATTGGTGTGCCTGCCGCTGAGCACCGGCAGGGAGCACTTGCTGGGTGCGGGACTCCATCCCCGCTGCCTGCTGTGACACTTCTCTCATCCTCACCAGCTGTGGTTTGTGTAGGTGCTGTTGGTCTCCTGTTCTCAGACGCTGAGAAATTTGCCCAAGTCCTCACGGCAGGTAAGCAGCAGAGCCTGGATTTGAATCTAGGCCCATTCTGACCTTCCTCTCCAATAAGAAAAAAACAGGAAAAACATGACCGTAAAAATTCCATCTAGCATGGCAACCGTTCTGAGCACTTTGGTGCCCATTCTTCCAAATCCCTAATTTAACGTTGTTGGGAAAGCCCCCCTCTCCCCTGCCAGGTCCCCTTCCAGAGGGAAAACACGGTGAGCAGTCTGGTATTTATCTTTCCAAGTACGCACGCAGGCCCGTCCCACATACACGGGTAATTCACACGTGTTCTTACATGGCCCACTACGTGCGCTCTTCCACTTGGCACTTTACGCTCCGTGCGTCCTATGCAAATTTCTGCATGTGTCATACATAATCTGACATATTTTCTTTTTTTTTTTTTTTAATTTTTTATTCATTTATGATAGTCACAGAGAGAGAGCGAGAGAGAGAGGCAGAGAGAGAAGCAGGCTCCATGCACCGGGAGCCTGATGTGGGATTCGATCCCGGATCTCCAGGATCGCGCCCTGGGCCAAAGGCAGGCGCCAAACCGCTGCGCCACCCAGGGATCCCAATCTGACATATTTTCAATGGACTGTTGAGCGTGAACTACAGGACCGTCAGGGGATGACAGTGCCATGATTCTGTCATTGTATGGCCTGCGGTGACAGACGTTTCTGTTGTGGCCCCGTTCTCCCTCCATCACTTAGCATCACCGTGTATGTTGTACTAGAGGAAAGTGCTGTGATTTAGTGACCTCTTTTGAAATTTGGGCCATTAGAAGATCCCGGGATGAACCTTCTCCAAACTCAGGATTGGAAGACCTCCTTATTAGTTGCTTTCCAGTCCCAGTCAAAATGCTAAGTCCAAGTGGTCAGCCCGTTACTTAAATATTTTATTTGGATGTGCCCTACATACCACAAATTCACCTCTTCTAAGCGTGCCCTTCAGAGATTGTTAAAAAATTTATGGGGTTGTGCGGCCAGCACCATCACCCAGTTTTAGAACATTGGCGTCAGTCCAAGCTCTCCCGTGCCCTTCACAGCTACTTCTCATTCCTGTGTGCAGCCCTGGGCTGCCACGGATACTTTCTCTCTACAGGTTTGCCTTGTCTGGACATTTTGTCTGGCCCGTCACGTTGACGAATTTCATGTCCTCGGGTTATATATCTCTTTTTACTCTTTTGAACAGTTTGGCCCATGTAAAACTCCTGGCTGGAATTGTTCGTTAAGGCTCATTACTGTCTTGAATGATGATAACGTGTATTACCCCAGAAGTGGTTAGTCTCTAAGGCAGAGGAGGGAAAATGGGTGCGTGTACACACCTGCATGTATATATATGCACAGTACATATGTGCAGCCGTGTGTGCCCGTACACGTCTACATGTGTGCACGTGTTTAGTGTGGATATATGTGCACACGTTTACTTATACATACACAGGAACACACGTGCGTGCACATGCGCACACACACATGCATGTGTATTCGGTCATGAGGCCGAGCTCCTCAGTAATACTCAACATATCAAAAGAGATCTGTTGGATGATCTTCAGCTTCATTAATTTCTTCATGTGGTGACTTGATGGTAATGGAGATTCTTGGCTCAGTTCAGTCGAGAACTGAATACGTGCCGGTTGCACAGGAGACACTGCCAAAGTGTAGCAAGAGCTTACCAGAACCTCAGCTTTAAGAAGTGATACCAGACTCTTCTGAGTCAGGACACCCCAAACCTGTTCTGGGCGGTGAGCGGCAGCTTCATATCACGTAGGGAAGGCGTGCACCTGGGCTGAGCAACTCTGTAGTGTTGAAGTGATTTAAAAATTCTAAAACTTAAAATTACAATTTTTTTTAGCTTTTATAAACTCTTTTGACCTAAAAGCTGATAACTTAAAAATCTAGGATAATTCCATGTCTCTATCTAATTCAATATCTCATGCCTGCCAGTTCCTTCTAGTATTTGAGATGCGTGCTCCTGGCGCCTGTGGAGCTGTTAGGGACCCGATTGTACAGGATCTGTGTTTGGGGTTTCCATTTGAAGTACATGTGTGTTTATGTGTGATTGTCATTGCAGGTAAATAACTTACTGTTTCCAAAGACCTGTTAAGAAGCTGAGGGAGAGTAACTGTGGCTTTTATTAACGAGAAAGCCGCACGCCGTGTGCTGTTTCCTGGTCAGGTGCGTGCCAGCACATCAGAGCCCCAGTCCCGGGCGGGACGCTTTGGTGCGTAGGGCCTGGAAATGTGTGTCCCAGACAGCACTCCCTAGTCAGGGCTGGGCCTGGAAATGTGTGTCCCAGACAGCACTCCCTAGTCAGGGCTGGCAGCGAGCAGAGGGAGCCAGGTCACCGCCTGCCACCACTGCCCCTCCGTCCCTCCGCAGGCCCTACACCCCCTCTGTTGGGGACGGCGTCTCTGTGAATCAGGACTTAACACCCGAGGAGGAGAAAGCGTCTCCTTGTGAGAGAGAATGCCTCTGGAACCTGAAGGATGCTACAGGGACGGCTGCGTGGCGTCTCACGCGTGGCAAGCGGGGATGGCGGTGTCCTCAGGGCCGCGAGCCGGCATTGGTGTTTATCCAGAAAACGTAACTCCGGCGCCCGGGCAGAGAGGCCCACCCGCACGGCCAGCCTCACGGTGCCTCTCCCCGCTTGCGAACCAGGGTTTTCTGTCTCTTGGGAGGGGACGGAGCCGGGGTCCGCGGTGTGCAGCCAGACTGGCCAGCCTGACCCGCCTCCAGCTCCCTCCGGCACGTCCACCTTGCTTTCCTGGGCACATGCACGATCCAGGGTTCAAGAGCCTTCTCGCACAGCGGGCAGGGCCATGGAAGCAGACGCCGCGCGGGGCTCCCGGGGGCTGAGGCTCGTGCGCCACCCGCGCAGCAGGGCGAGTGCCTGCTGTTTGCACGGGACCACTCAGCTCTCAGCCCTGCAGCCACCCCGAGATCTCAGGTGGCGACATGCACTGCAGGATGCGCTGGAGCATGGCCACACGCGGAATAAATCCACGGGCTGTTCGTTGCTCTTGATCTTCCTGCACAGTAATCTTGAGTAAATGTGATAACATGAATCAGGCAGCTGATGTTCATGTTTTGAGGCTCCGTGATTTGAGGAGTTCTCAAATCGAGAGGGAAAGTGTAAAAAAAGATGCCATTTTGGGTTCCCTGTCATCTTGGGTGTGGGGGCAGCCATGATTTATTGAGCACCTGCTATGTGCCTGCACCGTAGTAAGTGCTTTGCAACCCTTTATCTCGTTCAATCCTAAGAAGTGGTATCCTTAGGTTTTATATATAAAGAGACTGGCTTAGAAAGGTCAACTTTCCCAAAATCATAGTTTAAATCCAGCTCTTTCAGGACACCTGGGTGGCTCAGTGGTTGAATGTCTGCCTTTGGCTCAGGTCCTGATCCTGGGGTCCCAGGATCGAGTCCCACATTGGGCTTCCTGCATGGAGCCTGCTTCTCCCTCTGCCTGTGTCTCTGCCTCTCTCTGTGTGTTTCTTGTGAATAAATAAATAAAATCTTTCAAAAATGAATCCAGTTCTTTGTAACCGGCTTGCCATAAGACTAACCTTTCCCTTTAGTGTCTGGTTCCCATATTACCCCTTCCATGGTACTGAAGTTTTTTTTACTCCCTGTCTACTCTTGAGCTGCCACTGCTTACAGGTGGGTGAGTGGAGATGGATCTTCTGACGCACAGTGACCTGGGGAAGGGAAACACACCTTGTAGTGCGAATTGACCTCTGCCTCGCTTTGCTCCACTCCGAGCTTGGCATACTTGTATGAGTCAGTTTGGGTTGTAAATGCAGAGAAAAGAGAAGAGGCGGTGTTTAACCTTGGCCACCAGACGGGGGGCACTGGGTCCCTGCTCTGCACAGCTTCAGAAGGGAGACAGACTCCAGAGGTCGCCGGCCACTGAAAGGGGGCTGAGATTTCATCAGGGCAAACTGTCTGCCTCTCATTTTTGTTCCAGATCTTCATCAAGGAAAGAGGAAAATACAAGGGTCTGGACCCCGGTGTGGTTTCTTAGAGAGTCTTGTCGAGTACAGGTGGCACCTGGAGTTGCATGATTAATCAGTGGAGAGCAGAAGTGGTAAAAAATGACAGATGCCCACCATAAACATTTTGTTAGACTTGGAAACATCAGTGTTCAGAAGTGGCCAGTCTTTCACGTGGCATCGGGACCATTTCTCTGGACGCAGGTCCTCTGACTGGTGCTCTGTGTTGGGTCCCCCCGGAGAAGCACACTCATAGTGCCAGCACAGCAGACTGTCCCAGGCTGCCCAGTACTGAACCCATCGGCATTTTAAGCCACCCATTTCCCTCAGAATATTAAGTGTGGTCTGGATCACACCTCATTGGGCAGCAGTCTGTTCTAGCTATGTTTATTTTTTATAGAAACAACAGCACACTTTGTTTCCAGACTCAAATTCCGTTATCAGTATTGAGTTGGATTAGGTGATAACAAACCAGCACGACCTTCGTGAACAGGTTTGGAGGCAGGTATCACTGAGTCTTGGTAAGCATTACGGGTTGACCAGCGGGAGCAGCGTCATCTGGCCCTGTGGTAGCCGCTGCCGCTGGCAGGGAGTGGCGCTCAGCCACCACACACTGCCTGGAGCCCGGGGGTGGGGGGTGGGGAGGCGGCACACTACACCTGCTCCCCGGAAGGGAACCAGCAATGGCGAGTCTCCGGGGGCCAACCCCAGCAACTTGTTCAACATGGTTTTTACTGTGAATCCCATCCTGAAATTGCCAACACTCCGCGTACTGGACCTAGCTGTCCCTCACAAAGGTGTTATTTAGGATGTGATCACAAAAAGGTGGCTGGGGGGAGCAGGGTGCGGATGCAGCAGCCCCCGCGGGGCCTGATGCCTCCCGTGTCTCTCTACCAGAGGAAGAAGCTCCATGGCCAGGCATGGACCAGCCCTTGTGGCAGGCGCAGGTGCTTCGGCAGAGCACTCCCTGTTTGTAAAACCTGAAGGGAGCCCACACAGATGACAACACTGCTGTGCATATGATCATTAGTTCATAAAGGGTCATTAGCTAGTACAGGGATTTGTTCATTTGGCTCCTCACGTGACTTTAGGAGCTGGTTGTTAAGTTCAGTTAACTGTTCTTTTTAGTTAGGAAAGGTTCATACCGGTTATTACTTTAACCTCTTCGGTGTTGAAGGAGAAGCAAAAGCCTAGAACAAGACAGCGCTGGCTCTGAGAGCCTCAACGTTGGGGTCAAGCTTGATTGGCTTTCCTGCCCTTGAGATATGTTAGACTCGACGTAAGGCAAGATACACAGGCAGCACTAGAGAATTGAGGTTTTTTCCTATTGTGTATTTATTTCATATAACCTTGGATTTACTTTGATGTCTGTTTCATAATTCCTGGCACCAGAATTTGCTCAGACCTTTTTAAAGACCACACCTTCTGAGAAAACCCACAATTTGAAAGTTAATGGATAACCCAACGGCAACAGGAGTTTGCTGGCAGATGTGATTCTTGATCAGGTCTGGACAATTTCTGCCCTGTCATGAGTCATAAACTGTGGTACAGTCCATCATCTGAAGTGTCGGGAGAACTGGCACTGTGCTGTCACCTGTTTGCTGCTCCTGACTCATCTTCCTGGAAGTAGGAATTCAGGTGGCCTGTGACGGACGTTTTATCGTAAGATTCACGAGACGAGCACTCAGACTCTTTAGGTACCAGCACTGGATGTCTAGGCTCAGTCCGGTTGCAGATGTGGCTTGCACGTTTAGCTCAGGCGCTACAGGTGGCCAAAGCCAAACGGGAAACATCGTAAGATTCGCATCATCCATAAGGTAGGGACTGGCCAGTTTTTAAGAAAAGTTTCTCTTCTATGCTATGTATATACAATGAAATATTACTCAGCCATCAAAAAGGATGGAATTTTTCTGTTTCCATCGACATGGATGGAAGTAGAGGGTATCATGTCAAGTGAAATAAGTCAGAAAGACAATTATCACTTATATGTGGAACATAAGAAACAGCACAGAGGCTTATCGGGGAAGGAGGGAAAACTGAATAGGAAGACATCAGAGTTGGAGAGAAACCATGAGACACTCTTCATCCTAGGAAACAAACAGGGTCGCTGGAGGGGAGGTGGGTGGGGGTCTGGGATAACAAGGTGATGGCCATGAAGGAGGGCACCTGTTGTGAGCACTGGGGGTTATATGAGGCTGATGAATTACTGCACTCCACATCTGAAACTAATGATATTCTATATGTTGGCTAATTGAATGTAATTTTTTTTTAAAGGAAAAGCTCTTAAAAGCTCAGAGAGGAAAGATAATGAGAAGGGAATGTAGCTGATTTTCCTCTTCAGCCTGAGGATTGGCTGATGTGGCCGTTTTTCCCTGCTTTCGCAGTGTCCATATAGAGAGAGAGGATGTATGACTCAGGTGACAAAGGTCGAGTCTGAACTCTCAGATCCTCGGTTTCTTGCTCCTGGCGGATGAAGTAAACAGTGTTCTGAGGACGTTAGATCAAAAGAATCCCCCTAGTTTGGGGGTTGGACCTTTATCAACTCATCTGTGAGACCCTTTTTTTTTTTTTTTTAAAGAATTTATTCATGAGAGACAGAGAAGTAGAGGCAGAGGGAGAAGCAGGCTCCATGCAGGGAGCCCGACGTGGGACTCGATCCCAGGTCTCCAGGATCACGCCCTGAGCCAAAGGCAGCACTAAACCACTTAGCCACCGGGCTGCCCTCACCTGTAAGATCTTCTGAAGCTGTACTTCCCGGCCAACATTCCTGTTAGCTGTGTCTTGGCTGTGCATACTGACACAACATTTTGCCAAGAGCATGTTGTTTTATTGTTGAGGGACGGCTGTCGGGAAAGGTTGCCGGTATGTAGTTGGCCCACACAAGTAGTTGGCCTCAGAACTCAGTACCTCTGTCAAATGGAGTTTCAAGAACAGAGTCTCCTTGCTTAACCTGCCTCCCTTCGCACCGCTGTGGAGTTTCTCGGATGTTCCTCACTGTCCTCTTCCTGCGGTGCTGGAAAGGAAAGATGGGGCAAGGGAAGAAGTAGAGCACATGGAGTGAAGCTTTAGCGTGTGTGTGTGTGTGTCTTCCCGGTCAATGGCAAGCGGTAGTTTGGGCTTCCTCTGGTTCCTGTAATCACCCTGGTGTGAGGCAGTCTTGCCTGTTAGTGTCTGACCCTTTGCCTTGCTCTTCCATTGTGGACTAGACCTGACCTCTTTGGGCAAAGAAACCGAGTTTATGTCCTCATTTTCTGAGCAAAGAGCTAGTGGACAGAGGCCCCCACCCAGTGGTGGAGTGACAGGTGGGTGACACTTGGGTGCACAGCCAGGGGCAGGTTGCACTTTGTTCAGGGAATGTGCGTAGGGACAGGTTATTAAAGAGCTGCTGGTTTCGCTATGTCTCAGTGTGTTAAATCATCATATTCCCCACCCTAGAAGGGTAAGTGAAATCAAGGAATGGCGGCTCTAGTAACCTTGAGGAATGTGTGAGGCTTGCCGGACAGATCTATGTGCTATGCGCGGTGGCGCTGTGCTGGTGGCGCGTGGCATCCGCTTACTTACCCTTTGGTTTCATCCCACCAGCCCACATAAATTTGTGGGTGCATTTGTTTTTCTTCTTTTTTCTGGCTGCTTTCTGTTTTTGTATATGTCTGTGTATTATTTTCAGAACAGATCGGGTTCCTACTAAGTCAGAGCTTAAAAACATTTTATTGAAGCAGTTTTTAAAAACCATTTTTTAGAACATAGACTGACAAGTAAAATGAACTCCCTATCCTTATCATCCAGCCTTAATGACTGTCAACTCTCTGTGATTGTGGTTCCGGGGCGGGGTGGGCGGTATTTTAAAGGAATTCCAGGCAGCGTATCATGTTGCTCCAACACTTTGTTCTCCTGTTTGTTACTCAATTATTTACTTTTTGTCTGTTGACTTTTCTTTCTCTTGTTCCCAAAATAACTCTTGGACTGTGCCCTGCTGGTGTTTTAAAGGTGCACCTTCTGGCAGCCTTGCCCTTTGCGCAGTGCTTGATGGGCTGGTCGTCTGGGACCCTGAGGCGGATGGTCTTGGTGGTGTGAAGGTCACAGTCCCGTTACTAGGAGAAACTGGAGGTATGCCTGCGGCCTCCCTGGCTTGTGGGGTTAGGTGGAAGGCTAGGCCTTTCCTTATGATGTTGTGTTTATGAGAAGTAGATCCAAATCGAAGTCACGGTGATTTGCGTAATTTATCAAACTCCTAGAGAAGCCGTGGCCTAGAGTAACAAGCTGCTCCGGGGGCCTGTGGCTAGATCTTGTTTTATTTCTGTAGTTCCCCGGACGGAAAGCTGTTGACATGACAGCGGAGTCGTTTCTAGATTTGCCATGCTTGAGCACTCTGACAATCTCTTTTGTGCAGCATTTCCTGGTTTTGAAACGTTCCCGTATGGTTTGTCTTATCAGGCCCCAGGGCAGCACAGAGTGAGGAGAAGTGTTGAACTCTGCCTGGGTCAGTTCAAAGAGAAACCGAAGGATGGGGAGGGGTCCTCAGTGACTTGACTTCAGTTCTTGCGTCTCCTAGCCTGGAAGCCTTCCTGTTTCGACGGGTTTTGAGTTGCTTTGGAATCTGTTGTGAAGCTGGAGCGTACCTTCTTTATACTTGAATGCTGCTGTGACAGATGTTTGGGAAATTCACAGCACTGTGGGCAAGACCCTGGAGATATTTGGGGAAGACTGTGTCCTCACTGACGTCCTTCTGTTCCACAGCAGGGGCAGGGCAGCCCGCACACCCTTTCTGGAGCTGATTCCTGACATCAATATCTCGCCCCCATGACATTGGTTTCCCTTCTGACCTCTCCCTTTTTGTTTTTTTTTTGGGGGGGGGGTGTTAAAGATTTTATTTATTTGAGAGAGTATGAGCAGTGGGGAGGGGCAGAGGGAACGGGAGCTGAGCAGGGAGCCTGACATAGGGCTCAATCCCAGCATCCCAGGACCCTGAGATCCTGACCTGAGCCAAAGGCGGAGGACACTTCACGGACTGAGTGACCTAGGCGCCACCTCCAGGAGCTGTCTCCACCGCTAGACCAAACCCTGACTGTGACCACTGCTACTCTTACCTTCACACACTTTGGTTCGTGACAGTGGAATTCTTTTGAGCCTAAAATGTCTGAAATGTTTCCTGGGAGCTGGAGATCTTCGATCTGGTAAGGAAATTGGGCATCCTACTACCCCCATAGGAACTTGGTGCAAACATCAGATTTCCCAGTTCCTTTTAAAATGTCTAGACATGAATGTTCTATTGGCCGAAATTCCCTAAGGGGGTAAAATGATTCCTCAGAGTCTGTGCTTTATTCAAGAAACTTTTATCGTAGTAATCTCATAATTTGTGTATTTTGTTTCTCGCAAAGACACTTTTTCTTTTATCTCATCAGTTAAAACTGGTTTCCGGATGGAGTGTCTTTCCTGCGACACGTGTTTCATAAAACATGATGTATGCATTTGCTTTAGGGGCATTACACATACTAAGTACTAACTATTTCAGGAAGAATCGAACATAATTTCAGTGCAGGAATTTTAACAGTGGTTTATGAGTCAAGGAATTTGTTACAGAAAATAGGTTAACCTAATTTTTCAATATGAAGTTGCTTTGAAAAAATTGAGAGAGAGCCAGCTAAAATCCGGGGAAACGTGGACTATGGCACATGTTACTTGATAGGCCGCGCTAGTTCAAACGTTAAATTAGTCAAAATGGTTGGTTAGCCAAATGTCAGCAAACCGAGGTTCTGGTTTTAACACATAAATAAAACAGATCTGCAATTAGTACATTGGCCAGTATGCACTTGGCACGGCCTAATAATTGAGAAAGTGCTTAGAAGCAGTTTTGTTCGTGAAACAAAAAGGTTCATTCAAAGTCTGATGAGATACAGGGCTTGTTGGAGATTTTGTGTTTTGGGCTCCCCTGGACTGAGTTCAGCAGGCGTGCGCGGGGAAGGGCTGCACCCAAGCCGCTCTGTAAATGAGCCAGTGGGGGCTCCGGAGGGCTTTTATTTGGGGGGCCTGGTAGTGGCCGTGGGTGGGGGGTAGGTAAGGGGGCGGGAGGCACCCACAGGGCCCGTCAGTGAGGTCTCCGCGCCCACAGCCTGGCCTCCATTGCCGCGTGACCCGTTTGTAGACTTTTAGAGACTCAGATTCTCAAGTTAAGGTGCTTGAATCCCCCCAGACAGCAGTGGGCGGGTCAAGGGGCGTGAAGTGACGCCATCAACCATCATTTCTTGAAGATTCGGGCAAGGGGATGGTCTTGCGTGAAGGTTGCCATGACTGTAGTCTGGGGCAAAACGCAGTTGACATGAAGTTGTAAGGAAATCGTGAACTAGAGCATTGCCCGCCTTGGCGTGGAGTCCGTCGGGCCCGCGCGCCAGCCCGTGGGGGGCTGTGTCTACCTTCCACCCACGGGCGTCTTGGGAGCGGCTGTTGGGGATGGTAGTGGCCGTCTCTGCCAGTTGCCAGATGAGTCTAAACTCCTCCCTCTGGGTTGATAGCATCCTCCGTAAGAGGGGATCGCGGTCCCCTTTCTCGGTGCTGCTGCTGTCGTGTCCGTGGGTGATTTCACGCAGCTGGTGCCACTGAGGCACCAACTCCTGTTGCGTTACACTAGTTAGAGTTTCATTGGTTCTGTCGCGGCGCGAGTCCCTGTGCTGTGCTGGGGTCTGGGCTTGTGAGAAGCACATTGTCTCTGTTTTACTATTTAACTTAAATACCCAATGTGTCGAGTAGATGACACACTGACGTGGGTCCACCTTGAAGTGGAAGAGGGGATGCCGAGGGACAGGTGTGGGTCCCTGTCACCCCTGATCTGCTCCCCGGGCTTAGTGCCTTGCCTGTCTTGAAGCGTCCAGCGATATTTTATGTGTGTCTCCTTCCGTGTCCTTTATACACATGGCGTGATGCGATACATATGGGTCTCCCCCCTCGCTTTTTCCCTGTGACAGTTAAATTTGCTTTTTTTCCCCTAAGTCCTGAAAGATGCTCCTCAAACAGTTGGCACAGCCTACATGAAGGACGGGGCTGGAGAGGCTTGTCCACCCGCCCGCCCGCCCTGATGCGTTCTGTGTCTGAGTCGCTCCCAAGGAGGACACATTCTTCTGGGACGAGCAGGGAAAGCCCTGGTGAAGGAGGACGTGATGTGAGGTGGAGACGTTCACACAGACACACATACCTCGTGTCTCTGCTTCCTGCAGCAGCTCCTTGGAGCTGGGAACCCGGGCCTGGGGGAGCGGGGGGATGGGGGGGCTCTCTGGAAGAAGCCATCACCTTCGTGTGCCTTTGCCCCTGGGGCTGAGGAACGCGGGTGTGTGGGACGCCCTGCGTGGTTTGTGCCCTGACGTGACGCTGCCCACTGTGACACATGGGACGTGGGCCCAGGAGTGGTCTGCGTGGCAGGTGGAGCTCGAGTGCTTGGGGCCAGAGGTAAGACTGTGCACGGCTTGGGCTCCGGACGGGAAGTCTTCTCTTGACTCCCAGCCACACAGCGAGGGTGGGAGGGTGGTGGCCGCACCAGCCTGGGCGAGGAGCAGACGAGGCAAGGGCACCCCAGGTTGGGGCTGCTGACCCCAGTGCTGCTGACCCGTGAGTATGCCCCCGAGGTGATGGGGAAAGAGGGGAGAAGAATCTGTCGGTGATAACAAGGCTCATGGCAACAGTGCCCCACACTTCAAGGAGTGGAAAACGCATCTTGGAATCTTCTGTCGGCCTCACTCCATGATGTGAAGGGGAGGCATCCTCGCTGGGAGGTGCACACCCCTGCGTGTAGTGTGGGGCGCACAGGCTTGGAGCTGTTGGAAGCCCACCCCGGCGTGTGGCCTCGCGTGCCCAGCCCGCTCCTGGGGCCTTGGTCCTCACCTCTCCGTAGGGATTCTTACTCCTTTTCATGGGATTGCTTTGCTTTCAGTGATCCTGTCTGTGAAAAGCCGAGGTCCTAGTACACGCTGAGTAGTGTTGGCCGTCCTCACCTCCCTCCTTGCCGGAAGGCGGGAACAGGACGTGAGAAGGCAAGTCACAGACCTTCCCTCTCACACGCGGAGCAGAAACGTGCTAAGAAGGGGCCTTGGAATTTTTTAAATTTTCATTTGTTTTTGAGAGCGTGTGCAGGCAGTGGGGGTGGTGGGCAGAGCAGGCTCCTTGCCTGGTGTGGAGCCCGACGGGGGCTGGAGATCGTGGCCTGAGCTGACAGCAAGAGTCAGGCGCTCAACCGGCTGAGCCACCCAGGCGCCTGTGGCCTTGGATTCCTGCTCCTGCGCCTTTGTGACTTAAGCTGCCCTCTGAACATGCGGTGCTCTTCAAAGTCACGTAAGGGTCAGCAGGGCCTCTGGTCCGTGTCCTGGCCTGGGCGCCAGAGCACTAGTGTCGGTGAGACGGGCTTGCTCAGAGAACACAGGTACTGCTCTGGTACTTTGGGAATTAGCAGCCAAGCCGCAGGACAGAGTCGAGTCTGCCCCGCAGCACGAGTGTATCTCTTGGTCCTGTCGTGTCTGTAGGTTGTAGGAGGCTTTCCAGAGCTGAGGTCAAATCCAGAGGCCGTGGTGCAGTGATTGGTTTTACGATCCTTCGTACACTCTGATGCAAAAGTGTTTATAAAGCTCTGGCTCAAAAAAAAAAAAAAAACAAAACAAAAACAAACAAACAAACAAACAAAAAAAAGCTCTGGCTCGTGTATCCAGACCACTCAGGGTTAGTTCTAAGTTTCCTTGATTTTCTGATTCCTTTGGGGTTAGATTTGTCTTTTGAGAGGAGCGATCGTTTTCTCATATGTTTTAACTCCCACCTGTAGACGTCCTGAGTGTCCCCCTTCACTGAGGGACAGGTGTGAGTCAGCAGAGGTAGCTGGACAAGAAAACAACCTAGCCGTCCTGGACCTCAGCCAGCAACTCCTGCAGGGGATCCCAGCAGGGGCGTGGTGATCTTACCAGGGGCACAATGTGGGCCAGGCCCCCCCCCACCCCCACCCCCCACCCCACCCCCCCCGTGCCCTCCACAGCAGGGACCACCAGCGATGTGGGTTCTCCGAGGGCAGGGGAGTGGCTGGCTCTGCACCCGCCTCCTCACAGCCCTCCAGCCTTCCTCCACGGTGCCCCAAATGCATCTTTTCCCTCGGATCTCAGACTTCCTTAGGTCACAGCGCTGCTTTTGCAGAAAAATAGTAACTTCCTTACAAAGTAATAATAGTGTTTGATTGTTGGAACATTCAAGACCTCCAGGCACTGAGTGCTTTCCCTAAATCTTGTCCTTTTGTCATCTTCACAATGTTGTGGTGGCCTCCTGACAATGTCCCAGGAGGTTTTGTCTTTGTTGCACACGCAAGGAAGGTAGGGGAGTGAACACACCTGCCCACGGTCACATGGCAGGAGTGGGTGGAATGGGCATGAGAACGCACATCTGCCTGGTTCCAGAACTCGTGTTCTTGGCCCAAACTTTGCCATAGTAGTAGGTGCCATCTGTGGAGGACTTCTCCGAGGTCACCAGCCCTTAGCATCACCAGTAAAAAGACGGGGGCATCACATGCCCTGTCATACGATGCCCCGAGTAGGATCCAACATCACTTCTGAGGGGCTCTTGCAAAAATGCAGAGCCTCCAGCTGATCTTGAGAGAACACCTGAGAAACCCAGACTGAGAGATGCTCTGTAGAGTAACTCCTGCTGACCATGGTGTCAAGGCCTGGAAGCACGAGGGGAGATCGAGGAGATGGGCCAGCCAGGTGGTGGTGGGGACAGAGAGCGGACACTGGCGGGACACGGGGGAAATGCAAATGAGTCTGTTTCTTGGTTAATGATAACAGCAGTGTTAGTCCCCGGGTGTTAGGACCGACCTGTGGCCATCTAAATTATTAACGGAGAGGAAGCTAGGCAAAGGGTATGCCTCAGCCTTACTGCAGCTTTTCCCTAAATTTGAAATTGTTTCAAAGCAAAAAGGCAAAAACAGTTTCTTTGTAGCCACCTGAGATTTTATTCACATTTTAGAGATGAAAAAACAAGCTTGAATGTTCACACAGATGGAAGGCATCATTAGTAACGGAAGGAGGGAGAATTTGAACCCATTCCTGGATGTTCCAGAGCCCACTGGAAGCACCAGGCCAGGGGCTGCCTGTTTGCCTCGTGTTCAAGTGTGTGTGCAGGAGAGCAGCCCTGACCAAATGTTGCACAGTCTCTGTAGTAACAGAAGAGTGTCTGTGCCTGTTGAGAAAAAAAGCAATGCATGTTAATAATATAAAATTATATATATTTTTGTTTTGTGTGTGCATATGAAGCAGTAATAGGAGAATTTTATATTTAAGGCAATTTTAAAATAACATTATCCTTCACGTCCAAGTCAAACTTATGTACATTTTTATGTAGGAAAGTGGAAAACAGGGCAGGCCCGGTGGCTCAGCGGTTTAGCACCTGCCTTCAACCCAGGGCCTAATCCTGGAGACCCTGGATCGAGTCCCACATCAGGCTCCCTGCGTGAAGCCTGCTTCTCCCTCTGCCTGTGTCTCTGCCTCTCTCTCTCTCTCTCATGAATAAATAAATGAAATCTTTAAAAAAAAAAAAAAAGGAAAGTGGAAACTTCATTATAAAGACATCGTGTTTTTTTTTTCCAAGTAATTTCTATATCCTTTGTCTCCAAGTGACAAATACTGTGTTTCTCTCTCTCTCTCTCAGTGCTCTCAGACTTTTCTCCATATAGTTGGCACAGTTCCGCACATGGTGCTTGTACCATTTAATTCAAATGATACAAGAAGAAAACCATTCTTTAGTCTTATTTTATGAAAAGATTGATGGTTTGTAAAAAACATGTTTTGAAATAACAGGATTGTTTTAAAACTTGAGGCCAAAGTGGAGAATACAAGTTTGAAAGAAAATCCTGTATAAATTTTTAAAATCTTGATAAAATAGAATTGCAACAGAAGTCTTTTTAACAAAAGGAAGAAGTGGATCATTTACCTTTTTATCTCAGATAATTCAATGAGAAATTCTGAATAATTCCCTTGATATAATAGAATTAAAACTGTAGTACAAAGATCTAACCTGAAAATCATTTTCTGAGCCTCCATGTCCTTATAAGTAAAATAGGGGTACAACAGACTTACCCAGAATTTTTGCCGAAAGGATCAGCTAATTTTATGGCCTACAAAGTACCTGCAAATAAAAGATTTAAGTGTTTTGTTTGTTTGTTTGTTTAAATAAAAGCAGGTCCTTCCTTCCTTGGTAGGAATCCATTGTACGTTGTGTGTAACTCCTGCTGAAGTCCATAACCTGCTTCTAAAGACCTTGACCTTTGTTATTTGGACTTACATGTGTTAGGGGTTCCACAGAAGTACAGAAATCGGTTGCTACGTGCTGATACCGCATCAGCTAGTATACAGTGGTGCGCTTCTCACTGGCATGTGATGCCCATGGCCATGTGATAAAACCAGCAGCTCCTAAGGATGAAGCCCAGAGTGACAACTCTAGGGAGTTTGGTGAGACCAGAACGAATTCGGGGGCTGGTTTTGAGAGGAGCTGTAAGTTAGATCTGTATGCTCGCTGGGTCTTCTCTCAGGTGCTCTTGATAACAGGAGACAAGGGGGGTGTGTTGGGGGACTTTTGGTGAGGGTCAGGTGGGAGATGGAGTGTGTGTGTGTGTGTGTGTGTGTGTACTGGAGGAGGGCACCCACCTTTAAAACAGCTACTTATGTTTATAGCCTTTTGTTTATTAGAAAAGTATTAAGTACCCATGATAGTAAATGTTGAGCTGTAAGAAGGAAAGTAGAAGCGTTAAGTCACCAGGGGTAAGCGACATCCATTTGGTGTGTAGACCTAAACTCTCATTTTCTGGCCATGTATATCTATCTGTGATACAAATATCACAAAACCGCGATTAAGCCACGTATAGACTGCATAGAAGCTTGCTTAAAATTGGCGATATAGAATATCACTTGTATTTTTCCATATGCTTGAACGCTTTCCAAGATGATTTATCGCGGTGTAGCATCGCTCGTTAACGGTGCTGGTTCAGCTGGTCGGTTTCTTGTTGTACATGGTGACTCTTCCCAGAGATGGACAGGTGTCACCTGAGGCCCACA
This sequence comes from Canis lupus dingo, assembly GCF_003254725.2. Taxonomy (NCBI): domain Eukaryota; kingdom Metazoa; phylum Chordata; class Mammalia; order Carnivora; family Canidae; genus Canis; species Canis lupus. Next base: position 36,548,767 of record NC_064268.1, on the reverse strand, counting down.
GGTCAAACATCAATTACATATAATCTCAGCTTTTAATCCCCAAGCTTACTACCATGTAGATGTTACGTAATATAAAAGCTATATACATCTACGTCTAATATAATCTAATAATCTAGTAGTTTTAACCTCGGGGGTATGTGAGAATTTAAAAAGAGAAGAAAGTCTGTCTTCTGCTGTCGTGCGGCTCAGCTCTGGGATGGGTTAGCAGAGCCTGCAGGTGGCTGGGGCTGAGGGCTGCTCTGTTTATCTTTCATTCTGACCAGAGCTGCCGCTGCCAGCCTGGCTGGATGGATTTCCAAAGATGTAGGCGGCCCAAAGCCCCAGGGAGAGGTGGCTGTCAGGGAAGGCGAAGCCCAGGCCTACCTGACTTGGGCCAGTGTTTCCAGATAGGCATTGATAATATATTTTTTTAAGATTATTTATTTATTTATTCTTAGAGAGGCAGAGACACAGGCAGAGGGAGAAGCAGGCTCCCTGTGGGGGGGCCAGATACAGGACTGGATCCCAGGACCCCAGGGTCACGCCCTGAGCCAGAGGCAGCCACTCAACCCCTGAGCCACCCAGGTGCCCTGGGCATTGATACTTTAAAAAACAGTGTTAATGCTGGCCTTGAGAATTCGTCAGTAACCTTTCTTCCCTTCCCTCTTCTCTTTTTCCTTTATCTCTTGTACTCTCCATAATCATCTTTTTTTTTTTTTTAAAGCACAGAGTGATACCTGATTATTGCATAAATCATGTATGAGCAAGTGATGTTCCCTTCCCCACTCCAATCTCCATTCCTTTTGTCCCCTAGCCTCTGTATGGTGCATACCTATAGAATTTTTTTTTTTAGTCATTCATTCATTCATGAGAGACACAGAGAGATAGAGACAGACAGAGAGAGAGAGAGAGAGACACAGACAGGCAGAGGGAGAAGCAGGCTCCACACAGGGAGCCCGACGTGGGACTCAATCCCAGGACTCCAGGATCACGTCCTGGGCTGAAGGCAGCACTAAACCGCTGAGCCACCCGGACTGCCTACCAGTAGACTTTTTATGCCTATACACACATAAGTACATACATGCAGCAAAATGCATGCATTTCAATTTATTTATTTATTTATTTATTTATTTATTTATTTACTTACTTACTTACTTACTTTATTTAATTTCAAGTAGGCTCCGTGCCCAGCGTGGAGCCCAGAGTGGGCCTTGAACTCACGACCCTGAGATCAAGACCTGAGCTGAGATCAAGAGTTGGACGTTCAACCAACTGAGTCCCCCAGTGCCCCCCAAATACAGGCATCTTACAATGAAAATAATACATATTTCTGCATCACAGACATGTTGGTATCTACAGATCCGCCCCATTCCTTCAGACGACTGCGTGGTATTGGGTTGTGAGGAAATACCACATTTATTTATCCAGACCCAATGAAGGATATTTAGGCAGTTCTGCTCTGTAAACAGGGCTACAGTGAATGTTCTTGAATCAACATCTCGACTCATTAATATGCCTGTAAGCCAGATTCTTAGAAATGGAATTTCTGGTCCATAAAGTAAGTTGTAGATTTTGGTAAATCATGTCCCATTGCCTTACATAAAGATTATGATGGTCTTAACAAGTTTCTATCCAATTATTTTTGCTTGTGTTGAATCTTACATACATTCCTCTTATTTATCTCCTGTTCCATGCCTTTGGTACGTTTGGTTCCTTTTACCCTGTCACGTTCCCTGGGCTACCCTACCCACATCATCAGTTTTCACTGTCGGGGATACACCGTGCCCCGAGAATGGCTGCTCAGTACAGTGATGAGCTTTAGAAACAAAAATCTTTACCACTTTGGGAATAATAAGGTAACTCCAAGTTCACTGCATGATCCCGCTATTCTTGTGGGTCCTGGTTTGATTGATGTTCCTTAGTGGTGAATAGTAGCCATCAGGCGGGAACCTCAGGACTATGAGTAAGTGCTGACGTGCTAGATGCTGGTGATGGCTAGCTCCACATACTCCTTCAACAAGCATTTACTAGGACACTGTTATGCTAGATGTTCTGCTAGTCCACCGAACATTTTCAGTCAAACTGCATATTTTCATGCAAGTATGTATGGGGGGCTTCCAAATAAAAGTTTCTGATTAGTACACAGGTATGTCTTTGAGTATTATGGGTCTTATGCCTGATGGGATTGATTGGCTCTAATGGTTTGCATGGGAGGGGAGAAACTGCCCGGGCAAATGGCAAGGTGGAATTGCAATGCACAAAATGGAAGAAGGCACGCAAGAGAAGCAGGTTTGGAGAAGAATGGGAATTTGGATTTTGGACATACTAAATAACCCAGTTAGGCAGGAGCCATGGTGAATGTCCTTGTGGCTTAACAAATGCCCAGGATGATGTTTAATGCTTGGTATGTGCTTTAATAAAGATTTGGTTTTATTTTGATGAAGCGATTTGGCTTTTATAGAGATGTATGATTTCCAGTCCTTAGCTCTTTAGCGCTGGCTCTGTTTATACCAAAAAGAAAAGCTCATTAGGATTATAAATAGAAGATGAATTTGAGCTTGTGTCTTCAGCGAAGACTGTGATGTGCCTGTCGCCTTGCCAGAGCGCGTTGGTAATCTGCTCTCTGAATGCTGATCAACAAGTTCCTGTAATGAACAGGGTGTCTCTAGAATGTACCCGAGATCTATGCAAGCCGCACTTATTTTAGAACGAGGATCTTTTCGTTATGTGTGTAGCTTGACTCCTCTAACGTAGGCGTAGAGCACGATCCAGATATGGGACTGCCGCTGTCATTTTACGGTATGCTTCTGGTTCTCAGAAATCATTTGGAAAGCCATTTTTGGCATTCTCAGTTGCTGAATACCCTCCTAATTGAGAGAGTCTTTTCCCCCAAATGAAGTATATAATTGCCGTTCTTGGTCAGTTTCCAGGTTTGATCTTCATGACTGGTGTTTTGTTCTTTTACAAATTAAATCCGTATTTTGCCTTGCTCCTTGTTTCTCTTCTGTACTGAAATAACCTGTGACATTTGGAAGTTAAATTGTTTGGTCTCACAGTTTACATCTTTAGACCATTTGACGAGATGGTGAAATGCTTTTAATGAGCCCGGCCACCTTTTCAGGTTACGATAACATGATGTTCTCATTGTATGTGAAGCTGACATTTCCTCAAACGGATTATGTGTTAAGCATACAGAGTCTTGGGAAGAGAAAAAAGAGCATTCCGTAATCTGGGCATTAAAAAAAATCCCAACTCCAGGGCCAACACCCGCACGTCTGTTCTAGTGGCCAAGCTCTCTCAGGCGCGGAATACTTAGGGACATGCCGGCCTGACCCCGTGTTGCTCAGGGGTGCCTGTGTTCTCTGGTGATACTCCAGCCAGGGTCTCCGCCGGGCTGCAGATCCATCTGTAAAGGATCTAGAAGTTCTCGTACTTTCTGAAGTTGTTGGGAAACATCTATAAGGTCTCCTGTTTTCTCACAACGGTATCGTATCTCCTACTGCGATACTCTTACAGACCTGATCATGTGCTGCCGAGGAGGATTCTGGTAACTTTGAAAAATATAACAGCTTAATTTTAGGTGGAAAATGACTGTGTTTATAACTTGGAGGAAAAAAGCTCGTTTTTTTTAAATTCACTGTATGAATAAGAAATTGTAAATTTTCTTTGAATACTTTTGGTTTCTGTATTGTGGCCTTGACTCTGGATTTTCCCTCTACTTTCTCTATGGCAAAGAAGAAACCTCTCCAAACCTCCTTTTCACACATCACTGGGGATGGGCAGTTCCTTTTGCATGTTTAAGAACGGCAGTTTTGGGGCAGCCCAGGTGGGTCAGTGGTTAAGCATCTACCTTCAGCCCAGGGTGTGATCCTGGAGTCCCGGGATCAAGTCCCACGTCGGGCTCCCTGCAGGGAGCCTGCTTCTCCCTCTGCCCTCCCCCCTCTCTTTCTGTGTGTGTATCTCTTGTGGATTAATAAAATCTAAAAAAAAAAAAAAAAAAAAAAAAAAAGAATGGCAGTTCTGAAGCCAGCAGGGCTCAACGTCGTTTTCTTCTCCTACTGGAACTGAGTCTGTAAGGAAGGAGTGGTGTGGTTAAAGGGTGTTTTCCCATTTGAAAATCCCAGCTATATTTCTTTTTAAGAAATTACGTATTTTTAATGAGTTTCTATGATGTATTTTATGGATTCATTCTCTTTTTATAGGTGGGAAAAATGAGTTTTAAAGAGCATAATCTGTTTATTGTCACACTGTGAGGAATTTGCATTTGAGACCTACACTCTTAGAGTTTGGATACTTCCAACTGCCTTCCTCATCCAGGATTTGTTTTTTTCATTCGTGGAACAGAGATTTATACTGAGTGTCTACTGCGTACTGAGCACTGTGCTGGCTCCTGGGGACACAGGAGTGGAAAGACACAACAAAGGGCCTTTCTTCCTGGAGCCTCCATTCTGGCTAGGACAGAAAGGCACTCACTAAGTGGGACAGTGTAGGTGAGTGGATGGTCACAGGAGGCTCGCCTGAAGAGATGACATAGGAGTGGAGGCCTGGAAGTTGAGTGAAGAAGTGTCCCGGGTAGCAGTGAGGCATGTTCAAAGGCCCTGAGGCAGTCAGGAGCGAGAAGCAGACTCACCTCACGGAAGTGTGCAGGGGTGACACGTGGCCACACACAGGCAAGAAGGGTCTCGTAAGCCACATGACGACGAAGCGTGGGTTTTATTCTTAGAGTGGTGGGAAGCACTGCAGGACCTCAGAGACAGGCGTTGCATACCTTAAGAAGTTCTCGTCTGCTTTGTGGAGAATGCAGCTGGAGTTCGAGTGGGTGGTAAGCACAGGAGGTCAAGGCAGAAACTCACTGGAAGTGTGGTCGCACGGGAGGAAGGAGACGTGAGCGGATGCGGGATACACTTCAGACGTGCGACTGACAGAATGTGGAGTTGCCGGGGTTTTAAAAATTATGGTTCTTTATTTTTGGTGACTGAGTAGCTCAGTTGTTTTTAATTGGTGAGGTTGACTTCTTTCTTCCTCCGAATTTGTTGGTTGGCTGTGTGTGTGTGTGTGTGTGTGTGTGTGTGTGTGTGTGTGATGGGCGTACTTGTGGTCTGTGTTTAAAGTCTTTTCTTTAACTGATTTAAGAGTTGTTTGTACTTGCCCTCTGTGACAGATGAAAAACGTTTTGCCCAGTGTCCTGACTTACGAAGTATTTGAGCTGGCGTTTTTATGGTTGTTTGCCTACTGCTGTGGTTCATACACCCACGTCCTGTTTGGGTTTGTGTTAGAGACTTCATAAATGCACGTGAACTTGAGGGAACACTTTACATATGACCCGTGTGAATTTACTTCTCTGTAACACAGCACAGTGATGTATGTTTGAAGCTTTTTGCGAGTCAAGAATGTCTTTCATCAGAGAGCAAACTGGTGGTTGTGGGTGGGGGAGGGATGGATGAAATGGGTGAGGGGAGTGGGAGGTGCAGACCTCCAGTTACGGAGCGAACCCGCCATGGGCAGGGAAGGCTCAGCGTAGGGTGTGGGGTCTCTAGTACTGTAATTGCGCCACGTGGTGACACGTGGGAGCCACACTTGTGAGCGCAGCGTGACGCATACAGATGTCGAACTGCTGTGTCCCACCCCTGAAACTGGTGTCACCTTGTGTGTCAGCTGTACCCAGAAGTGTTTTTTTGTAAAGAATGTATTTTACCACATATGAACAACAGCCTTAACGGTGCTTGTTCAGAGCTTCTATTTTTTTTCATCATGCCTTTTGCTTACTAATTTTACAACATAGGTTGATGTTACACAATGTTTTTACAGTTCAACTGTCATCACTGATTTGGGTTCATCATTTGCAAGGCTCTGATTTTGTTGCATTGAGTTAAAGTAGCCAGAGAATAAAGCTTATTAAATTGTTGTATGAAGCAAGAACCCATGTTGAAGTGGTTGCCTTGTTTAGGTGAGATTGCAGGGTAGCTCTGATTTGTGGAGTGTGATTCATCAGAACCAGCCCTGGCCAGGTCACTGATTGTGGGGTCACTAGATGCACCTGAGAATCCAACAGATAAGGTGGAAGGAGTATCATCCCAGGGTTGAGAACGCAGAGAGGTCCTGGTTCTTGCAATTACGAGGCCTCCTTGTATTGCTTGGGCGCAGGATCTCTGTTGGAGGATGTCTCCCACAGCCTTTCTGGCTCGCTCCAGGCGCAGGGCAGTGCATTGGTGGGCTCCGTGCTGCCCCTGGTGGCACTCTCCCTTGGCCCGAAGCCAGAGCTGCAGCCCCTTGCCAGCAGAGTCTGTTCCGGTGCCTGCTATTAATGGGTAAGGATCACCCTTTCTGTGCAGCCGCACTTGATCCCGTGGACCTCCGGTCAGTGAAGGAAGCAGCACAGCCCGGTGGGTAGCGAAATGTATAGAGAAGTTAAATCACTGTGTTGTAAGCCTCAAACTACAGTAACATTGTATGTCAACTCTACTCAAATGAAAACATTTTTAATTTAAAAAATAAAAAGCTCAGTGAAGGTGGGCTCTGGAAGTTTGAGAAATTATCAGATAGTTAGAACCAAGAAGTCATGGCCAGTGGTATATAGAGAGACGTTGATGAATTGATGGATAGACGGATACTCATTTCCTAAGAGTTGGTGTAACTGCTGTTTGGGGGGTTGGGGGGGGTTACTTCAAGCAGCATTTTTGAGTGTGGAGATACAGGAGACCCACACTTGCTTTCTCAGGATCCATGATTCTGTTTCCCTCCAGGAGACCAGGAGAAGGGGTCCAGGGCAGGAGGCAGGCAGGGGAGCGCAGGCAGCGCCCTCGCAGCAAGGGCTGTCCAGGGGATGCACATGTAAGCGCCATCAATTTCGAATTTACCTCTTTGGATGTTCTCTGGTCTGAAAATAGTTTGCACTCATCTGGCTGTCCACATAAGTATTAGAAATTTATTTTGGGAGAGAGACTTGAACTTGATTTCTCCTATCTGAGCCTGTGAGTTGTTGCTAATTTTGGAACATGGTGTTACTCCCCAGGGTCATGTTCCCTAAATTAGCTTTCCTTTTACCTCAGTGAGTTACATTTATTTCTGTAAGTATAAGTTTAGAAGAGATGGCGTAGACTTTTTCTCACTGAAATGGAAGAGTTTTGAGTTACGTGGTATTGTGGTATTTCTGATCCTCAGGGGACTGTAAAAAAAAAAACCCCACTTCCTTGTAGATAAGATTTTTTTATTTTAGATTAATCAGAAAACTGTGTTCTGTCCTTTCAGCCTGCTGTCAGTCTGCTACCAACTCTGCTACCACTTCAACACCGTACTATAAAGTAGCTGCCTGTGTCGTCCTACTGCTACTGCATCCTATTGTTGTGCGTGGTGATCCCCGCCCCCCCCCCATCTTCCCAAGCCGATAGATGGTTAAAAATGGCCATACATCAGCACACATCTAAATGAGAGTTTCTAACTACTTCTAGGTGACAGAAGCATTCTGGGAGAGAAGCATTTTAGAAACTGAAATCTTAAACCTCCAGCACGTTTTGATGGTGTGTGAGACAAGGGGGAAATAGACTGGAAATCTGAACTTAGGAAATCTTGGGAAGATGGAGACTGGGGGCTGGGGACTCCAAAATGCATGTAAATCTCATGGTACTTTTATTCTGGGTGTTTCTATAGTACTGCCCAGTGCAGCGGTGTGACCCCACTGTCCAGGAGGGAGAGCATCCCTTTCCTTGCAGCCATCTCAGGTTCTCTGGCTGTGGCCCTGTGAATTAGACTGGCAAAAGGCAGATTCAGGAGAGAAATGCAAAGGACTTCATTAAGGAGCCTGGCGTGTAGGCAGGGAGGTCTTAGGGAGGAGGAACCCCAAGGAGGAAGGAAGGGGAAGAGCTTGGGTGAATACCGCGTCTTAACAGAAACAGTACATTTTCGCAGTGGAGGCAAGACAAAGGCTGAGAGACGTTTTGCTTATCTAGGGCAGCAACGCGAGCCAGCGAATCACTACACGGGAAAGGGAGTGTGGGCTGAGTCCCACTCCTCTCCCTGGACTCCCTTCTGCGGTTCCTGGTGGAGGGGTGGGGGCAACCCTTACAGATTTGGGTCCAGCTTTAGGGCAGCTGGGGGGGGGGGGGCAGAGAGCAGTTCTCTGTCTCTGCTTCCTCTCCGTCGATCGTCTTCACCTGAAAATAAACCTTCTGCCAAGGCAGCCTGTCTTGGGGTTGCGTGTCCTGTGGTCCTTCATTCCAAGGACGTGGTCTTTGGTCCTCGAGCTTGAAGTCTGCAGTGGCTCCTATGGCTGGGGACCGAAATGCCAGTAAGGGAGGGGGAGGCTGGGGATGTGGACTGGAAGCAGCTGCGTGTGGGGAGAGATGGAGGGAAACACGGCCAGGGGGCGACAAGCCGAGGGCACAACATCCTTCCAGATCTTGCTTCTTTTTTTCCTTTAAAATTTTTTTTTAATTTTTTTTTTTTTTTTTTATTTAAGTAGGCTCTGCATCCAGCGCAGAGCCCAGCGTGGGGCTTGAACTCACGACCCTGAGATCGAGACCTGAGCTCGGATCAGATCGAGTCAGATGCTCAACTGACTGAGCCCCCCAGGCACCGCCGCTGAGATAATTAATATACAAATAATAATAGCAGGAACTTGTATTTTCAGCCATGTTTCTTGGACACTTGACTAACGCTTCCATCTGGCATTCGTAGCCCAAGCTCTGAGAGATCTGCTTTTTCCTGCGCCCTCATGAGCTCCTACTACTCACACGTGGAACTCCCTTGATTGCGTGTTTAATGTTTCCACCTTTTCTTTCCGTTTTCCATCTTTGTTTTTTTTTAATGATTTTTTTTCCAATTTCATATATAGTGAGGTTTTCATATTTACCATGAATTCACAAAGAGCTTTCTCTTTAAAATTCTCTGAATGCCTTTTTGTGCATGTGCCATTTTGTTCATAGCATCTGTTTGGGGATGTGAATATTAGTTTTTCTTACCATTGTGCTTCCGTACTTGGTCTGTGTCTTCCACGTTCTATTCTGTTTTGATCTCCAGCTTTCAGTTTTATTAGAGCATTTCTTCAAATGTCTGTTCATTTTTATTTATGCATTCATATTTTATTTTTATTTTTTTATATATTTTAAGTTAAATTCGACTTGCCAGCATATAGTATAACACCCAGTGCTCGTTGTGAGCATTCGTATTTTAGAGGAAGCACTAAAAATGCTGTCCGGAAGTACTTTTCATGAATCTTGTTTCTGTGGATTTCGATACAAGACAATCCATGTTTCTTCTCTCATAAAATGTCTGGTGTTGAGGAAACATGTACCTGTTCACCTGCCTGGAAGTTTTCATCCTGGCAGCCAGTATTGTGGGGTCCAGGGAGGTAAAGGGTTGGGGCAGGTCTGACTTAGCATCTGTTGGCATCTGTTTTATTTAGTCTCTGTTTTAGTGCAATGCTCCTACTTGCTATCTCTCTCTCTCTCCTTCCCCCTTATTATTTTTTTTTTAAGATTTGCTTATTTTAGAGAACAGTCGGGGGGACAGAGAAAGAGAACCTCCAAGCAGACTCCACTCTCATCGTGGAGCCGGATGCGGGGCTCGATTCCAGGACCCCAAGACCGTGACCTGCGCTGAAATCAAGAGCCGGCTGGCCGCTCACCTGACAGCACGCCCCGGGTCCAGGGCCCCTGACACCCCTGCTTCTACCTGTGTCAGTGTCCCCTGCCCCGGCGGCTGTTCATCTCCCCCATCCAAGGAAGACAGGTGCAGGTTCTCAGCAGGCAGAGAGGTGGCGGCTATGCTGTGTGGGGAGAAGCTGGAGGGAACTTCTTTTTTTTTTTTTTTTTGTAAGATTTTATTTATTCGAGAAACAAATAGAAAGAGAGGCAGAGACACAGGCAGAGGGAGAAGCAGGCTCCATGCAGGGAGCCTGATGTGGGACTTGATCCTGTGACTCCAGGATGACGCCCTGGGCTGAAGGCAGTGCTAAACCACTGAGCCACCCAGGCTGCCCTGGAGGGAACTTCTTAACTGGCCTTCTAGCTAGCCCTCCGTTTACCCCCGTGGTGGAAGGTGCCTGTGCCACCAGCTCCTCGTCTTTGTAAAGCTTCTGTTCCGTAAACCACACTGCTGCTCACCTTTCCTCTTCACGGGCCCAGTGCTCCTTCCTTGGATCTGCTTCTGTCAGTGACCCACTCGCCGCCTGCTTCCTGGCCTCCTCCTCGCCTTGCCTTTTTCTGTTTTCTCTTTTTAAAAAAGTCCCTGCACGGGTATTTCAGGAGAGGAAAATGCAGATAGTCAGTTAGACATCTTTTTTGAAATTGGCTTCATTTTTTTTTTAAAGATTTTATTTATTTATTCATGAAAGACACAGAGGAGAGAGAGAGGCAGAGACACAGGCAGAGGGAAACATCTATTACGTATGTACTGTGTGTTAGGCTCAAAAGATTCAAAGGCAGATGAAACTAGGCTTCCTGAAGGTGGTAATCCTACAAGGACGAAAATTGGGGGGGGGGGGGGATGTGAAGGGCCCTCTGGGCAGAAGACACAACATGGGAGGTACACAGTGAATGTGAAAGGAAGTCCTACCCACTTGGGTATGAGTATAGCTCAGGTCCACTGTTTGCAGGGAAATGCCATAAAGTAAGGGAATACTGGAGGCAGAAACTAAACCAGAAGCCGATGGGGTACCTTTCCCAGCTCCTGGGGGCAGGTGAGATCACCGCTGCACACCCAGGCTGGACGCGAGAGCCCGTGGAACTTGCACACACTGATCATATCCCAACATTGCCAAGTGCTGCTGCAGTGAGTCTGTGTTCAAAGACCACGGAGTAACCAGATGAATATTAAAATAGTCCTGCTGGTTTCAGACGTTGGCAGCTATTAATCAGTTGAGTGGAAATAGATCATCTTCAGAGTTTCGGTAATTGGGTTCTAAGAATGAAACCCCCGGGGAAAGCCCTGGTGACAGCTGTCACAGGCAGTCTGCGCGGTCTTCCTTACTGTAACGGCAGCAGGGCAGAGTTTCCAAACGGTCTTTTACATTTGGCCGTAGATACCTGGGTGGGCGGGCATCGGAAACCCAGGAGAGGGTAGAATAGTGTAGTTGTGGTGGTTTGTTGTTGTCTTTTCTCTGGCAAGACGGGAAGTATCTGGACTGGAATCTCTTGGTGCGCTGGGGTTGAGATTTCAGCTTTATCCTTGTGGATGATTTGGCTCCTCTCCTGGCCCGTTCTTCGAGACGTGTGGGAAATAGGAAGGACTCGGGGGCTAGTTACACACAGGAGGCAAAGGTTCCAAATACGTGGGGAATCCGCAAGCCCACTTGTTACTTGGAAAGAAAGCTAACATAGGACGTTTCTGTGCTCTACGGTGCGGCCTCTGTGTTTAAAAGCATAGAATATGCTCGAAGGGAAAACAACCCTTCTCTAAACACAAGCAATATGTGTTTACTAGAGAAATTAGAACGCTGAAAAAAAGTGAGCAGAAAGTTAGTTTACAATTTCATTGCCCAAAGGACAGAAGTTGATACGTGCCTTCCAGCCTTCTTTCTAGTGAATAGTTGTGACACAAGTGTGTTTACAGAAATGGTATTGTTGTCTTTTGTAACCTGTTTGGCAAAAGTGTAGCTATGTCTCACTACAGCTCTACAAATCTAGTCCGGTCCTAGAGGGGGAGGCTTGTGTTCTGTGGTATGATGCCGTATTTAATTTTCCCTATTGTTTGTCTTTCAGGTCGTCTTTTTAATTTTTGCTGTAATAAATGATTCTTTGAATTTTCTAGTTCCTAAATGTTTATATTCCGTCCCAGGATGACTCATATTGGAAGCTCAGGGTGTGGGAAATGGAATTAGCAGGTCTCGCTGGTGGTGTAGGACTCTGCTTGAAATGGATTGGCACAGTTTTGTGTTCGATACCACCCGAGCAGGACCAGAACCATGATACCTGTTTCAGTCGGCATGGCTGGTTTCTTGTCGTTACGTCCTGTGTGCTACTTTTGTCAGCCAAGACTCCTCTCTTTCCTTTTGGAACATTGGGGTCTACCAAATTGGAATGGGACATTTTGGAGGGGCCGCATAAAGGGAGGCTGTCGGTTTGTTAAGTTCTAGGGCAACTGCTGAGAGAGAATACACTCCAGACACTGCAACCTAGGTCTCGGCCATCGAGACACAGACGGGTGGGGGGCGAGAAGGTGCCACCGCCTGAGGCTCTCCTAGAGGCCTGCATGGATCCCTAGCCCTGCCCTCCTCCCGTCTCAGCAAAATCAGCCAGCATAGACCTCGTTCTAAGGGACGATTTTGTTTGCCAGTCAGTCTGACTCTGGAATTGTGAACACTGCGTGTCAGAGCAATGTGAAATAAAAGGACCATGGAAAGGTTCAGGCATCAAAGCTACGTAGTTTCTTCCACTGTAGATCGACGTTAATATGCAGGTCCTTCAGCTGAAACTGTGCAGTTGTTCCAGCCGTTCTTTTCTCTTCAGATAAATACAGTTTTGTGAACTCTGCCTATTTAGGTTAACTCTTTGTGTGTTAAGTTGCAAAAAAACAAGACAACAACAACAACAAACTATAACTAATTAGATTGGAGGGAAGCATTCAAGCGTATTCTCCACATTGGGCTGGAGAAGAATCGAGTACCTGTCTCCTGAGTGTTGCAGCGGGCTGCCTTCCCTAGAAGGTCCATTAGGTTACTGCGGCTTTTTATGGAAAGTTCTGGGATGTAAAGACCTTCATTTAGACTTGCATTTAGACTTGCAGTGTTTACAAAGAGGCAGTTCGTGTGTTTCAAAACAACAATGTCGATTTCTTATTCGTGTCACTCTTTAACAAGGCACCACAGGTAGTTTCGGGTTAAAGGTCTGAACTCCTACACATTCATTAAATTCTGATCTTGCGCTAAGTTGATGATTTGAGCTAGAAGACCAGAATCTCCGTGTTACTTCTGCTTTTGTTTCTAATTTGGTGCAAGAAGCAGAAAGTTCAGCTCACAGAATGCTTCTAAGACTAATTTTGCCCACACTATTTTCTTCTCTCATTTGCCACTGTCAGCATGTAGAAACATCTGAAACTTTGCTGTAGTTTCTTCACTGACACGGCAGGTAAGTGCATTCAGTCTTGGGTTCATCATGTGCCTTAAAAAAATAGTCAAGACTCGATTCTTAATTTCATGGCATATATTTTAAAAGGTTGACGAAGGATGGAACTGGAGGGTATTATGCTGAGTGAAATAAGTCAATCGGAGAAGGACAAACATTATATGGTCTCATTCATTTGGGGGATATAAAAAATAGTGAAAGGAAAAAAAGGGGAAAGGAGAGAAAATGAGTGAAAATATCAGTGAGGGTGACAGAACATGAGAGACACCTAACTCTGAGAAATGAACAAGGGGTAGTGGAAGGGAGGTGGACGGGGGAGTGGGGATGACTGGGTGACGGGCACTGAGGGGGGCACTTGGCGGGATGAGCACTGGGTGATATGCTATATATTGGCAAATTGAACTCCAATAAAAAATAAATTAAAAAGTAATAAAAATAAATAAACAAAAGTAGGTTCACATGGCAAGAATAAAATAAAATAAAAGTTCCACAAATCTTCAAAGAATAAATTACATTCAGTATACTGATTTCTTATATTTTTATGTATCACTCTGTGTTATCCAAAGCACTGTCGGTTGTGCATAAATTCCCTAAATTAATGCAGTAAGCAAATGGAATAAATTGTTCCATTATGGGAGACTGAGGCAGTAGGATTAGAATAAGGTCCAAAGCAATTAGTAGAACTCAGATTTTCTGAGCAATTGCTCCATAGTTGTGCTATGCATTCTGTGGTGTTTTACTTCTTGAAAACTTGTGTTCATTGTTAAATTGTATGGTATTTTTTTGTTAACACAACAATGCTTATTTCTAGACAATGCCGTACGATAAGATAATATAGTATGTGCTTTTCAAGTAGGGATAAATGCATATTCATAAATGATTTAGTTATTTTGTTTGGTTAATGTTTTGTTTTCATTACCAGGATAATTGCTTTAACTTACATTTCTGTTTCTAGAGAGCTGGCTTTGATAATCAACCATAAATAGTTTATAGTGTGTTGTGGCATATTATCTGATGGCTTTTATAATCTTAAAGCTTAAAATATCTATACTAATAATTGGACCCAAATTGTTTTAGCAGATTTATTTTTCACTTAGTTGGGGTCTGATAGAAAACCCTGCTGGGTTTGGAATCTATAATGAGTATGTGATGTCATTTCTGCCCTTAATCCTACAGGACTCTAAATTTTTTTTTTTTTTAAGACTCTTAGACTCCCCCTCACCTATGTTCACATCTGTGAGGTTGTTGGGTGTTTGCAGCGGGCGGCCCTGGAAAGCACGCTGTGTTTGTCTCCCTCCAGGACAGCTCTGCTACATAGGAGAGTTTAGGTGCTTCACAACCTCACTGGACTTCACTCTACTTACATCCGAAACTTGGGGATGAACAAGCGAGCCCTCCAGCCCCTCTTCCATCGCTCATAATTGGGTATTGGGGAGTGTAAAGATTTTATTCTCTTACGGATTCTGAGTTCTGAGGACCAAGTCTGAGTACTTGAGCTATGCAGTATTTATTAACATTCTCCCAGTAAGGGATTGAGGGTGGCTTTTCTGGACGAGGGTGGGGGTGGTAGTAGAAATGCTACAGTATATTCCATTCCTTTCTATTGTAGAGGGAGAGTGTGAGGCCAGGAGGAAGTCACCCTCCCACCTCCCCTCCCACAGCTGGGCCCTGGGGTCCTCCTGCCTTTGAGCAGTGGCCTTTGAGGTGCTGAGCAGCTGCCAGGCAATTACTTCCAGAGAAATGGCCTTTTCCCCTTTTACATGATTTTGGAATCGTCTGCACAAAAATAGCATCCAGGCCTTTATAGTCAAGCTTCAAAGCTTGCTTGAAAAACAAAGGTTTATTTTCTCATGAAATTTGGAAGGCTGTTTGAACTCGTGTGTCAGAATGATTGGGCTTTTAAAAGTGCCATTTGGAAGGGGCAGCCTCAGTCCATATTCAGGAGATGTCACCTTGGGCCCGGGTGGGGGTCAAGAGGAAACAGGAATAACAAGAACAAGACTTACTTCTTGGAGTCGTTAATAGCTTTCATTCCTTTTCCCTGATCAGATCCTCGTGGCAGGAGCAGCCCATGGGAAGGGGCGCGGGATTAAAGCCCTCTGCCAGGAAGGGGGGTGGCCGGGTTGGGTGTCCGTTGCAGGCTCCTCGACCCCACGGCTGGCGTGCTCTGCGGCCCCGGGCACTCACATCAGTCACATCAGTTATAGTACACGGTCGCCGACCCCGGTGGTGTCAGGATTCAGGGAGGGGACAGGACTGGGAAGGACCCAAGGACTGAGGGCAAATTGGGAACTTGTTGGAGAGCGCTGGATGGAGAAGGCCAACCTGGGGAGAAGCACTGGGATGGTTTAAGGAGCGAATCATTTCATTGGCCTGGTTATCAGAGGAGGCCAGTGACTGACCTCCCTGTCTCTTTGGAGTCCCTCCAGCTGTCAGAAGCTGCCCGATGGGCTCGTTCTGTAGGGCTGTGTTCCTTCCTCCACGTGGGAGTCTGGCCCCATCTCATCTCCGACCATTAGCTGTTTTTCTGTTGTAAAAGTGATTAAGTCTTCAGAGGGGAGTATCTCTCAGTTTGCTCATCAGAGAGGAGTGAAATGACACGTTGGCATCGGTCTGGTCTCTGTGGTTTTGAGGGGTAGCCCCTCCTGGCAGACTTCCACATCGGGCAGGGGGAAGTGAGAGCCCACGGGAGGAGCCCTTTCATGCCCTTGGGCCCGGACATTCCACCAGGAGTTTTCTCTGGAGTTCTCCTAGCCACTGCAAGATGGGCAGGTTCCCTTGCCGGTCCTGTCACTCTGCTGAGGACTATTTGGGGCGAGGCCTGGGCTGTGACACCAGGAGATCACCTTTCTTGCAGGACCATTGGGCGGGACTTCCACTCAGCTTGTGTCTTCTTGTCCCTGGGCGGTACTAGTGACGACCCAGGCTCCTCTGTAGGGCTTTTCAGTTGGCCAGCGGTCCACTTGGGTTTCATATTCTCTCTGAAGACCATCTACCTTATTATCCTCCTCAACTCCAAATTATTTTGAAGCAGTTTTCAATGTCAGTAGCATTTCCGGTAGGATTTTTCTTTTGAAGCGTCTCATGTTGACAGATGTCAGGGACATTTCCTGAGATGTGAGCACATGTAGAGGGAGCACCTCTGAGCCCTTGCGTTGTGGATGCTCAAGACAGTAGCTCATCCGCAGTTGCTCAGGGTCTCCTGGGCGGGTGCAGACGGACACGTAACACAAGGCAGTGGAACAGAAGAGAACACCCAACCTTTGGGCAAGGCTTAAAATATCTTGAGCTTCGCGGCCATTTCATTGATTGTTATTTGGATGGGGAAATGGGGAGTGGACCTCCATCCACCCTCATTCTGGTGTCTGATTCGGGGTTCTGTGGAGCTGAGTTTGGGCTTTGAAATTGAAGACCTGGGTCTTGTTTGTGTCGTTAGCTCCCAGTTGAGCTCCATCGGGAGTTGACAGGAGTCACTGGGGAGGAGAAGTGGTGGCCAGGAGGACAGACTCCTGTGAAGTCCATTTGAGAAATTCTGCTAACCAGTTTTGTCACTGGAGGATTTTCTGGGGCTTCTAACATGCTAATGCGTGCTGCTGTCTCTAGGAGAGGTTATAGTTTACGGTTCCTAGACAATTTGGATTTTTCTTTTATTAAGCACTGAGCATTTTATCAGATTATTTTTCTACAAGGCACACTTGGAAACATGGCCATCACTGGTTTCTAGCCACTAAGCCTACAAATCTGTGCAGGTTTTTTTATAGTTAGCACAGCATTCATCTTTCAAGGAAAAAAAAAAAAAAAGCCCACTCTTAGGGTGTTTTCATCGTGAGATAAAATAGTAACTATTGGATAGTGTAGAAAGTTTGAGAAAAAACAAAGGATATGGATCAGCAGACTCCTTTTGGTGCTAGATTTATATACGGTTTTTAAAGTACCGACAGCAGCCCCACGAGGGGGATACTGACTGTTGCTGCCTTTCCAGATGAGAAGGCGGAGGCTCGCCCAGTGGGTTACCCACGGGAGATGCTGAGTCATATTAGGGTCTTCTGCTGACGGCCTACTCGACTCAGCACAATGATACAGACCCAGGTCTTTGTTCCTGACTCTTCTTGTTGTTTTAAATTATAAGGGATTGTTAGAAAAGTAATACGTGCTTAGTAGAGAAAAACAGGTGGCAGAGAAGTAGAGAAAAAGGGAGTCGGTATTTTTGCACGTGTGACTGTAAGTCGTCGGACCAGATGGTCTCAAACTCAGCCTTTCTGTGACTATCCCGTGTATCTGAATGCCATGTGGTCCGTCCACCTGAAAGCCTTTCTCCACCAGGACCAGGGCAGGCAGGGCACACTTGCCACGGTCTCAGGCTGTCTCGGGCCGCAGGTAAGCACAGAGGGAATTGCGGCCCCACAGCACCCTGGTGCCCTTCACCGGGAAGCGCCTTGGTCCGGCTGTGCGGCAGGCCCCTTTGCGATGACCCGCTGACCTGTTCCGGGTGTGTCGCCTCCTGCCCGCTCAGGTCATGAGCCGGCTGGGGGGTGGGGGACGGGCCAGGGCGCCGCGCCCTGCAGGGACTGCCACAGAGCCCACTCCTGACTGTGTGTCTTGCCTCTGCAGAAGGAAGACGGCGGGGGCGCCATGAGGTGAGCGCCCAGAGCCGCCCCGTGCCCCTGCCACGCACGTCCCGCCCCCGCCGGCATGAGGCCGGCCAGCATGGGTGCGCCGCCGCGGGACCGCTGACCCCCGCCCGCCGGGACCATGAAGGAGGTGGAGTACTGGTCCCCCAAGAAGGTGGCAGACTGGCTGCTGGAGCACGCCATGCCCGAGTACTGTGAGCCCCTGGAGCACTTCACAGGCCGGGACCTGATCGGCCTGACCCGGGAGGACTTCACGCGGCCGCCCCTGTGCCGCGTGTCGGCCGACAGCGGGCAGCGGCTCCTGGACCTGATCGAGACGCTGAAGGTGGAGCAGCACATGGAGGCGCACAAGAACGGCCATGCCAACGGGCACCTGGGCGCAGGGGCGGCCGGCCCCGGCCCCACGGGCGGCTTCGGCCTGCAGACCAAGCCCAATGGGGTGCCCAACGGCTACAGGAAGGAGATGATCAAGATCCCCATGCCCGAGCCCGAGCGCTCCCAGTACCCCATGGAGTGGGGCAAGACGTGCCTGGCCTTCCTGTACGCGCTGTCCTGCTTCGTCCTCACCACGGTGATGATCTCGGTGGTCCACGAGCGAGTGCCTCCCAAGGAGGTGCAGCCCCCGCTGCCGGACACGTTTTTTGACCATTTTAACCGGGTGCAGTGGGCCTTTTCTATCTGTGAAATTAATGGCATGATCCTCGTAGGACTCTGGTTAATTCAGTGGCTGCTCTTAAAATACAAGTAAGTAAAGCAGGAGCACTGGGACTGGGGGCGGTGGGAGGGAGGTCTTCCTGGCGGATGCGGACACCTGAGACACACTGTTTGGAGGTGAGCGTGATCAAGCATCAGGGATCGAAGCCCACTAGCTCCTTTTTAAATTTTCATTGTTATTTTCTTAAACCGCTTGCCCCGGGATGCCCACCAAAGCCCTGGCAGCTGTAAGGAAATACTGGTGTTCATTAGCTGTTTTGCACAAGGTTCATAGAGTGATGAATGGGCTTATTGAGACGGTGTTGTTCTGTTTTCACGAGGAAGGAAACCGCCAGAGAGCACGGGCTGTGGAGTCTCAGATAAACTCCCCAAACTCGGGGTCTTTGGCCCACCAGATAAACTGCTGAGGGTGGGCCTGCGCGCCGTCCCACAGGCGGTCAGACAGCGGGCCCCTCAGCAGTCGGTATGTGAAGACGTTCCACGCACACACAGCGCAGAGCAGCGGTCCCAGAGTGCTGTGGGTGCTTGGGACATGGGTGAGCCTGCTGGGCTGTCCACCCTCTGGAACGTGTGGTGCTTGAAGTACCATGTGACCGTTCCACATGGGTTTCTCGGGATTCTACGTGGACGCCTCCTGTTAGGGTAACAGGGAGCCAAGGTGGCTTTCCCGCCCCGGCTCTGCACCCAATACAGACCCCTCGGGTGGGCCCTCCTCGTCGGGGTCTGCATTTCCTGTTCGTGGACATGGTTAGGGCTTCCACGTGTGCGAGCTGGCAGTGGTCTCAGGGAAGCGCACTGTGTCCAGTGGACCGTGGTTCACGACCCACAGTACGGTTGAATGTCAAGGAAATCATCTTGAATCAGGAAAACAAAACACAGACGGAGAGTCTGCTGAACTGTATCCGCGGACCGATGGGTCTTCTTCCTGCTGTGTTTTCACCTTGCAGTGAGGTCTCCCCCGTGGGACGGAGTGCAGCGCCCGGGTGCCGGCACGCGCCGTCCCACCCTTTTATGAAGGAGCCGTTTAGGTGGGCGTGTTCACCGTGGGGTTGGTCTGTCCCACAGCAGGCTGAGTCTGAAGCAGAAACCGTGGCCTGGGCTGCGTGTGATCTGGCGGGAGACTTCGTGGTGGTTTGCTTGCTGAGTTTTAACAGACTTACTGGGTAGACTCTTGAAATGGGAGATGCTCAGAATTTACTAATTACTTTCAGCTGCCAGATTTCATATCTGCCTTTGACTTTCAAGCCATTTCCCCCCCAAAATCCCATTAGAGAAAAATGCCAGCACAGTTTGCTTTACAAAGGCCAGGTCAATTCAAGTGATGTTTCCTGAGTTTTTCCTGATTTCTGTTGTTTTGTGTGCTACGAATTTGTCTTCCAATTTTTCATAAAAATTCGCACATAAGCAGTTTACTGCCCCAGAGGACGACCTCATGTGTCAATCACACGATGTACACATTCAGATGTTTCACAGAACTGTGACTTTTATTCATTTTATTTTTTTTTAGAACTGTGACATTTAAATAATTTTAAATTGTTCTAAGAAGTGTCCTCACCACAGGGTTTATTACTTCTTTAGGGATATTACTATTTATGTTTCTCTTAGCTGGGCCTTCTCAAACCGTTTCTCTTCAGGCTTTGTGATGTCAGGTTTTACTGGTACTGTGGTCATTTGTGTTTTGGAATTAAGCTCCTGCAGTGAGCGGCGAATCTGCTGATCACACCTGGGGCAGACCTAAGCCAGTGCCGGGGTGCAGGGCCGCCTGGGTCCCCGCCCCCGCCCCCACCGTGCTCCACTGTGCTGGGTGCTAAGGCCGAGCCTCCGAGTCTCCGGAGCTCATTTTTCTCAACACGTAAAATAAGGACCTCCTAGTCTGGAGGATTTCTCTACTGTATACAATGCCGCAGAGCATTCTGTGCAGGATATGCCCCCCTGAGGATTCTTGGAAGTCTTCTCTGAGGTCCCCTGCTGGCAGGGTGGGGGCGTGGGAAGGGGCGGCCAGCTGTTGCATAAGAATCTGACCCCTGGCCTTCTCCTGGGTGTGTCCCTGGCCTCCTGCCCCGGCCTCTGGAGGCCCCTGCATAGTCAGAGAGGACCCCCTCCCCACTGGCTCCCAGGTGTTTGCTCTCGAGATATGGCAGTTCTGTTAGGGAAGTGGATCCTTCTAGCTACGAAACGTTCTGGGTTCGAGCTGTTCTGGGTGAACAGCGCTGACGGCTGGCTCTGCCCGTGCCCATCCCTCCCAATCCTGGGCCCCGGTCCCCAGCCTCCACCGGGAGCTTTACTGTTCAGGAGCCCCATTCACACAGCTCCTCAGAGTGAAGCCTGCTGGCCCCTAATTCCCAAGGGCCATTCTACTCGGACCTTAAGAGTCTCAGAGCTCTTAAAGGAATCAGCCCATCCGTTCTTGCTTCTGTGTCTTCCACTTTTTTTTTTTTAAGATTTTATCTATTTATTGGACAGAGACAGATGGAGAGGGAGAGAAAGCATACAAGTAGGCAGAGCAGAGGGCAGAGGGCGAGGGAGAAGCAGATGCCCCATGGAGCAGGGAGCCCCATGCGGGACTCGATCCCGGGCCCCCGGGGTCACGACCTGAGCCCAAGACAGATGCTTCACTGATGGAGCCCCCCAGAATCAAACTGTAGAGGATGACTTATTAATTGAGAAATGAGATCACCAAAGTGTGGGCAACATGCCCCAACAGCAGGCCCTTCATCCAGATGGAGGAGGTGGTAGGAAAGCTTGACCCTGAATTTGAGATGCATTGTATCCACTGAGATACATTGTATTCTCCTGCCGTGCACGTGCTCCGTTGTCCTTGACTGTTAAATGTTAAGTTTTGGTCATTTACTTAGAAATTTATTTGTTGCCTCCTTTCCTTCTTAACGCACCCCCTCATGTTAGTACATATGTGTGTTTATACATATACGTACATTCACTGTGGGGTTTCCACGACACTGCAGAGCGGAAAGAACAAGAACGCCTGTCCTCGGGAACTTTCTGATTGTTAAAACTGTAAATAATGTCTCCCCATTACAGTTGGACTTTCAAGCCGCTGCCTAGGAAAAATCCCCGGGGAGTCTCTGCATTTGGGTCAGACTTCATCGCGAAACAGGTATCCCTTGTTTACAGAAATTGTGATAGAGAATACATTGACCTCACGGGTTCGGCAGGGGCCCTCCATGCACAGTGAATCTAGCCGACACGGCGGCACTGGTGCGTGACTCGGGAGCCTGACCTCGGGCAGGGCGTGGCGAGCCCCTGACAGAGAAGGCGACAGAGGCACAGGACTGTGGGCTCCCCCGGGAGCTGCCGGAGAAGGTGCTGCGACACTCCGCAGTCACAGGTGCCACGAGCCCAACTTGTCCTGTACCAAGTTACTGTGTTGGTCTTCCAGCTTCTCCCCTCTGGGTGGGCAGTGGCATTTCCTGGAAACCTGCACTGGCTCCTTTTCCTTTCGCACAGGCAGCCACTGTGTTCTGTCTGTCCTGACTCATTCTTTAGCTCTTTCCACTCACACTTTGTGCTGAGTGTGGGTGCCCTGATGGAGGCCCTGTCCCTCTGTGCACCGTTCAGGCTCCTTCGTGATCTGGCCCCTGGACTGCCCCACCTCGTCTCTAACTCCTCCACTCACGTCACGGAGCTTTCTACTCGTTCTGAATGGTCTCCCTCACTGCTAGGTTCTAAGTCCCTAGGGGGAGAGGATCCATCCCGCTTGTCATTCATCCATATGCCCCACCGCCTGGCACAGACACGGCCATGTACAAGGTGCTCGTGTAAAAGTCATCTGTTCCTTGAACTTGTCTCTACTGAACCACCTTCCGGGTGCCTGGCACTGTGACTGACCCCCAGGGGTGCTGCAGGGAGCAGAGACCCCCAATGTTCTCACGGAGCTTCTGTTCTGGGCAGGCAAAGCAGGCAGTGGATGGATGGATGGATGGATGGATGGATGGATGGATGGATGGATGGGTGGATGCGTGGATGCATGGATGCGTGCATAATACCCCATAGTGGTCAGGGGAATGGAGACAATTAAAGCAGTGAGAAGGGTCAGCCGGTGTGGGGGATCGTGGGGACAACGTGGGTGATGACAAAAGTCCTCTGGGAGGGGACATTGAGCAGACACCTGAGTCCAAGGAGAGGCCTCCACGCAGGTGTGTGGGGTGAGCGCAGTCTAGACAGGAGACATGGCAAGCACAGGGGCTCCGAGGCCCCCCGAGGAACAGCCACGGGCATGTGTGGCCCCAGAGCTGAAAGGAAGCGGTGACATGGGAGGTCAGCAAGGTGTGGCTGGCAGATGCAGGCGAGGGCAGCAGATAAGGACCTGGGATAGTGTTCCAAGCTGGTGGTAGGTCGTCAGAGGACAGTGATAGGAATAGGTTTGTGTTACAAAAGAACCGCTCTGGCTGCCAGACAGAGCACAGGAGAGCAGGAGTGGTGGCCGTGGCGGTGGCCCGGATGGATGGCAGAGTAAATCTTGTGGTGGCTGGTGGGGAGGGAAGAGCTCTTTGTAGAAGCCCTGGCTTCTACTGCATTTGGGGTTTCCTTGTGTTTTGTAGCCACAGGGCGACTTCCATTGCAGGATTTCTCATACAAGGTTTTGGGGTCTTTTCTGTGAATCCCTGATTTTATTTAGAATTTAATGAGGAGAAGGAATTCACTAAGTTGGGAGCTCTCACAACCTTGCTTGGATATGTTTTATTTTGGAGCAAAGTCCAGTCATGCGTATATCCCAGTAGGTGTTTTCTCTCACGGCTTCTTGGGGATCACACATTTGCTGAAGAGGAGGAGTGCGGGTCGGTTGGGGTTAGGGGTGGGGACTGTGTAAGTGAATTACCTGTCACAGCATATATTGGCCCTTTGGTGGAGAAAAGATGGGGAGAATGAAAGGAGCCCCTGGATAGCTGGGATGCAGAATGGAGTTGAAAGTGTGAGGGGTTGAAGCCCTTCTTGGGGCATGGGCTAGAACATTCCGGAATAAATGGTGGCAAGGAGTTAGAGAGAGACCGCGGCTACTGGGTAGGTTCTGTGAAAGTCAATGACATGCCAGTAGGGAAGCAGGAGAAGGGAACCGGGGCTAGCAGAGTCCACGTAAGACCTGCCAGGACGTCCCCGTGGAGAGGAGCCTGGGCCCGTGCGCGTGTCCCAGGGAAGCAGGTGCGGCTTCCCCGTGTGGGTCTCCTAGGACGATGGTCTGAGGGCACCGCCTGGGTCTAGATGGTTGGGGCCGCGGTGATTCACGTTCCGAGACCACTTTGGAAACGACTGCTGTGTTGTATCGTTGCTAGACGCTCTGGCTTCGAGCGCCTCGTGCCCAGAGCAGACGGCGGCTGCAGCGTTCGCCTGTCTTCTGGAAGCCGGCTCCGATTTCCCAGAACAGTCCTTGTGCTGCGGGCAGCGGCGCTGTCGGCTGCTCGCGTGATGTGCGTTGGCCTGTGTCTGCTCGGCGGGCCACGCCGCGCTCTAGCCGCTCTCTCCCTTTGCCCTCTCTAATTCCATCACTGCCGCTCTGCGCCCAGCTGCATGGGGCGGAGTCCTCGGCTCTCTGTCTTCTGATGCCCGAGGCGGTTTAGGGCACAGTTCCTGTCCGCGTCCTGCCGTGATTTCAAGTCTCCACGCTTGCCGTCAGGTCCTCCAGAGCTCTGGACACTCCCACCCCTGGGACGCTGCTCTCCCCGCGACCCTGCGCCATCCAGTCTTTTACCCACTTCAGGAAGAGCCTCTCTTATAAACCGACTCCGTGCTGCTGTGGACCGCGAGATGCGTCTGTCGTGGGATATCAGGGCACCTTGACTTTTAGAGTTTATCATGCACCGTTGGGGACACGAGCGACGTGGCTGCCAGCCCGGCAAAGCCGTGGGGAGGTTACCTTTGGTGGGTGTCTGTTTTTGAAAGTATGTTGTCCACACTCACGCTCCTGAGGACACAGACTCCCCATGTTGTGCAGCCTCTGGGGCACCTGGCTCCCTGGTTCTCCCTGGTTAAGGGGCCGGTCCACTGTCGTGTCGCTCGCAGCAGAACCCCGCTCCCTTCCTCCTCTTCTCTGCACACGTGCTGCATCCACCTGTGCCCACCTGTCCCCACGCTGTCCTTCTCCATCCATGTTGTCAGCGGTCACCATCACCCTGTTGGAGTGGCCGATGCCAGACTAGCTGAGTAATGAGAACTGGGTTTTTAACCTGGTCAGTTCCTAAAATAAGTGGTAGCTCCCCTGTCCCAGTGCAGGTGACGCAGACGTGGAGACGCCGTCCGTGTGCCTCAGGCCCCACAGGCCCCATCCGGGGATGGGAGGCTCCTCGGTATCACACCCGGCATACCCGGCCCCTGCCCTCTGGGGACGTACCGCCTTGGCCCTGTGGTGGTGAGAGTTGGCTTTCATAGGACAGACACTGTGAGAACGGATCCGCTCCGTGATCCTGATGAGGACTGGTGTCCTCTCCCTGCACGTAGGAGACACGCTGGTCCACCATGGCTTGGAGACTGGCCTTGGCTCTGCCCTGGCTGTGTGCGGTCCCGTGACCCCCGGGGGACAGCATGGGCCCTCTCGCCACTGCTTGGGGAAATCCCTTCGGCTGCCAACCCCAGCCTTGCTTTTCCACTGAAGGCTGCTGACCAAGGCGCCCGACCTTATTTCCCTCTGTTTCTAGCAAGATCTGTCCCCCTCTGATTCTGACCTGCCAGCTATCTGGGCAGAGATACTGCTTCCTTTCCTTCACTGGGGCCCTTCCCTGTCCCGTTACCTTCCCCTGTGACCCCAACCTCCCGAGGCTCCTGCGGGCCCCGCTCTGCCTCCTCTTACGGGGGCATCACCTGGAGAGGGAGGACCCGCCTGTCACGCTAGGAGCTGGCGACGGACTCGGCCCCGGCTTGACCTCACTCCTCATTCCCACGGTAGCCGACAGGTGGGCTCCTCTCATGTCCAGGTTAGATCTCAAGACCTTAACGCTCGTCTAGGTCCTAGGAATTGTGGGACAGCTGGGTTCACCCTGAAGAGCTGCCTCAGCTCAGGAATCCCAGCAATCCAAGTTAGCGTAAACATGGTAAGAGGCTATTTAACCAAGACTTCAGATGAAGGGACCGAGTTACATACGGACACTGCCGTACGTGTGCGTGTTTACTGAGCACGCCAGAGAAAAGGAGGCACTGCAGCTTGCCCCTAGGCTGCCTGCAGGAGGAGCAAAAACCACTGAGCCCCTGGGGACCCCCACATGTGCACTTTTTTTTTTTTTAAGATTTTTATTTATTTATTCATGACAAATAGAGGCAGAGACACAGGCAGAGGGAGAAGCAGGCTCCATGCAGGATCCCAACGTGGGACTCGATCCCAGGTCTCCAGGATCAGGCCCCGGGCTGAAGGCGGTGCTAAAGCACTGAGCCCCCAGGGGCCCCCCACGTGTGCGTTTTTATTTTTTATTTATTTTTTTTTTTTAAATTTTTATTTATTTATGATAGTCACACAGAGAGAGAGAGAGAGAGGCAGAGACACAGGCAGAGGGAGAAGCAGGCTCCATGCACCGGGAGCCCGACGTGGGATTCGATCCCGGGTCTCCAGGATCGCGCCCTGGGCCAAAGGCAGGCGCCAAACCGCTGCGCCACCCAGGGATCCCCACGTGTGCGTTTTTAAATGGTGTTGTGTTTGCCTTGTATTTTATAGCATGCCAGGGTGGTCTCTTCCCCCCTTCCTTAAAGGGGAGCCCCGCCAGCGAAGCCCCTCGTCTGCCCCCCGCTGGCCCGTCAGCCTCAGTCAGCCTCGTGAGGTCGTGAGGTCGCGGCCAGGCTCCGTGGGGCGGCGCCTCCCTGTAGCGTCTGCTCGGCCACCCCCACCGCGCCTCCCTCCCGAGTCAGCTGCCGAGCTGCTGGCCCGGTGGGCTCCTCCCGGCAGGCCCGAGCAGCACAGGAAGTGGTGTCTGCACGCCGTGGCGCGGGTGGGGGTAGCGTGGAGGCCCCGTGGCCCCCTACTGCGGGGCACCCCTGTACACACCCCCCACCCCCTACCCCTCGTGCTCAGCTGGACCTCCTGCTTTCACTGCCAGCCCCATTCCAGCCCCACTCGCCACCTTTGTCACCGCCCAAGGTCACGCTTCAGCCCTCCCAGCCAGGCTGTGGTGGGCCCGTCCCACGGCTCCCTGCCACCTGGCAGCCCAGCGGCCGGCGAGTGTCCCTGGGAGCCAGCGTGGCAGCGGGTGGCCTTGTCTCCCAGCACCCACAGGCTGGAGGCCACGGTGCTGCTGGGGCCGGTCAGCAGACCCGCACCGGCCTTGCTCTGGACTCTGCTCCCACAGACGTCAGGGCCAAGCCCCTCAGATTGTAATCTCCCCTCCCCTGGGGACCCCCACTCGGTTTTACCACTTAGTGCTTATGTGACATGCTCTGTATTTCATGTATTTATCTTGCTTCTTGTCTGCCTCGTCCCCTAGAATGCAGGCGCCACATCCCTGGGGTCTGCTACGGTGTGCCCCGTGCCCAGGGTAGGTAGGGCCTGGCACGCCTTCCCTTGTTTAATGAATAAACAAGCAGTCACAGCAGCTGTCGTTTACTGAGTGTCACACTATGTGATTTCCGTGCCTGAAACTCAGTAAGTGCTGGCCACGCTGATCTCTGCGGAAGCGAGCCTGGGTTACGTTAAGGTTAATCCCCAACCGTGACCCAGCAGGCCCTGAGGGGCTTCAGGGTGGTGAGTCCTGACGAGGGAAGGACCCGGAGTCCCCGGGCACACCTGCGTCACAGACGTACACGCAGCTACCTGCGTACATGGACTGGGGGATACCGTGGCTGTACCAGCATCAAGTAGACGCAGGGGTGTGTGTGTGTGTGTGTGTGTGTGTGTGTGTGTGTGTGTGTGTGGTCGTAGTACACGCGTGTTTACGTGCACACGTACACACTCACGTTTTTTGTTAACAGCCCAAAATAGCAACAAGACATGTGACTCCACCTGTTTCGAACATTTGTAGTAGTTTTTGGAAGCCACTGGATTTAGTTCTTCATAACTGCTTCATGTAGATCATGTCGATGTTATATCTTAGAGTAAAAGTTTTTGTTTATGTTACCATCTCTATTTAATACAGGAAATGATTTTTTTTAAAGTGGGTCAAGTGGGGCCAGTTTTATAATGTGATCTGTTCTTTGCAGATTCCCTAAACCACTGTGGGTCATTTCCTGCACTTAAGGGATGATTATATTATATTGCAGAACTTTTACATGGAGCTTAGGGCAAAAAAATCTAAGCCATTACCTTTTTTTCCCTTTTACGATGACAGTTGCATTAGTGAAAAGAGCAGCAGATTCAAAGTCTAGACACCAAGGGCCTGTGGTGATTCTCATTGACTTACTCTGGCCCCAGGCTAGTCCTTCAACTCTTTACACCCTCATTTTTCCGTCTGTAAAATGGGGCAGTAACAGATGCTAAGCAGGTATGTGATTAAAATAATTAGTACCGAAGATGTAAAATCTCTTTGAGTTGGCTTTTTAAAAGGCAGCAGGGCAGTCGGCATGTACAGACACACGTCTGGGCTGGGTCCAGGCGCCTGTCTCGTGTTCCTGATGCACAGACTGTGCCAACACCCCGTGTAGGCACCTGGGAACTATCACACGTGTTCTCGATCTCCCAGGGGAGCACGTATGTTTACTCTTTGTTCTATGGCACTTATTCCTTCCCTTTTATTTCACAAACCTTTCCTTGGTATTTCCTTTCTTGAAGGACTGGACTAAGCACTGGGTGTCCATGGTCCTCCCCCCAGAGCCCTTGAGACCCGTGTGAGGGCGGTGAGGAGATGGGGAAGGAGGGGGAGGGCAGGACTTGGTTCCCAGGCTCCCGGGGGTTGCAGCCCCGCTGGGATGAATGCAGCGATCTTAGCAAGCCTTGTAAATTTTGCTCTGCGTGTGGAAAGGCTGCAGAGTGAGCGTGAGCGCAGATCAACTCTGGCCAGTAGATGAAAGAGCTTAGAGGAGAAACGTCCATGGAAAGCAGCAGGAAGGGCCTGTCGGAGTACAGGCGACGCTCTGAAGCCCAGAACCGCATGGTACGGTCAGCATCACAGGTGCCATCGTGAGGCCGAGTGAGGCCCGGCTGTGTGTAAGAGCTTCCTCTGGTAGAAGGGATGAGACCCTCTGGTGCCAGTGGCACTGTTAAAAATACCATAAAGTACAAAGTTGTGAAGTGATTTGGAGGGTGAAGTGGTCCCGTCCGCCTGGGGACGTCGGGAGGGTTTCCTGCAGAAGTAGTCATCGGGGTGGATGGTAGGATTGTAGCAGACAGGACAAAGGGAGGGGCCACGGAGAGATTTAGGGCCACAGCAGGACACTAGGGTTCTCTCTTGCCCAGCGCAGGGGGCTTTATGAATGCCAGAGAAGACGGGCAAGGTAGGTGTGGGGCCAGGTTGAGGGCAGTTTGAACTCAGCGAGTAATGGTGAGTGGTTGTCATAATCCGGGGAATCCGAGGGCTGGGAGCGGAAAGGGAGGAGAGCAGATTTAAAAGCTCTCTGGAGTGGGCTTCAGCGGAATGTGGGAATGGGGCAGGGCTGGATGAGATTGAGCGCACCGGGGAACCTCTTCGGAGTCTGACCCCCGAGACCTGAGTGACAGGCAGCGTCCTGGGAATCCACATCCTACCCGAGGCGGGAGGGACTGCGCAGCGTGGACTCCAGGAGCACCAACTGCTGGACTGAGCTGCATCTGGAGGACGTTTGGGCAGCGTGCTGGGAGAGGAGGCTGGAGCGCAGTGGGCCAGCGCGTCGGGGCCTCCTGGGCTTCCTCAAGGATTTGGATGTCATTTAAAATGTATTTGGCAGCTGTTGATGAGCAGCCCGGGGGGCTCAGCAGTTTAGCACTGCCTTCAGCCCAGGGCCTGATCCTGGAGACCTGGGATCGAGTCCCACGTCGGGCTCCCTGCAAGGAGCCTGCTTCTCCCTCTGCCTCTCTCTCTCTCTCTCTGTGTCTCTCATAAATAAATAAATAAAAAATCTTTAAAAAGAAAATAAAAAATAAAATGTATTTGGCAGCTATTGAAAGGTTTCAAAGGACACCTTCTCTTTATCTGTTTCCACAGACTGATTCTGGTGGGTCCGTGTGCAAAGGGTCTTGGGAAGCACGAGTGGAATTAGGGACAAGAGATCGGAGAAGGTCAGTGTAGAAGTCCAGGGGAGATAGAAGCAGACACGGGGCTGCCATTCCAGACAAACTGAGAACATCGGGGCTGCAAGCAGGCAGCACTGGGCGCGGTCTGTAAACAGTGATGGAAAGTGGGCACGTTTTGTGTCAGAGACCCAGAAGATTCGTTTCAGCACTCTCAGAATTAACACGGTCACTAAGGCATTATCAGATTCTTACTGGGGGGAATTCTGGCCCATATGAAATATGACATAAAACACTGTGAAAAAATCTGAGTTAAGTAGATTTTTTTTTAATTTATGTACATGAGACAGAGCACACGTGTGTGATGGGGGGACAGAGGGAGATAGAATCTGAAGCAGACTCCGAGCTGAGCGTGGAGCCCGACGGGCTGGATCTCACGAGCTGAGCTGTGACCAAGAGCTAGGCACTTACCTGACAGAGCCACCCAGGTGCCCCTAAATTAAATGGATTTTTAAACATAACTTAAATGTGTTGGGATGTCAGCTCGTCTCAGGTAAAATTCGGGTTTCTTACCCAGTTCGACGTCACTTCCTGAGTCCGTCGTGGGCTGTATTTATACCTGAGCTCGCACTCCGAGCCTCATTTTTCCGGTCTGTGATGTGAGGACCGCAAGGCATTGCAGTTGCTTTAAGAACTAAACAGCGCTTGGCATGGAGGAGAAACGCGGCAGTAGGATTCCTTAGACTCACGACAGAGGCGAGGCATCCTTTTGCTGGTGAGGAGACTCATTTCCAAGGAAGTCATTCGAGGTGGCCCCGGTCACCAGGTGAGGCTGGTGACGGTAGAGCTGGTACCTGCGTGCAGAACTCCCCGAGCTGGTGCAAGACCTGACTCTGCCCCGGCTCCCGTGACCCCACTAGACCCGGGGTCTCCCTGGCCCTGTTCCCGTCTTGCCGCTGGGTTGGGATAGCTCCGTTGCTCAGAGTCACGGCCTGTTGTTGCCGGAAGCTGGGAGCTTCCATCAAGAGCCTGCAGACTAGAGCTGAGCCCTCAGAGTTGCTGTATGTTTTCTGGCTGTGCTTTAGTGGAAGGAGGCAAGCTGTGGGAAACGAGAGAACTTTCCAGTATTTTAATTTTCCATTGTAGTACGTTCACATCTTTCACCATTTTTTTCTTCAGAAATTTGAACTGTTGTGCCAAATGCCAAAAACAACACAGCCCTGCTCCTGCAGGCCTAATTTTGGTAGTGTTTAGTCAGCCTCTCAGCACCCTCCCCTTTTTAAATAGGGATGTTGAAAAGTTTAATAAAACACACTCTTGTAGCAAGCCTCTAAATACAAGATATTTAATCTGTAAAATAGATTTTTAGTCGTGTTTCCTTATAATCCCGCTTAATGAATAAGGATTTTTCCCCTCCTCTCAGGAAAAGTAGTGAAAGCCTGTTCCCCAGATGGTTGAGAGATGAGTAGATGGCTGGGCTGCGAGGGTCAGATGAGGTCATAGGCAGCCCCCGAGTGAGGGGCTGCAGGCTTCTGTGCAGCGGGACGGGGGAGATTGCCCCGTGTGAGAAGAGCAGCACTGTGGCTTGGACAGTCACGGCCTTTGGTTTCTTGGCAGTCGCTTGATCTTTTTTTTTCCTTCTTTTTTTTTTTTTTTTTTTTGTAGTCGCTTGATCTCTCCTAATATCTCATTAATACCTCTTCCGGGGCTTTTTTGTCGCCTTGTTAGGTTTTTAACCACCTTAAACCTTTTCTTTTCAAACACGTCCTGAACGTGTATCGTCCCAGTTTTAGTGTCTGTGCTCCCCGGGTGAGCACACCCATCTTGAACGTTTCAACCTCTAAGTAAGTAAAAATTGTAGTGTGTGAAATTCTTTGATGAAGGAAATAAATGCCTCAAGCACATAGAATTCTTTGAAACACTTTTATAACCTGCTGGTTTAAGTTTGTGGGAGGAGACCCCAGTTAATATTATCGATTGAAGATCGTCTAAGATGAGTTTTTAGAAGATTAAGTAAATGCTGCAGATAAGATTCTTACAAACAAGCCCGTTCAACTTACCACCTGGTTAATACTGATGAAATCACATGATAAAGTCATTTGACTTTTTCTTTAAGTCAGACAGTAATTGTGGCTGAATCTCCAGTGTTTGTAACTTTGCAAGTCTCCGTCATCTCAGCCATAAACTTTGCCCAAGTGGAGCGATAGCGGTCACTTTGTTATTTTTTTCCTTAAAGAGATGAACAGATCTAGATAAACAGAACAGCTTTCTGCCTTAGATCTTTCCTGGGTAGTTCAAGTGAAATTGCAAATAATTTGTCCTTTTGGGCAGGATGGCTAGAGAGGGCATTTCCTTCTGAAAAAAGATGACCCTTCTGTCTCGTGATGGAAAATGCACTGGTATTTCAAGGATTCTTGGTCAGACACTTACAGGGTTGGGGTTATTCTCCAGCATTGTCCCCGTTATAGTGTTGAACTACATGGTGCTTTTTATAATACATGAAGGCACATCCCTCTACGAGACAGCTTTATGCTGAGTGAATTCTTGTCCGTGGAGGTGGGGTGCACAGCTGCAGTGAGACAAGGTGCTACTGCCTCTGCGGAGAGTTCCTGAAATCTGGGTAAGGGGGCAACACCCGGCGTCCATCCATACATCTAAGTAGCCTACGTGCACTGGTGCACTTAGGCATGACGAGCAGGGTCACATGGGTCATTGTTGAAAACTGTTTACATAACTGGAACGTTACTTTGTTCCTCTTGTTAAAACAAACAAACAAAAATGCAGGTGATGCCAGTTGTCTTCCGAAGACGAAGACGCACTGCGTAGGACTGTCCCTCCTGCAGCAGGACCAGGGCCCCGCTGTACGCAGTGATTAAATGTTCGGGATCTGAGGGGAAAGCCTGCCCACCGTTTCTGAGATTCTTCAGTATGTTGAGCGCCAGTTGCCCAGACCAAGGAACGGGTGAAGGAGGAGGAGCCCACAGGACCGGGGCGCTGCCTGAGGAGGAATGGGGTAGGAGCAGGAGTAGAGCGGAGGGAACATTGGTGTCCGCAGACGCACGCAGGGGAGCACGGCTCAACCTCACTCAAGTCCGCTGGGGTGGAACTTGGTGCCCGGTGAAGGTATCGACGTCAATGTACTTGTTCACGCGTGGACGTCAGATACTTTCATGAGAATGACGCGTCACCTTGAAACAGAGACGATTTCTCATCCTTGCGTATTTTGTTACCCACGTAACCAAGACATCCAGCGGCCCCTGTCGTGCCTGTGAGGCTGGGGCTGCTGTCCAGTGTTTGTGACGTTGTCGTCCCCGGTTTCCGGAGTCAGAAGCAGGCAGTTGCGTGTCAGCGGCCAGTCACGGACGTGTGGTTGGCACGCAGGGAGGTGGCGTCCGGTGCTGCTGTGCGGGCAGGCTCTTTTCTTGACATTGTACTTGGCCAGATGGAGTCCACTAAGAGCGCCCATGCAGGCTGGGTCACTGCATGGCCTTGATCACACAATGCCAGAAAAATTTGGAATTCCCATTTCATGCCATTTTAGTTTTCTGAGCATCTCCCCTCTTCATGACAGAAAGCACACTGCGCTCTGACCATTTGAGCACAAGTACTGAGTGGGCTGGGAGGAACGGACGTGGGTCCCACTTGCGCCTCAAGTGGACGTCCCCTGGGCATAAGGCCTCAGGAAGCCTCGTGAGCAGCTACAGGGCGATTTAGACTCTTCTGGGCAGTTCACATGAAAGGAATCAAAACCACAGCATTCTCCGGAGCCTCCCCTTAATCTACGTCTGCTTTGGTTATAACGTTTTTATTCCAGGTTCTTGAGTAATTTTGGGGTTGGTGTGTTTTGTCGGGTCACTGAAAACTTGGATGAACCTGCAGAATTTCATGACTGAGTGCCCTGTTTTTCCCTTTTTCCAGGTCTATTATTAGCAGAAGATTCTTCTGCATAGTTGGCACGCTGTACCTGTATCGCTGTATCACAATGTATGTGACCACACTCCCAGTGCCCGGCATGCATTTCAACTGCTCTCCGAAGGTAAACCTTTGCTCGCTGTGATTGCCCCTTCTGTCTGTCTGTCTGTCGTCCTGCCCAGGGCTCCTCTGAGTCAGGCCAGAGGTGACCGTCTCCTGGGACTGTGGTCAAAGCCCTGCACCCTTACAGGCAGTGTCACTAAGCAGTAAGGTGAGGCCCCCGCCGGCACTCCCCAGCTGGGAGAGTATGTGGTCCAGTTAGTGTGCCACGGGCAGCTGGGCTCCGTGTGTGGGTGTAGCTCCTTGGTTTCCTGCCAGACTTCTAAAATATCGTTCGCTCCCTTGACACAGATCCAAGAGCTTCTATATGCTTTTTCCCCCCTCTCTTGGATGGAAAGTTTGGCCTCCGGTGGTATTTTTCCCTTCTTTCCACGAATTCCTGCGGTGGTAACGTGTAACGGCAGAGCGAGAAACACTGTGCCTGTGCCGTTGCCCCCTCCGCCCACCCAAACGGGGTCACCCTTTCCTGGAGGTACACCCTGCCCTGTTGATCTTCTCTGGTGACCTTTCTTTAAAATAAACTCTGTTCCTCTCTCACTGGCTCAGTTTTTCCATCAGGTTCACAAAATACCCCTTACCCCTGACCTTTGCCTTGCAGTGCTTCCAATAGGGCCGATCCCTGGAACTTTTGCGATAATTAGCAGATTTAGTTTTAAAGACATTTGCCTGCAACAAAGCTCCAATGCAGTGAGAAGTAGAAGAGGCCGGCCGCCTCGCTTGGGTTGGAGGGTATAGGGAGTGCCAGGGTGCATTTAGAATCCTGTCTTTGCGTCGCACCTGCGTTGGTAAAACACCCACGTCCTTTCAGTTCCATCTCCTTTCCCTGGAGTTCTTTCCAGAAGAGACCGTGTCTCTGCCAGAACTGGGAAAGAAAGAGTCACCAGACATCTTTATCACTTGACGTTTTGGGTCCTTCCAGGTTACGTGCTTCCTGCGTCCCCTTCCTTTTTAGACTGCGGCGTGTGCTCTGGAAGGTAGCTGGCTCCCTGCTTCATTCTGTCTTTGCTTTCAGACTCCTTAACTCTGGAGAAGCCGCCATACAGAATGAGTGGTCTCGTCTCCATCAGCAGGGCCCCTCCCCACACTCTTCATCTTGTTCCCTCTTCCTCTGAAGCAGCCGGCCTCACATGTTCTCTGGCCTCCGTGAAAGCTCCCGAGCACTTGCCCGTGGGCCCTGGATTGTAGGAGATAGATGCCTCCTTATCAGTGAGGGTCCAGTGGACTCCTGGTGGGAGGCTGGCCTGATAAGCCGGGTGTGCTCAGTAGGAGGCTGACCTTCTAGATTTGTGCCTACGTCTAGTTGAGCTTCTGGAAGGAGTGTGCATCGGGAAATTTCTCTGCCAAGGAGCGTAGCATCCCTGGCCAAGCCCGCGGTCATAGGTCCGATGTGCCCTCTGGTTATTCCCCGTGCTCCGGCTCCACCCCAGGACCTCTCTCCCTGCTACTGGGTCCCGTGGCCAGCAAGCCCAAGCTGGGTTAGCCTTGGCGCTCAGAGACAGCCCAGCCTGAGTCACCGGCAAATCCAGCCAAGGTCCTGTGGCTATAAATAGTTGTGGTTTTTCTTGGTAAAGACAGAGGTCACAGCAGGAACTGTGCAAAAAAGTCCCCGGCCCAAACGTGCTACTCACTTACGGTGTTGCCAGAAATCCTGACTGCTGCCATCCTTCCATGATGGTCATTTAAAAATTGGGATTTTTTTTAAGTAAAAAGAACACAGAAGAGGACAAAATGTAAGCACAGCTTAGCAAAAATAATTAAGAATTCATTAACTACTTCTTTGGTAGCATAGGCTCTTGGAAGAAGGGATTCAGACAACAATTTTTATTTTGAAACTTTTGTCGTATCTCCCAGGGGAGAGGAGCTTGTATATGGAATCTCCATACACCCAACACCCAGATTCAGTAATTATCCTCCTTTTTGAAGTATTTTAAAACAAACGTCAGGCAGTGTCGTCTGGTGGCTGTGTGCTTGAGTATGCGTCTGAAGATTTGGGGGCATTTTATTGATAACTGTACTGCTCTTGGTACAGTGAACATGATCAATAGTTTTTGGTATTGGCGATTTTTCATGGAATATCTTGATTTTCTTTAAAATGCGTTTTAAAAAAACTGGTTTGTGTAATCAGGAGCCAATGTGTCTACATTTAGTTGCTGTGTCTCCCGAGCCTCTGATTGTAGGGCAGCCCTTTCGTTCCCCGCTTGTCACCCCGTTTGTGACTCTTAGGAGATGCGTGGTTCTGTGGAGGAGCCCACCTTCTGGATTTTCCCGTTTGATTCTTGGTCGTGCCTTTTTCTCTGCTCCATTTCTTTTGTAAATAGAAAACGGGCTCTGGACACCCAGTTTGGTTTGGTTTCAGCTCTGTGGGTGGGAACACTCCGCAGGTGAGACGGCATGATTTCTGAAGCCGGACAGAAGAGTCAGGGGCCCGTGGAGGCCGGTGCTGCCCCCGGCCTGGTGGGTCAGACCCCCCGGGATCCAGCAGCCACTTGGGCTCAATCGCTGTCCTGGGAGCCGAGTTGGAGGGAGGGCAGCCCGGAGGCCCACGTGGCCACGTCACAGCCCAGCCCGGGTTCCTGGGTCAGGCCTGAAGTCATACGGGCCAGCGGTTCCATCGGGGTCTCCCCAGAGCAACCCTCCTGAACCATCACGCGGGGAGGTGGCCTCTCGGGCCCTAAGAATACGGACCGAGTCGTGGGAAGGACCGGGGTCACAGCGCATGGCCTTGCACCCTGCAGCCCCGCCCTGTGGAACCGGGGTTACTTCCCAGGGCCATGGAGCCTTGACTGGCAGCACGGCACCAAGGACATGCTCTGGGTCTGTCCTGAGGGGCTCTAGACGGGTGGCGGCGACACATCGGGGCTCCGTGGGTGGGCAGTGCCACGCAGGGGTGAGGAGAGAGGTGGATGTTGTCACCAGGCTTCACCCCTGCGCCCCTCGTGCCTGGTGACGTTCACTTCACAAACCTGTGGGAAGGGGCGGGCCAGAGCACACGCTCTCTGCCTCCCATGGCCCGTGAACTTGGCTCTGCCATCCTGCGAACACGCCCAGGAGCTGCTGCATTCCTCCCTGAGCGCCGGTCCTCCCAGCGCGTGGCTTCCACGACATCACGCGGGCTGTTCCCACCGTTCACTGGCTTGGTGGCAGCCGGCCCTTCCTGGGCAGGGTGCAGGGGCTTGGAGGAGGGGCCGCGGGGAGATGGGGAAGGTGTGGGGAGACGGGGAAGGGGCCCTGGCCGCCTGGGCTGCTCAGCTCCTAGACCGGGAGTTTGTGGCCTGGTGTGAACACCCGCCCTGCGCCCTGAGACACAGCCCGAGGCCTGCGGACGCGGCAAGTTGGGCCCTTTGCAGCTCTCATCTTAGGAGTCCTGCAAGGACAGCCTGGCTCCTCTTGGAGTGCAGTGCTCTGTGGTCTCCACGGCGACCGTGGGCTTGCACACATCAACAACAACAAAAAAAACAGAAATGCACTAAATCATTAGTTTTTTTCCTCTCTTAAAAAGATTACTTTTTTCTGTTTCAGAGAAACTACGCATCTGTTATACACACAGTGAGAAATACAGAAAGAGGATAATGTTTAGTCGCTCATGGCCTTGCTTACTGCCATTTCCGTGTATTTATTAGTCCTTTTCGCAGATTGTCTTACGTGTTTCTGATCATGCTTTCTGTGCGGTTAATTGTGCTTCCTTAACAGTTTACACTCGTGGCCTGGGCTGAAATCAAGAGTCAGACGCTCCACTGCCGGAGCCACTCAGGCACCTGCCCCCTAAGTGATTTTAGTTAAGAGGCATCACCGGGGGCCTCGTTCTCCTGCAGCGTGAGGCAGGGAGAGCGCAGATGAGCCTCCTTTTCATACGCAAGCAGGTCGATGATGTCAACTGAGCAAAGCATTTCTACAGAGCCTGCCCTGTGTGGGATGAGCTTGAGGATCCACGAATCCATACCACAGGTGTCTGCCTGCCAGGCACCCAGATGCCGCGACCCCTGGCTCTGATGGCTGAGGCCTCCCTGTGACCCCGTGTGGCGCCCACAGAAAGTGGCAAACACTGCTGAGTGTCGGCTGCGCGGAGGACATACCGTCTGAGCCGGGTCTCAAAGGGACGAGTAGGAGTTTGCCAGGTGGAGTGGGGGAGCAGAAGGGTGGGGAAGGCACGGGGTGTGGAGGGGGCATCCTGGGAGGGGAGGGGGGACCCTGGTGTGGGACCCTGTGGCAAGTGGCCAGAGAGACCATGTGGACACACCAGGCGGGTCCTTGCACCTTTGAAGGAGTTCAGCCACAGAAGCCAGGAATGGTTGGAGGAAGAGGAGGGGTATGAAGTGGCCACATGGCCCCTGGAAGGAAGGGACGGAGGGGAGCACCTCCAGTGACGCCAGGTGTGGTGCCCAGCACACTGTTGTCACTCGGTCCTCCCGGGGGAGCGGGGGAGAGTGCCATTGGTTCAGGGACGCTTGGCCTGCCTGTTGTCTTGCAGGTCCCACCACTTAGGATGACGCGAGAACACAGGCTGTGTCTGTCCTGTTCATGCGGGAGGCCGGTGAGGCCCCGTGGGTGTGCTGGTGTGGGCCGGGCAGCACAAGCCGTGTTGGGGGACATGGGGACGGGCCAGAGGTTTTCAACAAGGCAGCAGCCATCACGTGCGGAGGTCACTGGAGTCAAAGAGCCTCCCGCCAGCCGTCGGAGGAGCGTCAGAGGTGGCAGTGTGGGCGTCCCCGTGAGGCGTCATCCACTGTGTCACAGCGCACGCAGGTGGCTGATGGGACTTGCACGCTGAGGGAGGGGCCAGAGCTGCCCGACTCCGCAGGCATATTTCCTGCTGGGTGGCGCCCTGTTGAGAGTACCCCAATGAAACAGCGGCCGTGACTGATGAGAATACGTTAGTAAAGAAACTGAGCGTTGAGGGAAAAAAAGGTCAGCTCATAGATGGAAAAATATTAGAGAAAATCCCCATTTGCGACGACTGCAGTGGTCCTTCCAGCAGGAACCAGGAATGGGTGGCAAGGCCGTTGGGTGAAACGTGGGGGGCACGGTATTTACATAAGTTAAGAAAAACACAAATTGCTCATGAATTATCCAGAGGCAGGGTTGTGTGCTCCGTGGAGAAATCAGGTAGACGCTCCCACTGCCGGGTGACCAAACCGGTCACGGGACAAACGGTATCAGGGGCTTTCCGACGTGATATGCTGAGGACACACCGTTTCTGTGACAGCCTCCTGCCAGGAACCTTCAGCATGACTTTGAACACACATGATCCGATAAAACCAAATTGAGGGACATTCTGTAAAGAAACTAGACTGGACTCTTCAAAAAACATCAGTGCCCTAAAAACAGAGACCGAGAAATAGAAAAATTAAGACTGTGTCAGGTAGCTGCGAGATGTGTGCCCTGGCTGGACACTGGACCAGGGCTCGGGAGCTGTGAGGGCGTGCTGAGGTCCGTGACCACACTGCCTCGTCGTTACACGTGTAGGACCGTGACGATGGAAGGTAACGTCCTTGTTGTCACACCTGGGGCGAAGCATCACTGGGATGCTTCCACGTGTCATCACACAGTCCAGGAGAAGAGAGGAGAGGAAGTGGCAAGTGTGGTGAAACACTGCTCCTCGACGGGTCCCAGGGAGGTCTGGGTGTTGGTCACACGGACACTCCCCACCCACGGTGGCTCCACAGCGATGGGAGAGCGATACGCATGCAGTAGAAGCCGTGCTTCAGAGTTGGTGGATTTGGATCTTTTCCTGGGCTCGTGATGGTCTCTGGTGGGGCCGGAGCCGCAGCCCCAGGCAGCCCTCTGCTCCTCACATTGGGACAATACACGAGACAGCCCACGCTTGGTCATACGGTGGGCCTCGTCCCACCCGCGGGCTCACGGGAGTGTTTGGAGCATGTGTCAGTCAGCGAGGCTAAGCCATGAGGCTTGGGGGGTTGGTTATAGCAAACGCATCTTTGACTCAGGATATTTTCAGCTCGCTGAAGGTTTATTGGGCCGTGACACCGTTGTAAGTCCAGGAGGATCTGTACTCCGTAGATTGAGAAATTTTCCTAACAAAAATTGGAGGGAATTTTTTAAATGTTTACCTCATAAACAGATAAGGCTGAAGAATCTCTCAACACTTAAAGATAATTTTGTTGGAAGGCAGTCGTGGCTTTCCGAAACGCTGGATTTCTTTCATGTGACAAGTGAGAATATGGGTGAGTGGAAATCCGTGGCCAACTTTGAGATTTCACGAAGCTTTGAGAAGCCTCCTTACGAGAGGCTGTGAAAAGAATGTTAAAGTTTTTACTGGGGGGAAGGAGGCTGGTTAGGGATGCGTGTTGTGCTGCTGATAATTATAGAGACCCTCCCTCCCCTTAAAATGAAAAAGCCAGCCCAGTAGAGGAGTGAATGGATACAAGTGATAACGGGGAGGTGCCGAGAGCCAGACCCTTCCGAGTTCAGTGGAGGGAAAAGTCTTTAGAAGTTGTCCGTGAGTGCTAGACCATCGGTGCGCGTACTGAAATCTCTCTACTCCGATCAGTTGAGATGGATCCGATGTTGGAGATGGAGCAGAGTCTTCCCAGGACTGAGGCAGTGACCGCAGGAGGAAGAGGTCAGAAAGGTCTCTTGAGCCCACAGCCGAGAATCCATAAAGACGTCGTGTTTGAGGAGCAGACTGGATTCCACGTGCTGGGTGCTGGATGCTGGGTGCTAGGTGCTCCCTGAGGGCTTTGGGATCGTAGTGTGGCCTCACGTCGGGACGACACTTCATAGTTTCAGGGGTCACTCCTGCCAGAGATCATCTCATTTTGGGCGGAGGGCTGAGGGCTGGTCGCCCTTGCTGCCCTGCAGGTGAGTGGAATCTGGAGCTGGAACGGGCATGGCGTTTGTCCAAAGCCCCACCCCCCCAGACCCTTGACCCTGACCTGGGGCTTGGGTTGGATGTGCGCCCCTGAGAAGGCAGACTCGGGGACGTTTGGGGCATTTGGAGCATCGCTGCAGCACAGCACAGTACAAAGCAAGGAAACTTAGAGTCCAGTCGAGCACAGCTGGTTTGAGAAGCCGGAAAGCATGCAGTCGGCGTGCAAAAGACTTGCACGAAAATTTCTTTGGGAGTAGGGCAGCTTAGTCTCCAAGGAGAAGAATGCTTAGGAAGAGCAGGACCTTTAGTGAAGAGCGGTGTGCACCTGCGACTAAGTGACGTGTGTACGGTGGGTGGGATTTCGTTGGAACGACCACGGCCCGGAGGCGGTGTCCGGCGTCACCTGGGGAGGCGTTGGCAACAACAGCGAGCTCTTTGTTTCATCCTGGGGATGCAGAGGCAGGCCTGCTTGGGGGAGAGGAAGGACTTGGCCTGGCCCCACTGACTCCCCGCGGGACAGGACAAAGCCTCTCTGTTTCTGTGCTTATCTGTAACACGGGCGGCGTGACTTCTGCACTAACCACCTGACTGCCTTGGGAGGACACGACGAGATGACTCCTGGGAAAGCTCTGCTGAAAAGTTGGGAGCCTCTGTCCAAACCAAAGCTAACGTCTTCTTAGGTTAAAAACCACCCTGCCCTTCCCATCGGGGGGAGTAAGAAATCTGAGAGAGGGGTGAGGTGACGGGCGATGCCCGGAGCACCTGCTGAGCCTGTAAACACACTCCGTCTCCCAGAAGGACACGGTTCCTCCGTGCTTGTTGGTGGTCAGGTGGGCCGTGTGTGGTCAGGGAGCGCAGCGTTGTGCGGTGGGCCCCCGTCCTGAGGGAGCTGAGCTGAGGGGAACCACGTGCACAGAGCGTGTTTCTCGGCTTGCTTCAGGCCGCCTGGGACGTGGTTGGCAGCAATCCCACGGATCTTCTGCTCCTCCGTGCTGGGCGCCCTCGCAGCTGTGGACTGAGGTCTGATGTTGCAGAGAGGCCTTGTGGGCGTGGCCCAGAGAGATGACAGCGGATTTTCTGTTTGGCAGTGAGATGATCCCTCAGGAATAAGACAAAAAGTGACTTGCTCTGGTTGGTAGTAGGTAGATTGATTGAATGAATGAGTGAATGA
Organism: Canis lupus dingo; assembly: GCF_003254725.2. Lineage (NCBI taxonomy): Eukaryota > Metazoa > Chordata > Mammalia > Carnivora > Canidae > Canis > Canis lupus. The sequence goes on along the minus strand of NC_064268.1, from coordinate 36,507,282 downwards.
ATGAGTACTTTGAGAGGCACGTTTGTGGTTCATGGCTGTGGGAGTGGGGCGTGACAGCAGGCGGTCCGCTCCGTACGCCTCTCCTGCCTGGGCTTGCTCTCTATGCCTTGTTCTTGCTTAAGACTTGGCGACATCACTTACTTTGTGAGCCATTCATTAGGTATTGAAGAAAGTTGCTTTATTTTTACTGACAGCTGACTTCCGTAATTCACACAGTGGTGCAGATCGGAGCGCTCTCGTCACAGCTTCGTACTGTCCCCCGAGAAAGTGGCCATGTGACTGTCCTCCCAAAATACCTCTGCTTTCAAAAATTAACATTCAAGAGCCCACCCGGGGTTGGTTTATACCAGTTCTAGTGGAGTAGTAGGCACACTCCGTGCTGTGCCCCTGAATGCAAGTAAAATACGCCAGGCGGAATCTGCGGAGCAGCGTTGTGGGGGCGCCCAAAGATGGCAGCAGGCAGATTGGGGAGGGAAGCCCGAGTGAGAAGTATGAGGGATAAGCCAAGAGTCTCCTTTTTTCCTTTACATATGTCCTGCTGCACACAGAGGCAGCCTGCATCCCAGAGCTACAGACTTCAAGAGAATCCCTCCATTTCCAGCCCAAGGAGCAGGAACGAAGTCCCCCTGGGACAGAGACGGGGAGACACCCTGCCAGCTTCATGCAAACCCTAGTAACGCGTAGAATGTACATTCTGGACTTTTTCTGTGCATATTTTTAAAACATGGTTAAGTACACTAAATGTTTTGTTTTTCACACAATAGGAGAAAATATTTACGACAAAAACTTAGCACACAGGCGTCGTAAACTTATTTTTTCATAATTTCTTAAGCAGTGATAGGGGCACTAGGGTGGCTCTGTCGGTGTAGTGTCTGCCTTGGGCTCAGGTCATGATCCCGGGGTCCTGGGATGGAGCCACCTGTCAGGCTCCCTGCTCAGTGGGAAGTTTGCTTCTCCCCTGGCTTGTGGTTGCTCGGTCTCAAATGAATAAATCAAAAAAGAGAGAGAAAGGAAGGAAGGGAGGGAGGAAGGAAGGAAGGAAAAAGAAGAAAATAAAAGGCAGTTACAGTGTAGTTCAGTGTGTTTGAATCACTGTAGTGAGTCAAATGAGTTGACCTCAGATTCCAGTTCAGTGTGCCCGGAGTTATTTACAGGGACTCCTGGTGTTGCCTGAACGGACACGGCCTGCCCTGAACGGACGCGGCCTGCCCTGAACGAGGAGGGCCTGCCCTGAACGGCCGGGCCTGCCCTTTGAACAGCAAGGGAGCACAGTTAGTTAATAACTGCTTCTGGAGGGTTGTTTCCAGTTTGTTGGTTTTACACAGGACATTGCGGTGTTTGTACATAAAGCTTTCTTTCATACGGGGGTCTTTCTTCAGGTCAACCCCAGGAAGCCACGTGGCGGGGTCCCATGGAGGGGTCCCGGGCTGTGCTATTTAGGTTGCTGGTCTGCGCTGATGATGAGTTCTGCAGCGGATTCTGCTGATGGTAATAAAGCTGCGCCTTCCGGGGTGCAGGTGAGGAGGGTGAGGTTAGCCCGGCCGGCCGTCAGGGTCGCACAGCCGCATGGAGGAGCCCAGCCTGCCTGCTCCCCCCCACCCCTGGCACCCCTGGCAGCTGCATTCAGGACACCCCATCCTCCTGCCGGAGCCAGTTGAGAAAATGGGAGACCCCATGCCGGCCCCCCCAGCACCCGCTCCTGCTGCTTGGCTGACGTGATGCGGGGACAATGAGCTGGTGGCATTGTCAGTTTGTGTTTCTGTTTGTTTGAGAGTCTCTGCCTGCAGCTGGCCATATCCTTTGTCCTCTGGTCTCTGGTCGATTCTGTTTCCTACATTGGTCTTTCTTACTGGATTTATCTCGGTGTGTGTGTGTGTGTGTGTGTGTGTGTGTGTGTGTAGGAAAAAGACATTACCTTGTTTCTACTTCAGTTGTTCTATAATTTGTCTTTTCCTTTGTTTGCTTTTTTAAACATAATTACAATTTTTCCCTGGCTGTAACGGGCTATCCTCCTTTCCTCCTTTCCTGTTTGCCCCTAAGCTTAAAGAGGCTGCCCCCTCGCAGAGATCTGACGGACTTGGAAAGATATTTTTAACAGAAAGCATAGGTGTTTTCTCTCCCACTGTTTACCTTGTAATTTTTCTCTCCTCCCTACACATGCAGGTTCCCCACAAGTATTTTTGTGCTAAAATGGGAGGGCAAATTATTGGGTGCTGGTGCCTGAGAATAGGGTTTTCTGTAAAAAAAAAAAAAAAAAAAAATATTTTCGAAGGACAATCTGAAATAATATAACATGAAAAGCTTACCTAAGCTTTTTTTGCCACAATTTTCTTTTTTATCCATTGTTATGGCAGAATTAGAACAAACTTCCAATTTAAAACTTTTAAAAAGGGGACGCTTGGGTGGCTCAGTGGTTGAGTGTCTCCCTTCAGCCCAGGGCGTGTCCCCGAGGTCCTGGGATCGAGTCCCGCATTGGGCTCCTTGCAGGGAGCTTGCTGCTTCTCCCTCTGCCTGTGTCTCTGCCCCTCTCTGTCTCTCATGAATAAATAAAATCTTTTTAAAAATATTTTAAAAACTAAAAAAAAAATATTTTAAAAACTGAGACTTAAAAATGTTATCATGTTTATATATGCATGCAATTTAAAATATAAAATGGTTCTACACAGCTTGTTACAAGAAACATTAGCTCCCCAACCCTGACCCAACTCCAGCCCACGTTCCTAACTCACTTTCAACTCTTTAACTGAATCTGGTGGTATTTACCTTTGTATCTTTTCACTTTTTACGGGAGTGTATGCACACGCATGTGTTTATCCTCTGGTCTTTAAATGATGTGGCAGTTCTGTTTCTTACTGTTCTGATGAAAATCTTATTGACCTCCTACAGGGAAGGCCAGGACTGAGGGTCCTCCGTGCCCCAGGCCCCAGTCCTGTGCCCTTTCTGCCCCACCCTGTCCCACCATGGACTGTCATGCTTCCTGTCTGTCCCGTCTTCCCAGTCCTAGTTTTCTGTTCTGATTGAACTCCATACTCCGTACTTACGTTATTAGTTTGTAAATGCTCTTTGTAGCCAACTCACATCATTTCCTGTAATTACTTTTCTGCACAATATTTTTTTTTCTGTAGAGTTAGTGGTTGCCTTGCTTTTTGCTTTCTTAGTTTCCTGTGTGCACATTCATCCCCATGTGGTGACTCTTCATTCAGTGCTGTCAGAGGCAGTGGGATCTGCTGTTGGGATCACCTCCCCAAGGACTACCCTCCTGTGGCCTAACTGTCCCCCTGCACTGTTCACTGTCCAGGCTCACAGCCCCTTGGCTCTCCCTTCATAGATGTCCTAGTGGGTCCCCTCTTTTCTTTTTTCTGCATTTACTCCTTTGCTTTACAGAGCATACCCTTATAATTCCCTGAACAGAAGAGGACATAGATGGTAAATGCCGTGAAATCTTGTGAAAATGGCTTTCGTACAGTAGGGCCGATTTATCATATGGCTGGGTATAGGACTCTAGGTTGGAAATCATTTTCCCACAGACTTTGGAGGCATTTTTCCAAAGTCTTATGTTTTCCAGTATTTTTTAAAAAGCCTGACTCTTAATGCTTTGTATGAAGCTTGTTTTTAATTTCTGGAGGTGTTAGGATCTCTTGCTTGACCCTCATTCTTGAAATTTTACAGTGCTGAGTCTTGCTATGTAGGTCTATTTTCTTCTGTTGAACTGCATGTCCACTGACCTTTTGAACTTGGAAATCCATGTCCTCTGTGTGGTTTGTTCAACCTGCCATCCTTAACTAGAAATCCAGATACATATGTTTTAAGGGAAATTGTAATAAGAACACGTATTTCCCAAAGCCCAGATTATTATCAGTGAAATATTGAAATGGATCACGGTGATTAAATTGGTTACCTAACCAGAATTTAAAAGTGTGCTGACAAGCGTAAAATACAGACAAGCACACATTTCGTTCAACAGAGCAAGTAAAACTTGAAATGAGCAAGTTGTTTAAGCCACTTACGACTCCTATATGCAGCCCAGACTTGTATCAGAGAGGGGTAGATTTATTTACGAACCTTTTTCACTCTTATTGAAAGGAAAAACATGCAATTCTACCAACATAATTTCAGAAGATTGAAAGTATACCCACCTCAGTCCCTTGTTTCAGTTTGGTCACTGCATCTCACATACCGATGTATACTTGTATTTGACTGCACCAGTGTCCAACGTTTCACCTAAGTTAGTAAAACCTTTGTCCTCTAAGCCAAGCAGGAATGAATTTTTCCTACATATTTTTTCCAAAATGGTTTTGGTAGCAAATCAGTCAATTACTCTTTGCCTATCAGTATAATTTTAGAAGTTGGGTAAGCGTCTGCTGAAATGTGCTATAGAAAGTGCTACTATCTCAGGAATGTTCTGAAGCCATGAGCTCCACTCTAGGACCGTACCCCTTCCCAGGGTTGTCCAAAGAACGGTGAACGTTGAGTGGCAGACTTCATGGTGGGAGTTTATGTATCTTAATATAAGCTCATGAAGGCAAAGCACTCCCGTGCATCTCTACTCTGAGTACCCGCACCAAGCACTTCTCTGACCAGATAAGTCAGAGAATGGGGAGACGCATTCTGACGCCGCCTCCTGGAGAGCGTATCAGATCCCGGAGGCTGAGGGCTCACAGTCCCGCCGACTGTCGGCACCTGCGCTTCTGGCCCCCAGCTGTAAGTTGAAGGGGCCCATAAGTGCTGCTCAGGCTTGGCTACTTTGCTAGCTGTTGCCCATGGAACACGGAACGCAGGAAATAGATTTCCGGTTTATTATAAGAGGATATAACAGGGCAGCCAGATGGATGAGAAGCATCGGCCGAGGTATGTGGGGAGAGGTACAGTTTCCGTGCCCTGTCCGGGTGCACCACTGCCCCCCAGGACCTTCCTGTCTCTACTCTTTCACCACCCTGGAAGCTCTCTGAACCCTCATCCTTTTGGCTTTTTGTGGGGCTTCATTATGTAAGTGGGATTGATTAGGTCTTTGGCCGCGGCTGATTAGCTCAGCCTCCAGCCTCTCTCCTCCTTGGAGATACAGCCCTGTGCTCACTGGTTGGCTCTCCTGGCATCCAGCCCCATCCTTCGGGGCTTTCCAAGAGTCACCTCATGAACATGCACTCAGGTGTCACCGGAAGAGGCTTCTTAGGAATAACCAGAGAACCTTTATCTCAGGAAATCCCCAAGGTTGTGCCAGGAGAACAGTCAGAGGCCAGGTTTATATCTCTTATTAGCAATCAGTGTCAAGGGACGCCTGGGTGGTCAGTGTCCCCGTCGTGATCCCGGGGTCCTGGGATCAAGTCCCACATCGGGCTCCCCACAGGGAGCCTGCTTCTCCCTCTGCCTCTCTCTCCGTGTCTCATGAGTAAATAAATAAAACCTTTAAAAAAGTGTCAAAAAGCTCAATTCTGAATATTAGTAATCATGGCACACTTTCATGTGGCCTTTTAATGAGTCTTGTTTTCTCTTTTCCCACCAGCTTTTTGGAGACTGGGAAGCCCAGCTGCGGAGAATAATGAAGCTCATCGCTGGCGGTGGCCTGTCCATCACTGGTTCTCACAACATGTGTGGGGATTACCTGTACAGTGGCCACACGGTCATGCTCACACTCACCTACCTATTTATCAAAGAGTGTAAGTCTCCAGCAGCCTTCCGCGACGCCTGCCATTTCCCATGGTCCCTGTGAAGTGTGGCTGGAAGCCTCGGGAGGGCGGCACCTCATCTCCCCACCGCGCCCAGAGAGACACATGCGGGTGGGGGGGGGCGGGTGACTGCTCTTCCTCATGGGGTCACTTGTTCACCCTCAAGGGTCAGCACAGCATTTGGGGTGCACGACAGCTGCTGGAGGAGGCCAGAAGGAAACCTCCCAAGACACCAGGAATGCAGTGTCAGGCCTGTGGGTGTGATGGTAGACTGTGTTTCTAAGTTCCTGGCCCTCTGCTCTGAGCCATGGGGACAGAGGTGCTCAGTGATGTCCCTCACAGAAGCCGTGGGCTCGGGGACACTGAATGAGGAGGGCACTAAATGGGAAATTTCCTTTTAAAAGAAAGTGCTTAAAATATTTTATTCTGAGACACACAAAAAATAATACTAAATATACCCTGTCCGCCACTCAGACTTAATAGGTATTAGCTTTCGCCGTGTCTGTTTCTGATAACCCTTTAAAAAGCAGATGAGGTGTTAGGAGGTGACAGGCCTTTCATTCCTTCCCCCACCACTGTCCTCTCTCCTTTCCATGCGTGTTTTTATATGTGCACATCATGGTGGGATGGTTTGTCAAATCTGCGTACGTGGTATTATGCTGTCTCTGGTCTTCGGCCACTTGATTTCTCTCAAATGAGGTTTGTGAGACGTGAGGCTCTGGCTCGCTGTAATGAGCCACAGGTTACTTCTTTTTCTCCTTGTGGAAAACTCAGTTGTCCTCAGTCCTCAGTATCCTGCTGTTAAAAACAGTCTCCGTGAGCCCGGTCCAGGCAGGTTCTGTGCAGAACAGTGAGTGGCGGCGGGTTGCCGGTACCTCCAAGGAGGGACGCACACATTGCCGTGTCGACGTGTGTCGGGAGTGAGTGCGGCGCCGTCGAGTTGGCAGGCAGAGCAGTGACGGTAACGAGAAGTGACCAACAGGAAGGGGTCTGAGTCCATCCTCTGAGATGGGGCTGTGCTGTCCTGTCCCCCATCAGCAGGAGAACCCCGTCCTGCAGCAGGTGCAGGTGGGTGCGGGGGTGGGGGGCTGGCTGCCGCTGGACCCTGGGAAGACGGGGGCCTGACCCACCCTGATGGGCTGGCGCTGGCGAGGCACGGCAGGAGCACGGCCGGCTGGGGACTGAAGGCTTGAAAGCCCAGCTTGGGTCTTTTTAAAATTTATTTTGTTTGACGGAGAGAATGTGTGAGCACAGGGGGACGGGGAGAAGCAGGCTCCCCGCTGAGCAGGGGCCAACGTGGGACTCCATCCAGGACCCTGAGATCAGGACCGGAACCCACGGCAGAGGCTTCACCCCCTCAGCCCCCCTGCCCCCCGGCCCGAGGCCGCTTGTGGTCTCAGGGAAGACAGGAAAGGGCCGATGTGCCCAGGCGCCGGGAGAAGGGAGCATGGGCGCCCCCGGCCTGTGGCTGAGCCCAGGGAACTGTACCACCTCCAGGCGCCCTCCCGCCCCGCGCCGGGCCACGCAGGCCTGGGGTAACCGGGGCGCTCGCGGCCCTGCTGACTGTACTTCAGCCGGTGAGCCTCCCCCTTGAAGGAAACCCAGCGTGCCCTGTGGGGAGACGGGGGGCGGGGGGCCAAGTCAGATGGAGGGTCCCCGTGCTGCCCCGAGCCTCTGACCTCGCTACGCTTCACTCCCTCGGCCCTGGATGAGACGCAGAAAGCTGCCCCTGGCCGGGGGAGAGGTGATAGCGATGGAAACGGGCGGCACACGGGCCGGGCCTACTGTTCAGCAGCGGCGGCCACTACTGTTGTCTGGCTGGGTGTCCAATCGGATCTTGCTGGATCCGAGAGCAAGAGAGCCCCCCGCCCGACCACTGCCTATGAAGACCCAGCCCCCTTCACCTTCTCTCTTTCTGGTCCTGCTTGTCTTGTTCAGCGTTGCAGTTTTTCCTGGCATTTGACACCTTCTAACTTAGTGTATAATTTACTTATTTATTATATTTTTATAAATGTATTATTATTAAAAATTTACTTATTATAATTATTTTGTATTGTCTCTCCCCCGTACTAGGAAGGTATTTAGGAAGAACCACAAAGGCAGGTTCTTTGCCTGTTTGTTCATTGATCTCAATAGCTAGCACATTTCCTGTGCCGGACACATCGTAGATGCTGGATAAATCTCAGTCAAATGGCTGATTAGTCCTTGGGCCCTTTGAGAATCCAGTAAAAGTCTGAACTTCCTCCCCATGGAGAGGGTGGGGAGGATGGATCACATTCAGACCACATTCCTCCGTAAAGTTTCAGACCCTCTTCAGCCAATTATTTGAGAACACAAGGCGGGAAGGCCTGATGCTTCCCTCGGGGAGCTTCCAGGTGGAGGTGTGGACAAGTGTTTATCTGACCCTGCCCGGCCTCTGAACGGGCTTGGACCAGAATTCCCAGGCATCTGGATCCTTTATTTCCATTTGAGAAACAGAAATCCCAGAGACTTTCAGATCAGTGTATGGTCACAGAGCTTGGAAAGCAACTAAGACGGTGGTAGCGGTCCCAACCGCCCACTCCCCATATAAGCTCTCTCCAGACCAAAAGGTATTGGTTTTTCTTAGAGCATTAAGCCCAAATTTTTTACAAGTAAATGGACTTAAATGTCAGTGGACTTTTTTTTTAGCCGAGCGTGATGCATTACCCCCATCAGTTGACCTTTTAAATTGTATTTATGATTATCTGAATCTAGCAATAACTAAATACAAAATACAGTTGTAAATCAAAAACCAAGCTGCCGCCGTTCTAACCTTGTTTCCACGTGAGCTAAAGCCCTCAGACTTGCTGCCCGCGTGACCTGTTTCGGGAAGGAAAGCTCGGAGTCACTGGACTCAAGTGGCCGCAGAGGCGAGCGTGGTTGGTGCCCTCGGTGCTACCTGAGTGACGGGCTGTTGTGCCTCTCTCCTCATTTCAGATTCCCCTCGACGACTCTGGTGGTACCACTGGATTTGCTGGCTTCTCAGCGTGGTTGGGATCTTCTGCATTCTCTTAGCGCATGACCACTACACTGTGGATGTGGTGGTGGCGTACTACATCACCACGAGACTCTTCTGGTGGTACCACACTATGGCCAATCAGCAAGTGAGTCCTTCCCCCCCATCTGATTGCAGCTCCCTTTGCCCTGGCCGGGGGCGGGGGCGGGGGTGGGGGCGGCACAGCACAGCAGGGGGAAGGGGACGTGCAGAGAACCCACCGATGGCTCAGGTTTCTCTCAGAGGGGTCGGTGGGTAGGACTGTGTTGTCTCTGGTGATGCTGACCCACCTCTGAGTAGAACATGAACAAGAAACGCGTGAACACAGTGACACCAACGCTGCATCCTTGCAGAACAAGTGTCCCTCCCCCCCGCCCCTGACAAACGTCGTCCAGGCTGTGCCCACCTGCACCCTGATTGGCTCCCCCCGCCCTTCTCCCACCCTGGGCCCTTACCAGCTGAGTGCTTAACTGGCGTCACAGAGACGTGACGGCCACACTGACTGAGGCCTGTGTATATGGGCAAGACACTGAGTAAGCCTCGTGCTGTCCATGCACTCCCAGAATCAGAGTATTTTTTCCTGCTGGGTTGGGTGTGGCACGGTTAGCAGATGAGCGCAGAGTGGAGACGTGTGTGTGTGTGTGTGAAATGGGGACACGCGGGGCGGGTCTGGGGTCCTCTGCAAACTGCAATAAGGGAAATACCTGAACTGCAAGTGGAGGATGACCAGCAGAGCGTCCTTCTGCGGCTGGGACGTAGCTTGTGCTCCCTGACGCGGTTTCCTGTCCTTGTCGTCCTAGGTGCTAAAAGAAGCCTCCCAGATGAACCTCCTGGCCAGGGTGTGGTGGTACCGGCCATTTCAGTACTTTGAAAAGAATGTGCAAGGAATCGTACCTCGGTCTTACCACTGGCCCTTCCCCTGGCCAGTCGTCCACCTCGGTCGCCAAGTCAAGTACAGCCGCTTGGTGAATGATACGTAACGGCGGGACCCAGCGGGGGAGCGAGGAACTGTCCCAAGTGCTAAGAACTCCATGAGAGAAGATGCCATAAACAAACACCTCCCTAATCCTGTTCTCTTTCAACAGTTACCTTGACTTAACCTATTGAGTTACCTGGTCAGCACTGTGATCTTTTTTTCTCTTCAAAGGACCTGCGTTGGACAACAATAAAGAAAATTTAACCTATCATGCACTGTACACATTTCCTGTTCATAAGTTTGGGATTTACATGACCTGCGACCACCATGTTCCTTTGTATATGATGCAACAGCATAAATGTGAGCTTTTATATCATCAGTTCTGGTCTTTCCAGTCACATCTGGAAATAAAGCGTATTATTTTCTTGGGAAAACATACTTTTCATATCTCTTGCCCCAAAGATTGGGCTGTAAGCCATTTTCTAGCAAATGTCTCTATGAAGGTTTCTAAGTACCTGAATGGGGTTCAATTCTGAAATCTTTCTACCTGTTGCACCGATATTCAAATAAAAATGACAGACACAGAAAGGTTCGGTAACTTTGGGTTTTGTAAAAAATCAGCAGAGAGAGTGTGTCAAAAAGTGCAAAAAAAAAAAAAAAGATTCTGTTACAAAGTGATTTTCTAAGTATTTCCTAACTTTATTTTTCAAAATAATGTTATGAAAACCAAATTTAAAGATTTTTACATGTTGGAGAGAAGAGAGTTAAAATTTAAAAATGCTTCTTGGGAGAGAAATTTGTCTATGTTTCTAGTGCCTTTCTTGTCTTGATTGTATGGTCAGTAGGCAATCTTAAATGTTTTTATTTAAAATAAAATATTCCATGAAGATATAAATGTATGTATACACTACTAAATTTTGCATTTATAGCTAAATTAAATCAGAAGACTGCTTACGGTTTTTAAATCGCTACGAGTTAAAGAAGGGGGGAAGCTAATTAGAAAGCCCGGGCCTGTTCCCATATTGTGAGCAGGTGGCAATGACGTGTACCACTTAAATTATTTTATCATCTGTTTGGTAGTTCGATTTTAACTATACAATGAAAACAGCCATGAATACTTTGTTTTTAAAAAAAGAGAGTTTTGAAAATGATCACTTAACTAAAACTTGAAAGCTCTAAATTAGTCATCCATACTCTCATGACAATTTTGTTGGTGAACAACAAAACAGAGATCTATTTCTTTCAAATATATTTGTGCAGAAACTGCATGGAACTCTGAGTTTTACTCCTAACATGAGTATGTTTGGGGAAGTATTCTATTCTGTACTTGCCAATGTGGAGAACAAAATAGTTTTTTAAGAATGAAGAAGTATATATATCCATTCTGTATTTTACGCAGCAGAATTATCTTCCGTAGGGTTTTTTTGTGTATTCACAAGGTGATATTTGTATTGTAAAACAATAATGGTGAAGGAAATAAAAAGGCTTTTAAAATTTTGTTTGTTTTAAATATTTGTAAAGTTATTATTCCAGAGAGTATACTGATATCTTAACAGCTTACCTAGATCATAAATTAATCAAATGCACTTTTTAATAAAACCTGATACTTAAATAATGACTGTTATTTCGAATGTGTTCGCATCCTTCACGGAAGTCAGAGACGAAGTCATGAAAGCAAGGTAATAAAAAAAAAAAAAAAAAACGTGCGTGTTGGAGCTTCCCCAACATGGGTTGGTTTGAGACACGGCCTGTGGCGATCCTGATTGTTTTCCCTTTGAGGTTTCTGGAAAGGTACAAGTGTTTTTTTGTTTTTTTTAAATACATAAAAAGAATCACGGCCGGGTTCCATCCAAACTGCGGTCGGCCTTTGCCGGAGAGGAGGAGAGGTCAAAGCGGTGAGACCCGCGTGGGGCTTCGGAGGGCGTCGCCGCGGGCGCGGGCGGTGGCCCCTGGAGGTGGCGGACCCTGGAGGCCGGACCCGGTTCTAGGATGGCTCCCCCTTCGCCCTTCGCCGCGGCCCGCCCTGACCTTGACCCTGGAGCAGGTGCTGCGTGGCCTGAGGGAAAGTAACGTGAGTAATGCAAATGCATCCGCTGAACACTGAACCTTTTTTTTCCAAGTCGAATTAGTTTTCTTAAAAAAAAGGGGGGGGGGGTTACTGTGGCTCTGCAGGCTGCCTCTTGGTTTCCTAAGAAACTCGTGCCCGACGGCACCGATGTGTACCCGGGCCCCGGCTGCTCCCGGGCTGCGGGCGGGCACAGGAGCGCCGCCTCGAGGTCCGTTCCGGCCTCCCGCTGCCCCGGGCCCTGCGTGCTCCCGGGAGGCCCAGGACGAGGCCCCTCCCCGTGAAGCGAGCGGGGGAGCGCGCCTCGCCAGGTCCGAGGCCTCACTGCGGCCCGGTGCCTGATCGCCAGCCGTTCGCACCGGGCGCGGAGCTGAGCACGGAGCCCGCCACGGAGCTGAGGCCGGCGCGGCCACCCAGCGGAGCCAGGTCCCGAGGGGACTAGATACAGGATGTGCTCCCGGATCCCTTGACGTCCCTGCTCAGGTTTCCCCCATTTGTATTTATTTTAGAGAGAGTTGGGGGCGGGGGGCGCAGAGGGAGAGCGAATCTGGGCGGGTTCCCACTGGCCGGGAGCCCACGCGGGGCTTGCCCTCCGGCCCTGAGATCACAGCCTGAGCCAAACCAGAGCCGGGGCCTGGCTGCGCCCGGGGCAGATGCTGGGCCTCTGTGCCCTCCGCTCCCTTCCGTCAGGAAATCCAGGCCGCATACGCTGCTGTGGGCCCCTGACGTCCTTACCTGTCTGCCGGTGCGGCGCCCGCCCCCCGCTAGGTGCTCCGGGGCCAGGGGTGCTCCGAGGCCAGGGGTGCTCTGGGGGCAGAGGTGCTCCGGGGTCAGGGGTGCTCCAAAGTCAGAGGTGCTCCAGGGTCAGCGGGGGCCAGTCCCTGGGGGCCCCGCAGGACGGGGGGAGGGTGGAGAGGGTGACCCAAAGCCGGCCCGGGCTGCCTGGGTGGACACAGGAGGGGGTGTCACATGTGCCAGGGCGCGGCCCTGCTGTGACTCGGCGTGTGGCCGCTGGGAAAGGTGCGCCGCCGGCCTGGAGTGCCCTGCATGTCCAGGGTCCCCCGTCGCCACGAGCGTGGACATCCGACCGCCGGAACAGGCCTGAGGGCAGCTGGCGTCGTCCCACGGGTGAGTCCCCCGGGAATTCCCGGGCCGGGGGTTCCAGGGTGTGGAGCCCAACAGCAAGGAGCCGCAGAAGCCGGGTTGGCGGTCCTGGGGCCCTGGCGCCCGGGTGCCGTGTGACGTGTCCAGGGTGGCTTCGGGGGGCAGACGGTGGGGTAGGGAGGGATGCGGCCGACAGGGGCCAGCCCAGCGCCCCGTCCACGGCCCTGAGCCCCCCGTGCTGGCACTTCCCCGGGAGTGGGGGGGCCGCTCCGGGGAGGTTAGGGGACGAGTCGGCTTCCTCCTGGTGCCGGGGCCTGGTGCCATCCCTGTCCTCCCCTGTCCTTGACCCTCTCTGGTCTCCGTCCTTGAGGCGTGTCCCCCGGACAGACCACACGCACGCACAGACGGCACCTCGTGTGTGCGCCCTCCTGACCGTCTCCGTCTTTTCACCGCTGTGCTGAGACTTTTCACGCGTGAAGTGTAATCGATGGCACAGCTGACCTTGAACAATACGCGTTCGGGCCCAGAGGGTCCACCTACGTGTGGATTTTTTTCAGTAAATACAGCACCAAGTACTAGAGAGGCACTTTTACGATTTTCCTAGTTTTTTCCTCTAGCTTTATTCTAGGAACACAGCATGGAACACGCACACAGACTGCGCGCTAGTCGGTATCGGGAAGGCTTTGGGCCAACAGTAGGCTATTAGTAGATACATTTGCGGGGGCTCCGCTTTTTTTGTTTGCTTAAGATTTTATTTATTTATGAGAGACACGGAGAGAGGCAGAGACACAGGCAGAGGGAGGAGCAGGCCCCATGCAGGGAGCCCGACGCGGGACTCGATCCCGGGACCCGGGGTCACACCCAGGGCCTAAGGCAGGCACCAAACCGCTGAGCCCCAGGGACCCCCCCAAAACAGTCCTTTCTCGACAAGTTCGCCCCGCCTTCTGTAGCTGTAAGGGTGGCAGCGGCGACGACCCCAAAGCTCTCTGAGGCTGGAGATGCAGCCGGAAGCCCGGGGCGGCCGAGCGTCTGCGGCGACCAACAGGACGGGCTGCGCTCCGAGGGAACCCCGGCGGCTGGACGGACCAGGCTGTGTCCTCACGACAGCGCAGAACCGAGACTGGGAGCGGCTGTCGGCGTCTGCCGCGGCCACCTCGGGCCTCCGCTCACAGGCCGTCCCGGAGGACGCGAGGACAGGCTGGGCCGGGAGCGGGGGGACATCCGGGTGCCGAGCCGCGGGCCACTGGCCGGCGCCTGCCGTGCGCTCTCCCGCGAGCCCCTGGGGTGCAGCCCCGCGCCCGGGGACCCGGGCCACCCGAGCTCTCAGCGGCGGCTGTATAGCCCAGGCCTGTGGGAGGGGAGTGGCCGCCAGCAGGGCCTGGGCGGTGACTTCGGCCGCGGAGGCCGGGTCTCTCTCCACCGAGGGCTTCCAGTGTGTTCTGTGGGGTGCGGCGATCTCCCTCTCCCGGGGCCCCCTCACTCGAGGTCATTGCCAAGAGGCGCACATAGGGACTCCAAGAGTCATTCAGTGTGAGCAGGAAATGCGGCAAGTGTGTGACGCCGTCCCGGGCCGGGTCCTGCCAGGAACCCCCGCCCGATGTCGTACCTACTTCATTTCACACCAAGGACATTTTTTTTTTTTAATATCCAGGCTTGTTTTATTTTTTTTTCCTTAAATTACATTTATCTATATTCCAGCCCATTGTAACCCGTTTTTTTGTATATTTTTTTTTATTGGAGTTCGATTTGCCGACACAGAGCACAACACCCAGGGCTCATCCGTCCGGTCCCCCCGTCCCCCGCCACCTCCCCTTCCACTGCCCTTGGTCATTTCCCAGAGTTACGGCTGCTCATGGTTTGTGTCCTTCTGTGATTTTTCCCACTCATTTTCGACACCAGCGGTTTTTTGTCCGACTCCTCCCTCGGGAGTTGCTCTACGACGCAGTGGTGCTCGGGGAGGCGTAACTGGTCACGCCCAAGTGCCCGGGGCAGGTCGCGGCGGAGCGGGAACCGCGAGGCCATCAGTACAGGTGTGACGTAGGGCGACGGCGATGGGACCGGGCGGGGGGGGGGTGTCGCACAAACAAGCTCTGGGCTCAGTAAACCCCGCGATCGCGAGGGACATGGGGGGAGGCATGAAGACGAGGCCCCGGGCGCCCCGGGAGAGGTCCCAGCGCATGCAGGGCGCCCGCTGCGGAGCGGGGAGCTGGGCCGCGAGCTCCACGCCAGTGTCGCCCGCATCTGCCCCGGACGCAGCGTCCCTGGGCCCAAGCGACAGCCGCCTCCCGTATTCACGGGGAAGCAGCCAGCGGCCGCCGAGCCACAAGCCGCGCAGCTCTGGGCCGTGGGCTCCACGGCGCTACCGTGACCGCCTCCTGACCACGGTCGGCGCCGGTGCCACAGGAGTCCCGAGGGCCTCGGCCGAGCAGGTGGGCCAGATGGGCCTGGGCAGGTGCACACAGCTCAGGGTGTCCCGGGGGGCGGGCGGGAAGGTGTGATCTGCTGGCACGAGCGTGCCTGGGAGGCGCCTCTGAACCCTGGGCTCTGAGCTCCGGGACGCCTCAACGCGTGGTGGCCAGGCCTGCGGGAAGCCCGTGGTGGCCGCCGCCGTGGTCCCCGCCGTGGCCTGGGTGAGCAGGGAGGCCGATGCCGTGCCCGATGCTGCCTGTGTCCGGGGCCCAGCTCGTGTGGCATTGGGGGGGGGGCGTGTGCAGGTGGCACCGCTGGGCCCATCACCCAGAGCGCGTTGCGGGGGGGGGGGGAGCCCCACCCTGGTGGCTCGCGGGCCGCTGCCTGGTGAGTGTTCCCAGGCTCCCCCTCCTGGGGGTCAGGTGCAGGAGGGCAGCCGGGTCGAGGCGGGGCCGACGGCAGAAGGGCCCGTTCTGTTTTGTCACACGTGGTCCCAGCTGCACCCAACACTCAGCAGATGCGGGGGGCAGGGGGGCACTTCCTTCAGGAGCCGAAATGTCGACGTGTGCGGCACTCGCACCCCCATACTGTCAACACCCACCAAGTGCGGCATCAGAGTCCCCGGGGCTGGACGGCGAGGCATCCGAGATGTCACCTTAGCACGGCGGAGCTTGAGCGCTGACACGTGGGCCGCCCGCAGATCCGGGTGTGCAAAGCCGCCTCATCCCTCAAGGTATTCGGGGTTAATCACCAATTAAAATCGGCCAAGACAGCGAATGTGCACGGGCGCTGGGAAATGCATCTTCCTCCTGGGAGCGAGCAGGGCCCCCACCCAAGTGAGGAGGCTCTGCCGGCGGTGCTCCCACCCCCCGATCCCCCCAAAAGGGGCCAGAGCAGGAAAGACCCTGCGGTTTCTGCTCCGGTTTAGGGCAGCGTCGCCTCCTGGGCGGGACCGCGGGAAGCACACGCGGCCCGGGCAGGGGAGCCTGCAGGTGTGCAGAGCACAAGCTTCTGCCGCCCGCGTTGCCCCGCGGTGTGCGCCGTGCTGCGGGGCGGCGGGGGCGCCTTGGGCTTATCCACACGCACGCACACGCGCACACACATACCTTGAGCGTTTGTATCAGCGTCTTTAGAGCCGTAAACCAATCTGCCCTTAGAGAAACATACATTTCCTTAAACTGGCCTGTGGCCTTGAGGCCCTGTCCACGCAAACCTTTCTTCCCCTCTGATATTTCATCATGAAAAATAATTTTTTAAGGTTTTATTTATTTACTTGGCAGAGCGAGCAAGCGAGTGAGCACAAGCAGGGGCAGGGGCAGAGGCAGAGGGAGAAGCAGACGCCCCCGAGCAGGGAGCCCGACGCGGGGCTCCACCCCAGGACCCCGAGATCACGAGCTGAGCTGAAGGCAGACGCCTCACCCACTGGGCCCGGGCGCCCCTGCAAGACAACTTTTGAGTCCACGCTCACTCGGCAAGGACTGCACATGAGAACCCCGTAGGCACCGCCTAGTTTCTACTGTTACTTTATTCACTTGCTTTATCACGGATCCATCCACTTGTCTGTGTTTTTATGCGTCTATCAATCAATTATTCGTATCGTCGTGATGCATTTCAAAGTAAATTGCAGACCCTTCTTTTGAAATACGTCAGCATTCGTATCACTAAAACCCAAAATTTGTTCCTAGGTGGTTTTTTGCTTTTTGAGTAAAATCTATAGGCAAAGAAACACAGAAACGTGAAGTGTGTATTTGCTGTTTTGACAAATGCATGTAATTAAGGCCCCTGTCCTGACACAGAGCAGTTTACCGCCTGCTCCCCGCCCCTCGCCCATCGATCTCCGCCACCCCGGCCCCTACCCCCCGTCCCGGAGGCAAACCTTGTTGGCTACTATTGATCGGCTCCCCCACCGTGGACTGCGTATGTTCTCATTGGGACGGCTGCTTTCATCCTGCGTAATAGGTGTAGAGTCCTGCGTGCTGCTGTGTGTGTCGAAGCATTGCTTTCTGCTAGTGACCGGTATTCCATCGACTACGTGTGCCACGGTGTGTTTACCCACTCTTCCACAGATGGAAACCTGGGCAGCTTCCACCTTGGGGATAGTATCAATAAAGCAGCAGCTTACAATATGCTGTGAGTTTTCTATTTGTGTGCACATATGTGTGTGCATGTACATATGTGTGCCTGGGTGTGTGCATGCACATGTGTGTGCCTGGGTTGTGTACATGCATGTGCATGGATGCGTGCATGTACATATGGGTGCATGGTGTGTATGTGTGTACATGCGTGTGCACGTACATATGGGTGCCTGGGTGTGTGCATGTACGTGTGTGCATGGATGCATGCATGTACACGTGGGCACATGGTGTGTATGTGTGTACATATGTGTGCACGTACATATGGGTGCCTGGGTGTGTGCATGGATGCATGTGTGTACATATGGGCACATGGTGTGCATGTACATATGTGTGCGTGTACATATATGTGCCTGGTGTGTACATGCACGTGCATGGATGCGTGCATGTACATATGGATGTGTGTGGGGCGTGTGTACATGCGTGTGCACGTGCATATGGGTGCCTGGGTGTGTGCATGTACGTGTGTGCATGGATGCATGCATGTACACGTGGGCACATGGTGTGTATGTGTGTACATATGTGTGCACGTACATATGGGTGCCTGGGTGTGTGCATGGATGCATGCATGTACATATGGGGTGTGTACATGTAGATACATGTGCATGGATGTGTGCATGTACTTATGGGTGCCTGGGTTGTGTGTGCATGTACATGTGTGTACATGGATGCATGTGCATGGATATGCATGGATGTGTATACACATGTGCATGTGTGTGAATTGTGTGTGCATGGATGTGTGCACATACATATGTGTGCATCTGTGTGAATTGTGTCTGCATGCGTGTACATGTGTGTGCACATGTGCGTGTGTGTACACGCTTGTGCATGTATTTAGGTCTATAGGTTGTTGTCTCTCCCGGGTAAATACTACCCAGGTGTGGGGTTGTTGGCTTATAGGGTTGACGGATGTTTGATTTTACAAGAAATGAGCAGATGTCCTTGTAGGAAATTTTTCTTGCTCTCAAAGAGAGGGACCCCCCAGATCAGAACAAACCAAGCCAAACCCTCCCCTGGGGCAAGGCTGTGCGTAGATGTGACGCCCAGGATGTCGCAGCCCTGAGCTCAGAGCTGACACCTGGAAAGGAACGGGGTTCTCAGTGACACAGGAGCCCTGGAGGGACCAGCTCTGGGGCTGCCTTCCTTGGACGCATGCGAGCCAGTGACACCCCTTATTCCTTAAGACAGTTGGAGTCAGAGATTCTTTTAAAATAAATCGATAGAGTTGTGCTCCGCTCGGCAGCACAAATCCTAAAAATTGACACGACGCTGAGAAGATGAGCCCGGCCCCTGAGCGGGGAGGACACGCAAACTCCCGGGGCGTTCGCTATTTTGGGGATGAGCACCGGGTGTGTGTGGAAGTGAGGATCACCGGATTCTACTCCAGAAACCACTATTGCAGTCCACGTCAGCGCACGAAATTCAAGTTAAAAATGCATCCAGTAAAAATATTTTTAGAGACGCTCCTGGAGTATCTCATCCACGCAGCAAAGCGCCTCCGGAGTAACCGCACAAACCAACACGCAGGGACGTGGCCCCCAGGGGCGGGAGCAGCGAGGCCCGACCCACAGCTCGCCCTGCCGCCGTGCTGTCCCCACGGGCCGCGCTTCCCGCGCCCTCGCCACATGCCGCCGAGGTTAGCCGGCCTGGGGCGGTGAGCAGGTGCAGGACACTGCGGCCCCCCGTGGCCCCCGGGGCCCCGCCCGACAGGCTGGAATGTCAGAGCCCAGGGGACCTGCCGTGTGACCTCGGACCTGCAGCTCCACGGGCCTCAGAGGTTGTGAACCGGGGGCCGAGCAGTGCCCCCCCCGGGGCCATCCTGGGCTCTGCGCCCCGGCCTCCTTCCAGTCCCTGCCCCGGGCCACGAAGCGGCGAAGGGCCTCGGGGGTAGGAGGTTGGGGTGTCCCATCCCCACATCCCTCCCGCTGTAAGGGCTGCAGTCGGAACGCACTGAACCCCCGCGTGGACCCCGAGCCGGGGAGGCTCCGACGCACGTCTGGGTCTCGGTGCAGGACGCGCCCTGCCGCGGGGACCACAGGTGGCAGCGAAGCCGGAGGACAGCCGCCTGCGGGGGAGACTCCGGGCAAATCGGAGGACTGGGCCGCCCAGGCTTCTCTTCGCAGAGACTGACCTTAGAGACCCTGGGGTGGAGGGGCCGTTGGCCGCACCCAAGCAGTGGGTCCCCCGGGGCGCACCCACTCGTGCACAGCGCACCCAGCCTCTCCCCAGAGCCATCCATCACCTACCCTATTTTTTTTTATTTTTTTTATTTTTTATGATAGTCACACACACACAGAGAGAGAGGCAGAGACACAGGCAGAGGGAGAAGCAGGCTCCATGCACCGGGAGCCCGACATGGGATTCGATCCCGGGTCTCCAGGATCACGCCCTGGGCCAAAGGCAGGCGCCAAACCGCTGCGCCACCCAGGGATCCCTAACTTACCCTATTTTTAATTAGCATTTTCCCTCCCGCGGCCTCCTTACAAAAACGAGCGAACGGCCTGACCCTCGGCCTCCACCCCGGACTCCCTCGCAGCCCCGCGTAAGCGCCAAAGGAGAAGTGGCCGCTCGCGCCCCTAAAGCCCATCGCCTCGGAACCCGTCGCTGCCGTTGCTGACTCTGCGGGCGGAGGGTCGCCTCGGCCCCTGTGGGCCCAGCCGTGGCCAGAGGGTCGCGAGCCCAGAGCGTGTCCCGAGAGGGTTGGCACGGACGCCCAGCGCCCACGCCCCTCCGTCGGCTCCATCCCCGCTCGCGCCGAGGGCGCCCGTCCTGGGCTTCAGCCGGGAGCCTCCTGGGTCTGTCGCCTCCCGCTGAGACCCCCGACACCCTCCCCACCGGCACCCCCGCAGCCCCTCGCTCTCGCCCGGCTGCCTGGAAGCCTCGACGTCAGGCCGGGGCTCCTCACGCCTCGTCCCTGCCGCTGGTGCTCCCCGTGGAGCCGGGCTCACGCGTGCACCAGGAAGCCCCAGACGCCGGCTGGTGCCAGCACCCATGGGACGGCGAGTCCCCATCAAAATCAGAGCAACATCGGGAGCCTTGCAGCCCCCGGGAGCACCACGCCCCGCGGCCCCCGGAGCACCAGCCCTGCTCGGCCTCCCCACTCGCCGGGCGCCCGGCCAGCTGCTCCTCCCTCGGCCCCTGCCTGGGCCACAGCCTGGCCGCCCTCTCCTCCACGCGCTTTCCTGTCGGGGGACCTCCACGGGCGCCCCTCCTTTCTCCGGACTGCTTCCCTCGGGCGTCAGCGGCTTGGACGCGCCCCCTTCCTCGGGTCTGTCAGAGGGGACTTCTCCGATGGTGTCGTGGTGAACGGCGTCCTCTCACCTGTCGCTTTGCCCTCCT
This sequence comes from Canis lupus dingo, assembly GCF_003254725.2. Taxonomy (NCBI): domain Eukaryota; kingdom Metazoa; phylum Chordata; class Mammalia; order Carnivora; family Canidae; genus Canis; species Canis lupus. The sequence goes on along the minus strand of NC_064268.1, from coordinate 36,486,638 downwards.
GTCCTTCGCAGCATGTGGCGCCCAGCGGGCGACCCGTGATTGTTCGTTTTCGTTCGTCTCCTTCCATTTAGGATGGAAGCGTCCTAAGGAGCTGGACTGTGTCTTGGCCTACGAGCGAGCCTGGCAAACAGTAGGCACTGAATCGTGCACGACTAAATACCGGGCTGGCCTGAATACCGACCGTGGGGCCCCGGGGCCCAGAAAGAGCACGACGGGGAGCACCGCCTCCCGCAGCTCCGCGCCCTCCTTACCGGATTTACTGTCGTGCAGGAGGCAAGAGGTCACAGGACACCTGGGCAAGTAGCGGGTGCTCGTACCCCGGGACTCGGGGCTCTCAGGGGCAAAACCAAACAAGTGAAAAAAACAAAAATCCCCCTCGAGGCCAGAATTATCAAGGCTCAAAGGGCTCAGAGATGCAACTGCGTGGGCGGGCAGGGAAAGGCCCTCGAAGACCTAGAGCCCACGCTGGCCCCGAGGACCATGTCCCAGGGAGACGTGCCTCCCACCGAACTGTCTTATTACGGCCGATGGTCTGCTGGGTCCGGAATTTGGGCAAGACGTGGCTGGGTGGCCCCCGACCCCACGCGGCGCCGGGTCCACGCAGGCCCCCGCCCCTGTTTGCAGCCTCCACATGTGGCCTCTCTGGTGTCGCAGCCCCAGCATCTGGTGCCCCGGGCCCAAGCCCCATGCCAGCAGCCCACGGCCCACGGGCCCTGGCGGTGCTTGCAGAAGGGCCCCCACCCCGAGCAGGGGTCACCAGGTTGCAGTCTCCTCGCCTGGGAGCCCCTGTCGTCCCCTAAAGGGACGCGACCTCGCGGGCCGGCCTGCCACGCTGTCCGGGTGATGGTCCCCCCCCCCACTCGTGCCTGTGAAGGTCACTCCGGCAGCGCCTGCAGCTCATCCATGTCTGCGCGGGGGCTGCTGCCCGGCACGGAACAGAGCCCGAGGACCTGTAAGTCATGGTGCGGGGGTCCCAGGATCGAGCCCGCAGGGGGCCTGCTGCCCCCCTGCCCGGGTCTCTGCCTCTCTCTGGATCTCAGGAGTAAATAAATAAAATCTTAAAAAAAATTTTTTTAAACATACTCAGTTGAATTTTTTTTCCCGCAGTTCTAAGAGTAAGAACTCCAGGAAACACAGAAGCGACACATGGCCCTTGTGACTAGGACTCAGGAGTCACCCGGCCTGGTTTCCGTGTCCTCCTGTCATTCCGGGCAGTCGCAGGCCCACCCAGCCTTGAGGGGCGATGACATAGCTCCCCACTTATCCACCAACGGAGTGTCACAGAATTGGCAGCTAGGTTTTTGAGCTCAGGTGGGGGTGACTCAGAGGGGAGTGGTTGGGCGAGCGAGCGTCTTGAGATAAAAGCTGGGGCAGCGCTGGGATGGGGCAGGTGCGTCTAGGAACCTGAGACCCGTGGTCCCCGTGGGAGACCGACACGGTGAAATGTCAGCGCCAAAGGCTTAGGCGAGGCGAGTTTGAACACCTGGTTACGGGCGCTGGTCTTTAACCTGTAGACAAGCGGGCCCTACGCTTGCGTGTCCCTAAGGGGAGTTTGAAAGACACATTTTTAGGTTCACATCCATTTCCCCCCCATAATTTAGAAGTGATTGCAACCAGTGAGAATATGGCTAAGGTGAACGAGACAGGAAACCACAAATGTTGGGGACGATGCGGAGAAAGGGGGACCCTCTGCACGGCTGGTGGGAACGGGAACTGGGGCAGCCGCTCCGGAAAACTGGGTGGAGGGTCCTCAGAGAGTTAAAAGTCGATCTGCCCTGCGACCCAGCAACTGCACTGCTGGGGACTGACCCCAAAGACATAGATGCAGTGAGACGCCGGGACCCCTGCTCCCCGATGTTCACAGCAGCAGTGTCCACAGCAGCCACACTGTGGAGGAGCCTTGGTGTCCGTGGACAGATGATGGATAGAGAAGACCTGGTCCGTGTGCACCTGGAGCATTCCTCAGCCGTCAGGAGGGACCGGCACCCAGTATTTACATGGATGTGGGCGGAACTGGAGGGGATGATGCTGAGCGACATCGGTCAGTTGGAGAGGGACTGTCACCACATGGTTTGATTCACACGGGGACTGTAACGGTGACGGGTTATAGGGCCAAGGAAGGGAACCGACGGGAAATATCACAGGGAGACAAACAGGAGACTCCAACTCTGGGAAACGAACACGGGGCTGAGGAAGGGAGGTGGGGGGTCGGGGTGACTGGGTGACGGGCACTGAGGGGCACTTGGGATGCACATGGGGTGTCACACTCCATGTCCGCAGACTGAATTTAAATTTTAAAAAATATTAAAGAAAAAAAAAGAAAAAAGAACACAAAAAAGGAGTCGCAAAGCGCAGCAGCTCTCTGAGGCCCTGAGGCTGCGGAGCTGCCCCCTTGCTCGGCCGAGCCCTCCGGGCCCTCCGCGGTCGTGCGGGAGCCGGTGCGCAGGTGCAGGTGCAGGTGCAGGTGCAGGTCCCCGCAGGACCCAGCGACCCGCAGCACAGCGCATGCACAGCCGCATCGTGGGGGGCCCGGCGCTCCAGGGAGCGAGCTCCAGGTAGCTCCAGGTAGTGCTCCAGGTAGCGAGCTGGCTCCGCCAGGGGGGGGTGCGGGCTGGCTCTGCGGGGGGGGGGGGGGGGGGTGCGCCCCAAGGTGTTGGCTGGCTCCGTGGGGGGGATGTGTGCCCCAGGGTGCGGACTGGCTCCGCGGGGGGGCTGCGCCCTGGGGTGCGGGCTGGCTCCGCGGAGAGGGGGTGCACCCCGGGTGCGGGCTGGCTCCGTGGGGGAGGTTCGCCCTGGGGTGAGGGCTGGTTCCGCGGGGGGGGGGGGTGCGCCCCAGGGTGTGGGCTGGTTCCGCAGGGGGGTGCGCCCCAGGGTGCGGACTGGCTCCGCGGGGGGGCTGCGCCCTGGGGTGCGGGCTGGCTCCGCGGAGGGGGGTGCGCCCCCGGGTGCGGGCTGGTTCCGCGGGGTGGGGGGTGCGCCCCAGGGTGCGGACTGGCTCCGCGGGGGGGCTGCGCCCTGGGGTGCGGGCTGGCTCCGTGGGGGAGTGAGCCCAGGGGTGCGGGCTGGTTCCGCGGGGGGGGCTCCCCAGCTGCGCTCCGAGGCGCCGCCCACCCCCGCCCGCCTCCCCTGCTCCGTGGCCCCGGGGGAGGGGGCGCCCACAGAGACGCAGGGTGAGCCGGGGCAGGGGGCACCCCCGCGGGCAGCACCCGCTCTGTCCGCCCCCCCCAGGGCGCCCGGGACGCCCCGTCCTGCCCCTGGGCCCACAGGGTGGGGAGGAACCTGCCCGGGGCTCCAGGCAGCAGGTGCAGCGCAGGGCGTCCGGGAGGGGACCCCCTTCGGGCCGGTTCTCTGCGTAGGGGCGGCCTTTCTAGGTGGGGGGGGGTAAGAGGGGGTGGGGGGGCGTCCCCGCCAGAGGGCTTAACCCTTCATCCCGGTGTGACCTCCCGAGGATGGGGCCCGCGGGCGGCAGCTCCTCTGCTCCGAGGAGCCAAGGTGGAGGCCTCTGCACCGGGAGCTCTGCGGGGAGTGGGGCGGGAGCAGCAGGGGGAACGAGGCGGGGAGAGCAGGGGGGAGTAGGGCGGGGGGCGGGGCAGCAGGCGGTGGGGTGTGTGGGGGGCACCGCAGGCCGGGCGGGGCTGCGGGGGGAGCAGCAGCAGCAGGCGGGGGTGGGTGTGCAGGGGGAGCAGCAGCAGGCGGGGGGGGGTGTGCAGGGGGAGCAGCAGCAGGCGGGGGGGTGGTTTGTGCAGAGGGTGCAGCAGCAGCAGGCGGGGGGTGCGGGGGAGCAGCAGGCGGAGGGGCTGCAGGGGGAGCAGCAGCAGCAGCAGGCGGGGGGGGTGTGCAGGGGGAGCAGCAGCAGGCGGGGGGGGGTGGTTTGTGCAGAGGGTGCAGCAGCAGGCGGGGGGCGGGGGAGCAGCAGGCGGAGGGGGGTGTGGGGGGAGCAGCAGCAGCAGCAGCAGCAGGCGGGGAGGGGGGGAGCAGGCCGCCGGGGCTGCGGGGGGGGGGGGGGAGCCCGTCCGTCCGGGGCGGCGGTGGCGGCGGCGCGGGGCGCGGGGCGCGGGCGGCGGCAGGTAGGCGGCGGCCAGGGGCGGGGGCGCGGGGAGGAGCAGCGGGCGCCGGGGTCCGCGTGGGGGGTCGGGGTGGGGGCGGGGCGCAGACCCCGGGCGCCCCGGAGGCCGCGGCAGGTGCTCCCCAGCGTCAGCCCCGCGGCCCGGGCAGCTCTGCGCTCCTTGGCGTCCGCGGACGCGTCTCCACCGCGAAGCGGATCAGAGCTACGCGGTGGGGGGACCCGGGGGGGGGGGCGCGGGGCCCTGCTGAGCCTGGGGGGGGGTCCCGCCCGGCCTCCAGCGCCCTCGGTGTAGACGGCGCGGCCCCAAGTGCGTTGAGGACCCCGCGCCCCGGGTCACCCCCCACCCCGCCCCCGCGCCCGGGGCTGCGGACCCGGAGCAGACGCCACCGCCGCGGCCTCCGCGCTCGGTTTGGGTGGAATTCCCAAGGATGCAGGGACGTCCGCAAACTTTGCATCTCATTCCCTCTCCTTTCTCTTTTTTAAGAGGAGGGGGCGGCGCAGAGGGAGGGCCTGGGCGGCGCGAGGGCCGCGGGGCTCAGCCCCAGGACCTGGGAGCAGTCAAGAGCTATAGATGCTTAACCGGCTCAGCCACCTGCCCCCCCCCCCCCGGCCCCCCTTCTTGTTTATTTTAACTCCATCACCAGTTTATTATTAAAGGATGCAGTCGGTGACACCCACACCCAGGCGGGGGCCCTCCTGCCCATCCAGGTGCTCCACTCCCCCATACCTCGGAGTATTTCCCATCCCAGAAGCTCTGCAAACCCCAGCCCTTGGGGTTTTTAAAAAAGATTGTTCTATTATTTATTTATTCAAGATAGACATAGAGAGAGAGAGAGAGAGGCAGGGACACAGGCAGAGGGAGAAGCAGGCTCCCTGCAGGGAGCCCGACGCAGGACTCGATCCCAGGACTCCAGGGTCTCACCCTGGGCCAAAGGCAGGCACCAAACCGCTGAGCCACCGGGATCCCCCCCAGCCCTTGGGTTTTACGGAGCCTGCATGACAGAGGCGGAGGATGCACTAAATCCTCATTCCCCACCTTCCGGCAGCGGCATCCACCAATAACTGACATCAGGTGGGGATGATCACGGCGACTGTCCCCTGCCCTCGGAGCCCACAGGTACGAGTTCCAGTCCCCTGTGTACAGCGTGTGAGCTCTTGGCACTTCCTCGGGCCCCACCCACTTCACCTGTAAAGTCGGGGTCCTTGTGTCAGCGTCCGGAGGGGCGCTGCTAGTGCGGAGGGTCGAGAGGAGGCTCTGACCCCGAATGCAGGGGAGAGATACTCGCTCATCACAGAGTAGGAGCCCCCGCCCAGGACACTGCGCGGTTCAAGAGGACAAAGTGGGGTGAAACTCTGGGGGACCCTGTCCTGAGAGTCAGCGTCCCTCTGGTGCTCCAGTTGGCCCAGCAGCGTGACAAGCTGACCTCACAGTCCTGTCCCCTGGATGCTCGCTTGGGAGGACGAGGAGCACGGGCCCCATGGCCTTCGCCCCGGGGCGGGGGGATCCTCTGTGCTGTAAGGTGACCCCTGGAGGCCTCGCCTGGCCGGTCGCAGCAGGGGTGCGGGCAGCCGCCTCTCGGGGGTTCTTGGGGCTGGCAGCTCTCCAAGCTCTGCCGCAGGCAGACTCTGCCAGGCTCTTCCTCCGCTCCGCTCCCAGAGAAAGGAGCTCCTCCCACTTCCCTGCCGAGGCCTCTGCAAGGTCAAGAGTAGGTGAGAAAAACGGAGAGCTCACCCACCTCGGGTGCAAGTGCAGTGTCGGGGGGCGGGGGGGACCGAGTTATTCGGGACCTTGCCTCAGGGCAGGCACCAGAAGCCCTGTTAGCACCGGGGTACGTGGGTGTTTTTGAAAAAATGGTGATGAAACCTTTGAGATGCTGAGTTATCCAGCCTTAGGATCAAGACTCTTAAACAGCAGGTGGAGAACCACCTAGAATCACTAGACTTGAAGGTCAAGGACCACCCTCCAGGGACAGAACTCCGACACCCAGACTTCCTGCAGCAAGGGGTCGCTGGCTGGGACTCCGCCGTGTCCCCCTCACCTGTTTTCCCATTCAGCGTGCGGGCCTGGGTCTTAGACTTCTCCAGAAAAGCCACCCAGTAACCCTCGTAACCACGGTCATGGGGCTTGTCCTCCCACCTTACTGAGGATAGCTTCAGTGCCATTGACGCGACTGGAAAGAAGGGACAAAGGTGGCCCAGGGTGACTCAGCCCCCGCCAGGCCATGGCCACTGAAGCCCCGAGAGGGCGGTGCGGTGAATGGCACCGGTGACCATGCGGGGGAATCTTAACCCTAATGAGCTTCTTAGGACCCTGCCCAGAAACGAGGACCCTCAGGGCCTCAGACAGTCTCCTGCTTGTTGTTGCCACATTCCCTGACGGCTCCTGGGGCTCCTGGGACGCGCCTGGTGCGGGAAGAGGGTGACTTAGAGACCAACGTAGTTAGGACACCAAACCAGGCGCAGTGTGGCAGCTGGCTGCGGTTTTCCCAGCCCCCGGAATAGCCAGGCCCGGCCCCGCTCCCACTGCCTCCCTGGCTCCAAGGACAACACTGTTATCTCGGACGATACTTAAGAAATGTCTCGTCGGTGGCCTGAGAGGTGTTGGGTGGCGTGACGGTGACGTGACAAGGAAAGTTCCTGTTCACCGGAGCCAGCTGTGCTCCGACCGCCCCGGCTCAGCTTCCGGTGCCTTCCTGGCAGCCTGAAAGGGGCCACAGCTAAGAGCATTTACGTCACAGAAGGTGGCAGGTGGCACAACCACCGGGGCTTTTTATTCCTGGAGAGCCAGTTGTTCAGCATTTCGCGACACGTCGCCGCCGATACTTGTCGCAGAAAATTCTTTGATAAAGAAACGATTTACTGGTTTAAGACGTTCGGAGAGAAAAACTGCCTTTGGAAGAAGTTATTTTGTGACGTTGTCGAGCGGGTGATAGAGCCACGGTCAGGCTGGCTTCGCAGGAAGGCCCTACACGTTGAGAACGAGGGATTTTCTAGCCAGGCCGCCTGTTCAGGGAATGCTACTGCTTCTTCCCGAAACGCTCAGCCCCCCGAACTGTGGTACCCGAATCTCCAAGCACCATCGTTATGTCACTAGGTTAATAAGAGGAAGAATTTAGAAGTGAGTCTCTGCAGCTGGAGCGTAAGAGTGCTCGAATCCACGTCCGGCTCATCTATCTCTTGGGGTCGATACAAGTAGAGACCAGAAAACTGCCCAAACCCTAACGCGGAAGATCATTTGTGGAGGTTCGTCTCCCTAACTTCATCTCCACGGAGCCTGGGGGTGGCTGGCGCCCCACTTGATCAACCCTGTGACAGGATGGCCTCCCATCTTCTCAGACAGGAGGAAGCTGCCACGAACTTCCTTAATAGGGGCGTGCATCCGTTCTTAGGTCCTTGAAGTTCCTCACCCGGTCATGCTAAACAAAAGGAAGTTTCCTTTTAGACAATGAGAACCTCCCGTGGATGATACTAATGTATAAAAGGGATTATTCATTAGCACTTAGTGTCTGTACTAAAAAAGGGGGGGGCATTGTGAGGCCATCAGACTTAATCATTATGGACCCCCGACACGGGTTCTCAGGGAATCCTCACAGGCCCAGGAAGAGATGGTTAAGAGCATAAGCTCCAATTTAAAGACAAAGAAATCAATGCACTGATGCGTCCTGTGAGGGCACTGCTGGGATTTGAACCCAAAAAATCTTAATCCAGAACCCATCTTCTTAAACCACCGTTCCTTACTATCTCCCTGCAAGGCAGGTGACTAGACATCCATCTCCTCTCCTCTGAACAGGGGCCCTGACTTTTGTCACATGAACAAAGATTTCAATTTAGAGGCAGCAGAACGATGGACCTCATAATTTAATCAAGTTTTCCGTGTTTCATTAAGTCAGGACTTTGTTCAGACAGAAAAGGGAGGTTGGAGGCTGGAGGCTGGACAATGGAGGTTGGAGGATGGAGATTGGAGGTTGGAGGCTGGAGGTTGGAGGCTGGAGGCTGGAGGTTGGAGGCTGGAGGCTGGAGGCTGGAGGCTGGAAGATGGAGATTGGAGGTTGGAGGCTGGAGGTTGGAGGCTGGAGATTGGAAGATGGAGGCTGGAGGTTGGAGGCTGGAGGCTGGAAGATGGAGATTGGAGGTTGGAGGCTGGAGGTTGGAAGATGGAGATTGGAGGTTGGAGGCTGGAGGTTGGAAGATGGAGGCTGGAGGTTGGAGGCTGGAAGATGGAGGTTGGAGGATAGAGGTTGGAGGTTGGAAGATGGAGATTGGAGGTTGGAGGCTGGAGGCTGGAAGCTGGAGGTTGGAGGCTGGAGGCTAGAGGTTGGAGGATAGAGGATGGAAGTTGGAGGCTGGAGGATGGAATATGGAGCCAGGAAGCTCAGGTTCCAACAGGGTCAGCAATGGAGTTCTTTCCAACCGTTCCTTTTGCGAGGGGAAGGCTTCCTTTGCAAACCAGTTCTTCACCGCTCCTCCTCCTCTGGGTTCCACTAGGATCTTGGACGATGTTGCAATATTCTTAGAAAAAAACGAGAAGTGTGTTTCACTCCCATGTGTCCTCTTCCAATGTTGCTGGAATCTTGGAAGAAATGCTACGTTCATGACTTTCTGTTGCAGTTACGCGCGTTGGCTTCGGCCCTTGCCCTGATGCTTTTGCACCTGGTGTTTCTACCCATGACTCAAACCGAATCCATTTTCTTCCCTGTGCAGTTGGCTTTCCCGACTTTCTTCTTTTGGTCCATGACACCACGAGTCCCTCCCAACCTTAGAAACTTGGAGTGATGTTTGGTTTCCCCTCTTCTTCTTTTCCCACCTTGACCCATCCTAGTGGCAGATCTCAGAGAGATGACCACACTCCTTTCTCTACCTCCACTGCCAGCCCCAGACACCACCATGGCTCTGCTCCCCCCGCCCAGCGGGGCCTCACCTCTTACAGCGCCGCCCGTCGCCAGCCCCACCGTGCCCGGCAGGTTCCGATTCGTTTGTCGCTCCATCCTCCTCTACAGCATTAGGGCACTAAGTGGAGACAGATTTGGAGGGTCTCAGGAAGAAGCCCTTTGGTCTGCTGGTCATGGTGGCTACGACGGGGCCGGGGGGTGAGAAGCGAGCATCCTCTGCGAGCCTCACGCTACCCATTTCACTCCATTCTGTCAGCGAATGTTGGCAAAATGCGGCTCTATCTGTGTTCTTTGTCTCACTCAGAAACATTCGGGGATCCTTTCCTGCATTCACAAAGTGAAGATTCCCCAACCTGACATTTATTTTATTTTTTTAAAGATTTTATTTATTTATTTATTTATTTATTTATTTATTTATTTATTTATTTATTCATTCATTCATTCATTCATTCATTCATTCATACATTCATTTTTATTTTTTATTTTTTTTTTTTTTTTTTTTTTTTTTTTTTTTTTTTTTTTTTTTTTTAATTTTTATTTATTTATGATAGTCACAGAGAGAGAGAGAGAGAGGCGCAGAGACACAGGCAGAGGGAGAAGCAGGCTCCATGCACCGGGAGCCCGACGTGGGATTCGATCCCGGGTCTCCAGGATCGCGCCCTGGGCCAAAGGCAGGCGCCAAACCGCTGCGCCACCCAGGGATCCCATTTTTTATTTTTTATTTAAGAGAGAGCGGCAGAGAGCATGAGCAGGGGGAAGAGAGAGAAGCAGACTCTCTCCGCTGAGCAGGGAGCCCAATGAGACACTTGATCCCAGGACCCTGAGATCATGATCTGAGCCAAAGGCAGACGCTTCACCCTCTGAGCCCGCCAGGGGCCCCCAACCTGGCATCTTAGAACATCCGATAGCCTCTCCCTTCAGCGGCCTCTTTCTTTGCTCCCCCCCGAAGCCTACGTGCGTGGAGCTGAGGCTCAGTGTCAGAGCGGACCAGGGGCAGGAGAGGCTGGGCTCTCAGGGCCGGCCGTCTTCCCAACACCGGATCCCGTCCGAAGCCTGGCGCACTCGGGACACGAATGTGGGAGTGTCACGTAGGAACATCGTCTTTCAGAAGTTTAGGGTAGAGGAAGATTGAGAACCGCTGCGCTCCGTGTAGTCAAACCCCGCTGCCTGCCCCGTATATATTTGGGGCTTTCCTTCCCCTGCACTGGAGCCGACCCTGATAGGTTAGCATCCTCGTCTCTACGCGGCAAAATCTGTTGTTTGTTTTTTATCCCCAAAGTTTGGCTTCAATTCCATCTCCTTCCTGAAGCCTTCCTTGATTTTTCAAACTAGATAAGATACACCCTTTTTGCCAGCCCCCAGAACGTTTCATTTAAGATGCTTATGTTCAAACCTTGCATTTTATTTATACTGCACCTGTCCCGCATTCCCCATCTAATCAGCAGAGAGAAAGATTTTTATTTAACCCAATTTTTATTTTTATTTTTTGGATTAAAAAAAAAATCTTGCTGTTTCACTGGGCCGCATCCACGGTAGGACCTTCATGAACTTGCCTCTTCTGACCACGCTCATCGTGTCCTTCCTCGGTACCCCCTTTGCCTTCTCTGCTCTCGTGTTAGCAGACCACTTTGCACCTGCCATGCCTTCTAGATTGCCAGAACGGCCACAGTTCTCCGCCCCTCCCTGAATCCACACCTTCTGCGTGATGTGACTTCCCGTCAAGAGGTGGAGACCGGCTCCCCTCCCCATGAATCTGGGCTGGCCCCAGAACTTGCTTTGGTCAGTACGATGCTGCAGAAGTTACGACACGCCAGCTCCCAGCCTGGCCCTGGAGGAGGCTCACCTGTTTCCACTCGCTGTCATGTGAACAACCCTGGGCTAGCCCGTGGGAGGGTGAGACTCCACGTAGACCAGACATGGGCTGTCCCGGGGAGGCCGTCCCCAACCAGCAGCCCCAGCCAAGCCCCAGCCAACCCAGCAGCTCTCTGCTGATGCCTTCACAAGCCCCGAATCAGCAGGACCACCCCGAGGGCCCGGCCGCGTTGCTAGCCCACAGAATCATGAGCTGCACAGACTGTTATTTTAAGCTATCCGGCTCGGCGTGGTTTGTTACGCAGCCGTAGCTACCTGATGCATTAGGATAACAGCCACATTTCTAGACTCCGCTTAGGTATCACTTCCCTGGCAAGGCCATTTCTGACTCCCTCCGAGTCTGAGTTGGGGTTCCCTGTTAGGTACCCCCGAGGCACACACAGCCCAGGATTATAATTACTTGGTAATCATCTCTAGCTTACCTGAGACTGTAAGATTTTGAGAAGCAGGAATTTTGTCTTGTGAATTCTATTCTTTAGGTCCTGCACGGTGTCTGGTACTTGGTGGGCACTGGAATATATTTATTTATTTTTCCACTGGAATATATTTAAATGGAAGAAGCAATGTTTGCTAAAATATTATGATCATGATAAAATGTGTGAATGATTATGTATTTTTTAAAAAATCATTTGCCTACATTTGAAAATCGAGAAATTTCAGATAAGCTCCATGTTACTAACTTTTCACAAAAAAAAAAAAAAAAAAGGAGGGGGATCCCTGGGTGGCTCAGTGGTTTAGCACCGCCTTTGGCCCAGGGCGTGATCCTGGAGACCTCGGATCGAGTTCCATGTCGGGCTCCCTGCATGGAGCCTGCTTCTCCCTCTGCCTGTGTCTCTGCCTCTCTCTATGTCTCTCACGAATAAATAAATAAAATCTTAAAAAAAATTAAATTGTAGACATGAAAGATATTGATTCCAACCTTATTAAAAAAAAAAAAAAAGGAAAGATCCTTCACTATGAGGCCTTTACTTCCTTGAGGCACCGGCGAGTGGTGGCTGTGCCCTTCAGGTGAGCACACGCGTCGGGCCGTGGCCGTCTTCACTGATCCCTACCTACCTGCTGTGTCATTTGTCGTCGTATCTGGGCAGTCGTGCTGCGTCTGCAGGTTTCACTCAGCTGCTTACCTGCTGGAAAGCACTCAACACCTAGGGAAGCTGCTGATAAATGTGTCCGCTTGCCTCGCTCTGCCTCAGTGTGGGTGGGATGGAGTCAGCTTCTCTCTTCCCCGGGCAAGATTTTCAGCATTCCTCCGAATCTCATTTTCCTCCTCTACAAGTTGAGTTTGTTTTTTCTCCCTCCGAAGGGTTTTCAAGGACTCTTCGGCTTGTCACCTGTCCAAACTGGAGCAAGGTGTCTTCCGTCTCATAATTCTGCTTCACTGTGGCAGGAATTGTGGTTGGGCTGGAGGCAGCCTCCTCACTCAGCAATGCGGGCAAGCCTGTCCGGAACACACCAGTTTCCTGATGCTTCTCTCCTACAGTGGAGCTCACGAGGGGCCGTGTAAGACCCACTACCCACGGACTCGTGGCCGGCCTCCTTCCTAACGGGTTGCAGCGCCTTTTCTTCTTCCCTCTGATGACGACTGACCGTATTTACGGGGCTTGGACTCGTTGACGTTCAGCAGGAGCGCACCGGTTCCAGCTCCGCCGGCTGTTTACCCGGGCACCTGCGCTAGTTGGTCAGCGCCCAGGCCCAACCAGTAGTCAGATCTTCTGAACGTATCAACCCTGGACTTAACACATTGGAATGGAAAACATGCTAGCCTTCCATTACGCCTTTACCTTTGGACTCGGCTGTGAGGCAACAGGCTCACTAAGCTGGCCACAGCGCCGTGCCACTTGGTGGTATCGGTCCTCTTATGTAAGCACCCCCTTAACGATCCAGTTCAGAAGAACCTTTATCTCTCATGGTGCATCCAAAGTTCAGCTTATCAGGGCACGAAAAGGCAGCTCAGCCTGTTTTCTGATTAGTGAAATGAATAAGCAGTAGAACTTGCTCTCTTCCCTTAGTCCTGACCGAATTAGCTGGCGCTTCGTTATTTCTGCAAGTGCCTTGGGATGGGACACCCGACTTACGAGCTCCACTACGATGGACTCTGCAGGGGACACGGTCTGCCTTATAAAGCCAAGAGAAGGACCAGGAACCCTATGTTCTGTAGTGGTTAGTCTTCATTTAAGAACACGTAAGAGTGGACTACGGCACCTCCTTTTATCAGCCTCGTTGGAAAATTAAGTTACTCTACGTGCCTTTTCCCCATCCTGTGCTCTTCCATTGGGGGGAAAAAAATCTACCATTGTATCACAGATGTAATACATGATCATGGCAAAACATTTTAATGTGGTTCAGCAAAATGCAGAAAATAAAAAGTCCTCCCAACTCACAATAGCGTTTCAAAATGCATTAGTCCAGTTATCGCTTTGTCTCTGTCTCTCGCCTTATATTTCCAACAGCTTTACAGCGTGGGGCTGCTTTCTTGAAGACCCCAAAGTTAAATACATTTTTAAAAAAAATCTCAGAGGGGATGTTTTCAAATCTGGCACACATTCTCCTGCTGTCTTAGCGATTGTCAAGCAAAAATGACTCAGGTTGTCGCTCTGGCCACTGACCAGTGTCATGGCTGAGTCGTTGTCCCGTGAAGCTCCTGGACCGGCCACGCTTACCGCCTTCTAGAGACCTGGACCGTTCTGATTTTCTGTGATTGGAAGAAAAAGAATGGTTGGTTAGGACTGCTTGTAAATTAAAAGTCAGTAAGTTCTGCGCAGACAAAATGCAGACTTTATTTCTGAAGTTTCTGTGACCTGGAGACGTGTTATATGTGTAATTACGGCTTGGAGTTGAGACTCCCTGAAATGTGACCTCTGAACTGGCGGGATCTTAGTATATTTTTGAAAGGGAACGTTGAGTCCTTTTCATGTTCTGTTTATCATTTGGAGGTCTTCTTTGGGGAAAAAAATCTAGTTCTTCTGCTGGTTTTTTAATTGGATTGTTTCTTGTTATTGGGTTATAGGAGTTCCTTAAATACTTTGGGTTAATTTCTTATCTGATATATGGTTTGCAGATATTTTCTCCCATTCCATAGATTACCTTTTCATTTTAGTGGTGGTTTCCTGGGCCGTGTAGAAGATTCAGTCTGATGGAATCCCACGTGTTGATTTCTGCTCACGTTGCTTACTTACGCTTTCTGTGTCATGTCCAAGAAATCACGGCCAGGGCTAACGTTAAGGATCTCCCCTGTCCACTCTTGTAGGAGTTTTACACTTACGTTTAAGCTCTTCGATCCATTCTGAGTTAATTTCTGGGGGTGGTACAAGATATGGGTCAAATTTCGTTTCTCTTTACGCGGTCACCCCGGAATAAAACCATTCCCCTTGTGACACTTGCTGGACTGAAAGGAATGTTAAAGAAGATCCAAGATTTTGCCAAGTGAGGAGTCTTCTTCGTTCACTGGTGTTAACCAGGGGACTATGTTCATCAAAATGGGTGGGGGGCTCGCTGTGGGGAAAAGATCATTGCTTAACACATAAGCATTTATTTCTTGCTTATGCAAAGCGCACTCCTGGTCTGGTGAGTCTCTGGAGTAGATGTCTTCCAAGTGGTGACTCAGGGATCGTGTAACCTGTCATCTGGAATAGGCAGTTATCAGGGTCACCAGAGCAGAGGAAGAGAGATCATGGAGAACCCACACCCCCTCTTAATGCCTCTGCGCTAAATACTTCAGTCTGCAAGTGACACATGTCATTGCCACTCACAGCCCATTGACCAGTGACTGCCAGGGGCCCAGACAGCATAACCTCCCCGGATGCCCACAAAGGAGCACACGACCGACATGGACGAGTGCTTCAAGGCTCCATCACCATGACCTCAGGCAAGTACTGTATCTTCTCCACCTCGTGGGGACGGCCGTGGAATCCTTGTCTCCTCCCGCTCTCCGGAGTCTCCATATCTGGTTTCTTCTTCGCTTTGTGATTTCGACTGCTCTGTAGGTACTGTGTCCCCGTTACTCTAAGAATATCAGACAACTACGCGTAAAGGACGGATGGTTGGTCTTTTACTGAGAGTATGAGCTTTGGCTGTTGGTTTCATGTCTCCAGGACTCTTTTTTTTTCTTTCTTTTTATTTTATTTTATTATTTTTTAAATTTTTACTTATTTATGATAGTCACACACACACACACACACAGAGGCAGAGACACAGGCAGAGGGAGAAGCAGGCTCCATGCACCGGGAGCCCGACGTGGGACTCGATCCTGGGTCTCCAAGATCGCGCCCTGGGCCAAAGGCAGGCGCCAAACCGCTGCGCCACCCAGGGATCCCTTGTTCTTTCTTTTTAAATCAAATGTAGAATGAGGATAGGAATAATGCCATCCTCAAAAAATTGCTGTGGGTACTCAATGAGGTAACTCATGTAATGTTTTAGAGCAGTGTCTGGAACATACTATGAGTTCAGTACATTCGTGTTATTTTATTTTTATTTTTACTTCTTAAAAAATATCTGTCCCCCTTGCCTGGCTTGATAAGTGTCAGTGTTGTCCTTCGCGTCCTGGTGTGATTAGTCAGCCCAACCCGTGCCAGTCTCCTTAATCTCCTGACCCATAATGTGGAGTCACAAGCTCCGTAGGCCATCTGGGTCTTTCCCCAAGACCACCGCCCCCTTGCAGTTGGGCCACATCTGGTTAGCTTAGATCTCAGTGCCGCCGGACCCTGTGCTGGCTCCATATCTCAGCTGGATCCTACCTTTGGCTCCCACAAGCTTGAGATTCCTGTCTGGCCTTACCCCGTCATTGAGCTCTGGCTTCTCTCCTAGAGTTATGAGCAAAGTCTGGGCTGGCCTCTTGCATTTCTGGAGTCCTGACTTCCCTCAGGGGGGAGCTGCCCACCCTACTGCCCACCCCAGCTCCTCAGAGCCCAAGCTGTCCCTCAGCTTCCGGTTCAGGCACAGGCTTGGCCCTGGCCCCCCACACAGCACAGGGCACATTAGACACCTCCTCTCATCTCAGGAGCCACTCCCTCTAAGCAGGGGTATTCCTGGAGCCACCTAACCCTCATCACCATCCCAGATCAATGACAAGCCCAGGATGTTAAGTCCTCCTGCAGGCATTATCCCTCCAGGTGGATACATAGGAGCAAGAATTGTTCCCCATTTCCCCCTGGATCTTAAGTAGATTGCCCTTGGGAAGGAGTTAGACAAATCACGGCCAAGAGAGAATGTGAGAAATGGGGTGTGTTCACTCTCCAGCATGGGGATGGTCCAGTTCCCCCTCCTCTTTGCTTTTTGGCTACTCTAATGAGGGTGGGGGTACAGGGCGGTGGCCAGTGTGTGTGCTCTGGGAAGGGAAAAAAGCAATTTTCGGCCAGGCAGCATTCCTCCTCAGGCTTGGTTCGGCCCCAAACAAGATAGACGATATGCTTTCATGTCAAGCTCTACTCAGGTTGTTCTTAACCCCCATGGGCGGGAGGGAGCATTGAGTCAGGCTAGACTTTGATATGAGCAAACTTTCTGCTTCTCTTGGTCCTTTCCCCCACAAGTTCTATCAAAGGACACGGTGGTAGGTTTCCCCCTTTTTCCCCCTATCTATCTCCTCTTCCCCTCCTCGGGTAACCATCAGTTTGATCCCTATACTTACAAGTTCATTCCTGGGTTTCTCTCTCTCTTTGCCCCTTTGTTTTGTTTCTTAAATTTCACATATGAGTGGAATCGTGTGGTATTTGTCTTTCTCTGACTGATTTTGCTTAGCATAGTGCTCCCTAGGCCCACCCTGTGGTTGCAAATGGCAAGATTCTGTTGAATGGCCGAACGGGATTCCGCTGTGTACACACCACATCTTTATCCGGTCATTCATCAATGGACACTCAGGCTGCTTCCGTAATCTGGCTGTTGTAAATAACGCAGCAATAAACATGGAGGCACATGTATCCTTTGAATTAGTCTTTTTGCATTTTGGGGGTAAACACCCGGTAGTGTGATTCCTGAATTGAAGGGTAGTTCTATTTTTAACTTTCTGAGGACCCTCCCTACTGCTTGCTGCACGAGTTTGCATTCCCACCTGTGGTGCAAGAGGTTTCCCCTTTCTCCTCATCCTCACCAACATTTGCGGTTTCTTGTGTTGGATTTCAGCCATTCTGACAGGTGTGAGGTGATAGCTCATTGTGGTTTTGATTTGTATTTCCCTGATGCCGAGTGATGTTGAGCATCTTTGTACGTGTGTGTTGGCCATCTGGGTGTCTGCTTTGAAGAATTGTCTGTTCATGTCTCCTACCCACATTTAATTGAAATATTTTGGGTTTTTTTTTTTTTTTTGGTGTTGAGTTGTATACGTTCTTTATATATTTTGGATACTAATCCTTCATCAGACATGTCATTGGTGAATATCTTCGCCCACTGCTTAGGTTGCCCTTTAGCTTTTTTGGTTGTTTCCTTCAGTGTGCAGAAGCTTTCTGTTGTGATGTAGTCCTAATAATTTATTTTTACTTTTATTTCCCTTGCCTCAGGAGACATACCTAGAAAAACGTTGCTACAGCCAATGTCAGAGAAATTGCTGCCTGTGCTCTCTTCTAGGATTTTTGTGGTTTCGGGTCTCACATTGAGATCTTTGATCCATTTTGAGTTTATTTTGTGTGTGTGTGGTAAAAAGAATGTGTTCCAGTTTCATTGTTTTACCTGTTTCTATCCAGTTTTCCTAATACCATTTATTGAAGGAGCATCTTTTACCCATTGGATATTTATTCCTCCTATGTTGAAGATTAATTGACCATATAATTGTGTGCTTATTTCTGGGTTTTCTATTCTGTTCTATTGATCTGTGTGCCTGTTTTTGTGCCAGTACCACACTGTTTTGATCACCACAGCTTTGTAATATAACTTGAAATCTGGAATTGTGGTAATTCCAGTTTTTTTTTTTTAATTGCTTTGGCTATTGGAGGTCTTTTGTGTTTCCGTACAAATTTTAGGATGTTTTTTTCTAGTTCTATGAGAAATGCTGTTGATATTTTGATAGGGAATGCATTAAATCTGTAGATTGCTTTGGGTAGTATAGACATTTTAACAATATTTGTTCTTCTGATCCATGAGATGGAACATCTTTCCATTCTTCTGTATCATCTTCAATTTCTTTTATCAGTGTCTTAGAGTCTTCAGAGTTCAGGTCCTTTAGCTCTTTGGATAAGTTTATTCCTAAATATTTTATTGTTTTTGGTGCCATTATAAATGGGATTGTTTTCTTAATTTCTCTTTCTGCTGCTTCATTATTAGTGTATAGGAATGCAGCAGGGGATCCCTGGGTGGCTCAGTGGTGGAGCATCTGCCTTCGGCCCAGGGCGTGATCCTGGGGTCCTGGGATCGAGTCCCACATCAGGCTCCCTGCATGGAGCCTGCTTCTCCCTCTGCCTGTGTCTCTGCCTCTCTCTCTGGGTCTCTCATGAATAAATAAATAAAATATTTTTAAAAAGCTACTAGTACTGATAAATTCAGTAAAGTCACAGGATGCAAAAACAATGTTCAGAAATCTGAGGCATTCCTTTAAAAATATATATATATACACACCACATCTGCTTTATCCATTCATCCAATGGACATCTGGGCTCTTGCCATAGTTTGGCTATTGTGGACATTGCTGCTATAAACTTTGGTGTGCAGGTGCATTTTTTATCTTTGGAATAAATGTCCTGTAGTGCAATTGCTGGGTCAGAGGATAGACCTATTTTTAACTCTTTGAGGAACCTCCACACTATTTTCCAGAATGGCTGCACCAGTTTGCATTCATGCCAACAGTACAAGAGGGTTCCCCTTTCTCCACATCCTCTCCAACATCTGTTGTTTCCTGAATTGTTCATTTTAGCCATTCTGACAGGTATGAGGTGGTACCTCATTGTGGTTTTGATTTGTATTTCCCTGATGGCAAGTGACGCGGAGCATTTTCTCATCTGTCTGTTTGGCCATTTGCTTGTCTTTGGAGAAATGTCTGTTCATGTCTTCTGCCCATTTCTTGATTGGATTATTTGTTTTTGGGGTGTTGAATTTTATAAGTTCTTTTTTTTTAAGATTTTATTTATTTGTTCATGAGAGACACAGAATGAGAGAGGCAGAGGCACAGGCAGAGAGAGAAGCAGGCTCCATGCAGGGAGCCCGGCGTGGGACTCATTCCCGGGACCCCAGGATCACGCCCTGGGCTGAAGGCGGCGCTAAACCGCTGAGCCACCCGGGCTGCCCGATAAGTTCTTTATAGATTCTGGATACTAGCCCTTTATCTGATATGTCATTTGCAAATCTCTTCTCCCATTCTGCTGGTTGTCTTTTAGTTTTGTTGACTGTTTCCTTTGCTGTGCAAAAGCTTTCAATTTTGATGAAGTCCCAATAATTCATCTTTGCCTTTGTTTCCCTTGCCTTTGGAGACAGGTCTAGCAAGAAGTTGCGATGGCCAAGGTCACAAAGGTTGCTGCCTGTGTTCTCCTCTAGAATTTTTGTGGATTCCTGTCTCACATTTAGATCTTTCATCCATTTTGAGTCTATTTTGTGTATGGTGTAAGAAGATAGTCCAGTTTCATTCTTCAGCATGTGGCTGTCCAATTTTCCCAGCGCCATTTGTTGAAGACACTTGTCTTTTTTTCCAGTGGGTAGTCTTTCCTGCTTTGTGGAAGATTAGTTGACCGTAGAGTTCAGGGTCCATTTCTGGGTTCTCTGTTCTGTTCCATTGATCTATGTGTCTGTTTTTGTGCCAGTGCCACACTGTCTTGATGACCATAGCTTTGTAGTACAGCTTGAAGTTAGGCATTGTGAGGCCACCAGCTTTGGTTTTCTTTTTCAATATTCCTCTGACTACTCAGGGTCTTTTCTGGTTCCATACAAATTTTAGGATTATTTTTTCCAGCTCAGTGAAAAAAAGTCAATGGTATTTTGATAGGGATTGTATTGAATGTATAGATTACTCTGGGTAGCATAGACATTTTAACAGTATTTGTTTTTCTAATCCATGAGTATGGAAGGTTTTTCCATTTCTTTGTGTCTTCCTTAATTTCTCTCATGAGTGTTCTATACTTTTTAGAGTACAGATCCTTAACTTCTTTGGATAGCTTTATTCCCAGGGATCCTATGGCTTTTGGGTGCAATTGTAAATGGGACTGACTCCTTAATTTCTTTCTTCTGTCTCATTGTTAGTGTATAGAAATGCAACTGATTCCTGTGCATTGATTTTATATCCTGCCACTTTGCCGAATTCCTATATGAGTTCTAGCAATTTTGAGGTGGAGTCTTCTGGATTTTCCACATGGAGCATCATGTCATTTGTGAGGAGTGGGAGTTTGACTTCTTCTTTGCCAACTCAGATGCCTTTTATTTCTTTTTTGTCTGATTGCTGAAGCTAGGACATCCAGTACTATGTTGACCAACAGTGGTGAGCGTGGACATCCCTGCTGTGTTCCTGACCCTGGGGGGAAAGCTCTCAGTTTTTCCCCATTGAGAATGGTATTCTCTGTGGGCTTTTCATAGATGGCTTTATGATATTGAGGTACGTTCCCTCTATCCCTACCCTGTGAAGAGTTTTAATCAAGAAAATAAGCTGTACTTTGTCAAATGCTTTCTCTGCATCTATTGAGAAGATCATATGGTTCTTGTCCTTTCTTGTATTAATGTGGACTATCACGTTGGTTCATTGGTGGATATTGAACCATACTTGCAGCTCAAGAATAAATCCCACTTGATCGTAGTGAATAATCCTTCTAATGTACTGTTGGATCCTATTGGCTAATATCTTGGTGAGAATTTTTGCATTCACGTTCATTGGAGATATTGATCTGTAATTCTCCTTTTTGGTGGAATCTTTGGTTTGGGGATCAAGGTAATACTGGCCTCATAGAATGAGTTTGGAAGTTTTCCTTCCATTTCAATTTTTTAAACAGCTTCAGAAAAATAGATATTAATTCTTCTTTAAATGTTTCGTAGAATTCCCCTGGAAAGCCATCTGGCTCTGGACTCTTGTAAGAACATATTATGACCAACTATATGCCAGCAAATTAGGCAATCTGGAAGAAATGGATGCATTCCTAGAAACTAATAAACTACCAAAACTGAAACAGGAAGAAATAGAGAACCTCAACAGACCCATGACCGGCAAGGAAATTAAAGCAGTATCAAAAATCTCTCAATAAACAAGAGTTCTAGTAGATTTTTAGTGGAGTTGTTAGGGTTTTCTATATATAGTATCATGTCATCTACGAATAGTGAAATTTTTACTTCCTCCTTACCAATTTGGAGGCCTTTATTTCTTTTTGCTGTCTGATTGCTGTGGCTAGGACTTCATTGCTATGTTGAATAATAGGGAGAGTGTGCATCCTTGTTGTGTTCCTGACCTTAGAGGGAAAGCATTCAGTTTTTCCCCATTGAGTGTGATGTTTCCTGTGGATTTTTCAAAGATGGCCTTTATTTTATTGAAATATATTTCTCTAGACCTACTTTGTTGAGAATTTCATCATGCATGGATGCTTTTTCCTACATCTACTGAAATAATAATATGGTTTTTATCCTTTTTCTTATTGATACGACATATCACATTGGTTGTTTTGTGAGCATTGAACCACACTTGTGTCTTGGAAATAAATCCCACTTGATTGTGCTGTATGATTTTTTTTAAATGTATTGTTGGATTCAGTTATTGCTAGTATTTTGTTGAGGATTTTTGCATTTGTGTTTATCAGAGATATTGGCCTGTAGTTCTCTTTTTTTGGTGATGTCCTTATTTGGTTTTGTTACCAGGGTAATGCTGGCCTCATAGAATGAATTTGGAAGTTTTACTTCCTTTTCTATTTTTTGGAGTAGTTTGAGAAGAATAGGTATTAATCCTTCTTTAAATGTTTGGCAAAACTCGCATGTGAAGCCATATGGTCTTGCACTTCTGTTTGTTGGGAGTTTTCTGATTACTGGTTCAATTTCATTGCTGGTAATTAGTCTGTTCAAATTTTCTATTTCTTCCTGTTTTAGTTTTGGTTGGTTATATGTTTCTTGGAGTTTATCCATTTCTTCTAGGTTGTCCAATTTGTTAACATATAATTTATCATAATCTCTTAATAATCCTTTGTACTTCTGTGATGTCAGTTGTTTATTTCTCCTCTTTCATTTGTGATTTTGTTTATTTGGGTCCTCTCTCTCCCTCTCTCTTCTTATGTGTCTGGCTAGAGGTTTACCAATTTTGTTGATCTTTTCAAAGAACTAGTTCCTGGTTTCATTGATCTGTTCTATTGATTTTTTTAGTTTCTATGTCATTTATTGCTCCTCTGGTCTTTATTATTGCCTTTCTTCTGCTAGTTTGGGGTTTTGTTTGTTCTTCTTCTAGCTCCTTTAAGTGTAACTTTAGGTTGTTTATTTGAGATTTTTCTTGCTTCTTGACATAGGCCTGTATTGCCATATACTTCCCTCTGAGAATAGCTTTTGCTGCATTCCACAGGTTTTGGATTGCTGTGTTTTCATTTGCACTGGTTTCCATATAGTTTTTTATTTCTTCTGTGATTTTTTTGGTTGACTCATTCATTGTCTAGTAGCATGTTATTTAACCTCCACATAATTGTGTTTCTTCCTGATTTTTTCCTTGTCATTGATTTCTAGTTTCATAGTATTGTGGTCAGAAAAGATGCATGGTATGACTCTGATCTTTTTCAATTTGTTGAGACTTGTTTTGTGGCCTAATATGTGATCTTTTAGAGAATGTTTGATGTGCACTTGAAAAGAATGTATATTCTTCTGTTTTAGGAAGGAATGTTCTGAATATATCTGTTAAATCTATCTGGTCCAATGTGTCATTCAAAGCCATTGTTTCCTGGTTGATTTGCTTTTTGGATGATCTGTTCATCAATGTAAGTAGGGTGTTAAGTTCCCCTAGTACTATTGTATTACTATCAATTGTTTCCTTTATATTTGTTATTAACCGTTTTATGTATTTGGATGCTCCCAGTTGGGTGCACAAATATTTATAATTCTTATATCTTCTTATTGGAACGTCCCATTTACGATTATATAGTGCCCTTCTTCACCTCTTGTTACAGTCTTTGTTTTAAAGTCTATTTTGTCCTCTATAAGTGATGCTACTCTGGCTTTCTTTTGATTTCCATTTGCACGATAAATATTTCTCTAGCCCTTCACTTTCAATCTGCTGGTGTCTTTAGGTCTGAAATGACCTCTTGTAGGCAGCATATAGATGGGTCTTGTAGTTTTTGTTTTGTTTTGTTTTTTAATCCATTCTGTCACCCTATGTCTTTCAATTGGAGAGTTTAGCCCATTTATATTCAAAGTAATTATTGATAGGTATGTATTTATTACCATTTTGCTACTTGTTTTGTGTTTGTTTATATAGGTTTTTGCTGATCTTTTCCCCTCCTGCTTTCTTTCATGGTTTGTTGACTTTCTTTAGTGATATATTTTGGTTACTTTCTCTTTATTCATATTGCATACTTATTATTTTGAATTTGACGTGTGGTTACCACTACATTTGTATAAAACATATGCATGTAGCAGTCTATATTAAGTTGATGGTCATTTAAGTTTTAACCCATTCTTTATTCCTGTCCTCCCCATGTTTTAGGCTTATGGTGTCTTATTTTACATCTTTAATTTTACAAATCCCTTGTCTTTTCACACTCTCACATTCTTCCCTTTCCTCTCATAGAGTCTCCTGTAATATTTCTTATAGGGCTGGTTTGGTGGTCATGAATTCCTTTTAGTTTTTATTTGTCTGCAAAACTTTTTTTTTTGAGACTCTATCCCTCCTTCTATTTAAGTGACAGTGCTGCTGAGTAGAGTATTCTTGTTTGCAGATTTTTTTCTTTTCAGTGCTCTGAATATATCATGCCCCTCCCCTTTGGCCTCCAAAGTACTGAAACATCTGCTGATAACCTTATAGGATTTCCCTAATATATAACTGTCTTTTTTTGTCTTGCTGCTTTTAAGATCTTTTCTTTATCACTTTTGCCATTTTAACTACTCCATGTCTCAATGTGGCCCTCCTTGGGTTGATTTTGGAGGGGAAGGTCCCTCTGCTTCCTGGATCTAGATATTGATTTCCTTCCGCAGATTAGAATAGTTTTCAGCAATTATTTTTTTCAAATTCATTTTCTGCCCCTCTTTCTCTATCTTCTTCTTCTGGAATCCCTATAATGTGAACAATGTGGTATTTTTTCCACAAACGCACTGTGCTGATGGAAGATGCTAAGCATCTGAGATTTACATAGAGGAAATGAGTTACATCAAAAGATGTTGTAACCTTGTCCCTAAAATGAAGATAAATGCAACTGCAGCCTGTTTTCCCCCAATCTGCCTTCATAGTCTTGTATGGCAAACAGGTCAAATTTGTCACTGCCAAATGTAATAAATTCCTATCCGTGGTTTTGGAAAAAGATAAATCGTCAAGAGAATAATTTCCAAACACTCTGTAAAGGTTACATAGCCCCACGTTGGTTTTCTAAAAGTAAGAAAATAGGGAAAAATTTCATTTCCAGTCTTACCTACATTTCAAACTCTCTGGATGTTTCCAAAATGGCAAAGGACACTCCTTCTTCCGGACACTGAGTTTGTAAGACTCTACTGGGAAGATCATTAGAACCACCCAGAAAAGAACTGTGTTATAAGGCTAAATGCACAGAACTACCACTCTTGGGCATCTACAGTCAGCCTAATTTAAAAACTCATTCACAGCAAGCTGTAGAGTTAGCAAAGAACTTTAAAAATATATGTTGTCTGTGTGAACCTTTCAGCAAGGTAGGTTTTTGTTAGTCTCCATTTTTCTAATAAGGAGAATGAAACAGAGAGCTTAGAGTCACTGAGAAAAAAAGCCTCAATCTTCAGATTCCAAATTCCAGTCCTTCTTGTATATTCAATCTTTGCCTTTATTTTTTGCTCTTTGAATCAAAATCAGGACTGAGGCAAATTTGGGGAGAGAAACTCTGCTTCCCTAGAGAAGTTTATCTACCTTCTTCTGTAAGAAAAGCAGGATTGTAAAAATTGCTGGGAACAAGGGCATTGTGAACCTCCCAGGGAAGGAGAGCCACAGTGCACTGTTCTGTTGCACACTATCTTCCTCCTCTGCTCTGCCACTGTGGTCAGAGCTGGGACATCCGTTATAGAAGGAAACTGGGCTCCCCACTGCAGTGAAGTACATCCATTAGCCTCATTCTCAAGCTCAACATATGACAGGTGCAGAAGGGGTTTAATAAGGAACAATCTCTCCAGCTTGGAACAGAAGGGACCTCTTTTCTATTGCTTGAGGTTTGAGGTCAAGATTCAATGGAGACAAGTATGATGGTGAATCTATAAATAGCTGATAATGGGACTGCTTTGAGTTTCAAAGGGATTTTTCAGTCCTTTGAAAAATGTATGAGGTAGTAGGTATCCTACCATAAGTACACAGTATGGCAGCCCTGTGTACTTAAAACTAATTTCTAATTTCTTTTCTGACCTAATGAAGAATCCATTGTGTTAGACTGCTCATTACTTTTAACTTTAAAAATGTTCCCAGAGGCAGCTTGGCCTACACAGTGTCCAGTGATTGGAATGCATATATTCTCCAAAGGGAGGTCCAATGCTCACTTTTATGAGATTCAGCTTGGGCAGGTTCTTAGTTGGAGATAACAGAATCTACTCCATCTAGCTCAAGAGAAACAGGATTTATTAGGGGATGGAGATAACTTGCCGAATCATCGTGAAGACTCAAAACAGAGAATTGGGGTTGAACTTCCAGGAAAAACCTGTCGACTTAAATACAGACCTGAGCTGCTGAGGGATGGGCTGCTTTGGTCATGGTCCTGAAATAGAGAAGGGGTTGTAGTATCTAGAAGAAGTCACCACACTACTGTCTCAGTCATGCTGCCACGATCCAAACCAACCAAACAGATGTACAATTGAGTGTCTCTTCCTATGTGGCTCAGTTCTGAATCAAAATCTCACACTAGTGCATCTCAAAGACAGAACTGAAACTGCATCTGGGACTCTAGGCAAATGAGCGTCTGGTGTTGGCATCCACCCAGGTTTAGAAAGAGTGTTGAGGGAAGCCCTCTATAGAACCAACAGCGCTTTAAACCACATCTCTTCCCTCCACAGGCATACTAAAGAGCAAAGCTTATTTCCCATCATTCTAGCCCCCGACCCGTCCATCACTCTTCCATTTACCCATCTCTGTATCCACCTATCCATCCATCCCCCACTCATTCATCCCCCCACTCATCCATCCATCCATTCATCCATCCATCCATCCATCCATCCATCTGCCAATCCATCCATTCATCAATCTTTGCACTTTGGATATTATTTATTTAAAAAAAATCTGTTTCAGAATATGTCTAAAAGACAGGACTATTTCAAAGATCTGACTACAACTTCATTATCATACACACATTCTTAATAATAATTCCTTAATATCATCAAATATCTAGGCAATGTTCCAATTTTCCCAATTGTCTCATAAATTTCAAAACCAGTTTGAATAAGGTTCTAAATAATGAGGGTTTGGGTGATACAGCATAAATTGATTGACACGTCTCTTCAGCCTCTTTTAATCGGCAGTTTCTTCTCCTTTATTCTCCTCTCCTCCCCTGCCTTTCTCTCCCCTCTCCACTCTGCCCCTCCTCCTGTTTCCTTCCCCTCCTGCTCCTTATCCTCTTACTTCTTCACCTCTCCTTCCCACTCCACTTTAACAATCTCTTTGTTAAAGAAACTGGGTCATTTGTCCTACAGAGCCTTTCTCAGTCTGGATTGTGCTTGCTCTATGCATCTTCACAGTGTCTTCTACTATAGTTGGTTGTCTTTTGTATTTTCCATAAATAAGCACTTGGATATAGAGGCTGATCTAATTTAGGGTTCTTTTTTTTTTTTTTTTTTTTTTGGTAAGAGTACTTGAGAAGAGCACATCACTCAGAGGCTTATAATATTCATTTGTCTCTCTTTTAGTGACATAAGCATCCAGTTGATGATCACTGCCTGAGTCCACCTTTTCACTAAGGGTTTGCAAAACATCTAGATTCTTGATGTCATTCTTTCTTCATTGATTGGCTGGAATATTTCAAGTGTGAGATATTATCCCTCATCAATGATTGGCTTTCCCAAAGCATCTCAAGATGCCTTTATATAGGAAAAGCAGAGGACATTCTTGATCTGCACCCCCACCCCTGCCGCCTTTATTTCTTACCAGTTTTCAGAAAAACAAATTGGAATTCATTATTTTAAAGGTAGCATCTTTTACAGGTAATCAATGAGGTTGTTTTTAAGTATCACTATGACATCATGGATTTAAGCAAATTTGGTTTGTGTCAATCTATTGCAGTTTTTTTTTAACTGATGCCCAAATTGACCCATTTGAGAGGGAACTTCTATCTTTTTACATAATTCTAATCATCTTATCATCATCTTGGCTTCATTAATTCCTTGTATGAAAACATGTTGCAGGTTTCTTTTGTGTATTTCTTGCCCCAGACCCAGAACTAGCCATTTCTTCAAGGATCTCTTGTTCCCTTTAGTAAGAAAAAGTATTTAAAGACCACAATATGGATGCTTCATGAAATAATAGATACTTTTTAAAAATAATTTATTCTTCAATTATTGCAAGGAGCAAAGAATGAAAAAGAATGTGACGATTAGCATGGAGCATAGAAAGTCAGCATCAAGCCTTTGAAGGCCCCTACTCTGTAGGTATAAGTAAAAAAACTGATGGTGTTGTTTGATGGTTTATGAGTTGGGGTTTTGGGAGAAGCATTTTGGGGGTTGAATACAGTTCATGTGTTTCTCTCTAGCTGCCTCTGCCCTCTGCAGGGTAGTTCTCCCTCTGTGATAGTGCATGGTTTGCTTCATCACCTGCTAACGAGGAGTGGCCACTTGGAATTGCTTATCTCCAGAGGCTGCGATGCCAGGGCCCCGATCAAAGTGACACAGTAAGAATTTGGTGAGAAGCAAGAGATCTTGCCTAGGAATCTGGAGACTTGGGCTCACATCCTGCAATAAGTATTGCTCAACCGTGCTCCCTTTTAACCATCCTTTCCTGTTCTAGAAGCCATGTAACCTTTCTGTGTGTGTTTCCTCATCTGTAAGG
Organism: Canis lupus dingo; assembly: GCF_003254725.2. Lineage (NCBI taxonomy): Eukaryota > Metazoa > Chordata > Mammalia > Carnivora > Canidae > Canis > Canis lupus. The sequence goes on along the minus strand of NC_064268.1, from coordinate 36,458,758 downwards.
GGTGGTAGTGTATGCGTGCATGTCTTGGTGTAATGAGTAGAGTAGGACAATTATCTGTATCCTAGCAAACAAGCTTTATCTGAGGGCCATTCAGACAGAAATAAAATATATGTACAAGTTAAAATATTTGCAGTGATGTTATCTTCCCCCCACCCCCAGGTAGTTTTACTCCTGGCTTCAGGAGCCCGCTGTTTTGATGGGCACTGCAAATCCCCTTGACCCAACATCACTTCTCCACTGGCTCTGCTGCAGCGCTCGGCATTTCCTCACCCTCGGCATTTCCTCACCCAGTTCTCACCCTTGGTATTTAGGGATGGTTCTTCACATATTGTCTGGAAGAAATGATATGTGATCTACTACAACTCTGGTTACAATGATTCTACCGGACTAGACTGTGGGTGACCACCTTCTAAGTCTTGGTGTGAATGAGCATGGCAGGGCTCCTTTCCTTGGGGAGGAAAGTAGTGGCGAGGTCTGGGGTGGGGGGAATGGAAAGTACAGTTTGGAGGCCCACTGTTAGGGTGAACTTTGGGAGACAATCTCATGGCAAGTCACTAGTGGATGTCTGTTGTTTTTACCTGCCTTGATTTCATTCTAGAGAATTACCCATTCTCTGTGGAGATGATGGTCTTATTGAGAGGACTATTTCCGTCTCTCCTCAAATGAAAGGATGTGTCTATGCTCTGAGCTAGGCCAGTCAGATGCTGTCTCTCAGGAACTGAATCCCAAGTGGTGCAACATAGAGACCTACCGCAGCTGGAGTGGATCCATCTCCATGGCGGTAGCTCCTGCCACTTGGATCTGCCCTGATGTCTGGCCTTCCAGAGCCTGTGTCTTCAACTTCTTTTGCTGCCTTCCAGTGAATTTACTTCTCTCTCTTCCCTGCCCTGCTTAAGTAACCTGGATTTGACCTCTGCTCCTTGACACCAAGAATTCTAGCATAAATGCATGTAAAAAAAAACCAAACTGCCCCTCCAGCCCCCCTTGTGTAGCAGAGAAGTAGCTAAGCCACATTACTAAATGCACTATTGGAAGGCACTTCTATCTCTAGTTTTTCCACTGGACTTTGGGGGCTGGTCTCTTTTAACTCTGCAAGACATGAAGAGGCCTATGTGTTCTTCCAACTGCTTCCTGGACAGCTTAGATTTTGTAGGAACCAAAGGCGGGGGGTTGGCCTATTTCTTCCTCTCTTTGCCTCTTCTGGGCCTCTGTTTAACTCCATGCTGTTATACAGTATACATCCTTCAAGAGGAGGTAACACATTTTATCTTCTCCATTACAAAACTGTGCACGGCTCTTACAGAAAATATTTTTCATGAAAAAATGAAAACAAAATTCACTCAAAATCGTATCACCAGATTACAGCTTAAAATCTTGCTGTGATTTCTTGTAGTCTTCATGACCACACATATATAAATAATGTATACTTTTTAAAAACAGGATTATAATGTCTTCTAAACTTAAAATACCTTCAAGGAGTTTCAGGTCATTAAATTATTTAATGGTTGCACAGCATTCTTGCCTGTTGTATATTCATTATTCACATTCTCAGTTCACCTAAACCTTCACATTCTTTTTATGCACAAGAACCTAAGAGTTAAAATCACTTTCCTCACCTGAAATTGGTGTACACATAGCTCAACGTGAGCTGTAGCCCACACTAATGTCCAGCATGCATCATCAATGCCTCTTGAGCACTGGTGGAGTGACCAGAGGCAAATAAAGCAGGTGCTCTTTTTTTGGTGCTCTAGGTTACAGACCTCGCACAGAGCTTGCTGTGCTGGGGAGGTGTGTAAATGCTGAAGTCAATGACCTTCAGCCCAGCAGATCTTCTGCAACTTTTACCTCAGTATCAGTCTGTCCCAGGGGAGAGTTTGCAGACGGCTCTTGTTATCAATACACTTTAATCTCGTCCTGCACCAAGCCCACACCAGTATGCTAATGAGAACTCTACTCTCCTGGGCATGACTGTGAACATCTTTCCTCACTAGGTTTCAGAACGTGCTGAGAAATCTTGGCTGAGCACCGTGCAGGGGGGAAAGGAACGACATTCTGGATGGTCATTTGCCTTACTGGATGCAGGATTTCTTTTGATTGGTTGAATCAGGTAAGAGTATTTGTATTTTCTTGGAGAGGGAGGGAGGGGTCTTGAATCATCCCTTTGTCTTAGAGATCTTGCTGAAATGCAAAAAGCTTCACTCGGTTTTCTTAGCTTTGGAAACCCGTTTTGCCAAATTATTACCTTTTTACTCTCACGATCTTGAAAAACAGAGACCTCAGCATGGTAGAGATGTGGCAAGTGGCTTGCTGTTGTGTCCCAGCCTCATCACTGGGCTTGCAAACTGTGCCAGATCAAGCGAGAACCAGTGGGAAATGTCAAATCTTTTGAGTTCCAACCATTAGCTCAGCTCTCCATGGTGTATTCCGAAGGCAGACAAGGCATTTGCTTTAGATTTGAATCCAGATTGTAGTCATCAATGAAAAATAAATAGTGGAACCGGTTAAAAAAGAAAGGTAATAATGTTGGTGGTAATTCTGGCAACAGGGCAGTGAAACCCGTGAAGTACATGATGGAAATCGGAGTTAGAGCCGGAAACTCTAATGTTAGATCAAGTGCCACTGTTGACTTGTGTAAAATGCTGCTGGTGGTAATCAGTTCAGAAGAATAAAACTAGCACACACACACACAAAAAAGTGATTTGGAGCCATGTCTGTGTGTTGTATAGGCTCCTACCATGTGGCCACATTCACACGTATGTGCCATGTGCGTGTAGATGCTCTGGGGTCGGGAGGTCTGCTGCCGCTCGGCCTTGTTGAATTGTCCTGGTGGAGCAGCAACTCTCCCAGCCAGGAGGAAGATGAGTGAAACCAAAGTTTTTAGAAAGAACTAGGTACACTGGGTTTGAGGTTTGCCACTGAGCTAGCGGCTACGGACTAGTAAATGTACTTGGATCGTCCAAGTTTCAGAGGCACAGGTTAGAAGTGTTTCCTGACTCCTGAGGGCTGACAGTGAATGTTGGGACCGAGATCAGAACTAATTTGTTTTGCCTTAAATTTGAAGTTGTCCCTGATGGTAGCAGTGAAAGTGACCATGGTGGTGACAAGTGGACAAGGAAAGGGTACTAATGACCAAGAAATTTAGGAAGATGTGCCAGTCTCTTTGTTCACTTCCAGTTCAGCCTTACCTGTGAAATGTTTGCTGTTAGACTGATTTTTAAACTCTAGTCCAAGGGCACCTGGGGGCTCAGTCAGTGAAGCGTCTGCCTTTGGCTCAGGTCATGATCTCAGGGTCCTGTGATCGAGCCCCACGTTGGGCTCCCTGCTCAGCGGAGAGTCTGCTTCTCCCTCTCCCTCTGCCCTCCTCCCCTCTTGTGCTCTCTCTCTATCTCAAATAAATAAATAAAATCTTTAAAGAAATAAATAAACTCCAGTCCAGGGATTGCAAAATAAAATAAGTACAAAATAAGGTAGTAACTTAGATAGAAAAGGGCCACTGGGAAGAGTCTGTGGTGGGTTGGAGGACGCATGCCCCCTCTGAAGGAACAGCAGCTACTATGTTCTACAAGCTCTTGGCACCCAGGAATGCTGACTCAGTGCTGCCACGGTTTATGAACTATTTTGAAAGGAAACTTGAGGGTTTAGATTTGTAAATGTAGACTCTCTTTTTACAGATGAACTGTAAGCTCCTCTATCTTGTCAACTAAATCAAATTGAAACAGAAAGTTGGGCCATGCTAAGCACACTTGTTTGGAGGGAATTTGTAACTTGGCGGGAGTGGGGGTAGCATCTGAGTCACATAATACCCATCTTGGCAGCACGTCCTAGGACTAGGACTCTAATCCCATCTCATTGCTATGGTTCCCTGAAGTATGGGTTGAGAAAATGGGCTATGAAGTTCCTACCTGTGATTCCAAGAATTCTTTAATGCAGCTTCATTTAAACTCCCTTCGAGGACAGTGAGGAGCAGAGTTGCTGTTTTGCAACCTAACGATAACTGCAAACATTTTGAACACCTACAGGACAAACAAATTATTGCTTGTCATCTCATTTTCATAAGAACTCTATAAGGTGGGGACTAAGATTATCATCATCATCACACCCCCATTTACAGATGGAAAAACCAAGGTTCAGTGTTGGGGAGGATCTCCCAAGGTTGCTGAGTAAGTGGCAGAAATGAGATTTGGACTCTGGAGTCAGAAAGTAAAATACATTTTTTTAAAAGATTTATTTACTTACTTACTTATGATAGACATATATATATAGAGAGAGAGGCAGAGACACAGGAGGAGGGAGAAGCAGGCTCCATGCCGGGAGCCTGACATGGGCCTCGATCCTGGGTCTCCAGGATCGCACCCTGGGCCGAAGGCAGGCGCCAAACAGCTGAGCCACCCAGGGATCCCCTAAAATCCAATTTTTAACCACCATATTATACCTTCTCCTACAATATGTGAATTTTTAGCTTCCATAGTCTGAGTGATGATGACTCTGACTCCTAAAGTATCTTAAGGGATCTGTAAGGACATTTTCTGCCTTTGTAGAACACAGGGGCATTGTCTTTGCAGCTTTGTCTTTGTCTTCATCCTTTGACAGGGTTTGTAAAATGTATGGGATCTTTCTGATGATAGAAGAGGGAGATTTTCCTAATGCCTGGCTTGAGACCAGAGAGGCCACCTTCCCTTTCATACCTTTTTCTCATTAGATATTAACTGAAAGTTAGCAAATGGAATTTAAAGGCCAAAAATTTTTTTTTAATTTTTTTTAATTTATGATAGTCACAGAGAGAGAGAGAGAGGCAGAGACATAGGCAGAGGGAGAAGCAGGCTCCATGCACTGGGAGCCCGACGTGGGATTCGATCCCTGGTCTCCAGGATCGCGCCCTGGGCCAAAGGCAGGCACTAAACCGCTGCGCCACCCAGGGATCCCTAAAGGCCAAAATTGTGTGTAGACACCTCCTTATAGACAAGGTCCTTTTCCTTAGGCCATGACCATAGGGGACAGCCCTAACCAAGGGTGATCACCCCTGTCGACAGAAGTGTTCCCACATCGACCCGTGTGCAGATAGCATCATCACCACCAACGAAAACAGTATGATGCAGCCAAGGGATACACATACATTTTAGCTTAGTTGCTAATGCCAAATGGTGAGTGGTGGCTTCTAGAATGAGCACTGTGCTGAGAAGAGTCTGGAAACCACATCTGAGCTCACCAACGAGTGCTGTAATTGACTGGTCTTGTCTGCCATGGCTTGGCATATGCAACTAGTGGCAGGTATGCTCTGTACCTGCCATGGCCACTATCATCTATTTGTGCGGTGGCACTAAGACATCACGGGCTGGGGCAGCTCAAAGCACATTCATTTTAATTTGTGATCCTGTCTTTTCCTGCCTCATCCATTTCTGCTTTTCCTCAGGAGAGATGGCCAAACGCACCTTCTCCACATTAGAGACGTTCCTGATTTTCCTGCTCGTGATGATGACCGCTGTCACGGTAGCCCTTCTCAGCCTCCTGTTTATCACCAGTGGGACCATTGAAAATCACAAAGGCAAGTTGTAGTGGGCTCTCTTGGGTGCTATTCCTAGCCTGTGGGAAGTTTCTTGATTACTGGGGACGCCAAGGCAAAGAACAGTGTCTGCTGATAATGCCGATAACAGGGCTGTTCAGTGTGTACTTAAGCAGCCTAGGATGGCCAGCTCACCTTTACATTAATTGCCCTTTCTGCATTGATAGCAATTTTTATCAAGTTTACCTTTGCCCCCAAATAGTCAGTTGACAGGCATTCTGACATGGCACTGACTCATCTGTCACTTTTCCACTGACTGAAGCCCTATTCAGAATTCTTCAAGGCCCAGTAAAGTGAGCATTTGCCCCATGCTCCTGTCTTTCTCTTTGACTTTTCTTGGGCATCATCTTCTCTTGGGGACAAAAGGAGAATGAAAGACCCATTGAATATCAACTAGTCTGTGGAAAGCATTGAACTCAAATTCTTAGGAAGGCCGATCAAGTTTTATAAATGAAGTGGAGTGAGGAGGTGGAACAGGGTGGGGCAACGATCTGCAGCCCCTCCTGAGTGCCAACTGTTAGTTGTCATGGGGTCACATGGACTCAGATCCCCAGAGTTTTCAAGAGAAGCTAGAATGGATGATTAGGCAATTCTTGATATATATATATATATATATATATATATATATATATATATATATTTTAATATTGGGAATTCATTTAGTTTTTGAAGATGATGTAGGCTACATTTACAGGCAATATTGGGCCCTTGGATCTTTGATGGAGCCCTACTTTAATGGCAGGCCCTATACTGATAAATAAGTAGAGAAGACAGGTGGGGGTTAAACGCTTTGACCCAAGTAAAGGGAGGGCTGGCTTTAGGCCAAACAGAAAAGGCTTTCATCTCAGTTTTCCCTCTTGTGGCCTCTTCTTTCCAGCACATTCTCTACCATGACCCTGAGCTTTCAATTCCCTGCAAACACAGAGGGACAGAGATTCTCTGTGCCAGTGGTGTGGAGAGCAGGGGCATGAACTGCTAGGAAAGAAAGGACCCATAAGACTTCCTCAGTTTGGGCTTTTAAAGTTAGAGAATCCAGAGGCTGAGATTCAGGGAGGTGATCAACTATTCTTATAGTAGGAGTTGCTGTTTGTTGAGTAGTTGCTGTGTGTTGAGCACTATGGTCACGAGTCTACATACTTTTCTCACTTAATTCTCATAAAACTTCTATAAAGGTAGGTGCTAGTCTTAGTACCATTTTCCAGATGTAGAACCTGAGATTCTGAGGTCACAAAGAACTCACCCTTGGCCATTGGACTTGGTTTGCTTTGGTTGGCACTCCATTCCTACTTGGTATCAATAAGGCAAAGGTGCCTGCCTCCTTCCTTGCAATAATTGATCTCTCGAGGGCTTGTGGTTGAGAAAATATGGATTCTAACTGCACAGTGAATATAGATGAAATAGCATTAGATTCTGAGTCAGAGGACCTGATTCATCTCGTGCTGTCCGTGAAATCGTCGTTACATTCCTTCTCTGGGCTCCATACATATATACATAAAATTGAGGAGATCAGACTAGGTGACCTCTAGCTTTTCTTGAGTCCTCAGGATCCCAGGGAGTCAGCAGTCAATCTCCTAAGTACTTTCTGAGCACTGATGCTTGTGACAGTGACATCTGTTGCCTTGGCCACCTTGGCTATTGTCTGGGGTGGAAACAAACAAATAACAAGCATATATAAGATATCTCAATATGTAAATAGGACCAAAGCTATATGCTGGCAATTATTCTAAACGTTTAATATGTACTAACGTATTGATTGTTCAAAACAGCCCTAGCAAGTAGAATATTGTTACCCCTATTTTATAGATGAGAATAATCAGAGGAGAACAGGGTAAGTGATTTGTTCAGCTAGTAAGTGGTAGAGTCCATTTTCAAACACAGGGTGTTTGTTTCTGGAATCTGCTCTTATAGGCTCTGTGCCATTCTGCCTCCCTTGATGCTCTGTGTGTGTGTGTGTGTGTGTGTGTGTGTGTGTGTGATAGTCACATAGGACATGTACACGCATATATGTAGATGGTGATATGAGTAAAATAAGGTGGAGCTATGCTTTTAAAAATTTTTAAAGATTTTATTTATTTATTCATGAAAGACAAAGAAAGAGAGAGAGGCAGAGACATAAGCAGAGGGAGAAATAGGCTCCGTGCAGGGAGCCTGACGTGGGACTCGATCCTGGGTCTCCAGGATCAGGCCCTGGGCTGACGGTGGCGCTAAACCGCTGAGCCACCAGGCTGCCCAGGTGGAGCTATGTTGAGCATATATGATCTAGTCTGCATTCTGAAGGCTTAAGAGAGTTGGGGAAGAGGGGGCAGCATAGAGATGGGGAGGGGCGTGGCATTCCCAGCTCAACCTAGTGGAGCTGCCTCTGAATGTGATGGAAATGAACCAACTCGGAAGGGAGTCATGGAGCTTGGTTGGTGGACAAGAGGGAAGTAAGGTCTCTGAATGCAGAGAAGGGTGGAGACAGATCCCTGGAGTTTAGATCTAGTAGGCTGTGCCAGGAATTTGGCACCTGGTTTGTTTGTCTAGAGAAGTGCAAGGGGAATAGGTGCAGGGCCATGAGTTTGACAAGGAATGGGGAGTTGAAGGACATTTGACATGGGCCTTGACTGTTAGGGTGAAGTATCTCCAGTTCAAGAGAAAGATCTTCTTTAGGATTATTATATACAGGAAGTTCCTGAGATGTTTCTTACCATATATTTTAAATATAAGAGAATATATAACAATTTCTCCTTAGGAACCTGAACCTACGTGTTCTAATCGATGCCAACAAATACGTGGACTGGAATGTTGTTCCTTGAGTATTTTATTTTGCTTTTAGATTCAGGTGTTCCCACAACCCAGAGCTCTACAACCACCCTGGGCTCCACAGCCACTCAAGGCTCAACACTCACCCATGGCACAACAGCCACCCCGACACCGCCAGTGGTCACCACCCCAGAGCCTCCTCTCTTTCAGAACTTTAGTGGCTACCATATTGGTGTTGGGCGAGCTGACTGCACAGGACAAGTAGCAGATATCAACTTGGTAGGTAAATCATGGGCTCCTCAAGGAGAAAGAGACAAGTAATGTTATAGCTTGCATCCTACACTTACTCCTGATGATCACATCATCTTCTCACTTTTCCATTGACTTTACTGCTAACACTATGAATATTGTACTCTAAAGAGGGACCGTGTGTTCAACTGCAACTCCTTTATAAAGCCAATTGGCCATTTTTCATTAATGGAAGTGGCAGGGCTGGCAAACTCACATACCATGGGGGATGAGCTGGTACCATAAAGGACTGAAGCTGGCTCGTGTAAGTCTTTAAGTGTCTAAAGAATCCTCAGTTTGGAGGGCAGCAGGGAAGTTGTGGGGTACAACTGGAAAGTGCATGGTTTTGGCAATTATTGCCATGTAGGGCTGCCCTATCTTAAAGTCTTTTCAAGAGAAGCTGGAAAATCTCTGGATCAGAGACCTGAGGATCTAAATCACTCACTTGGAAAATATAGGCAAGTCTAGTTAAAACTGGAAGCCTAGTGGAGGCCGACACTGTAAGCCAAGGATAGCGCGTCTGTGGGTCGAGTGTGGCCCACTGGCTGCTGGCATGCAATATCTTGGTTGAGATGGTGGATATATTCATTCACCTCAACCCTTCTCTAGGAAGCTAGGACATGAGGTTTTTTGATGAGATTTTCTTCCTCCTAATAAATCATCTTTAGAGTCTAGGAATTATTCCCTACTGTCTTTTCTAAGAAATAGCTCTACAAACCCTAAGTGAACACGCCTATGAGGAGCAAAGCAAGCAGTAGAGGGAGCATTCTGAAGACTTTATGGGTGGGCCTTATGACACGGTGAGGAGGGGGGTTTGCAATAGGTAGATTTGATCTGACTCAGTTGAGGGACGGTCAACAGGGTGAAAGCCAGAGTGAAAAAAAAACAAAAAAAAAAGAAAAGAAAAGAAAGCCAGAGTGAGACATCTTCAGTAGATATTATCTAATCGTAAAGAAACCATTTTCTTCAGAGAAAGAAGAAGATCCCACACCAATAAAACAAAGAGAGGGAGACTTCAGTCTTTAGGATGTTCCTGGGAATGTGGGACGGTGGTAGGGGAACTACTTCATTCCATAGTACCTTAGGCAGGAGGAAAGAACAGAAAACTCTGGAAGGTCTCTGATATGGTAATGGAATGCCCAAGCCACGCCAGCCCCTTCCTTAACACGTGGGCCTGTGAATGGCTTCTGCCAAACTGATGGCTACTGTGTGTTTACATTTTTCTGCACAGAAAACGATGATGGCTTTATTATTGAAAACACATCGTATTATCTCATGCAGAGCCATGATGTCCCGTGGATTGTGTTTTACTTTGCCTTTCCTATGTGGTCTCTTCTTGTGTGGGTGTGCCTGGTTCTGGTGGCAGGGGAGTGAGGCAGACTGGCACTGACTCTCTCTTCCTTTCTAGATGGGCTACAGTAAAACTGGCCAGAATGCCCGGGGCATCCTCACCAGGCTGTACAGTCGTGCTTTCGTCATGGCGGAGCCCGATGGCTCCAATCGAGTGGTGTTTGTCAGCATCGACATAGGCATGGTATCCCAGCGACTCAGGCTGGAGGTGAGTGGCTGAGGTGACAACGCAATGACATGATTTAAAAGAAAAGCTCTGTGAGTGAGTGTGGCAGTAACTAAGCCCTCCTGGCTTCTCATCCAGTGAGTTCCACTGCCCTCCACCCTTAGAAGCTCTTGACAAACCAGCAGACGATGGCAGTCTAAGTCCTCTTGGTCAAACTTGCTTTCAGTTCTGCTGACAGCTCTTTGTCATTATTAATGTTAGTGTTTTGAAAGCTTATTACGTTCTAGGCGACCTTCACACACGTCCCCTTATTTAATCCTCCTTGATAGAAGCCTGAGGGCTCCAATTATTCACTAACCCTTCCCTCCAGTGTATAGACAATTGAGAAGAGGTGCAAGGAGCCAGATGAGAAGTGAAACACGGCACTGAAATGAGGTCGGCCATAAATGGCTCAAGTTGGGTGAGAGGTACATGGAGGCCTCATTATGCTATTCTCGTTATTTTTGCATGTGTTTGAATGTTTCCATAATAAAATTTAGAAAGAGTAGTTTTGGCTCTCTCCCTCCTTAAGCTCTATTGTAGAATATGGCAGACTTTTCTGTGATTTCTCCTCAAACTGAGACCCGTGTTGCCCCCTCTGTGGGGAAGATTGAGCTTAGTGGAAGGGTGCCCACGGGTCCTGGGCAGGCAGCAGTAAGATGTGCAGAGGGAGAAGGAGAAGTAGGGAGATGGGCATGGACTTCCAGGTCTGTCTTTCTAAGCCAGTGTCTTGGCCCTGAGGCAGTTGTAGTTTCTGCATGGGATCAGGTCACAGAAAGAGAGTGTGCTCTCCCTATGTCTGCTCACATATTGACAAAGGTGAGGAAGAAGAGAGGCTGGAGCACCAGGAGAGTGACTGTTAAATGTCTACTCTTCAATGTCACATTCTATCAGCCTCGTCTATTAAACCCTGTTCCTCCCGCTGTGTGAAATGGCCCACGAGAGCGATGATGAGGGCGCCTCGAGGCATTTCTCCAACATAGCTCCCCAAGGGGGGAGCGGAAACCACCCCCATCTCTGGATGTCCACTCCTACACTTACAACACAACTATGAGGTGGGTTTGTTGTTATCCCCACTTTATGGATAAGGCAACAGAGTCTTAGAGAAGGCAAGGAACTTTCCCAAATTCACACAGTTATCAAATGGTAGAGCTGGGTTCTGAACGCACATGTGCCTGATACCAGAGCCCACATTCTTACAAGTGACATTATTCTATTATCTTGGAGGGGCAAATGCACTGACTACCCATTTTTTGTTGTTGTTGTTTGTTTTTGTGTGGTTGTTTTTTTTTTTTTTTTTTTTTTTTTTGGCACAGTACTCTGGTCACTTCAAGGGGCACACAGCCGAGTGAGTCAGAACCCACATTCCCTATGAGCTCACTAGCCAGTTGGGGAGAAGAGGAGGGAGTGGAATCGAAAAACATAGTAACTATAATTCACTGGAGTACAGTACAGTGATGTGTTAGTTATCTGTTACTGAGTAACAAATAGCCCCAGAAATCAGCTGCTTAAAACAGAAAACATCTTTCATTCTATTGGTCAGGAAATCAGGACTGGCTTAGCTGGGTGGTTCTGGCTTAGGGTATCTTGAAATCAAGGTGTTGGCAAAGGCCATAGTCATTGGAAGGCTTAATTAATCCACTTCCAAGATGATTCACTTGTGTGGCTGCTGGCAGAAGGCCTCCTTTCCCTACTTTCCATATCCTCGTGGCCTAGAACAGCCCCTTCCCTCGGAGTGGGTGATGCCAGAGAACGAGCAGGGAAGAAACCCCGGGTTAACCTCTCCTAACCCAGCTCAGAAGTTGCACGTCCAGCCTATTGTGTCCATTGGAAGCAAGTCTCCAAGTCCAGGTCACACTCAGGGATGGGAAAGCACAGCGTGCCCTCTGAAAGGGAGGAGTATCGAAGAACTTGTAGACACACGGTGTTTTAGAACCACCACAAGGGGCCTGGAAAGTAGGGGATAATTTCATAGTGGATCTGACATGTGAATGGGCAGATTTTTATTTTAACTCCAGCATAGTTAGCAGAAGAGTTATAGTAGCTCCAGGAGTAAAATGTACTGATTCAACAACTCTATGCAATACTCGGTGTTCATCATGGCAAATGGACTCTTCATCCCCTTCACCCGTAACTATCTGTGTTTGTTCTCTATAGTCAGAAATCTGGGTTTTTTTTGTTTGTCGCTTTTCTTCTCTTTGTTCATTTGTTCTGTTTCTCAAATTCAGCATATGAGTAAAATCATCTGGTATTCATCTTTCTCTGACTGGCTTATTTCACTGAGCATTACACTCCAAAGTTCCTTCCATGTTGTTACCGACGGCAAGATTTCATTCTTTCTTATGGCCGAATAATATTCCATTATATATATATATACATATACCACATCTGCTTTATCTGAATGGGAAGAATTTTATTTTATTTTATTTTATTTTATTTTATTATTTTATTTTATTTTATTTTATTTTATTTTATTTTATTTTATTTTTTCTATTTTATTTTAATTTTATTTTTTTATTTAATTATTCATAGAGACACAGAGAGAGAAAGAGAGAGGCAGAGACACAGACAGAGGGAGAAGCAGACTCCACGCAGGGAGCCTGACGTGGGACTCAATCTGGGTCTCCAGGATCACATCCTGGCCGAAGGCGGCGCTAAACCGCTTGGCCACGGGGGTTGTCCTGAATGGGAAGAATTTTAAATGGTTAATGTGGGGAGGGTGGGCTATCAAATGGAGGGGACAGCTTGACCACAGGGAGGCACAAGGCACATCCCTTTGAAGAGACAGGGATTTGTGCTATTAGGACACACGTAAGCATGTAACTGGAAATAGGCCAAAGACCAATAGGTACATTGGTCCTAATTGAAGAGGGCCTGGGATGCCAGTTTAGTTTTACTTCTGTAGGTGATGGGGATTCTTCGAAAACATTTGAGTGGTGGAGTACTGCAAACCCAGCTTTGGTTTAGGATAATTAACCAGTGATGTTTAGATGAAAGACTGAGGTTGGGGGTGAGGACACAAATTGGCAGCTTTGTTAAACTCATGTCAAGGCTCTACTGGTGAGGGGACAGTGGAGAAAACAGTAACCATATTAGGTATTTCAAACGGGGGAGATTTAACACGGCGGGGTTTTGCAATGCATTGGAAGGCTGAGTGAACTAGAAAGGGAAGCTAGGGTTGCTGGAAGGATTTGAACTTTACCTGGAAATTTCTCTTATGCCATGTGAGGCTGGCACAAAGGTCTTACGTCAATGGGGTGGCAGCGATACTATATGGTAGTAAGAGGTCACAAAAATTGCTTATAAGATTTGGGAATGAATAGAAATAAAAGCTAGTGCTTGCATAGTTCCCACGATGAGGTATGCACTAATTGCTTCATATATATTAATGAATCTAATCCTCCAAACAACTGAATGAGGGAGGTGGTATTAGTATGTCATTTGACTGACTGGGAAAGGGAGTTGCAGGGGATCAAGTAGCTTGTGCACAGCTAGCCAGCTAGGAAGCGCCAGGGCTGGGGCGCACACACAGGCACCCCAGGGCCAGCACCCACACTCACTCGCACGATACTTACTCCATCCTCAGAGCATCAACTGTGCTTCTGATGGGGAAATGGTAGGATCATAAGAAGAAATGGGAGGGTCAAAGGAGGACTTTGGGGACTCTGGAGGGAAGGCTGTGAAGTCAACGGGCCACCATTTCTCCATCTCTTCCTATTGTTACTTCCCCGTGCAATCCAGAGGCCGTGGGAAGGCCTTTAAATGCACCAACTTCCTTATCCCAGGTTAACCCAAGGGAAGGTGTGGAAAATAAATGTAGCTAAACGGGGGCTCTTCTGCTTCTTTAGAACGCATGAGCTTCTCAGTCTCAGCTTTACGGATTGATGAAATTTCCAGCAGGGCATGAAGGTCCGGGAAGATCACTGAGCAGTGGGGCAGGACAGGAGAACAGAGTGGCTTTCCAGCTCTTTCTATGGCAGGTTCCCAGGTGTGTCAGTGATAGGAAAGTGAACACAGAAGGGTGAGCTGTCGACATTCAAGTAACTTCTTCACTCTGTTCAAACATCCTCCTCTCATGATGGAGGGAACATGCTAATTATAATGGCTATTCACAGATGGTTGAGTTTTTCTTTCCTTTTCCTTCAAGTCCCACGTGTCGGACTTTATATGGAAAGTGTCGTTTAGGATGCAATGTCTACGAGCTGCTTGTAGTCTTTCCCTTTTAAAATTTGAGAGCCGTCATTTCTATCTATTTAAGAACTGGGTTCTTGAGTAAACCCGAAGAAGTGCACTGAATTCTAAAATTCTAACATTATCGTTCTCTGGGAATAAAAATGGGGTAGGGCCAGGGGAGCTTTACAGTTGACCAGATGTTCTTTATTTCACTTCCCTCTTGCCTTGGTGACAGAATGGTGAGAAAATTAGCTTTGGACAGCAGCTTTTAGTCGAGTCTTGTGGTGGTACCCCTTCCGGGATCGTTACACCTGCTCCATACAGATGCTGCTTCTTCCCGAGTGTAGTCATCACTGTGTGGAAGAAGATGTAACCGGGATGAAGCTTGTGGGCTGGAGCTGGGTCACACAGAAGCAACGTGGAAACTCCTTGGGATGGAGAATGTGGGTTACTTGGTCAGAGGGTGTTAGTCTGGTCATGTCATATTTCCTCTCCACATTTGCCTGGTATCGCAGGATTGCGTATGTGGATGTGGTAACCTAGCGATCGGTGTTTGGGACATGGATTGGTTAATGAGGCAAGATGGTTGGGAAGATCTTCCTCATTCAATGACCACATGAGTAGATGAGGGTGGTGTCGCTCCTCACCTGAAATAGAAGAGGTCGGATGGATGTATTAATGTGTGTTGAGTATATAGCATCTAAGTTGCTGCTACTCCCGTATGTACCAGGGGGGTGTGGGGACTGGCTGGGACCAGCTCATAAGGGTTTATTGCTGTTTTTAAAAAAGATCTTATTTATTTATTCATGAGAGACACAGAGATAGAGGCAGAGACACAGGCAGAGGGAGAAGCAGGCTCCCTGTGGGGAGCCTGACGTGGGACTCGATCCCAGGACCCTGGGGTCACAATCTGAGCCCAAGGCAGATGCTCAGCCACAGAGACACCCGGGTGTTCATAAAGGCTGATTGTTAAATGTTCAGGAACTTTGTGAGCTGCTTTGGTAAATTTTGGTAGCTTGAAATCCACTGTGGTGGGAATATTTACACCACAGACACGGGCAAACAAACGAGGGCTTTTGTTTCCATCTTCCTGACAGTTTATAGCACTCTGCTGCCTGTGCCATGCTCGAGGTAGACGGTGTTGCTAATCCAAAAACACCCTCTTTTTTTTTTTTTCTAAGCCCAGGTTTGGATTCAGAATCCCCAACACACTGCATCTGAGAGCAGCTACCAACAAATAGGACTGGGTACGCGAGCTGAGCAGGAATCACCACCCCGTCCACAAAGGAGCTTTCATTATAGTGCCTGGTATTAGGTGATAGCATCCTACATCAAGGAAGGTTGCTTTGGGTTTGGCAGTTTTTTAAAAGAGATTTATTTATTTGAGAGAGAGAGAGAGCAGGGAAGAGGGAGAAAATCTCTAAGCAGACGTGCCGCCAAGTGTGGAGCCCAACGTGGGGCTCGATCTCATAACCCTGAGATCATGACCTGAGCTGAAACCAAGAGTTGGATGCTTGACTGAGCCACCGAGGGCCCCCACTAGATCATTTTAATGATTTCTGACATTAAAGAAGTCAAAACATCTTTCACAAGGAAACCACAATAATACTGAATTTTAGATCGAAGCTGATGATAAAAGTATAATCAGAAGCAGGTAGTCGGCAACATCAGGAGTTTCTCTGTCATTTTCTCGACGTGTCTGTGCCACACAACCACACTTTCCATGCATCGAGATATTTACTGGTTGATGAGTTCCATGAACACTCACCGAGCCTCTCTGGGTTCGTCGTCTCTTGCTCCACAAGTCACCTGGAAAACCCACGGGCTTAAAGCAACAATCAGCCCATCCTACTGCTCAGGATTTCTCTGGGTCAGGAAAAATCACCCGGGGAGGCCGGGCTGGCTGATTCTGACTCTGGTTAGAACGGCAGCCACGCACCCCCCTTCTGTGTCGAGAGGTTGGACTCACGTAGTGGGGGGCTGCAGGTGTTGGGGGTGGCTTGCCCGAAGGCAGGGGTCTTTTCTTCCCGAGGGGCTCACCCACGTGGCTGGCAGGTTGGTGCCAACGAGATAGCTTCTTTCCACACGGGCCTCCCCGCAGAGTTGCTGGGGTGTCTTGAGGTCACGGTGGCTGACGTCCCCCAGCGCAATGCGTGTCAGGGAATGCTGACTTCTCCGTTCGGGGCAGGGAGGCAGCACAGCAGCCTTGACGCTGCTCTGTCCACTGCCCCTGGGATGCTTTCCCCCGGGTGTTGCACCACCAGCCTGGGCTCTTCATGATAAGCCTCCGATGAAAGGTAACATCTCTGCAAAGATTCTTCTCCTCCCGACCCCCCAATCTCTTCTTCCTTCATTACCCAGAAACGTCTTTCTTCACAGCATCCGCCCCTGCGTGATACGACATCGTACTTCACACGTATCTGTTTGCTTTTTCTCCCCCGTTAGAGTGAAAGCTTCATCAGGGTGAGGACTTCACGCACTTCTGGTGCTTAGACCAGCGCCTGGGCGCGGCCCCTCTGTGTGGGATGATGAACAGGAAAGCCTACTGGTCCTACAGCGTTAGAGAGCCGTGGATCGGGGTTGTGGCTCTGTTTGTTAGATCCGCGGGCAAGTTATTTGCCTTCTGTGTGCTTCGATGTCCTCAGCTGGAAGATGAGATTGAAAACACCTACCTCTGGGGGTTGTTATAAAGATTTTAAAATAACATGACGTGTGTAGTCCCTAACACCGCGCTGGCCCCCAGCGAGAGTCCGTGAGACGTTAGCCGCGGCGGGGACCGTCGGTGTTGATGCTGTGACCAGGACAACACACTCAAGCAGAGAGTGAAGGGCCACTCGACAGAGATGTCGCTGATGTGGATCGGTGATTAGCCTCACGGGAGCCTTTTCCAGGGTGACTTGCTGTGTCATCCCTCTTCGTTCTAATTTTTTTTTCTTTTCTTTTCTCCTGAAGGTCCTGAACAGACTACAGACTAAGTATGGCTCATTGTACGGAAAAGACAACGTCATCCTGAGTGGCACCCACACTCACTCGGGGCCAGCGGGCTATTTCCAGTATACCGTGTTTGTCATCGCCAGTGAAGGATTCAGCAATCGAACTTTTGAATACATGGTCACTGGCATCGTGAAGGTAGGCCCAGAGCCCCTGGTGGAGCTGCTCCTTCCCCGCCTGCAAGTGCTTAGCAGTGGCTGGCTGTGATACGGAGGGAGTCCTCATGGGATCGCGGGGTGAGCATCCTTGCCTTGGGCCCCAAGGCAGTGACTCAGCAGGAGAGGACAGCTCGCCGCAGGAAGCCTCATGCAGTTGTCTAAAGGGGCACCTACGACCTTCATAACTCAGAGGGCCCCATCTGGTCGTTCTCTGGGCAAAGTCCAGTAAAAGGAACTCATCAGGGAACCAAAAGAAATGACAAATAATTGCCTCCTATTTTCCAAACGGCGTGATAGGGGATCCTGTTGATAAATCCACCCTCGTTGCTCATGTCCTCAATGGTAGTGGTAGACAGCACGGTACCCCCTCCCGGGACAGGCACGTCCCCCTCCCATTCCCGGTTTTGGTGCCTCTTAACTCCTCTCTCCCCATCTCCCAGCTTACTGTTTCCTTACATGGGATCCTGTCTTTTTTTTTTTTTTCAGCAAAGATTTTATTTACTTACTCATGAGAGACACACAGAGAGAGACAGAGACACAGGCAGAGGGAGAAGCAGGCTCCCTGCAAGGAGCCCGATGCAGGACTCGATCCCAGGACCCTGGGGTCACGCCCTGACCTACCAAAGGCAGACGCTCAACCGCTGAGCCCCCCAGGCATCCCTACGTGGGGTCCTTTCTAATGTTCCTTCATGTCTTTGCTTCTAGATGTAGTCTCTCTCCACTTTTTCTCATGAAGCCAGACCCCAAGCCCAGTGATCTAGTTGGCAAGGCAGACATGTCTTCCCAACAATGTTTTCCAGAATCTGGCTGGCAGTTCATGACTGGCTGCATGAAATATTTTCATGGGTTGCAATGATCATTGAAAAAAACAGAACCAAAGTCAAACAGGGACTATCGTGATACAACACACGTAGCGAGGGTGTATGTAGTTTGTCTTGTGCCCTCTTGTTTCAGCACACCCACGTCAATGGGTATTAAGTGGTGATGGAAGGTGTATTGCCTGCTGTGGTTTTGTTAGAAAAGTTCAAAAACCTTTGCCTCAGAGGGTGGGGGGATGGAGCGGGTATGGTGGGGGGACCACCTACATGTAAACAAGTTCTGGTCCTGTGTTGGGGAGTTGCTTCCAGGTCACCCGATGGGGCGGATGGTGCCAGACACAGTGGCCTGGAGACATCCAGGAGCCCGTGGGCGCGAGCTTCCCGGGTCATGACAATGCCGTGTCTCAGCCCCCAGGCCATCTGCACACCCCCAGGGTGACGTTGGCTCATCCAGGGACTCGGGCTCTGGTCCCGTAGCAGGGGCAGCTGGGCGACAAAGGACATCGTCCACAGGCTCTTCTGTTCACGTGGAACAAGGCCTCGCCCCAGCAGGTTGCTAGGTTCACAACTCGCTCTCGCTCTCTCTCTGACCCACAGAGCATTGAGATGGCGCACAGAAACATGAAACCAGGCAAGATCTTCATCAAGAAAGGAACCGTGGAAGGTGCTCAGATCAACCGAAGCCCCTATTCTTACCTTCAGAATCCGGAGTCAGAGCGAGCCAGGTGAGGGCGACTGTCAGAGTAAGCGCCTGTGTTTCCGTCCGCGATTGGTCACAAAAGCCAAGAACACGTTGGGTGGAGGCAAACGGCGGGATCCTGACGGAGCGGAAAAGCCAACCTAACTGTCAAACACGCTCATTATCCAAGAGCAGAAGAAGTGAGATGTGCACACGCGGGCACGCACACCCTGCACACAAGGCTGCCCGCTGCCGGCTGCGCGTGGTGGAAGGCCTCCCAGCTGTGGAATCGGGGACGACTCTGGTCTCAGCTCAGCTTTGTCACTTCCTAGTCGTGTGACCTTTGGTGACTGGCTTATAGTGACTCATTGGTTCTCAGCCTCTTCTGTACAGCGGAGATACAAGCGTGCACAAGGTGTAGTTGTTAAATTAACGAGTAGCTCTTTTTACTGTGTTATTCAGAGGACATCGTCTCTGTCCAGGAGGATGTGGCAAGAGAGAGAGGACGTAAAAGGATAAAGAAACGGGAATGGAGAGCAAAAAGCAAAACTAGCATAATTGAATGGAACAACTAAGGGAGATAGTTCTTTTGTGTTTTTCTTTCCTTTTTTTTTTTTTTTTTTTTTTTAAGTGCTGAACCAGGTTTGCGACAGAAGAGAAGCACGGGGCCGCTATGGCAAAGTAAAAGAATATTTCTGTTTCAACTTGACCACTTGACATTTTACATTCATCTGCATATTTTCCAATAGATTTCAAAGGAGTTGATTTTTATTTTTATTTTTATTTTTATTTTTTTATTTTTTATTTTTTTTTTTTAGGAGTTGATTTTTAGATAACATCGTCCGATTTCCCCTGAAAGGACATGAAAGAGCCACTTAAAGCTGCAGGTCATAAGTGTTTTCTGATTTTGTCTATTCCCTGTTATTTTTAAGAGATTCCATTAAAATTTGATATGAGTAGAAATTTCAAAGACAAATCCTTTTTGTAAGAAAAACTAGATCGTGTATATTACGGAGAGATGTAGATTCCGTCCCCAGTTGGCTGGCCGGATGCCCCTGACTCTGACAGCGTTGGCAAACCACTTCTTTAGCTGAGGAACGAGGTCTCGGATGTGGTTTGTCAGACACTACGTAGCAGACCAGGGCGCCTCACTTACTGAAAGGTGTTTTGGTTTTGGTTTTTGTGTCAACTTCTGCTGTTGGCCGTACAACAGGGCTAAGCCCTGACATAGAAGTGACTGAGTTTCTTTGTTTTGCTGACCAGGTATTCTTCAAATACTGACAAAGAAATGGTCGTCCTAAAAATGGAAGATTTGGATGGAGCTGAGCTGGGCCTTATAAGGTACTCTGTTTCCTTATTATTATTATTTTTTATTCTGTCTGGGTCATTTTCCTTAGTCACAGAGGAGGGGTGATGGAAGGAAGAGACTGGAATAGTAGTAGCAGAGGCTGAGGATACATTGAGTGGTTGGAAGTCCAGGGAATCAGGCCTTTCTGGGATCTGGCCATGGACCCTGGGACAATGTTCTCAGCTTCCCAGGCCTCAGTCCCTCACCTGGAAAACAGGGCGAGTTAAAGGATAATGTAAATGAGGGATCTGGGTGGAGAAGGGTAACATAGCAACTGGCATATGACGTAAGGATTCAGTTGATACCAGTGCTTATCATTCTATCAAGATGTCCTATATGGAACTTCCATGATGGTGGACCACTATCTCTTGGTAAAATTAGAAAATGCTCTGACCAACCAGGCAAGTGATTATGGGTTCGAGACGACTTGCCTGTGTTTCCTAAAAGAAATAAGTTAAATCGAATGTAGGACAATGCTAATGAGTGATGGAAGCAGAATCAAGGCCACCTCAAGGAGGCAGATGAGGTAAAATTACAGCTTGGCACGGATTTTAGTTCAGTTTTATATGTAAGAAAGTGTGGATTTTGTTTTCTTCGAAAAGAAGGCATTTGCATTCATCTGTGAAATTTGTCCTGCAATTAGACTGACTCAGGAGTTGCCTGGATGGGGAACAGGGCCAGACGCCTTGATGTGTGGACTTCCAGGTGATGCAGGATGCCCGAAGCAAGCATAAGATGGCGTGTGGGCACTGCCTGGGTGGCTTGGGTTCACTCTAGGTTCTCATCATGATGAGCTGCACGACTTTGGCCAAGTTACTTAACTGCTCTATGTCTCGATTTTCTTACTTTAAATGCAGCGAGTCGATAATAAGTATTAGTAAAGGCGGAAGGCCTATGAGATAGAATGATGAAGTCCTCACATGAAAGTTTCTATGGAAGTCAAATTTATCTTTAATCAAAAGTAATAAAAGGTGAATGAAAACATTAAGGACTCTGACTAGGGCTGGCCCTATAACTAGATGGAGGACAGCGTGGTGGTGAAGTGTTCTGGTTTTAGGCGTAAGTTTTAGGACTTGAGTTCAAATCCTGGCCCTGCCACGCAGTAACCCTGCGGCCTGGGGAAAGTAACTTACCTATTTATACCTCAACTATTCCATTTGAAAATGGGGATAATGATACCTCATAGGATTAGTTCAAGATGAAAAACCACCATTATTGGCTTCCCAGAGTGCCTGACATCCTTAACATTGGAGTTACGTCTTTGGGTTCCGAGCAAGGTCACTAAAAACTCCCTGATAAAATAAACTTTATTATATGGGTTGACAAAATAAGAGTCATTCTTTCATCAGTGATTAATTCATCTACTGATTAGTTGCCACCTGGTGTTTCACTCAAGCGACTTTCTCAATGTCAGACACGCAGCCGTGTGCTGGGGATATGTTGTGATGAATAAGGCATGATCCCCATCATGAAGGGTCTTACAGACTCGTGGGGTGACTGGGGCAGGGGAAGGAGACAGACAGACAAGTGATCACAGCATAAATCTGATGGCCAACAGGGCTACCACCGGGGCATGAATAAATGCTGTGGGAATTTGGAGGTGGTGGCACCGATGCTTCTGAGCGTCGCGGAAGGATTCATAGAGAAAATGATGTTTAACTGGATCTGAAGGAGCCTGGGGGATTTCTCATGGAGCCAGGAAAATACAGTGAAGCAGTGAGGCCAGAGTATGGGCTACTGTCAGGGAGGAGGTGAGGGAGGAATCTGAAAGGTGAGCTAGTTCCAGATTGCTGGTCACTTTGGTGGGAAATTTGGTTGGAGACGGTCGGGATACAAGCATGTATCTTCGACTAGTTAGAGAATTCCACTTTGGTTGGACAAAGAAGGAGCCTTTCCCCTTAGAGTTTCTACTTAACTCTTGGCAGGATGACTGAGACCATTCACGATTCCCTTTTATTAGTTTCCGAACCATTTAGCAATGCCAATGGCAAATGAAAAAATGCCGTCCTTTTGCCAGATGTTCTTTGCTTCCTGGCATATGACTATATAATGGGTCTAGAAGTCCCAGGGTCAACTGTCTAGGTTGTAACAGCTCTCCTCCATCTGCTGTGCTTAACACCCTGAAATAACTTTCCATTGTTTTTGTAGCCGCCATATGTTAGCCTTGATGTAATTGCACCTGCACTCGCCTCTGGTTGCATAGCGGTAATTGCTCCTTGAATGCATTAAAAATGATCCAAAGCATAAAGTCAAACCTGGGCTGCTAAGTAACTCAGCCCCCGTATGTAGGCGTCTGCTGTTACACAGAATCTCAAGGTAGGAGGAGTCTGAAAGCACAAAATCTCAGACTTGCGGAGCATGGATATCACCTAGTTCAAAGCTCAGCTACAGCCTAGGAAGGTGATATGACCTGTCCAATGTCACAGCCAAGACTGTTCTCTTTCCCCCCAAAATCATATTGAAGTCCACAATTGATCCTTGCCTACTTTCATTTTTGTCCTCATGTCTTCCTTCAGCAAATCTGCACTGGATACCTACTATGTGCCATGCAGAGCTCCCCAGTCCTTGGAATGGTACAGTTCCTGGTCGTGAAATCAGGAATCCAATACCTTGGAGCCAAACACCCATGCGAATCCCTTGAGCTCTCGGAGACTCAATCTCCATGTTTCTCAAATGTAGATTTACTATCATCTCTCCACAGATTATTATTCATTCATTCATTTATTAAATATTGTAGAGTATATATGTCCCGGGCTGAGCTAGTACTGTAGATACACCGATGAGCAAAAATAGATGGAGTTGTTGCCTTTATAGGATTTATTATTTCCTGGTAGAGACAGAAGGTATCCAAATAGTATACAAATAATTATAATTGGGTTATAATTGTATAATCGTATGATTATAGTGGAGTTAAGTGCTATGAAAGGAAGGTATGTGTAGCTACCTTAAAGGGACTTGACCTGCTCGGGGAGATTGGGAACAGTTTCCCTAAGGGAGTGACAATGGAGCTAAAAACCAAAGGAAGGGTGAGAATTAACTGGCAGAAAAGGGGTGGGTGCTGGAACATCTAATACAGCTGAGGGACGTTTAACCTGGATGGAGAAGCATGTTCAAAGGTCCGGTGGCCCATCTGAAGGGCTGATAGAAGGTCTGTGTGGCTGGGGTGCAGAGGAGGCTGTGTGGGTGGCAGTGAGCAGTGGAGATTAGGTCTCTGATAAAGATTTTGGTCTTTAGACCATGGGGAGTGGAAAATCATTCACATGTTTTAAACCGGGTTGGGGGTTAGAGGCTCTTGACGGGTCAAGAAGGGTGAGGACTTGACGACTGGAATAGACTCATGTGCGTGAAACTAGTCCACGGGTCCCTAAGTCCTCTACGGCTGCTGGCGTTGACCTGTCTATGCCAGGAAGGGCTCTAGGCCTTGTTGCCCGACCCTGTCTCACGCAGAAACAGTAAAGGACTGTGGAGACCGGCTGTGGAGACCATGTGTGGGGGGTCCCGGGTTCTGAGCCCACATGGAAGCTGTGTGGCATTCACACGAGTCACTCTGGGGGGCTCCAGAAAGCACCTCAGAGCAGGAGTCTGTCCGCCAACGGGGACCATGACACCGGGGCTTGAGAGAGCCATCCTGGGGTGACCAGAGGAAGCGCTGAGGGGGAGCCAGCAGGGGCTCCAGAGGTCCGGGCTGAGGGCCAGGCCTCAGGGCGGGCACAGGTGCCCTGGGGGGCCCTCTGGTTGGTGGCGAGCCTGTGGGCTGCACGGGGCCGTGTCCCCAGCTCCACCACCGGCCCCCCTGGACGGCGAGGCTCTTCCCCCCCGTCCCGTCTGCCCCGGAGCCCCCGGCCTGAGGCCGAGGGAGGGCCTGCCTTCTGCTTTGTTCAGCGCCAAGCCTCCTGCTCCGAGGGGGGTGTGCGAGGGGTCCTCTGGGTGCTTCCCAGATAGATGGGTGCAGGTGGCGCCGACCTGGGGCTCGACCTGGGCTGGGCGGCGTGTGGGCCTCCCCGCCAGCCGTGCCCCCCACTGTCTCGGGCCTCGGGTGCTTCCCTCAGTGTCCCCAGGTGCCCCTCCTGGCCTTCTCCTCCGTCGTCCCCTCCGCCTCCCGGGCTCCCTAATTCTCCTCCCGAGTTGCTCCCTCCCGGGGAGCTGCCTCCTCCTGCACTAAGTCCCGCTGCTCCTCGGATCTGGGCCCAGTGCCTGATGTGGGGCCGTGGGATCGAGTCCTGCGTCAGGCCCAGCACCGGTGCGGCTCTCCGCTCCGCCTTCTCCTCTCTCTCTCTCTCTCTCTCTCTCTCTCATAAATAAGTCGATCTCTTAAAAAACAAAGTTTACAAGGTTTAAAAACCAAAGCCGTAAAACCAGTTGTCCTTACTGGCAGAAGGCATTGGACTTGGGTTTCTGGAATGTTCTTAACCTGAAGAGATTTGAGAGGCTATTAGTTTTTTCTCTCCAAGTATACTTTTTTTTTTTTTTTTTTTTTTTTTTTTTTTAGTATAAAAATGATACAAACTCACCATGGAAAAATGAAAAAAAAATATAAGCAAGTAGAAAGATAGAAAAATTAACTCCAAGCTTTACTTTTCTCAAAGTCAATACTCAGGTACATTGTCTGCTGCCCAATTCCCACTGTAAGACATATGATAATAAAAAATAAGTGTGTCCAAAAGGTCATTCTGCAAAAGTAGATTCTTGGTTCCACTCACTCTGGGCACTAGAAGCTTTAAAATACTCAGAAAAAAAATACTCTGAGAAATACTAACAGTGTTTCTCCACATGCTAGTGTGTGTGTGTGTGTGTGTGTGTGTGTGCATGTTTTGTAGTGATTCTCTTTACATCTAATAATGATTTTTTTGTCTTAAAATCTCTGTATTCTCATGCTAGCATAACTAACTCAGCTTTCTGCAGGTTAGAATTTGCAAGTATATTTTTCTATCATTTTCTTTCAACGTTTATTTGCTCTTACGTTTTTGACGTGTCCCTTATCATATAGCTGTATTTATGTATTTATTTATTTATGTATTTTGCTCTGACAATCTTCATCTTCTCATAAGTGAGTTTCGTCTATTTTCAGAAATTGCGATGATTATGTATCTGCACTTTTTGGGTATCTTTTCACTTTGTGCTATTTGTCTCTCTTTTTCAAGGCCTTTTCTCCTTCTCTTATCTTTTTAGAATTAAGAGATATTTTTTAAAAAACTTTAAATGGAAAATTATAGTATCCAAATATGGCAGCAACAAGAACTCTTATCATGTGTACTCTGTACAGAGTGACTTTATGGGACCTGTTAAGACACGGAGAGGATTCCTCCAGCCCTTGAATCTTGGCTGGCCCTGCGACCACAGTGATCAATAATAGCACTGTAGAAGGGTTAGCATAGCTTTTTGTTTTTTAATGGACTTTATTTTTTAGAGCAGGCTTAGGTTCCCCAGCAAAATTAAGCAGAAAGTGCAGAGATTTTCCATGGGCCCTGTACCTGCCCTCCCCCAAAACAATATCTGGGCCTGGAGGGGTATGTACACTAAAATCAATGAATGTACATTGATATATCATTACCACCCAAAGTCCATAGAATTTTGATTGCAGTGACTTAATGGAATCCATCTAAACCAGATGTCTCTCCAATAACATTATCTAACGAGAGGGCCTTCATCATCCGAGACTTTTGAAGATAATAAAAATAGTTGGGAACGTACATCTCTTCTCTGAAAGAGAGATGCTAGAACGAGTTTTCCAGGATGCTGGCCACCAAGCTTCGCTGTGACTTCAGAGGGGTTACCCTTGCTACAGCTCATTGTCTGTCATTAATGTGGGTAACTCCTCTTTGTACAGGGCACAACCTGCACACTAGACGTGGTGGCCCAGGTTTGAGAGAATGGAACTCCAGGCAGGTTTGCTCCTGTTTCAGGAGGTGGAAGAAGGTCGATTTCGCATTTGTCTGCTGCAGAGTAGGAAGTGCAGAGTGTCTGAATTAAAAGAGGCCCTAGAAAAAGCTCCTGTCCTATAGGAGGAAAGAATAATTAGGATGTTCTATATTAATTTGCTGTGCATTGATTCGCAAAGCCTAGATGAAATGTAGCCTTAGGAAACAGAGACCCAGAAATTTTCACTACCTTTGCTACAGACTAGGATAAAGATCTCAAATCTCTGGACCTTCCTTGGTACCTCGATAGCATCGTGCTGACCCAAGGAGAGCCCTGCGTTAGCTGTGATGTAATCATTATTTAGAAGTGTTTATTAACAGGGGCATATTAATTTTTTTACATCAGTATTCTAACATCTTTCGAACCCACCTCAACCTCTCTTTCTCTCTTTTGAACTCTGCTTTGAAGAATGCTCCTTTGACCAGATAAATTGCGAGTGCATCTTTCTTAAACTAAAATGACCACTCTTCTGTATATATATTTTTTTTATAAATATTCATCTATTGTCATCGTACTTTGGTTGCTGTGACAAACCTGATATTTTAATAGCACACATATCCAAGGCCAGAGGAGGAGATAAACAGCATCTTCTTATTCTGAAATTCAAAGTAACTTTTTCGAATAGTTATTTTTTCAGTTCTGTAGAGAAAAAAAACTGTTCATTTTCTAAGGCCTGAAATAAATGACAATAAATACATGAAATCAGTAAGAATTCAAG
Organism: Canis lupus dingo; assembly: GCF_003254725.2. Classification (NCBI taxonomy): domain Eukaryota; kingdom Metazoa; phylum Chordata; class Mammalia; order Carnivora; family Canidae; genus Canis; species Canis lupus. Next base: position 36,431,809 of record NC_064268.1, on the reverse strand, counting down.
TCTGTAGTCTGATTAGCAGGCCAGAGCTCTTTGCATTTGCTTTCTACACAGATATTGTTCCTCGATGGTAGGGGACACACCTGATTCCTCTCTATGTTCCTTGGGCTCTAACACAACACCCACCACAGGCTTGGCTACTAATAAATTCATGTTGATTGAGTGAATAGAACAACTGCCATGACTCCTTGCCCTTACCCATTCTCCTGCGGCCACACCCCTTCCCATCTTCGTGTTTTTGCTACAAATGAGTTTTCTCCAGGAACCCTCTTGCCAAGTTCCTCCCCATCTTTAAAGACCCAGCTCGGATGTCACATCCGCCATGACACATTTCTCAAGGGCAAGATGATGCCATGTTCATGTCTACGTCTCCAGTGGTTGGCACAGCATCAAAGTTACTCAAATGTGTAGCAAATGAGCCAGTGAAAGAAAGGAAGGGACAGAGCCAGTCTCCTACAGCAGAGAAGAACTTGAGCTTTGTGGTCATAGACCTGCTTCTTGACTTTCAACAGTGTGACCTTGGTCAGGTTACTGCATCACTCTGAGAGGTCATTTCCTTAGCTGTAAAATAAGGACAATGATAACATCTGACTCAAAGCGTTCTTGTTAGAAGGAAATGAGATCCTGTGCATAAAATCCGTCACCTAATCAGTGCTAAGTGATTGTCAGTGTTGATAAAATTGTTCTATGGGTTTCCTTCGATTGCCCTGGAGACATCGCAGTCTGGCGGGACTGGCTGACCTCAGTGCAATCGCATCAGACAGAAGTATTTGGGTCGGGGGAGCCATGCAACTGTCTTGGCCGCCACCCCCTTTTACTTCCAAACTAGATGGAGTAAAACTGCAAAACATAGACTCTCAACTACCTGGAAAACACTAGTTGACTAGAATTTTCCCTGGCACTTGAACCTTAGGAGAAACAGACAAACTATACATGCAAAAAATAAACTAGCGTAAGGATATTTTGATTTTTTTTAAATATAGAAACTCTGCAAGTAACTTCTAGGGGAGGACCTTAGAACTACCTTTAGCCTGAACTTCTATCCTTTTACATGGTGGCAAATACATATCTTGGGGACTGAATTTTGCTTATAGACTGGTGATTTGGCCTAACAAAGTCTAAAAAAAATTCAAAATGGATGTCAACATGAAAAAAAAAAACCTCTTATGGAAATATTCAAATATATGCCACTTTAGAGTGATTAGTCCAATGAATCTCCATGCAACTCTGATCCAGCTTCAGTGATTAGAGTGCTCTGCTACTGTTTCATCCCTCCTCTTCTTTGGTTTGTTTTGCTAGACTTTTAAAAGCAAATACCAGATGTCAAATCATTTTGCTCATAAATATTTCACTGTGTATCTCTAGCAGGTAAAAACATAAGAAGAGTATAACTGCAATCCGTGATCATAAGCAACAAAATTAAAAATAATTTCTTACTATGATCTAAAAACCCAGGCGATATTCAGTTTTCCCTGTTTGTACCCATAAAGTCTTTTTACAGTTATTTATTTGAATTAGAATCCGAACAGTCCACAAACCACATTTGTTGGCTATGTGCTTTTAAGGCTTTTAATTGGTAACAATTCCCGTCCTTTTGTTCCATGCTATTTACTTCTCCCCCCCTTTTTTTTAATTTAGATTTTTAAAATTTGAGTTGACACACAACAGCACACATAGTTGGCACACGGTGTCACAGGTGTACAATGAGGTGATGCAACATTTCTGTGTGTTGTGCTGTGCTCACCAGAAGCGTGGCTGCTGGCTGTCACCACACAACACTATCACAATATCATTGGCTCGCTTCCCATGACAGATTCATTTCATATCTGGAATCCTGTATCTTTCCCTCCCCTTTGCCCATTTTGTTCACCCCCCCCATGTCATTTACTTCTTTGGGAGTTTTTAAATTGATAAATATTTCACAGAAAACATAGATTTATGGAATATCTGGCCGCACCGGCTTATACTCTCATAACCAGTGTAGTAGAGGCTGTGCGCGTGCCTCCGAGTGTCCAGAATCCATGCCAGTCCCCATTCCACCAACCAGCCTAACTCACCTATGCGGCCTACCCAGCCCCAACGGGCGTTGTGCTGGCGATCTCTGACCTACATATACACCTGTTGGGCAATGAGAACTGAATCCTAAATGATAACCTTGAAATTTAGATGCATCCCTAGTCATTAAGTAAATGTTCAGCTTCATGTGCTCAGTGACTTAGGAATGTAAGCAGAAAGGTTTAAAAGGTTTCAGCCAGGAATCAATCCACAAAAGATTTTATTTATTTATTTATTTATTTATTTATTTATTTATTTATTTATTTATTTTTTAATTTATTTATTCATGAGAGACACAGAAAGAGAGAAAGAGAGGCAGAGACACAGGCAGAGGGAGAAGCAGGCTCCGTGCAGGGAGCCCGACGTGGGACTCGATCCCAGGTCTCCAGGATCAGGCCCTGGGCTGAAGGCAGCACTAAACCGCTGAACCACCCGGGCTGCCCTATTTATTTATTTTTTACAAATCCTGAATTGGCCTGAAACTTTATGAATTAGCATCTCGCTTTCCTTGAGCATTTATTCTAGTGAATTTGCTTGATAGCCCACTGTTGTGTGAGCATCTTTCTCGCCTGTATGGAGGTTTGATCCTACAAAGGTCACAGGACAAGGTGTCGCGAGACCCCGAACTTGAGTCTTCATCCTTGATGACAAACGGGCTTCCGTTTTGCTTCTCTGAGACACTCTGCAGATTGGAGGGAATAACTGTCTGGCTCTCAGGGGTGTTGTGTAGTTCAAGTAAGGTAACAGATGAGACGTTCCTTTGTAAACTGTGTAGCTCTACACTAAACAGGGTATTACTATGCACGAGGCTACATCAAATTATACATAACAGCCTCGTTCACACCTCTGTGCACTCACTCTGTTGTGTCTTTTCCCTGGGACGCCCATAAGAATTAATTGCTAGTCATCTGTGGGCCCCAAACACTTTATGCCTATTTCCTTATAACATTTGCCACATTATATTAAAGCTGTTTGTTTGCGTCTTTGTCTTCTGCAAGGTTCTGAGCATCAACTGCAGTTTATTCAGTGCTCAGCACACAGCAGATTCTCGAGAAGTATCTACTGAATTAGAATCGATTTTAATGTTATTATGTGTGTCTGTCTTTGGAAAAACCAAGCCTGTGCTTGTGTGGATGCTTTAGCTAGATTGTCTCGTCTGGTCACCGACCAGTGTTGACTCTTATTAAAAGCTTATGATGATTGATGATGACGATGAAACATTTATAAAAATAGAGTTTTGTATTTTTAATTTTAGTCAGTGATTAGACTTTTTGAGTATGTTAATTAGTCATTTAAGCTCATCAACAATGAAAGAAACTAAATGTGGAAAGCCTATCACTAAAAAAGAAATTTTTTTCCTGCTGGAGAAAAAGTAAGCTCCCTGTCACTGTTTTTGGCCCCATCATCTGGTTCTCTTCATTAACCGAGGGCTTCTTGTCCTTTTGCAGCTGGTTTGCCGTTCACCCGGTCAGCATGAACAACAGCAATCACCTCGTCAACAGTGACAACATGGGCTATGCAGCTTACCTTTTTGAGCAAGAGAAAAACAAAGGATATCTACCTGGAGAGGTGAGAATTTGTGTCATCGAAAGCATCATCTTTTAGAATTTATTTATTTATTTGAGAGAGAGAGAGAGTGCATGAGCATGAGTGAGGAGAGGTACAGAGGGAGAAGCAGATGTGGGGCTCGCTCCCAGGACGCTGGGATCATGACCTGAGCCAAAGGTAGGTGCCTAACCAACTGAACCACCCCGGGACCCTTAGGAGTATCTTCTTAATTCACTGAGTATCATCATTCATGCAATGTTCAGAATAGCTGATTTGAATCTTCAGCGTAAAGTGTTATCATGTATGTCACATATTAATAGGCTTGGATAAAAAGAATTCTCCATCCTCCCTGATAAGGAAAGAAAAATTGAGAATGACTAACTGTGTCAAGTACTACTTCTATTGATAGCTTCGTAAATTTACAATTAGTTGGATAAGGAGGGACAAGTTCGAGAGTTCTGCAATATGTAATAGCTTTTTTTAATAATAAATTTATTTTTTATTGGTGTTCAACTTACCAACATACAGAATAACACCCAGTGCTCATCCCGTCAAGTGCCCCCCTCAGTGCCCGTCACCCAGTCACCCCCACCCCCGCCCTCCTCCCCTTCCACCACCCCTAGTTCGTTTCCCAGAGTTAGGAGTCTCTCATATTCTGTCTCCCTTTCTGATATTTCCCACACATTTCTTCTCCCTTCCCCTCTATTCCCTTTCACTATTATTTATATTCCCCAAATGAATGAGACCATATAATGTTTGTCCTTCTCCGATTGACTTATTTCACTCAGCATAATACCCTCCAGGTCCATCCACGTCGAAGCAAATGGTGGGTATTTGTCGTTTCTAATGGCTGAGGAATATTCCATTGTATACATAAACCACATCTTCTTTATCCATCATCTTTCGATGGACACGGAGGCTCCTTCCACAGTTTGGCTATGTGGACATTGCTGCTAGAAACATCGGGGTGCAGGGGTCCCGGCGTTTCATTGCATCTGAATCTTTGGGGTAAATCCCTACGACCCAGCAATGTAATAGCTTTTGATCGGCTTGGAAATATGATAAACTCTGTTGATGTTTACTTTCGTTGTCAGAGCTATGAAAGTATGAAGCACCTTGCAAATTGTGTTAAGAAACTGAATGAGGACAAGATGATGAGTCTTGTTTAATGGTCCAGATTTCCCTGTTAACGGCGAATTTCCTTTCAAGGCATTTGTTTTACTCCCCTTCACTAAGGCCAAAGTCAGAGACAATCTTAATCCACTAGATCTGTTTTTTTTTTTTTTTTTTGACTTTGAAACACGGTGAGAGATGGAATTAGAGCCAGAGGGTTGGAACTCAGTTCCCGTACTTGAGAAAGCTCCTCGGTTTTGTATAAATTAGCGACTACAGATAGTTAAGTGATGAGGGAGGACCCAGCTCTGTTTGATCCTAGTGTCCAAGGCCTTAATGCAGAAGAATGTAAGAGGATAAGAGCCCCAGGCCCTGGACTAGAAAAATGTCTAAAGGTAAATAATGATGCAAAAGTCAATAGCCCCATGAACATTTGGTCTGATCTCTTAGCTCTTGTTGAAAAACACTATTTTTTTTTTCATTTTAGCCAGCATTTTAGGGAAAAGATAGGACGTTCCCATTTAATGATCACTGGGTGCTAAGCACTTGGAGAGAAGTTATCCTTTTAGTATGAAAAGAGACACATGATCTCCAATACCTGCTCTCCTTCTCCCTAAGAAAACTGAAGACATTGAAGGTAGAATAGTAGATCAACTGGGTTGAGGTTGAAGTCTTGCACGACCCAGAAAGGTTACGTGTTGTTAGGTCAGGTGGAAGGGATAAGAGAAAAGCTACATGGAGGCAGACCTGGATAGTGGATGTTATATTTAGGTTCACTTCTGCCACAGGAAAATCTGGATTCACTATATTCTTTTTAAGCCAGTAGGATATTTATTTTTCAAAGAAAATCTCTGAGCTCCAGATACAATCCCACAGAACAGCTCGATGAGTCAGCATTTTATAGTTTGTTGTTGTTGTTGCTGTAGGCTGTGTTTCTTGTCAAAATGTTTCTATTTGTGGCACAGGCTTGAAACTCTCCTACTCAGAATTGTTTTATTGATCATTGGAATATCACCAGTAATAATGTGTATGTGGACTGCAATGTGAATTTTTTTCCAGAAATTTTCTCAGAATGTTAGATCTCTTCCTTTTATTATCTGCAAATGATTTTGAATAGTTCACCAGAGTGGAGTGAATGTTTGCACTTTTAATGGAAGTCATTATGGGAAATAAGAAAGAATAAAAGACACTTGGATGTTTCTTTTGGCAGGGACCATATGTGGCAGCCTTTGCTTCATCAAACCTGGGAGATGTGTCCCCCAATATTCTTGGCCCACATTGCGTCAACACAGGAGAGTCTTGTGATAATGCCAATAGCTCTTGTCCCATTGGTGGGGTAGGTAAATGAAATCTTTGTTCTTGCATCTCAGGTGTATTTTATGTTTAAATATTCACCATTAACTTATAATTATGTTTTTCTCATGTACACAGGCCTACTGACTGCTAGCTTTTGCTATTCTCAGAAGCATCCCCTAAATTTCAGTTGGGTAAAATTCTAGTTTCCCATTGGATTGACCACAGAGTTTTTCAAAGGGTGAGAAAATTAGTTAATGTCAGAGATGAAATACCCTTCCCCAAACTTGGACAGTCTGAAAAATTTTGCCTTGGCATTTCTGATGTCACAAGTTAGTACCAGAAACTGCCTGCCTGAGATGTTTTTCAGTGATTGTAAAGCCTATGGGATTTTTTTTTTTTTTTGCCTATGGGATTTTTTAAAAATACAAGGTCAACATTTTTTTTCTTCTTTTCTTTAAAATCACAAACAAACAAAAAATCTTGCTATAAGAACTCACAGGATATGGAAAAAGTGAGTCCCTTCCCAGGAATTACTACTGTCACAGCTCTTCTTACCTACCTGTCTAAGCATTCATGAACAAAATTTTTTAACTTATCGTTGTTTTTTTTTTTTTTTTTTTTTTTTTTTTTGGTCTGGGATTAAAGTTTTCCAGTTTCCATTTTTAGTTCTTAAAAATCTTTGTATGAATGTATATAGGTCTGTGTGGTAGGTTTTAAAGACAACAAGAATGGCTGTGCCATCATTTATTTAACTGCTTCCCTGCCATATGCATTTAGGTCTTTCCCAGCTTTGACACGAGCAGCAGATGCTAGTTTCTGGACTCTTATTCTTTGTGTTTATAGAACATACTGCTTTCATTTAAACATCATTTCTAGGGTATTTCTTCTATGCCAGTCAACTCCACCCAATGAGTAGTATGACTTTAACATTTATACTTTTCTATTTTTTTATTACCATTTTCACATAGAAAGCCTTTCTTCATTACCCTTCATTGGCAAAATTTTCATACATTATTAATTAATGTACATTAGATTTAAAGATTACTTGTTAAATTCCAAAATTTAGCAATGAAATGCTTAAATAAGTTATGATACCTATTTGCAGTAGAATATTATGCATCGACTCAGTGTGCTGTATTGGAATACTTAATGTGGGAAAACGCTTGTAGTACACAACGTTGATTAAGAAAATTGGGATTTAATATTGCATATTCATTATGACTACAGTTTTAAAAATAAATGTGTCACAGTAAAAAGACAAAGAGAAACACACTGAATTATTAACCCTGTTCTCTGGCATTACTATAGGGGGTTATATTCTGTTTATTTTATTTATTGTTTTTTTTCTACTTATACACTTTTGTATTTTTTCCACAATGAGCATACTTGTAATCATAAAAAATTATAACAAAATCACACCCTCTCCCACAACAGAATTCTGTTTCACTCTACTTTGCTCCATCTGTTAGATTGGCTTCCCTCATGTTTGCAAGATGGCAGTCAGTACTGAAGAAGCTATATCCTTTTGCCCTCCCTTGTAAGGTAGGAGAGAGAAAACCTCTCTTCTAACCACAGAATAAAAGATTTTTTTTGGTTCAATTGGGTCAATTGAGGTACATCCCCATTCCTGGGCCAAAACAGTTGCTGGGGAAATGGTAGGTGTTGGTTGACTTAAACTGGGATTTCTGACCAAGGCCTAGGCAGTGGCCACAATCACCTCAGACTCACCTGGAACTGGGAATGGAATGGAATCATTGACTGTTACAGAAGAGAAGGCTTCCTGAACAAAAGCGTGATACACTTAAGACGAAAGAGGGAAACAGGCAAATGGTGCCATGTCATTTGCTTTAAGGTGGCTTCTTTAAACATATTTTTTTTTAACTTTAGAAACTATCTTGGATTAAAAAAAAAGAGATATGTGCTTGTTAAAACCTCAAACACTATTGAAAAGTTCAGAAAACAAAACAGGTAAATAAGCAGCCCCTAACTCCACAATTAACCTGTTAAAAATTGAACGAACATCCTCCCAGACAACTTTTTCTGTGTCCAGACACCTATTATGCATGTACAGTTGTACATAAATGAGGTCATACTAGAATGCTGTTCCAGAACCTGCTTTCTTGTTTCCAGTAAATATACCTGAAAACCTCATTTAAACAAATGCCTTCATTTTCAATTTTAAGTACCATAAATTAGTTCACCAATCCCCTGCTAATGAGTGCTTTCTTTCCATCCCTCCTCTCTTCCTTTTGTCATATAAACATGCTCTGGTCACGTATTTTCACGTGTGTATGAGTATTACCTTAGGACAAATTCTTTTTTTTTTTTTTTTTTTTTAGATTTTTTTGGGAAGGGGCGTGGGGGGAATCTCAAGCAGACCCTCTGCTAAACATGGAGCCTGACATGGGGCTCGATCTCACACCCCTGAGGTCATGACCTGAGCTGGAACCAAGAGCCAGACATTTAGTCGACTGAGCCACCCAGGTGCCCCTAGGACAAATTCTTAAAAGTGAATTTGTTGTCAAAGAGGAAGCACAGCTACCATGGGGGGCACACCAGTCCCATCCCCACCCATAGAGCATGAGTGACAATTTCCTCAAACCCTCACTGACATCTGGTTCATTAACCTTTCAGTCTTTGCCAACATAACATGCAAAGAGTCTGCTCTTTGTAGTTTAAATTTATATTTAATTATTCATGAGATTGAATATATTTTAATGTTGAATGGGCATTTACACTTCTTTTTTGCAAACTACCTATCTCATTTGTATTCCATTGTGTATCCATTAGGTTTTTGGTTTTGGTTTTCTTTTGTTGCTTTATTCCTCCCAGCTCTACTGAGATTAATTGATGTATAACATTGTATAACTTTAAAGTGTACAACGGTGATCATTTTGATACACAGGATGCTTTTTTACTGCAAATAAGAGAAAACCCAGCTCAATATGGGTGGACAAAAGGGTATTAAGAATGCAGCCATCCGTATTTTCTTGTAATACTTTTAAATTTTCAATGATATTTAAGTATCTGGTCAATTTGAAACTTTTCTGGTATAATAAGTGACAGTATAGAGCCAGATTTATTTACTGATTTTTCCCAGAGGGTCATCCAGTTGTTATAATGTAATTTTAACTGAGTTTCAATTTAAGGCAATCATGAGCCATGGGCAAGAACAGACAGGTGGGAAGATGTGCAGCCGATGGGGAGACTTGGCTTTAGTTCTCAGCACAGATTATTAGCTGCCTGTACAGTGTCCAACACATCGTTCAACCCACCCGAGCCTCAGTATCCTTATCTAGAAAAGAGGGATTATCTGACAAAACACTCTAGAATGTGGCTTAAAAAGATGTGTTGGCTTTGACCCCCTTGTAATTTTTCCTTCCTGGAAACAATTGCTTAATTCACCAACAGTGGGTCATGTCTCCCTGTGTTGCAGTCCAGCATGTGCATGGCTACAGGACCCGGACTGGATATGTTCAACAGCACGCAGATTATAGGACGGATCATCTATGAGAGAGCGAAGGTCAGCCGCGGGCCCAGCTTCTTTCAACCTCCTTTAACGTTATTCTTTAAAATCCACTGACAGCGCTCGTTGCACAGCCAGCAGTGGTGGGAGGCAGCCAAAGGCCGCGCAGCATGAGGTGCCTGGAAGATGGTTGCCTGGCGGCTCCGCTAGGAGGGCTGCTTCCGTGAGCACACAGGCACCCCTCCCGCTGCCCACCTGCCTCCTCCTAGGAGGTATTTGTGTAAACCGAGGAGCAAGAAAACGTTGTTTCAGCCTGAGTGCTTGCTTCAGACCGTGGGGCAATAGGCGGGGTGTAAGGATCTACCACTGCGTCACACCAGAGGGACCCAAGCTCTTTAGGCCCGGGCCGACCAGTGGCCTGGCCCCGGTGACGAGGTGAACCCGAGCGATACAGTCCCCCAGGCCTGCAGTGTGGATGCAACCTAGTTCCTAGTCTAATTCAGTATGTGCCCCAACCGTCCATCTCATATTTTCTTCTTTCTTCTTAAGTCACGTTTGGATGTGGAGCAGATCTGCTCTTCCATGAGGTTGCTCCAAGTTCTCTACATGCGTCCCTCTGCTGAAATATTATCTTCCATTTGCCCCCGTGTTTTGTGTCCATTCCTCTGGGGACAGATTTCTGATGGAAAAGACACAGGATGATGTCAGGCTGCCCTCTCTCCCTTAGTTCAGTCTCTTCGTCTGCCTGGCTTGCTCCTGCCTGTCGCATGTGTGCACGCGTGACTGTCCGTATTTTGCTCCAAGGGTTCTGAAGTGCATCAGGAGCAACCAGGGAAGAATGAAAAGACCTTTAAAAACATTAGCCATCAGTCAGCCCAATTGCTGCAATTCCTTTTAATGAGTGTGGTATTATCAGTGGATGGTTCTGAATTAACAGATTCTAGTGAGGAGGTGCACCCGTGACGCCATTTGCTGTCAGAAGTTTTGTTACTGTCCTGGGCCCGGGAATTGTAGGGATTTGTCCCCTACTCTGGATTCCCTTCTCAGGAAGGCCCAACTTTGCTCTTTACCCAGGAGGTAGCTGGTGTTACTGACAGCTCATTGCAAGAGCCCCCACGTGGCTGTGCAATCGGGGATGGAGGTGACAATCGGTGTCAGGCAGGGCGGGCCTACCACGTGTGGCACAGATCAATATAAGCCCACGTTTCCCATCACACTGACTCATATTTTCCAGGAGATGAGAAAAACATCACTTCACCCTACAGGAACAACAACAAAAAAGAATCTCCAAGGGTGGATGGTGGGTGGGAGAGTGGCACGTCTTCCAGCCGCCCTTTGGTGCCAGCCCTGCCGGAGGACTCACAGCTTCCAAACGAGAGTCCATGAGGTCACCCTCTTGTTCTGGCATGACAGTTGTTTGGCCTACCTCGTCCCAATCTTAAGTTTCCTCAACTGTCTCTCAAGTGGGGCCTGTTGTGTCGTAGTCTGTATCATAGAATTTGCTGTTTGGGGGGCAATGGACACAGGTCAGTGGCTCAGGACCTCCAGGTGTCTGGGATGCGACTGGGGTTGGCAGTTGTACCCACTACGTGGGTAGTGACCATTTGTGCACAGGCCGCAAAACAAAACTCGGCCAATGGGTGCTTTTCCAAAGGGGCAGGTATTGGGCACGCTCAGTGCTGTTCACTTCAGACCTGCGCTTCTAATGTGAGCCCGTGTGGGTTTTCCAGGAACTGTATGCCTCTGCCTCCCAGGAGTTAACCGGACCACTTGCTGCGGCTCACCAGTGGGTGAATATGACGGATGTCACCGTCTGGCTCAACTCCACGCACTCGGTAAGTGTCACCGAGCCGCGTGGATCATGCCACCAGGGCTAAAGCTCCGGGCTGATCTCATTACTTACTTAAGGTTTAGCTTCTGTTTCTTGTTTTGGTTTACTTCTTATTTTCGTGCTGTTTTTAAAATTTTCCCTTTAGGTAAAAACGTGTAAACCAGCCCTGGGCTACAGTTTTGCGGCCGGCACGATTGACGGATTTGGGAGCTTCAATTTTACGCAGGGTGAGGTGCACTCTGATGACATTTGTGGTTGCAGGTTCTGGAAGGTTTAACTGTAGCTGCACGTTTATTATTTTTTACTATTATCTTTAGATCCTAGGGGTGCACAGGCTTTTGAGGTGCAAACATGATAGCCAGATTTCCCGAGGGTACGTGTCTTCTGGAACTTAGCTTCCATTTATTCAAATAGAGTAGGACACAACTTCTCTTTTTTTTTTTTTTGGACACAGCTTCTCTTTGCATGTAGGTCTATGGATGGATGCTCTTTAACGGGCCTGGGGTTAGGGTAGAGGTGAGAGGAGGACAGAGCGGGATTGTCATTGTACCTTTAACAGTGTGAGTTTGCTGTGCTCTCTGCTAATGAATGCCTCTTTCTCTGGTGCCTTTACTGAAGCCCAGAGGCCTCAGGACAGAAGGCTTCAGGAACCCCAACATGAGCTCCCAGGTCCTGTTTCTGTGTGCATTTCCACAAATTTATAACTGGTTACTGTAGGTTGTGCATCCTTTTATCCCTATCATCACTGTAATAACAACGCGGCTGCAAAATAGAGAAAGTAGAAAAATGGACAAGACTCACTTGTAGGAAACGTTTTGGCTTCTTTCATTCTTGCTTTTTTTTAAAAAAAATATATGTGTATTTGGAAACACTGATTGACAAATTAATGAACGCAGTTGCAATTTGAGACATTTGGCTCATCCTTCTTGGTAATACTTCGTTCAGTGAGGTCTGATTTCCCAGAACAGTAATTTTTAACAGCTTTATTGAGAAATAATTCACATACCATATGATGTACCCATTTAAAATGTATAATTCAGTGGTTTTTAGTGCATTCACAGATGAATGCAACCATCGCCACAGTCCGTTCTAGAGCATTTCCATCACCTCGAAAAGAAGCCCTGCTCTCTATTTTATTACAATCCCTAGGCCTCATCTCCTCCAGACCTAAGCAACCCCTGATCTTTCTGTCTCTATTTTCCTATCCTGGATGTTTTCTATGGATGGAATCATAAAATATGTGGCATTTTATGTTGGCTTCTTTCACTTCACATCATGTTCTCAGGGTTCGTCTGCGTCGTACTATTTATCAGTACTTCATTACTTTCTATGGCTAAACCCTTTGAGCAGGGTGCAAATCCCGTCTTCCCTAAACCGTCACCCCGACAACCATCATTTTACTCTCATTTCTATGATTTTGGCTTTTATAGGTTCCACATATTAAGTGAGAACCTGCAGTTTGTCTTCCTCCATCTGATAATTTTACTGCTCCTTTCCAATTTCAATGCTTTTTTTTTTCTTGCCTAATTGCTCTCGCTGTGACTTTTCTTAAATTGGGGGTTGAAGAACGACTAGTTAGACAGGAAGACTCCACCACCCACCAGCGTTCCTACTGAATGGGGAATCTCTTCTCTTTTTATAGAAACTGTTATGTTTTCTGCCAGAGAAATGGGCAGAGGCCTCTCCCTAGAACACGGCTGGGGAGATGTTACTCTCTGGGAAGGCCCCCCAATCTCTGTGAACATGCCCACACAGGCCCAGCCTGCTGTGTTCCTCAGTAGGGAATAGAATCTTACCAATAAGGTGGAAAGGGTCTGAAACAAGGCCCCTCTTTACCCTACAAAAACCTTATACTAAAAGGAGAAGGGGAGGAAGCACCAATGAAGAATTTGAGATGTCTGAGTGTAACTTTTTCAAATACGAAGCATTTTTAACCAGTCCGTTTTAAAATTTTAGATTCTTGACCTTATAAAACTGGAATTTATTAACACCTACTCTTATATTTCTTATTGATGAACAGAAATAATATTCATGAGCCAAAAATCCAAAGCAAAACTAAAAACAGGGAAAAGCTGATAAAACTTTAGTATATGTGCTGCCAAAGCAAGCACAAGCTGGTAAAACTAAATGTGGATCTCAGCATTAACAGCTGAAAGGAGAATGTTGGTTTATAGGTTCTAAGTGGAAGGTTAGTCATATACTATCTATGACCTTATCTGATGTACATTCCTCCTATACCCAGTATGCCGAGTTATCATGAAAGGATTTTCAATTTTGTCAATGCTTTTTCTGCATCTACAGAGTTGATCATACGATTTTTATCTTTCACTCTATTAATGGGGTGAGTCATATTTATTTATTTGCATAGTTTGAACCACCCAGGAATAACTCTCACCTGATTGTGGTGTATGATCCTTTTAATCTGCTGTTCAATTCAGTTTGCTGGTATTTTTGCTTGAGATTTTTGCTTCCATATTCATCAGGTTATATCATCCTAAAATTTTCTTTGTTTAAGAAAAAATTTCTTTGTTTGTAGGGCCCTTATCTGGCTTTGGTATCAGGGTAACCCTGGCCTTGCAAAATGAGTTGTGGAATCATCCCTCTTATTCAATTTTTGGGGGAAGTTTGAGAAGGATTGACATTAACTCTTCCTTTAATGTTTGGTTGAATTCGCCAGTAAAACCATCAGATCGTGGGCCTTTCTTTGTGAGGAGACTTTGATTATTGGTTCAATCTCCTTACTCATCAGTCTCATCAAATTTTCCTTTCCTTTGTGATTTAGTTTGTATGTTTCTTCTAGGTTTTCCAATTTTGTGCTGTAAAATTGCTCATGGTAGTCTCTTACGATTCTTTGCATTTCTGTGCTAGCAGTTGTAATGTCTTGCCTTTCATTTCTCATTTTCTTTGAGTCTTCTCTCTTCTTTCTTTAGTCTAACTAAAGGTTTGTCAATTTTATTTATCCTTTTTTAAAAAAACAGCATTTCATTTTATTAATCTTTTCTATTGTTTTTCTGGTCTCTGTTTTATTTATTTCTGCCTGACTTTTGTTCTTTCCTTCCTTCTGTTAACTTTGGGTTTGTTTTTCTTTTTCTAGTTCCTTGGGGTATAAAGTTAGGTTGTTTATTTGCTATTTTTCTTCTTTCTTTTTTTTTTTTTTTAAAGATTTTATTTATTTATTCATGATAGTCACAGAGAAAGAGAGAGAGAAAGAGAGAGAGAGAGAGATTGGCAGAGACACAGGCAGAGGGAGAAGTAGGCTCCATGCAGGGAGCCTGACGTGGGATTCGATCCCGGGTCTCCAGGATCGCACCCCGGGGCAAAAGGCAGGAGCTAAACCGCTGCGCCACCCAGGGATCCCCTTTCTTTTCTTTTTTGAAAAAGATGTCTTTATTTATTTGAGAGAGAGAGAGCGAGAGAGAGAGAACACAAGCATGGGGGAAGAGGAGAGGAAGAGGGAGCGAAAGAATCTCAAACAGACTCCATGCTGAGCATGGAGCCCAACACAGGGCTCAATCTCATGACCCTGAGATCACAACCTGAGCCAAAACCAAGAATCACACTCTTACCCCAATGAGCCACCCAGGTGCCCCTCTGTTTTTCTTAATGTAAGGCTTTATCCTTACAAATTTTCCTCTCAGGACTTCTTTTGCTGCACCCAATAAGTTTAGGTATGTTGTATTTCCAATTTTATTTGTTTTGAGATATTTGTGATTTCCCTTTTGATTTCTTCTTTGATGCACTAGTTGCTCAGTAGTGTGTTGTTTAGTCTCCACATATTGGTGAATTTTCCAGTGGTCCTCCTGTTATTGACTTCTAGTTTCATCAGAAAAGATAGCCTGTGTAATTTCAGTCTTCTACATTTGCTAAGACTTGTTACCTAACATGTGATCTCTCCTGGGGAGTGTTGTGTGCACTTGAGTAGAATATATATTCTGATGCTGTTGGATTAAATGTTCTGCATATATCTGTTGGGTTCATTTGGTCTAAGGTGCGGTTCAAGTCCAATGCTTCATTATTGATTTTTCTGTCAGGATGATCCGTCTATTGTTGAAAGTGGGGTAAAATGTTTCCTACTATTATTGTATTGTTCATTTCTCCCTTCATATCTGTTCATCTTTGTATGTATTTAGGTGCTCTCATAGTGAGTGCATAAATATTTACAATTGCCATGTCATCTTGATGAATTTACCCCTTTATAAATATATAATGACCTGCTTTTTCTCTTGTTGCGCTTTTGGATATATGTATGCTCCTGCTTGCTTTTGGTTTCCATTTGCATGGAATATATATCCATTGGGCCTTTATTCCCCCATTTGATCACTCTATACCTTTCGTATAGAGGATTTAATCCATTTCCATTTAAAGTAATTATTTAAAGGTTATTACATATTAATGCCATCTTATTAATTGTTATCTGGCCATTTTGTAGTTCCCTTATTCCTTTCTTCCTCCCTTCCTTTGTGATTTGATAGTTTTCAGTGGTAGTATGTTTTGATTCCTTTATGTTTTGCATATCTACTATAGGTATTTGCTTTTTACTTACTATGAGGTTTACATAAAACATCCCATAGTTATAAGTCTATTTTAAGCTGAAGGTGTAACTTTGATTGCATACAAAAGCTACCCTTTTATCTCCTCTTCCCATACCTTATGTTTTTGATGTCACAATTTGCATCTTTTTATATTGTGTATCTGTTAACAGATTATTGTAGCCTTAGTTATTTTTAATACTTTTGTATTTTAACCTTCATACTAGAGTATGAAGTGCTTTATATAGTATCATTTAGTATTAGAATATTCTTAATTTGGTTATCTACTTACCTTCCCCAGGGAGTTTTATACTTTCATATCTTTTATGTTAGTATCCTTGTATTTTACTGAAGAACCCCCTTTAGCATTTTGTGTTCCATAATATATGTAGGTTTTCTTCACTCTTTTATTTTTTCATCCTCTGATGGGATAATTTCAAATGACTTATCTTTGAATTGACAGATTATTTCTTCTGCTTGATCAAATCCACTATTGGTGTGCTCTACTGTGTTGTCATTTCATTCAGTGTGTTCTTCAGCTCCAGAATTTCTATTTTTTTAATGATTTTTATCTCTCTGTTGAACTTCTCATTTTGTTCATATGTTATTTTCCTGATTTTGTTGTCTGTGTTCTCTTGTAGTTGTTGAGCTTTCTTTAAAAAAAAAAAAAAAGTATTTCAAGGGGCACCTGGGTGGCTCAGTTGGTTAAGTGTCTGCCTTTGGCTCAGGTCATGATCTTGGGGTCCCAGGATCAAGCCCCACATCAGGCTCTCTGCTCAGCAGGGCGTCTGCTTCTCCCTCTCTTTCTGCCCCTTCCTGCCACTTATGCACTCTCTCTCTCAAATACATAAATAAAATCTTTTAAAAAATTATTTTGAATTATTTGTTCATAGATCTCCATTTCTTTGGGATCATTTATTAGAAATTATGTGTTCCATTGGTGGTGTCATGTTGCCTTGATTTTTGTTGTTTCATAGAGCCTTGAATTTTGTCTGTGTATTTGATACAGCAGTCACCTCTTTCAGGCTTTGCAGACTGGTTGCGAGGTGGAGGGAGACCTTTACCCAAAGGTGTGTGCAGGGACATTGGATGTGTGAGCTGTGGCAGTTCCAGATCCAGAGCAGGTCAAATGGCACAGTCTCCATGTAGCTCTGTCAGTTTAGGTCAGCACTGATGAAGACTGTTGGGTCCACAAACACCAAGGCTGTGGGTGTCTGTAGCTGCTGTCAATGCTCTTGGGATCTCTAGGCTGCTGCTGAAATCCTCATCTCTTTCTCCGTGTGTGTGTGTGGGGGGGGGATGTCATGCCAGAGGCTTTCTTGGTGCTAGGTTTGGCTTTTGAGTGCCCTCACCATAGTGGTGGCACTGGTGGCTGATGCATGAATACCCGTGGAACAGTGACAGATCTGAGATCTGGAGCAGAGGTGCTTTTAGAGTAAGGGCAGCACCAAGGTTCAGGGCATCGGCTTCCCAGTAGTGATTCTGTGCCTGAGTTCTTGGTAGATGTGGAGCAGCCATGGAGCTGGGGATTGGAGCACATGTGCTGGCAGAGGACATTGGCTCCGGGGTCCAGGATAGCCTGCAGTGGTGGTGGCTCTAGTGCCTGAGACTCAGATACATGCAGAGCAGCTGAAGATCCAGGGTCTGGAGCAGTGGCACACACAGTGCTTCCACAACATTAGGTTCTGAAACATGGGTGTGGATGGAGCAGATGGAGCTCTGGGGTCAGGGGCACACTCAGGGTGGGGGCTGAAAAACCTGGTCCCAGGATGAATCACTAGCAACTCCTTATAAGTGAGGACTAGCAGCATCTCATCCCCTGGGGGGTGGGCCATCATCACCAGTGGTGACGGCCACTGGTTACCTTAGTCACGAAAGTTGCTGGTGTCCTCCGTGGAACAGGCTGCTGGGGTCTATGCCAGTGAAGAACCATAGGGTCCTCTGCTGTGAAAACCACAGTAAGTCTGTCATGGGGGGTCTTGAGTGGCCGGGGCTGCTGGAGTCCTCCATGGAGCAGGCCATTGGGCACTGTGATGGCATCTGCCATGGGCTGATACCAAGACCTGTACTTCTATGTTCCTTGCTGTTTCTGCCAGTGATCCTTTCTGTGTGAGTATTACATTTTTCCCTCCATAGATTCTTAATTGGACTTAATTGAGCCCTCCCAGGACTCTTTTTATTTGCAAGCAGCTAACTGTTGTTGTCTGGGGGGTGACAAAGGCAGATATTTTCTACTTTCCCTTCTTTACCATGCCACTAACCTTTTGTTTTTTTTTTTTTCCTAATATGGGCATTAAAACAATACATTTCCCTCTAAGCACTTCCTTTACTGCATCCCATAAGTTTTGGTATATGATGTCTGCATTTGGATTTATCTGAAAGCATTTTCATATTTTCTTTTAATTTCTTCCTTGACCATTATCTATTTATGATCATATTGCTTCATTTCCACATATTTGTGAGCTTCCCAAATTTTCTTCTACTATTTATTCCTAATTTCATTAAATCGTGGTTGGAAAACATACTTTGTATTATTTATACCCTTTCAAGTTTATTGGTGTTTATTTCATTTTCTGCATATAGTCCATCCCAGACAGTGTTCTATTTCTTTTTCTTTTTTGCACCTCGAGGTGCCCCTGCAGTTTTTTTTAATTTTTAAAAATTTTATTTATTTATTCATAAGAGATGCAGAGAGAGAGAGAGAGAGGCAGAGACACAGGCAGAGGGAGAAGCAGGCTCCCTGTGGGGAGCCCGATGTGGGACTCAATCCCAGGACCCCGGGATCATGACCTGAGCTGAAGGCAGACGCTCAACCACTGAGCCACCCGGGTGCCCCAGACAGTGTTCTGTATGCAGTTGAGAAGAGTGTCTGTACCTGCATGGAGGGTGGTATCTGCAGGTACCTGTTAGGTCCACTTGGCTTCTAGTGTTGCTCACATTTTCTATTGTTGATCTTCCAACTGGTCATCCCGGCTATTACTGTAAGTGGGTTATTAATGTTACAACTGTTATCTTTGAGTGTCTCTCCTTCCATTTCTGCCAGTTTTTGTTTGTGTATTTTGGTGCTCTATTATTAGGTCCATATGTGTTTATAATTGTTATCTTTTCCTACCTAATGGATTATAGATCCTAAATTCATAGGTTTCAGAATTAATGGAACATTCCCCCAGATTGTGGCATGGACCCATGATTTTTGCATTCTATTCTGTGTGCATGCACGCACATGTGGCTGTGAGCACGCCTGCATGCATGTGTGTAGATGATTAAGTGATGAATTAAGAGAGGCTCTTTCTGTGGACCACAAGCCAAACAATCATTTCTTCAAGTTGGAGGTGTCATTTTTAGTTTTTAAAATGGGAAAAAAGTGATTCCGTTCATAGATCTGTATAATTAGTTATGTCATATTGTTTTTATTTGCAACATGGGTGAGGAATTGCAAAGGAAACAAAACTTTAAGGATGTTGAACAAAATATATTATTTTATTCTATCAGCCACTGTGGGGATCTAGTTAAATAATGACTCTTATTTTAGAATGCACAGGAAATTTTCCCTCTTCCATTATTCAAACTGTTTGGAATTATTTGGCAACAGCCATAATAAAAAATCTTTGCAGTAAAGGCATCATTGTACATTTGTCAAAGTGATGGCATTTTTCAGAGGGTTGGAATCAAATTAGTGTTAATGTTCCTAATAGGGACAACAGTAGGGGATCCATTTTGGGACACTCTTCGGGATCAACTCCTGGGCAAGCCATCTGAAGAAATCAAACAGTGTCAGAAACCAAAACCAATCCTTCTTCACACTGGAGAGGTAATGCATTTTGACTATCATGGTAAAATTAGTATATTATTTTAAAACTTACGAATTGTCAGAGACAAATGATAGATCTTTGTTGACATGGGAGTTCTTATTCAAATATTCTCACATCAAAGTTTTAATATTAAAAATATGTATGGGGTGACTGGGTGATGGGCACTGAGCGGGGCACTTGATGGGATGAGCACTGGATGTTATTCTATATGTTGGCAAATTGAACACCAATAAAAAATAAATTTATAAAAAAATAAAAATATGTATGTTAAGGATCTAACTCTAAGGAATAAAGGGTATGATTATTAAATGTTGTGACTTAGAATTTATGATAAATAACTGGAACAATGTAAATAATAGAAAAGGGGATCCCTGGGTGGCTCAGTGGTTTGGTGCCTGCCTTCAGCCCAGGGCCTGATCCTGGAGACCCGGGATCGAGTCCCACGTCGGGCTCCTGGCATGGAGCCTGCTTCTGCCTCTCTCTCTATGTCTATCATAAATAAATAAATCTTTAAAAAAAATAAATAAACAATAGAAAAGGAAGGATTCAATCAACATCTGTCTTATTCAGGATTCACTTATGCTGACTCCAGGACAGGAGTTCACATACAATTCTCTGCAGAGAAAAACATCCTCGGGTCATATAAAAAGGGACATGTTCATGTCTTAATTTTCTCACAACTCAGACAGCATGATTAACTAAAGCAATATTCCTTTAATACTCCTTTGGACCATGGATTTTCACGTTCTTAAAGTCAAAAGGTCATACCAGAATTATTGATGAAGAAAAAATTTTTCAGTAGAGTTTTTTTCCCCCTAATATTCAATTAAAATTCTTTAGGAAGAAGAAAGAGAGGAGAGGAAGGAGTAAAGGGAAAGCCTCTCTACTAATATGACTATGCAAAGGATAGATTGTCTTGGAGAAAACTTGGAAAGTAAGACACGACTTGGTAACTGCAAATTTAAAGTGCTATGAAAGTGAAAAGAGAAATCATTCACTTAAGCTGTTCCAAATGTAGACTCACTTGTCCATCTTGCTAAGGATAGTCACCACAGTGCACCAAGAGAACCCTTGGTTACCTGTTACATGTTATCATTCCATGATGCCAGAGCCACCAAAAACTTCACTGATGAGAAAATAAGTCTGGGTTAAGGGGGCACTGGCACCTGAGATCCTTATGTTATGACCAGATAGAATATTTACTACCTCATTCTCTAGAAAGAAAATCTGGGCTAGTAGGATCAAGCACCCAAACCAGCTGGAAACATTATAAATTCTTTAATAAAGGAACTTCTGTGAGCATCATCTGTCTCTTGACTGTAGAAAGAACAATACCCCTAACACAGTTTTCATATTTTGGGTTCTTAGTTGACAAAACCTCACCCCTGGCACCCCGATATTGTTGATGTTCAGATGATCACGATTGGGTCCTTGGCCATCACTGCCATCCCTGGGGAGTTTACGTAAGCTCTTCTCTGTTATTTCGTAGTTAAATATGTATTCATTGTGTATGTGTTTCTGCTGGAGTCACTTCTTATCATGGGCAACAATTCTGAACTGATAATAACCCTTGGTATCTCACTGCGCCATTCTGGCAACAGTGACAAATATTCCAACCCTCTTTGGGTGGGCCTCCAAAGAGTCCATCTTGCCAGGTGTATTGCCAGTGAGGAAATTATAGCAAATATAAACATTTGAAAAACTTATTCCAAATGTAAATGATGTTGGGCATTGTTATGTCAGTAGAGAGTCTTGAAATGGTATCAAAATACAGGTACTTGAAGCAGTTGAAGTGTTAGAAGCAGGAATGATGGTCTGGAATCTCCTTATGCAGTCTTCCCTATCTGAGTAAGTAGTATCGTTCCAGTTGCTCAGGCTGGAAAACCTTGGAGCCATCCCTGAATTCTTTCTTTTTTTTCAATTTCCCCCACTTTCAGTCTTCTCACAAATTCTACACATTCCACCCAACACTTTCTATCACTCCCTCCCCTATCTAAGCCTCCATAATTTGTCCCCTAGATTACCTCAGTAACCTCCTGTCTCACCTGTTTGCTTTTTCCCTACTCTTCTGTAGTCTTTTCTCAACACAAACAGCCAGAGGAATCCCTTTAAAACCTAAGTTAAATCACGTCAGGGCTCAGAACCCTCCAATGGCTTTCCATCTCACTCCAGGTAAATTCTTAAACCGTTACAACATCTTACACGGCCCTGGGAGAGAATTTTCCTTGGCAACTTCTCTGATCTGATTTCCTACCTCTCTCCCCCTTATTCGCCCCTGCTTCAGACACCTTGGCTTCTTTGCATTTCCCAGATCAGCAAGCACGTGCCTGTCTCAGGGCTTATCAACTTATGGTTCCTTCTGCCTGAAACGGTTACCCTCCTTTTATCCCCCGACCGACTCTTATTCCTTCAATTCTCCGCTCAGATGTCTAACAGAGATGCCCCTCCTGCTGATGCTATATGACTCTGTGTCACTGCCGCCACCACCGCCATATTCCTGCATCATCACAAGGACAACCACCATCACCTTTCATCTGTACGCTGCTCCCCACACTCCCCACAACGCCTACTGTCATCTTACTTCTTTTATTTGTTTCTTGACCATTGTCACTCCCTGGAATGTAAGCTTCCTACTATTGAACCCTTAGCACTGAGAAGTGGGCCTCATCTGTAGTCGATATTGTGCTTTATTGAAGGATTTAATGAAGGAACGAAATGATAAATTCTTCATAGGCAGGAGCAGTGCACTCTCTACTTGGCTCAGTTCTTACTAACATCGAACACAGACAGTATATTCTTGTTGAATCAACGAATGGAAAATGATTGTAGTCTTTGCCGGTGATATTCATTGATTCTCTTTCCTTACATCAAGTTGTTTTGAGTTTAGGATTTATTTTCAAGATAGGATGCTTAGGGACAAAAAAGCTCAACTTTTGCTTTGCGTTGCCATAGAGCTCCTACATACTTGTCCATATTGTGTTATGAGCCGGGATCACATTTGTCTTTCACTATGAGTTTTTCTGTATTCTTTGCATACATTCTGAGTAGGGAAACACTTAGATAATTCTGTTTTCTTGACTCAGGACCATGTCTGGACGAAGACTTCGAGAGGCAGTTCAAGCAGTAAGTTAAAAATGAAAGAAAATGCCTATTTATGTTTCATGAAGAGAAAAGAATACCCTATTCCTATGATCTGATATCTTTTAAGTTAATCTTTGTGGAGATGACTAGAGTTTTACACTTCTTGAAAGTAATATCTAGAGGTGAATATGAAATATTAGTGGTATAAGAAGAAGCTTAAAAATTATAAGGAAACTATAAACAGGTTTAAATGATTTATTGCTATTTATATACTAATAATTTAAAAATTAATAATGGTTTTATGGATTAAATAACCAATAACCCTAAGTACTTTAATATCATGGAGTCCTGTCTAAATAAGACCTAACACATGTTAGGAATTCTGGATTTTATCTACATTTACAATTTTCTTTATATTCAGGAAGCATTGCAAATGGTTCTAGAATGACATAATCAACAGAGGTCTTATTACTTGGAGCTGGAAATAACCATTATGGTTAGTTAATATGCTCCCATTATGCTTTTTAGGAAGTGGATAAAATATCTGTATTTTAGTAATAAGATTCTACATCTGCAAATGTAAGCACTAAGATGTTCATCGATCCATTGACCTGCCCAACTGTAGTGCAGTTATGGCTCTAACTTTTCCTCAAGGACTTGTCCGTACTTCTGCATTCCCAGGAGCATTGATCACTGGGAATGATGTTAAGAGAGACATCCTATGCCACTGATTCACATCTATGATCGTGTGTTAAGTATAACTGGGCCGATAACAGCCATTACGATGAAGAGTAATTTTATTGAGCTCTATCTTTCCCCCACTAGGAATTTGCAACGTATGGGATGAAGAATATGACCGTCGTTATTTCGGGTCTGTGCAACGTGTATACACATTACATTACCACCTTTGAAGAATACCAGGTAAAATAAAAATTCTCGTCATTTAAATGAACTATACCATTTTCAAGACTGTTGCATTAAATGCAGGTTTTCCTTCTAGATGTCCTTAACGGTGTTTTTGAGAGATGCCTTTGTTTTGGGACAGAGGAAAGAATAAGACAGAGGTCGCATTTGGGAGTTCTAGGTTTACCCTTTCAAATTTGAGTCGAAATTCTGGTCTCCGTGACTTCTACTTTTTTTGAACTAAATTATTTTGTCAGGGATACTGGTAACAAGCCTGAGTGGTGGCATGCTACCTCTGTAACTCTGCCCATAGTGCTTCTGGAGCCTGAAGGTTTTGTAGAACCTGGGAATATTGTCTCATTGATAGCTACTATTAATTGAATGCACTAGCTAGGCACCTTGACAATGTCATCTTAAGTCATCTTCACAACAGCTCTGGAGTAGGTTTTTTTTTTATATGCATGACAGAGATTAAGAAACACAGTCTCAGAGAATTGAGGGGAGGTAATGTTTCTTTGTTTGCAAATAGCACAGAAAGTAGCTCAAGTACTTTTTAATGGTAGTAGTTAAAACCATGGAAACAATCTAGGTTCCCACCATTTCTATTTGCTAACCTATCTGCTGGGGTATCTTGGCGGTCCACACGGAGGCATTCAGCCTGCCTCTTCACAAATGGCCAGTGATGCCAGGAGTGGAGGCTGCCCTGCTGCCCTCTGTTGACTTTCCTGTCAACAGAATTGGGGTAAACTTGGATGGGACTAATTTTCGTTAATCTATTTTTTCATTTCTCTTTAACTGTTGATTTAGAATTTCCTTCAATTAGGAGTACAGATAACAAATGACAATAATATTAGCAGTACATCTGACTTTGTCACAATAGGAACCCCAGATACTTTTTATATTACAGAGAGGGATTGCAGATTTGGAAGTAACTTTACTCTCACAGCTATTTTAAAATCACAGTAGTTATTAGATCGGCTATCAGATCTTGTTACTCAACAAAGAAGCACAAACATTTCTTGTTTAATAAAGAAAAACAAATATTATCCTATCACAAAATGGTTTATTATTGTTTGATTAAATATATTTCAGTCTAGGGGCACCTGGGTGGTTTGGTCGGTTAAGTGCCTGCCTTTGGCTCAGGTCATGATCTCGGGGTCCTGGGATCAAATCCCACATGGGGCTCCCTGCTCAGCGGGGAGTCTGCTTCTCCCTCTCCCGCTGCCCCCTCCACCCCTCACCATGCTCTCTCTCATTCTCTCTCTCTTGCTCGCTCTCTCTCACAAGTAAATAAATAAAATCTTTAAAAAAAGAGTCCAGGGCACAAATAAGTTTAGGAACCCCTACAACCTCTCTCAGGGAGATACTCCTGCAAGGGTTAATATTAATTAATTTATTCACTAATTCATTCAACAGAAATGTGTTGAGACAGATACTGTACTAGCCATGATCTGCACATAACAATAAGTAAAAATCTGCCCCTACCCTCAAGACTATTGGGATTTATGGTCTAGTGAAAGGCAGAGAAGAGCATGTAATCACATTTCTGTAAAAGGGATGCACAAGGTGATATGAAAACAAATAGAAAGTGTACTAGTCTATATTGGGTGTTTGAGGTTAGAGGCTGGCAGATTTTCTGGAAGATGCAACATCTGTCTGAGTTCTTGAGAACGAATAGAGCTAGTTAGGGAAATAAAAAGTGAAGGCCGTGTCCCATATTGAGGAAACTACACATGCAAAGGTCTGGGGGTGCTGAGTTAGTACCTTTGAAGGGCCATAATTAGTTGAGGGTAGTGAGACAGGGGACTAGTTGATGGGGAGGTTTTAGTTGATGGAGCATCTTTTTATGCTATACTACAGAGCTTTAACTCAACAAGGAAGGTTTTGGAAAACTGCAGTAGAATTCTAAAGAAGGAGTGTTATGATCAAGTTTTGATTTAGAAAGGTCACTAGGATGACATTGTAGAAAAACACATTGGAAGGACAAGTGTGGGGACAGAGCACTGATTAGGAAGTTGTAGTTATGACCTGGGTGAGAACCAAGAGTTTGGCCACAGTAAGATCAGGAGAGACAGAGGAAAATGAAAGAATTCAAGAGATGCCAAGTAATGGTAGCTCAAGAGACTTCCAGGATATAGGATGGGGGAGAGGGAGGAGTCCAAGATGGCAGAAGGGTGGTATCCACTGGAATGAAGAATGTTGCAGGGCGAGCAGGGTGTATTTGGAGTGATGAGTTCCACTTTAGTTTTGATGAGTCTGAGGTTCCTGTAGAACAACCAGAGGCTTGTAGTTCAGCTACAGGAGATGTATCTGGTTCTATTTTATAGGTGTATGGTGGTTAAATGTCCTTCTTCAGGCAGTATCATCACCACCCAATTTCTCCAGGAGTTACTGAGACTCATTTTCCCTCATTTTTTCCTTCCTGCTATGCTCCTTGAAGGCAAACATTTAAATTGCAAGTGCTTAAAATAGACTTATGCTTAGGAGCTATTTACCTCTTTCAGATTAGATGGACTGATAGTCCAAATGGCATGAACCGAGAAAACCCACTGCCTTTATCAAGTAATTGATGGTAGCCATTGACGTTCACTGGTAAATGGAAACGCCCACCACCTCTTGTCATAGTTAATCTTGAATTATGCCAGTTTGAATTATGTGAGATGTCCAACATCACCCCTCCCCTAAGATGCGCCAAATGGATGGAGATATGCAGAACAGTGTAACACTCAGCCCTGTTTCTCCTGCAGGTTCAGCGGTACGAGGCAGCGTCTACAATTTATGGACCACACACTCTGTCTGCTTACATCCAGCTCTTCAGAGCCCTTGCTAAGGCCATTGCTACGGTAATCAAAACTCATATGCATGTGTGTCTCAGGGGTGGGGAGATGCAGGGGGATGCAAAAGAAAACCGTAGCTTCAAATGTCCAGTTTCTTTCAAAATCTTTATATTTAAAAAGTTTGTAGTCATGCAGTATTTCTAAGAAACGAAACTGATAGTAAATTCAGATACAGTTAACATCATTTGGTAGGGACAGCTTTGTTCACATACATGATTTCATATTATCCTCATGATCCCCGTGTGAAATGTGAAAGTATCATTTTCCCGCATTTTTCAGATGAGAAAATTGGTTTGGAGATGTAAGTCATCACACTTAGTATAACTATAGCTGAGGGCTGAACCAGTGTTCTTCAGTCCTGGCCAGAGTCTCTGCAATCACTTCATGAGTTGAGCCAGTCATTCCTTCTGAGGTGCCCATTGCCCATATTGTAGCATCTCTGAAATGATTGCATCTTTCAATCAGAATAATTTTATGATTATGATTAGTAGCAGGTTTTTACTTTCTTGGTGGCTCAAAAATAATAGCAGTTGTTAGAATCACTAGAGGCTTAGAGGTGATGAAGTGCAACCTTGGAATGCGTACACATTGCATCGACTTAGAATACATACAGCTTAGTAAGTTGTCTTAAAAGAACAGCACTTGTGGACCTCTTCCTTTTGGCATGCAGTTATTAATGAAGCTGACTCTGGCGTCAGATGATGAGCCAATAGGTAAGATAAAGGGCTTAAAATCATAAGCAAATCTTTATATAACACCTCTATAGGCCCCAGTAAAGGCTGGGACACAATTATGGCAAGGACAACAGAGCCCTTTCAGAGAAAAAGCTTGATTATATCGGGTTGAAACATAATACAGCTGCTTCGGTGGGTCAACACAGTTGAATATTGGCAATTCCATACATCTCTACCTAATTGCTGACCGTATGAAGTTTCACTACAAGATGTCTACTTAGGACAAATTTTAATTGCCTGATTATTGTTTTATAGCATTCTTCTCAATTTTAGGTCTGGTCCTTTTTTTCTCAAAATAGAGCTGCTTTAATTTTCATCCTAAAAACTGTAACCAGCTATAGAATATTCAGATTATATGGAAAAGTGTAAACCTATAACCCATCCCGAGAGATAGCAACTGTTTTTACTTGCATTATGCCTCTACATCTACCGTTCCTCCCATGGAAATAGAGCCTTCAAATTTTATAGTGATACTTAGGGAGAAAGTGTGATTCATTTTGTGGAAATTTGTGTCACAGTCAGTTTTATGTCTGTATCTAAGATTAGTGATGTGATCTCGAAAAAAACTACTGAGTATCTCCCAGCGTGTGTTCCCATTTGTGAAGGAGGAATGCCAGCAAATAGATGTTATGGCTGCTGAAAAAGATTAAATTATTAAAGTGAGGGTTAGTGTACATTATGAAGGACTATTTAAAATTTGAGATTAGCCATTGTGATGATGCTACTAGAAGTGACAAATGTGGAAAACATAGATTAAACCAGTCAAGGCATGCTGATCTTAAGTTAAAAGTGTATTTATTATATTATTATATTTTTTAATTAACGTAGAGAAGGACTTAGGGAGAAGAGAGGCCCAACATTTTTTAAAAATTAAAAGAGTAATCATAGCGTCATGATACAGAGGCTTACCATGTATTAGGCTTCTATCCAAAGTTAGACAGTTGAAAAACGGCTGTCCCAGAATCTAAACTTGTATAGTGTTTACACTCTGATTGCTGGACTACGTGGTCTGGGGGAGTGAAAGTGTTGTCTATGACCCAAATTTTCCTCTAGTGACAAAAATTTAAATTGTACATCTAGACTCACATTTTAGCAAATTCCCCCACATTTTGTTAAAGCTGTTAGCTCTTGGAAAGAGGATGTGTGTGTGTGTGTGTGTGTGTGTGTGTGTGATGTGTCCTTTAATGAAGGCATTTCTGGAAGGCGGGAGCCTGGGGAAAGGGGCTTTGACTCTACATTCTGTGCTTCCTAAGCCAATGCTCTCTGTTCTAGGACACAGTAGCCAACCTGAGCAGAGGTCCAGAGCCTCCATTTTTCAAACAACTGATAGCCTCACTAATTCCAAATATTGTGGATAGAGCGCCAATAGGCAAAACTTTTGGGGATGTTCTGCAGCCTGCGAAACCTACATACAGAGTGGTAAGGTGCACAAAGAGATCTTGGAATCCTCCAGAAGCCTGTGTCTGGGGTTGAGGGAAAGATACTGTCTAATGTCAACACCTGCTTCTAATAATGCTGTAGACCAGCTGTTAGCAACGATAATTTTGACAACTCTTCATAGCTCTGCAGAGCCTCTGCAAACATCAGAATGGGGAAATATTTATTTTTCAGGTGGTTGTGATGTAAAATCAAATCTCTAAAATCCAAATGCTTCTTTTCTTCTTAAATGGATGGTCATGGAACCCTTTGCTAGAGCTCAAAAAAGTCTCTTAAACCAAGGACAGGAAAAGCATGTAGAAATGAAGTAGGACTTATACTATCGCTATTTTATATTGGTCTCGTGTCCCGCAACATTGCTAAATCATTTATTAGTCCCAGTAGATTTTAGGTGGGGGATGTGGATTCCTTAGAGATTTCTACATATAAGTATCATGTCATCTGTGAATAAAAGCAAGCTCACTTATTCCTTTTTGGATTTCTTTTCTGGAGGCCTTTGATTTTTTTCCTTATTGCGCTGGCTGGAATCTCCAATACCCTGTTGAAGACCCATTGTAAGACCGGGCGTCCTTATCTCATTTCTAATCTTAGGAGGAAGAGTAATAATCAATCTTAAATATGATATTTTCTTAAATATCATTTTCTTGATATCTTTCTTAAATATCAATCTTAAATATGATATTTTCTCTAGGATTTTTGTAGATGCCTTTTATCAAGTTGAGAGAGTTCTCTTGTATGCCACTACTTTTTTTTTTTTTTTTTTTTTGATGAAGAATGGGGTTGGATTTGCTTCAAATGCTTTCATGTCTACTGAGGTGATTATGTAGGATTTTGTCTCTGATTCTGTTAATATAGTGTATCGCATCAGTTTATTTTCAGATGTTAAATAAATACCCTTTTGTGATAGTAATAGAATCTTTTTTTAATCTGTTGTTGTATTTGGTTTGTTAATATTTTCCCGAAATTTTATACTCATATCCATGAGGCAAATTTATAGTCTTCTTTTCACGTGTTGTCTCCATTGCCTTTGATGTCAGGGAGAATGGGTTAGCAAGTGTTTCCTCCTGTATTTTCTGTAAGTGCATGGAAAATACTGATATTATTTTTTTCTTTAAATATTCAATCAGTTTTATCAGAAAAGCCACATGGACCTTGGCTTCTCTTTATAACAGAATCTTTACTTACTACTCCAGTTTCTTTACTTATTATAAGCCTGTTAAAAAAATTTTTTTTGAGTCAATTATATGTCTCTCAGCACTTAGTTTGTCTTGAGGAATCTGCATCTTTCTAAAAATTTACATCTTCCTGGGAATTTGCCTCTTCCATGTAAGGTGTCTAATTTGGGTAAAGTTTATGATATGTTCTTACAATCCCTTTAATTTCTGTAGAGTCAATAATGATGGCCCTTCTTTCTTCCTGATCTTGACCATCTTTGTCTTCAGAGAGCTAGGTTTTAGCTTCACTGATTTTATCTATTGTTTTTCTGTTTCAATTTCATAGATTTTTGCCCTGGTGTGTTATATTCTTCCGACTGTTTAGATTTTATTTTGCTCTTTTCATTTCTTAAGATGGAAGCTCAGGTTTTTCTTTTTTTATGTTTTAGTGTACCGTTTTTATTTCTCTGTTGATTTTTTTTTTACTATATATATATATTTGATTATTTTCCTAGTAGCTGCTTTGTGGACTTGAAAAGGAAAAAGAATTCTGATTTTCCTTTCCACACTATCCACCCTCAGGACTTCTGACCGCAGGTGTGTGGACATGTTCCCCACACCAAGCAATTCTCTGTAGACATCTTGGTGAATTCATCTGCAGAACTTGGTGTTCTATCATTCAATTCAATTCTGACACTATTTACTTGGGGTTGGCATCTACTTCACAGGTTAAGGGCTCGCTCCCACAAGACTGTACCCCTCCACCTCCACTTCGTCACACACTTCAGATACCAATGGTGAATCTAAGTTGTCACCTCTGCTTCTGACTGATTGGCTACAAATTGGAGATTCCCATAAGCCCCTCCCCAGATTAAATAACTTGCTGGAACAGGCTCACAGAACTCAGGAAAACAGTTCACTTACTAGGTTATCAGTTTATTATACATGAATATAGCTCAGGAACAGCCCAATGAGGAGAAGGAGAGGGCAGGGTATGGAGGAAGGAGCCAAGGCTCCATGACCTCTCTGGGAAGGCCACCCCCCCCCAGCATCGCCATGTATTCACCAATCTAGAAGCTCTCTGAACCCCAGACTTTAGGGACTTTTATGGAGGCCTCATGACATAGGCATGGTTGATTAAATCATTGGCTGTTGATGATTAACTCAACCCCCAGTCCCTTTCTCCTCCCTGGAGATTAGGGAGTGGGACTTGATCATTCTAACTCTCTAATCACAAGGTCAGTTCCCCAAATAGCCCTCACCCTGCTGTTACTCAGAAACCCTCAGCCACTGGTCATCTCATTAACATACAAAAAGACACACCACTTAAGGGATTCTAGGGGTTTTCTGAGCTCTGTGCCAGGATATGGGGACAGAGACTACATATAAATATCTTATTATGTCATAGGGCTATAATATGCATCGCAACTAATTGCACCCTACTTCAATATAATACTAACAATTCCAAAAAATATAAAAAGATTGCTCCAATATATCTATTTTTTTCTTTCCTACACTTTGTGATATAAATATATATAAATGCAGTAATACAGTCTTATAACTATTGTCTTATACAAGCTTACACCTTTTAAAAATTTTCTTTAAATTTATTTTTTAGCTTACACCTTTAGAATAGATTAAGAGAAGATACGGAAAAGTATGTTTATAGAATATTTTAAATACAGTCCACATATTTACCATTCTGGTGCTCTTTATTGTTTCTTAGGAATTAGAACTATTTTTACCATCTAGCATCATTCCCTTTCAGCACGAAGAACTTCCTTTAGTATTTTTGTAGGACAGCTCTGCTAACAAATTCTCTCAGGTTTTATTTAGCTGGGATGGCTTTATTTTCCCTTTCTCTCTAAAGAATAGTTTTTCTGCATTCTTGGTTGAGAAATGTTTTTCTTTTATCACTTTGAGTGTGTTATCCTGTTGCCACTGTTCTTCTCTGACTCTCTAAAGAGAAGCCAGTTGCTAATCTTTAATTAGAGTTTCCCTGTAAGCAATGAACCATTTTTCTCTTATGGCTTCCAAGATTTTCTATTTGTCTCTGCCTGCCCCCAGTTTTGCTACAATGTATCTAAATGCAAAGTGTTCTGTGATTATCCTACTTGGGATTTATTGAGTTCCTTCCATTGGCAAGGTAACGTTGATCAAGTTTGGAAAATTTTCATCCATTCTTTCTTCAAATAGACTTTTCGTATATTTCTCTCTTTCCTTGAATTCTGGGACTTCTGGGACTTCTGGTTTGTGAATGTTGGTATATTTGACGCCCTGTTTGTTTCTGAGGTTCTAGCGATTTTCTTCACTTATTTTCTGTCCATTCTTCAGATATAATAATTCATATTGATAAAATTCTAGTTCACTTACCCTTTCTTCTGTCTTCTCATATTTGCTATTAAACCCTTCTAGTGAATTTCTCATATAAGTTGTGATGTTTGGCTCTAGAATACCCAACCTGTTTTTTAAAATTACTTCTCTTCACTGAGGTTCTCTCAGTGATTTTAAGTCATTATCATCAGACTTTTCTTTAATTCTCTAAAAATGACTTGTACTAGTTCTTAGAATATCTTTATACCAGCTGCTTTGAAGTCTGTGTCTGTTAAATACAACATCTGGGGACCCAGAAAGGCAGGTTTGATTGGGCTTTTTTCCCTTAATATGAGTGATATTTTCAGGTATGCACATTCCATAATTTTTTGTTGTTGTTGAATACTGGATGTGTTTTGACATTGTACCAATTCTTGATTCTAGCCTCATCTCCCCACCCTGGAGTTGTTTTTCTGTTTGTTTGTTTGCTTGTTGAAAACTAGACTAGACAAAATTGTAAAGTCTGTCTCCCTTGCAGTGTGTGGCTACTGGGTCTGCTCAGTGTTTTTATTCTTTTTTTTTTTTTTCAGTGTTTTTATTCTTGATTTTACTTTTAAATCTGGCTCTCAAGGGGTTGCCCTGTGATTACATAACTGAATGTTCAGCCATATTGATCCCAGTATGTGCTTAAATGCTTCAGGGAGTAAGGGTTTCACTCTCTGCCAATAGGTTCTTTTCCTGGCTTCAAGTGGTTCTCTTACCCACATGCAGAGTTGAGAGGAAACTTCTACAATCTCCAGAGTTCTCTTTCTGTGTGTGTAGCTCTCCTCTCTCTGGTATGTTCTTCTCTGTTACTCTACCTTGTGAACATAAGACTATTTGGCCGTCATGGACTTCCACATCTCTTCCTTAACTTAGCTTGACTGCCTGGCTTTGCTTGAGCTCTGCCTCCTTGTGCTGTGAACCACACCCTCTCCGGGCGTTGGGCTGGGGCAATTGCAGGGCTCATTTTGGCTGTTTTCTATCAGTGTAGGATCATTGTTTTCATTGATTGATTGTTCTCACTGCTCTGCTGTCTATAAAACCATGGTTTAATGCATATTTGTTCAGCTCTTTTATTTGTTTCAGGTGGGAAGGTAGATACACACCCTGTCATTCCACTTTGTGCAAATGTCAGTGCCAGTATAAGTCATTCGTGGAAAACTTTGACTGTTTTTATTTGAATCATCCATTTCCTGATTGTGCATTGGAGGGAAGTATGAGACAGTATCAAAGACTAAAAAAGCCATTTTAATGCACTGTCTTCATCAATATCTGAATGTACTGAAAGCAAACTCATTGGCAAAAAAATCCTTGAGTAACTTCTCAGCCAAAAATTCCTTTGTCCATTTTGGCAAGGTTATGTTCTCTAGTATTCTCAAAAGATAACTCACTTGATTAGATGGGATAGAATCCATATAGGTGCCCAGAATCCTAGAACATTTCATAAATCATGGCCCAAATATGAGCATAGCAAAGATTACTTTTACTTAAAACTCATCAAATGAGTTTCTATTTTAAGGGAGAAGTTGCTGAAGTGACGTTCGTAGGCACTAACCCGAAGAATTCAGCAGAAAGCCAGGTAAGAATCAATGATTCTTTTTATAGATTTTAAATCCACCTTTTAGTCTTTATTTGAATATCCTCATAGAGGTTAACAACATGATGATAAAATGTCCCAACTTGCTTTTCATCTTATTTTTTAGGTGTGGGGAAACTTTCAGTAGGAAGAGTAATGTGGAATTCAGTCTGGGGGGAAATAAGGCATAGGAAACCTTTAACCGGGTCTGCTTAGGATCACATATTGCACAAAGCATAGAGAGCTGCACTGTCTCTTGAGAAGACACAAATTTGAATATAATCCCACTTATGTATCCCAATTTAGAAATTTGACTAAATTTGGTAAAATAATTAAAGGGCCACAAATGAAGTATATCTTTGGTTCCTTCCTACTCCCGTTTTGGTTTCTCTCTTCCTCCAGCACCATAGCATCTGGTCCTGCCCCCAGTGTTGCAGACTGATCAAGGACCCCTAGGGGATGCTCCACTGGCTCAGAGCCCTGGCCTATGTACTTTGCTTTATCTTGCACTTGCCATTTCCTAACTCTTTATTGCTGCCACTAATTGGGTATTTATTTATTAATCTTGAGAAATAACACAAGAAATATGTGTTCATGTGTAAACAGATAATACCTCTCTTTCCATAAACCTTCCTAGAGGTAATAATTGTTCACAGTTATATATCATTTCATACGTTATTGTATTGATCATATATAAAGTATACATATGTAATGGAGCTATTAATGAAACGAATTAATTTTACTCCTCTGTAACTCCTTTAGAATGTTCTTATAACTGGGGCATCTGGGTGGCTCAGTCAGTTAAGCATTCGACTCTTGAT
Source organism: Canis lupus dingo (assembly GCF_003254725.2). Lineage (NCBI taxonomy): Eukaryota > Metazoa > Chordata > Mammalia > Carnivora > Canidae > Canis > Canis lupus. Next base: position 36,397,264 of record NC_064268.1, on the reverse strand, counting down.
TTCTCTTAGGTCATGATCTCAGGGTCATGAGATTGAGCCCCACATTGGGGTCCGCACTTGATGTGGAGCCTGCTTAAGATTCTCTGTCTCTCACACCCCTCTGTAATCCCTCACTCTCTCTCTCTCTCTAAAAAAAGAGAGGGGATCCCTGGGTGGCGCAGCAGTTTGGTGCCTGCCTTTGGCCCAGGGCGCGATCCTGGAGACCCGGGATCGAATCCCACGTCGGGCTCCTGGTGCATGGAGCCTGCTTCTCCCTCTGCCTATGTCTCTGCCTCTCTCTCTCTCTTTCTGTTTGACTATCATAAATAAATAAAAAAAAAAGAGAGACAGAGAATGTCCTTATAACTACACAAGCAATAGGTAGACATATTCCAGTTGTAAAAATTAAAATAATAAAGAAATGAGTAGAAGCAAAAGAGAGTAAGTATACAAAAGTGATTTCAAAGTCAGATTTTTTAGTATGGCCGAGGATGTATTCACTCTATCTCCCTCAGCCATTCTTCCCAGAGACCATAGTTACTTACAGCTCCAGACACCTTTCTCCCAAATGAACCTTCTATTTCTGTTCGTTGAAATATCATTCTTGCTGTGATAACGATGGTGGCGATATGACATTGTCAGACATGACACTGGGGAAAAATGTTCCACTGCCTTGGAAAGTCCACATGCACCTGTTTAATTTTTCTAGGCAGTCAAACTATACCATAATATTTGCATGTTTGTAGCATTGTTTTCTGAAGGTATCAACGTGTTATAGCAAAACTGCAGGATTAGATGTCCTTTGATATCCTTTGGGTGGAGAAATATCGTCATCATTGCTGCCTTGGAAAAGCAGGAGAACAAAATGCTTAAAGCACTGTAACAAGAATAGAATTGATTTCTAAGAGTGCCCTGGGACTTGGCATACAAAAATTTCCACTACCTCTTATTATTAGTAATCTTCAGCACTATTTATTGAAGGTTTACCCTTTGCAGGCAGCAGGTGAAGTGCTTTACATACATTATTACATCAATCTCATTTAATCCTCACTGCTATCCGTTGGCTTATATATTATCGTCTTCATTTTACAGATGAGGAAACTGAAGCTTAGAAAGACTAAGTAACTTGTATTAATTAATTGTGTATCACGTAGAGATTAGAATTGAGAGGCGGGAAAGGATAGTCACATAATTCACATATGCACTGGCCTAGACTTGTTATCTGGTCTACACTTTAGACCTGTGTGCAAGGGCTCACTCAGTCTCCTCCTCCATATATAACTTCCCCAGTGTCATTATGCCCTGAGTGGCCAGAAACTGTTCTCTTTACAAGTCACCATTATAATGAAAGCTTTATTGAATATAACCTATCGGTTGAGTAGTTAGAGTTTTAAATAATCCCATGGCCCACTGGAAGTAAGTGATCTGCAGCAAAGTTTTATTTGAACACCTCTAAGTGACAGGTATAAAGGGCTGTAATGGATAAAAGTGAATTAGACACAAATCTTGCCTTTAAGGGCCCACAGTCCAAAGATTTCTGAGGGAAATTGAGATTTATGACCTCTGTGTCTTTTAATTTGTTATATTATTCAAATCTGTGGTTTATTTGACATGTAATTCTTGGTCTCAACTGAATTATTATAGCAATTTTCCAATGGGAAAAATAAAACCTGTTTTTGATGTGCTTTCTAAGAATCCATTATGAAAATATATAGGGATTGCTTTTAGCACCCTAGGACAGGGAAGATTTATGCATCCTTGTCAATTCTTTCACTTGGGAGGTATATTTACTAATAATTCATTTACCCAGGGAAGGAAAGATGAAGAAACTCTCCCGTTTTTCTCTCCTAAGTCTTGAGGTGACTAGAGAAAGTCTTGGAATATAGATCAATAAACATGTCATGAAAAGGTTTGACTTACGCCTTTTTAAAAATCTTAAATTTTATTCTATCTCTTCTCTGCCCTCATTTGCAAAATTTGCTATCAGCTCTAAAATTATGATCATTGAGTTTTCTAAAAAAAAAAATAAATAAAAAAAGGTCATGGTGTGTAATAGCCTAGATAAATTAACATTCTGAAGACATTGCCAGAATGTAAAGAGAAGCGCCTAGGAATTTGGATGAAATTCTAATACATTTTCACACAAGACATTGGCAGGTTAGCCTGAAGCCCACAAGGGATGTATTTACAGACAAGTTCCTTCTAGAACTGGGCAAGGGGTCCCATCAGTTATATTAATTGCATTTCAGACCCATCGGACCTTCCTCACTGTCGAGAAATACGAGGCCACATCAGCAACATGGCAGATAGTGCATAATGACGCCTCCTGGGAGACTCGGTGAGCATGTCTGTTGGATGTTTTGTCTTTCAAGCCTTGACAACAGTTGGTTAGTAATGCAGGGAAGACAAATGGGAAGCCTGGCTCAATGCATGATATTAATGATATCAAATTCCCAAGGAACCTTCTGGCCATATTTAGTGGATTTATTAGACTTCATTTTGATTCTGTTTTTCTGCAGAGCAGTGTGGTGTGTGCTTCTGGAAGATTAGGTGCTAATGAGGTTACAGCTTCCATTTTTGTAAACATCTGTTAGTTGTTTGTTTGTTTGTTTTCCACAGCCACAGACATTACCCCTAAAGGCTGGCTAGTCAGTCTTCTGCAAACTGGCTGAAAGGCACACTGGGGTGGAGGTGTTGCTATGACTCTATAGAGCCTTTTCTTTCTGGGAAAAACACGAGTCTATACGCAAAGTGCACTGAATGTGTGTAGGGGGTCAATGATTCTTCACTGGAGTCACTGAAAGATGGCTGGAGTGCTATCTCTTCCTGACTCAAGGAAGGAAGGCAGAAATTTGCCGACGGAGATCCCTCAGAGAGGCATATCTCTGTGCCTTTTGTTACCAAGTACCTGAGCTGAATACAGATTTTGAAGTTTTGAAAATGTGTCTGAAATAAGAAAAACTTTCTGCTCCCAAGTTTATATATTTCACACTCCATGACAAATGGGCAAAATTTTTGGCAATTTGTGTCTAATTCAGATTGCCTTCAACTACGTGATGGGTTGTGTGTTGGTTTGCTTCCCGTGGTTAACTGAAAATCAAAGTTTGACCATGCTATGGCCCCTTTGATAGTCACACATAAATAAGGGTGTACATTTTCCTCTAATCTTCAGGGCATAGGCCATTTTTAAACAAATAATAAACATATATTTATTATTAAAATAGGCATAGGTCATTTTTAAACAAATAATAAATATATATTTATTATTAAAATAAGATTCTACAGATAATTTAAAAAGAGGGATGATTTTTTTTTTTAAAGCCCCAAATCAGAATAGCAGTAAACACCGAGGACATGGATAGACCTCGGTCTGGTTCACCAGCAGCAGCATTGTTACCTCTCTCATGACATCACTGGGCCCATCATTGAAAAACACAGCAAGTTGAGAATACCCAGAGCCCAGAGCAGTCACTCTCTACACAAGTGGGGACATCAGTCAGTTAGCCAGTTGTATCTCACTTCCCCAGCAGAGTATCTGACCTCCTTGGTCAGGTCTGCAAGGACCCACGTGACCTGACTCCATCTGTTTCTGTAAGCTCAACCACTGTGCCACTGGGCACTAGGCCCTGATCCTACCAGCCTGCATTCTGTTCCTCCGCTACACCATGGGGTTTCCTGCTGGAGCCACTTTGCATCTCTGTTCCTCTTTCCTGGAATGTCTTTCCTCTGCGCATGTGTGGGTTCAGGGGTAACAGCACCTCCTTAGAGATAGATACCTCTGCCTTACTTTGTTCATTTCACTTTGCACTTTTTTTTTTAAATTTTATTTATTTATGATAGTCACACAGAGAGAGAGAGAGAGAGAGGCAGAGACACAGGCAGAGGGAGAAGCAGGCTCCATGCACCGGGAGCCTGACGTGGGATTCGATCCCGGGTCTCCAGGATCGCGCCCTGGGCCAAAGGCAGGCGCCAAACTGCTGCGCCACCCAGGGATCCCTCACTTTGCACTTTTAAGATCACTTGCTGATTTACCTGTTTATTGCCTTTCTTCCCCCCTTGTCCTTGGGGTGGGGGAGAGCATAAGCTTTGGGCCATGTCTGTCTTGCTCAGCACTGTATCCTCACACCTCTAGAATAGAGTCTGGCACATGCACTCATCAAGTATATATTTTTAACAAATGAATCTTGATGAGAATAGAGCTGTCAGTTGACACAGAGGATGATAAGGATGGAAGGAATGCTCTAGCAGAGCAGGGGACATCCTGTATTCTGAGTATCAGGTGAAGGAGGCTTCCCGGGATGGATAGTGTCTGGGTAGTTAGAAAGATAGAATGAGTGAAACTATTTCTACAAATGGTTATTTCTTCTTCTTCTTCTTTTTTTCTTTTTTTCAAATGGCTATTTCTTAAAGGGTCTCTTCTAGAAAGTAAGTTCCTGTCCCTGTTTTGTTCATTGCTGTATTCTCGCTATCAAGGATAGCACCTTGCTTATGGTGGGGGCTCCCTGAATATTCATATAGTGAATAATCATACATTCTTCTAATCACACGTATTTAAGAGTAAAATCTGATTGGTTTGTCTGTTTCCTCCCAACAGTTTCTATTGGTACAAGGGATTGCTGGGTCACAGCAATGCAACGATACAATGGCATATTCCAGATACTGCCCAGCCTGGAATCTACAGAATAAGATACTTCGGACACAATCGGAAGCAAGACTTTCTCAAGCCAGCGGTCATACTTCCATTTGAAAGCACTTCCTCTGCCTTTGAAGTAGTAACTACTTAATGACAAATTGATAATTCATTTAAAGAGCAGCTATACTCTATAATTTATAAAAATGATTTCATATGAATGTAAATGATGACGGTGACCTCTATGATTGTCCCTGTTTGGGGACATATAGTTGACTGCAAATGGGACAGAAAGGTGTGTGTGTGTGTGTGTGTGTGTGTGTGTCCCATTCATCTGGCACTAGTAGCTTTACACCTGGTGCTTCTAGAACCTAATGCATGAGTTGCCTCCAGGCCCTGCTGTTGTTTGAAGGAACAGTTCCCCTCAATATGAAGCCTCTGAAAAGTGAGTGAGAGTGGTTGAAGATGTGTGAACAATGGTAAAACTATTTATTTATAGAGTTATTGAATGTTAGTGCTGGGAAAGTTTAGAGATTGTGTACTTTGCTTCTTTATTTTGCCGATGGGAGCAATGAAGTTTCATGGATTTAAGATTAATGAAGGCTACGGGACCTTCCCCTGCTGCGTCACTTAAAAATATATACACATTGACCATTAACGTATCAGCCCAATTAGAGAAAATGACTGTGGAAATTAATATGCCCGCTTCTCTGTATTGAGCACAGCCTCTCAAAGCAACCACCGTGGAGGCTACATGCGTGATCCAGAGCCGTTCACGCTGGTAAATTACTGCTGACATTGCCTTAGGAGGCCAATTACAAGAAAGTCAGACTTTTAATATTTTGATCAAGTCTTGTGTTTCCCTAAGTGCCCTTAACCCTCCGAATTGTGTTTCCTATTCCCAAGACTGGTTCTGAGTGATTTTGACTATGTTCAATGATTGCATTCACTCCCAAAACACAAGCTTTGCCATTAGTGTAGATATTAAAATGAAAATGTTACTGGATTGGAAGGGGATCCTCAAAGAGCAAACTCTGAATTCACTTATCTGTTCTTTTATCGCTCACTTGCTCGTGGACTCGTTCAATCACAGAATATTTATCCAGACCTGTGTACCCAGCATCGTGCTAGCGCCTGGCCTTGATAATTACCGTGATCGTATTTGGGATGAACGTGTAAAAATCAAAAGGGGACTATTTTGAAGGAGAAAATTCATTATATAAATTCAGTATACTCAGTTCAGTATATAAACTCTAGAAGGCATTTAAAAGGCAGTAATCTTCAAGTTCTAGCTCACATATATAATCTGTGTCGGGTGCTCCCATTTTGGGGGAAAGAGGCTCCAGATACTTTGGAAAAAGTTGTTTTCATAGTTATTTGGGGGCCTATGAACTACCCTGCCCAATGTCTGGAAGAATGAGATACGGCAGTCGAACATTGATTGCCCAGAAGTACCGATTCCATTTAAAATGATCCAAGTTAATGAGGAGCTAGCTCCTAGGCTACCAAGTAAATTTCCAAAAACCAAGTCATGCTTTTCTTCTATGTATATAAAAGCATTAGCATTTTAGGGAAAAAAAATCAACCTTTATTTCAAAAACAAACTTGCAGTCTTGAAAACGGTAATGATACTGAGCACAACAATACCAGCACTCATTTAAGTGTGACTGAATATGCTTTATCACGTTGGAACGGACCTGGAACACTTTTTGATGGATCAGGGTTCTGGTTCTGGGGAGTGAACTGCTGGAGAATTAGCTAAGCAGGATTCCAAAGAGTAGTGGTCATTTTTCCTAAGGACACAGTGTTTAGTCTCACAGTTCAGAGGCTTCAGAAGAGGAGAGAATTCTGAAAGTAGTTGGCCTTAAATTCTATTAGAACTGATGATAAGACTTTAAAAAGTATTTTGCATGATTCAAAAGAGTTTTTGAATTATTTGTCACTACCTCCATGCCCCCCACTGATGTTCTTCAGTGGGCCTGTGATTCCCTGTTGTTTACTTGCAACTGTGCCCAGCCAGACAAAGCATTGCCTTGGTGCTATCCTTCTGCACCAGCCCTCTACCCACCGGTACTCCTGGCCCCAAATCACCCACAGAAGCTTGTGTGCCCCCTCGCTGCTATCTCTTCCAACCCATGCAGTCCCATTTCTGCAGTTTGTATGACAATAAGGCCAGATCCTGCATGATAGAAACCATAGCTAGCCACTCATGCTTTAAGGAACACAGAGGGAGGCAGATCTGACCTGTTAATACACAAACCTAGATCCAAGCTGTGTTTGGGGCTGCTGCTGGGAGTGGCTCATTGGAGCCGAACCATGTGGAGAAAGCTACTGAAATTGCAGGAGGATATGGGGGCAAGGAGTTTGGTTGGTGGGAGGACACTTCTGCAGAAGGTCTTGTGTTTCATGTCTAAGTGTCTGGTGTCCTGTTTGTTGTCCTCTGTCCACTCTGGTTTTAAGGATGCTGTGACTTTGTCAGAAAGTACTGAACGATCCCTCTGTATTTTTTCAATGAGTATTATGTAAAATTGCTAATACGAAATATAATATTTAATAAACTAGTGAGTATAATCGGGAATGTATGTTCTATTGAGAAGTGATATGGATGAATGAATGCTTGTTTTGCTTTTGAAGAGATGGAATGAATGGTACTGGATTCCATGTAGGTCAGGCTGGAAAGTGATATGAATGGCATCTGTACGTGGCCACCCGAACACAAGGGATCCACTTCATCAGGTCCTTCCTGCCCTCTGAAGATTTATTCCTGCAAAAATACATATGTTTGAACATTTCTTATTAATAGGGAAACTGAGAGTTTCCGAGGCAGGTAATAATTCATAAAATTATTTCATGAGCCAGGTCTGAATAAAGACGCCAAGAATGAATGTGCTTGTGAATATCCTTCTCTGATTTACCCTCTCATGCTTCTCCTCCAGTGTAGGCAAACACACTGTCCTCTTCTAATGTGAGCACATGGATTTCATCTTTAGCCAAAAGATTTCATCATTAGATGACTCTCTCGTGTCTTTAATTCTTCAAATAATGGTTTTTGTCTCCTGGGTATCCCTATCCCACATGCTGGTTTACACTGGCTTGTGGAATATCATGTCTTATATGATGCCACAGAGGAAAGTTTGCGCGTTCCTTACATGACTAGTTGGAATGTGTTCAGCTGCAAGTAACAAAATATTCCTGATAAGCAGGGGTCCAAACACTAGAGACATTGACAGTCGCACATAGCCATTAGTCTTAAGGTGACCAAGTCTGGCTTCCTACAACCATTCCATGACGTCACTGGCTTTTTTTCTTAACATACTAACTTTAATTCTCAAGCTTGTCGCCTCAGTCTAGAGAGAGCCACCTCATGTCTTCCAGCAGCAAGAAGGAAGAGGAGAGTTCCCAGAATCCCTTTTTTGGAAGGTAAAAGATATGTAGTAGGATCCCAAGTAGAATTTCCCTTGCATCGTGTCTACAGTTGGGTCACATAGCTTCAAGGGAATCTGAGAAAGAGAATATTTGGCATTTTCTGTCCCTAGAGGGGGAGGAAAGTTCTGATCAGCAAGGAAAAAGAGATGGTGCAGGTAGCTGCTCTGTGAGCATTTCAACAGACTCTTTGTGAGCAGCCCTCCCAGTTACCATGATACGCAAGCAACACCTACTTAATAGCTTTTTGAAATAAGTAGCACTTTTTCCATCTTAGCAAATCTGTTTTAGGAAAGAACACATCTTGGAACCTTGATGGTGACAGGGCTTGCTCTCTACACTGCAAAACCTATGCATTCATTCAGCAAATTTATATGCAGCACCTATATTATCTCTGGGCATTGTGCTACCCCCTAAGGGCACAGTCATGATCAAGACAGAGCAAGTTCTTGCCATCAAGGAACTTAGAGTTTTTTTTTTAAATTTTTTTTTATTTATTCATGATAGGCACACAGTGAGAGAGAGAGAGAGGCAGAGACACAGGCAGAGGGAGAAGCAGGCTCCATGCACCGGGAGCCTGACGTGGGATTTGATCCCGGATCTCCAGGATCGCACCCTGGGCCAAAGGCAGGCCCCAAACCACTGCGCCACCCAGGGATCCCGAACTTAGAGTTTTAATAGGAGAAGCAGACAGGTACACAGGCAATTCTGGACAGAGTGACCCATACTGCTGCCAGGCAGTTAGATATGGCACCTTATATGGTCTTGGGGATATTACAGGAGGTTTCCTGGAGAAAATAACATCTAAGCTGAGACCCAAAGGATATTAACTAGAAGAAAGGTAATGGTGGGGCAGCCCTGGTGGCCCAGTTGTTTAGGGCCGCCTTCAGCCCAGGGCGTGACCCTGGAGACCGGGGTTCGAGTCCCATGTCAGGATCCCTGCATGGAGCCTGCTTCTCCCTGTGCCTGTGTCTCTGCCTCTCTCTCATGACTCTCATGAATAAATAAATAAAAATTTTTTTTTTTTTAAAAAGAAAGGTAATGGTGTGTGTGTGTGTGTGTGTGTGTGTGTGTGTGTGTGTGTGTGTGTTTACATGCATTGGTGCAGGATGACTACCTTTTTCAGGTAAGGGGAATATCAAATAGTTTCCCAAGGCTGTAGTTATAGTACAGGGAGGAATGGTCAGAGATGTAGCACTGAGCTTCATCTTCATAAATAGCAATTTGGTGTTATAGTCATGGTAGCATTTTCCCCCTTAAGAACCTTCACTTATGGCATGAATGGGCTTGAATGTACTTTCCCTTTGCTAAACTAATAAGACACATATTTTATAACTAAGGAAATGGATTTTGGTTCCCAGTCTCCAGGGACATTGGATATCACCAGTCTGTCTTCATAGGCTGTAACCGTTTCTTGGAATTGGATTTACTGATACTTCTTTTGCTTCTGTCCATCTAATGTTTCCAAATCTTGATTTTCTTTCACCTTTTTTATGCCTACTAAGTGGGTGAGTATAGCCAATAAAGACCAGTCTCTCCCTTTAGATGGAGTTCAGTGTTCCAGCTTACATCTTATAAGTGCTTATTAATACTAAAAAACTGACCCAGCCACATAAACTTCGAATACTTTGGTGTACATAATTTCAAGTTATCAGAGACCAAGCCCGTATTGATTTTTTTCTGGCTGTGTTTTAGGATAATGAGCAACCCAGAAACCTGGGATATTGGCTTAACACTAGCAGAAGAAAACAAACCCACCGCCCCACTCTCTGGATCTCCACTCCCAGGAAAGATTGACATGGACACATTCCCTGTTCTATTGGAGCATCCTTATTCAATACAAGAGCAGGGTAAGCTAAATGAACATAAGAACTTAACATCCCAGCCATTATAACTTTGGAAAAAAGTCCAACATGGGCCCACACATTCCTAAGTGGAATTTCAATAAACTAGAATGTATGATTTTATAAAGTTGGTGCCACCACAATGAGGAGAGTAAGTACTTTGAATGTGTTTCTGAAACTATGGATGGTGTTGTGCTGACCCATTGCCACTCTTTCACAGTTTCTCTTAGCCTCAAGTCCACAGATACAAAATATCTCAGGGGACAAAGGGGTAGCTTCTAACTATGGGACATACGTGAGAAGTTGTATAATGTGAAATAAAGAACCTAGGTTTTGAAGTCTGGTCAGCTTGGATTGGATTATATCTGTGACCTTGGGAGAGTCACTGAACATCCCTGGTTTATAAAATGGTGTAACAATAATGTAACAACCATAGCCCTTCTATGGTTGATATGGGGTTGTAGAATTTAATGGTTAAGAGAGAAAGCTCACTGGAAACTGATTGGAAGCAAATTCTGGAGACAAGTTGGTTCAAATCTCAGTAATGTACTCAGTTTCTTAAAGTCCCAGTTTCTTCATGTAATGCATCTCAATTTCTTAATGTATCAATGAGAACAATGCAAGCATAATTAAATTTTTAGTTTCTGAGATTAGAATAAGGTAGAGTTGTTGGCAGAGTATCTGATGTATGGAATATGCTTAATTTATTTATTTAGCTGTTAATTAACTTAGCTGTCACTGAGTATTATGTAAGATGATGCATATAAATATCTGGAAAAGAGTAGGAAATAAAAAAATTATCCATTGTGAACTGAATCCATCATTTGCCCTGAAGATACTATACTTTTCCTGATCTTTTGGTATCTCTGATGTTAGTGTAGGAAGAGTTGGGATGCATGGCAAGTGAGGTTCTGAGGGTTGTCTAGACTGAGAGACAGTGGAAGTCCGAACCAGAACCAGAAACAGTTTCAGGAATGGATCACAACTCTTTCAATGTATAGAACTCTACAGTTAAAATGGTCATGCCTTACTCATTAACAGGATGGGGAGGGGGAGAAAGAGTTAAAAAAAAATTAAAACCCTAAAACGTCACTTGGGTGATGTTAAGTTGTTGTTAAGTTAAAACAAGAACCAGAGTAAAAGAAAGAGGATTGCAGAGGGGTGAAGGCAAAGCTAGGTTTGGACATGAGACTTGACAAAGTGTCCAGGCAGCAAAGTCCAGTGCACAGTGAGATATGGGGAGCTCAACTTTTGCAGAGAAAGTAGGGCAAAACAGATATGGGAAGCATCTGTTTCAACCCAATAACAGGAATCAAGGAAGTTGATGACTTGCAAGAAGGAGAACAAAGAGGTGGAAAGAGCCTGGATGGCAGTCTTGTGGGCAACACATATTTTTCAGTAAAGGAGAGGAGAAGGAGGACCAGAAAATACTATCACTAAGAAGAACAATTAGGAGAATTCAGAGAATAAGAAGAGATAACTCCAAGAAGGTCAGTTTATAAAGGTTGTAGAGGTACTAAAATGGTTAAAGGATTGAGGTAAACCTTTAATACTTAAGAGTGAGCAATTTCTGAAGAATGTAGAAGGCATATGCAAGAGAGAGTGTGGTTCCCTGCGGGGTTGGTGGGATGTGGCAGAGGGAGTTGGTGGCCATTCCTTATCTACTCTCCCCTCCCTAGTGAGAGTTTCCCCCTGGGGCTCCATTTCTCAGCCTGAGTGTACCCCAGCACTGGATCTGGCAGCTGGAATAACCATCTGACTAATTAAGTTCTCTTCAGGGGGATGAGAGGCATGATACATTCTATTTTCCCACCTGTGCCGTCAGAACGGGAGCCATACACTCCTCTGTCCAGCTCCCTTCCTAGTAGCTGGGTAACAGACATGGCCCCCAGAGCCGGAACAGCCATCTCGAGCCCAGAGATGGAAGCTCCATGTCAAGGATGGCCATCCTATAAAAGGTGCCTGGGTCCTTGCCAGTCCCCGATAGTCAAATCATTCCTTGACTGCTTCATTTCAGATGACTAAGTGAGGGGGAAATAAAACACCCATCTCACCTTTTGCTATTCTCGGTCATTGTTAGAACAGCAGAAGCCTTTATTCTAACTACTATACTGATTGTAGTCTCTACAGACAAAAGCTATGGTTGAGACACTTTCTTCTACTGTGTCTAGGACAAATATCAACATATTTACGTAAAATCAGAGAGCAGATCTTTACTAACTGACCTGGGGAAAGTAGTATGGTGACCTCCTTCTATTTTTTGACTCTGGCTATTATGGGTTGAATCATGTCCCCTAAAACAGTGTGTTGAAGTCCTAACCCCTAGTATGTCAAATGGGACCTGATTTGGAGACCAGATCATTCACTGCAAATGTAATTAGCTAAGGTGAGGTCATAGTAGAATAGAGTAGGTCCCTAACCCAATATGACTTGTATCTTTATTTAAAAAATGCTGTGTAAAGAGATGCACACAAGGATAACGCGATGTGAGCAGGAAAGCAGAGACCTACGAGCCAAGGAATCCCAAAGACTGCAAGTGAACCACCAGAATCAAGTTGAGAGGCACGGAGCAGATTCTCCCTCGCGCCCTCAGAACAAACGAACCTATTTATTCTTTGGTCTTGGGCTTCTAGCCTTCAGAACAGAGAGCCAACAGATTACTGTTGTTTAAACCACCCAATGTGTGGCATTTGTTATGGCAGTCCTGGAAAATAATACACTGGCCAACGGATTAGTTTCCATCCCCATAGACACCCACCAAAAGAGATTCTTGGGTGCCGTCCAGTTTAGACGACACAGTAATTGCGTCTGTTCTTTACTCTTTTGGACAACACGGTCATTTTATGGCAAGTGGTCTCATCTGTCTCTGGTTGCCTGTGAGTGTCATCTATCACTGTCAAGGACTATTGTAAATTCTAAAACTAATTTACATATCATAAAAAGCCAAATGAATCAGCAATGATGTAGCTCTAACTAAAATTTTATGGAGAATAAACATTCCATAATTTTGGGAATTGATCTTTTATGGGTTGTGGGTGAGACTATGAATATCTATTATATATATCTGTAAGATGACAGAATCAGGACAATAAATGTAATTATGCATGTTTATTCTCTGTTCTTATTGAACTAAATTGGTTTTTTCCCCCTCTCCAATGTATTATGCAAGTATTATAAGCTCTGCAGCAAATGAAGTACATGTCAGTATGGAGTCTATCTTGCTGCTTACATGGAGGCAAAGATAGAAAGGAGTCATAATATACTTTAGGAATTTGGCAGTGCCAGTTTTAAATCAAGACTAGAGACGCTTGCTTCCGTGTATTAGAGAGGTATTGCAAGAAGTAGTAGCAGTGAGTTTTTTCTCTCTATGAATTATTAATGTTTACGTAAATGAATATTTTCTATTTCAAGAAATGCTTTTGCGAGCAGGAGAAGGCTTTAAAGGTTATCGAAGAGAAATCTCATTTTGGGAGGGGTGTTATTTTCTTTGAATTAACTAAGTATATCTCAAATATCTCTATTTTTTGCATAAAATTTATGGGGGTCTTGTGGGAAATATGCTGTTTCCTCCTGGTTGGGTGCCGTGAAGCCCACCCAGAGGAGTCTGATAATCTTCTCCTATAGGTCTCATCCATCCTGTGTCTCCACCATGGTAGGGACGTCATGAAAATGCCATTGTGATTCCAAGCTTAGACTGTCATTGAACTTCTTGAGACCTTAGAAAGAAAATTATTATGAAAAATGTGAAACTTACAAATGTGCAGGATTGTACAATAATTGCTGTATATTTTGTCATTCAGCTTCAGAAAGTATAAACAGCTTGCCAATTGTGTGTCATCTCTTCCTTTACATTCTATGGGGTGGAGGTGGGGTCGAGCAGGACTATTTGTCTTATAAAACTTTTAGCATATTTCTCTGACACATGGAAATATTTTTTCTTCTATGTAACCAGAAGTTCACTCTCATATCTAACAAAATTGACTGTAACCTCTTAATTTCATCTAATACTCAATTCATGTTCCTGATTGTCTAAAAAATACCTTTTCACCATGAGTTTGTTGAATCTTGAATCAGGGTCCAGACAAATTCTGTACATAGCATTTGGTTTATTAACCTCTTAAAAAAAAAGATTTTATTTACATATGAGAGAGAAAGAGCTGTGGGAGGGGAGGGGCAAAGGAAGAGGGAGACGGAGAAGCAGACCCCCCGCTGAGCAGCTGTGGTCTGAGCAGCTGTGGTGCTGGATCCTAGGACCCCGGGATCATGACCTGAGCTGAAGGCAGACGTTTAACTGACTGAGCTGCCCTCGTGCCCCTGGTTTATTAACCTCTTAGTTACACTTAATATGTAACAGTTCTCCTCAAATCACACCCCTTTCCAGGATGGATATCTGTTTAAGAAACCATGGTATCTGATAGATTTTCCTACCTACGACCTTTGCTTCTTCAGGACGGGCTTTTATTTATTCTTCTACCGTTACCGTTTCTTGGAAACATTAGCTCTAAACACTTGATTAGATTCAGGTTAATATTTTTTTTCTTTTGGCAAGAATACTTTGTCCTTTGTTTTCTATTTCATAAAACAGGAAATACATAATGACTGGTTGCCTCATTTCAGTTAAGATTGACCTGACATTCAGGGGTCATCAACCTGATGCATTCATTAGAAAAGTTCCTGTCCACCTTTATCTTTGGTTTTCGCAGCCAAAATGACTGTTAATTAGACTCATTATTTCTTTAGGGATTAAAAAATAGTGATTTTATTTTTTCAGCTTTATTGGGGTATAATTGACAAATACATTTATAATGTCTGTATATTTTGAAAGAATTCCCACCATTGAGTTCATTTACACACCCATCACCTCACACTTGTATATTTTTTTCTCTTTTTTGGTGAAGATACTTACATTATACTCTGAACAGATTTCAACCCTGCAACACAGTACTATCAACTATCATCACCATGTTATTCATTAGATCCTCAGACTTTGTTTATAACTTGTAACTACCATCCTATAGTCTGTTTCTGTGGTTTTTTTCTTTTTAAGATTCCATGTATAAGTGATACCATGTGGTATTTGTCTTTCTGTGTCTGACTTATTTCACTTGGAGCAATGCTCTCCAAGTCCATCCTTGTCGCCAATGGCAGGATTTCCTTCTTTTTCGTGGTTGAATAATATTCCGTTGCATATTTATACCACATCTTATTTATCCCTTCATCCATTGATGGACACTTGGGTTTTTTTCCATATCTTAGTTATTGTGAGTAATGTCACGATGAACATGAGAGTGCACTTATCTTTGTGATACCATGTTTTCATTTCTTTTGGACATATACTCAGAAGTATGATTGCAGGACCATATGGTAGTTCTATTTTTAATTTTTTGAGGATCCCCTCATACTAGTATCCACAGTGGCTGTACCAGTTTGTATTCCTACCAACAGTGCACACAGGTTCCCTCTTCTGTACATCTTTGTTACCACATTATCTATTGTTTTTCTTGATGGTAGCCGTTCTGACTGGTGTGAGATGATATCTTGTGTGTGTATGTGTGTGTGTAGATTTTATTTACTTACTTGAGAGAGAGAGAGAGAGTATATGTGGGAAGGAGAGGTAGAGGGAGAGTAAGAAGCAGACTTCCTGATGAGCTGGGAGCCTGACATGGGACTCAATCCCAGGATCCTTAGATCATGACCTGAGCCAAAGGCAGACGCCCAAATGACTGAGCCGCCCAGGTGCCCCTTTGTTGTGGTTTTGATTTGCATTTCCTTGGTAATTAGTGATGGCGAGTATCTTTTCATGTATCTCTTGGCCATCTGTATGTCTTCTTTGGAAAAATGTCCACTCAGTTCCTCTACCCATTTTTAAATTAAATTGTTTTTGTTGTTGATGATGAGTTATATGAGTGTCTATATATTTTGGATATTAACCCTTTATCGGATACATGGTTTGTAAATATTTTCTCCCATTCTGGAGGTTGCCTTTTCATTTTCTTGATGGCTTATTTTGCTGTCTAGAAGCCGTTTGATTTAGTCTCATATATTTGTTTTTACTTTTGTACCTTATGCTTTTGGTGTCAGAACTAAATAATCATTGTCAAGACTAATGTCAAAGAGCTTATTGTCAATGTGTTACACTGTACATCAATCATGAAAGCAGCAGAAAGAGAAGTTAAGAAAACAGTCCCATTTACAATTGCACCATATATAATCAGATCCCTAAGAATAAACCTAACCAAAGTGGTGATGAAAGACCTGTACTCTGAAAACTACAAAACACTGATGAAAGGCATTGAAGACAACACAAACAAATGGAAAGACATTCCATACTCATGGATTGGAAGAACAAATATTGTTAAAATGTCTCTACTACTCAAAGCAACCTGCCCGTTTAATGCAATCTCTATCAAAATATCCACAGCATCTTTCACAGAACAAGAACAAACAATCCTAAAATTTGTATGAACAACAGAAGACCCTGAATGTCAAAGCAATCTTGAAAAAGAAAAGCTAGGCTGAAGGCTTCCAAACTTCAAGGTATAGTACAAATCTATAGTAATCAAAACAGTATGATACTTGCACAAAAATGGACACATAAATGGATGGAACAGAATAGAAATCCCATAAATTAACCCACAATTATATGGTCATCTAATCTTTGACAAACCAGGAAAAAATATGCAATGGGGAGAGGATAGTCTTTTCAACAAATAGTGTTAGGAAAACTAGACAGCAACATGCAAAAGAATGAAACAGAACCACTTTTTTTACATCACACAAAAATAAATTCGAAATGCATGAAGGACCTAGAATCATAAAAATCCTAGAAGAGACATAGGTAGTGACTTCTCTGACATTGGCCTTAGTGATTTTTCCTATATATGTCTCTTGGGGCAAAGGTAATAAAAAAAATAAACTATTGGGACTTCATCAAAATAAAAAGCTTCTGCACAGCGAAGAAAATAATCAACAAAACTGAAAGGCAACCAATGGGATGAGAGAGATACTGCAAATGACATATGAGATAGAGGGTTAGTATCCAAAATATATAAAGAACTCATACAACTCAACATTCCAAAAATGAATAATCGAATTATAAATGGGCAGAAGACACGAATAGACATTTCTCCAAACAAGACATACAGATGGCCAGTGGGCACATGAAAAGAGGTTCATCATCACTTACCTTCAGGGAAATGCAAATCAAAATCACAATCACCTCACACCTGTCAAAGTGGCTAAATTCAACGACACAAGAAACAACGGGTACTGGCAAGGATGTAGAGGAAAAGGAGCCCTCGTGCACTGTTGGTGCACTGCAAACTGGTGCGGCCACTCTGGAGAACAGTATGGAGGGTCCTCAAAAAGTTAAAAATAGAGCTACAATCAGCTACTAGGATCCAACAATCGCACTACTGACTATTTATCCAAAGAAGACAAGAACACTAAATCAAGGGGATACACACACCCTTAGGCTTATAAGCAGGATTATTTACAAAAGCCAAGATCTGGAAGCAACCCAAGTGTCCATTAATAGATGGATGGATGAAGAAGATGTGGTGTACATATACGATGGAATATTATTCTATCATAAGAATATGATTGTCGTTTGCAACAACATGGATATATCTAGAGGGTATAATGTTAAGTGAAATAAGTCAGTCAGAGAAAGACAAATATTATTTCACTTGAATGTGGAACTTAAACAAATGAAGAGAAGAAGAGACAAAAACCAGGCTCTTATCTATAGAGAACAAGCTGATGGGTACAGAGAGGAGGTGGGTGAAGAGATGGGGGAAGTAAGTGAAGGGGGTTATGAGTTCACTTGTCATACTGAGCACTGGGTAATGCACAGACTTGCCGAATCACTATTGTACACTAATGTAACATTATTGAGGTGAATATGACACCATATGTTGACTACAGAGGAGTTAAAATAAAAATTAAAAAATTAAAGTTTATTTTAAAATAAAAAATAGAAACACCTACAGTAATAATGGGAAAACACAACGACTTGCTAGAGGTCAATGGTGGATACATGGCGGTCCCTTATGTTATTATATTTTTGGTCTCTCCCATATGTCTGACATCCTGCACTGACATTTGTAAAAGGAGTGGATGCAGAACAGACGGGGGTGAGCAGGACTGTGAGCATGGGCTGAGAGAAGGAGGAGGTTGAGAAGGGCCGAGATTTCAGGGTGACGGGAGAATCGCAGTGCCTTGAAGAGCTGCACTTGCCACGTAGTAGTCAGGAATGAGCTGGAGGCTGATAGCACCACTTTGGGTGCATGATAATTTAAAACTCTGGCTGGATTTCATCTCCAAGTGCCCCCGAGCCCACTAGAGATGCTCATTCTGCATCGTCAGTGGTTTTGAGAAGTAGCAGGATGTAGTTCACGTGCTTCATACTCAACTTCCCAAAGCACTTTATTTTTTTAATTGTCGAATATTTTATTTATTTATTTGAGAGAGAGAGAGAAAGTAAGCACAAGTGGGTGGAGGGGCAGAGGGAGAAGCAGGGAGCCCGATGCAGGACTTGATCCCAGGACCCCGCGATCATGACCTGGGCCATGGCAGACGCTTCACCAACTGGGCCACTTGGTCACCCCTTCTGCAAGCACTTTAGAGCAACAAATTCAAAGCTGAAAAACCATAGGGAAAAAAAAAAACATACAAAACCATGCAAGATTCCTAAGAAAACAATATTAATGAAGGGACCGGCCATTGAGCTCAAGATTGGAACCCGACTGCCTTCAATGCCAAGGGGTAAGGTGCCTGGGCAGGTGGAGGTGGTGGCCTCGGAGCAGGAGCATCCAGAGGGCTGGGCCATTCTGGGCCCACAGAGCAGGCCTTGCTTCTCCAAGGTAAGGCTGGCCTGCTGGGCGACGTGCGCTAGCAGCACAGCCCCTCACGGGCAGTTCTGGACTGAACTTGTGCCTCCCCTGCCCCTGCCCCTGCCCCTTCTCCAAATAAGGAAGGGGGCACTTGACCGCAGCCGGACCCCTAGTGCTCCCTCGTCTGGGCCTGTCCTCAGGCCTTCTGCTTAGATAATCCGACTCCCAGCAGTAGAGGCTGGGTCCCTGGCCTGGTACCATCATAAAGTGTCTGGTGAGTCTGGGATACGTTTGTCACCACCTCCGATTCTTGTCAAGGGCTTGACCTTCCAAGGCTCAGAACCGTGTAGACTTCATGGGGGCATCGCCGTCGAGTAGGAGCCACACGGGAGCAGCCGGAGGAGCGTGTGGGAAGATGGAGAGCTGTGTTCTGGCTCACTAGGTCTGGCCGACGCGGGGGGCTGGCGGCTGACTGACGGCCCTACCTCTGCCCTTCCTGCCCTCTGGAGCTCTACAGGCCCACCTCTTCTGACTCTTTCTTCCTTTCTTTCTTTTTTGATCTTATTTATTCATGAGACACACAGAGGGAGGCAGAGACCCAGGCAGAGGGAGAAGCAGGCTCCATGCAGGGAGCCCGACATGGGACTCGATCCCAGGACCCCGGGGTCACGCCCTGGGCCGAAGGCAGATGCTCAACCCCTGAGCCACCAGGTGCCCCATATCCCCCCTTTGCAGGGAGATTAGATCCACAGGTAGAGTTTGGCTGGGAGGGGGGCGGGGGGACAGAGACCATTCTGGGTGCTTCAGCCTCTTGTCCCTCCAGCAAAATAGACAAGTTGCTCTGGGTTGACATCAGAGGTGAACAGACCGGTCCTTCACCGCTGGGATGAATCCACCTGGACGCGGGGATTTTCCCTAGGCTGAATCTGCAGCGCCACCTGTCGCAGCGGCCGGGAAACCACGCCAGGCCTGCAGGGCGCCGAGGGGCCACCTGAGAGGAAGTCTTGGCTTTTTCACTGGAGACCACATGGTTTAGTCTCAGGACTGGGCTGCGCGGATGTCGCAGTATTTTACTAGGGGAGTCCTTCGGAGAAGCCTAGAGCGCTGTGAATCCAGGACGGTCGATTGTCAGTAGGTTGTCAATACAGGTGGGATCGTTGATTCCTGTTTAAAAACGATGATTTTAAGTGATTAATTGAAGATTAAAAACTCCAATCCCTTGGCGGGGGGGGGGGGGGGGCGCTGGGTGTCTCAGTCGGTGAAGCATCTGCCTTTGGCTCAGGTCATGATCTCAGGGTCGTGGGGTCGAGCCCCGTGTCGGGCTCTGCGCAATGCACGGAGTCAGCTTCTCCTTCTCCCTCTCCCCCTGCTTGTGCTCTCTCTCTCTCTCTCTCTCTCTCTCTCTCAAACAAATAAATAACATCTTTAACCCCCCCCCCCCAAACTCCTTTTGTACACTTCTGATGTCCTTGTAATCCTAAGGACATTGGTTTTAGGAGGTAGTAAATAAGCCTGGGAAGGAGAAGCAAAAGGCAAGTGATGTTTGCCAAGCGTCTACTATATTTTTCTCCAAACCGCTATTCCCAGGGATGAGAACTACTATGTACTAGTCCCTTTCTCACGGACTCACAACACACTAGCATAGTAGAGGTTTTTAGATTCCCTGACAGCAAGAAATCTATTTCTAATTCAACGTCCCCTAAACTTAGTGAAAAATGACTTATTTATTTTAAAGTATTTCAGCTATGGGGCCCTCGCGTGCCAGACACAGGGGTAGGGGCCTGGCATAGGTGAGCTGGTTTAGCCTCATTACAGCCTGTGATTGTTTTGCAGAGGAAGTTGCGGAGGGCTGAGGGGACTTTTGCAGTGCACATCATGAGCGGCAGTGCTGCAATGGGAGGCCGGGCCTGCCTGACTCAGCTTCGACTGCCCCCAACTGCGCCACAGCCTCTTGACAGGCCACTGCACTTTCCACACGGCTGAGGGCCGGGTCTGCTGCTTGGCCAGGCGAGGGGTGGTCCCAAGAACTCCCATTTTTCAGTTGACCTGTCCCTGGAATAGAGACGCTTCAAAGGCTCCTCTTGGAGAAGAAGCAAGCGATCTGCTTCTGCATGTTAGACGGTGCGGCCCGCCTGCGACAGATTCCCTGTGGCCCTCTTCGTGAACTCAGCGGTCTCCTTCCAGAGCTGGCCTGGTTTTTGCAGGGTGTCTGGAGAGAGGGGGTGCCTCTGGGGAATGCGGCATTTGTGCAACACACACCGGGCCTGCAGGAGGCTTGGGTTTCTTAGCCTGGAAAGCAGGGTTTACAGGCAGGTAAACCTGCGTGTCTCCCCCACATTGCAGGAAATAGTCTAGATCCCCCTGCCACTTCTTTATTTTTTTTTTAATTTTTAAAAAAGATTTTATTTATTCATTCATGAGAGACACACACATAGAGAAAGAGGCAGAGGGAGAAGCAGGCTCCACGCAGGGACCCCGACATGGGACTCGATCCCGGGACCCAAGGATCACGCCTTGGGTCGAAGGCAGGCGCCAAACCACTGAGCCACTCAGGGATCCCCCCTCCCCTTTTTTTTAAAGACTCTGCCACTTCTCTAAATGGTGGAATAAAAAGGAGGTGAATTTAAGAAGTTCAAGGAGACAGGAGGAAATCCAGACTTCACGTGGGTCAGACATACGATGATGGCACATCACGGAAAGGAATTTGTATCGCATGAGTGATGCGCGCGAATTGTGTTCTGTCCTGAATTTCTTTCTTCCCCTCCCTCTGCCCCTTCCACTGGGCTCGCTCTCTGACTCTCTCTCTCTCTCTCTCTCGATCTTAAATACATAAATAAATAAATAAACAAATATTTTAAAAAGTCACCTATTACATGTGATGGCATATTACACAACCCAAACACAAAGAAAAGCAGGAAACCCTGCTGTTTGCAACAATGTAGATGGACCTTGAAGGCTTTACCCTTAAGTGAAAGACGAATCCCGTCGGATCTCATTCACATATGGAATCTAAAAAAAAAAAAAAAGAAAAAGGAACTCACAGACACCGAGAACAGAAGAACAGATGGGCGGTGGCCAGAGGTGGAGGGTGGGCGTGGTGGGCGTGAGGGAATGTGCTTGAAAGACAGACCTCACTCCAGGTATAAGACGGACGAGGTCTAGGGGGTCCCAAGTACAGCAGAGCGACTCTGGTTAGTAATATTTATTGTTTTGTGTATTCGAAAGTTGCTAAGACATTGGATCGCAAAAGTTCCCATCGCGAGAAAAGATTATAATGACACGAGGTGATGGATGGTAACGAGACCTACTGCGGTGATGATTTCACAATATACACATGCGCCAAGTCATTAGATTGTACGCCTTGCACTCATGTCACGTTATAGGTCAAAAAAAAAAAAAAAAAGGTCATCTGGAGGATGCCCTCCCCACCCCCAAGGACGTCGGTGTCCTGGTCCCTGGAACTTGCCCACAGTTACCTTCCTTGGCAAAGGGGAGTCTCAGCCGAGGCTGAGGGCCCGAGTTTAAGGCCAAGGCTGGGGAGAGGGGGTCCTCAGGGTGGGCCCGGGGGTCCCTGCTAGACGAAAGCACCGCGAGGCTCCCGAGGCTCGGAGACCCACGCAGGGGGTGCAAGCCCTCTGGAAGCTGGCCAAGCCAAGGCAACGGTGTGCCCCTGGTCCCCAGAGGGAAGGCGGCAGTGCCGAGGTCTTGGTTCCTGCCCGCAAGCTCCCCTCTGCGCTTCGGCTCTCCGCGGCCGTACCCCCTGAGAGCTGGGGTGTTTGGGCTGCTACCCATTGCATGATGTGCTACAGCAGCGGAGAGCATGCAGCCCCCGCCGTGAGTTGGCCCCTTCCTTAGGTACCTGTGCCAGGGCGCCGGGGCACCAGGGTGCCAAGGTCTCCGCGGTGCCCTCCGCCCTCCCCAGCCTCACACTGGCCCCTGGAAGCAGCACTCACACAGTCCGACCCCAGGGGTTCTCCTCCCGCTTCTGCTCCTGTTTGCCGGTAGTTTTTTTTTTTTTTTTTTTTTTTAATATTTTCTTTATTTATTCATGAGAGCCCCAGAGAGAGGCAGAGACCCAGGCAGAGGGGTCTCTGGCAGAGGCAGAGACCCAGGCAGGGGGGATCCCTGGGGGAGCCCGACACAGGACTCGATCCCAGGACCCCCGGGTCACGCCCTGGGCTGAAGGCAGATGCTCAACCCCTGATCCCCCCCGGGCGCCCCTGTGCAGGGTAATTTTTGCCCTTCCTTCTAGGGGTATAACTTTCCTCCCCTTTCAGCCCCAGCGTGGCCAAAGCTGAGTTCTGCTGGATTTGAGGCTTTCTGTTGGCCTGGCCGCCAGAAGAGGAGGTGGGAGCGTGTCCTTAGGGGGACGTCCGTTGCCTTGTGCAAGAGAAGCTTCCCAGTATCTCCCCACAGAGGGGGAAATACTCATTCTTCTGTGGAGGCGGGGGGCACTTCTGCAAGCTTTTGGTGCTGGGCAGCAGTGACGGGATCTGTAGAGCCAACCTTGGGGGTATCCACCCAGATGTCTTCATCCCATATTCCGGGGTCCCATGTTTTCCCATCCAGAGACATGGCTTTTACCCAACTGACCTATTTGGGGTGAGGATTTGAATATGGGTAACTGTAGGATTCCAAGGACGGCACTGCACAAGCCAGCAAAATGGTGTAGTGGGCGTAGTGGACTCACTAAGCATCTGAGGTGAAGGGGACGAGGGGACGCCCTACAACATTCCGTGAGCAATAGATACTCTCAGAGAAAAGATGAGGGCAGATTATTCTGGAGCCACCAATCCTGCTCTATTATTGAGATGTCTCCGGAGTTGTGCAACTCTAAGGATGGGGTTCAGAATACTCTCCTCCGTGGTTTGCTTTTCCCCTGCAAGAGACACGATACTGATGAGGCCCTGGGGTTCCCTCAGCCCCTGGCTGTCTGTCCACCACCCTCAGATGCACACCGACCTTCTGTGCAGCGTTAATACGACCTGGTGATGACCAACCCACTCCCCTGTCTTCATAAGACGTGTTCCCCAATATCCTCCAAATGCCGAGTCGTTGTACTGTGGAAGGCATTGCCTCCCACCACGGCATTTCCCCCGAGGGGTGACGCCAGGGAAATCTGTGCCACCTGTGCCAGCGGCGCTCCAGGCCCTCCGTTCCATCAAGGATGGAGTCGTCCCCGCCCGTTGGGTCACGGTCGCACCAGTGCTGAAACCCCAAATGGCAGGCGAGCACATCCACAGAGCAGTGATCCTTCTTGGACCCCTTCGGGATCACCTGCGTCACCCAAGAAGCAGATGCCCGAGGAGATCAGACGCGCAAGAGATCGTCTGCTGGGGTTAGAGAAGCTTCAGACCGCACCTGCGGAAGGAGAGGCGGGAAGGAACGACTGCACCCGAGATCCGCGGGCTGCTGGCGACTCTGAGCGAAGCTTGCTTGACGGGTGACTCCCATGACTTTCCTCGGCCCGCGGCCCTCGTCACCATCTGGGAGCAGCCCAGGGAGAGTGTGGCCCCGCCGTGCGCCCCGTGGTAGATCCGGCCTGGCCGCCGCTCCCTTCCAGGAGTCGGAGTGGCATCCCTCCGTGGCCCCCCTGTGCTTAACACCCTCCGTTCTGGGGTGAAGCTGCAGGGCTTGAAACTCGACAGTGCCACTTAGGAGCCACGGGATCGGTTTCTGTAGGCCCTACCTCACCCGCTGGACCGCGAGGGTCAGAGCACCTGTCTCTCAGGTACGCGGTGAGGCTGACAGGAATGCACAGGTGTAAAGGGTGCAGAAGCAGCTGGGCACACGCAGGGTAGCGTCAGAGTAGCTGTCGTAGGTCGTGGCTGAACCAGTCAAACAAACAGGGTCGGTAGCTCGAGAACCCGTGTTTTTGCTTTGCGTCTACCTACCTCGCGCTCTGGAAATTCAGTAGGGTGTCCGCTCTACTCCCCTTGGTGTATTTGACAGATAATTTTGCAGAGTCCCCTGTGCAGGTCACAGGACTTTGCTGATCCTGTGGTGCCATCTCAAAGTTCACTCGGGGGTGTTCTGTGAATCCTCCGAAACCCTCATAAACTCAAAATGTGTGGCTACTGCGGGGTCGCTTTCGGCTCATTCCCCTTGTTTCAGGGAACTCCGGTTCTAACTGGGAGATACACTTATAAGACAAATAACTGAAATATAAGGAGAATCTCTGGCCGCGGGGGAGGGGGGGGGGACGTGCCTGGCTCTATTCCCGGACTCAGTTCCAGGGTTGAGAATGGGGCGAACCCAAGCCAGCCCTCAACGCAAGGTATTTACACAGAAAATGTTCACTCTCATCGTTTTGGATGTTAAATCTTTCTAAACTAGATGACACATTTCCCGATTTGATTAAGCCTAGGACTATAAGAATAATTTAATTGTTCTTAATGGCTCGGGGTCATCTTTACGGACATTAATCATCAAGCCGGGTTATATAGAGCGAAACGTCTGGAGTTTAACGTGTGTCAGACCTTTTGCCCCTGCGCTAAGGGGATTACCTACCCATTCCAGTTTCTTAAAACGGTTGTTATTGATTCTCGTTCGTGTCCTCTCTGCCGCCAGCTCTTGATATGAAGTGGTTGGTAAGCTTGCTGCTCAGGCCACCTGGCAGGGCGGGGGCTCGTCTTTGAAGTAAAGTAAAGGGTCTTTGTGGTCAGTCTGTGCTTCCGAAGCCTGGGTGGAGCTAAAGGGTGTTTCCCATAGGAACAGTTGATTATGGGAAAATTAATAGGTGGATCTTCTGCAAGATTTGGTTTCTAGGCTCAGCCCTCTCCCCAGGTAGATGGTATCTTGGCATCACCTCACCTTTGTCAGACTAATTTCCACATTTCAAAACTGGACATTTGGAAACCAGAAGTCCCAGAGTGATGGATGCAGCGCGATGGATTTGGGCAGCAGGCCGTGTTTATGATCTCCGTGTCGCGAGCTGGCAAGGTAGCTGGGCAAGTTACTTAACTCCTTTGCATCTTTCTGTCTCCTTATCCGTTTCGGTGGCTAGCGACATAGGTGTCACAGTTGCGGTGGAGTGTGGGTAGGACTCACAGGGGAGGCTTCGCTCGCAGGGTCTGGCCAGCGAGTAGAGAACACTTCCTTTGAATTCAATGCCTGCAAGGTCCGAATTCCCTAGGCTGGTCCAAAGTCTCTGAGTGTCATTAGCCAAGCAGACCACTGGATGTCACACTTGATCTAAGTTAGCACACACCCACTGTCCCCCGCACCTTGGCTTGGACCCTCGCAGGCTTGTAGAGGTGGAGTAAGCCGTAGGGATCTTTGAAACCAGGCTCGACTGCAGGGCCACAGCCAACGTTTCGTCTCATGTGCATTTTATTCTTTTCAGTTTCCGTGAACCTTGAATTCCTCGAGGCTCCGTCCTATTCCCCCTGGTCCTCCGTGGGCCCTTCCCTCGTGTGGGTTACCCACCGGGTTCCCCGAGGCGATCAGGTGAGGAGCACCCGATCTCATTTGACAGAGGTGGAGACTCACTACCTGATACTGTCGCAGGTCAACCAAGGATACAGGCTCCAAGTTCAGAGTAAATGTGGGACTAGAAGTCCTGTCCCTGGACTCCCAGGTTGGCCCCTGGCATTGAGCCAGGCACTTTAGAGAGAAATCGAGATTAGGCATGCTTAGGACGTTTCCGTCGTGCAGAAGCAGACGCGAAGCATCACTATCTGACCGAAGCTCCGTCCTAGGCTCTGTCCCATGACAAGCTTCGGAATATCTTGGCTGTCACGTTGGCTTTGGATTGAACGCTTCATCTCAGGAATTTGGTTGGGGCGACGGGGGCGATGGGACATTGCAGCAGGTTTTGGCCATTGCAGTGTGTTTCCCAAGGCGCTTAGCAGAGATACTTTAGGCTAACAATAAAGTCCACAGCCTCTAACAGGAAACCAGTAAGACAAGGCAAGGGTCATGAATTATCCCAGCTCTTATCAGAAAAAGCAAGCGACGGAGCTCAGCGCGGGCACTAATAAGTTATAGTGTAACCACACTCGCACGGTTACATTTTCCCAACTGCCAGATGGAGGATAAGCCAAGGGTGCCCACACGCCACCCGCCCGCTGCCTTTGGAGAGAGCAGGTCGGGGAGGGTAATTGGGTTTCCCTGGCTGTGTAGGGCCGCAGAAGGTTATTTCTGGGTTTATGTCAGCAGAATCGCCTGCAGGAGCTACGAGATAAGAGCAAATCAGGCTTCCCTTGAGGACGTTTTTACTGGTTTTACTGCGGGGGGGGCCCTGGGCCCACACGGGCAGCGTGGGGAGCTAGAGTCCCCCCTGGGGATCGGAAATGCAGGGGGTGAGCCACCCCTGGCTTGTTAGTCCACGGGAATTTTGGAGGTTCTGAGGGAAAGCACACAGGCCGCGTCTTTAAAGCCCGTTTTGGAGAATCCTGAGGTCAGGGAGTCAAGATAGCAGAGCCTCTCGAACAGTTATTAAAGAGCATCGCGAAAATAAATAAATAAATAAATAAAATTAAAAAAATAAAATAAATAAATTAAAAAAAAAAGAGCATCGCGTCCCTTCACGTCGCAGAACCAGAAATGCAGGGCCCAGAGGTGATAGGTTGCAATTCGCTGAACCAATATTTTTCCTTTTTTTTGTTCTTTTTCTGCTAATCTACTTTCTTGTACCCAGATCACCAGAGTCGTCATCCCTTGACCTCTCTAGTGACTCTGTCCCTTGTACTCTTTTACTATTTATACCCATTTGTTTGTTTTTTTTTCTGTTTATTTTTATATTGAGTCTTGCCGACACCCTAAACCACACATCATGAAACCGTACAAGTGTTGATGTTTCGATACGTCTATACTCACCAAGTCCCCACTGCAGCCGAGATGCTGAGCGCAGCCCCCCGCCCCAGAGGGTGCCGCTGCTGCTGGGGGATCCCTCCCTCTGCCCTCTGCCCCACACCCCTGCTCTGCTTTCCCTCCCTGGAGGAGGCTCTGCATACTCTGGGATTTTACATAAAGGGAATCACACAGTGGGCGCTCTCCTTGTCTGCCTTCCTTCACGTAGGGTCCTTAATTTGAGATTCATCTGCGTCCCAGCACGCATCGAGAGTTCATTTTACCTACTGCTGAGCAGCATTCCTTGGATAAAGGTATTGCAATTTATTTGTTTATTCAACTGTTGATAAGTGTTTGGGGTTTTCCCAGTTATTGGCTATCTCGAATAGAGCAGCAGTGAACAGTTACGTTCGGGTCTTGTATTTCTGTCTTACTGTACTGGCGGGAAACCCCAGCACAGCGCTGAAGGGACGTGGACACTGGATCTGTCCTCATGAGGAAAGCCGAGAGAGTTTCACCATTAGCATGAGAGTTAGCTGTTGGGAGTTACCTGGGTGGCTCAGTTGGTTAAACCTGTGCCTTTGGTCGTGATCTCACGGTCCTGGGATCCGGTCCCATGTCGGGGTCCCTGCTTCTCCCTCTCCCTCTGCCTGCTGCTCCCTATGCTTGTGCTCTCTCTCTGTCAAATAAATAAATAAAATCTTTAATATATCCTAAATATATATAGTTCATATTAATTTATTAATATTTTAATTAATTATAATTAATTATTAATTATATAAGCATATAATTACATATAAAATCTATAAAAATATTATATGAATCACACAATTAATTAAATATAAATTATAATTACATTAACATACAATTAATTATGATTAATATTTTAATTAATATCAATATATTTTAATATTACTATATTTTATATTGATAGAATTATTAAATATATAACCACACACACATATATATGGTTATATATAAATATGGTTAGCTGTAGATTTTTTGGTAGCTGCCCTTCACCATTTTGAGGAAGTTTTCTTTAATTCCAATGGGGTTACACATTATTATAATCATAAGGGTCTGAAGTTTCTTTGTTTGATATTGGGGTAAAGCTGGCTTCATAGAATAAGCAGGAAAATATTCCTTCCTTTTCAATTTTCCAGAAGAGTTTGCATAGAATTGATATTTCTCACTTAAATATCTGATAGACTTCACCAGCGAAGCCATGTAGACATGAAGTTTTCTTTGTGGGGATGTTTTTATCTTCAAGCTTAATCTCTTTAATAGCCGTTGGACTTGGAGTTCCTGGGTGGCTCAGTGGTTGAGCATCTGCCTTTGGCTCAGGGTGTGACCCCGGGGTCCTGGGATCGAGTCCTGCGTCTGGCTCCCTGCACGGAGCCTGCTTCTCCCTCTGCCTGTGTCTCTGCCTCTCTCTGTGTCTCTTATGAATAAATAAATAAAATCTTAAAAGAATAAAGTAGCCGTTGGACTACTCATGTTCTCTATTTCTTCTTGATTAGGCTTTTGTAATCTGTGTCTTTCAAGGAATTTGCACATTTTATAAACTGTGGAATTTCTTTTAACACATTTGTTCATAACATTCCTCTATTACCTTTTTCGTATCTGCAGAATCTGTGGTGTCTTAGTTAATTTGCTGTCTTTTCTTCTCTTTTTCCTAATCAGTTTGGCTACAGGCTTACAAATATTATCGATCTTATCAAAGAACTGCCTTTTGGTTTCATTGATTTCCTTTATTGTTTTCCTGGTTTCTTATTTCATTGAATCCCATTCTCATTATTATTTCTTTCCTTCCGCATGCTTTAGTTTGCCCTTTTTCTACATTAAGAAATAATTGGAGACCTTCTTTCTGATATATGTGTGTAGGGCTCTACCTTCCTCCCTAAGTACTTTGGTGGTATCTCAGATACGTTGGTATGTTGAGTTTTCGTTTCAACATATATTCTAATTTTTTTCTTTGGATCCTTTATTTTTGAAAAGTATATTACTTAGTATCCAAATATTTGGGTATTTTCTAGATACCTTTCTTTTTTTTGACGGGGGGGGAGTGGTTTGGTGCTTTTTTTGTTGTTCTGTTTGTTTTTAAACCAGGCTCCACACCCAACGTGGGGCTTGAACTCCCAACCTTGAGATCAAGGATCACATGCTCTACTGAGTGAACGAGCCAGGTGCCCCTTCCAGATAGCTTTCTTTCACCGATTTTTAGTTTTGATTCTATTGATCAGAATCTGTACGACTGGAATTCTTTGAAATTCACTGAGATTTCTTTTACAGCCTCACATACGGTCTATCCAGGTGAATACTCTCTGTGCATTTGAAAAGAATATATATTCTGCTGTTGGCCAGTGGAGCAGTCTATGACTGTTACATCAAATTAGCAGGCGGTATTTGTCAAATCTTTCATGTTTTCACAGATTTTCCTATTTGTCCCATAGATCACTGAGAGTGATATTTCAATCTGCAACACAATCGTGCATTTCTTTAGTCCTCCTTTCAATCTCCTCGGTCTTTGCTTCCCGTGCTGTGAAGCTCGACTAGTGAAGTTGTCAACATTTAGGATTGTTCTGTCTTCTTCAAACGAACTCTTTTATCATTCTGGAATAGACGTCTTTATTCCTGGCCATAATCTTTAATGTGTCTTTTTAATTTTTTTCTGAGTATGTGTAGCCTGGTGGGGTGAACCTGGAATTATGTGCATTAATACACAGATTGAGGAATTTCCCCTCCCCAGGATCCCTTTCTGGGATTTCTCTTATGTTCTGTCTCCAGGGATTCCTTTGCCTCTTCCCTTTGGCTAAAAGGACGTGCTTCTGAGTGTTGTCTTCCCGTGTGTCCTCCTGAAGCTCTACACTACAGGTTCTGCCCTCCGGGCACGGGGGCAAGAGAACATGGTTCAAAAGAGGGTTGACTCCGGACTCTTGCTCCTCTGCAGGAAGGAGGAGGCTTCTCTGGGTTGGGGTGGGGTGGGGGCATCTCTGTGCTGCTTCATCCTGGCAAGGAGCTCAGGGGTGGGCAGGACTGGGAGAGGAGGAAAAAAAAAGAGAAGAAAACAAAGACAACACTGCCCCCTCGCCTGCACTGCTTGGTTCTTCCTTTCCTGGGCCTCTGGTTGCAAAGGGGGGCTTCTCTTGGAGGTTTTAGTGCTCCTACTTGTAAAATTTTGTGACTCAGGTCACCCTCAGGTTACATCCCAAGGAAATAAAGGAGGAAATAACAACAATAACGGAAAAGTCACTACCATTATGGATCAGTCTTCAAGTTTTGCCTTTTGCTCTGGAGCTTTTACTAGAATTTCTTGCTGTAATCCGTGGGGGCAAGAGACATTTGGGTTACTTGTATGGACAGCACCGGGAGCCCCGGAGCCTGATTTCCCCTTGTTCCTTAGAGAAGTGAGCCTGGAAGTTTCCATCAGAACCTGACATCCTCTCTATAGCACTTTGTGATACCACTAATGACATCTCTTTATTTGGTTTTCGCCACATCCGACGCTGGGCAGAGCGCTCTAACGTGCACAATCTCCACGCATTCTTACCCCAGCCCTCTGGAAGAGATACTACAATTTCCCTTTAATAGATGAGGAAACAGAATCACATAGTTCAGGTTTCTCCCGGGCTTCCAGCAGTTAGTAATTGGCCGCCGGGTGCCCTCTGGCCGGCTCCCAGGCCTGTGCTCTGGCCCCTCCGCGGGGTCGCGTGGGATTCCAGAGAACCATTGGAACCATGTCGAGGTGGACCTTAGATGCCATTTTTCCATAATTGATTTAAAAAAATTTTTTTTCTGTTATTTATTTTTGACTGAGCTCCTGTCCAGTGGGGCAGGGATAGGCAAAAACTTGCTAAGCTTGGTGGCCCCATTCTTGAGGCGGTGCTGCAGTCTTCGGCACCCTACGCAGCAGTGGGAGGGGATCCAGATCCCCTGTGTTCTTGGATCTTTGGGTCTCTTTCTCCTCTCTCCCCTCGCCGTTCTGTCTGGGGGACGAGGTGCAGGCATTCTTCCTCTTGCTTTTCCATGATACTCAGTCTCTACCATCAATCACTCTCTCCTGCTCTTTGACCTCCTCCAGAAACCCCGTAAATTCTTTGAATTGCTAAAGTGTTTGGAAAACCAGAGCCAGGAAGGCTGCACAGTCTGTCTGATGTTTGGCCAGATGCCTTCACTGCAGCAGTGATAGATGGGCTCGCTGGGAACCGGGCGAATGCGGCGAGGACTAAGTTAGCCTCTTCCCTCCCCTCCCTCTTCTCTGCTCCCCTGCATCCCTTCCTTTCTCATTCATCCCTCCCTTCCTTTCTTCTTTCTCCTCAGTCAGCATTTCTGAGCACCTCCTACGAGGTATATACAACTTCCCTAGCTTTTGTTCTTCTTAGTACTGGGCCTGTGCTCCTGGATCCTGACAATAACAGGTCATTCAGAAATTCGGAAATTGGGTTGGCTTCACAGGGTAACGTATAGAAGTGTTGGATGACTCCGTTGTGCACCTGACACTAATGTAACACAGGATGTTAACTAAGTGGAATGAAAATAAAAACTTAAAAAAAGTTAGGGCAGCCCCGGTGGCGCAGTGGTTTAGCACCACCTTCGGCCCAAGGTCTGATCCTGGAGACCCAGGATCGAGTCCCACGTCGGGCTCCCTGCATGGAGCCTGCTTCTCCCTCTGCCTGTGTCTCTGTCTCTGTCTCTCTCTCTCTCTCTGTCTCTTATGAATAAATAAATAGAATCTTTTAAAAAAACTTACAAAAAAATTGAGTTGGTTTCTGTGATTCTGCAGAATAGCTCCGGTGACTCTGCTGCTAAACCCACTTGCATTCACTGTAACTTTATAACTTTTTACTCTTGTATCTGTTCGTTATCCATTGTTCACAGCAAATTATCCCCAAACCCAGTAATTGAAGAAAACACTTATGATGCCACAGCTTCATAGGGTGGACGTCCGAGTGTCCCAGAGCTCTGTCCTGCGCTCCAGGCCCCCTCCTCCTCTCAGCCACCGTGTGGACCCAGGCTGTGGTCCATCAAGGCTCCAGTGAGACTGCACCTGCTTCCAGAGCTCGGTCACCTGGCTGGGGGCAGCCCTGGGTTCCTCTAGGCCGTCGGCTGTCGGCTGCCTTGGGGTCCTTGTCCTACGTGCCTTTGCACAGCACAGGTCACGCCCCAGCAGCTGGCTTCATCACAGTGGGGGAGCAAGGCCAGAGAGCTGGGATCATACTCTGTTATAACCTCATCAGACGTCCTATCCGATTCTATCCGTCAGAGGCCAGCCCCCAGACGCAGCCAGCCTTCGGGGGAGGAGGTTGTGCAGCGGGGTCAAGACCAGGCAGTGGGACCCGGGGCACTGTCCCTACCACAAATGTGCCTTCAACGGGTGACTAGACTCTGAGAAATTCTGAGACAAACTGACAGCTTCCTTCTAGTTGGGGAAGGAAGGGGGTGCCACGCCCAGGGCCTGCTGACCTCAGGTACTTTGGTTCATCTCACCCTCACGTCTTTCCTGGGGCAGGGGTTGTGACAGGCCCTGCTGTTGCCCCGCAGTACCCATTATTCCATTCCTCCCCAGCAGAAGAGTTCCTTATGGTCGCCCAGATGAGGACCACCTTCCACATCTTGTCCCTGGGCGTGGCCCTGTGCTGGGCTCTGCCCGGGGAGGGGATGGAAGCCCCTGGGAAGTGTGGCACCTGGCGGTCGGTCTCCTTAAGGGAGAGCTAGCTAGGGCTCCTTCCCTCTCCCCTCTTACCCTTCCTCTGTCCTTGTATTTGGAATGCACAGGCCATCATCTTAGCCCTGAGGTCAGATCCTACAGGGAAGGAAGATCTTCTGTTCCTAACGCCCTGAAGTATTATACCCACATCCTACTACCTTTTGGGACTTTTTGGGGCCAGTGAATAGTTATCTTATGCAAGCCACCGCCACTGCTGTCCCTGGCAGCCAGACCCAGTCCTAGCTAACTTGGAATTTAGTACTTAGAAGTGGGGGGCTACCTGCGATAGAAACAGAAATATGCGGGTTTGGGGGGAACTTGTTGCAAAAGGCCAGGGGGTAAATATTTTAGACCTCACGGGCCACCTAGGGTCTTGTCACAGATTTTTCCTTTATGTTTAAAGCTTTTTTTTTAAAAATTTGTTCTTATTGAAGTTCGATTTGCCAACATATAGTGTAACACCCAGTGCTCATCCCATCAAGTGCCCTCCTCAGTGCCCGTCACCCAGTCACCCCTTACGCTCGCCCACCTCCCCTTCCAGGACCCTTTGTTTCCCAGAGTTAGGAGTCTCTCCTGGTTTGTCTTCCTTTATGTTTAAATGGCCTTTTAAAATGTAAAAGATGTCAGTCCTTTGAAAGATCACAACCATTCCTAGCTCAAGGACCAACAGAACATACAGTAGTGGGTTCAGGGGCTGGAAGGCTGGTTTCTGATCTGGGTTCTTGTCCATTAGGGATGGGCCAATGTTGGCCTCAGAGCCCACAGACCTTACTGGAGTCATGCTTTCTCATTATCTGCACTTTCTGAGTACTTCTCTTGTTTTCTTTATTGACTGGGAAATAATGCGCCTGATTATTAAACGTTACCTCTACCCTCAAGAGAGGCACAGAGGGCACTTTCATAAAAGATGCAAATGTAAAGAAATGGCCAAAAAAATACCTGCAATGATAAGTTATTAATATTTAAGTATTTACTCCAAAGGAGTAAAACTGTAGCACTCAGGAAAGAAGACAAAGAAATCAGCAACTCACGTTGTACTTTTAAAACTTTATAATGTTACTTGAAAATTCAACTGAAACCACTTTGTCATCTTGAAATTACACGAGTCATCACAATACTGCATTACCTTTCATTTCATGTGATTTATGATCCTGTGGTACCATTATGTTTACATCTTCCAAACCAATGATCATTTTCCCAATGAACGGATGTTGTAATTTTACTTAGTATATTTAGACCGACCAGAGTTCTATAAAATACTGTACTCAGAGTACAAAAATAAGTGCCTTTTGCACCTTCTTTAATACTGTTTTTAATCTCTGTCTCTCTTTTGGTACCTCAGCTAACTAACGTCACATAAATAAAGTCACTAATAACAAAAAAGGACAAGAAGCAAGAGATGGTTAAACACCTGGAAAAGAGAAATGCATGTTGCCGACAGTATTATTTTTGTTGGCAGGGAATAATGATACCTGGCTCTACTGCCGGCAGAAAAGTAGGAAAAAAAAACTCATGAAGGAATAGAAACAAAATTATCAATAATCACATCAAACATTTAAACCCCTGATAACAATAGATTGATTTCAATACACTTATCTGCGGCTCTTATCCTACCATCCCCCAGATCTCTTAGGAATTACAGTGGAAAGTGCCAAATTTCAAAATAAAATGTACATCTGAATAGAACATGTATACTTCATTGCAGGTCATTTATTGCAAAACATATAGATGAGGCTTTTTAAAGAAGATTTTGAATTTTATAAACACGAGTATATTTAGAAAACAAAAAGAAAAGAAAAAAAAGAAAAAAACCCCCAAAATAGTTAATAACCAAAATGTGTTCAAGAGAACAGCCAAGCTTGAGTACCTGGTCTTTGACATCACGAATCAGCATGCGAACTTGTCAGTCGCGTGTTTTAAAGCTTCTGGACCTCTAACAAAAATCGTTCCTTCTTTTTTAAATTTTTTACACTGTCTTTTGTATTTCTCCTGGGGAACATGCTTGAAGACTCATTTTACTTGAACAGCAGTAATAATAGGTGAAGAGTTAAAATGAATCTCTAAAAGGGCTTACGGTGTCCAGCTAGTATTTGGCAATAATAGTTGAATCTTAACATTTAGAACAGAGTTTGATTTCATGGTGGGGATTCTGACTAAGTGAAACGAGCTGCCAACTGGTGAACCTAAGTGCAATCATATTCAGTTTATAAAAACGCAGAATGGATCACCAGACCGTGTACCCCGCTGTGGAAATACGCGCACACCGCACACACGTTCATAGTTCCTGGCGTTAGAGAAGGTGCGTAGTGAATACAGAATGATCATACACCCTACAGGGAGAGCTTGTGGGTTTATAGCAATAGAAGATTAGGATGTGCTTAGTTCTTAATATTAGCGAAGAAAATAATGAAAGAGTAAGAAAAGAAGTACAGAAACAGGAAGATACCTGGCAGTATTATTTTCCATTAAGAAATATTTGGAACTTCATATGAGATCATCTGAGGATTTGGTTAAGTTCATGGGCAAGTGTAATGGGAGGGGAGAACAAGTGTCGGAGCAAATCTGCAAAACACGGAAGGGAAACGACAATGTGCCTTGTAAGATGAAGGTTTAGGTTGCGAGTCCTTTCTGGTGTGCGGTATGAGGGGCTTGGTTTGCGGAGGAAGCAAATCCTCTGAAGACCCTCCTCAGGCCCTGGCTCTCTGGGCCTCTGTCCCACGTGGCCCCAGGGTTGGGGGCGCTCACTCTGTCCACTGAAAGCACAACTGGGGACCGAGAGCCCGGGGACTGGGAAGGACTATAGGACCAGGAAGGGGTTGTGTGTGGGGTCCCTGGACAGGCAGTGGCCGGAGGGTGACCACCAAGGAGAAGATGACACGTTCCTGTCTGTTCACTAGGCTCTCGCCCCCATCAGAAGGAAGTCATCGGGACCTTTTGCTTACTGGAGAGGAGACAGCCAGTTTTACAAGATTAAGAAAAGAAAAGAAAAGAAAAGAAAAGAAAAGAAGAAAAGAAAAGAAAAGAAAAGAAAGAAAAGAAAAGAAGAAGGAAAAGAATAGGAAAAAAGAAAAGAAAAGAAAATAAGGGAGCCATAAAGATGGGGTCATGGTACATTGTCTACATTCAGGTGCACTTGTGACACGAAGGCCCGTGGTTCACAAGGGCAAAGCGGGCTGCCCAGCCAGTGGGGACGTGCCGTCACCCAGACAGCACTAAACCCAGAGTGGGGCTGATGTTCTCTGTGTATCCAAGAGCTTCCTGCTGGCAGCTGACTTTTTTTTAAAGGCCCGTTTCTTGGCATCTCCCCTCCCCTTAGACAAGGTAACACATGTGAAGAGAGGACGAGGCATCATAGTCTTTTTCTCGACTTCTCTCCCGAAATGAGAGAACGGTGAGAGAGGGAGAAGCGGGAGGGTTCTCAGTGTCATTCTGGGCACGGTTGAATGAACGGAGGCTGCTGGTTTCCCGAAGAATAAGTGAATTATTTTTCACTTCTAGACGGCTTACTCGTTTCTCTTCACTATTAGCTGAAGCTTCAGGTGTTCTCTCATCTTCTCTGCAAAGCTCAGGGCGCCTGGGGACGCATAAAGCCCGCATCCTCCCCTAAATGAGTGTGCGTGTCCGAGGTATGCACTGCTGTCCCTCTTAAACGCACACATTCTACTCTGTAAGAAAAAGCTGGCTTTTAAAACGGACATTTTGGGAGCAACAGAATATCCTGTACCCATGTTTTTATTGAAGGAAATTTCTAAAAAAGTGTTTTACTCCATAAGTAAAGTGATAGGGCATGGGGGTCGGAAAGTCTCCTTTGACTTACTGTAGCAGGACTTGCTTTGCTTTGCTCTAATGTTGGCGAATATAAACATATATCCTGGTGGATGCATCCCGTTGTCTAAGGCTATGTTCTCGCAAAGCTCAAAGCATGTCTGGACATCACTGGGATGAAGTAAAATCTCGGCATCAGATTTGGCGGTGGGTTCAACGAAACACAGTAGATCACTATCGCACGTCAGGTAGGAATGTGGGTTGCCCTGTTTCTCTGTCTTTCCATGGTACATTCAAATTCCTAAATTATGCTATTAATATGAATATTTTCTTTCAACAGGATCACAAAGTTCACTAAAAGTGTCACAGTTGAAGCTTAGTTTCATCTCGAACAGATTGTATCTCCGGTACATAAATGCATCCGGAAGATATGTGAAAAAGTACCAGGTCTCCAGGTTGAGTTGCAAGTTACCTTTCATCTCCTGGGAATTTCTGTATGGATGCGAGGAGGGGATAATTCATATTATCTTGGGGGTCATTGTCCACGTTTAGTTGTAAGTTGCTTTTGGAACATCGTGGGTAGGCCTGGAGTCGCGCAGCAGTGATACATTTTATCAGACTTCGTAGCTTTGCATACAAGGACAATTTACTTGCAATACTTTCTTTACTGACCCTTATTCCTGAAAAAGGCACCCCGGAGAACCGCCCCGTCCCCCATGGATTCACATTGTGACCCTGTGAGCCAAGACTGAACTATAAAATAGTCATTGAAAAATAGCGTGAAAATGAATATACATTGGACGTTATTGGAGGTGATATTTATGGAAAACTAAGAAAAGTCTATGTGATTGGAAGAACGTATGTATTTTTTCTTTTAAACTTTTAAGTAAAACTAAAACTAATTTCCTGAGTAACTATTGTCAAGACATAGCTATAGTGTGATTTCCATCCATCATTAAAAAGTCAAAGAACTGTGGTTGCTTAGGAATTTCTCAAAGTCAATGTTTTCTTAACACGAGGTAGCTTTCTAGCAGCATTTTGGGTGCTTTTACCCAAACACGGTGTGGTTTGGCGTGATACCAGGTTTGGGTAGGGGTGGGACTTAAAGATGGTCTTTTAGTGATAGGAATGGGGTGGGAAGCAAGCACAGCAATTTGAGAATAGGCAGCATTTTTACAGGTAAGAAAATAAATGTCTCATCTCACAGTTGATTTTTAATTTTCACTAAGCTTTTCATCACCAAAATTTAGAAGCTCAATTCTAACTTACTAGATGCTTCTAAATTATTGGTTTGGGTATTCTGTTATCACTTGGTTGGTTGACTCATTTTATTTTTATTTTTATTTTTGGTCGGCTGACTCATTTGAATTTCCTCTATAAAGAGTCCCCCCCCCCCCCAGGAAGCAATAAAGTAAGAAATAACAACAAAAAAATAGATGTCGATGCACAAGAATTTCCAAAGTCCA
Source organism: Canis lupus dingo (assembly GCF_003254725.2). Taxonomy (NCBI): domain Eukaryota; kingdom Metazoa; phylum Chordata; class Mammalia; order Carnivora; family Canidae; genus Canis; species Canis lupus. The sequence goes on along the minus strand of NC_064268.1, from coordinate 36,358,823 downwards.
AAAACATAAACATCATGCAAAATAAGCCTTTGGTTCCACACATGATTTTTAACAGTCCTATTTTTTGAAGTTTCAAACTCACTAGAGCTGTATAATGAGTTTGTGGAGCTCTGTAGTTGCTCTCCGTTACTTAATTTGGACGAAGTAAATACACACGGATGGCACAGTAGACACATTGATGCTTCCTATGAATATGTTCTAATGGAATTCAGAATATTTTCTAGATCTTGCTAAAACCACTTCTACTCACTCGAATAAAATCAGTCCTTAGGAGGTTAGTGTACAAACACTTGTGTTTCCTTAAGCAAGGAGCGAGAGGGTGTTCCCATAGCAATTTTCTTGATACGTTGCTGTTTTTGTATATTTAGGTTTCTGTTCTTAGCCTTAAAAAAAATTATGATGATTTAATCTGGAATAATGCTTCTTTTTTCTCCTAAGAGATTCCCGTATTAACTAATTGTTCATTCTGATTAAATTTAAACCTCCTCTGGATCAGACCTTCGACTTGGCACTGGCTGGACATGCAGAGCACTGTTTTCTATATTTGAAGATTTTTTTTTTTTATATTTGAAGATTTTTAAAGAACATTAAAACTTTCACTCTTGGAATCTGGAATGCTTTTTTGGACTAAGTAGGAACTTGCCTGCCCCAAGGTCATTACTCTTTCTGAGTATAAAAGCAGGTCTTGTGTGGGAATGTAGATTTGGACCTCAGAACTGCTGATGGGAGAATTTTTCACTTTCTCATTTAAAAATATTCGTTTGGTCCAAGAGTTATTTTGAAGCCAATGTGAATTATATTTGAGTTTGTACGTCTTATGAGATGAATCTTTGCAAAACTATGAGTTGGCTATCCGTTTTGACTTAGACAGATTTTTTTCTTGCATTTTTCTGTTTAATGAAAGTGAAATAAATTAAAGAAAACATTAAGGGTTGGCTGGAAATGGACAGACCGGAGCCGTTCCCAAAGTGAGCTGCACATTGAAATCACCCAAGATCTTGAAACACCGAGGCCGGGCTCCTGCCCCATGGTACCCTACCTAATGGGTGCCAGGCGTCATCTTGGCATGGCGCTCTGCAAGGTAGTCCAGCTGTTTCGAATGCGCAGCCAAGCCCGGGAACCACTGGCCTCCGGAGTACGAGGAGCAAAATGTAAAGCCAAAAGCACCGAACCTTTCAGAGTGCGAGCTGTGGCCTTGAGGTCTTTGATATCTGAATGGACTTAATGGAACTGAACAGTTACAAGGACTTGCAATGGTTATTGGAATTGAGCCGATTTTGACTAGAATCTGGGCTGAGGTTGAATCCCAGGAGTCCATTCAAGACAAATTTTTCTGTCTTTGGGTTTATGTTTCCCTTTGAGTCCTGTAGAATTTTACCAGGGCCAAGGGATCCCCCCGCCCCCCGGAAATTCTGGTACCATATGTCTTAAATCACGAATGAGACAGAAGCAGTAGTGATAGGTGTTTGGAGTTCAGACCTCGATTGTTTCTGTTTTGAACAAAAAGCAGTCATTTACAAGAATGGCAAGAAAGTAGTGCCTCTGCTCCCTCCAATCCCAGTTTTTGTAGCACCTACATCCCCAGGAGATGTTTCTGCAGAGAGGCCCTAAGCCCATGGGACTTTGGTCACTAACATCCTTGCTGGGAGTCTAAGAATCTGCTTCTAATCAGCAGTGGCAAGTTTAAGGTTTTCTGTGATGCTTTCAAGACCAAAGGACTCAGATATTGTAAAAGCGTCTGACACTTGTTGAAAACAGAAGGAAGGGAAGGCAGAGGATTTCTTGGCAGATTTAATATAAGGGGTTAGACAGTCCAAGGCCAGCCCCAACTGTCTCTGAATGCTGGATGCTGGTCTGGGTGCTGCAAGAAGACCAAAGAAATGAGAGTAGATCTTCACGTCTCTGTTTGAAATGACTTTTCAACCCATTTGCTGAATAGGAAAAAGCATCCTAGGTGATAGTCTGTATATTTGATGTGCTATTTTTTTTTTTTTTTTATGGCACGAGATACGAGCAAAATGAAACTGGTATGAAAACAAATCCATGTGGACGAGTCAAAATGTTTGAAATGAGAAGCCATTTTAAGTTGGGATGATTATTGTGTTGGAGGATCCTTGGGAAGGGTAGGTGCTCCAAGGAAGAAGAGGTGTGGGCTGATGAGCTTAATAAACAGGCTTGGATTCATTTTATCCTTATCTGTACCACATCACATCGATTTCCAGGAGGTCCCCAGGGGATGTGGGTGACAGGGCCTAGGACAGATAGAGGAGGTAGGATTTTGCACCTGAAGTGATGCTGGCCCCATCAAATCTTGGGCTGTCTTTCATAGGTTCTGACCTGAGATGGAGATGCCCATGCGGTGGGCAACGGGGTAGGCATTTCTGACAGCATCCTCCACCCTCCCCCTTCCTGTCTGTGACTTCGTGGATCACAAAAGCAGCTGTGAGCTGGGGTTAAGACTCTGCAGTTTACTTGCCTCCGTCTGTTGCTCCTGCCGGGCCAGGTCTGCTCAGCCCCCTGAACATTTGCTGGTTAAAAGATCTCTCTTCATGTCGACGCATGCCCACGTCACTCAGGAACCTGGGAGAAATAACTTTTGGGGGACACTGGCTCTTAAGATTTCTGTCAGGCAAAAGGCTTCTTGACATCTCATTTCACCGGGAATATGTCCTCATGTCATGACTCTAGAATTAGCATAAGCTGCACAGTCTCAGGAAGGGCATCCCTTTAGAAAAAGTATGACTTGTGATCATAAGGAAACTCAGTGAGAGGTTTATTTCTTCTAGATAGAGTTTTGTGTGTCTTAAATTAAAAGAAAGGTATCTTCAGAAGGCTCCATATCCATCCCCTCGGGCAGTCACTGCAAAAGTGGGGTAGACCTCATACGTCGTATATGCTAAGTCTTGTCCAAGGGTCACTGCTTGCTTGAGCTGGGCTGCAGACACAGGCGCCGTTGCGTTGGGGACAGCGTATCCTGGAGGAGGAGGCAGAGAAAACTTCATCGAAAGCCATTCACATTTGCTCCCTGTTGGCTTATTGTCTACTTTTTTGGAATTTGAAAACTTAACACCACTTCAGGCCAAAAGTCAATATGTACATCTTAAAAAGTGAACTCGGGACATAGAACCTAGACTCATTGACTAGGGGACAGACAGCGTTCCTCAAAGTGAGGTCAGCCACACGTGCCAGCACCACCGCATGCTTAGAAAATTGGAAACACTAGGAACGGAGTCCAAGAAACAGAAACTTAACAGGATGCCAAGTTGATTAAAGCTTGAGATTTTAGAACTTTTTCAGAGGCTCTCAGGGTTTATAAAGGAGGGGAGGCGATCGATGGGTTGGCAGGGCTGAGGGGTGGGGCTCTGGGGGTCAGCTTCTGTACCCGCACCCCCACCTAAATGAAATGTTGAAAACCATTGCCCTTTCCCAAGAAGGACCTAGAGGGCCTGGGTAGACCAGTAGGAAAAATATGGCAAGTTTCAGCGTGCTTCTACACAGCACCCTGAAAGCAGATACCTGGCCTGTTTCCATGTAGACCCTACTGTGAAGGGCAAGACCATTTTGCTTCACCACCAAGTTGGTGAGGTGTGAGGTGTTTTCAGATGATGCTCGTCTTCACCACCAGACAGCCAAGGGTCTGAGTGGTAAGGAGGGCATCAGGTGCGGTCACACTAGGATCACGTCTGCCTGATTGCCATTCACTTCTACAGGAAAGGGCATAATAAGTGCTATTATATAAATGCAGTTGTTTCCCTGTTAACGGTCAAAATTAAGCCATTTCTGACATGATCCAAAAAATATGAAGATGGCAAGAAAAAGAGGGAAATTTACTTAAGCAACAAATGGGGGACCTGATTAAAACAACAACAACAACAACAAAAAACAATACAAAAAACAAAAAACAAAAACCCTAGTCCATTTGGTTTATGTGCTGCGGCCGTCATCCCAACCCCAGACACATTGATTTCTTTCTGGTGGCTTCTCAGGAAGTGGTGGCAGGAAGCTGGCTGGACTATTTTTTTTTTTTAAATTAAATCCACTCCTTGGCTTGTGCACTTTGGCCAGTAATGCTGACTAATGCACTACTCAAGTTTGGTATGTTTTCCAAGGATATGAGAAATGTGCTACCAATTACTTTCATAATTTTGGAAATAGCGTTTCTAAGTAAGCGAGAAAGAAATACACATGTGTAAGAGGGGTGCGTGTGATTTTATCGTGGGGGGTTCTGAATTGTCTTCTTTCAGTTTGGCTACTTTCTTAAGTGCAAGAGTATTTGGATTCTCAACAGATTCTTCCCCAGGAGCCTATTATTCTTTGCTCGACTCCACAGCAACGTTACGAGAGAGGTTCTCAATTCCTTAGGCTTTCCCAAGACAACTCTCATGCCCCGGATATTTTTTTTTTTTACTTCTTGGAGGAGCAAACAAAAGTGAGGACAAGATCAAACATTCGTAGGTGAAAGCAAATCCTTTCCAACGTGCAAGCGAACCGTAAAATTGTGACAGCGGCTCATGTGTTTTTATAGCACATTCGTGAGCTGTCTTTGGGTTGTAGCTTCCCGTGAGACAGGGGCTCCGGCTTCTCCAAGAACCAAGAAGCCTGGCCATGGGGTCCCTGCTAGACGGACATGTCAACACCCCGCTCTGTGGAAGGCCCAGGGGCCCTGCCCTTGGGGGTGGACACCTGTCGCCCTGGTAACCTCGTGGGGGTGCAGGGCCCAACTTCTCCGCGTTCTACGGATCGAAGCTGGAGTTGAGGTCGTGTCCGCGTGTGACGTGTGGTTACTTGCCAGAATGGAAAACGTGTTTGCAGTTTTTGAGAAACCCAAGAAAACGAGAGTAAGGGCCTAGGTGTTCCGGATGGGGGGGGGGGGACACTGCGGCTGTCACGCCCGTGTGTGCCCAATACGGGCACCAGTGGATCGATCGAAGTGCCCCGTTTCGGGGTCCACTCAGATCTCTGAATTGGTCTAAAGGGAGGCAGGCCAACACAGCGACACGCCGGAGTGGCTGATTTCTCCCAAAGAAATGAGCTTTTCTTGCTAAAAAAGAATGGGGTTATTCAAACTAAAGGCTAAGGAAAAGTTTCCAAAACAAATCTCTTGTCCGGTCACTTTTAATCTCTAGAGGGTTCATTTTTTTTTTTTTAAGTTATTAGCATTTATTGTAGGTACATAACAAATGGGGAAAAAAGTCTTTTAAAAGCAGCCCTGGGGGATCCCTGGGTGACTCAGCGGTTCAGCGCCTGCCTTTGGCCCAGGATCCTGGAGTCCGGGGATGGAGTCCCACGTCGGGCTCCGGGCATGGAGCCTGCTTCTCCCTCTGCCTGGGTCTCTGTCTCTGTCTCTCTCTCTCTCTCTCTGTCTATCATGAATAAATAAATAAAATCTTAAAAAAAAAAAGTGGCCCTGAAGGCATGTCCACCTACAGATGGGCTTTGCGCGAATAGCCTGCGCTCTAGGCCAAAATCATGGGACAGATAGATGAGAGCTGATCATCCACATACTGAAAGGCTCTCTCTGTCTCTGTCTCTCTCTGTGTCGCTCTCTCTCACACAGTTTTTGACTTAAAACAATTTAAGAGGGCGCCTGGGTGGCCCAGTGGTTGAGCGTCCTCCTTTGGCTCAGGGTGTGACCCGGTGACCCCAGGGCTCCCCACATGGAGCCTGCTTCTCCCGCTGCCTGTGTCTCTGCCTCTCTCTGTGTGTCTCTCATGAACAAATAAATAAAATCTTTAAAAAAAAAACAACATAAGAAAAATATGATGCACACACATTTCTTTTAGAAAGCAAAGCAATAAAAGTCAAGTCGAGTCAAAGATGAGAATTGTGCAGGGAGTCCAAGGACTCCTTAAAAGTCAATTGACCTTGGCCACATTCCTTAGTAAGCATTTAGGTAAACAACTGCTAACAGGTAGTTCCAAACTCCCTTACTAAAAGTTAAAAACTCAACCCACCCAGACGCAGAGACTGGCCCTTTCAAGGTCACGCAGCTGCTGGAGCAGAGCTGAGACTAGGCCCCCTTCTGTTCCCTGCTCACTCCTCTCATCTCCCATCTCCATGCTTCACTCATGTGGCAAGTGCTTTTGGTCACAGATGGTGTAAATCTGTATCATGGGTAGAGCTCAGAAACAGGTCCTGGAGGTCATGGTACCGAGGGAGGGTTTCCCAAACACTGTGGGCAGGGTGCCATCTGGGGCCCCACTTCCCCTACCTGGGAAGGCAGTGGCGGCGGCCGCGGTGGGGGCGTCGGCCCCGTCAGTGGGAATGCCCAGGGTCTGCAGGGTGTACTCCGCCGCGTAGGTCTTTGCTTCATCCACGTACGCACTTAGCTTCGGAGGCGTGAAGGGGTGGCTGGAAGGCACATGCAGGCATTACATTTGAGGTGCTGAGATGGGAGGAAACCTAAGGCGTTACTCGTGTGTTAAGATGAGCAGATGTTGGACTTTTATGTGGCTGGGTTGCATTCTCCTTGCATTTAAGACTTCCACATGTCTGTGCACAGAGGAGCATTCGTGACCAGCCCCAGGACACTAGCAGTGGATGGCACGTTCCTGGAACACACCTGCAACTCAACGCACAGGGGAAATAGGATGGTTCCTACAATGTGTAGGAATGCAGGCTGGGGGTGGTGATCCCCACCAACAGAGAGGATCTTTGATCCAAAAATGTAAGTGGCCGGGCGTGGTGTTGTTTATACAAAACGGCAACTCGACAAGGTTCAACCTAAACACCGACACAGATAAAAGAGTGGGCTATAGTTTTCATCCCTGTTCCATTTTATGTTGGCAGTTTTTTTATTTGTTGATAATACTACACACTCTTCATTGTGTGAAATCCGGGGCCCCCGAGATACCAGTTTCTCAGCTGGCATGGACACCCCAACTACACATCTCAACACTGGCGTTTAATGAAAACGAGCTAGTAGTACATGGAAATGTCTCTCTTATTGGATAGTGATAAGATACACTTAACTTCTAAGAAACTCTTATTCTAAAAAGCTTGAAGGATTAGCAATTTGGAGATGTTACCCACATTGTAGGATTCTGGTTGGCCAGGGCAGGAATGGTTATCTTGTATAAGAATAGTTGTCTCTGATCTTGTCCAATGGCCGAGTGCAGCTGATACACTGGCTGTCCCCAGTTGTTTTTCTGACAAATTTCTTCTAATATCTACAAGAGTAAAAAGAAGTGATTTCCCTTTCAAATGTCACATTTGCATTATTTCTCTAGCTTTCAGGGTCATAAACTCTGATCTTCAGTATTTAAGCTAATGTAAGAAAAATATAAAATGCCACATGTTTTAATGACTCATAAAATTTAAGATGAACTCAACTTGAACTCCATTTAAAATGTGATGTAGATTAATTCATAAAAATCATTTTCACACCATTTATTCTAATATGTTTTAGTTTAGTCCATTAGCTGTAACTTTTTTTACCAATAGTTTAAATTTATGATTTGTTTGATATATTTGTCCCATTAAAAAAATGGACATTTTCAGCACCGTGTGGCTGGATTTCCTCATTACTACCCTCTACCCTTCTGTTTATAATGGTTTAGAGAAAATAACCTAAGAACATATTCTTACTTCATGTCATTTGCCATAGGATTTTAGCTTCACATTTTCATAAAAAAGATCGAGTTAAAAAGTTTAATGGTTACTACTTACTGACGAGCATTAATAGATGGATGTTGACAGCTGCAATGTCTTTGGCAAAATACCACTTCTTGCTAATTTTACAATGATCTGAATTTTAGAATCTTCCTGCGTGTTTTTTTTTTCTGCCTTTATTACTACTCCAAACTGAATCTTATCTAAAGGCACCCATTTTTTTTTTTCATCCTGAAGCCATTTTTGGTGGCCCACCCAGCCCTGATACTCCCATGAGTCAGAAGATTCAGGAAACTGTGCAAAACAGGGCATAAGTCTGAAAGGAAGAAGACTTTGGGACAGGACAGTGCTCCCCTGGGCTGAGTTGATGGAGCTTCTTATCTCAACTGTTCCGACACTAATCTGCAATGGCAGAACATTTTCCAGCTTATTAAATTTGTAGATTGCTCCTATCTCCTCTACTGACCTTTATCAGCTAATCCTCTTGGTTTTGTAGCATCTCTTGCCATCTACAAAGCATTCCCGAAGGTCCCTGGGCTCTAGTAGACTGCTTTAGTTGGCAGACAGTCTACCTGCCTGTTGGGCAGGGCTCAAGGAGGACAGACTCTTAACTCCTGACTCTGCTGGGCACCCTTGTCTTGCTGCTCTAGTTGGACATTCATGACTCCCCCATGGCATTGTTAAGGTTCCATATGCATTGGTTGGGGTTGTTGGCACAGCCTTCAAGTTCTAAGCTGTGCTTGTAGAGATTCAGAGACAAATTAATTGAAGAACCTTTTCATCAGTTGAGAGAGGTGGTTACTTACCTATCACTATAAACCATGACCAATTTCTAACCTGGGTTTAATATAAGAAGCAGAGATGATTCCTCACACTATGGCAGCTCTTTGAACTATTCTATGGAATATATAATAATAATTATTTTTTAATTTCTTAAAAGATTTCTAAGTATTCTAGGTCCTTAACAAGGTTCTTTATTTTGCATTTTAACCCAAGATAGACTAGATGACAAGCTTTTGTGTTTTCTGAGCAAAGCGCCACCAGGACACTTACTAGAGTTTATAATGATGATCTTTTTATGTGTCTCTGTCCTCTCCCTGGATCGCCATATGATTTTTCCTGGCAAAGATTGCATTATATTCCCTTTTCCATGCCCAGTACCCAACACAATACTTGGTGCATGATGGATGCCCAAGAAATGGCTTTTGAACAAACAAGTGATTGCCGTTTACCACTCTGCTAGGCTTCCTTACTTTTAATTGCCTGGGTAGGGTGAGCAGAAACCTTAGATGAACTCATTTGTATGCATAAGAGAGCCATTGATCCCTACAAAAATAATACTCACAATGAGCTTTTAGAAAGCCATGTTTCCTACTTGATTGCGATCATAAGGCTACCTCCATACATTTGGGGCTTGTGTTTTTGGGCCTGGAATAGGGACATTTCCTTGAGAGTCCTTAAACCGTGCCTCAGAATGACTGGGTAAGATTTCTTCAGCCAGCATCTCTACAGAGAGCCTGGCATGTACTGCACACCCATAGGGAAGAGGCTAAGCGTTAACAGAGATCCTGTTTTATTTTATTTTTAACCCTGTTATTCACTTTCCACCCTGGAATAGCTTTTATAACTCCTAATTTTCCAATAATAAAAACCACAGCTTCATGCAGAAACATGGAAACTTGGAGCTGGGGAATGAAAGCATTAGAACTTCACCATCATGTCCCTGCCTATATTGTAATCATTGTAGGAGACCTGATTTGATATGAGTGATGGCATTTCACAGTTAATACAAGCAATAATAACACCATGGATAGTAAGGTGTCCTCTCTTTTTAAACACAAATAAAAGATATCCTCAGGGTCTATATGTTCCCTGTCATGAAGATCCTTCATTAACCAAATGATACACAGTATGCATTTATTTTGAATTAGGGTCTTTGCATCATTTTTTTTTTTCATTTAAGGTATTGGTTGATAATTCCTAATTGCTCTCAGGATCTTCACATTCCAGTTGTTCAGATTATTTAGGGTGTCAAACTTCATTTTTAAGAAAGAGGGTGATGGAACAGTGGCACTTAACAGCCAGCATTCTCTCAGTGTACGTTATGTTGATTGGCCACTTTATTTAACAAAACCAAAGGCAATAGCCTAAGTTTGGATCAAATCAAATCATTTGATGAAAGGTGGATGATGTTGGTCTTTGGCTTAACTTAAGGAAACTATCTCTAGAATAGTATTACCTACCTGGGGAGCAAGTTTAATTCCTTGGGGTTTTAAAGTGACAGGATTCATTGGGGTGAGCTCCATCCCAGGTAAAAGGTCATAGAGTTTGTCTTCTCTCTTGTCTCCCTTGACCTGGTATCCACGACCCAGGCCTGTATAGGCCAAATAGCCACGGCCGGCCAGTCCTCTCACTCCCGCGGCCCCTACAGGTACATTCATGTAAATTTCTAGGAACGTAAGAAGGCATTAAACTGAATCAAACCACCAGAAAATCACCCTGAATCTTACTGTAATGGAAAAGTTAGCCCAAGTCACATTGATCATTGCCCTGAAGATGCATAGAAAACTCTAGGGTTTTAATGAAATGAAACTCAACATAATGTAGGGTTCACCATAGGTGTCTTGCATTTTTTTTAACTGTCTGTGGAAGAAAGCCATCCCCTCAAAGCTATCAATAAGTACATGAGCAACTTTAAAACTTTGGCACAGAACAAAATTTAGCAATTTCTGTCTTTGGTTGACCTTTTGTTGACATTTCTCTACAGACTCATGAACGTTGGGAAGGTATTTAAACATCCCAGGATGGTATGGCCACATGTATTAAAATAAGTCTTGCATGTTTATTATTGATCAGTAAATCAGAAATGAATTCTAGCTTCCTCAATAATTCCATCCCCAGTGATCAGTTGGGAAACATTTGAACATTTAGAAAATGTGTTTATAGGTTTGCTATTTTCTGTTTCACGTTCAGACAATGTGAGGCTTAAATTTCCATTGAGTTTCATTAATAGATTCCTTTTGATTTTTTGTTTTACCATGTTGCTACTTTGATTTCCTATTAGTGGTATAAAGTGATAAAAAAATTAAATTGATTACCCATGAATATCATTCATTGATTCCTTTCTGGTTATAAAATATTTTTTCCCTTGGAGTGGAGTTTGTTTTTTTCCTACATTACAACTGGTTGACAATTTATATTTAACGTATGAATTATTTAATAATATGATTTCAGAATATAAATGCAGAATATGTTAATGATATAATTTGCCATGACAAAGATAGGTTATCCTAGAGGAAAACCTGATGATTTCTTTTGCATTATAATTTTGAGTGGAATGATTTTATTATGATTATGGAACTTATAGAGATCCTAGGTTGGTCTATTCGGTTTTCCTGAAAAATAGTAAAACACAGTAAGATAATTGTTTTCCCAGTAATCTGGACATGCCCCTTTGCTTCTAAGTAAAACCCAAGGATAGAGTTAAATACACAGTTTGTTGTCAAATTGCCCAGAATGGTGTCAAACTTGAAGATAGAACTGGGATTCTTTTGGCATTAACTCTGTCCTAGCAGAACCATTCTGAAGAATCCCATTAGTCAGAGACAAACTAGTTTATTGGAAATAAAGAAATGCTCTCCTTATTGTCTATATTGAACTGAGCTGAGGAACTTCTTGAACATTAGGAATTTTTGTAGGATTACATAGGAAAGATGTATTGCTAGGTAGTTGGTCTTTTTTCCATTTGGACGTTACTATCTAGTTCCTCACTAGCCTGGAGAAATAGGTTGATTTCTCAATAGTGTGGCTTTTTAGAAGGCATAGCATGCATTTCCTAGGGGAGGTCAGATGAGAGTATCTCAAATATCTGTTAGAATATGTTTCCGATAATCTGTGATTTATGTATGAATATGATGCCACTGAGTTAACATCAAATACACACATGCCTTGACATGTTTTTGCGATTTGAGATAATTGGTTTCCATTGGACCACCCTGCTCTCACTTGGAAGTTTTCTAATGAGTCGCATATGACTGCAGTATGGTGCTCCAATGCAAGGGAGAAGCTAACTACTTGGTCTGCACAAATTTTTCAGGTCTGTGTAAGATCAAATGTATGCATTAGACTCAGTTCTGCTAGGTTCTGACCAAGTTTTTCTCAATAACCAGTTGTAATGTGAAAAAGATTTTTTATGGAAGAGCAACTATTGATAAAATAACACTTGATTTTTCATAAGCAATTTCCCAGTCCCTTTCTCCCAGTGGGCCTATCCAATTTGTCTAAGGCTATTGCAGTACAAATCATTTGAAATTGTAGAGTTATTCTAGGGTGAGAGCTGATGAGCGTTACCTCTCACAGAAGGAGCTCGGATGATGGCCCTGTTGCCAAGGTGTCCTTTGGTGGCTGGGAAATGAAGGCTGGGAATTGCTGTATAGGCCTGAGGAGCATAGAAGACAGGAGCTCCAAGGTAGGTCGTGGTGGGATCATAAACATGGCCCAAAGAGTAGGTGTACTCTCCTTGCAGCATGCTGCCTCTTCCGCCCGTGCCTCGGGTGTACCTAACATAACTGTCTTTGTCTACTGGCTTGGCTAGGGTCACTTCAATGGGGGAACCATCCAGCATCTGTCATAGAGAACAAAGAAGAAGCAACATGAGAAGATATGAAGACAACCAAGTGTGGCTGGTCTCTTGAGTCAGTCAATTTGTTGTTCTGTTCACTGACTGTGTCACTTATATGTATCCTGTCTCTTCATAGGTTCACATTTGTGTGCCAGTTGAGTTTTCCTGAGTGGTTTTGTTGGGAAATTGCATGTAATATGCAACAGGTTTGAGAGTAACAAATTGGCCACTTTCCACTGATGTACAAGGTTATAAATTATGTGATAGTCACTGTGACAGGACATTATGTGATATTTTTATGTGATACATATTTTAAGTTACATATTATAAAATTCTAAGAAATTTTAGGTTAATAATTGGTGGAATATAATGTCTACTACATAGTATAGCACAATGAAGGCAGAAGGGAACACTACGAAAATCTTACCGATTGTGAACACCATGGCATGGCTAGCTGCATCAGGTCTCTCTGGCCACCAGCCCGCTAAAGGGTTTACTCCTTAAAGCAGCCATATTATAGGTAAGTTTTTATTGGAAGAGAAGAGAGGCTTAAAAGTGGGGCCCTATTTAAGAAGTGGAATCAAGGAGGCTACCGTGTTGTTCCCCACAGGTACCCGTGAAGCGACATTTCGATCTGAACAGCTGGGAACTGGCAGGGATGGTAGGGGCAGTACTGCAATTTCTCAAGTCATGCACGTCTTAAAACTTGTCCTAAAGAATTATCAGAGATGTTTTTTTCTGATGAAAGTTTTTGACATTTTGAAAAAATAGATCCAGATACTGAAGATAATGGCTGTGTGTAGAGCTACACACGTAACCCACTTTTCCGTATTGCTTGCATACACCGGAGACAAGAGGGCTCTCAACAAGTGCTTGATGGATTGGGGTAATTCTTATCGATGGGACACAGTATTGTGAGGAAGCATTTGTAGCATCTTATGAATAAGACTATCATAAGCCTCTGTTTTTATAAAGGAAAAATAATATAAAGAAAAAAAATAATATGAAGCATCCCCTCAAGAATTCCCTTTCACGACAGCTCGCCATTTTGTGAGTGCTTTGGTGGTTCTGTGATCATTGAAGTCTGCTGGACAAAGTTGTGCTTTCTGGTTGTCCTGACCATTTTGATTAGCCTTGGAGCATCATATTCCTAGTTTTACATATCTGCCTTTTTTTTTGGGAGCAGGAGCCATATCAGAGATGTTGGGTGGAGTACACTGAGAGAGAGAATCCTGATGATATTCAACCATGTCACACTGGCCTTGATGTAATCAGAAGAAACAAACCTAAGTATCCAAAGGAATGGAGTGCTCTTAGATAGAATTTTTTTTTTCTTCAGTCCTGTCTTAAAGAAGGTCAGAGACCCAAACAGGTCTCTGCTTCTAGGCACTCCCATATCAAGAGACATTTTTAATGGAGTGATTCTTTACTGCAAAGTCAGATTCCATATAATAGATTTAGTCTTGCCTTCATCTGCCTCTGTAATAGTGTTTTATTTTATTTTAAAAAATATTTTACTTATTTATTCATGAGAGATACAGAGAGAGAGGCAGAGACACAGGCAGAGGGAGAAGCAGGATCCCTGAGGGACGCCTGACACGGGACTTGATCCCAAGACCCCGGGATCACGACCTGAGCTGAGGGAAGATGCTCAACCACTGAACCACTCAGGTGTCCCTGTAATAGTGTTATAAACTCAGTTTTGATTTTTGTTATTCGGTCTAGATGTTTCAAGAGCTAGGACAATATCTTATTAATCAGGATATTCCCAAGCCCAGCAAAATTCCTTGCACATCACAGACATCCACAAGTATTTCTGGAATAGATGAACAATCAAATGCAAAGCTCAGTTCATCACTTTTCTCTCTAAATAGGTTTCCTATCCTGGCTTCCCTGCCCCTATCATCCTGGTCTCCCATATTGAAAACTGATGACTCTTGCTCATTCCAACATCCGATCAATTCCTGGCATTTTGAGGCTCCCCCAGAGCCCTCTCCTATTTCCTTGTTCAAACCCTATTTCCTCCCATTTGGGTGACTGTAATAGTTTTTCAAATAGTTCCAATATCACTGCTTTCCAACTCCATAAAATTGCATCTCTTAGGACATTCATTTCCTTAAATTCTAAATTCATTTCCTTAAATTCTAAGTGTGATCATTACTCTATTGCACAAAAAGCTTCAGAGTCTCACCTTGTCTCATAAGTTAACTATTTATATGCATATGTATATAGACTTAAAGCTTGCTTCATTCCTAGGCAAACTTACTTTTGACATACCACATTGTAGTTAAATATAATTATGGTATATATTTTAAAATATATATTTAACCTCGTAATATATATACATCACTATAAAACTAGCTATAAAAATTGGGGGCAATTTGTATTTTCTCCATTGTGATTATTTCAAGGTGACTATTTAGCAATTTAATTTATGGTAATTATTTTAGTATTTATTTATTTATTTATTTATTTATTTATATTTTAGCATTTAATTTATGACTAACTCTTACTTCTCAGCAATCATCATGCATCCTCAAGAATGTTTTCTTTTTTAAGATTTTATTTATTTATTGAGAGAGAGAGTGCACACGAGTCAGGGGAGAGGCAGAGGGAGAAGCAGACTCCCCGTTGAGCAGGGAGTCCGACACAGGGATTGATCCCAAGGCTCTGAGATCATGACCGGAGCTGAAGGCAGTTGCTTAATCTACTGAGCCACCCAGGCACCCTGTAGGATTGTTTTCAAATCCAGAAATTAACCTACAAATTGTTTGCAAGGTCATAAAAGTTTTATGATTCTAAATATAATCATCAATAAAGATGAACTGATGTTATGTTTCACAGACACGTACTTAAATTTGCATTCATTTTTGCTTTACAGTTTTCTTTTTGTGTTCTGGAGTCAGTATTTTTTTTCCCTCCAGGACGCAAACATAGTGTACGGCCCTCAGATTGGCCCCTAAGCCCAGCCTCCACACCGTGACTGAAGGATTTACTCTGGGAGATGCTCCCTTAGCCCAGGGCGTCCTTCGGCCAAAGATCCCTACTTCTCACAAGGAGACCTGCTCTACACAGTCCTCTCCCCACCAGGTTTCCTGTTGCTTCTGTCCCTTGTCGCCTTGACTCCGGTAGTGCTATGAGCTTTGGCTTCTCCACTGTCTCGATTCCCTTCCCTACACTCACCCTTCTGCACTTGGTCCCCTCTCCACCTGTATGCTGTTAGGACTAACTGCAAAACCCAACAGGCAACATGGTCCTACGTGCATGATGGTCTAACATCTAATTGTTGTGCTTTCACTCTTCCTCAGTCACTTCTTGCTCTTTCCAAATTCCATGCCTCTGAGACTCCCTCCATTTCTGTAATTTTTCCTTTGGGAATTTTGCGCAGTGTTTATGGCTTCTCGTGGATACTATCTTCAGATCTCCATGAAGATTTTCTGATTCCTTATGGCTTGCTCCTCCTTCCTTTGGACTTTCTGACCACTTTTTATGTATGGATATATTTATATATGGATATAGTTTATGTATGGATATATTTTATTTTTCTGACCACTTTTTATGTATGGATATATTTATGTATGGATATATTTTATGAATATGTATTTGATACATATGAATATGAATATGTATTTGATATATTTTATGAAACTTAGTTGACTCAACTATGAAAGATGTTTGTGTTCTCATCTTATTTCTCTGCAGACTTCTAGCCTGTTGACAAGTGTCTTTGTTTTTTTTTTTTTTGTATCCCAGACATTATTTCATAAGACAAGTGGTCTATAGAAGGGATTTCATGTTGGTTGCATTGATAAGTAAATATGATACTAGTTTCTATGTACACATCAGGAGAAAGGATTTTAGAAGTTCCCAGACCCCACTCTTGGCAAGAGGAAAAGATCCAGAGCCTTACAAAGTAGGGAGAGCAAACTCTAAGGACAGAATGACAACAGAATTGACCTGTTTTCTGGTCATCAGCCTCCGAAATACTGCATTAACGAGGTGGTAATCTCATAAAGTACGAGAGAAAGCTGGACCTGAGAAGAACATCCTTGAAATAATGTCCTCCAGCCCCCTACTTTGTAAAGAAATTTAGGGCTTGTGACTTGTTCAAATCACCCCAAAATTAGAGCTAGAGCGAAACACAGGTGCCACATCTCCACTGTGTTTTCGATACTTCTGTTCATCTTCAATGGACCTGGGCAGCCTTGTCAGAGGTGGAGAAAGCCTGAGTGACACACTTACAGGATCGTTCTTTTGAATAAAATTTCTGCACCACACTTGGGTGTGTGTGTATGTGTGTGTGTGTGGGGGGGTTGTCCTACATTACCTTCCCATTTAAAGCTTTCATAGCCTCAACAGCATCTTCTCGATTACTGAAGTGCACAAAAGCATAGTCTCGGATCTTCTTTACCCTTTCCACAGCACCTGGAAACAGAAAGTTGGCCCCATTAGCAAACCGTAGAGAGCCCAGGGAATGATACACATTAGCATTTTGCTTCCAGGAGTATTTGATTTTTTTTTTCTTTTTGGAGACTCATTATTTAGGTACAAAATCTCATCGAGAACATTTGGTGTGTCCAGGTTTACAATTCTACACATTCAACAGAAGCTTTTGTTTGTAATTTTTTATATCCCCTATAGTCTGCCTTATTGTTAATTATGGATTTGTGTTTTCCACTTCCTAGATTATAGGATCTTCAAGGATAGAGGCAGTATCTTATTTGGTCTAGCATAAAATATAAAGGATAGTAACTTATAATTCAGTAAAATATTTGTTGAATTGATTTGAACTTAACTATTGGCCATCCTATAAATCTATACTTAGGTGATTGGCTTTTAAATTTTTATGGCTTTCCGAAAAAATTTAATGGCTTTTTCCCCCCATAAAAATATTGTGTCTCTTGATTTATATAATAAAACTTTAGGATTAGGAGACACTTTAGCAATGATTTAAGTTTTTAAAAAATTAATTTGACCTTAATGTATTTATTTTTAATTTAAAGATTAGGAATCTGGGTTCTGACAAGGGAAGTAAGATTCATGAGTTGACACAGCTAGGAACTAGAATGCAAACCTTTAAACTGCTTATCTGAGATTCTTTTGATTTAAAAGAAGAAAGTAGTTTCTGAAAGAACGTGGGAAAGCCAAGATAGTTCCTTATCAAGGTGTTCGTAATATCTAAATGTTGGAAACAATGTAGGTATCCACTAAGTCTACCTTGTGGAATGTCTCCTACAGAAGCCCTCCTATTTGCAAAAGGACCGTGCATGAGGACATTAACTCTACCACTGTTGAAAACTCCGCCACTGCAAAAGTCCATTCCCATGAGATTGATAAGACCTAGTACATTTATACACAATAAAATGTCTTTAAAGAGAACAAGTAGACCTACATATACTTACATGGAAAGATTTAAGACCCTATTATCAAATTTAAAAAGTTGTGAAATCATGAGGATAATACTATCACATTTAGTTTTTTTTTTAAAGATTTTTATTTATTTATTTATTCATGAGAGACACAGAGAGAGAGAGAGAGAGAGAGAGAGGCAGAGACACAGGAAGAGAGAGAAGTAGGCTCCCTGCGGGGAGCTCGATGTGGGACCTGATCCTGGGACTCTAGGATCACGCCCTGGGCTGAAGGTAGATGCTTAACCGCTGAGCCACCCGGGCATCCCTACACATTTAGGTTTTCAAAATCCCACCCACATCTGTGCATGCATAAATATGAATATAGACAGAGAAAGAGAAATGGAAAGATACCAACCAAACTGTTAATAGAGGTTACTTTAGGAGTGGGGAGAAAATTCGGAGAGAATAAAGGGAGATTTCATATTTTAATTTCATTCTTTGGTGTTTTGCAAATATTTGCAATGCTCATTGATATTAATTGTGTAATTAAAAAATAAAAAATCAACCTAACCTAATTTTATATCGAGGAACTGCGTATGTTGATGGTAATACAGAAAAATAATAAAAAAAGTTTAGCAAAATAGTTGAACTTTGTATTTTATGTTTTATTACTAAAATGTTGCTAGAGAATATTGCTGATGACTCAACATGAAAGAGAAGCTTTTCCTGGAGTGAAGGTAAAACGGACACCTGTGTAACTTGTTAGCAGTTTGCTAACAGGTTAGCGTTGCCAGCTGTCCTCTTTCGGTGACACTCACTAGGGTGTCCTGGAGAGACTGGGTTTCTTCCATCCTAGTTGCCCGACCTAACCTATGATGGGACCCTTTCCCAGGGAGGACCAGAAGGGGAGATGAGGGTTCTTCTCTGTCCTCTCCCTATCGAGGTTCAGCTATCGATCCTCTTAGATTCAAGGTCACAAAAGCAATTAGACTTTTCACTCTACCACGTGGTTCCACGCGCTGTACGTTGTCTTCTTTTGGAATAACGGCAGGGCCGTAATGTGAGGATCGTTTGAAGACATTGGAATACTTCTCTCTCTTCTCTCAGCTTCCCACCCTTGGCTTCTCATGGCAACGGTTGTCCAGAGCAAAATCGTCTGGTGAGGCTGAGGTGTTTGAGACTGTGAAGCATGGACATTAACGGAACCAATTCATTGAGTTAACGAGTAATTAGCTGAACTTCCAGCATGGTCTCCGTGTGCCTTCAGTGTAGGTGTATCACCTATGGTGACATAGCCCCACAGCTTGTTCGGGTGATTTAGAGGTGAAAGGGGTGCCATTGAGGGTCTCCGTTGTTCCAGTCTTGGCTCCATTTGTTCTTCAGCCCCGTCCTTCTTCTGGGCTCCGCTCGACTAGATGAATAGGACCTGTTTTAGGGGCATCATGGTATTGTCTTCACCCAGGGCCTCCTAGTAGGTTGTGCACAGATCTAGGCTGCTCTATAAATATACACGGGGCGAGCAAACACCACCAGTCAACTCACACTCCAGCTTCTCTCACTCACATTCATTAGGCGGCATTTCAGACGGTGATGGGTCTAAATGTCCTCTAATGCCGCTCACAGATAAGTACACCGGCTTGCATTTTTAAGCAACACTGTTCAGCTGCTCCTGGTTATGGAAATCTTAAGGAACGAAGATGTAGCCTCATAAAACAAGTTAGAAAATGAGAGTTTGGTCTTCTGTACAATAGGATTCACCACGTGGCTTATTGTCCTATGTCGCTGCTTTAATCTCCAGGAGTTTGTTCACTGATTGATCATTGTTTGGCAGAGGGCGGAGGCAATGTCAATGGTGATCATCGCGCTGATGCAAAGGACTCCGAAGTCATAATACAGGGAATTGGGAAAATACTGCTCTATTCATGATCAACTTGTTAGCAGTGCATCCATGACCCGAAGAGAAACACACCTGCAAGCCGCAGGGAAGCTCATCTGGGGGCCATGGTTCTCCAAGTGGGGTCCTCAGGTGGCAGCAGCTTCCCCAGGAATTTCAGAGAAATGCCACTGCTCGGACCCACGCTCACGCACTGAATCACCATCTCCTGGGGTGCGGCCCACAGGCTGTTTTAAGCCTTCCCAGGGATTCAGATGGACAGGAAACTGTTTTAGGGAGATCAGATTTTGTGGCATGACTGTAATTGGAATTTCAGCAGATAGCCTGAAGCTATACTGGGGAAGAACCTACATTTTTCAGCCCATTTCTTTTTTTTTTTTTTTCAGCCCATTTCTATTCTGATTGTCATTTATTTCTCTGAGTGGCAGTAGGATATTTTCAGGTTAATCAGGGTTAAAACTATAGGGTGAAAGATTTGCTGGGAATATTCGGGCTCCTCTGAGGGATCTAAACTTCCAGTAGGATTTTTAAAGAGTTATTTTCCTGTTTCTCTCTGTAAATTTTCCTAGAGAAGTATAAACACACCCTTTCCACTGGAAAATAAACTCGTTAGCTCTGATTTTTTCTTCCTGATACAGCAAATGTCTGCTGGTCCTCCACCCTCTTTTGTGGAGTGCCAAGAGGCAGCCACACATCACTGTAGAGCTCCAAGTTGTGCCACCAGAGGGAGAGAGGAGAGAGGGAGAGAGCGAGCCAGCATTTATTATTTTCATTATAACCAGGAGGACACGAGCTCATGTCTCTCTTTAATGCGACAAGCTGATAACCGGTGACCAGGAAAGGAAGCAGCCTTTTAGGTGTTTCCCATTCCAGCCCTTTCCAAAGAGCAAAAACAAAACAAGAAGGTAAGGTCTTACTTAGATAAAAGGAAGAACTATATCGTGCAACTGGCACCACCAGGTTCTAGAACCTCTTCATGAACTCAAACTGAAGGCCTGTAACTAGTAAGCATTTCTGGGTCCTTTCCCCCACCCTGGGTAGCCACCGCTCTGCTCTGTCTCAATGACTGAGCCTACCTAAGGAACCTCGGATACCTGGCACCTGTTACGTCCTGCTGACTGTCTTGTGTCATCGCGCTCGTGTCTCCGAGGTGCATCCATGCCGTGTGCTGTGAGCCTGGTAGGCAAGTATCTGTGCAGGTCCCTGCTTTTCCTTATTTTGTGTGTATGCCCTGAAGTGGAATTGTTGGATTACATGGTGATTATATGTTTTTTGGGACCCAGTGTACAGTTTCCCACAGCGGCTGCATTATTTTGTGTTTCTGTTTATATGGCACATGGTTCTAATTGCTCCACAGCTTCCCCCAACATCTCTGTCGTCTTCTTTGATGATTACTACTACTACTACTACTACTACTACTACTAACTACTACTATTGGTATCTTGGCAAGTGGAAATGGTTTGGGGTTGTATTTCCCTGGTGAATAGTGAGTGACGCTGAACATCTCTTAATGTGCGTGTTGACCATGTGTGTGTGGCACGTGGACAATATCGATCGTTGGACAAATACACATTTCCGTTTTTACTTAATCTTTGGTTGATGTATTGTTTGCAGACATTTTCTGTCATTCTGTGGGTTGCTGTTTCAGTGTCGCAAATGCCCTCTGAAGCAGTTTTTAATTTGGATGTAGTTCAATTACTTTGTTTTTAATTCATCGCCTGTACTTTTAATACCATCCAAGAGTTTATCGCCAAATCCAATGTCATGAAGCTTTACCTATATATTCCTCTAGTGATTTTTAAAAATAATATTAGCTTTCTTTTTGTTAGTCCCTGATCCATTTTCAGTTAACTTTACCAATTCTATAAATCCAGCCCCACTTTATTATTTGCATGTGGACGTGCCATTCTCAATACAGTTTATCGAAAAGATTGAAAAAAAGGAAGTATCAAAAATAAGGTAGGAAGTCAACACAAAGCGGAATGTGGTGGAGCGATATCTACATGCACACATGTCATTCCTCTGCCCACAGGTGCATCGACATTCAGATCTCAGCTCACACGTCACTTCTCCTAAACGTGAGTCTTGTCTGCACCCCAAGGGTAGGCTGTCATGGCTGTGATTCTTCTGGAGCATCTTTTTTTGGTGGGGAGGGGTGGAGGGAGAGGGAGAGAGAGAATCTCAAGCAGGCTCCCCACCGAGCAAGAAGCCGGATTCTGGGCTCCATCTCATGCCCCTGAGATCATGTCCTGAGTTGAAATCAAGAGTCAGACACTTGAGCAGCTGAGCCACCCAGGTGTCCCTCTTCTGGAGCATCTTAAACTCCTTCCACACACACGTCACACCTGTTTGCTCCTCCCACAGTGCCTGGCACATGGGAGCTACTGAAATATTGACAGCTGAACGAGTGAGTGAGTGAGTGAGTGGAATAAGGATGGGAGCTGGAGGTGGAAGGGGATAATTATTACTGTTAAGCATGTGGTTTTGCCCAGACCTGGATTCGAATCTGTGATTTGCCACTGGTTAGTTGTGTGACCCTGAGCAAGCAACTTATCTGCTCCAGGTCCTGGTGTTCTCACCTTTACAATCACGAGAGTGATACAGTGACCTGCGTCCCATGGTTGTGGTGCTGAGGAGGTGACACCTGCTGAGAAAGGGCCCGAGGGGAAGCCTGGCCCATGGTGAGCAGTCAGTCACTTGCAGCCTCTGTGTTAGTGATGGGCTCACAGCTGGTGCTGTGGGGTCACACATTGCACTAGAATGTCAGGAAGGCGGGGTTCCTAAAGCCTGGAGAAGGACAAAGCTGGTGCATCTCCAAAAACGGGGAAGTGGCATCCTTACTAGTCACCTGTGCAACAAATCATCAGCTTATTCTGTTACACCTGACCCAGCACCCGGAGCTGGCCACGTGACCAATGGAGGGGACTATTCTCAGGCCGAGTTGACATGATGGCACCATGGCTCGTGCTTATCAGCAAGGTAGAGGGATATTCCCTGGAGACAGAAAAGCCCTGGTTTATGGAAAGATGTTACCACAGTGATAAATTTAGGCCAGAGTGTGTTCCCAAACCTGTTAATTCCACAAGATGGCTGGCCAAAAAATGAGATCCCTGGTCCAGAAATTTGGGAAGCCATCCTACATCTCCTTTTGGAGACTTTCAAAGCATATTAGAAGGTTAGGACTCTGATAAGTCCTGCAATAAAAAAAATCTGTTTAATTTTCCTGAATCTGGTGTTTATAGATTTACTTGATCAAGGACCCCTTCTATCAGTAGCATCTACTAACCATCCACAGAATTAATGTTCTGCAGAACTGGCTTTGGGAAATGTTTGTTTGGACATTCTTCCCTGACGTATTTTACCTGTCTCACTGTTGTAGTTCCTATAGGAGAAAAGAGCAGTGAGGCCTGAATCTCATGGTGTAAAACTGATACTGCAAAGTAATGACAAGATGAGCAATAATAATTATCACCCCCCACCTCCCTCTGTTCCTTTCCCTTCCACTTTACCCAAATGAGTTTCCTAGGATTATTTCCCACCTTCCTACGCATGTACCTGATATTGTAATCATGTTCCATTTGATCAGTGGTTCTCAACGGAGGGCAATTTTGCCCTCCAGGGCAAATGTCTGGGGATATTTTGGGGTATTATGTCTTAGGAGTTGCTACCGGCATCCAGTCGGTAGGGGCATGGGATGCTGTTAAAATTCCTATATTGCTCGGGAGAGACCCCCCTGCCACAACCAAGAATTATCTGACCGAAAATATTAAGATCCCTGAGTCTGAGAAACCCTACCTGAGATTATAGCTCTGGCCGTGCATTCATCAACACAGTAAATATTTATTGAGCGCCTACCATGAGCAGGTACAGAGACAGGGGCCAAGGAGATGACTGAAGCCAAAACCCCCTCATGCAATTTATAGTTTAGTGAATAAAATGGGCATTAATGAAGTAACCACATGGGTAATGGTGGAGTCATACTGCTGATAAATGTTGTAGGGCCATGTGTCCCTTCTTCACTAATCCCAGGGTCGGAATATAGTTGTGTAGTCCGTGTGCGATTCTAAGAACGCAGAATGAAAGCTATTCTGTTTGTAGCCATGGGAAGTCATCTCAGGCGTAAGGGTTTTTAAAGCACAGCTGGAAAACGGAATCTACTACGGCATGTCCTACCTGGTTTAATATTGTTGAATTCTTTCTCAATCATCTCTTCCGAGGTAGACAGCATCAGATTTCTCACGTACAAGATTTTCACCGACGACATTGTGTCCTCATCAACCTCTACTTCCGGTTCCGCCCAGTCTACGGCGATGGGATGTCCCCATAACTGAATCCTTCCTGTCCAAAGGGACACAAGTATGATTAGTTACGCAGAAATCAGGGCAACATCATCTCAGTTCGCTGAGAGGGCCTCTTAAATTCAACCGACGCTTTGAGGTCTTGATCGAGCAAGAAGGCGGCTGTTACAGGAGGCGATTATTGATCTTACGAAGCCTTCCAGATCAATGGAAGGGCTGGCTAGGAGGGCGTTCTCCTGACAGACGGCTTGTTGTAATGACTGAGCACAAAGGGAACGAGGACGTGGTTGGAAATGGATCAGAAATGAGGCAGCAACGGGCAGGTTTGGGTCTTCGAGCAGCTGTCATAGGGGTGGGTTAGTCATTGCAAGGGAAACAGCAGAAGAGGAGAAAGGAACATATGGATTGAGGGCTCGGACAGAGAGCGACCTCATGAAGCCTCATAAAGGTCATTGGGAGGTAGGTCAGCTGCTGTTGGGATCTGCGTCACCCGGTGCCACCACCGAGCTGACAACTGGTATGCGAGCAAGAGTGAGCAGGCCTCGGGCACCCCCCGTTTGTTCTCCGTCCCTTACACCTGGTCAGCTGTGTCCCCTGATCAGCTGACCCCTCCGATCAGCCACGTCCCCTCCTACTTCTCTTCTCAACTTGGGAATCTGCAGAAAAAAAATTTGTATCCCGATTAAGAAGACAAAGAGCAATGGAAGGGTCTGTGATGAGAAACTGAGCTCTTTGGGGAGGGGGTAGTTGTCACCCGTGACCATGACAACATACATTTGTGTATTTCTATAGTGGCAATTTATTGAGGGCATAACGTGTTTTCCATTCGCTACCTCAGTTTCTGCTCATAGTCACTCCATGGGGAGGAAACAGACTTTCTCGATTTCATGGAAGAGGAAATGAGCTTTAGAGGCACGAGTGACTTGCCCAGACCCACCTCACTTCTCCGTGGCTCTGTTTTCTTCTCTGCTTACACAGCCATGTACCCCTACCCGGTGCGGAGCTGAGCTGAAGGGATAGTGGGGGGGGATCAACTCAATTCCTACATTTGATTGGGAATCTTGTGTGTTTTTAATTAGTTGTTTTGGAAGAGCCTAAAGAAATACCCAACCTGAGGGGGCATCTGGTCGGCCAAGCATCTGCTTTTGGCTCAGGGCATGATCCCAGGATCCTGGGATTGAGCCCCAAGTCGGGCTCCCTGCTCAGTGGGGAGTCTGCTTCTGCCTCTGCCCCTCCCCTGCTCATGCTCTCTTGCTCTTTATCTCTCATAAATAAATAAACAAACAAACAAATAAATAAATAAATAAATAAATAAAATCTCAAAAAAAAAAAAAGCACCCAACCTGAGCCCCCCTCACTGGTATGCTGCACGCAATTCCTTTCCACTCGCAACACCAGACTGTTAAATTTTCAGAATTATGTGAGCCAGTTGGTGTCATCTTGGTAGCTTGAAATCGGCCACCACCGTGGTAGCATCAATACCATGGGGACCTGCCCGTGTTACACGGGGCTTGGATTACCCCTGGGAGTTGTCTTGGAAAGATTGACCAGCTCATCACTGACCCCAGGACTCTCCTCCCCAATTTTGATACGAGTGGTCCAGGCCTCCCGAGGCTTCTTAATAGCACTTCAGTTAATTCAGCCCAAATGGAGAACAGGTGCCGTCCGTTGGCCTTTGCCCTCCTGGCCTGGGACCACAGGAAGCCGCCGGCGGCCTGAAGACCTGCGGAAGGCTGAAGGGGACAGCATTGGAGGAGGTAGGGTGGGCAGTGGTCTCCCCAAGCATCCTCGTGGCGGTCAGGGTGGCAGGTAGATTCGGGAACATGGGCTTTGAAACCGGACCCGTTCACACGTCAGATCGTGGGCCTGGCTGGGAAGTGACCCCCCCTAAACCTCAATGTCCTCATCTATAAAATTGGAATCATAAAAGTCGCGAGCTGGTGCTGCTGTGGAAACAAAAGATGATACACGTGAGGGACATGATCACGTTCCACTGACGCAGTCTCCCCTTGAGTGTTTTGGGGTTTTTGGGGGGTCTCTTTTCCTGCGTGTGTGGTTTCTTCGGAGCACTCTTTGGGTGCAATAGAGAGATTTGTTGTTTTTGTTCTGTTTTTTAAAAGAATTTCCTTGGGAAGAGACCAAAGCCCATCGTAGGTGCTGAGGAAATGTTTCCACACTGCGTGGTGGGCAGGTGTTCCTGCTGACCTCTCCCACGGGGCAGGGCCGGCCTCCAGCCTCAGCCGGTGGCGGTGCCGTGGATCACAGAATTGGCCGCACAGCAAAATCACCTGGGAAGCTTAAAACACCGGGGCCCAGCTCTGCGCCCCAGAGCAGCAGACTCAGCTGATCGGGGTCGGTTCGGTCTGTGGCGTTTAGAAACCTCCTCGGGTTATTCGGATCTGGGGCCCCCGAGGGGTGGCGGCTGACTTACGCCGCAGGTTCTCAAACTTGGGTCTGGGGTAGCGGAGCAGCCCGGGAACCGGCTATAGACGCAAAGGAGCAGGTGCCACGGCAGGTGTACGGACTCAGGGACTCTGGGGGGGGCCTCGCGGTGCCACTTTCCCACGCCCTCCAGGTGACCCCGTGCGAGCCGATGCTGGGGCCACGTGAGAGCCTCCCCAGAGCGTCCTCGGAGCTGGGCGCCGGCCCGTGTCCACGCACACCTGGGGAGGGAGCGGCCGCCGTCCACGGGGAGGGAGGTGGCTGGGTGGAGGGTCACGCGAGGCCGCGATTTTCTCTCTGCCTCCTAACTGCAGTCTGGGTCAGTTAGGAAGGGAGAGCTTGTGGCCCTCGCCTGTCACGCGTGCTGAGGACCGCCTTCTCTCACGCGAGGCTCTCCGGGGACGCGGCCCTAAGCCTCTGCCCTGGGGGGGCCTACGGTGAGGCAGCAGGTGGCGCGTCCAAGCGCGTGGAGGCCTGGCCCCGGGCGCCAAGAAGGAGCAGTTGGCTCGGGCCTGTCCGTGGTGCGGCTGCTGGGGGCCCGGCCACGCGCTCGGTGGAGGGCTCCCCGGGAGGCGAGGGCCGCTGCCCGCCCAGGCCCGCCGCACCCCGAGACACAGGCTCTGCCCGGCCACGTGCACTTTCCTTGGCGGAGGGCAGGTGCTCTGGGAACTCGGGTCTGGCCCCGGAAACTCTTTTTCTCCCCTTCCCGAGCCTCTCTCACTGCGAGGCCCCCCAGAAGCTTGCACGTGTCTGGTGGCACAGGTGACGGAGAGAGGCAGCGGGCGTGGGCTGCCACGGGCCGGGCTGGGCCCTGAAGGCCGGGGCGGCGCAGGGGGCAGGGTGCGGGTCGCTCCAGCGGGGACGCAGCTTTCGGAGCAAACGAGACGAGAATCAGCGTGGCCTAAACCACAGGGGGGTCTGTCCCGCTGCAGAGAAGGGGCTTGCCGGGAAGTGGTGGTGGCAGGTACGGCTGGGAGGGGCTGGAGCCTTGAGGAACGGCCGCAGAGTCCGGTCTCCCCCGCAGCGCACAGCGGGCGAGCAGCACCATTCAGCCCCGGTTCCTAGTGCTTGCCCTAATCCTGGAAAGGACGACGTGAGATTTGGGGGAACATGAGTAATCTGGTGGTGACGGTCGGGGCGGAGCAGGTGAACAGCGGGGTACCTCCAAAAGAGAGCAGGGCTCGGAGAATAACCTGGAATTTTTGGCAAGAGTCTACGTTCAGCAATACATGTTTTTAGACTCCAACCATAGTCTGACATCAGGATGGACACAGGGGACTTCTTCACGGCAGAAAAGAGGGCACCAAAGGGGGGCTCGCCGAGGGGCTCAGGACGCCTGCTGAGGAGCATCAGGGGTGCTCTGCACCCGCGCCGCTCAGGGTCTGCCCGCGGAAGCATCGTCCTTAAAAATACCCATCTCGGTAATGGGTCCGGCAGTCGGGGGGGGGGGGGGCTGTCTCCTGCCCTCTCACTTTAGCTGCCTTCATGAAGATATTAATAAGATCTCTCCCGAGGCACCTGCGTGGTTCGGTCAGGTGACCCCTGACTGTCGGTTTCTGCTCAGGTCGTGATCTCAGGGGCGGGAGCCCAAGACCCGGGTCTGGCTCCCCGCTCAGGGCTGAGTCTGCTCCACACTCTCTCCCTCTTCCTTCCCCTCTGCCCCTCCCCCCATCAATAGATAAATCTCTTAAATAAAAAAGTCATTCCCATCTTCCAATTTTGAAAACTTCTAGCCTCTGATCGAGTTAAATTTTTTTTTTTTATGGTTTAAATAGAGTCAACGCTCACGTTACCTTTGTGTCAGGGGCACGACGTGGCGACTGGTCAACTGTATGCGTTACGCTGTGCTCCCCACGAGAGTCGCTATCGCCTGTGACCGTACGGCACTACTGCGATCCCACTGTGTTCCCTACGCTGCGCCTTCCATCCCCGTGACTTGCTCAGTCTGGTTCGTTTTTAAGAATGTGTACGGGGCGGAGGTGGGGCGCACCTGGATGGTTGCGGTTGAGCATCTGCCTTGGCTCAGGGCGTGACCCCCGGGTCCCAGGATCGAGTCCCGCATCGGGCCTGCTGCTCCCTCTGCCTGTGCCTCTGCCTCTCTCATGAGTAAATGCATAAAACCTCAAAGAAAAACAAGAACATGTACAGGGACCCTATAGGTGGTGTTGGTTTTGTCTCTAATTCTGGCGGCTCTTCCATGGTGCTCGGGAGAGGAGTTGATTCCACTGTCTCCCATTGCGTCATTCTCGAAATCCCCTTGTTTTAATATTGATTCGACTTAATACCTTAAGTCGAATACCTTTGTGTGAGTTTTAGTGACTGTTTGAGAACGAGCAGAGGATTTTCAACAATTTCCCGAGGCCGGCCTGACCGAGGCAGGGCCCTGGGGTGGGGGCCTTTACACACAGGGTTGACGGTCGTTGCCCAGATGGGCCCACCCCGTGGTGGTAGCACCCAGCAGGTGCCTGCCGTTGGAGGGCCACAGGCCTGTTAGCCACGGCGGAGTCGCCGGGCAGCGTCACCGTCAGGCTCATCCTCCACGGTGAGGGACACCGGGCTCCAGTTCTAGCAGGCCTGTTAGCAGCCGCGCGGACCACCCAGGCACATGCTCACTTTTGAGGCCATCCTCCACTGTGACGCTTCGCCACAGGGTCAGGCTCGTGGCTCGGGGTCCCCCCAGTGCACACGTGTTACACTCCACGCATGGTTTTCAAAACCTCATGGGTAAACCTCATGGGTGAAAGCTGCGGGGGCCCGAGTGTACCGTGACCTAGGGGACAGGAGGGCTTGGAAGCCCACGGAAGCCCCTCGGGAGCCCACGCGGCAGCCAGCGCCCGTGTCCCCACCCGGTACCCAGCGCAGGCGGCAGGTGGGGCTCCCTGGGGACGGGGTGCCCACCTGGCAGCAGCTTCCTTCGGGCCATGGCAGCCGTGCGATGACTCTCATACTCCACGAAGGCAAAGCCCCGGTTTCGGGTCTTATCTGCGGCGCTCGGGTAGACGATGACGTCGACGACGCCCTCGGTGACCTTCTTCATCTCTGCTAAGATCTCTTCTCTCTTCTTGGTCTTCGGGATGCCCCCCACAAACAGCCGACAGTTGTCCACGCTGGCGCACACCCCGAGGAGGCGCCCGTTTCTGCAAAAATAAAACAAAACCGGAGGCAGGCACTTTTTATTCTTGGCAGGGACCCCCGCGTGAGTGGGGCTTCCGACACAACTGCCCCTAGGAATTGTCCCTCATGGGGCACCTGGGGGGTTCCATGGGCCAAGGTCTGCCTTCGACTCAGGCCGTGACCCCGGGGTCCTGGGATGGGGCCCCACGTCGGGCTCCCTGCTCAGCGGGGCGGCTGCCTCCCCCTCTCCCTTTCCCCCTCCCTCCTGGCTTGTATGCTGTCTCTCTCTTTCAGATAAATAAATAAAATCTTTTTTTAAAAAAAGAAATGATCCCTTATGCTGGGCAGGTTTTCCCGTATTATCGCATTTGACCTAGCCGAGGAAGGTGGGCAGGGCAGGTGCTGGAGGAAGGCTGGAGACACCCCCCACCCCCCGAGAAACTCAACGACCTGCTTAAGGTTTTGTAGACGGGGAGGGCTGGGGTTCTCCCGCGGACTCTCGGGTCCCTCCCGTCCCTTCCACGCGGGGCCGCCGAGGGCACCTGCATGCGTTCCTCCACCGGCAGGTGCAGAGGAAGCTCTTGGGAAGCGGGGGTGCTCGGGGAAAATGCATCAGAAACCTTTTGTGTATGATTTTGGGGCATATAGTGCCCCTTCTGGGAAAGTGTGTCTAGCCAAGAGATGAACACCAACAATCTTGCATCAGGACATTCGCTGCTATGATTTAAAATAGTCCCCAGATTGGAAATCAAAATATGCCCCCTCCGGAACCGGTCTGATGCCTGGTGGCTGAGATGACGTTGACCCTGCGGCGGGGCCTTGCCCCCTCGTGCCCGTAGTCTGGCTGTAGCCTCGGGTCCCGGTGCACCACGAGCTAACAGCCACCCCCTGGGTCATCTGAGAATGCCTCTTCACCTTTCTACGTGTCCCTGGGCTGGACGCTACTGCTCCGGCTGAGACTCGCTGCTAAATTAAAGATGAGCGTTGACACCGTAGACTGTTTGAGAGCGCAGTAGCGTAGGAGAATATTTATTGGTTAAAACAGCAGCTCACAAAAAAAAAAAAAAAAAAAAAAATCAGCTCATGAGATGCTACTGGCTTAAAAAAAAAAAAAGGATGTCAAGATACGAATATGAGTCCATGTTGATGAACGCTGTACCGAAAACCTAGGAAGACCGTGCAAAGTAGAAAGCCGAAAAAAAAAAAAAAAAAAAAAAGAAAAAAAAGAAAGCCGACGTAGTGATTATCTTGGAGGCAGTGGGATTGTGGACGGAAGGTGTGAACTTTTATTGCCTTTTTTGGGCTGTTGTGTGGCTTTTGTAATAACAGGAAGTTAGTACAGTCATTAAAATGGGGAAAGCTCCTTTCACAGAAAGGACTTGCACGTCGAAGCACTCCGCTTTCCCGGCGCTGGCGGCCTCAGTGGGGTTGGGCCTCCGCCCCGCTCGCCCTCCCTGCCTCGCCGAGGACCTGGGGACCACGTGTCAGAGCTGCGACGCGGCCCTTGCCGCCCTGCTGAACGTGGCCCAAGGAATGTGCTTTTCCTTGCAGGAAGGGAAGGGGGGGCTGAAGGAATATTTCAGGTTTTTTTTTTTTAACTTAAAAAAAAAAACTCCCTCTATTCCAAAATATTATTTCTTTAGCAATCCTATTATTTTTGATGGAGGGCTTGCCAGGTGTCAGCGACTGGCAGGTGGAACCTGGAATCTCTGTGTCCTGGTTTTAAGTTTGTGTGGTCGGTCGGGCGCGTTCCCAGGACAGCTTGGCGACCAACAGCCAGCGCTCGCAGGCCAATGGCACGCGTGGACGGCTCCAGAAGCCCGGCGTTTAGACAGAGCCCGTGCATAGTTGATGATGATGAAGACGATGATAGGACGGCTCCGGGGCTTCTCCGGGGTGCGGGCCTTATCTACCCTGAGACGTAGCGGCTGAGAGCAGATCCAGGTCCGCCCCCCTCTCTGCAGGGAAGGTGCTCCCTGGCGGGACTGGTGGGGGCAGAGTGGACGTGGCTGGGATTGGCGCGTGGGGTCTCCGCTCCCCCGGCAGGGTCCTGTGCACCCCGCACCTCGATGCATAGGGCGCCTCTCAGCCTCCCCTCGCTTCTGGTGTCCAGCCGGACTTTGGAATGTGGCCCCCAGCTTGCTCCTTCCAGATGCTTTGTGATGTGTCCCCCCAACCCCGGTCCCTCCACCGTAATCATCAGCGAACGTCCTCGGCGCATGTGAGCTTTGCCTGCATCACCTATATTTTGGGAATGGCCAGGAGGGCGGCCCATCTTCATGTCTCGTAGACGCCGCCGCCGGAGTTCATTCACAGGGTGCCGTCGCACATCTCTGACTGCCACACGTCCCTGGTGTCCCCGTCACACACCCTGTCCGTCCTGCAGAGGCAGGGGCAGGCCCACGCGGAACGGAGCGTCAGCACACGCGGCCACCTGCGCGGCCTACCTGCGTGGCCAGGTCCGCATCCGTTTTGAGAATGAGCCTCACGCTTAGGCTGCCGGGGCTCCACGCGGGACCAAGGAGCGGGGCCTCTTCCGATCCCCGCCGCCCTGCACCTGTCATACCAAAAGGCTACGTTGACCCAGGGCTTTCCGTGGCCCTTTCCCCAAACGCTTGCGTCTAGGTTGTCTCCACGCCAGACGCCCAGAGCGTGTGAGTAGTTAGGTGCTGACGCTAAAACCATTGCTGGAAGAGGTCCCAGGATTTAATCTGCTCTGGTCGCCTGGTTCCCACGCCAGACAACCCCCCGCACACCAGACGCAGCTCCCCTGGCTCCCTGGAGGCCTGCGTGGGAGGGGAACTCCCAGGACTTCCCTCCAAAACTCTGCTCCACGATCTGACCCGCGGCCTGAGTGGGCAGGCCACGCTGGTCGCCAGTCCAGTCTGTCTTTTTGTGACTAAGGGACTGAAGAAACATGACCCAGTAACTGGTTTACAGAATTCTAAGGACAATAATGCAGGACTTATTTAGGGCCTTGAGGGAGTGAGAGGAAATAAATGGCAGGGAAGCCCTCTGTATTCACGCTGAGGATGACATCAGTTTTGAGACGCAGAAACATATGAAAATTATTTCTTAGAATTGCTGAATGTGCTAATATGTAAGAGGTCCATCATTCTTCGACCCATTACTGTGCTCCAGACGCCGGGATAAACGTCTAAAAGTCTATAGTATCCCCCCATCACCGCTCTGACGTGCGTCCTAGTGGTAGCCCCACTTTCGGGATGAGGACACTGAGGCTCGGGGAGGTAAAGCCACTCGCCGGCACTTGGGTGAAGCCTGTCCGACCCCAAAGCTGTTGCTTTTCAACCGCTGTACGGGTCTCTCTTCCAGGGGGCTCAGGGCTTCCTTTGAGAGATGATTTAGGACAATTCCGTCCGTAGGTGAAGCTTGTAGGACTCAGGCAATTTCATACGTTGGCCCCGTTTCCAGTTGATAAAATCCAGTTAATTGACTGCACAGGGTCAATTATGCCCTGGAAGCTTCCACTGGTCCCATGATTTGCAATATCATCCAAGTCTGGCTGGCCCTGCGACCTCTCTCCTGGCTCTGACATCGTACACGCCGTCCCCTCTTCAACAGCTCCCCCGGGGAAGTCTCATGCGAATCTCAACTGTGACTTCCCCCAAACCGAGCTCCCCACGTCCCGGCTATTCCTCCGGTCTTCCCACCTCAAGGGCACCGCCTCATCCACAGATGCTGGGACCAACATCCTCGCCTTCCTCCCTGAGTTCTAACACCGCTCACACTCTCTAAATCCAATGTTTAGCCGGTCTTGTCTGTTCAACCTCCGGGCCGGACCCCAGGCCCGACCCCTGCGGCACCTGCACCACCAGCCCCTGTGCACCTGCTGCAATCCCTTGTCTAGACCTAGACTACTCCCCGCTTTCCCTCTGGCTTCCCTGCTACAGTCCATGCTGCATCCAACAGCCAGAGTTCTGTTTTAAAAAGCATGAATCTAAAAAAACAAAAACAAAAAACACACGAATCTAATGGAATGTTTTCCCTTTTTATCAGAGCAGAAGGCAGATCTTGAATCATGGAGCATAAGGCTCTCAGACGACGCTGCCCTCAGGTCTCCTCTCTGTTTCTACCTCCTCGGCTTTGTTCTCCAACACATTGAGCTTGTTCTCGTTTGGGGGACTTGGCACTTGCTGTTCTTATTCTCCGGAATAATCCTCCTCCAGACCTGGCCGTCCTGGCTGGCTCTTTGCTTTCAAGTCTCAGGTAAAATTGTACTTTCCTGGAGAGTATTTTTTTTTCTTTTCAAAAAAGATTTTATTTATTTATTCATGAGAGAGGCAGAGACACAGGCCGAGGGAGAAGCAGGCTCCCTGCGGGGAGCTGGATGCGGGACTCGATCCCAGGACCCCGGGGTCACGGCCTGGGCCGAAGGCAGATTCTCCACCGTGGAGCCACCCAGGTGCCCCTGGAGACTGTTTTCTTAAATGCACCAAGTTAGAGTGGCCACCTCCTCACAGGTGGTTTTCTTTTTTTATTCTTAATTTTTTTTTTAAGTGTAGCTGACACACAACGTGACATTCATTTCACAGTGATTCCGCTTCTCTATTTTCCTCTGCTCAGCACCGTACAGCACTATTACAATACCCTTGATTCATGCCCTGTGCTGTGCCATTCGTCCCGGTGACTTACCCCATAACTGGAGGCTGTGTCTCCCTCTCCCCTTCACCCATTTTGTCTAGCCCTCCTCCTCCCCCCTCTGGCAACCATCAGGTTGTTCCCTGTATTTACAGGTCTGGTTCTGCTTTTTGTTGGTCTCATTTGCTTCTTTTAGAGTCCTCATGATTTTCATAGTCCTAAAAAATCTTCTATCTCCATTTGCTTACGACGAAGATAGGAAAAGGCATCTTGAAATTTCCAATATTTTGAACAGTGCCCATCACACGCACATTCGTGCAACAGATGAATTAATGATTTTTGTTTCTTTGAGCATTTCACAAAACTTAGCTTGGTACCTTAGGCAATGTTGACATTAAATAAACATTTTATCAAATTGATTTTTACCAAGGAAAAGACTCCTTTTTTTTTTTTTTTTAAATGTCCAGTCTGGCTGTCTTTTGCATAGACTGTATTAGATAAGTTTGATGGAAGAACAGATACAGGCGCATTGTCTGCTTCACTTTTTTAACCACAAGAGGTAGATCTTACCTAATTTCGTAGTTGTTAAGTTGCTTGATTGCATCCTTGGCTTCCTGTCTATTTGAGAAAGTTACAAATGCATACCCTCTATTGTTGCCATTAAAATCCATCATCATTCTCATTTCATAAATTTTACCAATCTACAAGTAAAAGAAAGAGAGAATCCATGTTTGTCCATTTGTACTTCCAAATGAAAACACACACACACACACACATACACACTGTTTTCTGAAGTCTTATCTCTGCCATATTTGGCATTTGCATCCTGTGGGGAATGGTTTGCATATTTTCATGCTGGGTTCAGATCTGTTATCTGACTCATGGGCAAAGTCAAGTTAAATAAAGAAAGCGCATACAAATGCATTTCAGCTTGACTTCACAGAATATGTTTTCGACAGAGCAAATGGCCTTTCCTTTTTTTTTAATAATAAATTTATTTTTTATTGGTGTTCAATTTGCCAACCTACAGAATAACACCCAGTGCTCATCCCGTAAAGTGCAAATGGCCTTTCATCACACAATTATCTGTGGATTTATCCGCTGTCCTTGGGACCTAAAAATGAGTTTATCATCAGCTGTCCTTGGGACCTAAAAATGAGTTTATCATCAGAAGCACAATTTCTTTTTTTCTTTTTTTTTTTCTGTTTCTTCTTTACAATTTATTCGAGAGAGAGAGAAAGAGGCAGAGACACAAACATGCTCCATGCTGGGACCCTGACGTGGGACTCGATCCCGGGTCTCCAGGATCACGCCCTGGGCCAAAGGCGGTGCTAAACCGCTGAGCCACCCGGGCTGCCCCAGAAGCACGGTTTCTTGATAGATTAGTCCTTGCCTTCTCCCTTGGCCTCTCAAGTTTCTGTAGTTTAATCTAGATTTAGTCATACTCTACCACTGATATTTAAAACAAAGACCCAGGATGCTCACTTGGAACCTTGCTAACTGATTTCTTAGTTTTATCCCACCATGACCTCAAGATGCAAAGGGAAGATGTGTTTCAGAGGATGATCTGGAGATTCTTGTTTTATTTAATTTATTTTATTTTATTTAATTTTTTATTATATTTTTTTTTATCTGTAGGCTGAAGGTAGATGCTAGTTTTACATAACCAGCCCAAGGTCCGGACCTCCACAGAAGGCGGGCACTCATTCTATCCCTCTGACTCCAGCTCTTTTGTTTTGCCTACGTACTGTTCCTTCCTGTTACCCCAAATGCTCTCCAGCAATCCAGACTCAATAATTTATTCTTGCTGGCCGCTGTAGGATGAGTGGCCCTAATAGATAGGAGAGGCATATGCAGGGAGAAGAGGTGTTATTAAATGTGTGCTATTACCTCAGTGATTGGTTACCTCCTGACCCAGCCTCCCCCACCCCAGGGTACTCAGTGGTGGACGTTTATCTATCCCGGGCTCATTCAGAAAGAGTTCAAGCATGCTTCATCTGTTTCAGGTGTTTCTTGGTGCTCATTTTCAAGTTCAGTATATAAAATTCTTAAAGGATTAAATCCTTATAATTTGTGCATGTGCCAAGTGATATCATTCATATAAAATTAGGAGCAGTTCTGAATCTGAGGCTGAGTTATACACATACACACAACTGATTTTGGCATTTAGGGAAAGAAATAGCCAGACTAGAATTTTTCTAAATTTTCCAGGAATGTGGTCGTTGAAACACAGCTTGGTAAAATATTGAAAATAAATTTTAATTTTCTGTTCTCCCTGTAACTTTGGGTTTAGTGACCATATGCGACTTGGAATTACAACTAAGGACATGTTCCTTAATTACATAATGACTTTGACAAAGCACATTATTAATCTTATTGATGCACTAGGGCAGACAAATTCAAACCTGTGGAAGGAAATTTCATTCTGAGTCAGTGTCTAGGTACACCTTTGAGCCATGACAAACACACACACACGCTCTTTGAATGGGAACGTAGTACGCTTTAGGAAGCCAAATTAAGAGGTCAAGTTGGAGCAATGTCTTATTCTGGAGAGGTTGTTGTATTATTATCGAATGGGATCTTGCCTCAAACTCAGTGCATCTCTACAGATCAAGGATCAGAATTTGAAAGTTAGCAGCAGCAGTAGTTCAAGCTGTCAAATAACAGGAAGAGCTACGTCTTCCTGTTATAGTGACAATAAGGGGACAGCCACTAACAGGAAGGGTTTGGCCCTATCCATGTTGAGGAATGGCAATTGGAAGAGAAGCCACCACCGACCAAGAAGAATGAGTGCTAAACAAAGTGTGCAATATTTTTCCCTTGAAAGATAAGAAAAGATATTAAATTCTGGACTCACTTTTTCACATAGTGGTATAAGTTCATCCTCAAAAAGGTCTCGGGGAAGTTTTCCAATAAAAATTTCACAGCCTCTTTCTGGGGGTGCAGCATCCCAGCCCGGTGGAGGGCCGCCATATTTTCTTTGTCCATTTTCCTGCAAATTCCAGGTGGATTGTATGAGGCAGAGAAGAAAACAATAAAACCTTTAGTTCAAGTTCCTCAATTATTTTCATGATCATGATAAGGAACCTATTTATCATTGACAGGTAATAGTGAACTGGTCAGAGGATAAAATCAAGTTCTCCTTTATGGGGATTTTATTTTATTTTTATTTATTTATTTATTTATTTATTTATTTATTTATTTATTTTATTGGGATTTTAATACCATGCTCCGTGCTTCAGCAACTTGCTTGTGAGAAGTGTTGTGAAAAGTGCTGGACAGATTAATTACTGTCATTCAAACTCACCAAAGCCTGATTATCAGAGGCTCTGACTGTGCTGTGAATC
Source organism: Canis lupus dingo (assembly GCF_003254725.2). Classification (NCBI taxonomy): domain Eukaryota; kingdom Metazoa; phylum Chordata; class Mammalia; order Carnivora; family Canidae; genus Canis; species Canis lupus. The sequence continues at coordinate 36,321,546 of NC_064268.1, read as the reverse complement.
CAGGGCCCTGCTGTAACATGGAGTCTCTGTGGGGCGTCAGTAAGAGCTCTGGAGCTGGGCTGCCTGGCTCCATGACTCACTAGCTTTGGGGCTTTGGGCAAATGACTTAATTTCTTAGATCCCTCAGTATTATCATAATCAAAGAGGAGATAGTATTGGCTTTTTGATTAAAGGAGATGATACATCAAATATGCATGGCACTGTTCTAGGCATGTGATATGCAGTCAATAGCTTCTAGTTCTCTTCTTGGCCCCCTGGATTTGGGCTGTCTCATGTGCCAAGCAAGGCCATGTGAGCCCCTAAATAGAAACATTGTGAAGATGAACATCTGAAGAAGTGGACTGGCTCCTGTTAGGGGTAGCCAGTGAGGGACTTGAAATTAAATTTGTTTGCTTTTCTATGTGTATTCTTAAAAGTCATACGTTAGTTGTTTAAAGACATTGTTTTATATGATAGTTTGTTTAAAATCAAAGATAGAGCAGCTTCCAGTTTCACTGTTAAATCTTTATATACAGCAACTTGGGACTTTTTCAATTATTTTAGAAGTATTAGCACAAAGGCTTTTGGTTCACAGTGTAAATTATGTCACAACTGGAGAGTTGTGATCATTTTTTTATTCCTAATTTATATCATATTGCTTTAAACTAAAAAAAAGGTGTCAGAAAGGTATTCGATCTCAATTATTTTTTTTGCCTCCAAACAACTGGGTGTTTACTTATTTCACTAAATATTTTAATATTTGCCTCAAGAGCTCTTGCATTTTTTCTTCCCCCTATATTCTTGCGGAATCATCTAGCAGCAACTGATAACTTTTGTACCACTGAGAAATAAAATGTTTTATTCTTCCAGGGGAAGAAAAATGTCTTAAGGATTCAATGAGATCTATCTCAACCAAGAATTTTCTGAAAAACATGAAGTTGATATTTTCAAAGATATATTAAAAGTTCTAGTTACTTATTTTCTCACCAAAACCTGTACATTTACCACTCGCCAGACACTGCTGTCACTGTTCAACGGATTAAAGACTACTGCTGTTCTCACTTTACAGAAAACCCTGAAGCCCAAAGGGATTAAGTAATTTGCTGAGGTCACGTAGTTGGGAAGAGGCAAAGCCAGGATTTGAACCCAGGCAGTCTGGTTTCAGAGACCATCAGTTTAATCCCCACATCTGCCTTGTTATATGGAAGCCTAATTGTTTATAACAGATCCATACCTTTACATACTCATTCAGGAAAAAAAAAAAAAAGATCATGCCATTAAATTGCATGCAACTCTCTGCTGCATTTAAAATCCTTTCCAATTTCCAATCATTCTATTACACACGTTTTGGAAGGACATAGTTGATGTCCGTTGCTTATCAGGGGGGATATTTCTATTGCCGAACTAAAAATCCACCTGCTTTGTCTGACCCTGACCATTTTGTTGATGACGACCCCTCTGAGGCCATTTCTGTATGCTAAATGTCTAGAGGTCTAGAAATCTACTCAATGGATCACTGGAATAAATGTGTATAAATTTGGTAGTATTTTTATTCTTCAGTTTGAAAAAAACAAATTTTCATCCCATAATACTAAAGCAGCTATTCCAGAATTTCTGATTTGACAGGCTTTGTCTGATAGTTTCAAAGTAAATAGGCAACCAACAGACTGACCTTTTGAATTTTCCCTTCAACTTTCTTTCTTGGTAAAATTGCTAAAAATATCACCGAACTCTTTTGTGCGCATCCCGTTAATAGGAGGATCTTCTGCTTATGAGCCAAGAAGATTGGGCAGGAAAGCTAATTAATTGTCTTTCTGTGGTTTCTATAAACACTTGACAAAAATTCCCCAAGGGTATTTTTTTGGGATTACAGAGTCTGGCTGGTTCAGAGACGCCCTGAAGTCCACTCACGGGGGAAATCTGCTCTACGAACCGCCCACTGGGCTTGGAATGCACCAGTGGTGGCAGCCCAGGCCAATTTAAGACAGTGCTGGGCGTTAGTCATGGAATTAGAATAGCTGTCCATTACTCAGAAAGGACAGTTGGGAGCTGGAGTGCTAGTATTTCTGGCCCTGTTTTTATAGTTGAGGAGTTTAAAATAGATAAAGCCCAGTTATAATGGTTCTTTCCCCTCCTGGCTGATGTCCTTCTCGTGGGATGCATTCCCCTAGTAGCACACATGTATTAATAGCTCAGAGAGGAAGAATATAGGTTTTTGTTTCTCGTGAGAGAATGTTCGTTAAACTTTGGGAACTTTTATTTTTCTAATCAAAGACTTGGAAACCATTTACTCCCTCTCCTAGCACATAAATAGATAGAAACTTTCAACTATGTAAATTAAACATTGCGGTCGTAATTCTAACTATAAATCCAGTGGGTGTAAGTCACATACTGGATCCTACGCCTACCTAGTAACTCAGTTTATATATCAAGAGTATTTGAAAGTCCCTCTGGCACAGATATTTTAAGCCATTCACTATGGGATCATAGAGTCTTTAAGAAATGATGTACACCATCTTCTTGATGATGAATCAAACCACCCAAACTTCCATAAATGATTGTAAGCAATAAATCTTAGCATGAGACCAAATGGACTGAGTTCATTTTGGCCACCGGGCATCTGACCTTTTTATACATCCAGGGAATCTGAGCCAAATCGCATTTTTCTACAAGAGTTAAAAAAGGCCAAATACTTGCTATTCCAGCTTCTTTTGCAGCTCGGATAGTGATGGTTGCAATAAAGTAAAATTGAGTGCTGGTGCAGAAATCATAACGGTGCAAACTTCAGTGTTGAGCACCCCATGATACATTTTCTTATCATTCCTGATTTGCAATGTGGTTTCCTAAAAACCTTCAAAACTCTCCTGAACACTTACTCTTAAATCTAATTCTCCAAATTAAAGTTTCCACAAACATTCAATGAACTCCTTTTCTGCATAATCGGCCAGAGTGGACTTCTGTTACTTACATGTAATAGTAACAGCAGCAAAAACAAACAAACAAACAAAAACCCAAAAATCCACAACAGTTAATTCTAATTGACTCAGGGCCTTTTGATGTATTAACTCATTCAATCTCCTCAACAAAGCTGTGGGGATGATACTATTCATTTTATAGATGAGGAATCCAAGGCATAGACTGAGTCAAAGTCACTTAAACTGTAAGTAACAAAGACAAAATCTGAATCCCAAGCCTACGCTTGTATTAATACTTTTCTTTGGTTCATATATTAACCCAGTACGCTCATTTTGCAGATAAGGAAACTGAGACCAGAGATATCATGTGACTTGCCTGCAGTCACACTGGTTTAATTTGTTGCATGACACTAGACTGAAGGTCCTCTGATTCCCAGTGCGGTGAATTTCCTGGCGCACGTGCCATCCAAAGTCATGATGGCATTTTTCTCAGGCTTATGAGTCTCATAATTCTTTGTGTTGTGCTGTGCCTACTTTTTACTTTCTCCAAACATGGAGACCACATGGTTTGTTGTCTCCTCTAAGTGAGCCCATCTATAACCTGGGAGGAGATTAATTAATAAACCCCTATACAGTCTGGTTCTCTTAAGTTTCCTGAGCAGTAATTTCCATTCCTTGAATGACTCTTCGGAAATTATCTGTAATCCACTTTGTGGTTCTCTTTGGTCCTTTGTTTTTTCTTGCCAAGGGGAAGAAGTTGTGTACATTCCCTTCTTAAACTGCTTTCAGATGCTCTGTTGCCATTTTCCAACCAGCTATGTTTCTATTTATTTCTGTTCCTCTTAGCTTGGGTGCTGGACAATCCACTTGTGCTCGGTGGCATCTGTCGCCTTTGCAAGCATGGCGAGCACCAGGGCCATGCCCAGGACATTGGTTCTGTGGCCAGACTCTTGGAGACTGTTTTCAACAGCCAATGTCTGTGTATTGAGAATGTGTGTCAGGACTGTGTCTTTTGAAGTTTGTGACTTAATACCATGTTTTCCCAGTTATTGATTTGTGAGATTGGATAAAGTTCTTTATTAGACATTATTTCTATTCCCCCTATATACCACCTATAGATCTCATGTGTCATAGACTTCAGGGCAAATCTAAGAGTACTTAGATGAACCAAAAGGGTCCTCTTAGATGTGATTTTACCGTTGGTCTGCTAAGAAACGTTTTGTCCCATGAGGCCAACAGACAGTGCTCTGGGGAACACTCATTTTGTTAATTCTGAAGATAATGATCTATCTTGCGTATTATTCATTCACCTTCACATCATAAGATCAGTGACCTCAGGTTGGCCACCTCTATTTTAGGCTGGGAAATTTTAAAAAACAGAGTTTCTCTAACTTATATGCTGTGGAATTTGACCTTACCCTTACTAGCTCTATTTTTTACAGCACTTACAAAGCATAGCCAATAGGCATGTTAGGTATTATTTTTCTAAAAATAGGAGGAACAATAATAATCGTGGTATAAAGGCTGAGTAAATAGGATGTTAAAATTTATAGAGATGTGAGACTACATCTGGAAACTAGGAAGGAAAAGCTAAAGCATGAACATAATAGGTAAATATAAATTTAGGTTTATCCTGATATAGTTTAGTGTTTCTGAAAGTACAGTGTGTGAGATATTAGGTGGTTTATAGGCCATTGGTTTATCTTAATAGGTACGCATTTTATTACATTAGAAAACATGTAACTACCATATAAAACCTGTGGCTTTTCCGCTTCTGTAAGCGAGAAAAAGTTTACCTTTAGAATTAACTTGAATAGAAATAGCTGATTTAATGGATTCTGAATCGTATTATTGGTGGCATGTGTTTATAGCAAAAATCACAAAGAAAAGTGCATGTAGATTTGGCTCTTGACAATTATTTGTTTCACTCTCCACAGAGCCCTTACATTTGATCTTAAGGAAAGAAATGTTCAATGTGGTTCTTCCATGAAAATGACTTTCAGCAAATTAAGAATCATGTTCTCATTTCACTTTGGAAAGCTGACAACTGAAACCCTATTCCCTAGCAAAATATTCCTAATAGCATCTCAGGTTGTTCACTGTCTTACAGAGGCAGAACTAATTTATGATATCAGATGATGCATTTAATAATCTGTAATACGTGCCCTTTCCCTTAAAGCATTATGTGCTGCAAACTACTCTTTCGGAATTCAGTATCTCACTATTTGAAGTATTCAAAAGCAAACAGCCTTAAGTGTAGCTTATCTTTCGTAAAGCTTTTCATAATACTCGTTTTTGACCAATGCATGGGAATATTAGATTCAAGGGTATCCTGACACAAAATTCAAAATCAGAAACACTTTTTGGAGTGTGCCTGTTTTTTACAAAAGAGGAAGAGTGAAATGCCAACTCACTTCTAAGACCCTGCATTCCCATTTTGCAATGAAGTCCACCTTACGAGGAACCGCACAGCACCTATTTGCATGAGACCAGATTTGCCGTGTTCACGCTCCCTTTTGGCTCTGCGTGTGTGTGTGTGTTGACACACTCCTGCAGTGTTCATGGCCTCTCCATTCCATCCCAGAAATAACTGGGTGAAAGCTTTGGTGACTCCTTTATCCATTTGGGACTTTTACCTTTCAGCACATGTAATTTATTCAAGAGGCCCATCCAACTTTTTATTATAGATAAAATTTGCCTTTTTGAGTTGAGTAATGTAATAGTAGATGGAAATCTGGTTAAATTATATAAAGCTGTCCACATACAAATGAAGACATTTGCCCCCGTGCAGAAGAAGAACGTTGGTTTGGGTGATTGCCCTCCTGTCCTGTCCTACTGTCCTATGTTCTCAACATAGGCCCAGAAGAATTCTACCTAATGCACTTGTTTTTTTTAGCATGAGAGGATTTTATGCAGTGATTATTCTCCTAACCAAATCCCCCATGAGTTTTAGGTTCTGACAAGCTGAGGGATTTGGCAAGGTGCTTAGCCTTTCCTGACTTTAAAGTCTTGGTTTATAGAGGGACGGGGCTGACCGGGTTATAATAGCAAAGGTCTCAATGTAAGGGGGTCAGACGCTTGTGAAAGGGAGGCTGCCCTTCCCCCCACAGTTGATGGCAGGAAGATGTTCAGAGACCGTTTCATGAGTTAGTCAAAAAGGACCCTTAAAAAGGGAATGTTGTCAAAAAAAAAAAAAAAAAAAAAAAAAAGGGAATGTTGTAGGGATTTTAAAAATCAATGTGTTCTCCGGTTGCATAGGTCTGCTTGACACCTGTTCTATTACTAATTGACTTTCTTTGCACTGATTTCCTTTCTTAAAGATATCTATATCTATATAAAATATAAATCATTCTTATAAGCACAGTATCAGGATCCTTTCCCACGCCTGGAAGGTGACTATAAAAACAATTGCAAAGCGAGAAATCGTGACCGCCTTCCAGCTAGGCTTGTTGCCTCCTAAAACCTCTAAGCCCGTGTCCCGTTCTCTGTGTTTAAGAAGCTGGGCAGGGGCTGGGGAGGTGTTCAAGACCTTCCTCCCACAACTAACTTTTCTTATCACAAGTTTTGAAAGAGAATCCAAAATGCTGTTGATCCTTGAACAACACATATTTGAACTCTACAGGCCCATTTACGTGCATTTTTTTGTTTTTTGTTTTTTTAACAGAGCTGTAAAAATATTTTCTCTTAGGATTTTCTTAGCGTCTCTCTGGCTTTATTGTAGGAAGGCAGGATATATAATACAACATACTAACTGTGTGCTAATCAGCTGTGCTTGTTATCAGTGAGGCTTCTGGTCGGCAGTGGGCTAATAGTGATTCTGGTTTTGGGGGGGTCAAAAGTTAACAGGCAGAGTTTTGAACTGTGGGGGCTGGGTCGGCACCCCAACCCCCACTGTTCAAGGGTCAGCCATAGAATAATTCTTACTCTGAGATTCAAAGTGATTTAATGTGATGCCATTGTCCCGTTCAGCATCCTCTCTACTCTCTCTCTCTCTCTCTTGCACCTCTGACACGATGTTAAAAAGAAGCACAACTGCTGAAATCCTGTGCAAATCTCACGATTGGGTAGCATTGCGATCCGACTGTTTTTGTCCTCGCCTATGTTAGCTAGCTAGCTTTGAATCCCATGGGAGGGTTTTAGGTTCTGAAGAGGAAGAGTCACTTATATTTGGTTCATTACTAAAAAGACTTATTTGGATAATGCTTAATACTTATTTTGATCAGTATTAAATAGCAATTTCAGAAATGCTGACTTTGCCTGCAAGCAAACTCCACAGCCCCCGAGAGCTGTCCTTGCTTCTATATGCCTGAGTCATGAAGCTCCCACCTATTTTTAAATGGAAAACCCTGCGTGCTTCTCGTTGAGGGGAAAATGCTCTCAGAGTGTGCAAACATTTTGAACCTTCCACGGAAGAGCTCATCTATAACCAATTCTCTACTAGGCTGTTTGAGGAGAAATAGCTTCGGGAATACATTTCTATTTCTTGGGATCCTGAATTTCCAGTCACCTGTCAGGCCCACAGGCCTACATTTTCCACAAAAAGGGTCACAGAGCTGTTCCTTCATTTGGAGTCTTCCACGCCATGCTTTGGCATTCCAGGCTAGTAGAAGCAAAGGCTTCTTAGGAGTTTTAAAGCTGGTCTGTGGGTGGCTGGGCTGATAAGCTGAGGGAAACACGTGTCTGTGATGACCTACAGGCCCCATCCTGTTCTCATGCTTAGTCTACCTATTTAAAGAATTAATGTCAACACACTTGGTGAATGACTGAAGTCCTTCGCTAGCAGGGACGTGAGCAGGTGCTATCAGGCAATGGAAGTAAAAGTAGGACTTGGGAAGCTATATTTTACCATGAAGTCAAACTCCTATTTCTGCTCCTAGGATTTTTGTGCAGGTGGATGGAAAAGAATGTCGATGCCACAGTGTTCTTTCATCTGCTTCTCACTGTGCTCATCTAGATGAAGCCGGTTGTAAACACTGGGACGCTAAGTGGCATATTTTCATTGCATTATTCATAAGAAACAAATTGCAGCTTGAGAACTCCCCAAGTAAAATGATTGAAGCCCTTTGTACAAAACCAGAGAGATGAAGGGAGTTAATCTGGGGCACCCCTAGGAGAAGGGTGGTATCCTAATTCCATGCATATGGATCTAGCACTATCCTTTCTGCCTTATGACTTGCACATATTTGTTGAGGAGATAAGCAAACTCTAATTAAAATCTGTGGTCGTATTGAAATTCCACATAAGAGAACATGCACAGCAAGCAGAGTTTGAGGGGTGGGAATTAAGCTGTATTTTGTTTCTCGCTGAGGGAACCGTTCCCTGGATCCCAGCCTCAAGGCTGATTAATAGAAGAAGGGGGAGGATGGAGCCCACTCATTTCTCTTATTTATCTGGTGGAATCTTACTGGGTCTTCAAAATTAAGATATACTAATGTCTTTACTACTCAAAAATGCTGTGCACCTTAGAAATAATTCTGTTACGCGTACCGCCCAGGTGGCCACCTCTGCTACGGACACTGTTTTGTCTCTGACTCCTTAGAGGGTTCATTTTTTGTGCTCGTCCTCCAAGTGCCAGCATCAGTGTCCTCTTGCTTGAAAAGGGTCACCTGCTTTCTCTGTCACACCACCCGATTTATGATACTCATGGCACTGACCATGAGCTGGGATTTTTGGGGTTCCTTTACTAGATTATTTTCTGCCTCCCCTTGAGGACAATCTTCATGAAGGCAGGAACCGTGTCCCTCTTTGTGGAGTCAGCGGAGGGCTGAGTGAATGAGGGCTCAGGCTTGAGCTGCAGGAGCGGTTGGAACCAAGAGGGCAGTACCTGCTTCTAGAAGGGAGTTTAAACCCTCATTCATGCTGTGGGGACTTTGCATTAGAAACTGTGGATTAGCTTCTCAAACAAAGTACTAGCGTAAGCACTAGAGTCGAGGTCAGCAAACTTTTTTCTGTAAAGGGCCAGGTAGTTGATATTTTTGGCTTGTTAAAAGACAACTCTTTGAAAAAGAGAAAAATTACTTGTAGCCTGCAGTCAATAAAAACCTGCAGTGGCCAAATTGGAGTCCTGGCTCCCTTGGTTGGCCTCCGGCTTGTGTCTCTACTGAATTGTATAACCCTGGGGCTTGTTTTCTGACTGCGGAATGAACAGGTTGAACGATATCAATATTAAGCAAATGTCAAATCATTACAAAGATTTGAAAGACCAGCCTTTCAAAGACCAGGGACCTGTCCTGTACCTTCAGTAATGAGGTTTTCTCCATGAAAGTTTCCCAATTTTTTGACTGCCGACTGAATGCCACTTAAGAACAGTTTCCACTTCATGAGATGTTTTTTCCCTTATAATAAAAATAGTCCATACTCATTATAGAAAGTTTGGGAAAAAAGAGCATCAAGCAAGAAAAAACACTCTAATCAGTAATTATGTTTTATTATTTTCCAGTAGTTTTACTGTGTGTAAAGAATTTCTCAGAATATTATCTAGAAGCTATATACAGTTTTACATTCCCATTTTTAGGTGAACATTCTTGTTTGGATGTCTCTCTATGTCTTTCTTTGAAATTCTAGTTCTACAGTGTCTATATAATTGAGAAATAGGAAGGTGACCATATTTTATGTGATGAATAATATTTTATTGGACCTTTAGGATATATCTAATGTTTGACATTATAAATTCCATTCTGATAGACATCCTTATGTCTAAATATTTGTCTCCACTCATTAGGTCAGGGCATGGTCAGTTTTATGGTTCCATACAGAAAGGGGGCACTCACAGCTGTATTGCTCACTTAATGGGTCTTATGTCACCATTTTTAATTTTGGATAAACTCACTTTCATCCCAACTACTTTGTATGCATTTTAAGGCAGATGCTACATCTTATACTTCTATAATCCCAAGGCTTTCCACTAACACATTGTCTTCAATAAGAGGGACTAAAGAAACAAAACAGAAAAATAAAAAATCCTTTATGCATACTAAAGACAACGGGACTGTCATACTTCATAAAACTTTGTGTCATAGTGATTTTTAGAAAATTATCAGGGTAATGGGACAACAGTGCTAATACACACCATATTTTAAATTATTTAGAAATAATATGTAAGTATGGTAAATACATGATACATATGATAAATATTTTAAAATAACGTGACAAAGTATCCTACTTTTAAAAATATTTGGACTACTTGAGGGTGATCTTTATTAAATATATTTCTAGTTTTAGTTTTACTAGAATTAAAATTGATGTAAACTCATCACACTTTGGGTGGGAAGTTTTTTGAAAATGCTCATCTATGAAAATGTGTTTTTCTGGCATTAAGGAGAAAATTCCAGATGGAATGATCATCATAGGTCAGAGCCTATGACCCACATCATTAACGCATTCTTGGAGAAAGGATTAGCATAATCTGATTTTTTCTCTTTGACTCTCAAAACCATATTTGTTTTAGGAAACCTGGCAAGTTCAGTTAAGAATGAAAAAGTTGGGGGAAAAAAGCACCACACACAATTCCATTGTCTGGAGACAAAGACTGTTGACAAAGTAATATCGCAGCATACTTCCTTCCAAAATATGGCTATGTGGCGCTGATGCAAGTATGAAGCTGAAGGTTTAACTTGTCAACATTACACACTTTTTATCATTATTTATTGAGTGTCGACTAAACACAGGGTATGGCATTAACTTGCTTTTATTCTCCAAGGTACTTCGGAAAATTTCCAGCTATCAATATCCAAAGATGTACTTGGTGGTATATATATATATTTTAAATAATTCAAACCCTCACAGGCACCAAGTGTTGCATCAGTTGGCATATAAAACTGGCTCACGTTATTAAGTAACCTGCAAAATTCTATTTTTGACGGCTGTATTTGTCCTGCTAGTGATAAGAGAGCACAAATGAGTTACTCTCTGGTTTTCGAATTCTTGTTTTGCAAGTATTCATGTTCAATCTCAGAGGCTGTGAAGATCCAACAAAAATAGATCCTTCAAAACCTAATTAAAAAAAAAAAAACCTAATTTAGCAAATACCATAAAATTTTAAATGGTCTTTTTATGGGTATGCTCCCTGAATTGTCTTAAGATGTTTCTTTAACTTTTTGTGCAGAGATTTTTTAGTATATGTGCTGCAGAGATATTTTAAAAAGGAAACCTGATGCTGCCCTCTTTTTTGAAGGCTGATGTATGTATGGAAAAGGCTGAAGAGTCTCCCCTAAATCCCCAAACACTGGGGCTGTACCTCCCATGTGCTCTTCTCTTCGAGCCAGTTAATCCAGGCTGCTGACCAGAGACTAGATTGAGCAGATACCAGGATTGCAACACCATGACTAGTAGAGTGGGGGTAGGACCTTGCCAGTATTCTGGAAATTAAGGGTGAGAGGGATTAAGGTACACGTTGAAGATCATACAACTTGCCTGTGGCAAAGAGCAGGCTAACCCACAGGTCTCCAATTTGAAGTCTTGGGTGACTTCCTGTACTCTGCAGCCGAATCAGGAGGATTTTTTCAATTCATTCAAAATGATTGAGTCAGTTTATGTATTTAGATCTTGATTAGAGGCATTAGATCTGGATAGCTAGGTTTTAGAATTCTAGGTTTTACATTATGGAAGAATTTCTGAATTAGTCATTTCCCAATTAGTCATTCTGGTAGCAAAGAGATAGTGCTACTCAAAGTGAATCCTGTTAAAAGTTTAGGCTCACAAAATATTTTTTTGCATGTCCTGTCATGCTAATCTCTAAAATTTCAATCATAAAGATCGTACTTTAATAGCTCTTAGTTTTGTAAATCTTGCTGGAAGTTCTGGCCAGTAGCAGTGTAATTATAGCCTGTAAATCCTGGGCAAGGTACCTAACCTCCTTGTGCCTTGTTTTTCTTATCTGGAAACTGGAGATGATTGGTGTTGTTGTAAGGATTAAATGAATGAATTTATACAAACTAGTTAGAATAGAGGTGCCCACTAAATGTTTACTATTACTTAGTTGCTATTAACTTGTGGTTTCATTATTAACATTTTCTGAATGTAATTGAATATATAAGTTCAAAGTAATATGCAGATCGATCATATATTTTTGGGGCTATTTTATTGGGAAACATTTTTAATTATGAAAGTAAAATAGTCCTATTGGTTTCTCTTCCTCTATAGTGCAAATGTTCTTAACTCCTAGTGTTTGGTTTGTAAAATTATCTCCACTGCTATGTGAGTCTTTAAAAAATATACTATTTGTAAGCTTTGTACATAGCTATAATAATATATTACAGTTCTCTGTCCTGCAGAGTTGTTGTTGTTTTTTTTTTTAATGATCACTTAATGGCCAAATACTATTTTGTTTGCAATGGGACTTTAAGATGGATGGGACTCTTTTTGGCCTCTGGTTTGGATATGAAACCAAACCCCTGGACCACCAAGCAGGATGAGAAGGTAGCAAGAAGCTGCTATAATTGCTTAACATTCTTGACTGAACACCTCCTCCCCGCTCCCTATCCTTGAGTTTAGGAAAGCAATGGAGGAATTTGAGAGGAGTTTTTGGAGTTCATCTAAATGATGAATGGTGGTGAATTGTGGATCCTAATTTCCACCAAGTGAGAGGAATTGTGAGGTGCATCTCAGTTTACCTGAGGCAGCAGAAATAAGGAAATCACTCAGAGAGCTTGATAGGCATTCCCTGTATTTGGGAACACATTAGGCTGGTGTGGTGTTTCAGTCTTGAAATTCCCAATGGTGAGAGCAATGGATTCTCCTGCTTTGATGTTGGTGAGAAGGAGAGGCGGTTGCTTTTTGGCAACTGTACTTCCTGTTTTACCGGTCAGAGAATGTGTGAGTACTTCTAGGGGACTAGAGTTTGGCCACATGTAGGAGCCACGGGGTTTCTTCTGTCTTCCCCAAGAGGGCTGCTTGGTGTGTCAAAAAGAGCTGTGTAGAAGGAGTCGGAGGCCCAGGGAAGTGGCCGGACAGAGGAGAGCGGAGCCAGGTGGGAGATGCCCAACAATGGAATTAAGGATGTCTCTGATGAGCCTACCTGCTGGGCCCAGAGAGTCCAGTACTGACTATTGGTCAAGCACACCCTGCCTCCTCTCCTTCGCTTTGATCCCTTCCTTCTACTTGAGCTCTGAGTCAGAAAATATAGTTAGCAGACTGGCATGGAAATTGTGCTTCTGAAAGCATAAAGGACGAAATAGAAATCCCCCTCTACTCTTACATCTTTGGAAAAGTAAATAGCTATAACTTTGAAGTTTCTATTATCCTGCACTAGACATATTATTATTTAGTGGAAGATTTTTTATTTTATTTTATTTTTTTACCTGAATGTTACTAGAAAAGTCATGAGACTTCCCCTGAATTTCATTTGGGGGAAAAGGAAGAGCGTGCTTAGAATAAAATTAAATAGACAATTTACATTGCTTTGTGGTTAATTCTCATCAAGTTCTGCTTGTTGAATGTAATGATTATATATTCATAGCTTACTTAATAATGTTCTTTTATACATTTAGGTTGGTGATCTTGAGTTACTATAAATAATGCCACACTAGATAGGTTTATATGTATCCCTATCATTATATTTTGGACCATTCCAGATTTATTTCCAGAAGGCAAACATCTTTGTATATAAATATTAATAAATTGCTTTTCAAAGGGTTTAAATGCTTTCTACTACCACTGTTTCTGCTTGAGTGTTTCAGACAAAAAGAAAGTAAAAAGAAAAATTCAATTATTTTTGGTAAAATTTCTAACATAATGTTATACTTTGTAACAATCTGACAAAGGATGCTGTATGTTTTATAGTTATCCAAATGAAATTTGTATTTGTCATAGCATATGGGTTTGGTTAAGTTCAAAAAGTATATATGAAAGACTATAGCTGAGAATGAAAATACTTTGTCTTAACTGTAAAAAGGGGAACAATATTTCTTCAAGTAAGATCGTTAATATGTCTAATACTAGCTTTATTTTTAATGTGTTATAACCTCTCCAAAGGAGACTTCCATAGAAACAGCAAAAATATATGTACAATTCTTAACAACCAATGTCTATGAATAGTCAGTTTTAGGACTTTTTCCTTTTTAAAAATACTGAACATGGAGAGAAATTCTTATGGATCCTAAACTTAGCTGGGTAGGCATTACAAGAAAACATTGGGGAATAGGTAGGGTGATCAAATGGTCATTCCTGGGATCCCACATCTGGAAGTCTTCCTGCTTCTGCAGTAGGGAATCTCTCTGGAAACTAAGGCTAGTTCCAGGATAGTTTGTTCTCTGCTGATTCTTGAAACAGTAGCGTGGTTCTACGCCATAGAACCACTTTGGGTAGTGAATTCCAATTGCCTTCTCATATACCAAAGCAGTCTTTTAAAGCTACGATAGTCTCTATGACTGTGAACATGGATTCTGTTTTCAAATGACCAGTTAAGGTTAAGCTGATAACCCGGAGTAGAAAGAACATCACCTGTAGGGTTACCTACAACACAGAAATGATGTGACTTCTTCCTCCCTCCCCGCCTACCCCCCCCTCCCCAGGAAAGAACATCCATTGAGAGTTACACAGCAGACCATTCATATTTTGCATCTTGGGACCAGGAATATTCCCACCATTCAGCGAATTCAGTGGTGGATCTCAGCAGATGTCACAAGAAGTTCCTACCTGGACCAAGCTATATCCTGTGCGCTGGACCAGTGCGCGGAGGGCTGCTTCCTTCTGGGTGCCGCTCAATCCATCCCCGGATTTGTGATTTGATTCCATTGAGAGTGATTATCAGCAAAAAATCAGGTTAATTAGGGTTGCTCACTGAAACCAAATTTAAGATAAATTAAGTAAATTACTGTTGCCACGTCCAAACTTGTCCTTCTCATGAAGGACACCTTCAGGAAACATTCTCTATAAATAAGTTGTTAAGGTTAGAGCAACAAACAGCCACACACAAACACGGCTGGTGAAATGTCCTCATTAAAAAAAGAGTTTTTTTAAAAAAAATATTCAATTTTAGTTGAAATTTAGAAGTAAAAAACGAGCAATACTCCTTCTCCAATTAGAATGCAGATCAGTAAGTCTCAATCCAATTATTTTAGAATGTCACCAAATGCTCAAAAACAAATTAGCTCATGTCAATTAAAAATATGCAGAACGGTCCTTGCAGATGTGGGAAGAGAGCATGGTTACTAAATCAAACCAACTAGGATAAAGTATTAAAATCCCGAGAGACTGAGCTTTATTTATCTACTTAATGTGTCACCTAAAACATTTATCTACTTACTCTCCAAAGATAAAATTTCTAGAACCGACTGTGCTGGCATGAGAGATACAGGGGCCCTCATGCAAACTAGTCTGTATAATAAAGAGGTCACATAGGCTTTAATAAAACAAGAACAATAGATTTTTTTTAAGTGGTGCTAGAAGGGCCTACTAATACCAGGATCATCTATCACTTAGAACACCCAGGAGAGGACAGGAAGCCCTTTGCAAAAAAGAAAAAAAAAAAAAAATCTAAGGAACTCTAGATTTGCACATCTCCATGCTTGTGTAGATAAGAAGATGCAGTTTCAGCATTTTATCGGCTGTACTTCTTATTTGGGAACATAGTTTGAACCCTACTGCAAATAGGATAATTGCTTCTAGTGCAGAGGGGCGTATGCTGACCTGCTCCCTGAGTGTGAGGACTCAGGAAGGTTCTGCGCTGAGGCTGAGCTTTCACTCTGCCTACTGTGCTCTGTCAACCAAGCCAGAAGTGTGTTTTACAGTGATTTGAATCACATGCAGATTGAGTGCCTTTCAACATAGGCCCTTTGAAAACTTTCTGTGCCATGCGCTGAGATTTCCTATACAACTTTTGGGGGCCATTTAAAGATTCTGAATGAATGGGCCATTAATAATATAGAAAACAGGTAAAAAATTGGGTGAAAAGTAAAGCTGAGGTGATCATGTCAATAGAAGATTTAAAGCGTTCTATTAAGGTAATAAATAATAGACAACCATCATCTAGCATTGTCTAGAAAGTAATACTTTCAACAGAATACAGGAAACAAGCGAAGATTTCGGGGAGACTATTCATCAGCTATTATAGGGACAGAACAATTTCATGCTTCACGTACAAGCATGGCCACTCCTGCCCTTGACTGTTCTAATAATTCTTGCCTGCTGCTAAGCCTGGACAATTCCATTTTTACGCATTCATTCTCTCAAGTAGTATTAGTCAGTGCTGTCTGCACGCCAGCTTCTCCTTGTCCCGCCCTAAGCATTGTGTGGTGGAGACAGTCAGCTAAGTCCATTAAGTTAATGTACCAGGTTCAGCTGCTGCCCTTTGCAAAAGGCAGTGATTTTTTATTTTCTAACTTTGTATCTTGCCTAAGACAAATTTTCCTGATGGTGCTGTTTTGATAGACCTGTAGCATCCAGGTTGGGACATGTGGCTTTACTGATACCTTTATAATGTCAAACAATCTTTCTAAGGATGCTACAGGGTAGGGGGTAAAAGGAGACCTGTATTCAGCTTGTAATGCTAACTGGCTGCTTATAGAAATTATAACTAATTTCTGAGTTATAGAAATCTCTATGAAACAATAGAAGTCCTCTTAAAAAGTGAAACTATGAAAGGCATTTGGAAGATTTCCAAAGAAAAGTAGCCTTTTTGCACAAAATGTAACTCTTGCACTTTCCCCAAATGTTGCTAAAATTGTCTTTTCATCAGGACCCTCTCAAACACCCCCTCTCCCCCCGGCCTAGCCCATTACCCCCTCCCCGCACCAGGGCTGGGGCTGGATTTAACCTGCCAAAGCAGGGAGGCCAAGGGTGGCCTGGGGTCTGGTGGTTAGTTCTGTCAGTCATCATGTGTCTTACAGATGTTTGAAGGCAAAGTCTATTGTCTTTTGGCCGAGTTGTGGGTTTATTCTTTGCTGAGCTTCACCTTTTCCAGCAAAAAATAACAGCTCATGGTGAAACGACAAGTTTTATTTGCAAGACCTACCCTTGGTTTTAGTTAATGATTAGTAAAGATAATTGAAAACACTTTTTACGTAGGACAGGTCTTTTGATCGCAGAAACTCACCCTGCCATTGTTGCGGAAATCTCTAGAACCTCTCAACATAATGTCAGGTCATTAGAAATGGAGGTATAGCAGGAAGATTCAGAATTTGCTACAAGAGATACCTGAGCTTCGATGCTCGTTTCTCAAGAACAATCCCCTCTCCCAACATTGACCTAACCTGAAGGATGAACTTGGATCCCAGATAAATATTTTTTTAAGCAAGTTAAACTTCTGTTAAATTTGGTCAATTTGGGAGAGAGATTGTGCAATACATTTTCTAATTTAACATCCCATAATTGTTCAGATCTGAGACCACTGCGTTTTGAAAGACTGGTTCCCAGTGTAACTTATGTAGGCAACAGGATTTATTTTTTTTTTTAATTTTTTTTTAATTTATTTATGATAGTCACAGAGAGAGAGAGAGAGGCAGAGACATAGGCAGAGGGAGAAGCAGGCTCCATGCACCGGGAGCCTGATGTGGGATTCGATCCTGGGTCTCCAGGATCGCGCCCTGGGCCAAAGGCAGGCGCCAAACCGCTGCGCCACCCAGGGATCCCGGCAACAGGATTTAAAACCTATACAAAAAAAAAAAAAAAAAAAAAAAAACCTATACAAAGCAGCCATTAGGAACATTGGTGCCCCAGGAGAACACGCGTGAGTGGTTAAGCATATGAACATACTTCTCAGTGAGTATCAGTTATTCTTTAAGAACATATACTGAGTACCTACTACCATTCTAGAATTCTTTGAGACATTGGGGGAATAGCAGAGAACAAAACAAACCCCTCTCCCTGCAAAAAACATGGAGTTTTATAGAGGATGAGAGAGACAATAAGCATGTAAAATACATAGGTGCTAATGATAATTTCCGAGGAGAAAAAAAAAATAAAGAGGAACGTGAAGTGTGTGTGCGGGAGGAGTGAAATGTTAGACAGGTGTGATCCTGATGGGGTGAATTTGGGAAGAGACCTGGTGACGCGAGGGATGTGTCTGGGGGAAACCATTCTAGGCAGAGGGCCTGCAGCCGTGAGGGCCCTGAGGTGGGAGCTTGGTGATGGAACAGGGAGCAGGCCTGTGGGGAGGGCCCAGAGCTGGGTTAGTGAGGTCAGAAGTAGGAGTTATCAGAGAGATAGTGGTGGCCCCGGCCATAAAGAATCTTGCAGGTCATGGTGAGGACTTTGGCTTTTGGCTTTTGCTCTGAGATGTCAAGCCAGAGGATCAACAAGATGTTTAACAAGGTCACTCTGACACTGAAGGGAGTCAGGCAGGGCTGGGACTGAGGTGAGTCATGCAAACGCTCTAGTCATGTGTTCACTATCGACTTTGCTGTTTTGTGCATTTTTATGGTTTTTTTTTTTTTTTTTGCATAGATTCTGATTTTTTAAAATGTTGCATGAAAACACCACTTGTCTTGATTCCTGAGTTTCTTGATGCTGCATTGGAGGTAGGGCCTCACTCACCTCTGACCTCACTCTAGTCAGCAGACGGCTCATGAGGTGAAGTAGGGAGACCAGTGAAACCATGGCACCTTCTGGACAAGAAGGAGTAGTGATGAACTGGGGGTGGTGAAAAGCAGGTATTGTGGATAAACTCTACAGATGAATTGGACACATCATGGGATAAAAAGTGAGGAGTTAAGGATGACATCAGTTTTCTGGCCCAGGCAACTAGAAGAATGGAACTGCTGTTAGCTCAGATGGGGAAGAGTCGGAGCTCCACGGTCGGCATGCTGGTTTTGAGATGCCTATTAATAGCCACATGGAGAGCCTGAGTGTACAGTTAGGTCCACGAGCTGGGATTTCCTGGGAGTGTTCCAGGCCGGAGGTACTAGTTGGGAAGCTATCTGCCGAGAGATGATATTTAAGCTATGAAATTGGGTGAGATCATCTATGAGCTGAGTGTAAAAAGTAGGTCCAAGGATTGGGCTTGGGGGGGGTGAGGGCGCACACTCCAACTCTTGGAAGTCAGGGAGACAGAGGAGAATGAGCTGGAATAGTCAGAAAGGCAGGAGGAGAACCGGGTGAAGGAGGTGAATGAAAAGCCAAGTGAAGAAGGGATTTTGAGAACAAATGAGTGATGAGATGAGCATGTCCTATCATGTCAAGTAAGATGAAGCCTGAATAGGGATGCAGACCTTGGAGCTAGACACCTGGATTCCAATCCTCCTTCTGGTTCTTACTGTGTCCCTGGAAAGTTCCTGAACCTCTTGATATCCGTACATCCTCAACTCTGGAAGCAGGAGTATTTCTCCTAGAGCCGTTGTATTATATGAGTAAATACGTTGAGAGAGCTTTGAGAGCATTCCTGGCACAGAGTGAGTGCTAGGTGGGAGGTAGGCCCAGGTATCTATGACTAAAACAAAAGGAGAAAGGGAGACACAGCATAATCACCGAGCACCCCACCTTCTCAGGTTCTGCAGGAAGACATTCCATGGTTTTGGGGAAAAGGACTGTTGCCTGGATGAGAATGGCTGAGTGAAGAAAGTGTGCGTTTTCTTAGGGAAGGGATGCTTTGTTCAAATGGACGCTCATCAGCAAACCTGTTAGGTGAAGATGTTCCCCGCTCCTGTTGCTCTGCCTCCCTTCGCTCTAGGGAGACCCCGAGTCTCCATTTCCTTACCTAGAAAGTGTTAGGACAGTAAGAGTCCCTACTTCATAGAGTTGTTTCAAGGATTAAATATGAAGAGATTTAAAATATTTAAAGTGGTTCCTGGCATTTAATAACTGCCCATTGAGGGTTACCTATTATTTTAATTATTATTAATTATTATTATAAGTAATCTCTAATTCCGAGGGGTAACATTTCAAAATCACTTTCTGGGAAGATGAAGTCTCACGCGCTTAGCATGATCCATTGTCCCTCCAGGACTGGATTCCCTTCTGGTGTTCTCACTCCTTTCCCTGCCCCCTTGGGCCACCAGGTTTTCTTACACTTGCCCACTCTCTACTTGGACTGCTGTTCCCTTCCCTTCCCACATCTAACCTTCACCACCTTGGCCCTGTTATCTTTCCAAATTGGATCAAAATGTCTGCTCTGTGAGCCTTCCTTTGATACCCTCCCTGGGTAACATTAGGTGCCACGTCCTTAGCACTCTCAAGAGAGCCTGAGAGCCCATGTACTATTGCATATAATATTGGAATTATCTGCTTACACGGCTGTCTTTCTCACTACACCGGGAACTCCTTGAGTGTGGGGACTGTGCTGGACTCTTCTTTCTTTGCCCAGAAGGCTTAGCCTGACCTTATGCTAAGTGTTCGATAAATAACTTGGAGAAAAAAATGAAAGACCTTGGACTAGCATTTTATAAATGATGGTAACTTACGCCCGATCTGAAGTAAACGGAATCTGCATCTAATCTCCTACTATTTACTATTCTTTTTGCTCCAACCACTTCTAGAAAGTTCAAACCTGGAGTGAATTTACATTTTGTGAGAAATGGATGTCAGTGGTTTCCCTGAATTTACAAATATGTTCTTGTATTTCGGGGAGAGACAAGAGGAGTCAAATTTTGAATACAAAGCGATCGACAAATAGGATTGACATTTGAATTCACTTTTCTTCTTTTCAATGCCTTTCTGGTTTTATATTTGCAACATC
The DNA here is from genome assembly GCF_003254725.2 of Canis lupus dingo. Classification (NCBI taxonomy): domain Eukaryota; kingdom Metazoa; phylum Chordata; class Mammalia; order Carnivora; family Canidae; genus Canis; species Canis lupus. The sequence continues at coordinate 36,301,044 of NC_064268.1, read as the reverse complement.
GTCCCTATTTCTTTGGAAAAAGAAGGACCCAGAAGTTATTGAGGGTTCAAGATTTATGCCTTTCTGAAAGTCACAGTGGATTGGAGTGAACATCTCACCTCCTCATTTGGTTGAGACCTTTCAGTAAAAATTTCCAGAGTTCTCTGTTGGGTAAGGTTAGAGCTGCTGTTCCTGACCCTTGACCCTGATTGCCTCGGGTACTAGTGGGTCCTGGCTCGGGGAAGATGCCAGGGATACAAAGACAGGAAGGAGGCAAGAGAGAAGCAAGTGGGGGAGCACCTGCTGACTTTCCTCCTCTACAGCCATGAGGGGGGTACTGTATGCTGCCCTTTCTTCATAGCCCAAGTCCATAAAGAAGAAAAGCATATGGAAAAATTGTACATGTAAATTGAGCTCACCAGATGTGGAAGGAAAACAAAGAGAGGATTTTCAGTGATATTTATTTGGATTTGCCTAAAGTTAGGCAGTGTTGGCAGATTAGCACCCTAGCGGAGCATAAGTTGGCAGCTATGGCAACAGAGAAAGAGGGAAAACAAGTTTTTTTTTTTTTTTTTTTTTTTTAATAGTAAACCAGGCAAGACAGACAAAAGTAAGAGGTGCATGATGGAAGGCACACAAAACGTGTGCAGTTAAAGTAGCTTGGAAAAGTTAAAGCAGGCGCAGTGGTGTGTGTGAGGCTGAGGAGAACAAGACGGAGAGGAAGGATTAAGACAGAGATTCAAGTGACCAGCCTCCTTGGTTTAAACACAAAACAATTATTCTCAACTTTAACAGAAGATCCACAGGTATTAAAGGAATATCTGCTACATGCTCAGCAATGTGCTAGATGATTTAGCCAGGAGATAGAGTAGTTTTGTTAATGTTAGGGTTTCTGTATGTATTTTATGGACTTTTTCCAAAGAGGAGGAATAAGGACACTGAGTGGAGGGAAACATTGGTTCTGACTTGCTAAGCAGAGGGGAGGTGTTCCTTTGTAACCAAGCAGGGGACACTGGGGCCTATGTGAGCAAGGTTGGTGGTAGCATCCAGTGCCACCAGGATCCCTCCAGATCCAACCCAGGCTTCTCCAGCATTCATGAGCCCATGTTGCATGACATAGGCTGGATGTAACTCTAACACAGCATGCAAGTTGTACAAGTGGTTTTATTGTTAGTTCCAAGCATTTAGTATCTCCTGGGGATTTTACACAGAAGGACTTCCAGGTGAATTGACATGGTCTGTGAAGGATTGATGACCAAAGTTTATGCATTTGCCTAATGATGCTAAGTCAATATTACTATGGGTTACTTGATAAAGAAATATAAACTAGCTCCAGCGGTCTCCTTAGAAATGTTTACAATTGGTCTTAAGTTTATTTTGGAAGTGAATCCATGTGATAGCTCTATAGTTGGCCGTGTGTCATGAACCATGGCAAAATTAACAGAGGATATGCACACATAAAATTCCACGGGTGCACCTGGGTGGCTCAGTGGTTAAGTGTCTGCCTTTGGCCCAGGGTGTGATCCTGGGGTCCCGGGATCGAGTCCCATGTCAGGCTCCCTGCAGGGAGCCTGCTTCTCCCTCTGCCTCTCTCTGTGTCTCTCATGAATAAATAAGTAAAATCTTAAAAAAAATAAAATTCCAAAATGTAGCCATAAAAACATCCCACCAAGTCCCAATATGCAGTGTCTTATTTTTAAAAACCGATATATTATTAGCCAAAATAATTAAGTTAGTCAGAATCCCTTCTATATTCATAAGGCATTAGAAATGAATCCTATGTTAATTTGGGCCTGGTCAATTTGAACCTAGACAAGGCTTAAAATAAAGAAAAATTAAAGTTGTTCATAGTAGATACATTAACTTATAATTATTGAAAAAAAATCCTTCTTCTATAGTAGGTTGCACTTCTCTGAGAAAGACAAGCTTGCATTGAAATTTACGTCCTGCCACCATGATTTTAATTTTTCTAAGACCCTGGTTCTAAGAACAGGAGCACTGATGGGATCCCTGGGTGGCTCAGTGGTTGAGCATCTGCTTTGGGCCCAGGGCATGACCCCGGGGTCCTGGGATCGAGTCCCACATTGGGCTCCCTGCGTGGAGCCTGCTTTTCCCTCTGCCTGTGTCTCTGCCTCTCTCTCTCTGTCTCTCATGAGTAAATAAAAAATAAAATATTAAAAAAAATAAACAGGAGCACTGACACCTAACTTGAAGGAGGTTTTGTTTGTTTTTCTGTTTTTGTCTTTTAGCAAAGGACCAAATAAATCAGATAATGGATAGGAAAGCACCTAATAAAGTGCTGGGCATACAGAAGATGCTCAATAAATATTTCTTTCTTGTTCCTTATCTGCTGCCTTGGCTGACTCTTCTTAACATCATCTATGATCATCTGCTAGGTTATTCTTTCTAGAAATTGTTCGAGGGAAAGAGGAACACAGTTTTGAATGCGTTATGTTGACTTTCATGTTGCTTTAATAATTGACCTGATTGTTCATGTGTTTGTTGTCACTTCTCAGTAGGAAAAATCCAGAAGGTCTTCAGTGTATGTGTGTGTGTGTGTGTGTGTACATGTGTGTGTGTCAAAGAGCATGTTAATGTTGTGATGAGAATTAGATACGACCTAAATATCAGTGATTAATGAATATTTGAATAAGTTGCAGTACAGTGCAGCTAATAAAACTGCTGTTCTAGTAGGATATATAATTCAGACAGCTATTTGTGAATAGAATCAAGTCAAAAGAAAGCAGACTAAAAACAGCAGGGGTAGTCTGATTTCCTTCGTGTTAACTTTCATCTTCGTAAGGCGTTATAAAAGGCTAACTAGGTAAACAAATCAGTTTGTCATTTTCCTTCGGTTATTTTTAGTTTTCTATAATACATAGCCCTTACTCTAAAACTTTAAAAAGTTAAATGATGCTGACAAATGAATGCCAATGAGAACAAGTCATCAAAGACTAAGATGGGGGTCAAGATCCTATTCCGGGGAAACTGTTGATCATTAATTAGAAAAAAATACTGAAAATCACTACAAGGGTCCAGCTAAACAGGCCAGGAACAGAACAAAGTAGACGTAATGAAATCAGAAGGAATCAAACATAAATTAGTAAGACAGAAAAATCTGTAGACTTGACAAAGGCAGAAGCCAATTGAAAATTTGGCAAACTAGCACCTCTGGCCACTTTGACAAAGTGGAAAAGGAGAAACCAATTCCAAAAACAGGTGGGAAAAATGGATGTAGCCACAGATGAGAGACTCTTGATCTTTTTATCAATATGTTGACAAATACAGATGCAGTGACCAGTTATCTAGAAAATTCAAGGGTAAAGTAAAAATTTGAATAAGCTAATAACCACACACTGTGATGAAAAAACTCACTGTTTTCCTCCTAAATACCATAAGGTCCAGGTGGTTTTACTGGGAAAGTCTTACAAATCATTTAAAAAATAATTCTTTCATTATAGAGAGCCTTTTGAAGTATACAGAATAATGGAAAACTGATACTAAATCTACCAATAATTTCATATCTCTGATACAAAGCCAGACAAATACACCACAAAATAGAAAACTATAGACCTCAATATCACATATAAGTCTAGATATGAACTACATACAGCAAATTATCAAAATACTAACATACAATGCATTTATCACCAAAATACAAAGACCATGCCACCTTAGGGATTCTATTCATTTAATTCATTTCAGTGATGAAGAAGAAAAAACATGATCACCCCCATAAATTAAAATTAGCACTTAATTGAGCAGCCACTATTGGTTTAGAAAAAAGATAGATTGTTAGTAATAGAAAAAAGCATCCTTAAATTGATGAAGATCATCAGAAACACACAGCAAACATACTTAATAGTGAAACATTGCAATCATCCATTCTTATTCAAGACAAGTAAATCAACTGTGCACAGCAATTTGAATAAAGGAATACTACAAGAAAAGTAAAAACAAGTTCATCCTTGAAGAAGAAATGGCAAATGAAATGAGATCTAAACAAAATAAACAAAACTTGTAAGAATAAATGTAATGTGAAGTATCCAAACTCTTTATGAAGAAAATGGTAAAATTACGCTGAAGGATCTAAGGAAGGCCCGGATACATGGAAATGTTCTTATTGAAAAATATCCATTCTTCCCATATTATCAATCTAATGAAATGCCAATTTAAACCCCAATAAAATTATTTTTAAATTTGACAAATTAGGTCTAAAGTTCATCTGGTAGGAAAAAGTTGGGAAATGCCACGACATGTACTGAACGTATAGCATTCCCCGGGGACCAGCCTGATTAAAAGTTCAAATTAAAACAGCCATAGGAATAGACAAACAGATTTTAATGGAAAGAAAAAAAGAAGTCTAGACTATAGTTTTGTTCATGCTGGAATTTGCTGATAGGTGTTATTTCAAAAGATAGATCATAGACACTTTGAGAAGAAAGTTGGCTTACCCTCTCATGGCATATACCAAAATTCTAAGTGGATTAATGAAAAAAAACCTTTAAAAACACTATAACTACTGGAAGAAAATATGGGGGAACATTTTTGTTCTCTTGCGAAGCAGAAGGGCTTCCTAACCAGGCATATCAACCACCAAAAATAAAAAGGCTAACAGATTTGGGGTGCCAGGGTGCCACAGTCAGTTAAGCATCTGACTCTTGGTTTCAGCTCAGGTTGTGATCTCAGGGTGCTGGGATCCAGCCCCATGTGGAGCTCTGTGCTCAGCAGGGAGTTTGCTTGGGGTTCTCCCTCTCTCCATGGCCCTCTGCCGCTCTGCCCATCACATGGGCATGTGTGCGCGTGCACTCTCTCTCTCTCTCAAATAAGTAAAAAAAAAAAAAATTACACATATCTGTAATGGTACAATAAAGTTAAAAAGAAGCCACAAACAGGAAGAAAATGATTGCTACTTTTATAGGCTACACCAAGAATCAGTATCTGTAATACACAAAGAATACTTTTGATCAATAATGAAGATTGATTGAATAATAAGATTGATTTTTCTGCTGATGTGGACAAATGAGCAAAGGTCATGAGCAGTCAATTAACAGAAAAAGGATATAAAAAAGAGTTTGTAAACTTATTTAAATATAGTCATCAGATGAGAAAAGGTAAATTAAAACCCAAGATGCTTTGGCTTTGCCTATTATGTAGCAAAATTTGAAAATATTTCAAAAAAACAAACAGGGCTAACGATTCCTAAGCGCTTATTATATGCTATGTGCTAGAGACTGTAAACCCAATTCATTTAATTCCATAAAAACTCAGTGGGGTTGGCATTATCATTCCTATGATGCAGGTCATAAATCAAGTTAGGGAGGTTGGTTAACGTGTCCAAAGTCACCCAGGTAACAAGTGGCAGACCCATAATTTGAATGCAGGTACCGTGGCGCCAGAGTCTGTGTTCCTCATTACTATATTCACCTTAAAAACGTAGGTGAATGGTGCCGAAGGAGTAGAGAGGTTACAATATCTATCCAGCTTTGCCTAAAGCGTTTTTGTGAGGAACCCCGTGATGCCACGATGAAACTGAGGAAGCCGACACTGTGAGCCTGTGTCCTCTTCCATAGTGCCAGGTGGCTTGGGTCATCGGAAGCACTACAATGACTTAGACTCTTTGCTGGAAAGAAAACGAGCTATTATCATCTGAGTAGGCCTGTGGGCAGGCCCTACTCTGATGGGTTCACCTGGACACATTCAAGATCTGGCCCCCTTTGGACACGGTCCAGAATGGATACACGGTCATTGCCAGCTCTCTGCTATGCACCCGGTTATACCCCTGAAGCCTCATGCCCTATACATTTATGGCAGAATGTGGAGCCTTCAGAGATGACCAGGGGATGTATCACTTGACAGGATGGGGCTTGGATTCCACGTGAATTTCTATTCTTACATCTAAAGTGTTGGTTCCTTCTTCCCATTGAACATTAGCTCTTCTGGATTAGAGATAGCCAGAGAGGAGGGAGCCAGCTATGGGTCAAACACCTGATGTGGTGCGTTGCTGGCTAGTGGACACAAGTCCTCCCCATAGGCACCAAATGCAACTATTTTGGGAGTGGGATCTCCTCTCTGTCCCTCTGTCTCTACCTTCCAACGTCCACAGAGTTCCTCTTTCCTGTGTTCTATTTCTTGCTCTCTCTAATCCTTTATTTTGCTCTCTCTCCTCCCTCAGTGACAGCCCTGACTAGCGAAGTTGCCTATTCCACCTAGAAGGTATATCCTCCTCTTAAGGCAAGATGTTAACAGCTGTAGAGAAGCAATGCTGACGGATGAAATTTTGTCAAGAAACGGTTATTTTGCAAAGATGCTTTGGGCCAGCTGATAGTTTGATGACAGCGTGATGTTTAAATCTATACACCGTCTTATTGAGAGCCGTTTGGAGTCCTAGATAGAATAACTTAAGATAGCAAAACCTAAGACACGACGGAAATTGCACTGTTATCAAAATATCTATGGAGAAAATAAAGCTATACCAGAAAAAAATTCCATTGGAACTATGGACTTAAAGTTATCAGAGAAGAACAAGCAGATGTATAATAGACAAATGACTGTATTATGATTTTTGGGTACGTCCTTATCTGTGCAGACATGTATATGTATACGTATCGATATGCACACACACCCCTGGACTAAATCTCAGCATTGTAAACATGCAAGGAGTGAGAAGGTATGTCCTTCTGATATTTTTGTCCTTCTTATTTTCTTTTAAGTACTGATTCACAGTCAGGAATCAGATACAATCTCATCTGAAAAGAAAAACCCGAACTCTTGGGCAAGTTAAGCATGTCATCATTCTTGCAAGACGGTCCTGACACGGAGACATTCATTTTGTTTTGTTTGAGGGAAAAGTTAATTTCAAGTAGAACCATATATTTTCATTTAAAAAGTGTATCCAAAACCGCATAATTTGTGGCCCAATGGGAACGCCTCCTGCTTTTTAGCATATTCTTAAGTGGGTAGAATAGGGTAGGAACATTTGATCTGCTTCAAAAGACATTTCACATTTATTTGCTTAAAATGCCCTTTAAATATCAACGAGAAGCCATCAAATCCCTGGGATTTAGCTTGAAACTGTAAATTACACAAGGAAATGCAGGCAAGAAAGCATTAACCTACACGTGCTTTGTCAAAAGAGAACTTTAAGATTTAACTGCACGCATTCTTGGATTTTAGCAAGTCATAGTCCCTCTGTTAAATCTCCCCCTCCTCAATTTCTTTTTTTTAAGGATTTATTTATTTGAAAGAGAATGAGCATGAGCGGGAAGTGGGGCTGGGTGGGAGAGGCCAAGGGAGAAGCAGACTCCTCCCTGAGGCCAGAACTTGAAGCCGCTGGATCCCAGGACCCCAAGGTCATGACCTGAGTCAAAGGCAGATGTTTCACCCACTGAGCCCCCGGGCGCCCCTTGTATGCCCTGGAAGTCAACTTCACTATAATCTTCTGCTCAGAGGATGTGTCCGGTTTGAACGAATTCCTTAATTGTCACTTACCATGACTTCCTAAGCAGGACCCTATCCTTAAAACATTGTATCACTCTATGGCATATTCCAAACTAGAAAAAAAAAAGAAGAAAAAAAAAGGAAAAATAATTTAAGGGCAGCCCAGGTGGCTCAGCGGTTTAGCACCACCTTCAGCCCAGGGCCTGATCCTGGAGACCCAGGATTGAGTCCCGCATCGGGCTCCCTGCGTGGAGCCTGCTTCTCCCTCTGCTTGTGTCTCTGCCTCTCTCTCTCTCTCTCTCTCTCTCATGAATAAATAAATAAAATCTTAAAAAAAAAAAAAAGAATAGTTTTGGTCGACATGAGCTGACGACAGCTAAGAGCTGCAGGAGCTAGGGGAAAGAGCAGACTCCCTGCCTGGCTTTACATTAGAGTCACCTGTCCTGGGCAGCATCCTCGACCCACCCCCACAGAGGGATTCAGAGTGACCTGGTCCGGGCTGGGGCCCCGGGAGATGGTTATGGTGTCAGCCTCCAAAGTGAAGCTCTAGTCTCTACATGTTGAGTGTCGAAACAGTGGACAGTGACTGAATTTGCCCCACCTGTCACATAGACGGGCTAGACACCATGTAAAGGACGTTGTATTAAAGAGAAGAAAAGGCCTGTAAAAGGTAGACACGAGATGATAGGACAAAAGGGAGGATGATTCCATTTTTTCTCTAATAATTATTTACATTTTCAGCATTCCTATTGAGCAAATCTTTTCTTAATTGCTAGGGGCTAGAAATACCATAAAAAAATAATCGCATTCTGACTAGAGTCTGGCTCAAGTGAGTTGTTTTTAACTCTGTTTCCATGAGGACCGACCGATAAGCAGTTTATATTCCTACTGTGACTTGCTGGCCCCGCCGAGGGGGAGCAGGCGCGAGAGGAAGGAAGGGCGGTGGGCAGTGAGGAAGGCCAGCCTGGAGGAGAGACGGGCCCAGGCGTGGGGCGCAGTCGGCTCACGTCGCCGGCGAAGCACCTCCCCGGGTCTGGGAATTATGACTGCGGAAGCCCTTAAAGCCTCTGTATCGGAACAGCCTCCTCATGAAGTCTGATCTTGACCTTTATCGTGTGTTGTGTTCACGTCTACTCTCACTTGTTGCTCCTCTTGAGATCCTACCCTCACCTCCCACCCCTTGTTCCGTTACTCAACTTAACCTGAGCTCACAGCGTAGAATGCAAGAGGCTCCGCACACGCCACTGGCTCAGTCTCCCTCATGTGTCCCTTCCACTATCCTCCTGCCCCAACACCTTCATCGGCCTCATCAGTCGCTACAAGGAACAGTCCATTTCCCTAGGCTGATATTCCATCCTGCCGTGAGCTGGCCCGGCCTCTACTCGCCTGGTCACGGTCCCTGCAAGTGTAGAGTATTTATTCCAGGTTTCTCCCAGACACACCAGTTACTTTGGAGACTCTTTGATCTTCTTTCCTATTTGTCATGTGCCCAGTTCCCATACTTCCTTCCAGGCTCCCTGGGTGAGATAAACTCAAGCTGCTCCCTCCGGGTGTGTGGAGAGTTATGGGTCTCTGAACGCCCATGCAAGCGCACGTGGACACAAATATGTAGCTACACACGGGTGTGAATCAACTCCAGGTGGCCAGTGTTGGTAGCATGAGATCACCCGGGAGACTGCTCCACACGCCCCTTTCCCTCTGTAACTGGCTCTGACCCCACCAACTCCTTTACAAATCCTTCAGCCTCAGGTCAGCTCAGATACGACTATCAGAAACCCTGAAAGCCCTTTTACGTGACCTATTGTTGGTAACGCAGAAGATTGAGAGATGAACAAGAGTTTTAATCCAAAAATGATATGGGGAAACTTTAACAGCAGGTGGAAACTGCATGTGTTGGGTGAGGGGATAGGTGGTGGGGGAGAAATGCAGAGCTTTAGGGACTCTACGTTCCATTAAGGTTCCGTGATGATGGCTAATTTTATGTGTCAACTGGACGGGGCCACAGGACGCCTGGAATTTTGGCCTAATATTAATCTGGGTGTGTCTGTAAAGGTCTTTCTGGATGAGGTTAACTCTAAATATAGACTGAGTAGGGCAGATCGTTGTCCCCAAACGTTGGTGGGTCTCATCCAATCAGTTGAAGACTGGAGTAGAACAAAAAGGTCAAGTGAGGGAGAACTCTGTCTTCCCGGGAACGTCAATCTTTTCTGGACTTGAACTGAAACATTGACTGTTGAATCTCATGCCTGCTGCCCCTCAGACTGGAAGCATATGTCACCTGGTCTGGGTCTCCCACTCACTAGCCTCAGGGTTTGGGGCTTCTCGGCCTCCGTAATCACATGGGGCAACCCCCTACAATACATCCCTTTAGACAGATATATTTGAGAGGTGCTGGTGGCTAGCACTGGCGCCTTGCAGACACTAGAACAGGGACAACAGCAAAAGCATTTCTGTATATGTACTGATGGGAATCCCAGTACCGTTTTTCCGGACAACCCTGTTGAGTACGTATATGTACATGGTTTCGGTGCTGTCACGTTCCCGGTAACTGGAAGGTCAGGCTACAGATGGCTGTTGTGTTCTCTTCACTTAGTAATGCTACCCAACTCTTCCCACCAGGCCCCACTCTCTTAAAGATCTCCGGGAAAGAGAATTGGCCGAGGTTGGAAATTCTAGAATGGCATAGCTTGAGAAGAACGGAATGCCTTTGCACGTATGTTTAATTTCTAAGTTGACCTATAAATTGGGAGCGTGTTAGTCACAGCATGCGACGTAGATGGTTTTCAGCCTAAAAGCAGATGTTTATTCAATAGCTCTGGGACCAATTATCTGTGTGGCAGGTTACAGGGGCCTGATGAGCTGTGAGTGCTGTATTTCATTCATTCTTGGATTCATGTTGTGATGTCTCTCTTTTTTTTCCTAGTGGAGACTATCCTTTTGAACCTAATTGCTGCATCTGGTTTCCTCAGACCAATTTGGGAAAATTAGGTTGAACACTCAGTTCTCACCAAGACTGCCAACCACTGATTAATAAAATATGTTTGATCCTTGAGTGGAGCTTAACAAAAATCCAACTATCTGAAGCTCTATATCGTAGTAGCCCTGAGGCATTCGACACGGAATGAAAGACAGCACTGTGCTCCCTTTCAATAAAGCAGATGATGGAAGTTCTAATTTTATGCTAATTTACATGCCTTGGCATAAATTGTCCTCCGTAAGTCATTCCTCCTCATTTCTAGTCAGCCACTGACTTCCCACGGCCATTAATTATCACGTATGCAACCATCATTTCACACCTGGATTTTTGTCTTACGTTGACCTCTAGCCTTTTTTCAAACTCTAACGTCCTCTGTGTGAGGCTCGTTAATTTTCTCAACCGTTTCCTTATGCTACTTTTCTATTAAAAGACTTTCCGTGGCCCCATATTGTACGACTCGGTCAACCAATGTCATCCCCTATCGAACACACCCAGCTTTATATTAATTTCCAGCAGATAGCTTCTCTCTACCCAGACCTGTCCAGAGGCCTAGGAGTCAGGAGAAGAAGGGAGGTGGGGAGTCTGGGGGTACAGAGGTAGAAGTGCAAACAGCGTGGATGGGGAGGTGGAGTATGGTTGGACGGCCGAATGCAAGCGGAGCTGAGGGGGTCGGGAGCGAGAGCGACAACAGGTAAGGCTAGTGAGGCAGGTGAATGACGTCAATCCTGGCATGATAGGGTGTTCCTGCTTTATTGTGAAGTCGGCACGGAAGAGCTCTAACAGGTCCCTGTGCCCTTCAGGAAGGCAACTCCAGGAGTGTGGCTAAGAATGTATTAGAGGCAGAAGGACTAGCTTAGGGACAGGTGGGGACATGTAGAGAGGCAGGGCCATCACCTCCCCAAGGACAGGCACTCATGTTTTCAGCTCTAGCCCCTCCACTGCCTCTGAGTAGACACTTCATCACGCGTATTTGCTGGGCTGAATGGAGATTTCATACGGCCTCTCTGCCTACTCCAGAGTTCTGTTGTCTCCATCCTAATTTTGTAGTTCCACCACATAATAACAAAATACACAGACTTTTGCCCTTTGGTGTCCATTCTGGATTCCCAAGCTGGGAGGGTGGCCGGACAGGCACACAGGTTCCAGTGTTAGAGGTCTGCCCTTAAGAACCTTGTAAACTTGTGCCAAGCTGTTTAGCCAGATCCCAGCGTCTTCATCTCGAAGTTGGGGAGCATGATGCCTGCCTCACAGTATTGCCAGAGTGATGCAAAAAGATAGGACAAGTGCATGGCACGGGGTGGAGTACACGGCCCCCGACGATGTTCTTCTGGGCCTCTTCCACCTCCTGTCCTGCTCTCCCCAGTTAGGAGGCTCTGTTATTCAACAAGCAATAGTGGGAATCTGTTCTGTGCATAGCAAGGTGTTAGGTCTGCGCATTGAAAAGGAAATGGGGTAACTGTCTTGCCTTTCAGGAACCCCAATGTAGCAGTGTAAAATACTCATTTTCCAGCAAAGTGAGAGACTTTAGAGGAGGGAGAGAGATCGAATATCCTAAGACTGCAATGGGAACCCTGGGAAATGGGTCCCTTAAAGTTGGGGACAAAAGTGCAATACATCTTTGTATCCAACACAACGTCTAGAATAACGTTGAACTCAAGCACAGGATCCATCAAGCAGTCCCACTGGACAGATCAACACAGTAATCCCAGGAGATCCCCTTCCTGCCCTTCTGTCCAGCACACCCTCCCCCAAAGGAAACGGTGATCCCGAACCCCTTCCTCCTCAGTCCTGATGCTCCGCTTAGCTCCTCCCCCGTAATTTTCTCTTCAGGGGTCTGTTGCCCGCCCTGTGCAGGGGATTGATTTGGGGACCGGTTGTATTACCTCCTGGCTGCACTTTTGTCCTGCCAATAGCCCTGCTATCTTCTATCTGCACCTTTGCAAGTGACTGTGAGTCCTGAGGGGTCTTCTTTGTACCCGGGAAAATAACAGGGGCCCGAGAGGCTGGCACTCCCGTGTGAAGACCTGGATTTCCATTCTGCTTCCTTGCTGATGACCCAGGTTCCTTCAAATCATTTTACACTGCCTGAATTAGGAGCCCCTGCCTGTCTCTGTGTCGGAAAAACTGCAACGGTGTCAGGGAGAAACTGTTCCTAATTTGCTCCACAGGCCAGCCTTGGGGACGGTTCTCAGCCACCTGACCTCTCATTTTCTACGCCTTGACCTCATAGGCTCTCTGTCTCCAGCCATATCCTAACAGGAAAGCAACAAAGGAACGAGATGACGAGAAGGTATCAGCTAAGGTTCGCGCACTCTTGCTACTGTTCTAAGCACTTTGCGTGTAATTTCTGATCCACAAAATAACTTTGACTTTACAGAAGAGGAAACAGGCACAGAGCAGTTAAATAATCTGCTGAGGATCACACAGCTAGGAAGTGCTGGGGCCGGGATTCAAGCCCAGCCATGCGGGGTCTGGGGCCTCCCTGCCACACGCCATGCTGTGAATCCATCCTTTAGGCCGCCGTGCTTTAGGAGATCCTTGGGATTCGTGAGAGACTAAGTTCTTATTATAGGAAGCACTTGACTTTATGGCTTGCTTTGAAAGGCAAGTGAAAACAAGGGTCTCTAGACATTATGGGTTTTTCTCCTGTCTTAAAATACCCTAAGGGGCCATGTGATAGCATCTTGGGCGGTTCCAGTTCTGGTCCGGGCACCTGGGTTAGGTGTCTGTTCTGTAGTGAGGGAGAGACTTGGAGGGATCTGGGAAGCGTGATGCCCTAATGTCCTTAATAATTGTTCAAAATCAATAAGTGAATTCTCCCTCAAAGATCAAACAAATAGCTGTCATTTGAACATGAAGACTCCTAACTCTGGGAAACGAACTAGGGGTGGTGGAAGGGGAGGAGGCGGGGGGTGGGGGTGAATGGGTGAAGGGCACTGAGGGGGGCACTTGACGGGATGAGCACTGGGTGTTATTCTGTATGTTGGCAAATTGAACACCAATAAAAAATAAATTTATTATTAAAAAAAACCAAATAGCTGTCATTCAAATACCTAACCCTTCCCCTGCTTCCCTATGACACCCCCCTTGTTGGCTGTGCCTCTTCTCCATCTTCTTTTCCCTACCATCGCAATTCCCTTGTCCTACACGCCATTCTTGGAAGGCTTTGCCAGGCTAGTTAACGTGCTAAGGGATTCTAGGCTAGTGTGTTCTTGAATGTTAACACCTCCGAGTGTCCCTATCACTCACACCCTGTATCCCAACTAGCTCATATTTTAACGAGGAACTTCTGGAAACATCCTCTTATTATCCTAAATGAATAATCCCACTGAGGCTGGTGGAGCTGCTATTTGGGAGCAGCTGGGTCTCAATTTAAAGCTCCAAACGAGGGCAGTTTAAATATGGGGCTCCCTTAGCATTCATAGACCTGGCAGCCCAATTACTCTTTCCCGGGGGAGAGGGGTGTGTCCTCCGAGTGGGAGGGGCTGTGTCTGCAGACACTAGTCGGGTTTGGGTGCAAGGAAGCCAAGTCACTCAGGACCATTGCTCTGTGATTTTGGAGACGCCCCTGTGGCTGTGGTCCCCGGGCCTGGACATTCCTTCTGTGATCTGCACCTGGCACTCTCTCAAAGTCATGAAACGGGTCTCCTTCAACTGTGTTTCTGGCTGTGCCAGGAGGCATGCATCCGGGCAAAGCGCGGCGGGTGGGACTCCTCCTTCTGGGACAGAAGGGACCGTGGCCCCTAACCACAGGGGCCCTGCTGGCCTGGCACCCAGGATCTGTGCGGGGACTCAGGCTGAATTAGATGTGCTGTGCCCTGGGGGTGGTACCAGGGACAGGGCCTACCCGAGGGCTGGGGTCTGCACTGGGGTTCTTACCCTAACAACAACAACAACAACAACAACAACAACAACAACAAAATGTCTTTGGTCCTTGGGAAACTCATTTAGCTTTTGTGTGTTCCATAAAGGGCCTCAAGATTGAGTTTCCAGGTCTAAGGCTCAGAGCTCAGACTGTTGGACCTCAGGCCCTCTCCACCACTCTTTAGCCGTGTGATCCTGGGCAGGTGTCTGCACGTTCCTAAGACTTGACCCCTTTATTGGAAAAATGGCATAGCAATAGCACCTGTTCCAGAGAATTCCACAGGGTTGAATGAATCTACGTGCCCAGCACATGGCAGGAGCTCCGTCAGGACGGAGGAGCTATCACACGTACCACTGTCATCATCATCATCATCCTAGGTGCCGGTTCTGCTCGGTTGGCAGTAAGTGCCTGCATCATGGGGCGCTGCTGGGGATCTTCAGGAGACAGGATTCCTGACACGGTCCTGTCCACGGGCCAACACAGACTCCCGCTGCACGCATCAGTGTCTGATCTCTGACTTCCATGCAAAGTAACCAGAGGTGTTAGGGTTTTTTTTTTTTTTTTTTTTCAAAGATTGTATTTATTTATTTGAGAGAGAGAGCAGGAGGAGGAAAAGAGGAAAAGGGACAAGCAGACTGAACACAGACTCAGCACCCTGAGAACAGAACTGGACTCGGGCTTGATTTCACAACCCCAAGATCAAGACCCAAGTTGAAACCAAGACTTGGAAACTTAGCTGATTGAGCCACCCAGCCACCCACCCCATCATTACTTTTTTTTTTTTTTTTCATTTATTTTTTTTTTTATTGGTGTTCAATTTACTAACATACAGAATAACCCCCAGTGCCCGTCACCCATTCACTCCCACCCCCCGCCCTCCTCCCCTTCTACCACCCCTAGTTCGTTTCCCAGAGTTAGCAGTCTTTACGTTCTGTCTCCCTTTCTGATATTTCCCACACATTTCTTCTCCCTTCCCTTATTAGGGTTTAAACAAATCTGAGAAGCCAATTTACGTCATGCAAGAGGCCCCAGCGGGAAAGCACTCAGCACAATCCTGGAGAGAAGAACACTGAAGGTGAGCTGAGAAGAGGGAGAAGCAGCGGCCCTGATACACAGAACCCTGCAGGTGCCCGGCCGGTGTTCCTGGACGCGGGGCAGCGTCCCTCCCCTCACTTCTTTGCATGCAACGCTTGAAATCTCTAGGGTTGTTTCCTTCAGGGACACAGAGGGGACTAGTGTTCCTCCCACCTTCCCTGGGGATTCTCAGCCTCTCTTCCCAGTTTCATCGAACCTCTTAGATAACTCATCACCGGGTTCATTATGTCCACACAGTAGGGGAAGCCTCCCTACATAATCCGCCCTCTGCTACGGGAGCCCAGCTAGGCTTCTAAACTCTGGGTGAGCATCTTGCCCCTAACCAGCTTGGCACAACTGGAATGAGGTGTCGTGACTGAACTACCTTGAAGAGAATATACATGCTGAGTTGACTATGAAGAACTTTGGCATTGAAGAGGTCTGGGGGCACCTGGGTGGCCCTGTCTGTTAAGCTTCTGACTCTTGATTTTGGCTCAGGTCATGATGTCAAGGGGGTGAGACCGAGCCCTGCATGGGCCCCATGCTCAGCTTGGAGTCGGCTTCAGGGTCTTCCTCTGCCCCCTTCCACTCATGCTCTCTCTCTCACTCTCTCTTGTAAATAAATAAATCTCTTTTAAAAAAAAGTATAAATGTGGGTCGCCTGGGTGGCTCAGTTGGTGAAGCATCTGTCTTCGGCTCAGGTCATGATCCCAGGCTCCTGGGATGGAGCCCCACATAGGGCTGGCTCCCTGCTCAGCGTGGAACCTGCTTTTCCCTCTCCTCCCCACTCGTGCTGTCTCTCACTATCTCTGTCTTTCTCAAGTAAATAAAATCTTTAGAAAAAAAGTAAAAATATTTTTGTAAAAGTAAATATGCTTTGTAAACGAGAATATTCTGTAGCAATAAGGTATTAGCAGTAGCCAATTCCGCTGTGTTAAGCGTTGTGCTCTTTGCATCAGTTGGGCGTCCCACAACGATGATTATTGTAGCTGCTAGAAGAAGAGGAGACATTACTACATCGCTGAAGGTGGAACCTTGTAGAATTGCAAACCAGTTCTCTCACTTAGTTCTTCCTTCTGGCCACGCTGTCATGTGCTAATTCTCGTAGCCATACTGTTGCTGGGGGGGCAGGACACTGTGCATAATCTTGCAGAGGGAGCGGGTTATCCTAGTCCTCATCATGGCCTTCCTCTTACTATTATTACCAGGGATGGAGCCCTCGTGGAATAAACAAACCTGGAACTATCTTCCACATGATCGTCAATACCTGCATATGCAAAATTCCACATATGTATCCATTGAAGGCAAAAAAAATAAATAAATAAAAAGCTGAGTTTGCATATCTTTAAAAAAATCAAAATAAGTGGGTGGGTGGGTGGAAGGGCTGGGGCAGGGGCCAGATAAAAATTATTTGGTTTGATTTTGATTTTTTTTTTCAGTTTTCTGAGATTAAAGGTTTTGTGATATCTCAAAAAAAAAAAATCAAAATAAGGAGCTCAAGGCACCAGCACATTTAGGCAAGGGCAGCCATTCTTATAAAAGGAAATATTTAAAATTTTGGTCTGGATGAATCAAAAAGACTCAACACAAAACCCGAATTTATTAAATTAAAAACTCTAAGTAGTCCCTAAGACTGAGATTTTCACTGGATGAAGTTCCACGGACTAAAATGATAGATTAGCTCTCCTGATCCAATCGGCAGGAAACACTTGCTAGCAGCTGCCTGGATCCTACACTATCAGGCCGAGGAGCAGATGGGATTTAAATTTCTCATAGGTAATGTCACCGCAGTGATGTTTCCTCTCTTCCAGATGCTTCCCTGGGGGTGGGGGGAGGTGTTGGGACCACTGGAACTGCACTTTAGAGGATCCTGGTTACTGTTTCCATGAATAAGATCAAATGGTGTTTATCCTCCATCGATCAATACCGTCTTGTTTGAACTGATTGAGTCATTTAGAGACACATAAGGTAATGACAACAGTTGTGCAACAGTACCCAGCGTGCCACCCCGCTTGCTCGGGGATGACAGTGTTTTAAAAGACAGTTACTGAAACAGATTAGTAACGTCGCCTGGCTCTGTGACAAAATGAACGCACCCCACTGCAGGCCACCCCGCGGGTTTGAAGGACGGGGCGTTGGGTTTTTCACCAAGAGTTTCCTAGAGCACCGTTCTCTAAAATCAAAGTATACTGTGTTTTGTTGGGGCCGCTGCTGTCTCGTTAGAATAAAAGAAAAGTGAGAGTTTTTTTTTTTTTTTAATTGTCTTTCCTGGATAAATGGTCACTCTTGGTGACCAATCAGGACTTTATAATTTGTGTGTGGTTTTTGATTTAAAGCGTCTCAGCGTGGTTTTGGCAAAGAGCAGCTAGTGGGTAAGTTTGGGAAAAGGTCTCCGGAAACTTTTCTGGAGATTGTTACAGGTGGAGAAGTGGGAAGGGGGAGCGAGCTCTGCTGGACTCCTAGCAGGTGCCAGGGATGGTGCTTGAGCCGTTTTGCTAGGTCATCTCACTGGATCGTCACGAAACCCTGCAGGCCACCCTGCCACCCTTGAGGAACTGAGAGTCAGGGAAGTTAAGTAGCGCACCCGGGCCACACAGTGCGGAGTCCGGGAGGGGGCCTTGCAGCCGGGCTCTGTCAGAGAGTCTGGGGTTCCTTCTCTAAGTGCTTTGGAAGCCGCCAACACAGGCGTGGTCCTGTTTGGTGGAAGGGGGCTAGGCCATCGGGTCCCTCC
Source organism: Canis lupus dingo (assembly GCF_003254725.2). Lineage (NCBI taxonomy): Eukaryota > Metazoa > Chordata > Mammalia > Carnivora > Canidae > Canis > Canis lupus. Next base: position 36,282,978 of record NC_064268.1, on the reverse strand, counting down.
GACATCTTCAACTGGGCTGATTTCAGGTGGTTCTGGTTTTATGGAGCCTGGATGAGAACCCCAACAGTGATTTGTTCTTTCCTAATCTGTGCTCTGAGGGATGCCATTTCTGAGACATGTTAATAGATGTCCCTGAGGGATGTTCGGTTGTAAAGGAAGCTTAGGGAACAACACGTCTCACACTCAGAGATGCTCACAAGAAGTACATACACGGACGCACACAGGACATCCCGGGCCCTGCGAGCACGACTACAATGGTTTCACGCTTGGGCTCTGGGGTGGGACCACTTGGCTGAGGAACCTGGCTCTTCGTTTCCCAACTGGGTGATGAGGAGCCTCTTAGGCAACTAATCCCTGCTCCATTTTCTCATTAGTAAAACGTTACACTAGTATCTACCCTATGCGGCGCGTCTAAGAAGAATACAGATGGACGCATGGACGGTGCTCCGGAGGGCACTTGGCCATTTAATGCACAATAAACGTCTGTCATTTTAAAGGATGACTCCAAACATCCACGTAGTAATAGGTCCTGCTCTACAGCATCTGACTTCCTTCCCTCAACCTGCCAACAGGGTCACTTTTGGGGGCTCACACGTATTAACGTCCACTGAATACAGTGTGGGGAATGTTGTATTTGAAACGACACAAAACAACTTGGTCTTAACCCAGTTAAAAATAATAACTCGATATTCGGGGTTTTCCTCTCCATCATGTCGCTTCGTATTTGCCCACAAGTTTTTTTTTTTTTTCCTTTCTTTTTGCCAATTCTCTTTCCCCTTCCCTTATGCTGGATAAACAATAAATTGGAACAGAAAAGTATGAGAATCATCTCAAGTGGACAGTATCAATATAATCCTGGAAAATATGGCCTGGAAATATGAACCAGTAAGTCATTTGTCTATTATTCTGTATTTAGCAGAGGAAGGCCTTGGCACGTCAACAAGCGAGTGCTCTTATTCCAGTAAGCCCTGGTAGCTCCAGACCGATGCTCCCACTGTAATCCCTCGGCACAGATAACGATGGATGCTTCGGACCAGACCAATACACCTTTGAAGCTTCTAAATTATGACAAAACCCTCATCCTGCACAGGGCACAAATAATGCTGTGTTCCTCACCTTCTTGAAGTCATGCTATACACCTCCGAGAAGTCCTACCGTAAGGACACTTATCTCTGAGCCCAGTCTCCTTGGAATTCATTTTAATACTCATAGAACGAAAGTATTTCAACCAGAGTTTATGAGATTTCTGGTAGGAAGGGATATTCCTGGTAAGCGCTCTGACACCTTTCTTAAGACACAATCGTATCATATTTTGGTTATGAATCGTCTTTCTGGAGTGAACAAAATGACCATGTGACAATATACCCACTGTGGCACCGTTGCCCAAACCATCCCAAGAAAAAGATCTAATGATTAGCTAGCCCCAAGGTTGAGATTTAACACAGTCAAAGCCAGTCATTTTCCACGTCTGTTTTTTTTCCTTCCTTCCTTCCTTCCTTCCTTCCTTCCTTCCTTCCTTCCTTCCTTCCTTCCTTCCTTCCTTCTTTCTTTCTTTCTTTCTTTCTTTCTTTCTTTCTTCTCTTTCTTTTTATTTTATAATTGTTTTTTATTGGAGTTCAATTTGCCAACATATAGCATAACACCCAGTGCTCATCCCATCAAGTGCCCCCCTCAATGCCTGTCACCCAGTCACCCCCACCCCCCGCCCACCTCCCTTTTCTTTTTCTTTCTTCTTTCTTTCTTTCTTTCTTTCTTTCTTTCTTTCTTTCTTTCTTTCTTCCTTCCTTCCTTCCTTCCTTCCTTCCTTCCTTCCTTCCTTTCTTTTTCTTTCTTTCTCTCTCTCTCTCTCTCTCTCTCATAAAGCGAACAGCTTAAGGCATTTCTCTGGTGAGTAGGATCTTGGCAAAAGAAATAGCAAGAATTCGCCAGGGTGATTTTGCATGGGGGCCTTTTCTGTGGGGTTTTGTGTTTCAGATTTTGGTTTTGGGTGGTTGCGAAGGACAAAGGAGCTGGAAGGAGAAAGTTGGATCTACGAAATCCCAAGTAATGCTAGCAGTTATGACCTATACGGAGAAATCAGAATATGCCAGTGATGTTCACGCTATTCCTCTTGTAAGTACAATTTTTTATGTTCCCAGAGGTCTTAGGACTAGGACACAGTCAACCACCACTCCCCCAGCTGGCTGGCCACGGCTAAATAAACTTCTCAGCAGCATTGGCCCTGCTCTTGAACCCAAGACGGCAAATCTACTTGTCAGCCCCAGACACGGATTGAACCAAGTAGCAGAAGACGGCTGCCGTTGCATTCTGAGGGTGTATGATTATTCCAATATATTCTTTTGTTTTCAGATTGCTCCCTTAGTATAAAAACAGCCAGAAAGCGCCCTGTGTCAGGCTCTATGGTGTACAGAGCTGTTCTCACCGCATTCCCACTGAGCCGCACTGCACAGTTTCACAGAGTTGAAGCAAGAAAAAGCAAAACACATGGACCGTACCTGAGTGATTTCAGAGATCCCCACCCGGAAAAGGGTTCCTTGATTATGGCGAGTTCAACGTGTCACTCCGGTTATGCTCTAATCAACATATCAAACTCCAAAGGTTCAGTGGCTTTAGGTTTGGTTTACAATTCCTGGGAGTTAAACTTTAACTCACCCTGTCCCTTGCGTCCATACAGCCCTTTGACCAGATAATTGGGTCACTACAGCTCCGCAGAATCTACATAACTGCCAGGGGTGTCTGTTTACAACATTAAAATATGTTTTGCATTAAAACCTGTGGATGAGAATATTATTTTGAAGCTCTTTTTGCGAATTCCATATTTAAAAAGTAGAACTTACTGCAGCCTGGGTAACTACGCTTTTATTTATGTTAGCTCCCTTGTTTTCTGTGCCGTCAAAAGGATATTGAGTCTAAGGTATATTTGGGAGAGTCTCTCTATCCTCCCCTTTTTTAATGCTTTTTATATTATTGTATTGCAGGGAGTGAAGTGTGGAGTTTCAGGTCAGGTATTCAGATAGATGCTGGCTTACAAAAATAAAATACACAAAGCATTTATATAACCGAGTAAATAGGGTCAGATCAGGGTGGGGAATCAGGCTTCTTTTCATGCAAGCTACTCATTCGGATTTCAAGAGTGTGTCCTTCCTGCGAGGGCATCACCGTCAGCTGTGGACTGGCTAATATGAGATCCGCAGCTAGTGTTCAAGGCTTGAAATCTCGGTGGCAACTGTGTTTCTTGAAGAATAAAGTGACATTTTCAAAGCTATAACCTCCAGATTCTAAGTTCCTTGGTACGAGCTCTAGTCCATAAAGGAAATTCTTCAAGGTACTAAAGCCCACTTGAAAACAACCCAAAGCCCTCCCAATTTTGAGTAAATTTGGCTTATGGATTTATAAGCCATAGCCCCCCAAACTCGAATTAGAAGCTACCTCGCTTGGCTTCAGTACAAGTAAGAGGAGTCTAATTCTCTAGGAACCAGCTCTCGGCAGAAGCACGTTGGCCATGGAAGAGCATGGAGTGAGCAATCCTTCCATGATATGGTCGTAGGGGAAGAGGGGTCACCCAAGTGCTTGGGTATCTAAAGCGCAGGACACAAAGCATGTTGCTGGGATGTTAGTTCTGCATATGGTTTTTAGTTCTCAGATGCCTTGTTTGCCTCTGCTTCTCCCAAAGTGATGCACGGCCAGGTGAGACAGAGCACTCATTTTGCCCTGAGACGTGCCCTGCGAGTGAGCCCTGGGGGAGCACTCACTACACAGCCCTGGGGGAGCACTCACTACACAGGCCACATCCTGGACAACCCCACGGAGAGGTTTCCCTGGAGAAAGTTCAGTCTGGGCTAGAATAGTTTCCACACATGTGATCCTGACCTTGACTTTGCCTGGTCCTGCAGAGAATGGTATACTTTTTTGTAAAAAAGTATATAAAATAAAGTATAAAAAAGTATAAAAATATATTTATATATATATATTACTTTTTATAAAAAATATTTTTGTAAAAAAATATATATATTTTTTACTTTTTGTATTTTTATTGAAAAATATATTTAAAAAAATACACAGACATTTTACCATTTACAGATTGCAGATATAGATGCTCTAAAAGAGTTCACTCTATTTTGTTGTTTTATGATACCTCTTGCCCCTGATACCACAAATATTCCAGTCTTGTTGATATCAGTTTAGAAAGGGGAGCATGGGAGCGTGACCTGCAACATACCCGGTGAACAGAAAGACAAATTTTTCAGTTATAAATTCTTTTTTATCTTCTGTACATTATTGCACTAGGGAGCCACAAAATTATGTAGCATCATTACAATGAAAACAGGTTAAAAATGAAGATTATTACATAGAAATGCATGGATTCATCATCTCCTTTAACATATATATTATGTATATATAAAAGAATACTATATGTATATATATAAAAGATTTTATTTATTTATTCCTGAGAGACAGAGAAGAGACAGAGACACAGGCAGAGGGAGAAGCAGGCTCCCTGCAGGGAGCCCAATGTGGGACTCGATCCCGGGACCCCGGAGTCACGCCCTGAGCCAAAGGCAGGCCCCCAAACACTGGGCCCTCCTGGTGTCCCTGAGAATGGTTGATATTTTAAGATTGTCAGTCCTGGGAGAGTTTTCCTTGTTGTTTTGTGTGGTAAGTGCTTGGATGGTGAGAAGTAGAGATGAGGAAAGAAAAGCTGGGATTTTAGGTGTCTGGTAGAAACAGAAAAAATGCAACAGGTAAAAGAAGGCATTTATTGACTAGTTATTTAAAAAAATTGGTTTATTATATGAGGGGTCCTGGCATTCAACAGGATAGGGCTCTACTCAACTTAAACCAAAGTGTTTGAAAATAAGTTAAAATAGCCCTAAAGTCTACTCATTAAGTGGGACAATTGACATATAAATCATAAGAGCAAAGGCAATAATGAATTTGGTGTAATGATATTGCTGGAAGTTTTTTTCTTTATTTTCTAAATCCTTTATTTTTGCAATAATAGGGTTATAACAGTTCACGGTAAACAGGGAAATAATGAACACTCTCTCTTGCGAATACATAAGGGGACAGACTGTGGCACTGGGACAAGGGGAAAATCACCCCATGGCCCTGATCCCATGAGTCCAGTCAAGGGAAGTAACCGTACCCAGAATGGCAGGGGTTGCCCTCCAGGGCCCCATTCTCCTGGGAAGGACAAAGCCATAAACAGCCAACTGTTATTTAAACAAAAACAAATCATTTTAAATAGTGGCCAGTAAATATTTTTTCATTCATCTATTCTACAAACAATTACCAACGACCTACTATCTGCTGGACGCGGTGTCAGACGGGTAGTTATTTCAAATGCAGGTTGCCTCTCTTAGCGTAACATGAGTAAAGTAGGTTGTGGCCAACAATTTTAGAACAGAGTAGAAATTATCAAGTGAATTGCTTGGAAAAGGGGCATGTTCTCCAAAACTTTCCAGCTCTGTGTGTGCGTGTGGGCGCGTGTGCAGGCAAACTGGTTATGATCTGAAGTTTATTGTGAAGCACAATTTGAAAAGCGTCAGAATAATATGCTACTCTTCAGGGATTCAGCGGTTGACAACAGAGACACAGAGTAGACACATGAAGCAAATACTCCTCACAATACTCAAGTATGGTTGGATAAGTATCACGAAGGAGGAGTACAGGATGCTAAGCAAAGCACTCAGTGTAGGGACCTAAGCTAGTGTGGAGCTGGGAGGGAGTTGAGGAGAGTCTCCAGGAACATCTGACACCCGAAGGGGGTGGGCGTCAAGGTGGAAATAGCACAGTGGGTGTCCTGAATCTGAAGAGTTTGGCACATTCAATCAACTGGGAGAAGGCCAGGTGTGGGGGGCGAGTGGGGGAAAGAGGCTGGCCCCAGCTGGTGAGGGCTCCGTGCCACGGCGCCACAGATTTCCAGTGCTATCGCCAAGCAATGGGAAGTCACTGGAAGGATTTTAAGAAAGTGAGCCACATGGTCTGTGTGTATATTTCGAGTGCAAGTTGAAGAATAAATTGTCATGGAATGATATTACCTGCCTCTCTCTGTTTTTTTTTTTTTTTTAAATCATATATGCTTAAGAGTTATTTACTCACATAGACATTCAAATAAGAGTTAGTGATTTGGATTTGAGGCGGGCGAAGCCTTTGACAGACCAGTTAGAGAAGAGGTGGCAGGTGATGGTGGTCAAGATTAGGATGGGGGCATTGGAGCAAGGAAGAACGGATGGGGGAAGAAACATGCAGAGTGGTCCATCGTAAGAGCTCACCAAATGCCAGTTATCACCAATCATTTGCATGTGAATTATTTAGCTTATGGATTTTAACTAATCTGGCCTTAAATATCAAATTGACTTTGCCACCCAGCAGAGCTGGCATATTTGGGTAAAAATAATTGATTATTGGGGATCCCTGGGTGGCTCAGCAGTTTAGCGCCTGCCTTTGGCCCAGGGTGCGATCCTGGAGTCCCCAGATCGAGTCCCACGTTGGGCTCCTGGCATGGAGCCTGCTTCTTCCTCCTCCTGTGTCTCTGCCTCTCTCTCTCTCTCTCTCATAAATAAATAAATAAATAAATAAATAAATAAATCTTTAGAAAAACAGTTTTTTAAAAAAATAATTGATTATTGATGGTTTAGGTAAACCTAAAACTCTAAGAAACTTCAATTCAAAGCCAAAGACTGCCAAGAGCAAGAGGTTTTCCTTCCAGCCAAAGTCCTTCCTCTCCTACCTCAACAAAAGGTTTCTTCACCGTTTTCAATGTCTCATGAATTCAAAAATACATTTTGGGTATTTGATGGGGGGTATTTAAGGAACCGAAATGTAGCGTTCTAGAAAATGAAAGGGCCACGCCAGACACACGACAATAGGGCAAACGTCTAATTCTCTCTCCTCGCCTGCGATCTAGAAAGAGCTCTGAGCCAGGAGCTGGTACTTGGAGAATCCAGTGCCAACATGATCACTTGCGAGCTATGTAACCTTGAGCAAGCTCCTGACCCTTGTGTGCGTCTCAGTGTCTCACCTTTGACGAGGACAACGTCACCCTGGTGATTATGGAGAGGGTCAAATGAATTGGCATATGTGAGAGTGATTTGAAAATAATAGAGTACTGTCAGAGCACCGAGTGGAATAATTGCAGAGCAAATTAGACCTACATCCTCAAGGCTATGTCGGTGCAACGTTTTAATCTGTGAAATACGGACTTGTAGGGTCGAGGCCTGCTCTTTCAGGGGTGCACGGCATTTTGGACTTGGAAGCTTGGTGCTGTTCTCAATGCCTACGAGACTGGGGAAGAGAGCAGAATCTGATTCACAAGGTTAGAATCCATCTGGTCTCTGTCGTCACATCTTAGGGTTTTAGACCTGTGAGACATATTGGTTTTGTAACTAGAGCCATCTAGTGTTGAATTGATTAAAACATGCACATGTGCACGCGTGCGTGCGTGTGCGCACATACACACACCCATGTCTGCACACACACACATACACGCACACCCCCCCCCTTTGCTTTGTGCTCTAGGAAATAGTATTTGGTTCTCCTGACACCTTTGAATACTGTTTCCAATATGCCCTAATTGTAGGATAAAAAGACTTGAAGATTCATCCAGTCCAGCTTCCCTCTAAAAACCATGGCAGCAAGTGGGACACTCCACACTCTGTCCTTTAAACATGAATGGACTATCTCCCTCTTCTTGGTCCCTGTTCCTTCTCATAGTCATTCTTGGGTTTAATGAATGATCTTGAAATTAGAGTTTCAAATGTTGCATTTTTTTAAAGGAATATTATTAGTTCAACCCCAAAACAAAAGCAAATGCTGATTTTTGTCAAAGAGCAATTTTAGGAAAAAGATTGTACCAGTACCGATCTGTTATCTTCCTTTATTAACATTAGAAAACACTAATTTTTGGGTCTTTAATCTGCATAATTTGCTGTGCTCTATTTTCTTTACTGTAAAAGAAAATTTCCCACAGAAAAATCTCTGCTAGCTTTCAGAGGGGTTAACACATCATCATCATCATCATCATCATCCTTTCTCTCTCTCTTGCCTTCTCTCTTTTTAAGTAGTTTCCATGGAGCCCAGTGTGGGGCTTAAACTCATGACCCTGAGATGAAGACCTGAGCTGAGCTGAGATCAAGAGTTGGACACTTGATTGAGCCACCCAAGCGCCCACAACATCTCTTCTTTAATGATCCTCTCATTATCTATTTCCTTGAGTTTATTTTTAAATTTTATGTTAAAAAATATATATCTGTGCATGCGTGCACCACACACACACATACCCTAGGCGAGACAGGGCCTAACCGTAATCTTCCCCCCGTCATGCAAATATACTACTCCTCATGCTCATCTGATATTTTGAATTCTTCAGACTAACAAAGAGCCTGGGAAGTTCTGTGTGGCCATCTATAGGGCATCTTGAATTTTTTTTGCAATAAAACTACATCTGGCCAACTCAGAAACCCCAGGCTTTTCGCATCCAAGTGAGAAATCATTTATCAACGAACTAAAAAGGGACGATCTTTAAAAATTTTCTTGATAAGTGCTGGAAGGACTTGGGGGTCGATAACAGAAGTAGAATAATAAAATGCTAATTGTATGCATTAATACCTTTTCAAATGAGAAGGCTGAACTCAATGGCAAGATCATTGCAAAGGGAGCATTAACTTTTCAAACAAAAATGAGGTTGGGGCCATAATGGGCCTAATTCCTAACTTGTGTTCATTGCGGTTTATTCAAAAGGGAGCCTTACCTTTCAAGTGTGCTTTTGCCATTTGCAAAGCACTTTGTCAGGTCTTCACAAGAACCAGGCCGTGTCGGGAGTGGGCGGAGTGTGATGTTTAATGACACGGACTTTGCCGTCCAGTCGCTTGGGTTGAAATACCAACTAACCGGTCGCTAGTAGCTAACCTCGCGTGTGTCTTCTAATGTCCCTGAGCCTCTGTGTTCAGGTCTGGAAATGGGGACAATAGGAACACCTGTCTCCCAGGTCCAGGTGAGGCTCCCAGGAGAAAAGGTGTAAAAAGCGCTTCGCCCAGAGCCAGATTCATAGAAAGTTTTCATCTATATTATTTTGATATTGCTCAGTTTTATAAGGAGTCTTGAAGGTTAATCCTTCTTCCATTATCCCAGCAAACAGAAAACCGAGCTCTTAGGAGACCTCAAAATGCACTGCTCTGAAAACTAGTGCCTCCCGAGAGGAGCTCCAAGACCATCGACTCGGGTGGTTAACGACACCAGGCACCAGTGGGGTTGACACTGGAGGGTCAGCGATGCAAATGCGCTTTGAGAACCAGATCTCTAGAGATTAGGACGTCGTATGTATTTGTGGTTTTTTTTTTTTTTTAATCCTTCTAGCAACTCTGGGAAGCAATTAGGGAGAAGGGCACTTTCCTCTTGTTCTGAGGGAGAGACAATGAGGTGACAAGGGGTTTAATGTTTTGTGCAAAGGGGTCTCACACCGGGAAATAGCACAGAGGTGAGCAAAAGGAGTGGGTTTTTAATGTTTACTCGAGCAGCCTTGGAAGAAGTTTCCTTCATGCCTTTAAACATCAGTTTTCTCTCTGTGGGATGGGACGGATGATCTCTAGCTTACCCTACTTTATCTGGACTAACTGAGCCGTGTGTTTGTGCCATGCCCGGCACTTGGTAAGGTCCTTTTCTTCTCCAGGTCTCCGCGCTGTGGTCCATCCACCCTGGGCAGACCTGGCTTGCTGCGTGGCCTCCACTGCCAGATTTGCACACGGACTGCTCAAGAACCTTCTGTGTCCTGAATCTGAGGATGCAAGTCTTCCCTCATTTCTGTAACATTCTTGATCTTCATTTCTTTTTTTTTTTGTATTTTTTAAAATTTTATTTATTTATTCATGAGAAACACAGAGAGACACACACACACGCAGAGAGAGAGGGAGGCAGAGACACAGGCAGAGGGAGGAGCAGGCTCCATGCAGGGAGCCCAATGTGGGACTCGATCCCGGGTGTCTAGGATCACGCCCTGGGCTGGAGGTGGCACTAAACTGCTGAGCCACACAGGCTGCCCCCCCTTTTTTTAATTGAGATTGCGAGCACACACTCAGGGGGTAGAGGGAGAAGCCGACTCCCCGCTGAGCAAGGAACCCGATGCGGAACTTGATCCCAGGACCCTGAGATCACACCCTGAGCCAAAGGCAGATGCTCAACCACTGAGCCACCCAGGCGCCCATATGTTCTTGATGCTCAATTTCCTTCTCTCTAAAATAGGGTATTTTGCAAATAACAATATAAAGTGCTTAACCATTGTCTGGCAGACTCTTAAGCATTCAGTGCGTGTTAGCTATAGATTATTGAAGCAAAACAAGAGATCCAATGATTTAGTTCACTGTCCAGAAAGATTTACTAATGCAGCAGGAAGGGAAGAGTTCCTTTATACTGTTATTTGACAGAAATATGAACGAGACAGTGTCAGGGCTCACAGCCTGTGCAGCTTGTGTGGGAACACACAGAGTGAGCCTGGTGTTCAGGGTGGCAGTCATCGTGCCCGAGGCCTGGGGTGAGAGGAGGCAGCTCATGGTGTAAAATGCAGAACAGGTTGTGTTTGCTTTGGCCAACTAGAATATTTTTGGATTTTGTTGCTGGAAATATTTTGGCCTGTCCACACAAATTACTTCTAACCCATTAATTTCACACAACAGAGCACCACTGAGCACAGAACAACCAAACCTTCCAACCTCCCCCAATTCTGTTCACTCAGTTGGAAAACGAGCTCCATGTACACGGCAGTTACTTTGGAGTCGTTTGCTGCAAAAGGGACATTCAACCAAAACACCAATTAAAGGCCCATTTAATTCAGCAAGACCTACTTTGCTGAGTTCCTTCGAGTTCAAACATCTGACTGGCTGACGATGCCAGAGAAGTTGTTTTCTTTTCTTCTTCTTCTTCTCCTTCTCCTTCTCCTTCTCCTTCTCCTTCTCCTTCTCCTTCTCCTTCTTCTTTTCTTCTTCTTCTTCTTCTTCTTTTCTTCTTCTTCTTCTTTCTTTTGATTTTTAGCAGGAGAGTAGATTGACATTTTTACCGTCCTGTGAACATTGTACATTCTCATATGACTGTAATAGGACAAGCCTTGAAAAATGATTTCATCTCATTAGGACTATCCTGTGTTGTGTAAAATAAACAATCATCCCAGGGGTCTTCATTGCTTATCTTCAGATGCGCTATAAAAGAGAAAGGATTTTTTTGTTTGGGGACCTTACCACCACTCTGAGCGCACCGGCATCTGATACACTTTAGTTTCCTTCATAGGCCGATGGAAGCATTTCGGGCAAAACAGTCATGCTATGGGTGGGAGGCCATCCCCTCCCCCAAGTAGTGGCTCGTGGCAAGCCTGACTCACCGGAGTCCACTTCAGTAGTGAGCAGCATAGATTTCTGGCTAAGGAAGGAGAGCCTTTAAAAACAAAAACAAAAACAAAAACAAAAACAAAAACAAACCAAACCCCAAAACCAAAAAAAAACCCAGAAGCAAAGCTTAGAATTAAAACATTAAAATAATAATAATAATAATATAATAATAATAATAATAATAAAACATTAGCTACTCTTTAATGAGCCCACCTTCAGCTTTTCCAATATTGCCTCGGGAAAACCGTTTATAAGTGTGCAAAAACAGAAGTCAGAAGTCCAATCTAGCGATTGCCTGCCCTGCTAGCTAGCTCCATGTGCCTCTCTTTAGGAGTGCTTTTTAAAAAGCTTTTAAAAGAATGATTATTGGAGTTTGGAACAAGTGCATTCCAGAATTTTTATGGATACTTCCTTAAAATGAATGTCATTTTTAGAATAGTTTTACATTTACAGAAACGTGAAGACGGTACCTTCCCATACATCTGGCCCCCAGTTTTATTATTTTTTTTATTTTTATTTTTTTTCAGTTTTATTATTCTTAACATCTCCTATAGCACGTGTGTTACAGTTAATGAGCCAATATTGATACATTATTTCTAATTAAAATCAATACTTCATTCTGACCTACCTCCTTCAATTTTCCCTAATAGTCTCTCTGTCACAGGGTCTCCCCCCACGGATACCAAATGCATTTATTCATCATGTCTCAGGTTCTTGGCTGAGGTGGTTTCTCTAATTTTCCTCATTTTTGATGACCCTGGCAATCTTGAGGGGTTGATACAGAATTTTGTAGAATGTCCCTCAGTGAGAATTCACCTGAAGTGTTTCTCATGATTAGACTGGGGTGATGGGTTTTTAGGAAGGTCACGGAGGTAAAGTGCTGTTTTAAGCACGTCGCGTCAGGGATGCATCCTGTCAGCACGCTGAGGGACTGTGGATGTTAATCTGATCCCCCGGCTGAAGTGCGTTGATCGGGTTTGTCTACTGTGAAGCCACTCTTTTTTTTCCCCTTTGCATGCACGCTGCACTCTTTGGAAGGAAGCCTTTATGCGCAGTCCGTACTCCAGGATCTGGGGCTAACTCCTGCAGGGTGGGGTATCTACTTAATTTATTTGGATATCTTTTTTTATAAGAAAGGATTTACAAAAAAACATTTTATTTATTTATTTTAGAGGGAGAGAGAGAGAGAGAGAGTTACAGGGCGGTAAGGGGGAAGGTGGGGAGAAGAGCAGAGGGAGAGGAACAAGCAGACTCTGTGCTGGGCCCAATGTGGGGCTCGATCCCAAAACCCTGAGGTCACGACCTGAGCCAAAATCAAGAGTCGGTCGCTTAACCAGCTAAGCCACCCAGGTGCCCAGATTTGGAAATCTTCTGCATGGAAGATTTGTCTCTTCTCCCTTATTCACTCGTTCATTCGTTTCTATCTGTATGGACTCATGAATATGCACTTTATACTTTGGGTCATGATCAGATACTGTTTTCTCGCTCCTATCATCCCAGCTCTTCGGTTGGTTGCTCTGTTGGAGCGTAGTTGTCACAGTTAGTTCCTTATTTAAGATCGTTTCCCTCACAGAACTGTGAACTCCATCAGGGCAGGGTATGCGTCTTATTTCGTCTTGTTGTTTACTGCTGTGTCCTTAGTACCCCGAGACATTCCTGAAACACAGGGTGTGCTCAGCGAATACAGCGGGAAGAGGCGTCAATGACTGAGTGAAAGGATGGGTCAGGCGCTGCCTAAGGCACACCACACGCGCTAGTCCTAAACTTCCAAAAGGAAGACCTTATCCCATCTTTTATAGATACGCCCAAGGTCACACAGCCAGCAAGCAGGAGCTCGGACCCAACATTCCTCACTTCACGCACACAGGCTGCCTGACCACTGCTCCTGAGAAAGATGGTAAGACTCTCCAAAAAGTCTAATTATAGGTTATGCCCATGTGTCGGTCATCACTGCCATCATGCACTCTCTCCTTGTTTCTTTCTCTTTCTTTTATACTTCCATACAACCAGGTGCTGTCTACTGTTGTCAATGGAAACAAAGGGTCAGTGGAAGTCTCAAGAAAATATTTAAATTTTGTCAATCCTTTCCTCAAGGTGTAAATTGTGCACCCTCCAATCACTTCACACATATCCCAGTTTGCGTGAGGAATTCCAAAATTTGAGTAAGATTTCAGTCGATGCAGGGGACTCTACTATACTGGGGAGAGTTGAATAAAGCAACCCTCTGATCTTCATTAAAGGCCCAGTTGGGACCCCTGGTTTTATTTTATCACCTTATAAGTTGGTGACAATGGGCAGTGGGGTGTACAGGCAAGCAAATAGGCTTGGGGATGGAAAGACTGGGTTTGACTCATCACGGCTCTGCCATCTCCCAGCTAGAGACCTCAGGCAGGTTCCCTAACACTTCCAAGCCTCAAAGTTCTTTATAAAATGATGATTCTCAAAGCACCCCCCTCATAAGTGAGGGTTAAGTGGGGGCATTGTGCATTGAGAGCATAATACAATGCTTGTCACACAGAACTCAGGACCCAACAGTTTCTGTTCTTATTGTCATTATTATTATTTCCTTTCTTCTCTGGAGATCAAAGTATATTTGAGTGTTTTATTTTATTTTAATGGAGGCCTGATATGGAATGTAGGGAGACTAACTGAGCACTCATTCACTGCACGTGACTGATTTTAGAGGATGTTTGATTTCAAGATGAGTCTCTATTTTTCTTGCAAATATATTATTAACTTGAATATATTTATTCTTAAATATTTAATATATTACAAATATATAAATAATATATTTATTCTTATTGGAGTCTAAGTTTTTAAAAATTTTATTGATTCATGAGAGACACACAGAGAGAGGCAGAGACACAGGCCGAGGGAGAAGCAGGCTCCCTGTGGGGAGCCCGATGCGGGACTCGATCCCAGGACCCGGGGGTCACAACCTGAGCCAGAGGCAGGTGCTCAACCACTGAGCCCCCCCAGGTGTCCCTGCAGTCTAATTTATAAAGATCGCTTCCAGGCTCTGTTCAACTGGCACCCTTCATACTCTGATAAGCACATCTTTTTTTGGCGACTATGAACACAGCCCATCACTCACTACACTGACTTAAGAATATTGTCTTCTAAGCCAGGGATGCCAAATTCCTCTTTGTATTACGGCAAATAATGGCAGACACTATTCAGGCAGGTTGAGTGTGTTGGACAATGAGTTATGAGGTTGGTATAATCTCTGCTGCCAGCCAGTTTCCATGACCTTAAAGAATTGCTTTCTGATACAGTGTAAAGCTTCACCAACGATTCATCATTCAAGCAATAAATCACTGTTGCCTTACAGAACCCCACAACTCCCACCCTCTTCTTGGCCCCACCTCTCTAGTTGTTTGGCCTGGTTCTGAATCTGCAGTTGGCAGTCCATGACAGCAGGAAGTGGGGTGGCCTCTTGTGGTCATGTTCACCCAATGGCTAGGGTCCATTGCAACAATAAGGTCATGAATTGGCACATATACTCTGTTTCAGTGACTTTAAGACACACGTTTTCTGTATTTTAATATTTTAATGTGTCCTACAATCACCGTTGGCCAGGTAGTCCATGGGATGTTGTCATTGCTCTACATGCATATCAACGTTTGAAGAATGGGTGTCTCTGGGTTGGAGGAACGTCCTGGAGAGAGTAGTGGACCATTCCTTTACAAAAAGCCATTGCCAGTGGCCGTAATGGCACAGAAAAAGATGATATATGGAGAAACCTAGATCTAAGGAGAGCCAGACTAAGTGTGAAGTTTTGAGATGACCTTAAACTTGTTTTCCATATGTCCTGTTATTACGTATGAGAAAGAGATAGAATAAAAACCTATGCCCAAATAAGTCTAAAAGAGCTTTTTGAGAAAGCTCTAACAGAGTTTTGAGAAAAATCTAAATGTAAGACAGCATTATGTCATGGGGATAGAGGTTTTTCTTAGTGGTGCATGAAATAATGGTGTATCCAAAATATGCCAATGGATGGCATATTAGTTTTGACAAAATATGGTAGCTGGATGTCCTCAGGTCGTGTAGGCTCTTGGTTTGTTTTAGAGCTTCTGGCTCCATTTTTCAGCCAACACTCTTGGTTTACTGTGTCAGCCTCATTATCATTAGGTTGGCTCAGGGCCTCACATCCCCACACAGTGAAATCCAGAGGAAGAGTGAGATCTTAATGGGTCTGCTTTTCAGTTAGCCTTTGTTTGTAGGGAAAAGCCGTCCACTGCATGGCTTACTTACGTCTGGTTTTATAAGCCAACTATTGGCAATACCTATGATTAAGAGTAATCAGGGTCAAATTTGAAAACCACATGGGATCACACTCAAGGGGGAAAAAATGGAAAATAGTCAAAAGGCAACTCTACAATGCTTTTCTTTTACTTTGCGTCAAAGTAACAGTGCCAAGGCACTTTTTTTAATTTTGCAAGGCATACCTTTAAAGTTCAATACTATCATTGAAACCAAAATCTCTTCCTATTACCTGATTCGACAAGCATTGAATTTTCTATTTAAGATTTTATTTATTTATTTGAAAGAGACAGAGACGGAGGGAGAGAATGGCCTGGTTCTGAAGCTGCAGATGAGGCAGGGAGGAGCAGAGGGAGAGGGAGAAGCAGACTCTTCGCTGAGCGGGGATCCTGGATGTGGGGCTTGATCCCAGGATTCCAGGCAGATGCTCAACCAACTGAGTGACCCAGATTCCCCAAGGAGCAAATTTTCTTATTTGTGCAAAATGAAATCTATTTGTAGTCATCACGTATAAATACGGGCAAAGTTGTAAAACACTGTCTTGGAACAAACACGTATGGTGTATGCGGTTTGTTTGTTAAACTAGTCTAGAGCCCGAGTATTTCTATTGTCATCACAAATGATGTCAACATTTCAGAGAATCGGAACTGGGTGAGGATATTTGAGTGTAGTACCTGTGAAAACTAAACACTCCTCTTTGTAAGGTATTTGCCGAAAGTTAACTGGTATCGGCTGAGCGTCTTTCTAACTTGGGAGAGAGAAGAGTTGGGGTCTCTTCTGTAAGCTAGGTGTGTGTCTTAACTTATTACCTGCTTTATTTCTGGGAAAAGGTTCAAGGAGATGCTCTTGGTGATTTGTAGATACAGATAAGCAGGTTTGTTTCTTTTTTTCCTAGAGATAAGATGATGGGATTTTTAAATTATGGACAAAATGGTCAATTTCTTTATTCAGGAGAAGGACAGTTGGACCTTCTGGTGTTGGGGTGAAAGGTTAGGGTTTTTTTTTTTTCTCCACACTGTCAAATTGGGAGAAGGGGGTCAGAAATCCTAGGGAAATAAGGTCAAAGATCTCACTGGTGCCCAAAAAGGGGGAGCGGATGAATTCCACTCGGCTTTCCATGAAGCCTTATTAGGTAAGAGCTGTCACGACAGTAGACTCTGGTTTTAGAGACACCTGCCATTTACTAGCTGTGTGACTCTCTCCTGATTGTGTCACCTCTGACCTTTGTTTCCTCATCTGTAAAGTAGGAACGATAGTTCCTCTCTCATTCTCGTTTGACGTGTTTCTTTCTTAACATATCCCAGTCATTCCCTATTTTATTGCATTTGCTGGTTTTACCTTTTTTTTAAGGTTTTATTTATTTATTCATGAGAGACACACAGAGAGAGGCAGAGACACAGGCAGAGGGAGAAGCAGGCTCCCCATGGGGAGCCTGATGCAGGACTCAATCCTAGGACCCCGGGATCATGGCCTGAGCTAAAGACAGATGCTCAACCACTGAGCCACCCAGGCATCCCTCATCTGTTGGTTTTACTTATTACCTGTCCCCCTGAAGATAACATAAACCCCATGGTTTGGGGCTCAACCTCTGTTTGACTCATTCACTGCCGTGCTTCCAGTACTTCACATGGTGAAGATGGATGAAAATAAAGATGTGACTTAAGGAATAACGTCCTTGACTGGACGAGAGGGAATGGAATCAAGGAGACAAACTGGAAAGGGTGGAAGGAAGAGGGGCATAGCTCAGTACTTCTCCAAATTCGGTGCACCCATGAGTCTCGTAGGGATCTAGTTAACAGGACAGGTTCCGACTCAGTGGGGTTGAGGTGGTGCCTGAGGGTCTGAATTTCTGACAACTCCCAGGTGATGTCCAGCCAATGTTGTAGGGACTAGACTTTCACTAGAGAAATTATTGAGTCAGACACTGTAAGGGATGGGATTAGGTGACTGTGTTTTAAATAAACTTCCCAGGTGGTTCTGAGCCATATCAAAGTTAGAGAACGGTGGGGTTAGTGAAGGAGGAAAGAGACATTAGGAAGCACGGAGGGACTGGCTGGGTTGGAATCAAGTAAATCTCTAATGACAGTCAAAGAAACTAAGATTAACATACAGAATTACTTAAATGGGATTTGGGGAATCCTCTCATATAAGTTTTTCATTAGATTGAGAAAAACGAGGCCTTCAGCACGGATTCCAACCTCGCTAAGCTTTATATTGCTTAAAATGAGAACTTACATATCCCCCTCAATTGAATGCCTACATATTCTAGTTTCCTTAACTCGAATGCCTCCAAACTTATTGGCAAACGCTGCAAACAAGTTGAAGAGCTTTCTAATACCTGGTGCCGTTTATAAAGAACCAATTCTGTCTAATAAATGAAATTTGCCTCCGTAGCAAAGTAATAGGAGATAATGAGAATGAAGTAGCCAGCATATGTTGGCTTCAATAAGCTTTTCTTTGTCATGTTCGTAAATTAAATTTCTTTGCAAGGTTCTATGTAGGCTGCACTATCAATGACTTAATATTAATAATGAAGAGGGGAAAGGAACATACTAGGTAATATTTTGCAGGTCTTTGGCCTCAGGCCATTGCTATATACAATTTTTTTTTTTTAACATGGCTTTAATGATGAGAAAGAGAGCACAGTCATTAAAAATGCATTGACAGAGCTGGTATCTCATGGGCGGAATCTAAAATTAAATTGTGTTTAAGGTGATGCAGAATATTAATATTCACCTAATAAGTGTTGTGCTGCCTGTTTGTATATCTATCAAATCTGAAAAGGACTTTGAGCAGATGGAACAGATTTTTGAGTGTCTGGTGGGCGAAGGCCCTATGCTGGGTGTGGGGCGAGCACAGAAGGGCCTGAGCGTGGACTTCAAGCTATTGGCAGCCCCAGGAAGAAGAAAGGGCGAGGGCTCAGGTAAGGGAAGCAAGGTAGGAGGCTTGCATCCTACCACATGTGTCAAGAGCAGCCCAGGGGCATTGTGTGAGGTGGCGAGAGCAGGGAATACAGATGTGATTTTGGAACTCAGCAACATGCCTCAGAATGTAAAATACGCACTTGGGCTCTGCTGTCACAATCTGCACCACATCCAGTTGCTGCTCCAGATTTTGTGGATCTTGAAATATATATATATATTTCATTATAATTATAAAATCATATATAATGCATTATATATAATTTCATTATATATAATTTCATTATAATTATAAAATTATATATAAAATATAATATAATATAAATTATAAAATACATAATATTATATATTATATTATATAATTTATTATATTTTATAATATTCATATTATATTATATTATATTATTTATATATTATTTGTATTTAATATAATTATATTATATATTATATATAAAATAATATAATTATAAAATATATAATTTTATATATATATAAATATATATAATTTTGAGGTTCCCTCTTTATGGGAAAAAAATATACTAACAGGGCCCTGCAAGAGAAGGACGCTGAAGCTCGGGCTTCATTAGCTTCATTGTTAACCTGCCTCTGATTAGAGCTAGACGTCCGAGTTAGCAGAATTTTTAGTGCCCACAGGCTGAACACATCACATTTTTTACTCGAGTACTGGTTGCGTGAGCTACGGTCGGCGTTGGAGCGCAGCATCACACAGCGGCTGCAAAGGATGAGGGCGATCTGATCATATGTGTCGACATAGAACAATCTCTAAGACACTCTCAGGTGACAAAAGCCAAGTGCAGAGCAGTGTCCGTAGTGAGCTGTTACTTATTTGAAAAGTGGGGACGTGTCTACACAGAGATAGAGATGCGGTGAATAGCTCCGAGCCTGGAAACCGGTGGCACTGTTGCCTCTCGGCAGGGGCGCGGAGAGGGGAGCCCTCGGCGTGGGGACACATGCTTTCCGCCTCCTGCCCTTTGCCGTTGTTCGGATGTTTACCACGTGCACTGATAACATTTCTGAAAATACAGTTTAAAAGCTGCCACAACGACCCAAACAAGGCCTTGGAGGAACCAGCTGTTGCACAGGGGGAAGGTGGGGCCCAGGCGGGAGGAGCTCCCTCCCCGAGGTGTTGGGGGCCGTGGGTGTGGATATTCCGGGGAGCCCGTGGCTCCTGGGGTCCCCAGGAGGCATTTAAGGAGGCGCTGAGCGGTGTCGTGCAAGAGGATGGGTGTGCGCGACACTGGGCAGGTGGACACATCGAGTCAGGGAGTGCACCCCTGCACCCCATATGGAGGGACGTGATGCAGAAAAGGGCCCAGGACACAGAAGCAATAAAGCCAAGCTGGTTAGGAACCCAGGCGCCCAGCGGTGTGTCCTGAGCGGCTTTTCCATAGAAGGTTGGGGTGTGTGTCAGCTGTCGTGCAAGGTGGAGCCCTCGGGTGGGGGGCTCCTGTCCCCATCAGCCCTTTGCAGCTTCTCTGCCCGATGCCTCGGGGAAGTACAGGCCTCGAGGCTGGGGTGAGAATCCCGGGGGCCTTCCCGGAGGCCGCGGCACCTCGTGCAGACGGGGAGGAGGGCATGAAGCTGCGGAGCGCGGGGGACTGAGGCCTTGCTCACTGGGCACCCCGGGGGAGCAGGGCGGGGGTCCCGGGCTGGGCCCGTGGGCTGAGCGCCAGGCGGGCCTCTGTGCGCCCCGGGAACCGGGTCCCCACGCCTGCAGGCCTCCCCGCCTCCCTGGGCGCCTTTCACATTCTGTTAAAGAGCAGGAAGCAACAGGCCCAGTGGGAAATGACGACTTCTGTGGCCTGGCGGGCCGGGCGGCGCCCCCGAGGTGCTGGTGGCCGGGCCGGCTCTGTACCCGCACGGCGAGGCGGGGCCCACCCCGGAGCCCCCGGCACCAGCCAGCTGCAGAGTCAGGAGGGGCCCGGGCCTGGGAATCGGCATTTTGACAAAAGGCCCCTGGTGGCTCTCGGGGTGCTGCTGTCGGCTCCTCTGAGGACCCTTCCGTCCCCCAGCCGACCGGGCCGGGCCCCCATCGCATGGCCCCATCTTCCCGCCCGCGGCCTGGCAAGCGCTCCCTGCGCCTCCTCTGCAGGCCACGCGCTCAGGGGCTGGGGGGTGCCACTTGCCGTCGTCCGGGCCCCTCTGCACTCGAGGCACCGGCCACCTCACCGAGGGCACAGGCGTCCTCCAGCGCGGATCCCCGGCTTTCAAAACCGCCCAATGCAATCAGGTCCACTTGTGGGGCTCTGGCCCCCCTCTGCCTCTTGTGTCCTCAGCAGGAACCTGGGCAGGTGCGCCAGCTGCTCCCCAGGGGCGTCCTGGGTCCTGGGTCCTGCGCTTGGCCTCCTGGGGCTCCCCCACCCGCCACCCGGTCGTTGCCCACTCCTGATGACAACGGGGCACAGGCTGCCGTGTGCACGGTTCCCTGCATGGTCAGGGCCGGGCACAGAAGACGTGAAGCCCCAGTTTCATGCAAAACTAACGCCCTGGGCTCCCGCGACCCCTGCACCCGGGATGGGAAGACGGGTAGGCGGCAAATATAGGGTCTTGATTTAATCAGGAGCCTGGGAGCCCCCCCACCCCCCAGCTGCTGGCGCCCGGAGCGGGGACAAAGCACCTCGGGGGGACTCCACACCCGGCTGCCGCTGCTCCTCGAACCGGGGACACAGGCCCCGACTCATTCCTCGAATTCATGTCCCTCTCCTTTGTTCCTGCAAAACCAAAAAATAACAAAAAAACAAAAAAGTGATCGATTCTCTCTACAGGCCGAGGTGCCACAGGCTGGGAGACGAGGGTCTGAGGTCGGCGGGGTTTTGAGGGCGCCCTGGCCGTGGCAGGTGCTCGGAGGGGGGCCGGCTTCCCTGCGGGGCACCTGGCACCTGCAGGAAGAGGGTGGCCCGGTGCCGAGGCCTGCGTGGGCTCTGGGAAGTGGACTTTGTCCTCCCACCGAGGCTCGCTCGGGCCCAGCCCCATGCCCCTCCTGCCCCTCCTGCCCTCCTGCCCCCCCCACTGCCCCTCCTGTCCCTCCTGCCCTCCTGCCCCCCCACTGCCCCTCCTGTCTCTCCTGCCCCTCCTGCCCTCCTGTCCCTCCTGCCCCACTGTCCCTCCTGCCCTCCTGCTCCTCCTGCCCTCCTGCCCCACTGCCCCTCCTGCCCCTGCTTCCCCTCCTGCCCCTCCTGCCCTCCTCCCTTCCTGCCCTCCTGCCCCACTGTCCCTCCTGCCCTCCTGCCCCTCCTGCCCTCCTGCCCCCCCACTGCCCCTCCTGTCTCTCCTGCCCCTCCTGCCCTCCTGTCCCTCCTGCCCCACTGCCCCTCCTGCCCCACTGTCCCTCCTGCCCTCCTGCCCCTCCTGCCCTCCTGCCCTCCTGCCCCTCCTGCCCCTCGGAGTTCCGGCTCGCTCTGTAGGCAGGATGGGGTGGGCTCCCTGGGCCTCGGGCCTGCAGGCAGCGGGACGCCCAGGCCCCGCCACCCCGAGGCCCCCCTGCACGAGCCGACCCGCGAGGGGTCTGTGGGCGATGTGGGTGGCGGCTCCCTGCCTGCCTCTCGGGCCCCAGCTGGCGGCTCCGCCCGTCCCTGCAGCAACTCCTTCCTCCCGTCCGTGCTTTGAGTGTCTGCGTCTGCTCTCCTGGGGCCCTGCGTCCCTTCTGGCCGTGGCTGCCAGTCTGCGGACCCATCTGCCCTGCCCGGGGAGCACCGAGGAGGCAGGTGGTGCTCCAGGGATGCTTGGTACCTGTGGGTCTGGCACCCAGACCTGGCACACTGCCACGTGGCTCCATCTCTCAGAGCAACTTTTTGTGGCCTGTTCTTTCCTTGCTTTGAGCTGCATTACCAAATACCCTTTTATTTTTTTATTTTTTAAAGATTTTTATTTATTTATTCATGAGAGACAGAGAGAGAGAGAGAGAGAGAGAGGCAGAGACACAGGCAGAGGGAGACGCAGGCTCCATGTAGGGAGCCCGACGCGGGACTTGATCCCAGGACCCCGGGGTCACGGCCTGGACTGAAGACGACGCTAAACCACTGAGCCACCCGAGTGCCCCAAATGCCCTTTTAGTTTCTAGGTCTTTCCGTGTGCTGGGCCCAAGAAGCGGGCGGGGGTGTGGAGTGGGAATAGGCTCTTCCTTCAGCACGGATACCAACGGCCTGCGTGTCCATCCCTCCCTAAGGAAGATTCCCCCAGCTTCTGGATCTCATTATTGGGAAGTTCCAGCTGAGAAGGCTCGGTATGCTGGTACAGACAGTAGGATAAGTAACCGCAGGAAGGACTCTTTGGACTGACAGTTTTGAAATATGTGGTTGGGTCAGTGATACCTGATTTCCCTCTCGCTGTCAGCCTTAGGGTTCTGGGTCTCATTCAAGTCTCCTTGTAACAGGTTGCCTCATTCATGTTTAGTCAGTCAACATAATTGCTCACCTTTTTATTTTATTATTTTATTTTTTTATAGATTGTATTTATTTATTCCTGAGAGACCCAGAGAGAGAGAGGCAGAGACACAGGCAGAGGGAGAAGCAAGCTCCATGCAGGGAGCCTGGTGCGGGACTCGATCCCGGGACCCCGGGGTCACACCCTGAGCTGAAAGCAGATGCTCAACCACTGGGCCCCTCAGAGTTAAATTGGATTTTATGACAATTGGTTGAGGATTTCAGCTGAACCTGGTATTTTGTTCCAATTTTGGCATTTAGTAGCCGCTTTACTTTCAGTATTTTATTCACTAATGCTCAGCTATCCCAGGCTAGGGGAGGCTGCTAATAATGGTAGTTACGTCCCACTGTTTAAAGGTGTGTGATCAGGGCAGCCTGATCAGTGGTATAGCGCTGCCTTCAGCCCAGGGTGTGACCCCGGGATCCCGGGATCGAGTCCCACGTCGGGCTCCCTGCATGGAGCCTGCTTCTCCCTCTGCCTGTGTCTCTCATGAATAAATAAAATATTTTTAAAAATAAAATAAAATAAAGGTGTGTGATCAGGTGCTAATTGAGGTTCGCTGTGCGAGAGAATCACCTGGACAATGTGTTAAAACATGAGATTCCCAGACCGCATGCCCTGGCGTGGTTCTGACCAGGTGGGCGGGCCTGAGAATGGACACGTCTGACAGGTGCGACGTGGCGTTGCTGATGCGAACCACCTTGGAGGCCTCCTGGCAAAGTCACACATGAGCAGTTCTCAGGCTTCCTTGTGAAGCAGGATCGTGTGCTCGTCTCAAGCACGGATCCTCAGGCTGTGCCTTCAGAGATGGGATGCTATCACCCCGGGAGGCCCCCGAGCATCTCTATTGTTCATAAAACTCCCAGGAAAACCCCTGTTGTGGCTGTTATTGTCTCTAGCCTCCATGATGCTGTTCGGTTTTTCACTAATTTTGGACTTACAGAAATGTCACCCAAACTGGACCTCCTGTATGCCCCTCAGCCAGCCTCTCCTGAGGCTGATGGTTCACCTAATCTTAAAATAATCACCCAAACGGGGAAATCAATGTGGCTACACTACTGTTACCTAAACTACCCACTCCTTGAACAAGTCTGGCACAACCAATCTGTGTAGGAGTAACAGCCCCAAAGATGCCCACGTGTAAGCCCCAGACCCCGTGGACGCCACCTTATATGGAAAAGTGGACCAAGTAAAGCTACTAAGTTAGGGACTGTGGGATGGAGAGTGTCCTGGATTATCTGGGTGGACCCAATGCAATCACACAGCCCTTAGCATCCTAAGGGACAAAAGAAAATTCAGCGTTGAGGAAGATATCGCACTGGTGGGAGCAGAGGGAAAACTGGCGTGTTGATGCAGGATCGTGAACCGAGGAATCAGGACAGGCTTTTGAGGCTGGAAAAGGCGAGAGGAGAGAACCAGCTGACCTCAACACCTGGATTTTGGCCCTATTATGACTCATTCTGGATTTCTGGCCTCCAGAACTGTAAGGAAAAAACTCATATTCTTTAATGCCACTAAATTGGTGGGAATTTATTAGAGCAGCGATAGGAAACGAGCGCAGGGTGTGTGGCTCTGAACCCCATCGGGGTGGTTGAGGGAATTAAAGAGAACTTAAGCAAAAGCGACTGGCTTTATATTCACGCGTATACAGTAGGGGCTCGCTGACCTGACGGGGGGCCCGCAAAAGCAAACGTTAGGATGTAGGCTTGCCTGACTGCCCGGCTGTTTGGGACAGAACATTAGCTTCACTGGGTAAGAAGGAAACAGATCATTGTCCCGGGGGCGGGAAGGTGGGGTCAAGATGGACCTTGCTTTGCTCTTTGTCCCCGTGGCCTCCGTTCATGAAGACCACTCAAGACACTACACCTTCCTCTGTAGGCCCTGCTCTGGTTTTTGCGGTTTCCTTGTCTCCACTGAGAATGGAGTTACTTTTGTTTAAAACACACCCACACGCACACACACATGCACACACACACACACACACACGCATACTTTGTAGAGCTTCGCACCCATTCCCATACTTTCCTATTTCGAATTAGAGTTTTTAAAGATGGTGCTTCCTGTTGGGTTCACGTTACCACTTTGATCTCTATTTGGGAGCTTACGTTCCTTTCCGCTGTTGATTTTAATCCAATGTCTGGATTTCTTTTATCAGTTTGAATCTTTTATTTTTCTTTCATAGATGATAACTGTACCAATCCCTGTTTTCTCTGTAATGATAATATTTTCCCCTCTTATTTTGTTCACTGTGTTTTTTTGATCAACAATGTTAGCCTACACTGAACTTACTATCTCTGTTTTGCTATAGCTCCCATTTGTGTTTCCCTTTAGTTTTATTTAATTTTGGAACCTGTTTTTATAACTGCAGCAGGAAGTCTGGTCTTTGGGGGCTGGGGAAACCACTCCACCATCAATGGATAGAGAACGTGTAGGCCTCTTTGTTTGCAGCCAATTCTGCAGGTGTCACTCTTAATAAGTCATATTCTACTCACTGTTGGTTCCCAAACACACACACACACACACACACACACACACACACCTCACTAGGCATATGTCCAAAAACACTGTTGGAGGACAATCACAATTCTCCCTGGAGGAAGGCAATGAGAAATGAGTGTTTGCTGAAATCATAAATGACTGCTAATGGTATCCTAAAGTCTTTGGGAGGGGGCTGGTCTCAGGTTACTTCTGGGAGGACTGACTTCCTTTCCTCAGTGTCCTCAAAGGCTGATATTCCTCTCTTGGTAGGGCCAGAGGAATTGTAAAGTTCCAGATGTCCTTTAAGTGCTTCAGCTGTTCTTTCAAATTCTATTTTCACAAGTTTGTATGAAGTCTAGACTTTAGAAATCCCATTTCTTCACATTCAAGATTTTGATTCCGTGTCAGTTGGGTGTCTTGGTTATGATAAACAAAAGCAGACTATGGCTGCCAAAACCAGAAAACAATATTTTTGAGATATATTGGGGATAGCTCCTAGAAGCTTTTGGAAGGATCGGGCTCAAAATGCAGGCAGAACCAAGGACGTTGGGAATTCATATGCAAGTTCACACCACAGACGTAGTCCGGTTGGGGAGTCACCACTGGTGATAGGTTCACTGCCCTGTCAAGGCCAAGGACGCAGATGTCAGTAGCTTCAGTACTGCCTTTGGCACCCGTTATCCCCACTTCCTGAGATTCAGAATTTTGTGTAGGAGCATTCAGCTGGGTAGGCCTTGGCCATCTCCTCTTACTCTGGCAGCCAGGGATAGGAAGAGAGTGAATTTCCCTTGGACTTCCATCGTGGGAGGCATATTCCTGAAATAGGAAGGGTGTTCAAATAATGGGCAGTCAAAATATTACAGATACTCACTTACAGATGCTCCTTCCCCCAACCAAGGTATAAAGGCGATGGGAGATGTTTGGGGGTGAGCTTGTGTCTGTGTTTTTCAAGGCACAGCGTATCAGAAACTCTTTGCTCTCAACGTCTGTAAGTCTGGTATTGCCTTCTGAAGTCTCTTCACTATGGATCCTTAAAATCAAGACTTGGAGTTTATCTATTAGGAGCACAACTTTCCTTGTCCCTTATCTGATCATACGTTGTTAAAGTTGGAAGGGTTCTTAGAGACATTCAGTAAGGATGTTTTTTTAGCTGCAAGTAATGGAATGCCCAAGTGAAAATGGCTGAGAATAGAATGAGAAGAAATTATTTAATAACTTCGAGGGTTGGTAATTCTGTAGCTCATAAGTGGCAGGGCTCTGGATCAGCTTCTATTTAATCCTTTTATGTGCCTTGTTACTGCATCACGATGGCTTCCATGGCTCTGGGCAGGAGAGCTTTCACAGGCATATAGAAGGGAAATGTATTTTCAGTAGTAAGGAGCTTCTTTCCCAGAGACCCCCAGGCAGAAGGATCAGTTTCCTTTGGCCAGGACTGGTTAGATGCTCACGCCCTAGCTACAGAGTCGGCTGGAGAAGTGAGATGGTCATTTTTAGCCTCTATTGTGGGAGATGAGCTCCACCAGCAAGAATGGGGTGTGGGGGGGAATGACTCCTGGCAACCAGCAGTGTTTGACTTAGCATCCAACTCAGCACATGATTTTCAAGGAAACTGACCTGCAGCAGGAGTTGGATAATTTGTCCAAAGTAATAAGATTAGCCAAAAATAGGACCAATAATAGAACCAAGGAACTTCATTGAGTACCTTCTACTCTGTTTAGCATTCTTCTTTTTTCTTTTTTTTAGATTATTTTTATGCAAAAATTCTGTGTTAGGTTTCTCCATATGGTATATGATTGATATAATTTTTTATTTATTTTTATTTTTTTGATATAATTTTTTAAATTTGTTTTTATTGAAGTTCGATTTGCCAACATATAGTATAACACCCAGTGCACATCCCATCAAGTTACATTTGATATAATTCAAACAACTATTAATATTTAAATACGTATTTTCTATCAAATGACCCCATAATAACAAAACTAATTTTTGTGTATTTTACGATAGGGGAGAAAAAGATCACCATCATTGTTAGAAATCATCATCAAAATTAAAAGGTTTTATCTTTGTTTTTTAAATTTAAATTCAATTAATTAACATATAATGTATGATTGGTTTCAGAGGTAGAGGTCAGTGATTCATCAGTCTTATGTAACACCCAGTGTTCATTATATCAAGTGCCCTCCTTAATGTCCATCACCCAGTTACCCCGTACCCCAACTCCCCTCCCCTCTAGCGACCCTCAGTTTGTTGATTAAGGATCTCTTATGGTTTGTCTCTTCTCTGATTTCATCTTATTTTATTTTCTCCTCTCTTCCCCTATGATCTGCTGTTTTGTATTCTTCTAATATCCAAGGGACTCCCATTTATCAAAAAGTCATGTCTGAAGGAAAGAAAAATGATGTTTACATTGTAAGTTTTCCACGCCATCAAATACATCACTATTACCTGATGTTTGTGATGTCACCAAAGGATAGTGAATCTGTAGAATAATGGAGCATTTTAGAATGGAGTTTTATGTCAGGGAAGATTTTATTTTCTGTCTTCCATGGTATAGTTTTTCTGGCCACTGTATTGTGTGCAAGTGGAGAATTTGCCATCAGCTGCAAATTCTTTCTCCCCCCCTCAATAGCTGAGATTAGGGCTAACATAGTGGGAGGAGGGAGAGAAAGACAAAGGGAGAGAGGGACTTAAAGAGGTCATGTAGGCATAAAAAAGAAACCAAATTATCCTGTTGAGAGGCAGGGTCAGTCTAATCTTGTGAGCTGAAAAGAGGGCAATGCAGAGACCTCTGGGCTCCTCTCTGGATCCATTGTGAAGGGACATCCAGTTCTCTTTGCCCACTTGTCTTGATGGTACTCAGTGTTAGGGCCGCAGTGTGCCAGGGCAGATGGGGATGGTCTGAGCACCCTCTATCATGATTGCTATAGAAGTGGGCAATCACAGTCGCTGGGTGATCCATGTGGATTTTGTTCCGTTTCAATACTAAGTACGTTCTGAAGGTTGAGGGCCTCTAGTAAAGGAGAACAAAAGAGATGTGGGAGGCAAGCAAATGAGATGGAGTTGAATAACAACAGAAAGTCTGTAATAATTGGAAAGGGGAAAGAGAGGAGGGGCTGAGCCTAGTTTGTAACAACCTGCAGATATTTCATGGTAGGAGCACAGAGGCCGGGTCCTCTGAAGGATGTCTCATTCCCTGCTCCCATCCAGACTTCTTGAACATTGTGCCCCATCCAGATCCCATGTAGACAGCCCTACATACTCCGTGATCTTGATACTTTCTGGGTCCAGATAATTGGGTTAGAAGTGAATACCTTACCCAATGTCTGCGGGCATGTTGATTAGTCAGCAACTCTATAGCTTGGCTTGACGAGATGCATCAGATCTGCTTGGCCCAGTCAGATCTGCTTGGCCCAGTCAGATTCTGACTCATATATTTCCTCCCTGTTTTCCTCCTTCATATTTAGATTAAGACTGACAATAGTTGGTGATGGGTAGAGGAGCTGAAACTGTATGGAGCTGGGCCTGCCGGCCGCATGGAGCCACGTGCAAGGTGCATTGGAAGAAGAGGCTGGTTGAGGACAGAAGATGGACCAAACTCAGGGGAATAGGAGTTCGAAATCCTGTCATCCCTGAGGGAGAAAAAGAGGGATGGAGAATGATAATTGCCTTTGATCCTTCCAGTTTTCAGTTAGAATGCCACCAAATGGCCATTTATTCTATAGTTTCTGCTCTTGGTTCATGGAATACCTGTACTTATGAACTGTACTTTGTGTTGACATTAGTATATTTCTACTTCTTGTAACTGGAAAAGGTGAAAGACACCAGGTAGCTAGGTGCCCCACAGCCTGAACGTTCTTTGCTGGACGCTTCTATCTTGAGCTAAACTTTATCCTCTCTGGGGATCTTCTTTAAAAAGTGTCATCCTTGAAATGCAATACTCATATATTACTATATTTCTTCCATAATGGTAAATGCTTAATCTATTGGGGAAGATGAATTGCAGGTAAAGAGAAGGGAGAAGTTAGTGAGGGATTTACTCATATAAATATGAACTGTTTTCCCTTTCAAGATTTTATTTACTTACTTGAGAGATAGAGAACACGAGCTAAGGGGAGAGGTAGAGGGAGAAGCAGGCTACCTACTGAGCAACAAGAGCACCACAGGGCTTGACCCCAGGATCCTGAGATCAAGACCTGAGCCGAAGGCAGACACTTAACTAACTGAGCCAACCAGGTGCCCCAAATATGAGCTATTTTCCAAGCAATGTTTTAGAACCGAGCCTTTGGAGATAGTAGAGCACTGAGAGGAGGGTGGAAGGACTCTAGAAGCAGATAATGATGGATTAGTCATCCTAAATAGGGGCACTGGTCACAACAAGCATGCTCTAAGACTGGGCTCTTGTCTGGGGAATAGGAATGGGGTCAGCTTTCCCCTCAGATCCCAACAAAGTGCTTGGCCTCAAACAAACCTCAATAGCTTACAAAATTAGTTGAAAATAGAGAAAACAGCCAATGGGGCATAGTTGTCACTGTTCCTGGGAAGACCTTTAAATAAACGATGACCCCAGGAGCTGTCTCATGCTTTCTTCACCTCTTTATCAGCAAAGTTTAAGTGGCAAGGCAGATGGTTCTAAAATATTTAAGCCACAGGTCAGGAAATTTTTACTTGAAAAATCTTTCTTTAACCATTGAAGTAAGCTGATATTAAACAAGACTTTGCTGTTCACCCATACTTCTACCTTTGGTACACAGAGAGGACAAGGGGCCCCTCAAAACAAAAGATTAATGTGGGTCATCCTGCAAATGACATAGTAATGATTAATTTTCTTAGAGCTTTAATGTTCTTTGCTTATAATACCTTTGATCTAGGCTTAGAAAAGATAGCAACAAGTTTTTGTAATATTATTAGCTCTCCGTGCAATCTCATGTTCTAAAATTATGGTTCCAAATTTACTAGCACAGAATTTAGGACACTGATGAGATTTTAGGTCATTCCTCTGAGCTTCCTGATTTAGAGTGCTTTCTCTAAGAAATATCGGTGGCACAGATTTCTGTAAGAGAGGAGACTGTTCTGGCTGGATTTCAGGTATGGGTGTGTAAAAAGTGAGCACCACTCTCCATAAAAATAAAGTTCATGTGTATCCAAAGATCAGTCTTATTTATGTCTATTTCCTAAATCAAGAGCCATTTATCTTAGGAAGGTGGGCTTAAAACTATGCAAGGGGATATGTAGGGAAACAAAAGAAAGCTACGACATCTCCACCAAACCCGGTTGGTGAGTAACAATCTACCCGTGACTGCACATACTTGGATGTGACAGACTTGAAAATATATCTTGATAATCCAAACAATAGATTTTAAATAAATTTAAGTTTTCATTTAGTTTTAAAGAGCTTTCAACCTCAAAAGCTTATCTGGATGGGGGTTGGCAGGTAGCGTTGGGGAGGGGAAGCACATCATTGAAGGAGATTAAAAGAGTCAAAGGAACCTCTTTGACATCCCACAGTGTTATAGACCCGGCCCACAAGGTGATGGGCTTCTGGGGACTTTCCTGGATTCTGAATTCTCTGCGATCCATTTTTGGGCTACTGACTCTAGAAGGCCCGAAGAGAGAGGGGTGGTGAGGCACTTCAGGGCCACCGAAGGGAGGTGAGGGGAGAGGTTCAGAACATCAGAGGTTCGGACTACTTCAGAGCTCTGGTGGTGTCGTGAGTGGCTTAGGTGAGCTTGTTTCAGTGTGTCCTGGTGGAAGGGATGGTGGAAATAAAGAGAAAGTAGCTGACTGTGGCCTCTTCCTCCCCCTTCTACCTCTAGGAGTAAAAGCAGAACAGGAGACATCAGTGTAAAGCTGAATCACAGCAGGACTGAGGCTATCTTGGCTAAATTATAAAGAAATCTTAAAGTCTTTTGGGATGATACCATCACTAGTTTAATTTGATATGATCACTTCGTTAGCCAATAAAACAATTCAGTTTGTTTCTGGCTTGGCCACTCAGGAATTTCCACCGGGAGTACCCACTGGCGAGGGAGCAACAAACCTGCCAACGTCGAGGGATGTCTGTGCTGAAGACAAATCTCTTTCGCCCTTCCCGTCCAAGAACCAGTTATTTCATCTCTGATGACTTAGCTGTGACTCTGACTTCAGGCCGTGATGGTAGATGGTACACTCCGTAGGTGTCTGGGAAGATGCTCTATGGCATCTTGGTTTCTGATTTCTATTTCTTCTGCAGGACTTTTAGTCAAAAAGAAAAACCATTCGAAAAAATGGTTTTTATCAAGATGAGGATAACTTTTTGAATATTTTCTTCCAGGAATATCTGTATTTCTATAGGAATATGCAGGGGCAGGAAAATCTAATTGAATGGAAGGTAGGACTTCAGCACTTGTGTGGATTCAGTAATTCGTGACACATCACCCAGTAGCTACTTTGACGACTTGTGAGGCATTGCCTTATCCTGATTTGATACCTCTGGAAAGGTGGAGGAGTGAGTGAGGGGGCTGGAACATTTGTTGAGCACCTACTAAGTTCTATCCCACTGTCTAGCGGTTTCATGTGAATTATCTCAATTACTCCTCATGACAATTCTTGACGGAGGTGGTAATTATGCTCACTTTAGAGGTAAAGAAAATTAGGGCCCAGGTAAGTTGGGTAACTTGCTAAAGGTGATATAGCTTGGAAATCGAAGAGCTGGAAATTGGACTTAGATGTGTTTTGTTTCTTTGTTCACCCATCTGTTCATTCATTCCCTCCCTCCATCACAGACCTACCGTGTGCCGCCAACTGGGGATATGGCAGCGTTTGAGGAGGCAAGGTTTGGCCCTCAAGGATTTTATGTTCTAGTCAGAGGGACAGATAATATCAACAGCAGCTTAGATTCAAATGGAAATCCTTCTCACGCTCTGCTTTTTCCACACCACCTAGAACAATGGCTTGTTTTGTCAGGTGTGTATGTGTGTGTCATGGATGATATACACACATATATGTATAAAAAGCCAGACAATGCATGTTGTCTGTAAAATATAAGCAGGATAAGGGGAAGGAGAGTGGGTTGGGGACAGAGATGTTATTTTAGGTAGGGTGGGAGCAAAGCTCTCTCTGAGGAAGGGCCCGCTGAGTTGAGACCTCACTGAAGATCACTGCAGAGATTTGAGGTAAGGGCATTCCATGCAGAAGGCACAGTCCATGCAGAGACCCTAACAGAATAACGAGCTCAGCATGTTCAAGTACATCCAAAGCCCGAGTGATAAAGTGGTATTAGCGAGGGGCAAAGTGGTGGGGGTCACAGCTGGGGAAAGAAGAAGGTGCCACAGTAGGCAGGGCTTTAGACGCGATTGTCAGGAGTTCAAATTCTATCCTGAGGGTGATGGGGAATCAAGAGTGTTTGAGGCCAAGAGGGATAGTCGATGTCGGGTTTCAAAAGATCATAGTCTGCCTGTTGTGTGAGGATTTGGCGCCAGGGGAAATGCAGGGAGCAGGAGAATGAGTCAGGAGGTCATTGCTATAAAACTGAGGGATGATCCCAGTGTGCACTGGGTTGGTATCAGGAGAGTGGTGAGGTTCATGATTGATTCTTATTTCAAAATGGGCAGCCTTCCCTAGCGCCTCATCCTAGGAAGGGGAGAGCTCGCTCAGCCACGCCGGGCCTCCTCTTTATCTCTTTGTGACTCATGCTCCTCTATCGTCAAGGATGGGGGGAGACTGAGGCAGGCAACGAGCACCAGGAGGAGAACTGGCCTTAGCCCTTGTGAGCATGAGATGACTCGGGGCTCAGACACACCCTGAGGTTTTCGTAAAGGATTGTCGTCTGATGTGACATCAAATATCATTGCACTTGACTTGAGATTTTAGCAGATAACACTGTTTAACACGTTTTGTATGGTTGTAATTTCCAGATCTGTTTTCAAGCCTGGACATCGAAGCGTTTATCTGCACTGTGATTTCATGACAGAGCGAGATAGCCCTTAGATTAGAGCTTTCCTGGCACCAGGGACTCTGAACTAGTCACTGCTGGCCTGAGAATGAAATGTGCTCATTAACAAAGAAAATTGGAAATGAGGTGGCACTTTTCCATTAGTGCTTTTCTTTCTGAAGCATTAATGGAGAGACCTTGCTCCTGCTCCAGAATCTATTAATAATTCTCCCTTTGGTTCACAAATACGGTACTACTGACCCACCATCAGTGGGATTTAAAAAAAAAATGTTTTTAATCATTTGGACAGTGTTGGTGATGGATGTTATAACAACCAAAGTTGTTCTAGTTCTGAGTAACAGAAATCTACCTCCAGGGGTATCTGGGTGGCTCAGTGGATGAGTATCTGCCTTTGGCTCAGGGCGTGATCCGGGGGTTCCAGGATCGAGTCCCGCATCAGGCTCCCTGGAGGGAGCCTGCTTCTCCCTCTACCTGTGTCTCTGCCTCTCTCTCTGTGTCTCTCATAAATAAATAAATAAATAAATAAAATGTTAAAAAAAAAAAGAGAAACCTACCTCCACTAATTTAAACCAAAATAATAAATAAATAAATAAAATCCAGCCAATCTGCTCCAACAAGCATGTTTTATGTAACTAAAAGGTAGAGATGGGGCTGGTCCTGTAATGCAGTCAGAAATCAGGAAAACATCAGGAATCCAGATACTTTTTTCCTTTTCTCATTCCATCATTTCACTCTAACTCTGCCCACTTCTCAGCAGTGGGACCAAATTGAGGGGATCGGGCTCCCTGGGAAGGCACATTCCTGGCCATATTACTACCAGCCATTTCTTCTGTAAACAATAGACAGTGTAATGAACTCTCCTGATTTGCCTGGGATTATCCTGGCTTTAATATTCAAAGTGCTGTGTCCCGGGTCACTGGGAGGGTTAGTCACCCCACATAGTACCATATGGCACATGGGCACAGGACAGAGGGGATGTTGAGAGTGCAGGTTCAAGTACAAAGGCATTGGGACCAGGAAAGACCCAAATTGAGTCTAAATAGAAACATCACAATTAGTCTCTTAGTCTTTTCTTGTTTGAATTAAACCAGCTCTTAGATTTTCAGAGATAATTTAGCCAGTTGTGTTGGAAACACGTAGACTCAACCGACATCTTGGGTATATTTTCACCATTACTGTGTCCTCTCCACTGTCACAGACATCGCAACCCACAAAACAAGAAAGACTTCATTTTTAGGTGGAGTCTGGACGTGAAGTGGAACCTGGGTGAAGTGGGGCAGTTGGGAGCTGAGACTGTTTCCAACTGTGTAGAGCTCTATGGTCCTTCAGTCCTTGGATTTGCAAGAGTGGTGCTTATGGTGCCCGCTGACATTCAGACGCCTCTCTTCTCATGTTGGTTCAGTAATATATTTGCAGATGCAGATGCATGTTTAAAGCACATGAGCAGCATGGATGAGAATCTGCCACCTGCGAGTACTAAACTAACACACACACGCACACACAAAAAGTTGCAAAAGTCATTTGGAGCCCAGACACCTCCAGAGATTGTTAGGTAAGAGTACTGACTGCTCCGGAGGCAGATTAGCGCCACCACACATTGACTACGTGATCTAATAAGTTGCTTATCCTCCACGTGTGTCAGTGTCCTCAACGAACTCAAGGCTAATGGTGTCAAAAAACAACAAGGGAAGAGCGTTTATTTTAGGAAATTAAATAGTTACGGCTTTTTGTTTTCATGTTAGCAATGGCATATCCACCCCTATCACACTACTTGATTTTGCTTCAGTTTCTCTCTCTATTCAGATGTAATAGAAAGAGTAGGGATCCCTGGGTGGCGCAGTGGTTTAGCGCCTGCCTTTGGCCCAGGGCGCGATCCTGGAGACCCGGGATCGAATCCCACGTCGGGCTCCCGGTGCAAGGAGCCTGCTTCTCCCTCTGCCTGTGTCTCTGCCTCTCTCTCTCTCTCTCTCTGTGACTATCATAAATAAATAAAATAAAATAAAATAAAATAAAATAAAATAAATAGAAAGAGTAAACCCTGTGTGGTGTTGAGAGATTCCTTATCCTTTTTCCACCTTCTTGACCTCAGACCAGTTAACCTAACTGCTAGTAGCCTCAGGTACTTGATTATCAAATGGGGAAGATTATTATTACTTTCTTTGGATGTGAAAGATGGAAATAGGTGGCTCTTGGTTTCTGCTTCCCTAGATGTATGATTTCCTAAAGCCACAGAAACCCGGGCTTACTATCTTAAGGCTCCTCCTCTTTTTAAAAAAAGATTAGGTATGTATGTATGTATGTAGAGAGTGCAAGCAGGAGGAGGGCAGAAGGAGGGAGAGAGCATCTCAAACAGACTCTGGGCTGAGCATGGAGCCCCATGCAGGGCTCGATCTCATGACCTTGAGGTCATGACCTGAACTGAAATCAAGAGGCAGGTGCTTAACCAACTGAGCCACCACCTAGGCAACCTCAGGCTCTTCCTTTTTCTTTTTTTTTCTTTTTAAGATTTTATTCATGAGAGACATAGAGATAGAGGCAGAGACACAGGCTCCCTCCGGGGGAGCCCGATGCGGACCTCGATCCCAGGATCCCGGGGTCACTACGCAAACCAAAGGCACACACACTCCACCACTGAGCCACCCAGGCGTCCCAGGCTCTTCCTCTTTTTATTCCTTGTGTTATAAGTTCAAATTCTGTGGGCTTTTCCAGCTCATAGACCCAGAAATCATTTACTTTTATATGACCCCACAGCCATGAGGACTGTTGACGTATTAACTCTCTTGCTCATTTCCTGCATTCACTTTTACATCAGGAAATCGTCTGACAGCAAAACCTTATATCAATCATGCCCTTCCTTCAATCTCTCCTCTATCCTACCCTTCTAAATGCACAAATCAAGCAATCCGTGTCGTCTTCCATTTGATCACAGCCATGGCAAGCTGCACATCATTGCAAAAGCCCTAAAATTCATACTCCAATGACCTCTAGGCTGAGTGAATGCTACAGCTCAAACACAGATGTAAAGTACTACTATTTTTTCCTATGCATGGAGTTTATTGAACAGTGAGAGTGAACGTTATGAGTCACGTATTATTTTCTCTATCGGTAAGTACTAAAAATTAAGCGACTCCTTTCTGGGCATCATCGTGATGTCATGTACTATGTTTTCTTGTTTGGTTGGTGTTTTGATACAAAGATTGGGAAACACTGGTCAATAGCAAGGCTCAGCAAATAGCGGTGTGCAGGCCAAATCCAGCCCCCATACTGTCTGTAAATAAAATTTTATTAGAACATAGTCATCTGTTTACTGCGTATGTCTGCTTTAATGCTATAGTAGCAGCATCGACTAGTTGCAACAGAAGCTTTACGGCCTGCAAAACCTATTATTTTTATCTGTCCCTTTGTAAGAAAAGCTTGCCCACTCCTGGTCTACAAGATGAAGTGACATAAACCAGCATTTGTTGAGCATGTACTTTAGGGCACAGTGTTACGCAGTTTCCCATCTAGTACCCCAGTTAATTTGATTTCTCATTTATAAGGTTTTAAAATCTCGAGTCCAGGCTTCATTGGCATTGTCTGGCAGCATAGTCTTTCCAGAATAACATCATGCGCTTGCCCTAATCCCATCCCTTTGGTTATGTTCCGTCACTGTGTGGAATGCCTTTCATGTCCATTTTCCTTGAGAAACCTCATTTTTCAATACACGTCTCAAATATCACTGAACTTGAGTAGCTTTCCTTGACTCTTAAAGACAGCATTGTTTGCTCTTCTTGCTTCTGGAACATATTATAACAAGACAAGTAATCATAGAATTATACAAGTTTATGTTAGACTTCCTTCTTAGCTGGTGGCGGGGTGCCTAGCAGGGCCTAGGAAGTCAATCTAATGATGCTTGTTGGCTTCCACTCTCCACACAACACGGAACTGTGGCCTTCTCTTTCTGATCATGGAGCCATTAGCCTTTGAATATCCTGTCTTTTTAGGAGCTTGACATATTCCCCATATGGAAGTTTGTACCACAACTTGCATGAGCATCTCTCAAAGCTGAGGGATCAAGGATAGTGAGACTCAATCACTGCGTTACTGTTTATTTCTTTAGTATGAAATCCAATACAGTCAATTGCAAGAGTGATGTGGAGCATCTTTTCATGTGTCTGTTCGCCATCTGTATGCCTTCTTTGAAGAAATGTCTGTTCAGGCTCTTTGCCCATTTTTAATCAGAGTATTTATTTAGTTTTTTCTGGTGTCGAGTTGTGGAAATTCTTTATATATTTTGGATATTAATCCCTTATTGGATATAGCATTTGCAAATATCTTTTCTCATTTGGTAGGTTGCCTTTCTGTTTTGCTGATGATTTCCTTCACTCTGCAGAAGATTAAAAAAATAAATTGTCATTAGGTATTTTTTCTTTATTACTTTCTAAAAATAATAGCTTCAGCAACTGTGCTTTTATTTTTTATTTTTTTATTTTATTTTTTTAAAGATTTTATTTGTTTATTCATGAGAGACACAGAGATAGAGAGAGAGAGAGAGAGAGAGAGAGAGGCAGAGACACAGGTAGAGGGAGAAGCAGGCTCCATGCAGGGAGCCTGACATGGGACTCGATTCCGGGACTCCAGGATCAGGCCCTGGACTGAAGGCGGCGCTAAACCACTGAGCCACCCGGGCTGCCCAGTGCTTTTCTTTTTTAAACACAGACAAGTGTAAATAAGAAAATGAGAATGACCAATTATCTCAATACTTAGGTAATCCCCGTTTCTTTAAAAAATGCACGTGATAAAAACAATTTAGCAAGTATAAAAAGTACAGAATGGTAAGTAAATTTCTGTACCCCCTTTCCTGGCCTCCTTTTTCCATCTCCAGAGCTAAGAATTATAAACAGCTTCTTGAGTATCCATCCAGAAAAAAAAAATCTGCCTAGCAAAATATTATTTGAATATTCTTTTTATTTGACCAAAAAGGCTCCTCTTTGTCCACAGTCACTTTGTTTGGTCATCCTGTCATATTTTCAAGAAGGCTCCCAGATTGCTACATGGTTCACTCTCCCCTCTCACAAAAAAATCTGCCTAGCAATGTATTATTTGAATATTCTTTTTATTTTTTATTTTTATTTATTTATTTATTTATTTTTTTGAATATTCTTTTTATTTGATCAAAAAGGCTCCTCTTTGTCCACAGTCACTTTGTTTGGTCATCCTGTCATATTTTCAAGAAGGCTCCCCGATTGCTACATGGTTCACTCTCCCCTCTCACAAAATCCTATGGCGTAGGTACTGTTAGACCTGTTTCATAGGTGAAGAATCTGAAGTACGGAGGGACTTACAGAGGGCTACCACGGACTAAATATCACACACAAGGTGAGGGTGGAGCTGGCTCATGCACTTGGGAATTCACACGCTACACCACACCATACCTCCTTCTTCCAGCCTGCTTGTTTTCACCACCCATTGGTTTATCACCATGCCACCTGCTGCCGTCCCCCAATCCTCCCCTGAAAGGTCACAAATATGTACCTTTATAAATTAAAAAACTAAAAATCAAACCCCCCAAAATGCAACTAATCAAAGGGGGAGTAATCTATAAAAGTTAGACTTAAGTAGCCAAAATGCTCTACTGTCTCCTCTTCATGTTTAAAATCTGTTTCTCATATTTGTAATATTACTTTGCGGCTTCTTTTTATGATATTTTCATTCCATTTAGTATATATCTACTTTTCCTGACATCTGAAAAAGTCACTGCTTTCTGAACTTTAACTTTCAGATTCTTTACTCAGACCAGACTGCCCTTCTCTCCCATCCAACAAAGGCAGTAAGAGTTGTACCAACCACTCAGACAAA
Source organism: Canis lupus dingo (assembly GCF_003254725.2). Classification (NCBI taxonomy): domain Eukaryota; kingdom Metazoa; phylum Chordata; class Mammalia; order Carnivora; family Canidae; genus Canis; species Canis lupus. The sequence goes on along the minus strand of NC_064268.1, from coordinate 36,243,727 downwards.
ATTGAAAAATCCAGGGAAATTGTTTTGCTTCAAAGTCAAGTCTCAAGTCACAACTTGTTGTTTGAGTTAAATAAGCTCACTGTGTAGGAAGAAAGAAATTTAGTATATCTTACTGAATTCAATCCACCGTCCATACATAATACATTTCCATTACTTGCAACATCCTGAGAGGATTCAGTTGAATTTGGTGGCAAGAATGTCTTAAAACAAGGCAGGTAATAATTATGGGTATCGATGCTCACTTGGCTTTTGTAAAAATGCTTAATTACTTCCTTTTGAGCTCCCTGCTCTTGACTTTCATAGCTAATGTAACACTAGAATGTGAATTTAGAAATACACTGTGAAGGGGAAACAAAACTGAGACCTCTTCAAAAATATGCAAAAAGAGTGCTATTATACTAGCATTAGATCCAAAGCAAGACTAAACATCTAAACTGCAGAAATATAACACCATGGGACATAGAATTCTGAAGAATGTTCTTTGTTCATTTGAGCTCATTTTGCTAAGTAGAGCATTAAGGTTAGATGAGAATGGATGAGTGTAGTAGTGACAGCGTCAATCCAAATCTGCTTTAGCGTATGAAGCATTAGAGTGCATTGGTTGTGCTGCAGAAACTTTTCTTGCAGTTGACTGTATTGTGTTTCATACCAAAGGAACCAACAGTAATGCAATGATTTATTCTCACTATCCTTGATGAGATGGCTTTGTGGGATGCTCATGAATACTTACTTTTCAGTACAAACTCCCACAAGGGGGGAGTATGTCAAGCTCCTGAAAAGAAAGGATATACAAAGGCTAATGGCTCCATGATCACAACAAGTCCTTGGGAATGTTCATAATATTCTAGTGATTTAAACAGAAGTCAACTGCAGAGCTTGTAAAAGGAACATGTTTATGGCTGGAGTAAACCTAGTGCCCATTTAATAAAATCTTCATTTGTAGAGAAGAAAAAGATAATTGCGACTATGACTGCCGAGACAATATGTTTGTTGTAAAGTGAGGCAGAAGGCAGAAGCCAATCTCTATGTGGACCCCATAGCCTCTGACTCCTGGAATTGTTAAATATCAAAAAGTAGCCTAATAAATTTGAAGATTGACTTGGCTTTGTTTGGTGATTGATGAATCAAGCAGCGTTTCATCTCACAATAGAAAGAAGCTCCAAAGGGCTATGGAAAGGGACAGGATTTCAAAGATTTATTATTTTATTTTATTTTATATTTTTATTTATTATTTTATTTTATTGTATTTTATCTTATTTTAGAGAGAGAGAGCAAGCACACAAAGAGTGAGCACACAAGCAGGAGAGGCAGAGGGAGAGAGAGAATCCCAAGCAGATTCTGCACGGAGAGTGGAGCCCAACAGGGGCTCAGTCTCACAACCCTGAGATCATAGCCTGAGTCAAAACCAAGAGTTGGTCACTTAACTGACTGGGCCATCCAAGCACCCCAAAAGGGACAGGTTTTTAAAGGCAGAACAAGGAAGTCTTAAACAAACAAACAAAAAGAATTATTTGGGGCAAAGTTTTAGAATACAAAGGGTCTTAGGCAGATTACCCCACTGGGACTGATCAGGAAATTCCAGAGTGACCCTTTAAGATTACCTTTTTCGGGAAGGTTGAAACTACAATTAGGTCATATATTAATCCCCCGTTTGGTGACATGACTCAGCACAAGTGACTCCATTCTGATTCGGTTGTTTTCTCTGTAACAGAATAAAGACTATAACCTTGAATCTGGCCTCATGGCCTCATGTCCCTGCTTCTCATAACCGGAGGCTCCCTTCCCTGCACTCTGGCTCTCAGGCTACTCATTCTTATTTGTTTATTCAATTCATGCCCATCCTCCTCCCCCACCTTCCCCTCCACTGTGAGGACTGTAGCTCAGGAAGGGCATGACCTGTGAACATTTTTCATCTCCATTCTACTCCTAACATAGTGCTTGGTGCACAGACCATTCCCAATATGGGTGGTTGCATAACTGACTGGTGTGGACAGGTATAGTTTTCACTGAGGCAGGTTTGCTGTGGTTGAAGTCTGGATCAAGCTGTAGTTATGAAGAAGATGTAGGAAGAACAGAGAACTCTCTACTGACTTTTGCTTAGGAGACCAGCTTTGCCTCTTTCTTATTTTAACTCAAGGTCCCTGCCGACTGCTAGGCTGGACTTGGTGATAGCTGGTTCCATCACCCATGGGATCCCTTTCCAGTGCTTTGGCAAGGACACTTGCCACTAACCAGTGTAGGCATAGGAGGGCCAATACAATAGACTATTGAAGCTGGGAAAGGCATTACAAAGCCCGGGTGCACCAGCCAACCTGGTTTGCGTACTCTGTGGAGGATGAAAATAATTTTCCCTTTACCCTTCTAGGTTCTTGGCTGAGACCTCCCTGTAATAAAAGCCAGATTGACGGGAGAAAAACAAACAGAAGTTTAATAACATGTATGTCTTCTGTATACTTGGGAGATGCCCAAGAAAACTAACTCCTCTAAATGCCCCAAGTTCCCACCTTAAATACCATGTTAAGCTTAAGACAAAAATGTTTGGGGAAAAGGGAAAGCCAGCTGTGGGGGGTTCTCGGGAAAGGCACAGGGGTAGTTGTTATGCAGATTGAAGTTGCTGTCTTCTGCCCTGGTAGGAGTTTCTAGAGATTTACTCAACTTTTTCCTTCCACAGAGAGGGAGACACCCCTGCAAATGGAGGTTTCCCTTACAAATCTGATTGTCTGTTACTAAGCGGTAGTTTTTACTCTGTTTTCGGAGCTTCTGCTATGTCTGCTTGTTTCTTAAAAATAACCAGCTCCAAGTCATCCTTATCCCAAAGAGGCCTAATTCAGCGTGGTATATTCTGCTTTCCTTCAACTCAATACATTAAAAATTCAGAAAACTGGAGTGGGAAGGAAAGTCTACTGTGACCCCAATACTTGGTTTTCAGAAAGCTGTTAACCAGGGGCGCTCTCAGATTCTTTGGAATAGTTCTGCCTCAGTCAGGAATGCGGGTTTGATGAGGTACAGCCACAGCCAGTCAGTGCAATCACCCCAGTGACTGTGAAGGAACCTGGTTGTCTGCGTATCTCTCAGCATTTGAGGTTTTCTTAGGGGCTCCTCCACCATTTAAGCTTGCCCTAGGACTTTGCCATGCCCCTTACTCCTAAGGGTCGCTGAAACTCCGACAGGTCAAATCACCCAGGACTGACCCCTCCCCCCCAACTTGCAGAAGAGCTTCTGATCTTTCAAGTTTTATTGTTTCTTCCCTTTTCCGTTTGATATTATGGATATTTGCGAAAGCTGTTAAAAACCCTTTGGGATACAGTTTTAAGTGGCTGAATAATATTCTATTGCACGAAGGGCTCTTAACTAACCCTTTATTTTTGGTCATTTAGATGGTCTCCAACTTGTCACTATTACAGACTTTGAGATGAGCTTCTCATATCTTTTCTCTAGGATATACTCTCAGGAGTCCAACGATCAGGTATAGGATGGGAAATTTTTTAAGGTGCTTGATTCATGATCTCAAATTAGAAAAGTCTTGTGGAATTAAGAAAACCATACTGGTCTGTAAGTTCCTTGATAGTAGAGACTCAGTTATATTTTTTTAGACAATGGTTTCCTAACACCTAGTATTATTGTCTTCTAACAGTTAAAACCTCCCAGCATATAGGTACTCGATAAATATTTTTGTCTGACTGACATATGGTTCTACTTAGAGTTGTATTGGTTATTTCCAGATGAGCCTGGGGCCAAGCTATCAACAGAACGTCAACTTCCTATGAGTACTGATTTGTATTGGTTAGCACAGAAGAAAATAAATCTGTTATTCCCCTTTTTTGTTTTTCTATCCGTAGAGCAAAAGTAAGTCATAAGTCGTAGAGCAAAAGTAAGTAATATATATATATATATATATATATATGTCGACTATATATATATATGAGTATATATATAATCTCCAAACCAAATCTTTGTTTTTTTAAAAAAGATTTTATTTATTTATTCGAGAGAGAGAGAGAGAGAGAGAGAGAGAGAAAGGCAGAGACACAGGCAGAGGGAGAAGCAGGCTACCTGTGGGGAGCCCGATGAGGGACTGGATCCCAGGACCCCAGGGTCCCAGGATCACGACCTGAGCCAAAGGTAGATGCCCAACCACTGAGCCATCCAGGTGCCCCTGTTTTTGTGACCTTTTAAAGAAATGGATTGATTCCCAACTTTTCTAGGTGATGGTGTAACATATAGTGGCAGGTGTATCGGAGGAGCAGGGGTGGGGGTGAGAGTGAGGGCGGAGGTTCACTCTTCTCCTTTTCCACTGTAAATATTAAACACCTCGGATTTCGGATATTCCTTGGTCATTTCTTCAATTACAACTGAATTAAAAGGACATGGCTGCAAACATGCAAGTTGGACTTTGACCTAACTATACACATACAACAAATCTCAGTGTCCTTTTAAAAGATATACTTGTTTTGCCTAAATTGCTTATAGGATTGTGAATCGGAACACTTAAAGTTTTTGGGTAGTGAATCTTTCTCAAGACATCACAAGTTCTTAACACTAGATGGCACGATAGAGTTATCACACTATTCTTAGAAAGAGAAGTAGACTCCAAAGCACAGAAATTTTCTGCCTTGAGGAAAGTAGATATCTGAGGTAGCAAGATAAAGCTTTGATATAGATGCGAGTGTGACCTATCTCCACGCTTTTAAAAACTGTTAACTGAGTGTATACTTTGCCCCTTTTCAGCTTTATTTTAAAAGTAATAATGCTTACTTAAAGATTTAAATAGTATGGTAAGTAAGAAAGTCTTATAATCTCATTATCCCCAAATACCTTCTGTTAACCTTTTGGTAAATATTTTTGAGATTTGGGGACTTTTTAATGTACCTATAAATATTTAGAGACAGATATAGGTATATGGGAAATGCTATTTTGTAATATGAATGTTACTGAATAAACCACAGACATTTTATGTCACTAAATATATATCAACATAAAAAAAGTTATGCTTACAGAGTTTTCCATTGAGTGGATTTATCATGATTATTCATTTAACCAATCTATTATTATAACTTCAGGTTATTTTTTGAATTTTGACTGTTATAAACCATGTTGAACTTAGCATCCTTATTCTCAATATTTAAAAAGTACTTTTCTGATTGTTTTCTCAGGTTAAATTTCTAGGTCAAATGGTATACATCTTTAAAAACTTGACACATCTTTTGTCAGATCGTCCACCAGAATTGTTGGGCCAGTTATTGCCATTATTGCCAAGAGCGCTTGAGAGGCTCATTTCCCCAACACTTATGCCCAAACTGGGTATTTTTATATCTTATTTATTTTTGGGGGGGGGGGGATTTTTCTATTTTTTTTGTAGAAGAGGTGAAAAATTATATCTAATTGTCTTATAGATTTTTATTTATTATTATTTTTAAAAGATTTTATTTATTTATTCATGAGAGACCTAGAGAGAGAGAGAGGCAGAGACACAGGCAGAGGGAGAAGCAGGCTCCATGCAGGAAGCCTGATGTGGGACTCGATCTCGGGTCTCCAGGATCCTGCCCTGGGCTGATGGCGGGGCTAAACCGCTGAGCCACCGGGGCTACCCAATATTATAAATTTTTATTTTTATTTTTGTATTATTATTATTTTATTTATTTATTTATTTATTTATTTACGTATTTTGATTTTTAAAAAGTACCATTGAAATTATATATTTTTTTCTATTTATATTTCTTCCTTTGTGAGTCATGTTAGTATGATTAGTTGATTATTACTTTGGGATATTTGTCTTTTTTCAGTAGACTTTTTTTTTAAAAAAAACTTTGTTTGCTCGCAGTATCCTCCTGCGAGCTGGGACATTTGTTACAGTTGATGAACTGACATTGACACTATAATTACCCAATATTGACACATTATAATTACCCAACGTCCATAGTTTATGCTGGGGTTTACTCTTAGTACTGTACATTCTTTGGGTTTGGACAAATGTATATGTAGTATCATCATTAAATTGTTGTGGCATCATATAGAGTATTTTCACTGCCCCTCAAATTATCTGTGCTTTGCCTAATCATCACTGCCCATCATCCCAACTCCTGGCCATCACTGGTCTGCTTACTGCATACATAATTTGCCACAGACATTTTGCTCCAGAATGTCACGTAGTTGAAATCATACAGAATATAGGCTTTTCAGATTGGCTTCTTTTACTTAGTAATATGCATTAAGGTTTCCCCCATGGCTTTTAACACCCTGATAGCTCATTTCTAGCTTATCAATTATTTCTTTCATGGATCATGCTTTTGGTGTTGTATCTAAGAAGTCATCACCATACCCAAGGTCACTTAGAATTTTTCCTAAGTTATCTTGTAGCAGCTTTAAGGTTTCACATTTTATGTTGGGGTTCGTAATCAATTGGAAGTTAATTCTTGTGAATGGTGTAAACTATATAGATTCACTTTTTTTTTCATGTGGCTGTCCAGTTGCTCCAGCACCATTTGTTAAAAAGATTATCTTTGCCCCATTAATATTGCCTTTGTTCTTTTGTCAAAGATCAGTTGACTATATATATACTATATATATATATATATATACACACACACACATATATACTATATATATATAATACATATAATACATATGTGTGTGTGTGTATATATATATATATATATGGTTTTAATTATTTATTTGAGGGAGAAAAAGAGTGCATAGAGGTGGAGTTGAGGAGGAGTAGAGGGAGAGGGAGAAGCAGGCTTCCCACCAAGCAGGAAGCCCGATGTGGGATTTGATCCCAGGACTCTGGACCATGACCTGAGACAAAGGCAGAAGCCCAACTGGCTGAGCCACCCAGGCGCCCCCAGTTGACTATATTTATGTGGGTCTATTTCTTGGATTTTTATTCTGTTCCCTTAATCTGTCTGTTCTTTGAACAATCTCATACTGTCTTGATTACTATAGCTTCAGAGAAAGTCTTGAAGTTGAGCAGTGTCAGTCCTTTGACTTTGTTTTTCTTTTTTAGTGTTGGATTGGCTAACCTAGTTTTTTTTTTTTTTTTTTTGCCTCCATATAAACTTTAGAATCAGCTTGCCAATATCCACAGAGTAATTTGCTAGAATTTTGATAGGAATTGCATTGAATCTGGGTGCCAGGGTGGCTCAGGCAGTTAAGCATCTGCCTTAGGCTCAGGTTAAGATCCCAGGGTCCTGGATCCAGCCTCATGTCTGGCTTCCTGCTCAGTGGGGAGTCCACCTCTCTGCCCCTCGCCCTGCTCATGCTCTCTCTCTCTCTCTGTCTCTCTCAAATCAATAAATAAAATCTTTAAAAAAAGATACAGGAATTTCATTGAATCTATAGATCAAGTTGGGAAGATCTGATGTCTTGACAATATTGAGTCATCTATCAACACAGAATATCTCTCCATTACTTAGTTCTTTGATTTTATTCATTAGAGTTCTATAGCTTTCGTCATATAGATTTTGTACATGTTTTGTTAGATTTCTGCCAAAGGATTTTATTTTTGGGGGTGCTAATGTAAATGGCTACGTGTTTTTTATTTCAAATTCTACTTATTTACTGCTGGTATTTAGGAAAGTGATTGACTTTTATATATTAACTTTGTATCCTGCAACCTTGCTGTAATCACTTATTAGTTCCAGTTTTTGTGCTGATTCTTTTGGATTTTATACATAGGTAATCGTGTCAGAAACAAAGACAATTTTATTTCTCCTTTCTCAACCTATCTAACTTTGATTTCCTTTTCTTGTCTTATTGCACTGGCTAGGATTTTCAGTACAATGTTGCAAAGCAGTAGCAAGAGGGGATGTTTTTGCCCCATTCCTAATCTCATTAGGGAAGATTTGAGCTTCTCATTATTAATATGATGTTAGCTGTAGATTTTTTTTGGTAGATATTCTTTATCAAGTTGTAGAAGTTTCCTCTATTTTTAGTTTACTGACAGTTTTTATCATGAGTTGGTGTTGGATTTTATTAAATGCTTTTCTGTATCTATTGATGTGATCATATGAATTTTCTTCTTTAGCCTATTGGTGTGATGGGTTATATTAATTGGTTATATTATTATGGGTTATATTAATTGATTTTCAAATGTCAAACCAGTCTTGTACACCTAGGGTAAATTCTACTAGGTCATTGTATGTAATTGTTTTTCTACATTGTTGGATTAGATTTCCTGATATTTTGTTAAGGGTTTTTGCATCTATGTTTATGAAAGATATTGATCTGTAATTTCCTTATAACGTCTTCGTTTGGTTTTGGTATTAAGATAAGCTGGCATTATAGAATGAGTTAAGCAGTATTCCATCTGCTTCTGTCCTCTGAAATGGACAGAATAAAGTTGGTGTTTCTTCCTTAAATGTTTGATAGAATGTACCAGTGAGCCAGTCTGGACCTGGTACTTTCTGTTTTGGAAGGTGATTAATTATTGCTTCAATTCCTTTAATAGATGTAGACTTGTTCAGACGTCTATTTCTTCTTGTGTGAATTTTGGCAGTTATAGCTTTCAAGGAATTGGTTAATTCCATGTAGGTTATCAACTTTTGGGCAGAGAATTGTTCATAGTATTTAAAAATTATCCATTTAATGTTTATGGGATCTCTAATGATGTCTCTTTCTCATTTTTGGTATTAGTAATTTGTATCCTGTCTCTTTCCCTAACTTTGACTAAAGGAAGCTTATCGATTTTATTCTTTTCAAATAACCAGCTTTTGGTTGCTTTGGTTTTTCTCTATTGATTTCCTATTTTCAGTTACACTGATTACTGTTCTAATTCTTATTCTTTTTTCCTTTTGCTTATTTTAGAATTAATTTGCTCTTTTATTTCTAGTTTCTCGAGTAAACTCTGATTATTGATTTTAGGACTTTTATGTGTTCCAATAGGTGCATTCAATGCTATAAACTTCCCTCTAAGTACTGCTTTTGCTGCATCCCATCCAATGTATTTTTAAGACTTTATATCCTTTTATGTTTAAGACTTTAATCCTTCATGTTTTGTGTGTTTCAAATTTTTGTTCAGTTTGTTGTTTTCTTTTAATTGCTAATAGTATTTGTTGTTATTTTGCTGGTGTGTTTGTGGCACAAAGATGTTTGACATTTTTACACTGTAAAGTCTATTAATCTCTTATGCTTTTTGTTTTGGTGTCATGATTACTTTATCACAGATTCTAAAAGAATTTGGTATCTGAGTAAGAGACATATGTGTTCTTCATAGAATAAACAGCTATAACAAATACCCCATGTTCATTTTTATCAGCCAATTATAGATTTTTGCTATATTAATATATTTGGACCTTCCTAAATTCATTTATATTTTTCAGTATAGAGCCTGCCTAATTTATTCTTTGTTATTAGAATGGGTTATTCACAACATATATACTGTACTTCCCACCTCAAGTTAAGATTGAGAAGTTTATTTTTTATTTTTTAAAATATTTTATTTATTTATTTTAGAGAGAGTACAAGTGGGGCAGAAGGAGAGGTAGAGAGAGAATCTCAAGCAGACTCTGTCAATGGAAAACCCAGTACAGAGCTCAATCTCAGAACCCTGAGATCATGACCTGAGCTGTAGTCCAGAGTTGGATGTTTAACCAGCTGAGCCAGCCAGATGTCCCAAGATTGAGAATTTTAAAAATCTTTTCTCTGCCACTGTCTTCCTTATACAGAAGCACAACTTAAGATCCCTCCTCTAGACAAAGGCTTTAACATCCTCTTAACTGCATTTCTTATATCATGCTTCTCAATTCATATTAAATTTGAAGTTTAGGCTGCCCCCTTTTTCTTTCCTTGGGTTAATAACATTTTCGAATGTAGGAATTTAATTTTGTTATTCCTACAGTATAGGAATACCTATACCAGTGGGTAGCTCTTACATATTTTCTTCTTTTTGTCTATTAACTTACCTTGAGAGAAACCTGTGATGCTTTGAGTGACTAACATGCTGAGAAATTCTTCAAAGAGTAACTGTATCATTCCTGTAGTCTCCTATTGAATGAAATGACTGTTGGTAGTTTCTCAAGCATTTGTGTATTCATCTGTACATTCAAAATATATTCTTCAGCACTTACCATGTGCCCCAAGGATTTAAGGGCAAATAAACATAAACATGATGTTAGCTAATATGAATATTAGAGTCTCGGGGGAGAAAACATTAAAAAAATACATCATTAGTGTATCCTTTGTAAGGACAGAATTATGGGACTATGAGAACATATAGCAAAGAATCCTGATGTAGATGGGGATCAGGAAAAGTTAAGTTCTGAAGATGGGGTAGGAGTTACATGAATGTACAGGCAGTGCTTTCCATGTAAGGAATCAGCTCATTGAAAGGATTTATTACAGGGAGGGATCTCCGCATATTAGCAGATCTGAAATGAGGTGATTGTGGCTAGAACAAAGTAACAGATTGCTAATTGGACTTGGTGAGGTATACAGGGCATAGACTAAATATGCAGGGCCACATCAAACAGGCTGCTCTCAATTCCAAGGGCAATAGCAAGTCACTGACGGGTTTAAAGTAGGAAGGTAATGTGGTGAGAACTGACTTCTGAAAAGCTCACTGTGGTATCAAGGATAGATTGAGAAATAGCTGAAATGATGAGAAGGACCAATGTGAGAACTCCTGCAGTGGCCTAGCAGGGCAGGGCTGGTGGCATGAACTAGGGCGGTGGCTGTGAATAGCATGAGAAGTGAATGGATTTAAGAGATGCTTAGGAAGTGAGATTGATAGAACAGGGGGATAGGTTGAAAATAGATTTGAGGCAGAAGGATGTGTCAAGGATGACTCTTAAGTCTATGGCTTTCGCAAATGAATGGGTAGTGGTGTATACTGGAAAACACAGGTTTGGGACAGAAAAACATAAATCCAAAACACTGGACTTACTGAGATGCCTCTGAGACATTAAAGTGGAAATATCAAGTTGGCAATTAGGTCTCAAATCTGAAGCTGAAAGGAAAGATCTAGGCAAGAGATAAATATTTGGAAATCGTAGGCATGTGTATCAGTCCTGAAGCCATGGGAATGGTAGAGATTGTATAAAGAGAATGATAGTGGGGAAAGGGAAAGAGACCTAAGGCTCAATCTCAAGGAAATCCAACCTTTAATGCTGAGACAGAGGAGCATAAGCTTGAAGAAGAACCCAAGGAATAACCAGAGTGGTGGTAGGACATCTAGGAGAGTGTGGTACCCAGGGTCATGAATAATCACATTACTCTGGTCATAGCTGTTGGATGAGAGGCAGGCATTTGACCTAGAGACAGCTGATTCCAGGCTAACTAGAAGCATATTAGGTTTTCTGACACAAATACTCTTCCCAGGAGGAGCTCTGGGCTGATGAACAAATTGGATCCTCTGCCTTGGAGATGCTGAATGCCAGACCCCCAGAAGGAGGGAGGACTAGGAAGGAAGGGCCAATGACTTACAGAAAAGAGCAGAGGCAGCGAGGGTTGTGGAGTTTCCATCATGGCAGAGCAGGAAACAAGGAGCTTCTGTTGCCCAGGGGGAGGAGGCAACGCGGTCTGTAGTTTTATGTTGGATTTGAAACAGGTTTCTAATTTCTGAATTATATTTCCTTCTGTGTGAAGTCAATCTGTGTGGCTATTTATGAGTTTATGTAAGCCCAGGTCACTTGGTGATAGGTCTCGTCATTCTTACTTCCACATGTATCCTATAAAGAAACAAACAAACAAAAAAAACCCCTTCACTATAGGGAAAACCTCAGTCTGTCCCTACAAACGTAATTGCCTATTCTCTCCCTTCCCACCAGGACCTTTCCTATCCTTTCATTTTCTCATTCTTGTTTTTCACACGAATTTCATCCCTCCGGTCTCTACCTGGCTTGCTCTGATTAGGTCCACATGTATTCTGTTAATTCTTTAATGTATGAACTCTGGTAAAACTCACAAACCATGACCATTAGTCCAGCCTCTGGGGTGGTTGTGCATTTAAAGAAACATGGCCCCAAACAGGGATTTTGATCTTCTCTCTTTAATGGGACCCAAGCACTTTGTCCACGCTCATTCTCATCAAAAACTGTTTTTTTCTAGCACCCTCAAACTCCAGAAAGGGTCTCTCCTACCTCTGCAGATGGTGGCAGCACCAAGAGATGACCAGAGAGTGGGCATTAGCTAGAGTGATGCAGGGTCCAGAGCTTTCTGTTGACTCCTCATAATCAGTAGTGCCCCTTCCTACTCTCAAAAGTGCCTCCTACTACACAGAATCGGGCTGATAAGCACGGACATCTCAGAGACCATGACTTTCATCTCATTCAGTTGTCCCATTCTGGAATGACTGGGTCAGTGGGTCAGTGATGGGCCTTCAGTTCATCAGTTCATAACAGTATGGGACACGAGGAGCCTGTTAACCTGGTTATGAGGTATCGATCCAGGAAAAGATGTTATAATTAGAAAGTAGGGCACTAGTAAAAAATGTGTATTTTTCTTTCTTTCCTTCTAGTCTTTAAAAGCCAAACGAACTGACACAAACCTTCTCCCTTTGTAAAGTATTAGAAAAGGTCCTGCGTGCTTAGTGTAGTACCATACTGTAGTTCCCGAACTTTAATCTTTTCTTAAAAAACTTTATTTATTCATTTATTTATTTTTGAGACAGAGAGAGCACACAAACAAGGTGAGGGGCAGAGGGAGAAGCAGGCTCCCCACTGAGCAGGGAGCCTCATGTGGGGCTGGATCCCGGGACTCCAGGATCATGAACTGAGCTGAAGGCAGTTGCTTAACCAACTGAGCCACCCAGGAGCCCCACCAAACTTTAGTCTTCTTAAAGTAGTTCTGACCAAAAGTCATCCATTTAGTTCTGTTTATTTTTCAAAATGTTCTCGTATACCAAAAATTAGAAACGAAAATAAATGGCTCATATATATAGGTCTCTTAAAGGTTACATAGTTTAAATAAATATTAATTGTTCCCCCTTTTTGCTGTTGTATTACTTTATTAACCAATTAGCTAATTTGACATGGTCTTCTGTAAGGGTTCGTGTTCATTATAGTAATGGATACCTTCTGTTTTCTTTGTAACATGGGTTGGGAGAATTGGACCCTCACCCCACACCTCCAGAATCAGACTCAGGAGTTTGAGTCTTCCCACTGTCATGATAACTGTGTCACTCCAGAAGCTTATTAGAAGGCTATAAACCTTAGCCTTTTCCCTTGGAAAATGGAGAGAATATAGTTCTTAGCCCATGAGGTTCTGTGGGCATTGAATGACAAATTGCCTGTGGAGCCTACTGCCCAACCTAACAATTGAATATATTTTAGGAATTCTTGTTTTCATGATTGTGGAGCAGAAAGAGGTTACCAAATGTGACAACCTATATCATTCTAAGAACTTCTGATGGTGATTCTTTCGGCATTTAATGGAAAACACTCCAACTGTTAAAATTTTATATTCCCATCATAGAGAGAAAAATAGCAAAATGTCTCATCCCATTGATGGCATAAGAAAATTCATAGTCAAAGTCTGCCTCAAAGTAAAACTTGGCATCCCAGGATAAAACAATGAATCCTTGTAGACAGTTGGTTTTCTGGACTTGAACAGTTTATGGAGTTGGCCCCTTACAGGGAGATAGTTTTATTGTCACACTGCAATGATTAAGTAATAAGGGAAGTCTTATTACAAAATATCAGTCTTAACTTTGCATAGTTGGTCCTTAGAGACTGTAGTTGTCATAAAACATCTGAATGGAAAAGTTGTATCAGAGGAAAACATGAGCAACTCTCTCATAAAAGTTGACTCCATCCTCTGTCTGCCTCCTTAAATTGCTTTGTTATAGACCAATTGCTCAAAGGACCTGGCATTAGCTGCTGTCATTTTTTTTTTTTTTTGTTTCTTCACGAGTAGAAGAGAGAAAGTAGAGTGCAAAAAAGACAAGCCTATGACCATGGAAAACCCATAAAAAATAGCTGAAGTTTAAGATAACAATCATTTTTCCTTTGAAACTCTTTGTAATAATTTGTTTGCTCTATTCCAATTAAAAGCAGCTCCCCCTACATCATTGTCTAAGCCATTTATTATTTATTTATTTATTTATTTATTTATTTATTTATTTATTGTCTAAGCCATTTAAAATATGAGTGGTTGACTTCAAATGAATAGAGCTTTTTTGTCCTCATATTTTTTTTTTTTTTTTACCGTGGTGATGGCATGATTAACGTACTGGTTATTATCATAGATGATGCTGTTTGGAAGACTTCCACCGTGAGCATAGCATGGCCTGTGCATATGGCATATGATTGGTTTATACAACAGGCGCCACTTACTGACACTCCTCTTGCACACAGTCCTTTGCCGGAGATCTTCTCTGTGTAACAGGTTGTCTGCTTCTCAGCTGTAGTTGGCTTCGAGTTCCAGGAAAGAGCAAGGCGTGGACCTCCCTCTCATCCTTTGGAGTATGGAGACTAACCCTTTTACTCCTGTCTCTTGACAGGATTCTTGACTCAAGGACGTCTCCCCCTCTCATCTCTTCTCATAGCCTTCATCTTGTCTGTGGAAGGGGGGACAAACAGGTTCACGTGGAAAGACTAAAGTCATGCTGGTGTTGATAAAAGTGGCAGCTGATTCATACATCGGGATGCTCACCGGAACACTCAGGGGCAAATAATGTGGCCTTTGGAGTCGAGCCTGAATTGGAAACCCAATTACCTTACAAACAGGGTGTGTTACCTTGGACAGACCACATAGCTCAGGGTCACAAAGCTAGATAGGATTGCAATTAAGATTAAATCCCAGGTTGAATTATGGCATTTATGAGACTGAAGAATTCATAGCAAACACACACAAAGGTCCACCAGTAGACACCACAGATCATTTAAAGGGTGTCTGAAAAGACACTCAGAAACAACCACGGTGCCCAAAGCGTCTATCCCTTTCATTTTTTAAAATGAAGACATTAGAAACCTTAGGGATAACCACATTGCGTGTGTGCATCTCTCTGTGTCTCTGTGTTGTGACTTGAACACTTTCTTCTTTTTCCTTTTCATTTACTCTTTGACCCATGATAATGTGTCTTTTTATCATTTTATCAAGAATACTGCTCCCAAGCAGTAACGTTCTAACTGTCCAAGTTGCATCATTGACGTGTCCTACCTTCATTTTATTGGCCTTTTTCACTCTATTTGACTTCCCTTTATCTGTCCTTTCTTGAAAACTTTTCTGGATTTTTCTAGTATTAATGTTGACCAGGTTTTTCTCTTCTCTCTGAGAGACTCATCTTTCTGAGCTGCCTTTCAGGTCTAAAGTTCTCTTCTCGTTCTTTAAATATTGGCATTGCACACCGGCTCCTCTTCTCTCTCTCTCTCTCTCTCTCTGCTTTCTCTAGATGACTCTCACATCTCTCTCCAGCACACACAGCATCCTGCGAAGGTCTAGCTTCACATTTTGCCCCATCTGCCTGGACATATCCATCTCAATGCACCACAGGCATTTCAAAGTTTATATGCCCCAAATGGAAATTACCTCTTCCCCACCACTCCGTCAACTTTCTCATTTTCCAGTATTCTCCACGATCCACCAAATTTCTACATCAAGAAAACCCTAGTCTTCATTCTTCAGGAGGAAATGTATCAGAAAATGTTGGTTACCTATTTAAAAGTTATTCCTGACCCTTATCTTTTTTGGTAAGAGAGCCCCGGCTTTTAAAAAAAAGTTAAGTTATTCATTTATGTTTTTGGTGGTGGTGAGGATGTGTCTAGATCAAAGGGATAAGTTATGAGTTACTTTAGTCTTGGCAATCCCATTCATTTTAGCCAGCTTCTCATTTCCACATCCTCTCCTGAACCTAGGAGTGGCCATGTGATTCACTTCTGGCCAATGGGAAATAATGGGAAATGATCTTGGTGTCGTCCAAATAAATTTTTTTCCTTGATAAAACTGGAGAAATGTACACTATGTCCTTGTCCCCTTTTTCCTTCTTGAGATATTGAGATGAGAAGGTGATGCTTGGACTGGCTTGGCAGCCATCTTACTACAGCTGGAGAAAAGCCCTAGGACGAAAGCCAGCACGGTAAGGATGGTGGCACCCAGGAAGGGCGCAGTGTTTGTGGGTTGTACAGTGTCCGAGCAGAGGACCCTAGAAAGCTACTGGAAGCATAAGTGTATCCAAAGAACCAAGAAAGATTAAAAAGTTAAAATACCAACATTTTCTAGCCTTGGCAGATATATGACCTTCAATCTGTTCATCAAAGTATAAGAGAAACAAAAACTTGGTGGAGAGATATAAAAAAAAAAATTAAATGGCTGAAAAGGAATGCTTGCTAAAACATTGAGAGATGTGCAATTACTTATTAAATAATACAGTCTTTAAATAAATACATAAATAAAACAATCCTAAAACCTTAATAGGGCATCTGGATGGCTCAGTTGATTAAGTGTCCAATTCTTTAGCTTAGGTCATGATTTCAGCGTCCTGGGATCAAGTCCTGTATAAGGATCCTTGCTCAGTGGGGAGTCAGCCTGTCCCTCCTGCTTCTCTGCCCTCTCTCTCTCCCTCTCAAATCATTTATTGTAACTTAATTATATTATAGCTACAAAGACGTTGATTATGGATATAGGCTATTAATCAATGCCACGATACAAACTAAGGCTTCGCATTTCACAGCTAGATGTGTCTGCTTTAAATCAGTTGTCTGTTTCCTCTTACCTACTTTCTTAGATTTTGTTAAGATTCAACATGCCGTTGCTCAACTCACTACCCAGACGGTAAACTTCAAAGCCATGTGTAGGGGTGCTCTCTCCCTACCCCAACATCTACTTTGTATAATAGTATTAAAGGTAATTCTTTCTAGAAGACAAAGTTCTCTCTTTTTAAAATTTTGCTGGTTGGTAATAGAATATCTTCAAATGGAGATCTTTCCTTGGCTTAAAAATCTCAGGAGGGATCCCTGGGTGACTCAGTGGTTTAGCGCCTGCCTTCGGCCCAGGGCCTGATCCTGGAGTCCTGGGATTGAGTCCCGCGTCAGGCTCCCTGCATAGAGCCTGCTTCTCCCTCTGCCTGTGTCTCTGTCCCTTTCTCTCTCTCTCTGTCTCTCATGACTAAATAAATAAAATCTTAAAAAATATATCTCAGGAAAATCCAAAGAAAGTTGTAAAAACTAGAAGTCAAATCTAAAAGGCTTGAAAAACAATGTAGAGTCAGCTACTAAGGGGATGATGTGACTTGCTGCTTGGCCAGTCAGTGTCACGGCAGCCTTTTTGAGACTCATTAAGCCAGAGGTGGTGCCGAGATGACAGGTATAGATGTCAAACCTCGGCTGAGCCCCATACCAGCCAACTCTTCAGGAGCCAGAGGGGACTTATGTAATTGGCTAAGTCAGCATTTGCTTCAGCCTTTCTAGAATGCCTCGACAGAACCAGGATACAACAAATGCTGTGAATGTAGTCACTGAATATTGATCAGTGATCTTTCAGGATCTAGGAAAATGGGCCAAATTTAATGAATATACTCTGGGGGTATAAAATTCATGGGTGTAAGGCCACGTCTGCAGGGACAAAGAACCATTAATGGCTCCTCATTGCCAAAGCAAAAACTTCAGAGCCTGGCTTAGGTGCCATCACTCTCCTTCCCTTGGGTCCTCATGTTGCTGATGACTCTAAGTGCACCCCGGACCCCACCTGTGCACAGCTCGTCAGGAAACCACCAGCACCGGGTTGGAGTTGGCAATCCTTGCTTTATAAGGTGCCTGTTCTTCATTTTTATGCCTTGTAGCTTCAAGCTCCACCAACACATGAGATTCTTCTTTCTTGTGCTTTTGCTTACTTCATCTACTTTGCCTGATATGTCCTCCACTCCCACCCGCTCTTCACCTGGTTAACCATAAAGTCTCTTCTTCATGAAGATGTAGTGCCCCAGAGTCATATTCTGAAAGACTCTGGTGATGTTTTTAAAAAACCCATGAACATAATAAAATCAGTATTTAATTACTATTAATTTAATTAATATTTACTTAATTACTAATCAATAGAGAATAAACTTGATCATTGTGGCCTCAAGGTACTACATAGACTATATACTATGTATTTCTTTCTTCTCAAGAATCAAGCCTCGTCCTGGGGTCTGGGTTAGGCAACTAATGTCATCCTGTTCTCTCCATCAGGGGCACTTCGACCCTCTGCCCTCAGCCTCTCCGCCCACAGGCTTCTCCTCTGGGCCTCGTTCCCCTTCCCCAGCTTCGCCACAAAGGACAACTCTCCAGAGAGATCAGCAACAGCACTACCTCACCCTGAGGCCGACTCCAAATCCCACTGGGACTCAGTGGGGTGTCCCAGGTGTACTGCAGTGATTCGTCAGAAGGCGTGTGATTTATCCCCTCACATGCACAGCAGCTTCCTCCCCGCCTTTAGGAACCTGAGGGGGACAGAGGGAGAGAGACATGGAGTCAAGAAAATAGTTGGTTTGTGGGTTGAGGGTGAATGGGGCAGACTGGGAGATGGAGAAAACAAAGGTGTTGAAATATGAGTCAAAGGAAAGCAGACCCCAACACCTTTCAAGATGCGTTGCTGTGCGTCCCAACCACCCCAACACCTTCTGAATTGTGAATGCGTGTCCAGCATGGCGTCAAGGATGGGGAGGAACCAACCAGAAATAATAGATAGATGCTTATTAAGGAGTATGATCATGGGTAGCACTGAAACAGCGCTCAAAACAGGGGAGAGGCATCGTCAGGCTTGGCTGATAGTTGCTTTGTTGGAGGGGATGGTGACGAAAATGACTATTTCTGGCTCTGCCGGGCAGGCTTTGTATCAACTCTTCCAGCCCTCACGAGAGCAAAGATCCAACCAGAACTTTTTTTTAACGTATTAAGCACCATAAATATAATTAAACCTACTGAAAAATAGTACGTGACGTGGGCAGATGTTTCTCCTGACTACCCTTGAGTCGTACAATTAAAGGTTAGCTTAGCCTCCGTAGTTGAAGGAAAACTTTCAGGGACTTCTGAAAACATCTGTTCCACTCACCTTTTTAATTTTAAGAGACTGTTCTCAGCAGAGTTGATGACTGGCATGAGCTGGAGAGAGGCCGAGGCTGCCGCAGGGAACCAAGCATTGACCCTTGATGTTCAAACTCCCATCATCAGTTTTGTACCTTTGCGTGGACAACAATTAACGCAAAAAGGCTCCAGGTCTCAAACTGGAAGTGTCTCCAGGAAGAAGAACTCAATGAATTAAAACACACACACACACACACACACACACACACACACACACACTTTGCATTTTTTATGAACTACTTTGGGTTCCTGGAAATGTCAGCTGTATAAATAGAGTGTATTACATCATTCTTCACCATTACTTGGATAGGATACAAGTATTTTACTTTAGCCACGGCACCACTTAAACATCAGCCTAAGAACCGAACGATTGCACCACCAGGTTCAACATACCCTAAACCCAGCTACTGCCCTCCCCCTAAAATCCCCCCTGCATCCAGCTTCCTCCTAGTGAATGACCTCATGATCCATCCACTTGCTTGCATGAAAAACATGAGCCTATGTCTTCCTCTTCCCTTCCTGCCTGTTTTACCACATATTCCCTCTGGAACCCATCTGCTCCTTTCCACCCTCATTGTTACCACCCTTCTTTGTGTCAGAGCCGGATCTTATCGGAGTTAATGCAGCCTCCAGCCACATCTCGTGTCTCTTGTGTTTGATGTGTCTGACCCACTCTTCACACGGGAGCCAGGTGGCTCTTTCTAGACACCCTCCTTTGCTCAAAATCCTTTAAATGGACACTCAAAAATCGTGCATACATTGGGGCACCTGGGTAGGTCAATGGTTGAGCATCTGCCTCTGGCCCAGGTCGTGACCCTGGGGTCCTGGGATCGATTCCCTCATCAGGCTCCCTTCGGGGATCCTGCTTCTCTCTCTGCCTGTGTCTCTGCCTCTCTCTCTGTGTCTCTCATGAATCAATAAATAAAATCTTAAAACAACTATACATACACTAAAATCACTTTTTTACTTGTGTGGCTCTGTGAGTTTTGATAAACCCATGGAGTTCTGTGGCGCCCTCCCCCCGCCCCTCCCAATGATCAGGATGCAAGTCGATGAACCTTCTCCCCTGCTGCTTCTGTGAGGTCAGTCCCAGCCCTTAACCCTTGACAGCCACCCATCCGGTCTTCACCTCCGCGGGTCGGCCTCTCCAGGGAGTCCCATGAGTGGGACCACACAGGATATAACCTTTGGACTTTGCCTTCTTTCACTCATTATAATGGATACGAGACTCACACCTGAGTGTAGCAATTCCTTTTTATGGCTAAGTCGTATTTTATTGCGCTCTAAAACTGGTTCCTGCTCCCTTCCTTTGTTCAATATGGAGGCTGTGGGTATTAAAAAGGCATCTGTTTGGTAGAAACTAATTGAAAAAATAGAAAGTGCCAGATTAATGTCAACACATGAGAGCACTTAGCACAGTGGTCCCACCCTGACCTTTTTATTTTTTATTTTTCTGTGTTCCACATTTACACATTTTACTGCCTCCCCGACATATCCACCGGGAGGCCTCAGTGGCGTCTCCAAAGCAACAGGTGCAAAACTCCTTCTACCTCCCCAGTCTCCCCCTCTTGGTAAGTCACAACCTGTCTACACAGTCGTTCAGACTGAATCCAGGGGTTTGTCCTGACGTCTCTTTTACTCTTTATTATCCAAATAATCATCAACTCCTGTTGATTTGTCTTCAGAATTATCTTTTTAAAAGATTTTATTTATTTATTTGAGAGAGAGAGAGGGAGAGTGAGCACCGGTGAGCACCAGGGGGAGAGGGAGAAGCCGACTCCCCACTGAGCAGGGAGCCAGGACCCTGAGACCATGACCCGAGCTGAAGGCAGACGCTTCACCCCTTGGGCCACCCAGGTCCCCCAGTCTGAATTATATCTTGAATTGGTTTATCAGTAACTCTTTTCTGGATTACTGCAGCAGCTTCCCATATGGTATCTGTTTTTACTCCTTCCCCGACTCCAAACCGTTCTGCACGGAGCAGTCAGAGGTGTTGTTGCAAAACTCATAGAATTCTTTATTAAATAATGAGACATGCCTATAAACAAGTGGTTTGCTACTTTATCTGGAAGAAAGTCACAATTATTCTGAACTATCCCCAATGCTGAGGTTTTTTTGCAATTAGATTTTATGTAATGCTGCAGGGTAAGATGTGGCAATGGGCACTTCCCCAAAATAAACATTTATTAGGAAATATTACCAGACCTTGCCTTACTTTGAACTACAATCAGTTGCCATCTAAATTTTTTGGGTGAATAGGATTCTAGTTTCAAAAATAATAAGAGTGAATATAAAAACAGAAATGTTTTATCCTTCATCAAGTGGCTATTATCCTACAACCATGAGAGTATTTTTGCCCTTAAAAATGCATGAGGAAAGTTTATATTTTAGGTAGAACAGATACATCTAATATCACTTAAAACACATGAGTGTTTCAGATATAATGGATTTTTTTAAACCTCTTGATAATAGCTTACATTATACTAATGAGAACAAAAAAGGGAGGAAGGCATTTAATTTATAATTTCCAGGATTCAAAGTAATATTTTAGAAACGTGTTTATACCTCCTCCATAATGTTTATTAATTACGAAGAGTAAAATGATAACTCTACAGTGGAGAAACCTGGCAATAGCCACCTCAACCCATGACCACAGTTAAACGTTCATTGTCAATGGCACAAATTGGCATCAGGAGCCTCCTGATGCAGTGCTTTGAGACAAACACAGCATCACCAATTCCTGCCAAAAGTGCGAACCCGAACCAACTCATGAAATCAGACAAAGGCTAACTGGTCTGATGTGCACTCTTCAAAAAACATCAGTATCCTAAGACATAAATACTGAGAAATTATTGCCCTTTAAGAAGACGTAACTGAAGGCAACTTGTGATCTAGGATCTTCTTTTCCTATAAAGGACCTACTTTCTTAAAAATCAATTGTCATCGGGTGCTTGGCTGGCTCAGTGAGTAGAGCATGTGATTCTTGGTCTCGGGGTTATAAGTTCCAACCCCATGTTGCGTGTAGAGATCACTTAAAGTCTTACAAGATTAATTGTGATAATCATATTGTGTTTAACTAAGAGATGTTCTTGCTTCTAGGAAATACTAATGTATTTAAGGCAAAGGGGTCTCATGCCAACACTTAATCTCAAGTTTAGAGGGGGAAAGAAAGTATGTGCCTCTATGGACATCTAGGGTCAGGGATAGGGAGAGAGGAAAAGTATATATGGCAAAACATTTACACTTGGCTAATCTGGGTGAAGGGCAAAAGGATTTATGGAATTTATATGGTTTTTGCAATATTTTACTTTAAATCTGAAACTGTCAGAATAAACATTTTAAAGGAAAAATAGACATGATCTATTTTATTATCTTAGAGGTGTTTAGAGACATAATCTCTTTAATATTTTCCCAGCTGCCTGAGAACGATCCTCTTCATCATAGAAACGATCATCTTTGTCTCATTCCTCTGTTCACATGCGTCTCTTTTTGGAGGCTACGGAGGTTTTGTTTTTCCTAAACCTAAACCTCAAGGGGATGAAGGGTCATCTGTCTTGGTAGCTTTTCTAGAGCTGTGTTTATATTTGTACAGCTTACCTTATGGTCTATCCAATGATCTGTCATGTAATAATTGTACTTTTAACTCAATAGAATGATATTTACAGAAAACGGGCTCCCCTTGACTCTCACATAGAAACTTTGTCCTTTAGTGAAAATTGTGTGTTCCCTGGCAGTGTTATCATGCCTTCTCTTTTCGAGGCGTGCAGGTCAGATGTCGGAGAGGGGAGGAGAGGGATGATTGAATTAGCTCCATGTTCCCAAAGCTTGTTTGCAGTGTAGTTAGGAGAAGATATGACACTTGGGCCCAAAGTCAGATACGCATGTAGGGCAGCTCCGAGGCAGGTGACTAATTTGCTACTGAATTATGGGCAATAAGTATTGGTTAGCTGTTCAGATTCCAAGCAGGCTTGTGAGGACCCAAATTTTCTTGAAAGGCAGAAGGTGGGAGAAAAGATCAGGGACTTTGAGGTCAGACCACACTGGGCCCTAACTCTGTTTTTTATTGCTTTGATAATTCTGAGAATGTTCCTTAGGCTCTTCCAGTAGTTTCTTTATCTGTACCTCGAAGAAAATAATCCCTACTTTAAGGATCAACATTGGCAAATCACCCGACATAGACAGGGCATTTTATTCATTTAGCAGCTTTTTATTCATGCTCACAGCTTACGACCTTTTCGTGGACTTGCCCAACAAAAAATGTTAATAAAAATGATAAAATTCCTTTCAAAATGCAAAATTTAGTTTTATTAAGAGTTGTATGTCTTAATATGCTCGATACAATGAAGGTTGGGACTTTCAGAAAGAAGCTTGCCTATAAAAGTTCAGAAACCACATCAAGTAAGTTAACATCTGTCACCATACATATAGTTTTTTTTTTCCCTTTTAAGATTTACTCTTAGCAACTTTCAAATATGCAATATAGTATTATTGACCATAGTCTCCATGCCAAGCATTGTATCCCTATGACTTATTTGTAACTGCAAATTTGTACCTTTTGATCTGCCTCACTCATGTTGTCCATCTTCAACCCCACCTCTGGCCACCATCTCTGTGTCTGTGAGCTTGTTTTTTAATTTGTTTTTTTAGATTCTACATATAAGTAAGCTCATGTATTATTTCTGTCAGCCTAATTTCACTTAGCATAATGCCCTCAAGGTCCATCCGTGTCGTTGCAAGCCACAAGATTTCATTCTTATTTATGGATGGATAATATTCCAGTGTGTGTGTATAACATCTTCTTTATCTGTTCATTTATCAGTGGACATTTAGGTTGTTTCCATATCTTGGATATTATAAAGACTGCTGCAAAGAACACAGGGCTGCTTATATCTTTTTGGATTAATATTTTTGTTTTCTCCAGATAAATACCCAGAAGCAGAATTGCTAGATCACATGGTAGACCTACTTTGAATTTTTTGAGGAACCTCCATACTGTTTCCCACAGTGGCTGCACCAGTTTACTTTCCCACCAACAGTGCACAAGGGTTCCCTTTTGTCCACATCCTCATCAGCACTTATTATTTCTTGTTATTTTGATTTTAGCCATACTGGCAGGTGTGAGGCAATATCTCCTGTGGTTTTCATTTGTTTTCCCTGATAATTAGTGATGTGGAGCACCTTTTTCATGTACCTGTTGGCCAACCATATATATATGTCTTTGGGAGAATATCTATTTATATCTTCTGTCCACTTTTAAATTAAATTATTTGGGCTTTTTGCTTTTGAGTTGTAGGAGTTCTTTATATATTATGAATATTAACCCCATTGCCAGGTATATAAATTTACAAATATTTTCTCCTGTTTAGAGGATTGACTTTTCATCTTGTTAAAGATTTCTTTTCTTGTGCAGAAGGCTTTTACTTTGATGTTGTTCCACATGCTTCTTTTTGCTTTTGTTGCCTGTGCTTCAAGGGTCAGATCCCAAAAAAATCAATGCCAAGAACAAGGTCATGGAGTTTTCTGCCTATGTTTCCAACAAGAGTCTCATTGTTTCAGGTCTTTACTCCATTTTGAGTTAGTTTCTGTGTATGGTATAAGATAGGGATCCAGTTTCATTCTTTTGCACGTGGCTGTCAGTTTTCTCATCGCCATTTATTGAAGAGACTGTCTCCCCCCCCCCGCCTTGTATATTCTTGGCTCCTTTGTCATAAAGTAATTAACCCTAAATGCACAGGTATATTTCTAGATTCTTTATTCTTTTCCAATGTTCTATGTGTCTGTTCTCATGCCAATAGCACGCTGTTTTGATTACTACAGCTTTATAACTTAGTTTGAAACCAGAGAACGTGATGTAGTTTTACTCTTTCTCAAGATTGTTTTGCCTAATTCAAGGTCTTTTGTGGCCCCATACAAATTTGAGGATTGTTTGTTCTATCACTGTGAAAAATGCTGTTGGAAATTCTGATAAGTGTTGCACTGAATCTGTGGACACCTCTGGGTAGTTTGGACATTTACAATTTTAAGAATTGTTAAATGCTAATTTTTTTTCCTCTAATGTGGAACTTTCTCAGCCTGGGGCTGATTTTATTGCAGCATCTGTAGGAGTGAGACAAATAACCAGCCCAAACCATGGATTATGTGTGTTCAGGCTCTAAAGGGTAAGGAAAAGTTTTTTTATAGAAACTCCATCTCATATGTTCTGCTATGTCCTCCCTCCAGCTTTGAATATGACCTTCAGTTGTCAGGCTTAAGTGCAGTAGTTTTATTTGGCTGTTGAACCTAATTATAATGAGTGGAAGGCTCTAAGACTTACCGCAGATGAGGTGGTGAGCCTTTTTCAGAAATGTCGCCTTCAAATAGACTTTTGTGGCTTAATATATTTGTGGCACCTAACAGCTGTGTGCTACTCCTAGAAACTTTAATTATCACATGATTATGTGGCACAGAAAATAAGATGGGCTAAAACCTTAGGTTTAAGTTGTGTATGTGAATATTTATGTAAGTATAACACCCTACCAACAAAAACACTGAAGCTATATTATTTAGACTTCCCATGGTGAGAAATTGAAAGATTCATTTTTGATCTTGCATCATTAGTTCCAAAGGGATGATTCTTCTCACACGTGTTCAAATGGTTTGGATAGTTTGTCTTTTAAACATTTTTTTCAGTGACATTAGTGGTTAATTATTCTTTATGTATTGAAGAAATCTTAAGGTGCTAAAGGAGAGAAAAAACAATGGAAAAAATATGGTCCCATTCCTTAAAGAACAGCTTACAGTTTTAAGCATGAGTTAAGGTAATCACATGTGAAAACCTGAAGAAATAGCACATCTTTTGAGGACACATTTCATTTCTGTGGGTTATAGATGTAGGATTTTAGATGCAGAAGATCTTCATAGAAAGGGAAAATAAACAAGGGATTTTTATAGAGACAGGTGAGTGTTGAGAATTCATAGGCAGTGAACAGGGGCTCATTAAATATTGCACTTTTTGTGTATGTATATAAACTTTGTGTATGTCATATAATGCAATTCACTGTGATCTTCAGAAAAATAATAAACTTTAATTTTTAGGGCAGTTTTAGGCTCACAGCAAAATTAAATGGAAGGTACAGAGAGTTCCCATATACTCCTTGTCTGACCGCCCACACAACTTCCCCCATTAAGGACATCCTGCACCATAGTGGTATACTTGCTATAATTGATGAACCCATATTGACAGCATTATTACCCAAACCCCATAGTTTACATTAAAGTTCACTCTTGGTGTTGCAAATTTATAATGACATTTCTCATTTAGATCTATGATTCATTTTCAGTTAATTTGTGTGAGGGGTGTAGGCTCTGTGTCTAGACTGATTTTTTAGTATGTGGATGTCCAGTTATTCCAGCATTTGTTGAAAAGACTATTTGGGACACCTGGGTGGTTTAGTTGGTGAAGTGTCTGCCTTTGCCTCAGGTCATGATCCTGGAACTCCCCTGACTGAGCCCTATGTCAGGCTCCCTGCTCAGTGGGGAGTCTGCTTCTCCTTCGTCCTCTGCTCCCCCCTCCTTGTGTTCTTTCTCTCTCACATACACATAAATAAATAAAACTTTTTTTAAAAAAGACTGTATTTGTATTGTATTGCCTTTGTAGGTTTTTTGTTGTTGTTGTTTTGCCAAAAATAGGTTGACCGTACTTTCTTGGGTCTATTTCTGGACTCTCTATTCTGTTCCACTGATGTATTTGTCTATTCTCTTATCAGTCTGTCCTGATTGATACAGTTCTTTTGTCAAACTGTCCTGATTACTGTCACTTGATAGTAAGTCTTGAAGCTGGGTAGTATCAATCCTCCAATTTGGTTCTTCTTCCATATTGAGTTGGCTCTTATGGGTCTTTTGCCTTTCCATAGAAACTTTAGATTCAGTTTGTTTATACCTACATAATAACTTGCCGGAATTTTGATTGGAATTCTGTTGAATCTACAGGTCAAATTTGGAAGAACTGACATTCTATAATATTGTCTTTAATTTCATGAACATGGCCTATCTCTCCATATATTTGGTACTTTTTAAATTTTCTTTCATCAGAGTTTTGCAGTTTTCCACATGAGATATGGTACATATTTTGTTATATTTATATCAAAAATTTATAGCAAATATTTCATTTTTGGGGGGTGCTAGACCAGAAGAACTGTAGAACAGATCAATAAAAGTAGGAGCTGGTTCTATTAATAAGATAGATAAACACCTAGCCAGACTTATTAAAAAGAAAAGAGAAAAGACTCAATGAAATCACAAATGAAAGAGGAGAGATCACAAGCAATACCAAGGAAATTCAAACGATTCTAAAAATGTATTATGAGCAACTGTATGCCAACAAATTAGGCAATCTGGCAGAAATGGACACATTCCTGGAAACTCACAAATTACCAAAACTGGAACAGGAAGAAATAGAAAACCTGAACAGGCTGATAACCAGGGAAGAAATTAAAGCAGTCATCAAAAACCTCCCAAGAAACTGAAAGTCCAGGGCCATGATGGCTTCCCAGCAGAATTCTACCAAACATGTAAAGAAGAAATAATACCTATTCTACTAAAGCTGTTTCAAAAGATAGAAATGGATGGAGTACTTCCAAACTCATTCTATGAGGCCAGCATCACCTTGATCCCAAAACCAGGCAAAGGCCCTGCCAAAAAGGAGAATTATAGACCAATATCCCTGATGAACATAGATGCAAAAATTCTCACCAAGATACTAGCCAATAGGATCCGACAGTACGTTAAGAGGATTAGTCACTGCGACCAAGTGGGATTTATCCCCGGGATGCAAGGCTGGTTCAACACTCGTAAAGCAATCAATGTGATAGATCATATCAACAAGAGAAAAACAAAGAACCATATGATCCTCTCAATAGATGCAGAGAAAGCATTTGACAAAATACAGCATCCATGCCTGATCAAAACTCGTCACAGGATAGGGAACATTCCTCAATATCATAAAAGCCATTTATGAAAAGCCCACAGCGAATATCATACTCAATGGGGAAAAACTGAGAGCCTTTCCCCCAAGGTCAGGAACATGAGAGGGATGTCCACTCTCACCACTGTTACTCAACATAGTACTAGAAGTCCTAACTCCAGCAATCAGACAACAAAAAGAAATAAAAGGCATTCAAATTGGCAAAGAAGAAGTCAAACTCTCCCTCTTCATTTTGGGGGGTGCTAATATAAATGGTCACATGTTTCTAATTTCAAATTTTAGTTGCTCACTGCTGGTGTAGGAAAGGGGATGAACTTTTATATATTAACCATGCATCCTGAAAACTTGACATAATCACTTGTTGGTTTCAGGAGTTTTGTGTTGATTCTTTAGATTTTCTGCAGAGATGATCATGCCATCTACAAAGACAGCTTTATTTCTTGCTTCTCCATCTGTATACCTTCTATTTCCTTTTCTTACCTTTGCAGTCAAGAACATCTTGTGGAATACAATTGTCTCCATTTTATGTATGAGAAATCTGGGGCTTAAGGAGGTAAAATAACTCCCGCGATTAGGTATCTAGTTAGTGTCTGAGCTTGTACCTGAACCCTGGTCTAGCCCATTCTTTTGCATATTTCACCACTTACCCTCATACACAGATAAATAAATTAATAAGTCCAGAAAAATAGTATTCATAACTGTCATTAATTCCCATATACAGGGATCCTTGAGTGGCTCAGCGGTTTAACGCCTGCCTTTGGCCCAGGGCACGATCCTGGAGTCCTGGGATCGAGTCCCACCTTGGGCTCCCGGCATGGAGCCTGCTTCTCCCTCCTCCTGTGTCTCTGCCTCTCTCTCTCTCTATGTCTATCATAAATAAATAAATCTTAAAAAAATTCCCATATACAGACAGTCCTCTAGCAATGCCTATTGCTCTTATACAAAATAATTCTCCTTTCTAAGTAAAGTCCTAAATTTGTAGCATCTTAGCTACATTAAAGTGTATGAATCTGGGCATCCCAGGTAGCTCAGTGGTTTAGCGCTGCCTTCAGCCCCGGATGTGATCCTGGAGACCTCAGACTGAGTCCCATATCGGCTCCCAGCATGGAGCCTGCTTCTCCCTCTGCCTGTGTCTCTGCCTCTTTCTCTCTCTGTGTCTCTCATGAATATATAAATAAATTTTTAAAAAAATTAGAGTGTATGAATTTATCCTATTTACCTGAGATGAAAGATAGACAGCTAAACCTACACCATTCTAGGGCCCACAAAGATATGTAGTGGCTTGAATAATGATCTCCCTGATGCCACCCACCCACAAAGATATGTCCACCCAGAATCTGTAAATGTGACTTTATTTGGACAAGACGTCTTTGAAGATCTATTTAGGCTAAGGACCTTGAGATAAGACTGTCTTGGATTCGGGTAGACCCTAAACCAATGGTAGGTGACCTCGGAAGAGAAGACACCTTCACAGAGTAGAAGGGAAGAAAATACAGTCAAAGAGAAGACAACCATGTGAAGATGAAGACAGGGATTGGAGTTGTGCATCCCCAAGACAAGAAACACTTAAGAGCCACCAAAAGCTGGAAGGAGAAAGGAAAAATTCTCCCCTGAGCATCCCTGAGCATTCAGAGAGAATGCAGCCTTGCTGACACATTGATTTCAGACTTCTGTCCCCGCACCCCCCCCCCAAACTGAGAGAGAATAAATTTCTGTTGTTTCTGAGCACTTAATTCATAGTAATTAGTTATGGGAAACTAATATGAGAGTGTCTTGACTTGAAGAATTTCCACCTCCTCTCCTTTCCCTTGGCAAGAATTAGTCTCAGTCTTGACTACTGTTCAGTCAACATGGTAGCCATGGCTAACCATGTACTCCACCTTCCATGAAAGAGAGTTGACTCTTAGAAGTGGTTGCCCAGCTAGTGACTCTATTTTCCTGTGCTTCCTGCCATCGTGGTCGAATGTGTATCTAGTTCTGACCGATGAAATGTGAGCGGAAGTGATGGTGGTTACTTCCGATGTAAGGTAGTTAAACAAAGAGTGCTCTCTTCCTACTTTGTTGACTCTTCATCATTGGCTAGATCAAGACTCCAAGGTCCTTGTAGCTGGCGGAGCCACAGGATGCACATTGTCATCATAGCTTAGTGAAGCACATGGAGCTGTGGAGAAGAGTCGATATCTTACATAAAAGTGGGCTTCTGTGGGTCACAAGAGAGGGAGGAGGGACAGACACAGTATCTACCACAACTACTTGTTGTGCTCATCTACTTTATTACTGGATTCGTTTTGGTGGAATTCGGATATTTGAAAAAATACCTTTCGGAAGGATATGTTCTCAGCCTCTTGGATAACAACAGTAGTATTTGACTATAAACTAGCGCTCGAATGTTAACAAAACACTTTCACTACATACTGATTTACTTCTTACACGAACCCTGCCATGTAGCTAAAATCAGCTACCGTTACCAATTAGGAAATCGCCCCCTAATCCAGGTCTGCTGCTGCTTTGCAGCAGCACCTCCTTTACTATCTCCTTCTGGGAGATGCTAACGTATCATCTGTGGTAAACACGTGCTCTCTTTTGGCTACCCAGCGCGTATCTTCCTTTCTTTTAGTTAATGCTAAATAGTTGATGCTAATCTGATGGGACCAGGCCTTCTGCCGCTCTCAGCCTAGGTGTTGCAAATAGACTTGACACTTTTCCTGATTCCAAGGATGGACATATGACTGACACCGGCCAATCAAAAATGTCATTCCTGGGGCACCTGGGTGACTCGGTCTGTTAAGCGTCCAACTCTTGGTTTCAGCTCAGGGTGTGATGTCAAGGTCTTGGGATGGAGCCCTGCCTTGAGCTCTGAGCTCAGCGCAGAGTCTACTTGTCCTTCTCCCTCTGCTTCTCCCCCTCTCTCAAATAAATAAATAAATAAATAAATAAATAAATAAATAAATAAATAAATAAAATCTTAAACAAATGTCATTCCTCCGACATGTGACATTATATAGGCCAATGAGGGGTCCAAAACTTTCATTGTGTAGGGGAAATACAAGAAATTGCACTCAGGGTGGTCATGTTGCTAACCATGTGGCGGCTAAGAAAAGAGGCCTTCAGAGCTGATATATCTGCTGGTGCAGCGGGGGTGTAGTGTGCACCTCCACTCAGGGCTCAGAGTGTGTGTTCTTACCTCATTCCTGAGAGAAATCGTTCATACTTCTACAACAGCTTGTGACTCAATATTCAATGAGATAAACTATCTTTTCCCTGCTGCTTTGTAAGTAGTTGAAATATAGAATAACTCCTGAATTTTAATTGTGTGTGAGTGTGTGCACGCGCACGTGCAGTTTAAAGAGATCTCCTTGGCAATGGTGAAATTTAAAACGTAGCTCATGTGTCGCATTTGCCTTATTCAGATTTCTCCTTCATTACAACCTAGAGTCAACTATTTAAGATGATTGGCAGGTCATGGTTATGGGCAGTGAATCACCTTCACTGAGTTACCTTCATTTGTTTAGTGTGAATATAGCAGTTTATCCATCAAAAATTAGTTGTGCTGTTTCTGAACACACGCTACTTGAGTATTTATAGGCATTAATGGAATTTGAGGAATAGAAGTTTCTGTTCATTCCAGAAAAATCAGGTGTTTTTAGTGGGTTAGCCTGCAAGGATTCCCTACCTGTAAACCTTAGGAAAGGTAGGTCCTTGGGTTTCTGCCTCCACATGAGCAAGTAGAAAGTGTAAAGTGAAGACAGGGGTGGAATAGTGTGTGGAGACACTATTTAATGGTCTAGAGAAGCAGGAAGTTCTCGCGTCCATTTGCTTGTTGCTTAGTGTGTTCTCATGCAGACGATACACTCCCTGAGGCCAAGAACCTTGTCTGTCCTGCTTGTTGCTAGTTAGGAGGAGCCTAAGCAGTGGTAAACACCCAAATCTTTTCCAACAGATGAGCGAAAGGATGAGTGAATAAAGACGTCTATAGAAACTAACCGGATGACGCTATGGAGAATCTCTTCGTAAAACTCCGGTTCTTATCACCGTTGAGCCTGATTTGATCTTGTCAGCCATGAGTCCTTCCCAGCTATTCCACGTATCTCTGTGTTAGCTTCTTTACTCAACAAGTAATCACTGAGGGCTTATAAAACGTTAGCCAGGGGTTGTCAACTCCTTCCATGGGACATGTGAAGGTGTGTTTGCTGTTGTTACAAGGACTGTCTCTACCGACATTCAGTGGCTGGGGGCCGAGGCCTGCTAAGTGTCTTATAATCCATCCTATTAATGGGCATTGAGCTTTGTGTTTAGTCATTAGGAATATGTCCTACTTATCTTCTGGCAAGAGGCCTTTCTGGGGGCAGAGGCACAGAAGTTTCCCTAGGACCATCAATGGATGTCATAAGACTATGAGTCTTAATCATGATCAGGAGTAATTAATACCTTTTTAAAATTGTTATTCACTGGAGACACAGAGAGAGGCAGAGACACAGGCAGAGGGAGAAGCAGGTCCCATGAAGGGAGCCCCATGTGGGACTCGATCCTGGGACCCCAGGATCACGCCCCGGGCTGAAGGCAGATGCTCAACCACTGAGCCACTCAGCATCCCTAATTAATACCTTTTATGTCACAACCCTGAAACACCCACGTGTGTGTGTGTGTGTGTGTGTATAACTGAAACAAACATTTGCAAGGCAATAATATCCTTTACTATGCATCAGGTATTATGATCCATTTTTTAAAAATATATAATGCTACTTGCAGCTCATTAAGTTGATTTTCAAAAGCTACTCATTGGTAAAAGCTCAGCTGAACAAGCAAAGTATCAAGGGCAGGCCTACTAGAGGAAATAGTGGGTCGTGTTCAACCTTTCTGGGATGCGCTAAGCCATTTTCAAAGTTGTCGTTGTAACGTACCCGTCCTGGGACCGGAGAGGAGACTCTGTTCTCTACCTCCGTGCTTTCTGTTATTTCCCCCCCATGGCGTGTGTATACCATGCTCTATGCAATGAGGTGTCTTTTTTTTAAGTTAACATTAATATGAACGCTTTCAATGTCATTAGTTGGTCTTACAACCTGAGATTTTGAAGTAGAGCATAATATTTCACTTCAAGAACACATTATCCTATATATGACCCTCCTGGGCTGTTGACGGGACCCTGCTTCTGAGACTTTTGAGAGCACTAATGAAATCACCGAACTCTTTGATTAATCTCCTACTGCATCTTAGGACACAGACGCTAAGTCGGAGGATTACGAAGTCAAAGGTTGGGATCGTATTTCTGACTTCTGATGTGCACGCTCAAGCTGTACTCCAAAAAATGTGTTATCTATTTGCTTCTAGATGAATCCAGATTTTCCTGATTTTGACTGGGCAAAATCAAATTTAGCTGAGCATATAACATTAAACAGTGGTGTTTTGTTTATGAAACATTGCTCTTAAATAGATTTGGAAGTGTGTTTTCCATTCTCCATATTTAGAACTGTAAATGTAAACACAAGTAGGGAAAGAATTTCCAGCCTTAACACTGTATTAATTCATTTCACTTTAATAGTTGTTTGTCTCACGGTGGAATAAAAATAACACAGTACGAACCATTAGAAGGCCTGACTTTTAATTTGCCCCTCGTCAAATCACGTGACCGCCCGCAGATCATTTCACCTCCCTGGGTCTTCACTCGCCAACTGGTGATGCTGAGTTTCTGTCCTGCCATTTCCGAGCATGTGTGAGGATGAAACGACCCAGGAGAGGGGAAACCGCTGATACTGAAACCCATCCAAGGAAACAAATGAAATCCTACAAAATTCGTGTGAATTTATCCAGGAGATTTACGACCGGGACAGTGGTCTTGAATAAATAACCAGATCTTTTATGGCGTTTACCAGTGAAACACTGCTTAGTTTGATACCTAGCCTACAAGGCCTTTCTTATTTGTCTATTTTGTATTAAAAAGATAACACTAAAGAATGGAGTAAGCTTCCCCTAATCAAAAATGTCAGTGCCTGGACCACAGCAGCTTCAGGCCCTGACCTAACCGGTGTGGGATGGGGGCTGGGCTTGGGTCTATTTTTAGAGCTGTTTAGGTGATTCCAGTGGGTCACTGGGAGGGAGACCAAAAACGTGCTGTTAGTGTGGCAGCCCCTAGCCACACGTTTACAGATCAACTTACATTTAAACTAATTAAAATTAAGTGGTGTGAAACATTTAGTTGCTCAGTTGCAGTGGGCGCCTATCAAGTGCTCAGTTGTCAAATGAGGCCGGGTCGGTGGCCAGCCCACTGCACGGCACAAAGAATTTCTCTATTACTACAGAAAATTCTGTTGGAACCCCCCGCTCTGTTTTCTTTTAATTTAGCTCTATTAATGTTTTTTTTTGTAAGTGAAATTAAATTTACATAATTTAACTAGGTTTTTATTGAACAATTAGGTGCATTTTGACAAATTATTATTTTTTTAATCCAACACTCCAGTCGGGAGAGAAGCATTTGCATCACCCCTGGAAGTTCCCATCACGCCTCCTTCCGGTCCACCGCGCCCCAAGCTCAACCACTGTTCTGCTTTTCACTGTAGACACATTTGCCCGTCTTTCATTTCATGCAAGTTACTTATCTGGATTAAGCAGTAAACAAATATTCATGCTTATAAAAGACATCGCATTGTAGATAGTTTTCAGTGATTTATTTTTATTTTTATTTTTAAAGATTTTATTTATTTGAGAGAGACAGTGAAAGCTAGAGGGAGAGAGCACAAGGGGGTGTTGGAGAGAGGGAGAAGCAGATGCTCCGCTGAGCAGGGGGCCCGACGTGGGGCTCCATCCCAGGACCCCGGGGTCATGCCCTGAGCCGAAGGCAGACGCTCACTGCCTGACCCCCGGACACCCCAACACAGCTGATTAAATGTCTAATGTCGATGAAGAAAATTCTCGAAGAATTTCATAGCGTGGACAGCATTGCTCCTGAGGCATGTGCAGTTGATGAAGATGGAAAACTCTTGACAAGCGTAGTATTTTTTCCTATTTACTCATTTAATCATCAAGTGTTCACTGCGGGCTCACTGTAGGCCAGCAGAGCGCTAGACTCCTGTCCCCCATTTACCTGCTTCTCTCCTGAGATTAGTCACATCTGAGTAGCACCTGCTGTGATAGTTATTTGCTGTTTCTCTAAATCAGATTATTTTAGAAGTGAACGTTGTTATCATTACAAAAAATGGAAAATCACTATCGTTTGCCTTAAGTATAAAGGAATGTTTTTATTATTTTTATTTATTTTAGAGATTTTAGTTATTTATTCCTGAGACACACAGAGAGAGGCAGAGACCCAGGCAGAGGGAGAAGCAGGCTCCGTGCGGGAGCCCAACATGGGACTCGATCCTGGGACCCCGGGGTCTCGCCCTGGGCCCCCGGATACCCCTAAAGGAATGTTTTTAAATGTGAGGTGGCAACGGCTGGCAGGTGTGGCAACTCCGCAGCTCTGTCTATGACATAGAAAGTGCCAGACGAGAGGTAGCAGTTGCTCGGGATTCAACGCACAGTCTACCTGAACTCAACATAGGGACAAGTCCTGAAGGGACAGGGAAACCGAGAAGCCGGGCGGTGTGGGAGCAGTGGAGTGGTGTGGGGGCCCCCATCCGGGCCGCCCAGTGCCGCGGTGGTGCCAGCGATGGCCACGGAGGCTGCTCGTCTGGTCACAGACTAGGTCACACCAGGGAGGGGGAGGCTGGAACCAAGACAGCCCCCGCGCCCCCCCCCAGACACCCCCCCAGTTGCCAAGACCTCCTCTGGCAGAAAGAGCTTGGATGTATGAAGTCTGTGTCTGGACGCACAGGACATGGCCAAGCGACCAAAGCTAAAGAAAAGCACGAGGCCCACCGTGGTGGGTGGCTCTGGTGTCTGCACCTTGTCACCCGGGGCCCACACTTGCGGCCGGGCGGTCGTCCAGGGAAGGTCGTTTGGGGATGGAGTTCACGTTCGGACGGGTAGACTGAGGCACGCGGATCATCCATCCTGACGTGCGTGAGCCTCATCTGCTAGACTGACGACCTGACAACGACAAAAAGACTGAGAAAAGCGTGCTCACCCGTGTGCCTCCCAGTCCGTGCTCCCGTGCTTCTGCATGTGTCCTGTGTGCACACGCTCACACATGCACATGCGCACGGGCATGGAGGGGCACAACGTTTTGGCCAGAGGGGCGAGCGATTCCCCGGCCTGCTCCCCGACGGGTAGGAACTGGGAGGCCGATGAGGCAGGTAC
Source organism: Canis lupus dingo (assembly GCF_003254725.2). Taxonomy (NCBI): domain Eukaryota; kingdom Metazoa; phylum Chordata; class Mammalia; order Carnivora; family Canidae; genus Canis; species Canis lupus. The sequence continues at coordinate 36,207,541 of NC_064268.1, read as the reverse complement.
TCCGCGGGGGCCTGCTGGGGGGGTGCGGCTCCGAGGCCAGAGCTGAACAGCCAGGGGTGACTGTGCAGCAGCCGCAGAAAGGACAAGCAAGGGGCCTGGGGCCAGGGCGGGCGAGCCCAGCCGAGCTCCCGGCACCGGGGTGCGATGCCAGCCTGGGCGGTGTCGGGGACAGGGCCGGTGACAGCATCCCGGCTGCTGGCTTCGGGCACTCAGCAGGGCAAGCAGGGGTGACCAGCCCTGGGCCCCTGTCTCTGCGACCAAACCATGTAGGTGACACCTAGGGGAGCCGTCTTAGGCCCAGGCCGCTGAAAAGACCCCAGTGGCGAAGTGTCCACCTTGCCCAGCTGCTGGCCACGACCTTCTCCCTGCCGTACCATCCCACGCAGGAGTCTACAGGTGCCCGTGACCTCCCCAGGCGGCTGCAGGCCGCGGCCCACCTTCACCTGGACCCCAGTGTGGGCTCGGGCCACCGAACTACCCCAGGCCCTCAGCTTAGCGTCTCCACACAATGGGCACATCGTGATGCCTTGCCCGTGGAGGCCCGCCGGGGCCCAGGTGACGCGCTGGTGGACGGCGCCCCACGGCTCCCCTTCGCTTGTGGTCCAGTGAATAGTGACACTTCTTTAATACCTTGGGAACCCAGAGGGTACAGCTGAGACACGGGAGGCGCAGGGCAGTCGGATGAAGCGCAGCCCGTTCGAGTCTGGGTTCAGCTGGGTCGGTTTTCATAAACTCACAGGCGGTTTTGTAAGTTGCGTCTCACATTTTATAAAACCTGTGAACACATACCCACTTCCTACACTGAATATCCTTGTGACTTTTTTTTTTTTTGCTGTAAACTATTGAAAATATTTCTTTATCACTGTTCTTTCTAAAGTTTCCGTACCGACGACTCCTCTGACTTACGTTACTAGGAAATCGCCGTGCTCACACGGAGAGGCTCCTGAGGTTGTGGTCGGATCTACAGATTTCAAGGGAATTCCATTCTTTAAATATGATTTCTTCCCCCTTGGTTTGGCCCCACACATGCAGGAGAAGTCTCCTCCAACTTCCTGTTATGATAAAGTGACACGGAAATGCTGATCAAATACTTGAATTTATGCCCTTATGCCCTGCACCTGGATCTAACAGCTGTTTGCATTTTGCCATATTCGTGCTCCATCTGTGCGCACAAATATATATATGATAGATATTTACTTCCGCGTCCACTTGGGCCTTCGGCACCTGTGAGATCTTAGTTCGTTTTCCTTGGCAGCTTCCCTAACTTCATTATCAAGGACTCCGCCCAAAGTTCTGGAAGTCTGGCCAGGCGATCAGTTGACTTGGCAGACACTGTGCTGCGCCCCCCTCACCCCGGCCTTCTTTTTATTATTTATTTATTTATTTATTTATTTATTTATTTATTTATTTATTTTGTGATAGTCACACAGAGAGAGAGAGAGAGGGGCAGAGACACAGGCAGCGGGAGAAGCAGCACCAGGAGCCCGATGTGGGATTCGATCCCGGGTCTCCAGGATCGCGCCCTGGGCCAAAGGCAGGCACTAAACCGCTGTGCCACCCAGTGACCCCCCTGCTGGCCTTCTGACGGCTGGAGCTCGGTCACTGCACAGCCTTCGTGGGCCTCTGCTTCTCCCGTCGGAGCATGCCGCTGCCCAACAAGACCCTAAGAGCCACTTAAAAAGAGAGGCCAAAGCTCTCTCCCACACCAGCTTGCCGGACTTCTCCAGACACATCTGAACCCCAACCTTAGATACAACTAGGGCTTCTCCTGCGAGGTCCGCTTCATGTTTACCTCTTAGGAGCGCAGCTGGGTGGCGAGCCTCCCTGGAGCACCGTTCATGTTCACACGGTGGCTAGAGCCACGAAGTTCCCAATGAACATTTATTGGATAAATAAATGCATGTGTTAAAATAACAACAGGTAATAATTTTTGAGCACTAGACACTATTTCTAGGGTGTCCCATATATCATCTCCGTCCATCGTTGCCAAGATTCTGTAGGGCAGGTGTACTCTTAGGCCTGGGATCTTCCACTTGATCCTCAAATTCACTCTCTGCCCTTCTGCTCCTGCTGTCTGGCCCTGGCTGCTGCCCGTGAGGACTACTCCAGGAGGGCTCTCTTCCCTCAGGGTTGCGTGGGGCTGGCCATCAGGAGGCCCAGCAGAAACCAGAGAGAGAGAGGGGTAGCTGGCGGGCACCTTCGTGCTGGTCCAGGCTGGGACCCTTTCCTTCACGGTGGCTGGTGGTTTCTCCTCCGTGTAGATCTCACCTGTAAATAATCCACTTGTTAAGCCCTGCTCTCATTATATGAGGTCACCTGTGACTCTCTGGGACTCTGAGTGTCAACGATGTTACTGATAAGGAAACTGAGGCCTTCAGGGGTGAAGGGGTCGCTTGAGATCATTATACTTAAATTGTGGGCCCGCAGATCCGTGTGTAAGCCCAAGGCTTTGACGACCGCCTTGTCCCCAAGGTGGGGGGACTGCGTGTGAGTGCTGGCAGGTGCCTAAGCTCATGGCTCCACTAGTCATAAAGGTCTGGACTCTCAAACCAGCTCTGTAACCTAGCTAGGGGGTAACCTTGGGCAAATTAGTTCACCTCCTTAAGATAAGCTCCCGTATTTGTGCAATGGACACGTTACCTCCCTTGGAATCATCACGAGGCTTGAAGTGGTGAGCTAAGCTCTTTCTTCCTTTCTTCCTGTTGCAGTGTGGCTCACCTCACCTTCCACTGGTTTCAGGTGAACAGCATCGTGATTGGACGACTCCACACGTTACACTGCACTCGCGACGCGCATCGCTGCCACCTGCCACCCCACGACACTATTACCATATCACTGACTATATTCCCCGCGCTGCCACTTTCATCCCCAGGACGTATCATTGTACACCCAGAAGCCTGTGTCTCCCGCTCGCTCGCCTTCACCCTTCGCCCATCCCTACACTCCCCTCTGGCAGCCATCTGCTTGTTTTCTGTATTTATGGGTCTGCTTCTGCTTTTTGTTCGTTTGCGCATTTGTTTTTTAGATTCCACATAGAAGTGAAATCATATGATACTTGTCTTTCTCTAACTTATATCACTTAGCACGATACCCTCTAGGTTCATCCGTGCCGATGCACATGGTAAGATCTCTTCCTTTTTTATGACTCAGAAATAGTCTCATATACATATAAAATATATATGTATATCACATCTTTTTTTTCACATCTTTTTTTTTTAAAGATTTTATTTATTTATTCATGAGAGAGAGAGAGGCAGAGACACAGGCAGGGGGAGAAGCAGGCTCCATGCAGGGAGCCCGACGTGGGATTCGATCCCGGGTCTCCAGGATCACGCCCTGGGCTGAAGGCGGCGCCAAACCGCTGCACCACCAGGGCTGCCCTCACATCTTTTTTATGACTAAGTAATATTCTCTTTTTTATAACTAATATTCTCTTTTTTTTAATGACTAAGTAACATCTTCTTTATCCATTCATTTATTGATAGACTCTGGGGTCACTTCCGTATCTTGACTATTGTGACTAATCCTGCTATAAACATAGGGGTACGTATATTCTTTTGAATCAGTGTTCTTGTATTCTTTGTATAAATACCCAGTATTTATGCAATTTAGGCAATGATGGGATCATAAGGTAGTTCTATTTTTAAGTTTTTCAGGGCCCTCCATACTGTTTGCCACAGTGGCCTCACCCGTTTGCATTCCCACCAATGGTTCACGAGGGCTTCCTTTTGTCCATACCTGTTGTATTTATTTACTTTTATTTATTTATTTATTTATTTATTTATTTATTTATTTGTTTATTTTACTTATTTTTTATTCCAGGCATTCTGAAAGGTGTGGGAATGGGATATCTCATTCTAGTTTTGATATGCATTTTCCTGATGATGAGTGAGTGGTGGTGCATACCTTTTCATGTGACTATTTGTCACATGTAAGTTTTCTCTGGGAAAAAAAATATCTATTCAGGCTCTCTGCCCATTTTTATATTGGATTTTATTGTGGTATCGAGCTGTATATCTCTTAAATATATTTTGCATATTAATACCTAATCGGGTATATCCTTTGTGAATATTTTCTCCTATTCAGTACATTACCTTTCTGTTCTGTTGATTGTTTCCTTTACGGTGCAAAAGCTTTTGATTTTTGTGTGGTCCCGATAGTTTAATTTTGTTGTTTCCCTTGCCCAAGGAGACATATCTAGAAAAATGTTTCTACAACTGATGTCAGAGAAATTCCTGCCTGTATTTTCTCCTAGGAGCTTTATGGTTTTGGGTCTCACCTTTAGGTCTTTAATCCATTTTGAGTTTATTTTTGCATATGGTGTAACACAGTGGTCAGTTTCATCCTTTTACAAGTAACTGCCTGGTTCTCCCAACGCCATTTGTTGAAGAGACAGTCTTTTCCCTGTTGGATAGTCTTGCCTCCTTTGTTGTAGATTAATTGTCCATGTGAGCGTGGGTTTATTTCTGGGCTCTCTATCCTGTTCCATTGATCTGTGTGATAATGAGCTCGTCTCCGGAAAGTGCTAGCATACTATCTGGCGCATAATGAAGACTCAACCATTATCATAAAAGCTACTACTACGGGGATTATTTGGAACTGCAGAAATCATGGGAAACATGATTTCCACTGGGTACCTTTACCCAAGATGCTTCTGTTCGATGGAGTGGACAGTCAGCTCACAGATTGTAATAGCAACAGAAGGAAAGGAATCGACAGTGAGACTGAAGGGCCCCGAGAATAGGGAAGGGGCAGGTGGTTCAAAGTGCACAGGCCACGTTTCATTTTGCATTTCTCAGGTCTCCCTCCGCTGATTTCTCTTGCCTTGGCACTGGTCACCTGTTGAGTATGCACCGTCCCCCAGGCGATGGGGTCTCAGGGAACCAGCATCAATCACTGGCTTTGTCACGAGCCGTTGATTTTCGTGACGCTCTCCATTGCTGTCTGTCGAGGCCCGCCTGGCTGTTCTAGTGAGTTAGCCTGGTGAGGGCGGGGGACGGTGGGCCAGGAGGCTGACTTCGGAACATCCTTGGCTCCGCTCTTTAAAACAAAGGATCTTTTCAGTGAGGAAAATCATGCAGCGCATTTTTGTGACCGCTTCACAACCTGAACCAAAATTATTTAAAATGGGGCCAGCGAGTGAAAAAAATCTGTCTTCACCGGGAGCTGAGCTCTGCAGAGAGGCGGGCGATACCAGGTAAATGAGGAGTCCCCATATGGGTGCACACATTCCACGTGTCCATCTGAACAGTGAGGGGCAAGGCTTGCAAGCGTATGGCATGCACATACTTGCCACCCCCAACCAAAACGACGGGTGGCCTCGGCGTCTCGATGCCACACTGCAATTGGCCACCACTCTTGATGGAGGTTTGTACACGAAATATGAAGCCTGTCTGTTGTTACTGCTTTATGGGGACGAGGATCCCACCTTTCTGCATTATACCAGTGCCCAGTGGTCACCACTGAGCGTAAAACCAAGTAGGATTGGCTTCAGTTTATGAGATGAGTTAATGCTATTTTCAATATTTCGTTAGCAAGTCAGTATGTGTAGTAAGTTGTATGCGTTGTACGTACTGCATGTGTTTACAGTATGTGTTGTAAATTTAGAGTATTAGTTGCACCGTGGATTAGGATTTTTTTTTTTTTTGTTCTCATTTACGTTGCCTGTGGGGACTGTATCAGTCAACCTTTGTTGTGTAACAAAGCACTCCAAAATTGATGACTTTGAAACGATGATCATTGTATCTGTTCATGATTCCGTGGGTCAGCAATTTGGGCTCAGCTCTGTTGGGATGAGTCTGGTCCTGGTTATTTTTGGCTGGGCTCACTCGTGTTTGCCATCAACCAGGGGCTGCTGACGTCACTCACACGTCTGGCCGGCCATGAGTTGGCGGGCTTTTGGGAGGGACAATGGAGGTCACTGGGTCGTGTCCCACTTATCATCCAGTAGGTTGAGCTGGGCTCATTCTCATGGTGGTGGTCACGGTGTTCCCAAGAGCAGCAAGAGGGCAAGTCCCAGGGCACGGGGACTTTTCACATCTGAGCTTGTGCCACATTCCCCATGGTCCCATTGGCCAAAGCAAGTCATATGGTTGAGCTCAGAGATCCCGGGAGAGGGGGGCTTCCCCAAATGCCTGGAGATGGGGAGGGAATGATTGTGGAGACTTTTGCAAATAATCTACCCCAGAAACACAGTTTCAAATTGAAAAAGTCTAGCAATAAAATGCATATATCCACATAACGTTCAGAAAAGGCTTGCTGTAATCTAATGGGTCTACTGAGAAATTACATAGAGGCCACCATGTAATTTTAATATTATTTAAATTAAAATACTGTTTAAATTAAATATTTAAATTAAATACTGTTGTGAACTGTGGTTCTTAATACCACCACTACCACTAATAAATATTTAATTTTGTAATCACCCAATGATAAAGGTTATTACTCTTAGCCCCATTTTACACGTGAGGAAATTGAAACTTGGAGAAGTTGTGGAACTTGCCCAATGCCACCCTGGCTAAGGGAACAACATCTGGGGAGCTATAAGGGTATATTAACTTACTGTCTACAAGGGACTCAGGATGGAGCCTTCCACAGTATTCAGTGAGTATATGAACACGTATTCATATTAAATACTAAGAGCCTTTTGTGTTCAATCATTACTTTCTAAATTTTACTTTGAAAGTTAGACCATGTATCGCTAATAAAACTACAAACTCGCTAATGTATTAAATTCCCCATTGAGGACATCCCCATAATTGGTTGCACATTTTGCTTTTACTGGAACTGACAGCGAATACAATCCAAACTCCAGTTTGCAGAGAAGTCACAGAACTTTGCCTACTGGTAAATCATCAAAACTTTTCAAGCACCAGCCATTAAGTTGTGCCATTAAATCTGAAACCGCATTGGCCAGGACGCTAGATTATTAGATAGCCTCCACTTCTTATTTCTTCAGTGATGACACGAGGATGTCTATCACATCTATGTATGTCACTTATCATTTGCTTTGATTCAAAGTAAAAGGCTTTATTCGAGGGGGGAAGGTACATAAATTCTATGTATGGAGTGTACAGCACTTCTGCATCAACCACACATCGCGAGAAGAATAGAACTGAAAATCCTATTGAAAAAAAGGATCCCCAAAAGGCTACCTAAGGAAATGAGACACAGGTTCTTGCCCCACCTGATAACATTCTCCTCTGTCTTCCTGAATGGAGTCTGGGAAAATATTAAATGTCACGTTGCGTCGTTGAGTGATAACTTGTAGATTTAAGTTCACTGCGAATGGCTCATTAATTCTGTGGTTGCTCTGCTCTCTTGGAATTAACTTGACATCAAAGAAAGGAGGAGAAGGCACAGAATGAGGGCTGGCGTCCTCCAGTTTAGTTCTTTAAAATTCTGGTAGACAAGAGTGGCAGAGAAGCAGAGAGCATCAGGCTGGCCTTCTTTTTCCAGGTCATGGTCCCGGGGTCCCGGGGTCCTGGGATCGAGTCCTGCATTAGGCTCCCTGCTCAGCGGGGCGTCTGCGTCTCCCTGTCCCTCTGCTCCTCCCGCTGCTTATGCTTTCTCTCTCACTTGCTTGCTCACTCGTTCTTCCTCTCTCTCAAAGAAATAAAACCTTTTTTTTAAAAAAAAAAACAAGAAAGTGGATGCAGATTAAGTTACAAATGTGGATAAAGGTGATTTGAGATGCTTCACATAAGAATTTCAATGAGTGATGTTAGTACCAGTTTCTACAAGTGGATCTTAGCGGGGGCAAGTGTCACCTGGAAATTCTGGGGGTATTTCCGGTTTTTTACTATTGAGGGTGGAGGGGTGCTACTGGCGCCTAGTACGTAGGGGCCGGAGACGTCGCTAAACATCCTACAGTGCACAGCACAGTGCCCCCCAAACGACACATTATCTAGCCCCAAATGTCAATGGTGCTGAGGTCGAAAGTGCTGATTTATATAATACGAATGTCCGCTCGGGTTCTGATTTCTTAACCTCCATGTGGAGTCACTGGTATAGATGGCTCTCTCTCAAGGATATTTTAGGAGGGATTTGTGTGTGTGTGTGTGTGTGTGTGTGTGTGTGCACGCACATGAATGCGATCAAATTAGGTTGTTTCTGAACTCCATTAAACTGTAAGATACTATGCTTCCCATTTATGTTACTCTCGTGGGGCTGCCACACATGAGCTGCCCAGGGAATCGGTGAAAGCAGCAGATGCGAAGCTAACACTCGAAGAGCAGTGGTAGGGTGGCACACTGCAGAGTGCGAGGGCGCCCATCCCCAGGCACGCCTAGCGGACTTGAGGTGAGGGGACCCCAAAGGGAAGGAGGCCCAGCTCTCCCCGGATAGTGTCTAGTAGTGAAGCGGAGTCATTGAATTCAGGTTTAAAACCCGAAGTTCAATGACTGTTTGAACGATTAGTGATGACCTGTTATCCCAAGGCAATAGTTTTTTGGGCCGCACACACCTGTCCAAATTCCTCAGATGGTTCAAGTGTGCGCAGCTCGTTGTGTCCGAAGTAGTCCTTAACCACATGAAAACACATTAACACACTCATTGTAAAGTGTTCAAACGACGTACACCTGACAAGGCAGCTCTCCCTCGCTCTTCACTCCCGCGCCCTTCCCCAAGGTCACAACTGTCAACAATTTGGTCTAGGTTTAAATGCAAATACATGTGTTTTAATATAACTTGTAAAAATGGCCACATGAATAAAATCCTGAAACTTTTTGCTTGCTTTTTTTCTCTTTTCATCATGTCTTGAAGATCTCCCTGCAGGTCGACCTCATTCTTTTTTGATAGCTACCGAGCATTTCATAATGTGACTGTTTCATCAATTGTTTATTTAGGCTAAATTTTTTCTCTTTCACAAACAGCGAAAAAAAAACCTTTTAAAAAAAGTTTTATTTACTTTGGAGAGAGGGAGAGAGTGCTTGTTACTTTTATAATAAACTATATTTCCATATAGATAAGGGCCTGTTTCTAAACCATGTGTTTTCGTCGGCCCATTTAAAAAATTGTCACATTGGTTTAATTATTATAGCTTTTGAGTATACGTGGCGGTTGACAGCCCAAAACCATAGTTTTTGCTGTTTTTTGAATATTTTTGACCTCGAAATATTTGTGTCGTGTGAATTTTAAAATCAGTTCATCAGCTTCTCTCTTGAAAATTATTGTTGAAATTGCCATTAATTTACAGGTAAGTCTATCTGGCGACATGTATCCTAGCATCCGGGGAATTTTGGTCAATCACACTTCTCTTAGTTTTCTGGGCAGAGTACAATCCATTTTTACTATTATAAATTATTCTTACTAACCAAATGTTTTGCAAATGCTATGCTTAAAATCCTTCCCCAATTTTTCTACAATTTCCTATATCCGGTGCCTCCTCAGTAGCAGCAATCGAAAAACTGCCCTCTCGTGTGTTACAAGCTAATAAGTATTCCCTACTATCCTGTCAACTAGCTATTTATTAATTTGGTCTTTATTGAGAAAATGATTTAATTTTTATATAGAATAAATGGATTTTTGGTTCTCCATCAAATACAATGGTAACTTCAACGTATGGTGTCTCTATTAAACAAATACACGTGTTTGGATTTTCAAGGGTAGTTCAGTCGGGAAACTGTATTTCTTGACGCAATCTAATTATTTTAACCCAATTTGCCTGGTGTACAGATTTTCATCCTCACAAGGAAAAAAGCAGTCTTCACAGAAGCAAGAAAAGAGGCTAATTCTAAACGAACATAAAACCCTGCGAGGAGACTCCAGCATCACTTGATTGGCGCCGCAGGTACATTTGTTTGTTTTCAAATATCACTTTGGAACTTTCCATGTGTCAATGACTGTAAAACGTCCCTGGTTATGGCATTTTATTAACTCCTCAGTGCCTCCAAGGATAAAATTCAGTCCTTAGAGGGGCCTTCTGGAAGACCTGGAGACCTTCCGTCTCCCACACCAGACAGTCCACTCATTCATGGATTTGTTTACCAAATCAATCCTTTGGTTTCAACAAAGTGGGCACATTAGTTGGTTTTTTGGTGATTTATGCTTTCTGTATATGGGCCACTACATGTCTGCCTGTCCAACTCACGGTCATGCACCCACACTCACAGTTTCGGGTATTGTCCCCGTTTTGCTCTCTGATAAGCCCATTCTTCACCATGGCCTTGACATCAGTCATTTAGGGATCTGTGTCCAGGTCTTTGCTGCTCCTCCTGCCCTCTGCTGAGCTTCTGGAGGGCGGATAGTGTGTCTGATTTGTCTCTGTGTGTCCTCAGGGTCCAGCAGCGTGCCTAGCATCTGCAGAAAAGCGAGCAAAGAGGACTTGTGGGGGGCGCCTGGGGGCCTCAGTCGGTGAGGCATCGGCCTTCGGCTCAGGTCCTGATCCCGGAGTCCCGGGATTGAGTCCAGCATCACCTGCTCACTGGGGAGCTGGCTTCTCCCTCTGTCTCCCTCTGCTGCTCCCTCGGCTCGGGCAGGCAGAGGCAGGGGAGAAGCGGGCTCCATGCTGGGTGGAGAGCCCGACGCTGGACTCGATCCCAGGACCCCGGGATCATGATCTGACCTTAAGGCCGAGGCCTCACTGCCTGAGCCCCCCAGGCGCCCCGATAAATAAAATCCTTTTTAAAAAAGTACTTGAGGGGCAAATGAAGCCAAGTGCATCTGCCCAGGTGATGCAGGCATTGCTTTCTGCTTCCCCTTCAGAGGAAGAATGCCAGATTCGTGGTTTCTTTCTTAATAAAACGATTCCCGACACCCACGGCCCTCGTCCCGCAGCTTTCCTAGAATGCTAACCTGACATCTGTGCACAAGGTTAAATCAGGTGGCCCGGCTGGGGCGGGGAGGGAGCCGTCACTCCTGATTGATGACAGTGCACTGGGCCCTGCGCCCCCATGGCCTGCGGCGTTCCCCAGCCATTCTCAGGGTCACTCCGTGTCTGCTCCTCACATGGAAACAGCCGAATGTTCTGAGCGGGGGGTGGGGGGACATTTTTAAAGGATGAGCTTGTTGTTACTGACACACTGACGTAGAGAAAATTATTTGGAAGAAATGTACAGTGACCACCACGCACGTGCTCCAGCACTACCTCGTGTCACCCTAAGGTGCTCCCGGCAGACTTTCTTGCTGATAATTTTAGCCAGTGTGAGCGATGTCTGCAGGCCTGCCCGTTGCAAAGCGATCTCCCTTTATTAGATGAAGTCCCGAATGAAGGGCGGTGTGGCATTGCGTCTTCCTGGTTCAATATCCTGTCTCTCACCCCCCGCCCTCCGCTCTGCTCCCTGCAGACGGTGGGTGCCCAAAAGGATGCTGTGTAAGGAAGAGGTCGGCTCAGCCACAGAATTTTTCGAGGCAGAGAAAGCCTTTTCAGTGTGACTAAAGCAATGATTTCCCATTAATACGAAAGAACTTTGAGGGTTCCTTCCCCTTGCCCATTCTTATTACGGCTTCGAAAACGCAGCCCCATAGAGCACAAGTGGGGAAGATAAAATAAAGACGGCACTCGGGCACGTCAGCTGTGAACCTGGGGGTTTTAATGTCCTGGAATTACTGTAGGTTCCGTGGAACTTTTTTTTTTTTTCACTGACATAAAAACAAATTGTAATTTATTTTTGTAATAAATGACCAGATATGCTGAGAAAAAAAGAATTTCCAAGTAAATGTGTCCTCACTGAACCAGAAATAGTATGTGAACTCTTCGGCTTACACTGCAGTTTTGGTTGGACACCAGGGGAAAAAAAGTGTTATTTATAAAGGCTCGAGAGACTGTCAAAATATAGTGCTCTTGTGCTCTTTATCCCTAGTGACGGTTTTTTTTTTTTTTTGTTTTGTTTTGTTTTTACATGGGGCTCATTCATTTCAAACAGCATGATAGAAGCACACCCTAATGTCTCCATCAACAGAGGCAGGTGGTGAGGATTGAGACCCACGGTAAATTTATCACATCCTTTATTTTCTTTAAATTTATTTTTTAGGATTTTATTTATTTATTCATGAGAGACAGAGAGAGAGAGAGAGAGGCAGAGACACAGGCAGAGGGAGAAGCAGGCTCCAGGCAGGGAGCCGGACGTGGGACTCGATCCTGGGTCTCCAGGATCACACCCTGGGACAAAAGTGGTGCTAAACCGCTGAGCCACCCAGGCTGCCCCACATCCTTTAAAAACGTACATATGTCATAATGTTTGGCTTGTCCTCGTAAAGCATCAGACCCCTGTGAAGTTTTTATTAAAGATATTTAATAAAGCAACAGAGGTCAAAGGCTTTTAAGGTAAAGGAGAAGTATTGATAATGAGTGTGAAGGAAGGACACAATCTCAAGGACGCGGTCCTTCTGCCTTGTGTTTTGAGCATTTTATCACACGATGGGACAGTTGTGTCATGTAGGCATTAGATGGATGGTTCTGAAAGTCAGGGATTACAGCACTAGGTTAGGCTTACAAACTGGGTATTAAACCTTCTGTGTCAAATGTGTGTGAAAATAGGTATTAACGGACAACTCTGCTTACATATGAGTATGACAGTTATGAGGAAAACACAAGGAAAGGGGACAGCGAATGGCTGCCTCTATAAGGCCGGCCTGGCTAGCTGGGGCACCCAAACATCCTTTTGTGCTGTTTTTTTTTTTTCTTTCTTTTGTGCTGTTTGAATTCTATATCACGCATATCTATTTTCTTAATTTCATAACAATTTATTTTAAAAAAAGGTCAGCTCGGGTGGCTCAGCGGTTTAGCGCGGCCTCCAGCCCAGGGTGTGATCCTGGAGACTGGGGATCCAGTCCCACGTCGGGCTCCCTGCATGGAGCCTGCTTCTCCCTCTGCCTGTGTCTCTGTCTCTCTCTCTCTGTGTCTCTCGTGAATAAATAAATAAAATCTTTAAAAAAAAAAAAAGGTCCCAAGTTAGATGAGTAGTTTCTGTCACTTAAAAAAAAAAAAAAAACCCAAATAAGCTAAAGCAAATAAAATGCTAAACACAAAGGATTTGCACTCTTTCCCCTCCCTTCTTCTCAAATATTTGACTCGTACCTAACCCTGGAAGGTAATATGATGTAGGGGCACTTAATTTCCGTGGATGGCGACAGAAATATCCAATTAATTAATAAAGATTCAAGATTATGAAAATGTATTCCCAGAGCCAAACAAATGATCAAATCCAAGAAATCCTGTCAACTAGTTATTACTATGTCACAGATGGGACAACTAAGGATCGGCAGGTGAAGTAGTTTGCCCAAGGTCACAGAGCTAGTTCGCGACACAAGGTCAACTGCAGTAACTGTCTGCCCTGGAGCGATTTAAACTAGGCAATGGTCCCAATGCTTTGTAAAACCTACAGTTGGGACAATTTAGGTGTTAGTCATAATAAGATACGACTTTTAAACATTTAAACACATCCTTTTTCGGAAGAGAGTTTGTCATACTCAGAAGGTTATGCATACTGTCATGAGCTTCATGAGAGCCGTCTATCAGTTATAGCAACTTTTTATGTCCCCAGGTATCTGCAATGTACTAAAGTAGTTTCACTAAATATGGCTTTTGTAAAGTCGGGCTTTTAAGAGTGGTAAAACAGTTCTGGTGTTTTTAACGGATTTTTTTTTTTTTTTAAGATTTATTTATTTGAGAGAGACAGACATGAGCCGTGAGAGACAGAAGGAGGAGCAGATTCCCCGCTAAGCAGGGACCCGATGCAGGACTCAATTCCAGGACCCCCAGATCATGACCTGAGCCGAAGGCAGACGCTTCACCGACTGAGCCCCCCAGGCGCCCCTTTCATGGATATTTTTTAATGACAGTTGACTTCATGAGTTTTATCTTGTTGTCTCACAAAGTACCACAATCTTAGAGACTGAGAGCAACACTGCATTCTTCTCCCATAGCTCTGGAGGTGAGAAGTCTGGGGGTAGCATGGCTGGAGTCCCTGTTCAAGGACTCGCAAGGCCGAGATCTACCTGTCGGCTCTGCTGTGTTCTCCTCTGGAGCTCGGGGTTCTCTTCCAAGCTCTTGTGGCTCACAGGACTCAGTTCCTAGACTGAGGCCCCTATGTTCTTGCTGGTTGTGGGTCAGTGGTCACTCTCTGCACCTCAATTCCACTTGTGTTCCTTGTCATGTGACAGCCCTTCCGTCTTCCAAGGCAGCAGTGGAGAATCTCTCTTGAATCAGAACCTTCTCATGCTCAGAAACCCCAACCCCAGGAAGAAAGAGCCCAATCCCTTGTAAAGGCTCACCTGATTGATTTTATCTTATCATCACCAGATGGTCTTCTCTTAAAATCAACAGACTCAGGACCTTAATCACATATGCAAAATCATTTCAGAGGAGTGCTTTGATTTTAGTGTTTGAAGAAGTGGGCAAGGGTACAGATACACGCAGGGTGGGAATCTTGGGGCTATCTTTGAGTTGTGCCCACAGTATCTGATGAGCTTGGTGAATGTAGTTTAAGTACCACCACCACCACCACCCCCTCAGAGCTGCTCCACTCGGCCCCCTGCTGGGCGATTTTCAAGACTCAAAGCAGGGGGAGTATTCTCACTTTACATATATTTATTTACACAGGCTCATATTTAAGTGATAGCTTCTTGCTTTCATCTTGCTTCATTTTAACCTTAAAATATCAGGTGCAAGAGAATTTAGTATCCATACGTAGTTGGGCAAAGAGGCTCAGGGAGATGGGATTACCTGCGTGAGGTCACATAGCCTTGCCCATCTCTATATTCCAGAAGGAATATGCCATAATTCAAGGTCCTTAACAAACGGCAGACTTTGATTACTATACTACTTCAGGAGCATCATCTCTTAGTTCTTACTTTTATTTTTCAGAATTTCTAGGAAACATTTTCTTTTCAAACCTGTACACGAGATAGCAAAGAATATCATAAACGGCAGTGCTCTTCCAGTTTTATGCAGCACGAGAAAGAGCTCCATGCACAGCAACAGGGCCTGAGAGCAAGCCTCACATTTCTCCTATGGGAAAAAGCATTTCTGTAGGAATGTATTTTTTTTTTCCCAAGAAACATAGCCTATGATTTATTAGGTAAATGCAATCAACAGAAGCTAATTATGAAGTTTAACTGAGGTCACATTCCGTTTGCTGTTTGCATGTTCTGTATGACTAATGCAGATGTGGATGTTTCAGGACTTGGAGCTTTTATCTTGCCTGAAGTGTGACCACACTCATGGGCCCAAGAACGTGCTTCAGAAGATAATGTGGAAGCCGCAACCAGTCTGATGTAGGATTAACTGAAAATGCTCTAAGCTTCTGTTAATCACCAAGTATGTGGCCATCTTTATAGGACCATCGGACTCCATTTTAATTTTCCTTTTTTTTTTTAAAGATATTTTTATTTATTCATGAGACACACACAGAGAGAGGCAGAGACACAGGCAGAGGGAGAAGCAGACTCCCTGTGGGGAGCCGGAAGCAGAA
This sequence comes from Canis lupus dingo, assembly GCF_003254725.2. Lineage (NCBI taxonomy): Eukaryota > Metazoa > Chordata > Mammalia > Carnivora > Canidae > Canis > Canis lupus. The sequence goes on along the minus strand of NC_064268.1, from coordinate 36,192,128 downwards.
CTTGATCCCAGGACCCCGGGGTCACGTCCTGAGCTAAAGGTAGATGCTCAACCACTGAGCCACCCGGGTGCCCCCCATTTTAACTCTTTCTTGTCAAAATTTTAAACTCAACTGAAGTTCAGGGATGGATGTTGCTCCAAACAACAGGCTGGTAGTTTTAACATGTGGATCACAGGGAAAGTGGAATTCTATAGAATTCTCCAAGGTAGAAAGGTGTATGGGCCCAAGGTAGCTTCCACTGCTCATCTTATGAGTGTGGGAAGCGGGTCTCTAGGAGGTTTAGGGACTTGCCCAAGAGCACACAGCCTGGGAAGTGATAGAACTGAGACCTAAGCATAGATGTTTAGGTTCCAAGTCCAACACTCCATTCATTACTTGCATCCCCTGATGGATTGCATCGCCAGCAATTTTCTGCAAATACTGTCATTTCGTAACCAAGAGAAGTGTTTAGACATAAAGTAGTGGAACTGGAGAGGTGGTTTCAATCCCCGCCTCCCTTCCCACCCATGGCAACCACTCCAGAAGCTCCGACCTCTATCCCTGTTTTCAGTTTCCCCAGTCTGTCCTCTGCTGCCATCCGTGGGACCTCACTCAAACCACCAGCCCATGACTGTTCTCTTTGCTCTGGATCCTGGGAACGGGTAGTAAAGTCAGTGGTTCCACGGGGTGGGGGTGGGCGCTATGGCAGTGCTCCATCTGCTCAGCAGTGAGTAACTGCTTGAAATTACACCAATGACATCTTTTTGGGAGGAGGAGCATTTTATCACTGACGTCGTTGAGTACGTGTGGTGCACAGGGATAACAAAAAGCAAACTGACTTTTAGTTTTTAATTTTTTTTTTCCATAGACACTGTCCTCCCATTGCCTCCTAGGACACCGACCTGGATTAAAAGACAGGAATCCCCCAGGAGCTATTCACATCTATAAGGCTCCAGGTCCTTTATAAAGTGTTTCCTTTTGGTGGGGGTGTAGACAGGCAATGCACCATCGTAACATTTTGAAAGAAAATGTACTTTTTTTTTTTAATTGAGGGGTGTGTGGGTGGCTCAGTTGGGTCAACACCTCCTTTTGGCTCAGGTTATGACCTGGAGGGGAGATCAAGCCCCACATTGGGCTTCCGGTTCATGGGGGGGGATCTGCTTCTCCCTCTACCCCGATGCTCGTGCTCTCTCTCTAACAAATGCATTCTTTAAGAAAATAAAAAAAAATTAAAAACTTGAAATCGTGTATGAAACATAGAGTAGATCCCCAAGTATCACAAGGAAAGCAATTTTGGCAAAAAGACTGCTGAGAAGCCAGAGTCTTACAGCTTTATCTGGGTTCATATGGGGTTTTAAATTTAGTAGGTTCCCATTAGCAAAGAACTCTTAGTTTTGCTGGTCACTGGGCTCAAGGAGAAGTGGACATTTTACTACAGTTCAGGTTGAAGCAGGCCGTGTAGGGATTAAGACAGCCTCGGTCAGGCCTGGACATTGTGGCCAGGGGCATAATCCCTGACCTGGCTGCGCATCAGTTTCTCCATCTATAAAATGGGAATGAATAATACTACCTCCTTTATAGAGTCATTATAGGCATTAAAACCATTTGCATAAAGGACCTGGCCCTGTGCTGCCACAGAGTAAACACTCAATACACGCTCATCATCACTTTTGTTCCAGTGGCCAAAAGACTGTGAATTTTTAATTCTTAGAGGTGTTTTACTCTGATACAAAATTCAGCAGATTTCCTTTATTTCTCTCCCACGGGGAACATGGAAATCCTGGTGTGGGTATTTCTGGACATAACCTCACTTCATAGGAGTTACGATTTTTATTTAGCAAACTTCTCCAAGGGCACTAGATGGCGACATTCTCCTTTAAGAAAAAAAAAAGGACAGAGAACAAAATAAAACTAAGGTTTCATTAAAACTTTTGCTTTGATAGTTGAAACTCACTGCTACAGATTTAAAAGCAAACAACCCGGGGTAAAGCCGCGTCTCTGAGTACTAAAGGCTGTCAGGATCCCAGAATTTCTAGATTCTTCGGTGTCAGGCTAGGAGCAGCATGTTAGGGAAAGCACTCCGTGTGGGGCACTGGGAATTCTGGACTCACACTTATTAACTTAGGTGACCTTGGACTTTACCTTTTAAGATCTGTTTTTTTTTTTTTTTCCCTTTATAACGTGAGGTGATTTGGTTAGATGATCTTTGACACCGTTTTCAGCTCTGAAACGCTAGGATTTTTAATAATTCAGTGTTTACTTTCCTGCCAGGCTTTGTGAAGCGTTCCTTGTACTCTAAGTATTTGTGAAGCCCGTGGACAAGATTGAATGTCCCTGGGTGTCGACGTTACTTCGGTTACTGCTGATGTATTAAAAATAAGATTACTTTTGGAAGATAAGGATTTATTTAGGGTTTTGAGGTGTGTGTGTGTGTGATGTGTGTGTGTGTGTGAAATCTTGGTCTAAATGTTCCTTAAAAAAAAATAAGCAGGACAAACATTTGAATATCTGCATGCAAAATATAAAACTCGAAAAGAAACTTGTCCAAGAGTCATTTTAAAACTATTTCTCTCTGTCTCCCATTAAGTGGAGCCTCTGCTGGATTTTCGAATGTGATAAGGTTTTTCCTAACGTGTTATTTCAAAATGCCAACTGTTTTGAGCAGTTCCTAAAAGGATCACAGCAGTTTAAATTGCTGCATAGACAGAAGCGACGACGTAACATTAACTATCGGAAGACCCACAACTCCTTCTCGAACACGTGTAAATAAAGCCAGCTTTGGGCATGGGCTGCGATTAAGAAATTCAGAAGTGGCTTGAAATGTTTTTAATTTAAAATAATCAGAGGAGTGGACCTGACAGAAATCTCCAGAACAAAATATATTTAATGATTTATTCATAAACCGAAGGCTGCGCCTGCTTTTCCTTAGGTGTTTCAGACAAGGTAGAAAGATGATTTCTTTTTTTTCTTTCTTTCTTTTTTTTTCTAATAAGTAGCCAGTGATTATATAGTGATCTTTCTTAACTGAAGTCACTATTTCAGAAAAAGTCCTTCGGTATCTTTGTCTGCGGCTAGTTTCTTTCCTTTAAAAAAAGATTTACTAACGTGTTGATCATTACCTGGAGACAGGCTCCTCCCACGGTCACAGATAAATGATTTATGTGATGAAACGTGCTCTTTGTGGCACACACGACAGATAAGAAAAAGAAACCGGAGGCATTCGCCAGTCCTCCTGCTCACACAGGTGGAACAATCCCTTTAGCACGAGGGGGTAGATGCACAGGTGAGGGGAAGACACCGATTCCGTGCAGTTTCCCCCTGGAGGGCGAGCCCCGGCCCTCTGAGGTCAGGCCAGGTCGTGAGATAATCCGGTTGCTCAGTATGCACATTTTAACCGCAGCAGATGAAATCGGGGTCCTGACAAGTTTACAACAGAATCCCCCCCCCCCCCCAAAAAAAAAAACTTTTGGCTCATCACCACCTGCATATTCATATATTCATTCAACTTTCCCAGCGGCAGTTCACTGTCTCCAGTAAAATTTCATGCTGGAAAAAAAGTTGGAATTGCAAGCGCCCTGTCATTCCTGTCCCTTGGGGTCAGGAGCACAGACAGGGCTGCAGGAGAGGAGAAACGCGGACCCCCCGCCCCCCTACCTCATCCAGGGCGGAGGGGAGGTCAGAAGTGCAAGCAGCGGCCGAGGTCTGCAGGTCTGCAGGTTGCACCGGCCCCAGGCAGCCTCGCGTTCAGGGAACAGCTCACCCCGCGCCTCGCGCGCACACACCCCACCAAGTCTTTAGGCTCCAGTTACAAGCGCTGCGTCATCTGCAGGATCACATGGTAATTGTTGCTATTTCAAGGATCAAGTGGCATAAAGCTCCCCCCACCCCACCCCTCGCCTTTGGTACCATATAGCGTGGACGAGCGAGCGCCCCGTGTGATGGGGTGAGGGCGGGCGCCCCGGGCCAGGCCTGCAGCTGCGAGCGGGCGCGCGGGGGGCTCTCGGGGAGCGGGCGGCCGAGGGCGCGCGGGAGGGGGTCTCCGGGGAGGCCGGGCGGCTCTAATTGGTTTCTCAATGAAAGATAAGCACCCGCTCCCCCGGGCGCCTGGGGACTAGCGCTCGGCCTCGGCTCGCCTCGCCTCGCCTCGCCTCGCCTCGCCGCCGCTCTTAGACGTCCGGGCGGCCCTCGGAGCTCGCAGCGCGCTCAGCAGCGGGGCCCGCGCCCCGGCCCGGCCCGGCCCCGGCTCCCCCGCGCCCCGGGGCAGCGCGCGCCCTCCGCGCCCCTCGCCGTCCGCCCAAAGTTGCGCCCAGGGGCCCCGCGAGGACCATGAGCGAGCTGGAGGAGGACTTCGCCCAGGTCCTCATGCTCAAGGAGGAGAGGATCAAGGAGCTGGAGAGGCGGCTGTCGGAGAAGGAGGAGGAGATCCAGGAGCTCAAGCGGAAGCTGCACAAATGCCAGTCGGTGCTGCCCGCGCCCTCGCCGCACATCGGGCCGCGCACCACGCGGGCGCAGGGCATCTCGGCCGAGCCGCAGACCTACCGCTCCTTCCACGACCTCCGACAGGCGTTCCGCAAGTTCGCCAAGTCCGAGAGGTAGGCGCGCGGGGAGGGCGCGGGGAGGGCGCGGGGAGGGCGCGGGGAGGGCGCCGCGGAGGGGCTGCTCCGGCTCCCGGGGCCGTCACGTGCTCGCGGGCCCGCGGGGGGCCGCGCCCCGGGTCGTGGGGGCGGGGAGGGCACCCGCAGTTTGCAGGCGCCGCTGCTCCCCGCGGGGCCCGGGCAGGGGGGCGGCCGCGGCGATGTCGGCAGGAGAGTGCAAAGGAGCCCCGCTTTCCCGGCGTTCGCGCGCCCCGCTGTGACCCCCCGGGTGCGCCCCGGGCGCGGGGTGCGGGGAGCCCTCGCGGGCCGGGCTGGGGCCCCGGGCGGGCGGCGCTGCCTGCCGGCCGCGCTCCTGCCCAACCCCCGGCAGAAGTTGGGGCGACGAGGGCGGGGCTGCGGGCGCGCCCCCCCCCCCCCGGAGCTCGCCCCGCCCCGCCCGGCCGCCGAGGCGCCCATCGATCGCGGCTGCACTCAAGCGCCTCTGGACGCTGGGGAGGAAGCGCCGGCCCCAGGCCCATTACGGGCTTTTAGTTTCTGGAAGCGCATCTCCGGGATATTGAATGTTCCATTAGGCGGCCTGACCTGCCCCGGCGTGCGCCGCCCGGAGAGTAGCTGGGCGCTCGGGGGACCCCGCGAGCCCCCCCACCCCCCCCGCCCCGGGCGTGTGCCGCCGCCTCCAGGGCTCCCGGGCCCCGCCCTCCCCGCGGCTCCCGGTGCACCGAGGGCGGCTGGGGGAGGGGGGCCCGGAGGCCGCGCAGGGGTGAGGAGCGGCGCGCCGAGGGCCGGGCGCGGGGCGGGGGCCGCGGAGGGACTGGCCCGGGGCGCTGCGCGGCTCTGAGGCGCCGTCCAGGGGCACGGCTCGGGGGCCACACCGCGCGTGGGACACGAGGCATCCGCCCTCCCGCCCTCCCGCCGCCCGCGGGGTCTGGCCTCCTGCAGGGGGCGCGGGCCGGGCTGGGCGGGGCTGCCCCGGGTCACAGGCTGGGTTGGGGGGGGCTGCCCGGGGGGCACAGGCTGGGCTGGGGGGTGCTGCCTGGGGGGCACAGGCCGGGCTGGGGGGATGCCCCGGGGGGCACAGGCTGGGCTGGGGGGGGCTGCCCCGGGTCACAGGCTGGGTTGGGGGATGCTGCCCCAGGGACACAGGCTGGGCTGGAGGGGGCTGCCCCGGGTCACAGGCTGAGCTGGGGGGGCTGCCCGGGGGGCACAGGCTGGGCTGGGGGGGGCTGCCCCGGGTCACAGGCTGAGCTGGGGGGGCTGCCCGGGGGGCACAGGCTGGGCTTGGGGGTGCTGCCCCGGGGCAAGGCTGGGCTGGGGGGGCTGCCCCGGGTCACAGGCTGGGTTGGGGGATGCTGCCCCAGGGACACAGGCTGGGCTGGGGGGGGCTGCCCCGGGTCACAGGCTGGGCTGGGGGTGCTGCCTGGGGGCACAGGCTGGGCTGGGGGGGCTGCCCGGGGGGCACAGGCTGGGCTGGGGGGTGCTGCCCCGGGGGGGCACAGGCTGGGCTGGGGGGTGCTACCTGGGGGGCACAGGCTGGGCTGGGGGGGATGCCCAGGGGGCACAGGCTGGGCGGGGGGGGCCTGCCCCGGGGCACAGGCTGGGCTGGGGGGTGCTGCCTGGGCTGGGGGGGCTGCCCCGGGGCTGTGGCGGGCGGGGGGCGCCGCCGGGTGCGCATTCCGCGGCCGCCGCCCTGCCCTGCCCGTGGCTCAGCAGCTGGAACCCATCTGCCCACCTCCTTAAGGAGCCACTTCATCAGCGGTCGCCGGCAGCTGCTCGCCTCCAGGGCCGACGGGCCGGCCGGGGCTTTATCGCATTTTTGGAATTGCAGACCGCTGCGTCCCGGCCGGCCCCTCGGCCCGCACCCCCCCAGGAAGCCCCCCCCGGAGCCGCTCTCACCCGGGAGCTGGCTCTCAGAGGCGCTTTTATTCTCCTCGACGAGCCGTCGCTGCAGGCATGAGAGGAGGTTCTGTGTGCAGGGGAGGGACGGCGGTGCTCCTGGGCAGGCTCCTGCGGCCTTGCACCCCCGCCCCCCCTGGGGTGCCCGTCGGGGTGGGAGCCCCAAGCCCAGGCCTTGGTCCTGCGCAGGGGGGCGAGGGGGGCAGAGCGTCCACAGCCTGCTTCCTCTGCGCTCTGATTGACGCGGGGATGCAGGCAAACTTTCCCCCACTCAGCACTTCGGAATTTTGTCTTTTTTTTACACTTTCAAATGGGAGCCTGCAGTGTATTTTCAGCAAGCTGACTCATGAGAGTTTCAAGAATTTTGGCAGGTATAATATATGGGGAGAGGGACCCTTGGAATCAGGTGCCCATCCTAGGCTTTGCGAGACAATAGCAACTTAATTATTGGTCTGACACTTCATTCTGGTCAAGAAAGGAAATAAAGAAATAAAGTATCTGGCACCCCGGGGGGCTCAGTGGTGAGCATCTGCCTTCAGCTCAGGCCCTGATCCCGGGGTCCTGCGATCCAGTCCTGTATCAGGCCTCCCTGCATGGAGCCTCCTTCCCCGTCTGCCTGTGTCTCTGCCTCTCCCTCTGTGTCTCTCATGAATGAATGAATAAATAAAATCTTTAAAAAATTAATGAAAAAAAAAAACAGTGTTTCTCAGATACAACACTTAGCGGCAAACAAGAGGCCTTCATAAGAAAAGTGTGTCAGGTCTGGAGGTGAGCTGCTCCATCGCCTCCTGCACCCCTTGTTTTGGGAAACTGTGCCGTCCTGATGGGCTCGCTGGGCCCGCCCCAAGAGCGCTTTATTGCAGAGCTAATGCTCGTGTGCCGTTGCTGTAGAGTTTGAGGGATAGGTACGCGTGAGTTCATTTCAAACTTTACTAGGACACGCAGTTTTTATACGAACGGGAAACGTATTTGGAAAGTACAGGAGTCTGGTGGGCAGAATGATAAAAGAGCTTTTGCCTCGAAGCTCTGTTTTAGAAAATGATGGCAATCTAAAATATTTACATAATAGGTGGCAAAAAATATCTCCAGCATTTATTGCCGTGGAAGGAAACGGGAGACTTCGCTAACTGTTGTAATCAAGTCAGTCCAATTAGCCAGCCTTCCATGTGTCCACGGAGGGTCTAAGGCACAATCTCCATTAAGAATGATCTAAGTATCCAAGGAATGCTTAGATGAAAATTATACTAGGGAAAGGGAAGATCTGAGTGCTCAGCAGAAGTATCAAGTGTACAGTGTGATGATCGTGTTCAAAAAGCAAGCGCCCGACTTACTGCAGTCCTCATTTTCAGACCCCATGGAGATGCCCAGTAGGGATCAAGTGATTTTCTTGGAGAACTGTAGGGTATTTTGGATGATGATGATGACATTTTGAATTTATTTATCACTCCCTGCCAGTTAAATTCAAGCATTTCACATAGTTTTCTGTGAACTCTCGATTCCCTGCATGTACATGCTCCACACCAAGAATTCCCTAATATCCACCTAATTCTTCCCCTGAGTTTTTCTTACACACACACACACACACACACACACACACACACACACACAGACACACACACCTAAATTCCTTGTTTTGGCTGCCCCGTTGGCTCAGAGGACTGCAAACAGTTGTTGTTTTTGAAGTAGCTGAAGCAAAGGCTGGAATCAATATCAATCTGTAATAGGAACAATAGATCAGATCCCAAAGACGTTTGAGCTATTCTTGTCACAAATCCCTTGATTCTTTCTTGGTGATGTAAATTCATCATTTGGAACTTGAACTTCCCTCCACCGGGACATGGAGGCTTTGGGATGGATGCCCTAGAAAACGCATTGCTTCTTGTGTCTCTAATTCAATTCAGGTCTGATTTAACCTTAATACTAAATCAAGGGATTTGGCCTAATTTTGATATTAGCGACTTCAATGAAATGAGTAAGTACCGGCTGAATTCTGGGCCCAGCTTCTTCATCGTTCATATTTTCATAGAGAAAATACACAGTGCTTTGCAATAGCAAGGGTGGTAGAGAGAGCGGATCTGAGGACTCTTGAGTCCCGAGGAAGTCACTTGCTCGAGATCCCACAGCTAGGACATGCGAGGGATAAGTTCCAAACCCAAAGCTTGAGTTTCTAGAGCCCAGGTCGTGAGCTTCCACACTCTAATCACCTTGGAATTGGGCAGGTGGGCAGGTTCCATCATAGTAACCAGTAACCGGCGAGTCCTTTCAAATGGAAAGAAATGAACGTGTCCTAAATTAGAATAGGATTTGTGTTAAGAGTCCTAGAGCCAGCACTCACCTGACCTTCCGAGAAGTGGCCAGCGAGCTCTAGTGTCCAGCACCCACGCTTGGATGCACTCACCAGCCTGGGGTTTTCTCAGGCCGATCCTCCTCTCGGGACTCTCCTATGCCAGTCTTGCCTTTTGCTTCCCTGATGAGTAGTTTGGTTGAGCCGGTGATCTTGGTGGCCTCCTTTGGGCACCGTTCATTATCTCCTCTGCCTTTGCCTTGCAGCCCGCTCGTGCTAATTGCTTTGTCCCTACCATTCCTCCCATTGAGAGGAATTTATTACTAAGTGACACTGTATCAATACCAGTTGTCCTTTCCAGATGAACGTAGTCATAGTTTAACAGCTTCGGGGAGAGGATATTCCTTTAGTTTGCTCAGATGAGTAATATTTATGACAAGGGTTTAAGGGGAGTCAGGCCGAGGAGGACAGGGGAGGGTCTTTATGCAGGACGGCTTGTCAACATCCTGGTGTCTTGCCATGTGTCCCTGGGAGAGGAGAGGACAGAATCTGATCGTGATCACTTCACACTTCCTTCCTGTCAAAGCCGTCCCCTGCTTTTAGTGATGAGAAAACTGAGCAAATAATCCCTACAGGGCCTTTCCAAAGGATCTCAGAAACGGGACCAGAAGGATAGTTCAGGTTTCTTAATTTTGCATCCGCACCAGACTTGGTGAATTGATGTCTGGCACGTATCACGTGTCCGTAGTTCTTATTTAGGACCTATTCACGGTGCTTTGAGATGGGCCCCGGTTCTGGGGTCACGTACGTTTTCCAGATGCATTTGTAACATGCCAGGAATTCTCCATCTGAGTCACTGGTCTACGTGTAGGTTGAAAGTTCACGTTTACCCGTGCATTCGTGAGACATTGGAGTGACCCTCACAAGACCCTTTCTGACAGACCTGAAAACACAAAACATGTCGCGTCTTCCTCGCTCCCGAGCGTCCTCTCTCCCCACTGTTAGGAGGGGCCGAGAGTGCATCGATCACCCTTTCTTTGCTTCAGATGTCCAGGTGGTTTTGTAGTTGCTCCCAGTAGGGATCGTTGTTTTCACTTGCCGTTGAGAATTGGCTTATCCGAGTTCAGGACCCCGTCTTATCCAGGATTCTTGTAGCTCTTGGAAGTGACCGTGAGCTTGGAGATAAACCAGGGATAGCATATCCTGTTTCACAGAAGTGAAAGCTCAGAAGTTTGGGGGTTGTCAGGAAGGAGTCCTGACCTTGAGCGTACCTTTGTTGGTGTGCCACGCTCGTGGGTCCCTGCAGAGACAGGGCTGTATGTGGACATGATTGTGTGGGTGCGTGTGGATGTACGCGTACGTATACCCATATGCACAGGTGGCCACTTGTTCATATGATGACTTTTCAGAAGTTCCTTTTTTTTTTTTTTTTTTTGTTTAAAGATTTTATTTATTCATTCATGAGAGACCCAGAGAGAGAGAGGCAGAGACACAGGCAGAGGGAGAAGCAGGCTCCATGCAGGGAGCCCGCTGCGGGACTCGATCCCAGGACCCTGGGGTCACACTCTGAGCCGAAGGCAGACGCTCAACTGCTGGGCCACCCCGGGCGCCCCCATACATACAGGAGTCCTTATTGGGAAATTCCTCTACGTTGGCCCAAACCCGCTGCTTGTGGGAAAGGAAGAATCACTTCTTGGGCTGTTGTTATAAACTAGATCGTAGCACCTTGCAGTTGCTCCAGTGCTTGTGCTCGGTCCCGGGCACAGAGCCCAGTGTTGTTTCCCCAGAACTGGCTCCCGGCCCCGGCCTTTGCTGCTCTCTGTCAAAGTACCACCTTCTACTTTGACCCTTTCATGATTTTTCACTCCCTTCTCTTTGTCCCTGGATCTGCCTGTGTTGTCTCTCTCTCTCTCTCTCCTGGGTCTCGGTGTTTCTCTGCTCCAGCCTGACCTCTGTTGCCCCTGCCAGATCTCATTTCCAAAAATCATAAAACAGGAAACGTAGAACAGAGTTCTTGCCTCCAAATGCTACTCTTTTATTTTTATTTTTAAAAGATTATTTATTTATTTATTTGCCAGAGAGAGAGAAAGAGAGAGAGAGAGAGAGAGAGAGAGAGAGAGAGAGAGGGAGAGCACACGCAGGGGGGCGGTTGGCAGAGGGAGAGGGAGAAGCAGGCTCCCCGCCGAGCAGGGTCTCTAATGTGAGGCTCCGCACTGGGCTTGACAGGGGGCTTGAGCACGGGGCTGCGTTGGGGGCTCCATCCCTAGCCCCCCGGGAGCTTGACCTGAGCCGAAGGCAGACACTTCACCCACTGAGCCCCCCAGGCGCCCCTGTTACTTACTATATCACCTTTTGCGATCTATCCTAACTTCAGACAATCCAGGCTTTATACAACTTGAATTTCCTAAAGTTTAAAAAATATCTGTTGTTCATAATGAAATATAAAACGCCTTAGAATATTTGCTCCATAAACAATGGGTGTTTCCAGAAAGTGTCCACCTTTGAAATAGACTCGTTTTATTATATAGAGACGGAGGGGAGGGGAGGGTAGTCTCCCTGTTTCACCCGGCGATCTTCAACAACAAATCCCTTTTTAAAGACTCTTAAGCTTCCTCCTCGCTGCTCAGGAAACCTGATCGGTGGGTCCCAGCCTTCGTCGTACATCACGGTGCTTTTAGTCCAAGCCCCTCCGTATTGTTTCCTGTAGACGAACGTAATAGAAACCCGCGCTTCCTTGGAAAACAGTGTAGCTTTCAATTCAATCAATGCAAAGTTGATGTGGACTAGACAGTCTGAAAATGCTGTCATTTGTCCTGTCCAGCATACGAGCTGTGTGTTTATCCTTTTTCTTTTTTTAAGGATTTATGTATTTTTATGTATTTATTTGAGAGAGAGAGGCAGAGGCAGAGGGAGAAGCAGACTCCCCGCTGAGCAGGGAGCCCGATGTTGGGCTCCAGCCAGGACCCCGAGATCACGACCTGGGCCCACGGCAGACGCTGAGCCAGCCGAGCCCCCCGGGCGTCCCGTCCTTTTCTACTGCATGTTTGTTTGACCTATTTGTGCAACTTAGTCCCAAAAGGCCAATAGGTTGATAGGACGAGTTGATGTGAGCTGATTCCGTGATGCACCGGGACACGTGGGTAGCGCTTTGGGGTGCAAGGTGATAACCCGGTTTCATCTGAGTGTTTTACCTGTTAAGCTAATCGGATGAGGCATCTACAGGAATCACCTTGTTGGTTTGCAGTTTGCGCTTGTGGCAAAGAGGAGCCAACTATAGTTCTTAATTTAATCTCCCAGGTTTGTGGCTAACTCAGACTGTTCTTCCTTTCTGGTCCAAATTAGTGCTTTGAAATGTGCTTTAATCCTCAAACGTGTCTTTATTTGGGCGCTCTGACCTCAGCCGCTGCAGTAATGCTGCTGATAAACATCGCGGGGCTTCTGAAGATACTTGTGTGTTCGCCGCTTACAAATATTTGTGGGTCTGTTTATTCAACTCTGCGCTGCTACTGTTGTCTGAGGAACAAATTTAAAGCCTTTGGGTAAATGTTAATATTTTTCTCGATGCCTCTCCTAGCACGTGTGGTATAGGTAATGCTGATTCCGTGCATCCCACGGCCACCGAGGAACTTGCTTACATGGGCTCACAATTCTCAAAATAGAAAATTCTTTTATATATTACGTTGTAACCCCCTGGGTAGACACCAGGTCTGTTTACAGCAAAAATCTCAACCAGGAAAAAAAAAAAAAAATCTCGACCAGATAAAACCCTCCGCTCACCGTACCTACTCCCGCCCATGCTAATATTTGGAGAAAGGGTAAGAAAAGCACGTATCTGTATGTAGAGTGTATTAAAAACAAGCAAGCAAAACAAAAACCGAACCTTCTAGAGGATAAAACCGGTTCCTACTCGGTTCCGTCTCGTCTCAAAGAGTAAGACCGCTCCAAAGTGTTCAATACGACATCCGACGTCTCACTGAGGCAGCCCCCAGCTGAGGTGTCAGGACACACACGGGTATGTACGTGAGTAGTTTGAGGTTGAAATGAGTAAGAGCTTCAAGACCTAAATTCGTGAATTATTTGTTTCTTGGAAAACCAGAGCATTCGCAGACCTCTCTAGGGAGAGCCCTCGACTTGCATCCTGATGGGCGTCCTCGGCCGGGATGACAGAGACACGGCAGGAAGTTGCACATAATCCACAGGCGGTGGTGTCTGTTCACAAGCGTGTGTTGCACATGGGAACGTCACCCCCCTTGTGAGTCACCGCAGAAAAAATGTCTGAGAACTTCTGATCTGAACCATGCCTCTAAAAAGCCAAAATCTTGACCCCATGACACCCAAAGCTACTTACTTATAAACAATGGTTGTTAGATTTACGACGCTCCGCGCAGTGCATCCCCTGCAGAGCACCGTTTCCCAAAGTGGGGTGCTCGCGGGGCGTGCGGGAGTTTGTCTTATAGGGACAACTAGGAATTCCAGTAAGTGAGAACATGTAACAAGCACATCAAGGCCATGCTGTGCCGCTGTTACGGCTTTTTATAAGGCAAAGTTTTAAGGAAAAAAAAAAAATAGAGACGGGGACTAGATGGGCATGCAGAGGATGGGGAAAGGTCGCTCTAAAGTCATTTAAAAAAATAAAGTCTTTTTCACAAGGGATGCCGCTGATTGTTTTCATGCTTGTTTTCATACTCCCCCCCCACCCCCAATTTTGGAAGATTCTAGCCACCTGAGTTATTTGTGTGCTCCTCTTTGGTGGCTCTGGGGATCGCTGTCAGTTTCTCCATCCGGGTTGGAGCGGGGACAGAGAGCTTGGCAGGAGCGGCGGCTCCTGTACATATGCTCTCGCTCCGATGATAAAGCAGCCTGGGTAAGGACTATTCGCTCCAACGTATCATTGGGAAGACACTGGATTTCCCCCTAGATTTATGACTCTCTGCCATAGCCCAGCAGGGCCCATGGGTGAACAGGACAGCCGGGAAGGAACACAGGGTGCTGGGCCCCAGTCCCCATCCGGCCCGGGGCCCAGGGGACTCTGTCCTGGGGCATCTGCTACTACACTGTGGCTTCCCACCCCCCCCACCCCGGGCCCCCCTGGGATGCCGAGAGGCCTGTGTGGCCACGAAGGGCGGCAGTCGTGGCATTTTGTAGCCGGAAAGACGTGATTTGTTCTTTCTTTTTCTTTCTTTGTAAAAATGCAGTTTGGGAACAAGTTTGGAAGGGAAAAATCTGTAAAAAAACAAAAGCCAAAAAAAAACAAAACAAAAAACCCACCACATTTATTTTCCTGTGTCTCTGTATTTCATCGCCTCGTCGGAAATGGGAGTCAAGGAGGAGAAAGCCTTTTTAAAAGCTGTTACTGGGAAGGGAATGGCTTAAGTGGGGAAATGAGAAAAGTAGGAGGGGAAAGGAGAGAGTTAGGGCGGGAGGAGGAGTTAGCAGCAATCCCGGGTGTCCTGGGGAGCAGGATGCAGGCTGTCCCCCTGCCCCCTGCCTACTTGAGAAAGGGAATCCTTAAGGTCTGGATGTAGGACCTTTCCCAAGACAAGGAGAGAAAGAGGTGCTGGGGGAGGGGAGGGGAGGGAGGAGGGAAGGAGGGGACTTGGGGGGAGAGGGGAGGGGAGGATGGAGGGAGAAGGGGGGAGGGGAAGAGAGGAGGGGAGGATGGAGGGAAAGAGGGAGGGAAGGGGAGGGGAAGAAGGGAAGGGGAAGAGGGGAGGGAGGGAGGAGGAGGGAAGGACAGGACGGGGAGGGGAGGAGGATGGAAGGAGGGGGAGGGGAGGAGAAAGGAAGGAGGGGGAGGGAAGGAGGGAGGAGGGAGGGAAGGGGAGAAGAGGGGAAGGAGGGAGGGAGGGAGGAGGGGGAGGGTGAGGTTTCAAGGCTGAGCACTAGATGGCAGCAGAAGTATGATAGTTGGCAGCCAGTTGGCAACGGGGCCAGTGGCGGGTCCCAAACCAGGATGCAGCTTTCCTAGTGTCGGCAAAATGTGTCACTGCACGTGGGCGTGTGATCATTTCCCAGGTCGAGCAACTCGGGGGGGACTAGTGAAGAAGCCAAAGGGCACAGCTGCTCCGTGGCGGGGCCTGAACCCCAGGGGAGGCCCCAGGGCACTGGGCTCCAGGTCCCCGCACCTGGGTGTCGGGGTGCCCGAGGTTCCTGAAACCTGTTTGAGGCCCCCGGGCTCACGTCTGCCTGGGAGAAGACAACCCAGAGAAGTGACGGAAAACTAATAGAAGCAGGAAATGTACGTGGGGGGAGATAGGACTGAGATTTCCTGCTCCCTTCTTCCCTCCCCGACCACAAAAGAACGAAAAGACAATTATCATTATTGTTTCTAAAGATGTTATTTATTTATCCATGAGAGACCCAGAGAGAGAGGCAGAGACACAGGCAGAGGGAGAAGCAGGCTCCCTGCGGGGAGCCCGATGCGGGACTCGATTCCAGGACCCCAGGGTCACAGCCTGGGCCGAGGACACATGCTCCACTGCTGAGCCCCCCGGGCGGCCCTAAATGACAATTACTATAAAAACAGGTTATATCAGCTGTTTGTTAGAGGAAACTTCTAGTAGCTTCTAATAGCTTGTTTGATCTTCTGGGTACTTTTGTGATTCTGGGATCCCAATATGGCCCGTTGCGGGCTGAGGTCCTTCCTGGGAAAACATTTGAATAATCTGGTAAATGATTATTTATACACATTATTATACGCATCTAAATATTTGCAAGAGGGCAGCCCGGGGGGCTCAGCAGTTTAGCGCTGCCTTCAGCCCAGGGCCTGGTCCTGGAGACCCGGGATCGAGTCCCACGTTGGGCTCCCTGCAAGGAGCCTGCTTTTCCCTCTGCTTGTGTCTCTGCCTCTCTCTCTCTCTCTCTCTGTTTTGCATTTCTCATGAATAAATAAATAAAATCTTTAAAAAAGAATCTTAAAAAAAATATTTGCAAGAGAAAAAGTTTTTTGTTCTCATTTTTTTTTCTTCTCTGGGGTGCCCTAAATATAAACCGCCTTTCAGCAGTTTTAGGGTTAAAAGGAAGCAGTGCAGCCTGACCTACCACAGAGGGGTCAATGATCGTGAGTCACACCTAATGGGCTGGACGTTTGGGGATCAACAGCCTTGGGGAGGGCCCTTGGGGCTGCCTGTCGGGGCTGTTTGGTGCATTCTGGGCCCCCCTTGGGACGCCCGAGGACTGGAAGCCCGGCCGCGTGATGGCACCGTGTGTGACGCGGCACCAAGCACTCGTGTGCTGACTTCGGTCTGTCTCCGGGAGCCCGGGGTCGGGGCCAAGCTGAAGTTAGGCTTCGGGTTAAAACGAAGTCGATTTTGGGTTAACACGGCGCCCCGACCCCTTGGATCGGTTTCTTTGCTGAGACTGTTGGGTGGCAGCGGGTGAGCCTGCGGGCGGGCACCGGGCGGGTTCGGGCAGCCGAGTCCCCATCGTTGACCACAAGTGGCCTTTGTAAAAAGTACTTTGAGCTCCGCACTACGCTTATGCGCAGCTGTCAGCACATTAAAAAATGCCCTTTGGGCCAGTAGTTTATATTTTTTTCAGGGCGAGGGAAAAAATGTCATGTGGCGGGTGGCCCTGAGACGGCAGGGAGGTGGCGGGGCCGCTGGGCCGGGCGCTGCTGGGGGAGAAGCAGGGCTCCGTAGCGGCGGCTTCGGTTTTCTCTGATCTTCCTGGGTCCCTATCAACGCAAGACGGATTCCTGGGATGGGGATTTGAGGTTGGAGGTGCCCTGCCTTGGATTTCGGGTTATCCGGCCTCACTGTGTGACTCGGGGCCCCACAGGGATGGTCACGGCGCCGAGACAGGCCGTGGGCCTGCTGGGCTTGGGCCGTTAGAGC
The DNA here is from genome assembly GCF_003254725.2 of Canis lupus dingo. Classification (NCBI taxonomy): domain Eukaryota; kingdom Metazoa; phylum Chordata; class Mammalia; order Carnivora; family Canidae; genus Canis; species Canis lupus. Next base: position 36,175,542 of record NC_064268.1, on the reverse strand, counting down.
CTTCAGGGAAAGGTGTTGGTTTCCTTACCGTGTTCTGATCTGGATATGCTATTCATTCATTCGTTCATTCATTCATTCCTGAGAGACACACGGAGAGAGGCAGACCAGATGCAGAACTCGATCCCGGGACCCCGGGGTCACGCCCTGAGCCGAAGGCTGATGCTTAATGGACTGAGCCACCCGGGGCATCCCTCCTGGATTGTCTTTTTTTTTTTTTTTTTTTTTAAGATTTTATATATTCATTCATGAGAGACAGAGAGAGGGGGAGAAGCAGGCTCCACGCGGGGAGCCTGACGTGGGACTCGATCCCAGGACCCCGGCGTCACGCCCTGGGCTGAAGGCAGATGCTAAACCACTGAGCCACCCAGGCGGCCCATCTCCTTGGTTTAATTGTCAAACTAACGCTCCCTGGTTGTCCCGACCGTAGACCAAACGCTCATGGGGACCTTTATGTAGAGAGAACGGCCCTGCCCATTTGGAGGTTTTGTTTCTTGCTTGTTTTTATACCAAAAGTGGGATTATTCTATAATACTCCTCAGTAAACTGCTGGGTTTATTATTATTATTATTATTATTATTATTATTATTATTTGTTTCATTTTTGCTTACTAACAGCTCCTGGGGTTCTTTCCAGGTGGGCTCATCTTGGTTTTTCTGACGCCCCCGCACTCTCTATTCCATGGTGTCCATGAACTTCCGCTTACTGATCTCGATGGGCACTTGTTCTATCTGTTTGCAACCATAAACGACGCTGCCACTGATATTCTCATCCCCATTTTCTCAACTCTCTTTCATTTATTTTATGGGATGAATTCCAAAAAGTGAGAGCGCTAGCTTTAAAAAGTTGCTAATGTTAAAAAAGTTGCTAAAAAAGCACGACTTTTTTAGTTTTATGTGATGATGCAGATGCTTTTGATGTCAGATAAATGATCTCTAGCCTTTTCCAGTAAAAATACAAGGTACACTAGGTGGCATGGACACAATTAATTTTCTACGTTAAAGAAGGAATTTCTAAAAATCAGACGTAGGACCCTAGCAGTACCATGTGGAAACTTCTTATTTATTTATTTTTTATACTCGAGCTACATTCATGAGAACACTCTTTTTAAAGCAGTGTTTACTTTTCAGATTTATAAAGTCCGTATCGTGCTTTTGGCTTGATTTTTTTTTCTTGTCTAAGGTTGAAGAAAATTCTCCAATTCCTACAATGTAATGGTTTTGAAAGTAAGAATACAATAGTTTGCACATCCTGCTCTTAAATAAGGAAGGGCCCTTCAAGGATTACAATGATTTGTTTTTCTTTCATCAAATACATTTTTTTTTTATCATCAAATACATTTTGATACTTGGAGGAGTCTGAGGAACTTGCTCCCATTTGGGAAAATAACAAATTCCAAGTCACTCAGCTACATTGTTTTTTTTTTTTTTTTTTTTTTTTAAAGGCTGGGGGAAGATTTGGACATATATGGTATTGGAACTACTCAGAGGAGCTTTCTTTTTATAGGATGGCAACCTCTGGTAGAGTTTTATTTTTATTATTTTTTTCTTTTTCTGATCATTGTTACGATACTGCGCTGAAGTTACGGAAGGACAGCTTTGCAAATATTTATTTAGATCACAATTCAGACCCGTTTAAAAAGCAATCGATCACGAGGTTGAAGCGACAACGTGAAACGCTTTTTGGGGTGTAGAGAGAGCAAATCTCTGAAATTTCAGCTCCGTCTTAGAGAGAGATGACCCCGTGACACGTCTTGATGGTTAAAGCAGCGGGCTGTGGACTCGTGGACCCGCGCTTGAACTCGGGCTGGTCCTGCACACGCGGGCCCTTGTGAGCGTCAGTGAGTTCCTTCTCTCTCTGAGCTTTGGTTTCCACGTGTGTCCAACAGGGAGAGCGATGCTTCTCCACTTAGGCTTTCTGTCCGGGAGCTGCTCTGTGTCCGTTGGTGCCCGAACAGAAAGTGCAGGGGCCACAGGTGAAGTAAGATCACTAGCCAGGTTGTGCCCGTGCAAGGCCAGAGAGTTTCAGGGAATCTTTAAAAATTTCAGTCCTCGTATGAACAGTTACAGACCCTTGTGCCGAGAAAGGATTTTAGGAGATACTTTTGTTCATTCCCTCTGGTTCATAAAATGATGGCAAGATAAAATAAAATATAAAATAAAATATAAAATAAAATAAATAAAATAATAAAATAAAATAAAATAAAATAATAAAATAAAAAATAAAATAATAAAATAAAATAAAATAAAATAATAAAATAAAAACCAAGCAACCATTCAGAGGCTCAGAAAGATTGTGATTGGCTGGAGACGTGGGGCTCGCCGGCGACAGAGCTGAGCCGGTCCCGCGCACGTCTCCTCTCTGCCATCCCAGCCCCCGACACCTGTCGGGAGCCCCTGCACTCACACAGGTGGCAGCCGGAGCCGCTCGTGTGTCCAGGTGGGAAGGAAACGGGTAGGAAGCTGCCTCCATGTATTTCGAAAGTGTCTAGCGTGTGGCTCTATGACCGGGCAGGTGAGGCCCGTCCCGCGGTCCCGGGGGGCACCCCGCTGGCTCCCGGAAGCCCCTGTGGAGGTGTCTTACAGGCCCTGGGCTGGCCTGGACCCCACTGAGCATCCCTGCGCCAGGGCTCTTGCATCTCCGGAGGATGCACGCCCTTGCCCCGGGCCGCCCTGCTTAGGCTCCTGCTGCCCTCGCCGCTCAAGGCCCGGAGGTGACGACCACCTTCCTGGTGCAGCTGACACGTGGCTGGAGCGTTGCAGGGCCGTTGTCGCCGTGCTGTCACCCTGCAGGCCTGGAGGCCAGGGCAGTGTGCTTCCTGTCCCCCGATGTCAGCAGGTGGCAGCGCCTCGGTGCATCCTCTCAGGGCCTGTTGGCAAGTGATGCTCGGATGCAGGGTGACTGACCTTTGCAGGTTGGACAAATACTACTCCAGGCTTTGTTTCTGCGGAGGCGACTGGGGTGACAAAGTGTGCGGGGAGCCGCAGGCCTGAAGCCAGCTCCTGGGCAAGGCGTGTGCCCACCCCGGCCGCCCTGAGGGCGCATCGCGCTGGGAGAGTCGTCCTGACTTCCTCAGGGCCTGGCACAGCCCTCCAGGACCCTGAGCTCCTTGCTATTATTTACTTTTTTTTTTTTTTTTAAGATTTTATTTATTTATTCATGAGAATACACACAGAGGGAGAGAGAGAGAGAGAGGCAGAGACACAGGCAGAGGGAGAAGTAGGCTCTATGCAGGGAGCCCACCTGGGACTCGATCTCGGGACTCCAGGATCACGCCCTGGGCCGAAGGCGGCGCTAAACCGCTGAGCCCCCGGGGCTGCCCTATTATTTACTTTTTTGACTTCACTCACCAAGTAAATGATGCTCCTCGACTCTGGACCCGTTCACCATCTTCCTGACTCCTGACTCTGTACCTGGTTCCAACTCCGCTCATCACGGCAGCTCTGACCCACTTCTCGGAGTCATTTCCCGGATCACGGATGCTACTCTGACGTGACGTGCTATATTTAGGACTTATTTTTCATTCATGGTGTTGTGTCAGCTCTCTTTTTACAAATTTCAGTCCCCCCCACCCCCCGGCAGCCCGGCGTGTTAGCAACGTGACGCTCTTGCCCTGCTGTTGGCTGTGCTGCGGCCCCCTCTGCAGTTACCCCTCCCTGAGTCGAATAAACCCGGGGTGTCTCCGATTCCAAAATGCATAGTCCTCGCCTGGGGAGTCTTTTACTAAAATGCACTTTCTGATTCAGCAGGTCAGGGGCGGGGCCAGAGCCCGTGTATCTGAAGTGAGCTCCCCTGCGATGCCGAGGCCGCTGGTCTTCAGATGTGACATGGCAAAGGATGGGCCAAAGGTTGTCTCTGGCTCCTTCCTCTTTGCCTCTTCCTTTTTGTTTTGTTTTGTTTTCCATACAAGTTAAGTTTTTTACACAAAGTACAGACAAGAATGCAAGTTAATGTGTTGGTGATGCATTAACATGGATTATGAGATGAACTCCTTACCTGAGACGGCCTAGAGGAAACATTCGCGAATTCCTGCCCCTCCTAGACCCTAAGTAAGCACCGCTGGACATTGTACAGGCTCAGAGTGGAGGCTGCACTTGGGTTTAAAGCCCCTGGTGTCTTAGTCATGGTGCTTAACCTCTTTGAACTTCAGTTTCCTGTCTGTAAAACAGAGATGAGAAGACCCCCCTCAGACGATGCTACGCAGAGGCCCGGTCGGAAGCACGCAGTGAGGGCTTCCCGTTGGCTTGCGGTTTTAGCACTAGCGTCCTGGAGACCAAGTCCAACTCATCCCCAAATGACAAACATGGTCCAGAAAGAGCTTTAATTCGGATAAAATGGGAAAGGAAGAAACACGGATGCAGCATCGGTGGGAGCTGCCTGAGTGCAGTGCACTTTATTAGCACGAGCCCGTCTGCTCTTCTCCGCACTGCCGTGTGTCCTCACGGGCTCTGCATCAATGAGGAGACTCGTCCAAACATGTGAAGTGGCTTATTCACAGGCTCGCTGGCCCGGGACTGTTTGGCTCTAAGGCCAGACTGCTGGCAGCGTTAGATCTGTCCACAGCAGGTGCACTGGGAGGAGGAAGTATAGGGGAAGGGACTGTGAAGACCCTTTGACCATTCCAACAACCCCAACGCCCAGGGGCCCTTACACTATAGTACACGTGAACGTCTAGTGGAGCTGGTTGTTACGAGAGACTTCTCGGCTCCATCCCAACTGACTTAATCGGCTTGGGAAATGGGGATCAGGATATATTCAAGACCATCCAGGAGAAGCATCGCTGTAGGGATATCCTATGGGATAGGTACTGGTTCCCATGGGCTGCTGTTAACGGGTGACCACAAATTGGGTGGCTTAGAACAGTAGAAATTTGTTCTGTCACACTTTTGGAGACTGGAAGTCGGCTTCAAGAGTCAGCAGAGCTGTGCTGTCCCTGGAGACACTAAGGGATGATGCTTCTCGTCACTTCCTAACTTCTGGCAGTTGGCCGCCCTCCTTGGCCATTCCTTGGCATGCAGGTGTGTCACCCCGCCTTCGTTCACATGGCTGTCATCTCTCTGCGTGTGTCTGTGTCCGGATACCCCTCTTCTTGTAAGGACAGCAGTTGTTGGGTTGGGGCCACCATCACCCAGGACGACCTCATCTTGATGACATCTGCCAAGACCCGATTTCCAACTGAGGTCATGTTCAGAGGTTCTGGAGAGACGTAGTTTTGGGGGCGCCAGGATTGGACTCAGTATGCTATACCATCTGCTTTTTAAAAATTTTCCTTGAAGCCCAGGATATAAAGCTGTGACTTCTGAAGTTTGCCGAGCCTTGTGGGGAAGAGGTCTTCGCCGAGATGAGGGGTGAAGGACACACCTAGGTAATGATGCAGGGTTTCACACAGGCTTCGTCACCTGCCATCTCTGTCTGCCCTCCCCTCCCCCTGCCCCTTCTCTTCTTTTTCAAAAGACATGGTTGTTGATTGATAGTCCTTTGGTTCAGATGCAAGTATTAGTCTCTCATGGTTCCAGGAAATGTCATAGATCTCTGGTGGTTTACGGTTCTCTTGTTTCTGCGGTATGGGTTGTATAAAGATTTACGGGGAATCAAAATTGGGCTTAAAATGAGAGGCAACCGGTGATTTTCTTTTCTGTAGACTGTAGTTTTCTTACCTGTAATTTTAAGGGAAAGGAAACTTTTATGCTGTCATTTCAACACTTCACTTCTCTATAATTTTGGTAAATTGTTTCCTTAGGGTTACAAAGAACAAGTGGCATAAACCTCAAATATGCTTATTACGGTAAAGACAAATTTTCTTTGGCACATTTATCTAAGCAATGTCAAAATACAAACTAATTTAGAAGAGCTCTGAATGTTTCAGCCAAAATTATACATTTTAAAACAACAGGGTCATGTCTTAGAAAAAAACTGTTTTTAAGTTGGCATTATTTTATAGATTTAAAAGTAGAATTTAAATAGTTCTTCCACTTTACCCCAAGCTGAAGCACACGCACGTATACTTTGTAACCTAACGGAAGAGTTTTTGTGAATGTGTCCTAGAATACAAGTTGTGTTTGTACCACTAAGGACTTAAATTTTCTCTTAGACATTTAAGAAAAGTTCAAGAGACAGTGTGAACTAGCTAGTCTTATGGGTCATTTGGTTTTATATAAAATAAATTATGTAATGAAAGAAGTTCAGGTATCATTTGAAAACACGATTTTAAACTTTATGATAATATGGGTATGTTTTTGTTGGAATATATTTATTTCTCAAACGCTCTTCCTCCAAGATGCTTCAAGGAATCCAGATTCCTGGGAACGATTTTGGGGTTCTTGATGATATTGAATATTTAGTGATGGCTGTTCAGTATGGACTCGTTGAGGCTTTTTTGAAAGAAAATTCTATCTGAACACTCATGCTACTCAGACAGAAGGATCTGTTCTCCATTCTTCTCAAGATTGTATATGCCTTTGTTCTGTTTGCTTCCTGTCCACCTGCCATCTGATTTATTTATTTTTAAAAAAGATTTTTTAAATTTTATTTATTTGGAGTCAGAGAGAGAGAGAGAGAGAGAGAGAGAGAGAAAGAGAGAGAAAGAGAAGGCACCAAGGGAAAGAGGAACATGGAGCCCAATGCGGGGCTTGATCTCATGACCCAAGAGGTCATGACCTGAGCCAAAGTCAAGAGTTGGACACATAACCCAACTGAGCCAGCCAGGAACCCCCTGATTTATTATTATTATTTTTTTTAAAGAAAGTTTGTCTTCTCATTGCTGGATAAACTCAATAATTCAAATGACCATTTCATTTCACAGAAACTTTCCTGGAAATATCCAAGCACCTTTAGTAGGGGGAAGAAGGGCCAGCAAAGGGTCCTACCCACTGGAAGAGGTGATTGGTCCCTCTTCTGTGGAAATCCTCCAGGGCTCTCTTTTGTACTAAGTTATATAAAGGCAGTTGAAAGGGTAGATGCGGAATTCTACGGAACAAGTGCAGAAATGTGAATTCCACTCCCCAACATCAGTCATTGGCTTTGTATTAAACATATTTATCAGTTATTTGGGTGAGGATATGAATGGCATCTTAATCAGATTTGCAGAGGGCAAGATGCTGTAAGGGTTGGTAATTTTATTAGAAAACAGAACCAAGATGCCAGAAGGCTGTGATGGGCAAGAAGAGTGGTTTATAATCCTGATGCACCCAGTGCTCTCCTGTTCACGCCAGATGTTTCCTAGTGCTCCCAGACTATTCTGAAATGAAGTGCATAGATAATATAGCCCATCTGCACACATAATAAGTGTGTGTGTACCTAGTATCCTAATGATATTCCAAAGAAGAAACAGCAGAAAATAATTCATAATCAAATAATATGTGCTTTAATAAGTGCCTGGATTGCCTAAGTTGGAAATGACGACTCTGGGGTGCGTTGAACTGAAGATGGAAAGTGCTTGCTCCTCTTCCTAAAATCATTTCATGTAACAAATGAAAACAGACATTGGTCCTCATGTGTTGTGTTGGTCACTCCAATGCCACCAGCCGTTTTTCTGTCAAGTGACTCAGTTTTCTACCATGGTGAACAACTCTCTGTGAAGTTTCTAGCAAAATCAAGTGTCCACTTCCCTTAATTCACACGATAGCTGCGTTACTGGCAAACTTAACGTCATTGAAAACCATGCAAAAATAAACAATTCGTTTACATGTAAAACGGGCTTAGGTTCTAGGCTTAGATGATTGTATATGGGTTTTTCTTCTGCGTGAATGGCCAGTGAGAGATTTTAAAGTTGCATGGATTGTAGAATAATTCTTCAATGGGTGGGTATTCCCTGGATCGCAGGACGTGATGGTGGAAAAGCGCCACACAAGTTCCCCCAGTTCCTGCAAGGGGACAGTACCACCCCCATGGAAACTCACTGGATCAAGTGTTTTTCCTCTTGGAACTCTGGAGATTTGGGGTGAGATAATGCTTTGTCTTGTGCATGAGGACATGGGGGCATAGGGGTGTGGGAGGTGGTGCTGTTCTGTGCGTTGTAGAATGTTTGGCAGCACTTGAGCCAGCTGTCCCACACCCCCAACTCCAGTTGGGACACTGCCTGTTGTCTCCCGGGGAGCAGAGTGACCCTCAACTGAGAGCACTGAGCTAAACAGAAAGATACTTAGTGGGGAATTAAGGAAAAAACTTCCCTGCCAAAGGAACCGTGAAATAAATTTCATAATTAGAAGTGACCTCATGGAAGCATTTGTGAAAAGTTTAGGGACTGTCTATATGTGATCTGTGGATCAACCAGATGTCCTGGTACATAAAATACATGAGCAGACTGTTTACATTTTTTTTCTTATTTTCTTTTATTTTTATCCTGTTTTCTTCAGTAAAAAAGACTTGTGGCCACTTAAGAAGAAGAGTAGAATCACCAAGGGAAGATGTGCTGTCATCCTACTGTTTATTCCCACCAGGGGTATTGTGCTCCATTCTGGGACTGTTATTTGTGTATCAGAGCAAAGGTATTTTGTGGATTCTGCATGGTTTCAGCAGGGAGAATGAAAACAAATGATTGCAAGTCACAGGGTGGCCGTTTCCCACTCAGAGTAAGAGTGATCTTTCTAACAGAACTCTCTGATGGCTCTGGACTGAGCTACTTCAGAAATAGTATGGGAATACGTGGCAATATTTAAGGAGAGGCTTGTCCACAACTGGCTCTGAAAAAGTAGAATTATTTTTGAGGTTGCAGATTACTCTGGGAGTGACAGATGTTTGTTAGCCATCCCATACTTCCTACATCCCTACATCTGCCATATTAAGCAGTCATTAGCTCTGTAACGGACACTTACTTCCACTACCAAGCAATACACCACCTCTTTTCCAAGACCATCCATGTGTGCACAACCAGTGAGCAGCTGAGAAGCTACCACCAACGTTCAGAATTAAAACGCTCATTTTAAAACATCATTCACTCCTTTATTCATTCAGCAAGTAGTTATTTATTGAGTGCCTACTCTGTGCCAGTCATTGTCCTAGGTGCTGAGAGTACAGCGGCCCCATTCCTATCTGGATCCTCTAGTTTAGAAATAAAAGCAAGCAATAACTCTGGGAACTAACTTAAAAAGTAAAATTTCAAATAGTGATCAACGCTAGGAAGGTAATAAAGGTGCTATGGCAGAAAATAAAAGAGAGAAGGAGGTTCTATTTTAGATGGTATGGTCAAAGATGAAGCTCCCTTGAGGTGGCATTTAAATGGGGACCTAAAGGATGAAGAGCCACTCGTTCTAACAGTGGGAAGAGCATTTTAGTCAGAAAGAAGGACATGTACAAAGGACTCGAATGGAGACAGACATGGGCACCTTTGAGGGCTAGAAAGAAGGGCCATGTACCTGGAATACAGTGGGTGGCAGGGAGTGTGGCATGCAGTGGGTTTGCAGAAATATAGAGGGTTCAGCTCATGTCGGGAAATGTAGGGCTTAGAGGGAAGAACATGGACCCAGGAGCCAGAGAGCTTGGGTTAAAGTTACAGCACTTTCTCTTTCCTCATTGTTCCATCTGCAAAATGCGAGAGCACACAGCTGTGTGTAGTTGTGAGAATTCAATGAGCTAATATATGGAAATGCTTAGAACAGTGCTTGCAGTCACGCATGTTAGAGTTTGCTGCTACTACCACCACCGGCCTTGTGGACCACGGTAAGGAAAGTGGAGTTTTTTTCCTAAAAGGATAAAGTCACTGAAGAGGTTTTCAGTGTGGACCCTTGTGTAAAACTTCTTAAACAAGACCCAATATGGTGAACCTCGTAAGAAAACGGATGTGATTGCTTCTCGTAAAGTTTAATTGTGACGTCACTAACAGAATATGTTAAGTAATTAAAGGGCTAAGTTTTGTTTTTTTTTTCCGAGTTATCCCTCTAGATGGTTTGAGCCACTTGGCTGCTGCGTGGAGAGGCCACCCAGCAACTCAGCGTGTTTGTCTTGTACCATCTTGGTCAATGGCTCTCCCCTGTTTTCCAGGCTACAACACCACTCTAATATGCAGGGAGAGATACTTGAATCATCTGATTTTTAGAAACAAAATGTCTGGGTCCTTTAGGAACAAAAAAGGAAATTTTAGACATTTTTAATAGCTGTGGGAGAATGAAAGTCTTAATATCTTTTGACTGTGAACACGGCTAATTGCTAATCGGGTTTCTGTAGGGCCGTGTCTTCCATGTGTCATATCTTCTCTTCCTGTTGCTTCTGGTTCTTCTTTTACATCCTCAATGGCTCTCTGATAGAAGCACATCAGGGCTTTTGGCTTATTGATTGTCGTTGATGGGAAAAGGTGTCATTGTCTTATGGGAGCCCCTACTGGGTGCAGGCATTCTCTTCTTTAGCTTTCGAGATGCCCTAAGGGCACCACCCCCTTTTTGTATAGTATATCAGCTGATGTAAGAAGGCATTGTCTTTATTTTTATGAACCACAGTTGTCTGCTTGCAGTGGGGATAAAGCCTAGTGATAGTAATCAGATCCCAGCTGTAAGCATTAGGGCTTTTGTAGGAAAAAATAATCTTGAAAACATTTTTTTTTTTAGACTCCAAGTCTGCATGGCACTCCCTATCAGCGATGACGATGACGCTGCACATGCAGGAATGCTGGTCCCTCTGTGGTCCTGCTGCACATATGACCAAGGGTGGTGGAGACGAGGTGAGGGACAGAGAAAGCCGATCCACAACCTCACACTTGCTTGTCCCATTCTGCCGTCTGACCGACCCCCGGAGCACAGTGTGACTTGGATGGGCTACAGATAAACAAAGCACAGAGCCCGGGTCCACACGTTTGGCTCTTGTTCTCCCTGTTTTTCAAGTGATATAGAGGAAGGCTCATGTTTTTACATCTCATGGCAGAGTGTTTTTTTTTTTTTTAAGATTGTATTTATTTATTCATGAGAGACACACACGCACACAGAGGGAGAAACACAGGCAGAGGGAGAAGCAGGGTCCCTGCAGGGATCCTGATGCGGGACTCAATCCTGGGACCCCTGGATCACAACCGGAGCCGAAGGCAGACGCTCAACCACGGAGCCGCCCAGGTGCCCCAGCAGAAGTGTCTTTGATTCCTGCATGATAGGAACTCGAGTAATCTCCCACCATGCATGTCTAATACATTGAAAAATCATTTCTAAGTGATCCAGCAGGACGACCACACCCATATTGCTATGGAACAGAGTCTTCTGGCTAAATAAAATTTCCTTCTAAATGAGCAAACATTTTCATTGCAATCCTTGTTGAAAAAGTTTCTAAGTACAATAATGACTTTACTTAATTGTGCAAGAATGTCCAGATTGCAGTGAAACTGCCTTCCCAGGCTCTTGCAAGCATTCCAAATTACAATTACTAAGCATTGTTCCTAACTGTATCTTCATCAAATATTTATATAATACCTACCATGTTGAAGACATTGTGCTGTTTTGTAAGTCTTTGTGTATCAGGCATTTCATTTTGTTGTTAGGGTTTCCATTTGTTTTGTAGGTTAGGAAAACGGCTCCCCATGCCCCCTTCTAAAGACAAACAGCCATTCCTTAAAACCCCAATCTGGGTTCTATTTTGGGTTAGCGTAGCTCAGTAAATGTTTAAATGAGTGTCTGTAATATTCCAGGTGCTGTGTTAAGTCCTGGGGGAAGGAAATTTATTCAGATACAGCTGGTGAGGAACTCATGGAAATGGGTGGAGAAAATCCACTAAAGAGTTTTTATCGGCTGTGTTAGGGTTATGACAGAAGCGCCCTGGGGAGGACGGCAGGGGTCTAATGGGAAAGAGTGCATTTGCCCCAGCAGGCAGGGGGCATCAGGAGAGCATCCTGTAGGGGTCATCATGGAGGTGATGGGTGTTTCCACATGTGTGTGTGCAGGACATCAGGTTTCCAGAAAGTAATTAGTTGCGATTCAACAAACATTTCATATACATCTTTCATTGTATGTGCTGATGTGGTGAGGAGGACGAGGATATGGGTTTAGAAATGGATGAACCATCTCTCTTTCATTTTTAGTCAACCATTAAAGCATTATCAGCTTATACTGTGTTAAATGCTGGCCCATCCTGTTTTATCTGCAAGTTTTGAAACTTCTATTCTCTGTCCTTCCCAGCCAATGGCCTTGTTTTTTTTTTTTTTTTTTTTTTTTGTCTATGTTACTGTTATTAAATCTTTGTTATTAGGATTGAGAATTTGCTGGCAGAAATGCAGTGCATATTTCAGGCTCGAATGGCTGGCTCGAGATGCATTTCAGTCTTTTGTAGTAGGAAATATGATGCTGCCTCTCTACTTTTCCTGAATACCATGTATTTCCTAAAGCCACTCAGAGGCAGTGGGTAACACCTTTTGCCAGTATTTGTACATTAACCTCATACAGTGTTTTACATTTTTAAAAGATTCATTTATTTATCTGAGAGAGAAATAGAAGCTGAGTAGGAAGAGGGGCAGAGGGAGAGAGAAAATCTCAGGCAGACTGTGCTGAACACAGAGCTTGATGTGGGGCTCAACCTCACAACCCTGAAATCATGACCTGAGCTGGACCCAAGAGTCAGACGCTTAACCAACTGAGCCACCCAGATGCCTCCAAGGCTCTGCAGTATTTTAAGGCCATTTTCTCTTCCTTCATTTCACTAATTCTAACCAAAACTTGGTGAATAAGGTATTAATATCAGTTTTGATGCTGATAAACCAAGGACTTGGCCAAGATCCTGTAATAAACCCTCTTCATGTAACTCATCAAGCATCTACTCAATCCCAACTTAATCTGTCTTTTTGTTGTTAGGATAGGGTTGAAGTGCATCTCCTTGAAAAAGCCCTTCCTTGATGTCCAAACACGGGTTGGCTGTCTCCCCTGACATTCTGCACGAACCCATGTCACAGTGCTCGGGCTTTGATGTTGTATCTGTCTGTTTGCAAGTCTGTCTCCTGCAATCTGTCCTCCGAGTGAGCCAAGGACAAGCGTCATGTCTGGGTTCTCACTGAACCCCCAAACCTGTTAGAATGCTTGCCACAGAGAAGAATTCCAATAACTGTTGATTGAATGAGAAAGCTAAATAATTGAGACCGTGCTGTTTTATGTGAAAGTACTTCGTAAGTGATTTAAGAGTATGAGATATTCTGAGATCACTGAGAACAAAGCATTCTGCTAAGATGTAATTCAAAGTTTGAGTTTACCTTCTAGTTGAAGATGCATGGCTAAGGACCAAATGCTTGTGTCCCTTCAAAATTCCAATGTTGAGACCTAACTCCCAGTGTGTTGGTGTTAGGAGGTGGACCTTTGGGAGGTAATTAAGTCAGGAGGGTGGAGCCCTCTTGAATGAGATTGATGTCCTTATAAGAAGAGATCAAAGAGGGCAGCCAGGTGGCTCAGTGGTTTAGTGCTGCCTTCAGCCCAGGACCTGATCCTGAAGACCTGGGATTGAGTCCCACGTTGAGCTCCCTGCATGGAGCCTGCTTCTCCCTCTGCCTGTGTCTCTGCCTCTTTCTTTGTGTCTCTCATGAATAAATAAATTAAAAAAAAAACTTAGGAAAAAAAAGAAGAGATCAAAGAGCAAAGAGCTAGGTGGTTCTCCTGCCATGTTCCTCACTATGAGACCGGTTGGCAGTCTGCAGCCCAGAAGAGGGCTCTCATCACAACCTAACCATGCCAGCACTATGATCTTAGACTGCTTAGCCTCCAGAGCTCTGGAGAAATAAATTTCTGTTGTTTGTAAGCCACCTCGTCTATGGTGCTTTGTCGTAGCCGCCCAAAATGACTAAGGAAGTCATATTATTGATATGATCTACTTACAAAACAGTTGCACTTGCCTCTCTTTTTTCCTCAGGGTCTGTTAATCTCATACTGCATTTTCATTGGGAAATACATCATTTTAAATCACCAGATGAAATGCAAGACTTGGAAAAGCCTCAGTTGTGTATTTCAGTATGAATCTGATTTGTAATATATAATCATAATCTTTATTATGTACCAGGCATTGTCTGGAGTATTTTTTTTTTTTTTTTTTTTTTTTTTTTTTTAATTTATTTATGATAGTCACAGAGAGAGAGAGAGAGAGGCAGAGACACAGGCAGAGGGAGAAGCAGGCTCCATGCACTGGGAGCCTGATGTGGGATTTGATCCCGGGTCTCCAGGATCGCGCCCTGGGCCAAAGGCAGGCGCCAAACCGCTGCGCCACCCAGGGATCCCCTGGAGTATTTTATCATATTAAATAGTTTAACACCCATAAGAACTCTGGGAAGTAGATGCTATTGTTCTTTACCTTTACAAATGAGAAACATGCCTTTATTTCCCCTTCATTTTGAAGGATAGTTTTGCTGGATATAGAATTCTTTTTTTAAAAAAAATTATTTATTTATTTATTCATAGAGACACAGGCAGAGGGAGAAGCTCCCTCCACATGCAGGGAGCCCAACGTGGGACTTGATCCTGGGTCTCCAGGATCACACCCCAGACTGTAGGCGGCGCTAAACCGCTGCGCCACCAGGGCTGCCCTGGATATAGAATTCTATGTTGGATTTTTCTCTTAGCACTTTAGAGGTATTATTGCATTGTCTTCTGGCTTGCATTCCTTTTTTGACACAAAGCCTGTGATGACTTTTAAATTTTTCCTTGGTATGCAATATGTCTTCTTTTTCTCTGTCTGCTCTTAAGATTTATTCTTATCAGCAATTTGATTATGATGGCCTTGATGAAGTTAAGTGATTTTGTGCAGTTAGGATTCAAATTCAGGAATTCTTTCTCTGATGGCCTTGCTTTTAGACCTTATACTGTGCTGCCTTAAGGTTAGTCACTGTTTTTTTGGTAAGGACCCTGAAGGAGAGGGGTGAGCTTGGGTCTTCTGATTCCCAGGCCAGAGCGCTCAATTCTATTAACCACTGAGAATGGGATCATGCCTGACTTTTTCTATAAATATGTTTTTTTATAGGTTTTGCAAACATTTAGGACACTTGTTTCCAATCTGATGTCCCTCTGGTCTCCAGAGAACAGGGATCGACTAGAAAGGTTTAGTGTTTAAAATTTGTAAATCATAAATCGACTAAATATAGAGGCTTACTAAAACATTTGGGATTCAAACCAACTCATGGCATTCAACAAGTTTTCTCTTGCACATCAGAAACACTGGTAATTACATGTTTATTTGATTATGAAATAAGGAAGTAAAATAAATTTGAACTTTAGAAATGCATTTTAGAGGACAAAACACTCAATAATGGGATTCCTTGATGGTGAAAATATTAAGAATTAGTAGGCTGGAATCTTATCTTGCTTGTCATTTTATTTTTTTTATTTTTTTTATTTATTTTTTTTTTTGCTTGTCATTTTATAATGACAAAGGTAATGATTCTACAAAGGTAAAAGGTTATATAATTCTAAAGTTTGTTTCACTTTTTATGCTCTAATAGGAAGTCAGAATTAAATCTAGACTAACAGTTTCCACTCAATGTTTCTTTCATGTCTTAACACTGTGATTATCAAAAAACTAAAAAAATAGCCCATCGCACTTATAGCTCTTCCCCCAAATAGTCTCCCTTTCATATGGAAAGAGAATACAATACCATGAAGGAATTGGAAAAGGATGAAATGAGACATAGCAGGATATGCTTATATTCATGATTTTATGTAATAAAAATGGGCTAAAATATAAAAAATAATGGTAAATTTTAACATGTTAACCTATATATTACACTGCAGACAATTTAGCTAGCATAAACCCATAGGCTGTTCATCACCAATGAAGCGTTGTGGCCATTAAAATTGAATGGATGGGGGCACCCGGGTGGCTTAGTCAGTTAAATGTCTGACTCTTGGTTTTGGCTCAGGTCCCAGGGTCCTAGGACTGAGTCCCACGTTAGGCTCAGTTGCAAGTCTGCTTCTCCCTCTCCCTTTGCCCCTCCTCACGCTTGTGGTTGTGCTCTCTCTGTCTCTTCAATAAATAAAATCTTTTAAAAAAAATTGGATGAGTTGAGCGGCAGGTATTTTTGTAGATTTGTAACAGTGATAGGGTTAAAGATGATTCCCATTTGTAAAAACATTTCATACATATCTTAGAAACTAATATTTTGGAAATTATGGCTTAATGTCTAGTTACAGTCATCCAAAGGCATCATTGCAGGGTTAGCAAAATAACCCATCATAAATGAAATTCATAATGATGATATAATTTATATTAAAAAGAACAGGAGCAATAAAAAACCATAGCAAAGTCAAGGCAGCATTTGTGGTTCTGTCTTGCACAAAATCATAGAAATTCCAAGTATCTGCATCTTGCCTGTGTACTTTAAATTTTCAAAGTTGCTAAGCATTGAATGGGAAATTTCTTGGTAAGATATTGAATGAGGAAAGTTACTAGCTCTTGTAATACACTAAGTTTGGTTCATTAATACTTAGTCTTAGTAATCTTAATAGCTCATTTGGTTAGTTATAAGTAGATAACCATTACTCATGTCATGTATTAAATATGTCTGTGAAGTTAGGTCACTTGCCTATAAAACCAAAGATAGATTGGCTTTAAGAAAATCAGCTTGTGAAAAACTGAGGAGCCTCATGGGGCTATGGACCACACTTTAAGAAACATGTAATTGGGCAGCCCGGGTGCTTAGTGCTTTAGTGCTGCCTTTGGCCCAGGGCGTGATCCTGGAGACCCGGGATCGAGTTCCACGTCAGACTCCCTGCATGGAGCCTGCTTCTCCCTCTGCCTGTGTCTCTGCCTCTCTCTCTCTCTCTCTTTCTCTCTCTCTCTCTGTGTCTCATGAATAAATAGAATCTTTTTTAAAAAAGAAACATGTAATTATTGATAATGCATCCAATTTACTTCTTTGTCAATTGAGGAAAGGAATAAACTTCTAGATACCCCTGTGCCTATTATGCCCTTTCTCTGCATTACAGGAACGTAAGTTCTTTATTCTCCAGCTGGCTATGACATCTGAGAGTTTTTTCACAATGATATCGCCCCTTTTATCTTAGGTCACAGACTTTCTGTCTTTTGTCTACACTCATGCATGGGCTCTCAAAATGGTACATTCATTATTGCCTCTTTCTCGGCCTCCTAACAGTGAAAGAAGATGTGCCCTTTCACTGTAAAAACCTAGCCATGTCTCGTACACCATCCAGAATCAGGGAGACCTGTAAGGCCATTATTATTTCCTAAAATCATAATTTTAAGAATTATGGTTTTCTTTAATATTTGTTTATTTTGAGAGAGAGAGAGAGAGAGCACGAGCACACACACACACACATAAGTGAAGGGGAGGGTCAGAGGGAGAAGGAGAGAGAGGGAATCACAAGCAGACTCCCTGCTGAGCGTGGAACCTGATGGAGGGTTCGATCTCACGACCCTGAGATTGTGACCTGAGCCGAAATCAAGGGTCGGATGCTTAACTGACTGAGCCACCCAGGCACCCTTCAAGATTAAGTGTTGATAGCTCACAATCTGTACTTGGCTTTAAAGTAGCATTATCTAAAATGTGTTTGGGATCACCTAGTTCTACAGGATGCTCCTTGAAAGGCAATTACAGTTGGGAACTCTGTATATCATTCTCCCTTCTTGGAAATACACAACGTGTGTTAGGATATTAGGGGTTCTGAGAAGTATTGCTTTCAAGAAACTTTAAAAATTCTGGTAAAATCAGCATTTCCCATATTTTTGCCACAGATCCTGTCCCCAGCTCAGATTTTCTTTTCCCATGCAAAACATTTAATACTGCACAGGATTGTTGTCTTCTGAGAAAATCCCCTGGGAAAGATGATCTTGGAGCAAATTCAGGGTAGAAGTGATTTTTCCAGATTCGCATCCCAGGGTTGTTACATAGTTCTTTCCTTCTGCCATCTTTCACCCAGCCCCTGCACCCAATTTTTGGTTGAAGTTCCCTCGTTCAAGCCACTGAACTTTCTTTTACATTTAGTCAACACAATCTTGCAAGATCCCTCTATGTTTTACTCATAATTCTATGTGTTTGAAGAGCAAAGAATATCTTATCATTAGTTATGTTTCATATTTGTTATCTTAAACAGTGTCTTAAATCTTGCCTGTAGATTGGACTCTTGCCCTCTCTTGCCTAGCAATCATTGCAAAGGATTATAGCTGGAATTTTATTCTGTACAGTTTTCTAGGGATGAAAAATAATGTGCTTGACAGCCAAAGTAAGTTTAAGTCTCCATGTCTGTGTGTGTCTATACTGCCCATGTGCAAAATATATGCATTTTTCAATAAACATATCCATTCAACAATTTTTCTGACATTTATTATATGTCACTCACTGTTCTTGATACCCAAAGGTATCTGTTGGCAATCCTAGCAGTTTCCTCAAAGATTCTGTAATATGGAAGCCTCCAAAGTGCCTCAGAAGTTAACCTCAACCTTTGGGTGCCTGGGAGACTCAGTTGGTTAAGCGTCTGACTCTTGATTTCGGCTCAGGTCGTGATCTCAGGGTCATGAGATAGAGCCCCAAGTTGGGCTCCATGCTGGATGTGGAGTCTGCTTAAGATTCTCTGCCTCCCTCTCCCTCTGCTCCTCCCCACCCTGCTCATGCAAGGGTACATGCGCATGTGCGTACACACTCTCTCTTTCTGTAAAAAAAGAGAAAAAAAAGATGTTAACCCCAACCTCAGTCCACTCCTGTCAATGGGGTTTTCAGCAACTTGCCCCATAGAGGCAGGTTTTTCATAGGAGTGCGCTGGGGGCTCCAGAAGTAGAAAGGGATGCAGTAGAGAAAGTTATGTAATGGATCGGAAGTGATGTGCTCATTGAGTTAAACCAAACTTTTTTTTTTTTTAAGAGATTTTATTTATTTGAGAGAGAGAAAGCACAAGAAACAGGGGGAGAGGCAGAGGGAGAAGCAGATTCCCAAGGAGTAGGGAGCCCCATGCAGGACTGGATCCCAGGACCCTGGGATCATGACCTGAGCCAAATGAAGGCAGATGCTAACTGACTAAGCCACTCAGATACCCAAACCAAACCAGTTTTAATACTAAATTTCATGAGAAGCCATTCAAACCAGTGTTGTTATAGGAATACAAGAGAGAGAGAATTAGAACTGAAGAGTATCAGGTACTATTACATAGTTTTGAAGTATGAAACTGAAGTGAAGGAGAACAATTTATTTGCACAGGCCGGGTTTTCAATTTATGGTTGTCTTTTCGCTGCTACTTATTCGATGGTGTACCCGGAACCAGCCTTCCTCCATGAGTGTTCTTCAAAGAATCCTAGAACACAAACAGTGATAAAGAGGGTGAGGAAGTCAATGTTCAGGATCCCAAATATAAAGCATAACTAATTGTCAGATATAGTTCATTCTTCCAACTGTAGTTTGGATGGCCAACTGGAATTATGAGTCAAATGTAGAGGAATCATGCAAGATGATAAAGATGACTAAAAAAAAAAAAAAAAAATACCACCCAGAGTCTAGAAGATAAACCAAAGTAGTCTCTTTCAAACCAGAAATGTCTTGGAAGATCCTTGTTTTTCTTAATATATTCTCGTGCATTTTGTTTTCTAATCCATAATATGTTGATATTAATTTTAGGGTGTAAATATTTTTATCCTCTGCTCCCATATGCAAGACCTGTGCCACCATGTTTATCCCATGGCCTCGTGTACCCAGCTGCTGGGTCACTTGCTTTAAGGGTCCAGGAGGACTCTCACTTAAGAACTGGACTGAGGAAGTTTTTAGATGTCAGCATCTGTGTCTTTTATCAATCGGTGCTTTCCCCACGGCATTGATTTCTTAGCATTCCACATTCCGCCTAATAGCAAAAAGCTATCTGTGTCAGATGTACCCAATATACAACCTTAGGGTTAGTGATATCTGGGTTCACCAGTTAGTTTTCAGTCTCAAACCCAAGGAACCCTGCCTTCTGTAAGGAAGCTTTTGCCTTCTTCCAATGTCTATCGGGGAAATGAGATCCGGCTCCACCCTGGTAGCAAATGAACCTTAAGTTAATGTTAAGATGGTTATATCTTTCCTAACCTTTATGAATGGTTTTTGTTTGTTTGTTTGTTTAAGATTTTGTTTATTTGAGAGAGAGAGAGAGAGAGCAAGCAGTCAGTGGGAGCAGCAGAGGGAGAGGGAGAAGCAGATTCCTCATTGAGCAGGGAGCCTGACCCAGGTCGGGGTGGATGGGGGCTCGATCCCAGGACACTGAGATCACGACTGAGCCAAAGGCAAATATGTAACTGACTGAGCCACCCAGGCGCCCCATGAATGTTTATTCTTTAACATTTTTTAAATCTAAGAAGGCCATTCAAATAGGCAAATTGGACGATCACCCATATATTAAGGTTTGATAGTATTACAGTGATCTATGGCTGCATTAAAAAAAAAAAAAACCTCAAAGTTCTATGACTTAAAATAGCTGCAGCATTTATTTTGGTCACAGATCTGCCTTGTAGCTCATCTCTACCCCTTCTTTGTCAGCCAGGAGCTGAAAGCATCTGAGAGCTTGCTAACTCACACGTCTGGCAGTAGATCCCAGATGTGGACTGGTTCCTCAGCTGTGGTGGGTGCTGGATGACATACGGTCCTTTCACGTGGCCGTTTCACTGCCTCCCAGTGTGGTGGTTGGGTCCCCAACGGACATCATCCCAGTGGGACCACCAAGCCAAAGCCTTAGATCCCATCTTTTGACAGAGCAGTGTCAATGTCACTTTGTAGAAAGAACATGACAGGTGGGATATGCTGGTGAGACCATATGTTCACTTTAGTGAGGTGTCTCTTGCGTTCCAAAGCTGTTCCTGTTGGAATTCTTACCTAAGTGTGCGTGTGTGTGTGTGTGTCGAAATAGTGACCATCTCTCTAAAAACGTACATTTTACTGAGTTGACTGTTAAATCAAGACTCGACGTCATCAAATACAGTTCATCGTTGGTTCAGATTATTTCACAGGGCGGTGGAAGAGGAGGTTAATTTTGATAGAGAAGGAAGAGAAACAAGGTCCAGCGTGGGCCCGTGGACACGGCATCGCTGCAGTGTTGGAGGTTCTGATGATTATTCAGCAGTGGAAGATTCCCAGGACATGAGGTCCTGGTGACAAACTACACCTCCTTCACAATTTTACCCGAAACCGGCCCAGCCTCTTGGCTCCCAGGGCATTTCTCAGCAAACATGACTTTTACTAGAACTTGTTACCAAACTTAGGAGACTGCCCTATTTGTTTATTCACTGTGCCTCTCCATCCCGCTTCTATCTTGAGTTAATAATTCTGACTCATTTACCAAAAAGGACAAATGTTGCCAGCTCAGTCAAGTGCCTTGGTTGAAAGGCTTTCATCTCTACCATATTTGGCCGACAGCACAGAGGAGATAAAACATGGAGTGGTTTCTTCTTCTCCTTACCTAATTGCCTGCAGATCTTCTCTCTACTCAGAATAAAAGCCTGGTTCGTGCGGTGGGTATGAATCCTATCCATAACCTCAGCCGCATAAGAAACACATGCCTTTGTTTTATCAAATGAATCCATGTCTGACCTTGGGCCTCCATTGGGGTGTTCAATCCCCTCATGGGAGTTCTCTCTTCTCGGGGTTGTGCAACCATCCTGGGATGTTGACCGTCACCAAACATTGGGAAGGGCCTTCCAGTCATCAGTGATGAGACTACATTGGTCATTGCTGAGAAATCCTTTTCCCTAGTTTGCTTGGGGACCTCGGGCCTTGTGGCTCTGCTGTTGGGGGGCCGCTCCTAGGGTTCAGGAGCCCTTGGTGTGCCTGGAGCCCCACGTGCTTGCGTTTTCCTCCTAGGTGATCCTCATTTCTTGACCTCCCCTCTTCAGGTGCGGCTGTTCTCCTTGGTACACCGCTCTCCCCTTTGACACCTGCTGACTTCTCTTCCCTTCCAGGTCCAGACCTGCGTCCTTTCCTCTGGTGCTCCCTTCTCTCCCTACTTCCTTCTGGACACCTAGAGTGATAGGATTTGATGAAAGATAGCAGGGGAGCGTCCGACAGACAATCTGCTCTCTCTAGCCCTTGAATATAAACCGTCTCTGAGCCCAGGTGCGCTGCCTGACAGTTGAGAAGTGAACGCAATGTAGGAGGAACAAACACCTGTTGACAACGGACTCTTCTTTTATTTTGCTCCCAAAGTAAATCGAGTAGGAAAAAAGATTCTTGTTCATTTTTACTCTGAAAAACAAATATAGGGTGTAAGGTGACCCAGAGTGGAACATGGGATTTAACAGAGTCGAAAACTCTGTTAAACAGAGTTTTCTGTTGAAAACAGAGTCGAAAAAGATGAGGATCCACGAGCAGCCGTCACATCGCTAGTGAGGCAGCTGGGGGTGGAAAGGGCATTTCGCCGATGATACGCGATCTGGATTCTGACACTGATGTCCCGTGAGGCTGTGTGCAGTGTGGACGGTGGAGGGAGGATGTGAATTGGCCGGACCTCCGCTGCCCCTTTGTCAAGGCCGAGAGGGCGACGACATCGCCTGTAATCCCCCAGCAGTTCAGACACCGTGCGGTTAGGGCCCTGCTGCCAGCGCGGGACGTGGGATGCTAAGTGAAGGGCGCTTGGCCCTGTTACGTGACTCGCTCAGAGTGAACGCTGTGCCTTTCACATGTCCTTGGTGACTTTCCCGTGAGGACGTGGGCAACGCTCCAGCCTCCTCCACGGTCACTTTTCCGGTGGGATTTGTCTGTAAAACACTGAGAAGTTTGGTACAGTAACTGTGTCAAAGGTCAGGCTTGTGAAAGCAGAGACCAAACTCAAAAAAAAAAAGAAAAAAAAAAAAACAACAAACCCAGAGGAAATGGTGACCTGGGCATGAATGTCATCCTCTGCCCTGACGTCTCTCCCGCTCCAGGGTGGATTCACAGACGTGGTTCCCAGAAAGTCGGACCACACACGAGGTCTTTACGGGGTACGGAAAGCAGATCAGAAATGAAAATAGGGCCCAACCGAGGCGTTTTCTCCGGGCTCTCAAAACTCACCGCTCTTCCGAGTTCGATTCCGATTTGAATTTCAGCCCAGGTTCTCCTCCGCTACCTACTCCCCAAACTCTCTCGTTTTGGTACCCCCGGTGGTGTTCCGGGGAAAACAGAAGGCCGCCGGGTGCAAAACGGTTTTCGCTTTAGCAGTTAGCCAAGGACGTTCAGAGCTGCAGGGACTCGGCTGTTCCAGGGGCCTGCGGGCGAGCACTTGCGTGCTGACAAGCACGACGCATAGAGCGGTGGGAGCTGTGCTGCTTTACAACGGGCGCCGTCGTCTTCAGCGGTTTAGGGTAACAGGCGGTGTTGAAACGTCAGCCTCTCCGCTGTAGGGGCCGGGGTGCGCGTGGGGGGCCTTTCATCGACCCCTAAGGGAGGCACTTCCAAGGCTGGCTCACGATCTTCGTCAGTGCGGGCCCAGCATTCAGCACTGAAAACAGTTTGTACCTTCCCAGTGCGTCTTTAACTACAGGAGTAATCACGGAAGTTTCCTTGTTGGAGCCCACGCGACAGCCGATGACATGTTTAAGATTTTTAAATTCATTTATTCATGAGAGTCACACAGAGAGAGGCAGAGACCCAGGCAGAGGGAGAAGCAGGGTCCGTGCAGGGAGGCCGATGGCGGGACTTGATCTCGGGACCCTGGGGTCATGCCCTGAGCCCAAGGCAGACGCTCAACCGCTGAGCCCCCCGGGCACCCCAACATAAGGTTAATTATGTGGAGGTCGGTGTTAAGCAGAGCCGGCCTCTGCTTCTCCGTGGCCTGCAGGGATGGGTGGAGGCTGGGTGCAGCTCCAGCAGGACGGGCACCTGCCCTTGGATGGAGTGAAGCTGGTGTATGTTTATTACGTGTAAGTTACTGTTGGACGTTCCACGTCCTTCATCCCATTTGATCTAACTTCTTAGTGACCTTACGACGCGGATGCCCTGCGGATGGACAGTTGAGGCCGAGGGATGAAGTCAGCTGAACGCTGTGTGTGTACGTCTGTAACTACCAGCTCTGAGCCCCTGTGGGACATGCTGTCCCAGCTCGGGCGTTAGGACGCCCAGGACCCCGGGGACTGACCCGGCCACGCCGATAGGATGTAGCTTAAAAAGCCGCACGCATGTCTGTCGCCGCTCCCTTCGGCACCTGCGCCGCGGGCCCGTGGCTCCCGTCTCCCGGGTGAGATCTTGCACGGGTGCCATCCCTTCCTGTTCTGTAGTAACAAGGACAGCCCACCCTCGTAAATTGAAATTTTCTCCCTGATGAAATATCAACAGGCCAGACTCGCTCAGATGTGAACCTTTCCCTGGCTTCGTCCTCTGCCGTGCCCAAGCACGTGGCATGGGGAACGGGGGCCGGTCGGGCTTGTCTCCTCGTGGCCCCGTGCGATCGGGGGAGAGGACTTGCCTCATCTGGCTGATTCTGGTGTCACGGGCTAAGGTCCCTTGGAATTAAGGCTGGTGACCGAAGCTGCCTCCCTCCGTCCTGGACCCTGGTTCAGATTCCCGACACGCGCCCTGACCAGGAGCCTCCAGGCCTAGCTCTTGTCCCGGGGGTGGGTTTTGGGGGACACGTCCCCCGTGATCGGCTGCTGGGACCCTGCGGGTGGTCTTCAGGTGACCTTCGCAGGCCAGCTCCAGCTCTGCTGCCCCAGGGACGCTGTCAGTGGAAGGACAAGTGGGTCCCCCGTCCTCGGGCCGACTCTGCCGCAGGCCCAGCCTGAGATTTCTCAGGTTTCCAAGTACTTCACACTCCACTGCACAAGGGCCAAATTCCTTGAGCCTCACAGAGCGGACCTTCTCACTTGGCTTCCAAGGGGATGTAGGGGTCGAGTGGTAGCCCCCAAATTCGTGCGCCTCGGTCCCAGCCCCGATCCTGCAGAACCTGACTGTATTTGGAAGCGGGCGGTGGATTGGGGGCAGGTTCCTACTCCACGATGACTCGGAGGAGATTTGCACAGAGATACGAGCGCAGTGACCAGTCCACGTGAATGTGGAGGCAGAGGTCAGTGCGACTTACCTACAAGCTACGGGGTGCCGAAGAGCGCCCCCGAACCACCAGAGTCGGGGAGGCCCGGAGCACACGCCCCCCGCAGCCCCCGGGGACATCAGCCCTGCCAACAGCCCGGTGTTGGGCCCGTGGCCTCCAGGCCTGACCGCGAAGAACTCTTGTCTAGACCGCCCGGCTGGTGGTGGTTCGTCCCAGGAACACTAGGAAACTCGTGAGGAGGGAGTAAGTGGGTCGTGTTCCTAACGGGCCCTCAGAGGAGGGGATGCCAGGCGGGTTCCTGCCGCTTCCAGACTCGGGCGGGGGGGGGGGGGGGGCGCCTAAATCAGCAGGAAGCACGCTGAGGCCCTGGCCGCCCCAGCTCAGCCCCGAGGGTCCCAATGGTCCCGTAGCAACTTCGAGAAGGGTGGGGGGCCCCGTGGGACCTGAGGCCGCCCGGGCTGAAGGCGGCGCCGAGCCACCCAGGCTGCCCTGTTTCACCGATTCTTATTGGCGGGTTTAGCATCTCATTGACCCGGGGCGTTTGAAGGGAGAAATAGGGTGATAACCGTATCACCCCACTTCTCAAAGGTATATCGACCTACCGTTCTTTTTATTTTCGTTCCGGTGTCGTTCACATACGGTGTTGTACTAGTTTCAGGTTTGCGATGTGGTGATTTGCCGCGTCTACGCAGTTCTCAGTGCTCATCGTGAAATAATGTGCTCTTAATCCCCTTTCACCTGCTTCACCCGTCCCCTATCCCCCACCTCCCCTCTTGCGACCATTCCTTTTCTACTGTTAAGAGTCTGCTTTCTGGTTTCTTTTTTGTTGTTGTTAGTTTTTTTTAGTTTCTTAAATTCCGCCTATGAGCAAAATCATACGGTATTTGCCTTTCTCGGATTAACTTATTTCGCTTAGCTTTGTGCTCTCCTAGATCCAACCATGTTGGCAAGATTTCATTCTTTTTTTTTTTTTTACAACCGAGTAATATTCCATCGTATCTATACATCACATCTTTTTTATCCATTCGTCAACCAGTGGACGCTTGGGCTGCTTTTATACTTTGACTATTGTAAATAATGCTGCAATAAACTTGCGAGTGCATGTGTCTTTCCAAATTAGTGTTTTAGTTTCCTTTGTTACGGTAAATACCCACTAGTGGAATTACTGGATCATGCGGTAATTCTATTTTTAATTTTTTTTTTTAAGATTTTATTTATTTATTCTTGAGAGAGAGAAGGAGAGACAGAGCCAGAGACACAGGCAGAGGGAGAAGCAGGCTCCATGCACCGGGAGCCAGACGTGGGATTCGATCCCGGGTCTCCAGGATCGCGCCCTGGGCCAAAGGCAGGCGCCAAACCGCTGCGCCACCCAGGGATCCCATATTTTTAATTTTTTGAAGGCCCTCCCTACTGTCTTCCACAGTGGCCGTGGCCGTTTGCATTCCCATCAGCAGTGCACAAGGTTCCTTTTTCTTCACATCGTGGCCAACACGCGTTTCTTGGGTTCTTGATTTAGCCATTTGGACAA
Organism: Canis lupus dingo; assembly: GCF_003254725.2. Lineage (NCBI taxonomy): Eukaryota > Metazoa > Chordata > Mammalia > Carnivora > Canidae > Canis > Canis lupus. The sequence goes on along the minus strand of NC_064268.1, from coordinate 36,149,151 downwards.
TTATGAGGCGATGTCTCGTTGTAGTGTTGATCTGCATCTCCCTGATGATGCGTGATGTCGAGCATCTTCTCACGTGTCTGTTGGCCATCTGGGTGTCTTCTTGGGAGAAACGTCTTGTCCGTGTCTTCTGCTCATTTTTAAATTGGATTATTTGGTTCCTGGGTGTTGAGTTTTATAAGTCCTTTGTAGATTTTGGATACTTAAACCTTTATCAGTTTAGTATAAATAAGTTGCCTCTTAGTTTTGCTGATTGTTTCCTTCACTGTGCAGAAGTTTTTCATTTTGAGGTAGTCCCAGTAGTTTATTTGTGCTTTTATTTCCCTCGCCTCAAGAGATGTCTCTAGAAAGTGGGTTCCTAGGGCTGATGTCAAATAAGTCACTGCCGTTGTCCTCTTCTAGGATTTTTACGGTTTCAGGTCTCATGTTTGGGTTTTATTTCATTTCACGTTTATTTTTGTGTGTGGTATAAGAAAACGGTAGTTTCTTTCTTTTGCATGTAGCTGTCCAGTTTTCCCAACATCATTTGTTGAGGAGACTTTTTCTCATTGCACATTCTTGTCTCCATTGTCATAGATTAATTGACCATATAATTTTGAGTTTCTTTCTGCACTCTCTATTCTGTTCCATTGGTCTATGTGTCTGTTTTTGTGCCAGTACCACACTGTTTTGATGACTACCGCTCTTTTATATATCTTAAATTTGGGACTGTGATACCTCCAGTTTCATTCTTTTCCTAGGACTGCCTTGGATATTGGAGTCTTTTGTGGTTCCACACTGATTTTAGGATTATTTGTTCTAATTCTGTGAAAAATGTTGTTAGTATTTTGATAAGGATTGCATGAATCTGTAAATTGCTTTGGGTATATGGACATTTCAATCATAGGGGTTCTTTCAATCCGTGGACGTGGAATATCTTTTCATTTATTTGTGTTATCTTTAGTTTCTTTCCTCAGTGTTTTATAGTCTTCAGAGTACATGTCTTTCACTTTGTTGGTTAACTTTATTCCTAGATACGTCATTATTTTTAGTATGATTGTAAATGGATTGCTTTCTTAATTTCTTTTTCTGCTGCTTCATTATTAATGTATAGAGATGCAATGGATTTCTGTATATTTTGTATTCTGTGAACTTACTGAATTATTTCATCAGTTCTAATAGTTTTTTGGTGGAGTCTTTTAGGGTTTTCTGTATACAGTATCATGTCATTGGTAAATTGTATACGTTTTCCTCCTTCCTTACCATTTTAGATGCCTTTTCTTTTCTTTTCTTTTCTTTTCTTTCTTTTCTTTTCTTTTCTTTTCTTTTCTTTTCTTTCTTTTCTTTTCTTTTCTTTTCTTTCTTTTCTTTTCTTTTCTTTCTTTGCTTTGCTTTTCTTCTCTTTCTTTTTTTCTTTTTCTTTCTTTCTTTCTTCTTTCTTTCTTTCTTTCTTCTTTCTTTCTCTTTCTTTCTTTCTTTCTTTCTTTCTTTCTTTCTTTCTTCTTTCTTTTTTCTCTTTTCTTTTCTTTTCTTTTCTTTTCTTTTCTTTTCTTTTCTTTTCTTTTCTTTTCTTTTTTCTTTTTTTCTTCCCCTCTTTCTTTGTCTGATTGCTGGGGCTAGGACTCCCAGTGCTATGTTGAATAAAAGTGCTGAGAACAGACATCCTTATCTTGTCCTGACCTTAGGAGTAAAGCTCTCAGTTTTTCTCCATTGAGTATGATGCTAGCTGTGAGTTTTCATATATGGCCTTTATTATGTTGAGGTATATTCCCTCTAAACCTATTTTGTTGAGGCTTTCTCGTGAATGGAGGTTGTACTTGTCAGATCCTTTTTCTGCATTTATTGAAATGATCATATGCTTTTTATCCTTTCTCTTGTTGTTGTGAAATATCACATTGTATTGGGAATATTGAGAACTCTTGCATCCAGGAACAAATCCCATTTGATTGTGGTGAGTGATTTTTAAACATATATTGTTGGATTCAGTTTGCTAGTATTTGTTGAGGATTTTTTGCATCTCTGTTCGTCAGAGATACTGGCCTGTAGTGTTCCCTCTTTTTTTGTAGTTTCTGGTTTTAGTATCAGGGTAATGCTGACCTCATGGAATGAATTTGGAAGGTTTTCTTGCTCTTGTATTTTTGGGGTACTTTGAGGAGAATAGGTATTAGTCCTTCTTTAAGTGTTTGGCAGAATTCACCTGTAAAGCCCTCTGGTCATAGACTTTTGTTTGTTGGCAGTTTTTTTTATTTATTTTTATTTATTTTTTTATTGTGGATTCATAGCATTGCTGGTAATTGATCTGTTTAACATTTCTATTTCTTCCTGTTTCAGTTTTGGGAGGTTATACGTTTCTAGGAATTCATCCATTTCTTCTAGGTTGTATAATTTGTTGTATAATTTTTCATAATATTCTCTTATAATCTTTTATATTTCAGTGTTTCCAGTTGTTATTTCTCCTTTTTCACTACTGATTTTGTTTGAGTCCTCTTTGTCCTTTTCTTTCTCCCCCCACCCCCACCTTTTTTTTTTTTTTTGGATGAATCTAGCAAAGCTTTATCTGTTTGTTGATCTTTTCAAAGAACCAGCTCCTAGTTTCATTCATCTGTTCTATTGTCCTTTTTTAAGATTCTATTTCATTTATTTCTGTTCTTCTATTATTTCTTCTACTGCTTTGAGTTTTGTTTGTTCTTCTTTCTCCAGCTCCTTCAGGTATAAGGTGAGGTTGTTTATTTGTATAAGGTGAGGTTGTTTATTTGAGGTGTTTCTTGCTTCTTGAGATAGATGTCTATTGCTATAAACTTCCCACACGGAACAGCTTTGCTGCATCCCAAACATTTTGGACCATTGCTCTTTCATTTTCATTTGTCTCCATGTATTTTGTGATTTCCTCTTTGATTTCTTGGTTGACCCATTAATTGTTTAGTAGCATGTTATTTGACCTCCACGTGTTTGTGATTTTTCCAGATTTTTTCTTGTAGCTGATTTCTAGTTTTATGGCATTGTGATTGGAAAAGATGCATGGTATGACTTCAGTCTTTTTGAATTTGTTGAGACTTGTTTTGTAGCCTAACTTGTGATCTATTCTGGAGAATGTTCCATGTACCCTTGAAAAGAATGTGTATTCCAGTCTTAGGATGGAATGTTCTGAATAAATCTGTTAGGTCCATCGGGTCCAGTGTGTCATTCAAAGCTCTTGTTTCCCTGTTGATATTTTGTTTAGATAATCCATTCATTGATTTAAGTAGGGTGTTAACGTCACCTACTATTATTGTATTAATATCTATTACTCCCTTTGTGTTTGTTATTAGCTGCTCTGTGTGTTTGGGTGCTCCCATATTGGGTGCATAAGTATTTACAATTGTTATGTCTTCTTGTTGGACTATTCCCTTTATGATTATGTGATATCCTTGTTTCCTGTTGCAGTCTTTGTTTTAAAGTCTTTTTTGTCTGATAAGAGTATTGCTACTCTGGCTTTCTTTTTTTTTTCACTTGTACTTGTGTAATAAATGTTTCTTTATCCCTTCACTTTGAATCTGCAGTTTTTCAGTCTGAAATGAGTCTCTTGTAGGCAGCAGATAGAAGGGTCTTGCTTTTTTCCATTCTGTCACTCTGTGTCCTTTGATTGGAGCATTTAGTCTATTTATATTCAAAGGAATTATTGATAGGTATGTGTGCATTGCCATTTTGTAACTTTTTTTAGGGTTATTTTTATAGTTCTTCTGTGGTCCTTGCTCTTTTCTTTCATGGTTTGCTGACTTTCTTTAGTGACACACGTGAATTCCTATCTCCTTATTTCTTGCATATCTATTACTGGCTTTTGATTTGTGGTTACCATTAGGTTTATATATAATATCTTCTGTATATAGCAGTCTGTGTTAAGTTCATGCTTGTTTAAGCTTGAACCCATTCTTTACTCCTCTCCTCCCATGTTTTAGGCATGTGTTGTCGTACTTTACATTCCTTTATTTTGTGAATCCATTTATTGATTTTTATAGATTTGCTTCATTTTACTGCTTTTGTGTTTCTTACTTTTTTTTTTTTTTTTTTTTTTTTTACTCCTTCTTATGGTATTTCCTTTCCACTCAAAGAGGTCCCTTTAACTTTAGGGCTGGTTTTGTGGTAACAAACTCCTTTATCTTTGTCTGGAAAACCATATCTTTTTTTCTTCTGAATGATAGCCTTGCTGGATAGAGTATTCTTGACTGCCTATTTTTTCCCTTTCAGCACTTCGAATATGTCATGCCACTGCCTTCTGGCCTGCAAAGTGTCTGCTGAAAAATCTGCTGAGAGCCTTAAGGGGTTTCCCTTGTATGTAACTGTTTTCTTTTCTCTTGCTGCTTCTAAGATTCTCTTTTTATCCCTACTTTTTGCCATTTTAATTACTCAGTGTCTTGGTGTGGACTACCTTGGGTTGATTTTGTTGGGGGCTCTCTGTGCCTCCTGGATCTGGATTTTTTGTTTCTTTCCCGAGATTTGGGATGGTTTCAGGTATTATTTCTTCAAATAAAATTTCTGCTCCTTTTTCTCTTTTCCTGGGATCCCTATAATGCATATGTTATTATGTTTGATCATGTTGCTGAGTTCCCTAAGTATATTTTAATTTTTTATTTTAATTTTTTCTTTTTCCTGTTCAGCTTTATTGCTTTCCATTACTCTGTCCTCCAGGTCACAGATCTGTTCTGCTTCCTCTAGTCTACTGTGTATCCCATCTACTGTATTTGTAATCTCAGGTATTCAGTTCTTTATCTCTGATTACTTCCTTTTTTATGTGTTCTGTCTCTTTGTTGAGGGTCTCAGTTCTCTATTAGGCATATTCCTTACCTCCATTTTGCTTAGCTCTCTTGCTGTGATTCTGTCCTATTCTTCATTTGGGACATAGTCCTCTCTCTCCTCATTTTGTCTAATTCTCTGAGTTTCTTCCTGTGTTAGGAAAGTCAGTTGTGTCTCCTGCTCTTGGAAGTGATGGCCTTATGAAGAAGGGGTCCTGTAGTGCCCTGCAGTGCAGGGTCTCCTGTTCACCAGAACCCACCCCTTCAGGGGGTGTCTCCTGTGTGTGCTGTGTGTCCTGTTGTTGTTGTTGCCCTCCCACTTTGCCTTCATTCCAGTCGTCTGCAGTGGCTCTCTTTGACTGTTGTTGGGAATGTTTGACCTCTCTCCTGTCAGTGAGCCGGGGTGCGGCCCCCTTGGGTGTGAGTTGAGTAGAACTAGGCATTTGTTAAAGATGCAGTAGCATGGGCTTGTGTTGTTTGTCCCTTGAAAAGCTTGCATTGGTCGCTGGGGCCTGCATCCAATGAGATGTCTACCTCCAGCCCATTGCTGGGACCGCAGTCTGACTGGTGTGTGGGGGTATCTTCCACTCTCCCTGGTGCAGGAGTCACTTTGGAGTGGCACCGGCCTCTCTTAAGGCTGCCTGCACCTTGCAAGGCTTGTGGCACTGCTTTGGATGGGATCCCACTAAGGGTGTATTGGCAAGACTGCAGGGGAATGCAGGGGCAGGGTGTGTGGTGTCAGCGAGGTTTGTGCAGGTGTGCTGTGGGAGGAGACCCAGAGCCACTTTAGGAAACTCCGGCCACAGGGCTGTAGAGGGTGAATCCTCAGGAGAGTGTGCTATTACCAAGGTAGGTAAGGAGCATTGGTGTATTGTGCCGTTGCCTCTAAGGGTCAGTGTGTCTAGGGTGTGGGGCAGGGGAAGGAAATGGTGCCCACCAGCTCCTTTGTTCCTGGAGAGGTCCCTAGTGATCCCTGCCCCTCTGAGACCAGCTCTGAGACTAGTGGATAAATCTCCCTCCCACATGCCCCAGGTGCTTTGCAGACTGCTATCCGTACATACTATCTCTTCAGGGCTGTTTGTTGTGCTCTTTGACCACAGGGACTCAGTTTCCCTCCTGGCTCTCCCAGAGCCAAGCCTGCTAATTTTTAAAGTTCCAGGTATTAAGCCACACTTATCAGAAGAATTCCTGAAAGTTGGTCCTTCTGGTTTTCAAAGCCAAATATGCGGGTTCATCTTCCCCACATAGGTCCCCCAAGCCTGGGGTGCCTGGTATGGAGTTTTGCTTCTCTTCCCTGTTGGTGCCCACAGGTTCCTCCCTCCCATGAATAGTCCCCGGGGTCCACTTAGCTCCCACCCACATCTCTGCCCTTCCTACCCTCTCTGATGTGGCCTCTTCTCTACATTTAGCAGTGGAGAGTCTGTTTTGCCAATCTTTGAGTTGTTCTCTGGGTTATTTACACCGATGTGGGTGTTATCTTGTATCCACAGAGGAGGTGAACTTAGGATCCTCTGACTCCACCATCTATCTCAGAAGTCACTTAATGCTCATTTTAAAAGGTTAGTATTCTATGGGTTTTTCAGTGGATGGGCCATTTATCTAGCTTGGTTATTGGCTACTGGGCAGTTTTCTGAATAAGATGATGGCATAAACTTACTCTTATTCACTCTCCTTTTGCAGATCCTCTTTGATTTGTTAACGTTAACTAATTTCTTTTTTATTGGCAGAAACCTATTTAAATTTTGCTATGCAGCAGTAACTTCTAATAGAAAGGAAAATGATCATATCAAGATAATTTCATTAAATCTTGCTATTTTCAGTGTTTTCCCAAGATTAAAGCAAACAGAGCTTTAAAACCTTGGAAGAGAATCCTGATTTTTATTAGAGCTCCTTAGAGTTACCTTAGCATAGGAAAATGATCTCCTAGTTTTCAGAGAACATGAAGTTACCCAAATCAAAATGGCATCATGCCACGTGGAAGGGGATTATTTGTCACCAGCATATTTTGCTCTCTGAGGTTTAGGTTCTTGTTTGCAGCCCAGTAGCCAAACTCCTTGTCCTCAGTGTCAGCTCACTTTGACAGCCGTTTATTTAAAATATCAAACAGAAAAGAAACGATGCCCTGGTTATAATAATTATATATAGTTGATTTCTCCCTGGTAGATAATGCCAGACAAAGATAAGGCATTTATCACAGATAAAGATACGAAGGCAGGGCTGAGGCAATCAAAGTGAAAGATCCTTTTTCTTGTGAAGCAGCTTTATTCCAGTGACCTTATTTCTGTCATTCAAAACCACTAAGGGGAAACTGATGAATATTTGAGGGAGACAAACAGTTCCTGGGCCTCATGTTACTCCAAGAAAAAAAAAAAAAAAAGTAGTCCTGGCTTAAAAATCAGATATTTCAATTTATTCAAGGGTAAGAGTTTCACATGCAGAATGTCTTCAAGAAATCTCCAAGTTGTGTTCCTCCTGGCTTTCAGGAATGAAGTCAAATAATTAAATGCCAGAGAGCAGAAAAGTACTTTTTTCTTATTTTTTAATTCAGTGATTTATCAGGTGAAAAGGCAGGACCACAGTGAAGATGAGCAGCACTGTTTCCATATGTGCCTACATGTCTACCAGCCAGTAACTCTGTGTTGATTGAATTTGGCCGTATTCTCAATGAAAGCCTGGGGCTTTAGAAAAGAATGAGTTTGGCAGGACAGTGGGAAAACAACAAAATTATGCTAATCTGCTTAGTCTTATTGCTAGGAGGAGAGGGAAAGGAAGGCAAGAAAAAAAAGAATTCAGGGATGCCTGAGTGGCTCCGCAGTTGAGCGGCTGGCTGCCTTCGGCCCAGGGCGTGATCCCAGGGTCCTGGGATCGAATGCTGTATCCAGCTCCCCGCAGGGAGCCCGCTTCTCCCTCGGCCTGGGTCTCTGCCTCTCTCTGTGTGTCTCACGAATTAAAAAAAAGAATTCAGATGGGTGGACTGGAAGGGCAAAGAAATCAGAGAAAATGTAGCAAATTATCAGGGAAAAAGGTTGAGCAAAATACCAGATTATACTAAGGATGAATTTAGGCTTTTTGGCTCCAATAAGGGAGAAATTCATACCCTGGAAGACAGGAAAAAACCAGGCAGGGTATTTTTCCTTCAGAGATATGTCTGATTTGTTTATTATTTTTGTAGCTATCTTGGGTTAGATGTTTGATCATTCTAGAATATAAACTCGCAGTTTGACAAGTCGCTTAAACTGATCTGTGACACTAAATTTAATTCTGTTTCAAAGCCCCAGAAATAGAATTCTATCTGTGCTTATCATGATCAGAATTTTACGTACAAATAATCAATAGGTTATTACGGGGATCCCTGGGTGGCTCAGTGGTTTAGCGCCTGCCTTTGGCCCAGGGTGTGACCCCGGAGTCCCAGGATCAAGTCTCCCATTGGGCTCCCTGCAAGGAGCCTGCTTCTCCCTCTGCCTGGGTCTCTGCTTCTCTCTGTGTATGTCTCTCATGAATAAATAAATAAAATCTTTAAAAAAATCAATAGGTTATTAGTAGCTGTCCTCTCAAAAAAAAAAAAAACAAAACCCAAGATAACTTCATTTTTCCCTACTTCTTTTGTCAACAAACAACTGTGTCACCATGGGAGGATGCCAAATAAAGTCATTTTATTATTTTAGTCTTGGCGTGAGATATTAGATTTCCAGGGTAAGGGTACATAAGAGCACAGGCTGCCATTTCACTTTGGGCGAATTTGCTTCAAAATAATGGCTAGGAAAACGAAGACTCAACCTTTATGGCAACAATTCAATAACAGAGAGGTGATCAAGGTCGCTCAACTGCACCAACATCCATCACAGAGCATGGTCACGCAGGTATCATTCATTTGGTATCACAGAAATGAAGTCATTATAACCAAGGGCTGTGTCACCAGATCAGCATCTGCTGCTCTGGAAAGAAGCCGCTCAACTTGGCCTAATGGTTTATATTTGAGAAAGGTCTCGACACCCAGAATTTAACAGTCCGTATCATTAGCTTGTGACTATTTTTAAAAGAAGCCAGCTCTCGTGTTTCCCTTCCTGCCATATTTCTTATGGCAAAATGTCAGAAGTCATAAAACTTGTGAAATTTTAGAGGATGTATTTTATTTACTTTTTTTTTCTTAAAAAAAGGATTTTATTCATCTATTCTAGTGGAGAGGGGCGGAGAGGGAGGGAGAGAGAATCTGAGGCTGACTCTGTGCCCCGTGCAGAGCCCGCCGAGGGGCTTGATCCCACCACCACGAGATCCTGAGCCAAAACCAAGGGTCAGATGCTTCATCGACTGAGCCACCCGGCACCCAGGATGTAGTTTTAAAAGCTGTGTCTGAATGAGCTCATTGGAGTTGACGGTAGGAATGAAATCGCAGCGGGGCCACACGAGGGGGACTTCTGGGACACAGAACCAAGTTGGGACCATGGATGACTTCTCTAACCTTGTTCTTGGTTTGTTTGAAAGCAGATAGACTCCTTTTGTATTTGATTAATTTCTTGTGGGGGTCACGCGAAATCGCGTCTTCGGCGGAAGTACAACACTTTGTTCAAACCTAGGATTGAGAGTTCGAGTTCACCTGCTTGGTTGAAAGCAAAGCTCCACTGCTTGCTGGTTGGGGAACCGAGGCAGGTCATTTACCTTGTCACGTGTGCAATGTGGATGATGAGGATTGTGATGAAAATATTAGTAATGAATATTTATCTCTTTGAACTGTTTTGAAGAAACAAATAATTAGGATTTTACCTGTCAAGTAATTAACACTCTTCTGACAGAGAAAGCAGCCAACAAATATTAATTTTTTGTTGATGTTGTTAGAAAAACAGAAGTATGGGGCGCCTGGGGGGCTCCATTGGTGAAGCATCTGCCTTCAGCTCAGGTCTTGATCTTAGGGTCCTGGGATCGAGCCCCACATCCAACCCCTGCTCAGCGGGTTTCTCCCTCTCCCTCTGTCGCTCCCCCTACTTGTGCGCTTTCTCTCACTCTCTCTCTCTCTGTCAAATAAATAACTAAAATCTTTAAAAGATAAAAAGAAAAGCAGAGATACCAGTCATTCAGTGCATTTGGTACACTTCTCTCTGTGGTGTCCCCCCCCATAGTAGATGTGCAGTAGCTAAAATAGCTAAATATTAGATCAATAAGGGCTTAAACATCGTGGTTTATCTTTGGGGTCAAATGAACATTAATGACAATATTCATGATTTTTTTTATAGGACACCTTGGAGTAAGTTATCCACAAATTACATCTCTCAAGCAAAGATTTTTCTCTTTCAAAATATGGCAGCACTTTCTTACTATTTAGATCAAGATCTGCACGTGGACTCTTGTCACTTGTTCTTGCTTGCCCACCAGCAGGAACTGCATGAGTTGCTGAGACATTCTAAAATCAGAGAAGGAACGGAGTCAAAGAATGTGATTTTTTTTTCCCCTAAAGACCATTTTTTTCCTTTAAAATTGGCTTGAATTCTCGGGGTACCTGGGTGGCTCAGTTGGTTAAGTGTCTGACTCTTGATTTTGGCTCAGGTCATGATCTCAGAGTCTCTCTTGGGGTCTTGAGATTGAGCCCCGGACTCTACACTGAGCACTGCATGCTGGGCGTGGAACCGGCTTGAAATTCTCTTTGCCCATTTCCCTGACTCATGCATGCACGTGTGCACATTTTCTCTCTCTAAAAAAAAAAAAAAAAAAAAAAGAAAATTTGTTTTTGTCGTCTTTATGATAGGAAGTACTACTTCCTGAAGCAACCCACCCTCTGTAACCAAGTAACGAAACTTCCCGTAGATTTCTCAGGTGCGCTGCCTTTCAATCCCAGTAGGTGCCCTCAGAGCCCCTGATTTTAATCTGTTTCCGGTTACAGACCCAGATGGGAAAGGAGTCAAGGGGGTCACCCCGTTCCCAGGCTGCCTCCCCCATTCAGGGGTTATGTCTTCTAACATAGATCAGCCTTGACTCTGTTTCCATTTTCAGAGGTACTGATGAACTTTAACCTTCTGAATTGTTCCTTCAGAGTTCAGTCCTGCATCTTCCAAATTCCGGCCTGGTAGATTGGAATTCATATTGGCTCTACTCAGCTGGAGTCCTATTTATCCCATTTGTGAATAGGTTAGCTGTAAATTTTAAATTTATGTGAATGTTGATTTCCTCAATTCAACTGAAAGTTTCTTGCAGACAAGCTCCTTTTCATAGACCCTGGCTGCACACCAGAGATTCTGGTAGAAAGACCAAGGGATGGCGAATTTTCCTTAAATCCTCCAGAAAGGCCATAAACCAAGAGCTTCTAAATAAGTATCATTTCTTTTCTAGGCACAGGGTTGGAGTGGAGGGGGAAAGATGGATGAGGAAGAATAGAAAAGGAAAAAAATATTAATATTTGTTAAGCAGCAGCTATGCACCAGACACATCGTTCTCTTCTAGCTATGTGCAGTATCTCATTTCATCAGCCTCGCAAAGGAGGTGTTGTGGTCCAGTTTTGTAGGCTGAGCTAGCGCTCAGAGAGGGTAAGTGATTTATTCCAGATCACGCAGCCAGTATATGGCAAAGTCAGGAGTCAAGGTCTGTGGGATCCCTGCCTATTTTCTTTTCCTGTTAACACAGGATTCTACCCCATAGGCATTCATTGCACATCTCATCATATGAATGTAAAATTACTGGGGATGTTAAGCAGGAAAACATACACTGTGAGACCTTGAACTAGGAAATCAATGAACCCTGTGATTTTAGGTATTTTCTCAATTGGAAAGCCTAAAGAAACGTCGAGGACTCTGGGGCTCCTGGGGGGCCTCAGTTGGTGAAGCACCTGCCTTTGGGCTCAGGTCGTGATTCTGGGGTCCTGGGATCCAGTCCCGTATCAGGCTCCCTGTGCAGTGGGGAGCCTGCTTCTCTCTCTCCCTCTGCCTCTCCCCCTGCTTATGCTCTCTCTCTTTCTTTTTTTTTTTTTTTAATTTTTACTTATTTATGATAGTCACACAGAGAGAGAGAGAGAGAGGCAGAGACACAGGCAGAGGGAGAAGCGGGCTCCATGCACCGGGAGCCCGACGTGGGACTCGATCCCGGGTCTCCAGGATCGCGCCCTGGGCCAAAGGCAGGCGCTAAACCGCTGTGCCACCCAGGGATCCCGCTCTCTCTCTTTCTCAAAGAAAGAAAGAAAGAAAGGAAAGAAAAAATAATTGAGGACTCTACTGTAACAAAAGGGTTGGAAACTTTACAAAATATCATTTGTAGGAAGTGAATTTATTTCAAAGCTGGTCAGATACTCTGCATGGGAAAGTCATTAAAATTGGCGGGCTTCACTGTAGCCAAGTTGAGTGGGGGACCTGGAGTTGCGGAACAACCATTCAGCTGTTCAGGGTGTGCTGGGAAGAACCCTCCAGACTTTTGTGGGGTTGTTTTTTAGATTTTTTAAAATTTAAATTCAATTTGCCAACATATAGTATAACATAACAGAACAGAACATAACATATAATATATAGGGCTCATCCCATCAAGTGCCCTTCACCCTCCAGACTTTTGGAGCAGCTGCCCATGTTCCCAGAGCTTGGCAGAGGGGCAGTGGGCTGGAGGGGCTGCGTGTTCCTGTTGCCCAGGCTCCTGCCTCTCAGGTGTTCGTACTCTCTGCCCCTCGGCTCCACCCTCTGTCTGTGTTTGGTGTTGGTGGTCTTAGCTTTGTGGCTTCTCCAGTCTCCCAGAGCTCTACTACAGCTCTCACCTGCTATTATTTCCTCTCTTAAATTCTTTGGTCCTCGCTGATTTTTCAACATTTTTGCACTTTCATTGTAATAGGTTTTATTTCCAGAGACAGTGGAGATAAACGTGCGTACTTGATGTCACACACACACACAATAATATGTGTGTTCGCTTATTCTAAGGTGACTTATTTTCGTTACGGTTCCTACTCACTTGCCTAATAAGTCTGCTTTTCTCTTCTCTCCCTGCCCCTAACTTCCAAGCCTTTCTGCATTCCCTGTCTTAGAAAGCTCATTGTTCCCAGAGCTTATGGTCTTTCCTCCCCAAACTCACTCTGGTTCTCACCTTTGATACTCAGCCTCCTGTGTGCAGCAACTCACAGGATATCTCCATTTGGGGGAGCTGCTTTGGCTTTGAACAGCTAATGCTGACTCCGTTGTGTCCTCACAAGGTGCACACCAGTTCCATTTCATTTTTTTCCCCGATTCCATTTCTTATATTGGCACCCCACATCAATAATAATGAATGGCAAACATGTATTCAATGTTCACTGGATTATTAGCTATTGTCCTAGCCTCTGTTTTGAAGGAAGCACACCGGTGTGTCCTAGGTGACAGGACCAGAATTTGAAGTCATTCCGACCACACAGCATGTGTCATCCTTGTCACTGAATGAGTGAAGTGAGTCCCATCTGCCCGTATCCAGAGAAAGGCATTTAGGTTGGCTAATGTAGACGCCACCTTGCACATGGGAGTTCACCAGTAAAGATGTTGCTGTTGTATCTACCACACAGTCCTCTAGACTCATTTCAGAGTGAAGAATTGTTTTTAAACCATCTATCTGCTGCAGGCACGGTTTCCAAACACTAGTGATGAAAATTGCTGCCTAAAAGATCTGTCACACAGAGAGACATGTTTGCCAAGTAAACCCCAGTTTTATATTAATCTGAGTTTGTGCACGGGGAAGGGAGAGAAAGTAAATACTCCCAACTCACGGTGTATGAGTATTCCATCCCACTAAATGCTTTAAGGTTTGCTCTTATTTTCAAGTTTGTTCATTTATTTTTAGGTACCTTTTAAGCTTTAAATCTTAGGAGGGAACCTCTTCTCTTTAACTCACTTCGAGTGTTAGGTAGGGCCCAGCATTGCCTCACAGGAGAGGCAATGAGATGCTTCTAGACAGTGATGAGAATTTTAAGAGGGGGAAAGAGATACCATGATTAACAAGTGAAATAGGTGAAAAAGCACATTTTGGGAAATCAAAAGTGTTAATTTACTTTAAATATTTTTATAATGTAGCAAGCACTCTTCATGCACTGGGGCAGTAAGACCCATGATATATTTATAATATATAGGTGTGTGTGTGTGTATATATATATATATATATATATATATATATAATATTAGATATATAATATATATAATATAGAAATCTATATGTATCTATAATATAGATAAATATATAATATATATACATATATAATGTATTATATAGAAATCTATATTATATGTAGATTTCTATTTCTATATTATATATAGATTTCTATATAATAGCAATAGTATATTTCTATTATATGTTTATATAATAATATATTTCAATACTTTAATTACCTTTTCATCTGAGTTTTGACAATGTGATCCTTTCTTGCTCAGTTTCTGAGAAGTTAAGGCGAAGAGTGCATCAGGACAGGAACTAATGGAAGTGGCTTGATATCTTTATTCCAGGCAATGAATAATGAGTAGTTGGTGGTGATTTATGTTAATTTAAATATGAGACAGAATGTTATCATGTACTTCACAGTCTATGCCAGCAATTCTGTACTGTCTGGAAATATACAATTATCTATGTCTTTTTTATGAAACTTTGTTTTGTATAGTCATTTGATGGCATTTTAGTTTTGTCCACAATCATAAAATTGATTTGTCATAATGCAATAAGCAAAATTGCATGAATATGTGGAAAATGTGCTTATAAATATTTAACTCCAGGATTACTAGGAAATGGCTGTGTAAAATTCAGGAAGATTGTGTGTAAAATGACTGTGTAAAATTCAGAATAAAGATTGAAATCCCTAAACAGACCTTTCCCCATTCTGTACTTGTCTTTTAAAAGAAAGAGGAAAATGTTAAAAAAAAAAAAAAAAACTGTTATGGATGGACCAGGAAGCTTCAGAAGTGAACCTGCTTTCTGAATCATTCGAACAGAAGGTTATTTATTGAGCACCCATGTGTCCCAAACCCGTACTGGGTGCTGGGGCCACCAACCCTGCCCTCAGACAGTTCTGCCTCTAAGATCAGTCATATGTAAAGGATTTGTTTTCTTTGGGATTCTGAGAAAGGTCTACGGCAGAAAGGAGATGGAGGCGATGCTAAGGGTCATAAAAGCGTAATGATCAGGGGTCTGGGCTCTCGGGTTCAGACCACCTTGGGTCGAATCCTGGCCCCCATATTTATGACCTTGACCTCTCTCTGCCTCTGTTCCACATCTGTACAGCAGGAATAATAATGCCAGTTAATTCACAGGATTCTTAATGGTTCTGAGAAATAATGGACAACGAAATCCGGTTATCACAGCGTAAATAACTGTATCATCAGCTTCCTGCAAGTGATAGGTCTTTGGGCAGGAGACCGAAGAGAAGTCTCCCCAACATCCTGCTGTCCTGTAATTTCTTGGTCACAAAAGACAGAGGCCACAGGACCAACGGGAAGTCTTTCCCGTTGACTTGGTTGAAGTAGAAAGGGAAAAACCAGTTCCAGGTAAACCATCGGCTGGATGAACCTCGTACCTGGGCCTTGTTGACCAGGTCGATCACTGCTACTCGTAGTTCTGGGAGCGTTCAAGGGCACGGGGTAAGCCTCATTCAGCTCCTCGGCTTCAGTCCTCAGCGGGGTCCTTTATATGTAACAGGCATTGAGAAATGAGTCTCGTAGCTTAACTCTTTAGCAAATATTTTAAACGAAAATACATCTATCCTAAATTGCATAAATACCACATGCTCTTTGTGAATTGTTGACAAACTGCAGGTGAGTTTAAAATCACGTATGGTCCTGCTACCCAGAGAGGACGGCGAACACGTTGCAATGTGTCTTTCTACGGCTTTTCTAGGCATGTGTGCTCTTGTTTTGGACAAAAACCCCAGAATATTACAGTACACGCTTGCGCTAGCCTGCTCTTGCGTGGGGCGGCCTGCAGGGACTACTTACCTTGCCATCAGACCCAGCCTTCTGAAGTATCATTTTCCACGTGATGCAAGTCACCGAATGTTTATCCTTTAATATTTAGGTGACCTTTCATTTTATGCGCTTATATTAAAATGACTGTTGTTAAATGTCGCCACACGGGCCCTTTGCTGTCCCCTCACCTGCCTGTGTGCACCCGTCGTCCCGTGCGCTTTGCTCATCGCAGCCCTTATCTTCCCTCCCGAGTCATCCTGGATCATTACGGGCCTGTGCCTGTTCTTCCACAGCTTAGACACGCCGTGGGAGCAGGGCCCCCCGACGTTCACAGTCTAGTCACAGACCGATGTTGTAGTCCTGGTGGCCAGGGTGCTGCTTGGCCATATGCGTCGTGCTCAGTGTCTACTTGTGGAATAAGCATGTGACAGGTAATTGCATCTGATGGGGACGCCCGCGTGGCTCGGCGGTTTAGCGCCTGCCTTCGGTCCAGGGCATGACCCTGGAGACCCGGGATCGAGTCCCACGTCGGGCTCCCTGCATGGAGCCTGCTTCTCCCTCCGCCTGTGTCTCTGCCTCTCTCTCTCTGTGTGTCTCATAAATAAATAAATAAAATCTTTAAAAAAAAAATTCCATCTGATGATCGTTCTCAAAAAGTAAATCATCCTGAAAGCTCCTATGACTTGTCGTCGGGAGCTGGGTCCACCTGGGATGTGATTTTGGAGGCAGGGTGTGGGGCCTGTGGGGTCGGGCAGGGCAGATCAAGGAGCAGCCTGGTCAGGAGATGAGGGGCAGGGGAATGAAGAGATGCTCTCCCGACTCACCTTCTCCCCTCACGCTTTACATCCGGAGCCTCGGTTCCTCCCCGGAGCCTTTGGAAGAAGATTTTTTTGGGCGCGTGGGAGGGGAAGCAGACCTTCATTGACTTGTTGGGGGATTAGGTAAGTGGGGGCGTGTGTACTCTTACGGGGGGCCCCTCGATTACATTCAGGGAATCCACCCTCAAGCCTGCAGCTTCACTGGAAATCCGTGCAGCTCTGTGTCTGGCCCGGGGCAGCAGGAAAGGAAGGGGCCGCATTTATGGAGGGCCTGTGGGGGACTCCCTCCACCCCGTGCTGGGTCTGCTCGGCCACCTGAGATGCCGGCAGGGGCCCGAGGGCGGCCCCAGCCCCCCTGGCTCCCGGGTCTGCTTTCCCAGGCCAAACGATGAGGGACCATCCATTCTGGGACTCGATGAGGAAGGGACTTAGAGCTGAGGCCGCGGGTGCTGTGTCCCGAGAAGGGCGCTGGTCCTACTGGTTTGCATCCGTCTTGGATGATTCTCGCTCATGAATTAGTTTAGAAAGTAGAAATGGGGGGTGGGGGGTCTCTCTGTGTCTCCCATGAATAAATAAATAAAATCTTTAACAAAAATTAGAGCCTGGAAATGAAAAAAACACTGATGGCGAGAAACAAACCCATTTAAAAACTCACGTCTGAGAAGAGAGGGCCTTTTCCACGTGCAGGAGAGGTACAAAAATATTAAAAGGATTTCTAGATCACAATATGGTATTTAGGAAGTGTTTATTCCGAGGCAGTTAATTAAGTGGTCTCACATCTTAAACATTTAGCGAGAGAGCCTTTTTTTTTTCTTTTTCAATATTCACTTTATTTTACTTGAACCAGGAATTTATGAACCTAACAGGAGTTGTAAAAATTTGACTTTGTTGTTTCTCAATAAGTGTTTGTATTTCTTAGTTCTTAATTTCAGGCCACTACCAGGGTTTTTTTTTTTTTTTCTTTTTTTTTTTTTTTTCCTCTCTCCCCTCTCTTTGTTAGGAAGTTGACAGCCGCCGAAGCGGAGACGTTCAGGCTGCTTCTGCTCACAGCTTTTAGTAAAAACATATTTTCTCGTGGGATTCTTTCTCTTTCACACGATGCTCGGCTTAGAGACACAGTGGCAGATACAGAATTCAGTCTCAAGCCCCACGTCAGTTGTGGTCGGTACCAGCACTTATACGGAAAGGAAGAGAGCGGGGCGTTCAGGTGTTTGGTGTAAGTCTTACTGCTAATTTATTGTCCACTTGCACGTTCTTCTGGCATCCTCGCTGCTAACTAGAGATGAAAATCCTTTGTAGTGTTATTAGCGTTTTGCTTTTAGCTAGGAGGTTTCATCTAACGCAAGGGGTTTAGAAGTCATATGACAAATAAGTCATCCTGGTGTTCTTTCATTCATTTTAGTCTCAGATTTCCACGGCCTTCCCTGCCCATATTTTCAGAGGCCCTTTTGGGTGCCTCCTAAAGCATAATTTAAAAAAATACCTTTAAAAAAATTTTTTTTAAAATTCAATTAGCCAACGTATAAGTACATCATTAGTTTCAGATGTAGCGTTCAGTGATTTATCAGCTTTTCATCTTATAATTAATCTGAAAGTAAGTCGTAAGTACTGACCTAATTTTGGTTGAGCCTTTAAAACATTGTCCTGTCAACTCCAGGCGGTTGGAAAAATCATAAGAAGCACGTAAAACATGTTGGATTCACATTGGACTCCACATGTGGTGCCCTGGCATCATGCTATGGGTTTCTTCCTTCCAAATTTATTGTTTCTTTTATTCCCGGGCAAGAATAGCAAGTTTGTCCTCAGAGACTTGGTCTTGGAGGGTCTTTCATGTGTTTTCCTGCGAAGCATGGAGCAGCAGATGAGTAAATGTTATCTGTATACATGATAAATGAATCCCATTGGGATGGTGGTTCTTATCCCAAAACCCTTGGCCAGGTTACACGGGGCTCCTTGAACTAAGTGAAAGTTGCGTATAATCCAGATGGCAGTGTCCTGGGCGTCTTCAAATTGAACCCCCGAGGGTGTTCCTTTGGAGTTTCAGCAAGCTTGGCCGGAACCCCCAAACCTAGCACGCTCTCCGCCTCTCAGGAGGCTCTTGGGAGACTTATCATTTCCTGATCACTCCTGACTCTGGGTTCCTTGCAACTCTACTACTTCACCTGCTACTCCATTTCCCTGTATGTCGTAATGGACACGCTACAAGGTCTTAAAATTTTCTTCATTCGGATGTTTAAAAATTTCTTCAGAGTATCACCGATGCACGGCCGTGTAAGTAGTTCAGTTTTATTAAAAATTTGGGGTAATTTAAAACCAAGCACTCGATAAATGCTGTTGTGTGTATTTTTCAAACTCTTGTTACTCAATATATTGGATATTTCCTATCAGTTTTCCTGGCATCTGGAGTCCCTGCCACCTGCAATCTTACTAGGGCACCCACTTCTCTCCTTTATCTCCTCAAATACCGGAATAAGTAATCTGCTTATTTTCTTTTGCAGACAAATTGTGTTCTTTCATGCTTTTTCTTTTAATCTGCACTCTGCACTCCATTACAAAAAAAAAAAAATGATAATGCTTTTGCTAAGCAGATAGTCTTGATCCCTCCTAAGAAGAATTTTGTCTCCCGCTCTAATAAATCTACATTTCTTCTTGCAACGGTTGCAAAGTCTTGTGCATCCAAATACTTTTGTCAGGGAAGAGCACTACTCAGTTTAATCATATTCTCAAGGATGTGTGGGACCTTCTAAGACGTGAAAAGCCATTGCAGTAGGAGTTTCCTGATACTTGGTCAAAGATCAGTGCTTGGTCAATATTTTCCTTTAACATTTCTAGTCCGCCAAGAGAGGCCTGCGAGATGTGCATAGCTTGTAATACTCCATAGGTTATGGGTTATAGGCTGAAGTTCACCCCTTTTGCTTCCCTGGCACATTTACTTGGTCTCAGGGTGCCAGCCGTTGTACAGGGGGCCAGTTTCCCACCTTTGCCTGTTTCCCCATTGGACTTCAGGGGCAGGAACCACAGGCCTTTGGACTTTTTTCACTTGCTAAAAGCACCTCCTCTACCCTTTTGATTGGCCGCCTAAGCACCTATCTGACCATTTGTAGCATAAACTCCACGAGGCTGGGGTCAGCATCTGCTTTGCTTGCTGTTTGGTCCCCCCGCCCCCTGGTACAGGCCATGCCGACCTCAACCCAGCCTCGCCCCATTGACCAGAGCTCGGCAGGCATGGGGCAGGGGGCCTTGCCTGGACGAGACCCAGCAGCAGGGCTTCGTTTTCCAGAACACAGGGACTGGAGGCTCCCATCCGTAGGGCTGTCGATGAGGGGCCCTGAGCTGGTCCCCACACACGTCAAGCGGTCCCAGCTCCCTCGGAAGCCCCGGGGAGGGGGGACTTTGGGGAGAGGCTCTCAATGCCAATTTCTCAAGCATCGTGCCGTCCTCCAAAAGGACAGCCCTTAAGAAAATCCTAAATTATTTCATTTCAAAGGAACGACTTTGAAAACTGAATTGAGTTTGAGAGCCTGGTTATTATGCCATTAAAACGTAAAATAAAAAATGAAGTCTCGGAAACTGAATGTCTGGGGATGGATTTAGCTGATGTGCTTCCAAAGAAACACTTAAGGAAATTATTAGGGCCGCGCTATAATATTTTAGTGCGTTTATTTTGTAGCTCTTGTTGTGGAAAAGGGACGTATATTATTTTTAAAAAAGACATTTTTACTCTTGGAAAAAAATCATCTCTTAAACCACTTTTAATATGCTTACTTTTACTTATTTTTATTGCTTGGTGAAATAGTAAAATTCACAGTAGTGATCAAAAAATCCTTCTAGGTCATGCTTAGAACCTGCTAGAATTCTGAATCTGAACACTTAGAAGGAATACTACTATACAGTCTTTTATTTAAATTGTAGGCACAGGGCAGCCTGGGTGGTGCAGCGGTTTAGCACTGCCTTCAGCCCAGGGCGTGATCCTGGAGTCCCGGGATCCAGTCCCACGTCAGGCTCCCTGCATGGAGCCTGCTTCTCCCTCTGCCCGTGTCTCTCTCTCTGCATCTCTCGGTGTCTCTCATGGATAAATAAATAAAATCTCAAAAAAAAATTGTAGGCATATATTTCAAAAAAGGTTATTTAGGAACCATGGTAGGGGAAAGATTTTAAGGTTGTTGGTCCCGCCGTCCTCAGGGAGTGGTTTCATTTCCCAGGTTTTCCCTCTGCCCTTGTCCACATGCACACATGCAGTTCCACTGTTGTGCTCATGATCTTCTGTAAAACTTGATGATTATGTGTTTTAAAATAAATATCCCGGGCAGCCCTGGTGGCGCAGCGGTTTAGCGCCCCCCCTTCGGCCCAGGGCGTGATCCTGGAGACCCGGGATCGAGTCCCACGTCGGGCTCCCTGCATGGAGCCTGCTTCTCCCTCCGCCTGGGTCTCTGCCTCTCTCTCTAGCTGTGTCTCTATGAATAAATAAAATCATAAAAAAATATAAACTAAATATCCCGTCATAAAATCTTTTCTGTGTTACTCTGGTCTTTGTCACGAAATATTTTAAAGGGTTCATAGGGTTCATCAATCCATATGCCAGAAGCGACTTACTCGTTATCTTGTGGGCTAATTTATAATCTAAATACATATTAATGGTTTAAACCCCTCCCCCCATGTTTAAGACTTAATGTTGGAAAGTTGTAGAGGCCCACGTGGCCACGGAAGCCCTAGAGCCACCCTTCCACCCAGCGGTGTGTCCCGCGGTGGGTACTACGCCTCCCTGGGGGCGGTGGCACCAGCACCCGAGACAAATTCTGAAAAAGAACACAGGAGGGCAGGCGGGGGGGGGGGGGGGTAGGAGGGGGGCCGTGGGGGGCACGGTTGGGGCATGTTGTGGCTGAATGATGCCCAACAGCAATCGTCATTTGACTCTACAGAAAGCCCGGGGCACGATCGGGATGGGAATGAGGTAATTGTAAAGACTTTGGGCTGAATCTTGCCCGGGAAAGAAAAATGATTTCTGCGTTTTTCACTTGGGGAGCACATCCCGGGTTCTCAGGAGTTCAGCTGTCACCTTGGCCGACGGTCCCGAAGCCTCCAGAGATGCCACCGCAAGGTGCACTGGCCGCCACGAGGCCGTCAGCCCGGTGGGAACGAAGACGGCTGTTCGGGTGGTGCCACCTGTGGGATTCGGGCCCGGCAGAGTCCACGGCGGCACCGAGGGTCAGTCCTGCAGGTGGGCACGGGTGGCAAGGCAGTAGAAAAAAAAAAAGGGAAAGCAGTGTTTTTTTCACAGGGAATGCAGGGTGTTTCCTTCCTGGGACTAATTTTCAGTCCTTAGGCCGATCCTGTTGGGAGGTGGGAGTCTCACGGCTGGGCGTCCAGGACGTGCACTGACGCGCTTGGAGAGGGATGGTGGGGTGGGTGGCTGAGGCCTGGGCACGCGGGTGATGGAATCCCAACTCTGGCCACTTATTTGAGCCTAAAAGGAGGCAGTGAGCGTCGTTGCCTGTCCCTGCAGGGGTTCTTGTGCAGAGCACGGAAGGGGACTCCTGCAAAGCCCGGGACCGGTGCAGGGCACATCCTGCGGCGTCGGGGATGGTGACTGATGGGCCCTGATGCGCCGAGGAGTAACCCCAGTTGGTTTTCCAGAAACGGGCCTGGGGTGGCGGCTCATGAGCTACAGGGAGCTTGCAGATTTGTTTTGTTTGGACGCGAAACACAACTGACTCTCGGGTTTAAGGCCGACCGGCCTCACGGGGACCCTGCGCATAATTTTCAGCCCCGAATGTGGGGGGTGCGCACCGCAGGCCCCGGCGCTCCGTGCCAGGGCCTGCCCCTTGCCGCCCCTGCGTCCCTGGAGCCGGTGTCAAGGGCCCGCGGCCCCCGCTGCCACGTTGGCACGGCGGAGAGAGGACGCCAGCCGTGCAAGTAAACCGGAGAGCAGGAGCGCGGAGCCCACCAGGGGAGGGTGACGGCGCAGCGGGGAGCACACGGACGCGCGACAGGGACCATGCGCGTGGCCCACGTTGGGGCGGCAGTGTTCCTGCGGCCCGGGGGCCCGGTCCTGGCCGGGGGGTGGTGAGGCGGGGCCCCAGCGGGACCCCAGGGCGTCCGGGCCCTGCGGGAGCAGGAGTGAGGGCGCGCCCATCCCGGTGTCTCCGCACCTGGCAGGGGAGCCGTGGCCTCTGGCTCCACTGCCCCTCGTGGAGATGCTCCCCCGGCCGCCAGCGCACCTGCTGGCACGCGCCGTGCACCTGCTGCCCCTTGCGGAGATGCTCCCCCGGCCATGGGCCCCAGGGAGGGCACGGCTGCTGCGTCCCAGGCCGGCCACCTGTGCACCTGCTGCCCCTCGCAGAGATGCGCCCCTGGACACGGGCCCCGGGGAGGGCACGGCTGCTGCGTCCCAGGCCGGCCACCCGTGCACCTGCTGCCCCTCACAGAGATGCGCCCCTGGACGCAGGCCCCGGGGAGGGCATGGCCTCCGCGTCCCAGGCCGGCCACCTGTGCACCTGCTGGCAGGCGCCGTGCACCTGCTGCCCGGGAGCGGAGGCCCGGCTGCTGGGAGCCCTGGGCGGGGGGCGCGGGGATGACTCAGGTGGTGCCCAGAGGGGGGCAGGTGTGGGCATTGGTGCCCATCCTCACCCCCTCTTTGAGGTGTGGGCATTGGTGCCCTTGCTCAGCCCCCAGCAGCCCGCACAGGTCCACGCTCACAGCCGCGGTGGCAGCAGCAGTGAGGGCGGCGCCGCAGGTGGTGGAGACGCGGCCTCCGGCGCACAGGCCCGTGGAGGGGCTTCTCATGCCAGGGATCCCCCCTCGGCCCCCCGCCGTGCTGCCTCATTCCCTGGGTCCTCTGACAGTGATGCCCCTTTATTCACATTTGGCTCCTGCCCGTCTTGTTATTGGAAACACTGCGTTTCTAGGTGGTCAGAATTATGTACTAGTTTGATTTTTTTAAAGATATTATTTATTTATTCCTGAGACACACAGAGAGAGGCAGAGACTCAGGCAGAGGGAGAAGCAGGCTCCATGCAGGGAGCCCGATGCGGGACTCGATCTTGGGACTCCAGGATCACTTCCTGAGCCGAAGGCAGATGCTCCATCGCTGAGCCACCCAGGGATCCCCCTAGTTTGATTTTTTTAAAAAAAGATTTCATTTACTTATTTGAGAGGGCGAGAATAATCTGGAGAAAAGGGAGAAGCAGGTCATTTCCCACCCCCCACCCCCACCCCCAGCAGGGATGCGGGGCTCCATCCCAGGACCCTGAGGTCATGACCTGAGCCGAAGGCAACCACTTCACCCACGGAGCCCCCCAGGCGCCCCCTTCACGATTTTGCTTTAACTTCCAAGCTCCAAACACCATATAGAAAGGTATTTAAATGTTTCTGCCGCGGTCACTGCTGATAATAAAAAAATTCCATCTTCTCTGTTAGGCTTTTTACCGTTCCACGCGGTGTTTTGCATACTCTGTGCCAGACAGGATACTTACCAACTGTAAGTGGGTATGGAGTTTTGGGACTTGTCCTCCTCAATGTATTTAATTTTTGTAATAACATAATTCTTGCTTGATAAGCATTAAAATAGACTTCAGAAGGGCCCATATGGCTAGCATGGGCTCAGTTAAGCACGTCACTCCCATTTACGGAAAGTTCTGGTTTCCTTACCTGTAATTGGCTTCAGGTTGTAGGAGATCCTTTTTAGTTGCTACTTCAACATTTTTACATGCTTTCACTTTCTCTACATGTTATTTGTTCTCCACTCCAAAACCGCAAAAGTGTTGAAAGCCTTAAAAAAAAAAAAAAAAGATTATTTATTTATTTATTCATTTGGAAGAGAGAGAGAGACTGTGCCAGTGAGAGCATGAGCAGGGGTGAAGGGTGGAGGGAGAGGGGGAAGCAGGCTCCCCCCTAAGCGGGGAGCCCCATGTGGGGCTCAATCCCAGGACCCTGAAATCATGACCTGGGCCGAACGCAGATGCTTCACTGACCGAGCCACCCAGGCGCCCTGTGTTTATAGCCTTTTTTTTTTTTTTTACACATTCACAATTTTTTTTCCCTTCCACCATCTGAAAGTAGGTCCTATTTGAGATGTATGAATACATATGTCTATCCTTGTTTAGCTCTAAATGGCCCTTACTTGGAAAAAAAAAATGCCGTTTATGGCTTTTTGGTGGTGCTTTTGCGTTCATTGTCCAAACCCTCTGTTCTGAATAAACTAAGAATTCGTTTCTTTGATAATTTCTCCAGAACACACTGGCCTGTTATCTAACTCCTTACAGTCTTACATGAGGAACAAACATAATTTAACCCACATGGCAAAGTTGTGCTTTTTTTAATGCTTCTATGTAAAAGCCTTCAAATTAGCATGTTCGCAAGGCCTAAGAGAAATCAGTCCAGGATGATAACACCACTAATAAGTAATAACCCTAATTAACCCGTGTGAGTCCATTAGTGGATGCAACAGCACTTTAATAAGTAAAAAAGCAATACCTGAAATGCAAACTACTATTATTGGTGATAAAAATAAGATATGGGTTTTATTGAATCATGCTTATTTGCAGGGCATTTTCCAAATGGTTTATAACAAAATAAATATGGATTTTATAGCACAGTAAAAGTAAAAGGCAATCACTACGTTTTATAAATTATTTCTCAAAACAATTTCAATGAGTAGATTTATATTCCTTTCACCAGAGTTCAGACAAATTCCAACCACCAATATTGGACAATAGTCCTTTTATTTCTTTTATGCACCAACGAGAGTAAATCAAATGTAAAATATAGCCAAAGATAATTTTTGGAAAAGGAAACATCTCTTGGCAAGAATCTAACCTGGAATTTTCTTATTAATAAACGAACAGTGTGTTTGGTGGGCTGGATTATGTCGTGCAGGCTTTCCCATGGACTAATGCCCGGTTCGAATATTCTTTTCCTGAATACATAAACAGATGTGCACAATTTTTTTTTTTTTTTGGCCATTTTCTCCACTCAGAAGCTTTCAGAAGAAAGTTCCCCAAATAAAATATTGAAGAGACAGTTATTTGCAATGCAAAACGTGCACTTTTGTTTCGCACTCACCTGGCCTGGACCCTGCTCCGCGTCCCCCTGGGTTTGATTTGGTGAGTGTGAAGCTGTGTTTATGAGTCAGGCCCTAATAGCAACCGAAATGGTGGAGATCATTGCTTCATCTGAAATCAATTGTACCCCTGAATGCTTAATCAATGATATTTCTGTTTTCAATTTAGAGATTTTTGCCCTGCGAGGAGAAGGCCAACGAGTTCTTTTTCCACAACGTTTTGTACCGTGTTTTCTGGCAGTGGGTAGATAAAAGGCTTGGACGGATTGACAGCTCTTTGATGACTTTTTTGAAGGACTAGTAGATGATATTTAAAATCATGACAATGTAGTTATTTTTATCTTAATGATTCTCTACCCCGCTCCTGCCTCCTAATTCCAATCAGTAATCACTGTGCCCCTGTAATAGTGGGTATGGGCTGTGATACTCTCTACAAGTAAACATATTCAGGCACATATGGGACTCTAAGGCAGACTTCTAGAAGGCGGGTTTGCCCTGGCAAAGTGGAGGCGCCTGGGATCTGTGCGACTGGCCCTTTTTAATTATCTTCATCACTAGGAATGCTATTTCTGTGGTATCTTGGACCATTGCCATCTTTAGAAGTGCACGTCCTTAGCGTCCTGCAATCAACCTCCCCCCCCCCCCCCAACGACTGCCAAGACGTGTATGTATGGGCCTTCTTTCCATTTCCTTACATCCTAGATTTTAATCTTCACAAGTAACGTTAAAAAGTTATCTTTCTTTTTCAAAAGGAAAGCAAATTAAAGCTTTTGGCTCAAAATCCGAGTAGTTTATAGAAAATGTGAACTACAAGATAGGAGTTTAAAGTTTGGTAACCCTGGAGGACCACACAGCTTGGTGGTGTTCAGTAGTTCATGTAAGGTTTGTTTTTTTTTTTTTTTTTTTTTTTTTGCTTTTGAATATATTGAGACATCGTGGAACTGAAGTTTGGAAAAGTTGGTGGTTTGTGGGTTTGTGTGTTGGCAGCTGACTCTTTTCAACCTCTTGGTGAGATGAAGTTATTTATAACGGCTCTCTTTAGTGTACTGTTTTATGTTGAGTCCAACTTACAGTCTCCAAAGCTGAGTACAGTAAAAATGATGTAACAAAATTTAAATACTTTTTAGCAGAAGGATATTTAAGAAACAGGCATTAAAAAAAAAACAACTTCATTTTTTCTAATTGCAAATATGTTATTTTGCTCCTTTGAGCTTTAGCTCTTAACAATAAGTCCTAGTCTTGAGAATTTTTCTCATCCCGAACTAAAACCTCATCTGGAACTAACCACACATACACACACATGAATTTCTCCATTAAATTTTCAGAGGAAAAAAAAAAAACAACAACCAGTCCATGGAGAATTCTAGCTTTGAGTAACGTATTTCTGTTTTTAAAATGCAATTACATAGAAGGCATCAGGGGGGTTACAAAACTAGCAAAGAGAACCTCAACATTTCACCCTATGGAAGAATAAGGTGTAGAATAAGTTCCTTAAAATGATTTATTTTTTCCAAACTTTTCTAAGTTTCACACTTGTTTAGACTGAAAATTATTTATTTTTATTTATTTTTTAAGATTGATTTATTTATTAGAGAGAGAGAGCGAAAGAGTGAGCACATGAGCAGGAGGGCCAGAGGGAGAGGAAGAGGGAATCCCAAGCTGACTCCCTACTGACTACATAGCCCCATGACAACGTGAGGTTCAATCTCACGACCCTGAGATCACAACCTGAGCTGAAACCCAGAATCGGTAGCTTAACCAACTTCACCACCCAGGTGGCCCTAGACTAAAATTTAAATGCTGGCAGAGGAGTTGATGCTACATAGTTATGTCATTAGCTTAATTGGTCGATGCAAGTCATAGTGGAGAAGCCCCACTCCGGGGAAGCTGGTTCCTGAACTCAGACTGGGGACAGGGTTGTGCTTTTAAGAATTAAAACTAAGTCTACATTATGGTGATTGTTACTATGACCTTTTTGGGGGCGAGGGCGGTCCAATCCTGAGAAGACAGTGGCAGGACAGATTGCCAAAGCATGGGTTTTGGAGATGGGCATATCTGGGCGTGCAGACTAGGTCTTCAGAAAAGTTCCGTTATTGTCATCATAACAATTGCCGGAGCGTCAGAGCATATTTATGAAACCAGTGGCTCTGGAGTCAGGACTTCTTGAGTTTGAAGCCCAGGTCTTGTACTCACTAGCTCTGTGGCCTTTGTCAAGCCACTTAACTGCTCATCATTCCCCATTTCCTACCTTTAAAATGAAGACAATGACACTGATACCAAATCTCATACATTTGTGAAGCTTGAGATTGTCTATGAGAAGCACTTAGCCCAGCACTTGGCGCTTAACACTCATAAGGCGCTATGGTAATAAGCATTCAATAAATGTCAGATACGACAATAATAGAAATAACGTAATTCCTGCAGGTGACTGTTTTCGTTGTACTCTTAGGAAGCCAGAACCCAGTTTCATTGCAGGGTCACATGAACAAGTCAACAAGCACAAGATTAGTTAAAAGAACTTTGGATTTTTAAAACATGGGCAAAGTGGAGATGCTCACAAATCTCATTTTCTCCTTCTAACCCCTTGACTCGCACATTATAAACACTCCTCCCCACTCCATCCCATAGCTTCGTGACAACTCCACTGTTGTCCCACGCCCAAGTGTCTTCTGTTCTTGTCCTCTTGACTCTGCATCACACATGGTCAACTCCTGCTCAGATAAAGTCCCCTGCTCAGACAGTGGTGGGATGGGGAAACTGAGCCAACAAAGTCACGCATCAAATACTTAGCACCTTTGAATTCACTAGCTTCGAGTAGTTGACTAGGGAACAGAAGGAAACTCTTGGAGCCGTGGGTGCTGAGACTGGCCTAGGTAGATATTGAAGGGGTTGTCATTGTCATGCGGGTGCGGTAGGATGGGGTGGGATTACCCCACCTTCTTCGTGGCTCTTCAAGAATTTTCACCTGTTTTCCACCTCTTTTCGATACCTGATGTTTGTGTTTAGTGCAATCACAGGGAAAGTACCTTCTCGAATGGGAGCCCTGGCTCTGTAAAGATCAGACATGCTCAGAAACGATTCTCAATAAGAGTTGACTTTCTCAGTAAATTGTCCCTGGTGACACTGCTGCTTGATCTCCTCCAGGCTGTGGAGGAATTAAGCAAGGAGTCAATAACAATAGTCATCTCAATAGATACAAAAAGGATGTGATAAGATTAATCTATTCATGATTTTAAAATAATCTGTCAAAATTCAACATAAAAAGGTTCTTATTTGATAAGGAATATCTACGAAAAAATCTACAAGAAACCTTATAGTCAATGATGAAATATTGAAAGATTTCCCCCTGATATCAGGGGGAAAAAAGAAATGGATGCCCATTATTACTACCCCTATTCAACATTATAATTGAGGCCCTGGACATTGAAATAAGGCATGAAAAAGAAATAAAATACATAAAGATTAGAAAAGAAGATTACATACTTTTGGATAAGTTCTATGTCTATATGTATCTTTTTTTTTAAAGATTTTATTTATTCATTTTAAGATTTTATTTATTCATTTTATTTATTCATGAAAGACACAGAGAGAGTCTGTCTTTATGTATCTTTGGATAATTTCTAAATCTATATATAAGTTTAAGATAAATGATTAGAATAAGTGAGCTTAGCAAGGTCAGTGTACAGAAGGTTAATATGAGTAAGGACGTCTTAAATAAGATGCAGGAAGCACCCACCATGAGGAAAAAAATTCAGGAAAAGAACCACATTAAAATCAGGAGAGTCTTTTGATCAGGAGACATCATTAAGGTGAATACCTGGTATTTTTTTTTTTTTAATTTACTTATGATAGTCACAGAGAGAGAGAGAGAGAGGCAGAGACACAGGCAGAGGGAGAAGCAGGCTCCATGCACCGGGAGCCCGACGTGGGATTCGATCCCGGGTCTCCAGGATCGCGCCCTGGGCCAAAGGCAGGCGCTAAACCGCTGCGCAGCCCAGGGATCCCCTGAATACCTGGTATTACACATTTGTCAGAACGCACAGAATGTTCAACCCAAGAGCAAACTCTAACGTCAGCTATGGACTCTGGGTGATGATGACATGTCAGTGTAGGCTCATCCGTGATAACAAACATACAAGTGTGATTCAGGATTTTGAAAGCAGGGGAGGCCATGAGAATGTGGGACCAAGAGGCGATATGGATTGTCTGCTCAATTTTGCTGTGAACCTAAAACTGCTCTAAAAATAGTCTATTTTGGGGATCCCTGGGTGGCTCAGTGGTTTTGCTCCTGCCTTTGGCCCAGGGCGTGATCCTGGAGTCCCGGGATCGAGTCCCGTGTCAGGCTCCCAGCATGGAGCCTGCTTCTCCCTCTGCCTGTGTCTCTGCCCCTCTCTCTCTCTCTCTCTGCCTATCATAAATAAATAAATAAAAATAAATCTTTAAAAAAATAAATAAAAATAAAAAAATAAAAATAGTCTACTTTTCGGGCACCTGGGGGGCTCAGTCTGTCAAGCATCTGCCTTCAGCTCAGGTCATGATCCTGGAGTCCTGGGATCGAGCCTCATGACAGGCTTGCTGCTCAGTGGAGAACCTGCTTCTCCCTCTCCCTCCACTCATCTCCCCGCTTGTGCTCTCTCTTTTGCTTACTCTCTCTCTCAAATAGTCTTAAAAAAATAATAAATAAAATAGTTAATTTTTTAAAAGATACTCTTAAGAGTTAAAAGGCAAACAACAGAAACTCCTAGGGGAACTCGGTGGTTGAGCATCTGCCTTCTGCTCAGGTCGTGATCCCGGGGTCCTGGGATCGAGTCCTACATCGGGCTCCCTACAGGGAACCTGCTTCTCCTTCTGCCTGTGTCTCTGCCTCTCTCTCTGTGTGTCTCTCATGAATAAATAAATTAAAAGTCTTTAAAAAATTTTTTGAATTTGTATTTCCTCTTAGCACTATGAATTTTTATTTTTCATGTTTTGAGGCTATTACTGAGAACATATAAATGTAGATTTATAATCCCATTCTGATTATAAATGGAATTTATCTTTTTGTTTTGTGAAATGTTCCTCTGCATATCTAGTGGTATTTATTTTCTTAAAATAAATTTAAAAAATAATACTTCTTAAAATATTCTTTGGTATTAGTAGAGCTACATCAGATTTCTTTTGGTCTGTATTCACATTTTCTACTCTGTCTTTTTTGTTCCCTTCTATAAAATTGTTTCTTATAAGATGTATATACTTGTATTTTGCAATCTAGCCAGGTGATCTTTGTCTAGTAATTGGCATATTTAATCTGTTCATCAGTTTAATTACTGGTACATTTTGGCTTAAATCGATCATCGTACTATTTGCGTCCCCTTTTCTATTTTCTATTTCATTTTTCCTCCATCAGATTTTCAATTCTGTGTTTTATTTCTATTGTTGCTTACTCTATAAATTACAACATGCAATGCATCTTCTAGCAAAATTGAAGATAAATTAATATTTTTGTTACTTCTCAGACAGTGCTATGCCCAACAACCCCTTTACCCCTTTTGATCCCCTCCTCTCTTTCCTGTTATTGATGTGAGATGTTTTCATTGTTTAATGCAGCAACATTAAACAATGTTTAATATAGATTTAACTCCATTCATACAAACTCCATATTTTTCCTTTCTGTAATAGTTTTCCCCTTATACCTGTTTGCATTCATCTACTTTCATTTTCTTTCTTCCCAAAGAATCTTTTAGTATTTTCTTTAGAATGCATCTGCTGGTGACAAATTCTCTAGTTTTAGTTTCCCTGAAAATGTATTTATTTGCCTTTACTCGCCAAGGCTATTTTGACCAAGTATAGAATTCTCTGTTGGTGGTTTTATTTCCTTCCAGCCCTTTGAGGTTACTCCTCTGTTGTTTTATGGCTTTCGTTGTTTCCACTGAAGAGTCGACTGTAATCTTATTGTTGCTCCTCTGAAGGTGATAAGCATTTTTATCCATCTGCTATTCGGAATTTATTTTTGACTATAAGAGGTTTTACGATGATATACCTAGGGTTGTACGTGTTTGTGTTTCTGTCTGGTGTGTTTCGTATTTATTGTGCTAGTGGCTTATGGTGCCTCTGGAAATCATGGCTTGATAGATCTTTCATCAGTTTTGAAAATTCATAGCCATTACTTCCTCAAATCCTGCTTTTGTCCCATTCCATGTTTCCTCTCCTTTTGGGACTCCAATTACATATAGTTTGACCTTTTCTTTATGATCTCACATCTCCTATCCTTTTCTTCCTTCCTGTGTTTCTTTTTAATTCTTTTTTTTCTTTTTATTCTATTTTCTTTGGATTTATGTTCTAGTCTAGTAATTTTGTCCCCTGCCATTAAATACAACTACAGAATTATTAAAACGCAGTTACCGAATTTTTTCAGTCCTAAAATTTCTATTTCTTTTATAGTTTCCAGTTTTGAACTGGTTGGGCCTGAACTCCAATTTCTGTCCCTCTGGCCCCATGAGACATTTAGAAGCTTTTGTCAGCTTCTTAGCTTCTCTGTTTCTAATTTGTACTCTTTTATCCCCTTTAGGAGTATTGGTAATTCATAAATGCCTCCAAAAGGACACTGAACGTTGGGTTTACCTCTCTGGATCTTGTTCTTCTCTGAAATGTTAGCCGTTCAAACCCTATTGCAAAACTTTAAGGAATTTTTGCTTTAAATTTTTTTTTTTTGCTGGTAGTGGGGGGAGACTAGCATTTCTAATTGTTCTTAGTGAGAGGGTTTGCCAGCAACAAGCTAATTCTTTATCAATAGAAGAAGAAATTGATAAAAATCTCCTGAATAAATATCAAACAACTGTCGAATTAAGGCAAGGGAACTAGGTTGAAAGGAAGGAAACAAACAAGCTATTAATTTTGGCTGATTGTACAGCTTTGAAAAAAATAAGATCTCAGGACGAATTTTTTAGGACTTCAACGTGCAGTTTCAGAGTAATGTTAATGTTTATTTTAATTTCTAGATTGAAAAAAAACCCCGGGTATACTTTATATATGCTATTCGAAGTGTATGCCAGTGGTTGGCTTTGAGTGACTTGGTATTTTTCCTTTCATTTCCTATTTATTATGCATAAGTTAACGGATACTTCACATGTCAAGTGCTTCAATGAGAATCACAATTTTCTGAATTAGTTTGGTTCCAGTAACTGTGTAAATGTCCAGTTTCCATTCCTATGACTAAAGAAGTTCCAACAAATAGCCTAATTATTTGAAGATCTGCTACTTAATGTCAAATGGAAACGAACGTGGTTTACCCACTACTTTTATAATGAAGGAGTTAATTGTATGCAGGATGTTTTTTGCTCAATGTGGACATGGAAAATTTGAACAGTAGAGGGTGCAATTGTACCTTTATTTCTTCATTTTAGCCCTCAAATTAGTACTTAATAGCTGAGGGAAAAATGTGAAGAATGTACTGTTTGCTGAAGCTGTGTGCTATTTATGGAAATATATTTGAAATAAACCATGCAAAGGAGAAGTACAAATTTCACAGCAATTTGCTTAACTCTGTACTTTTAAAAAGAAATTAAAAATCTCCATTAGGTCCCATTTTCTACAAAATATTCTTTTAACTGAATAAAATATTTACTGTACAGAAAGGTTTACATATCTCAATAAGATATTTTTCTTTTATAAAGCTTAATTACTATTAATAATTTATATATATTTTTTCCTTAGAAAATCCTGCATCCAAAAAGATGATGTATATTGATAACTGCAACATGAGACTCCTATTTCTTTGGAGGAAAAACATGAATAAGAACCAGGAGAGATTAAGTAATGCAATGTCAAGAGAGTTATTTACATTCATATAGTTATTAACATTCACGTTTTATTGAAGATCCGGAGATTTCAGGCAATTGCAAATCAGAAACTGAGGTTTCATTCAGACTCTCAAGTAGCAGTAAACAATTGCACGAAAGGCTTCATTTATAAAAATTTGTGGGCTGTATGTATACAAAGTTGTGAGTCTTTGTCTCCAAATCTGACTCTCCTCCATGGAAGAGGAAGTCTCCTTTTATAGTTTTCATAGCAGAAGATTCAACTTAGGTTTTGGTGACTGTCAAAATTTACCTTTATTACAAAATCTATACAATGCAGTAAATTTGGAGAACTTGGGAAGCCTTTTGCCAACTTTTTGAAATTATAGGAGACATCTACTTGACAAATACTCCTTTTTTGCATTAACAAACTACTACTTCTGTCTTTGGGTTTAGTGGAACAGCTGTTGAACATTGAGAGTATGGCTGGCACCCAAAGGTTAATGCTTTGACAGTCAGTTGACTGGTAGTTGGAAGAGCCAATTCTGATATTCTATAGAAAGAACAAAAAAAAAAAAAAAAAGATGAGAGGATGAGAGGTGAAGGAGATAAGCCTATCTAGCTTCTGAATTAAGTTATTGGGTGAAAAGTATTTGGGGGGAATTAATTTGCCTTTGAACTGTTTCCATCTGAACTTCTGAAGCTTTTTTTTTTTTTTTTAAAGATTTTATTTATTTATTCATGAGACACAGAGAGAGAGGCAGAGACACAGGTAGAGGGAGAAGCAGGCTCCCTTCAGGGAGCCCAATGCGGGACTCGATCCCAGGACCCCAGGATCATGCCCTGAGCTGAAGACAGAGGCTCCACCACTGAGTCCCGCAGGTGACCAACTTCTGAAGCTTTTATCAACGGGGTGACCGAGGAGGACACGGGCGCTGGTCAATCAGCACTCCTGAACTGACAAGCACCTTGTTTGGAAGCATCTGCTTTCAAAATACTATCAGATGGCATTAATAGCTTTTAAAAATAAGCATTAAGAAGGACTCTCAAACACAGGCCAGTTCCAAATACAGCAGTCGGCTTCTTGGAAGCAGCAGCTAGAGCTTGGGAAGAAACAGAAGAGAGAAATTGAGAATTGACAGTGCCCGTGTTATATAAAAGAGCACTGAACCTTGAAGACAATGTATTATAGGCCTAAAAGTAAGAAAGGCCCTGGGATTATGGTGATTTAAAAGTACATTAAGACAGTTGATTGTCTAGGTGCAATTTTTTTTTTCAATTTACTTCAACTAAAAAAAAAAGCCCCCCAAAACCACAAAACAAACCCAAACAATTCACTCCTTTCTCCCACCCTCTCCACCTACCACACCTGTCGCAACCACCACGCTGCTCTCTGCTGATTGTCTAGGTGCAATGTGAGAAGGCGGTTGGGTATCCAGGAATATTGTTTTCCTAGAAATATTCAGGTAGAAAACAGTTATTGTGGGTCTTAAGTAGCAAATATGTTCAAAGGGTGATACCTATGTGGATTTTTTCTGCATAAAAAACCCCCACAGTTTTACACTAAACCTCTGATATATTTGATTTATTAGGTACAGAAGGGACATGCAGAATTATCGAGAGCTACAGCATCAGTTGTCAGAAAATCACCGTATCATAGTTTTCGTGCCACCTTTTGCTATCCTGTTACTGAGAAATTCATTACCTGTCCTCACTTCTAAGCTGTATTTACCGTATTGATCTTGGCTTTCAGTACACACACACACACACACACACACACACGCACAGAGTTGACCCTTGAGCAACATGGGGGTAAGGGGTGCTGACCCCCTTGCAGTCGAGAATGCATGCATAATTTTTGACTCCCCCCAAACCTAGAACTACTAATAGTCCGTAATAGTCTGCTGTCGTCTTGAGGCCCCACCGATGCCGTAAACAATCGATTAACACGTATTTTGTTTGTTATATGTATTCTGCACTGTATTCTTATAATAAAATGAGCTGGAGAAAAGAAAGTGTATCAAGAAAATCATAAGGGAGAGAAAATACATTCACAGACCTAGATGGTATTAAAAAAACCTACGTGTAACTTTGATGCGTGTCAAACCTGTGTTGTTTTCAGGGGTTAACTGTGTATGTGCGCACCTATGTATACACACATATACACACGTGTGTGCACGCATGTTCTAGGTAGGTTTTGGTCACAATGTTGTAGTTTCGATGGTTTTGCCCACCTCTGAAGCACCTGTCCAGGGGCAAATATTTCTGGAAAGAACATAGGAAATCAGTGCAATTTAAAAAGTAGACAAACATGGGACCTGCCCAGGACCGGCGGTGCAGGGCAGCTGCCCTTTGGGGTAGTCATACCGACATTCCTGAGGCTTAGGACACACCGTTTCCAGAGGATGGCCACGTGAGGGGTGCAGACTCTGAGGTCCACCTCCGTATTGTGTCAATGGATATTTAGTTCAATGTGATGGTTTAAACTCTTGATGGAGAAAAGGCAGAAAGGGACAAGTTTCCTGTTTACTGGCAGTGGCGTGTGGTTGATACTAGATAAGTAGATCTCAAATTCCTTCATTTAGTGCAATGGGCAAGTATATAGGGCGGGCTTACTTGTTCTAGGTGTTGGTGGACAAAGTAGGCATAGCTCCTTGTTTTCTTGTTTACCATCGAATGATAAGATAGCTATCGGCAAATATCGTTGAAAATAATATATAATTGTAAATCGTCAATTCTGTAAGGGAAAATGTCATGGGGCTGATTCGGAGGGATTATCAGAGGAAGTGGTATTTGGGGAGAGAAGCATGATTTCATTGAATTAATGATTCAAAACGATGGCACTAGTGATGAGGTGATGGGGTTGAGATTTTAGGGTCATGAAAGGGGTTCAATGAGGGATTTCAAAGGCAGAAGAGCTCTGAAATGCTAAAATGAAATTCCTTGGTGCCTGGAGATTTATAAGAACTGAAAGGTCAGTGTAACACTTACGTGATTAATTATTAATCAAGGGCTCTGCTGATCTCAGTCCCATTGTAACTTTTCCTTGACTATTTCCCAGGCCGAGCAATAATCCAGTGGCCCAGCCTAATTTTAAGAGAAGAGATGTGATCGTCAGATGGTGATCCTAGTCCTTCCTGTGAGCACCAGATTTGCCATGTGCTTGGGTTTGCTGTCGTGCCATTGGCTGAGGTCATGGACTGGGTGAACCGTAACTTTCCAGGGGAGATGCCGGTGGTTGGCGGCCTTGCCTCTGCCTTCGGCTCCGGTCATGATCCCGGAGTCCCGGGGTCGGGCTCCCTGCTCAGCGGGGACCCTGCTTCTCCCTCTCCCTCTGCCCCTCCCCTGCTTGTGCACTCTTTCTCAAATAAATAAATAAAATCCTAAAAAGAAAACATTCACTATCATAAATACTCCATGCTCAACTTCCGATGAAAGTCTAGCTGCTTAAATCGACTGTGTGTATTTACTCTATGTTTATTTTGGAGATTCAATAATACATATTGGAAATTTGGAAGTTGTCTGGAATGATGCAGAAAGAAATCTGCTTTACTCAACTTTTCTCGGTATCTTCCAAGCATTTTTGACTGTGGAACGCCCCTGCCTCCCATTTTTGAGGAACTAGTGTTCCTTAGTTCACACTTGGAGGAAGCACAGCGTTGTCGTATACACTTGACTGGTGAGAGCTCTCAATTAGAGTTATGGGCTTGCCAGCAAGGCTGTGCACTGACCACCGAGTTTAGCTGTTCCACCAGCTGTTACCATATGCTGCTGCTTTATTTTTTCTGTTTTCTTCATTAATTATTCTGACTTCTCACGATTGGACATTCCCTGGTTGCAGAATATGAGAGCCATGTAATTTGTTAAAAATTTGTGGTGTAGACAGATGGGTGATTAAAAGAACATATCCTGAGAATACCAAAGTACAAAATTATTTTTAGGATAATACTTATGTAATCAGATTTTGAGTGCTATATGTTTCAGTGCATTTTGAAGGATGTCTTTACTGTCTTTTGTGTGTGTGTGTGTGTGTGTGTGTGTGTGAAAATTCTTAGAGTCCCTCTTTGGGAAATATTAAGTGAACAACATCATCCTTTGCCATATTCTCAAGTGATTATACCTTAAAAAATGTCTCCAATGGTCTAAAACCCATTACATGGTTTCAGGGACTCAAGTATCAACCATCTATATTCGAAGAGTTCTTTTAGGTTTAAGTTGTTACCTTTGAATTTGTAGGGATGGGAGACAAATTTTCTCTGTCTTGGTAATGATGTCCTTTGTATCACAAAGACTTTTAAAACCCTGCGAAGGGAGTAGAACTGAGCCTCCATGTCCTTGGAAAAATGCAAAAGCAAGCAAGGAGGTTGCCTCTATTTCCTATTTAAATCCTTGTCAGGTAAAGTGGGATGGGAAAGATGTGGGGTGCATCCACCTCCCATGCTCACCTCTACTTTGATATAAATGGGGGTGCATTAGAAGGTGTGGTTACTTCACTCCTGTGGCACCCGCCTGACTTTGAGGCATTTGCAAGTGTACGCGCACACACACATTGTCATGTCGTGTAGATCTCCGGGTCCTAACAACGGTTCCTTACAGTTCGAGTGTAAGGAGAGGCATCATAGAACTAATTAGACATTGTAAAGGCCTCTTGATGTGTTTTGTTCTCGGCAGCAAATTAAAGAGTTCTGAATTGGCTTTAACAGCTATTACCTATGGAGACAGATGCGCTGGGACTTGGTGTGAACTGAATCAGGCTTCTGTGCGCACTAATCACAAAATGCAAAGTGAAAGAGTAGTGTAACTTTAAGAACAGGATGCTGGGAGTGGGCACACTTGGGTTCTAAACTTGTGAGTTTAGACTCGCTGAGTCATTTGACTTCCGTGGCCTTTAAATTTCCTTAAATTTAAAATTAGGATGTGGAATTACATAATCGCAGTGGTACATTTCAGCTTTCAGCTATAATTTCTCTGATATCCAGTATAAATGAAAAATAAGGACATTTTTGCTGCTTTTTGAAATTTTGTTTTTTATTTTTTATTTTTGGCTGCAGGTGGGGAAGGGTGGGGTGTCCAGCCCCGGCAAGTGCTAAGTCTTTAAGTTCTCTGTATTTTGGGAGTGCTGGTTATAAAGGCAGAAAGTAACTAAATTAAATAATGGAGTACAGGTGGAAATGCGGTTATATTAGGGGAGTTTCAGTTGTGTGACTGCAGAGAGAATGTTACTTGCTGTGCACGGTTAGAGGGTCTGACCAGTGCAAGCTGCAAAGCGAAAATAAGCAATTTTCACTAAGTTCTTTACGTCCCTAACAGCAGCAATTGCTTTTAACATTCCACAAATAAATGTCTTGAAGATTTCCCTGTCATTTTTTCCACTTAAAGCTGGTATTCAACATAGATGCTTTTTTAAGAAAGATAGATGGTTAGCATTTTGGCTGTACTGTATTCTATGGAAAACTTTGATGAATTCTCCATTAATAGCTCCCCAAATTAACTTTGATATTTGAGTAAAAACATTCTTACATAATGCAGTGACTCAAGACAGACACTGAATAGTCGGCCTAATACCAAAAAAGGGTGAACGTCCCTATTTGCTATTTATTTATATGGGGCATTCTTACCGACCAGATCAGAGGCCTGTGCTTTGAAAAATGATTTTAAAAAAACACAATTTGGACTAAGGAGAAATTATGGGATCTTTTTAAAAACGCACTGGGCAAGGTGACTGGTAATTTTACATTTGGTTACAAATGCACGGTGGAAATATGTGTCTCGTGGGCCTCAACTAGGTCGGGTCTGTATCCTTGGTCGGTGGGTAATGCCTTCATAAACAGCAGGTCCTATGTCTTGGCCCGGAAATGACATCCGTCTGCTTTTCCGGCCCACCACTTCATTTGCCTATCACCTGGATACCCGTCTCATGATGATTGTACAAAAGTCACAATATTAAGAGTTTCCTGAATTTGAAGTTAGGGGATATTCACGTGCATGTGGATGAAGCTCTCCGTCTGCTTCCTACTAAGAGTTCCTGCCCTTGCAGGCAGCGTCCTTCTCTTCCAGATAGATCCCTGACGTTCTCACCGTGGGAACAGAAGCCTCGCTGTCTTCCCGTTGCCTAGTCCATTCATTTGACTCACTGGTAAAAGCCCAGTTCAAACTTCGATTTTATTATCTTTCTTCCATCTTCAGCACTTTCTCACTTTACTGATTTTAGCAAGTCCGTTAGCAAAAAGCAGTTTTAGTTTTTACTTTCAGTTTTGATTACAAAACATGTAGGTTGAGAATGACTGAGTTTTACCAGCTGTTAAATGCAATTTAAAATAAGAAGCAACCTCAAGTCCTTGACTTCAGAGCTGTCCTTCACCAAGCTACACGATAACAGATATGCTCTCAAATGCAAAATTACTTTCCCAAGTATTTTTGACCAAGTATTTTCTGTGGAAAATACTGATGCATTAACTTGCAAAATAACATACATTTATATACCAGAAGAATCACTGAAATAGGACTGAGAAACTAAATTTATTAGACAGGAGAGATATGACAATGTTGCATACTCATGTATTTTTTCCCCCCACGGGGCTTAAAATGTAGCAAGATAATATTTTGCGCTTAAGGCATTTTACATTCCAGTTTTGGGTGCATTTTAAAATTCTCCATTCATGAAAAAAATGTGGAAAACCAAATTCCTTTCTTCTTAAAAACATTTCATTTCTTCCATTATTTGGAAACATTATTTGGAAACAGGCAGCTTCCCGAAGAGTTCAGAGAAGCCTTCTTTTCGGCAGACAGTGCATGGGTTTTCATGAACACTCCTCCAGGCTCCATAATAACATGCCATCGTTTTAAGCTGTGGAATATAAGAATTCATTTCAACTGATATTAGGCATGACACTAATTTGGTATTAAACTCTAAGCACATTAGCAATTATGGTACAATGCACTATTACTTTCCAAATCTCTGCAGTAAGTTTTTCATCATTAATGGTTCATGTTTTTTCCCCCCTTTCCATGCAGAACACACCATGCACAGAAGTTTAACTTCAAAAAAGCCAAACCATTAGAATTTTTACTTATAGCCATTTAAATAGGGATTCCCGATGGCTGAATCCTCTACCAAATATAATCGTAAGAATAATCTAATTCTGCAGGAGTTAATCAAATAGCAGGTGCTTTAATTATTGGGCTTTGCCCATTGAAAGCCAATATGTCAGATTTTTATAAAAACAGTAAACCAAAAAGAGAGCCTAGAATCTTTGTCTCATTTACCAAAGTGCAATTAAAATTCTGTCATCTGACTCATCCACTTTATAGCCCAAGACAGTTCCCGTGGTATATTCTTACGCAGTGAAATAGGATGATTGTTTCCTTAACCTATACCGACACAGACCAGCATGTAAGTGGGTCTGTAATGGGCCTAAAAGGATTGGTATTACTGTCCTAGATCTTCTGAGATTTTACTTTTCTATCTGTAACTTTGAAAGTAGAATTTGAAAATATTTATAAAATAGGGAGGTTCAGCTATCCCCAAATAAATAGAGTGACCAACTGTCCCGCCTTCCCCAGGACCAAGGGGTCCTTAGGACTGCAGCTTTACAACCACGACAATCCAAGTGATTTTATTTATTTATTTATTTTATTTATTTATTTTCCAAGTGATTTTAGATTTAAAACAAGGACAGTCCTGGACAGATGGGTGCAAGTTAGTCGCCTTCAACCAGGATGATAAAGGTGCTGGAGTGAAGACAATTTTGGGAAGAAGAAGTTTCAAAAATTCTTTTTCCTGCTCTTTCAGGATTCTCCAAATTTTTCCTCTTTCTACCTTCCCTACCCCCCAAATCAGGCTAGGAACTGTTGAGGGTATTGTTCTCTTTCTCTGGATGGAGAATCCAGACATTGGCAACAATTGGAAGTCTTGCAGAAGACTGTGAGGGGCAGGGAGTCAGAGATTGAGCTCTGTATCCTGTGGGCTGGATTTGAATCCAGGCTTGGCCATTCATTAGGGGGGTGATGCATGGCCTCCACTTTTTTTCAAATGTAAGTGGGAGTAATAATAAAGACCCCCCACCTCTCCCCGTGAGGTTACATAAGTAGTGCCTGTCATAGATCAAGAGTTCAAGGAAGTTAGTTATTTTTACTCTGGCCTTGGTTACGATGGGCAACTTAGATTGGTAACTTCCCTATTTCGTAGGGAGTCCTTGTTACCTGTAGCAGTTTTCTCTAAGGGGTGGCTTCTATCACCTAAAAAGGTCAGCTCTGTTTTGCTTTTTAAATTATTTAATTTTTTTATCTACTCAAGAAGATATGTACATGAAATGGCAGGAGAAAATTTCATCCCCGGGGCTTTTCCAGGAAATGTTGCATCAGTGGAATGGACACTTGGAGGCGTGTCCTTCTGAGGCTAATTAAGGTTTTCGTAAAGGGTGATAAATTCTACAGATTTTATTGTTTAAGAGCCAGTATTTGGATGAGGCTGTGTTATCGAATGCCCACTAAATGGTTGTGAGGTTGAATAAGG
Source organism: Canis lupus dingo (assembly GCF_003254725.2). Taxonomy (NCBI): domain Eukaryota; kingdom Metazoa; phylum Chordata; class Mammalia; order Carnivora; family Canidae; genus Canis; species Canis lupus. The sequence continues at coordinate 36,107,369 of NC_064268.1, read as the reverse complement.
AAGGCATGAGAAGAGGTATTTTCAGTGGTGAGGGGTGGGTGCAAAGTTGAAGAGCAGCGATCTGCCACAGGTGGGCCTGCTTCTCTTAGGGGCTGGGACTAAGGGGCTGGGACTTGCTAAAGAGCTAGCTGTGACTTGGCTCTGGAATTCTAGAGAAAGTAGCCTTGTGCCTGAGCTCTGATCTCATGGTTTAGCCACTTTAGTTTACCACAAGACCCGTGGTAGATTTGACCTCGATTTTTCGCATAACCTCTATTTCCAGCATTTATCAAGAACGATACAAAAGATGTTTTAAAAAAGACTGGGATGTTCTCATTCATTTGTGGAATATAAATAATAGTGAAAGGGAATATAAGGGAAGGGAGAAGAAATGTGTGGGAAGTATCAGAAAGGGAGACAGAACATAAAGACTCCTAACTCAGGGAAACGATCTAGGGGTGGTGGAAGGGGAGGTGGGCGGAGGGGGGGGGTGACTGGGTGACGGGCACTGAGGGGGGCACTTGACGGGATGAGCAGTGGGTGTTATTCTGTATGTTGGTAAATTGAACTCCAATAAAAAATAAATGTATTAAAAAAAAAAAAAAGACTGGGATCACTCAAAATGTCGAGATGGAAAACCAGGCCCCTTAAGATCTAAACAACCAGTCAAGAGCATCGTTGAGAGACTTACTTAAAATATTTGACCACAAGAATGGAAAGCTCGGGGATTCTGGATTTTGCACATATAAAGTGAGGGGGAAATTATTCTTTTCCTAGCATAGGCTAATATAGCCAAATATATTCTTATACCTTGATTACCTTTTAAAAGGGTGAGTCCATTGTAAGAGTTCCAGGTTTTGGCCATTTACTTTCTTGGCATGTATTAGAGCAGATTTGGGACTCTTGGGATAGGATTCCTCATGGGATACCTTTTGTATCACGAGAATGAACTGTAGCATGGATATAGCCTTAGTCGCGGGTAGGTATGACATCGCAAAGAGTGAAAGATTTCCGTGTAGAAAACACTTCACTTTTATTCAAAATGCCTGAATGTGTTTTGGTTGAAATGCTATTTTTTATTTTCCTTTGTGCATGTAGATAGGCTTTCTACAAATGAAGGATCTTCTGTAGTTTGTGCTGCCCTAAGACATTAATAACTCCATTTAAGCCTCAAATGTACCTTAAAACATAGCCCTGCTTAGCAGTTGTCTAAAGATCCCCCGGTTCATTGCTTCTGATATATTTGTAGGCATAAAGTCTTGGCCTCAGGGACCCCTAGGTCGATCCTTAGGAAGAAGGCATTTAGTGTCAAACCTTTTCACATGGAGTTAAAGCATCCCCATAGGTTAAATAAGAATTTGGCCTTTTGCCTGGGACAAGGAAATTGTCACAGAAGCTCTCTTTTAGAACAGAGTCTGTTATACGGAGCCACAGCACTTCTGCTTGATTTAGTTTTAATCAAGACAACAATTCAGAAGTGTTTCAGTGCTGTCAGCATTTGTAAGTCACTCCTGTTCTGTTCATTACAAATGAAACGGCTTCGGGGATCATCCGCTTTATGTATTACGCTCTGCATTAAGTGCATTTCTGAAAATGTGCCTGTTGGAAGGCAGAAAAATGGTCTCAAATCCTCTGTGCCAAGAGCCTGAGACCATGACCCGAGGGGACGAGGGGACGAAGGTTTAGGATTATACGTCCTTTGTCATGCCTACTTCTAATCACAGAGACACTCTGAATCTAAAGGTTGGTTAATGTGCCATTGGCTAGCTGGGTTCCTTTTTATTTTTCTTTTTTTCTCTTGGCTCCGGTAGAAAAAGTGTATTTGAAAGTAAAAGCGAATCTTTTTTTGGGGGGGGGGGATGGAGCTATCCATTCTTGGCTTAAGTACAGTTCTGGATTGCCATTCAATTTCCATGTATTTTCTGTCGCCTGTTAGTGTTAAGGAATGGCCAGAGAGCACTGGTTTCTAGCAGCGAGCGCCCAACAATAGTCGTTAGGGGGCTGCTGATAAAGGGGCCATGAAGTTGGAGGAGTTGGTGGAGATCTAGCTAAATACTAGGAATGCAGGTGAGCACTAAGTGCATGTTTGCAGCTTCGAGGCTCCTGGTCGGATGCTGGGAGGAGTCCGCTTCCGCAGAGAGACGCTACCGAATTGCCACGGTTTGGGGGAATCCTGAGCGGGCAGGGCCGGGACCAGGCGGGTGGGGGGCGCTGGGTGGCACCGCAGCTGTGTGCGGCCCGTCTGCGCCCCCCCCCCCCCCCCCGTCCTGATCCCTCCTCTTCACAGTTTGCCTCTTGCCCTTCAAGTGTAAGGAGCCGGTTCTCACAGCTTGGTTGTCACAAAAGGAGTATTTCTAAAGATACAGTTCAGTTTCAGGATGGACTTTTTTTGGGGGGGAGCTCGGCAGTGATTTTCCCGCCCCCCGGGGCCCCCGGGTGCGCAGCCGGCGGCGCGGGGCCCAGGTGGGAGGAGGGGCGGCCGGGCGGCCTGCTGGGCGGGGACCCGCGGGACCTCCCGGGGCGCAGGGGGCGCAGGGGGAGGCTGGCCGAGCCCCGCCCCCCGCCCCGCCCCCGAGGCACCTGCGCGTCGGGGACCCCCCTCGGCTCCCGGGCTCCGGCGGGAGGCAAGTTTCTTCCCCGGCGCGGCCACCTGTGCGAGGCGCTCCCCGCGGAGGGCGGCCTGAGCCACCGGCCCGCGCGGCCCCGCAGCTCCCAGGCCCGGCCCGGCCCGTACCCCGCGGCCTCCAGGCCCCGGAGGGGGGAGGGGAGAGGGGAGGGGGAGAGGAGGGGGGAGGGGGAGGGGGCGGCCCTCCCGCGCGCCCCCCGCACCTCCCCACCCCGAAGTGGCCCGCCCGCCCGCTCCGCTCCGCCGCTCCGCTCGCCAGGCGCCCCCCGCGCGCCCCCCGCGCCCCCGCTCACCCCGGCTCCGTCCCGGCTCCGGCCCCGGCCCCGACACGCCGGCTCGCGCTCCCCGCCCCCTCCGTGACCCCCGCGCCCCCCCTCGGCCCCGGGCCCGACCCAACCCCCCCCGTGCCCCTCCGTGCCCCCTCCGCGCCCCCCCTCCCCGGTGCCCCCCCAGCCCGGTCCCGGTCGCGACCCACGCCCCCCAGGCTCCCCGCCCCCCTGCGCCCTGGCCCCTCCCTGTGCCCCTCCGTGCCCCCCGCCCCCCGCCCCCCTGCGCCCACCCGCGCCCCCGCCCCCCGCGCTCCCCGCCCCCCGCGCCCTCAGCCCTCCCCGTGCCCCTCCGTGGCCCCCGCCCCCTGGTGCCGCCCCCCGCCCAGTCCTGACCCCTCCGTGCCCCCCGCCCCCCTGCGCCCACCCGCGCCCTCGCCCCCACGTCGCCCCCAGCCCCGGGTGCCTCCCCGCCGGGTCCCGACCCCGCCCCGCCCCCCGCGCTCCCCGCCCCCCTGCGCCCTCGCCCCTCCCCGTGCCCCTCCGTGGCCCCCGCCCCCTGGTGGCCCCCCCCCCCGCCCAGTCCCGGCCCCGACCCGCCCCCCCGCGCTCCCCGCCCCCCTGCGCCCTCGCCCCTCCCCGCGCCCCCCGGTGCCCCCCGCGCCCCCGCCCGCCCCCGGCCCCGACCCGCCGGCTCGCGCGCCCCGCGCCCCGCGCCTCCCGCGGCCGCGACAAGTGGGCTCCGCACGGAAAGTCGGCGCCGGAGCGGCGGACTGGGCATGCTCAGAAGCCGGGGCTGGCTCCGGGCTCGAGTGGGAAGCGTCGGCACTCGGGAGGCGGGAGGCGGGAGGCGGGAGGCGGGCGGCGGGAGGCGGCGGCGACTTTGGGGAAAGTTGCCCGGAGAGGGGAGGCGGCCCCGGCGCGCGGCGGCGGCGGCGGCGGCGGAGCATGGGCACCCTGCGGGATCTGCAGTACGCGCTCCAGGAGAAGATCGAGGAGCTGAGGCAGCGCGATGCCCTCATCGACGAGCTGGAGCTGGAGTTGGACCAGAAGGACGAACTGATCCAGAAGCTGCAGAACGAGCTGGACAAGTACCGCTCGGTGATCCGGCCGGCCACCCAGCAGGCGCAGAAGCAGAGCGCCGGCGCCCTGCACGGAGAGCCGCGCACCAAGCGCCAGGCGATCTCCGCCGAGCCCACCGCCTTCGACCTGCAGGACCTCAGCCACGTGACCCTGCCCTTCTACCCCAAGAGCCCACAGTAAGCGGGGGGCGGGGGGCGGGGGCGGGGGCGCGCGGGGCCGGGGCGCGGGGCCCGGCGCCGCGCGAGCTGCTGCGCCCTGGGGGCGCCCCCCGCGCGCCGCGCCTCCCGCAGCCGCGCTCGCCGCCCCTGCGCTGCCTCGCGGTCTTTGTCGGATGCCGGGCCGCGGGCTGCTTTCGTTTTTTCCTCTTCTCTTTTCACAGCCCTGCACGGTCGGTCGTAGGCGCCCGCGCGGCCGAACCCGGCCCGCACGCGCCCCAGGTGTGTGTCCGGCCGCGCGCGCGCGCGCCGCTGAGTGTGAGCGTGAGTGTGAGCGTGCGAGCCAGCGAGTGTGAAACGGGGACTAAAAAGCCCGGCTCCCCCGTGCCCTGGCGAGCCTGCCCGGCCGGAAAATCCCAAATGCAGGCTCATCAGACTGGAAATGCAATGCGTCTGATGCCACCCCTACTTTCCGTGCCTCTCCGTGTGGCTCTCCCGGATTTCTCCCTTTTCACGCCCGGACCCCCCCCCCCCCCACCACCCTCCAAACCCCGGGGTGCTGGCATCCTCCAAGTGTCAGAAATAAGCAAATACGCATGTCGAGGGGGTGATTTTTTATTTTATTTTATTTTATTTCATTTTATTTTATTTCTGAATTGGATGGCATTTACAGCCCGCAAATGGAAGCCCAGTCTGTTGATTCTTTTTCTTTTCTTTCTTTTTTTTTTTTTTTCTAAATACTGTTTTCATACCATCCGAGGGAGAATGGGGCTTGTTTTCCTTAAGGCATTTGCAAGATGTTGCCCCTGAGTGTCAGGTGCTTGGGGCTGCTACCCGGAGGGTTGCGGGTTTCCGGGTGGGCAGGAGAAGTACACTTACCTTTAGGGACAGCGTGAACACATCGTCTGCCTCACTCCGGGCTTCTGATGCAACCACTCTGCTGTCGTCCCTGTCCCTGCGTTTAGGGAACTGTGCTCCACGCCGGGGGGCTTTGGGACTCGGGTAGGAAAATGCAACCCCAACTTGTTAGTTAGACGCCTCTCGATGCAGAGACCTTATGGAGAGTAAAGTGGCAGAAACATAGGATTGATACAGGGGGAGGGACAGCGCCCTAACGAAGGGTATTTCTAACAAATAGATAAGGAGACAAATGATAAAATGAAAGATTTTGCTACTCCCTTCCTAATAGCATCACCCTGGCTGGATGACACGTGTTACATAATAACGCCAGCTCCCTTGGAACCCTTCGTAAACACAAGAAATTAATGTAAGGAGAAAGGATCAGTACGTGATCACCTCCATTTCTGGCTGCCGGATTTGGGGGGCGGCTAGCGAGCACGTGCGAATTAGACTTTTGAGAACTTAAAGAGTTAGGCTTCCCTCCGTAGGTTCCCGTAGAGCTTTTGCTGTTCCTCACGCAGGTTTAGGTTAAGAAGGAGTTGGTGTCCTCCCCAGAGTGCAGGGCAGAAACAGGGAGGATGAACGTTTCGGGGACTCTGACCTCAGCAAGTGGCCCTGCCGGGTAGACGCGGATCTGCCTCAGAAACTTGAAGGATTCGCATCTCCTCCCAACTTTCTCCAGTAAATTAATTTGCAGTCCCGACACGCTTGCCTGTTTTAGCTAACGAGGTACATGGCCGTCTCTCCTGGGCCAAGTTTTGCATAATGAAAAAAATAACTCCAGCTTCTCTGCCTTTTTAAGCATTGCCTAGGATCTCATTTTTGGTACCTGCAGGACTTTGGGGTAACCCGGAGAAAACTGCACTTTTACAAAAAGACCGTTGTAGTAGGTTTTATAATGAAGCATGATCAAGCCAGCCGATAACTCCAGTTACACGTTGCATCAGAGGAGATCTGAAGGATTCTAGGCAGTGGGGAATGAGCTCTAGAAACGTGGTGAAGTTGTAGACGTCTCTCGGTGCTTCACACGTAGGACTGCTAGGTTTTTTGTTGTTGTTGTTTTGTTTTTTTGTTTTTTTTTCCTGCAAGCCCACGGTGGAAAATGGTGGGAAATGAAATTAGCGTGGCAAATAATCCACACCATTCTGTTACAATAAACATTTTATCATGGAACAATGCTGTGCCTTCTGATATTTATTCAATAGCTTGTGCTTTAAAGAAATCAGCTGTTTGAGGTATCACCATGGTGGTTTTGGTGATTCTGAAGGATTATAGTGAAGAAAAGGATAGACTGTCTTCCAAGCTTAAATAATTTTGGAAAAACATCTGTTCTTTTTTCACACTTACATAAAGAAAACTAGAATAAAACTGGCTTAAGTGGTAGAGTGTACCTTTCTTGAGAGAGAAGTTACATTGTATGCAAAATGCTTATACCTTATGCCATTTGATGATGGTGCAAGATAGCTCCGCAAAGAATTAGGAAAACCGGCCAAACCGAACACGACTTGCTCCAGATTTCCATTTATTTCACTATGAATAAGCTGATTATACAGACTGACTGGCAACAAGTGTTTGTCTTTATATTTCACTTTTAGTGCAACTTATATATAGCCCTCCTTCTCAGGCTCACACACAGATCATTGCGAGTTCGAGCTGAAAGGAAACCATCTAAATAGCCTAAAAATGGAATCCAAGTTCACGTTCCTGTGAATTTTCTCTTCTCTTTCCACTGGTTGTAGGTAACTGCCCAGCTAATGTTCTGTTCAGTTGTCTGACGCGTGCAAATGTGTTTACGTTTTGCTTACTGACGTTGCCCTCGGAGGATGATAATTCGGAAAAACTTCTTTTTGTGTGTGTGTTGTGATTTCCGATCATTTAAAAACTAGTGTGAGATTGTAAATTATTAACCTAAATCATTTTAACATTGTTGGTTTGGCATTTTCCCTGTAAGCTGGGAATTGGAGGGAATGCTGTGTCAGAGCCAGGGAGCTCCTGCTGAGAGTCTGTGTGTGTGTGTGTGTGTGTGCGCGCGCGCACGCGAGTGTGTTGGGGGCCAAAGGGGGGGCCTGTTCTTGTTTGTCTCTTTCACGTCTGTATAGAAATGGCCCTTAAGCCCTCTATCTGTTAGGAATGTGAAGCAAAGAACTGATGTGGGAGTCGATGCTGTATTCCGTTACTACCAAATAACTGCTCTAGGATGGAAAACTATTAGCCTGTATATTTTGAAATGAATTGAGCACATAACCCCTTAGAAATGAAAAAAATATATCCATTTTAGGAGATCAGATAGTCTGTCGGTTATGTATATGGGATGGTTCTTACGGACTTCAGAGTCATTTTATTTCGTGATACTTCTTCCTTCCTGAAAATTCTGTTAACAGGTCAGAACGTCCAGTCTCTGGCATTTGGATCTGAACCCTTTACCTGTTGTGAATATTCTCAGATCCTTTCCATTTTGCTGTCCCAGTGTTGCAGGCCATTTCCCTTGGGCTGTGTGGCCTGAAGTTCCTATAAAAAGTTGTTCGAGTCTCTGAATTTTTGTGCAGCTGGTGCTTTTCACCCCAGAGGTAGCTGAATTTCAGGGAATGATGACATGTTTTGTAACGTTTCACTCTGTGGTTGTGAAATACTTTGGAAGCGCTGAGGACGAAAAGAAATGGATTTCCTTATTTTGGGGGAGGCATTCATTTTAACGGGCTCTTCTATGATCTTTTAAGCCTGGACATCAGTCCGTCTCTAGACAGACAGTCGCTTCCTACAGGCTGTCTGTTAAACTTTGTGGGAAAGCTGAGAGGATTCTAGAATGTTGGCAGTATCATGGATGGAGAATATTATAAAACGTAGATTTATTCGGGGGGAGCAGCTAAATTCCACATGTGCCCTATGGTTCTTGGCCGGGATGTGTGCCATGTGCAGCTGTCCCGAGGCCTTAGAGGTGAGAGAGATGGGGGCCCGGCTCAAGGAGCGCACGCCACACCAGTAAGTATTCTAGAAAGTGCAGAGGGAGTTAGACTGCGGAGGACACGCCTAAGGCAGTTGGCGAAGTGGAATCGGGCCCCTTTGGCTTCCTGGTATTGGGGTGTCTGGTGGAGGTGAGGTGTTTGGAGCGGGCATCGGAAGGGCCTCGTGAGCTGGGCAGGTGGCAGGGGGCCGGCGGGCGCGGTGGGAAGGGACCAGGGCCTCGAGGCCTGGGGGCGCTCAGGTCGGCGACAGCAACGGGGCCCGGAATGCCCTGCTGGGCTTGGGGAAGGGCCAGTTTAGGCCCCAGAGGTTGCGAGCCTCGGGTTCTGTCTTCCGGAGTCGGCGACAGGGCGCCTCGGCGTGTTTTCCCGATGCTCCAGGCCCTGTCCCTGCCGCCTAGTGCCGAGCGGTCCCTGTCGGGGAGGCTCCGGGTCCCGGGATGGCCCCCAGCGCTGCGCCTCCTGCCCCCTGGCCCTGTCCTCCGTGTCCCCGCCGGGTGACGGCCTTCCGTTTCACCGAGCCGCGGATGCCCACAACTTGCCACGACGTGGGGTCCCCCTGGGAAAGGAAAGGACTGGACGCCCCCCACCCCGGATTCTCCTGGCGGACGGCTGCGTTGCATGCCCCAGGCCAGCGCTGCGGGTCCCTTGGGTACCTGGGCGAGCGGGGCGGAGCCGAGGAGGGAACACTGGGGGTCTCTCGATCTCGTGGGCGGGTTCAAGTCCAGCTTAGCGCTCTTCTCACCGCCTTTCCCACTGAAGTCGGGGCATTAATTGGACACGACGGTCTGCGCCCTGAAATCCTGGAAGCGCTTGCGAAATGCCCAAGGCCAGGCTGCCAGCACCCGGTCGGGGTTTTGCAACGCAGTCGAGTTGTGTGCCCGTTCCACGGGGCTTATGATGGAAACCCTGACAAGCCCCGGGGAGAGCGGCTCGGGCTCCAGGCCGGCTGCGAGTCCGAAGGGCCAGCTTGCAGGCACCTGCTGCTTCCTGTTCCCCGGGAGCCGGAGCGGGGCGCACCCCGCCGCTGCGCTCGCAGCCTGCAGGCTAGGAGGCCGGGACGCGGCTTCTCGCTGTCGCTGTCTGCTTAGCCGTGGAGGGTCTCCGTGGTTTCCTAGCAACCGGATGTGCACACCAGGCTGCTGCTCTTTCTGCCATCCCTGCCATAGGGGCCGCTGCCCAGCCGGGGCGCCCGGCCCGCTGCTGGCGCTCACAGCCTCCGTCTCGAACCTTCCCGGCTCCGAGAGTGCAAGGCGGTGTGATAAAGGAGCACGTGGGGAGAGCAGCGCTCGCCAGCATGCTCACCAGCTTATTATGCAATCACATCGGTGGCATTTCGAATCCTAATGTGCCCGCTGGAGCTGGTGCCGCCTGCCACCCCTTCCCTGCCAGCCCTCTGCGCCTCCTCACACTGGCCCCTGAGGCTGCTCGGCCCGAGCTCCGAGGCACCGTCACAGTCCGGGGAGGTAGCTGGGACCCGCCTGTGTGAACTCCCTGGGTGCGGTCTGGGTGCGTGAGCCTGCAGGTCAGGAGAAGCAAGGGCCCTGAACCTGGCCACGTGCGACACAGGCCTCCCAAGGGGGAGCCCTGACCGCCTGCCCCCGAGAGGGTCTGGGGTCTGAATGCAGCTTAGCATCCTGGTTATTGATAGGAGCGAGGCAGCAGAGTCCAGTGGGAAGAAGAGAGGTGTGTGGGGGGTGGGGCGCACAGAGGGGTGTCCTGGAGGACCCTCCAGAGCGACCCAGGATGAGCATCGTTCGAGCCGTCCCACGGTTGCGGAGACGCGGGAGGGCGTGACAGGCGTTTCGGGCATGGCCAGAGGCAGTGACTGGGGCAGACTGGGCAAGTGGGACAGCTCTGCGTGCAGGAAGGACAGCACGGGGGCAGGTGCCGGGCCCGAGGTGGGCCTGCCCTGGGAGCCTGAGCCACCCCGGGATTTTGGCAGAAAACCACCAGGATGTTCCCTGTAGACTGGCGCCAGTTTTGAACGCCTCGCGTGGTCCCTTTGAAATGTCCGTCGATGTGACAGCAAGGAGGCGGCCTCGGGCCTGTGTGCAAGAGGATGAGGAGGGCCCCGAGTGCATCACGGCTTCTGGAAAAAAACCCCAAGACAGGTCAGGAGGGCGCCGCCTGTCCGTCACGACGGCTGCCGCTTATGCAGCGCGGACTGCGCCCTGGGCTTTCCGTGGCTCGTCTCCCCCGTCGTGGCTCCATCGGCCCTCGGGGGGAGCCTCCGAATCAGCCCCCTTCCAGAGCCCTGAGGAACGGGACGCTGGAGCTCAGACAAAGCTAAGATGTGACTTGTCCCAGGTCACCCGCTTTGTCAAAGGCTGGGCCGGGATCCAGGTCTGGAGCTGATTTCCCAAAGGGCCGCGAGGGCAGTTGTGCCCAAACCCCCCGAATGGCATCCAGGCTCTTCTCGGGGAGCCTCTGGCCGCCGGTAACCAAACAGGAGGCACAAGTGCTTGGGGCAGAAGGGGAAAAATAAGAGGACAGTGGTTCCCAAGGTGCACGTCGGAATCATCGGGGGGACCTCGGAAAAGCTCCAGCGCCCTAGGTCTTACCGCAGGCCAATTAAGGTAGCAGTGCCCGGGGGCGTGAGCCCCCTCCCGGAGACTTCCCCAGGGAGCTCCAGCGTGCAGGACCAGGAGAAGCTGCTCACTTAAAGACTGGACCTGTTTCTCTTGGTGGGAACCTTTAAGTACGAGGGGCTTACAAAAGCAGGAGAATTGCATTTTTTTTTCCTTTTTTGGCCAGATTATAGGGGTGCGCTATTTAGTGCCGTGTGGTTTATCCGCCCACGCAGGTGGTCAGTACTTGCTCAACCGGTTGGTCCTCACCCTTGGCTGCGTGTTAGAGTCACCTGGGAAGCTTTAAAAACGATCTTTCCTGGGGGGGCCACCTGCAGAGGTTCGGGTGTCGTTGCTCTGGGGTGGGCATGGGGAATAGATCTATCACTTTAGCTCCTGAGATGATTCTGAGACGCAGCTGGGGTTGAGAACCTGGACTAACCCACTGTCCACTCAAGCTCACTTATTACGGGTTACTTGAAGTCCCGATTCCTGGGCAAAGCACTCTCCTTGGTCCCATTTTGACCAACCCGGATGCCTTCTGGCCCGCGAAGCCAGGCAGCTGCCCTCCCGGGCCCGTAGCATCTGCACCTGTCGGACCGAGGGTGCTCCCTGGGGTCACCTATTAGGACCCGGGCACACAAAAGTGGCAGCTGCTCCGTTGGAAAGATGAGTGTGAGTCCTCTTGCCTGCCGACCACGAGTCCTGGCCGCCGTGCGAACAGGACACACACGTTAGGGTCACCATCCTTCCAAGTGTGTTTTCCACTCACGGCGGGGTGGGGGGGGGGTGGCTGCCTCGTTACCAGTCAGACTGCTTCCTTGGGTCCCCAGTACGTCTCTGAAGTGCTGAGTCGAAGGAGGTGAGACCATGATGAGCCCCCTTGGCGGAGCAGCCCTGGGCTTGTAGCGCCTCTCCTTCTGGTATGTGATGTCTCTGCAGCCAGCTACAGTTTTTTTTTTTTTTTTTCCTACAGATATTTTATCCTTTTAAGGCAAACAGCCTGTGCTCAGGCTGAGGAGTACTTTCCAAAGAGGCTTCAGAGAAAGCAGAGTGAGCTCTCAGTCCCCTTTCCAGATGGTTCGGTTTGAGGGAACAGAGCTGGTGGGCACTGCTGATGGTCAAGAGATCTGACACTCATGCTGTGTCCCTCAGGGAGTGCTCCTGGGGGCGATGGGAGTCCCTGTGCGACCCTGGTCACGGCCCCACTGTGCCCTGTTGCCAGCTCTGTGGCCTTCTTTGCCTTCCTTACATTGTTGTTGAAATCCCTCAAGATGTTCCTGATTGTGTCTGACAGGTGCCTGTTTACATGTGCCATCGAGTCATCTTCCCAGGGGAGGATCAGCCAATAGAGCACTTAGCGTAAGTGACGAAAATAGCTAATATAATTGTGAACACTTTTTTGGTGAAAATAATCTTAGAATGGGAGTTAGCAAGAAGGTTTCTTGTCCACCACCACCCCCCGCGCCCCCTTCTAAAATATGACAATGTGTTCCGCTGACGGATGGGATGCAAACACAGAATGGATGGAATAGGGCTGCCCAGAGGAATGGGGGCGTTAATTATGCCGGGAAGTTAATCATAAGGAAAGTCAGCACTTTCATTATGAATCCAGCTTCGTGCGTTTGGTTGTTGGGCATAAATGGGAAGGTATAAGAGGGAATGAGCAATGATAAAGGGAAAAAAAAGGAAATAGGAAAAAAAAAAAGGAAAATAGGGGAAAAAAGGCACGTGTTCCCTTACTGGGCTTGGCAGAGATTGAAGCAGAAGGGTGGGCACAAGAGTTCCTGGTGGGCCACAGGGAAGATGCCTGTGTTAGAGTTCCTGTACTCCGAGAATAGAAGAAAGATGGGGCTTTAGGACGGAAAATAAAAGTGACCATTCAGGGTCAATATCTATGAATTGCACCAGCGTCAAAAATTAAGTTAATAATAAACAACCTTTGCCTCTCTAAAGGTCATCAATGCTAATTAAACTTCACCAAAATTGCTTTAAGACCAATATGGTTTCATTCGCTTCTGCGCAGGGGGTGGTGACGCAGACCCTGCAAAAGCACAAGTAAATAGCTTAAATTATTGATATGTGCCCAGAGTTGGTCTCCTAATGCCATTGGCCTTCTGCTGTTCACTTTTATGTGCCACCTTCTAGAGAATACCGGCTCTTTAGGAATAGCCCTGCCTTTCTTTGAACGTGGACTAATTAAACTGGCCAGTCCAGTTTAATTTGGTTAATTATATTCAGTGTCAGCGATGACAGATACACCTGAGTTAAGCAAAATAATTTTGCTATTTTCTGAAACCACAGCATTATGGTGATCTCAAGCTTGCACCAGATCGGGGCCAAGGAATAATGAGATCACGTGGAGGGGGGGATCCATCTCTTTTCTGAATATCACCTGTGTACTGTACAGATGATACTGTATATCATCTTAATGGTCTGACTCTATCAATAAATTATGGCTTTGACTATGCTTCTAAGTCTGGACGGAGAGGAAAGGGAAAAAGGTTGTCGAGACAAGGAAGAAAAATGGGATTCTGAATTTTGTCCCCCCTGGGGTTGTTGCCACTGACCCTCGGGAGGGTGGCTTGGCCATCGTTGTGTGCCTACAGGTGGCTGGGAGTCACGCTGTACACGCTGGCACGACTCCACCCTTCCATCTTCATGAGACACACTTGGCCTAAATCACTGGTGACGGAGGAGCACATTTGCTATTACGGCGAGCCGGCAATGACGGCCCTCTGCTAGACTTGTGCAGGTCTGACAGGCTGTCACCACATCCTTTACAGAGGAATATTAAACATCTGAATGTGACAGGTACCATTTTGCGCGGCCCGCGGTGGCAACTCATTATGTCAGTGGGAGGGGAGGAGGGGCGAGGAGGGAGCCAGTGCGGTGACCCCCACGGCGTCCAGCCCCGGCTCTGGCAAGCCTGGAGCTCCCTGGGCACCGTGGTCTTCCTCGCAGCTGGTTGCTTGCCCCTTTATCGAGGAGCTGAGCATAGAGGGCTTCGAAGAACAGGCCTGCAGAAGCTCAGATGAAAGATCCCTTCGGCGCATCCCTCTTTATTGGGAGTTAGATGCATTGTATTTAAGAGAACTTTTTCAGTTCTGACTTGTAAGGGGAAAAATCCCCCCCTTTATTCCCTCCAAAGTGTCTGGTGTAGTGAGGAATGAAAGAATTGCTCCAAGTTTCCAGCGATTTACCTAATACTCAACTTTATTAAAATGTAATACATGAGTCTGACGTTTGTATGGACAGTGCTTCTCGTTACAGATCTGAAAAGCTTTAGGATATTGCAGCTTCCTTTTAGGAAAAGGAAGCTGAGCCTTTTTTTTTTTTTTTTTTAAGATAGTGGGAGCCTGGATCAGGAAATAGTCATTTTTCTTCTTCAGAATTTCACTTGAGACTTTCTGTTGTTCTTCATAAAAGGGAGAGAGGCCATGAAAAATTATCTGTCTGATGCTGCCTTCCAGATGTTTTAGCATTCCTCAGTCAGGAGAGCTACATTCTCTTGTGGGGAAAAGAAGAGACAAGGGAGCTCAGGGAGCGCCGGATGGCATACAACTAAATGGACATTCCTTTGAAACCATCCTCGTAAAAAGGATTGGTGACTAAAATAACAAGCCCACTGTGAACAGAGCATCGTTTGGTAACTCCATACTTGACGAAGTCCTCCAGTCTTGGCCCCTTCCTTCCTTCCTTCCTTCCTTCCTTCCTTCCTTCCTTCCTTCCATTTGTGAGAGATAAAGACAGAGATGCAGAGACACAGGCAGAGGGAGAAGCAGGCTCCTGTGGGGAGCCCGATGCGGGACTCGATCTTGGGACCCCCGGGATCACGACCTGAGCCGAAGGCAGACGCTCAGCTGCTGAGCCACCTGGGTGTCCCCCAGCCTTGGCTTTTTCACTGCATTGTTGGAGACATTAAGATGTTCTCCTCCTCCTCTTTTTGAGTTTTGGTGGGAAATGCCTCACCTGGAAAACCCTGTTGTAGGTTTCTGTGATAGGCAACTGCTAAAAGGGTGTGCTCTGTGCCTTCTGAAGTAATAACTACAGGAAAACCTTCCAGAAATGGAAAATTCAGGCCCTTGGAAGCATCATATATGTGTGTGTGAGAATTTGTTTACACGTTTATGAAGAATTATAGGGAGTTGTTTCAGAAAGTTCTGAGATTTGAAGAGCACCTTATTTCCGTCCAAACTACTATTCCATCTAGAATATAATCGTGATTATTTTAAGCAATCTGGAGGTACCCTTGTGCTCCCTCAGAAATAAAGCGATTAAAAGAGAACTGGTATTGAAATGCTTTGGTGACGATACGACCTCAAGGTGCATGGAGCATCGCTAGTAGACTTTAATCACAAAGTATAAAATAGAACATTGTTCAGCACGGAGCGGGCCGCCTTTCTCAGGTGACCCTTCCTCCTATGTGACCCATCTTATCTTTTGGTGCCACCACTGGGGTCTGCACCCTGCACGTCATGGGTCAGTGCAGAGCAGAGCCCTGCCTCCTGGATTCCTAAGTGTTACTGTCAGGGTGATAAATGGAAAGTAACCCGAGGATGCATTTTTTTGTGTTGGCAGATGGACTCAGAGGTTATTACATAATATCTAGGTGAACCTTTGCTGGTGGGTTTTCAGATCACCTGTGGCAGGTCTGCCCCCCACCTCCCCCCTTCTTGACGCCCATTTCTCTATTTTCAACTGCTGCTTGGGGTTCAGTGTATTGCTTTATCATCGTAAAGGGGAAAACTTCTGTTACTCCAGCAGGGTCACTTTTTTTCCCTGACTTCCTCTTGGACGTAGAGAACTATTTCATCTTTGCAGAAATCTTTTATAAAGTGAAGGTAGTAATTATTATTCGTCTTAGCGTGTGCTGCATCTGCTCTCTGATTGCCTTTCTCACAGGAATCTCGTAAAGCAGGCCCGGTTATAGCATCTCATTTTGTTTTCAGATGGAGAAAATGAGGCAAAGAGAGGTTCAACCACTTGTCCCCAAATAAAATGCTGGGCCAAAGTACTCAGATGCAGACCTGCGAGATCCCGAGACCATGCGCATGCTCTATGGACACGGTGGTTTAGCCAATCGTCCCCACTGCTTAGTGGTTTTTGTGTGTGTGTGTTTTTTTAAAAGATTTTATTTATTCCTGAGAGACATAGAGAGGGGCAGAGACACAGGCAGAGGGAGATGCAGGCTCCCTGTGGGGAGCCCGATGTGGGACTCGATCCCAGGACCCTGAGGTCATGACCTGAGCCGAGGGGCAGACGCTTAACCCACTGAGCCCCCCTGGGTGCCCCTGGAAGACTTTGTGCCAAGCAGCCCCCTCGGGTTCCACAAATCCGTCTCAGCTCCTGACACTCTGTATTGTCTCTATCTGCCTCACACCCCCTTATTTGTCTTACCTGCCTGGCCTCTGAAAACATTTTAGCTTTTCACCTGAAAAAACTGGAATTATCTAGTCTTTTTTTTTTTTTTTTTTCTAAATAGACTCCATGCCTCCCACGCCCAACATGAAGCCCAATGTGGGGCTTGAGCTCACAGCCTCAGATCAAGACCTGAGCTGATAGCAAGAGCCGGATGCTTAATGGGCTGAGCCACCCAGGCTCCCCTGAGATTATATAGTCTTGATAAGTCCCTTTTGGTTTGAATAATCTGTGATTCTTAATTATCTTCGCAAGGAAGCATACTTGTCTTCCAACTGAAATAAATGTCTCATCTTAAGTTCTGCAGCATAAGACGTCAAAAATTGGTTAACCTTGAAAAGTAAATGGGTTGGTTGCTGAGAAATCAAGCCTAGAATTAATGGAAATAGTCATAGGAGAGTCTCTTCAAAATTCTTAATTCCTTTTCGCACACAGAGCCAGGACTCTAACAAAATCCTGTCACGCTTATGATAATAGCTTGCTAATTTTGACTATCCAGAAATTCACATATTTCGAGATGGGAGAGCCCATCAAACTCATGTTATGATACGATTTCATTAGATTTGTACTTCAACATTAGCCAAAATGAAGCGGAAAGTTTAAGGCTGATTTTGTTTGTCGTACTGTCTCTCGGCTCCTCGGTGGAACCCGAGAACACCCAATCCTGGAAAAACACTTTACTCATCTCATCTGATCATATGCTTCTGGGAATAAATTCTATAATACGTTCTCAATAAATCCTGTCTGAGGATACGTTCCTGGGAGGCCCGGGTGCCCGTGCAGCCGTGTGGCTTGTACCTGGTAACGGTGAGGCGTGATCATGACTTAGGCTGGAAAGATGAATGCACACGTGCTCCCGTTGCTGCCTCTCCATAGCTGCGTGAATAAAGGAGGACAGATCGTCTTCACTGTACAGAGGAGATAATTAGGGACCAAGGAGGTGACTGAGACAACCCAGATCCAACGGCTCTTATCCGACGGCCCCGTAAGTGCAGTAGGCCATCGGACTCGATTCACCCTTCTTCCCACACCCTAGGCGGTATCCGAGCACTCGTGGGATTGCCTTGAGCATCCGAAGTCTCGTGGTTCGGACGGTGCCAGCAGGTCAGATCAGAATACAGCATGGATGATGGGTAGGGCCTTAGCCCTGATGCACCTGCTGCCTGACCACTCACCAGGCCTATGACCTTGCTATCAGTGGGGAGTGTAACACGTGCCGTAACTGGAGATCGTGCTTGCGAGGCCCTCGGCACAGCACCCAGACACAGCACGGGCTTCACAGAGAGCCCAAAACGTTGTCATTTGTGTTGAGGTCACTAACCCAGATTTCATGACTCAAGTGTGTCTATGCATCTGCCGGCTAAACCGAAGAGCAGGAGGTGGAAGGAGTTTCCGGAATGGCGAGTCCTAGAGCAGAGCCCGATGCAGGCCAGCGTGGCTCTGCTGAGTGCGACCCAGAGGGAGGTTGAGGCAAGGACCCTGCATGACGTCCGTGTGGGCTAACTGTGGGCAAGGAGGGCAAACGGAAGCCGCCTGGAAGTTCCACGACGGTGCCGTTTATTTCCCTCACTGAGCAGCGACAGGCCCGTAGGGAAGTCGGGGATGGATTGGTCAAGTTGGAGCTGAGTGCCGTGCGTTTAAATTATGCTAAGAAATGGTAGTGCAAATAATTGTGCTGAAAGCTGCCTGTGCTCTAAAGGCAGGATGCGTATTTGGAGGTCATTCTTTGCAGACGCATTTATGTGAAATCACAGTAATATTGTCCTTAACGTTCCATTTCAACGCCCGGGACCACGCAGACCGGGGCAGTGCTGCCGGCGAGCACTGCGCGTTTCTAAAGACCCACGGCTTTCACGATTTGACTTCAATCCATCAGAAGTATTTAGAGCAAAGTGCCTTTTCTGCTTCCTGAAATGTCTGCATAGAAGTTGGGCACTGATGATGGATTTCTATTTGAAAACCATTCATTTCCAACTTGAATATTTGCTGTCCGGGCTGAGGAGCCATCAGATGCAGAGCGTAATCTTAGCCTGTAAATGCCTTCTGCTAATGACGCTGATGGTGCATCTCAAGATGTCTTTCCAAAAACAATGTGATTGTGAGCGAGAGCGGTGATAGCAGCCCTGGTAGCCCGTGGAGGAGTACATCCGTGGTCTCGGACAGATTCTTGACAGTCACGGCGATGAGCTGATAATGGAAGAGCTTCAAAATAAAAATAGAAATACTTGTTTATTTTGAAACGTGTTGTGCGGTGCAAGAAAGATAGATTATTTTTAACGGCTTTATTGAGGGATGATTTACATACCATAAAATCCGCCCACTGTACGTGTACAGGGCCATGATTTTCAGTGAGTTTATGGGGTTGTGCAGCTCTGAGCACAGCACAGTTTCAGAGCATCCCTCGTGCCCCCCAAAGTACGTGGGGTCCACTGTGGTCGGCCTCAGGCGCCCACGGGCCTGCTTTCTCTCTGAATACGGTTACCGCGGGCGTGCG
Organism: Canis lupus dingo; assembly: GCF_003254725.2. Classification (NCBI taxonomy): domain Eukaryota; kingdom Metazoa; phylum Chordata; class Mammalia; order Carnivora; family Canidae; genus Canis; species Canis lupus. Next base: position 36,088,915 of record NC_064268.1, on the reverse strand, counting down.
TTTCATACCGAGGGCGTCTTATTTGGCCAGTGACGCCAATTTGCTCGAAAGACCGCGTGGCATCCGTCGATGATGGTTTAGAAGGAAGTTTTGAATGTTAACATCGCATCTGACCCGTGTTATTTTTTGTTGACTCTAAACATTGAATCTCACCGGTGTCAGACAAGCTCAAGTGGACAGTTGTTGTGTTTGGGGTGACGCAGGAGCCAAAGAATCTGCCTGTGTGCCTAGGTCCAGCCCGTGGACTGCTGCCCGTGGGGGACTTCCCGCACTTGGCCTTTCCGCTGTGGGGGTTCATGTGCATTTTTCACGATCCTCAGCACATCTCTGAGGCACAAGGAGGAGTATCTGGTCCATATTGGAGGCGGTAACAGTGCAGCTGGCTCGGAGAAGTTGAGTGGTTTGCCCAAGGTCTGTGCGTGGGCCACTGTCGGAGGAGTTCTTGATCTATGAGCCGACCGGGTGGCGAGTACGTGTCTACACCTTCCCAACGTGCCAGCCTACCTGCTCGCTTTTCCCGTTTCCTTTAGCACAAAGGCACATCCCAGAAGCTACCCTCCTACTTGCCGTGAGGCCTTCCCATGCACATTCTGCAAAAAAAAAAAAAAAAAGAAAGAAAGAAATCAGAGAGTCCAAGTGAGTTCAAGATAAGCACCCATCCTCCCTCAGGGGAAAATAGAATTGCTCAGGGAGCTGTTTGGAAATGAGAGACACACAGACAGAGGAGTATTTGAATTATGAAATAAAAGAATACACGAGAGTACGGGAGAGACAGAGGAGAAAGTCCGCTTCACAGGATTTGAGCAGAGGAGAGAGATTCCAGTGCTCGCGGCAGGCCTGCGCTGGCGGTTTCACGGAAGGTAGAGGGTTTTGGGAGGAACTTCCCTGAGGATGGAGCCCTTGGAACAGGAGGGTCCTCACGGGCTCGTCCCCGGGGGCCCCCGGCTCCCCAGAGGCCCTAGCCCGGATGCATGGCAGCCCTGCCTGGTGCAAAGGCCCTAGGGTTACCAGCTGGTTGGGCGGTTGGCCAGATGCGGTGCCCTGTCACCTTGCTCTCTCGCTGCGCACACACTGGGAGCCGAGTTGCAGTTTGAGAGGATAAAGGGTGATCTTACTTTGAGGATTCACTGGCCAAAGGCATTCCGGAGATGATAGACCGCTGCGTGGGCTCGCAGGGAGCTGCAGGGTCAAGCTTCACTTACGCACGCAGAGGGAAGTCTGAAATTCCAGGGGCCAAATTTGGATTTTCGAATTCAAGGTGGTCACCGTGGAGATGGTGATGTTCGTGGGTGGGGCCAGTTTTGGTAGGAACACAGTCGCGAGGCCCCCGGGGATCCAGAATGCTCGAGGGACAGCGAACCCGCACTCCCCTGCGAAGGATTGAGAGCAGTCGCTTGGACACGCGTGCGATGCCGCAGCATGTTTCCAGAAACACCCCAGAAGTCACATTGAGCAAGTGGATCCCGCTGGGCCGAGTCCTGGTTGTCTGCAGGATCCCGAATGGCAGGGAGGTCATCACAGGTGCGGGGACCACGGTGGCTCCCTGAACGGGGAGCATCCTCGTTACCCAGGAACTTGTCAGAAACCGCAGGGCACTGAAGCGGAAGCTGTGCGTGAGGTCCCAGCTGTCTCTATCTTGACGACCCCCCTCGGTGGTTCTGATGTGCCCTCAGGCTGACAGCTGCCTGCCTTTGGCTCAGGGCGTGACCCCGGGGTCCCGGGATCGAGTCCCGCATCGGGCTCCCTGCAGGGACCTGCTTCTCCCTCTGCCTGTGTCTCCCTCTCTCTCTCGGTGTGTCTCTCATGATAAATAAATTTTAAAAATCTTAAAAAAAAATAAAAAGGTGGGAACGTAGGAGTCCACGTGTCAGGTGTGCCACGGTGGCTCTGGAGAGCCCTGGGTCTCAGGGTCCTGAACAAGGGACTCACAGGGGCTGCCTCTACCCACCCCCGGCTCACATCCTCTCTGCCCTCTGCATCCAGGTGGCTTCTCTGTCCACACCTGTCCGGAGGAACTTCTCTTTTGCAATTCCTTTTGGTTTGAATTCCTCTGGGTCTGGTGTTCCTTGGGTACTTGATGGTAATTCTTTGTTTCAGCCAATTGTTCTTTCCCTCTCTCTGCCTCGGTTTCTTAGGCGCCACCTCCTCAGAGACGCCTTGTCTGGACACACTCTGGTCCCACTCATCCCCCAACACAGTCTAGTCCATGACCGTACAGTGGTTTCTTCATGGCACTTCGTTATCTGAAATTACTTCTTTGCTTCTCTTTTTCTTTTCTTTTCTTTTCTTTTCTTTTCTTTTCTTTTCTTTTCTTTTCTTTTCTTTCTTTCTTTCTTTTCTTTCTTTCTTTCTTCTTTTTTTTTTTTTTGTCTTTCTGGAAGGGCTCCATGTAAGCTCAGCTCTGTTGATTTGGGGTCCCCAGTCAGTGCCTGGCACATGGGAGGGTCCCAGTAAACCAGGAGTCACACAGGTCCCTAAAGTAGAGCATTCCTATGAGACCTTTTAAAAACTAAGTGGCCTAAAGCAAAGATGCAATCACTGTTCACTTATATGGAATTTTTTCTTATGTTATTAAGTATCATTGACAACATTCCCTTATGCTGTGCTTTTCATCTCTGTGACTTATTCATTTTGTAATTGGTGGTTTGTACCCTTTCATCCCCATCCCCCACCTTCCGCCCCTCTGGTAACCACCCCTTTGTTCTCTGAATCTATGAGTCTGTTTCTATTTTTTTGTTATTGTTCGTGTTTGGGGGTTTGTTTGTTTTTTTGTTTCTTAGATGCCATATATAAGTGAAATCACAGGGCATTTGTCTTTCTCTGATTTATTTAGCATCCTTATTTCCTTAGAAAACATTTCGAGCATTCCCAGACACACAAAAAAATAATCTCTCTTCGGCGTTTCTGATGCCTTAGGACACGTCTTGCTAACGGATGCACAAAATAAATTGAGATAAAGCACACATGCTCACAGACGCGGTTCAAAGCTGGCAGCTGGATGCTGACATGCCAAGCGGAGTTCCCGGGGAAGGAGCGTGGTGGGGAGGGAGGCACTCTTGCTGCCTGGGGTGCGCGCTGCCTCTCCTAAGGGCTCCTTGCAAAACAAATGTTGGACATTATTTTTGCTTTTTTGCCTTTTTTTTCCATCACAGTGAAGATCCTCCTTGGATTTCTTTCAGCTAGCGCAAACAGGCGCTGGTGTAGGTCTGCGAGAAAGGCAGATCTACGCTAGAGCAGCGTTGTGAGCTCTGAAAAGGTGGGCATCTCTCTAGCTGGCTTTCTTCGTCTAGACTGTGAGCTCCCGAGGGCCAGGGCTTGCATCTCAAAGCAAAATCGGAAACACACGTGTCGGGAGACGAGCGTCACGTCCAGGCCACAGGCAGCGCTCAGTGGCATCGTTACTGCCGCCACGTCTGGTAGTGCAGTGTTTGCACCGCTTGCCTTCTAACGCTCTTTGTGCTGAGTCTGTGCCCGAGGAGGGATGGCCCTAAGCCCTGGCACAGCGTATAAACCTTAGTAGTAGCAATCAGAAAACAAAATGGAACGTGCCATGTTCCACGTGTTCTGATTTGTACATGTTTATCGAATGGATAATAGAATTTGCTAAAATTTGAAATACTAAACTTCCCGTGTTCTCCACAAAGACATACCCTAAAGGGACCTTCTCAGTTGATTGCTAAACCCCTAAAATCCATAACGTAATATGTGCATGGCTCTTACCTGATATGTTTGGGTCCCAGTGCGCTTTGCAATTTAGGTATTTGTTTTCCTCCAGATGTTTGGAGGATCGCAGGAAGGCACACCTGCGGTGGATTCTCTAACACCCCTGCCGGGCCTAGGATCGCACTCCCAAAATGAGCATGCCTGCATTTCTTCCACAGAACATGTGAGTCTTTACTCAAAGAGAGAAAATGGAAGCCACCACATTCCTCGTGGTCCATTCAGGTTGGGCTCTGTGACAAAAGTTTCCCAAAAACGCATAAGACTTTTGCATTTTAGAGTTTCAGATTTTGAATTTGTGCATAAGGATCTGTGCACCGGTACGGCCCATACAGGAGATCCACATTTGCATTTCTGATTTATTTTTATCTTCAAACGCAGTATTAGCCACAGTGAACATTGGAGGCCCTTGGAGCCCAGAGAAGGTTGAAGCACTTGATCAAAGTCATGGGGCCTGTGTATAAAGGAGATCCGAACTCAAACCCGGGTCCGGTTGACTCCACACTCCCTTCTCCTTCCACGATAGAGCGCAAGCCCCTTAGAATCGTTGAGTTAGAGCTTTAAAAAAAAGGGCCAAGAGGCTGGATTAGCACGTGGAAGTGATGATGGGGTGCAGGGAGTCTGTGATCCAGTCTGTGATCCTGTGATCCAGGTAACCTCCCTGGTAAGGGGCAGTGCCCAGGCCCAGAGCTCCTCAGACCTGTATCTGTGCTCCCCTCATTGCCCGTGCTGATGGCTGGGTTTCCAGATGTTTCTGAATTGTTCTCAGATATCGAGGCAGGTTTCTGATAATTCCTTTTTCCTGTATCAGCTTCCAGAACATTCTGATCAAATGATTGGCTCTCTGTGTGCTCCTCATCAAACCCCTAAGTGCTGGTTGGGCGCCCTTTCCTGGGTTCGGGCTGGGGGGCCTCCTTTCCTTGGGCACGGCCAGAGCGTATTATAATTCTCTGTTTCCCGAGCTGCCTTCAAGGGTAAAAGGAGCGATTTCATTTAAAATGGGTAGCCCCAGTCTTACTTACGAGGGAAGCCTTCACAGGTAACTGCAATTTCAGTGCCGCTTCGAGACAATTCTCTGATGGGAGCCAACCGGCACGTGTGGCTTTGCCGCTTTTAGACAAAAATCTCCCGGCCTGGAGCAGAGCCCGCATCCCGAGGCCCGGCGGCTGACCCGGCTGTCTGCTGAGCACCTTGCGGATTTACCCATCCTCCTGACGAGAGTCGTACCCGACGGCATTTTGTAGATCGAGGACGTGAAGCAGGCTGGAGACACGCGCGTTCAGGTAGACACCAGAGCTGTCGTCTTCGTTGAAAGCAGCCGATTCGGAGGAAAAGAAATGAAGGGCTGGGGGCAGACGGAAGGGACCTGGGGAACTTGGGTTGCGGCGTTCTTGCCCTTTTTGTCCGAGGTGGAGACGTCATCTGCCTCGGGGTGGGGCTGGCTTCTCCGGTGTGCGTGTGCCCACGTGCGGTACCCACTCCGCGGAGGCGCGGCGTGCGCTCCTGTCGGAGGACTTGCAAAGAGGCAGCATATCCTCTTATTCAGTAAATGGGTAGATTTCTCCCTGAAAGGTAAGGAAAACTGAGGCACGATGGAGAGAGAGGGAGAGAGAGAGAGGTACACGTGGGCAGGTGGGATGGGGACTCCCCAGATGCGGGCTCTGTGGCATTGACTCCCGGCCTCTCATCCCCTCTACCTTTCCGAGCCTGAAGCTGAAGAAGTTAAGCCTTGTTTTGCATTTGTTCATGAACCGAGGGCAGCCTGTCCTTAGACGCTGCGGCCGCTGCTCTCTCGGGCAGAGCAGGGTGGCGTTCCCGGGCCCACCCTGGTGGGCCGCTCCGGTCTCTACTGCGTGACGCTTAACCCCGGGTCCAGGTGGGCATCGCCTCATCGAGGACATTCTTGACCCCGCGTGCCTCGGAGTCCTCCCCTCCACGAGAGGTGGCGGTGGGGTCCCGGCGTCCCGGGGAACAGCATCGCCCCTGGAGGCGGACCCTGCATTCAGAGAATGTCTCGTTGGCCAAGTACGCGCTGTGTCACCCCAGCAAGTGGCTCACCGTCTGTCCGGCCTCAGCCCCCCACCCGCACCTTTATCGGGAACACGGGGTAGTCGTCGTGGCCGACGGCCAGCTGTCGGGGACAACCACACGAGGTTGTGTTTGTGGAGCACGTGGGGCAGCGTGTGCACCTGCGAGGCGCTCGGCGGACGCCAGGGCCCTGTCCTTCCGCTGACCCGGTGGTGCTTCCCTGGAAGTGACTTTGCCCCCTGTGGGGTGCTTGGCAGTGTCTGCAGGCACATCATTTGTCACAACCGGAGTGATGTTGGGCAGCCTGCAATGAGCCGGACAGTCCCTGCAGTAAAGGGTTAGTGTCCCGTGGGGTCCCCTTGCACTGGTCTTTCTGGCACCCAGCTCCCGCAGCGCTGGGACTCTGCCCCCTTCTGGACCCTTGACTCCCAGTTATACAGTGTCCTCTGGTGCCCCCGGTGGGGGTGGGTCCTCCTCCGACATCAGCTTTGCTCCGTGGGGCCTGGCCCAGGCTGGGGTCCGTGTTGGGTGACTGTGCCGGAGGAGACCGCGCTCGCCCCCCTTCCTCCCGTTCCGCGAGGTTCCCTCTGCATAGTGTGCGCTTTCTTCGCGGTGCCCACCCTCCCGCAGGGCAGCCTGTCCCCGTCACCCAGGGACTTTCGATCCAGACGCCCTCCCGGTGGACGTAGAACTCAGGTTGAGTTGTGCTCTACTCTTTCTGGAAGGTTCACGGGCAGGGAGGGACACGGGATGCTCACCATCTTCTTCGGCAGCGGGGGGGGGGGGGCTTTTTGTCTTAACGTTCAGGACTTTGGTTCTCTCTTGGGGTCCTTGCGTGAGTGCGTTGGCTCCTCGGGTCCCCACCGCCCCGGCGTGGCTGCAGAGACCAGCTGCCCTTTCACGGGGATCATCGTGGCAGGGCGGGTGGGGGGGCTTCCTAGGGTCCTGTGACCTGAGAGCAGCTCCCCACTATGTCCTTTACCAGTTATGTGAACGGGGGCAAATTACCTTTAATCTCTTTGACATTAATTTGTTCTTTTTTTAAAAAAAACATTTTATTTATTTATTCATGAAAGACACAGAGAGAGAGAGAGAGAGAGAGAATGAGAGAGAGAGAGGCAGAGACCCAGGCAGAGGGAGAAGCAGGCTTCCTGCAGGGAGCCGGACGCAGGACTCGATCCCGGGACCCCAGGGTCACACCCTGAGCCAAAGGTGGACGCTCAACCGCTGAGCCCCCAGGCGTCCCTTAATTTCTGCTTTTGAGAAATGTCCCCGAAGTACCCACTTCGGGATGTTGCACAGCGGTCAGGGGCAGGCTGCTGGGCCTGGCTGTGCTTCAGCCGTGGCTACTGTCGTCTTATGCATTTTGGGCCAAATTCCCTAAATTCTCTGCCTCCTTTGCACATTTAGAAGATGTGGCACGTGACAGGAGCACCGACCTCCCAGGGATAGATGGACTAGATGATGTTGTGCATGTGAATTCTTCAGAGCGGTCCCGTCGTTTGCCCCGTGTCTGCCTGTCTTAGGGTGCCGCGGCCCCGAGTGGGGGGCACAGCCCGGCAGGAACGGCCCGTGAGCCGGAGGGGAGCCGAGGGATGAGCTGCAGGAGCTCCTCCTGGAAGGCGCTTCGTGGCGGAATCACACGTGCTGAGCACATGCGGGCACACGTTCGCCATTGTTAATTTTCATTACTTATTTATTTTTTATTTTAGTTTGCATTAGCCTTTTTTTTTTTTTTAGAAGCAGGGTGGTTCGGTAAGGAAAGCGTCCCCATATGCTTAGGCAGGGTACCTACCTTTTGATTTAGTCTAGAGAAAAATCAACGAAAATAGAAAACCTCCTTCAGCATCTTCAATTCTGGCTCGTTGAAATGGCCGAGGCTTGCCCCGAGGTAGCTTCTCGACAGGCCGTGCTCTCGCCGCCCCCTCTGGGTTCCCGGCACGTCTCTGTGCATCCCTCACCCTTCAAGTCTGCTTTTGCTTCCCGAGGCCCGTCTGCTGTTCCTTGGAGGACTTCCCTGGGCTGCTGGCTGTTGTTCAAACGTCGGCCAAGAGGTGGAAGGGCCTGGGAGTTTCTGTCACCCCCGGGGCAAACCTTGCCAGTGAGTGACAGCTGTGGGAGCCGAACAGTCTGGTTCCTTTGCCTGAAAGAGAATTTTCCTCCCAAATCCCCTTGCTGCTCTCTGTCGCCTCACCTGAAATTGCACATTGCTCAGCTGCTTTTCTGGGGAGCGCTTCCCTAACACGTGTCTTGCCGGGACTCCTCGTCTCCGAGTCAGCTTCTGGGGAACCCCACCCAAGAGAACCCTTCTCTGAGGCTCATCTCCTGCTTGAGCATCAGACCGATCTGCACCCCCTCCTCCTAAGGAAGGTCGGGAATGGATGGGGTGAGGGTCAGGGATGGGGACAAATTGGAGAAGTCATGTTTTGACACATTGTAGGGTGAGAGAGAAAATATCCGTGTTGTAATTTGACGTAGTTCTAGGTAGTTCTCTCCGATTGGCTGTGCCTTACGTGCAGCATTCAGAGTGGAGACGTTAACGTACACACATGTACGCGCACGTATATGTTCCATTTTAACAACTAGCATTGCAGCAGCGGTGGCAATATTTTCCCCTTTGGTTTTTAATACGCAGTTGTTAGTTATATAAATGTTAAGAAGATGCCTGTGGCTCTCGTGGGAGTCTAACTACACTTGATGCTCTTCATCCTCTGGGAAGAATGTGTTCCAAATACTTAACCTGAGGAGAACAGCTTAGTAATAGAGTTGAGAGAGAAGACCCATATTGAGGTATTTTTCACCTGCGCAGAATAAAGTTCATGAGGACTTCAATTATATTAGAATCATCTATTTTTGTGCCAGGCACTCTGCTAGAAATTGCTTAGAAAGGGATGGTCATTGGAACATATTCTCTCTGGAATCTTATAAAATTATTCTCTTTGTTTCTAAAATTCTATGATGAAATGTCCTGCTGTGAATATAATTCCATTCATTGTGTTGGGCTTACCATGAGCCCTTTGAAAAAGAAAACTTAAGACTTTGGGGAAAAAATTTTTTTAATTATTGAACATGTTTGATTCAAGAAGAGACTAGGGAGGCATTAGGAAAGCAAAAATCGAAAATGTCCAGTCTGGTGTTGAAATGGGTACTGTAAATCTTTGAAATCTGTAAGGGAAAATTCTGGAAAACCTGTTGAATGTCTAGTGTTTTGGTTATGGTGGCGGCCTAAGAGACCATGTGCAGGCACTCAAATGCAAGTTCTATGATGTTTCCTGTTTTGGGCGTTTCTGAATCTCTTGCATTTTCCGGTTGAAATCCTACAATTTCTCCAGTAACAGTGGAGCCCAGTGAAGCACAGGCATCCTGTTGGTGGATGGGGTTTCGGGATTTCTGCACGAGTCACGGCTGTGACTGTCAGCCGCCAAGCCCTTGCTTACCGGATACGCTCCTACCCAACCAAGTGCAGTCCTTGAAGCGACCACACTATGCTAACTACTGGTAGGAAGGGAACCCTTCACACCTTGGGGATGAGAAGCAAAGAGACCGAGAGAGGAAGCGGCCAACGCATTTGTTACCCAGATTGTGGGAGAAAACCGTGCGCAGGGAGAGGGTGGCATTAGCTGAGAATTGTCTAGGAGGCTGAAACAAATGTTGTCTAAGAAAAATGAACCTTCTGGAGCTTAGCCCAGTGCTGGGGGTTCCTCCAGTGAGCTCCTGGAGCTGTGTGTGCAAAGAATGATTCTGAGTGCGTTTACTCCCTTTTCTGTGACTTCAGTTACAAAATGGCTTTGATCCGATGTGAAGGCAAAGAGGTCGTAGCCAAGGGAGTAGCTGCTGGCTAAGTTCTGTTCAGTAGCTCGACCCACCTCCTAGGCACTAGGGGATGATGCAAAACTACCTTCCTTTTATGGGATGAATCTTTGTATCCTCCCCCAGTACATGTGTTGAAGCCCTGCCCGCACCCCTCACCCCCCACCATGCGTGCATGTGGAGACAGGGTCCGTAAGACGGTAATGAAGGTTATGGGGTCATAAGTACGGGGCCCGGATAATAGGATTAATGTCCTCGTGTAAACACACCAGAGAGCTCTCTTTCTCGCTCCATCTCCCTGCTGTGGGAGGATGCAGAGAGAAGGTGGCCATCCACAAGGCAGGAAGAGCTCTCCCCAGAAACCGAGTTGACGACAGCTTGATCTTGGACTTCCCACCCTCCAGGACTGTGAGAAGTGAGCTTCCCTTGTTAAAACCACCCAGTCACCCAGGCACCTGCAGCAGACCGATGCCATCTCCCAGGACAGAATCTAGATAACTTCTTCTCTGACTCAAGACGGGTTGTTATCTGCTTTCAGGGGTTGGAATCCCATCATTTTAGTATATTCCACGATTTTCAAGGAAAAGATGAAAGATCAGATGGATGCATAGAATTCCACTCTTCTCCCAGACTTCACTGTCGAACCACAGTGAGGGTGTTTGTAAATGCCCGATTCCACAAGGACAGAGGGAACAGGAGAGGAGATCCCTGGGGGAACACTTTGGATGCTGAAGAGGGACGGGAGAGAGAGGCTTCTGATTCAGTAGGTGAAGGAAGAGGGAAAATGGGAAAAGGTGGGAAACCGGGGGATTTTCGTTGTTTACTTTCAGAAATTGTGAGGACTGGGGATTCCTGGTGACCTCTGGGGGCCGATGTCGGGCTAAAAAGATGCATTGGTGAAACTGTGTTTAGGAAGTAGGAAGGCCACCAGAATCCCTACCTGACTTTGAGGAGATGAGGCACCTGCCCAGTGGAATGCTGGCAAAGGCTTAACAACCACTTCTCCAATAAGAAAAAGCAAACAAACAGCATTTGCCAATTCCCGTGGTGTAAGTAATCCTGCGGTGGCCAAATTCAAGCTGCCAACATGACATCATTGAGCACAGAGAAGGGAGGTGAGTGACACTTTTCTATGGATTCTTCTGTACAGAAGAGGTATGTCAGTAAGCTCAAGGGCATGGATGATGGCCAGCTCACCAGGAAGTGGTGGGGGTTTTGGTATTATCTTTGTTTCCATAAAACTATTTAATTGCATGTTTAATGACTTAATTTTTAATAATGACTGTGTTCAACAACCATCATGACCTTGTAGGAAAACCGAGTAGTTGGCTCTTACGAGTTGGGACAAGCTGGCTCTTCTGTACCACGGCGACGGCCCCTCCCTCCGCCATATGGGCGGAAGGCTGGATGTGCATTATCTTCCAGGTTAAAATAAAGGGTGTTTGGACTTGGAAAGATGGGGCAAGTGAAAGTTAGGGAGGGACCCTGAACCCAATGCCTTGAGGTTAGATGGAAGTCTACCACTGAGTTTAGAAACTTCTCAGTCTTTGTCTTGCCCCCCAGCACCCCCACCCCCCAGCCTCTAGTACATCAGTAGCCAGAACTGCGTCCTCCTGGTGGGAGATGAGAGATGAGAAGCATCGTCTCTGGGTTATTGGACCAGCTGAAAAGAGGTGGGGGACAGAGGGGGAAACAAACCGTGCAGATACTGACGTTGAGCTTCTATCAGGAAATACGCAGGGTGGTGGGTCCCCCGAGGAGGGGACCGTTGTCCAGAAGCCCCGTCCTCAGACACCGCTTCTAATCAGCCTTTGGAATGACTCAGACTTACCAGGAAGGGTTCACAGGATATTCGAGCGAAGCACACACTGTGAAGGACACATTCTTACCATGGAAAACAGCTACTTGGAAGAGACAGCATCTAGGCAGGAAGAAGTCCTCACCCATCATAGAAACTTCCGAGAAAAGAGAGAAGAAATCGCATGAATGAAACAAGAGGATACTGCTGAAAGAGGAAAAAAAAAAAAAAAAAAAAAACATTGGCAGAGCACAAGACCAGCTCTTGGAAATGAAATGAGAAACATTATAGCAGAGTGGAAAGCTCAATTAAGAGTTGGAATTGAGAAAGTCTTCTAGAAAATTGAACAAATGGCAAAGATTCGGAAAAGTGGGAAAAATAAATTACAGGATGCATCCAGGAGGCACAAAAGAAAGAGGGCAGATCCCCGGGAGGAGAGATTCTAGGAACTGGAGGGCGTGCGGGGCCAGGTTGTCAAGGCCCGCAGAGATCCCAGCGCGGTGATGAATGAGACCCACCGGTGGAGACATTTGAGTATGAAATTTTATTTTATTTGTTTTTAAGATTTTATTTGTTTGTCTCTCTGTGTGTCTCATGAGAGAGACAGAGACACAGAGAGAGGCAGAGACCCAGGCAGAGAGAGAAGCAGGCTCCATGCAGGGAGCCCAACATGGGACTGGATCCCAGGACCCCGGGGTCACGCCCTGGGCCCAAGGCAGATGCTCAACCACTGAGCCACTCAGGTTCCTCTGCTTATGAAATTTCAAAATACGCAGCAAGCCTCAGGCTCCAGGGAAGGAGGGGGGATAAACTTTTATCCAGAAGATCCAGAATCAGCACAACTTCGTACTTCTTTGAGTTGAAAGAAATGGAGTGACGCTTTCAAAATTCGAAGGAAAAAAAATGCTCCCTTGACATGGAATTTTATGTTTGATAATATTGTCACTGATGGGGATGATGAAACAAAGACATTTCAAAGTGTCGAGGCCTCGAAGTTACCCCTCCATACGCCGTTTCCCTGGAAGATAATGAAGAACGGGCTTCGCCAGGAAAAAAAAAAAAAAAAAAAAAAAAAAAGAGATCAGGAAAGGAAAGTGAGGCCTACGAGGCAGGGAAGCCAACAGAAGACGGCGGTGGCAGGAGTGCCAGGGGCACCTGCCACCCCGGGTGCACAGGCCGGGCCCGCCGCTCGCCGATGGGGGCCTGTCATCCTTGGCAGCGGCTCCGCGTGCACCGACTCGACAGCATCCTTAACACGCGTGACTGTATTGTGAGATTTACACACCTACGGGGAGAGCCTGAGGTAAATACATAAAAAAGCCAATTACCTAAAAAAGAAATGAACTCGGGAAACAACAGCTGTTAACAATCCGAAATCAAAACATCCTGCAGAAAGCCAGGCCCCGCGCTGCGCTGCGCAAGGCAGCCGGGAAGGCCGGGAAGAGCGTTTCCACGGTCCCAGAGGTGGACAAACTCAGGGCTCATCGGACTGACAAGCGTCCCTAACCCTGGACCGAGTAGGGAGGGGGCTGTGTCTGTGCTCACGTGCAGGTGCACACACAGGCGTGCACACAGTGCGGAGGGCAGGGAGGAGAAGGAGGCCCGAGGCCGTTTCTTCTAGAGTGGGAACTGCATAGATAATTACTGAACTGAAAACAAAAAGTGGCAATATACGGATCTTAGTTAGATGATTCTGTTTTTAGATCCACGGGCGGAAAACCAAAAACCTTTAAAAGTGGTTGATTCTAGGAACCAGACACGCTGGGGTCTGGCCTGGGAGGAAGCTGCAGTGTAACAAGCCTTGTACAATGAGTTGGGCCTTTAAATCATCGTCATGTGTAACTCGGCTAAAAATAAAATCCAAATTAAAATATATCGTGATACCAAGAGACATTTCTGGAGAAATAGTGAATGACGAGACACAGTTGCATGAGTATAAGACCCTGAAAATAAGCAGAAAGGCTTTGGAGCATATTTTTGATGCTTCTGAATAAAGCTGCAATCTTTTCTTTCTCTTTGGGGAGGAAAAAAAAAAAGCATGTGTTTTATTTAATTAAAATATATTCAATGGTAATTTATGGATGCATTCGAAAACCATTTTGGAGTGAATAAGGATATTGAGGGAGGATATGTATGATGTGATACCATTTCAGTAAAATCTCCAAACATAAAATGATGCTATTTGTTGGTTATGGATGGCTAGACACGCAGTGCAGATGTAAAAGTCTCCATGAGGATGATCTCCAACCTCAGGCATGTAGTGTTTTGTGAAAAAGGAAGGAGGTAATTGGTATGTGAAGTTGAGGCTTTAGCTCTATCAAGTTCTTTTTTGATTCAGAAAGAGAGGAGAGAGCTGAATCAAAGATTGTTAAGTGTTAGCGTCTACTAAAGTCGGTTCGTGGCTACACGGACAGCTTATGTAGTTTTTAAAAATTTGAGAATGTTTTCAGAGTTAAAAAAAAAAAAATGATCCCTGGTGGTCAAGAAACCGCCATCCTAAATCTGAATATTGGGGACGAATTGACATTTTAAGTCTATTTTCATTACATATACAAAAATCTTTTAAACTGGTTTCGGATATGACAACATATAATTACTAGTCAATCAGTTTGATCGACAACGTTGCTTGGTTTTGTTTTCCATTGGTTTGTTTTTGTGAAGACGCATCCCCAAATGTTAACTGACGTATGGCTAAGGATATACAAGATTCAGGGCCCTATGCCATCAGCCGAAGGAATAAATGAAAGCCTAACGTATGAACATAGTGTTTGGCCTGACAGTCAATTCCATGTAATGCATATTTACCGAACTTCTACTTTATAAGAAACGTGACAGAAAATAGCAATGAGCAAGTCCGTGTCCTGTCCCCCTGGGAAAGGATGTGCTACAAAGTAGTGTTTAGGTGAGGACACTGGACTCGGAGAAATGGATGCATTGAGCCTTGACCTGCCAAAGTTCAGGATACTGGAATCAGAGAAATGGGTGCATTGAGCCTCGACCTGCCGAGGTTCAGGCCAGTGGAATCAGAGAAATGGATGCATTGAGTCTCGACCCGCCAAGGTTCAGGATAGTGGAATCAGAGAAATGGATGCATTGAGCCTCGACCTGCCAAGGTTCAGGCCAGTGGAATCAGAGAAATGGGTGCATTGAGCCTTGACCCGCCAAAGTTCAGGATACTGGAATCAGAGAAATGGATGCATTGAGCCTCGACCTGCCAAGGTTCAGGCCAGTGGAATCAGAGAAATGGGTGCATTGAGTCTCGACCCACCAAGGTTCAGGACAGTGGAATCAGAGAAGTAGATGCATTGAGTCTCTACTTACCAAGATTCAGAACAGTGGAATCAGAGAAATGGGTGCATTGAGTCTCCACCCACCAAGGTTCAGCAGGATTTTGGACAAGTTATTAAACCCCTCTGAACTTCAGTTTCCTTACTGTAAAAGGGCAACACGCCTCATAGAATTATTGAGGTTGAATTAGCTCATCGAGGTTCAAACACAGGGCTCCAGGCCTGGCACCTGTGGTACATTCTCAGTAGGCCTTGGCGTGGTTGGCTTCCGTGACGAGAGTCACGTTACAAGCTTCGAGAACGCGCCATTCAGGACAGGGCAGGTCAACTGGGAACACAGGGGCGCACAACTCTACGGGGCTGAGCAATTTTTACTTTGTTTTTTTCCTGGTGGGTGAAATCCCAAGAGAGGCCTTCAGGAAATTTTAGCTTGGAATTACAGCCTCACCCAGCTTCATGGACAAGCACTGTCTTAAGAAACTGGCAGCTTTCCAGGGAGGGCGAAGTCTGTGTCATTCACGCTCAGATTCGCTTCGGTCCTTGCCTGTTCTCAGTAGCAGGGACAGTAATTAGAGCGCCCCTCTGGGGCCAGCCATAAAAGAAGCTTGAGCCCACAGGCAAGGGCCTTGCCTCCTCTAGAGACCTGGAGGGCGAAGCCTGGAAATGAAGGCAAAGACTTTTAGTTGTAGATTGAGTATGTCGCTGGAATGTTACTCGGGTAAGGGTCTTAATGGTGGAGACGACAGAGAGGTTGGTTTGATGGTACCTGGGTATCCGTTCACTCACCGAGTGTCTCCTGAGCACCTACTATGTGCGTCGCAATGGGCGGAGCGTTAAGGACATAACCGCGAAGAGACAAAGGTGCTTAGCTTTCCGGAAGCGGATCGAAGCCAGGGAGACAGAAACAAAACAAAAAACGAAACGTGTAAAAAGGATTGGAAATGACCAGAATAAGAGTAAATTAAACCCCAAATAAGTAGAAGAGAGGGAATAAAAATTAGATTAGAAATCAGTGAAATAAAAAAAAAAAAAAAGAAATCAGTGAAATAGAGAAGAATGGAACAATGGGAAAAGAATCAATGAAGCCCAAGGTTGGTTCTTTGATGACATCAGTAAAACGTGATCCTCCAGCCAGATCTAATCAGGGAAGTCAAGGAAGAGGCTTTGTCAGGCACGAGACAGACATTTTAGGGATTCTACAGATGCCAACGGGATCATAAGGAAGCTTTTGAACAATTTGATGCCGATAAATCTCGCAGCTCCCGTGGAATGAATACGTTGCTTGGAAGACACGTCCTCCCCACGCTCACGCGGGAAGAAGCGGATAACCTGAGCGCTAGCACGTCTGCTACAGAAGTTAAAATTGTGGTCGAAAACCTCCCCAGAAAGAAAATTATAGGTCCTTATATGGCTTCTCTGGTGCATTCTACCAAACATTCCAGGAAGAAGTCATGCAAGTTCTATCCATCTTCTTCTGAAAAGATGGAGATCCTTCCAAAATCTTCCTCCTAAGGTCAGGAGCAAGGTGTGATCCCTCCTCGCTTCCTTTCTCCCCGTGGGACGTTGCACGTTAGTGGAGGTTCTAGCCGTAGAAGCAAGGACTTCCATGCTGGAGAGGATGATGTATACGTGGCCGTGTTAGTGGGTTATATGATCATCCTTGTAGAAAATGCCATGGACTCTACAGAAAAGCTGGCGGAGCTAAGCAGTGACTCGACCGAGTGAGGCACCAGGGCACCCCCATTGGTGAGATGAATTTAAGAATAAAAAACGGGGAGATAACGTATGCATTGGTGTATCATTCATAATGATAGATGTGGGATCGAGCCCCAAGTTGGTCTCTGCTCACAGGGAGTCTGCTGGAGGTCCTCTCCCTCTGCCCCTCCCCCTACTTGCGCACACAGGCTCGCTGACTCTCAAATAAATATGTATATATATTTAAGAAGTGTATATGGACCTTAGAATTGCCAAAACAACTCTTAAAAAAGAACAAAATTGGAAGACTATAATGCTATTTTAAGACTTATGATAAAGCAACAAGGTCAAAGTACTATGGTGTTGGCGCCCCCGTAGAATGATAAATTACAATTGGATGTCGATCTGCAAAACTATGACACATACCTTGCATAATAATAATAAAAAAAAAACCCTCGATGGACCATTGACCTAAATGCAAAACCTAAAACTGTAGAACTTTTAGGGACACGTAAGATATAAGGTCTTCGTGCCCTTGGGTTAGAGCAGGCCGGGATTTTTTCAAGACGACACCAAAAGCACAATCCACCAAAGAGCAAGCTGGTACATTAGGCGTCATTGCATCGAAACTTCTGCCTTTAGAAGAGAAGTGGTAGAAGGACACCCGGGTGGCTCAGTCAATGAAGCGTCTGACCCTTGATTTCGGCTCGGGCCCTTATCTCGGGGTTGTGAGGCTGAGTTCTGTGTCGGGCTCCGTCCTGGGGGTAGGGCCTGCTTAAGATTCTCTCTCTCCCTGTCCTCTGCCCCTCTCTCCTTGCTTGCACGCCAGCTTGTGCACTGTCTCATCAAATAAGTAAATAAGGGACGCCCGGGTGGCTCAGCGGTTGAGCACCCGTCTTCAGCCCAGGGCGTGACCCCGGGGTCCCGGGATCGAGTCCCACATCAGGGTCCCCGCAGGGAGCCTCTGCCTATGTCTCTGCCTCTCTCTGTGTGTGTCTCTCATGAAAAAATAAATGAAATTAAAAAAAAAAAACAAATAAGTAAATAAGAATTAACAGAAAAGTGTAGACTGGGAGAGTATTTTTCTAAATAACATAGTTGACTGAAGATATATTAATATAAAAACAATATAAAACATAAATACAAATGTAACCTCAAGAATATATATAAAAGCATATAAAAAGGACCTCGAGCACAGGAAGCATGTGTACGAATTCTCAACATCTTTAGTCATTAGGAAAGTCTGGATGAAAACCACCGTGTGGGTGCACCTGGGGGCTCAGTCGGTGAGGCATGTGCTTCAGGGTCCTGGGCTCGAGGCCCACGTCGGGCTCCCTGCTTCTCCCTCTCCCTCTGTTGCTCTCCTTCTCATTCTCTCTCTCTGTCAAATAAAATAAGTAAAATCTTTTACCAAAAAACCGCACCCCAATGTGGTGTTGCTACGTATCTGTGGGAATGGTTGTGGTCGCGTGGCTGAGCTTCCCGTGTGCGGGGTACTGGGGCGCTCACCCACCACTGACGAGAACATGGAATGGGACAAACGCTTGGAAAACATTTACACAGTTTTTTTTTTTTTCCCTCTTTAATGTTAAATATATATCTGCCATGTGATCTACCCATTTTATTCCTGGGGAATTACCCAGGAAAAATAAAACAGATGTCTTTGCTCAGACTTGCATGTTAATATGGAACCTTGATTTATAATAACTAGACGCTGGAGCCCGGCCCTACTTGCCCCACAGGTGGGCGGAAAAACAAACAGGTGTGTTCCTACGGCAGGGTCGCTGCTCAGCAATAGAGAGCAGTGGTGGGCCGCTGAAAGCCACGGCGGCCGAGCGCATCGCCGGGTACGTGGGTCAGAGGGGTTGCACACGAAACAGTGTACATGTTACATTATTCCGCTTTTTTACTGCTAAAAAATTCTAGAAAATGCAAGCTGAGGTGTAGAGAGCAAATCAGTGGCCGCTGGCGTGGAGGGAGGGGTGGCTGCACGAGGTCGCACACCTATGGGAGAGCCTTCGGGAGGCACCTGCGATCGCGGGCTCGCGTGTACCTGCGTGGAAGCACCACGCGCTGCGTGTCGTGGAGCGTGTGTTTCAGTGGCCTCAGTCCTGCGTAAATAAAGCTGCTGGAAAATAAAAGAAGTAGACGGCGGCGCGGGCCGCTAGGTGGGGAAGGGGCTGCAGGCAGGGATCCGGGTGGACGGTGGGCATCAGGGCCCCCGGGGGGAGGCGGACCATGGGTCACTGGGCTCCGGGGTGGCCCTCTGGCTATATTTGGAGAAGTGCATGGGAAAGGGAAGTGTTGTCACCCCTGCGGTGGATTTGCAAGTACACTCCGGGGAAGCTGCAGAGACATGAAGCCATATGGTGCTTTGGGGAATCATGAATATTATCTTGACTATTTCAGTTCCGCTGAAGTGCAGAGTCGGTGGGGGGGGACCTTCCCCAGTCACCTTGGGGAACTGGAGCGATCTGGGGGCAGAACCGAGCCCGGTTGGGGCGGGGCTTGCAGGGGGCTCCAGAGTCTACAACTTTACACAGGTGGGCCCGAGGGTCTCGAATAGGGCGCTGACCCCGTTGATTTTTGGAGGAGATGTGCTTGGGGCTGTCTGTAGGGTGGTCTCAGGTCTGGGCGTGTTTCCTGGGTTTGGGGGTGCTCAGGACGTCTTAACCTGGGAACTGTTGGGTGAGAACAGAAAGGTGACTGACGCGGGAGGGCTGGTCCGCTCGCGTGCTGGCCGATGTCAAGTGCGTTGGCGGAGAAGGGGGGGGCTTCGCGGCTGGGCAAACGGTGGGGTGCGGGGTCCGCAGAATGTTAGCTGAAATCCAGCCGTTTTGTGCACTTCTGTGGGTCTCAGCTGCCCCATGCGTTCTTCTGGGGTGTATTTTTTTTTTTTTTTGAAGATTTTATTTATTAGAGACGCAGAAAGAGAGAGGCAGGGACACAGGCGGAGGGAGAAGCAGGCTCCCTGCGTGGAGCCCGACGTGGGACTCGATTCCAGGACCCCGGGGTCATGCCCTGAGCCTAAGGCAGGTGCTCACCCGCTGAGCCCTCCGACGTCCCCCGGGGTGTATCTTTGAAGACTGGTCTGCAGCGCTCTTTAGGGGGGCAGAGCGTGAGGAAGGTGAAGCTCTCAGGGTTCACATTTCTTCTACGACAACAGAAGATGACAGAGCCATAGCACAGTCCAGTTTTTTTTTTTTTTTTTTTTTTTGGTTTTCTCGCCCTCTTCCATGTCAAGCTGCGCTGCATACCAAGAACGAGAGGCCAGGGTGGTGTTTTCTCCTGCGATGAGGCAATACCCGCCCCCCCCCCCCCCAGGAGCCAAACCGAGCTGTTGTGGATTCTTTTATTCTGTGCCGAAGGCATTGTTTTATGGATGGAGGATGGAGCATAGGCAGGAAGTAGGTTAGGTACGGTTGTAATATGTGTTTTTGATTTTTTGCACGTTTTGTTCTGTAGGATACCGGCAAAAAGAGCCTTTCCCACGTAGTGACTGAGCACACCTTCCTCACCTTTCCTGGGCCTCAGGGGTTGGGCCCCCGTCACCGTGTCGCGGTGGCCAGCCTCGACTTCCTACATTTGGTCCTTTTAGAACATGTACTGGCCTCCTAGGAAACCACTGCTTGGGCGCTGTATAACCAAACTTTACCATAGATACTAATTATACAATATTGCAGCAGGAGAGAAAGGGGAAAAAAAAAAAAAAGCCTTGGGTTTAAAAACAGGAATATAAATGTAGGTTGTTGGAATAGTGTATGCTGCTTTTTCTAGTCAATAAAGAAGAAGAAGAAAAAAACAACCTCAAAATAGATCTTCCACTCCCAAGGAATGTGTAGCGTGTGGCATATATGATCGTGTGTGATCACGTATGATCATCCTGATAAGTTTCTGAAGCTGGATTTCCTTTTTTCCCTCTCCTATTAGATTCATAAGCACAGTTGCCGGAGATGATGCTGGTTAAAATGTGCAGAGCTGCTGCGACCTACGAGGCTGGAACCGGCTCTGAGTGTGTTATGGAAATGCATTTTTAAAGTGTCGGACCAATTTGTTTTGTTCGGATATTTAATTTTTATTGTAAATCCGAAACATTGAAATGAGGTGGAATTAGAGAGCCAAATGCAGAATTCCAAATCTGCCCTCTTTTTGAGTTAGTCCCCCCTTAAACGATATTCGTGTCCTCGGTTGTGGGACTTGGGTGTCGGCCGGGTCAAGTAATTTCTGTGTTCCAGACTCACGCGAGTGCCATACCAGGTGGACATGGCACGTAAATTGATTTTTTAAAAAAATGCCGTCAGCAGGTTGTGGTGTTATTTAATATATACCAGGTTGTATTCAGCAGAAATTGGAATCAAAAATTGCGAAAGCTCTGTGGGGTTCAACTTGGCAGCAAGAGAGCTTCATTTTGATTCAACAGCTACCAAGATCCCTCATTAATTGGCGACATGGAACAATGATTTTGGACCTCTGTGCCAACTTCCCGTTTTGCTCATAAACTAGCAGACACCCATAGGCTTTGCTTTTCATAATTTAAATTATGATATGCAGGGCACCGGGGTGGCCAGGGCGCTTGGCTTTGCAGCGAAGCAGATGTGGATACCGAGTCAGTCACTTGGGAGTGAAGCCCAGAGAGATCAAGGGATTATTAATTCAGGAAGGTTCAGCTCGTCGGTGGCACGGCTGGGCTGCGGAAGGGACTTACTGTCGGCGACACTTGAGGATAGCATCATCTCCACGATGCTTTTCTGCTCTTCTGCTCCTTCCAGGCTTTTTTCCCCCCGAGCCTGAGGATTGCAGTGCACCTTGCAGGGCATGAGCTCTGGATCCTGGGGCTCCCAGCACCGTCACCACCCGGGGAAGCCTCCTCTGCTGTCCCCTCCACACGCTTGGCCCCTTGCAGGAGAGAAACATCAAGTAAAACCTGCTGGTTAAATCGACTTACTTACTTACTTACTTACTTACTTACTTACTTACTTTATTTATTTATTTATTTATTTATTTATTTATTTATTGCGTTGTGCATCAAAATTTATTTCTTGTGGACTTGAGATTCAAATATTTAAAAAACAGGAAGAAAACCACAAGGTAGTGTAGATGAACTTTTTTTCAGACCGAAGAGTACAAAGGATTTAACAAGCAAATAAGCAGAATCCACAAAAATGTTGATATTTTGACAGAATAAAAATTTAAAAGATCCTTATTCATACAAACAGAGCAATCGGTTTTTAAGAGGGAGATCCTTTTTAAAATACAAAACAATTAAAACTTGCCATTTGCATAGTCCAATTACATTAGCATGGTATAAGTAGCAAGAAACTGTTTTAAGCCGAAAGCAGCCACAGCAGTAGGAATATTTTGAACATTCTATTTCAAAACACTAAAAAAAGAAGAAGAAACCCAAAAGCCTCAATAAAAAAAAAAAAAAAGTCATTTTTTTTGCCAAACATAACTCTATTCCATTGAAAGTAGCTATTTCTGGCGTGGCAGCTGGTGTTGCACCTATGAGCTGCACACGCCCGGCAGGGACGGTGCTGGGGAGGGGACTTTCCGGGGAGCCCCTGGGAAAAGTCAGCCCGCAGGGGGCCGCTTTCCCCCCGGGGACCCCAAACTGTCCCCCACCCGCCCCGACTTACCGACGGCCCTGGTTGTGTGTGATGTAATATCCTCCAGGGCTGGCCTCGCCTCATCCCTTGCCCTCTGTTCCCCATCTTTCCACTCGAAGGTTGTACTCAGGTCAACGGCTTTTGATGCCGTCTTGCTCCCATGTGACACGAGGCTCCACGTGCACACGCACGGAGTGATAGGGCAGCCCGGGGGCTGGGCCCGCTCCTGCAGGCGGGTTCTTGAGGCCGAAGGGAGATGTCTTCTGTGCTGTAAAGACTAGAAAGAGCCGCGTGGATTTCTCAAAGCGCGGCTTTGCGGCTCCATGATTTCTTCAAGAGAGGCAGTCAGCAGTTTGTCAGCTGTGATTGACCTGCTGCTGCCCACGAGTGTGCGTGTGCGTGCATGAGTGTGCACATGTGCATGTGTGTGCATTGCAGGTGTGTGTGCGCATAGGTGTGCGTGCACAGCGTGTGTATGTGCACGTGTGCGCACCCAGACGTGTATGCGTGCACGTGGGTGGGGTCGGGAGGAGGTCCCGAGGGGTAAGGGGACTATAAATGACTGTCTTCTTTCCAGCTAGTTTTTTAGGGGCCCACGAACATACGGAAAGGGGAAATAGAAATAAAAAATCAGAGATGACAGCAAGGACGCTGGGTAGACCTGGGGTCCGGGGGGTGGGGGGCCCGCAAACAGAAAGTGTCCTGGTTCCTGGGGAGTAGAGGAAGAGGCAGCAGCTAAATGGTGTGCTTGCTTGTTTTCTGGCTGCTTTCCTCTCTCCAGGTGGACTGTAGTGGAAGTGGATCGAGAGGTTGGCTAAAGCTTCTATTCGCGCGTTTTATCGGCTTCCACAGAGGACCTGGACCTCGGGAAAGTGGCAAGTGACACTTAGCATTTAAGAAGTGACCAGTAAAGTGATATTTTCTTCCGAAGGCGGGTTTGTGCCTGCAGGGTTAATGGGCACTAAAACGCATTGGAATATTCATTCTGACTCATTCGTGGAGTGTTTACGGATGTCCCACGTGCGACATACGGAGAAGCACAGACGCAGAGAATGGGAGCGGTTGTAACAAACATTACTTTAAAACAATGTAAGAAAAAACAAATTTGAGAGACAGAGGGAGGGAGGGAGGGCAGGGTGCGACTGTCGGATGCAGCTGGCACGGATGAAGGCAGAGGGGGCATTGTCACTGGCCACTTGCTTCTGGCTAAATTTGGGAAAGGTGGAGCGCAGGAGGCTCTCTCTCTTTCTCTTTTTTTTAAAGATTTTATTTATTTATTCATGAGAGACACAGAGAGAGAGAGAGAGAGAGGCAGAGGGAGAAGCAGGCTCCATGCAGGGAGCCCGATGCGGGACTCGATCCCGGGACCCCAGGGTCATGCCCTGGGCTGAAGGCGGCGCTAAACCACTGAGCCACCCAGAGATCCCCATACAGGAGGTTTTCTAATAAATTAATGCATGATTTCAACTTGTAAAAATCATGAAGAGCTATGAAAATTGTCTTTTAGGTGAGCGCGCGCACAGGGAAGGGCGGTGTAGGGGCAGCAAAGTCCAGGCCGGTGGTCGGGCTCGAGGGGGCTGCATGCATTTCTGGGCTGGAGCTTCGCTGCTGGGGCACAGCTCTGGGGTGAGGATGTTGGGGGGGACCGAGCCGGTCTTGCCCTCGGCCGGGAACTCTTCCCCCTGCCATGGCAGCTGGCTGGGAGAGGGAGCCCGTTGGCTTCCTTCCTTTGGGGCTCAAATTCAATGACGAACTAGAAGGTCAGCTTGTGAATGGAAAGATGCTCTGTCAGTGCGAAGCATTGTCCTGCGATAGGTCAGCAGGGCATGCGGGCGCTCTGCCCCCCGGAATTATTTCAACCGCACGTTCCGGCCTCCTGCAAAGAGAAAGCAAACAGGAGATGCTGGGGTGATTCCTGCTTCACTCAGAAGGAGCGCAGTGCAATCATCAGCACCTCAGAGATATAAAGACTTCGGTCTCCCAAGTCATGGCTTGCTGGGCTCGTGTATGAAGGGCACGGGCTCATCCTGGAAGAGCATTCTGGAAGGTTTAGGAGAAACCGTGCTCATGCAGCATGAGGATTAAAGCCAGTGGAATGCAGCGTGAGAGGAGGTGAAGGGTCATAGGATGCAAACAGAAAATAGACGCTGCCAGTGAGGGGATGGAGAGTAAAGGGTTGATACAGGGATTCCCACAGAGGCTGGACTCCGGGCGAGCTTTTGGAAGCTCAGGAAGAGCAGGAACTGGGGGGTTCATGCAACATCTGGCTTCTTGGTGGAGGACGAGTAGGGGTGGGAGGCTGCAGCATGGGGCTGAGGTCACCGAAGGGGTGAGGTGGCCGTCGAGGGAGGTGGTGGGGTCAGGCAGGGAGGCCCGTGGGCAGATCAGAGGCAGGAGAGAAACACGCCTGAGAGGGTTTTTTTTTTTTTTAAGATTTATTTATTTATTTATTTATTTATTTATTTATTTGAGACAGAGAAAGAGAGAGAGACAGAGACACAGGCAGAGGGAGAAGCAGGCTCCATGAGGGGAGCCCGATGCAGGACTCGATCCCGGGTCTCCAGGGTCACACCCTGGGCCGATGGCAGGCGCCGAACCGCTGAGCCACCCAGCGATCCCCCTTGACAGGGTATTTCTGTTCTCAGTTTACCTGTTTGTGACCATTTGTTCTGCTCCCTGTCATCCCCGGGGCCACTTGAGAAGAAGTCATTGGAGCCTCTGTTGGAGTGGATGGACAACGAGACACTTCATGGGGGTTTCCCAATTCGGGTGGCCCTGTGTCTTGCGGACAGACAGCCGGGACTCCTCAGGCGGAGCGTGTGTCCTCGATGCCGTCGGTCTGCTTGTGCAAGGCGTCCCATCACGCTGCCGTCGTCTTGGATTAGTGAGGTTCTCCTTCTTGCCCAGAAGGTCCGTGTGCTGTTGCCTTTCTGTCCTGTACCAGCATTGTCACCGGGCCCCATGCTCTTAACGTCTTCGTACCCATCAGGCCATGTGTTTTGGGCCGGCGGTGTTGGAGGGCTTGGATACTCAAACGAATGGCCTAATGAGTGACAGTCACCATCTCCGAATGTACACTTTGTGCTGGGCGCGTTGCTGGGTACCTCATAGGCATTATTCCCCTTGCTTACCACCGTTTGTCCGCCGCTTGCTGCGTGTGCGGTACTGTGCGCCGAGCACTGTACGTGGACCACGTCCCGTAACCCTCCCAACAGTCGGGACATGGCCAGTGTTGTCCTTTGCACTTGACAGACGAAGAAGGTGAGACCGAGTTCTCATGGAGGCACCGCTTTACTGAAGCAGAACCGATTCTTGCTGTCATTGTCGGAGCACGAGGCCCCCGTCACATACCTTATTGATTCCTTAAATGAAACATATCACGCCTCTCAGTAGAGTCAAGATGGGATGTGGCTGGGTTTTCAACTTATTCCCTTAGGCCTAATTCTAGTTCTGTGTTGAAAAATGAGGCAGGGACATCTGTTTATTTCTATGGAGATACTCGATGGTCTCTTAACAACTGCTCCAAGTCAACTTTTGTGGCCGTCCGGCCGTCAGCTGCCTCTTGACGTAGCGATGTCCTTATCATTGGATTCCTTTCTCTAAAGCTCTATGACCACTTAGGGCAGATGACATAGACGTTGGATGCGGCGAAGGGAAGTACTACCGAATGGCATTTGAGATCTCTTCCAACCCTGAGGTACTTTTCAGATTCCAAGTTCCATTAAAACTATTTCGGGACACAATGAAGAGTAGAGCAGAGCAATTTTTAGGTCAGTGTTTTATAGCTTTCTGGCCAAAGGCCATTCAAAGGTTAACAGAGCAAAGTGAAGTGGATAGAACAGGATTTGGGAAAAAAATTAAAACAAAGTTGGAGTAAGTTTTTGTTCAGACGTAGGAAAACTCTAAGGGTAAATTTCAGAAAAGAAATCCTCAGATCAGTACAGTACTATGTCATTTTGATTTTAGAGTATGAAATAATTTAATCTCTGATTTTTTTTTTTTTAAAGCTAGAGGGGATCCCTGGGTGGCGCAGCGGTTTGGTGCCTGCCTTTGGCCCAGGGCGCGATTCTGGAGTCCTGGAATCGAGTCCTGCGTCGGGCTCCCGGCATGGAGCCTGCTTCTCCCTCCTCCTGTGTCTCTGCCTCTCTCTCTCTCTCTCTCTCTTTCATGAATGAATAAATAAACCTTTAAAAAATAAAAAAAAAAATAAAAAAAGCTAGAAAAGGGTCTTACAAGTGATGTTTGTATTCAGCGGATTTCTATAGTAGCTGAACTTCTCAAGAAAGCATTAGAAATGGTAATAATCTGTTTATTTTCATTACAGAAAGCTTTTATCCGGTGCTTTTTATCTGTGCCAAACACTTTACTAAATTTTTTTTAATTTATTTTTTTACTTTTTTTATTTTTATTTTTTTTTTTACTAAATGTTTTACGTGATTTTTTTCTCTCTATAATTTTTAAACTAACCCCATGAGGTATTACTAGCATCTGTTTTCAAATGAGGATTTCAAGGCTCAGAGAAGTAAAGAAGCTTGCCTGGAAGACAGCGTCTTGATTAGAACACAGATCCCACTCCTGTCTCTGCCCTCTGTAGCCTACTACTGTTCTCGTTGCCTCTGAAAAAATTCTATTTTATCTGTAGTAAATGAATACATCTTTTGTGCTTATTTATGTGTTAGCTTGCCATGGCATCAAAGCATCCCTGCCTAGATAAGCTAGGTTAATTGAAGGGAGAAACAACAGCATATTGGTTCTGAATGTTAAGCTTCAAATTATTTTGGAACCTGGTCTCTTAGTAACTGAATGTGTGGCTGTTACACTTTAGATAAAATAGAAAGAAAATCATGTGAAATCCTAAGCCATTTCTTGGAGTTGAATATAGGTTACTTTGGTCAGTGAATAGTTACCCTTATACGAATTTTTCATTTCTTTCTCAGCACCGGATACCCAAAGAGCATGCTGCCTCGGTAGTGTGAAAGTGTAGACTTTTCGATGCTCACTTGGAAAACCCCTGTTGTTTTTAACGTAGAGGTTATGTTATGTTGTGCCTGTTGATCAGCGTGGCTCGTAAGTACCGAGTTAGGCCTCACGTAAAGTAATAATTGAATTTTTTTCGGTGAGAGCTGGAAAAAGAAAGCAAATGCTCGTGATCTTATGAGTTGTCTTGTGTTGTTTCCATTCTTTCGTCCTTTTGCCTGAAACTATAAACGCGTTTTATAAATCTTAATTCTCTCAGTATTGGGGGAAATCTTCCTGGATTATCTAAAATGCCCAATTAAATCTTGAACAAAAATCAGGAGTATTTGAAAATACAAGTTTTCGACTCACGGTGTAGAGTGTGTGTGCAGTTAGATATGCTTATCAAAGAAAATGAATCCTGCCTCAGCCTCAGAAAGCTCATGTATCGATAGAGGAGCTTGGGACAAAATAAAAAAATATATAAAACCAACTTTCTACCCTAATTGAATGACCCTGCTAATTTCCTGTTTTGATTTTGGACATTATTCCAAGATGATCTCCCTGGAGAGTGTTCAAATTCATGACCTAAAAATATCATGACAGTTTTAACCTCACCACCAGGCAAATCTTTCCATGTTACAGTAAGTTCCCGTTGATGTACTTGAAAATTAAAGCAAAAATGCTTAGAACAAAGTTGAGACATTTTGGACTTTTACATAAGGTTTTTTTGGATTCATACTGACTGAATTCTATTTTTGTCAATAATGTAGGAAAGTTATAATTTATGCCCCTTAAGGGGAAGTGAATATCTGTTTGCAAATCGGAAATTTATCTCTGACTTCATGGAAAAAAGGAGTCATCACCCACTTGAGTATGCAAGTTTATGGAAAAGCCCGTGTCTGGAGTGTCAGGGTATTCCCACTATAGCTGTGTCAGTAAGACCTCTCTTTAAAAATCACCCTTTTATATTTGTAATCTTTGGAAGGTTGATTGAAGATCCCCCCCCTCCCCCCAAACACCTCCCGATCTTTTAAGAAAAAGTTCTGGAACTTTTAATTTTTTTATTTTTATGAAAGTCCATTCCGGAGAGAGTCGTGAAACTTGCTCCCTGGAATTGAGAACCCTACTTATATCTCAGTATAAATAATAAAGTAGCGAGTGTGCTCACTCTCCTAAGATCACGACTGTTTTAATAGAGAAAATCGCCTTACGCTGAGTCATGATGAACTCTCTGAGGATCAGGAGCTGTGAGGTTGTTGAGGGCGTGGAGATTCCTATTTTTCTGGCATTGCAAAAACCACAGCAAATTCCCAGTTCCACTGGGAGAGGGAGATGGGGCACGAGGGATGTTTAAAGTCTCAAGTCCTAGAGTCGGTCTTCACATAGACCAGTACTTTCTGTAGGAACCATATACACAATGTCTTTTCTCCGCCCTCCTCTGGAATATATTCAAATTATTTCCTCACTGCATTTTCTGGTCCCCGTTGGTTGGCTGCTTGACGACACTACTGTCAAACTCAGAGCTTTTTCTCGAGCACGCAGAGAGGAGTTTGTATGAGATGGTTTGCAGTGGCCATCTGGGGATGCGGCTCTGTGATGAACTTGGTGCACTTGACATAGACACAGCATAGGCCAGGCTGAGTCTTCAATAACCAGCTATCGGGTTTTTTTTTTTTTTTATCAAGTACACCACACATGCACTAAATGTCCCTTAGTCATTTTGCAAATGATTTAATAAAGCTGACAGGCATGGTATCAATTTCCCATTGCTGCTATAACAAGTTACTACAGACACCGTGGCTTAAAATGAGATGGAATTATCCTGTGGTTCCGTAGAAGTCTCATAAGGGTCTTGCTGGGCTAAAATGGGGTGAGAGGAGCTGGATTCCTCCTTGAAGCTCTAGAGGAGACCCCTAGATTATCTTTCTAGCCTCTAGAGACTGTCAGCGTCGCGCAGCTCCTCAATGGCCCGTCCAGTCTCTTCTCACATGGAATCACTGAGTCTGGGTCTCCTCCCTCTCTGGCTCGCAAGGCCCCTGGGGATTGTCTTGGGTGCAGCTGGTAACCCAAGGTGACCTCCCCCCTTCAAGATCTGTACCCTGAATAACATCTGTCCGTTCCCTTCACCCTATGTGGCAACCCATTTCCAGGTTCAGGGATTGCAAAGTGGGCATCTTGGAGGAGCCACTGTTCTGTTTTCCACGGGCATGGAGAATTTTTGTTTAATGGTTCAAAATGGCCTTTGAGGGATCCCTGGGTGGTGCAGCGGTTTGGCGCCTGCCTTTGGCCCAGGGCGCGATCCTGGAGACCCGGGATCGAATCCCACGTCGGGCTCCCGGTGCATGGAGCCTGCTTCTCCCTCTGCCTGTGTCTCTGCCTCTCTCTCTCTCTCTCTGTGACTATCATAAATAAATAAAAATTAAAAAAATTAAAAAAAAACAAAATGGCCTTTGATAGAGGAAATTATTATATGCCATTTTTTGCTGATAGATTGAGCCGTAGCTCATCATGGGTTTTCTATTTTTCCTACATCCTACAATGTTAGGGGCAGATTCAAAGGCTCTCTAATTAAATGCCTGCTGTAATGAAGTTCAGGACAAAAAGACATCGATATACTAACTGAGCACTGCACTAAGAGCTGCAAACTTTTTATTTTTTTAACTATTTTATTTATTTATTCATGAGGGACACCCAGAGAGAGAGAGGAGAGACACAGGCAGAGGGAGAAGCAGGCTCCCTGTGGGGACCCCCATGCAGGACTCGATCCCAGAACCCCGGGATCATGACTGGAGCCGAACGCTCAACCGCTGAGCCACCCAGGTGCCCCAAGCTGCAAACTTTTCATCTTCTTTCATCTTCATCTTCCCAACAAGGCTCTGCAGAGGGGGTTAAGTTTCTCCCATTTTGCAAATGATCAAACTGAGGATTTGAGATTTTAAGTAATTTTCTCAAGGCTACCCAGCTTGTGAGTGACAACGGAGACCAGAACACAGATGCCGTGGCACCAACATTGGCGCCCTTTTGTACAATTGACTCTTTGGGGATGCGCATATCGATTGGCACGGCTTATCGATCACTCACCATCCACGATGGGCACCCACTGAGTGTACATTGGATTCACAGATGATCTTGCACAATATTATACTCCAGCAAACTCTTGACTGGTGCATTTAAAGGTGAGATAAAATATGGATGTAATGGGGCCAGGACTAAGGAACAAATACACTTGCTGTACTTAATGTGGTCTGGGATGGTGGTTATTGGCACTGGCCTCAAGGCCCTCATTACTCCACCCCTCTGCCCCTGGTATTGCACGTACATCTGTCATATATTCTGATTTGCCTCTAGTGTATCTCCCAGATGAATGTTTTGGCAGTAACTCTAGAAACATCTGTTGGCTTAGCCTAAGAACAAAGTGGCTGCTCCCTGTCAGGTGAGGATGGCACTTGGCAGCTCATGCTTTAATCTTCTTCGGGAATCCCTTTGGTCTAAAGCCATAGGACTGAATCCTTAGAGTCTGATCATCCCACATATGTAGCGAGCAAAGGTAAAAAACCACGTGAAAGGCGTATGATAGAACAGATTATGAAATTATGGGGCATGACCTTCCCCTAAACATTAGTGAGGCATCTATCTTAATTGGGATGCAGACAATTTCAGCATCGCAGCAATAGGCGTTTGTTCAACTCCAGTTGCAATCCAGAGTCTGCCCCATGACAGCTGGATGATGTTAGAAAAGTTCCTTCACCTCTTTGGAGACAATAAACACCTCGACTTATCCCAGTTGACTCTTGTAGGTATACACTATAGGATTGAGATTCAGTATCTGACCTCTAAGGAAACCATCGCTTCTTGAAGGAAAACTCACACGTAGTAACGTGATTCACACTTATCAAAATTACAAGCTATGGGTGATCATTACCAGGTGTATCCTTTTTGGTTTTCTTTGAAGGAAGGACAAAAGCAGCTTATGGCATCCAAGAACTGATCTGATGCTCAAAGCTAGACTTTAGAGTTCTTACAAACTGATTTGATGGTTTAAGACTAAACCATGTTGTTCCCCTGTTGGGCATAAACCATCTCCAGACTACCCATTTCAGACTGGGCCTCTGTGCAGGCAACAAGATACCAGACACCTCCCTCTCTCACTCAATGTGTGACTGCTGCTTTTTTTTTTTTAATTTTTTTTTAAATTTTTTATTTATTTATGATAGTCACAGAGAGAGAGAGAGAGAGGCAGAGACACAGGCAGAGGGAGAAGCAGGCCCCATGCACCGGGAGCCCGACGTGGGACTCGATCCTGGGTCTCCAGGATCGCGCCCTGGGCCAAAGGCAGGCACCAAACCGCTGCGCCACCCAGGGATCCCGTGACTGCTGCTTCTTGACCAACTACAAGTTTAGGCGGGCTCCAGCCTATAGATAAGATAGATGGAGATGTTTGACCTTAGAATTACCCCTACGTTCTGACAACACCCAATCTTGAATGAACTTCTCCTTCCTTAGAACGTCCCCCAAATTGTCCAACAAAAGCCCAATCCTATTTCTTTCGGACACTTGCTTACTGGATGGAGTGCCTCACAGCTTGCTCTCTGGTGTCCATTCTTCTTCCTCACACCATGTGACCAACTCACCTTGCTCAACTGCAGCTAGTGACCTTGAGCTCAAGGGCAATGCCATTTCCCAAAATGAGTTTAATCAATGGCTGAAGGCAGACGGTCAGAAGTCGCATCACAGAATTCTAGAGCAGGCCTTAATTTTGTTCTTTGAAACTAAATTTTATTATTTTCATTCACATACATGGTTTTAACAATCAGTAAAAGTAGAAGGGATTAAAATAGAGGAACAGTCTTGAGTTTTGTGCTCTTTTCATTCCCAACCCCAACAGGAAACATGACATGGGCATTAGTGTACTCATTTTAATCAGAGTCTTGGCTGCTCTATTTAATTTCCAAGAACTCTTGTTCTCTGATTATCCTTTCTTCGTTGTATTCTCTTGGACTTTGTCGATGCAATATCCTCTTGACTTTCTCGTCTCTGAACACAAATTTGATGTCATTGTGATCCTTATTATTTTAATCATTTTCCTATCCCTGAACTTTGTGTGTGTGTGCATGTGTCTTTCACTTTTGTCTTATAGAAGTTATGCTTGGCTGCCTGTTCATATTGAGGATAGAATGAGGATTTAGGACAATTGACCCATGTCTGTTGGGGTGGGCCTTGACAGCACGGTTGCCCTCATACTTTTGGTTCCTAAATGCCAGAATGCTGAACATTCTGTTCTTATTTACGAATTTGTATTTCTGCCCTCATTGTAAGAAGGCACATATGAAGCTTTTATGGATGAAAGCCATCATCTATGAGGATTTCATGCTGGAATTTGTTTTTAGATTAATGACAGTGTAGCTTCAACCTGTAAGAACATATGCCTTTAACATATGCCTTAATCGTGTCCTACAATCCTTTTGTTTGTTTACAGAAAAAATAGGGGAACTCCAAAGAGGCTCCGTTAAAGATTTAAGGTGTTGTTTAGTGGCCAGTGTAGTTTGCATTTCGTTGCTCTTTTGACCTCTTGGGTAAAACTACCCAAAGCATTCTATTATTGTGCTCATTTTAGTTTGACTATAAGAAAACTCTCTGTGGAGTTTATATCTGACCCCTTATATTCTAAGAACTTCATGCATTTTAATTCATTCACTTCTTACACCGACCTTATGAGTCAACCTACACAAATCATCCATGTGGCTTTGAAAATATTGGCATTTAAAATTTTTACCTTTGCTTTAAAAACAAGAACAATTTTTATGATCATTAAAAAGCCCTGGTTAGAGTTATGAGTAGGAGTATCCATTCCCTGTTTAATTTAATTTTAGCTAAACCCAGACTTGCACATATACCCAACTATTCTCTCGTATGAATTTGAACTCTAAGGTCACTCTGTTTGTGTGGAAGTTGAAAGCTATCCTCATGTTAAAAAAATAGCTTAGTTATTTCCATCACTAACTTTATGTGGAACATTAAAATTATCTGACTTTCCATTTACTGTGTGTTGTCATAAGTTATTTTATCTACTTTGCATCTGTGGCTTTGCTTTGGGAAACTAATGCCATTTAAACTTGAACTCCTAATTTTCAAAGTAAGGAAAAAATAAACATAATGGAAAATTCATAGTAGCAACATACCCACCCCCCCCCGGCTGAATGAAGTTCAAGATGAAATGCCTAGCGTCTGTTTACACTTAGAGTAGGGAATATAGAATTGCAAATCGAATGCATCTAGTTTTCTAGGGCCTGATAAACAGCCTTTGTAAAATCTTACTTTTAATTGCCGTGGGAATATATTCTACATTTGCACTAATTGCAATTAAATACTTGGTAATTAGAAGTTTGATTTTGTTGCTTATTTAATAAGAAAGAATAAGATAGAGTGTTTAAGAAAGAACAGTAAAAATTCAATATTCATGTCTCAAGCTTAGTGCTAATAGGCATTGATTTAGCGGCAAAGACTTTAATTTGATGAAAGCTTATGCCAATGTAATGAAGATAAATATATTTTAATGGGAGTCATTTTTAGTTACTGGTAATGATGGCCTGCGAGGAGACATCTTGACTTCTAAGTTTTAATATGATTCTCATTGTGGCCTTGTGGCTGCCTGCAGTCGAGTCCTGGTGAATTTTTCAGGTGAGCTCGTGATGATGATAGCGATGATGGTGACATTGGCATTTTATGTTTGTCAACCCTCTGTGGCTTCTGATGTGCTTACGCGCATCATCTCTTTGTCTTTACTACCACCTCCAAGTTTTTCGGAGCAGGAGAACACAGAGAAAATATAAACAGGAATATACTTAGATACCTGTGTGCAGAAGTCGGGGAATCTAAGCGGATGTCACCTCTCTTTCACTTACTGTCACGCTCTGTGGGAGAGTCAGGTGAGGAAGTCAGGCAGGTTATCAGGGAGAGAGTCCTCAGGAATCTGGACTTGCAAATGGTACAGAATGGTTCAGGCCATATTTGAACCCTGCATGCATTTCATTTTGCCATCATGGCCTTTTGAAAGTTGTGGATTTCACGCCCTTTGTTAGCCAGTTGCCCAAATCTACCCACCCAGCCCGTCTCCATTCTCTGTCGCCTGCCTTGTGCATACTCATCTGTGAGGACTCCCTAGTTCTGAAGGAAGGACACATGTTCCCTGTGTGCACAGCTGCAGTCACCTAGTGTTCTGTGTGAGTAGGGCTCCCAGGAGCACGCAAGTATAGGCCATTTTGAAGACATTTGAGTTTTCTATTGCTGATGTGAGAGTGGAGAGAACTCATGGTGTTGGGGGGAAGTAGGAAAGACTTCAAGGAAGGCGGGACTTCTCAGCTGGACCTTCAAGGGTGCATCTCCTTCTAATGGTTTTGTTCACATGGTCTGACTCATAGGAAACAACTGGAAAATTGGGGGCCTGGTTTGTTTAAAGGTTGAGGAAATCACTGCCTGTATTTATACTCCTTAGCTACCAATACAGTTGTCCAATGCAGAAACCCATGAGTCATCCTAAACCTATTGTCTCTTCCATCCCATTTGGCTGTTAGAAATTTCTATGGCTTTTTTCGGGTAAATAATTCTCCAGTGTCCTCTGTACTGTCCATCACTAGAGACTCAGTTGTGATCAAGGCTTTCATTGTTTCATGACCAATTGTCTGTCTCACTGATCATGAGACTCCCTGCCTACGAGCTTCCAGTGTCTCCCCATAGTCTTCATAATGAAAAGAAAGCTTTGGAGCCTGACATAAAAAAGTCCGATATGGCTCAGCCCCTGCATCTCCCTCCATTGTAATCTTGTGGTGTACAGTTTCCCTATCGAACTGTTACAGCTTCCTAAATACATCCTTTTATTCTGTGCCTTATTATTCCCTCTGTGGCAAAAACTTCCCCCACGAGGCTGGCCATGTCTTACTGACTTTTGAGGCTTATATCTGACATCACCCTCGTCAAAGTTTTTTCTAGTTCTCCTTATGTTGGAGACAGTGGGCAATTCCATTTGGAGACAGTGGGGAAAAGTCCAAGGTTTTCCAAGAGAATATCAGACTTCCTTTGTGCCCAGCTTCCTGTGCTTTTAGCCCACCCTTTAGCCATTAGCCACTGAAACAACCAACTAGGCACAGGTGTCACCTACTAGCACTATGCTTCAGCTACATCACTCTCTTTCTCTAGCTCACCCTGCTTCTGAGGTCTACGAATGTGTGAGAAGACATTCGTAGGAGGGGATGCGAGTTAACCCCTCATGAGGACTCTAGACTAATGAGAGATGGGAGCCATCTCTTTAATTTTAAAGCATTACCTAAAGTTGTCCTCCTTCCTCTTTATTTCATTCTTTTCAAATGCCACCGCGAGGCCAAGTGTACCTGTGAGCCAGTGGCAACCAAGAACCCCAGTTTGCAGCCATTGGAAACATTCCACGAGAGCCTTGCTCTCTAGCCTGCAGGGCCCCCAGTGCTGTGACAAGATGCTACTTCTCTCTCCTACACTGACACGTGGGATGTGAGGGGTGAGTTGTGTATGGTACTTATAAACTGACATTCTTTAAGTTTCTGTACAGGGTTCTCCAAGAAAATTGGGGATGGTGGAGACAGCCCACCATACCCATTAATCGCATGTTTACAGTTATTTTACTCCAAATTCTCTTGCCTCTTGGTTCTTTATGAAGAGAGAACATGGCTTTGCTATCATTCTAGGAAAGCCGAGAGACCAAATGTGTAATAGGGAAAGTTCTGGACCCTTCTCAGAATGTTAAAGAAATGAATCCTACAAGATGTTTCCTTTATTTGTTGGAAAGGTTAATTCAGATAAAAAATAATTCTGGATACTGCTATGTGTACTTAAAGACCTCTTGATACTTGAAGATCAAGAAGCAGAAAGCAGGCTCTCATTAGGAAAGACAGAACTTGAACAAAAACGTGCTCTGTAAGTGTTTAAGAGGCTAGAAAAATCTACCAGGAACACTGGTTATTACCAGAAAGGAAGAAATACTTTGACTCATAATCGTCAAAATGGCACACGATATTCAGAATTTAATAAGACTTATTTGTATGATCCAGTTTTACTTCCTCAAGTAGAATGTCAGCTGGTCCAATCCATCACTGTTTGGCTTTTTCATATTTTAGTGTTTGACCAGGACATCGAGTAGGCCGTGTATGGCAAAAAAAAATGGTGAGTTGCATTTTTATGTCCCGAGATATTGTTGAAGAGCTGTCTACGGAAGTTTCGTTTCTTTCTTTCGCTTTTGTCAAAGGCCCAATTATCATTCTCTAGAGCTCCATGTCAACAGACTCTCATGAAAGTACCACATGCAACCTCACCATTTCAGGTGGAATTGGCTGTAAGTCATGATTCATGGCAACTTTTGTCTTGTTCAGCCCATGCAAGTGGAAGGTTAATGTGGAAGGATAAAGTATGGTTTATTTAATTGTTTTATTTTATTTTATTTTTTTTTAATTTTTATTTATTTATGATAGTCACACACACAGAGAGAGAGAGAGGCAGAGACACAGGCAGAGGGAGAAGTAGGCTCCATGCACCGGGAGCCCGACATGGGACTCGATCCCGGGTCTCCAGGATGGTGCCCTGGGTCAAAGGCAGGCGCCAAACCGCTGCGCCACCCAGGGATCCCTAATTGTTTTGTTTTTTAAAGGTTTTGTTTATTTGTTTGACAGGGAGAGGAGAGTGAGAGAGGACATGAGCAGGCCAAGAGGAGAGAAGCTCCTCCTCAGCCGGGAGCCCGATGTGGGGCTGGATCCCAGGACCCTGAGATCATGACGACCTGAGCTGAAGGCAGACCCTTCATTGACTGAGCCACCCAGGCGCCTCCATTTAATTGTTTCAGAGCACACATGACAACACCAGAGTGTCAGCCTCCCAGTACCTGCTCACAGTAAAAGGATCATAACTTCTTTTTCATTCATCTCAAACAGCTTTGATGGAGCCCTGACTAGATGTGATTAAAAAAAAAAAAAAAAAAGAAAGGCTCAGCTGAGTATTTAGAGACATTCCCACTCTGTGCAGACTTCCTAAAAAGACGTGGACATTTTTTTGTCTTGTCTTGGTCATGAAAAATAGGCAGATCTGGCAAAATTTTTATGTCAGGATGATGACTTACATAAATATTATCTCTAATAAGTTTTCCCAAGAAATTATTGGATGATCAAATACACAGTAGATGGCTTTTATTTAGCTTAAAAGGACCCACTTTAGCCCTGTACACAGCCACACACCTTACCCCAAGAAATAAACGAAAATCAAAATACCCTATAAACTTCATGTGTGGGTTTGAAGTTAAAAAAAAATTGAGCTGCAGCTCCTTTTCCTTGAGGGATATTAGAAATAGACCCTTCTAGGGACACCTGGGTGGCTCCATGGTTGGACGTTTGCCTTTGGCTCAGGGCATGACCCTGGAGTCCTGGGATCGAGTCCCACATCGGGTTCCCTGGCGGGGAGCCTGCTTCTACCTCTGCTTGTGTCTCTACCTCTCTCTCTCTCTGTGTCTCTCAGGAATAAATACATAAAATCTTTAAAAAAGAAGAAGAAATACATCCTTCTAAAATCAAAGGCAGAGCCTTCATCATTTCTCTGTATTTCCACTTTGGTTGTCCAGGGTTTGGTTCTGGTAGGCTCAGATAGCTAGTGGGCTGCCGTCTGCCTGAGACCACTTGCCCTCAAGGGGAGAGACTCCTGGTTTTCAGAGTCAGCTGGCAGAAAGGAACACATACACACGTGTGTGTAGATGTGTGGATTATATACATGTGTATGTGTACATACACGCAGGTAGGTAGGTACACGTACACACATACATGTGTATATATCCATATATCTAAACACTTGTATTTATTCCATCCCATTTACTTTCAAATAAAGATGTTGGGTCAGTTTACATTAAAAGACACCTATTTAGTAATATTAGTAAGAGACATTGAAAGATGTAAGCGTCAACATCCTACACGCCTCAGATGGTATCGTTGTTGGGTTGTTTCAACTCTTCATGGAAAGGTCAAGGTTTAGTATCAAAACGTAGTTTCTGGAAGACATTTCTTTTGGAAAGCTACCGTCATTCTATGAAAGAGTGAACTCTGCTGATCTGACTTCATGCAGAGAAGAACTTGACAAGTTCTAAGGTGCTCTGCGGACATCCGCACAGAAATTGCAGGCACTTGTTAAAAAAGTCAATGACTGTGTCCTCACCCAGCTCTCCTGACTCCCAGTCTCACCAGGCCTCAGTGTGCGCTGTAACCTGTCCAGAGGAGTGGATGCTTAGGTAGAGGTACCCTCAAGGTCTCCCTTTCACATGGGTAAACCTTTTTCCAAGAGGAGTCCCCGGTGGTGGGGCTAGAGTTCAGATGTTCGCAGTTGTCTGAAGGGATGTGCGTGTTGGGGGGAAAAGCCACCCTCTGCTGCAGGAAATCCTAGTCTTGTTTGCACCATTGCTTCCAGACCCACGTACCAGCGCCACAGTGGGGCGCGCCCAGGAGCTTTGGAAACCCCAGGACGGCTCCAGTCTTGCAAAGTCGGGCACCCTTCCTCTTCCCTTTTGTCTATGGCCCCTGCCTTTTCATGATAAGTGCCTTTGATTCTGTGCTTATCTGTTCCAGTGAACTCTCTCACTGCCTTGAGTGCATTTTCGCATAACCCTGGACGTGGGGTTTGGACTTCTAATACGCAGGTCTTAGAACACAGCTAAGATGAAAAAGAGATGGCCCGGTTCTTCATTTACTTACCCCTCCAAGCTTTTACACATGATTTTAATATCAAAGGAGGATATTAAATCTCACTCATGTGAATGATGATGAAGAATAATTCACAGAGTAAAAAATTCACCACGTAAGTAGGTAGATAAGATATGGATTGTATGCCTTTTGTGTAAAAATACCATTAAACAGATAAAGAAGGCAGGTGTCCGTGAGAGAGAGAGCTCAGGGCTAGAACATTTGCTTGAGCCAAATGCCACCAACAGTGTCCTAGTGCTTCTCTGCCTCATGCATTTGTTCCTGGATCTTGACGTAGAACTTTCCATGACTTTTATCTCCCCACTCTCTCATTTAGAATCCAATTCCAAATGAACGCGTCAGAAGAAAAAACTTAAGAACTCCGTCTTAAAAAGTCTTAAAGATCTCAGAACCGAATTCAGAATTGTAATGTTCCTTTAATTGGATCTTACATCTAGCCATTATCAGAAATCTGAATGGCATTCTTGTTGCTTCCTGGTTCAGCAATTACTTGTACTTTTAAAAACCTCAGTGTTTCAATCAAATTTTAAAAATGCAAAGAAAAATAAACGGGATTCTAAATGCTTTATCAAAAAACACTAAACACTTCCGTATAAAGGAGCCAAGGGTTAAATAGGGCAGGTGGAAATATTTGCACCTTCTTGAAAATTCTACAGTCTGTGTGCAGATGTGGTAGAGTTTTGTCACCGGGATTCCTGGCTCCTTCTGCTCTGATCCTGTTTGTAGCAGCAGGTAGCTCTGATCCTATCAGGTTTTAAAACCAGGGGGTGATGATTTCTTGTTCTTGGAAATCCTTTGGTTCTTGGATTGACGTAGTATGTATTATGTAGTATGCACTGTACATTCATTCATATAGTAGACTCGCAGAAGCTTTCCAGAGTTGGCAAGCACTCTATGTTACTGTAAAGTGCCTTGGGGTTGTGGCTAGGTGAGGACGCAGGGCAAGTACTAGTGCAGAAAGTAGTGGTGAATATGTCAGCCTATTGTAGATCCTCCTTGGTCATATACTTAATTGAATGTGAATCTGCACACTTCCTCTAGATCTATTGCTAGAACAAGAAAATATACTTTCATTTCTTTTTTTTATTAGGCATTTATGATATCATAGTTAAGTCTCCTGAACTCCTCTCTGATGTTATTGACCACTTGGAATGACATACCACTCTCCCCAGAGTCTGTAATATTTGATATATTACTGCCCCCAAATCTTGTAAGCTGTTATAAAAAATTGCTAATTAGAGAAAAGTAGACTCTCAATATACCAAAGTAGACTCTCAATATACCAAATTGTTTGTAAGCTGTTATAAAAAATTGCTAATTAGAGAAAAGTAGACTCTCAATATACTGAAGTATTTACTTTGGGGGAATGATGAAGTTGATGAAGAATTTGGATTTTAGCAGCAAATTTAAAAGTTTATTAATTCATTTACTCAACAAATACTTCTTCACCAGAACCTTTGATTCTTTGACCATGTTGCATTTATGGATGACTGTAGTGAGGGGAGTTATTGAGCAAGACACTTCAGGCCTGATGAATTTTATCAAGGGAGAAGGAAAGGCTGCTGCCAGGTCCTGAAAGGGAATGGATTCGCCTGGTTTGTTGGGCTGGATCAGTAGAGAATGCCCAGGGGACTTTCTGGATAGAGGGACAGGGAGCACAAATCTGAAGAGCAAGGCAGATAATGAGCCTGATAAGGACTGAGGAAAACTGTTTCATGCAGAGGGAAGGGCTTTATTTGTAGTTCTTTTTTTTTTTTTTTTTTATGATAGTCACACACAGCGAGAGAGAGAGAGAGAGAGAGAGAGAGAGAGAGGCAGAGACACAGGCAGAGGGAGAAGCAGGCTCCATGCACCGGGAGCCTGACGTGGGATTCGATCCTGGGTCTCCAGGATCGCGCCCTGGGCCAAAGACAGGCGCTAAACCGCTGCGCCACCCAGGGATCCCTATTTGTAGTTCTTAAGATAGGAGAGAGTCTCCTTTTTGAGTAATTAAGAGAAGACTAGTATAGTCGTAGTACAAGTCCAAAAAGGAACATGGAGCATGCGGTAGACCAGAATTTGAGTGGGTTTGAAAGTCAATGTAAGGATGTCCGTCTTACTTAAGGGAAGCTATCTAAGGGTTTTGAGAAGGGGTGGGGCAGAAATCAGAGAATATAATCAGAGTTGTCTTTTTTTTCCCCCGTAACTTTTTATTCTTGAGATAGTTTAAGACTCAAGGATTTGCGAGAAAAGGATAGAGGCTGTTCGTGCACCATTCACCGCATTTCCCCAATGATAATAGTATGTTATATAACCATAGTGTGGTGTGAAAACCAGGACACTCACGTAGGTACAGTGTTATCAACTCAGGTATAAACGGTATTTGGATCCCACACGTGTGCAGATTTTTATTTTGCTTTTAAGAGATCACTGCAGTGTGTAGGACAGACTGAAGTATGGATGCAGGGGACCGATTTGGAGATGAAGAAGTCTCCAAATCAATGCCAAGATTGAACAGAGAGATGAAGACACCTTGAACTAGCAGCGGCATGGAGAGGACTAGAAGCAGAGAGACTGTAGGGAATTGGGAGAGGTGGAAGCGGGTAGGGGGGACGTGAGGGAATGGGGACGGTCACAGGTGACTTCCAGACTCCTGTTTTGAGCACCTGGGCAGGGTGGTGATGCCGGTAGGTCAAGGCTTGGAGTTCTGGAGGAGAAGCAGATTTGATGGAAAGGAAGATGCATTCCATTGTGACCTGGTGCCCTTGAGGTACCTGTGTGGACAAGGAGCCTTCCAGCTGGGGCTCTAGAAGGAACTCTGGTGTGAGATGAACATTTAGGTGTTGTTGGCATAGAGATAGTAGTTTCAGCGAGATTATCCAAGATGAGTATGGTAAATTAAAAGAGAGAAAAGCCTTGGTATGGAGCCCTGGGAGCTATAAATGCTAAATAGGTTGAGAAGAAGGAGGAGCCACAGGGAGGTTGAGAGGGAAGAGCAGAGAAGAGTCCAAGAGGGAGGGAGAGACAGAGAGAGACAGAGAGAGATGGGAGGGAGAGTGAAAATTACTAGGTTGATCTCATACAAGCAAAGGAAAGAGTATTTCAGAGAATAAAGATCCCGGTGACTTCTGTCTCTGCTTTCTGCCTTCCTGCAAAGACATAACTGAGAAGCTTCCTGTGGCTCTCGGTGTGTGCTGTTCTTTTATTTTTAGGGCTTAGTGTCTAGAGTTTTTCAGACTCCACTTCAAGATAAAGCACGGTATTTTCTGTTTATGTCTTCCAAGGTGTTACTTTGGATGACAATACTTGTTCAAGTATTCAGTTCTACCCCCGTCTGCCTCCACTGTGGGTGGACAGGAATTGGAACATGGAAATACTCTGATGATAATCCTAGATGAGAGCTTTCTATATAGTGAGTTAAAGAAAGATAGGACCTAATAGAAACCTTACTGGTATTGCTGTAAAGTAGGGCATGCCAAATCATTTTTTTTTCTGGAAAAAAAAAGAGGGGTACAACAGGTAAAGAAATAGAAGACAACAAATTTGGGGTGAACCCAGTGACTTGGGAAGTGATCATCACCAACCCCACAGGGGATTCAGGGTTGGAGTTAGAGAGTCGGGGGTTTGGTTTGATTTATGTTATGACGAGCTGAGTGATGAGTTCTGGAATACTGTCTTTGAAGAG
Source organism: Canis lupus dingo (assembly GCF_003254725.2). Taxonomy (NCBI): domain Eukaryota; kingdom Metazoa; phylum Chordata; class Mammalia; order Carnivora; family Canidae; genus Canis; species Canis lupus. Next base: position 36,046,592 of record NC_064268.1, on the reverse strand, counting down.
CATTTGGTATTAGGTGGGGAGGAGAGGTCAAAATGGTTTAAGGAGCAGATAACTGAAGGCTGAGCTAAGGCTTAAAGAAATCATGCAAGGAAAGGTTGGTGATAAATGCCTCGAGAATAAACGGAATTGGGTTTTGCAGGAGGTATGACATGGCACCATGAGAAGCTGAAAGTTGCTTTCAGGACTTTTCACTTTGGAAAGGAGGTGACATTTTGGGGGTTCCCACAGGGCACTCTGGATGTTGGTTGGGGGTGTTTTGAGGGGGATAAGAACACGATTTACCCGAATTCTGTACAAGTTAGCAATGGAGCATCTGGTTCTTGGTCTTTCAGCAGAATCCCAAGTGGGCACGAGCCGAATGTGGAGAGACAGGTAGCTTAGCATGTCGTCGTTTCCAAAAGAGTAGGTTGAAATTAAAATTATAATTAGGGACGTCTGGGTGGCTCGGTTGGTTAAGCGTTGGACTCTTGATTTCAGCTCAGGTCATGATCTCAGTCAGGGTCGTCAGCAGGGGAGCGCCTTGAGACTCTCTCCCTCTCCCTCTGCCCCTGCCCCATCCCTACTCGTGCGTGTGCGCTCCGTCATCTGAAAAAAATAAATCAAATAATAATTAAAAGTGTGCACTCATTACTTACATATTTACCCCCCACTGTGTTTTCAAAAGAATTCAAGGTTGCTAAGAAGCTGGGTTGGATGGCTAAAATTATCCACGAGTGTAAGAAATCAAGACTAAGTGTGGTAGTAAAACATCAAGAATCAGAAGTGAAATGAGATCTTCTTTTTATTGACTACAAGCACTAGCTTTGCTTTACTGACATTTAAAACTCCTAAATACTATATTCAGGACCGAAATCTTAATGATCCTCACGCTGCAGTCATTTCTCTGAATGGTGTCATTTACAACACAATTCTGAGCCCAGGAAATAAATGAAGGGGAGGGTAATGAGGCTTCTACGATGTCGAATGAGTCAACGTATGATTAATATTGAGTCACTTTCCTGTTCTCTGTTGGCTGCCTTTCTGCATCAGGGCTCTTGGTCGGCAGTAACTGGGTATGAGGCTCAAATCTGGAGACCAGGCTCGTAGGGATCAGCCTGTCGGGCTGCTAACAAGCGTCTTCCCTGCGCCCCGAGGGGGCCTCCTCACTCCAGCGGTGGCCGTCCAAGTTTGATTTAATTCATGCTGATTTCACTTGTGACCTGATCCTTGAGGAGGAACCTAGGCTTTGCAAGTATTTATGGTTTCTTTTTAGACAGTGTGACCTTCTGCCCGTGTACCCTTGCCACAGTGAACTTTGCAGACTCGAACACCTGTCTGCTTGGAAGAGAGGGCGGCTGCGGGTTGTGCGCGTGCTTTCCAATATGGAGGATGAGCAGCGAGAGTAATAAATCCTCCCGGCTTGCTTTCAAGTCATCCTGCTTCCAGGCAGCCTCAGTTGCCGTGGCACCCTTGTGCTTAAAGTAATTTGGGGGATAAAGCCATAGTAAAAGTATTTTTAAGTGGTTAAAAAAAAAAAAAACTAGCGTAGCGGAGAGCAGTACCTATTGTTACTAGTCTAAAGCATAATATTCATTTTTTTTTAATGAATAATTAGGTCACGTCAAAGCTACAAAGACCAGTGGTTTAAAACTAATCACGCTGGAAAATGTGCCTTTAGAAGACTCAGAAGGAAAAGCTAGCCACTCCTTGAAACGCTTCCTTTCCCTCACTTCCGGGACGTCTCCTTGCCTATTTCTGGTATTTCTCCATTTTCTGTGTGAACTCTTCTCCCTGGACCCAGCTCCATGCTGGTTGGGTTTTCTGTAACTTTGTTTTTTTTTTTTTTTTTTTTTTTTTAACGCCATGCTCACCACCCATGTCCTACCGTCTGTCACCACACAGCACCATTACAGTATTACCGACTATATTCCCGTGCGGAAGCTTTCATCGCTGTGGCTTATTCCTTCCATAACTAAAGCCTGTATGTCCCACTCCCCTTCACCCATCATTATCATCCCCCCGGCCTCTTCTCTCTGGCAGTAATCATCCAGTTCTCTATACTTATGGGTCTCTTTCTGCTTTTTGTGTTTCTTTTGTTTGGGTTTTTCAATTCTACCGATTAGGGGAATCATATGGTGTTTGTCTTTCTCTGCCGACTTCTTTCACGTAGCGTAATACTCTCTAGGTCCATCCATGTTGCACAGGTGGCAAGTGCTCGTCCTTTTTATGAGTGAATAATATTCCAGAGAGTGTGTGTGTACACACCACATCTTTTTTATCCATCCATCAGTCTGTGGGCCCTTGGGCTGCTTCCGTATCTTGGCTACCGTAAATAATGCTGCAGTAAACACAGAGGTGCAGATATCTTTTTAACCTAGTGCTTTTGTTTTCTGTGGGTAAATACCCAGTGGTGGAATGACTGGATCATAGGATAGTTCTATTTTTTAATTTTTTTGAGGAAACTCCATACTGTCTTCCGCAGTGGCTGCACCAGTTTGCATGCCCATCAACAGTGCACGAGGGTTTGTGTTTTCCCACATCCTGGCAAAACACTTGTGATTTCTTGTCTTCTTGATTCTAGTCATTCTGAGAGGTGTGAGGTGAGCACTTATGGTTTTGATTGGCGTTTTCCTGATGATGAGTGATGTTGAGCACCTTTTCATCTATCTCTTGGCCATCTGGATATCTTCTTTGGAAAAATGTCTATTCAGGCCATCTGCCCATTTTAAAAATTTTTTTAAATTCTTAAAAAATATTTAATTTATTTATTCAGGAGATACTCAAAGAGAGAGAGACAGAGACATAGGCAGAGGGAGAGTCAGGCTTCCCATGGGGAGCCCAATGCAGGATTCGATCCCAGGACCCCGGGATCATGACTTGAGCCGAAGGCAGATGCTAAACCACTGAGCCCCTCAGGTGCCCCTCATCTATCCATTTTTAATTGGATTTTATTATTACTATTATTATTTGATGTTGAGCTGTTTAAGTTCTTTATATATTTTCATTAATAACCCTTTGTCGGCTCATGTCAAATCATACATCATTTGCAAATATCTTCTTCCCTTCAGTAGTTGCCTTTTCATTTTGTTGATGGTTTCCTTTGCTCTACAGGAGCTTTTTATTTTGTTGCTGTACTAATAGTTTATTTTTGCTTTAGTTTCCCTTGCGTCAGGAGTCATACCTATAAAAATGCTTCTATGGCCAGTGTCAAAGAGATTATTGCCTGTTTCCTTCTACGAGTTTTATGGTTTCAGGTCTCACATTTAGTCTTTCATCCATTTTGACTTTATTTTTGTGTATGCTGTAAGAGGGTGGTCCAGTTTCATTCTTTTGCAGGAAGCTGTCCAGTTTTCCCAGCCCCATTTGTTGAAAAGACTGTCTTTCCCCCCTTGTATATTCTTGCCTCCTTTGTGATAGATTAATGGACCGTATAAGTGTGGGTTTACTTTTGGGCTCTCTATCTTGCTCCATTTATCTGTGTGTCTATTTTTGTGCCAGTCCCTATTGTTTTTGTTATTACATCTTTGTAGTATATCTTGAAATCTGGGGGGGTCCCTGGGTGGCTCAGCGGTTTAGTGCCTGCCTTTGGCCCGGGACGTGGTCTGGAGTCCCAGGATCGAGTCCCACATCAGGCTCCTTGGATGGAGCCTGCTTCTCCCTCTGCCTATGTCTCTGCATCTCTCTGTCTCTGTCTCTCTGTCTCTGTCTCTCATGAATAAATAAAATCTTGAAAAATTATATCTTGAAATCTGGGATTATGACGCCTCCAGCTTTGTTCTGATTTCTCCAGATTGCTTTGGCTTGCTGGGGTCTTTTGTGGTTTCATGTCAATGTTAGTATCATTTGTTCTAGTTCTGTGAAAAATGCTTTTGGTATTTTGATGGGGATTGCAGTGAATCTGTAGAGTGCTTTGGGTGGTATTTTAACAAAATTCTGCCTTTCCTCTCATTGGAGCTGCAGTAAGTCTGGTAGCTTCTACTTGCAAAATATACTTTGAGTTTATTTATATTTCTGCCTGTCTCTGCTGTCACCTTTCTAACCTAAGCCATCAGTATGTCTTGCTTGAAAATACTGCAGTAGCACTTTTCCAAGCTTTCTTTCCTCTCTTCTTCTTGCAATTGTCTCAGTTCATTCACTGCAATCTTAAGTGATCTCTTAGAAATATAAATCAGACCATGTCATTCACTATCCTTGTTTTTCTGCTAGTTGCTTTTCATTTCACGAAGAATCCAGTTCTTTCCCACAGTCTTCAAGGCCCCGTCTGAACCAGCCCCATCTATGTCCCCAGATTCATCGCCAGCCATCCTTTCTCTTGATCCAAAGGCTCTAACCCCCTTCTCCAAACTTGGGCCTGAAAACATTCTCTTCCTCCTGCCTTGACTGCCCTCCTTCTATGGGGGGGGGGGGGTGCATCTTATCCTTATGTCTTATCCTAAGTAATACATTTTTAGAGAGGTCTTTATTTCGGAACCCAAAGAGGCTTTCCTCTTTAGTTTGCATTCAGCAGCCATTTCGTAACCTTCCAAACACTTTCTCTGTTTTAACAATATTATTTGTTTACCTCCATGTTGTGTTTCTTCTCCTACTAGAGTTGTAGCTCTGAGTTGATGAGGACTCCATTTCACTCATCACTGGGCACCCAGTGCCATATATGAGGCACTCAGGACATGCTTGGCAGATGGATGGATGGATGGATGGATGGATGGATGGATGGATGGATGGATATTGGGGTCAGGTACCTGCAGACTACTGAAAAAGACTAACTATAAACCTGGAGTCTTGAACAAGGGCTGTGTGGTGGAAGTGAAATGTTATATCAACCATTTTGTTACGTGACGTGATTGATTTGTTTCTGGAAGCTTTTATTGGGAGGATGAGGTGAGAAAACATGTCCAAAAGTACCTCAAATAAAAATATTCCAAGGACTTTCTTCTTGGCCGCTCTCCTTGTACCTGGACTTTGCTCATGAGGAAAGTTAGCGTCTTCATGGATTACCTTCTGCTCTGCACGTCCCTTTGGCCGATCCACGTTCTGCTCATTCCAGAGACTGACAAAACAGTAGAGACTGGGAGGGGCTGTGTGCAGAGTGTTTGTGCAGCAGTGCCTGCATCTTTGGCAGCCTCTTCCCACCTGTGGATAGCCTAACCCAACTGCTCCATGAAGGAGTCTCTTGAAATCTTGGCAACCTCTGCCCCAGCAGTATTGTACGTGCCCTGCCTCATGGCTGCCCCCTGAATCCTTGTGTGCCGTCTAACTGCCTCAGGCTCAAGATTCAATGTCTCAGGCTCAGTTCTGCCCTTTGGATTAATCCCTTTAGCTATGTATCTCTCGAACCCACTTTTACTCTATACCCCACAATCTCAGCAGTTAATTCCTCTCCCTTCATTAGCCTGTTTCGGACTTCCAGAACCCTGGTCTGGCAAGCCCGGAAGTCCCCCCACTTGACTGGTGGGAATCATTCCGACAGTTTTAGATCGGGTACCTACAAATATATTGTTTGCAATTCTAGTGCAGTTTGTGTTATGAACCCTCTGTCTTCTGTGTTTATTTATTATACTCAATCTCCTTGGCTTCATGGCCTGCCTAACTTTCTTTATGGCCTCCTGTTTCTTCTTGTCCTTCGCTCACTGACGATCGTGACCTTATTTCACAAGGGACACATTTTTGGGAATGGTTTTTCAGATTTGTAGGTATGACTTCGTTCCATAAATACTGCGCTCATGTCAGCAGCCACTCTAGGTCACTTTTTCAACCATTTGTGTGTAATTAGAGTTGCATTTTAAACCCATCAATCACTATTATCTGTATTTACCTGCAGCGGCAGAATTTGAACCTAGAATGGTTGCTTTGGAAATATAATACATAAAATATTTACCATTTGCCACTGAAAGGGACAGACTTATAAAGGACAGTGTGGTACAAGGCTATAAATAGGTAGTGGACTCAAGTGACAAAATCACATTCAGCTCCCTCCTTCCCTTCTTCCTTTCCTCCCTACATTGGCTTCTCTGGCAAAGATTCAGGATAGCTACCTCGTTAACTTAGAGCGCAAAACCCATGATGTTAACAGGTTTTGTTAGATTTATAAATTCTGCATATTAGATTTCTGCTGTAAGAATACGTACATGGACAGCATTTAATGTTTACTCTGTGATATTCAGACTTCCCTGAAATACATCGATATTGTCATGAATTAGACTAATTGCAAAATGGCGACATTTTGCCTTTTTTTTTCTTGAAAAATTGTATTTCCATCTTACGTGCATAATGGGAAGTTTCTTTTTGAGTTCAAATACAGACCTTCACCCAAACTGACAGTGAATTTTTGTATACCTTACTTCCCCTTGCATATTTATGTGTGAGGTCTGTCTGAGGCAGGCTTTTAGGAAGGAAAAGAGAGGGGGGGAAGGGTGTGCCCTCAAGACCAATGAAAGGACACGTGTGAACACCCTGGAACCAAAATAAGTTGAATTCCATGGCTGAATTCAAGAGATGGTTCTGTATTAGAGGTTATCTCCTGGTGAGAGCCACAAGACATTGGAACTTCTCTCATGTGGAAAGTGATTTAGGTCAGAGAGGGAATCTCCCTGAATGAACCATCACAGAATTTTCTTACACTATAGAATTATTGTCAAATGAGCACAGTTCCCTGCTGATGCTGGTGCAGTGGATTTATTGAGTGTTTGCCCAGTGGCTGAAGGTCTGAGAGAGGCAGAGAGAGAAAGAGAGAGACAGACAGACACAGGGAAAGACAGAGAGAGAGAGAGAGAGACAGAGAGACAGAGAGACAGAGAGAATATGAATGTCCATATAATGAACAGAGGTGGGAAACGTGTTTATTCCAGGCGAGTTCTACTTGAATCTCTACCATGGATTTGGCAGGCATCTAACCCCCCTCAGGCCTTTGTCTTCTTACCTGTTACGTAGGGATAATAGTAACATCTGTTCTACCTACTGCAAAGGATTGTGGCAATAATAGAATGAAATGTTAGATGGGGAATTGTTTCAAAAGCATGCAGTGCTTTCTGCAGATAAAAGGTCATATTATCCAAGCATAGCCTTCTTGCTTTTGCAGAAGTAGAGATAAGTGAGAAGAATATTTGCTTTTTGATTTTGTAATTGGAGTAATTTACTCAAGTTATCAATACCATTTTATATTGTATACTGCTCATAAGTCATGTGATTTTGGAGACTGAGGCTGAGAAGTCAAACGGGCTTATCTTTATATCTTGACTCTCACCTGTCGTGTACCAGTTGCAGGACATTGGACTAGTTCTATGGGTGCTCTGAACCTCAGTTCCCCCACGGCAAACTCAATAAGTCATTGTGAGATTTATGTGAGCTTAGGCTCCTCTCTGAGGAACATGGATTAACCATGTGATGAATAGTGGTAATGATAGTATAACTACTACTATGATCTCATCTTGTCGTCATTGATTAATTTTTTGCACTTTGGTTAAGAAGCTTAGAAACCATAGAGTTTTTACGCCCAGGAGCTTGATTGTCTGGTTTTTAAATTTACATTGTTTTTGTTTTCAAAAATTTTATTTATTTGTTCATGAGAGACACAGGGAGAGAGACAGAGACACAGGCAGAGGGAGGGAGAAGCAGGCTCCCTGCGGGGACCCTGATGCGGGACTCAATCCTGGGACCCCGGCGTCATGCCCTGACCTGAAGGCAGATGCTCAACTGTTGAGCCACCCAGGCGTCCCTTAAATTTGCATTGTTAAACAAAGAGTTTTAGTATATATGTCACCTCCCTTCAGGCTGACTCAAAGTGTCCTAATATATTAAAGCCCTAATGCAAACTAAGGTGTTTGGAAATGTAATTGGACTAAGTTCATCAAAATAGACAATGTGCTCCTTAAGACCTGCGGGTCACTGGAACAAGGCTAAATTTGGCTTGAATTTTCCAGAAGCATCACCAGAGGAAATAATGAATGACCCAAGTTATAATTTTCAGCCAAGAGAAAATACACACAATTTGGGGGTGGGCGGTTGATAGAGAAACATGTTATTTTCCTGCTGCTGAATTCAAACAAATGTAAGGTCATTTAAAATGTAAGGCAGTTTATCCCAGAGGTTAAATCTGAGAAGTACCTGAAGAACAGGAAATTTTCCTAAAATGATTTCTTCGATGACCAACTTTAAAATCAAGCCATTGAGGTAGTTGATTGAAAGGGCAGCATGTAAGCACACAGTGATGACTGGGTTTTCAAGACCTAGACAAAACATCGTGGCACCCGATCCGTGCCCCATAGGCAGGGTCACCCTGGGGGCCGAGGAACTTGGACGTTCATGGCGTGATCAAGTTGACCTTGTTGGAAGCGAGTGAATTCTCAGTGATCTCAATTGTTTGAGTGTTTCGAAAGGTAAACGGTTGCTTCAAAATGTTGAATCGTAGTTGGGCGTGTAAAGGGACGTCAGATGTTTTCTTCCTCATTGTTGGTCTGTTTTGCAGTTTAGAGATCTACACTTGGCAGAGTTAGTTCACCGTAGACCAGGCCACGCGGTTCTTTCACTCCGCAAGGTAACACGGACGGTCTTGGTTATTCGCCTGGAAAGCCCTTGACCGCACTTCTGTGAAATCCCATATTTCTACTTGCACGATGTGAAAGACACATTCAGAGGATGAGAGTTTGATCTGGGCTCTTTTGGCGACTGTTCTATTTTAGGTTAGGCTCAGTAGTGTGAAGTAGCCGTGAAACGTATCCCTGGAGCGCTGAGCGATGTGAGCGGTTGAGTGGAAGGGTCTCACCTTGACTTATTGGAAGTTGGTGAACACGTGCAACGAACGGTGATTTCCTTTTCCTTTAATTAGTACAAGTCTGCTCCATCTGCTAACATCTAAGCAGTGATGCCAAGAGCTGCTAGTTAGCTTGAACGAACACAGAGTATTAGTTAGCAAGGAGAAGGCTTCCGTGATATGTGAGCACACGGCCTTCATGGGTTAACCATCTTCTCCTTGCCCCAGCCATTGTTTTTCCTTAGTGCTATAATATCTCGATTTCACTTGGATACTCCTCTGTTCTAGAACCATAGGGTTCGCGTGAGAAGGGAAATGGCCACTGGAAATTATTTGCGATGCATGTAAAAGACAAAAGATGAGTAGGTCGCCTCCGAGCTATGCATGTGTAGACCAGCGATTCCCATGTTTTGTATCAAACGCTGATTTTAGGTTCGAATGTGGCAAATCATGTTGATATTTTCAGGACGGTTTTTGCTACAAGATCGGGAGAGCCACAGCAGAGTTGGTTGATGTGATGATACAGTTTGAAACTGGTTGAAAACGGATTTTCAGTTTTGAGGAACTATCTAAACTGGTCAGTAGCTTTGCAGGATTAAATGTTATCTTTCAGAAACTGACGTCTCCCTACAGAGCTCATGCAGGAAAGCCGTCAGACAAGAAATAGGGCCCCCTGTTTGGGCAGAATTGTGACAGTTGGGGCAGTGAGACCACAACTCTGAGAGTTTCTCTTGCTTGCAGGTGGTCCCCCGAATATTTCGCAGCAGAGGGATGCAGTTGCCCTGTTGCAGGGACTCCTGACATTAGCAACTCTTAAGGGGCCTTGCGATAACTTAATCCGGGTAAACCAATCATGGGGGTTTGGACTTCTGAGGTGCCACCTGCGACTGTACTGGAGGCCGGGGTGGCTTTGAAACTGCATTTACTGCTCCTCCTGACACATGAGCTTGGAACTGAGCACTGCGAGCTAACGAGACTGTGAGTCTTGTTTTGGCTTTTGTAGTCAGAAGGATGATTGCATGAGTTTCATACGATGTTTTAAAACGACTTTTGGCTGATTTTTCCACTCTCAGTAACAATTTAATAGCTTTGACTACTTTTTATTTTATTTTTTTTATTTTTATTTTTATTTATTTATTTATTTTTTTTGCTTTGACTACTTTTTGAAGTGCCCGGAAGTCTTTGTCAAATGGAGGGACCAGATAGTAATTCTCATGCTTCTGGGCCTGGCCTACTTGGCCACATTGGCTATGGCCTGGTGTGTGTTCGGGGGTGGGGGGCGGTGGGGAGTGAAAGAGAGGCTGTCATTGGAGAGAAAATTCTAGGTCCCTGAAGATGGCCTGAAATCGGAGAAGAGGCCTCATTCTTTCCTTAATATGGAAAAGCTGCCTGAGAGCCAGTGACTCAAAGTCCAGGACAATGGAGGATTTCTGAGACAAGGGTTCTCCTCTATTAGCACAGTAATAAGGTACAGCTTTAGCATCCGGTAACCCGTGCAATACATAGCAGAGAACCCCTGGGAACTTAGTAATATTTTAAAGTACGTGTGTGTTACTTTTTTTTTTTTTTGTCTGATCCGTCACCTGCCAATTATACCTCTTCTGCTCCTTCCCTGTGTTCCTGAGGCTTTAGAAGATGCTGAAGCACCATCACAGCCTCCCAGGAGCTGCAATGTCACTGCCCTGCTCCCTCCTTGTTCTTTAGCCCGGGGGTGGGGTGGGGGTCTCCCTTTGGGTCTCTGGACAGCTCAAGCTCATTCCAACCTCTGCCCCTTGGTATGTCTTCTTTCTTCAACTTAGAATGTTCTTCTCTTCAGTCTTCACGTGGTTGGATCCTGCTGTCATGTCATCCCAGCTCTTTGAAATAAGGCTGGTGCCATGCAGACAGTGCTCGCCAGCTGCAGGGTGACCACGATGTGCAATAGCCTTTTGCTTAATGTTGAGAAAACTAAGGCTCTTTACTAAGAGGGAGCACTGCTGGCCTCCTCGTTAGAGAGGCAGGTGTACACTTTCCTACACTTCCCTAGAAGTGCTGATTTTTCCCTAAGATTATGTAGGAAGACAATTTCTCTCGAACATTCTGTGTCTGTTCAGGAACTCTGCAGTAGTAAATGGGGAAGTGGACTTTCTAGTTCCTTTTCTAAAATCTGAGAGTTTGGAAGACCCATGGCTGGAAATCCTGGCATTAAATTATCTGGAGGATATTATACCACCTAATGAAGTTTTTAAAGAAGGAAAGGATTATGATGTTGGTTTCGGCACTTATAAATTAAGGCACATTAAGTTCTTAGGGTGTTAGAAAAATAATCTATATCCAGCTATGTGCTGGAGCCAACTCTTAACTGGCTCGTATAGGAACTTGCTTGTTAAATTTTCAGGAATTTTGCAAGCGGGTTCACTTTACATTAGTAGCTTGAAATTGGCTATGGTGGGAGTATTTATACCAGAGAAATTGGCAAATGCTACAAACCAGGGCTTTTTTTTTTTTTTTTCTCTTTTTTTTTTTTCCCTCTTGGAGAGCCAGTTTACCAGCACACCATTATATATAGCCAATATTTCAGAGGCTGACAACTTGATGATGACAAATCAATCGGGCTAGCTCAAAATAACCAAGTTCCTTTTATGGTGTTTGTGTTTTGAAAGCCACAAATTCGGAGTGTAGGAAGAAAACATTTTTTAAGAGATTGTTTATACACAGAAGCAACAGGATCAAAAATCAAGATCTTTGTATTTGCTTCTTACAGCCCCCAGGTCGGGCTGCCGCATTCATGCAGCATGTTGTTAAAATATGTACTCGGAGAGGAGATAGCCACCTTCTGGAACTTGTGATAGCAGCTTTCCCCAGCTCCCACACTGATAACACAGCTCACAGGTCTCACGTGCGGCATCATATTTCAGTTTCACTGAGCGTCTTCGACTGTTTCTTCGGGGAAGGAAAAAGATTCACAGGGTTAGGACGTGGAGGCTCCGACTGATTATAGTCCACAGGGTTGGAGCAAGTAGGGACTATTGGGAGTTGACCTAATGTTTCAAGCTTTCCATGAGAAAGGACTTAAAGGGAAATTGCATGAAGAGGCAGGGCCTTAAGTATTACCGCCAAGAACATCTTCAGAGTTGTGCCACCCAGGGGCATGAGATGGATGATCTGTGATGTTTCAGAGTCCAACATGTTATTGGACGATGCTTGTGCGAAGGGATAAATGCTAAGAGGTAGGTCCTGTATTGCTTGGTTTGCTTTAAGGTGCACACACACATAGATGAGCACCTGCAGTGTGCTTCTAAAGACACTTGAGACTGAATGTGTCCTCCATCTCATAAGACATGTGAGAAGCAAGAGCATCCTGAAGCCCCCTTCCCCCCTGACCTCGTGGTAAGCATTTGGAAAATCTGGACAATTCTAAAAGATTGCATTGGACCTCGTTGTTTCACCTTTGCTGGCATCTTTGTGAAACAAGTTAATAGTGTCACTTACGAGAAATGAGAAAGGGGTTTTCTTCTCTCATCCTTGGACTGAGCAAATTATTTCCTTTTTGGAAGAGGGCTTTACTTCTAAGCTGGTGGCATTTCTGGGGCTTAGATTTTGAATGGAGCACTATTAATATTTCCCAAAGGATAAGACACCATCTATAGTTAAACAAGTTGGGATTCTGACTGACCAGTAACATCCAGGCTTTATTATATCAGAAAATACGAACCTATGGATGATGACCTTGCTCTTTGATGCAAAGAAAACAAAGCAGTTTTTAGTAAAGAGCATATTTATACTATTTGATTAAAATTAAGTTCCTAAGGATCAAATAAGTCCTGATGTTAGGAAACATGATCCTAGAACGATAGATCTCAGGAGTCACTTGGGAGGTGCTACTGCCATGCTTGAGGTCAGAGACAGTAAAGAGAATTAAGAAAGGAGATTTCATGAAGATCATAGACGGGGACTGAGTTTTGCATCTTGTGTTGAAGACTCGAGAAACAGCTCTTTGCCTCAGGAGAAACAGAGTTTTGGCAAGCTGAAATTAAACAAACAAAGAGCTTAAGAGCCCTGTCAGACTACAGTAAAAGTCTCACATTTAAAATAGTCTATTCTGACATTCCTAATGACTGGCTGTGTCCCTATTAAGTGAAAATTCCTACCATTAGTATTTACACCCAGGCCATACGAACGAGAATCTATTGAAAAGAAGAATTTGAATACACCAATCATAGCCAGTCAGCATTAAATATATCATTATTTAAATGAGAATTCAATTAAATGGGAATATTTTTTTATTTCTCCTTATAGCACGCTTCTTATAAACTACCTTTAAAATGATTTTCCAATATAAAAACGCATGCCCATTCTAGAAATTTTTATACACAGAGAAAAGTAGAAAAAAAAAAGTTTGATTTATTTATTTATTTATTTATTTATTTATTTATTTATGAGAGTGAGCAAGCGCGTGTGCAAGCAGGGCCCAGGGCAGAAGGAGAGGCAGAGAGGGAGACTCTCAAGCAGACTCCCCGCTGAGCATGGGGCCCAACCCAGGGCTCCATCTCATGACCCTTAGATCCTGACCTGAGCTGAAACCAAGACTTGGACCCTTAAGGGACTGAGCCACACCCAGTAGCTCCTGTAGTTTTGTCACCAAAGGCAACCGGTGCCAACATTTTGTTAATTTCCCTCTAATATATTTCCTCCTATTGTTTCAGGTCGTGATCGTACACCCTCCTCCTCCCTACGTGTTACCTCTACCGCGATCAGTATGGTTACTGCCTTCTTCACCCTCCACTTCCTGGGAGTGACATTATATTTGCCCTGGTCTTCACGTATAGCTCTGTGCAGCTGCTCATCCCCCCCGCCCCGTCTTATCAAGCAATAACTGACATGTGTCACTGTGTGAGCTTAAGGCGTACAGCATGGCGGGTGGTGCGATGTGCATTTATTGTGACACGTGGACCACAGTAGATTTTAGTTACCAACCATCCTCTCACATAGATTTAAAAAAAAGAGAGAAAAATTCCCCCTCCCGGCTCTCTGTGTGTCATGGAGACGTGTTAGCTATACTCATCGTGTCCGTCATCCCGGTGCTTACTTACCTTCTAACTGCCAGTCTGTGCATTTGACAGCCTTCTTTCTTTCTTTTTTTTTTTTTTAATATTTTATTTATTTATTCATTCATGAGAGACACAGAGAGAGAGGCAGAGACACAGGCAGAGGGAGAAGCAGGCTCCCTGTGGGGGCCCGATGTGGGACTCGATCCCAGGACCCCGGGGTTATGGCCTGGGCTGAAGGCAGACACTCAACCCCTGAGCCCCCCGGGGATCCCGACAGCCTTCTTTCAATTCCTTCTCCAGTCCCCCACTTCTGGTAACCACACATCTTGTCTCTGTTCCATGAGGTCGGTGTGTGTTGTTTTAATATTAGATTCCACATCTAAATGAGATCGTACGCTGCTTTTCTCTCTCTGACTTATTTCACTCCGCATGATGCCTTCAGAGTTCATCCAGGTTGTCACCAATGGTAGGAATTCCTCTTTTTTGGCGGAATTATATTCCATTGTGTGTGTGTGTGTGTGTGTGTGTGTGTGTGCGCGCGCGCGCAAGCGTGTATACCACATGTTCTGTGTTCATTCATCCATCAGTGGACACTTGGGCTGTTTCCATGTCCCAGCTGTTGTAGATAATGCTGCTGTGAACACGGGAGTGCAGATATCTTCTCAAGTTAGTGTTTTTGTTTCTTTTGGTTTTATTCCCAGAAGTGGAATTTCTGGATCAGATGGTAGATGTATTTTTAAGTTTTTGAGAAACCTCCCTACTGCCTTGCACTGTGGCTGCACCAGTTTACATTCCCACCAGGAATGGTGCACGAGGGTTCCACATCCTGTCCACATCCTCACTAACATTCGTCACCTCTTGGCCTTTTCGATGACGGCCATCCTAAGAGACATGAAGTGATGGCTCCTGGTTTTCTTTCATTCTACATTGTCTTATTACCTAAATTTCTCTTTTGTCTCTGAATTCTCTTATAAAATATCCCCTTATTCTAAAAACAATTCTACATTCTGCTTTTTCACTTAAAAAATAGTCTAATAATTCCCCCCATGCCGTTAACATTCTTCATAAACAATTTAATTGCATCGTAACAGTCCATTTTAAGTGTATTTTTCATAATGGTAAATGTTCAATCGTTTTTATTTTTTACGTATGCCTTTTTGTTATTAAATACCAAAACCAGTTTAGACATGATGTGGGAAGGCTCTAGTCCAGTTGGACTGAGGTCTGGAAGGAAAGACACCCAGAAATGGGGAGAACTAACGCGTTAGTCACTATTCATTACTCAGTCATTTCTCTGAGAACCACTCGTGAAGAAGATGGGGACAAGGACCAGCTCATAGTCAGATCTTTTTCAAATTAAGACTCTTTATGTAAAATTCCCAATGTGCTGCCTTCTCTCCGTGTTGTTAAGGTTCTAACTGTTGTCTTATCTCCAACAGCCCTCTGATTGTGCTCCTCTTGGTTTCTCTTTAATTTTTGTTTCCGTAGGAAATCATTTGGAACTTCTTATCCCCGAGAATCAAATTATCACCATCTTTAAATTCTGCAAAACTTTCCTGCTAACCACTGAACCCCAGTTACATAATTCGTAAATATCTTTCACACTGACTGCCTGTTTAATCCAGGTCTAAATCATGTTGTGTTTAAAAACATCCTGTTCAATAGTTTTATCCGCCCGGTTACCTCACTTTAAGCTGCTTGGAGAAATAGACTTTCTCTGAAAATGTGTAAGGTATGGATAAAGAACTATTTCTACTAGTTGTTTCCAACAGCTAATTAGGAACCCAGTTCTTAACATGTTTTACCAAAATATTATTCTTGAACACCCGCACCATAACTCGCGTTATAGTAGCCACTTGGCATGGAGGAGAGAAGAAACTAAAAATGATCCCCACCCGCATGGAGCGTAAAGTCTAGTGGAAGAGGCATATAAAAAATAGGTAAACAAATCGTTTTTTTACCATGCGTGTGTATTATACGGTACATCCTGACGTTCTTTTGTAATGTGTAAAGATAGTGATAACAGTGTTTATTCCATAAAATTTTCTTGAATCTTTTTCACATCTATTCCTTTTATTAAAAAAATTTTAATTCTTTTTTATATATTTTTTTAAATTGGAGTTCAATTTGCCAACATATAGCATAACACCCAGTGCTTATCCCATCAAGTGCCCCTAAACTAAGCTGCAAACTTCGGTTTAAAGTGCTTGTCCAAAAAAAATAAAAATAAAAAATAATAAAGTGCTTGTCCATTGGTTTTCTCACCATCTTTGTGATCAAGACACATTCTAAACCAAAATGGGAACGGTGTGAGTGTGCTTGTTTCTGGTTGGTCACGTGTGCATTAACTTCTCACCCTTTGAAGGAGAATTTCTCAGTGTCTTTCAGACTGCCATGGGATTAGTTTGTTCTCGGGTCCTTCACAAAATGATTGGATTCCTAACAAGAAAATGCATTGTAATGTGCCAGGGCGCTGTCCGGCTCTGCTAAACTTCACAGACTGTGCTAACACTTGTAGGATGTGCCAATAAATCTTCCCTCTCTTCCCCTAGGTCCAAGGATCTCATAAAGGAAGCAATCCTTGACAATGACTTCATGAAGAACCTGGAGCTGTCGCAGATCCAGGAGATTGTGGATTGTATGTACCCGGTGGAGTACGGCAAAGACAGTTGCATCATCAAAGAAGGAGATGTGGGGTCACTGGTGTACGTCATGGAAGGTATGGTTTGTAACTCTAATCCTCTGACACTCAGATGCTGCCTTTCATCTTATCAGCCTGCACACAGATGGTGATGTATTATATGGTATGGTTCCACTTCTCTGTCTTTTGTTCTTGAGAAGCAGTTTGGATAGAGGTGGAACACGCTTTAGACACAGTGGCTGAGTAGTCATATGAAGCGTTCGTGTTTAGAATACGAATCTGAGAATCTAGTGTGCTTTTAGACATGGAGAAAGGATGAGAGGGCGAAAGAGGGAAATGCTGTTGATTACAGCGGGCACGTCTGCATGCCACCAGGTCGTTGAGCAAGCTCGCGAAGCTTCCAGAGAAGCTCAAGACTTGCGGAAGGTATTTTTGGCCAGATAATCCGAGTGTCGGCTCTACCTTTAATTTTCAGTGTATGACTAGGTCTCTTGCTCTCATGCTTCTATAAAAAGAACGTTTTCGGTGATTTATATGTGCATGAAAGAAGAAATCAGACTGGTCGGATGACCTGTTAGCTATCTAATTAGTAAGAGTGATGGACTGTTTCCTAAATCTTGGGCAAATTAAGATAGAAACGGCTTTGAAAAACAACTGAGGCAGGCACCACCCAAACAGATCGTACACCTAGGAAGATTTTCATATCGTGTATCTCTAACTTGTAATTTCTAATACCATGTCTTCCTTCTGGGAGAAAACAAAAGCCTGAAGATGACTGGGTCAGCCTGGGACAAAGTGAGTTCAGAAGTGCCTGTAAGATCAGAGAGTTGCCGTATAGACGTTAGTCAGTTTATAGGTGGTGATCAACGTCTTACCCTAAGCATTCATGGCAGTGTCCCAGAACAGTCAGGTTGATAGGTCATTAAGAGGGGTGTATTTGGGCAAATGACTTAACTTCTCTGGGTTTTACATAATTTGTCAACAATCCTGTTGATTGCCGCTACTTCCTGGTAGTGGTTCTCAGCTGGTGAGGATTCTATCCCTCCACAGGACATTTGACAATACCTGGTGACATTTTTGGCTGTCACGGGTGGAGGTGGGGAGAGGTACTGCTATCTCGTGGGTAAAGACCAGGAAGGCTGCTTCGCCGGGCTGTTGCCCACAACAAAGAATCATCTGGCCCAAATTGTCCTTAGCGCCGATGTTGCAAAATCCTGCTTTCTCCTGTCTTTGTAAGATTGTTCTGAAGTAATGTGAAATAATTGGAGATCAGGTTTAATGTAAAGTATAAAACAAAACAAAACAAAACAAAAAATAAAGTATAAAACATTGTAAAATAACAGTATGTATTACTGTTTCTATCAAATACTTGGCAGGACGTAAGAAATGTGCTTCCTGCATATGTCATTCACCTTTTAATTTTTCTTTGTGATCGTTTTTGACACGTATGAGGTGGTCAACTACTAAGTCATAATTTCGATCATTTTTTTTCTCCATAAGTTTTCAGCGTTTGGGTCAGTGTCATGAAGTTTTTCTCCAAAAGGAAATAAATGTTCAGTGAGGCTCTCTTCTGAATAAACCAAGACACAATAGACAAAAACACAAACAGTATTCACTTGGCAGACAATTGCAGGGGAAGAAGATGAAATTATAGGGCAAGAGTATATGTGGGTAGTAAGCAGAAAGGATGAGAAAAATGCAGGGAATATACAGAGATCAAGTATAAACTATAAATACAGAGAGAAATGTCAGGAAGTGTTAACAATTTAAAAACCAAGTTTCAAGCATTTCTTAGTTTATAGTTTTCAGTGGTTTTGTCATTGATTTTTCAGATAATTTATTGTCAGTCACGTTTTTAAGAACATCCTTATTTTATAAAGGAAAGTCCACCTTACTTCCACTATTTGCAGATGCTAATTATTGAAAATCTACTCAAGAAATGGATGTTTCCAGAACCTGTTTGTTGTTTTCCTTTATCTTGAATATCTCTTACGAAAATAGATATCCATGCAACCTTGGAAATTTTTTCTAAAAAACAAAAAAATTCTCTTAATCCATACTACCTTAGCTTCTAAGACTAACTGCTAGTTTACTATCTATGTCAGAAGAAGCTTGGAAATCCTAGTGTGTATTTACTGAGCGCTTAGAACAAGGTCCAACACACTGAGCATGCTTTTTATAATAAATGCTTGCCGTGTATAAAATTTATTTACCTTCAAAACAATCCCATGAGGTAAGGGGTAATATTTATTATTCTTCTTTACAGTTGAAAAGACAGAGGCCTGATGAGGTTAAGTAATTTGCCTGGGTCTCCCAACTAGTTTATAGTAGAATTAGGATTGAACCCAAGTCAGGGTTCTCCTAAGAAATGGAGCCGATAGATAGATGGATAGATAAATGGATAGATAGAGAGAGAGACGATTGATAGATCTTGATGGATAGATACTTATTTTAAGGAATTGGCTCATGTGATTGTGGCACTGGCAAATCCAAAAATCTACATGGTGAGGTCAGCAGGCTAGAGATCCAGGGAAGAGTTGATGTTGCCGTTCAAATCTGAAGGTCAGCTGTTGGCAGAAATCCTCTTTTTCTGGGGAGGTCTGCCTTTTTTTTTTCGATTGAGGCCTTCAAACAATTGCACGAGGCCCACCAACATTCTGAAGGTAATCCACAGCTCAAAGTCTCCTGAATTAGATGTTCATTTCTACAGAATTCCTTCACGCAAGTATCTAGGATAATGTTGGACCAATAATATCTGGATATCGTGGCCTAGGAAGTTGACACATAAAGTTAACCATCCCAGGTCCACTTCTTATCAACTGGGGCACCTGCGCGCATCTCCTTAAACCGTGCTTAATTTCCAAGTAAAGGTGGCAGCAAGTTCGAAGCTCCACCTAACATGATGTGACGATTCTGAGTAGGGCTGAAAACCCAGTAACACTTTACCCTAAAGAGGGTACAGAGTCCTGGGGTACTATTTGCTCTTTCCCTTAATATTCCGTAATTGAGATGCTATGTTGTAAAGCTAATACTTAAACACTGTGATGTAAAGTCTCTATATCTCGTGTTACATGAATAAGGGGGAATGAGAGAAGAAAACGAAGCGTTTTGTGCACATACATGCCCTTACACGCACACGCCTACACACAAACATATTTATGACAAAGTAAAGAAGAAATACCCATGACAGGCTTCCCGACGTAAAGGTAAACATACTAATCCCCCCTCCCCCCCTTGCTTCAAGCCAATTCTGATGAATTTTATTTATCTGACTTTTCCTGCTGTATGGACTAAACAGCAAGTCCTCTTAATTATCTTTTGTAAAACAGGATTTTAAATAGTGTATCAATATTCGGAGTCACAGATTTTGCAGTAATGCTGTTGATTGCCTTCAGCTAAACTCACGAACGTGATATAATCTTATAAACTGATGCCGATCTGTCCCCAAGCTGTGATTCTAACCAGTTCAGTGTAACTTTGGCCGATCTTGTGCTAATACCCTTGTGTCAAAATAATTTCAAATTAAAAACAAAAGGTCATTTAAATTTTTATAAGTTTTAATTGAAGAAATGTTTCATTGTTTAATTAGCTTTTTATCAACGTTTTTAATCTTCTCAAAATTTAGATAGCAATGTTCTTGATAGAGATGGATTCTTTTTCATCTGTGAGCATTAATATTTATAAAGAGCATTCCATAGCAACTACAGATGAGTAGGTTATGGAGGATCATTCACAAACTTGCTTATTATCCAGACATTCAGGAAAATACCCAGGGAATTTACGTGGAAAATCAGTCCGGTTTTCTCTGTCTCTCTTTACTCAAATGAAGTTTCTTCATATAATGCTGTTTAACATGTGTCTCAAGTAGCTTTTATTTTAGCTGGGCAGTGTCCCAAGTATGATTGCACACCTAAATGCCAGAATTTTCTCATCATTTTAGCAAAAGAGAATAGTCATATGGTAAGACTTCACTAATTAGGAATGACTGGGGAAAAAAATCATCTGGGGGTAGTGTAAATATATTATCATATATTTTCAAGCAAAATGAGTTGTGTCACTTTCAGATACTTAAAATTGCTGGCTAGTAGAAGTTTCAATGTTAAGTTTGAGTCAGAATTGTTTGGTATTAGTTTTTTAAAGCAGTAGCGTAAGTAGGTTACATTGCTGAGGCTCTGTTTATATTTTAATTATGTTTTCAAATATATAAATGACTCTTAAGAAATACTTGAATACAGTGTATTTTCTTAAATGGACACTAGCCTTAATCATGATGTGATATTTATTACTCTCCTTATACTCTTACCCTCCTTTTGGTTATCATAGAGACATTTTAGTCTGTTGTGTTCCAAAATAATACATATTCTGATTCAGTGACTTTCAATGGTGATGTGAATAAAGCATCTTCTCCGTGAATCTAATTGAATATTTTTATACTGAAAAATGTTGAATTTGTATCCATCAAAGTGGTGGGCTTGTACCTTTTCTGTGATGTTTCATTGTGGAAGCAAATAGATTACATTTTATTTCCTAAAAAAAAAAAAAAAAAAAAAAAAAAAAAAAGGAATGTCATCTATTTAGCGTTCTATGAGCATTGGCTATTTTTAGTTAAACTTTTCAATGAAATTATCCTTTTTTTTATGAGGTGCTTGTTAATGATAATAGCTTTTATTACGTACTTATAAATGCCAGGTAGTGTTTAATCCTTTCATAAGTATTACATTTCAATCTTCATAGCAACCTTGAGGAGTAGATATTCTGTTCTCTGCATGTTAATAGATGGAGACCCTGATGGATAGACAAGGTGGGTAACTTGGCCAGGATCATCCCACTGGGACGTTGAGGTGTGAACCTGGGCTATGTGCTCCAGAGTTCCTACACATAAATGGGGCAATGATAACTTTCAAAGTGCAGATTAGAAGTCTTTGTGGTACATAATTATTAGGTATTATGATCCCAGTTTTAGGAGCCCATTAAAGATGTGCAGCATTCAACCATAGGCTAAAAAAATGATCTGATTATTTTCAAGGAAAATAGAGAACTTGAATGACCATAGTGCAAAGACAGAATAATTCAGATGTTTCTTTTTTTTTTTTTTTAAGGATTTTATTTATCTATTCATGAGAGAGAGAGAGAGAGAGAGAGAGAGAGAGAGAGAGAGGCAGGGACACAGGAAGAGGGAGGAGAAACAGGCCCCATGCAGAGAGCCTGATGTGGGACTCGATCCTGGGACCCCCAGGATCATGCCCTGAACCAAAGGCAGATGCTCAACTGCTGAGCCACTCAGGTGTCCCCAGGTGTTTCTATAAATACCTTTTATGTCTCTCTGCATCCTTTGAACACTGAAGAGCTTATTGACCTCTCCATCCATCTTCAGTGGTTCACTCCTCTCCTGTTACCCATAACTCCTTCCTTATTGAAAGAGCATTCGTGCTTTGGCTTAATCTTGGCCCATCTCTCTGTCCTTATGGTTGGGACTCAACTCTGCTGTACACCCGGAGGGACCTGTGTTTTCTGTCTGTAGTGAATAGCGTTGATTTTGTTTTTGGCACAGCCCACCCCCCATTTTTTTTAAGAAGCTCATCATGCACAACTCTTTGAATATGGCCTTTGTACACGGATGCTAAGTGATACTTAACTATTCCCATGAACACTCAGGGACTCACTTTACTATTGTTACTGCACAGAGACTGTACCTTTTCCTTCTGAAGACAAAGTTGTCGGGTTGTCTGCTCGGCAGCTTCCTTCCCCACTCTGTGCGTCGATCCCAGGTCTGCCCGGTAGACTGATGTCCAACACTGTTCATTCATCAGTGGGGACGGGAATCATCCTGCTGGCCGCTGTTGGGAAGTAAACTTGCTTGACTTGGTACTTTCAGCTCTGCTCACCTCTCCCCCTGAAACATTTTTACTGACTTTATATCATTAAATGATGTATGAAAGCTGACATTCAGAGAGGGATTTTATATAAAATTGAACATTAATGATGAGCCTCGCCGTGTCATTTGGCATTCAAAACACTACCTGCGCTCGTGAGTGTGAGGGAATTGAATGCATTTTCATATGAATGAGCTTTCTTGGTAATTTTAATATGAGAAACAGACCATTTTATTCTCCAAAATCTAGGTGTTGCCTTTTGGCCTTATGAGTTTTTCATGTTAATCTGAAAGCTATCTTTAGAACAGTGAAATACGGATGCGCTTAAAGTTGTTTTGCAGCTCTTTCATTGGGCCAAGCTTATAATATTAATGTGGAAGAGCAAACCTATGACTGCTTATCTAAAACCGAAACAGACATCTGTTTAGAAGAAGTGGTCATAAACCAAGTGGATCAGGAAGTATTAAATGCAAATATTAAACTGTATCTCAGTATGGAGTCAATGGCGAAGACAAGGGTCTGAGATATTTCGATGCAATGGGGATATCACATTGATTTTGGGGTGCCGAGCTTCAAAAAAGCCTTTGATAGACTCGACCCAGTCCAGGAAGTATAATTATATATATCCCACCCATGCATAGATGGAAATTTTAGGAAGAAAGCATACTTTTTAGATACTGAAAATGCTGTCACTTGAAAAGGGAATTATTCCTCGTGAATCTACGTGACCTAAGGAGAAATGCAAGCTATAGGGAAGACTTTGGAATCAACATGCTGCTGAATAATATGCTCCAGGAGTGAAATGAGCAGCCTGATGTGATGGCAAGAACCCCATCTCAGGAGTCATTCCAGCAGTGACTGCAGAGCATCTGCTTGGAGAGAGTTTGTGGGGGTGAAGGAGGGATTCCCTGTGGCTGACTCATATGCCGTGCATCTCCCATCCTTTCCCTAAACTCCGACGTTCCCTGTCTGTGGGGCTGTGAGCGCGTCTCCTACAAGCTCGCCTATGAGAACCCAGCCCTCCAAAGGCTTCCTCTCAAGAACTCCCCTGTACGTGCAGTGTTAAATGCTTTTGTACCATGTTATGTAACTCGAATCATCTTGCACGTATTGCTTAATTTTTTGGTTCAATTTTATGTTGCGCTGCATAACCCAATTTATTTATCCCTTCTGCTAATGATTATATTTAGACTGTTTCCAGTTTTTTTTTTTTTTTGCTCTAAATTGCTAATGAGCCTGAGCAGCTTTTCCTGTGTTCAAGGGCCCTCTGTGTTTCTTCAGTGAAGTGTCTGTTGTAGTCTTTTCCCCATTTTTTTTCTGTTGGTTGGTTGACTTTACATAGTTTAATCCCTGCCAGTTAGGTGCCTGGCAAATATCTTTCTCAATCCGTAGCTTTAATTTTTACTCATCTGTGACTCTTTTGATGAACAGAAGTTACTAATTCTAGTGTAGGCAAATACATCAGTCTTCTTCTTGATGTATGTTTGCATCTTGGTAAGAAGTTCCAGAGGGCAGTATTCTTCATGCCCATGCTTATGTGTATGCGTGTGTCCGTGAAGGCAGGTGCTTGACTTAGGTGCATGAGGAATTATCTATCAAGGGTTATGTCCACATTTGTGATCTAAATGAGAGTTGTCCTTTTTAAAACAGGAACCCGGAAAGGCAATACATTTTCATTTCTATGTTCCTTTTTCCCTAATGTATTTTAAGAATTCTTTATAAATGGTCCTTAGAGGATAGTCTATATATTTTTGAATACCCTTGGAGAGAACAGTGTCTTTTTTTCTGTGAGGGTGCATTGGATATTTGGAAATAATCACGAGTCATTTAGTGATAGATTTGATGAGTAGGGATAGATGATTAAGCCAAGCCATACCTTTTTCCTTTGGTGCTAATATAGATAAAGATGTGTGTGTGTCATCGTAAAGTAATGGCATTTGTTGTACAAGTCAAGAAAAATTAGCAAGATGTTTTCAGGATATCATTTTTGGAAAAATTGACATACTTTGAAGGATAACGTTCTTACTACTCATTAGGCTGCTTACTTCTTTGGGTGATTTTGTAAAAATAGCTTGATCACATTGTGGTTCTACCAATGTAGCAATGTAGCTTGCTCCATTTTTATTTCCAAAATTTTAATGGTAGAATTGAATTTATTACATCGAGGAGGGCAGTAGTGTGGCTTTTCTTACTTTTGAAGACTCTCAAAAGATAAAATCCTCGAAAATTAACATATCTGCTTTTTTTTTTTTTTTTTTTTGAGACAGAAAAAGTAGGAGAGCCATCAGGGTTTTGTTGTTGTTGTTATTGTTGTTTGTGTTTTTTTTTTCAAAAAATCAATCTAAAATTGGTAAAGGATTTCATAGGTTATGTTAAAATAGCTACAGGTATCTTTCTTACTATTACTTCATACCAGTTTTGGGTTTTATTTCTACGCTCATTCATTTTGCTAAACTTCCCACCCCTCCATTCTGCGATTTTGAGAGAATGCCAAATTTGAAAGTTTAAAGATGCATTTTCAGTGAACGTTCAAGATGAGTACAGCGTCGCTGAAAAAAAATGAAAAGAAAATCTGGATTAGTACCGTTTTGGCAACCGTGTGATCACACATTGATTTCCTGCTAATGAAGTAAAACCGACTTTGGGCATCAGGACACGGGACGGGTGACCGGTTTGCATGCTAAATGTTACACAGGCTTCTGAAATTGTCGTGGGTTCAATTTCAGAGCACAGAGATGTATTTCTTCAGACTTTTAACAAGATTTCAAATGATTTTTGGTGGGGGGTGGTGGACAGGCTAATGCTTTTAATATCCATTCCTCTAATGAGAAGCCCCCGAATGGTTAGCAGTTGTGTTGGCAGGTTCCGGAAGGGCTGGGCAGAGAGGAGCTGCTTCCCAGCACCCAGAAGCTGCGTGGTGTGGCTGCCATGGCAACAGCCCACCCCACCCCCGGGACAAAGGCCTTGCAACTGGTCTCTGAATCCTCCTTGGAATTCTTCCCTGACTCCACACTGGGGAAAGGCAGCCTGTAATAGCACATACCTTATCTGGGTTTAACTGCTGTAGCTTTGGAAGGTTGACGTCTGAGTCTGATCTTTATAGTTAGGCCCATCTGTAAACTCCTTTCTGATGAAAATGAAAACATTTTTGTGCTTTAACTTCTTAAGGTGCGCACGGAGATATAAAATTACGATGGGTGATTTAAGAGGCTATTAAAATTAATTCCCCCAAATTCACGCTTTATGCGTATTCAAAATACCAAGAAATTATTGGTGACTGTATTTATATTAATGATTTATTTAGTACCATTTCTTCTTCCTGCCTTGTTTGCCCAACTTTACCAAAGCTGATTGTCTTTTGGGTCCGATGAAACCACTTGATAGTGATTCATAGAAATAAATGGAAGAAGGTGATTTTAAAACAAGAGACAGTATTTACTTTCTGTTGACTGTGTGCTGCTGTCTTGTGTGACTTAACAAGAGCACTGAAGTGACTTTGATGCTTTTCATTCTCAAAGCCAATTAAGTGACTGTTCTTTTATCAATAGCAAAGCTATACTGGAAAAATCATCTGGTGAAGGTGGCCCAGTGTTAGGAAAGGTAGTTTTCCATTTCACTAATATGCAATGGTGTATTTACAGAGTAAAGCTAACACTTTTCACACAATTATAATTAACGCCAACGTGTTTAAAATTTTCCTTCAAAAATCGTTCAGACTTCTTTAAAATGTCACTGATTTCCCACTGGCAAAAAAGAAGGGAGTGAGCATTCGTTTCCATTAGAGTTTAATTAATAGCCTATTGTGATAACTTTTACCGAAAGCCATTTACATACTCATCCAACTTCTTTTTTTCATGTATATGACTAGAAAAATATAATTCAATGCTACATTTTATATTTGACTTGTGTTTACAGAGCATCATTTTACATTACTCTCTTATTATATTGTATCGCATATTGTTTTAGAATATTTAAGACCTTCAGCAATATTCTTAACATAGATTTATGCTGTCCCCAGTGTTCCACTCAATGATAGGAGCACATGCCCTTAAATTAAAGTCATTTTTTAAAGATTTGTAATAATTTGCTCCAACATTTCCAGTGCAGACATTTTTATTGACTCAGCCTGTTGGAAATATTCATGCACATAGATTTATACTTTGTGCGCATATGTGTGTATATGAATTTACATGAAATTAGTTCCTTCCAGAGTTCACATTATTTTAGGAGATGATGGGGGTGGTTGATATAATATATGGGATGCTATCCATGGTTAAATTCAAATTTATAAGAAAAGTAGAGGATTAACAACAATAGTCCTAGGTATTGATGATAAGGCTCTCAAGTGAATTAAAAATTAGTCTGTAAAGGAAAAATACTTAGTTTAGGTGTTTTTTAGAACAATTTTCATGCCAGCTTCTTAAAAGACAATTAAGGTATCTTCTATGGAAAGTCTTGACATTATATTTAATCCTATGAATTTAAGTGTTTATTTCTTACAGTCTAGAGGTCAGATCCACATGAAATAGGAAGAATGTTTCAGCAGATTTTTCTTTGTGTTGAGAATTAGGTTGCATATATACATAGCAGGCCTTGCTAAACTACCGTGCTTTCCTCCTCCTCCATATGGTGTGTTTCTACAAAAGTAGAAGAGGTGTTAAGAGATAAAGCAGACTGTGGATTTGACTGAGCGTCGTCCATGAATACATGAAATTCTTTGTGAATCCCTCGACAATTGCGAACAGCAAGGAAAGTATTTAATGAAGTTCTTTTGGCGGTACGGTTTCTTTATTATGATTCACTTACCAGTTCATTTGATTATTTATTCATCTCTGCTGTTAATTCGTACAAATGCTTTCTCAGATCTGACTGTGTGTCAGTAGACACTGGGGGATATAATAGTGAACAAGATAGACGCAGTCCCATATCGTCCAGACCCTCAGCCTGATGACATAGTAGGGAAAAAGCACAAGAAATATTCACAGAAATAAGCCCAATAGTTCTGGAGCTATGAGTAAATCGAGACCACAGGGTGATGTAAGAGAGAATCACAAGGTAGGTGTGGCAGATCGGGATATGGGGCAGGGAGGGCTTTCCTTAGCAGGTATCATTTGAGCTGAGACCCGAGTGACAGGAAGGAGCCACACACACTAAAGTGTGGATGGAGGTTCCAGATGGGGACAGCTGCAAGTAGAAAGGTGCCAAGGTGGGGAAGGATTGGCCTAGTCAAGAGAACGAAGGCCATGACATGACTTGACATTGGCAAGGTCACTTGTAGGATGCTGGGGGTGGTTTAATTTTATTTCAAGAGATTTCCGGAGCATTGGAGTTTAGGTTGAGATGGGACATGATGTGATTTAAGTTTTAGGAGTAGAAAAATAGATGCCACGGATGATCGAGGGTGGAAAACATGTCCCATGGAGTGGGGATAGGGTACACAGGGATTCCGGTTGGGAGGTTGTACATAGCAGTGATCTAAGCGGGATGTAATGCTGGCTCGGGCTGGGATGACAGCATGGGAAGGGAGGCACGGCGGGCATATTTTGGCAGCTCGTAGATGTGCTACGGGGGTGAACGAAAGAGAAATTGGGAAGGACTTGTAGGTTTTTGATTTAAACAGCTGGGCGAGATGCCTGGGTGGCCCAGTCAGTGATGCGTCTGCCTTTGGCCCAGGTCATGATCTCAGGGCCCCAGGATCGAGCCCTGGGTCGGGCTCCCTGCTCAGCGAGGGGTCTGTTTCTCCCTCTGCCTCCGTTGCTCCCCCTGCTTGTGCTCTCTGTCTTATACACACCCTCTCTGTCAAATAAATACTAAAATCTTTTTTTTAAAAAAAAGGACAGTTGGGCAAACAGTGGTACCATTTTCTGAGATGGGAGAAAGTGTGTAGAGTTCGTGGTGAGGAAGCGAAATCGGGCGTCTGTCGCGGCGATGTGAAGGTCAGATGCCACTGGGGGTGCCACGTGGGTGACACCTGTCTGACAGCCCAGGTAAGAGGTCTGAGTGGAGGTGGAAGTGTCCTGTTAGCGAAACAAAGCAGAGAGAGGAGATGGATGAACGTTCTCTTGTGCTGCGAGTAGTTGCTTTACCTGCAGCAGATCAAATGGGTGAATTTTGGTATCTTAACAGAGTTCATACTCAGAGATATTCATAGTATCTTAAAATTCTTTAATGAGAAATCTTTGTAATAAACTGAAAATTCCTTCCAACGTAATCACACTAGCGTTTCGAAGGCGGAGTCCTCGAAGTCTGGTCCGGGGAAACTTGTAGGGGCTCTTTGAGGTCAAACGTGTCTCTATCATAATACGAGCAGGTCATTTGTCCTCTGTCTCACTCTCTCATGAGTGTGCCTTAGAGTTTTCTAGAAGTGACATGACGTGTAATACAGCTGCAGGGAGGGGGCTGAAGCAGAGGATGAAGCTGTCTTCTCTGGGGCCAGACATCAATTCGATTTCCAAAGAAGTATTAAAAACGTGGCATGCCTGTTACTAAAATGTTTGTTTTTAACATATTATTTTCATAAAAATCTTTTTGACATGTAATACTTTTATTATTTTCAAGTGAATACATGTGTTAAAAAATTTCCTTGTTGAGGTCTAATGGAATAAACGTCAATAGATCTAACCCAGAGAAGCAAAATCTCTGAAGTTTTCAGTAATTTTTGTTAGTGTTAAGCGGTTCTGAAACATGACCTGAAGACAAATATGACCAACTGCATGCTTGTTCTGGCAAAGACGCTGGATTATTTTGTTTAAAATATCAGATATTGAGGGGCTCCTGGGTGGCA
This sequence comes from Canis lupus dingo, assembly GCF_003254725.2. Classification (NCBI taxonomy): domain Eukaryota; kingdom Metazoa; phylum Chordata; class Mammalia; order Carnivora; family Canidae; genus Canis; species Canis lupus. The sequence goes on along the minus strand of NC_064268.1, from coordinate 36,017,539 downwards.
CAGTCCGTTAAGTGTCAGCTCAGACCGTGACCTCGGGGTCCTGGGATCGAACCCCATGTCGGGCTCCCTGCTCAGCGAGGAGTCTGCTTCTCCCTCTCCCTCTGTCCCTTCACCTCCCACTCATACTCACTTGCTCTCTCTCACATACTCTCTGTCTCTCAAATAAATAAATAAAATTCTTTAAAAAAAATCAGATATTAACTCCACAACCCCAAATAGCACATACCTAGGATCGTGTTACAAAACAAGCGTCTTTTTATTTATGTTTTTGTTTATTGTACTATGATTGACGTATAACATAATATTAGTTTTAGGTATACAACACAAGGATTTGATCTTGGACATATTGAGAAATGATCAACGCAGTAAGTCTAATTAACATCCACTGCCATGCACGGTTATAAATTTTTTTGTTGTTTTGATGAGAACTTTTAAGATTTATTGTCTTAACAACTTTCAATTATGGAATCCAGCCTTATTAACTGCAGTTACCATGCTGTACATTTCATCTGCAGGACTTGCTTGGTTTATAACTGGAAGGTTGGGTAACTAATGGCTTTTAAATAAAGTCTTGGTGAGTCTTGGTAAGGTAGAAACAAAAATTTCTGTGAAGACAGACATTTAAATCTAGAGCAAATAGCCAATACTGATCAACAATGGGCAACCCAGTTGCATTGCGGCGCCTATTATTCCGTTAATCACATCCCATTTCACAGTTTGAAAGGCATCCTTGATGCATTTTGTGGGTTCTGTTTGCACACTTTCTGATGGTCAAGATTTGGGAAGATAGTTGGGTTTCCCCAGTGATTATCCTGAATTCGTGGAGTAGGATACTGAATATTTTTTTTCTGTAATTAGACTTTAATTATAGTTCTAAAAGAATAAAGGAATCAAATATGCTTTGAATCCAATCAGCATTTTTGGAGAAGAAAACGGTTTTATGGTGTGTTTATTTCTCACTTAAAAGAATTCTAGAAAATGTAGCTTTTTCTATTTGGAAGGTTCAGTGCAATTACTCATGCAAGGGCATAAATGCTTTCAAATGAAATGAGAGAATACATTATATTACGCGTGGTCCCGGTGTAGTCCACTCAATGCAAGTGTAAACCGAAATTGTCAGTTACTGATTGGATGTCTTTTTAAATTCTTTTTGCTAAGTAAATGTGTAACATCTCTACATATTTCTTTGCTGATGCATTTTGCAAAGCGCCTTTTTTTTTTTTTTTTTTTTTTTTTGCTAGTGCATTTCCTTGTTTTTGATTATCTTCCCACCATGCTATTGAGCATCTTCTTGGGATGAGTTTAAAAAAAACCAAAAGAAAAAAAAAAAACAAAAACAAAAAAACAAAAACCACTTGCTTCTTTCAATTATTTTTCTTGGAAAGTCAAGTTTCTGTTTTCTTCTCCCAAAGGCAGCTCTTATGAGATAAGTCACATTAGAAGATAAAAGGCTTACTCCAACTGTGAACACATATGACATTATGTTGTGATGAGAACTTAATTTTAGAATGTGTTTTTTATGCGAGTAATCGTTGAGTATTTTCTCCCAACAGTACATTCTGTTTCATGTTCTCACACAGTGTAGACTTTTTTTTTGTGACATAACTAGACTGCTGAACTGGGCTTCTGTCTTTTGTTTCTGTGTGCTTTATGTGAGGAGCTTTAGCCATTTAGTTGAGTTGTCTTGTGGACGGATGGCCACTGGACTAAGAGCCATTAATCCTGGGAGGTTAATCCAGATCCATCCATTAAGTGGCTGTGTGACCAGCTAGAAATGCTCGGAATACTCCTCCTGGAACCTTACTGCCTTCCCACCTTTGTGAACGACGCCTCCTTTCATCCCGGGCCCTGGCCCTGGCCCACGCTGGAAACCCAGGACTTATTCCAGGCCGCGTGTCTGCTTATCCTCAAACCGCTTCTGTTTATCAGCCTTTCGGTGATGTCTCTGTCTGCCACTGCTTTATTTCAGAACTTCAGGGCTTCTCGCCTTCAGCTTTCCAATTCCTCTAGGTCTTCCTGTCCCTGGGCTTCTTCCACTTTCCTACATCCTCTCTATGACCATGAGCAAGATCTTTCTAAAGGACAGATGTGTGCGTGGCATCTCCGTGCTTACTGCTTTCCAGTGCTTTCTCGTGGCAAATTCCAAACTCCTTAGGGTAGAAAACTCTCCAGTGAAATGAAGAGAGCTGGCGTTTGGAACTTGGCAGACGTGAGCTGGAATCTTGATTACTTAGCACATAATTAGTTAAATAAGCTTGGGAGAAATTCTCTAACTCCTGCCTCTGCTTCCCTATTAGTTTCTGCACTCGCCACTCCATGGTTTTGGCTCCACTTCCTTGGATGTTCTTGTCCCTGTGACTCGATAGATGTTTTTTCCTCTGCTTGAGATACACCCACCAAGACTTCACTGCTCTTTAGAGTCACTGCAGGAGTTGGATCTGCTAAGAAGCCTTCTCTGACACTTCCCTACTGGGCTGTAACATCCTGTATAAGAACATTGGTCACACTGTGTTTCATTCACTCATGCAACTTATTCATTCAGGAAACACTTATTTTGCATATATTACATGCCAGGCATTGTTCCATTGTTCTAAGTGTTTGGGTTATAGTACAGACCAAAGAGTGCAAAATGCCTGTTAATATTGTGCTTATACTCTACCCCGGAAGATATGAAGCAAACATTTATTACGTGTGTGTGTGTGTGTGTGTGTGTGTGTGTAGAATCGATTGGCAATAAGTGCTATGAAAACCAAAGCAGGGTAAGGGGAGAGAGAGTGACATGCGGATGGAGAAGAAATTGCCATGTTAGATATAGTAGTGGAGGAAGGCCTCTAAAAGTTGAATATTGACAGAAGCAGAGAAATTAATACGGTGACACTGGGCCATGCTGATGTCTGGGCGAGAGCATTTCAGCCAAAGGGAATCTAGATGCCCAAAGACCTGAGATGGGTTGTGGTTAACCTGTTCAAGAAACAGTATGGAAGACGGTGTAGCTGGAGCCGGGGTAAGTGATTATGGGGGATGGGTGAGGAGCTCAGTAAGGAAATCAGTGATGTAACAGGGCTTCAAATGGCCTTGCAGGCCACGTCAAGGACTTTTATTATTATTATTATTTTTTAAATTTTTATTTATTATTTTTTAAAAGATTTGTATTTATTTATTCATGAAAGACACAGCAAGAGAGAGGCAGAGACATAGGCTTAGGGAGAAGCAGGCTCCATGCAGGGAGCCTGATATGGGACTCGATCCTGGATTCCAGGATCACACTCTGGGCCAAAGGCAGATTTTCAACCGCTGAGCTACCCAGGCATCCCTATTATTTTTTTAAATTCAAGGTGGGACCACTCAGGAGAATCTGCAGCTTCCTTGGAGCCCTGGAAACTCTGTGTTGGCAGGGAGGGAGGCAAGCATATCAGTTGGGAAACTATTGAAGCAGTCAGGAAGGGGGGGTAATACTGATTTGAAGGTGGTGAAGTAGAGGTGGTAAGAACTGTGTTGAAAGTTCAGCCAGTACTATTGCATAACGGGTTGGTGGTATGTGAGATGAAGGTGGGGGTCGAGGATGCCAAACTTATGGCCTGAACACCTGGTGTAAAAGTAACTCTGTTATACTTTTCCCAGAAATGGACCAGACTAATTGAGGGACAAGGCTGTCACGGAACACCTGCAGGATGATCATCATTTGCTTATTTATTGCAGCAGGGATTTGCTAAGTCGTGGTAACAAAAAGCCCCCAAAACATGGTGGTTCAAATAACATAGACATTTATTTCTCTTTGCCCTAGTATCATTGAGGTGAGAGGCACAGTGGTACGTCATGTGGTTAATCAGGCACCCTAGCTTCATCCAGTTGGATGGACTGGAGCAGTTGGACTATTGCTCGAGCCCCCCCCCCCCCCCCCCCCCCCCCCCCCCCCGCCCACCGCCAAGGTGTGATCACCATGCTCAGACCTGAAGCTGAATGGCTTCTGTGTTGGAGTTCCATCCTAAGGGAGGGGTAGAGGAGGCGTGAGAGAGCAGAGCGCGTCCTGCTGTTCTCATACTCACGCCCAGGATTCAGCTATAAGAAAAGCTAGAGACAGTAACCTCTACCAAGGAAGCCACGTGTCCAGTAAAAAATTGGTGAGGGATGCTCTTACTAAAATGGAGAGCATGAAACTTGGGGGACCTTGGGGGTGCTGTGCCATGTTGGCCTCTCTCTCATAAGCAGCTTCAGTCAGGAGCCACGGCTTCCCTGTAACCCCAAGGCCTACTCAGATGCCTGCACAAGGTACATACTCACTACTTGTTGGCTTCCTTAACACTAAGTCAGGTACACAGGATGGAAATTAATTTATGCTTGATATTGTGTTTCCTCCTATACACTATTGAATTAATTTCATGACTCATTTTTCATAGTGCAAGCTACATTTTTAAAAAGATATTTTAAAGTGATCTCTACGTCCACATGGGGCTCTCATGCACGACCCCGAGATCAAGAGTCACGTGCTCCACCAACTGAGCCAACCAGGTGCCCCCAGACTCCATTTCTAATGTGTATTCATTGCCAATGGAGAAAAACTGTAGCAGTTCAATGATCACTAAGTCCATGTCTTGTATTTACTTATTATCCAGGATGAACAAAGCATGACAAATGAGTATTTATGGTTTTTTTTTTTAAAGAATATTTGCCTCACACACTTGCTTCCAAATAGCCATTCCAGAAATCACACTCCATGGTGAAAGAATGAGTCACTTCCGTGTCATAAAATCGCATCACCTCTTCCAAACTGCTAATTCTCCAAACCTCACCTAACGTCTCACTGAAGGAAAATGTTGCCTCTTCATCCTAGCACTATTTAGCTTAAAAGTTGGAGAAGATGTATTTGGGTTTAAAGATGTTTTCATGAGTCATAAACCATATGACATTAGAAAATGTGTTTTGGAATAAGGAATCCAATCCTAAGATAAAATCTAATAAGAAAACAAATTGGAAAGTGAGTATTTTATAATCAAGTGACTGTGAGATTGCACACGGGACATACATATTATGTCTCGTTTGGAAAGCTGGAGGCTGGGTTATCAACGTGGAAGAAAAATAATTCCTATTTCTTTGTGACATTGTGTTTGTGTTGTATTACACGGTATTACATGTCTTTGTAAAACTGGCCCTGTCTTCTGTCCGAGACCTGTACATGTCATTCTGTCTGTGGGACGCCACATGCTATTTCCAAACACGTCTGATGGGAACGATTGAAGCTTTGCATATTTTTTTGCACATCTCCAAGCCTAGGCCTATGTACCAAATATGTTTTCTTAGTTTATTAGTAGAATTTTAGTTCTAGAGATTAAACCAAGCCATTACCTTTTGGGTCTATCAGATTCTGAGTTCCAGGTGGGCAGAAACCTTGTGGGTGTTCCCCCAATGCCTAGCTTGGGGCCAGCACGTAGTAAGTGTTTAATTTATTTAGCAAATAATTATTAGTTGGATCTTGTTTGAACGCTAAATATACTCCCCAACACCAACACCTCACAGTTTATTTTAGGGAATCTATACACACACCCACACACATGCAAAAACATCTCTCTCTCTTCCTACACACACACACACACACACACACACACAGCTATGTTAAATTCCTTTTAAGTCTAGAATTTTCTTAGAGATAATGAAAATTGACAAAAAGTTATTATCGTAGTCTCTGAAAATTTTTAGGCAGATCAGAAGCATTTAGTTAATTCTGAAAATTATCTATTTGTTTTCCTGGATGAAAGTTTCATTTTAAAAATCTCCCATGTTTAGTCTTTTAAGCTTTCTGACTCCTCTGTTGAAATTTAACAAGCCACAACTTGTGAAAATGGTTTGATTTAACAGAATGCCATTTGGCCTGTGCAGACTTCAGATTAAGATCCTTAGGGGTGGACTGTGTGTGTATCTATGTACTTGCACGTAAAAAGTCTCAACTTTCTGAAGTTGAAAATTTGGAGGATTGTATACCATATTGTGATCACGCTCTGGGTCACTTGGCATATTTAAGAGTCTGGTAATATATTTCGATAGTAGTAATAGATTCACAAAACCATGTATAAATCTTTCATCAGTGTGGAAGCATATCTCATTTGCTCAGGAGAGAACTTGTTGAGTTAAACTTTGCCCTAAGGAAAGCAAAGGAAATTAGAAAAAAATGGAGTAAAATTATTTAGCTTTTCAAAAGTATCTTATAATGCTTTGCCTGTAACTAAAATGAAACGGAGTTTAATAAACTTTTACCATGCATGACAAATGTATTTCTTCAGCTTATCATACCAAATATATTCCTTTCTATTTAAGGTACCGAGCTACGGATGACTGGCTGGCTCAGTCGGGAAGAGCCTGCCACTCTTGATCGCAGGGTCATGGGTTTGAGCCCCCTGTGGGGTGTAGAGATTACTTTAATAAATAAAACTTTAAAAAATAATGGAAATAGCCAGCTATATCAAAGAATTGCTAGATTTAAAAGAATCTCAAAAAAAAAAAATCAAATCTTGGGTCACTTGGGCGGCTCCATCAGGTGAGCATCTGCCTTCAGCTAGGTCGTGTTCGCTGTGTCCTGGGATCAAACCGTGCACCAAGATCGACTCTTTCTTGAGGCTTGATTAAATCAATTATGTAAGGCCAAGCGGTGCGTCCTAAAATGTTTGAGAGAATTGAATTTCATAAAATCTGTAACTGTCGAGAATGTTTTCCCTTGTGCTTAAATAAATGCAACCCCAAACTCTTTTTTCAATTAAATTATTTTTTATTGTTTACAATGGAGAGGTGCTTATCAACTTCATTTGTCCTTGTTTCCAAGATTGAGGAATAAAGAACCTCATGTTTTTGACTGAGGGATATAGTAGCTTATACTGGTCAAGAAAAATCTTGAACAAATTATGTAACCTTCGTGAACTTGTATTTCACTCCCTATGAAAGATAAATTAATATTTCCTTCCTTAAAAGGTTCTTGTATCAAGGGCCACGTAGGGTCTTGAATGTGAGACACTTAATACTCATTTAAGGGCATTGTAAACATTTTTTTAAAAATGTACACTAATCATTCTTAGCATAAGAAATTAGCATAGGAAATTCAAATATTTAGTTTTCTTCTCAGCTGCTTAAGATGTGCATACAGTCAAGGGCACCTGGGTGGCTCATTCAGTTGAATGTCCAACTTGATTTTGGCTCAGGGTCATGAGATCCAGCCCCGGATCAGGCTCCACACTAAGCAGGTTGTCTGCTAGACGCCCTCCCCATCTCCCCACCTCCCTCTCTAAGATAAATAAATCTTTTTTTTTCTTTTAAAGATGTGCATATAATCAGAAGTTTTATTACATTCGTCTCAAGAAGCAGGAACTCGAAATTGCAAATGGTAGATGTTTCGCAATTGGATCGGAAAAAAAAAAAAAAAAAAAGCAAAGCAAAGCAAAACAGACCTTGTCGGTAGTCTTTGCCAATTTTTGTGACGTGCATACTCTCCTCATGGCCAATTCCAGATGACCAGCATGGCACCTGAACGCAGAGCTGCTGATGGGAGTCAGCTGTGGCGCACCTCTGTGTGTGCCTCTTCATGGGGAACTGCTTAAGCAGTCACATCTGTAATTGTAGGATTGGTACCTTAATTTGACACTTGGTGCCTTTATTCATTACTCATGGGCCACATTTTCCATTAGTGCAGTTCATTGCTCATATTTCCTTTCAACATCAATTCCTTTCAGCCCTGAAATTTCGAATTTGCCTTCAAATCATGCCTTTGAAGTTGCGACTGGCTCGGAACCTGTTTGCCCTCCTGGTAAATAGCACATTGGATGCTTCCTGCCTCACCCATTCCTTACAGTCAGCACTGCTGTGTTACACGGTGTTGTTATTTGTACATTGTGGGTGATTTTTGTTTTTTCTTTCAGGGCAAAGATGATGTAAAAGGGCTTGTGAAGTCGCACTGAGTTTTAACCTGTAACCGGCTGTTTTTTTTTAATCAACTCACCAAGGATGTGCAAGATAGATATGTTTTCTGGAGCAGGCAATTTCTGAAATCAAGAAGCACCAACAATGGAATGTCTAAGAATCTTGACTAGACTCAGCCTGTGTCCTTGAGGACAGAGTCAGATGGTACCGTAACCTACATGGGCTCAGTTAACTCCTTGAACTCATGCACATATTAGTTAGAGATTCAAAGGCCTTTGGTTTTCTTCACACTGGTATGTGTTAGTTTCTACCCATAATCCTGCAACATGGGTTCCGTTCACATACTAGTTGCCACTTATTTCCATCGGACAGATTTATACTTTTTCTTCTATTTATTTTCAATCATAGGATTATCAAAATGTCTGTCATATTTATTCAAATATGATTATTTCCACCCCAAAGGTGAAACACATGGAAACTCATTTGTGTCTCGTCTCTTATGGCCAGAGCTAATGCTGCCTTCTTCATCAAATCCTGGCAAGTTTTTCTTTCTTTTTTTTCTTTTTTCTTTTTCTTTTTTTTTTTACAGATTTTATTTATTCATTTATGGAGACAGAGAGAGGGAGAGAGAGAGAGAGAGACAGGCAGAGGGAGAAGCAGGCTCCCTGCAGGGAGCCCGATGTGGGACTTGATCCCAGGGCCCCAGGGTCACTGCCTGAGCCAAAGGCAGACGTTCAACCCCTGAGCCACCCAGGTGTCCCAAGTTTTTCTGTTTTAAAGTAATTTCTTCCTCTCCAAAGTTCCTCTCTCTCCCAGGCAAATATTACTATAGTGTGGTTCATGGTTTCTCAAAGTGTGTTCTCTGAACCAGCAGCATCAGAATCACCAGAGATCTGTTAGAATGAAAATTCTCAGCCCACCCTTCTAGGGTGGCTTTGAACTGAATCAAAAAATCTAGTGATATTCATGCCCAACAGTCTGTGCCTTAACAAATTCTTCGAGTGATCCAGATTTTGGCAATGTGAGCTTCCTCTTTAGTTGTATACTCCATCATGACAGGATTTATGAGTAATTATATCTTTCAAATGGTAGGCACCCAGTAAATATTTGTTGAATGAACACAGACGTCAATGACTATAAGGGCAACTTGAGAAACATAAGCTAATTAACTGGAAGAATAATCTGATTTGAAAGCCTATCATCTGAAGGAGAAATGAGGTGTGTCCTTTAAACATCTAGGGGCTGGAATTAGGGTAAGTGAATACAAATTATCAATGCTCAATAAGGTTAGATTATTTTGGTTATGTTAATTCATTACATCCTGACAGCAGTTCTATGAAAGAGGTGTTTCACTTGTTTTGCTGATGAACAAGTGAAGCTTAGAGAGTATCTCTCTCTCTATATATATATGTATCAGAATCATATAATAAGGCAGGTTCCAAACTCCATTCTCTCTGACTTACTTTTCCCATCATGTTCAGAGACACAGATTTCGACTCCAAGAGAGATGGTTGGTTGAATCACGGTATTCAGTGACTTCTAATCATATAGAACCCTGAGCAAGGCACTGTGCTAGGAGCTTAGCATTTAGCGATGAGCAGCTAACATCCTCACCTGTAAATGTGGATAAGAAACGTGCCTCCTACTTCTTAGGCTGTTGCGATGATTAACTACGATATACAAGACATACTTACAGATTCTGAAAAGTGCAAAGCTGAAAGGGCGGCCGTACAACGAGGAGTTATAGTAGAGATACCTGCTTCAGATGAAGAGTCAAGGGACCTTTCTCCTAAGCAGTGACATTGATTCTGATCCAGAATGACAGGTGTGATTTGGCGAGGTGACAAATAGGGGAAGAGCATTCAGACATGGGACCCACACACCAAAGCCTTAAGGTGTAAGAAGCTTGCCCACATGTGAAATGGAGCGAGGTCTCTGTCATTGGGAGTTTTCGTGTGTCATCCTGGAGATAATATTTGCGGTATGATGTGTAACACGAGCAGCAGAGCAGTGGTGCGCTACCCATACTACCGGCTTCGTGCGGTCCTGAGGATCTGCGTTCTCCACTTAAGTCTGTAAAATGTCCTTGATGTGACAATAAAGCAACATATAAAGCTCTAAAGAGTGAAAACTAGAGAAAAATGGAAATCTGAAGAATTTAGAGCTTGGATGAGTATTTGCGCAGATTTGAATCCTGTACAATACCCTCTCGTTTTTCTCTCTAGCTCTAAGAATCACTGAGGTGGCCCAATGACTTGGGGGCGCTGTCGTTCATGATTAATGTGCTTTTCTGTCCCTAACTGGATTACACTGGTGTTTGTTTCTTCTAGAAAAATCTCAGATTAGATTCTTTCCTGGTCATACTTATCATTTGATATATAGTCCGCAGTGCAGGTAGTATGAAAATAGGGTGGTTTGGGTCACTAAGTAAAACAGATGAACTTAAAATGCAGTTAAATTTTGGTAGAAATCGTATGCTATTTCTAACTCTTGCAGCTCTTTGGAAGACCTAACTAGATAAAAATGTAAATATTTCAATTTAATTGGCTTTTCCTATCAACAAACTTCTCTTATTCCTTATTTGACTATGAGACTAGCAAATGGAGGCTGCTACTTGTTGTAGGACAGAGACACTAAGTCTCTCAATAACCACATCGTAGCCTCTTTCTTGTTTCCTGGAACCAGTACACACCCATTAATAAAAAGTACTGATGATGTTTGTCGAATGAATGATAGAATGAAATAGAGGCTAACATTAACTTTTGAGTGGAGTAATTTTGAATGGAAATCAAATGTATAGAATATATTTAATTTTTACTGTAGAGAATTTACTTTTTAAAATATTTTTTTTTATATTCTTGAGAGAGAGAGAGAGGAGTGAGCATGAGCAGAGAGGCAAGGCAAGGGAAGGGCAGAGAGAGGCAGACTCTTCAGCAGACTCCAAGCTCAGTGTGGAACCCAGTCCAGGGCTCGATCTCACGACACTGAGATCATGACCCTGAGCTGAAATCAGGAGTCGGACACTTAACCACCTAAGCCACGTAAGGCACCTTGTTACTGTAGAGATTATAAAGTCTGATGTTAATTCCTAACATATATATTATGCTATGTTGCCCATAACTATCAAAAGTATAGAGTGTAAAAAAGAAGGGACAAAATCTGAAGGTAATATTGCTACATTGCTTTAAAACATGAAAGTCATTTCTGTTTGCAGCGTCATTGGGAGGTAGTAGAGTTTGGATTCACATAAAGTGAAATGGAGAAAAGAGACAGTTTATTGTGAAGAGGCAATGTCAAAAGCAATGACAAATGTCTTTGTCTATCACATGTCCATCATTGACAGAAAGGAGAAATGTCTCTGTGTAGATGTAATTTGGGGTGGCTTTAAAAATAGGCTTACCTATTAAAAATTGCATCCCAACCGTTAACCAATCATTGCAAATTAGAGTGCTTTGTAATATAAATCTTAAGAGTGATCTCTAATAAGTATTTGTAGTTAAAAGAGGAAAAACGCAATTGACAGATTATAAATCCATAATATGCCTCATGTAATAAATCTGTTAAAAAGAAGACACACTTGATATTAGATGTAAATATCCCAAACCCTTACCCCTTTATGTTTTTCAATGTGATTATTCTGTAGAGGAACCTGTGTCTTCATGCACATCTGTGTATCGGTATTCTTTGTAAAATACAGATTTACTAGAGTAAGAGAATCAAGTGGAGAAAAAATGAGAGAATAAAGCAGATAGGACATTCTGCTAGTAGATAGACAGCTTTTAATGTGACTGTTTATGATCTGATTATAGAAAAAAATTATACACATCTTTCAAATACATTGACCTCTACCAAGCAATATAACATTTTGATACATTGGCGTTAGTTCACCAGATGACTTAGAGAGCGTAATGCAGTCAAATGAAGACTGCTGATGCTCTACGTTTTGATAGTGTAGTGTTGACATGTATTTTTATTACGTAGGAGCAAATATATTTGGTATTTCCATAAAACACTCAGCAAGGCTTTCACTGTAGCTTCATGAGCTACCAATGACTTGCACTTAATGGTGTCATATTTGAATCATCCAGGGCTTATGAATATGTAAATTTGCGCTCAGAACTTTGTCTTAAATTCTGAGAGGTGGGCACCTGAGTGGCTCCATAGTTGAGCATCTGTCTTTGGCTCAGGTTGTGATTCCAGGGTCCTGGGATCGAGTCCCATGTTGGGCTTGTTGTGAGAAGCCTGCTTCTCCCTCTACTTATATCTCTGCCTCGCTCTGTGTCTCTCATGAATAAGTAAATAAAATCTTAAAAAAATAAATAATAAATAGATTCTGAGAGGCTACTATTACCAAGAAACATGTCCAAAAAATAAATTCTTTGGACTCTACAGAACATGCATTCGTTTTTATTCAGCATCTATGTCATAACTAGTCAAGAAGACATCTCCTGCATCTAATATTTTTGCTTTCTTAAAACAGTTGTTTTGAATGGAAAAATAAATAATAGTCACTCACAAAAATTGAATGCAGGTACCATTTATGGGCTACATAAGGAGATGGTTAATACACGATAGCTCCTTATCAGTTTTATCTATTCAGAGACTGCATCTAAATAATTTGTTCACATCTTCTTGTACTTTAAGACGTGATAGACTATAATCATCATTCGGGGGAGCGTAACTAGCCCAAAGGTGCACAGAACCAGTGGAAGATTGAGCGTCTTACTTTTGATTTTACTCAATAAGCTAATTGTGGGATAACAGATGGGTCCTCCTCCCTGAATCTGCTCTCGTAATTAGGAGTCACAAATTAGGGTCACCCTGCTCTCCTGCCTTTAGGGCTCTGATCCCTGAAACACGCGATGCTCGATAGTGGTCTGGATTTCCCTGTCGATCATTACTCTTTGGACAGTATTTTTCCTCGCTAGATTTTCCTTGAGCCCTCTCCTTAGATTGTGACTGTGCTTATCCAAGTGCTAGGAAAAGAATAGAGTTCTCTTAAGCCGGACAGCCCCAAGTCCAAATTTTTGCCCTTCCCCTTACGAGCTTTATGTTCTTGAGCACATTCCTTAGCTTTCCTGAGCATCTGTTTCCTTGTCTGTGGAATGAGGATAATAATAGTTTCTACTTCATACTAACAGTCGCTACTATGAAATTATGTCAAGTTTTTAAGCGCATGGCCTGGCACGTGGACAAACTTCCAGAAATGCTGTTCTTTTATTATTTTGCCTCATCCCTCAGAACTCTGGGAGCTGGCCACCTGCTTACCCTTTTGCTCGAACTGAAATGAGGGTCATAATATAATTGGCAGGGTCTTCACCTGTTATAATCTCCCCTGTGCCCCATGGCGTGTGAGTGGGGCCCTCGGAGACTTAACGCGTGGGACAAACCTTGCAGGGGTTTTCAGTGCTGTTCAGGGACTCTCGGGGGGGATATTTCTGCGAGGGACGGAATCAGAACTCCTCAGATCACCCTGTGGAGGTGATTCTCTGCACATGGAAGGGCGGCTTGGCTGTTATGTCACCTGTGCCTGTTGTCGGACTGCTTTTTACTTCCAACCTCAGGGCCGGCCTCCAGGCAAATATAGTTACAGTAGACTTGGTTTGTCTTTGCCATCCGCCTCCTTCCCATTTCCCATACTTCCCCTACACACCACTATCCCAAAGATCCCCATCTCTGAACTGCAGACAGCCCAGAGGGAAGATAGAAATCGTATTTCATGGACAGAGCAACCGGGTTTACCTATAGGAAAAATTTCAGGATGATATTCAGTGATGTGATTTCAGTCTAAGTAGACCTGAGAACGGCTGTGCTTCTTGGGCAAGCAGTGCACGAGCAACACTCGTGCGTCTCCCCCTCTCTGCTCGCAATGCCAGACCTCTATTAAGATGACTTTGCATGATTTTGGAATAAGTAGGTCCGCACATAGACACAGCTGCCACAGCAAAATATGGCATTTCTCATTAAGATTCTTTCTCTGGCAGCAGCAGCAGCAGCAGCAGCGCTCTTAGACAAACTTTCCTTCTAGACTCACTCTGAATAGCTTCTTTCCACATTTAAACAGAGACTGGGGGGGGGGGGGTTCAATCTGCCCGTTTCTTCGGATGTAAGGCAGTTTGCTCCGTGGGTTCTCAATGAAGGCAGGTTATTTCATGGAAGTCCTCCGAGACAGGTGGGAGTGAACACTTGGATTTCTTTGATACCCCGACTACTTTGCATAAGCATCTTCACTGAAGTGTTTATGACATTTTGAACTTAGTTAAAATCGAAGGCTTACTCCTGATGGTGTTTATTACTTTACACTTGGGACCAAGGAGCACCGTACACGCTGTGCTAAGGAAAAGACACGGATGTCGGCCTCAAAACTTTCTTGTCCTGCTGCTTTTTATTTTTTTTTTATTTATTTTTTTTAATTTTTATTTATTTGTGATAGTCACAGAGAGAGAGAGAGAATGAGGCAGAGACACAGGCAGAGGGAGAAACAGGCTCCATGCACCGGGAGCCCGACGTGGGATTCGATCCTGGGTCTTCAGGATCGCGCCCTGGGCCAAAGGCAGGCGCCAAACCGCTGCGCCACCCAGGGATCCCACCTGCTGCTTTTTAATTTAATTATTTATTTATTTTATTTTATTTTATTTATTTATTTATTTATTTTATTTTTTGAGAGAGAGAGAAAGAGAGAGAGAGAGCGAGCTCACAAGCAGGGGGAGGGACAGAGAGAGAGAGAATCCTAAGCAGACTCTGTGCCCAGAGCAGAGCCCCACATGGGACTCGATCCCACGACCCTGAGATCATGACTTTCAGCTGAAATCAAGGGTCAGATGCTCAACCAGCTAAGCCGCCCGGGTGCCCCTCTTCTTGTTCTGCTTCCCGAAAGAACACGTGACAAATAAAGCTGTGATTATTTTTGTGCAGAATACTTTTAAAGAACATTTTATAGTAATTGTTTGCAGGGCACTTTTTGATTTTAGGTGAGGGACAAAGAGCTATTCTTGGAACATAAAAATAATCAGTGCTGTACTTAGACGCTGTCCTTGTACCAGGCGTTCTGTTTTCAGCACAGTGCATGCATTATCTCATTGAACCCTTGCCACGGCCTTGCAAGAGGTAGACCCTAGGGCTCCTGGGCGGCTCGGTGGGTTAGGCGTTGGGCTCTTGATTTTGGCTCAGGATCATGAAATCGAGCCCCGCTTTGGTCTCAGCATTGGGTGTGGAGCCTGCTTAAGACTCCCTTTGCCCCTCCACCTCCTTAAAAAAAAGGTATGTTATATTATCCCCCAACTTGCAAGTAAGGACATTAAGGCTTAGGGTAACCTGCCCCTCACTGCATATTTATTAAAAAGGCAGAAAGGGGAATTCAGTACAGGGTGTCCATGACCATGACCACGAAGCCTGTATGTGCTCTGGCCTCGTGGAGGTACCTGGCATACATCCCACACGAAAGAGGGGTGAGGACCCAGCTCCCGGCTGACCCAGGTGGACAGGTAGTCCTCCCTGCGGCCACGGGCCTCACCTTTCTCAGGCACCCTGTGTTCTGAGAAGCACGTGCCCCCAGTGCTGGAACCCACAGGATGTGGCCCCCTGGGGAAGTCTGAGCATCAGCCTTGTCCCCACTGACGACAACTGCCACCTTGATCTTCCACTTACGATGTTTTTCAGGGCTGGATCATTTACCCCTGACTCTTCCAGGATTCCAGTCCACACCCCACTGACACTAAAATGGCAGAGACAGAGACCTCCCGTAGAGGCTGGATTTCCCTGCCTTTGGCGTCCTCCCCGCCTCCACAGACCCAGGCCACTAGAGAGCGTGACCTGTGTAGGCAGGGAGCTGCACGGAGTGGTTCCCTCCAGCACGACACACACGGATTCCCGAACTTTCAGCTGCCCTCTGATCCCTTCTGTCCACAACCAACTGAAATATTGCCATTTCTGACATCTAGAGTCGCATTTCTAAATCTGCCAATCTGTTGTTTACAGAAAAACTTTTAGAAATGTATATATTATGTACATATATAAATATATATGTATATATATATATGTATATATATATATATATATATATATAGGGTTGAAACAAGTTTGGCCATCTACTAAATTAGCCAATGCAAATTTTCACCGGAAACCTATTTTCATGTGACAAAATACTTCATTGGAACAATAGCTTTCGTGAAGTATTTTGTAATTAGAGTCCAGTTTTGTTGCAAGGCTCTGAATTCCCCTGACTGTATGCACAGCTGTCCTTTTTTTTTTTTTTTGACATTTTTTATTATGTAAATACCAATACAACATAACATTTCTCTTGTGTAGAACACAAATCCTTTGAGCTGGCCACAGAAATAGGGCTTCTCTTTCAAACTGATGGTGTTTTGGGTCATGCTCTTTTGGTGTGGGAGACTCTAGGGTAAAGAATGGTGAGTCTGCTAAAGAATGGTTTCTTCCTGAAACCATTTCTTCCTATCCTTCTTGATATTTCATACTGACCATGGCTCTGTCGATTGAGACAAGTAAAATATGCCTAAGAGTAAATTTAGTTGGTTACAAAGATCTGACATCCCAAGTTCCAGACGCTGTCAAGGTGCCTCGTCTCAGAATAGTTACAGTGATGTCCCTTTTACACCACCTGTGTCCCTTTGGTAATGGGTCTCTGCAGCACATTATGGCCGGATCTGCTTTTGGCCAGCAGGGTGGTTGCAAACCCCGATCTGCTTTTGGCCAATGGGGTGGTTGCAAACCCCCTCGCTGTGATCTGCAGCTTCCTGTTGCCAATATTTATAACTAATCCCACATGGTACCTGATAAAGTAGGTGACGGGACCCAGCTTATTAGAAGTAGTCAGTGGGTTCTGTCGGAAAACAGAACCAAGCGAACAACGAGGCTTGCCCAGGATTTCAACAGAAGCATCAAGAGAACGGATTTGTATGCACCGTCCACCAACACCGTAAGGTCTAGAAACTGAGGGCTGAGGTCAGCTCATGAAGCAGCGATGACTCATGCATATCATGGTCCTTGTGGTCTAGCAGCCCTCAGG
The DNA here is from genome assembly GCF_003254725.2 of Canis lupus dingo. Classification (NCBI taxonomy): domain Eukaryota; kingdom Metazoa; phylum Chordata; class Mammalia; order Carnivora; family Canidae; genus Canis; species Canis lupus. The sequence goes on along the minus strand of NC_064268.1, from coordinate 36,000,612 downwards.
GAGCAAATTCATTCTTAGCCGGAAACCCTTTACTCCATCCTCCTGGGAATGTCCCATCAACCCTGGGACAACGGGGCTGGACCCGGGCCACATTTCTGCAGCATCATAAAAAAAGCAGAAGCGCGCCCATTCAAAGACGTGTTTTGCCTTGATCCAAAAGGGTGACATTTTTAAACTATTCTGTGAGACGTATTCTGGTAAGAAGAAAAGATTAGTCATGCTTTCTCTGGCCTTTTTTCCTCCTGTCAATTGTTGCTAGATGGAGAATAGTAAGCCTTTGGTAGAAAAAATTTAAGCTCTTATCAAACGATGGCATAATGGCACGGCAACAACAGCAGTCACCGTGCCGCGTGTGTGACGGTGGTGCCAACAGACCTGCACGCTCTGGAGTGGCGTGCGGTTGGTTTGGGGTTATGAGAAAGCAGAGAGAAACTGTGTATAGAGGAATTCATTACGGAGTGAAGTGAATCATTCTGTGTTTCCCTGCATAAGCTGTTCTATATTAAACTCCGTAGTTCCGAGGCTTCCTAACTAGCTAGGACCCTGGGTCCCACCACCTCTGGGGGCCCCCCGGAGCCCACCCTAAGTGTTCTTGCTGTGAGGCGGGGGAGTCTGAACATCCAGGGCCATTTGCACAACACAGTAGCCACCGTTTATGGCACATCTGACCCTGTGAGAACCGTGTGAGATCAGTCGTGTTGCTCTCTCTACTTTCTAAGAGAGTAAACTTCCGTCGAGAGAGGTGGAGTTAAGATCCCCCAAGATCATGAAGCTTGGACATCTCAAGATAAGCCGGGAGCACTAATGTTGTGCATCCTCCTCCCCGGGCCCCCAACACTTGCCCATATGTGCATGTTCATCTAAGGACATGCCTGTTTCGTATGTGTAGATGCGCACGTATCTTCTTAATCTGAGCGTGTGCTAGTATGGCTTTGCTGCAAGGACCCTGCCTCGCGGTGTTCTCCCCATCTGCCTCTTTACAGACTAGGGATGGCGAGTCTGTATGGGGGGTCACGGTGTGTTTCTCCCCAGGCCATGGGAGACCTAGCCGGTGGGGCCCACCCAGCAGGCCTCATGGAGCCAGATGCCGCCTCCGTATCTCTTCGGCTCCTGACTCCGGGTGGGCATGATGAGTGGCTGCTACGGGCACCCAAGTTAACTCTCTTTGCCATTTATTCGTCTCAGTGGTGCTCTCCAGCACAGGTGCACACAGCGCTCACCTCGGGCCCCTCGGATAGCCGTCTCCTAACCACATCCTCACTTCCAGAGGCCAGCGGGGTTTGAGAAGAAGCACATTTTGAGATGTTTTGGATCTTTTCCATCTAAGTTCCAATTTTGCTAAGCATTCATAAGACACAAGTGATTCACCTGTTGCCTTTCTCCAAGACCGTTTTTGATGGACCATTGTTCATAGACGCTGTTCCAGCTTACCTGCTATTTTTGAATAAGGTTTGGCCAGACTTTAGAAACTGTAGCTAAATAGGGTAGCTTTTTGTCTCATTTTATCTAAATATTCAGAAAATTTGTACCCCAATCAAAATCACGGTATTTTCCTTCCAAACACTGCTCTAAAGCTCACATCAGCCACAGCCATGGTAATTTCGGAGGAATGAGCAAGCAGGAACCCGACGTACACAACATGTGGCTGCCTTACTGCTGCTTAGTAATGGCCCGGGTGAAATGAATGAGGAATTTCTGAGTTTTATTTTAAGATGATTCACTAGATCAAAAAAAATCATGCCATCAGCAGGTTGTGTTTCCATTTTTCTGTCTTATCCTTTTAAAGCTAAAGCCATTAGGCAGTATCACTTTGCTAATGCCGTCGAGTTCTTAATTTTAACCTGGGCGACTCTTTGGCCTGTCCTACGCGAACATTCACAGTAAAGGATGCTGTTTGCCGCTTACCTCTCCCAGGTGAAGAAGATGTGATTTGGGTTGCCGCCTTGCAGGTAGGGAAATGCAGGAAGGGCCTACCTCCGGGAGGGCAGGAAAGAAGTCAGATGATCCCTGAGTGTCAAGAGGACTGCCGCTCGCTCGTTTCTTTCAGGCTTCAGGTTACTGACTTTACAGGGCACCTCCTGAAACCGGTTCTGGTAGTGACAACACCTCACGTCACCAAGTGAGGATTTGACAAAAGCTCAGCTGGCTTTATTGTAATGGACAGTGTCTCAAAATAGTTAAATCTGCCAACATTCCATGGGGTTGAGCCCTGGCTCTGCCCTTTTGCAAACAAGGTGATCTTGAAAAACTTACTTGACCTCTTAAGACTCACTCTTTCCCTTCAATAAAAAGGGACAGCGACAATATTGACCTCAGTGGGACATGGTGAGAACTGAATATGATTAATATACAGGAAGCACTTAGAAGAATGCCTGGTGAATATTAAGTCTGCAATAAGTTATAATTATCCTCAATTTCAGACCAGCATTTTCATTTTGTAGCCTGACTTTTCTTACATTATGCCATTCTATTCCTAACACCAAGATGAGATCAATTCTGCATTACTGTATCCAAACAGACACGGATTGAGGTTTATTTTACTCGGGTGTTTGATTCGGAAACTTTCTAAATTGTGAGAGGAATGTGTGTTTATTTTAGAATACATGTTAGCAAAAGGATAATAATTGAAATCTTCCTTGACCCAAAGAAAGCCACCTTTAAGTATTTTGGTCTATAACCTTTGAGTCTCAGCCTGTGTGTGTATAAGTCTATATATTTACACTTAAGAAATTTAACTATACTGTTCATGATGTCCTGGAACTGTTAAAAGGCAAACTGAAGCGCTTCCAAACGTAGAGGTTTTTGTTTGAGCCAATGTCCATACATATTGGGGAACGCCGAACTAAATGTGGTTATGAGCTTTTGGCCAACAGGAGCCTGGAGAAAAGCTTTCGTAGAGAAGACAGAGAAGCAAAGCAAGGAAATTATTTCACTGGCTGCAGCTGAGGCAATTGCTGTATTTGGGAAACATGATTGGCTGTGATTGGTTGGTCTTATGTTTTATTTTCTCCGATTTGAGTGCGTTGACTCTGGCTCAGGTTTCGGGGGGCTTGTGTAGGCTACCAAGGCATTAGAACCACCCTAGTCCGATGATCCCCTTGTTTAATTATCTTAACAAAACCATAAACACATCGTGGACCTCTTTCCAAGTCTTTAAATACTATTTTACAATGTAATTATCGATTGAACAGTATTCTATGGTGTAGATATAATACCATTTATTGAAGGAATCCTCTACATTTGGGTATTTGGTGTTTGAATTATTTCTCTTCTTACCTGTTTCACTCTCAGTATTACAACTCCTCTGCAATGAGTACTCCTTATACCTCTATCACTGTGCACACCTGAAATCATTTCCTTAGGATAAATTCCTTAATAGAGAATTATTTGAATAAGGGGTATGTTCGTGCTAACATCTTAAGAGTGATTTTTTTCTCTTTTAAAGGTAATGCATCAGGGGGTCTGGTTGGCTCAGTTGGGTGAGTGCTGGACTCTTGATTTTGGCTCAGGTCGTGATCTCAGGGTCGTGAGATGGAGTCTGCTTGTCTCTTTCCCACTCTGCACTTACCCCTACTGCCTCATGTGCGCGCTCTCTTGCAAATAAAAAATAAATAAATAAATAAATAAATAAATAAATGGTGCTGCATTTACGGAATATCAGAATTTAAAAATACAAAAAGTCATGAAAAACTGATGGAAGTCTTCCTGTCCCCACGCCATCCATCTACTCATTTCCAGCCCACCTACTTGATTCTCTACTTGCTTCCTCTCCAATGGTTCTTTTCTCACCTTCCGGAGCATTTCTCATAGGCAAACAAATATAAAATATTTCTTACAGGCAAAAAAATATAAACCAAATATCATTGCCCCTTACACAAATGGGAGCATATACCATACATGTCCTGCCTTCTTTCTTCTCTCAAAAATGCATCTCCTTCTCGTTTATGCCTGCAAACAATTCCAATGATCTGAATGATGGTGGTGTCATCTGCTGCCGTGACAAGGAGCCCTGTCACTTACATACATTATTTGCATTTTCTACTGTATCTGTTGAATAAGTTCCTAAAAGTGGAATTGCCGATCAAAGAATGGATACATTCACAATTTTGCTAACTATTGCAAATTGCTTGCCATAGGGATGTCGCTGGCTGACACTGTCACCATCAGTGAATGGATGTTCCCCGTCTTTCCTCCAGCTTTGCCCAAAGAGGGTGTTATCAAACTGTCTGAGTTTTGTGTGGTAGATGATATCTCAAAGTGGATGTAATTTGCATTTCTTTTACTGGGAGCCACTGGCATTTGTCTTTTCACTTTGTGTGAAGTATTGGTTTTATTTTTGTCTTAAAGGAGACACATTAGATATATTTTAGTTGAGTTTTTCAATCTTTTCATTTAGGTGTTTTATATATCTATTTTTATCATTGTCACAAAGGACTTCCCCACTTTGAGATTATCAGTAAATCTCCCTCCCCTCCCTTCTTCTCCAGGACTCTTACGATGACATGGCTTCTCCTCCTCCTCTTCCTCCTTCTTCTCACATTGACATCTTTGATCCATTTGTATATTCACCTGATGTGAGGGGTGGGTTCAATTTTTTTCCCCCTAAATTTCTTAGCTGCACCAGCACCACTTTCTCTCCGGTTCTGAAATACTACCATCACCCATTCTAATTTGTTTGGCTCTATTTCTGGAATTCTGTTACTGTGCCATTTTTCAACGTGCCGGTACCACATTGCTTTTATTATTAAAGATTTAATAAATTTTAATATCGAGTAGTGTGAGTCCCTGTTCATTTCTTGCCCATTTCAGAATTTTCCTGGATAGTCTCCTTAGGATTTTGTTCTTACAGTCTTTAGAGCTAGTTTGTCTAGTCCCAATGTTAGTTTAAAAAGAAAAACCCTGTTAGGATTTTTTTGTTTTTGTTTTTACCCGAATCACATTGCTTTTTTTTTAAGTTACCGCAAGGAGAATTGACAACTTTGTAATGCAGGGTCACCCTCTTCCAAGAACTTGGCAGCAGGATGGCTTTCTGTTGGGCGAAGCCTACGTTGGCATCATTCACTTACGATGTTTGCTTTATATACACATCTTGAACATTGCTTATGTATAAGTTCATCGCAATTTTACACATCTTTTCTGTAAATGCTTTTTCTCTTATGTATTCGAGCTCTCTGCAGTTTGAAAAGCATTAAGTGGAAGCTATTGATTTTTATATTGATTTTGCACATGTCCACGCTAGTGAATTTTGTCATTGTTTATCGTAACGTTTTGGAGGACACGCTTGGTCTTTCCAGGTACCAGTCGTCACCTTTACAAATATGAACAGCTTCAACCTTCCCCTTTCTAAGCTTCACGACTCTGATCGTGTTCTTTTCTACAACTATATTCTTAGTTAACTCTATTGAGAATTTTCTCATTAATAATAAAGAGACAAAATTTTGTTAGGGGACTAGCCAACTATTACTATTTAATTGAGCGTTTTTTGTTTGTTTGTAGCAAGGAAGACTGTCGAACGTTCCCAGACGTCTTGCACGAGCTCTAAGAATATCGTGTTGTTTTCCTGCCATGATTAATTATATGATCAAAATCCTGATATTGGATAATCTGTGATATTTTATATTTTAATGTTGCTGAATACTGTTTTCTAATGTATCGATTCAGGATTTTTGTAAGGAACATCTTAAATGAGATCGGTCCCTGGTTCTGGGACCGATGTGCGTGTCTGTATATGGGTGACAGATATTTATTTACTTGTTTTAGAGACCATTTATGCACACTTCAAAAAATAATTTGGAAGATTTCCTCCTTTCTCTGAAACAATGAATAGCCTTCAAGTTGCTTATTCTTTAAAGGTTTCTCAGAAATCTGTGACAATGTTTTGCCCTCCTACTTTCTAAGGTGGTAACTCTTGGGTAACCTTCCTTATATTTCTTATGGAATGTGATCAGTTTTCATGTTCTACCTCTTTTGACAAATTACACCTGCATCTTCTGCTAGAGTGCCTGAAGCATTCTTTTTTCCTCAATATTTTATTTATTTATTTATTTATTTATTTATTTATTTATTTGAGAGAGAGAGAGAGAGAAATATCAAGAGAGAGCCTGAGTAGAAAGGAGAGGGAGAAGCAGGCTCGATCCCAGGACCCTGGGATCATGACCTGAGCTACAGGCGGATGCTTCACTCGCTGAGCCACCCAGGCGCCCCGCCTGAGGAATTCTTTTTGTATCTGTAAATCGGGATAACATTGTAAGATTTTGTCTCAGGGGCAGCTACCCTTGTATGTACTACAAGACTTCTTTATTTCCACATTTTCTCCCTTCAAATTCTATCCTTACCCACTCGTATTTTTCTGGTTTTCTTCCAGGAAAAAGAGAAGTCATACATATCTACAGGCTTCTTTGCCTTTCTTCTACATCTATCTTTTTCCCTCTTACCCTTCCCAACTGTTTGTGTGCTTGTTTCATTGTATTTATTGTTCATCCCTCATTTTATCTTTTATTTCCCTTAATGTGTTTTCTGCAAATTCTGTTTTTTTTCCCTTTGGCTCCTTCCAATTTTCTTTCTTTCTTTCTTTCTTTCTTTCTTTCTTTCTTTCTTTCTTTCTCTCTCTCTCTCTCTCTCTCTCTCTCTCTCTCTTTCTCTCTCTCTTTTTTTTGGATGGCTTTATTTTTTTCTTATAATTCTTTCCTGAATTTTGCTGTATCACATTTGATCTTCTCCTTTTGTCTTATCATTTCATGTCGGGGATCTTCTTGCCGTTCAGTGTTGGGCAGGCCATGTCTCAGGATGGGGCAGGACTTGGCCGGGCAGAGGAATAGAGGGCAGCATGGAGGTAAAAGCCCGGATAGTTTCCTAATTTTATGTCATAGAAGTTCTCTTAATATGTCATGGAGACTGTTTTCTACACATGGGCCTGTCCTGTATGATTGTGTGTGTGTGTGTGTGTACTCGCCCCTTCTTCTATGATTATGTCTATTAATTATTTTCATGTCAGCTTTATTTCTGCATCTCAAGTGTGCTTTTCACCTTCAGAAAACAAGAAACAACAGATGTTTGCAAGGATGTGGAGAAATCCTTTCTGAGACCCTCAGAAAACACTGTCACTTTCTGAGACCCTCTTGTCACTGAAGTCTGCTCCTTGTCACTCCTTCCCATGCTGCCATTTCCTGACTCTAGTCCTTATATACATTTTAAGGTATGCAGATCATATCTGTTTCCTACTTTTGCCCCCTAACCCCCCCCCCCAAAAAACGTGCAGGGTCTTTTCTCATCGTATGTATGGCTTTCAGATGCTGTCCAGGAGGACAAAGGGAGGATTCCAGGTCCCACAGTCACGTCTATGCTGGAAATCAAGTTGATATTTTCCTAATTAGTTAGTCAACACTGCCTTGAAAAACACTGTTATGAATCTTGACCATATGAAGTAGGTGTGAATCGTGAGCTCATATGAAAAATCAGCAGATTTAAAGTCAATTGCAGGGGCGCCTGCGTGGCTCAGTCAGTTGAGTGGCAAGACTCTTGGCTTCAGCTCAGGTCGTGGTCTCAGGATCCTGGGACATTGGGATCTGTGCTCAGTGGGGAGTCTGCTTGAGATCCTCTCTTTCTCCCCCTCTGCCCCCGCCCCCATCCGCATGCACAGGCACTGGCTCTCAGAAGTCAGTTGCAGAAGTTGTAGTAAAGGAATCCCTACCCCCACCCCAGCACACACACACACACACACACACACACACACACACACACCTCTACTGGGAATGTGTACATTTGTTCTTTTGTAATAGGATCCACATCCAAGTGAAGGCAAGGGAGCAAGTTTCATTTAATTTTAAAATCTTGGCTGTCATCTCCTTGAGAATGGGCAACTGGAAGAAAATATAATTTTAGTATCAGATGACAGTGTTAACATTTTAAGAATTCATAAAAAAAAAAAAGGCCAGGATTATTTAAGAGTTGATGTTTTCTCCCTGAGTTGGTTTCCTTCAGACATTGAAATTTGACAGGGTATTTGCTCTGGATCTTTAGTGTTGTCTGCCATTTGTCATACCACCCAAAGACTAGGGTTATGTTTCTGTGGGTTTGGCTGCTAAGTGAATAGCTTGGGCAAACCAACTTTTAATTATACATATAGAAATTATAATGATTTATTTTCATGTCTCAAAGAAGGGTAAGAAATTTGGCCCAGCTGGGGCGCCTTGGGTGGCTCAGCCGATTAAGCGTCTGACTCTTGCATAGGCTCAAATCATGATCTCAGGGTCATGACATCAAGCCCTGCATCAGGCTCTGCATTGAACATGGAGCCTCCTTGATTCTCGCTCCCTCTCTGCTGCTCCCCACCCTCCCCCAAGAAAAATAGGCAAGCTTTCTCCAAGAAAATTACCCATCTTGTAAATTTCTTAGTGTAGTTATACACACTTCTATTGTGTCTCAAATAATAAGGCTACTGTGTCTCAGTATCATAATTGTATGTAGCCATGAGGGACAAGGATTTTCTCCCTTCTTTGAAAATATTTCTTTTTAAGAGTCTGAGGCCACTAGGATGGTGTAAACTCCCCGAAGTTGGTTAGATCTTGTTTCGGCTTCTTGAATACGCTTGACCCATTAAACAGAAATCATCCTGCTGCTGGAGGAGGGAGCGGTGTGATGATGAAGCCTTCGTTTGTTTCCTCGCCTGATTGATAGAGTGCGATCCGTGTTTCTGTCTTCCCTTGCTCTCAAGTTTAGGACAATGTGAATGGAAAATTAGCACTATAGAATTTTCCGAGTTGATTTCGTCGGTGGCTCCAAACACTTGATGCCATTTTCGTCCACTATCTGATAAACACTGAGGAGGAAATGCAGGGCTTACTGAGCCAGCTGTGTTTATTCACTACTGGCTGCCCTCTGTCTTGTCGATGCGACTTTAATTATAACTAACCTCATCGAGCCTTGGGCTATTTTTTGATGACACAGATTCTAAGGAGAAAAAGACCCATGAGTAGCTCGAGAAGATCATAAAACTTTTCATGTAGTTTTGCATCTTGACCAACAACTCTACGCTCCAGTTATGGATTGTTTCATTTCATAGTTTCCTTTACATGAATAAAGCCAGTCAAAATAATTCTTTTGATATCTATCTTATGGGATTGCTTAGATCAAACCTGTGTTTATAAATATATTTTCCTGCACATCTACTCTTTCTTTTGAGACGCTATTAGAACAAATAGATGAATAAAATTCTGACAACATGATCCTCTAGAAAATCCTGAAACAGCCCCATTTTTTTCTTTTATTTCCCCCCACAGCTATCTTGAGATATAATTAACTTATAACATTGTGTGAATTTAAGGTGAACCACATGATGATTTGATACAGGTGTAGATTTAAATGTTTACCACAGGGACGCCTGGGTGGCTCAGGGGTTGAGCGTCTGCCTTCGGCTCAGGGCGTGATCCCGGGGTCCTGGGATCAAGTCCTATATCAGGCTTCCTGCAGGGAGCCTGCTTCTCCCTCTACCTATGTCTCTGCCTATGTCTGCCTCTCTCTGTCTCATGAATAAATAAATAAAATCTTTAAAAACATTAAAATGTTCACCTCAGTTAGGTTTGCTAACCCAGCCTTCCTCTCACACAACACCTTTTTATTGTTGTTATGGTGACAACACGTGAGATCTACTCTCTCAGCAACTTTTAGTACACACTCCAGTATTGCTAATAACAGCTGCCACGCTCTCCATTAGATTTTCCAGAACCCACTCACCTTACAACCAGAACTTTGTACCCTTTGACCAATGTGTCCCCATTTCCCCCTGCCCCTGGCATCCACTGCCCTACTCTCTGTTTCTATAAATTCAATTTTTTTTTCAGATTCTACATTGAAGTGCGAATATACAGTATTTGTCTTTCTCAAAACCATCCCATTATGAAATGACACGTTATTGAATGCCTGGAGCTTGGGGTGGGGTGGTGGGTGGGAGCTGGGTGTTCCTGACCAGGCCAGGGTTGGAGTCCTAGAATGTGATCTGTGTCTGGTACCCTAATCCACATAAACAGAGAGAAAAAGACATCATAGGACGCGTCAGCGTCAAATCCCATACAAACCTCAAAGCAATGATGTGTAAATGCCCCATCCCAAGGGCAAAATGCAGAGTCCAGCAAATCCAAGGTTCAGAATCTCCAACAGTGTGGTGATGGGCGAGAAGGAGGAGAAAATTGTATAGGATCTTGACTCACTTATGAAGGAAGCAGAAGTTTCTGCGATTTTAGTTTGATTGATCTTAGCCACCTTTTCTGTGATAAGGTCGGGCTACAGGAAGATAGTACTGGGAAGTATGGCTCTCTGGACCCTTCCCTTAAAAGGTTGTAATTTCTTTCTTTTTTTAAAAAAATATTTTATTTATTCATTCATGAGAGACACAAAGAGAGAGGCAGGGACACAGGCAGAGGGAGAAGCAGGCTCTCTGCGGGGAGGGAGGGATGCAGGACTTGATCCCAGGACCCCAGGGTCATGACCTGAGCTGAAGGCAGGTGCTCAACCACGGAGCCCCCCCAGGTACATCTTTTATGAGACCAAGGCCCCAGAGATGACTGTGGCGGATGTAGTAAGTTGGGCTTCGTGTACCCTGGGAGCTGATGCTGCAGGCCCTCGCACTCCGGTTCTCGGTTCACGTGCTACCTCGGCGCGTCGTGTCTGCCCCCATAGCCCATGCCCTCCCGTCTTCCTTTGTCCATTGAAATGGTACTGGGATACCCACAGTGCTGAAGGGGGTCTTGGCCATCCTGGGCCAGGGTTTACATGTGTCAGAACTGAAACCTGAGAGTCACCCCTGCCCAAGGTCCCACGGAGATCAAAACAGATGAGACATCTCAGCTTTTCCCGAGTTCTTCCCTTGGGAGGGCATTTCTGTCCCTCTAGCAAGTTCGCTGGTTGGAATCAGGCTACACTGGGCCCTTGTCCCATGACCTTGAGTCAGTTCTATTATATCCACTGTCTCAGCGTCTTAATTGGTAAGACGGAGAGATCAAGAGCTTCGAGGGTGAAGAATGTCAAATAAGTTAATATTCACGAAGCACGTAGAATAGTGGCGGCCACTAGTAAGTGCTCAGGAAATGTCGGTGGTTGTAGTTCTTGTCCATATGAGTCACTCTTTCTCTCCTCTTTAGCATTTTCATGAATACCACTCAGCACATTCTTACCGACTGGCTCTTCTTTTACTTACAATGTTAGTTTATTCCAATTTTCTCTTCCCAGAGCCGGTCATTCCAGGGTAGGGACTATGCCCTGTGTTGTCCTCTATGTGCCTCCAAAGAGCCAGACATGATGTTTGATGCAAAATGGGGATTCTTTCCATACTGGTATGTCTTGCTTTGTTCTGTTGTATCCTGTTGTGCTCTTCCCGACGGTTGATATTAAGACAACTATATCTCTAAGAGTTGCAACTCTGGTCAACTTTTAGATGTTCTCAAGGGAAATGCCAATTAAAACATGGTAGCAGTGCAAGAGGCTCTAGGATGTGATACGCTCGGTGTTTAAAAAAAAAAAAAAAAAGAGATCACTGCATACTCGTAGCCTTCAAAGGTATATCAAAAGGTCCTCAGAGTATGTGCTTGGGGTGGTCGTAGGAGGAGCAGGAAAGAGGATGGGGTATTGTGCGCCGTCCCAGGGCTGTTGTCGGAAACTGCAGGATACTTCCAACCTGTCATGTGAGTGCCGTAGTGATGGGAATAGATCGCTCTCAGGCCTGAATTCTGGACGTTTCATTGCAACACACTTTTTTTTCCAACATACTTTTAATTCATATTCTTGGCTGTACATTAGGATTGTTGGTGAGATTTTTAAAAATTGAGATATAATGGTCCTATAGTGTATTAATTTTAGGTATGCACGTTATGATTTGATCTATCTATATTGCAAAAACAATTGCAACAAGTTTAGTTTATATCCATAACACCATCCATGGTTTCAGTCTTTTTTTTTTTTTTTTTCTTGTGATGAGACTGGTTTTTCCACTCCTCAGTATTTCTTTTTTTTTTTTTTCTCCTCAGTATTTCTGTAGTCAAAATGGCCTATTGTTTCTGAAGATTCCAAGTTTTCTGACGTCTATAAAAATCAATGAAAAATCTATGTTCTCACCAAAGACCAACCAAAGATATACAGATCAGAGAGATGCAGGGAACCAAATTATAGAAACCACAAGATTTGTAGGCAACGGTGAGACTAGTTTAGCCATTTTGCCTTAAGGTGTTAGCAAATTCTACTCGTGAATGGGGTGGTGAGGAAGGTAACTTGTTCTATGCTGGCCATGGAGCTCATCTCTATTTAAAAATTTTTTTTTTTTACCAAGAAGGCTCTAAAACTTGTATTTATAAACAGCAAATGCAGAGATTGCATAATGTACGCTTGGGTTACAGTTGTTTGTTTATTCATTCAACAAACATTTATTGAATGCCTGTTCTATACAAGACCCATTTAAGGACATAGCCCAAACCAGATGACTTTACTGCATAGTCGCCACCACATCTGGAGTTAAATTAAAATACTATGACTGTAGAATTTGAATTAAACGGAGAATGAGAAGAATACACGAATCACATGTGGTTTTATATATATATATGTATATGGAGAGCTGCTGTGTGGGACACTGTGCTGTGTGCCATATATTTATTTTTTAGCTCACACGATCCCTGCATCACTATACGGGTGGCATATTTGCCCATTTTACAGATGAGGAGATGGAAAATTCCAGGTGTGGCATGTTTTACCTACGGCCACACAGATAATAATAGGCGGAATCAGAGTTTTAACTCACATCTTCTAATTTTTCTGTCCCATGACCCACCACACACAGATCTCAGAAACGTGGAGCCAAAGTAGTGAAGAACAAATGCATGTAACTCACTGGAGCAGTGTCCAGCTCACAGCAAGCGTCCCAGACGTAATTAGGCAAAGTTCGACGTAATTTTATTCCTTACTTGTATTATTTTCTTGTTTCTAACTGAGATTGATAATAGTGAGGATGATGATGAGTTATTGAAAGTCACTGGTGGCCGTTTCTTCTGCTCACGGTTTTTAAATGCATCATCTCTTTTAATCCTCCGAGCAAGTCTGTGTGCTGGGTGCTGTCAGCGTCCCCATTCTATAGTCAGCAAGACCGAGACTTAGAGAGATCCCAAGCTGGACCCAAGTTACACAAGTAGCCGAGGTGCTCCTGGCACCTAAGGGGTGCGAGGGTGGTGCCTCGAGTCAACCTTAGGAAGAAGCTCATGTATTGGGCGAGTTGGGGAAGGACAGTAACATCCCGCAGGCACAGTGAGTGTTTCCAGCTACGCAGATCTTAGATCCACTTTATTACCATCGACTGAATGGTGAGGAAGGTACCAGTCTGTGCCTCCTACTGACTAGAAGTCTCCTACGGTTAGTGCTTTTGGATGCTATTAAAATTCTGCTGAATCTCTAGGGTCAGATGCTAGTTTTCAGAATGCCTTTGCCTGATTGATGATCAATAATCCTGTGGACCGGAGCCTTGCACGTATCCCAAAACACTTTATATTTCTCCTGCTTCTAGATTAAAATACCATAAAGCCCCTTGTGGTTTATTTAAAAAACCACTTCGGTATACAAGCGTCCAATGTTCCCATACGGGCAATGGAGAAGACAATTATTTTCTTCCAAAAGTGAAGTCTGTGTTTCTTAATCATCAGTTTTACTTGCCACTTTGAAATAGAATCCAAAAAAAAAAATAATAATAATAATGAAGGAGGAGGGAACTGCAGATTGTCTCTAATGCATGATCTTTGGAGACTTCCTGAAATCTCTCTGCAACTTTACTTTTCTGTAAAATAGAGGGGGTTACAGTGGTCTCTACAACTTTGAAATTCTAGGATTCTTGACACAAAAAGTTGTGATTCATGTTTGTGGATATTTTGGAATAAGAAGTCTCAACCCCTGCCCCCCCGCCAAAAAAAGTAGTCTAGACTTTAATTCAAAAGTTTATTCTAGGGACACCTGGGTGGCTCAGTGGTTGAGCGCCTACCTTCAGCCCAGGGCATGATCCTGGAGTCCCGGGATCGAGTCCCACGTCAGGCTCCCTGCATGGAGCCTGCTTCTCCCTCTGCCTGTGTCTCTACCTCTCTCTCTGTGTCTCTCATAAATAAATAAATAAATAAATAAATAAATAAATAAATAAATAAATAAAATCTTTAAAAAAATACAAAGACAAAAAACCACAAAAGTTTATTCTAAAATACTCTCAAGACTTAACAACCTACCAAAAAACTTAAGGACGTGACGGGGGAGTTAGGACGTGAGCCCGAGGGGGAGTGATCTGCTGGTTGATCATTCCACGTTGTGGTGAAAAACCGGCTAAATATCTCACCCTGTGCAGAGGTAAAGTCTTTCCTCTCAAAAAGAGAATGTTCATTCGCTCGAATCAGCTTCTGATTGAATGGCTTATGAATCAATATGATGAAAGGAAGTTAAAAATCCCAGTATCCCACGCAAGAGGGGATTGCTTGGGAGTGCAAGGACGTGGACATGGATCCTGACCGCATCGCTTCGTGTCTGGAAGTCCATTTCTGAAGTCCATTCATTCGTTCACTCACTTAGTGAGTGAATGAATTATCACTTAGTGATATTAATTTATCGTTAATAAATGATTTATTAAGCATTTGTCGGAAGCATCTGCTCTGTACCAGGTCCGCAGTGGAGTAGCGGAAGCAAGCACGGGTACCCATCATTGTAATATAGCTATTTAAATGCTAGGCTGAAGCTAAACTCAGGGTTCTTGGGGAGCAAAAGGGCAGCTAATTTAGCTGTCATTTGGCTGGTGAGGATCATGAAATTCTTACCAGGGAACTTCATGCCTGAATTAGGTTTCCAGGATGCCTAGGGGCCAACCCGGCTGCACTTGGAAAGTATTCCTTGAGTGACAGAAACGGCAGAGGAGGCCGGCACGAGGCAATCTGGGGAATGTGTTTTTGTCAGTGTGGCTCCGAAACCATCCACATCAGAATCCCCGGGAGGCGTCTCTCAAGTGCGTACCTTTTGGGGCCTCCGCCTACACCCACTGAGTCAGAATACCGGGGTAGGGGCAGTGCCTCCCGGCCTTTGCAATGAGCATCGCATCTCAGGTGATTGCTTCGGGTCGGGGTTTTGACATTTTTAAAAGACACAATCAGGTTTTTGTACCCAAATTTTCTGGGAATTTTGATCCCCAACCCCCTGTCGAATATTATAAAATTTCCAGTCTTCAGTTTTACCCGTGGCTTTTTTTGTTTCTTCCTTTTTTTTTTAGGCAGAAAGGAATTCCAAAAGGGGACATGTATGCCTCTCTATAGGTTACATCAAATGGAAAAGTGTACCTGTGCTTACAGTAAGTGTCGTATCTTGGTAGTTTCGTGGTATGTATGGGAGTCAAAACTCGCTCTATATGTGTTTTCGCGTTTAGGAAACCCGCAGTCTTCAGCTCGGCTTTTGATATTGCTGGAAACTCACTTGAAAAGGTACTATATTAAATAAAAAAAACAAAACAAAACAAAAAAAAACACAGGAAAGCCCTTCATTCAGATGGGTCCAGATTTGATTCTTGGGCTCATTAGCGCCGACAAGGACATCTTACTCATCAATTGACACTTGTTTTAGTCCTTTGGGGGCTATAATTAAGTATCTTTGAATGGGACCCATTCATCCTGGAGGCATCTGAACTGCCTTCCTAATTCAGTTCAAGCGTCAGTTTTCAATTCTTTTGCTATTTAAATTAATCAAATTAAAGATGAATAATCCCTGGCTCTGTTCCTATAGCAACAAGTGTCCCGTTCTGACAACTTCAGAAACAAGGTTGGTTATTTCGGGCTTTCTCTGTTTACACTTTTCAGAAACAAGGGTGGGCACCCTATTTTATCTATTTATTTTTTAATTAGCCTGTAATATCTAAGTAGGAGGCGGAATCAGAGCATTCTGAGAGACAAGTGACAGCTCAAAGAAGGTCTTTTTCACGTTAGCATCGTTGTTAACTTTAGGAAAACGGAGAGAACCTTAGCTTGCCCTCCCCTAAAGATTGTGGTGGTTTGGATCCCTGATTTCCTTCGTATCTTTTAGGAAAGTGTCCCAGGTCCTAAAGCATTTCCCTCGACGAAGATAAATGTGCTGACAGCAACAGAACACCCCGAAGCGGTTATTCTAGAAAATTGACTTTCAGTGAATATTTATTAAGTGTATAAGGCATGTTAGGCATTGGGGTAAGCCCTGGAGATACAAGTTTTACAGAGAAAAAAAGCTTTTGTGGTGACTCTGCATTTCAAGTCTGGGTTGGGGGGTACACAGCTTTCTTCTGGGGCAGCAGCAAAATTCCTGCTCAGAGCATCCTGCACTCCTCTGGGCCCGAAATCCCTTCTGCACGGACCCCTGAGGATGTAGGGTAAGGGAAGGAAAGGGACGTCCTTGTTGTTGTCATTGCGAAGAAGGCGAGATGATAAACTGGCCTGGGGTGGGACAAGATTGTTCCTCGGCGCTGTCGTCTTTGCAGGTGGCTGGTTGTCATCCAGGCTTGGGATGCAGGTAGGTGTGTGCGGGGGGCGGGGAGGGGAAGGGGAAGAAATGCAGGTGTGCGAGGCTTACAGAAACGATATCTATGCGTTATATGCTGTATCAGGTGATACGCAGGTGCACATCTGATTGTGCTTCATAGGACACGCCTTTCTAAACGTCGCCACTTTCTATGCGAATCTCACAAAGCCCACCACCGCGGGGCTCGTGAGGAAGATGGAGTGAGGCCCCTGCGCTCAGGAACTTGGTCCCTGATGCCTGAAAAGGTGATAGGGACCCAGTATAAACACTTTTACTAGCAGACTTTTACAGGTGAACCGGACGGTGATATGATTGATGCTTTATGGTGAAAAAGCCTGGGGGTTGCTGGTGGCCGGGAGCTGTTGGAAGGATCACAGCTTGTGAGCTAAGTTACCCTGAGGTGCTAGAAGGGACACTCTCTGGACTGGGGCAGAGGCCTGTCGCCCTAGAGGCTGGTGCATACGACCCACTGCATGCCAGGGTGGCTGGTAAACACTTGAGGTATGTGGCGGGCCTGTGTTCTGAGCTCTCAGATGACTCAATTCAACTGGGTGCAGTTTTCTGCAAATGAAATTGTGCAGAAGCGAATGTGATGTTTACTTTTTGCTCCAACTGTTCCTTAATGTTTATATCAGTAGCACTGGAATAAATTTGCATTTCATAACAGGCACGGTAGCGGGGGAGGGAACATCCCCCTCCTCCCTCAGAGCACGTAGCCCCTGTCCTGACATTGGCACGCGCGGTCTGTTTGTCCGATTAGGACCACGTATCATTTCCTCACCGGGGCAGCCAGAGAAGTCCGTCTGTGACCCTGCAGGACCAAACCAACGAGGATACTTGCTCATAGAAATCTCTAGAAACTGCTGGGGCGCCTGGGTGGCTTGGTCAGTCACGTGAGGACTCTTGACTTCGGCTCAGGTCATGATCTCAGGGTCGTGGGATCGAGCCCCACAGCGGGCTCCGTGCTGGGTGTGGAGCCTGCTTAAGATGCCCTCTCTCCCTCTCCCCCGCTCGCACACTTTCTCTAAAACAATAAAAATAAAAAACAAATCATGATAAACACCCATCAAATGAGTTGCAGTAAC
Organism: Canis lupus dingo; assembly: GCF_003254725.2. NCBI lineage: Eukaryota > Metazoa > Chordata > Mammalia > Carnivora > Canidae > Canis > Canis lupus. The sequence continues at coordinate 35,982,991 of NC_064268.1, read as the reverse complement.
CGTGGGAGGCGTAGACAAATAGATTTCAAGAGAGTGAGAATGGAAGCTGTCAAAGAGGAGATGGGGTCCCTGGGGGCCTCCTGGGAAGCTGTGCTTGCTGTGAGGTAGTAACAGGTCCACAGGACCAAGGTGCACACATGTGTAGGAATATGGTCCGTGTGCGCCCCGGGGACACATTATTAGGGGCTCTTTGCCCCTTTGGTGTACTCACTCTAGTGGAGCCAGGTTGAGAGGGACATCGGGGTTCTTGGGCAGGAGACGATGAGTAACCAAGGGGGGCTGAGGGCAGGGAGGCCGTAGCAGCTCTCCGAAGCCCGCAACACTCCACGGAGCCTCCTTGGAGAAGGAGACACAGGGAGCAGAGCCATCAGCACACTGGCCTGCGTCGCAGGTTGAGATGACTCTGTGTCTGGAACACGGCTGGGCCGGCTGTCCTGGAGGAGGCTTGGGAGTCCGCGGCCACAGCTTTGGGCACCTGCTGCCTGTGAAGCTGGGCCCGACCGGCGTCACCTGCTCTCTGTCCTCTCCTCTCCAGGTGACGCAGGCCTCCTGCAGCAGTGGGCTTCTCGGGTATGCACACCCTCGCCCTGCCATGGGGCTACTGCTCTGTGGATTACAGGAGGGATTGGGGCCCCCTCCTGTAAAGACTGTGGAACTTCAGGCCACATCTTCCATTTGCGTAGGTTCACGGTCAGATTCAGGCCGAGATGGAAACACCTGCGAGCTGTCCTCCCATCCACAGTAGAAGCGTATTGAAAATGTTCAGAGTGCAGGCGGGAGAAGCCTCAAGCTCCAAAACCACAGTGTGGTGTTATTACAGGAGCAGTGGTGTTCTATTCAGCTGGCCAAGCGTCCATTAAAATTGCATTAAAGCCCTGGTGGGCGAGCCCCCACACATACACACACTCGGCCCAGTAACTCAAGGCCTGGTTACGCAGGTTACAGGTGATTCGGACCTTTCGTTTTTCCTGTATTGTCAGTCTCTTGGCCGTTGTCTACACCTGTGACATGGCAAGAAGATCCAGTGAGACCTGGGTACTCAGTTATGTGGACAGTGACGGTTTGCATGTAAAGGTTTGGTAGAAGAGGTTGTTGAAATCCTTAACTACGGGGGCAGCCCGGTAGCTCAGCAGTTGAGTGTCTGCCTTCAGCCCAGGGTTCCCGGGGTCCTGGGATTGAGTCCTGCATTGGGCTCCCTGCATGGATCCTGCTTCTCCCTCTGCTTGTGTCTCTGCCTGTCTCTCTCTCTCTCTCTCTCTCTCTCTCTGTGTGCCTCTCATGAATAAATAAATAAAAATCTTTTAAAAAAAAGAAAAAGAAAGAAGAAAGCAAAAAGGAAGAAGAAAGAAAAGAAAAAAGAAAAAGAGGAAAAAGAAGAAAAAAGAAAAAGAAAGAAGAAAAAAGAAGAAAGAAAACGAAGAAAGAAAAAAGAGAAAAGGGAGCAGAAGGAAAGAAAAAAAGAAAAAAGGAAAGAAGGAAGAAAAAAGAAAGAAAAAAGAAGAAAAAGAAAGAAGAAAAAAGAAAAGGAAAGAAGAAAGAAAAAAGAAAGAAGCAGAAAGAAAAGAAAGAAGAAAAAAGAGGAAAGAAGGAAAAAAGGAAGAAAAAAGAAGAAAAAAGAAGAAAAGGGAAGAAGAAAGAAAAAAGAAAAAAGCAGAAAGAAAAGAAAGAAAAATGAGGAAAGAAGGAAGAAAAAATAAGAAAGAAAAAGGGAAGAAGAAATAAAAAAAGAAGAAAGAAAAAGGAAGCAGAAAGAAAAGAAAGAAAAAAGAAAGAAGAAAAAGGGAAAGAAGGAAGAAAAAAGAAAGTAAAAGGAAAAAAGAAAAAAGGAAGCAGAAAGAAAAAAAAAGAGGAAAAAAGAGGAAAGAAGAAAGAAAGAAAAAGGTAAAAAAAGAAGAAAGAACAAAAAGAAAGAATAAAGAATTTAAAAAAGTAAAAAAAGAAAAAAGAAAAAAAAAGAAAGAAGAAAGAAAAAAGAAAAGAAAGAAAAAAGTCGCAGGCTGATGGGGGAATGGTTGGGTGTGAGTGACTGGGTCCACCACGTGCACCGCCACGGAGGGTCGCAAGGCCAAGAGGGGGGTGACCTGTCTGCCGACCCCGCGGGCGTGGCCCAAAGGCGGCGTCCGGTAAGCGACGCTCTGAGGAGGTACCGTGGGTGGCGGGAGGCTCAGGTCACGGAGGGTCGGGAAGCTAAGGGACCTGAATGGTCCAGCACAGGTGTTGGGGAAACAGACCCCTAGTGTCAGGGCACTGACGCGCAGGGCCTGGGTCAGTGCATCGATGACCTCGGGACCGGCCGGTGGCGCCTCCAAGGCCTCCTGGCCGCCCAGGCAGTCCCGGGGTCTCAGTGACACGATTCACACGTGGCCAGCAGTCAGGGCCCTTCGGTTAGTTCCCACGGTGTCTGCATCCTGTTTCCGCTATTTTTTGATGGGAGCTTTGAGCCCGAAACCGGATCGATGTTACCCAGGCAGCGATTTGACCGCGACGTGACTGAGGGAGAAGTGGGGCGCCGGGGCCGGGCTGAGCAGCGGCCGACGCAGTACCGTTTGCTCCTTCGGTGCGCGTGGACCAGAGAAGGGCCTGCACCTGCGGGTTGATGGGCTACGGCGGAGGCCCGCTCTTGGGGGCGCAGAGAAGGATCCGGCTGCTTCTGTCAATATTTGTTGCCGTGATCGGTGGCTTGTGGGGTCGCCATACGGACATGGTGTCCCTGAGCATGAAAATGACGGCTTTCCTCGGAAATCGACCCCGTGTTTTCAGCAGTCTTTACCTTGAACGCCTGAGAGTGGCGCACGTCCCGTGTCCCGTGGGTGCGAATTAACATCAGATCAAATATACGAGCTCGGACTCGATGGTTCAAAGGCTTGAAGTCAGGACTCTGTGATGGAACAATCCTGTGCGTTTTCCTTTCTGTTGGCTCGTTTGTTTTGCAATGTTACTGATTTATAATAAAATCTGAAAAAAAAATGTGCTGATGTTTGATGAACAAAAAATATTTGCTCTTTAAAAAAAAAAAAAAGATTTTATTTATTTATTCATGAGACGCAGAGAGAGAGGCAGAGACACAGGTAGAGGGAGACGCAGGGTCCACGCAGAGAGCCTGACGTGGGACTCGATCCCGGGCCCCTGGGTTCACGGCCTGGGCTGAAGGCAGATTCAACTAGGAGAATAAAGTTATTTCTTCGCCCAGACAGTTCTTTGCACAGCTGCTTACCGTGCCCCCACCCCTGAGACTGCGCCATCGGAGGTGTTTTAGGGGGTCTGGCGCTGGAGGTGTGCGCTCGCTCACTCCCCACGCTCCTCCCCGCCCGGTGCACCTGCCCCGCAGCCACTCTGGATGGTGGTTGTCAAAGGTCCACGCCTGCCGTCTTCTCCCACCGCTGGTCTGCGGCCAAGGGTGGGGGGGGGGGGGCGGCGGGCATCCCTAAGCCAGAGATGCCGGGGGAGTTACACCTGCTGCGGAGTCGCCAATGACCAGGGGCCTGCTGAGGCAGGAGATCGCCGTCCAGCTTTGTCACCTCGGATGCGACCGCGTCCGGCGGGAGTGCTGTGTTCCCCTCCCGGGGATCCTGCCGAGGCTGGACTTCCTTTGGAACCGCATCTTCACCTGGCCCCTTCCGCTGCGTACCCCGCTTTCCTCATCCCCCCTTCCTCCGAGAGCACGGCCTCCGTGAAGGTCTCGCCAGGATCCCCGGCTCCGGCTCTGCCCCTGAAGGAAACACCCCTGAAGACAGAGACAAGTGCGGCTCAGGCCGTCTCCAGCGACGGCGCCGTCCCCAGCGCGGGGCCCAAGCCTGCCAACAATTCAAGCTAGAAGGTCGAAGATTGAGGGGACGGACGGGAATAGTGCTGCCGGGCTTTAAAGAAGGGCTCTTCTTTTTTTGAGAGAGCCAGTTCTTTGTTATTTTATATACAATAAGATGGCAATTTAATAATACTGGTATTTCGCACAGTAATCATCACTTTAATAATTTAAGCACCAAAAACTTCTAATCAAATCTTTCCTGTTTTGTAGCCTAAAGAAGGGCTTCTTCACGTAGATGGGGGTGGGGGGGTGTACGATCCTTGCTGACTTGAGGTTTGTTTGAGGGTGTCATTTTCCCAATTTTTGTCGGGGGTGGACGTGAGGTCGTATCTTGATCTGCCTTCCCAGCTAGGAAAAAATACCTGTTCCTCTTTTTTTTTTAAATTTTATTTATTTATTCATGACACACAGAGAGACAGAGGCAGAGACCTAGGCAGAGGGAGAAGCAGGCTCCACGGGGGGACCCCGAGATGGGACTCGATCCCAGGACCCAGGGGTCACGGTCTGGGCCGAAGGCAGATGCTCCACCGCTGAGCCCCCCGGGCACCCCAAGATATTTTTCCTGAATTCGAAGAGCGGTGGGAAACCACCCAATACGTTTCCCATCCCCGTGATTCTGTCGGGAGGACTGTGTTTCGGCAAGGACGGCGAGGTGCCCCTGGACACGCATGGGGGGTGGGCGGCGAGGGGACCGGCGGGGAGGCCAGGGGTCACGAGAGTGCAGACGCGACGTTCCACTGGTGCCAGCATGGTGAGGAGGAGACCTGAGGGTCCTCCTGACCGTGAAGCTGCAGGAGGCGGCGAGCAGCGGGAGGTGGGGGGTCGAGGGGGGTGCCTTGAGGCCCCGGAGCCTAACCGCGCCCGCCCGGCCCAGAGCGGGAGCCTTGCATGACGCATGGACGCCCTGGAAGGCCCGCCCCAAATGCAAGCACCGGGCTTTGCCCCCTTTCAAGCCCTTGTGCCCACCTGGCGGTGGCAGCGGTGGCAGCGGTGGCGGCCAGGGACGATGTTCCATTTGCATCCTGAAGGCTTGCAGCCTCGCAGTCACGTCCCGGCGGCTTGGGTCCCGAACCTGAGCAAGCATCCCGCCCCACTCACCTTTCCATCTCTTCCCCTTGCACGTGGACTGGTCCTTGCCACACCCCTCCGAGTGCCAGCCAAGGGGCGCTGGGCGCCCACGAGAACGTTGTGCGCCAGCGAGGTGGGCGCAGCGGGTGCCCCGAGGTGCGGGTCACAGCCCTTGCTCCTCCCGCAGCGGGTTTTACACGCTCCTCCGAGGAACCCCTCCAAGTCCGGGCGCCTCGGGTCACAGATCCGATCTGAGAGGGGGTCACAGAGCCGGGATGCTTTTCTCTTACACTTACAGGGAGCCGGGGTCTTCGTGGGGGGGGACCGACGGCGGGCCCTGTGCGTCCCGGCCCTCGTCGCAGCGTCTTCCCGGCCGTGGGAGCCGCGCTGAAGCTGGTCGGGGACCCGGTGGGTGCCCGCGGTTTGCCCCGGGACGGTGTCGGTGCCGCCGCCCTGTCACCGCTCTCTGAAATGACAAACAGGAAAGAAGAGGCGTAGGGGGAGCTTTCTGGTCCCCGATCCCCGTTTTCTCCTTCATCTGTTCCAGCAGCTTCGCCCGGAAACTTGGGTGTTGGCTGTAAATGGATGAAATCGGCTTCCCGTCTTCATGAAGCGTTTTCTCATGCCTGGTGGGTCTCTGGATCTCATTACTGTTATTTAAACAACAGTGTCCTGTCGAGGGAGGAGCCGCTGGCTTAGCGCATGGAAAAACTCGCGTCACATTTTTCATTTTCCCTTTTTTTGACATTTCCTGAAAAGGACAGGAAGAGGAAAAGTGACCTGCTCTTGGCACTTTGTGGGTTTTTTTTTTTCCGCTCTCTCGGAACAGCTTGTTTGGATTGTTGGAGCGTTTCCTGAGTGTGCGTGGGCGTGAGGGGAGCCCAGGGCAGGGACGGGGGTTCCTCCTTATGGCCCCACATCTCCTTTCCCTTCCTTGGGTAAGAGCCTGGAAGCTCAGTCACCTTTTTGGGGGTCCGTCCGTCCGTCCGTCGTGCGCCTGTGCTCAGGCCGTCGCGGCAGACTCGGTCGTCCGTGGGGCGCGTCCTGCTGCAGGTGCGCAGCCCGCTGGGACCTACCCCTCCTGGGAGAAGCCCTGCGACCTGAGCTTGGGGGGGTCAAGGCCGGGAGCCGTCTCTGCAGCTCACCCCCAGGACCTCCCCCGAGCCCCCGGAGGACCTGTAGACACGGCCGCCCCGGAGGCGCACGGTGTGGGTCGGCCCCCGTGGGCCTCGTGATCACGCGGCCACCGGGCCGACCGCCTCTGAGCCGGGGGGCAGCGGCGCCGGGTTGTCACCCGGAGCTAAGATGCTTAGAAGGGACTTGTCCGACTGTCACTGTTCTACCCCGGGGTCCCGTCTTCCTCGGCCTGGCTCAGCTGTCCTCGCCCGGGGCCGCCTTTCTCGGGCCTCGCATCCGGGCTTTTCGTTCCTATCTGTGTTTCCATCACGGTTCTACTGCCCAGGTCGTGGGCCTTTTCACGTCCCGTGTGGCCCGGTGCTTAATTAGCCGCGTGTCTCTCTTACCCGCTGGATTGTGTTGCAGAGCATTTGTGTGTCTTGCACAAGACTCACCCAAGGTGTGTAAAACCCAAGTTGGAGGCTGATCGGTGTTTGTCGACGGGCAGTTGAAATCATCTGCCTGAAATGGAATTAAGTTGATCCTTTTTGCTTAAAGTGTGTTAAACTTACGCAGCCAGGAAAATAGTCGTATTTCAGGATTTTTTAAAAGATTTTATTTATTTATTCATGAGAGACACAGAGAGAGAGAGAGAGAGGGACTAGACACAGGTGGAGGGAGAGCAGGCTCCCTGCAGGGAGCCCGACGTGGAACTCGATCCCGGGACCCCGGGGTCACAGCCTGGGCCGAAGGCAGACGCTCAACCCCTGAGCCCTCCGGGGATCCCCTCGTATTTTACTTTTATGATGTCCTACCTTCTGACTTTTGTGGTAGTTGCTCTGGCGAGTGTAGCCAACGTGCGTATTTTGTAGCTTTGTTTTTATTTTATTATTTTATTATTATTTTTTTTAACGTAGCTTTGTTTTTAACTCAGCTTCATTTCTGACGGTCGCTAGGCTGTGGCGAGGGAGCCCGTTACCCGACGTGGGACCCACAGGGTGTTCGCGGTTTGCCCAAGCCAGGGTGAGAACCAAAGGCAGTCTAATGCTAACAGGACGCCCCGAAAGGGCACCCGTGAGCCACGCAGACGGTCAGCGTCCCCACGCTGGAAACCAGAGGCCAGCAGAGAGCTGGCGTTCGCGTCCACTGTTTCCTTGGGACACAGAAAGATTGACGGATGCATTGATTTTTCTCGGGTCAGAGACATTGACTTTTGCCTGCATCACTTTGGCGGCATTTTGTTCAACTCAAAATAAGAGTCTCTTAAGTTGACAGCAGCTTTTTCTGAATCTGAAACTCAAATGCAGTTTGGGTTTTGGGCAGTTCCTGACGATTTGGGACGGGGGGTGGGTGATCGTCTTTTACCAAATACATGGAATCAGAAATCAGGTGACAGCAAGCATGTCAGCTCACATGCTGGCTGCAGCCTGCATACGTGTGTTTTCTCCCAGCTACTTTTTCTCGTTAGAAAACTTGGCAAGGGACCCCGGGTGCCTCGGCGGTTGAGCATCTGCCTTCCGCTCAGGTCGTGACCTGAGGTCCTGGGATCGAGTCCTGCATCGGGCTCCCTGCAGGGAGCCTGCTTCTCCCTCTGCCTGTGTCCCTGTCTCTCTCTCTCTGTGTCTCTCCTGAATAAATAAATAAAGTCTTAAAAAAAAAAAAGAGAGAAGAAAGAAAACTAGGACTCAAGGGGCGCCTGGGTGGCTCAGTCAGTTAAGCATCCGACTCTTGATTTTGGCTCAGGTTGTCCTAGGATCCAGCCCTGCATCAGGCTCTGCACTCCGTGGGGAGTCTGCTTGGGGCTCTCTCCCTCTCCCCCTGCAACTTCCCCTGCTCATGATCTCTCTCTCTCAAATAAATAAATAAATAAATAAATAAATAAATAATATTATATAAATAATAAATAAGTAAAATATATATATAAATATATATAAATAATAATAAATAAATAAATAAATCTTTAAAAAATAAAAGAAATAAAAGAAAACTTGAAGTAGATAATTTAAGAGAAGGTATGGTTTGGGATTTTAAAATACTCATTGTTACTGCATATTTCCAAGGAAATCTTATGAAGAAGTTGCTGCTGTATTTTCTCTTCTCGGAGCTTCCGATTTCAAGTCAGAGTGTGGGAATTGGCCAGGACACGACGGCTGGGGAGAACGGATTATGTTCCGGGTCATTAATATCTATTTCTAGGCTTTGTAATATTCTCTAGGCTGCCAGTGTTCTCAGAAGGAAAGGAATTATCCTGATTAGTTCTCAGCTACTTGCTTCCTTCTTTATGTAGACGTTTCGGTTCCTTTTCCCTTAAAAGCAGCCTGCACAGGTGCCCGGGGCAGCCCTAACGTGCTCAGCCTCTAACTACTCACCTGGCTGAATGTGGTAGAAAGAAAGGGTGTCCCCCTCCTTGCCCAGCTCCGCTTCCTGCGCTGGCTCCGAGGGTCCCTCGGGACGTGGTGCAGCAGATGCACCTTGGTGGCTCCTTGCTTGTCCTGCGTCCTCTTGTCCTCTGAGGAGGGCATCCCAGAGACCTGCGGGAATGCGCTCAGTCCCACCGAGGCACCGGGACTCTGCTCTCAAAGGTCTAACAGCTTTGTCTTCTCCCCAAACACCCCAAAACCCTCCCCCCGATGCCACCCACATTCCCTCCACTTGTGATGGGCCAAATGCTCCACTGGACTGAGTCTGCAGGCGGGTTACAGGCAAGGGGAAGACAACGGTCGCTTCACAGCTCCCTACTTTCTGGAATTCTTTATTTTTTATTTTTTATTTTTATTTATTTATGATAGTCACACACAGAGAGAGAGAGAGAGAGAGGCAGAGACATAGGCAGAGGGAGAAGCAGGCCCCATGCACCGGGAGTCCGACGTGGGATTCGATCCCGGGTCTCCAGGATCGCGCCCTGGGCCAAAGGCAGGCAGCTAAACTGCTGCACCACCCAGGGATCCCATACTTTTTGGAATTCATACTGAACGTAGAGGGTCCCTCCTAACCCTCTGGCTCGGTTTTTCTCAGCATTTCCTTATATTCCTATCTCCCCAAACCCCAGTCAGAGGTAATTTCCTTCTTCGGACCAATTTATTCCTTCATCAAGTTACAAGGTAGACATCTCATGTGGGGCCCCTGCAGACTCCCCCCCCCACAATCACACCCACCCTTTGAAAGGGGGGCTCTCTCTTCTTCCTGGTAGACCCAGCAACCCAAGGTCTCCTGGGCAGAAACTCAGGAACACGTTCTGAAAACTCAATTTTCTTTACCTTTCCCACTCCCCAGAGTTTTCATGATCCAGATTAGCAAATATTTAAATGCATAGGATCGTCTCCTCTAGGAAGGGAGCGGAAGACCCCACCGCTGACATCAGGGCTCTGTTGGTGGAGGAAGGGGCTGCCTGTGGCGTGTGTGCTTGCGGGGGTCTGGCTACGTAGACGGTAAGAGAGTAACAGGCCCTGCTTCGTTTGTGCAAACGGCGATCCTGGTCCCAGGTTATACAGTAACTCGGGGAGAGTCAGGTGGCCGTGGTTTAGGGAAGTTGAGGAGGGAACGAGGGTGATCACGACTGAAGGAAGGACAAGGGTCTGTGGTCCCGGGCTGCATTCACCTCCAACTTTTCCTGAGTAAGCGTTCACGGCCGATCGAGCAGACACAGAGCCGGGGTTACTGGTTGGCTTGTAGGGATGGATTCTCTAGAAGGAGGGACAGACTCCCTCCTGCAATATTAGGAATGAAGAAAAGGTTCCAGGAGTCTGGAAATGGAGCAGAAGCCACTTGTTCCCTTGAGTAATGAGAAGGGGACTTCAGAAAGCCAAAGGCTTCATGGAGTCTTAGCTTGGGAAGGTGCAGGAAGGGAGTAGGGCAGAGCGTGGAGGAGGGAGGGCATGCATAGTGGGGTCGGGGGGGGGGGGTCCTGGGCCTGGGACAGTCGTGTTTCTGCTACCACAGCCAAGGACAGGCCCAGCGATCACGTTTTTGACATTCTGAGGGGTGTTCCTAGACTTTGATATGCTTCTCACTTGCCTCAAAGGGGGTAGGACCACGTAGGAAACTAGAGATTCTGTGTTAACATTTGGCTTCAAGTGACACAGTTTGCCTTCATGGCTTCCTCCATTGACGTGTTTCCCGAGAACATTTTGTGGCTTTACCGGGTATGGGTACAGCAAGGCGGGCAAGTTCGGAAAAGCAACTAGAAACCCCTCCTGCAAAGGGAACATTGGGTTTTTCTTAAGACGTCTGGGATATATTCACTTTTAGGTTTCTGCGTTGGTGTGGAAGAGACAGGAAGCTATGGTTTCGACTGGTCGTTGGCAAACCAGGAGAGTGGGTTTCTTTCTCAGATGCGTGTCTTTTCTTCTGTAGAGGGTGCAGAAATGTAGTCCTTTACTGGCTTAGGGGTGTGCGGATATGCCATGACCTCGCACTCAGAGCTGCCTTGCCAGCCTCACCTGGCCTCCGTTGTACTCCGGGCCCCACGGCATCTCTGGGGGTGTCCAGGCTTGAATGCAGGGAACAGAGACGTGTTTGGGGTAAAACATCATTAATTCAGCTAAAGCAGTGTAGTTTCCAGCTGGTAAAAGTCAAGGACTCGGTAAGAGTGTGAGCTGTCTGCCCGTGAAAGTCATTTCTTATTCTTTTTTTTTTTTTTTTAAGGATTTTATTTATTTATTTGAGAGGAACACTCGAGAGAGAACATGAGCTGGGGGTCGGGGGTCGGGGCGGGAGAGCCGGGCTCCCTGCAGAGCAGAGACCTGGACTCTGGGCTCTGGCTCCATGGGCTCCATCCCAGGACCCCGGGATCGCAACCTGACCTGAGCCGAAGGCAGACGCTTACCCCGCGGAGCCTCCCACGTGCCCCAGCAGTTTCTTACTCTGTCCACAAAGATGGTTTTCACTGCCCAACGTGTGTTCTTATTGTGTAATAGTCATCACCACAATCAGTCCCTAATTAGTACTATCCCTCGTAGTTGAAAAAGTAGCATGGGTTTAATTTTTTTGTTTGTTTATATCTTATTTTCTTGGACTATTATTCTTGCTGAATCCTGCCTTTTTCTTGGGACCAGTTAGTTATCACCGGGGGCAGGTCAGCGTTCATGAAGCGTGGAAGCCATAGCAGCAGCAACAGAATCATCCCAAGTTTTGGACTAAGGCTGTTCCGTTCTTTCTCTGTGTTTTCCAAAAGGACCCACCTGTTTTCTGAGCACGATTCCTGCTCCCCGCGGATTCTCTCTCCCTGGACATACAGGCAGGTGTGATTTTCGCTGAACTTGAGGGCCATCCAGGTGATTGGTCATACCCGCTGCTTTTCCTGAACTTAATCGCTCGAGGGCAGTGAAAGCGAGCTCTGACTTTTTCAAATCCTGTTTTCGTTGTGGTGGTGTCATTGCTGGAAACACTTCCCCCGACCTTTTTTTTTTTTTTTTTAAATAATAAATTTATTTTTTATTGGTATTCAATTTGCCAACATACAGAATAACCCCCAGTGCTCATCCCATCAAGTGCCCACCTCAGTGCCCGTCACCCAGTCACCCCCCACCCCCCGCCCTCCTCCCCTTCCACCACCCCTAGTTTAAGACGTTGTGCAAACTTCTCTTTCAACAATAGATGCATAGTTATGTGTGTGCCTCTCTAGTAGCGAGATCTTGCAGATGACAACCAAAATATCTCCTGTGGGACGACCACTCGTTTGGAACCACTCACCGCCTGAGCAGATGTTAGAATTTGCAGTATATTAAACAGCCATGCCTGTTGCAGTCGTTGCTGTAATTAGGTCGAAACTAGTGCAGGGTTCTTTAAAAAACTATGATATCCATGATGAAAACAGAGGTTATTTTTAAAAGGATTTAAATGGAACCTGTAGTCTTTTTGATTATTGCATTCTATGAAGGGTGTGTGTGTGTGTATGAAGGAGAGAGAGAGAAAGGAAGACAGGAAGACAGGAGGAAGGGGAGGAGAGGCAACATTTTAAGAAAGAGCAAGAATAAATCACAGATGGGATCCCTGGGTGGCGCAGCGGTTTGGCGCCTGCCTTTGGCCCAGGGCGCGATCCCGGAGACCCGGGATCGAATCCCACGTCGGGCTCCCGGTGCATGGAGCCTGCTTCTCCCTCTGCTTTGTGTCTCTGCCTCTTTCTCTCTCTTCTCTCTCTGTGTGTGACTATCATAAATAAATAAAAATAAAAAAAAAAAAGAATAAATCACAGAATAGAGAGTTGTTTTATTCATACATTATTGGGGGGAATATTTCCAGTATTTTGAAGATACCTCCCTAATAGGTAGTGGCTTGAATGGTCTGTGGTTCTTATTTGGGATGGGATTCTTTATTATTGTGTTATTAAAGAGAAAAAAATCATGATACTTATACTTTTTTTTTTCCATAGTGTGATACTGTAGTTTAGAATTTTATGACCAGGGGATCCCTGGGTGGCTCAGTGGTTTAGCGCCTGCCTTTGGCCCAGGGCACGATCCTGGAGTCCCAGGATCGTGTCCCACGTCAGGCTCCTGGCATAGAGCCTGCTTCTCCCTCCTCCTGTGTCTCTGCCTCTCTCTCTCTCTCTCTCTATGTCTATCATAAATAATAAATAAAAAAAATTAAAAAAATATTCTTTAAAAAAAAAAGAATTTTATGACCAGAGCCAAAGAATTTTTAGAGGAACTGAAGCACCTAAAATTATTTCCTTCCGTGAAAGAATAAGAATTGGTCTTATCACCCCCATGAGCTCTTTTAATTTTATTACTTTTTAAAGATTCTGTTTATTTATTCATGAGAGACGCACAGAGAGAGGCAGAGACACAGGCAGAGGGAGAAGCAGGCTCTGTGCAGGGAGCCCGATGCAGGACTCGATCCCAGGACTCCAGGGTCACTCCCTGGGTTGAAGGCAGATGCTCAACCCCCGAGCCACCCAGGCGTCCCTAGAAGCTCTTTTAAATATACAAAATCAGTGACATAAATGTCTAAACAGCCTCACATAAAGAGTCTCAGGATGGACAAGGGAGCATATGAAACACAAAGTGTTCTACGGCGCTTTCATGCTCTGTGCGCACGTGTCCCTTCCACGGTACGTGTTCCATGACATTCTAGTACCATGACTGAAATACCTGGTGGCTGGTACTGATGGAGTGAAGACGTCGGCAGTGTGAGCTGGCTTCCATTTGGCCTGGACGCAGACCCGACTTTCCATGAATTAACTGAGCAAAGGGATCTTTCTTCAGCACGCTCGGCCCCCCGTGCCATGGCAGGAGGCCTCTGCCGGCGTCACCGCGTGAAATGCCCACTGACGGGGATGGTATCTTGACACCTCTGCAAGTCACCACTACGCGGAAAATGAAAGACTGCCACTTGCCCCTTGAAAAGTGACAAAGGCCACTTCACTCATTTCATTGGCCAAAGCAAGTCGCAGGGCCCAACCTCCAAAAAGGCCAGAGAGAGGGTCACCGGGGAGCGCGGTAACGTTTTTAGAGAAAGTGGAAAACCAGAATCACTGCGAGCAGTCTGATGCCAACAGGAGCGACCGAGGAGGATGAGTGGGACCAAGAGGCAGCGGGTGAGAGTAAATTCATTACTCTTAGGAGAAAAGAAGTTCGGAGCTCATGTGCTGCTAATTAATGATGTCACGTCTGGAGAAGGAATCCGCAAAAATGTGTCTTCTCCATAATTGAAAAATAAGGAGAACTTTTGCTTTAATCATGAGTTAGTCTGTGGTTGTTGGATGATAAATTACAAACGACTGCAGCCACCACTGATGCTGCTGCTAAATTACAGCTTTTGAGCATTGTTGGAAACAAGAGGAAAAGCTGGAGGTCATGTGCGTTTTTCTTGCTCAGGCAGAGCAAGAACAGGTGTTGAAATGAGAATGGTGAGAGACAGTTTCTAGAAGAAAGAAGCTGACTGAGCAGGGCTCTGGGAAGCTGTCCGGGATTTTTGCAGCAGGGATGGAGGGTGAGGAAGAGAAAGGATGTTGAAATTCTTTTCTTCGCGCTCGGAGGTCATGTGGTCAAGAAGGGATAGAAGACGTATTCTTGAGTGTAAAGCATCCATTGATCAGAATTGTTCTCCTGCCTCTCTTCTCCTTCCCGCCCTGTTTCCTTCCCCTTTTCTTGCTGCTTCTTTCAGCAGTGTGACGAATATTTACTAATGGATGCTTCTAGGTTCTGGATGTGGAAGTGGCAATCCTTGTCTGTATGGCACTCATGACCTGGTATGTGTGGCAGTGATAAATATTTGCACGAAACATAAAGCGGAGTAAGCAAATGCAGCCTTGAAAAGCGCCACTTTACGTAAAGCACGGAGGAAGCTTCCTCGAAAGGCAGAGCATTTGAAGGGGGAGTAGAGTGGTGAAGCGAGGATTGAAATTGGAGGTGGAAGAACTTCCCAGACAGAGAACAGTGAGGATGAAAGAAAGCCTTGAGGCAGCGCCACGTTGGCCGACTGGCCAGCGTTGGGCCTTCAGAGGTGAGTCCTTCCAGGGCTTGGCCCCACTCCGGGCCCGCAGTCCTTGTGCGATAGATAGCCGTGGGATGAATGAATGAACCAGTGAACGAGGGCAGATCCCATCCTCAAGGAGTTCACGAGGCAGTGGGGGACAGGGCCTTGGCTACGGGCCACTGTAGTTGATACCAGTAACGGCATTCAGTACCCCGCACGCCGTTCTTCCCATTTGGACTGGATTCCAGTCATAGCTCTTCCACCTGCCAGCTCTGTGGCCTTAAGCAACGTGCTTAATTTTTCCGTGCTTTGTCAAAATGAAATGGATGTGACCCTTCCTGCAGCAGGAACGTGCGGGCGGTGCTCGGAGCCGCGCCCGGCACCAGCCAGCTCTTCTCATGACCGCCACCAGCCACCGTCACCGTCGAGGCTCTGCAGGAACCGGTGCCTGAGAAGGTTGCCCAGGGCTTCGTAGATGTGGTATTTGAGCCGAGACTTGAATGGAAAAGTAGAGATTCCAGGACCACGTTACCTTTGGTTTTCGTTAAATAAAAGGAAAGAAAATCCTATCCTATGCGGATGGTCGGATGGGGTAGGTCGTGGTAGCAGGGGCCATGTGACAATCCCCCAGGGTGCCCGGTTTCGCCGTGGGGAGTTGCGTGTGCATGTGCGTGTCCACGTGTCGTGTCCACGTGTGTCCTTTCTCTCTTCTACCTGAGTGTCACAGACGTGATACGTTCTTTCGCAGGCGTCAAGCAGCCAGACCCGGAGACAGTCCCTGGGTTCATCTGAGAGAGGAGAATTGCACATTTTGTGCTCACTGCTTCCCTTTGGAGGCACCTGGAATACGTTAGGAGCTCATGAGCTAGCAAAGCAGAGCTTGCCTTCCGGGTCGCCTCCCGAGGTGGTACAGGCCTACCCCGCGCTGTCGGGGTGGCCGGCAAGCTTGTCAGGTGTATCCGAAGGGGGTGGTCCAGGAATGGGAAGTCAAGCCACAGGAGATCGCAGCACAGAGCTCACACCCCAGGTGGCAACCAGGTGGATGTTGCATTATTTCACTCCAAAATTGCGTGCTCATCCACTTGAAGTTTGGTGGAAGAAAAAAGATGCCTGCGAAGGAACGAAAGTGCGGTGTGTCAGCCTCTCTCGTTTGATACTCAACGTGCAAGTGGATGATTTGACTCGTGTGGCGGGCTGGGTAACCCGAAGGACCAGGTGAGCGTGGGGACAACTGGAAGGTCCTAGACGCAAGGCTGAGTCGGTTTTGAGAATGCGGCACGCTGTTCCTGTGTGTGTGCTCGTGAGTGACATGCCCGTTGGCACGAACAGTCGTGAGTTAGGGGGTGACCTTCCCGTGGTGGAAATGGGTGCTTCCGATTCTGGCCTTCGCGCCCGGCTCGTGCACACGGCCGTTCTGGATGTGATTTACTATTTGCGTGCATCAGTTCTCTCTCCCGCCCTGGCCGACGCTCCTCCGCCGTCATTGCAGTTCTGGTTATGAATGGCCAAGGCATCGCAAGGGGGAAGGCAGCTCTGAGTCTTTTACTGTTTAGATTTCTTTGTGGGAAATAATTCCCAAGGATTGCTTTGCAGTTTCTTTACAAGGATGATAAATTCCTCGTTTCTTTCCGATTCCTCCTTCCTCAAGACCTCAGGGCTAGTAAGTGATTCAAATCTCACGATTCACGGTGGTTTCAGTGCGTGTGCTTCTCAAGGGCCATCATAGGCATCGCAGTAACTCGTGTTTATACATTTTGTGTCGTAAATGAACTAAGGCACGACTCCGGTGGCTGAATGTGAGGGTTTAGGAAGGCACGTATTTCCTAGCCAGGTCACTACAGCGTCTGCTGGGCCCAGTGCGGCTGGTTAGGAATCTTGCATCGGAAGCCCTGAGCGGGGAGATGTCTTTGATGTGAATATGACATTGTTTTGTGACAAAAATGTTGCTCCGGAGCGCAGAGCCTTGCCTCGGTGAAGTCCAAGTCTCCAAGGAACATGTGTGCTTCTTCACTCTCACCATCTGTGGTTCAGACAATGTCCTCAGCTCTGATGAGATCACAGTTGGGCAAGATGGAATTTCCTTGTTTAAATTTTCTCATGGGTTTTTCCCACACCGAGTTGCTAATGACTAGCATATTTTGAAGTGTCTTTTCATTATCGCGTCTTTGCAAACGTACAGCAGTCGCATAAAAAAGGAAGGTTAGCGATGGACGATTTTAAATGCTTATTAGATATGAACACCGATGGATGGTATTATTATTGTAGTTTATGAAGCAATGGCTTGATTTTGTGCACGTGTGTGGTACATGCTCCGAACACCTATGCTGAGGATGCTATTTCTAACCGTACTTTGGGACCCGAGTCGATTTAATTAAAATGGGAGCACACTTCCCGGCACGCAAGTTTTCAATAAATATCAACGGGAGGGAGGGAGGCTTTCAGATACTGCGGTGACTTCACTACTTAGTAGATGCTTGATTTTGGGGCCTGTTAAGTCTAAAAGTTTCAATACCCTCATCTGTACAATGGAATTGTTTTGATTACATGAGAAAAGCAGTTTTCACTGCAGCAATGTGAGATGAATGCATTTGCGAGATCTTTTAAACGTTATTTTTAATGCGGGTAAAACTGATTAAGTAAGTGGTAGGATTAGCTGGGAACTTTATCTACGAGTGCAGATTGCTCCTTTTTAAAGACTAATGATGACAGACAAGCCAACAGTGCACTAGAGCGTGATGCATGCTTCGATTCCACAGCAGGATGCTGTGGAAGTAGAGAAGGGGCATCGAGGCAAATAGGGTGGGGGACAAGGCTGGGTGGAAGGGATGAGCGAGTGGATGCCTGAGGTCTTCCACAGGGGATGACATTTGAGTTTGTTGAGTTTCTAGGCATGACCCTCAAGCTTCCATGCCCTTATCTAACCAGGTAAGTTCTGAGAGCAGAGAACTTTCACCAGCTCCTGGCAGAAGAAGAGGACACAGAGAATTGAAATATAAAGAAAAATGCAATGAGCTGTTGTTGGTTTGACCATGGAAAGAGGACCATGGAGAGGATTGTGGGCACCTCAGGGGCTCCCCGCTGATGTGGGGACCTCAGTCCCAGAGACACAAGGGTCTGAATTCTGCAACCAGCCTGAATGAGGTTGGAAGTACCTTCTTCATCAGGAGTCGTCCAGGCAAGACTCCCGCCTGGGGGCCACCACCTTGACTTTGGTCTTGTGTGGCCTGCAGTAGAGCACCCAGCCCAGCCCAGCCCACGTGGATTCTGACCTACAGAAACTGTGAGATAATGAATGGGTGAGGTGCTGGGGCACTAGATTTGTGTCAATCTGTTACCTAGCCGGGGAAAACTAACGTAATTTTGAAGGGTGTACTTAAAGGGTTAGCCTGGAGAAGAAACAGAGACGGGGAGGCCGGCGAGAAGGCGGGTGGAAAAATCTAACAGAAAAGCCAAAAAGGCATAAAAAAATGCAGAAGATCATGGCACGTTACACCGGCGCTAGGGCCAGCAAATACCATTTCACCCAGAGCTGTGGAGCTATCGATGAACATGGAGCATCTTGATCAACAGCAGTTTCCTCATGATCTGACACGGTTGAATAATAAAATGGCCAAGGTTCATCGGAAGGGAAGACTTCTCCAGTGCTGTCTATTCTACGGATCTGTGTTTGCGTAGGGAGGTTTAGTTTTGGACAGGTGGAAATAAGGTACAACGAATAAAAGATTATTAAAAGTCAGTCCAAGGTAAAATATTTGAGAGTGATTCCAAATTCAGAAGGTGGGGGTGATGTTCACTAAAATTCATAATAACCTAGAGGAAAGAACATAAAGGCAGGTCGGAAAGAGTGAAAGAGGAGTAAGAAGTATTTTTCTGGCATGAGACCTCATTTACTCTTTTAGTGTATTTGTAAATGAGATGCCTCGCTTTGGACAAATTTCACTCTGCACTTGGTTCTTTAGCACCTTCCCCCAATGATAGGAGAAAATGCCTTTTCATAAAAATAGCACACTTCATAATCCACTCATATACTCACTTTAGCAAGGTGAACTAAAATCAGTATGTTTTTTGCCAAATATAATTCGCTTTTAGTTTTTCATGTCTTTGCCAAGATGGAGGACACATTTAGTATAACTGACCACCTCGTTCTCTATGAAATGATGTTGTAAAAAGACAAGGGTGGCTCTTCCCCTGGTGTATTTTTTATAAAATAGTTTCTCATATCACATCCGTAATAAATATAAGATACTCAAGTGACTAAGTGGGACTGGAATTGATTTCCACATTATTGTATCACGTACCTATGCGGGTATAGACATCGAAATATATTTATTTGAAATGTGCAAAATTTAATTAAAACAATGGCTTCCTCATTCTCACTGTGTAGACATTCTAAGAGTCATAAAACAGCACTATTAGCCATTCCCTTCATTAATAGTAAATCTTACAGTGGATGGAGGTATGACGTACAGGCCAGGGGTTCTCCATGGTTCTTTGGTTTACCACGTCCGCTGCCACGATGACCTCAGCAAGCCAATATGTATATTCAAAAAGGATGGATGAAAATGAACCATTTTTTTCCTACCCCCACGTTTTGCATTATTTCACTCCAAAATTAGGCACCTCTTTCCATACAGGCAAAAATAAGCAGTAAACAAAGTCCCTCTGCTAAACCAACAACCCTGAGAGGTGGATGATGATCTAGTCCGACCAGTGACGTGTGAACCAGGGCTAAGCATCAAGTCAGGACGTCATGGGAGAGAAGTCAGCGTAGACGCATTTTTCTCCCCCATCACATCCTAATCCATGTTATCCTGTGGAAGACGAGGACCAGGTGAGAGAAATAGAGGAGCAGTCCACTCCTACCTTCACCGTGTCCATCCTAAGGCCAAAGTTACTCCAAAATAAAGGTGTTTTTTTGAGCAAAGTCATTTGATTTTTTTTTTCTTTTTTAACAGAACTGAAAGAAAATGTGATTTCTGAGCAGAAGGTTCATCAGTGTTGCCTCTCTTTATCTTGGTGGTTTAATTGGTTCAAACGCTCTGGCATTAACTCTCCGAGGGTTTTCTAATTATGCCTATGGTTACAAACGTTTAGTTTATTTCAGCTCTGCCCTTTTCATAGCAGTTCTGACCCTTTCTTTAGTAAAATTTCTTGGTTTGTGTCTTTAATAAGCTTGAGAAATCTTGCTTAGTATATTTGTCTCATAAATAACTTGTGCCCAAAGTTTATAGAATGGGCTTAGAAATAATACTGAGACGGGACGCCTGGGTGGCTCAGCGGTTGAGCATCTGCCTTTGGCTCACGGCGGTCCCACATCGGACCCCTGTAGGGAGCCTGCTTCTCCCTCTGCCTGAGTCTCTGCCTCTCTCGCTGTGTCTCTCATGAATAAATAAATAAAATCTTATATATATAAAAAAGAAAGAATACAGAGAAATTCACAGGAGGAAGTCACACAGAGACAAGAATTATAATCCAGGCATCGTTTATATTTCAAAATTGGTGGTGGCCCCTCTATGAGAATTTTATGAGAAGACACCAGGATAGTAAGATTCATAAGATTCATAGTATCCCTGCCCACAGATGCCACCGCTAAGTTTTCTAAAGTCTGCCATTTAACTGATTGTGTTCAAAATAGGGAACATTTGGGATGCCTGGGTGGCTCAGCAGTTTGGCGCCTGCCTTTGACTCAGGGTGTGATCCTGGAGACCGGGGATCGAGTCCCACATCGGGGTCCTGCATGGAGCTTGCTTCTCCCTCTTCCTCTCTCTTTCTCTGGGTCTCTCATGAATAAATAAATAAAATCTTAAAAAAAAAATAGAGGACATTTTGTATTTATAAAACAGGTGAAAACTATTATTTTTATATCGTAAGTAGTATGCGCCAGTCATAGAGATGCAGCAGACAAAAACGGGTAAGCTCCATGTGGGTAGAGATTTTTGTCTGTTGTCAATGGTCAGTGTCCTATTTGCTACCACAGCGTCTGCTCTGTGTGTGTAGATACCCTATGCTTGTTTTTTTTTTTTTTTAAGATTTTATTTATTCATGAGAGACAGAGAGAGAGAGAGAAAGAGAGGCAGAGACACAGGCAGAGGGAGAAGCAGGCTCCATGCAGGGAGCCCGATGAGGGACTCAATCCCAGGACCCCAGGATCACACCCTGGGCCGAAGGCAGACACTCAACCGCTGAGCCCCCCGGGCTGCCCACCATATGCTTGGCACTGTGCACGTTTACACACCTGTACAAGTGATCTCTCCACTATAAACATATCCATAGTTTTGTATGGGATCAGGCCACTCATGGTGAGATGTCTTTTTACTCAATATATCATCAACGTATACGTGCGAAGATACACATTTTGGCAATGCTAATGACCATACAGCTTCTGTATAATTCGCTAATTATTTTTTGCAATTCTTTTGGGCTATTTCCATTCTTTTAATCAAAAGCAGTGTTTCAAGAGGAACATCACAGTTTCTTGTCATACATGTAATTATTTTCTAATGCTACATCCTTAGAAGTAGAATTGATGGATAAAAGCGTGTTCGCTCACAACATAGTGCAAATATTCCGCTGAAGAATTAATTGAAGCAGTCACTCATGCCTGGCTGTGAATTAAACATAGTTGATTTATAGGGCGCCTGGCTGGCTCAGTTGGTTAAGTGACTGCCTCTTGGTTTCGACTCAGGTCCTGATCTCAGGGTCCTGGGTTTGAGCCCCTCGTTGGGCTCCAGGCTCAGAAGAGAGTCTGCTTAAGGATTTTCTCATTCTCTCTCTGCCCATCCTCCACTCAAACTCTCTCTCTGTCTCTAAAATAAATAAATCTTTAAAAATAAGTAAACAAATATAGTTAATTTGTGTCTTCCGTTGCATACCTTGCTGAGATGAGGAGCCCTGTGTCAAAGAAAGGATCTTTCGATGAGGCACAGGTATTGATAACTCCCGTCTGCCCGCCCAGGCTGCACAGGGTGTCTCTGGGTCATGGGGAGGAAGCACCGCGACACCTAGGCCGGGGAGGAGGCCGTGGGGAGGCAGGGAAGGAGCCCTGGCCCAGAGGTGCCGTCGGAAGACAGCTGCCCCGCATCTGGCGGCCTCGCTGAGGGCTGCCCTTGCCTTCCTCTGGGCCCCTTTCCAAGTGTGTCCGGTTCAGGAGCCTATGGGAACACCTGACATTTCTAGTAGGACATTCTGATTTCAGGTCTTCAACTTCTCGTATCATCAGTGTCGTCGTTGGAGGCCCCGAGGAGTCAGGGACAGGTGTGGCCACATCGTTCCAGGGCCTCAGTGCCAGCCAGACTCTTAGGTGGCAGTGTGCTCCACCCCTGGGGCACACCAGCCTCGTCCCCATCACTTCTCAAAGATAACTTGTCTTTGTCTAGCAATGGGTATTTATTGCACCAAGATTTCACAGATAGTATCTTCAGATATCAGGCTAATCTGCATTGGGGGTTCAGAAATTTTCCCTAGGCAGTACAGTATTTATTTATTTTATTTTATTTTATTTTATTTTATTTTATTTTATTTTATTTTACTTTATTTTATTTTATTGTATTCATTTATTTTTAAAGATTTTATTTATTTATTCATGAGACCCAGAGAGAGAGAGGCAGAGACACAGGCAGAGGGAGAAGCAGGCTTCCTGCGGGGAGCCCGATATGGGTGGGCTCGATCCCAGGACCCCAGGATCACGCCCTGGGCCAAAGGCAGACACTCAACCCCTGAGCCTCCCAGGTGCCCCTGTGCAATATTTTATATGTTGGTGTGACTGGGAAGGCTATTAGCTCCCTAAGAACACCTTTGCTTTAGTTTGACTTTCCACCTATAGGGCTCTTCTCTACCTTCATTGACTATATTACAGGATATTTAGAAAAGTGCAACCTCCTAAGTAAACCCCAAGCCCCATCTCACTGTCAGGTGTATCCAAACATAGGGCTGAGGTGGCCCACCGCCCGCTGAAATTGTAGGGAGGTTGGAGGGTGCGGAGAATCTGGCCCCATGGCATCGTCCGGCCTGGAAATAATCTATGAAAACCCTTTGGCAGTTTTAGCCATGCCTCTGCTCCCCAAAAAACCATAACTTCAGTGTTGGTGATTAGGATAGGAAGGGAGAATTTTGATTTGTAATGCACGCGATAGGGGATGCACACGAAATGTTTAATTATTTTTATCGAATATAGTTTTATCATAAGAAAGATCTGCTAGGCAACCCATATTTGTTTGTTGATTTGCCTTTTTAATTTCCTCAAAGCAAAGGTAAGCGTATTTCAGCATATTACCCCTTTTAAATCTTTTGTTGAGGATCTTCGCCAACCTGAAGTAGAAAGCTGAGTTTATTCCGTGTTTTACTCACTTATTATGCACATGTGTTATTGATATTATAAATACCATGTGCCTATTTTTCTATAAGTTAAGGGTTGCTATGGTGTCAGCTACAGGCCGACACTTCCCTTTAATGTCATCATTTTATAAAAGCTCCTTAGGACATTTCTAGAGTCATTGTACTCTAGAATTCATGGAATAAAGGAGAGTGGCCGGCACACCAGACATCAGTAATGTTTCAGTTCCTACGAGAAAGAGAGACAAATTTAGATCACTTCACGTCTAGAGAAGTAACTGAAACTGATTCTGGCATCTGGGGCAGATTATTTACGAGATTGATCTTTAGAAAAGGAAAAACCGACCACTGAGATTGAGAGTTGGTTCACTATGATCGGGTCATGCAGCCAAGCATCACTTTCTTTTTTTTTTTTTTTTTTTTTTAATGACGTACTCAACTGAGAGATGACTGGAATGTTGTGGACACGATGCATCTGGATTTTAGCAAGATGTGCATCAGAGTTACCAATGACGTCCCCAGCAGCGAGGGGCCGTCTGAGCGGAGTGATAATCTGGTTACGTAGATCTTGGGCCATTTGAATCATTAACTCTAACAATGTCATTAATTAATGCCAACTTGATGGAAACTTTAGTCTGGTTCAGTATATTTATTAATAAATTCACAGAGAAGCTTAATGACATACTAATAAAATTTGAGGATATTAGGGCCGGGAGGGTTAGTTCATATCTCGAGTAAGGACAAAGAGCCAAAAAGAACTCAACAGGAATAAATGATAGATAAAAGAGCAAGCTTAAGGAGAATGTCACTGATTTAATATTAAAAAAAAAAAAAAAAACCACATGGAAGGGGAAAGGAGTTAACTCTGAAAGTTACCAGAGGAAGACCTAGGATTAATGGATAGAAGATTCAGGAAAATCTGGTTTTGGTTCAGTGAAGGAGAGAAATCACGTTGGTAGCTGTCGGCGGTTGAAATGGGCTGTGCGCGAGGCAGCCAACGAAGGATTTCGGTAACAACTGGGTGAGCCCGGGAACCCCTGGATGAACTCGTGATTGGTGTTTTCCACCAGGCGTTGTGCATCTGATTCCGCGATGGTGAGAAGGCAGGTGAGCAGATAGTCTGATGTCTGCATTATTCAGAGCTATCATTTGTCCTCTTGAATTCTCACCGGGGTTTATTTTTGAAATTCTTCTGGCATCTATTCCTGGGCAACCTCTTTCTTCGTCTCTACGTCCTATCTCCTTCACTTGACTTTGAGGTCAAGTCTTGTCCATTATCCCTCTGACTTTTTAGTACCTTGCACAATACCTGGCACATCACAAATTGAAATCATGAAACAGTAAATGAATGGATAAATTCTCTACCAGTGTGTTTTCCCTTTTCCGTACGAGTCAGGACACCCTGAGGCCTTAAGGATACTCTATATCCTCTGTGTCTATGACAGCATAGGCCAGACGGGGACTTGAGATGTTTTTCTTCTCTTTTTTTTGGGTGGTAGCCCACTGCATTTATCATTTTTGTCTGGATATATCCAAATTCCCTTGTTTAACATTCCTTATCAGAGGCACTCGGGTGGTCGTTGGAAATACGGAGACGCACAATGATATGACCTTCGTGGGCACAAGAGTTACGGTTTATTCATCTTTTTACCCCAAATGCTTAGTTTCTAACAGGCTCTCAAAAAATGTTGAATTGCTCCCCGGGTGTCCATCAGACTGTCCATTACAAGAGGAGTCAGGGCTCTGCAATGGGAAGGACGTTTCATTTGGAGAAAGAGACTTAAACCAAGAGCTGTGCAAGAGCATCGCTGGGATCACGTACAGCGTCTGTGTCACCGGGGGATAAGGTGTGTCAGGGATGAGACAGGAGGGAAGATGGTACCAGTGAGGTTGTGGTCACCGCTGGGACTGTGGGGAAGGGCTCGGAGTGCTGTGCCACGGAATGCAGTGAGGGTCTCCCGGCCTGAGTGGATTCTTCTTAAAACGTGCTTCCCCCCTTGCACAGTTGGTTAATTTTAAATTGATGTCGGCACTTGCTGCTACGTTGACTTGGAAAGTTCCCTAACTCTTCCTACAGGCTGCCGACCCCCGGTGACGATGGTGGAGGCTGTCACTGCTGCTTGCCATCTAACACCTGCCTTCCAAGTCCATTGCTGCTGACGGGATGGAGAGAGGGGGAGAGCGAAAGGGAGCCCCTCAGGGGCTCTCAGAACTGTGGAGTTTCTTCCTACACAAGTTCCTTCTATGGAATGTGCATTTCCTGGCTGACGAGCTTCCTGCTGGGAGCTAAGTCATCGTTTTCCAATCTGCTGCCATTGTGGCTTACATCTTCCTTGGAGCCTCTTGATGACTCCCGTTTTGCTAAAGATCACGATTCCTCCCCTCGACTAACGAAGCCCTACAGGGCCTGGGTTCCACTTAGGTTTTCTACATTCCTCTCTTGGAAGCACATGGGCCTCCGCTTGGTGGTTCAGGGTCTGGAGCTGCAGCCTCTGCTCCCACCTTGGCCCGTAAACCTACCTTAGCTCTCCCTGCAATGCAGCGTTTCTTCCTCTCTTCCTCTCCTTACTCCCACCTGTCCTACAGGTTGTGATGCAATCAGCCCTGACTGGGAGAATTTCATTCTGAGCCCTGGCCTGTGTCAAATTCTGTTAGAAGCTCATATTTCGGGGCACCTGGGGAGCCCAGTGGTTGAGCATCTGCCTGCGGTTCAGGGCATGACCCCATGGTCCTGGGATCGAGTCCCGCGTCGGGCTCCCTGCATGGAGCCTGCTTCTCCCTCTGCCTGTGTCTCTGACTCTCACTCTGTGTCTCTCATGAATAAATAAATAAAATCTTAAAAAAAAGAGAAACTCATATATCACGGATATGACTTCACTTGTCAATTATAGTTTTAGTTATTTTTCATAATAATTTTGTTAATATCTGAACTTTTTCGCTAAGATACAAAGCCTGGGAATCTTACTTACTGTGGGTCTCACTAATAGCAGAGCACCATGATTAGCAGAGAAGAGGTGCTCGATTATTATTTGATAAAGGAATGAATAAATGATATTATATTTAAACATTCTTGGAATCTCATTTCCCTGGTAAGGAGGAATTGATCAATAGTTTGTCTCATCCTGGATGAATTTTTCATTGTGCACGCCAGTACCAAATGGACTCTCTTCCTTTCTCGTTAGACTACTTGTTAAACTAGTTAGGGGGCCTTCCAAGTTTTAGGATGTCAGGTGGCAGAGGTGGAGGGGGGAGCTGTGAAGCTTGGAACCGGACAAACCTAAAATCAAATCCCTGCTCTGCCCCTTGGCTTGCCGGCTTTTCTGGCCTTCACCCTGTACCCGAGTGGCTCTGAGCCTCAGTTTCCACACCCAGTAAAATGGGGCTAAGAACCTCACTTTCTAAATTCAGTGATGTGCGTCTAAATTCTAAACGCTTCGGATTCCAACCAGGCAACATCACTTGCAGGGCCAATTCAAATAAGGAGAAGGATCTTTTTTTTTTTTTTATTAATTTTTTTTTTAGATTTATTTATTTATTCATAGAGATGCAGAGGGAGAGAGAGAGAGGCAGAGACACAGGCAGAGGGAGAAGCAGGCTCCATGCAGAGAGCCCGACGTGGGATTCGATCCCGGGACTCCAGGATCACGCCCTGGGCTGCAGGCGGCGCTAAACCGCTGCGCCATCGGGGCTGCCCGGATCTTTGTTAATGATAGTAAAGCACGAGGAACTGATGTCGGGCACACAGGTCCCACAAGTGATTCGGTGTCTATGCAGCGCAATACTGTTCAATGCAAGTGAATTATGCATTCAATGCAAGTGATTGCAAAGCCAATGCAAGTGAATTAGATGCGGGAACCTGACACAGGAACGTGGGGAACGCAGGTGGATTAGATACGGGGCCATGTCTGAGGTCAGTGTGCAAGGCCACCGGCCTCGGAAGAGGATGGAGGGAAAAATACACACGTGAACATGTGTGGGCAGTTTCCTGGAAGATCCTGGAAGCACTGGTAGTAGTAGTGGTTACTCTGGGCACTGGGCTGAGTGCTCCAGCTTGTGTGTGAGTTGGGGTGGGATTTGCTTGCCACGCCTAACTTTAACTCACTGTTTTCATTTTTACCAAAAACGTGTATTGCCCAGGTAGCTTGTAGAAGCTCACGTGATGTTACCCACGGAGGTGGTGGTGGGAATTCATAAAATCGTCTGGAAAGACGTACATGCTAAGGAGTTAAGTGGTTGCTTCAAAGACACAGGGACAGACGTCCCCGAGTGCAATCACAGAGGGCGTCCTGGCTTAGAGAGGCTTCACCAAACTGTCAGCTAGCTCCAGTGGCCTGGTGAGCATCGGTCGTAAAGCCTGGAAGGTACCTGAAGTCCCGGTCGTGTGGATAAGCTCAGCCTTGGCCCTTCTTCCCAGGAGAGAGAAGGAGTGAGAGCCCCTCATTCATTCCAGGAGGTAGAAAGCCTCCAGTCGGGTCTTTAGAGCTCTGATTGCAACAAACGTATTTTAGGTTAAGAAGGTACTTTTCAGAGGGCGATTCCTCGTTGCTTTCTGACTAAAGTGTAATTTCCTCATTGAAGAGCAAAAAAAAACCCACAGAAATGTTAATGGCAAAGCGGGAATGCCCCCGGAGTGCTTGAGCCCAGTGTGGAGGGCATCGAAACACACCAGGTCCAAGAAGTTGCCCACCTTTGAGGCTCACAGCGTGGTGGGAGGGTTTATGGGCAGGTCGGAGCGGGAGGTCAAGCCGCGTGCTTGTGTGCAGACCTCTCCCTCTGTCGGCCTACCTTCTGGTCTCTTCTAAGTGCAGTCCTTTCCTGCCCCAATGGTCAGTCCTTGGTTGCTCCAACCTGGATTTCTTTTTTCTTTTTTTTTTCTTTTTATTTATTTATTTATTTTGGATTTCTTTTTTCTTGTACTCAGGGGTGCGTGAAAATTGCCTTTCATGGGAACTATCCTTTTTTTGTTGACTCTGCGCTTGAACATGATGAGCTGACCACACACACACACACACAGACACACACACACACGCCCTATCTTGAACCAGAGCTTCTGATGAGCTCAGACCATTCTGGAATTATTTAGCAAGGTCCAAATGTATATACATTTTTTTTCCCCTACAGTTTTGTTTTTGGTTTGGGGTTTGATGTCTTCTGGGAAATTGGTAACTCATCTGGTAGCTCTTAACTGCTCTCAAGCGGAGTTTTATATCACGATCTGTGGTTCCTTGACATGTGATGGCATTTATTAGAGAATTTGGCCAAACCCCAGATATAAACATGGCACTTCATCCTGGTTAACAGTCTGAGGTTTTGTGTGCTTTTGGCAAGGTCACCGTACACCAGCCTTAGTTTCACTGCCTCTGTTCTTGAGAACAGTAAACACACGAGTGCTCCACCATTCCACAAACTGACACATTGTCAGGTCATTTTGATGGACTGTTCTTCACTCGGCGAGCTAGAGGTAATGAAGAGAGGTTCACAGTGGAGGTTTAGGCAGGTAGGGGGGCAGGTGTGCGTATGAACTGCACCTGTCCATCCCAGCAGAGCCAGGATCCAGGACTCTGCAAATAGAACAGACTGGTTTATTTGTGACAATGCACTCCCGCCGAATCTCGGTGCTGGCTTTTTGGCAAAACCTAACGGACGGCCTCGTAAGAAGAGATACATGCGTAATTGCAAATATGAGTAACGGCAGCAGGAGGATCGATTGTGGTCTCTTTCATTCTTTTTTTATTTTTTATTTTTTTTATTTTTTTATTTTTTTTTTGTCTCTTTCATTCTAAGAAGGAATAGGAGTTGGTAACTCCAGAGGCAGCCATTTACCCAGCGTGCTACTGTTGGAAACACAGACACTTTAAAGCAAAGGGGATGATGAATAGTATGCACTTGCGAAAATGTATGTCTGCACGTGTGTATGTTTTATGCTTAAATTTTTCAGGCTCTGTAATATCACAATAGGCATTTGACACCCAGATGATTGTTACACTAAACCAATTGCCGTTTGAAAACCTACAAAATCAAGGTGACGATATTTATTATCTTATTGCCCTTCGAGAGAAAGACTTGTGAAAACACCTCCATGCAGGGAAACAAGGTAATAACTCTTGACAAAAAGCTCAGACAGAGGTAGTGCCACGGTTTCTGGAATATAGGGCATCATCCACAAAATGGTTGAAATTCAATGCAAACTCCTGTTGGGCCCCGTACTAGACGTGACCTTTGCCTTCTGTAGCCACAGCTCATTCCAGAGAGCCCGCCTCCCTCTTCGCTTCTAGAAAGTGCAGCCTTACAAATCAGGTGGTCATCTCCAGGTGTCCCCATGATTCATTGATGAGGGCTGGAGCTCCAGTCGAAGGTGAGCCGATCAAATCACAGGACAGAGGTCAATCAGAGTGTTTCTCTCAAGAATTTGAACCAAGCGGCAAGAGGAATTGAGCCAGCCGGTGAAGGATCCCCAGCTGGAGTGTGCTGGCTGTGTAGGTGAGCACGTGGGCACGAATGAGCTGGAAGGTAGAGGACGAGGGTGGGAGGAGTGGGCAGGTACCATGAGAATACACAACTGGGTTTGAGAGAGGGCTGGGAGGAGCCCCCTCGAGACCTGACATTCTTCTGGTTTCTCTAAGAACATGCTTGCCATGGTTGTAACCACGTAATAAACTCCCGTTCCCCTGCCCTACCTTGGGTTTCTGTTTCCTACGGTCCAAAGAGCCTGGATGAGAATATCCCATTTTGCAATATGATCCTATATCCATGACTCTGGCTTGGAGTTTATTTCTCCACTGCAGGATGCAACCTAAGATTGTTCTAAGAAAAGCCTCTAAGATAATCAAAAACTAGAAGGGATTCAGCATGAGGGTGCAATCAAAATAGTTAGCACTCCAGTATGGGGAATGGATTCCAGATGGAATGTTATTAAAACTTATAAGTCTAGAGTAAACATGGATGTGTTCACCAAATTCTTGAATATCAGAACCAGATGGCATTCTTTAAGATTTGAAAAGGATTATTTTCATTCAAATAAGCAACGCGGCGTTTACCATATGAAGGGGGTGAATGGGACTCATTAACTCAATGTATGGCGAAGGCTTAGCATATAAGCAAGGAGCTCAGATCAATTCCTGTGAGGAATGGCCATAATAAGTGATCAATTAGGGAAGTTTGAAAATATTTATCGCACTTTCAAAGGGACACTAGTGAGGATGATTTTGCCTCCAACAGCACATCCCCTTGATGATAGGATCAGACTCGACACCAAGCTGTATGTTTATTCCTCAGTTTTTCATGGATGGCAGCTCGGAATTTGCCCAAGACCCTCAGATGTCTCGTTTCTTTCTTCTTCTGAGTCGTATACATCTGATTGATTCTCCCTCCAAGAGTCTGGAAAACGTCTGCCATTTTGAAAAGTTTGGGGGAGATCTCTTTAGTTTCATCCAAGTCAGAAATGAGATGCATATTTTCCAAACCCACATGGGTCATTTTGAGTTCGGGGTCTGTGCGGTGCCACGTCCGGCCATGTGGCACTTTCGCCCGACTCTGGGACTTTGGACAAGCTACTTAACTTCTCGAGGCCCTGGGCTTAGGTCCGCCTGTTTGACTTTGTCAACGATTATCAAAGACAGTCAAGAGTTGTCACAGATCCTCCTGCCTCTCAAGATTTTGCATGAAGAACCCACTTTCCTTCTACGATGCCCCCCAGTCTTTCTCAGAGAAATACTTCCCGTTTCTCGTTCACCAGTGAACCCCCCTTCGGTGTGGGGTGATTGTTCTTCACGACCCCAACTGCACTGAAGGCAGAAGCTGTCTGCTTCTTCTTTGTAGGGAAAGTTCAACTGTTATCAAAAACAAAATACTAGAATCTGCCTCTTGGGGTAATGATGGAAGGAAATCTCAAAATCCCTTCCTTCTCCCCTTCCCACCCCCGCGAAATGTTTTAGAGTGGGTTTCACTACTAGTGCATTTTAAGGCCAAGGTGAAGAGCCGTCTTAGCTTTGTTTCTTGGTTTGAACTTGAACTTTTAGCTTTTCTTACCAAACAAGATTCATCTCTGCTTTATGAACATATACTTTTAATTTGGCATTTTATTACCCACATTAACTATAAGGCTTTACAGGAAGGTAAAATAATTGTCTTCTAGCACCAGGGAAGGAAAAACAGTAACAGGCAATGAAATAAAAATGTCCTTCTAAATAGGGGTTAATGAGTAAAAGCCTGAAGCCCCTCCTCTCCTTTTTTTTTTTTTTTTTTTTTGTCATTTTGCTCCTCTCAGTGAGCCCTAGTCAAAGAACACTCAGATCAGCCAAAAGTTTCAATTCTGGATGGAAAAGGGAAAAAACTAGATGCCCTTTTCCAAAAACAAAACATGATAGAAAATCAGTTTATGATCTTTGTCAAAACTGATGACCAGATACATTCGACAAACTGTTTTTCTCATGTTTTATGGGCTTTGAATAGACACTCTTTACGTAACCAAGAGCACGTACCATTCTGAAGTAGCTTGAAATAAAATCACTAGTGTTAATTTTGTGTCTCTGTTTTTGAAAGACCCAAAAATGAGCTGGATGTGGAAATTCAGGCCAGTATTTTCCATCCTACGTGATGATGGCAGGAGTGTTGGAGAGGGACATAGCCTTCCTGAGACCGTATTCTGTGACAAAAGCCAGAGTTGCCTTCTACAGGAACGCCGATTGCTCAATCAGAGAGGCAAAGCCTTTAAACCTCCAGCTAAGTTCTCTCTGAAATGATTTTGCGTTTCTCTTACGTATTGTGTAGCTGGAAAGGCAGATATATTCTTGTTTGTCTCTCATTGTTAACAGTAGGTATAAATGTTGTATTCCTCTCTGTCTGGGATGGCAAATTCCATCTCCCCAAGTATTTATAGAGCCCAGTTAGATTTAAGTCACTGCTGGGTAATAGGTCCTAAACCAGTTTGCATCTTGCAGAATAAAACCAACTTGCATTTTTTGAAAATACAAATCATTGCCATCCTAAGTATTATTTTGTAAGTTATCATGTGCCTTTGCTGGAACGTCTTTTAGTTTTCTTCAACAAATTCCCTGGAGACGGAGCTCACGCAGCCGTACCGCTGAATCCATTCCTCCACGAAGCCTCTCCCAAAGCCTCATGGGGTTTTTTAAAATAAAATTCCAGAAGCACGATTTTCTACTCACAGAATATTAGAAATTATTTTTTTTCTGATAGAATGAGTGACAAGGACTCATAAAATGAGGATGCATTTTAAAGATTAATAACTGTCGTCAAAATGAAGAGAATTGGTTAGATTAGGTGCAGTGATCTGCCCCTGTGAAAACTGGAGAGCGTGTAAAACAATTTAGAAAATCTCCCATCCAGAGCTGAAAAAGTGATGATATTTCTGACATCTGGAGGGGAGGAATATATACAAATATTCATTATTTTCCGGGGTAGGGGTTCTCAAATTTGACCAAACCAGAATCACCTGGAGGACTTGTTAAAACACACGTTGCTTGCCCCACAGCCAGAGTTTCTTGCGCTGCTCTGGAACAGGAACGTGTAGTTCTAACAAGATCTCAGGTGGGATCTTGGAGAACCACCGCTCTCAGGATAAAAAGCATGGGTTCTGGTCCCAGAGTGTGACTTTGCGTAAGTCACTTGGCTTTATTAGCATCACTTTCTTCATCTGTGCCAAAGGACGACCCCTAGCTGGCTGCCTCATAGGGAGAAGACCCACTTACTCAGTAAATGTGATAACCCTTAACCTCTAGGCACCTGTAACCTGTTACACTGATCATTCAAATGCCATTGCACTATTTTTACACACAGTGCAGAGATGTTGGTTATTTCCAGTGGGATCAACTAACTTTGTTGTCGATGTTGGTAATTTGTCCGGTGAGACTTCTTCCAACTCCCCGTAAACTTGGAAATGAGGAAGGTGGTTTGCATTCTGAACACAAATTTGGGCCGTAGTGCGGATGTTACTCCGTTGGCTCCATTGAGATTCTAGTAGAACTCCTTTACATTAATTAACCTACAGAGAGAAGCAACAAGACAATCAGAAGGGGTTTAGTCAGGCTTCGTCCCAGTGGAGTTCTGGTCCCAAAAAACCAATCCCAATGTGTAGGTGAACATGGAAAATCTTAGCTAGGGGACCATACCCCTTGGTTTGCCTGATTTGGTTGCCCTGGTTCATGCCTGTTGTCTTGGCATAGCTCTTAATAGCATTGTCTTTACTTTCAAGAGTTCCACTCTTTAGATAACACAGTTTATAGTCTCCTCAGCTCCCGGAAATGAGCTTTGAATATTTCCATCCTTGTGGGTAGTTCTTCCCCATAATGTGCGAATGAATCCAGCTTTTCTTTCCTGATGACCCGAAGTAGCGTTTCACCTGACTAGATGCCCTCATTCTGGTTTCGTTTTTACCAAATGGACTTCTGATCCCATATTCGTATTTTAGAACACACAGGGGTTTGCTGGGGAGGTCAGAGCACTCCTTTTTCATGAGGCCTTGGGCTCATTTGTGCATCCAGGGGGACCTGTCAGTTAGGTGAGACTAAACATCTGAGCGGTCCCTACAGGCTGGAACCCATAGGCTGAATTTGGTGGTTGGGAGAGAGTGGAGCTCACTTCCCACCAGAATCCTGAATACGTGTCCCAGGTGGTGAGATGTACAGCGTTGGCCTGAAGCCATGCTCAAAGCAGGCTTTCCCGAAAGATAAAGGACACATGCAAATTGAAGCGTTTTGATTAAAAAAAAAAAATTAAGTAAAATCCATATCACATGTGGGGCTAGAACTCACAACCCTGAGATTAAGAGTCGTATGTTCTGCTGACTGAGCCAGCCAGGCACCTACCCGCTCCCAGAAGTATCTATTTTTTGAGAATACCTGAATCACTAAAAAAAGGAAAGTGTTTTGATAAAAATAAAATGCCTGTCACAGTACCTGTTCTTCTATGAAGAGAGAAGATTCTGATTAAGAAATCACAAGCACTTCTGACACAAGTGAAATCATTTTTCTCGTTATAAATTCACCAAAAAAAAAAAAAAAGGAAATAATATCCTGCTGTTGATGTCAGCATTTCTGAGCTTGAACCCACACAAATTCAAGTCTTCTAGGACTTCGAGTTGTAGGCAGGACAATGGCAACAGATGGATTCCAGGTTTATCTCACTTAACTGCGATCTATAGTGTTGTCTTGACGGATCCTTAACTATTTTCCACGTGAAGAAAGGAAGAGCTCCCTGGAATTGTTCATTATTAAGCCATACGGTAGATAATTCTGGTTTTTCCTCTTTAAAAAATCCTGGGTATCCTGCTAACAGCCGAGCAGAATTATTGTCACCCATTTCCCAAATCATGCTGCTTTAGTTAGAAGCGTGATTCTTTTCACCATAGCCTAGAAAGCACTCATTCACCTGCAAGTAGTAATAGAATAACAGAATCATCAAATGTTAGAGAACAGCCTGTTTTCATTGCTGTAGTTTGTCAAATCACCATAGACGATTTCGTTGCTATTTAAAAATGTTTTTTAACACATAGTTTCAAACATAAGGCTTTCACATTTGGAATATAAAGAGCTGTTGTGAAAATTCTGGAATAGGGTCCTCAAATTTAAGTACATTTATCACTAGGGGCGCTTGGGTGGCTCAGTTAAGTGTCTGACTCTCGATTTCGGCTCAGGTCACGATCTCAGGGTCGTGAGATCGAGCCCCGCGTGGAGCTCTGTGCTGGGTGTGTAGCCGGCTTCGTAAGATCCTCTCCCTCTCCCCGTCCTCCCACTAAACAAACAAGCAAATAAATAAATGGATAACTAGACGAATTGTTTGCTGTATTATAAGATCATTTTTTTGTAAATATTTTCCTTACTGGGTATGTATAGACTGAAAGTCCACTGGTAAAATCAACAGGAAGATAGCAAGCTTAAGATAATCATTGGGGGGAAAATTAAACAAAAAACAAAAAAAACTAAGAAAAGAGGGTTTGGGGTTATTATAACTGAAAAAAGTCTCTTCGGAAAATAATTACGGTTTTGGAAAACATCACAAACATATTAGAAAATTGGAGTTTGGCCAGCTGCTCCGTAGAAAGAAATTAAAATAGAATTTCTGTTCTTAGCTAAAATATCAGCTCACACCCTCTCTAACCTTGCAAAAAGAAGCTGGTTTTGAAATAGCATCTGTAACCCAGAAACCAGAAGTAAATGATAGAAATATTGGAACATACAAAAACAATACAGCAACAAGCCAGATTTCATGAGGTGTTTTTTTTTCTTTTTTAAAGAAAATATAAAAATGATACAAAAGTAGGTAGCAGGCGACCAACTTTTAACACCTTCTGACCCTAAATAGCACAAGAACAAGCATACCTAAGGGTTCAAATCGGGGCTCCCCAGATATTCCTTTTACAGAACAGCCTGTGTAAGGAGGTTACGAAAAACACACTTAGCCAAACAGCTAAATCAGAGGCATTAGGCATTTCGGGTTTTTGCACATTTGGATAATGTGTGAAAATATTTCCAACTTTAAAAATATCTTTACACCTTCCTCTGTGCTGGAGAGGAGTGAGGATGATGCTTAAGATGCCAGCACGAGTGCTGGACGAGTCCACTGCTCACGGTTTGGCTCGTTTCTGCCTCTTTCCAACGAAGGGCTTGGGGTCGGTGCGCGGCGGGGAGGTGGTTGGCGGAGGGGCCGCACCGTGGTTCGCAGTCCGATTCCGGGGGGACGCTGCCCTGGGTGTGGCTCCTGGTTCTGCCGCTTGGCAGCAGGGCCAACCCCAGGAGGCCTTTGGCCACCGGGAGCCTCGGCCCTGCAGCCTCCCCCACCAGGCCTCTGGGGTCCTCAGCCCAGGTCATCTCGAAACTCATGTCACAACACATGCCTGGCACGTGGGAACTTCTAGGAACTGAAGACCCGAGGGAAATGGAGAACGTGTGTCTGAGACCCACAGCCCACGCGGTTTCCCATCAGAGCAGGGACAGGGTCCCCCGGTACCTGAATTCCGCTTTGCTGACGACCCTGTTTCCAGAGACAGAAGAAATTCAAGGAGGCCTTGGGCTTGCACGGAATGGCGTTTGCAGCTTTGCCGGGCACCGTCGTGGCTTAGGAGACGTGTCCTGGGAACACTGTCCTCGGGCGCCTGGGTGGCTCGGCCGGTGGGCTGTCTGCCTGCAGCTGGGGTGCTGGGGTCAAGCCCCGCGTCGGGCTCCCTGCTCCGGGGGGGCGGGTGGTGGTGGTGGAGTCTGCTTCTCCCTCTACCCCTCCTCCCTGCTCGTGATCTCTCTCTCTCTCTTTCTCTCTCTCAAATAAATAAGTAAAATCTTAAAAAAAAAAAAAAAGGAACATTCCACCTTTTCCACCTTCAGTAATGGGGAACCCCGTATCATTTTCGACGCGATCACCAGCATCGCTCTCCACGATCACAGACCCTGGCCGGGCGCAGCCCGGGGGCCCAGCACACCCTGTGGAACGCATGGGCCGGGCTGTCGTCGTGGACGAGAAGCCAGATGCCACCCTGCCCGTCTCAGGTCCTGCCTGCAGGCGTTCGGTTGTCTGCTCTGACGAGGGCGGCGCACCCACGTTTGGTTCCGACTGTGTCATTGGCCTGCCAAGGCCAGTCTTGGTTGGTGAGGTTGTTCCTTCCTCAAGCAGCCCTCGCCATCGATTTTGCTGGATAAAAGGTTAGCCTTTGAGATCCGTCACAAATGCCCGCCCCCCGCAGGCACACGCCACGGCCCGTGTAGACTCCAAGCGTTGTGTCCTTTGAACGCGTCTTATCGGACTCTCCTGTTCCAAGAGCCTAGAGTTCCAAAGGCTGGGAACGGTGCCTTCCAGATCTCTGTGTCCCCTTCAGCGTCTGAGAAGATGGTTTCACCTGAAATGTTCCGTTGACCATCTCCTTCCGTTGAAGGAACGCCCGAGACAGAATGATTTAGGAGCTTAAAAAATATCAAGGGAAACACCACGGCGAACACGAGGAGAGACCTTTGTGGAGCCCGGAAAATTGAAAATGCCGGGATGGCCCTGGTAGTTGGGGAGAGCTCCCTACCTAAAGGACTCGTAGCTTGGGACGATGGACACATCGACCTCTTAAACATCCTCAGAGAAGATTCTGGGCCCAAACTGGGCTAGCTGGGGAGTGAGGCTCTTTGAATTCAATTATAAAACAAATATCTACGTCTTTTCTAGAGACCTGAAAATTTCCATCTTAATAATTTTTTTTTTTTACAGTGATTCCACCTGTAATAATTCCCCCTCCTACAGTGATGGTAACTTGGCATCTTTGGAGGATACCAGAGCTGGGAAAGACGCTGGCAAACGTTGACTGCAGCTCACCTCATTTTAGGGGGAGGACACTGGACCCCGGGGAGGTGAAGTTTCCTGCCCTAGATCAGTGAGTTAGCAGCGAGGGTGGGGCCGGAACTGTGCTGTGTGTCGGGAGCCTGGAGCGGCGTCTCCGGGGGCAGGAGGACGGGGCCGTGCAGGTGACCCGGCCAACCCGAAGCTCTACGGTTGGTAGCACCCATCATGATTCACACGACACGTGTTGTCCTAGCTCAGGATTGTTGCCAGAGCCTGTCCTCGTAGGTGATCAGAGCCCCATGGGACAACCCGGAGCCCATCGGAGGTGGAGAAGATCATTCCGTGGCCCCCCTGCTCTCCTTGCACATGAGGAGGCCACAAAGGTGCCCTTACAACATCATCTCTCGGGACGCCTGGTGGCTCAGCAGTTGGGCACCTGCCTTCGGCTCAGGCCGTGACCCCGGGGTCCCAGAATCGAGTCCCACGTCGGGCTCCATGCATGGAGCCTGCTTCTCCCTCTGCCCATATCCCTGCCTCTCTCTCTGGGTCTCATGAATCAACAAGTAAAATATTTTAAAAAACAAAGCAGACATCAGCTCTCGAGTGGCCCGAGGTCCAGGTCGGGCACTGCTCTGTTTTGCGTGCCCTGTGCGCCGAGCCCTGCATCCGAGGCCCCGCATCACTGCCCAGGGGAGGCAGTCCCCGCCCCCGGTGCCGGACAGGAGGGAGCTGGGGTGACACGGCCGCCGGGGCCTGGAGCGAGGAGGCCGCGGGGAGGAGGGCAGGGGCGCCGGCTGCGTGCCCCGAGCCCCGGCCTTTGCAGGAGGGCCTCAGCGCTGCCTTCCCCAGCGCCGGCAGGTCAGCAGTCGGTTGGATGAAACACAGAACTCGCAAGTGGAGGCCCCGGGATTCGGAGATTGAACCCTGCATGGGTGCCTTCGGGTCAGGGGACTGTGGGGGACGCGGCCGTGCAGCCGTGATGCCGGGGTCAGCGATGTCAGGACGACGGCGACACACCCGTCCCCCGGGCTGCCAGTCGCCGGGCAGGCTAGCCACGGAACAGCGCTACCTGTCACAGGCCTGCTTCCCGTTCCTCTCCGGGCTGTGGGCAAAGGCGCATGTAAATTTTTAAAAAGAAGCTCAGTTGGCCCGTTTATAGAATAAATCGGGTCGGTGGTTTGATTCCATCCTGAGCAAGAGCCTGGGATCTATTAGCGAGACGAGATGGTGGATGATCAGGCAGGTGGGAGGCGAGCCCGAGGCCCCTGTGGATTTACTGGGGAAGATCATGTTGACCTCATGTCCCTTCCCTCTTAGAAGAAGTAAATCCAACGGGGAGCCCCGAAACGCAGGGCAGACGCACCGGCCGCCACCTCGCCTCCTCTGGTGATTTCCTGCGGCACTTTGTCCGGGTCTTCGGGGACAGGTTCGTTGAACAGGGAATATGGGCATGATGCTGAGACACCGAGACCTCAGATGCTAATGGATTGGTGGACACCACTCAAGAGGGAGGCTTCTCCCTTTGGGTGGCTCAGGGGCCTTTGCCTCGGCCGGCCTCCGTGGTGGAGACGGTGAATCAGTAAGGGAGCCCATAGGGGCACACATCTCCAGCAGGAGGTTTGAGGAGCATTTGAGAAAGGGACTATTCACGTGGGGCCGTGTGTTATTTATTTATTTTTTATTTGAGATTTTATGTATTTATTCATGAGACACGCAGAGAGAGACAGAGACCCAGGCAGAGGGAGAAGCAGGCTCCCTGTGGGGAGCCCGATGTGACACTTGATCCCGGGACCGCAGGGTCACGGCCTGAGCTGAAGGTAGATGCTCCACCGCTGAGCCCCCTGCAGGTGACCCAAAGGGGACCAGTAAGGGACAGTGCAGAGGCTCCCCACTGGCCTCTGTCCTGAGCACCAACACGTGGCCAGACGGTGAGTGGAGGGTTCCCGCCCTGGTCAGGGCCCAGGATGACTATTCCCTGCACCGCTCATGTTAAACCGCTCGCTGCCCCCGCTCCGGGGTTCCTGCAGGCGCCTGCCCACTGCTCCATGAACTTCCTCCCCAGTGGACCCATCGTCGGGAGGGCCCTGGGCAAGCCGCCTGCTTCCCTGTACATCAGCTATTTCCCGGTTGTTGATTTATGGCTTGTGAAGACCTGAGCTGGCTCTTTGCTGATGGACTTCAGTGGTGGCTTGTGTCATGCCCCAGAGGCAGCTGGCAGGTGCCTGGCACTAATACCGGAGTGGACTTGGAGATGCTCACTAATTGGTAGATATCAATAGATGCCCTCCTAGGGGAGTAGGGATAGGAACAGAGTGATTGTACTTGGAGGAGACTGTCCTTTGAGTCCTTATATTGCCCTCTCCCATCTTCCTGCTAAATTTCTGAAGATGTTCTTTATGTGGCTTTAGTAAATAAATATCCTGAGGATAAAGAAGTCAGATCAGGCGCCGTCATTCCCGAACAAATATAATTTTCGTTTACACTATGTATGTTGAGTTGAAGCATAGTTGACACATACGTATGATTTCTGAAGGTTCTTTTGGGGGAACGGGAGCAGCAACATCATTCTAGGGCCGGTGTTCAGATGCCTTTTCTTATTTGAGGACGTATTAACACGTAGTCGATAGAAATTCCTCAGAAAAGAGCAACATGAAAAAAAAAATAAAGAAAAAAAGAGCAACATGGATGATTTTTAAACCTCTCATATATGCTTTACCTACCAGATAATAGCTATGGGGCTGATCAAGGCTTGTTAGTGGGGCGTCTGGGTGGCTCAGTTGGTTGAGCATCCGACTCTTGATTTCGGTCAGGTCGTGATCTCGGGGTCATGAAGTCGAGGCCCGGGTCTAGCCCTGCACTCAGCTTGGGAGCAAGTCTGCTTGCGATTCTCTCTCTCCCCCTACCCCTGCACCTGCTTACATTCTAAATTAATTAATTAATTAATCATTTTTTTAAAAGAGACTTGTTAGTAATTTGATATTTTCTGTGCTTTCTGTGTCAAACTGAAAGAAAGAAAGCCAAGCACTTGAACTTGGTGGAGGATGATCCTCTCTCTTTCTCTCTTCTTCACCGTTTTATATCGCCAAGGTGAATCCAAGATAATAGTTCATTGCTGGTAGCCTGACATTTCAATATCATTCCTGAGTTCATCTTCATGTCTAGGGGGATATGCAAAGTAGATCATACTTATTTATAGATTACTCAGAGAGGCCCTTTCTCTCTCTGCCTACCCCCTCCCCCTTCCCTTGGGGTCTCTGTGTCCAAGAACCCGAAGGGCCTCATTTAATTTCCCTCTACCTCACACTGTCCTAAAGGATCCTCCTGGGGATGAGACGCTGTACGGTTTCCGTATTCTTTTGGAAGTTTTAAGCTCACGTATGTTCCACGTACTGAAAAAATAAAGACTTTACACTTTAGCACATTTGTAATGAAAATCTTAAGATACAAGAGGACATTACTACCATCCCTTTAGGAGGGATCGATGCTCTTCTATTACGTAGCTGGTTGATCACCATTTATTGGGGGGAAAAAAGTCTGAGAGCTCATGGAGGCTGCTGGGGGTTAGTTCCCTTATCATTTCTTTCCTACAACTGAGATCCTGTTTTAAACTCAAACTTCACAGCGGACGCGGTCTCTTTGTGAATACCGGGGCTTCGTCCCTGAACCGGTGGACACACCAGTCCAGATGCTGCCCCCCTGTCCCCACACCAGGCAGCCAGGCATAGCACCGAGAGGGGATTAGCATTGCACTGCCCCTGCTTCGCAGGCCTCCAGCCTCCCCTGGTCTC
Organism: Canis lupus dingo; assembly: GCF_003254725.2. Lineage (NCBI taxonomy): Eukaryota > Metazoa > Chordata > Mammalia > Carnivora > Canidae > Canis > Canis lupus. The sequence goes on along the minus strand of NC_064268.1, from coordinate 35,942,194 downwards.
CCTGGCTTTGCTTTGCTTAGCAACAGCACCGTGGCCAGCTCTGGGCTGCCGGCAGAGGTCTTTTTCGCTTTCATATTGAAAAGAACTTAAGCACGAGACACAGCCCATAAAGCAGCACACAGTTTACTGGAGCTTCCCGTTGGAATTTTATACTCTGAATCCCAGGACCTTCCTCAGGCCTGAGGATTTTTGCAATATTCCTGGTGGAAACCGAGTTAACCACGTATAACGACATCTGGGCCCCTGTTGAATGTAGCAGAATGTCAGCCGCCGGGGAAGCTCCGGTGCATCCTTCAGCTACAAGTCCACCCTCTTTTCTCCCCCCCAGGCACTATTTTTAGAAATTTAACTCATCTGGGTCAGGAATTAAGGCCACCCTGCGGTAGCAGTTAAAAGCAATCGAGAGGCGTGCACACCGTTGTCTTTGCTCTTCTGTTAATGCAGTTTTGCTTCGTTTTTTTTTTTTAATTCAACGTTTCGGTTCACCAGGGCCGGTGGACCCTCTTCTCGGAGCAAGGTATTGTGTTGGAGAGGAGTGTAGACATGGCTGGAGACTTAACCCTTGCCTCGGAGTGGAGCAGACGTGTTTATCGGTAGCTTTAGAAGAATCTATCAGGTTTCCAATAGACCTAAAAAATAAAAGGCAATTCCTGTGATACAGCCTAACCTCTCATTACTGTTTGTTTGTTTGTTTATTTATTTATTTATTTATTTATTTATTTATTTAAGATTTAACAGAAGTGTTCTAGTCCTGCTTCAGGAGCACCAAACCTGTAGACTTTTAATGTAACTAGTTGAATTGGGGAAGGTTTTATGGGGAGTATATGATTTCAGTAAGGCCTTGAAGTTTGGGAAGAACTGGATTCTTCTAAACCAGCCTCCTCCTGTCCTAGACAGTACAGAGCCTGATCAAGTGATGGAAAAGGGAAAGTAAAAGTTATAAATAGAAAATACCAAGCAGTCCCGGACAGCCAGAACAGATAACTCATGTGTGGACAGTGCAGGACAAATAGAGCCAAGACAGTAAAATTGGTGTCAGAGTGCTCGTTTTACTAGACCGAGGGAAGCATCAAAGATGGTGAGGAAGGGAGCAGCGAACACACAGCGACACGCCTCCCCTTCCATTGGCCTTGAGACCTACGCTTGTCTGCTTCCCCATGCGGGCTGACTCTCCCTGGCACAGAAAAGTAAAACACAGACTTGACACTGTCTTGGGATGGCTGTTTGGAACTAAGGGCTGACGTCCACCAAAGGAGTCCAAAACTGAGAGGGAAACCGATAAAGGTGGATTGGCAACAAAACTGGGAAGAGACAGGACAGAGGCCGCGTGCCTCGGGCATCCGTGCAGGTGGCAAAGAACGAGAGTCTGCAAACCGAGGCCCAAATCCAGCCCACTGCCTATTTTTGTAAATAAAGTTTTATTGGAACCCAGGCCCGTTCATTCTTATGGTATCTGACTGCTTTCGTGCCGCACGGCCATCACGGAGCACTTGGAACACAGTATGACCCATAAAGCTTTTCTTCTTTCTTCTTTCTTCTTTTTCTTCTTCTTCTCCCTTCTTCCTTCTTCCTTCTCCTCCTCCTCCTCCTTCCTCTTTTTTTCACTTAGCCCTTCGCAGAAAAAATTTGCTAACCCCTGACATTCAAACAAGGCAAACACACACAAGCAGTGGGTTGCTTTGGTTCATCTTTTATTTTTCAACTTTTCGGTCAGATATGGGTACAGGAAATATTTTCAACAGTAGGAAAACCAGTAGTAAGAAGCATGATCACAGATGACAACTGGCAGGCCATTGGCCTCAGGGTCAGCCATCCGTTGGAGAGTTGAGGGCTGTGGTTAGCTGGGGAGCACTTCCTTGCTGCTCCTTAGGCTGAGATTCAGCCCCTGCTGATGCCCTGTAGCCAAATCTTCTCCGGTTTCTAGAAAACTTGGACATGGGGCGTGTATGCATATCTCTCAGTTATTATGTATTTTTATTTTTTAAATATTTATTTATTTATTTATTTATTTATTTATTGAGACACACACACACAGGGGGGGGAGGGCAGAGACCCAGGCAGAAGGAGAAGCAGGCTCCATGCAGGGAGCCCAACGTGGGACTCGATCCCGGGACCCCAGGGTCACGCCCTGGGCCCAAAGGTAGACACTCAACCCCTGAGCCACCCAGGCATCCCTATATCTCAGTTTTTAAACATTGCCAGCTAATGCACAGCATTAGTTTTCAACTTCTGTGGTCAAACGTGACATTTCTCTTGTCTGGGTTTGGTTTATGGCCATGCATATCTGAGAACAAGGTATCATTATGAGAAAGGAAGAGCAGGAAGGTGGGGGGGGGGTAAATTATACAGCAGGAAGACACACAGAGCAGTGAATGGTAGGTCGCGCCCGGCCTGGAGGCCCGAGGGTACCAGTGGCAGTCAGGCTATGAATGGACCCGGTTCATTCCCGTCTGTCAAGTTTGCTTTGGAGCACAATTAGTTTGCAGGGCATTGGTGAAATGATTCACATATGCTGACGGTTTTTATTACTGTGTTTATTGGGCTAATTTCCCCTCATCTACCCCTCACACGGGACTCTAATGTGCGAGGAGAGAAAGGGATTAATTGTGCATCTGAAATTTAGACTTCTATTTCAAATCCGAAGAAAAAGGGAGAATTATGCAGTGACACGGGCAAAACATTCTTGGTCTTCTTCACATGCGTGTGAGGAGAAGGAACTATTTAACGGAAAGTCAACGTAAACATCATTTTCAATGAGATCTTAGGTGTAAAGAAATAACCACTGAATGTTAGACTTTCAACAATTGGATATATGTCGTGAGAAGCTGTTTGCCTTTTGATTTATTTTTATATTTTTTGAAGATTTTATTTATTAAATTCATGGGAGACACAGAGAGAGGCAGAGACACAGGCAGAGGGAGAAGCAGGCTCCCTGCGGGGAGCCCAGTGTGGGACTCGATCCCCAGGACCCCGGGGTCACGACTTGGACCGAAGGCAGACATTCAACCATGGAGCCACCCGACGGCCCAAGACAATTCTTTTTAAAACAAAAGGGAATAGTCGTCTTATTTTTTTCTTTTGACTTTGGGACGAATCTTGTAGTAATGTCTATCTTCCAGCTGTGCCTAAAGTTCTCTTTAGCTCAGGCTTTTTCTCGTCTCCTCATGTCATCTTCACTTTGTGGGCAACCGCTTACCTTCCTGTGAACTGAATTATCTATCATGTTTATGAATCCCAACGTAGTTAGGAGGGAACAGCAAAGTCGTGGGAAAACACAAAACAACAATTATAAAAGGGTCGAAATGAACAGTCAGGTAGAAAGTTAGGAGGCTGGAATGAGCCTGTGCCTGGTGAAGAACGGAATTGAACTGGATAAGCTTCAAGGGTTGCTTCTGAAAACATTCCTAGTTGGCCCAGGACAGTTATTGATCGATGGCACACACCCAATAAGTATAAAATCCCTTTACTGCGAAGAGTAGCTTAAGTCAGGGTTAAAGAGATAGTCACATGTGCCCAAGACGGATATTGATTTTGTGTTCCTTCTAGGTCTTTTTTCAAGAACAAATCAAAATATTGGTAATATTTGGTTTTGAAGAGAGTGGTTTGCATAGGATTGTGAAGGTTTTATTGGAAAATTACTCATTTACACGTATGATTTAAAATGGTCTGTGAATTCTTGACTATGACATTATTACATCCAACCTCACATTTGTTTCAGCCGAATACAGCTGCACTCGTAGAAAATAGGTCAGCGGGAAAAGTGGGTGTATACAGTCATAGTATTTTAGAGCTGAAAGTAATCAATAGAGTCCATCTAATTCATTTTCTCTGTGTTTCTGATGAGGAGACTGGCTACATAAGCGAAACGAACCCTATGGCCGACTTTGTTGAAATATATTTATTTATTGGGAGAAGAGCTGATTGCAATAGTCTATCTAAAGTTGCATGTGAAAGGGCTCCCCTTAAGGTTTAAGGTCCACTCACTTATTACTACTACACTTTACAGGACGAATTCTCCATGATGCAGATGGCTATCTAGAATTTACAGAAGAAGGATGATTAATAATTATTACAAGTAAGGGAAAATGCTCTAATTAAATTGTTCCAAATTAAGTTTGCTCTACTTACATAAAGCATCCCCCACATTCTGAAGATGATGTAACTCTTCAGTGGTCTGATGGATTGATAATTGAGTAATGAAGACACAGGTCACATTAAGGACAAAAAATGAATGTACCCAAAGGTGAGATTTTATCTGGATCAAGAGGAATGAAAAGCAGGGGAAGAGCTCATGAAGGTTGATTATTATGCAACAACAAAAAAGCATGATGATTTCGTTTTGTTTTTAAAGAAGAGGAAGGCAGTAAATGCCGTGTTTAAAATAGCGGCTATGCTTAACTTATGTTTTTTTTTTTAAATTTTTATTTATTTATGATAGTCACAGAGAGAGAGAGAGAGAGAGAGAGAGAAAGAGGCAGAGACACAGGCAGAGGGAGAAGCAGGCTCCATGCACTGGGAGCCCGACGTGGGATTCAATCCCGGGTCTCCAGGATCACGCCCTGGGCCAAAGGCAGGCGCCAAACCGCTGTGCCACCCAGGGATCCCGCTTAACTTATGTTTTAAAACCATTCTCCACAAAAAGAGGCGAGCACATGTTAGTAAATCAAGGGGTAGTCAAGACTTTGGAAGAGTAGCTTATAAGGAAAAGGTGGTCAAGAAACATGCCCGTGTTAGCAAAATGAAAAGTCACCTATGGAATCAGAGGTGGTATGCAAACCACATACCTGATAAAGAATCGATATCCAAATTATAGAAAGAACTCATGCAAGTTGGTAGCAACACCACCATAACCACAACAGTCTGATTTAAAAAATGACCAGAGGGCCCGAATAGACATTTTTCCAAAGAAGACATCCAGATGGCCGACAGGTACATGAAAAAGTACTCCCCATCACTCATCATCAAAACCACACTGAGATAGCACCGCACACCTGTCAGAATGGCTAATATCAAAAAGATGAGAAATAACAAGTGTTGGCGAGCATGTGGAGAGAAGGGAACCCTTGTCCACTGTTGGTGGGAGTGACTGTTGGTGCAGCCACTGGAAAACAGTATGGAAATTCCTCAAGAAATTAAAAACAGAACTATCATATGGTGCAGCCATTTGGCTTCTGGGTATTTATCCAAAGGAAACAAAAACATGAGTTCAAAAAGATATCTACCCTCCCCACATTCATCACAGCGTCACTTACGATAGTAAAGACATGTCCATCAGTAGATGAATGGGTAACGATGTGGGGTGTGTGTGTGCTTGTGTAATGGAATATGATCCAGCCATAAAAAAGAAGGAGATGGTGCCATTTGCCACATCATGGATGATTCTTGAGTCTTGAAGGCATTACACTAAATGCAATAAGTCAGGGAAGGACATACACTGAATGATTTCATTTCTGGGTGGAATCTTAAAAAAAAGAAAATTCTGAGATACAGAGAACAGATCAGTGGTTGCCAGGGCCAGAGCGTGGGGCGAGGTGTGTGAAATAGGTGAAGGTGGTCAAGAGGTACCAACTTCCAGATACAAGATGGATAAATCCTGGTGATGGAATGTGTAGCATGGTGACTACGGTTGACCATATTGGATTGCATATTTGAAAGTTGCTGCGAGTGTAGATCTTGGAAGTTCCTACATATATACGTAGAGTAGTTGCTGTGTATGGTGATGGAAGTGACCTAGACTTATTGTGGTGATCGTATTATAATACATACATTTATCAAATCATTATGTTCCATTAATAGTGTTATGTGCCAATTATACCTCAGTAAAAAAGAAAGAAAGAAAGAAAGAGAAAGAAAGAAAGAAAGAAAGAGAAAGAAGGAAAGAAAGGAAAGAAAGAAAGAAAGAAGAAAGAAAGAAAGAAAAAGAAAAAAGAAAGAAGAAAAAGGAAAGAAAGAAGCAAAAGGAAAGAAGAAAAGGGAAAGAAAAAGAAAGAAAGAAAGAAAGAAAGAAAGAAAGAAAGAAAGAAAGAAAGAAAGAAAGAGTGAGTTCCTATGGAACCAAATTTGTGGATAACAGGGAGTATATACATAATATTGTGATATCACCAACTTTAGAAAACATTAATTTGAAAGGTGTTTTGATATACAGGATGTGTCAGCAAATGTCAAAGTAATAATTTTTAAAAATATTGTATTTAGTCATGAGAGACACAGAGAGAGGCAGAGACAGAAGCAGAGGGAGAAGTAGGCTCCATGTGGGGAGCCCGATATGGGACTCCATCCCAGGGCCCCGGGGTCACGCCCTGAGCCCAAGGGAGACGCCCAACCACGGAGCCCCCCAGGCACCCCTGTGCTTGAGTGGATTTAGAAGAGTACTACTTCCGGTGGGACAATGCTTCATAGCTTAGAACATACTCCTATTTGTTCAATTCTTAAACACGAGGGGTGTTGTGTTTTTTTCGAGAAGCCAGTGGAGACCCTGGAAGGTTTACTGGCACCCTGACGCCCACAGATGGTCCGTGGCAAGGATGGGGCTGGTCCCCTCCACCCTCCTTACTTAGCAAGGGCTGCACTGGTCTCCCTGCCCTGGTCGGCCTTACGCCACATCTTGGGGGAAGGCCATGTGCGGCCTTGGGAGCATGCAGACGTTTCGGCCTGTTTTGATTGTAGCAAGAGAGAAGAAATGCATATATGACGAGCCACCGTGGGCGAACCTGGATGTGAGTCTGGTCTTTAGCAGAGAGGCCAGGCCTTTGGGTGTCTGTCGATAGCAGTTGGAAGAACCAGGAGTGAATGCGCGCCATTGGATGGTTGGCTTGGGAATCAGTTTCGGTGGTGGGTCAGAGTGAGGGGGCCTCTGCGGGATGGAGTGACCGGTCGCAGAAGGGGAGAGGCCTTTCGTGGAGCCTGGGGGGGCCCCCAGTGGTCCTGGACTTTGATGAATGACTTGTTGGCTGTTTTCTCTGTGAACGTGGAGGGTCTCCCTGCTTAGGTTGGTCTGTGGGCCTTAGGGCGGTCCATGGGACCCTCCCTTATAAGGTGGTTGGGACACACCCTCCCTGGTCCCTGGAAGTAGGTGTGTTACAATTGTTTAACTGCCTTCTTGAGGTGTACTTGATACACAAAAACCCAACGTGTCAAATGTATGCAACTGGAAGAGTCTCCCGAAGCCATCAGCGTCGTCAGGATAACAGATGTACCTATCAGTCTCACCAACTTCCTTGTGTGCGTGTTTGTGATAAGAACGCTTTGATCCCCAGCATCTCCAAGACATTAAAAAAAAAAAAAAAAAAAAAGAACGCTTTGGAGAAGATGAGAATCTGAGGGCTACACTCTAACCCACATTCCTGAGCGCCTCATACCGTGTGGTCAGCTGTAGGCACCATGTTGTAGGGCACATCTCTAGAACTTATTTACCTCCCATAACCGGAGCTTTATGCCCATCGAACAACAACTGCAATGTGTCCTTTTTTTTTTTTTTTGAGATTTTATTTATATATTTCAGATAAAGAGAGGGAGCTCACACCAGCAGGAGGGGCGGGAGTAGGAGGTGGGGGAGGGACAAGCAGACTCTGCAGGGAGCGTGGAGCCTAGTGTGGGGCTCGATCCCGGGACCCCAAGATCATGACCTAAGCTGAAACCAAGAGTTAGACGCTTACCCAATTGAGCCCTCAATGATTCCAGTGTGACATCAGTAAGGGGCAGCATTTTTGACCCGTTGATGGATACACATGAACCCATGGGGTCCACCCTTTGCAATATGTTTCCTACAGCGTCAAACGCACAGTAGGCAACAAGTCGGTATTTGTTTTATAGAATTGGTTATAGCAGTTGAGGGGTGGGGACGGCCTCGCATTCCTTCCTTTCCTGCCTCAGTAGAGAGTTACGTTCTTTTCTCTCTAAGGCAAGCGAGGCACCTCTCTCATAACTTGGCAGAGGCATCTGCGCGTTGCTTCTTCACGCTGGCAAAATCAAGCCTTGGCAGGAGGTTTAGCTTGCTTTGTCTCTACCAGGCGTCGATCCTCTTAAAAGCATTTTATCAGCGATGCACTGTTTATGGCTATGGGTTGACCTACAAGGGGGAAATACCACTTGGACTGGATGTGTGGGATTCATTTCCATTTGGATGGCCGAGCTCATTGCATCTGCCAAGCACCCAGCTGGTGAGCAGCATTCCTCTATGTTTGTGTTTAAAATCTAAAACTTTCAATCCAGGTGATCAAGTATCCTCGTGTGAGGGGTGCTCTATTTAGTAATCAGGTAGGATCCAACTTATATGAAGAATCTTTAGGAACACAGAAGGGATGAAAATATTACGATTTTCTTATGTCTGAGCTAAAAGATCCCCTCCCCGCCCCCGGTAAAGTTCTTAGGGACTCCCTTTTCGATCATAGATAACATGGTACCTAATTAATAACCTCTGGAAAATGTGCACATGTAATTTTCTTAAGAATCCACCTCTGGCTCTTGCATTACCCGGAATGACTCTATTCAGAATGTATTCGTCTGGCTCGCGAACGAAAATGCTTCTCCCCCCACCCCCCGCCAAAAAAAGAAAATGCTTCTCCCAGGTCTTGAGCTGATCAGTTACCAGATGCTGGACGTTCCCTCTCGTCCCTGTAGGTATTGGTTAGGAGCCTGAGAAATCGATGTGATCACAGGTGACTGCTACTATTAATAAATGAAGACTCAGGCAAGTCACATATAATTGAAATACTACATTTTATAATTCGTGTGTGTGTGTGTGTGTGTACACAATGCGGATGTGTGTTCCTTTGACGGAAATCCCAGTGTGTCAGTCGTATTGGCACATGGAGCCCCGTTGGCCGCAGAAGCAGGAAAGAGGAAAGGGAGCCCTGTGTGTGGGGCTTTTGTCATCCTATAAACTACGAACCACGAGCCTGCAGGTGACGATGCTTTTTCCGTCGTGAATAAATTCGATTGATCTTAGCAATGTTTTTACCCCAAAATACATACACGCCAGCGCGTAGACATGCGTCTAGCAGCTACGCAAGGCTGTCTTTTAAACGCACATGTAAAAATCATGCTTCCGTAAGTGGTGCGTAAAAAGTCCTATTATAGCGCTAGAAACAAAATCTGTGAAATAAATTCTCGAGACACGGATCGACTTTGTATCTCCTTGAACGCGGGCACTTCCCAACGATTACACGATGATAAAGCAAAAGAAAAGTCATGACGAAATTCATCAAGTTCTTTCTTCTCCACAAAGCGACGGCAGCTTAGTCTCCTACCCTTTCAGCTCGTTACGCGGCTGTGCCTGCAGCTGACTTCAGCATTGCTCCCCGGCGCAGGGCAGCGGGAGAGGCTGGGAATTTTGACTCAGGCAGACCCGAGTTCAAATCTAGCTGACCGCTTGCTAGCGACTTCGTAGTGAACATTTATGGATCGCAGGTTTCTTTATCCTTTCAGTGGAAATAAGAGGCCATGTCATGTGATCTCGAAGGCTAAAGGGGAAGCATATGGAAGCCCCTGGTGTAATATCTACAGTAAGGGGGAGCTCAGAACTAGCAGCCGCTCCAGGGTGGTGTGGAAGCAGCAGAAGGCAGAGGAGAATGATTTCAGGGACATGAAAGAGCATCTGGCAAGAGGTGAGCCCTGCGTGGTTATCCAGCCACCCCCCACCCCCGTGAGGCCCATTCACGGTCAAATCTCTGGCCAGGACTTTGGCCACGTCTCTCTCTACCAGTTTGGTGGATTTCACTTTCGAAATATTGCTGCTTTTAGGTTTCTGACCCATCAGGGAATTACAGGTGTCAACGTTAACGCGACACAGCAGAGGAACGACGGGTATTACGGACACACTCTCCTTTAGGGTTATGTGAGGGACGGCACCATGTCGCTGATGGGACAAAGAACCAGACAGGCCAGTCGTATCTGAAATTATTTCACCTTCCCAGACCACCATTTTCTGGAAAGAAAGAAAGAACTATTTCACTACATGCTTCCCAGGGGTTAAGAGACTGTAGATCGTGAGCTGTCTTATCCCTTGCAAATCTCGTATGCTGATGAGGTTCAAGTGGAGCCATTTTACAAGGTTTGTTTTATTATATTATCAAATTTCCCTTCCCTGGGCTTAATTTGTGATGGGAAATAGAACTCATCTTTTTTTTTTTTTTTTTTTCTTTTTCCCAGTGGACCTCTATTTTTACCACAGGGTGTCCAGTGTAATTTTGAGATCAAAGCGTTTTATTTAACCTCTGTGTCGGATCTTACATATTTCATTCACCTCCAAGCCAATTATGTGCAAATTCTACTTCCTGAACCCATAAATGAGTCTCAGAGAAGACCAGATTGTTGAGAAGAGAGGACTTTTTTTTTTTTAAAAGATTTTATTTATTTATTCATGAGAGAGAGAGAGAGAGGCAGAGACACAGGCAGAAGGAGAAGCAGGCTCATGCAGGGAGCCGGATGCGGGACTTGATCATACCCTGGGCCAAAGGCAGGTGCTCAACCACTGAGCCGCCCAGGGCTGCCTGAGAGGACTTTTTTTTTTTTTATAAAGATTTATTTATTTTAGGGACACCTCGGTGGCTCAGTGGTTGAACGTCTGCCTTTGGCTCAGGGCATGATCCCAGGGTCCTGGGATTGAGTCCTGCTTCTCCCTCTGCCTGTGTCTCTGCCTCTCTCTCTCTCTCTGTGTGTCTCTCATGAGTAAATAAATAAAATCTTAAAAAAAAATTATTTATTTTAGAGAGACAGCACACCAGCGCAAGGGAGGGGCAGATTGCAAAAGATCTCAAGCAGGCTCCCCACTGAGCAGCATGGAGCCTGACGGGGACTCGATTCCAGGACCCTGAGATCATGACCTGATCTGAAATCAAGCGTCAGATGCTCAACCAACTGAGCCACCCAGGAGCCCTAGAGAAGAAGAGGATTTTCATCAGCTGTATTGTGTCTTGAGTTCGCTTTGTTGCATTCGAAACCATTGCTTCCACTCATTATCCTAGAGAGAGGTGGAGCTGGCCCAGGACAGGGACATCCCCATCAAGGTGGCAAACGTTGGAGCTTTGCATCTCTTTAATCTTTGTCTATGCAAAATGTGTTCTGTCCAGGGGACTTAAGGTTTCATACTGTTATGCATGGGAAGATTCAAAGCTCTTTTCCTTCTCAAAAGGACTCTCTGGTGTCCACAGTTGCTTCTCGTTTCTGGGTTGCAAATCAAACAGCTCTGCAGAAGAGTTTCGGCATGTTTCTGAAGAGCAGCACAGACTGCGGTTATTGTGGATCAGTCTAACGTTTGGTGCTCAGGGACCCATAACCCACCCAGGCAGTTGTAAGGAGAGGTAGGTAAGATCAAAACTGTGCGTTAGTTGAGTATTGGAGTTTGAAGAGATCATTCGAAGGCATTCTGCGGTTGAAGCGGTGATTAATTCCTCCAAGTACTTCTGTTGACTTAACAAGTGCCTTTCATAAGGATGTTGGCATAATTTTCCCCATAAAGTTTTCCTGTTTCTGTTCTTAGCTCACCCATAAACTTCTGATGCGTTTGTCTCAGCCGTAACAGTATCCAGTGCGTATATTTTTTAAAGTATTGTGCCAAAAAGTCGATTTTTGCATCAGTGACTATCAATAAGGATGATCATTGGGCTGCAGACTAAGAAGTCCGTCTGGTCCATGCCTTGTTAGGGGGTACCCACCATCTATTCAACTTCTCCATCGGGCAGTTCAGGAGGAGGAAATGAGCCAATCTAAGGAACTGACTTGGTGATCATAGACTCCCCAGTCAGCACCCTACGGAGCAGGGGAAAGCTACATAATGCAAAATTAATTAAGGCAATACTTTAATTAGGGGTTTGGATTTACATTTAATGAAGATAAAGTATCTGACTGGCCCTCGGACAAAGGAGCTTGTATTCACAGGATTTTAGGTATTTTATAAAGGTGGAAAACAACGGAGTCATTGTTTATTTTTTTCGACTGAGAAGGTCATTAAAGATGTGACATGGATGAACAGCTGGATTTTCTCACCGAAACCCGATTTTTATTACCTGAGGGACGGGAAGCACTCAAACTATATACTGATGGTACATGCTTCGGCTCAGATTAATAATACGGCAGATATTTGGATTCTTTTCCTTTGATGGACTGAGAGAAAGTAATTCAGGATGGAATTCCCCAAATAACCCCGATGTGGTTAGTGAAAGTTGGGGTAATTTCTGTTTTCACAACCACAAATATAAGTGATGAATTTAAAATAAGAATGAGATTAAAGTTTTTTTTTTTCCCCCAATAACGTCCACCATGTCTAGGTTTTTTGTGTTCAGTTAAATCAATTTTGAGCACCGAGTAGAAGCAATGGTGATAGTTTATATAACCATGTAGAATTTTGAAATATAAATAATTACTGGAATTCAATCTTTCCATAGTTGGTGGGGGGAGGGAGACCAGGAAAGAGAAATTACCTAATTCATGCACTTCCCTTGGAAAGTAAATATTTTACTTTCGAGGTGTAAGTGATTGATTTCGTGGATCACCCCTTTAGGCCAAGAGAGGAAACACAAGCATTTAGAGACAGACTTGGAGATGCAAGGGCCTGTGTCATCAGGATCTTTCAGATGCTTTCAGCTCTGGGTAACAGAGAACTTCGTCTCAAGACGTGTCAAATTGGCTTACACAAGGACGCTTACGGTGTCACGTAGGGATTTGTCAAGTAGGCCGTACCCTGGCTGTGGCATGACAGTTCTCTCAGTTGGATTTCTGGATTTCTGTTCTCTCAACTGGCTTTCTGCTCAGCTTGGCAGCAAGATGGCCTCTGGGGCCCAAGCCCCTGATGTTCAGAGGAGAATATGAGACCCTTTTTTTTTTTTTTTAGACTTCTTTCCCAGGTGCTTCTCAGCAAAGGCACTCATTTTCTGGTCAGGCCACATGCCAGGCATGTGGAATTACCATGATTGCTGTAGAGGGGTCTCAACCATCCTCGGGGCTAGGGATTTGAATCCACTTCCCCAGAGTCATGTGGTATACGCTGGTCAACCGAATAAAACTGAGGTTTCTTTTGGAAAAAAAAAAAAAAAAAAAGGAGAAATGGGTGTTTTGTAGGCAGTCATCAGTCATTTTGGAAGTAAGGAATTAATAATGGTCCAGAGAAGATTTAGACTGTGCAAAGTTGCAAATGTAGAGCCGTTAGGTCCACCATTATTATTTTTTATTATTTTTTTAGAGATTTTATTTATTTATTCATGAGACACACACACACACACACACACACACACACAGAGAGAGAGAGAGGCAGAGACACAGGCAGAGGGAGAAGCAGACTCCCTGTGGGGAGCCCGATGTGGGATTTGATCTCAGGACCCTGGGGTCACGCCCTGAGCTGAAGGCAGATGCTCAACCGCTGAGCCAGCCAGGCGTCCCTTAGTCCAGTATTATTGTACACATTACTTATAAAGTCTTCCCAGCCCTCTTCCCCTTCCCCACCCCAAAAAATCCCAGTCCTTCTGGTCATACTTGCACTTGCACATGCAGAGAAACTTTATCTGAGTATCTGAGGGTGAATGAAAGCTGAAACACCAAGGCACTTCCATTTTATACTTCCTCAAGGAAGACATGTCTGATCTTCCCATGAGCCCACCACAGACCACACCTCCAACTTTTCTCAGAAGAGTTTTTATTTGTATCATGACTTGATTATAGGTTGTCCTTTTTACTAAATACCAGTAGGGACAATGATCTGTCCTTGGGGCATAACCTGACACTCAACAAAAGAGTGAATGACTGAATCCTGAGACTTTCAATCCCATAATCATGAACTATGTTTAGTGTTAGGTGGTCCCATATGTGTAAACTGAAGGTGTTTTGTCACTGGGGATTAGAAAGAGATGCAGTCAAGGATCTGGGAAGTGAGGGGGACTTAGCCCAGGCTAAGCCTTCAAACTATTGGCGAAACTACTGAGGCTTTCGGAGCAAGAGTTTGACATAAAGGAACAAATATGTGCAAAGATTAAGTTGTAGGATGTGTGCACGTGGAGGATGGGACATGAGGGAGGAAAAGTAGTTAAGGGGTAACGTTACCCAAGTGTAAATAAAAATACAGACAAATAAAATGCAAGATGTATGAAGGGAACGATGAGACAAATTTGAAGAAGTAAGATGGGACAAAATAACTGGATACAGGGCTAAGCTGGCCCCGAGCCAAGCTCTTCAGTACTGAGCTTTGAGAGATGATGGGATCCTTGTATGAAATAGGAAGTCCACAGGAGAGTTCTTTTTCTTTTTTTTTCAGACAAGATGGTGGTCTGGGTCTGCAGCCAGTGGGGCACTTAGGGATGCCTCTCAGGCTGCCAGAGATGTGCAAATAAACTTCACCATGAGCAGAGCTGGTGCTCTAAACTAGAGAGAAGGTATGTTGCAAGGGAGAGTCAAAATCACACAAGAGTTGGAGATTTGCCGCCCTTAGCAGGAGGCCTGGCATGGTGGTATCCCCATGCACACCTGCTGAGCGTAAACTAAACTATGAGCCAGAGGGCTTTGGGTTGGCAGCAACAGAAACCCATCAGATACTGACTGGAAGACTGATCCATGGACTGAATTTCATGTGACAATAATCCAGAACCAGGGCTGGCTTTAGGTGTGACTGGATGAACGTTTACGTTTCTAGGGATTTCTCTATTCTGTGTGAGCTCTTTTTCCCGGGTGAGCTCTCGGATTTTTATGACACATTCTACTAGCTTAGAGCCTCCTGCAGGAAGAGAGCTCCTTTCTTCCCCCACGTCCAGAATAAACACCAGAAATCACTCTTCCCGGAAAAGCTGGGGCTAGTCCAAAATGCCTGCACCAACCCCTGTGATGCGATGAACCAGGCCCATCCTGGGAATCAGGGCTAGTGTGATGTCCACCAAGATACACTTAACCTAAACTTAAAGGGGGGTGAGGATGCAGATAAATGTAAAGAAAATCACATTTTCTTTTTTTTTTAAAAAAGATATTATTTATTTATTCATGAGAGACAGAGATACAGGCAGAGGGAGAAGCAGGCTCCCAGTGGGGAGCCTCAATCCCAGGACCCCGGGGTCATGACCCGAGCCAAAGGCAGATGCTCATCCACGGAGCCACGTGGGCATTCCAATGTTTCCTTTTCCACAAGAGAAAGTGTGGATTCTGGGCAGGTAAATATGTCCCGGGTCCATGTCAGGACTTAGCCGGAATCCTATAGTGAAGGCTGAAGTTCACACATGGGTCTGGAGTTCACACATGTCAAGGACAGGAGGAAGGTGGACAGTGAAGGAGCAGTGAGTGAATCCAAGGGGGAGGCTGATCAATGAAGCTTGAGTGTCAGCCCAGCAGGCCCATCTCCTGATGCATGGCTTTGGTTGTAGGGCTTCTAGGGCCTCGGCTCCCACATGGCATATTCTGCTGCCTGACCAGCAGCGCAGAGGCTCTTCTCAGTGATTTAGAAATGCGGCCAGACATTCCAAAGTCCAGACGCTGTAGTGGAAACGCTACTTCTAACATTCTCACATCTTTTGTTACCAGACTTAAAGCATGTGACTCAGACATTTTAGGATGAAAGAGCTCCCTAAAATGATTTGCTGTATGGCTTTTGTGGCTTGGGGATTGTATCGAGGTTTTCAAGAGAAAGAAGGAACAGGACAAATGTCAGTACCTAATGACTTAAAGCTTCAATTTCTATCTTGTCTTTCTGTAGTTTAAGGCCTATCCAGTCATTGTGTAGCCTTGTTCTAGCAACAAGCTGGCCTTGCCCGGTTTCCCTCTGGCCTCAGCCTTCTGATGTGCACTTTACCTCCTCCCTTAGGCAGGTGTAGGGCCTGCTGCTGCTGAGTCAGCAAGGTGTAGGGTCCGCCAGGGCTTGGTGACCAGGGTGGCCACAGCCAGAGATGCTCTCCGTCTGCTCATCAGAGCCCTCAGACCATTCCTGAGTGTAGTAAGTGCTCAGCAAATGCATATGATCATGATTATTGTTACTATTAGGATTATTATTAAAACAAACAACCAAACAAAGAACTCTGTCCAGTTGGCAGATGCCAACGACTGGTGTAGGACTCTATAGAGGAGCTCCCCTTTTTTTGTGATTTTTACTGCTGCCCATGAACTGCATCTCATGGCCCAAGAGAGAGTTCTTCTCTTTGATGTAAACTGGATCACTATTCCTTGAACTAAACCTTACATTTCACACCTGTTTGCTTTCTTGAATTATCTTTCTTGCTTGTGCTTTTAGTGATTTCGATGCTCTTTGGATTGATTCCACATTTCATAGTATTTAGAGCTGCACTTCCTGCCTCCCTTGCGTACATGGTAGCCTTATTTGTTGCACACACCCGCAGAGGGAGCATGAAACCCGTAATGCCTCCAGTGTAGTGTGTGTCCGGTCGTTAGCGTGTGTCTGCATATTCACGCACCTACACACCTACACTGGCATCTGTGCAACCACCAGCTTGTACCTCAAGCTGGAATGATATCGGAGCTGTGTGCATCCTGCTTATTATCAAGAGTAGTCATTTAGCACATTGATCTCCAAGATGTGCTTTTTTTCCTTGGAGCACTGTCATTGTCCTCACTGACCTTACCGTGCGCTGAGGACTGCGCTAAGCAGTTTATATACATTACCGTAGTCTGTGTGACCGTGACAGTAGCCCGATGGGGGTGGTATTATCCGTGCGTCAGAGATGGGGGAGCTGAGGAGCTGAGATGTCAGGAGAAGGTGGCAGAGCCAGGCCCCACATGCAGGCGAGTCTGCCTCCAGTGACTGCACACAGCCTGCACCTGTCAATCCCAGGGCTCTTTGGCTGCGTGGGAAACAGCTTTATGCGTCTTTACCCTCAAAACACTGGATGAGCCAAACCAAACCAAAGCATAGGAAAGCCACTATGAGTAAAAGGTACTCAGTAGCGCGGCGACCGTCGTGCATGACACCGTACCGCTCATTTGAAAGTTGCGAAGAGGGTAAATCTTCGAAGCTGTCATCACCGTGTAACTCTGGGTGGGGCTGGGTGTCGACCACACTGATTGCCGGGATCATTTCTCAGTACGTACAGCTATCAAGTCATTATGCCACACACCTGGGACTAATGTGACGAATGTCGACTATACCTCAATAAAAAAACAAAATAATGTGTGTCCGTTATACCTCAGCTGCCTGGGGGGGCTCAGTTGGTTAAGCATCTGACTCTTGATCTCAGCTCAGGTCTTGATCTCAGCGTTGTTTTATTTTATTTTTTTAATTAATTAATTTATTTATTTATGATAGTCACAGAGAGAGAGAGAGAGAGAGGCAGAGACATAGGCAGAGGGAGAAGCAGGCTCCATGCACCGGGAGCCCAACGTGGGATTCGATCCCGGGTCTCCAGGATCGCGCCCTGGGCCAAAGGCAGGCGCCAAACCACTGCGCCACCCAGGGATCCCTGATCTCAGCGTTGTGAGTTCAAGTCCTGCGTTGGGCTCCACGCTGATTCCAGAAGCAGAGCCTCCTTAAGAAACGAAAAAACAAAACCCTCAAAATAAATAGATGAGAGGCGCTCCATGGAATAAAAAGCATGTCGTGCACTGCTCTCCCGATTCAGTGTCCTGATGCTTGGATATTAGGGAATTTTTTTAAAAGATTTTATTTATTTATTCATAGAGACACAGTGAGAGAGAGAGAGAGAGAGAGGCAGAGGCACAGGCAGAGGGAGAAGCAGGCTCCATGCAGGGAGCCCGACGTGGGCCTCCATCCGATCCTGGGTCTCCAGGATCAGGCCCTGGGCTAAAGGCGGTGCTAAACCGCTGCGCCCCTGGGGCGGCCCGGATATTAGGAAATTAATAAACATTTATATAAAGGGCTCAACTGTTCCTAAATGAACATTGTCTCCTTGTTGAAAATGAGTACAGAATGCAAAAAAAAAAAAAAAAAAAAAATCATCCCGGAGAGTGAAACATACATCCTGTGCCCATAATCTTTTAAATTCTTTTTGCTCTTTTGCCTTATCCTGATATTTTCTGATAATTTCTCTAGGGAATACATGTTCTCCTGGATCTGTAAGTGTACGTGGTGTGTTTCCACGGTAGGGTTAATGAGTAGGAAATGCACTGACTCCGAAAACGTGCCCTGCGGAAATGCTTGTGCTAACATGCAGATTGCCCCAATTTCCTACCGAAATGCCCTTCTCTGCGGGGCGTTGTTGCGTTCCAGGCTTGGACCATGAGAAATCAGTTCTGTTCATGGAGATTATTGAGATTAAGCGCCCAAAATCAATGCGATATGATTACACTTATCTGCACAAGTAACTGGCAACGTTTGGTCACCAATGAAATTCTGTGAGTTCTTAAAAACAGCGTAGGTGAGCCTTCGCCATCAGAAAACTAATTCGGTTTTTTTTCTAAGGGAGCATATTTAGAAAGTAAATTCCAGCAACTACCATAGTGCATAAGACAAGAACACTTTGTGTCTGCTTCTTACTTGATAAGAACCGGGTTGTTCTTTCTTGAAAACTCTGCGGTTTACAAAATATGTCAGAACTTAAACTGCCATATATAATAAGCAAGATGTGGCAAATGTTCCTCAGCAAATTTTCAAGGGATTGGAATATTTCCCAACTCTTTTTTGGAAAGAAGAAGTAAAGTATTTTCCTTTTGGACTCCCAGAGGAGGACATTAAATACAAATGCACGGTATTTTGAAATCGCTGAGCAGGCCGCTATTTCGATATGCTGCCCCCCGCCCCCCTGTATGCAGATCTCTAGTATTATTATTTTTAACGGATCACCAGATATCACAGAGAAAAATTAATTTTCTTTTTATAAGTTTGGGTAAATTGAATCTCGACAGTTTAGGCCCACCACGCTGCTGGATCCAGAGGTGTTCCTGGAACCCAAAATCATTATGTGCACTTCTTCAGATTAATTCTATTTGGGGTATCGTGAAATAATTGCAAGGAAAAAACACGCATCATATCCTTTCATCATATTTTTTTTTTCCAGAAATGAACGCAGTGGTTGATATTTAAGATAATGAATAGGCTCTCAACAGTCTCCGTTCCAAACAACATAACCATTGAAACAAAGTCAGTCGTTACATAACCAAGAATTAATTCGTCGGCCCATGTCCGTGTGGCCACTCCAGCCTCTGCTGATCTCACTCCTGCTGGGTGAAGAGCAAGCTTTGTCTCCTTCGCTTTGAGTCCAGTGCAAAAATATTTCCAGAATCATTCCCTGATAGCATGGGTAGGGTATAATAGCACTGAGTTTCTTTTAATTCTCACCATCCTGTAGAGCCAGAGTTGACAAACTTAAACGTCTGTTGGGCTTGGGAGAGGAAGTCCGGGAGTGAAGGTGGGGCTGTTGCCCAACCGATCCGCAGTTTAAAGGGATCAGCAGCTACCTGGCTCCAGTGGAAGTGCTGGCCTGTGGAAATTTGAATTCAATGTCGAAGGGCATTCTGTTTCATGGAAAGAAAACAGAAATTCCTTGGTTATCGATATTCACAAGGAACATTCTGATTTCTACCTGCCATAGACTAATTGGATCTAAAAGATAACATATGGGGGGAAAGAGCATCTGAGAGCCACACGTGACCTGAAGGCCACCAATATGCAGCTTCTTGACTAAAGTACGACGCTGTTTGACATCGTTATTGAATGATGTTTATTGGGATGCCGGGTGTGTTTGTAAGTAGTCTGATGCTCTGCTGGTTCCCTGCTCCTGAATCCTAGCCTTTCCCTTGTCTGACATCCCCTTTATCCCTGATTTGCAGATGGGAAATCGGATTGGATTTGGAAGAGAGAGTCTGGTGCAGTATAAGGCCTCTGTTTCGGTCTGCAGTGCGGTTACTAATCTAGCGCTCGTGTCAGAGAGTCTCGTCTTCTTCTTGTATCCCACTTTTACTCATTTGTTTTCTGCCTTCTTTATGGTTCCCAAAACCCTGCCCAGAAACCAGATCTTTATAGGATTGTGCATTGCACTGTAAAGATTGTGTAGGGTTTAATGTGCAACCTTTGGGGTCTAGACCTATAGTCTGGGATCTTCCATTATCTGAGGGACTTCACTGATGCTGGACTTAATGTTCATTGCTTCATTCTACAACTTTAATTGCTTTTCAAGGCCTCCCTATTCTGTTGTGATAGCTCGGATACCCATACCGTGCCTGTCTAGGTCTTTTCTGGATTCTGGGTTGGATTTGCCTTCCTTAATTGCAGCTCTCTCTGCCCCAGTGGTCGATCTGCTTCTTGGCTGTTGTGGCTGGCCAGACCGTGCTCTACTTAACCCTTCAAGTCCGGCTATCACATCAGGTAAAAGCCTTTGGAGAGCGGTGCTTTTACAACTGATTGGTCATGGAGAAGAAGTGAACTAAGGAGTAAAATCTCGCAGTGTGTATGCACTCATGCAGTTCAAGTGCACTTACTCATTCTTATCCAAAAGCTACTATGGGGGATCCCTGGGTGGCTCAGTGATGTAGCACCTGCCTTTGGCCCAGGGCATGTGTGATCCTGGAGTCCCGGGATCGAGTCCCATGTCAGGCTCCCGGCGTGGAGCCTGCTTCTCCCTCCTCCTGTGTCTCTGCCTCTCTCTCTCTCTCTCTCTGTCTGTCTATAATAAATAAATAAATAAATAAATAAATAAATAAATAAATAAATTTTAAAAAATTGGTACAAGAATTGATTTTTTTAAACTTCCTGTTGATTCATGAATATATAAATGCCACTGCTAGGAGAATAAGTAAGGTACCAACCTATTAAAATCCTCTTGTAGACGTGAAAGAAAGGATGCCGGGGTTGCTGGAATGATTAAGGTATTACCTGTTAAAATCTCCTTTTATAAGTGTCACATGTTTTGGGATTATTTTCAAAGAATACGGTAACTCCTAATGTATTATGATTTGGATCAGTGAGCCTGTACAACAGCTTTAAAGAGCTGAACACCCATATGGAAGTTTCCTTTGAGAATCAGTTTCTAAACTCCAAATTCCAGAAAGTTCCAACTTATATTCACGTAACCTCCATCATACTTAACCACATTGATTCATTTGGTTTTGGATGAAAGAAGAATATTATCAATAAGATATGCTGTTCTCCTTCTGTTTCCTCTCTACTTGTCGGTGTGAGTTTGGGAAAGCTGAACAGCAAAGTGCCAAGTAGCTTTGAACCTGGTGTATCTTAAGAGTGTAAGTAAATCCTCCATTAAAGATCCATGAGGGATGGATCCAATAAGTTGATTGAGTTGATTCAGGCATTTGAAGTGCAATGAGGTAGAAAACAAATGGCTAGAAATGTTGATTACAGATTGAGTCTTTTCTGGTTCCATTTATTGAGTATCAGGTCCTGTGTAAGCCTATTTCAGAAGGTACAGAAGCTCCTGTTTTCAACGTATTCCAATCTCAAAGAGGACATATGAACGAATGTATAAATAATAATATGTGTACACGTGGAAATAAAAGGTGATATATAGGGATTCCTGGGTAGCTCAGTGGTTTAATGCCTGCCTTTGGCCCAGGGCGTGATCCTGGAGACCCGGGATCGAGTCCCACGTCAGGCTCCCAGCATGGAGCCTGCTTCTCCCTCTGCCTGGGTCTCTGCCTCTCTCTCTCTCTATGTCTATCGTGAATAAATAAATAAATAAAATCTTAAAAAAAAAAGAAAGGTGATATATAGCCCTGGAACATGTGCTGCTATCGTATGTGCATGTACGGTGTTCTGTAGCCAACAAGTACATGTTAATTGCTTTGGCGGCATGTCCTGTATTTTGCTTATTTATGGAAATCTTTGAGAAGAAGCCATGGCATTTGGGTTTTGTTTCACAGGGAGTTAATGGTTGGCCACATGGGAATATGGCTTAGCTGGAACTTTGGGATTTTGAGGGAGGAGTGATTAATAGGAAATGCAACTTTTTAAAAAGTCAAAGAGAATCAGATTTGACATATTTCTTTGAGCAGCATCTTCATATTAACAGCTTGGAGGCTTATATATGTAATCCGATAGACATTTGTGAACGCTTTTGCATCTGTTAGGAAATTGCCTTTTTAAGATGTAAGTACATTTTTAAATTATTTTCAATGGTAACAGGCATTAATCCTTTCAAGATAAATCTGATCTTCAAAAAGAATAAAAGGTATTGGATGTCAGTGCTGAAAAATAGTTACAAAAATAGTAACATAGTTATTAATTTTTTTAAATACACGTTTTAGATAATGAGGCTGGTGTTCTTGCATAACCGGTAGGAGGATTTTGCACGCCATTAAAGAATTTCAAACATATATTCTGGCCAACATCAATGTCAATGAATATGTCCGAGGGTTTCTGAAGTGATATTTTAAAGGAAAATATTTATTTGTGTATATAAGTTCTTTTTTTCCCCCAATTTCTTAGTTATATTTCCTAGAGAGTGAAGTAGCAAGATATATCTGAGTGAAGACAAAGTAACATGAAAAATAGTGATAGGGTAGCCAGATAAAATACCGGATGCTGAGTTACATTTGAATTTCAGGTAGCAAATAATTTTTGTTTTAGTATAAATTTGTCCCATGCAATACTTGGACCTACTTATACTAAAGAATTACTTGCTGTTGATCTGAAATTCAAATGTAACTGGGAAACCAATATATATATTTTTAAATTTTATTCAGTTACTCATGAGAGACACACACACACACACACAGAGGCAGAGACATAGGCAGAGGGAGAAGCAGGCTCTATGCAGGGAGCCCGACGTGGGACTCGATCCTTGGTCTCCAGGATCATACCCTGGGCTGAAGGCAGTGCTAAACCGCTGAGCCACTGGGGCTGCCCGGAAACCGATATTTTTATTTGCTGCGTCTGATGATCTTAAATGCTGATCAGTAGTTGCTTCTATTTTATCTTAATTTAATTTAATTTATTTTTGTAATGGGCAGACACATTTGGAGTGCCTTCTTTGTGACAATATAGCCCTATAGCTTGTGGAAGTTCTAGAGTACATGTTGCCTTCAGAGGGTCTATACTCTTGTAGAAGAGATAGGAAATGTCAACAGTCCTATTTTAAGAGGAACTGTAGAAAATGCTCCAAGGAAGATACAGTGACAGTTCAGAGAATAAAGGGGTTGCTTCTGGTCGTGGAAACCAGGGGAGGGACAGCTGAGGTGATACTGGGTTTGGCTGGAAAGGATTGATGGTGTTTACTCACCTGGAAATAGGGGAGGCATGGCTGCTAAGACATGAGAATGAGCACTATGAAACCATTGATCTGGTGAAGTTTTGGGTGTATTTGAGGAATAATAGCTTGGTTAGAACTGATAACATTCTCACACTTCAGCCTGCATCAGAATCATCCACGGGGCTTGTGAAAACACACCTCCCTGGGTCTTACCTGCAGAGTTGCTGGCTCAGTAGGTCAGTGTGGGCAGAGAATTTGCATTTAGTATAACAAGTTCCCAGGTGATGCCGATGCTGGTTCTGCCGCCACACGTAGGGCATCACGTCCTAGTGCCTAGTGGAAAACGAGGTTGGAAATATAGGTCAGGGCCCCAAGAGCGTTGGCTGGTATGCTCTGGAGCTTGAATCGTGTTTAACAGACAGCAGGGAGCCATTAAGGCCCGGTGAGCCAAGCGACATACCAGATTGATCTTTAGGAAGGTTTATTTGGCAGCAAGGTGTGGGATCGATCGAAGGGAGCACCAGGAGCCCAGAGAAGCGAGGATAGTGAAGTAGATCCTGCGTATGTTGTTTACAACAGCCAAGACCTAGAAGTGACCTAAACGCCCATCAATGGATGGATGGATAAACTCATGTGTGTGAGAGATGGAATATTATTCAGCCCTAAAAAAAGACATCTTGCCATTTGTGACAATATGGATAAATCTTGAGGATACTATGCTAAGTGAAGTGAGTCAAAGACAGATACTGTATGATCTCACTTATATGTGAAATTAAAAAAAAAAATGAACTCATAAAAACAGTGTGGATTGGTGGTTCCCAAGGGCTGCTTCTTTAGTTCAAACAGAACTTTCCCATTAAAAAGGAAGCAGTTAAAGTAGGGGCTCGTGTTTATTACAAGAGGGGAATGCGTACAGGCATCCCACGGGGTCAGTGGGTAAAGCTGCCCAGAAATTTTGGCAGACCCTGTAAGGGCCGTAGATCATATCATTGGTGCCTCGTTCCAGTTCACGAGAGATGCTTCCTCGATTGTGAAGACAGTTTCCGAGAGCAGCTTTATCCTCTGTACTGAATGACTTCTTTCACTCAGATTTAGCAATCGCATTTCCGGTGGACCAGTATTGGCCAGACTAGGCTCTGGCTTAGAGAAATAAACAAAGTAAACGCTTAAAAAAAAAAAAAAAAAAAAAAATTCCCGAGAAGTGACGTCCAAATTGGCCAGCAGCCGGTGAGGGTTCAGAACGGGTGCCTTTCAGAGACGCCAGCACTGCCTTTCTTGTTCTGCGGAGAATCCGCTCTGTTGCTCGCCGTTAGCATGGAACTTACTGCCTGTTTTCACCCCTGTTCCCAAGTAAATTATAACCAGATTTTTTTTACCTGTAAAGATCCTATGTTTAATTCTGAAAAACTTGGGAAAGCCCTGGAAAATATAAAGAAAAGCACAATAATCACATACAATTACATAATCGTACCAGCCAGAGGAACACTTAATGTGTAGATGTATATTCCTCCCTACGGTAGGTAAGGTATTGCTTTGTAACCTGATTTTTTCTGTTAAAAATACATGTATTTTTCTCCTGTAGCGACTATTGAAAACTATGGTTTTTATTAGGTGAGGCCGTTGCATAAAAATATCGTAATTTTATTCCATACTTTAAAATGTTAGGTCACTTCAGGTGTTCACTGTTCAAGTATTTCTGCAATGCACATCTTTATACCTGAACTTTTGTGCTCATCCTTAGTAATTTATTTCATAGGGATTGCTTCATGGTACTAAGCTATTTTACTATAGAGGGAATCCAGTGCTACCTTTATTAAGATGATGTATAATTTTTTAAAAATATATTTATTTATTCATGAGACACACACACACACACAGAGGCAGAGGGAGAAGCAGACTCCTTATGGGGAGTGTGATGTGGGTTTCGATCCCAGGACCCCGGGGTCACAACCTGAGCTGAAGGCATACGCTCAACCACCAAGCCACCTGGGGGCCCTAAGCTGATGCTCAATTTAAAATGAGGTACCAAAAAAATTGTTTTTAAAAAATAAATAAAGTGAGATACCACATCTTAATGCAGAGTTTGGAGGAGGGCTTCACGACACTCACTCCTTCATGCATAGAAACCCATGGAGGCTGCTCACAGCTTCAGGAGGAAGAAGAGGACAGTATCTTGACTGTCAGTAACATCAACTAGAGAGCGTACCTCGGGCTAGGTGTCCAGGTCTTTGAATTATTCCCTGGACATTCATATCTATTGATAACTAGTGACTATAGACTCAGAGACTAATCTTCTAGTACTGATACATCATTGGAACTAGATTTATAAGGTGTATTAGTACTTTACAACGAGCTAAATGGACGGAGGTTGTGATTGGAATATTTGGGGAGGGTTAAAACACTGATTAGTGACAGATCCATTGACAAAATGACTAGACTAATGTGTGCAAGGCAGATTTTCTTCGTGGGGACAAGGCTCTGCTCACTCATTTTGGAATCCTTGAGGGGAATTTGGTGGAGGATCAAGTAAAGTACTTACATTTTGGTTATTTCATGCCTTCAGATGCCTCTCTGCAGGTCTTTACGATGTACACAGTCTGTATAATCAGGTTTATAGAACTTCCAAACCATTTGCTACAAGCAAGTGCATAATGTGAATCGGAGGGATTCGGGGCTGGATAATCAGAGTCATTCCTGGAATCCCCAACGGTGTGGAAGCTGCGAGCAGATTTGAAAGATTCAGGTAGATGAAACTTACACCCTTCTTCTGGCTCCGGCCACGATGCTGAGCTCGCATCGCCCCACTGTGTTCCCGGCCCCGGCTTGCCCTGCTGGGAGTTCCCCACCCTCCAGGGGTCCTGGAGCCTCGGGGAACTCCTGAGCTGCCCCTCCTGAGGGAACCGGTCACGTCATCTAGCCTCGAGAGTTACAAGCAGCAGCAAAATGTGGCGCTTCAGTAATTCCACTGAACGTTACAAAATATTCAGGCAAAAAAAAAAAAAAAAAAAAAAAAAGGAATGTGAGTTCTCGTAGCCTCAAAATGGGAATTGTTGGCTTTTACAAGATTTCAGAGATCCTCCTTCTTCACCTTGTCATTTTGTAGGTGAGAAACTAAAGCTTGGAGACATTAGACTCGTTCAAGGTCACCAGGGTGGTTCCTGATGGGACCCAGCTGACAACCTCATCGGCCATCAAGCAGATTATTGCGCTTTTAAGAAACGCCTGCAGTAGGAAGCAGAGCTGTGTAGGACTGTGGCTGGTGGGAGGAGTAGAAATATTAGGTTAGCACTTATTTTTTTGAGTCAATCAGAAATATGATTTTTTTCCTTGAATCCTTTTGACCTTGGCCATCTTCTAATTCTGTCCTGGCCCCGGGTGTTTGGTCCATGTCTGGGATTATTCCTCCCCCCACCCCCCAGTGGTATGGAGCTCTGATTGGAGAACGAAGTCCTCGGGGAGATTGGGTGTGCAGGCAGGAGATCTCTGGGCAACTGACTTTTTGGGACTGTTTTTATCCTGTCAAGTGAGATGAGCTTACGTTCATCGTATCACAGCTGTGGGATGCACTGTCCGCGTACTGACTTTGCCAGGAGCCATGAACCTGTAGACAGCTGTCACTCTCACGGGGTTATGTTTTGAAGTTTTTAATTCTCTGGTCTACTATGATTAGGAAAGTTCAAATATTAACCTCGGTTGTTGTTGGGTTGCGGAGGTATCACAGTGGTGTGGGTTAGCCAGAGGCTTCTTTTCATCGTGAGGGCTATCAATAGATGTGGTCAGTCAAAATTAGTAGAAAGCGAGGGTGAGAAGTGAGCAGGACCAGTGCCAGAAAGTTCGTGTCGTAGAACACCCCCCGCCCTCCCTCCCAGCGGAGCACACACTGGGGGAGCGTGGGTTCGGAGACCTGCCCGGGGCCTGGCAGCCTGTGCGGGGATTCTCTGTACCTTGATTAGATGGACTTGTCACTGGTGCCTCCCTGGGGATTCTAGGTGAGGCCCCCTGAGGTCAGGCAGGGTCCTTGGGAAGGCAAACCAGAAGCCCTGATTCTACTCTGAGCCCAAACCCTGTAATAATATAATGCTGTCGTGGTTTGCATTAGAACCCTAAGTTCACCTTAGTTTAAATTGCAAGCCCCCTGTGTGTCAGAATTAGCCTGGACCGTAAAAGTAGCCAGGCGGGAAGTACGCAGCTGCCGCTCACTGTACATAAAACGGAATTTGCATATTTTTTGACTTCTCAGAAAGTGCCTTTGCCTCCATTTTACTAGGCTTAGAACCTTACCAGGCACCAAGGATTTGCCTGTGGGGTTTGGAAAGGTCTTGCCAGGAACCCTGCTGTTTCTTGCTGCTGGCTAGTCCAACCCCATAGGAATGACCATGAAAATCAGAAGCTACAAACCAGCAGCTGTTAGACCCAAACGCGCTTGGGGGCCAGCCCAGTGACACGGACCTAGTTGGCCACATTTAAATATCTGGGCATCTCCTCTAAAAATGTAGATTTCTGGGTTCTGAAACACAGAGGGGCAAGGCAACCCCATGCCTACATTTGTGCAGGACGGTGTCTGGCTGGGGAAGAGGACACGTGCCCTGTCTACACTGCCTACACTTCTCTATCGGCTCTGCTTCACGTGTGTATGCTTCCCACCTTCTCTTTCATGCACGGGAGCCCCAAATTTGAATAATGCCTTCCTATGTGGACAGCCCGAGGCATGAGAGCGTGTCCAAGCCACGTTCAGTCCCGGCCAACTGCTTTGAGCTCCAGTCGTCACATCTATTAACAGGGAAGTTCTCTTCCTAAATTCGTTGTGGGTTTTAAATAAATGCAATACACGTAGATCTGTGTCCTCCTCATATTTGATGCTTGGTTATCCTTCTACCTTCCTTGAGTCATAAATCATGTTTTCTTGTTATGTATACCAAAAGGAGAGTGTTGCGGGTTGTGACTTCACGATCTTGCTTTGAAACACTGCCTCAAAGCAATCACCACTTGCAATGGTTAAAGCACTCCAGTTCATCCTATGGACTTATTAATGACTTATTAAAGAGCAATTTAAACTAAGGTGAACTTGGGTTTCTAGCAACATTTAAAGAACTACCTTAGCACTTTCACATCCACCGAAGTACATTGTGACGTTGATTTGGATTTCCACTGAAGTTCGGTTAATACGCACTAAGAGAATTGCCCTGCAGTGAGAACTAAAAGACTGTAGTCATAATCATTCTAATTGTGTTTGGAACATGTGTCTCCTAGCCTTTCTGAACCTCAGTTTCCCCAGCTCTAAAATTGGGCTAACAATATTTTGCTGCAGTGTAGTTAGAGTCATGGTAGCTGTAATAAGAAATAGATGCCCAAGTGTGCGTGTTTAACTCTGTAGAAGACGATGTGTCATTCGTGTGAGAGTATTCAGTGTTTGGATGATGGCAGGGCAGCTCTTTTCCATGCAGTGGCTGATGTCATCTCAAACACACACCTTAAGAAGTGAAAAATAGAATTCTCGTGCCTGATGGAAAAGAGACAATGGAAACGGATTATGTGGAAGATTCTTATAGGACAAGTGTGGAAGGGTTGCACTTCATTCCACTCATATTTGGCCACACCTGATTGCAAAGGGGCCTGGCAGGAGGGGGTCCCTCTCCATGGTTTTGATGCTGCAACCCCCCCACCAGTGGACAGCTGGCTGCCCTGTTGTATACAATCAGCAATGTCATGAGGGTTAGCAGCACCCCATACAGTGCCCGCCATGGTACTTGTACTTCAGAGGCTCTCCATATGTGGTAGCTACTCTTGTTTTGCTGCTATGGCTTCATTATTTATCATATTTAGGTCCTCAAATGCAATCAACGAGGTCATGGCATGACGTAGACTATCTGAAAGTAGAACTGAAATTGAATTCTGAAGTCAGGATCTTGGAAGCTGGGGTTACCTCAGAGGAGAAAAGGTGAAGTACTGGCCCGTGTTCGTCAGAGGGACCACATTTGTCAAAGTAGTCTGTGCTTCATTTCCACATTATTAAGTTGCCTTTACTGTCTATCATCCTCTCCCTTAGCTCTTAGTTCTTACATTTTATTATTTCAATTTCATAGGTAACTTAGAATTTAAGATAAAAGCCAGACCATGAAAATTCCCTCCATGACCCCAGTATATTGGTAAACCACCTTTCTTTTGTTAATAGTTTCTCTCTATTAAAAATAATTTCAATGGAAGACAATGGATTTTCTAATTTTGCTTTTGGAACATATCTTTAAATAGGATTTAGTGATGTGTCCTCTAGTAGGATGGTGAGTTGAATGCAAAGAGAGTGAATAAAAGCCTTTAAATTATGATTTAATTTAAGCCCTTAAGTTCTCCCAACCTAAGGCCTGTGAGTTTGAGTTTGAAAATTGGTGAAAATGTTATAATGGATTTGAAATATTAAAGTGATACAAATGCTTTTATTTCTAAATGGAATTTCATTTAAAATATATTTACTTGTATATGTTCTCATACATATGCATATAGCACTTAAGGAGTATGTGTAAAAAAGCTGCTGGATCAGGAGCAGGTGTCCCAGGGGAGACAAAGAGGAAGATACATTCTCTATACACTGATTCTGAGAAAGCAATTTCCAAACACAACCCAAAGTGACAAATGCCCTGAAACAGAGTTATCCCGTGATAGGAGAGGGACCTCTGACCTACCTTAGGTTGGTTGGGATTTGTTAGAAAAGCCCCTTGGAGCTCAGGAAAAGGTAATTAAAGATGATCCAGGTAAAGAAATAAAGAGGTATTGGAGGTAGCAGGAACCACATATACTCAGGTAATAAGGCAAGAGAGAAAATGCCTGAAGCATGGAAGATGGTTCAGATTACCTGGTATCATGTCATTTAAGGTGTCCCTGGGGGGATGGGGAGCACAGACGAGAGATGATGATGTAGAAATGGGTATGAGCCAGATTCCTTTGATGAGGTCTTATTAAGTAGGCAACAGAATTTAGACTCCATCCAAATGAGGGAAGTGGGCAGTTTCTAGAGCAGTGGCTCTCGACACTGGCTACTCATTAGATCACGTGACACTTTCCAAGCAGTCTCCATGACTGAACCCATCTCAGACTGAATAAATAAGAATTTCCTAGAATGGGGCCCAGGTGTTAGTATTTTTATTTTATTTTATTTTATTTTATTTATTTTATTTTATTTATTTTATTTTATTTATTTATTTATTTATTTTATTTTATTTTATTTTATTTATTTATTTTATTTATTTTATTTTATTTATCTTTATTCAAAAGAGAGAGAACACAGGGGAAGGAGCAGAGGGAGAGGGAGACTCCACACTGAGCGCAGAACCCAACATGGGCTCCATCCCAGGACCCTGAGACCGTGACCCGAGCCAAAACCAAGAGTCAGACGCTCAACTGACCGAGCTACCCAGGCACCCAGGATTTTCTAAAATCTCCCTAGATGGTTCTAATGTACAGCCAGCTCTTCTGAATGTCTTCAAACAGAGCGTTGGGCACTATAAGGGCAGCGCTTTGAACTGGAGGCTTACAGAGCTGAAGTGACACAAGCCTGCGCATCTGTCATGCTTTGGTGTCAGAAGACAGAGAAAAATAGTGAGGCTGATGCTTAGGTGTCTAGCTCTGGGGCCACGGGATAGACGGTGGGTAGTCAGCAAAGTAGAACATCCAACATGCCTGTGGCTTAATGAGGAAGACGTGTCTGAGATGTGTCCAGTGGGCCACGAGCTATGCATGTCTGAAACTCAAGAGAGATATTTCATTGTATTTATAGAGACGAGAGTTACAACATCCTGGAACTGAATGCACAGGAACAATTAAAAAAAAAAAATGCCAGGGACTCCGTGGTATGAGTGTTGGCCAGGTTTTGGAGTCCCGAGCTTGCCAACATTTAAAGAACCAAAGGAGACCAGAAAAACCCATGCAGGAGAGCAAGAGGAGGTCAAGCTGCAGGCCAATGGCGTTAATGTTTCCCTAAGTGCTGCCAACATGAATTGCTAGTTTTTCTTTTTAATTGGAATAATTACAGAATTTTCAAAACGCGAAATTTATTTCAGAATGCACATTTTTCAGACGAGTGTATGTGCTTCTAGCAAACATTTCCCAGTGGAGACAGCTTTCACGTTTCATAAGTTTCATTTGATTCCATCCTGATATGTGTTTGTGAAGTACATTTGTTTTACAAATAATACAGAAAGGTACCTCCCCTGGTATGCAGCTTGATGACTAAACTGTGAAACCCAAGAATTTCTGCCTTTTTTTTTTTTTTCTTGGACTGGATTATAAGGATAGATGCACCTGCTGCCTTAGCAAGAAGAGGAGACAGAGTCCTTTTGGTTAGAAATGGCCAATATTATCCAGAGTCTCTCCTGCCCTGTTCCCCATTTACCAGCTCCCTGCCCTGTGAGAAAAAGCAAACAAAAAGCTCCAGCTGCTTGAACCGTCAATGCTGACACTTTAGGAGCTATTATTAACAAACAAGCAACCAAACAAAAACGGAGCTTTAAAAGGTGAAGAAACAGAAGCAAAGCAGCTTTGGGGAGATGGATCCCTAGGCCGGGCTTCCTGGCAGGGAGATGAAAATAGCCTCCTAGCTCCGTGGAAGTATTTTCCCCACGAAGGAGAAACAATCCTTCCCTTTTGTTACATTGCCTGCGATTTTACCAACTGCATAATTACTTTCAGTGAGTGGGCTTGCTATTTGAAAGCAGCGGGACTTTTGTCAGGGCCCCAGAACTGATGGGCCCGTGTGTTTTCGTGTGCTGGTGAGTCAGCCCAGGCGGAGATCGGGGGCAGTGAGGCAGAGAGGAGGAGTGCAGGTAGGTTGGAGTGGGGTAGTGTGAGGCCTTTGGACATTAGGGTGTTGGGGGTGGAGGAAAGGTGGCCGGGAAGTCCCTGAGAGCACATCAGTCCTGAGCGGACGGAGCCTTGGCAAGTCCGGACAGTGTCCATCCACAGGGATAAAATGATGCCAGGAATAACCCAGCTACTTTTTTTTTTTTTTTATTTTTTATGATAGTCACAGAGAGAGAGAGAGAGGCAGAGACACAGGCAGAGGGAGAAGCAGGCTCCATGCACCGGGAGCCTGACGTGGGATTCGATCCCGTGTCTCCAGGATCGCACCCTGGGCCAAAGGCAGGTGCCAAACCGCTGCGCCACTCAGGGATCCCCAAACCCAGCTACTTTAAATTGTACCTACGACAAACCAGTCGGTTAAGAGCTGCTAAAACTCACTTACCACACTCTCTGCCCAGCCACCCTCGTACCATCCACTCAAGATCCCAACCCAAATGCTGGGTTAGGCCAAAACCCAATGTCATTATTAATATCTTAACGGAAGTCCGGGTTCAGCAAATATTTGCACACTGAGCCCACATCTAACGTATTTTACGCCTTCGGTGCCACGAGAAAATGAAATCTTCATTCTAAACGAGCAATTTACAAACATACTGTGGAGCGTGGGTCCCCTGTAAACAGAATTGTGTCTGCAGGGCACGTATGCAGAGGTATAGAAATGCTGAGGCATGAAGAAAGAGATTTGACTGTCATGCTGGACTATGATATGGAGGATTTGGAAATAAAAGATTTATAGAATTTCTATGCCAGGGAGCAAAGTACAAGGAGAATTTTTCAAATTGCTCACATTAAATCAAGGGCGATGTAAGAAAATCCAGTGGGAAGTATATCGATTCGCATTATTTGTTGTAAAGTAAGATGTACCTTAAAACAAAACAAAAAAACTTGTTATGGCTCCTGGATGAAAACAGGACCAGCATTTATTGGCTTCATCCCTCAACAACCACCTTATGAAGACATTATTATTAGGCCCGTTTTATCTACCAGGGGAGAGAGGGGTCGGGCTGCAGGTGGCCACGTGCAGGAACTCGGAGTGGCTAAGTAAGGAGCCCAAGGACACACCGGTTGGTACCTGGTGCCTCCGGGGCTGAAACTCAGGTCTGACTTTTCTCTAACACTGATCTACACATTATTGAAATAGTTTTGTCGTATTTCGCAAATGCATTTCAAAATAATTCTTCCTCATGTGTTATCAGGGCTTTGTACTGTTTTATTATTATCGAGACACGTTTGAAGACCCTTTGTATGGGGAAAAAATGTGAATATAACGCTTATGGATTTTCTAAAGGCTGATAGTCTCATTATCAGCTTGGAAGCAGAAGTACACATCGGTGTCTTATTCTTGTCCCAGTGATTTCGTAAGGAACTGCAGATTTATTATGTTTCCATCTGCAGAGTTTGTGCCACAGGACCATGTTTATAGAATATGATATTTTAAAGAGATCGTTTTTTTTTTTTTCTTTTTGGTAGCCTTGCAGTTGGGTATATGTGACACGGACGGAACCATGTGTTATAGCGTGTTCTCTGCGAGGCTGCAGTGTTGCGGGTTTTAAGAAATCATGTTTTATTAAACCTTTACTAAGTTATCATTACACTGAACAATGGGCCTCTAGCTGAATGATGCATTCTCTCCATAAATGCTTTCCCTACATTCTAGAAAATTATCGGTCTCGTAGCACAAAGACCAGCAGAATTTGTGTGGTGCGTCTTCTTAGATTCAGCTCTCCCTTCTGTTCCTGTTCTCTTCTAGCAAAGTCAGAAAGTTAATACTAATGTCATGCCTTGGGCTTGCGTATTCTGTTCATGACCTCGGGAGAGGCTCCATGTCTCCAAGAAGACACCCTCTCACCCATAGGCAGGAGCCACATGATCATTAAAATGGCATATTTGGGTTCAAACAAGGGAGGTTAGTGTGGAGATGTCACGAGATGGCTTGATTCTGCCTCCAATGAATGAGATCTACAGGGATCTACAGAGAAGGGAAGAGAGGGGAAGGGCTGCGGGTGGCCCCGTGCAGGACCCAGCGAGCAGGGCAGGGCTCGGATCTACATTGGCGGGGGCTGTGTTCTCACTCTTTGTCTTGTTTGGAGGTTGTTTCTGAAGCTAAGACAGTGTGGCTCTCTTGGGTAGGATGCAGGCAGAGGCTCAAAGCATCATGCTTTCTCCCCCTTTTTGTCCTTTTTTTTAAAAGATTTTATGTATTTATTCATGAGAGACACAGAGAGTGAGCTAGATACACAGGCAGAGGGAGAAGCAGGCTCCATGCAGGGAACCCAATGCAGGACTCGATCCCGGGACCCCAGGATCATGCCCTGGGACAAAGGCAGACGCTCAACCCCTGAGCCATCCAGACGTCTCAGGATCATGCTTTCAATCCAGGCAAAAGCAGTGGGCTCTGATTGCCGTGGAGGCAGTCTGCGGAGTATCACGGGGGAAGGGACAGGCTGGGCTTGAGAGCAGGTGTCTGGGGGCCCCATCCTCCCATATTTGTTCTTGCGCTTCACAAACACACACCTGAGCACCTTCCGTGAGCCCACTGCATGCACCCCGAGGGCCCGTGATGTGGTGGTGCCTGGAACCTAGTCGCCCCAACGGAGCTTCTATCTTTAAGGAGGAAACGCAAAGACAGTGTTGTCAGTAAAGACAATAAATACAACAACGTTCTGAGTAAGTACCTAACACAATGTCGGGAAATAATAGCTACAAATAACATCGAGAATGGGGATGGGGCATGGGGGGCAGCAGGCCGTGGGATGGGCGGGGACTTGTCTCAGACCCCATGGTCAGAGAAGGGCTCTCGGAGGGTGACACCAAAATGGGATCGACGATGTGTTTTCAACAATGAAAGGCAGTGACTGCTTCAGGTGAGCACCCCTTCGTATTATCCTCCCCTGCCTTTTAATTTTCTTTTTTTTTTTTTATTTATTTATGATAGTCACAGAGAGAGAGAGAGAGAGAGAGAGAGAGGCAGAGGGAGAAGCAGGCTCCATGCACCGGGAGCCCGACGTGGGATTCGATCCCGGGTCTCCAGGATCGCGCCCTGGGCCAAAGGCAGGTGCTAAACCGCTGCGCCACCCAGGGATCCCTTAATTTTCTTTCCTATGGCAGGTGTAGGGGTTCGTGACCCTCAGCAGATGATTCGGTGTGAGTGAAGAATTGATCATTTGTACCCTTTGCTTGTTGGAAACAGCAGAACCACTCTCTTCTGTCCATAGTCATCGGAATGACCACTGGTTCCAGAATGTTCTAGAAAAGGTTCAAGCCTGACAAAGGGGCAGTAGTCTTTTTCCTTGCAGAGACTCGGACAGACATTTCTAACCTATCAGTTGAAGAAAAGAGTACTGTTTTGACACTGCATTCGTGCTGGAGAGACCCTCGTAGGCATATTTATATAGTTTTGCTTTCAGCAGCTCCTCTGCAAAGCGCACACCCTGCGGGCGGTGAAGCGTTCGCCACCTGAGCTCATACTGGGATGGATGCCGGGGACAGTAGTAGGGACAGTCCACAGGGGTTTTTGCTCACATGGGACTTAAATCCCAGGAAAACGAAGAGAGGGAAGGGATTGATTAAACAAACAGAAGATGGACAGTGAACTCCAGGTACTGATAAGTCTATAAAGAGAACACCCCGGATGGTGTCACCCTAGGGAGGATGGTCGGGGAGGTTTTCTCTGCAGAATTGCAAGATTTGAATGAGAACAGGATCATTTTAAAAGGTTGAGCCAGGGCAGCCCGGGTGGCTCAGCTTCAGCCCTGGGCGTGATCCTGGAGTCCTGGGATCGAGTCCCACATCGAGCTCCCTGCATGGAGCCTGCTTCTCCCTCTGCCTGTGTCTCTGCCCTTCTCTGTGTTTCTCATGAATAAATAAAATCTTTTCTGCACCTTTTAGTTTTGTAATTATTAAGGATTTTATTGATTTTTCATTTTAATTTTTATTATTTTTTAAAGATTTTTAAAACCACTGAGCCACCCAATTGTCCCAAGGATTTTTTTTTTTTTTTTAAAGTCACTCGTTAAGATGTGTTCTTTACTCTTAGCGCATGAGGGCCTCGGGCAAGGTGATATCTGTAATGTTAAGCTTAAACATTCAAGAATTCTAGCTTATAAAAGTAATGCTGCAATATGCCATAAGATAGACTTCTGGATCCCATGTATTTTGTACCCAGAGGTAGTTGAAATAGCATGTGTTGATGTTACTCTTCATCTGTTCTTTTTAATTTTGATCATTATATCACCCCGATTACACAACTAGAGAATATATAATTTTTTCTTTTTTAGGCATGCATATATTTAGCTGTGTGTGCTCTCTGGGAGTGATAGTAAGAAGCTGAATGCTTTTTTGTTGTTGTTGGTGGTGTGGATTTAAACTTTCCATTATTACACGTTGAAACGGAATAAATGTGTTGGCTGAACAATGTGTCCTCAAAAACGAGGTATGGAAGGAAAAGGTCAAGATGCCTCCATAGCCTGATTTTACGCTTTTTTGGAGTAATTAATCAAATTAATGAATTGATTAAGAATTCATTTGAACTCTTCATTAAAAAACAGATTAGTTCTCAATGCAATTTTGAAGGGACTGACTCTTTGGTGGCTCCCTGGGCCTACCGTCACCAAATTTCTTATCACCCAAGGTTGCTAATCGTGATAAAAATGCAATGAGATTTCAAGTGAGTCAGAAATTAGATTCTGTTATCATCTTGTCTTTCATAGTGAAGATATTTGACCACAAAATATTTAATTGCTTTTGTATCTTCACATACTTCCATAGACTAGAATAATGATGGGTGTCAGAAGCTGAAGAGCTGTTTAAAAATATCATTACTTAGTAGTTAGTAGTCGTTTCTTCCAGAAAGAAAAAAAAAAGGAGAGAAGGGCTAAACCGTATGGGTAGTTATGCTGTTGGTCTTGGAGGCCTGCATGGTTTAAAAGCTTCTAGTTCTTAGGGGAGCCTGGGTGGTTCAGTCGGTTAAGGATCCAACTATTGATTTCAGCTCAGGTCATGATTTCCGGGTTGTGAGGTTGAGCCCTGCATCAGCTCTGTGCTCAGCATGGAGTCTGCTTGAGAGTCTCTCTCCCTCATCCTCTCCCCACTCCCATTCTCTCTCTCAAATCACTAAATAAAATCTTAAAAAATAAAAATTCTAGTCTTTGAAAGTAGGTCTTTCAGTGAAGCACGGATTTATAGGGTTTGTCTGTATTCTTGAGATGCGTGCATGATGATGTGTAAGTATTTCGTGCATCGAATAAATTCACATGTTTAATAAGACTAAAAGTTTCTTATTGTCTGCAATGGAAAGGCTAGAAAAACAATCATCAAAAATATCATGTGTGAACAAGAGGAGAAATTTCTTAAATTTCCAACTTAGATTGTAAAATGTAGTGTAGTCACCCGGTTGAAAGGCGCCCAAGGGAATGTCTCTCAACATGTGCATGAGCACATCCAGGCAGCCCCGCCTTCCTCCACGCCTCTCCTCCCTTGTCCATCATGGAGCTGGACACCACTGATTTCTGCCCAATGTCCCCTCTCTCACTGGACACCACTGGCTGTAGCCGTGAATGCGGGTGCCATCGACTCTTAGTCGCAATGTCTTGTATCTGCTGTCACTGCTACTCCTGTCAGCATCGTCAGCCGCTGCCATGTCAACCGCTCACCGCTGATGCTTCTCCGTGGCCCTTGAGTGATGATGTTGCCAGTGGACTGGTGCCGATGCACCCAGGACCTAGGTCCTTCCAAGGCCAAGATTTCCAGTGGTCTGCAGCAGCACCCGGATGACCACTTCTCATTTCCTGCCACCCTGACACCTTTCCATACTCGCAGGGAGAGGCTCCTTGTCCAAATTAGGAGCACGAAGTCTGCTTTATTTGGCCTTGTGGACGTCAGAATCACCCAGGACACTTGGGGACGTGTAGTTCCTTGGCTCTACCTAATGTGTTCTGAATCCTCATCTCTGGTGATATATTTCATGAGTGGATATGTACGTATATGGAATGGAACGAGCACACGGTGATGCTATTTTCAGGTGTACAAAATCACATTTGACAATCCTATACGTGTCTCTGTGCTCATTGAGATGAGTGTACCCGCAGTCCCCGCTGTCCATTTCCTGTACTCTGCCCCTCTGCCCTCTGGTAACCACCAATTTGTTCTCTTTATGGAAGAGTCTGGTGTTCATTTGTCTTGTTTCCTAAATTTCACCGGTGAGGGAAACTAAATGGTATTTGCTCTGGGACACATTTGGGAACCACGGGTCTAGATGATGGTGGGTCCCAGTTTCCCTGCAGCTGTGAAGTGAGGTGTGAGTGTCTCATTCACCAGAGGGTCTAGACGATGCTTGTGTTTTCTTCATAGACAGCATTCTTTTTCATGTTGAATCTTTGAATTAAACATGTTTTATTTATTTATTCTTAAAGATTTTATATATTCATGAGAGACAGAGAGAGAGAGAGAGAGAGACAGAGGCAGAGACACAGGCAGAGGGAGAAGCAGGATCCATGCAGGGAGCCTGACATGGGACTCGATCCCGGGTCTCCAGGATCACACCTTGGGCTGAAGGCGGCGCTAAACTGCTGAGCCACCGGGGCTGCCCTAGACACGTTTTAAAACCACTCTAGTCTTGGTGATCTTATTTTTATCTTAAAGATTTTATTTATTTATTTATTTATTTATTTATTTATTTATTTATTTGAGAGAGAGACAGAGAGCAAGCGTGAAAGCAAGGGGGGGAGAGAGAGCATCTCCAGCAGACTTCCCGCTGACCATGGAGCACCATGTGGGGCTTGATCCCCCCACCCTGAGATCATGACCTGAGCTGAAACCAAGGGTCAGATATCTGCTTACCCTCGGAGCCCTACCCGGATGCCCCCCTGGGATGTCTTTCTAATCATTTGCTGCTATCAAGGTATTTGAAGTAAATATACAGTCAGAGTTTAGCTGCCTACTTTGGGGACATGTAGATACTGGCGTGTTCATGTCTCACACCAGCAGCGTGACTCTACTGCTGCCGCTGCTCAGCCTTAAAAGTCATGTGATTGAAAAGAAAAACAGTGATGGGCACAGGTGACCACTGTTGTTTGAAAGTCCCACGAGGCAGAGGCCTGGGTGTGACGGAGGGGTGATAAGTGGCTCTTGGGGTCAGTTCAGCTGTTGTTACCATGTCAGCCTCGGCATCCTTGCTGGCCAAGGGGACGCAAGATTACACGGAGGACATGAGAAATGCAGATTTCCAAAACCCTCTTGCTGGCCGTTGAGACGTCTTTCAGCTTTTCCCTGTTTCTGAATTCTCCTTTATCCAGATTGCACTGTTCTTTCTCTTCTAAAGGAACGGTTGTGATTTTTTTATGCGGCTTAATCAACTTTTGAGGAAACCACCTTACTTTTCCTAGGTTTTTTTCCTTGGTTACTGGTTCCTGTTGCCAGGTGCCGTTGGTCGGTCTCCCTTTCTTTGCGAAGTGGCGGAAAGAACATAGACGATGGAGATAGTTTCAAGTGTGGTCACGTACTAGTTGCTTGACTCCATGCAAGCTCCTTAACTTTGTGGGGCACTGTTTTCTCAACGGAAAGCTGCAGGAAAGCGTTCAGTTCATGCATGAATATTATTACCATCAAGTGATGTAATTATATATTTTTGTACCTGAACCATAGCAAGAACTCAAAAATTAGTTCTTAATGTTCCAAAAAAAAAAAAAAAAAATTCACCAGCTCTGATTCCCACCTCAAGACTCATTCCCAAAAATGTAGTTTCTGGACCAGCAGCATGCACATCCCCTGGGAATTTGATAGAAACAAAAGTTCTCAGGCCCCACTGAAGACCTATTGAATCTGAAGCCATGGCTTTGGTGCCTAAAAATGTGAGTTTTCTCAAGCCCTCTTGGTGATTCAAGTTCGAGAAGCACTGTAGTAGCGAAAGAAAAAGCCTTAAATTTCGGGCTTTTGGGAGGACTGGTCTCTGACATCATAATATACGGAGAACTCTTCGGTTCTAAAATATATGATCCTCTGAATGTTTATACCCCTCACAATGCGGTAGAGTGAGAGCTTCTTGAGTAAAGGGCAAAACCCGTATCTATTTGAGTCCAGACACCAACTAGTTTAGCTTGGAACCATCCGCGTCCCCCTCGGCCTGGGTATGAAAGAGGGTCCTCGAACAGCCCATCAGCGGTGTTTCTCTGGCTCGCATCCCCCATGGCTGTGGGATTGTGGGCTCCCCGATGGGCCGGCCTGACTTGGCTCTGGAGGGCACACGTCGTTGTCAGATGTGCTCCTGAGCAGGTCCCCGCGGTCTCCGGAGCACCCCAGGCAGCGAGCGGCACCTGCCCTGGGGAGGTCTGTGACCCCCCCCACCCGCCCCGTGTCCACTCCTGGCGCAGCTGCTTGTCCCGAAACTGCCCCTGGTGCTGCCGGCCGAGCAGGTGCAGCGCGCCAGGTGCGGCCCCTGCAGCCACGTCCTCCGAGTCCAGGGCTGTGCTCTGCTTTCTGGAGCCTTCTCTCGTGCCAGACCCTGATGACTATGCAGCTCGGGTCTTCAGGATGTTTTTAAATTTCCTTTCAGTGCTTTCACATCAGCAGTTGAGCGTTCTTTGAGTGTCTCTCCGAGTTTTCAGACCCTCCGGCTCTTAGTCTGTGAAGTTTTGGGGTGAGCTTGTTCGTCTCCTTTGTGGGGGATGCTGAGAAGGACAAGGCTGCAGCTCGGCAGCGATCACATTGTTTTCCATTATCTTCTGTGTTGTGAAACAGAGCCAGAAATGAGCCATCTGAACGACGTGAGACCCACTTTTCCAAAAAAAATATAATAATAATTTTTTTCTTCCTAAAAAAATTAATTTTTTAAAAATCTTAGGACAAATAAGATAGGTTTGCTATTGAAATAAACAAAGTAAGGGCATATATGTATATATTTACGTGGTAATTTGTTTAACAGACCTGTTCACCTCCGTGCTCTTTGGAGGGATGACGAACACAATACACCTTAATACACGTTCGGTATTAAGTCATGTTTATTTTTCAAAGTAAGGCTCGCTATTGTAAGTGGGATAGAATTTGGTTCCTTTGCATTAGCCACTAGCTCAGGATGCTTTTTTATTTTTTTTTTTCTTCATGAAAGACACAGAGAAAGAGAGAGGCAGAGAAGCAGGCCCCACGCAGGGAGCCCCACGCAGGGAGCCCGACGCGGGACTTTATCCCGGGTCTCCAGGGTCAGGCCCTGGGCTGAAGGCGGCGCTAAACCGCTGAGCCACCCGGGCTGCCCAGGATGCTATTTGTAAAGCATAGTGGTTCCTTCCAAGTGCTCTTGCCTGTAGATGTGCAAACACACTGGAAGACTGCCTTTCTGGGCACACCTGTCTGTGCTCCTGCCCCCCGTGTATACCACCATTCGCATGCACGCCTTTTATCGCCTGTACTATTCTGTATTCTTTGATTTTTCCACTCGACGGTAGAAGCCCTCTGGATGGTCGTCACGCACCCCCATTTGATCGGCTCAGTATTGAAACCCTCCTTCCTGTTCTTTAGCTCTACTGGAGCCCTGGGCCTTGCCGTGTGCCCCGCGCTGCGCTAGGTCGGGCGTAACCGTCATGGGGACAGGCCCGCCCCTGCCCTCAGAGGATCGCGGCAGGTTACGCATGTGCTGCTAGTTCTTGATGGGCCATCGGGTCACACCTCGAACCCTGGTTTCGCCTGTCGCCCCTGCCTGGGTCTCTTTGCCTGTTTAACCCGATCCTGGTGTCTCCCATCCTTTTTCATCTTGGATCTCTCCACGTGGATGGCTGTGGGAGAGTGTGCATCCAGTTCTTTTGAGTAGGGTGTGCTCCCGAGCCACCGAGCATTCGCGACGTTGGGCTCTGCGGGACACGAGGCACAGGGAGGATGGATACGAACCGGGCAGCCCCGGAAAAGCACCAGTGGGCCTCCCTGGCAACAGCATTATTTTTAGGAATCAGCTCGTCCTTTTCTTCTGCCCTGAAAGCTGGGAAATAAGCAGATTTTTGATAGGGAGACAAATGCATGTGGGGAGGATTGACGTTTGGGGAGATGAAGTGTCTTGAGGGATACTGAACTCTGGGAATCCACTTGTCCTCTGGAGTTGGAGGATGCACCCCTACTGGAGTGTGAGCCTGTTGGTTCCCATTTGAACAGCGGAAACTTTGGGGGCACCTGGGGGCTCAGCAGGGGAGCATCTGCCTTGGGCTCAGGTCTGTGATCCTGGGGTCCTGGGATCAAGTCCTACATCGGGCTCCCTGCAGGGAGGCTGCTTCTCCCTTGGCCTGTGTCTCTGCCTCTCTCTGTGTGTCTCTCGTGAATAAATAAATAAAATCTTAAAAATATATATATATATATATATATATATATATATATACACACACACACACACAAAACAGTGGCAACTTTGAAAAGCTTCCATAACCAGGTGTAATAAAAATGCCTGCCCCTTGCTCTAGCTGCTGAAACACCATCTGCCATCACTCTGCTTGTGATTCATCCCCTTTTGCACCCTCGCTCAAGGCCCCCGATCCAGCAAAAACATATAAATTACTGGATTTTTACCTAATGGATTTTCTGCTCTTCTTAGACTAGTGTTGGGAGGGAACCTTGATGATGCCTTATAAAAACAAGATTATTAATTTGTAAAAATCCATATGGGGGGTTGGCAAAGAGACGTGGCAAAAGCAGGGGAGCAGGGAGTGTGAAGCTGACCCAGGTGCATTTCTGTGTCTTGGGCAACAGGACCTGGCCCATCCTTTGCTCCAAGAAGCATCCCGATCTACTCACACTCAGGTCAGGCTACAGACATCTCCCCATTGTTAATGGAGTTTAACAGCAACACCTCAGATCTCTCCTTTTCAGCCTCAGTATTTTACACATGTCTGTGGCGGGGAGGGGTTGGGGATTGGGGAAAGTCCATGTTCTTGGGGTTTTAGAATTCGCATCAATGGTGCTCCTTGTCCTAGTTGATGATGGTGATGATAATTATGATAATGCGAATGTAGCTCGTTATTTTCTCCTTATTAAAAGGCACTTTTTCTGGAAAAAAAAAAAAAAAGAAGACACCAGGATTTTCAACCCTAACCATGAGGGATAGAATATGTATCCTTACCTGTGAATAATGTATTTAATTAAAGAGGTGCTTAAACCCGTCTACCTGTCTACCCCTTCGTCTAGTTTCTGCTAAGCTCCTCCCGCGTGTCAGGATCCATGTGAACATTTTCTAAACATCTTCTCTACGCGTTATCTCCTTGGATGCTTAAGGCAATGGTGGGCAAGGAGAGTACGTGCATCCTAACTTGGGGCTTAGGGATCTGAGTGATGCCCAAGGTCACGCGGCCGGTCTGTGGCACGGGTGAAACCTGAGCCCACCCAACCCGATCGCAGAGTCCCAGAGCCTGGCCTGTGAAATACGTGCCTTATTTTAGAGGCAAAGAAGAGGCGCTGGATTAAACATGATTAGATTCGTGATCTCAAATTAGACCTAAGTTAAAAATCTCACTCGACCGATGCGTTACGACGTGGACCTGGTGGGAGCCTCGCTGGGGCACTACCGTCGGGTTTTCCTCCTTTTTCCGACATGGTTGTCGAGTGTCTCTACCATATGCTCTTTCCAAATGGAGAGATGCTGGTGTCGCCCCCATTGCCACCACCCCTACCCCACTCCTCCTCCTCGGGACCTGAAGGAAGGAACCCTTTGGAGAAGGGTTATAAGTGAGACACCTGGCCCGGAGTCCCAGGAGGATGTAGGGATGCCAACATGAGACATGATGGTTCTGACCTAAGACAGAACATTGCATAGACGGGGCAAGCGTGGAGGTAGGATTAAACATTGTTGATGGGGGACTGAGAATAAAAGAATTATTGAGAAAACTTGAGAAGCGACAGTCCGTGTGACTGGGGGGAGGGGCCAGGAGAGGAGACGGGAGTGACGGGGGTGGGGGCTCCTGTGCCGGGAGAAGGCTGGCAAGGCCTAGGCACGCAGCAGTGGCTGTCCGCGGGGTTGCTTCATCTGCACGCCGACGTTTCCTTGCTTGACATGCATTTGTTAGTGTTTTCCTGGTATTTCAGGGAGGTGCAATGCAAAGGTTTTTGCCCAGAGTGTCATAATTAAAGCAATCTGATGAGTGCTCCATGGCTTTCAGCCTTGCCTTTGAATGAACGAACCCTCTGCTCCAATCAGGTGGTCTCCACGCACAGGTATGCCTGTAGCCCTAGCTTGGTTCTAAATCCAAGAGTTTTTTTTTTTTTTTAAACGTGTATTGTTCTTTGCACACATGGGCATTTCTGGCCTCTCCAAGGACCCTGTATGCTGCTGGTCCCTCCTGAATGCAGCAGTGCAAGTGCTCTGCCGTGATGGGAACTTGACAAAGGACTCTTACACCGAAGTCACAATTAGAGTTAAGAATGAATTTTTGTGGAAAACCTCGATGAAAATGTACCAGAAAACTTCAAGAAAATGAGAAGGCTGTGAGTCATGCATTTCCTGGTACTATTCATTCCCCTTGAGGTACTCTCCTTCTGCTCCACCTAGCATTTCCACCACCTACATCTGCCATCTGGAGTCATAGGCGAGGGGGTATGAAGTGTGTCAAGTCTTGAAGGGAAATGGCTTTTCCTCAAAAGTTGATGGGACTGCACCGCCGCTGGCTTGGTGACCTCCTTGGCCATGGAGCGCCATCTTGTCTCCATGGATTAAACATCACGGTGGTGTCCATCGGAAGATGACCATAAAGGATCCTGGGTCTGTGACAAGTCCTCTTTTCACTGAGACTTAAATTTGAATCTTGTGTTGGTGAGTGGGCCTCGCTGTCCGCCCAACCGGAGCAGCTGTGTGTCCGCGCGGCCTTCCTTTTCTTTGATTTCTGTGTCATGCCCACTAATTCGAGGGAGGTATTCCTGGCTGCTGCTTGTGGGGGGATAGCATGTTGTAGCAGTCTCAGACATCTGAGATTTATGACCGTTTTGGGACACATATCCTCACGAATGTCCGTGGATTACTGTAACTGAT
This sequence comes from Canis lupus dingo, assembly GCF_003254725.2. NCBI lineage: Eukaryota > Metazoa > Chordata > Mammalia > Carnivora > Canidae > Canis > Canis lupus. The sequence continues at coordinate 35,897,281 of NC_064268.1, read as the reverse complement.
GATTTGCTCTCCCTTTCTTGATCAAGAATGTCCTGCCACGCAGCTGAGTTCTTTCTCGACTATCGTGCACCATTCTTGTTGCCCTGAGCAGAAGTTCTCGCCTTCCTGGTGAACTTCGCCTTCCTCTTGGGGATGCTTCACTCTTCACACAGATACACGTTGGGGAAGCTGGCGCTGAAAACCACAAACGTAGGTCTCCCCAGCGGTAGGAAGCCAGAGGAGTTTCTTGGACCCCAGAAAAGGTGCCTTCTTTACCAAAACAACGTTCTCTTTGTTCCACGGTCGATTAGACCCTGGAGCTCTGTGCTCTCCGGGAGGCTTGAGGACCCGGCCTGCTCTCCCCGCGATGAGAGCCAGAAGCTGTCTCCTCCCTCTCATCGTGCCTGCTTCTGAGGTGTTGACTCCTTTCGAGGGTTCCAGTCCAAATAAGGCTCAATTAGCTGCAGCCTGAAAATACTGTCTCTGCCTGTCTTTTACCGTAAACACCTGTAGACTGCCAGGGTTCCAATTTTGCTTCCCTCTTAGTAGCAAATGAAGGTGACGCATCTTCCTGTGGAATGTTGACTTTCTTCCCCACCGCACCCCCCTCCCCACTTTTTTTTTTTTTTGGTTAATAAGAAAAGCCCTGTTACTTCAGTTAGCTCTCATGTTTTAGTGACAGTGAAATGGAGAGAGATGGGCACATCTGATGGGAGACACTCGTGACTGATGGAGCCCGGCAACGGGCTGTCCGGAATCATCCACGTTCGCGTCCTTCCCCAGCCCGAGACCTCAATGTGCTCTGCAAAAGCCCAGTGTTGGGTTCATTTCACCGATTCTTCCTTCATCTTGGCTGAAGGGTATTTTTAATAAGGTGGGTGTGTTGAAAAGTCAAAAGAGGCCCAGTTTCTGGCCAGGCTCCGGAGAAATGAGGGTAATAAAATGTTTGGGGAAATTAGAGGGGGACAAAAAAAAACGTCTGAAAGAAAGGTGCCTACTTTTGGATCAGTTTAATCCAAACAGATTGACTAGCCTATAAGCATTTCTGAGTGTCAGCTTGGGGCGATGGGGGAGAAATACATGAAACCCTCTAAGGAAAATCAGTGTTTAAAAATTACGGCTTTGAGCGAGCCACTTCAAAACACAGTGAAGTAGCTTGTATTTTATTTGGAAACGGATATTTAAGTCGAAAGGAGCTGCAGAAAGTCCTGCCGATGAAGCTGGAAAAGACCAGAGGGTTGGGACTAGGTCACAGTGTGGTCAGGGGAGCCAGGTACACAAGACAAGTTGGGGTGCAGTCCGCAGACAGAAAGCTGGGGGATTAAGGTGGGGGCCACTTCTCTGAAAGAAGCCTGTTCTGTCTCCAGAGACAAACCCCTCCACCCCCAACATTGGGCATGGCAGGTTTGACGCCCGGGACACAGGTTTTCCCAAAGTTCAGTTCACTTCAGTGAAATGGGTGAGCGCAAGGTGCATGGGAGCTGAGGCAGTAGGATGAGTGCGTCACTTGCTGTCTCTTCCCACATGTCACCTGCATGAACCCCTCCCATCTACCAGCCTCTCCCAAGATGTACCCTCCAAATAGTCCAGGCCTCCATCCTCTGACCTGTCACAAGCCACCTCCACAAGGTTGACCACCCAGCTTGGAACCGCCCCGTTAACTGTGTCAGCCCCCCACCTAGTCTCTACGTCCCCTGAGCCTGTGTCTTATGCTTCTTTAGAAATGCACTGGGCCACTAGCACAGTGCTGAGCCCTAGTAGGGGCGTAACCGGCACCTGCTGTTGAGCTGGTACATGAATTCAATTAGGGCCTCGTGTGGTAAACACGAGCCAGCCTTCCAAAGAGGCTTAACAACATTATTTAAATTTTAAATGACATCTGCTTGATACACATTTGTAGTAAATGTCGTACCGTGGAAACTGAGAATTATTTCAGGTTAAAATATTAAAGTTATCTGAGTATTCTAAGATAGAGGTCTACTTACTCCTTATATTTTATTCACTTGACATATTTATTAAGTACCCACTGCGTGTACCAAGCACTGATGGCATAGTTGAGATCGAAGAACTCACTGTCTAGGAAAATATGAAAAAATCCTATTTAGGGAGAATATCTCTGTATCGGCTGAGGCAAATCCTTGTTTTCTAATAACTAATTCCTAGCAAACCCCAGAGAGCACTTTTTTACCCAGACATTTATATTTGCCACTAAAAAAAATTAGATGTAGGTGGCTAAATATGAAGACTTGGAGACATTGTCATTATCCAGAAAAAAGGTTCCAGGCGAGAAGAGAAGAGAAGAGAAGAGAAGAGAAGAGAAGAGAAGAGAAGAGAAGAGAAGAGAAGAGAAGAGAAGAGAAGAGAAAGGCAGTGCCGAGTAACCTTGGAGATGTGTTTCGGTTGTTTGCTTAAGAAATATTTCTGTAGCACCCACAATGGGCAGGCTCTCTTCCAAACGGCAGCTGATTGTTTAGCATCTTTCATAAAAATGGCCCCATTTAATGTCCTCGGCAAGTCCATAGAGTACATGCTCGTACTAGCCTCCTTTTAAAAATGAGGGACTGGCATCTAGAGAGGTTAAGTATTTCACCCGAGGTCCCTCAGCCTGTGCTTGGTGGAGCTGCTTGCAGAGCAGTACTTTGGGGACACCCGGGTGGCTCAGTGGTTGAGCGTCTGCCTTCGGCTCAGGGCGTGACCCTGGGGCCCGAGATCGAGTCCCACATCGGGCTCCCCACATGGGAGCCTGCTTCTCCCTCTGCCTCTCTCTGTGTGTCTCTCGTGAATACATAAATAATCTTTTTTAAAAAGCAAAATTTTGGAGAAATTCATTGCAACAAGGGAAAGAAGGTAATCAAGTAGGCCTCAGAAAATGGATGCCATTTCAACTGGGTGTGGAAACCTGGTTGAGATCGGTAGGTCGGCAAATAGAGGGGAGTTAAGAATACACTGGAAGGGAGCTGCTCTATAAGGGATGGAAAGATAAGGTATTAGCAAAGTGCAACTTTCTGTTAAGTGTTAGAATTTTGGAAAAATGTATCTTCTACAATCCTCCTCTCTCAGACACTACTAAATTTTAGGTCTTTTCTGCAATATATTTTAAAAATTCCTTGAGATATGAGTAATCTAATATATTCTGCATGGCTCTACCATTTTGCTGAAGTCTCGAGATTTGGGGGGAATTCAATGTTTCCTACCAATCTCCACAGCAATCAATGGTCAACATGAGTCACCACGTAGGGGATCAAACAGGCCTCTTCACTGTAAGATGGCCCTCCTGGATGCGATGTCAGTGACATCTGCCAAAAGCCATGCCTTGTTTTGGGGAAATGTGCCAGGATTCTGCTTGTTGGAAAAGTGATCAGCTTCTTTGATTCATTTAACTCAATGAGTAGAGGTTGCGGCTAGACCAGAAGGCTGTACTAAAATTCGCATAATTTTCAGCTTACTGGGCATGACAGATCCTATTTTCTTTTTAGTAGAAATATTAGGTATATAAATACATTCTTACTTTCTGGATAATATTGTAGTTTTAAATTTAAAATTCTGTTTCTGTCGTTATTGCATTTTTCTAATGGAAGCATCGAATAAAACATTATTAGTAATTCAGTTTCTATTCAAGATATCAGAAACCGTTTGTCAATTTTAAGACAAAAACTAAATCCAAAAGATCTTAAAACATCCAAAATGGTAATTGAGTTTCAGTGGGCCAAATCAGAATCTTCTCTGGGGGGAAGAATGTTAAAAGAAATATACCAGTAAAAATAAATCAGTGCAATCATTAAAAAAAAAAAAAGTTAGAAAAGACGAATCCAGAACAATAGGAAGCCCTTACATAATAAATATAACAGTGAGAAAACATCCAACAGTCAAGTTGTTGAAAACATGGCACGGAAAATAAATGTCTGTAAGGGGGAAAGCATATTCATGAATGGGGTGGTAATTAAGTTGGACAGTAAGGGACAGCGCATGATCTGTTTCACTGATACACCAGGGATGGGACACTTGAAAGGCCTCACAGATGAAGAAATGGGGGGTTGGGGAGGTTTGTCACTCCCTAGTTCACTTTGCTTGTCAGTGATGGGGGGCGGGGAGCAAGGGCTCCCAGGCTAGAGGTAGCCAGTGACAGCTCTTCACGTGCTGGGAGAAAACGGACTTGGTTATGTGTGCATTCAACAGCTTTGATCAGTTGCGCCGTCAGCAGTTGGACAGCTCTGGGTTTCCAGAGTTCTGTCTAAGAACTGACATTTCCATGAGTCAGAGGGTCGGGGGGCGGGGGGGGGGAGCCTGCCTTCTGTAGGAGCACGCATGCCTAGAGAGGCAGACCATCCAAGGGGGTCACAGCGAGCAGACAACTGCCCTCCATCTGCCAAGAGGAGACTTTCAAAGCACAAAGTGACTTCCACCTCCCAAGGATTGCATTTTAGAAATAAAACATTAGATTTATGCTGTAAGCCTCCTGCTTTCTTACATTTTCAGAAGTGCTCTCCAAGTGCTCATATCATCTCATACCCTTGCATATTGACTTTCCTTGGCGTTGGCTTCCTGCACCCAAGAGTTATGGGGAGTAGCTCAAAGGCTAATTTATAGAAGACCCCTTCACATGTGGGTAAATCTATATATTTTATTATCTTATTTTACTTTTACCAGAAATAAAGCTAAACTTAACACACACACACACACACACACAAACTTTCCAGACATAGTCACAGATGAAAGCCTTTCAATGGGCCTTGAGAGCGACACAAGCAGAACATTCTGTACATGGAGTATTGTGTGTGCTCAGAAGGTTATGCTGACTTCAGCCTCCATCCCACATCCACGCACACACTGAAATACTCTTCCTTTTTTCTCTGCTCCCGCCCTTTGGGGAGCCAGTGGTAACTGGTTTGACTCCGTGTGAAATGTAGCATTTTGCATCACTTCATGTTTTTCTGGCAAAAAAGACCATTTTCTTCTGAGAGAATTGTATTTGCCAAGGATGGATATTGGGAATTAATATCATGTCCCTGATATGTGGGGCTTTGTAACCGGAATAACTGTTAGATGCCATCTTGCACGAGGTCAAGTATATTCACTTTCTGTCTGGTCATTGACATCTTTCTGCAGCTCTGAGGGCTACGCAGCCATCACTTCCCTGAGCCCTTCTGAGTGGAGGCCGTGGGCACCGAACTAAGCCTTCTGTGTGCCTCGGGAAATCAGATTCCCTCAACAACCCTGGAAATTAGGCATTTTGACCCTTATTTTGCTGTTGAGAACAATAAAGTGAGGATGGTTTGGTGACTGGTGCACAGTACGTGACGGAGGCCAGAGAGAAGCCAAGTTTGATCTGTGCAGAAGTAGAGGTTGTTGCCCTGTGCTAACCCGGGGAGGCTTGAGGGCTGTACTGCGGACAAGATATGCCGTTGTAGGGATCCCTGGGTGTCGCAGTGGTTTGGCACCTGCCTTTGGCCCAGGGCGTGATCCTGGAGACCCGGGATCGAATCCCATGTCGGGCTCCCAGTGCATGGAGCCTGCTTCTCCCTCTGCCTGTGTCTCTGCCTCTCTCTCTCTCTCTCTGTGTGACTATCATAAATAAATAAAAATTAAAAAAAAAAAAGATATGCCGTTGTACCCACCTTTTCTAGTCCACTTGTACTTTGGCATTTTCATAAACTTTAATGGGAGATAGAAGCAAGTTGCATATTCTTAGAGCCCAAGCATGCAATTTGAGCCTGCACATATTCTTTGAAACTACCATGCAGGGGCACCTGGGTGGCTCAGCAGTTGAGCTCCTGCCTTCGGCCCAGGGCGTGATCCCGGGGTCCCCATGGGGAGCCTTCTTCTCCTTCTGCCTGCATCTCTACCTCTCTCTCCGTGTCTCTCATGAATAAATACATCTTAGAAAGAAAGAGAGAAAGAAAGAAAGAAACTATGATGCATTTTCCATGACCGCCCATATAAAGCCTAGCTTTTGCCCACTGTGGTCTCTGATGTTCCGTGTGTGGACCTGCAGCTCTCATAGACGTTACATGAAAGTCGGAGCCCAGTAAATTGACCTGCTTGCTCCAAAAGCCTTTTGTTTTTTGTCTTTTTCAGGGTTGCTGATAGCCTGCCCCTTGCTCCTGAATTTATTTCCAGTGTCTGTATTTGTGATATCAGTAGTCCAGGAAAGAAGTTCACAATTTTATTCTCCACTCATAAAGTCTGATTACAGAAAGATCAGCCTCCTCTTTCTTCTCCAGGGAGGCGGGATGCATGACCCACTGGTGCCACTGGAGACAGTGTCGGCAAAAAGGATGAAAGGAGCTTACAGATCATTTTGCAAAAGGGTTCATTCATAAACATTGACAAATGTCGTGTGAACTTATTGAATCTTCCCAAAGTTCTCCAAGGAAGTTGAGAGTGTCTCCATTTTTTTCCCTAGATGAAGAAATTATAATTTAGAAAATAAATAAATAAATAATAATTTAGAAAGGTGGCAGAGACTCATTGGGTCATGGAGACATCTGGTCCCCAGCCCTGGGCTCTTCTGCCTCTGCTTCCCTGGGCTGCTTTTACTTTTTGTAAGTGACAGTGGGAGGTGGACTGTTTCTCCAGGATTCTGAAAATAGGCAAATAGCAGCAAACTTGCAGTTCCTATGAAGATGTGATACTTGCCAAGAATAAGGATAACATAATACTACCCCGGGGTTGACCCCAGTGGTCCATTCCAGACCATGTGATACTAACCCCTCTGTTTACTGGCTCCCTGTCCTGTACTTCTGTTAACAGTGGTAAAAGTTGGGAAGGTGATGTGCAACGCATGACCTTCTTTGTAATAGACTGGAACTGAAATATTTCATGAGCGTCTGATGTTTTCTTTGAATTCATGTTTAATTTTGAGCTTTGGTCTATAGCTTAGCTTCCTGTTTTTTAAGTATATAGAGACCTACAGGCATAAACTACCAGAGACCCATGTATATTCTATATGGTTTATATTTGCTTTTTATATATGGAGTTGGGGCGTACTTTGAGGTGCTCTACATAAATTTTAAGAACTTTAATTTTCTGTGTATTAATAACATTAATAGGACCCCGAGGAAAGAAGAGATTCAGTGAGAAGGAAAGTCTATTTTGTCTGATTTTTTGTGCCACTCGGTTTCTAGTTGTCAAAATTCAAGCATTCAGTAAATACAAATGTGGATTACACCTGCTATCTGCACCTTTGAGTTTATTTCCCTTTTAAATCAAAGGGAAGTCATTCAAAACACAAATAGGAAATGAAGACAATTAGCAGCTGGGAATTCAAACACCTAAGGTATGTTAAATATTTTTGTGCTAACTTATCCATGGAGCCTTTCTCCATCCCTCTCATCAAAATGAATTTCTTTCTCTCGCATTCTGTTACCTTTTTTTTTTTTTTTTTTTTTTTTAGTTTTGTTACATTATTTTCTGCAGATGGCCTGTTGGTTTGGTGAGTCATTGTGGTGGCAGGGAGATCGGGTAAGAGCCATGCATCAAAGTGTTTAGGGACAGAAGCAGGTCTCCATTTGTTTCACTGATCACAGGTGATCCTGTGTGAGCTTCATGACCTCTCTGTGCTTCGGCATCCTTACGTATGATGAGACCATTGCTGTGTCCCATCTTGTAGAACTGTTGTAATAATTAAATTCATATTTCATACAAAGCTCTGCTAGCGTTACAGGTCTCATGCCCTGTAAGCATTAGCTAATATTAGGATCTTGTTTTCATTCTTCTCCTCTGCTCAGCTCAGGGGCTTATTAGCTTGTACCTGAACGATCCCATTAGCCTTCCAATGAGTCTCCCAATGGCCAGTGATGCGTCAGTGTTAGGAAGCCAGATCACACAAGTTCCTTTAACAGAGATGATTTAATATAGGAATTGTTCGAACAGCCCCAGGAGGGCGGGGAAAGGAACAATGGATTAACAGACACCAAGCTAGTACCAGCAAGAAGCAACTATCATTTAGGGCTGAGTAAATCAAAGGAGGCAGGCGGGTATGTAGAGTTCAAGAGAGATAGGACTAAGCCTTTGGAGGAGATGGTGTCATGGGGCTGCTTGAATGTGTGGGATCCCTGGGGTGAGGGCACGGCTAGCTGCTGCTCACACAGTATATGCTGAGGCTGCTTCTGGGATTATGGGAGAAAGCTGGTGAATGGAACCCACTGCTGCTGGGCCATGAAGCACTGTGGCTGGGCCGATGCCATTTGAAAGAATCTGCAAGCAGGAGGGATCTGCTCCTTCTCTCTCCTCCTGCCTTGTAGCTCCCCAAGAGACTCCCCGGCAGATCCTCAGAAGCTTCTGGATGGCCAGGGGGAAATGTAATTTGTTGCACCAAAGGCTCAGCATCAGAAAACAGGACAGGGGGGCCTGGGTGGCTTAGTCAGGCTAAGCGTCCCAGTCTTGGTTCTGGCTCAAGTCATGGTCTCAGGGTTATGAGATCGAGCCCCAAGTTGGGCTCTGTGCTTAGCAGGGAGTCTTCTTGAGAGTCTTTCCCTCTCCCTCTGCCTCCCTCCTCCTCCTCCTCTTCCTCTTCCTCCTCCTCCTCCTCCTCCTCCTTCTCTCTCTCTCTCTCTCTCAAATAAATAAATCGGGAAAAAAAGAAAAGGAAACAAAACAGGACAGAGGTTGGATTGAGGGCTGAGAGACAGTAGCCTAGTAACCAACACAAATATCTTCTCATTCGTAATCTCTTCTATAAAATCTGATTGGTTTAATTTCCCCACAGCACCATATGGAACACAACTCTTGCTGTGCAGATCTCTTTGTCTCCTACTGAACAATGTCAACTCAATACTTTTTTTTTTTTTTAAAGAACTTACAACAAACATTGTGCTTGGGGCTGTGGAGATAGAAACATGAATAAGTTTTTCTGTCCTCACACAATTTAACGTGGTGCAAAGTACACCTAGATCGTTCCACGGCAAAGGCAGGATGTAGTTGGAAAGAGTGGTGCACTCACACCGGTAGGATGGAGAGAGATTTCATGGAAAGACAAGTGTGAGTTCTCTCAGCGTGGCCCCAAACTACCCCACGTGGCTCATTTCTCACTGGCCCCCCTTCCATCTTTATCTCTCTAGATTCAAATATAGCTGATTCTCATTCAGGCTTCATTGTTTCTATCTGTACACATTTGCTCAAGCTAACTGCTTTGTCCTCTGGCCTCCTCTGCATCGGTTGAGCTAAGTCTGAGGTTGCATTGTGAGCATATGGAACTTGGGGGTCTGGATGGGGAGCCACGTCTTAATTTTAAAAAGTCATCCAAATGAATGTGAAGTTGCAGACTACGGTTGGCTCAAGTTGCTGTGTTATCAGGGTGACCAAGTTCAGCCTTGGAATCCCAGAAGACTTCTTGAGAAGTAATGTGTAGGCGTTGGAGAGAGAGAGGAAGGCTCTTTCCATCCTGTGCAGAAGGCCTCAACACAGGGGGAGGCAGAGTATGAATATGAATGCAGGCCAGTAGGGCTCAGGATAGGCGAATGAGGAACACTTTACATGTTCACTGTCTCTCAAGTTTTGTCAAGAGGCACCACCTCCAGGAAGCCATCCTTGAGCACTTCAACTAAAGATATTTGCTCCCTCTTTTCAACTCTTTGCCATTATTTCTTCTTCTCAAGAGTGTTTGTCACATAGTGCCTTGGGTTACACTTAGTTATGTACGAGTCTGATAGCCTGTGCTCAGCTGTAGGCTTTCAGAGGCCAGGGTTTGTCTCATATCCATCTTTGTGTCCCTAAGTGATGTGTTCTCAAAAAACACTTGCAGAACCAAGTCACATTCTAATATTCCTGCTAATGCTCAGATGATGGTCTTATTCGGCACAACTATTCCTTTGTTTCATTCAGGGTCTTGTATTATTTATTGAATTGTATCTAGGGGGATGTTGGAGCTGCTTGACAGTTGTGTGGAAGAGGTGGGGGAGTGCTCACCAGCCTGCTTTGGGAAAGGCTTAGGAGTTTGAGATTTGAGATCTCCATGAATCACGGTGCATAGCAGCTTCACCCTAAGTTTTCAGAAATCATTAGCATTGCAAAATTTATATTCAACCAACAAATTTGTTTTATCTGTTTATTTTGCCATCTGTGCTACCCTGTTCCTGTTCTTCATGAGACAGGAAGCCGAGCAGCATCCACCCCCAGCACAAATACTTGGAGCCCGCCAGAAATAGGGGTCCCCTGGAAAATTCAGCGTACTCTGGAGCAGTGTGCCTGGTGGCCTCCTCCCCAGTCATCTTTAGGCCTCTACAATATGCATGGCCCACCTTTCCACTTTCTTTATTGAGAGTTTCATCTGTAAGCACCTCCTTACCTCTTTTGGAAAGTGGTCACTCCTCAGCCTCTGTGATGGAGGAGTAGAGAAATAACATGGAAACTGTAAAACTCTCAGTACACATTTTACAAAAGTGCTGGAGTCAATGGTTATGGCAGGACCCTGTCTACATAGGAAGACTGAGCTACAAATAGCCCAAGTTGACAGGCGGCCAACTCGCTGCCAGGATGACCCAGAAGTCCTCGAGCGGTTAGAAATGATCATTCTCTGGAGTCTGTCAATCTGATTAATGTGCATTCTGAGATGAGGTGTAAAATTGCATGCCAAAGAGGCAGGGGCTGAAGGAAGAAGAATGATGGAAACAGCTGGTTCTGGACTTGTCAGAATTGTGGCTGTGTTTGGGATATGTAATAATAAGCATAAATAGGCAAAGGGGTGAAGGATATATATGTGGGGGGGGGTTTGAATATGTAGCTTAATTTATTTATGGATTTATAACTGATGAATTAGCCTTCAGGAGACTACCTCCAGACCCCAAATAATGGGGTACACCATATTGTTTCCACTCTAAAAACATATTCCTTGATGGGACATGTTGCCAAGTTTTTCAGTAAGCGATTAATCTGAGAGCCATATGGTGAAGTTTAATTTATGGGTAATATCATGCAGCCATATTCCTTTAGCAGTTGGTAATTATAATGTTTCATTATTTCCATGTAGTTTGTCATAATCTTGTGACATGGGCCACTATCGTTATTCCATATTGATATAGAAAGACATTTTGAGGCAGTCATAGTTCCCGATGAGTTGTGGTGTGTTTGGTGATTGTGCGTAGGATTGTGCTCAGTGATAGAACATTCCTCCACCTGACTGATGGTCTAGATTAAATGCTAGTTTGTGAAGTCTTAGGCCAAGTGTAAACTTTAGTAATATGTGGGAGAAGGGGCTGTGACCTCAGAGTGTGTGTCAGGTCGGCCCTACAAGAGAGAAAGGCTTACTGGATCCTGGTTTTGATGAATCTGGTCCCCTTCCTCATGAGTGACATTCTGAAAGCTCTGCCTCTCTCCTCCCTTCTCCCCTTCAGAGTCTATTCCGTCTCATTTAACATTTTTATTTTCTAAGAGAAAGCTCACCACAGAGGGTGAGGGCCAGCCTGCCCTAAGTCAAGAAAGTGTAGACCTTGTCTGCGTCCTGATTTCTCAGAGACATGAACCAGAAATGGCCAGAACAAGCCCCTTGGACCTTCCAGTGGGGGAAAGGAATGTTCTTTTTTTCTGTAGGTTAACAGATGGGATGGAAGGTGAAGGAAGCAAATGGTTCTTGACCCTGACTTAGGTAGTACGTAGGCTTCTTGCATCTATTCAATTTTGTAAGAATCTGGTAAGGGACACAGCAGCATGTGTAATGACTTTGACCTATGGCAGAGGGTCGTCGCTTTCTTTGGAAAGCCAGGAAACCTCTGATTCAGAACATTTCAGAATATTCTGCAAGGTCACAGAGCAAAGCCATGGCAGAGCCAGGAAGTCTACCCCAGGTTTGTGTAGCTCTCAATTCCTTGTTTATGAAACCACACTGCCTCCCTCAGGGACACTGGGAATCTCAGACTCCTTCTTTTCTTGGACCACATTTCCTCTGCTTTTCCTCCAGCTGGCCCTTGGAAACTGGTGTTGTCCAGGTAGAAGAGAAAGACAAAATTAATGAAATGAGATAATGCACGTGAACACGGTTTGTAAATTGTAAGGTCTTACAAAAAATGTCCATACTGGTGATTGTTGCATTATGCTCATTTACATGAACACTTATCATTCACACCTCATTACCAAGCAGTACAGTAACAATTATGTGGGTGATTAAAAATACATCAGACCAACTCTTTTGTAACAGCTGCTTAAAGTACAATGAGAAACTTCCTTCCCTTGGTCTCCATGTTGATAGTGTGATGCTTGGGGAACTTGGTCATCTATGGACAACTGGAAAAAAATGCAAATGGCCATCATAAAAGGAGTAAGCATTCCATACATGTAAAAGGTGATATGATGTTTCCGAGTTGCTCACCAGCTTTTCTTGTGGGGACCAAATGTATGGTCTTCGTAGGATCTTCATGGACCTTCCACTGGCTCAGGGATGGCCATTTAAGGTATGAGCGTGAGAGCAGCTGGCAGGCCATCATCCAGTTCTCCAGTTCAGACTCTGTCCCTACTGGGCTCCCATCTGTGGCCGTGAGTTGGTTTCTGCTCAGGCCATTTTTTTTATAAATAACTGTAATTACTTGAAAAATCAAACAGGCAAATCTTAACTTGCATGGGATATAGTTTTCAAACTCCATCATAGTGGAGAACAGCTTAAAATGGTGCTCTGTGTACCACCGTTCAAATTAATCGGGAGAACGGAGTACTCATCCCTTAACATTCGGACATGTTCTTTTCAAAATACTGTGCAAATAAAAACTTCTTTAAATGGAAGAAAATGGGTAATTAATCTCTTTAGATACCTTAATGAGAGACATCGCAATAAATGGTCATTGCCAGTCTGTCAGTGGGTTCACGACAAGAGGATACTGTAAAATTTAATGTCCTTGACTTTGTCATACAAATGCACGAGTTTTATAATCGCTCACATGAAAGGTGATTGATTACACTGGATATACACACAGGGCAGGGGCACTTGGGTGGCTCAGTCTGTTCGGCCTCGGATCTTGGTTTCAGCTCAGGTCACTATCTCAGGATCCTGATCCATGGCCTCTGTATGCGGTGGGGAGTCTGCTTGAAGATTCTCTTCCTCTCCTGCCCCTTCCCGCTACTGCCGCTCACATGTGCTCTCTCTTTCTCTCACATGGGCATGTTCTCTCTCTCTAAAATAAATAAATAAATCTTAAAAAAAAAAACATACAGTGCAAATAAGCAAACGCAGCAAGTACCATTTTTTTTTTTTGTCTCCTAAACTGTGCTTTGAACAAGTTCATTCATTTCAAAGCTTGTAGATGAATAAGGAGAGTTTAATAAAGGGAACATGGGACCACGGTATCTTGATGGGAAGGTGGGGCTTCTTGACCCCTGACTTGGAAATGTTATTGGTAGGAGGGCCCATTTATAGAGTTCTTCCTCTATTTGAACTTGGGGTAAGCACTGTTCATCTCATTTAATCCTGACACCAACGCTATGGGAAAATACAGCTTGGGTTGTCTAAGTAGGTTCCCTGACACCACACAACCAGTAAATGGCAGAGATAATTTTCGGTTGCATCTCAGTTTCACTGCTAGTTCCACTGGTGCAGAAGTTTTGCGTGATTACGTGATGTTAAAGGAACGAGGTCTCAGAATAGCTAAGGGTAGAGATCGGAGAGAAAGCTATACAATTCGATGAACATGAGCATTTCAGTCGAGAGGGAACGGTGGTAAAGTTATGTGCCGAGATAGGGAGGCCCTGTTTGTCTTCATCTGATCTGTATCTTCATGGTTTTGTGGCCTGTTCATCACACTTAATTTGATCTTTCTCCCCATGTCTGCTGTAATTGGGTTTGTGTTCCGTATCAGGAATGGGTGGTGTCAGTTGCCAGCAAATCAAGGGCAGAGCTAACCAGTAGCATCCACGGAACAGTTACTGTCTGCCTAACAGATGAGTGGAAACTAATAGTTAGTCTGTATTTTCAATGAACTTTGAAGTTTGCCTCATTTTAAAATCCAAACCAGAACGTCCTTCAGGAACCTTATTTAAACGACCCTTTGGGTAAAGTATGGGCAGAGAGTCTCAGAGCTAATGTGTGAGGATAATAGTTTGATGAACAAAAAAGCTAGAGAAATGATGATGAACCGAATGAAGATTGCATTTACATTCTTAAAGCTGAAAAAAAAAATAAGTGGTTTTATGACTTGAGGAGTATAGAGTTTTTAGATCACATATGGAATGTCTGGTTCTAAGGATGAAGTGGACAGAAATGAATTTTGTTATACTGGTATCATTGATTTCTTAGGACTCGGGACCCTCTGGTTTCAAATATTAATACATTTCCCAATTCCTTCTGGAGGCCTTTCACAGAAAACTCGAAGCAGCAGTCACCAACTCATGACATGGCTTTTTTTATTCTTGGGAAATTGTATAAAAACGAGTGGGTAGTCAAACGTCTTTGGAGCTGGGTACATTAAATGCACTCCTGCTTTATCTGACAGCCGAGAAAGCTTCCCACACACAATCTGCAGCCCCAGGTGCAAGGAGCTGGGGAACTCTGTGGTCGGGGTCAGCTGGCAGTGTCTGCCCGTGGGATGTAATTCCCTGAGTGGGGAAAGAAGAGAATTTATCCCCTCCCCACACGCCACTCTGCAGGTGTGTCAATGAGATTGAAATCCTAGCAGACAACTAGACTTTGGATTCACACTCAATTCAATTTTATTTATCTATTTTTTTGAGCACCGACCGTGCACCCGAGTACCGAGGGGTCTCTATGTGGGTATGGTGTATACGTGTGCTCGCGCGTGTGATTTTTGTAGGAATGCTTTCTCCTAGCATGACTGGCACGCCACCGATGTTTTCAAAGTTAATTGAGACTCACGTGTGTATAAAATAATTTACTGTTGAAGAGAGAAAAATGTAGGTGACTCATCAATATCTGCTTTGAAAATAAAAGAGTGACCCTACATTTTTATCAAAAGGGCGGGGGCTAGGTCTTATTCCCTGTGTTCATTCCACTCTTCTTGTTATTTAAATTCAATTAATTGACATATAATGCGTTATTGGTGTCAGAGGTAGAGGTCAGTGATTCATCAGGCTTATATAACACCCAGTGCTCGTTCCATCATGTGCCCTCCTGAGTGCCCGTCACCCCGTTACACCATCCCCCCATCCCCTCCAGCAACCCTGTTTGTTTCCTATAATTAAGAGTCTCTTACCGCTTGTCTCCCTCTTCCAACCACAT
This sequence comes from Canis lupus dingo, assembly GCF_003254725.2. Taxonomy (NCBI): domain Eukaryota; kingdom Metazoa; phylum Chordata; class Mammalia; order Carnivora; family Canidae; genus Canis; species Canis lupus. The sequence continues at coordinate 35,882,148 of NC_064268.1, read as the reverse complement.
GCGCAGACGACCTTGGCCCTCGCTCCACGTGCGTGAATGTCATTGAATAAGCATAACAAATCCTACACAGAGTAAGCTGGTGACAAGTGGAAGGAGTTGAGAGAGCAAACAGCAACTAACATTTAGAAGTAAGGGAGTCAAAGAGCCACCAGGGTAATGAAGAAGCCAGGCCTGGCCAGGCTCAAAGGCCCAAGTGCGTGAGTGATGGGCTGCTCACAGCAAGAGAAGTCAAGGGAAACCCGGCTCCCGTTCTGAACGGTGCCACTCCAGGTGCCACACCTCTTGCTGGGAGTTCTCTGTTGCTTGACAACCCATCAATGTCTTCTCATTCCCTGCAGAATAGGGTGGGATTCTTCGGCCAGACTGCCGGGGTCTTCATGACCTGGGCCCGCTGCCCCTCTTGCACCCCTGATCCAGTCTCTCTAATGAACAGGCTCTTTCCTGTCATGGGTCCTTCCCTTTCTTCTTGCCTGATGGTTCCACCAACCAGTGCAGACATCCTCTGGGAGTCCTTCTCTGAGATCATGGGTCATCTTCCCACCCTGCTGCAGAACCCGTTACATGCTCTGTAGTGTGGATGATTGGCTACAGCATTTTCAAAGGTGTGTTTGCCTGGATCTCCTCTCCCAGTAGACTGGGAACACTTTGTGGATAGCGATTACATGGTACTTCTACATCTTCAGCCTCCTGTTCAGAGACCCGGGCATGGTAGGCATTCAGTAGGTATCTGTTGGATCAGTAAAAATATGGAAATTTATGTTCCTTCGCCTGAAAGTGAATCCTTTTCCATCCGAATCCTTCGCCTTCTTAAATAAATATAGAATGCCATAGGATTGGGATAAGTTTCTTACTTTTCTAGGTAAGATGTAAGAAGGGGATGATAAGTGTGCCTACCTCCGTGGTTATTGTAGAGATTACATGAGATGGTGCGTGTAAAACACTTAGCATAAGAGCAAGTGGTTGGTCGATACTGGCCTCCATCATAATATCACAAATTTCACAATATAGATGGGTTTTTAAGATTTTGTGCGAATGACCAAGATTTAGAATTAGCATGTGGTGAAGACCATCGATGCTGGGGAAATACCAAAGAGAGTCAGATAAAGGTGGGCTGGAGTCCTGCAGAAGGCTATACAGGGTAGGGCACCAGAATGCAGGATGGGACACCAGATGAGACGATATGAGCATCATTTTCATTAAAAGTTTTCCTTTGTAAGATTCTCTGGATGAGGGGAAAGCCTGAGTATATTATGTTTAAATAAACCAAAATGAAGGGGCACCTGGGTGGCTCAGTCAGTTAAGTGTCTGACACTTGATCTCAGCTCAGCTCAGGCCTTGATCTCAGGGTGGTGAGTTGAAGCCCCACATTGGGCTCCATGCCCAGCATGGAGCCTGCTTAAAACACATAAAAAACCCCAAATGCTTGACTATTTCATAAAAGTTCTTCTCTGCTTGGGTTAATGCATCTCAAATTAGAGGCCATCCTGACAAATTGCTTAGAATCTGAGCCTAAATGTCTTCTATTTGCTTTATTGACAGCAGTCCTCCATTGCTGATTAGCTTCCATTGTGTCTAAGTCAAGACATTTTCCATGGCAGTTAAATAATCACTGTAATAATACTCCATGCAGAACGGCTGGCCAGCTAAAATGTGATCTTTGTAATTTCTTTTCATGAGCACACACCATGCAAACTTGTGATGATTTTGTTCAAGGACACAGTCTCAAAGACGGTTTCTACCGAATGCCTGCAAAGTCTGAATTCTCTTCCTTGAGAACCTTCTAAATAGCCCAGCTTCCCCTCGGTTTCAACACGTGCTCCCTGGAAGGATGTCTTGAGTGTAAAACCGGCGACTGCAAACTAATTAAAGGGCTTGGGCCAGGTCAGTGACTCATTTCTGCTTCTCTTTTCATCTCTTACTGAATGGGCATCGCTACCGAGCGCCACCCCTCCGGGGAGAGTGTATGCAGACAAAAGGAATGACATATTCAAACTATTCCCTATATCCCCAAAAGAAAGGAACCAGGTGCATAATTCTTTGACCTAGTTAACAATTCCTGGCCTGCCTTGTGCTGTGGGTAGTTTTCCTTCTTTCTCGTTCCGTGGAGTGTCCTCAGTTTCATGGCACTATCGTAGGCACATCAAAGTGGCCAGCAGAACGGGGCTCCTTTATTCTACATTATCAGACACTATCCGTCTTGGAGAAGCTTTCAGCTGAGGATACAGCTCAAGTATGAGTCCAGGATTTCTCTCTCAGGATCTGCTTTGCTAAAATGTATTGACGACCCCCCCCCCCAAACCACCACTGCTCCATCATGAAATGGAACCCGTAATCCAGCTACCATGGCTTTGTACATTTGGTCAAGCTGAAAGGTAACGTTGCTCTTCTAGCAAACAGATGCAAACAGCTTCAGAATAAATAATTCAAAATACTTGAAAAAATTCAAAATAAAAGGCAGAATGTACTTTATCATACCGTCCTTAAACACTTGGGAGTCGATCCTTCCTTCTAACAGGCTCAGTTATGACCTAAGTGATTTAACAATAAATAAATCAAGTATTTTAAGTGCCTATGGGTACAGTTTGTCCCAAGCTTTGTGAAGAACAGAAGAAAATGCTCCATCTCGCTTACATTTTCTGGGAAGCAGAAAAAGCCAGAAGAACTTTCTCTCTGGAAGAAGATATCCTTTCACTCCACGGAGGTTTAGAGGGATTTAAAAGACCATTTTGTTGAATTTTCGTGCATGTGGTATAATTCAGTTCTTCCTGACAAATGATTCGCTGGGAGAGTATGGAAATTGGTTAGTGTGGTCTAACGGGCCTCTTTACATAAGGAGGCTTCAGCTCTGTGATCTTAAAACTAGTTAGTTAAATCCTCTAGACTCAGCTCTTGTGTAAAATGGAAGCGACAGTGTGACTTTTGTGTAGCATGGGATTCAATGGGATAGTGGGTGGGACATGCTTTGCACAGCGCCTCCCACGTAGGAAGCACACGCTATTAAACTGTATGCATTGTTGTCTAGAGGGTTGATGAAATGACTTGTGTGTTTGGGTTCTGGGGAAACTAATCATCTCATAATTAAAGATACGCAGCATAAATGCTAGTAAACCACAGTGGTGGGGTGTCTTAGGAAGACTCTCAACACATTAAATTCTGTTTTCTGTAGCAAGTCCTTGCAGTCCGGGGTCTATTTTGTACTTATGGTACCTGTGACCTGCGCTAGGCTCGTTTTAGATGCTCAGTGGTTTCTTGCGGCCACCGTAATGGACAGCGTAGGGTTGTACCATCATCGCCTTCCTTTCCCCAGTCACGTCCTTCTTTATCTCGAGATGAACTAAGCTGGAAAAAGAGCTTTGCTTGTCAGTCCTGAGGCCAATGACAGCTATGCTTTTCCACATTACTGAAGTTTGGAATCAATGTTAAAAACAAAACAAAACACATCTCTCACCCTGAGAGAGTGAACGCAAGCAAATGCAGCCAGTCACTCGTTTTCTTCCCCTTGTGTAAATCTGGAAAGAGCTTCTTTCTGCAGGTTGACATGAGTCAGTTCTCTCGATTGTGAGAAATAAAACGAAACTGTCTGCCCTTGAAATGGATTCTCCAGTCTTCTCAGGGCCGAGGATTTACTTCCCTCTGCAGTTGCGTGGCTCTCATTTTAGTGCCTCAGGATGGCCAAGAAAACACAGACGGAGCAAGATAACAACGGTAACAGGAGGATCAGCTGCTGCTCTCAGGAGCACACTGTCGCATTCTGGGGGGCTACCTGCATGCCAGGCTGTGTGCTAGGGCCCATATGCGTCTATATGCACAATGGGTATTGTCTGAAACAACGGAATTAAAATATTTTAAAATCTAGATCTTCTAAGGGTTGACAGGAAATAAGCCTGCTCATTTGGAAGAACCTTAAATACTAAGGCTGGGTATTACTTTATTTCTCAAAAGCACATTAGATGCAGCAGCATTAGCTTGAATTCTGGACCACATTGGGTGGCATTCGTATAAGGGACATCTTTGTTCTTCTTCCTTCCGAAAGCTCGTGTACACTTTAGTTGCCTTTTCCTTCTGTTGTTCCCCAGACCTGGGATTGTTAGTGTTGTTTTAATGTTCTTTCAAAAAAATATTTACAGGCATTGATGGAGCAGTTCAAATGTCCTATAGGCATTGGCATAAGCACTTTAAGTGTGTTATCTTCATCCAGTGCATCCAATACATACTCCTCGTGAAACCCTCAAGGGGTGGACATCATGTGATTTACGTATGGGAAGAAGCGGGTACTCAGTGAACTGAACAGGAAACAGAGACATAAAGCCTCTCTTTATTATACAGATGCTAATTGACAGAGGTGGGACTCAAACTCAGGCGTGTCCAGCACCAAACACTTGATATTTAAACATTAAACTAGATGGCACAGGGTTATCTGGCAGTAATGCCCTGCGACAGGTACATTTTAATACAAGCAAGCACACGCACGTCTCTGAAAGTCCTTTGTGAGCAATCTGCTACCAGATAAAATATTATTATGCCGTGATGTCTTCATGTGTAACTGTTATAATGACCTGGGTTATCTCTCTCTATCATGGAAAACTATCTGGATGATTAAAATCGAGTCAAGAAGCTGTTTCGGCTTCACCATAGACAACCTAAACTTATTAAGTATCGATTAATAGTATAGGTTCTAGAATTAGGTACCTAGGGTCAAAGTCGAGCCCTGATAATCGCCAGCTTGGTGAGTAAATCTAGAGCTAGCTATTTAACTTTCTTAAACTAGTCTTCTCATCTGTGAAATGGGAATAACAATGGCCCCCGGTTCTGGTAAGGATTGTGTGATTTACTGCATGTAACACATGTGAGACAGTGTCAGGCACAAAGTAAGAGCTCTAATGAATATCAGTAGGTTTTTGTGATGATGATGATGATGATGATGATGATGATGATGGCATATATTTCTACATTCAACAAGAGGTCAACTATCCTTAGAAAAGAATGTTCTAGCCTCTAGGTTTTAGAGGACAAATGGAGGTGATACAGTTTGCTAAGGACCGTATTTGATGAGGTCCCCAGTGACCTATGGAAGCTGCTGGCCTGACCCCTCTCGTGTCCTATGTCAGGGCTTGACTACCCAGCCCTAGATATTTGTAGCCTGCATCTTAGTTTCTGGGATCACCTGAGAACACATGACCTGAGACAGCCTAAGAGACCCAGGATTACGTGTCTCTCTATTAAGGAACTCAGATTTTTGTCTGAAATGTAATAGTCTGTAAATTCTCAATTTATTTGACTATTCATACTTTAAATTACTTGGGAAGATGGCAAAAAGTTTAAATGCAACTACTGACCTCATTTCAGATTTCACGTCCACTTGCGTATTTTTCAAGTGACAGCGCTTATTAGGTAGCAGAGTTCTTGGGTTATCAACATAGGTCTGGATAGGAGGTTGGCCATTTTCATGACTCCTTAAATTTCTCCAGACACACATTTCTAGAGATTATGAAACATGGCAATAAATAGGTTTCTGGGACATGGGCCCATCAGCTCTGAGGTCAATTGTCTTTATTAATATCCTGCAAAGTATCAAATTAATGGGAAAGAAATATCTCAGTAACTCCTCCAGAGAGCCTGCAAGATGCATTTGAAGTTTGATAGCTTTGTTTAAGAAAGAAAGAAAGAAAGAAAGAAAGAAAGAAAGAAAGAAAGAAAGAAAGAAAGAAAAAATAAAAGGTGATTTTATTTCTTAATATATGGGCAAGAAGAGATTAATTAGAGTAAATGCAAAAATCACTTTCAACATAAAGCTTTCTTTATCGTAAACACAAGGCTCTACTCACTGCCTTTCATGTGAGCTAAGAGATTAACGTTCCCAGTGCTTTCTCATTTGGGCATAAAGGATTTAAGTTACTTAAACACCTGCAGTCTTCTCTATAAATTTAAAAAGAAATAAACAACAGAAAACCTTTGCCTTCTTTCAAAAAATTGAAATAAGTGCATGGAAGTTAAGAAATGGTAAAAAGAAAATCACAATTGTGTTCCATTGGCAATGGGGCTGGATATGAGGTGGACTATCCCATTGGCAGTAGAACAGATCTTGTTTCCTTGTCCACTTCTTACGCACTGTGTTGCTCGTGAAAACCGTATTCTCTACCCTGAAACATTCGCACAGGAAACTTCACAGAACAAGAATGGATACCGCAGACAGTCTCGCAGCCTATTTCCCATCGAATTGAGACCTAGAGGGACGTAGCCAAGTGTTAGCCGCCTTACGGTTCATCCGGGGCATTGGCGGCCACAACAACATTTCTGCACAAAAATTTTTAGATGCCGTGAAGCCGACTGAAGACAACATGCTCTTCTATCCTATATTTCGGTTTTTTGAACAGCGAAACCAGCGTTTGCGAGAGAATCCTAACTTTACGCCGGGAGAACATTGTGAAGAACATGTTGCCTTTTTCAAACAGGTTTTTGGAGACCAAGCTCTAATGAGGCCTACAACATTCTGAAATCCTTTGCTAGTTTTTTATATATATATATATAAATGTGTACAAAGTTAATTTATTGCATTAATAAAGCTCTTTAAACTAAAAAAAAAAAAAAAAAAAAAAAAAATTGCTCCGGAAAAGCAACAACATCAATGATTAGGTTGTCGGGTTAAAGAAAAGTAAAACGAGGTGTCCAAAGAGGTGGGTTTCAAATGAGTAATTAAGAACTATTTCTTGGGCAGCCCCAGTGGCTCAGCGGTTTAGTGTCGCCGTCAGCCCAGGGCGTGATCCTGGAGACCCGGGATCGAGTCCCACGTCGGGCTCCCTGCATGGAGCCTGCTTCTCCCTCTACCTGTGTCTCTGCCTCTCTGTGTCTCTGTGTCTCTCATGAATAAATAAATAAAATCTTAAAAAAAAAAAAGAACTAGTTCTTGAACTGGCTGGTTTCAGCGCACCTTTGGGTTGTCCTCATGGTGTAATGGGCGCTTTTTGAAACAGAACACCGGAGAGGGACTGTAGGAAGGTCCGGTTGTCATGACTTGTGACTGTGATCACCCAAACAGGTGTTTACTCAACCCCTCTTCTGAACAGGTGCTCTAGTACGTGCAGTCATGCCCTCCAATAGTGCGTTTCTAAACGGGAGAGAGCGCGGGCCTGACTCCCACCCACGTCAGTGGAGGTGCCCCCGCCACATGGCCCCGCCACAGGCCTGGGGCCCTTCCTCCCCTTGGAGCCTGTGCCTTCCTAGCAGCCCCCTCATCCCACAGCTTCTGCACTTCTCCAGAGCCCAAGTTGTGCAGACTGCACCCAGGGCAGTTGTGTTTCCTCTCCTCTGCTCGCCACCAGCCTAGAGTTGTTGCTGCTTCAGGTTGTGACAAAGTCAAGCCTTAATCGGACCCTTCACGCCTCATCTGGTGCTGCTGGTCCTCTTCACGGGCTGGCCATTCAGCCTGTAACATGCCCCTGGCCATGTCACCTCGTGCACACACACGTGCATACACATGCTCACCTGCACCACGTCACCACGGCCAGCTCCCCCCTTCGGATCTCAACTGCAACACCCCTTCCTTTGGGATGTGTTGCTGCTCCCCCACCCTGCTCCCCAGAGGGATCCAGCCTCTCTAAGCCACATGCTCATCCCACTGTCTGCAGTTGGTTTTCTCCTCCATCCAGAATGGAAGGCACCGGAGAAAGGACGCTCAGGACACACATATCCACTGAGAATGAATGAATGAATGACAGAAGGAAGACTATAGTCCCTCCTGACCCCCAAAATAGGAAAACAGACCCTGTCTGGGTCTCTGCTGGGCCAAGCACTTTGGCAGCCTCTGGGCTTCTTCCCCTGTGTAGCTTCTGTTCCCTGCATCTACTTCCCTATCCCTGGCCTGCCTAGGGGGTTTCCCAGGACCGGCCTTGATCTGGCCAAGTCTTGCACCGACACCCACACCTTCCTCAAATCTGCTGCGCTGACCCAGAGAAGGCAAAGCCCAGAACCAGAAACGGTTTTGGCTTTCACAGAATCAACACAGGGATCAGAAGGGAACCTGGTGACTAAGGGGCCCTCAGGAGAGCAAGGAATGGGGATTTGGGGTGCCCCGGGTGATGTAAGCAAAGACCCCACGCACCTGCTGCCCACAAAGTCACCTTTCCTATTAAAGGAGAAACGGACACGTGTATACATGTGCGTGGAGGTGGCAAAAAGGTATTTCCTGCTGGTTTTCTCTTCTTTTTCCTTTTTTTTTTTTTAAGATTTTATTTATTTATTCATGAGAGACACAGAGACACAGACAGAGAGAGAAGCAGGCTCCCTGTGGGGAGCCTGATGAGGGACTTGATCCTGGGACCCTGGGATCACACCCTGGGCTGAAGGCAGGCGCTCACTCACTAAGCCCCCTGGGTGTTCCTCCTTAATCTCGCCCCCACCACCACCACCCAATTTTAAAAGCTCAAACTGGACCCCTCATCAGTGTTAAGTTCATCAGTGCTTTGTGGCTAGTTGACTTGTTATCATAATGGCCATCTTTATATATTTTTACTCTGTTATTTTTGCTACATTACATAAAAGGAGTTTTTTCCCAGCCCAGGAATCTAAAAATAAAGCTGAATTTTTAAATGTTTCTAAAATATTACTTACCAAAATAGTTTGCTATTTATTCAAGCTGTCCAAGGTTTTATGATTCTTAGATATCTGTGTTAAAATACTTTCCTCCACATTTCTAACTCGTTTCCCTGCGGAAATTCCAACCAGCCCTCTTTATCAGCAAGAGTTATTTTTAACTATTATTTTCTTGAGTCGCTAAATCATTTCTGTTGCTTTTCATCAAAGTTTAAATAGGCATATGTTTTTTTTTAAGCCTTCTTTTAATAAATATCAGGTATTTCATGTGTAGGTTATTTTCCTTCGGAGGCTATTATGGAATAGTAAATTATCCTCAGAATCTCTGTGGAGCAACCAAAGAACCCATCTGATGGGGGATTATAAATGTAAACTGGTTTCCCTGGGAGGGCATGTGAAATTTATGGGAGACTTCTCCACGAAAGGAGAGGGGAAGTCCATACACAGTGGTTCCCTGACTTGGGTGGGCTTCAGAGTTTCAGAATTCAAATTCATATTTCTGGCCCCATATGCACTGTATCTCCTTCAGTGGGTCTGGGGTGGACCCAAGAGCCTGTGTCTCTTAACAAATTCTTGGTTGACGTTGGTGTTCACCTCAAGTAGCTCTGCTCCAGAGAACGTCTCATGATCTTCCCTGGCCAAGGCAGCCCTGCTAGGTGTGCAGACCTGCTCAACACATAGAAGCAGAAGCACTTTTTGAATTGTTCTGGTCTCTTCTGAGGGATTCCTCAGTTATTCCTTCCAAGGAGGGGATGCTTCTATGTAACCAAGGGAAAAAAAAAAAAATTCCTGGCACTGTCAGCTAATGGAAATTGGTACTTTTTATTTCTATGGTAGCAGTTGGCTGGTACATGTACACTACACACATGTCTCTTAGAGCACGTCTGTTTACCTCCTGTTACAAATCTTTGACTGCACTTGCTTGTCTCTTGAGCCCTTATAACAAACTAAGTCTCTACCAGTATATAAACCGCGTAAAATCTGACCGACTTCGCTAACAAACACCATGTGGCAACAAAATTCACACTGAAAGAAGTCAGCAATGAAAAACTTAATGAAGCAAGAATGTCATACATTTTTAGAGTATTTTAAACATTAAAATGGGGATCCCTGGGTGGCGCAGCGGTTTAGCGCCTGCCTTTGGCCCAGGGCGTGATCCTGGAGACCCGGGATCAAATCCCACGTCGGGCTCCCCGTGCATGGAGCCTGCTTCTCCCTCTGCCTGTGTCTCTGCCTCTCTCTCTGTGTGTCTCTCATGAATAAATAAATAAAATCTTTAAAAAAAAATAAACATTAAAATGCTTTTCTGATGTCTAAGATAGATTTTTCTAAATCATGGTATGGACCTAGGAACCTTGACGACTGTGATTTTGGAAAAATTTCTCAGCTAAAGTGATCATTATGCAATTTTCAGGCAAATGATTGAAATTAGAATGCATCACGCAGAGATCGTAGAGTCCCACGTTTAATGTGAATTGAAGGGTTGCTGTTTGTAGGTGTAAGTATACCTTGAAAATCAGTCCTTTGGTCCAGGGTGCTCCCATGAGAGATGCTGATGGGTATGGCCTTGTGTGTCACCAAACAGAAAACCAAGCAGACAGGTCACAGTTGGACCTCAGAGTGGTGAGTTAATAATAAATAATAGAGGGTTTTTGAGGAAATAAAGAGAGGAGGGATCCCTGGGTGGCGCAGCAGTTTAGCGCCTGCCTTTGGTCCAGGGCGCGATCCTGGAGACCCGGGATCGAGTCCCACGTCGGGCTCCCGGTGCATGGAGCCTGCTTCTCCCTCTGCCTATGTCTCTGCCTCTTTCTCTCTCTCACTGTGTGCCTATCATAAATAGAAAAAATAAAAAAATAAAAAAATAAAAAGAAATAAAGAGAGGAGTAGGAAAGACATATGTAAATTCAAACGGTGGCCAGAGCTCAACATTTGAGAATCATGGTAGAGCAAAGATACAGCTCTGCTAGTTTGGGCACAGACATCCTTTTTGATCTCTTTGGTCTCTGATTTTACAAATTATAGCAACGTTGACGTCAGTAGTTGTAATGTTCTGCATTGCTTTGTCTTTATCCTCATCTGGCAGCAGTTGATGTGCTTGAAATACATCCCAGATTGGGGCATCTTGGTGGCATCCTCTGTGGAGCATCCAACTCTTGATTTGAGCTCAGGTCATGATCTTGGGGTTGTGATATTGAGCCCCGCATCAGGCTCTGCACTGAATGTGAAACCTGTTTAAGGTTCTCTCTCCTCCTCCTTCTGCCCCTCCCTCTAAAAAAAAAAGACGAAAGAAATATATCTCGGATTGAGTCCAAGGCAGGGAACAAGGGTCTACAAGGAATGGGGAGGCAGCCATAAAAGATAAGAAATGGAAGAAGTGGGAGATGAGAGCAAGGAACCAAAAAGAAAGAGGAGAAACCCGGAGGAGACATTAGGAAAGAAGAAAGGAAAAGGAGACGTGGGAAGGGACAGGGAGGTGAGAAACAGAAATAGGAAATTCAGTGACAGAAAAAGGAATGAGAAAAGGAAGAAGATGCCCTGGTCCTTACTACAATGGGCTTGCAATGTCCTAACACCCTTATTCCTTCCCTGGTCCCTCCAGCTCCCATCTCCAGCCAGTGCTCATTTCTACCCATAGCAAACCTCACCTAGCTTCATGGGGCAACTTCCTCCTCAGCCCTGCTTACTTTCCTCTATAGATACTACACTCACTTCTAGTCTAGTGGATCTTCCAAAACAAGATGAAAAGTTACAGCGAATTGTTGACTATTTTTTTAGTATGAGCTAAGAGTTGATTTGAGACTGCAAGGAAGCTAGAATGACAAAATGGAATCAAGAAATGCCTAGTGTTGAGAGAAGTCACCTTACCTTTCTTTTTTAATTGACTTATTTATTTTGGAGAGAGAAAGAGAACAGGTGCCTGCATGCATGAGTAGGGGGAGGGGTAGAGGGAGAAGGAGAGGGAGAACCTCAAGCCGACTCCCCACTGAGCATGGAGCCCGACCAGGGGCTTGATCTCACCACCCTGAAATCATGACCTGCACCAAAATCAAAAGTCAGAGGCTTAACCAACTGGCACCCCAAACATCCTGATGCACCTAAAGGTTTATTATCTATCCTATTGCCTCAAGTGGGACTCCAACCAGCAATCCCTGGCTTTGGAAGCCAGGACCTTATCCATTAGGCTACTAGGGCAGCTACTTTACTTCAAAGGAGCATCCAGGGGTGCCTAGTGCCTGAGTCATTTGAGCATCTGCCTTTGGCTCAGGTCGTGATCCCAGAGTCCTGGGATCAGGCCCTTCATCGGGCTCCCTGCTTAGCGGGGAATCTGCTTCTCCCTCTGCCCCTCACCTCACTCATGCTCTCTCTCCCTCGCTTGCTCCCTCTCAAATAAATAGATTAATTCTTTGAAAGAAAAGAAAGGAGCATCCGACTTCTGTTTAATTTAACGTCATTCAACAAGGCTAAATGAGGAGCTAACGTTTGCCTACAACCGTGGCTGGTTACAAAAGGAGTGGGTGCAGGCCTCTGTTTATGGGTGGATTAGGTTCCAAGAATTCATTTGTGAAAGTCAATTACTCAGAATTTCAAATGCACTTTCCGACAGAAATAATGTTATAAATGGTGGTTAGATTTCCCCATATTTAATCTATAATGTAGCCAAGTTATATTTGAAATGAAGAGTGGGAAGGAAAATGGTTAGAATACCAAAACCAATCAAGAGAGAAATTGCAATGTAATTGAATTAAAATTTTGTTTCCAAGTTATTTAAATTCTGGTGTGGAAGCAGGGACTGGCTACTTGCTGCGGGACGAGGCTCGGCCGGCCGCCACCTCTCTCTCCCCATGTGACGCACGATGCTGCTTGCTCATGACCTTGGTTTCCACGAAGCCCTCGGCCTCAAAATCCTTGGTATCATCATCATACGTGACACAGAAGACTGACTTTGTTTGCCATTCACTGGAAGAGACACTGTTCACTTGCAACGTTGTAGGGCAAAGACTCAGTGGGCACTTGGGGGCAGGAGGCAAGGTGAGGATGGGGCAAAATCGATGGGAACTCTGGGTTACTGGCTGCCAGGACTTGGCCAAAACCAACAAGTAAGCCTTGATAAAAACCAGGGGTTCTAGGCCAGGAGTTCTGCACCCTGAGGCGGTTCTCATGGGATGGGAGGAGGGGGACCCAGCCACCCAGCTAGTCAAGATTTAGCCTCTCCCTAAGCACATGGATCCAGAGCCCTCAGCCCGTGCCCAGATTCTTTCCTAGCAGCACCTCCTTAGCCTGTGACTAATGACTTGCTTACATGTAGCGTGGCCACTCAAGGCAACTGGGAGGCAAGATGCTTGGTTCCCCAATTCTAAGGAGATGATCATTAGCCTCCACTCAGCTTCATCCCTTCAGACAAATCCAGTGGAGCCTTAGGGGCACCTGATCAGTGATGCGGTGGTCCAGTTAGCATGTACACTCAGAAATACCACCCGAGGTGGAAATATTTAATGGAGCTCAGAATCTGGTTCCTGCTCCTCGTTTGTAAAATGATTTTCACGGACTGGCCACACAGGGTATCTGAAGCAACTTAATAATAGGCCTTAAGTAGCCTGGATCTGCTTCATTGGTGCATCTGAATATTCCCTAAATTGGGGGACGGGGGTGTCTATAAGTAGCCTTATACTTCACTGTAGTTTCACCTGAAGCTCTCTTTTCCATACAAAACCTTTAAGAGTCTTACTACTTGAAAATGTATAAGAAATAGAATTTATTTGGCCTTCCTCTTCACTTACCAAGAGGCTCAAGTGAGCTGTTGGAACTTGTGAAGTACTTGCCGTGGATGGCCAAACGGAAGTCTGACTCATGGTTCTGGAACATCATGTCATCCACCCCAGGAGAGCTGTGTCTTTTCAAGCTGCCCTCCAGAGAGGTTCGTCAGAAAGTGCAAAAAGGCTTGTGTTTCAGAGAAATAAGAGGGAAACAAACCATAGTTCATCTCGAAACATTTATTTCAGGAATCATGCAGTCTGGAACATATCCTCCAAGTCTCCAGCTTTCTTCTGACTTTTTACTATTTTTAAAGTAATTCAGATTTGCTTTTTTATTAGAAAAGCATTATGCATTCTTTGTGGCAAATTTGGAAAACAGAAGAAAAAACAAATTAAAGTCTCCTAAGACCCCACTACCTGTGGATGACTGTTGCGAACCTTTCGGCATCCATCCTCTTTAGGAGATACCATATATATATATATGATATATGTAGTTATAGTTTTATAGTTGTTATAGTTATATATGGTATATGCACATTTCCATGTCATGGGTTCATAGGTCATGATTTACAAGATGGTATTTTCATGTAAAGTGTCCAATCAACATCTTCCCATGTAATTAAACATTCTTCTGAATCGTCATTCTAAAGGCTCTAAAGAATCTCATGTGATGAATGTATCCTGGCTAAAGTAATATCTTATTGTTAAATGCTCGGAATCTTTTCCAGTTTTTTACTCATTTAAAAAATTATGCTCTCTCTCTCTCTGTGTGACTATCATAAATAAAATTAAAAAAAAGGGGGGGGGATCCCTGGGTGGCGCAGCGGTTTGGCGCCCGCCTTTGGCCCAGGGCGCGATTCTGGAGACCTGGGATCGAATCCCACATCGGGCTCCCAGTGCATGGAGCCTGCTTCTCCCTCTGCCTGTGTCTCTGCCTCTCTCTCCCTCTCTGTGACTATCATAAATAAAATAAAAAAATAAAAAATAAAAAATAAAAATAAAAATAAAAAATTATGAGTACTGTTCTTGCTGCTTGATCTCTGGTCATCTGTGGTTCTTTCCTATGGATAAATTCCTAGAAGTCTTGCTTAGAGAAGAAGTTATCACATTTTAAAGCTTTTATCTTCCAGAGAGGTTGCCCCATTCACAGTTCCATCAGCAGCATGCGCAAATGCTTTATTTACTTTCAAATGGAATAAAAGCATTTGCAGGTAGGGCCCAAGCTTTATAACAATTTTATGGGAGCATCGGTCTTAGGGCAATTATTTATCGGCTTTTGGAAATAGTTACCAGTTCGTTCTGCCCAACTTTGTAGCATTAGCCTTCATTTTATTATTTCAGATATAATCCTATATCTGGAGGCTCTTAAAAAAAAAAAAAGGAAAAGAAAAGAAACCTATCACCTCCTGCTATTTCCCACTGATGGCTTGAACTGCTCTTACGTGTTTATGACTCTCAATCATGTGCTTTTTTTGTTTTTTGTTTTTTTGGTATTGTTTTATTAAAGTATAGCTGTCATACAATAGTCTGTTAGTTTCAAGTGTACATCACAGTGATGCAATATTTTCACACATACAAAATGATCCCACAATAAGTGTCTTTGCCAACTGTCACCATACAAAGTGATTACAATATGATTGACTAGATTCTCTATGCTGTACATTCCTTCCCCATGACTTATTTATTTTATAACCAGAAATTTGGACCTCTTAATCATATATGTTTCGAAGATGTTTTTCTAAGAACTTATTTCTACTAAACTGGTGAGCAGGATGTTGACTTTGCCAAACTGACTTCTGATCATTTAATCTTCTAAAATCGTCTCTCTCTTCCCAGTTCAGTTCTCTCCATGGTAAGATTGTATTTTTATTCATAGTTTGTATGCCTACAAATTTCCAAATGTTTGTTTCATTTCGAAGTACTTGCTACTATAATAATGCATGTTAAACATACATGAATATGCAAAGATTCGAAGCCATTTGAATTTGAATTGCAAAGTCTCTTTCAGGTCATGAGCCAGGCATAATACCCTACTAAGAAAAGAAATTGCTAAAACAAATCACTTCTGAGCCAAACCAATACATGCCTCTTCATTTCATTAAAGCTATCTAACTTCAGATAACACCTAACTTTATGCATTAAGATGCCCAGGAAAATAGCTGAAGAATTTTTCTTTGAGAAAAATGTAATACCATTTATAGTCCATAGAAAACCATGAACAGAATCTAAAGTCTCATTAAAAACACATGCCTGAAAAGCTGTGATTAAGACAATCTGATGGGGACGGTGGGGGTCAGGGGGATGCTTTATCTATATTAAGAAGGTGGAAAGCCACAGTTCCCAGTACTTGACTTTATATCTCACACAAACCTGCATACAGCTTGTTGAGAATAAAAAAAATAATCTCAGAACCTTTTTTCCATTAGCTAATTCAAAATATCCATTCATCCAAAGAGTCTTTGCTCCATGAACTTGGTGGAAAATCAGACTAATTTCCATAAAATATTCATATTTTACAATCAAAGTACATAGCTGCAAATACATCTTCTAGTGTTCAGATTGCCTTGCAGTCAATTAAGGGAGTAAAGGAATTTAGAAAAAAAAAAACAAAAAACTGGTGACTAAGGGAGACATGTATTTCAAAGAATTTTATAGACAGTATGTCTGTCATTTTGGTTTTTTTTTTAAGCAGCTATTCATTTCAATGAATAATTTTCTTTAAATGTCCTCATTGGATTATATTAGAAAAAGGAAAATATGTTATTCTTTTGAGATTTAATATTATAAAAGTCAGCAGGAAGTTATTTTCATCATCCCATGGCTGAGCAAAGGCTATATGTGACACAGGCAGTACAGACAGAGGTAGAGCTTGTAGCCTTTGTGTCCTGTTCTGACTCCCATGTGGTGTGCCTGCTAACATCCTGACACCTTGGCATCCTCCCACCCTCATGGCCAGAGACCTAAATACCTGTTCCAAACCTCCCAGTGGAGAGGCTGTCTACAGCTCATTTCCTGTTGTGTTATAATCCCATCTGACTCAATGTGGTAGATTTCTACTGGTTATTCAGTAGGGAGCAGGGTGAGATGACATAACAGAACAAGAGCATTCCAAGAAGGGAGGAGCAGGTGCAAGAGCCTAGGGAGAAGGTGGGGATGAGGGTGACAGGTTTGCAGTCTAGATAGAGGCCCTTCCTCTTTCAATCTTAAATCCCAGCCTGGCGGTAGTACTGCGTCTCATCCTGGAGTAAGGCTAGGACTCCTAGCGTTTCTATGTGGGACAGGCAACAGGAAATGGGAGCTATTTCTTTATGGTTGTGCACAAGAGGGCTAGTTGTGTCCAACCCAGTTTACAGGGGGATTCTTGTTTTAGAATTAGAAAAAAAACAAACAAAACAAAAACAAAAACAAAAACAAAAAAAAAACAACAATCCTACAGAGAAAGATTTTTAAGAGATTTAAGAAAAATTGTTCAATCTTTTCCACCTCATTAGAAAGAGAAACACCACGAAAAGGACGAGAGGTGACCAAACTCTCTATGAGATGCAGAATTAAAACTTGGAGAAACATGACTAAGTGAAATAAAGCATTAGAGTAAGGGATCAGAAATTTGTTCGTTGGCCAATTTGAAGTTCCTGGGCTGCCTCCTAAATCTTCATCAAAGTCTGACTCATCACATTTGATTTGAGTTTTTTGCTCTCTTGAATTTTACAGTATCATATATCGGCCTGGTTTCCTCCTACTCACTTTTGTACTCTGCTATCACCATAAAGAGATTTTATTTATATTCTTTACAATAGGTTAGCAGAGATCTCAAATAATACAACAGGTACTAAAGTCAGAGAATCAAAATAGCCTTGTATGATGGGGGGGGGGGGGAAGGAGAAAACAAAAATACAAAAAAACAAACATACTTAATTGCTTTTTGTCCTAAAGCAAGACAGCTTTAGGTTACATAAATATAGCGTCCCAAGTCCATCGTGTGGGTGCTCATCTGCATTGGATTCCTTTGGGTTGCAGGAAGTTAAGTCCTTTGATTCAAAGTTGGGAGGGGATTGTCCATGAGAACTCTTGTGACCATAAACATGACCCTCTGGCTGTAACTGCACAAGATCCCAAACTGGAACCCCAACAGGAAAAAGAGAACACACTCTCTAACAGGGCTGCAAAGAGTCTGAGCTAGTTTACGGATTCAACATTCACCCAGAATCCACTGCAACACCATCTTCCCTGTGACCTCCTTAATTTTGTCAACATTAGATCTTGTTTCTGAAACAAGGTCCGTTACTCATGTTGTCTGTATTCTTCGGGGATATCTTTCCTTCTTCTGTCCCCGTGATCACCTGACTTGATTCACCATTATCTCCAGTTCCAGGCTCTAAGGAGAGGAAATTATCCCTGTCGCCTCGTATAGATCGGCTACTGTTAGACCAGATGCTCTTATGCGGCCTGTCACCTGTAATGTCACCTGCACACAGTCATTTCTGTTAGAATCTGGGCTCTGAGTGTGGCAGGCTCTCTGCAGCTTTGCCTGCCTGAGGAATATATATGAAGTCAGTAACCTAACTCAGATATCTGTGAAAAACGGGCATCAATTTTTCTACCATTTTTGTTTTATATAACTGCTTGGTGTTAAAGCACATTCACTAATGCATCACACTTACTTCAGGAGCTATCTTGACCTGCATATTTGCTTGAAAATGGGCAATAATATCTCCTATTTTGAGAAAAATGCATAGTTTACGAGTTATTTTCACCTACTTTTTCACATGCAATAACTTCACAGAAATCAACGAAGCCTATACGCAGTGCCTGTTAACTCCTACCTAGCTAGCATCTTTGAGTATAAGGTTGCACTCGATAGGCAACGCCATTATTTGTTGGTTAATTAAACAAAACAGGGTTGTGTCTTTCTTCGTCACTCGGCCAGGTACAGTGAGCCAAAATGAAGACCAAGTCTTTCTACCACCAGTGAAGTGTTCCTCTTAAGTAGCTGATTATTCCTTCCACCATACCTAGCAACTCATAGGGAATCAACTGGTAAAAAGCTTTTTGATACTAAAAGAGGTCTCGTTAATGAATGCTGGCAACGAATTTGTATGTCTTAAAGTCAACTGCTCTTTCCTCCGTTTCTACCCTTTGGACACACTCAAGACTAGAATATTAGGAAACCCACTCACAATGTAAATCTCCCCAAATCTCAAATGCTCTGCATAGGTGGTGATTCTTAGCATAGCCAATTGGGGTTAAAAGCCTGTGAACAGTAATTTACAGGGTAACCACAGTGATGATGTCATACCAGGAAGGCGGAGCTCTCTTTATTATTTGCTGATGAGTGATGAGTGATGTGGGGACAAACTGTCCTCATTTTTTTCCCCACTATCTTTGAAATGTACTATAAAATGGGATTTGAAGAGAAAGTTCATGATGTTACTGCCTAGACTGTCTGTCTGTACTCCCTATGAGAAGGGAGTACCACTGGGAAAAATCCTCAATATGAGCAATTTACTATAAAAGCTGAATTAGCAAGTCAAGATAATTTCATTCTCTCTTTGCCCCCAGTGAATTAGTGCAAATTGCATTTCATACTAATTGGTCTACCAAATTTATGCACAAGAACACTGGGATTTCTTCTGTTTGCTTATAAGTGTATATACACAAATAAGAAGACTATTTTTTTTACTTTAATAGTTTGTTACACACTAATAGGCGTGCTCATTAGTCTACTTCTCCAGTGGTTCCTTTTGGGGACTTCAAGAAACAATAAGAATTAGCAGTTATTGGTGGAATATAATAACCAGAGAGTAAAGACATGAGTGCTAGGTCCAAGACAGAAAGCTTTAAGATATGTGAAATCTCTGAATATAAAGTTTTCAAATAAAAGGAATACTAAATTATCCTATTCTGTACAGTTTCTTATATATAGCAAACTCGTTGCTGACTTCATGAATACTCTAGGGCTTTCAAGTATTTTTATCGATGGAGATGATTTTTATTGTCTTCTTCTGCTACATGGACCCCATATTTTGAAATATTATTGCCAAAAAAAACCTGTGTTTTCTGGGTAATGACCAGTTGTCCATTTTTTCTTAATCATGCGTAGATAGCTGTTAATCAGGACTTCGGAGTGGCATGAGTGGAGTGTTACTATGCTCAGTTGATATAATCCTAGCCTAGAGCAAAGCCACAGGATATATAGTCAGCAATGGGATATTTAATTGAAAGTAAATATGTAGCTTCTGATAGGCTTTTTGAAGTATTGAGCAGACTGTAATCACCTTTGTGGTTACCTAGGAGCCCTGGGAAGCCAGAGTGAAAATCCAGAGTTAATCTCATTTGGAAAAAAGCAAACAGTAGAGAAACAGGCAAGGAAGAGAAATAGCCTTACCCTTGATAAACCAAAACAGTGACTCTGTGCAATCTTTACTTTTTATTCTTTTCTTTCATTTGTTTATTGAGTATGTACTTTTTGCCAAAGTCTACTCCACACCATAGTCACAAAGATGAAAGACAGTTCCTCGTCTTAGGGCTGTAAGCCAATGAGAACAACAGGCAAGTAAACTCTTTCTGTGCAGAGTGACAAAAGCCATGCTCAGGATGAGTTGGGAGCCTGTCGGATCATGGAGGATCAACAGTTGGCTTCTGGGTCTTGGCCTTGATTTCGGCTGGAAAGAGCGATGATGATTCCTGTGGCTGTCGTCACGGATACAGGTCACATTTGTGTATTAGGTAACGATTTCAGGTTTTTAATTCTCCACCCTATTTAGCTTCCCTTGTTCTATGGAAGACCAGTTGGTGTTGTCAACTGGTCCTTGATCATTTCATCACTGTTAGCTTGCTTTGAGTGGGATGTTTCCAAGAGCTGTCACTTTTTCATACATGCTTTGTGTTCCGTCTAAATTAAATCTGACAGAGGGAGGCTGACTTCCAAGATGTTTATTTGGTGATCATTGTGGAATTCTGTTCTCTGGTCCTTGATTTTAGACTTTAGTTCAGTGTGGAATTGGGTTCAGCAAACAAAACAAAACAAAACAAAACAAAACAAAACAAAAAACAAAAAAACAAAATCAGGATATAGCCTTTGAAGTAACTACATGAATCTATGTAGCTCATTTTTTGATCAGTCTCTGGTCATGTTTTATATAATGTCTTTTAGGAACAAAATGTATGATACATGTTTAATAATTTTAATGCTTCCAGGATTCTAATGGTATTGATAAGAGATTGTTGCTATTCCCACTTCTTAAAAAATAAATTGAGATTGTAGACAGCTAGCGGGTATATTTACGTGAAATTTTGAGAGAATGCAGCAAACTACGTAAAATCAGACAATTGTTTTGTGTGACTTCTGATAATCACTAATCTTATAGCATAATTACCAATTACTAATCTTCATATTTTGGGGTACTCAGAATCAAAGGCAAAATTATTTAAGAGATACCTAATGCCACTGTTTATTATGAAGAAATAATACTAATAAGCAATCACTTTTCTAGCTGTCAAGACGATACTTTCTACAGGAGTATACCTGTGCTGCATTTGACAACTGTAAAGCATATGTGGTGTTTGGTGATGCTTTCCAATTATCACGAAATGTCAGGACAGGGCATTGAAAGTAGGATGCTACGTCACCAACATCTGTCTATCCTCCCTCTCCTGTCTTAAATTGAATGCAGGTTCTATAAACCTTGTGTAATCTCTAATGAAGCAGTGAGATACTTGGAACTGAAACTAACACACTTCCTCAGTAACAAGATGTATTTTCCAGACACAGAGTAGGCTTCACGGCTTGGTACACTCAGGAGCTTAACAAGAAGGCCCTGGATGGCTCATTGGGTTAAGTGTCCAAGTCTTAATATCGGTTCAGGTCACAGGATCAGGCCTTGTATTGGGTTCAGCAGGGATCCTGCTCAAGATTCTCTCTCTCTGTCCCTTGGTCTCTCTCTCTCTCCCTCTCAAAAAAAAAAAAAAAAAAAAAACTACATCAATGGTAGTTTGCCAACTACCCAGGTTCCTTCCATCTTTGCCACTCTGCCTTAGTATTATCACCAGTCTCCTAAGTCTGCTTATTCTTGTGGCCACAACATGATTGCCAATGGCCATGGAGGCCGCGTGCTTCCCTATTTGGGAAAGAGGTAGAAAGAGCCACTTTTGGAACAGGAAATGTCACCAGAGGAGCGTCAACCTGCTAATTCTCTTCGAGTAATGAGTATACACTCTAGGAACTGAGTGGGACATCTTGGCTCGGATGACGTCGGAGAAAAGTGAATATGTGAATAAAATTGGGGTTCTTCCAACAGTGAGGGAGCCCAGGAGAGGGGAGGCATTGTGGGAAGTGGTGGTGGAGAACATCTCCCGTGTCCTCCCTAACGAGGAGTAGGCATTCCTGATGCCAGTGCTGGAGACTGTGTACTTTCACGAACCCTTGGACCTTGTGAACGAATTGCTTGACAGGAAGATGGTAGTTTTGTGACCAGCCAAATAACACTCCCCTTGGAGAAAAACTAATAATTCCATTTTCAAGGAAAATGTGATAGTTTGTCCTTGATTTTCAAAGAGACTTTCTTACTCATTTTATGGACTTCTCGTTGAACCTGTTGATGTGTGTCTCGGGGCCTACACCTGAATCATTTGGTAAGATTAAGGATATACTTTATAATTATTTAAACTGTACTTCTCAAATGGGGTAGACGTTTTCTCCAGCAATTTCTCAGTGGTGCAAACAGGAGATATAAAAATCTAGTGGCCAGATTTGGTATATTTTGCAAACATACCAATGTCAAAAATGTTTGGGGGCAAAAATACCCAAGTAATTTAAGAGAAAATCCTTCTAAATCCCCATTTAAAATTTACCAAGTCTATCATGTTGGAATGAAAAATGTCCAAAAAGAAATTTTACACCAAAGGCTACTTCAGGCCACGCACCACGTTCTCTGCGTACCTGCATCCTGCACACCCTACGGCCCCTACCTGGCCTGTGGGCTCATTCTTGTGTCTGTTACGAGCACTTGGGTGGAAGGGCATCTTAAGATGTGCAACAGATTAATTGTACAATCTTCCTATATAAGAGTTAACTTTCAAAGAATTAATTTTTATTGTATTTGTTGCTATATCTTAAGGCACCATGTTAGTAATCAATACCTCTGGGTAAGTGCCTAAGAAATGTTTCTCTTACCCTCTCCTTGGAGAATGAATCCTGCCTGAAAACCTACCACAAATCTGCTAGCGATCCCACCCGGTGATATTTTACCGTTTACTGAAGAAGTAAGACTTTGTGTCTCAGAAGGTGATACTCCTGCTCCTGACCCGGAGGGAGACCCCAAAGGAGTGCAGGCAGGACCTGACCGTGGCCTCATCCCTCATCCGAATGTGGGTCTCGCACACTCACCCCCACCGTCGCTGCTTTTTCTGACAGGTCCCATCAGCAGGAAAGGCTGAGTGAAGTGTATTGCATCCATCTCTCAGTGTGACTGGCCTGTCACAACATTTGAATTTCCTTGATTTGTGTAGGGGTTTCCGAGCTCTTTATTCACGGTCTTTTTCCCCCATACAGTACGGGTTGGGGCTAGTGAAAATCTACTCCCTGGTAGCGGGTGAAATCCAGAGCTAGAAGGGTATTAAACAGCTCCCTTGGCAGCATTTTATTTGACCCCATAAAGAGATGGTGATAATTAATCTTTTACCATAAGCCAGGCCTGGTACCCAGCACTTCACAGGGATCATCTCTGTGTTCTGCCAGGGTCGAGGTAAGTGAAAGTGTGAAAGAACCTGGCTGACGTAGCACATCTTACCCCGGGCACTGGCGATTTCTCCTGCCCGCCCCAGAAGGGTGCACGTTTGTGCTTTTGTGCGGGAGACTAGAGATCTGTGTTTCTTCTACGCAATGAAATAGGAATATGTCCACTGGCCCGTTGTCTAGGTGAGAGTTTAGAGCCCTTCTGCTATCATCATCTCCGATGGTACTGTGAAAACACAGGTTATAGGTTAAGACACAAATCAGAAAATGTAGTATTTTATTTTATTTTGTTTTTCAGAAATTGTAGTATTTTAAGAGAGAAAATATGAAAGCGCCTACGTCAAGTTGTCATTCTGTATGTGTGCATGTCTACGTAGATACACACATTTCAGCTGGATACACATCTCCTCTAGGGATGCCCAGGGGTGTGCAAGGAAATTCAAGGACCTGTGAAACTGGCTGGATGATAGTAGAGATGAGGGAGTTCCTGCCCTAGATGAGCTTCCTTTCCGTTGCAGAGGCAAGACGCACACAGATGATTATGACGCCAAGGAGACGCAGAGGTCAGGCCTCAGGCTCCTCTACTAAACATTGCCCATCATTCCTGGGCACCTCTGTGCCAGCCGCTGTGCTGAGCTCACTACCTGAGTTCACCCTCGAGGCGTGCTCGTGGTCAGGATGGTAGAAGTGCAGGAGCAGAGGGTCAGGGTGACGGAAGGCCTGGCCAAGGTGTGCAGTGGAGCCTGAGCCCGGATGTGAGCCTAGTGGTGAGACGCCCACGGGCCCCAGCCAGCTCTGCATGGACTGTGTCGCCAGGGCAGACAGGCGTGATGACAAGGCAGCTTAAGGCTCCCTGTCCCAAGTCACCGACACAGATGATGAGGGGACCAAGCGAGGAGCCCGCGGGCACATAGACCCATGCGGGTGGGGGCTCTATCTCTGGTAACCTGGGTGAGATGTGAAATGCCCCCTCATCTCCACATTTCTTCTCATCAGTGAACTGAGGCTCAGAAATACCCTGTCTGACGTCCACGAATACAAGCAAACGATGCGTGGTGCCAAGTGGACAGGTCGCCGGAGGCTATCGGTCGGGAGTCTGTGCAACACCCTAGTTGCGAGGACGGGTGTCCCACCAAATTCCCATGTCATGTGATGCTCTCTCTCTCTCTCTCTCTCACTTGCTCGCCTGCGGGTCTTGGAGAGCCACTCCCTAACTCATGGATAAATCTGACCAGAGCTGCTGTTCCCAGGCCATAATAACATGAAACACGGAAGCAGTGGGCCTGTGTTTCATAAGAGAAGGCCGAGTTATCCCATATTTCAAAATGAACGGACGGTCTGGGTGGCAGGTGGGGGGCGAATGAACCACAGCTGGGACTCGTCTGTTTGGATCAGAGGTGTCAGAAGACAGACGAGGGGGCTGTGTCCCAGGCTGTCCGGGCTCAGATGCGGGAAGACCAAGCAGCCGTCCCTCTGGGCAGGACTGGCGAGGACCCACGGGTGGCGCGACAGTCCCCAGACACGTGCACCTGAGGTCTGACTCCCCCACTTCTGAACCATATGAGTTTTGATAGATGTTTGATGCAACTAAATGTTAATTTTCTCATCTACGAATAGGTTGCTGTCCCCAGGGGACTGCTTAACTGTGAAACGAAAGACTGCACACACACAGGGCTTAGCGCGCTTCTAGCACCTGGGGAGCGCTCGGCTTCCGTTATCACTATTATTATTTCTATTTTGCAGGCACGTAATATAAATTCCAGAATATCTCCATCTTTTAGCTTCGTTTACATTCTTTCAAGAGTACCCTGCGATTGTAAAGCGGTTTGTAGTGTTGTTGTTGTTTTAATTCCCTGGAACGTTCCTGAAGGATAATTTTTCAGACTTTGCAGAAAGGAAAGTAGCATCACCTACATGGTGACCTGTCAAGATTATTCTATAGGTTCTTAATAGAAATTTCCTTTGTATTCCGCTGTTCTTTCTCCACCACACTGTGCTGCTTCTCCTGGATACCAAAATTAAATCGGTGCTGGAACATTAATCAGAGAAGAGCTTTTGTTGTCACTTTTCCCCATTTTTGAAAAGAAAACTAATAGGCTCAGTGAAGATGTAACCAGCCTGGTGACATAGCCTGTTGGACAGGCCCTGCCTAATTCAGATTTTTTTTTTTTCTTGTAATACCATCTCGTGGAATTTGGGAAAATAAAACTGGGTCCTGTTTTTTTTTTTTTTTTTTTTTTAAGGTTATCCAATTAGTTGTAAGATGCAGACAAAATTGCCTATGGTTCCGCTAATGTGGGTGGCCGGCCTCGGATGGTGTCGTCTGTGCGAATATTCCCCGTGAGAGTAGTCGACGGCAGCGCAGATGCCACCATCACATTCATGTTGTGAATGGGATTTTCTTGACACCCGTGTTTTCACAGCGAGAGAACCGAAGATTCTTTCTGTAGGGAACGGGGTGGGAAGAACCCAAGCTCCAGCGCTGCTAATGTTAGCGCTTCTTTATATAGACAGATCCTGCTAAACCTGCACATTTTTTTTTTTATTCCTGTATTCGTTATGACAATGACATTTTTTCTCCCTCCCTTGATGGAATTCAGCTTCTCAGGCAGAAGCTGCACACCGCACACCTCCAGAGTTTTATTGTAAAGCATCGCTACGGTGTTGGTGATAAGGATCATTGTAAGGGAGAAGAAGGGATTCTAGTAAGAGAATGTAGGTGAACCAGAACCATTACTGGAAGTACTGCGGGAGTAATCATGATTCTCCTCCCCCTCCTCCTTCTTCAGGGGAAGGAGTTTGCAATGTCGCTCTTCTGCGTCAGACCATCGTGTATGTGGTCCGTGCTCGGGGAGAAAAATCTATGAGGTCCTACATAGAAAGTCAGCCTTGTCTTCCATACTCAAGGCCTGTCCGCGTCACACTCATCTGTCCACGAAAGGCTGTGTGTAAGCAGAGGCACCCATTGGGTCGAGCTCTTGGCCCTAAACCCCTCATGGGTTTCTGAATATTCTGTGTGAACACATGCTATGTTTTCATGTGTCTGTGTTTCCCTCTGCCCTTCCCCCAATGTCTCCCCATCACCTACTCCCTCTCCTCGGCCTCTCCTATGACTGCTCTCTGTCAGGCGACTCGGGTGCCATCTCTAGTCTTTTCTGTTGACCCATCCCTGCCACTTCTCCTCCAGTCCACTTCCCTGTGCCGTGCATGTGTCTCTCTTTGGCTCTTCACTATGACCCTTAGGAACTTGGTTAGCTGTCCTTCTCCCCTGGGTCACCTGCCTTTGCTCTTTCTAACCTCCCTCTGTAGCCAGCGGAGCCAAGAAGCGACTCCCAGTACCCCCCTGCACCATGCACGTGCCCCAGGGCTGTCCCGTTGCTTAGTGGGGGCCTTCTGTGAACATGTGTCTTCCCCGTTAGGTTCTAAGTTCCTTGAAGTCAAGAGCCCTCATTCTTGGTCGTTGCGGTGCGATAGCACGAGGCATATGGTGCACTTTCCATAAATGGCTGTTAAAGGAAGACACTGTTCTCATAATTATGGTGTCCAGGGTGGTAGTACACGTGCCTGGGAATGGCAGGAACTAGATAAATATTTGCCGGACTGAATAGTCTGCTCCATTAGAACGGCACTTAGCAAGGAATATAATGGACCCGTCTACGCATAACAGATGGCAGGCTGGGGGTGTGGGATGACGGAGATCTTTGAGTCACGCCAGGTAGGCAAGCAGATTTGTAAGATGAAGCCGACTTCTTCGGGAGACCGTTGAAGGAATCTAAACCCTTGGAGTTGAAACAGATTCCGTGATGCAGATCCATGGCCAAGGAAGTTTATTATTGATTGACTTAACCCTGCCTGACTTCCCTGTGAAGGAAGCAGCTTCCCTCGTCTCTCCTCGTTGGTAACTCAGGCCCACAAGCACGGGACGCCCACTGAAATGATGGCACGCGGTTTCCGGGGACAACTGGCAAAGCCCAGTGTCAACAGCAGACATTCAGTGGGGGGAACCCATTGACTTTCACGTGTAAGGCCTTGATGGTTGCTTCATGAATAAAAACCTCCTTGTTCACCCTTCAGAAACTTGGTATTGACAAGAATGAAACATAAAGCCTTATATGGCTTGTTTTATGCCGGAAATAGACGTCAGTGGTCATGTCCTGTGGTGCCTAAGATCCCCTGTCTTTTCCTACCCTTTTGCTGCAGTTTTAAAGAGGAAAATATTTCCCCACATAACCTCTCCTCTGACACACAGGGGCTCCAAGACACAGCATTCTGAGCGTCAATTAACTCAAAGGACTGCAAAATGAAACTTTCGAAACTCTTAGAACTTCTAATTTCATCACTAATATTTAGAAAGAAAATGGAACCCATGCACTCTGCAAGGCATCGTTGGTAGATGCTCTATGGTTTCTAGTAGTGTTCAGTAAATTTATTTTATATGTTACAGATTCTTAGATTTTATTCTTTAAAGACTTACGCTGCTGTATTGATTACGCATTGCTTCCTAACAAATTATCCCCCAACTTAGTGGTTTAAACAGCAGTATTAACTTGTTACTTTTCTTGGTTTCTTTTTGGGTCCGGAATTTGTAAAGGGCTCAGTTGGGGGATTGTGGGATTATAGCAAGGTGTTGGCAGGGGTACCAGTTTTCTGAAGGATAGAGGGAGTCTGGGTGACCCATTTCCAGGCAGCTCACTCTCGTGGCAGATTGGTGCTGTTGGCCAACAGGATCTCGTCTCTTCCCATAGAGATGTTTCATACAGAGAATAATCCAAGAGACCAAGGCAATGCCTTTTATGCTTTTTATGACCTAGTATCACAAGGTTCATGCTGTGACTTCTGCTATCATCTATTGACTGGGGCAACCTCAGGTCTCCACTTAGGTTGCAGGTGGGTGGCTGATAGGAGGAGACTTAGGCATATCTCTTCAGAGTCAAGGGCTGACGCTCTCAGAAGGAATGTCGATGCCACGTGTCACGACAGCAGGTGGCCTGGGATATATGTTGGTGCTGCTGGCTTTGGAATAGACATTCTACCCCCACCGGCAAAGTAGAGGCCGAAAACTATCCCTCTGAAGACGGAAGTCATAAATGAGATACAACTCCCGCCTTCAGAGAGCTTGTGGTCTCTATAATTCTTGTAGAATTACAAATTCTTGTAGAATTGGGCATGGCAGGGAGAAGCATGACTGGGCATTTTGCAGACCCAAACTGGAAGTCTGTGTGAACCCATAGAAGAGATCATTCCTTGGGGGTGTGTTGAAGGTGACCTGGATGAAAGAGCTGAAATTCGCTCTGGCCTCTGAAGCCTAAGTGCACTACTTTGAAATAACCATCATGGATTCTTGTTCACTGTGGACGTGGGCTTTCCATTGTGTTCTCATAATGCTCTAGTACATACAGTTCTTACACATATTGTCTAGGACCGGCTTGGAGAAGCAAATTTGCTTTTATTGTGATACTTTCATCTTGCTTTAGAAACGAAATATTATTTATGGGGGCATTTCAAAGGTTTTTCCTGTGTGTGAAGGTGTGACTTGGGTTTCAGAAGTTTAATTTAGATTTGTTGAAGTGTCTGTAAATTTACATAGATATCGTTTAAAATTCCACTTGATGTTGGAAAGCAGCCAGGATACTTACTCTATTTGTGGTCTCTGAAACATTAGGGCTGTACCTTTTTTAAAAACATGACTAAAGGATTCATTTGGAATTAGTACATATGCCATTATTTTAAGCCTGTATTTCCCCATGTAAAATCCTTTGCAGTCTAACTCTGTTCCAGTGAAAATAACACACAATCTAATTTTTTAAATTAAAAGTCTAATTCAAAATAGCCTTAGAATTAATAAGATTTGGGGCACTTGGGTGGCACAGTTGGTTAAGCCTCTGGCTCTTGATCTCAGCTCAGATATTAATCCCAGGGTTGTGAGTTCAAGCCCCACATTGGGCTCCACACTGGGTATGGAGCCTACTTTAAAAAAATAATAATAAGAGTTGACGGTTGTACATCTGCAGCCACTTTTTCCAATCCCACTGGAGTGCATGGCTTTCTCTGAAGGTCAGGAGGTACCAAGAGCCCGGAGGTACCAAGAACCACCATGCTGTGTGAGGTCACCTCGTCAGCGTGTCACTTAGTGCACCCTTCTGATACACATAAAAGAACTATGATCATTAACTCCTTTAGTTTTATTGAAATCAGATTTATTCAAAGGAAAAGTAGGCCATATTTGATTGCTTATTTTTTTTTTTCAGTGCTGGAAACTGCTGAGCATGACACTTGCCAACAGAGTATCAGAAAAAAAAGGCAGTGCTTGCTTTCTGCCATTGTGGCTGTTTCAGTGTTAGGGTGAGGATTTCCCTTTCGTGATTAATCATGTCGCCACTCGCAAAATAATTCATAGATTTACCTCTTAAATGTATGTATGAAAGAGTGACGTTAAACTCTGGGCCAGAGAGCTAGTCCAGAATTTCTAAAATAGAGGGAAATTGCTGCCTTTTGGACTCCTGCTTCTCCCTAGTGAGTAAGAAGGGCATTTCTAAGTCTAGAGACAGTTGCTTAGGAGCTTCTGGGGTATCCAGATGGAAAAACTACCAACTTATAACTGGAAAGAAGATGTTAGTTGAGAGTTATGGTAGTTTTTAACAGCTAATTAGATGGTTACCACTTACAAAAAAAAAAAACAAACAAAAACAAGCCAAAAAAAACCCAACCCACTGCTTTTTATGAATTTGAGCTGTGGGAGCCCAAGGAGCTCAAGGAGATGTTAAGGAATCCACAAATCTACCTGATGGCACCTGAAATGTAGGAATTCAATGTAATAACAGGAGGTAGCATCAGGCCTGCGAAACAGAAACCAGATTCTGATTTTGTCTCCCTCCTGTGTTTGTGACCCCACGCAGATCACACAGGTGTACTTGTACGTATAGGGTTTCCAGCATATGGGATCAGCCTCCAGCATATGGGATCGGATGTTCAATAGCAGTCATTTTTTAAATGAAGTCAGCTGATATAAGGAGAACATCGTCCGCAGAGCAGAATTCCTGGTCTCAGGTTCTAGTTCTGCTGCTTGGAAACTCAGTTGCCCCCAGGGCAAAAGGTTTAAATTCTCTGATTTTCAGTGTACACACCTTTCCATTGGAGGTTGCCAGAGCTGGGAGATTAGGGAGAGGGTGGAGTGTAGAAATGGATAAGGGATCATTTCCGAAGTAGAAAGTGCCCTGCAGGGTACAGAAGTATCCCGTCCCAGGACAGAGCTGTAGTCCTCTGGGCTTCCTATAGGTATCGAGGTTCATATTCCAAGAAAGACACCACTGACCCCACGTGCACTTAGTTGTTTCTTGGGGCAGTAGATTGTTGGGTCCTCCACATGCTCGGGCTCAGGAGGTACACATTTTAAGATAAGCCACGGGAAGAGAGGTGAGCTCTTCTCTGGGCAAGCCGATCTGCTAGGTTGTTAACACCACGGGCTAGCAAAGGAACCAGCCACTCCAGCTGGGTACTTTTCCCCCTAAGAGACTGGTTAAGACTAGGTTATAGCTCAGTAGAAGTAGTGAGTAAAGGAAGGAAGGAAAAACTTGCCTATATTTGAGGGCATTTGTTAGCACTCTGGGCACCCAATGACAGAGAAATATTCTTTTCAGGTAATAAATGTAATTCTGGGGTGTTTTATTGCTGGAAGTGTGACTCAGGTGTTTTGGGGTGTGTATATCAAAAAAGAAGGACTCTCAAAAAGTGTCATAAGTTTGCCAGCAGCTGGGACCTGCTGTAAGGGCTTTACGTATATTATCTCATTAAACGTCTCCAACAGATGGACACCATCGTTGTGCCCACCTGGTCATGGTTGCTTTGCTCTGCTTTCGCTCTTGACCAGGCACACTTTAACGGGCCCACACCCATGAAATAAAAAACCCTTCCCAACGCAAATGAGCAAAACCCTGACCCAGAATCACTCCCAGCGTCTGAGTCATGGTCTGGGTCACACAGTCAATTACTAGTGAGATGTACTGAAATTTTGTTCATGAAGTTGAAAGGCCTCAGTTCCATGGTGAGAAATTTAAGGTGTTTTTCTTACTTAGGACCTCTGAGTTAGAAATGGCAATGGGTTATCTAGTCTAAGGGTCCATCTGATGCATGATAATGATCACACAGCTGCTTTCGAAATGCCACATTACACATATTGGCCACCATTGGCTTTTTAAATGCAGAATTGCTGACATACGTCACCCCATAAACGAAAAGTACAAGTTGAAATCTGCGTATTATTACTAACGTTCGATCTTTAACACTTGCCTCGAAAGCTCACTTTTCATCTGGCGTCATTCACTCTAATCGGTCTATGTAAGCTATAGTACTCGATTTCTCGCTTTGCCTAGTAAGAATTTGTTAAGCTATTTTTTTTTTTCCTGAAACTGTGACTATTAGTAAAAATCCTCTGTCCTATTTTAACAAGTGTCATGAGTTCATATGGTTTCTTTTGTGTTTCTGTAAGCCAAAGTCATTTTTAAAGATGAACACAAAAATAAAACGTAGTAAACGCAGTGCCTACGTCATGGATTCAGGTGGCGGACACGTGGCCTGTGGTGGGCAGGCAGCGGCACGGTGGACTAGGTACTCAAGAAACAGAGTGATGTGAAAAATAGCGAAGATTTTTTGCATGCATTAAGTGTGTGTGTCTGTTTTGGGGAAAAACACGACCCACCTTGTGTATCTATCTTGGCTTCTTTTCAGACATTTAGATGAATCTTCTTCTAAGACCAAGCTTTGGATAGTGATAGCATAGAGCAAGGACGCTGTGGAGAAAACCAACACTGGGCCCTACTTGCTTTCCAGAATTATCTACGGTGTCTTTTCAAAATACAGATACCTGCCCCCAACCTTTAAGATTCTGATTCACAACTTGCCACGTGGAGCCCAGATGACTCTGTTTTTGTGAGACCTCCACATCCGAATTGCACGCAATCATCCAGTGTTTATGAGGGATGTTAGCAACACAGGTCTAAATATATAAGGTCTTCCAGAGGGGGCTAAAGTTCTGGTCAGAAATGTTTCTGGTGCCCAGAGTCAGGAGGAGATTGACTAAAACCCTTTTTTTTTTTTTTTTTTTTTTTGAGAATCTCTATTGATATGCATGCCCCCTTCCGGATCGCCTGCCGCTGTCAATATTTACTGCTTCCAAAACTTGCCCTTCTCATTCCTCGTGGAATCTACCAAGAGTCACTTGTGTAGATATCGGCGTCACGAGGACGTGGCTGCCAGCTGGTCTCATGTCTTCACCGGGAGGAAATCAAGTGTATTGAAAGGGAAGAGTACAGATATGAAAAGGAACAAGAAGGGGGCCGCGAAGTAGGTAGAATTGAGCAGAGGTGTCGGATGATACCGGAAACAACCCAGGGATCTTCCTGACTTCAGTTTCGTTTTATCTTGGTGGAGGTTAGCTACAGCTGCTCTTTGTGAATTCAGTTCATCATCAGAAACATGTGCTCTTGTCCTACTGTTGGGAGGCTTAAGGGTGACAGCGGGAGGAGTCATGGCTCTTTCTACCATGGCTCTGCCCCGCCAAACCGCTTTAGGAAAGGTCAAGGCCTGTGAACCTTGTGGTTCCCATTAGTCAGTCCCATGTGGAGCTCTCTGCCCTCCTCTGCCCCAATCACGTCAATATAAGGGCTTATTTATTTATTTATTCTCTCTCTCTCTCTCTCTTTATTTATTTATTTATTTATTTATTTATTTATTTATTTATTTATTTTGGCAATAAACAAAAGCAAGCCACTTTACTGGAAAAGTTCCTTATTTCTCCAGCATGTGAGGATGTGCACACTAAATAAAGAATAATCAAAATAAATAACCATGTTCTGTACAAGTGGAAATTTGAGAAGAGGATCTCTTAGGACATGCGAAGTCAAAAAGATGCATTGGATTTGAAGAATGACAGGAAAACGTTGACCCCTGTCCCTGGGATGTTGGGCAAACTGGCAGGACATGCTCCTGCCTCCTTGGTACAAGAATTAGATTAAAGTCACTTCGGTTTTGGGTTCGACGGCCGAGGGACAAACACCATCCACACTGAATCTTACTGTCAGGTGTTTTCTCTGTCATCTGTTCTGTTGACTCAACACGGAGTGTCCACTCTGTGCTTCGCCTTTATGACTGGCCGTCCCTTCGTCCTGCCTGCTGTCTCAGGATGGGGGGGTGTAGTCGGGCAAATGGGAGAAACCCTTCGGTCCCTCCTGGTCTGTGATTTCCCAAATATCTGGGTTTTGCACGTGTTATCCTTGAAAGACTTGACATCCTAAGAGGCCATGGGCATTGACGCTCATGACATGTTATCTTTGCCCGTTTGTAGTGTACTTTTGACCATTTCTAACACCTACTGTGAGTTTGAAGCCATCGGCAATACAGACTCTTCATGACATTCATCCGCATACTGGTTGTGTGCTTTAGAAATCAGATTATTACCTGAGCTGTGATGAAATTAAAAAGGGGAAAGACTTAATTTTTTTTTAATAAGAAAAGCCTGTGTTATAAGACAAAATACCCAGTGAAACACAAAATGGGTAGATATATATGAAGAAGTTTTGAGGAAAAGCCTGTACATAGAAAAGAAGGGAATAATTCTTTGGTTCAGATGTCTGAGAAATGTTTCACTTACCCGAGTTGATTTTTTTTTTTTTTTTTTTTAAGTAGCTGCTCAGGTAAACTCCCCAGGGTGGATTTACCATGATTAGGAGTTTAGTCCTTCAGCTTTACAGATTCAAGAAATCAATGTTATTAGAGTTGATAGGGCTTATGGAGTCTGAGTCATGCCAACCAAATGCACAGAAGACTCAAATATAATCCCATGTATAAGCCACATATAAAAATTAGAACATAGAGTAGTTACCACTTACTGAGTGCTTACGTTGGCAACCATTATAATGGAAGGTTCTTTACATAGTGGGATGTGTGTGTTGGCCGAGCACATAAACTTGGAGTCTGACAGCAGTGGGCTCTGGTCTTGAACCGACCCCTACTGGCATCGCAGCCTTCGGGGTCCGCATCTGTAATACACGGAGGATGGTATCAACAGCCAAGATCATTCCAGTGTGGACAGCAGTAAGCATGGTGCCTGGCCCGTCATGAGCACACAGTTCAATATCTGGGGCCCCCAGTGTCCTCATCATGCCCCTTGCCGCGTCCTTTCTACTCATTATTATCATCAACATATCAAACAAACCCTATTCTCTCTGACTCAAAGCCACGTTCTTTCCACACCATCCCTCTGCCCGCAGGAGTTGAGTTGACTAGCGCAGCGCCGTTCTCTCCAGAGGAAATCCTGCACTAGAAATCAAATTATAATCAGAAGGCAGTTCAGAGAGCATGCAACCAGATCAAGGGAAATCAGCCTGATAATCTTAGCATTTGGGGCTCCCAACTCGGGTTGCCTGATGGACCTATCTCCACGATGGAGAAGTCCTGCCATTCAAACCCTGTAATTGGATTAATTTATTAGGGCTGACGATTCCGATCGCTTTCATTGTTCTTGCTTCTTTCTAATCAAGTGCGCTGGGAGGACGGAGCATTGGGATCATCGGGGAGCTCGTTTGAACAGCAGGATTTGAGCCCAATCCCCAACTTGGTTCATTAGAATTTGCAGTTTGGCCGCAATCCCTGGTGGTTTAGATTGTGTACAATCAAGTTGGAGGATCATTAAGATATTTCTGTCCTCTCTCTCCTAGGGTCACCTTGTTCCCAGGGAATCCTATTTCCAACCATATGGCTTTACACTCTCTACCTTCCCTTCTCCATCACTATATCAAAAAACTGTTGTATAAAAGAGACTAAATCAGAAAACTTCCCCTCCCCACCCCCCACCCCCCACCCCCCACCGAGTCTTTGTTTAAAAATGTTTCTGTCACTCAAGCTCTGGATCTTGGCAGATGGCCTCATTTATATTGAAGGGAAAAGATAGTTTTATATTCTTTGGTTCCAGTTATTACAGTTGCTTTTGTGCAAGGTAAATTTTTTTTTCCTTTCTGTCACGTCTTTGAAATCTTTCACTTTTTTTCTCATTTTGTTTCTTGGCTGTAATTGCTGGGGTGCTGTAGTGCTGAAGCAAGCTCAGTGTCAGCCTGACATGCACCAGTGGGACACCTGGCAGTTCTTTTGGAAAATTCTTGGCCTTCCAGTTTTTCCTAATAGGACGTGGATGCCTCTGTGTTTGCAACCACCGAGACATGGATATGCAGTAAGCCCCTTGTTCCTCTTTAAATGCATTTGGATTTTAAACAGCACTCTATAATCATGGTCTATGATGAGTTTGGTCCCCAGGAAAGAACGCATATGTCAAGACTATCTTTAAAACTTTGGAGCTACCTCATGAGCCTGTTCTTTGTGGAGACAGCATCTCTACAGCCTGCCAAGCTTGCACCTATCTGCTCTTCTCCATGGATTAGTACAACCGATAAAGCACCAATCTATAAATACAGTTAAATCCAGATGCTGTCTCTTTGCTAAATTAAAACACGGGAATCAGGGTTCCTGGGTGGCTCAGTCCCTTAAGTATCTGCCTTCGGCTCAGGTCATGATCTCAGGGTCCTGGGATCGAGCCCCACATTGGGCTCCCGGTTCACCTGGGGAGTCTGCTTCCCTTTCTCTCCTCTCTGCTCATGCTCTCTCTTGTAATCTTTCTCTCCCTCAAATAAATAAGTAAAATCTTCCCCCTCTCCAAAAAATAAAAAATAATAAAAAATAAAACACGGGAATCTGTATAAACAAATAGGAGGTACTTTCTGGTCTTCAGCTTCATAGAACCAGGACACATACTATTTAAAAATTTGCATGTACTTACGTTATACATTCCTAGGAGTCTTGACCCTCCCTCATTAAACAGGGTCACGAAGCACCATTTCTCTAGCATGTGGATGAAAGCTTTCTCTAAAATGTCTTAGGTTAGTTTTTGATTTTGAATCAAATCTCTCATCATTGTAAGAGGAAATGAGAGGTTATTTCCCCTTGTTTTTCTAGGCCGTGTCGTTTATTTTTTTTTAAAGATTTTTAAAAATTTATTCATCTTAGAGCATCAGCAGGGAGGAGCAGAGGGAGAGGGAGAGAGAATCTCAAGCAGATTCCCCACTGAGCACAGAGCCTGATGTGGGTGTTGATCCCACAACCTTGAGATCGTGGCCTGAGCTGAAACCAAGAGTCAGCCAGAGACACTCAACTGAGTCAGCTTCCCAGGTACACCTAAGCCTTGTAGTTCAGAGAGGTGAAGACCCTTACCCAGCTCTACCAAAAACAAAACAAATGAAACAAAACACACACACACAAAATACAACAAAAAACTCAAAAAAAAAAAAAAACACACCTCAAAAACCAGTGACTACACCAAGTGTTATAATCCAGGTGCCTCAGGTTCTGGGCTGTTCCTCTATTCAGTAGCCCACATCCAAGCAATTGGATGGTGAATTTAAAATTCATTAATTCATCACGTAAGAAAACCAAGGTGGGATTACTGATTTTTTTCACTAGGTTTATCCTCCCTGTAGTGACTTAGAGTCTTTTCCTTCATTTTGTCAGAAGAGCTAAAAACAAAACAAAACAAAATGAAAAAACAACAACAAAAAAAACACAACCATATTTTCAGCTCCAAGGCTCCCAGCATCACAGGCTGTAACTTAGTTCTGCTACGCATATTCAGTGATCTTGGGAAATCTTACCTCTTCCACCTGTAAAAAAGGCTTCAAACGAAAAACATCAGAATTCTAGAAGTGAGCAGGTGCGTTGGGCAACTGGGTGAATCCACTGAAAGCGAGGTGAATAGCCAAAAATGGTACTTTTGTCCCTTTGTTCTCTTTTGAGGAGACGTGGAGGGGAACACGCGGGGCCACAGGGGAGTCTCGCCCACAGTGCTCCGGCCTCTTTGTCTACACTCGACAGCCAGACCCCGGGGAACTCCCGAGAGCCTCCCTAGTGATCGATAGCGTTCGTTTCTCCCTTTGTGTTTGTCCGGTCCCCTTACTTCCATACCTCTGATCCTAACGTCCTTGGTTTTCTGATTGCTGCGTGGCTGTGCAAAGCTGAACAGGGAGTGCTCTCTGCTGTGACCTAGACCTCAGCGCGGTGGCTGCCGAGGCAGCGTTGGTCTGGCGGTGGATTGGCCTTCTTCTAATCAGAAAATGTATCACCTTTATCAGAAAATCAGGCCTCTTAGTTGACATGGGGTGGGGATGGGGGGCGCAAAGATTCCATTTTTTCATGAGTCTTCGGTGTCTGTGGTTTGGGAGCCCTTGGCCAATGCACAGACCTCTCCACGAGCCCCCCTTCTCTTCCTGATGATCGCGTTTTGCTCTCCTTCTATGGAATAGTCTCCCTTGGCATCTCCGTCTTCCAAGTCCTACATGTTCCAGAGACCAGGCCAGATACCACTTCCTGGGAACAGCGTAGTCTTCTCCGATATTCCCAGCTAGCGGAAAACTCCATTACCTTTACCGTGTAAATGGTACATGAGACACCTCCTCGCCTGGCTCTCTTAGGTTCATATTTTATCTGAAGAGCACTCAGTCTTCAGGCCTGACTTTTTCACCAAGGAAACATATGACACTTCTGTGCTCCTTCCTTATAAAGGACCCTGTGAAGAATAGAGGAAATTGTGTAGCTTCTGGTGACCTTTTCATCACCACGCACCTGGTACGGAAGAGCTTGCCGTGGATGGAGCTACAGGGGATAAATATGAATTCCACATTTTTGGTCGCGTAGGCCCTTCTGGTCTTGTGGCACCTGTATCTTTCAGCACTTCCCGCGTCTTGGCCTTGCATTTTTCCAAAACCTTGCAGAGAAAAAGTGCTCAGAACCTGCTTGCCGAACTTCTGTGTAGGTACAGACTGACTTGGGGGACACCCAGCATCTTAAAAATAGAATGAGGCATTTATGACTTTGAGTATTGACTACTGTTTTCTTTCTAGTGGACCGAGTTCAGGGGCCACTGGAGGGCAAGGAGTCTTTGGGGAGAAGACAAAATGTCCCAGAATATTATCCGATCAAAACCAGCTTTTTACCCATTTGAAAAACTGTAGACTGAACCGGCCTACCAGATTTCTCTTTGCCGGAGCCGAGCATCCGGTGATTTGCTCAGATCAACACTCGGCGGAGAGCAGGTGTCCGGGGCCTGGGGTGTCGTGCCTGGAGAAGTGACAGCAAAAAGACGAGGAGGGACCTGGGTCACAGAATAGTTGAGTCTGCTCAACTGTAGCGATTTCCTTGGTCCACCTAACACCAGAGTCTTAGACACCAGATAGTCTCTCTGACTCTGAACGTGAGGAAGTCCAAGCTCCCAAATATCTGGAGATTTTGAGACCTTGGGCTTGTGCCTCCTCTGCTGGAAATCCCTGTCACCTGTTGCATGGCCAGTGCCTGCTGGAAGATAGGAGGTGCTAGCAGATTTTATTTTTATTTTAAATTTAATTTTATTATTTAATTTTATAGTTTATTTTATTTTATTTTAATATTTTACTTTATGTGTTTTATTTTATTTTATTTTATTTTATTTTTTTGCATTAACAGTGATTTACTGTCCCCAATGGGAGCCTCTCCTATCTCCCATGTGCCCGGGGACGGGAAGCTGAGAGCCACCCATTTAGGTCTGCATCTGATGGAGGAGACGCCAGGTGTAAGAGGGCCGGGGGCTGCCCAGGCTTGCACAGCTTCCTACTCATGGAGCAGGCCTGGCCTCCAGGTCTCTTGATTGCCTCCCCAGTGGGTTTGCTCATGACCACGCTGCGTGGCTGGTGGCTCCTCTCTATGCTCTGAGTGGCTTCGAGGACTCCCGGCACCTCTGTTCTGTGGGGGGAGACCCTAGTCAGTGTTGGCAGGCAACTTTCAGACCACACGAACCCCCGTGCACCCCGTCCCGGGCTTGCCGGACGTCAGAGGGAGCAGCCTGCACGCTAGACACAGTCATGGTGACGCACGCCCAGAGTGGCACCCCCTGAGCCCCAGTCAGGTGTTGGTCTGGGACTTCACTCCTGCAAGCTGGGTCGGGCTGCCAGCCTGGGAGGGGCGGCCGCCTCCCGCTGGCTGTCATTTCCGTGATGAGGTGAGGAATTTCTCGGTGCCCCCATGTGAAAATATCAAGGTCACGGGGGCTGGGACATGAAATGGCAAAGCGAGAGCGAGTCTCCAGGTGCCCGCGGAGGATGCTCTCCTGTGAGCTCGTGATGGGAGCTCCCTGCTTGCAGCCTCCTTCTGGAAGGGTAAAGGCTTTGGAAACTGGTTTTTCTTGCAAAGCCTTGGTTCTTGCTCTGTTCCCCACAGATACCTTCATCCTTTAAGATGTAAACACTCCCTGGATGCTGAATGAATCCATCCTTATTTCTTGCAAAGGAGTTTGGTTAAACTATTTTTAGTTCAATTTTCACTAGAACTGCCTTTTCTTTCTTTCTTTTTTCTTCTTTTCCTCTCTTCCTAGCAGGAGGAGAGCCCTGAGTGCCTGTTCCTAAGGAGGCTTGGATAAAACACTAATAATGAGAGTAACTCAGGAATGGGAGGTTGTGCGTGTGTGTAAGGGCGGGGGGGTGGGGGGGGGTGGGGGACAAGCTGAAGTCCAAGCTGCAGCCAGTCCCAGGGTTCCTCTTCCCGTGCTCTGCAGCCAATAGAAACAGAATGTGAGTCTGCGGATCCAGTTCTAATTTTTCCAGCAGCCGCATTACAAAAATAAATAAAAACAATCAGGTAAAATGATTTCAGTGATAGATTTTATTTAATCCCACACACCCAAAACCTTATCATGCCCCCATGTAGCCATATAAAGATGACTATGGAACTATTTTACATAAGGTTTTTTTTTTTCATATTGTCTTTTTTTTTAAGTTTTTAAAAAATATTTTATTTATTTATTCATGAGAGAGGCAGAGACACAGGCAGAGGGAGAAGCAGGCTCCATGCAGGGAGCCCGATGTGGGACTTGGTCCCGGGTCTCCAGGGTCATGCCCTGAGCCCAAGGCGATGCTCAACCACTGCGCCACCTAGGGGTCCCTTTAATTTTTGTTGTTAATGTTTTGTTTCCAGCCCAGGTGTTTGCCTCACACTCATGGGGGACCTGACTCCCCACCTTGCCCTGCACGGGGAGCCCCTTAGGGCCTTTCTCGGGTTTTGATGGAGGCTCACTCCCAGCCGTGCTGCCTGTGGGTAGGTGAGCTCAGGAAAGTTATCTCACCGCTGCCCCCTTCCCCCCGTTGTAAAAACGAGGAGAGCAAGTGTGTGTCCGTGTGTGTCTGTGGCTCTTGGAGTGGGTGAGCGGGAGACAGAGAGAGGAGAGAGAGAGCAGAGGGAGGGAGGGAAGAAGAGAGCAAGAGGGTGCGAGAGAACAGGTGCACTGCTTTAGTGCTGAAAGCAACGTGCACCCAGCAGTGGTGCAGCTCCCGCACCCCAGGGCCCTGCTCCCCAGCTGCCTTCCAGGGCCCTTTGAGAGCAGCACTCGCATCCGCAGCTGCAGGGGGCTAACTTCCCTAGCTCCTGGGCCACATCATTCCTGCCCCAGGCGGCTCTCCATCTGCCTACCTGAGCCCCCCTGGATCCTGGCTCCCCGGCTCCCATCATCCTGCCCTTTGTCCCTCTCCTGCTGCCCCGACGGGGACACCAGAGGGACACCTCTCACCCCTGGAGGGGAGCGGCTGCTGCCTCTCACCCCTCGGAGGGGCCGCAAGCCAAGCCACGGCTGAAATCTCTGCCCAGCTCCGAGGGACAGCCTGGCCAGCCCCGTCCCCTGCCGGCCCAGTTTCCTAGGCAACCAGCACACACCACCACTGGAGGGAATGGGGGAAAAGGCAATCCCACAGTTTGCGATACTCGTGTGCATGTGTGCTAAAAATATTGAGAATGTATGGAGAACTGAGCATATGTTTTATTATTTCATGTCATGGGGGTGATGGCCTGTGTCACATCCCTAATAGGATTGCTGGCGGATTACTAGTGATGGGGGCCGTGATTGAAATCGGGATAAGGTTTACCTTTTTTTTTTTGAATAGCAGTCTTGCCCATCTTACATTACGTTTAATTCCTGCGTTTGATGTGTGTTGAGCTTTTCTAAATAGAATTTTAAATCCCCTTTCCTAACTGCTCGTTGTTAATATATCAAAGTGCAGTTGAGTTCTGGACTCTGTACGTAGAAACCTAATGGCTTCTATGCAAATTCTTTAAGGTTTTCTACATATATAGACAGAATCAAGTCAACTGCAAATAATGAGAATTTTTATTCTTCACCTCCTTAGAACTCGTATTTTTCTTACTTTGACGCTGGCCAGGACTTCCCTAATGGCGAGTGAAGTAAGGTTAGTGGACGGCCTTGTTTCCTTCCCCAAATCAGGCGAAACCTTCAAAACTCGTCATTCAGCATAATATTTCCCATCGTTCTGTATAGACACTCTTCTGTTCCCACTTTGCCAAGAGGCTTTTATAAGAATCACAAACGGGGATAGATTTTTGTCCTATTTCAAATCTGCCAAGAGGGTTTTGAAAAATCATGAATGGAGGTATAATTTCATCAAAAGCCTCTTCTGTACCCACTGAGATAATCATATGATTTTTTTCTCCTTCTTTTGTAAATGTGGTGGTTTACATTTATTGATTTTTAGTTGACAAACCAGTCTTTCATTCCTGGAATGAACCCAACCCAGCCGTGATGTTACTATGTTTTTATGAGTCATCAGATTTCTTTTGCTAGTATCTTATTTAGGATTTTTGTAATTATGTTCATGACACAGAGTAGCTGATATTTTTCTTTGCTTATAATGTTCCTGATGGGTTTGGGGATCGACACTATTTTAGTCTCTAAATATGTGCATGTATTGGCCTTTGACTCTATAAGGTACCATCATGTCCATCCATCTATCCATCCATCTATTCATCCCAGAAATATTTATTGAAGGCAATATTGTGTAGTGGTTAAACATATAGATTCCAGACTGCCTATGTTTGAATCTTTTCTAAAAAAACTTACTGTGACTACATTAGTCATCTGTTGGGTCTGACAAATACCACAAAGTTAGCATCTTGAAGCAACGTGTCAGTTATGTCATGGTTTCTCTGGGTCAGGAATCTGGGAACAGCATAGCTGGGTCTTTCACAAGGAGGCAATGATAAAGGTTGGCCGGGGCGGGAGTCTCATCTGAGGCTCAACTGGGGAAGGATCTGCTTCCAAAGAAGTTCTCGTAATTACTGGCAGGATTCAGTTTCAGACCGTTAGCCTGAAGACCTCACTCAGCAGCTCCATGAGTGTGGGCTGGAGTCACTCTCAAGTTCTGGCCATATGGGATGCTCCATATGGTGACCGCCGTCTCCAAAGTCAAGAGGGAAGAGAGTCAGTAGAGACTCTGCTAGCAAGATAGAAGTCAAGACATTAGGTAACATCATCACCCCGTCACCTGTTACCCCACACTATTTGGTTAGAAACAGTAGGTAGGTCCTCCTCACACCCAAAAGGAGGAGCTTAAACAAGGCGTGTAGAACAGGAGGGCTTGATAATTGAAGGCCCTCTTAGAGTCGGTCCAACACAGTATACTGGACAGATTCCTTAACTTCCGCGTGCACTAGGGTCTTCATATATGAGATGAAAATGGTTATAGGGCTATTAGGAATGTGAGGTCATTGAATGTAAGCATCTAAAATCATGCCTGGCACATAGTAAGTGCCACGTGATTGTTAGTTTCTATTAGTATGCTGAGTGCCAAGTACGATTCCAGGCCTGGGCAGTGTAGCACTGGGTAATGGGGATAAATTCCCACCCCTCGTGGAGTTTACCATCTAGCGGAAAAAGGAAGAAAAAACCCATTTAAACATATCACATGAGTATTGATGGTGGTAGGGGGTGTCACTATTTTATATAAAGTGATCTGAGTGGTTCCCGCTGATGACCCTTGAGCAGGAGCCTGGAGGAAACGAGGGAGCCAGCCTCTTGTGTGTCTCGGGGGACAGAAGGAGTGAATGAAGCCCTTCACATGCGAGTACATTTACTTTAAGACCTACGTAGAGGCTCCTCTGAAACTATACATTGTGACTTATAAATATTCATGCTCGTTATTCACAGATGACGGTTTATTCCGAGATAGCCGGGCCCACGTGTAAAGAACCACTACTCTGTAGGATTGCCGCAGAAACTGTGCACAATGCGGGGTTCGTGTCCAATGCGGGGGGGGGGGGCAGCAAAAAATGTGGAAATGCAGTCCTGGAGGCCGGAAGCAGCCTGGTGTCTGTCACCATCTCAATCTGCAACACGCGGCAAAGATGACGTTTGCCGCTACAACAATATTAGATAAAAGCAGGTGGAAATCCCTCATTTCTTTACTGAGCTATTCACATTGCAATTAATCAAATATTTTGGGATGACCCCAGTGCTTAATCCGTATTTCCTTCTGGCCTACTTTTTAAAATACTTTTTTACCTGGTTCCAATCAGAATACGGATGCGATTGTCTTCTTGCCTTTATTCGCTTAGTGTTTCAGTAACGAAAGATCGTCTGTGTTACCCATCAACGTCAGGGCTTCAGTTTTTAGTGATTATCTAGTCTTTTACCATAACCCTATACCAGAAGTATTCGTTCCTAATGCTCCTGGGCAGTTCAGCTACTTATTTTGTCCACTTACTTGTTTTGCTATTGGAAAAAAACAAACAAACAAACAAACAAAAAAACAAAAAAACAGGACACTGGTAACATTTCTGAACAAATTCCTTCTTCTTCATTTAAATTACTTTTAGGGGCAGCCGGGTG
Source organism: Canis lupus dingo (assembly GCF_003254725.2). Taxonomy (NCBI): domain Eukaryota; kingdom Metazoa; phylum Chordata; class Mammalia; order Carnivora; family Canidae; genus Canis; species Canis lupus. The sequence continues at coordinate 35,838,338 of NC_064268.1, read as the reverse complement.
GCTCAGCGGTTTAGCGCTGCCTTCAGCCCAGGGCCTGATCCTGGAGACCCGGGATCAAGTCCCACGTCGGGCTCCCTGCATGGAGCCTGCTTCTCCCTCTGCCTGTGTCTCTGTCTCTCTGTTTCTCGAATAAATAAATAAAATCTTTAAAAAAAATTACATTTAGGATGAATTATTAAGAGTAGACCGCTTAGTCCAAGAATCTGAACAGTTTTCATGAGGACTTTAGTGAAGACTGTTTATTTCAAGCCACACTGACTGGGGTACAAAACATTGCATCGTCCATAGATTTTGTGATTCCCAAATCTGACCTTTGTTCCCATACACTTCATGTGATAGCTTATTAGCGTTTTAAAAGCCAGTGTTTACCCCTTCAGAGTATATGGATAGGAATCTTGTAACTGTATTCTTTATGCCGATTATGATTATGTGAGTAACCAGGTATTCTTTTGCACATAGCGATACGCTTATTCCACATGGTAATCTGAAGCCGGAGTATTTGGATAGGCCCCCCGTTGTGATCCACGATGGCAGTGAGGCCTTCCTGCTCCACGGAGTAGACACCTGCTGGGTTCCCCCCAGTTTTCTTCTCGGTGAAATGGGAACATAAGAGGCCCCAGCCTACAGGCTTGGTCTCAGCGAACCTGTGCAAAGTGATAGGGGCTCCTTAAATGTCTGCTGTCATTATTACACCGTGTGGCTCCTGGGTTGTCCGTCCCAGATTTTGTCGAATGAGCCTTAAGGAGCCAGCAGTTTGCCGGAGGCATCAGCCCCTGGGGTGGCCTGGCATCTGCAGCCTCGCGGAGAAGACAGTGCAGCAGACTCTAAGTCACGGCCCGGGTGCCCGTGGGCAGCTCCGACCTGTGGCTGCGTGTCTCCATCCCACGTGGTCTCACTACGTTTTACTCATTGACGTTTACCATTTCAGAATTTCACGTAAAATCCCGAAATCACAGCCTCTCTTTAAAAGAAGTGAAAAAAAAAAAAAAAAAACATAAAGGAAAAGTCGGGATGCCTTGCTTGCAGGCAACCATCCGCTAGAGCCAAGCAGCAGTTTTCATGAGAAGAGGCAGGGGCCGGGCACGCATCCTCCCCTCTCCCTGCTGCTTACCCCTTGCCTGCATCCCTCACTCGCATGACCTTTCGGACTTCTGGACCCTTTGGATTTGTTGGCACCAGCACAGAGACTGAGATCTGGGTGTCTGGGGATGGAGAGAACCGGGTTAGCACCCTTGCTCGGGCCCCAGATCACCTGAGCGGATCCCCTACAGTGCGGGCGGCGCGGGCCAGCGGCTGCAGACGGCCCCTCTCCCTGGGTTCCAGGACGGCTCGCAGTGAGTCGTGCCCTTGGCCTTGGGCCGCAGGCGTGCTTCCCGCTGTCCTGCTGGAGGCCCACGCTGAGAGAATCACAAGGAGGAGTCGGACATCCAAAACGCTGCTAGAAAAGTCTGCGTGCGCCTTCCCAAAAGACTGGAAATGGTTACTTCGAAGCAGTGGGGAACCCATTCCCAAAGCACTGAGCTTCTATTTTTAGGCCCCGAGAGGTCTTTTGAAGCCATTACTCCATGTTCTCTGGTCTTAAAATGCATGATTCATACACAACGCAGATTGGAAAAGGCAAGAGATTGATCTGATGGAAGAGACCACGGTTTCACCGCGGCGCCAGCCGCCTGCGAGGGGGACGAGAGGCCGGGGGGCCACGGTAATTGGCTCTTTCAGGCTTCGAGAGCCACTCGTCGGGCTCCACCGGGTCCCACACTTTCTCCTGTTCGCACGTTGCAATCAGTAGACGAGGGGACTCTTGTCCAACCTCACGAAACCTCCAGCCCCGACGCGTGTGCCCCGGGGTCCGATGACATCAGCGTGTCCCGGTTCCTGGTCGTCGAGGTTCCCAGCTGAGCAGGGGAGGCCGAGAAAGCACCATGGCCAAGAGTGGAACCCCGAGACCCATAGCCTGGAGTTTGAGTCTCGAAGCTGCGACTTATCATTTGTAGGAGCTCGGGTCATGTATTGAAATTCTTCTCCCTGTCTCGGTTTTCTCATCTGTGAAGTGGGATGACATTAGTACCTCCTCGAAGGAGGTGGTATGTGGGAAATCATCTCTAGTAAACACTTAGGACCCCAGTCAGCGCTTAGCAAGCGGTGCTGACTGCAGTTGCCCTTCGTATTCATTGGATACGATGAACGCTTTCTAGACTTGGGCCAGTTCAAGGCACGTAGCTCTTGCCCTCGCAGAGCGGAGAGTGAAGCGGGGTCTGTATTGGCCTAAGTGCGTTTTTGTCCCGCAGCCTGGCCTCGGAGAACGTGACCATCTCGTTGTGAATCTCCAGGCCGCTCCTCACTCACTCAGTGACGGAGGCTCCTTGTTAAACTTTCTTGTTCATTTTCCTTATCTAGTCGGTGGACATAATTAAAAAAAAAAAAAAAATGAAGGTACCCCTTCTCATGTCTGGCCCAAAGTAATAGTAATGACAGTATTGATGAGGAAGGAGAAAAGAATAGCTAATAATTCATCACATGCATTTTCCATTTATTATTTAATTGTACTTGTTACCTGTTAACATCACATGACAGGTTAACACTAACTGATGTATTAACTTTTATGTGGACCCCACGGTGACCTCTGTGAGACAGTTTTTGCTTTCGGTCCCATTTACAGAGGAGGAAGCTGAGCGTGGGAGGAGAAGCATCCTCGGCTGTCGTGGTTGGTGTCTTTAATGACCCCACCATCTTCCCAGTTCATTACAGTTGGACGTATGTCGTGGCTTTAAATCCTTTCTTCGTAATTCCATTGCGTCTGCATGCTATATCCAGCTTCCTGGGGATGGACGTCGTGGTTGTTATTATGACGTGCATGTGAAGAGCAAGTTTTGAGACCTATCACATTTTAAATGGGAGGCTGTCTGCCTGTGTGTGTTAGCCCTGAAATAAAATTCATATCCTTTTGTAAACTTGACAGATCACGCTGCAGAATTGAGAGACCGGGGCCTTTGGGCTAACCCTTGAGACTAGGAGTGAGATTTTTTTGGACAGTGCGCATCGGCGGGTTGAGGTTATGTGACTAAGACTCTAGACGAAGTGAATCTTTTCAGCCTGTCGAATTTCTAATCCACTTGTGGGTAGACCATACCTGGGAAGGAAGGCGCAAGTGCCGGTAAGCTGGGCTAAAATAAACAGACCGTGAGAGGTCTTGTACGTAGACCAAGACTGACATCCTCAGCTGATGCGCTATTTAAATCATGGAGAGACTGTTATTTCCACTGCGTGGGCCATTCTGTCTACACTGTCAGGTCTGTGGTCAGACCCTGTCTCCCGGTGAAGCCCTCTGGGTCCTGGCTGTTTATGAATGCACGCCCTCCCCCTCCTCCATCCCCAGACATTTCCCATCCCTTACCTGCTTTATTTTCTTCCATAACACTGCTCCCTATCCCCGGGCGACACGCTTTACTTTTTTTTATTGTCTATCCCCCACCCGTGGTATGCTGGAGCCCGCTCATACTAGTTTGCAAAAGCAGATTGCTAAATATTCAGGAATTTTGCAAGCTGGTTGTTAAACTGGCCATCGTGGGTGTATTTACACCATGGAAATTGACAAATGCTACAAATCGGGGACTTCTTTTTTTTTTTTTAATTCCTTCGGAGTTGGCTTACCAGCACACAACTGCCCACCAGCAGATGCAAGCTCCGTGAGAAAACAGCATTTGTCTGATTCACTGTCGCGTCCTCAGTCCCCAGGAAGGTGCCTCAGAGTATTTAAGAAGTGTTTGCTGGAAGAAGTGTGGAACACATGCGTAAGTCAGTAAAGAAACAAACAAACAAACAAACGAAAGGCAGTGAGTGCCTCTCGCATGGATGATGATGAGACCGGATGTCATTGTCGCTTTCCTTGGTTCAGTGACTGGGTGATTCACAAGCTGGGCATGGGGCTCTTGGGTGCTAAATGAATTTTACTAGATCCCAGTGTAGAACTGAGTCATAAGATGAGAAGGAGACCAAAATCTCAGTTTCTCTCTTCTTGCCTACAGTCTTTGGCCTTGAGCCAATGAAAACTTTTCTACGTAGATTTAGGAAATAAAACCTTCTTATTGCTTAGCTCCTAAAATGGGGAAAAAAAGAAAAACAAACTAAAAATATGTGAACAGAAACCTGAAGAAAAAAAAAAAGACATTGTATGTGCCATAGGGACATTAAAACAATTTGGCTTTAGAGCTTGCTTTTATTCCCCTGGCTCAGATTTACATTTATAAATCACCCTAAACAAGAAAGATACCTATTTTTTTTTTTTAGCTTGAATTGCTTATAATTGCATTACGTGTAAGTTCTATTATATAATATGGCTGATGTTCAAGGACTGTATTATCTTCTGTCACGAACTCTGGGATTGCCCTAATGTACCTCCCTTTCCGGAAGGAAAATAGACATTAAGAAGGTAAAGCATACTGCCAGGGTTGAAAACAGACGACTGAAAATATAATCAGAAATTTCGTCTTTGTGGTTTTGTTTTCCTCAGAATTCTCTCATTGGTTTCTTTGATGCTTTTTGATATAGGGATGGATAATTAGATTTGAAACAGCATGGCTTTCTTGGCATGACCTTAACAAAGATGGGGCTGAGTCTGGGAAGACTTGTGTTTGACAAGAAAAATATTCCAATTTTAAAGAAGTATGAAAGATGTGGGAAAAGGATAAGTTGAATTTAACAATTTCTTAGGATGGAGGCAAATCTTACCACTTAGGAAAGGTGATATGAGGACAATGAAAAGAAGTACCATTTTTTGCAAAGTGGTAGCTCTATGAATTCTGCTGGTGAATGTGAAAGTATAGTCAATGACCTAGATCTAGTTATTAAACTCCATCTGTGATTAAGTGAAATTGGAAGTTCTAAGGGCTGTTGTTAACCTGTTGAAGTTATGGAGGATGATAATGCCATTTTATACTAAGTCTCATGGGGCTGTTATCAGAGTAAACATAATTTCCATTTTATTCATGCTCAATATTCATTCTCCATGATCTCTGCTAAGGAATTTAGATGCATCTCATGTAATTACAAACAATGCTGTGAGGTAGTATTTGTATCAATTAATATGCTTTTGGTAGCAAGTATCAAAATATCCATTTAAAATGGTTGGAACAGCAAGAAAATGATTTGTATTTCACATTTACAAGTGCAGTGGATGCTAAGGATAATAAGCAAATTACTGTGGACAATCACATGCCATTACACTACAATTAGGCCACCTAGAAGAAATGGATAAATTCCTAGAAATAGGCAACCAACCGAGACTACATCATGAAGAAATAGAAAATCTGAACAGAATAATTATTAGTAAAGAGGTTTAGTGAATAATAAAAAACCTTCCAACAAAGAAAACTCCAGGACCAGATGGCTTCACTGGTGAATACTACCAAATATTTAAAAAATGAATTAATACCAGTCCTCTCAACATCTTCCAAAAATAGAAGAGGAAACATTTCCAAACTCATCTTGTGAAGCCAGCATTACATTACCGTGATGCCAAAGCCAGACAAAGAACACAAGAAAAAAAATTACAGGCTAATATCTCTGATGAACATAGATGTAAAAATCCTCAACAAATATTAGCAAACCAAATTTAACAGTACATTAAGAAGATCGTACAGTATGATCGAGTAGAATTTATTCTCGGGCTGTAAAATGGTTCAATATATGTACATTAATAAATGTGATATGCTAAACTAACAAAATAAAGGATGAAAATCCTATGATCATTGTGATAAACTCAGAATAAGCATTTGATGAAATTCAACATCTTTTCATTATAAAAACTGTCAACAAAGTGGGTAGAAAGGAAATGTACCTCAACATAATAAAAGCCATTTATGACAAGCTTATAGCTAACGTGATACTCAAAACTATGACAAGCTGAAAGCTCTTCCGCTGCAGTCAGTAATAGGGCAAGTATGCCCATTCTCACAACATTTATTGAACACAGTAGTAGAAATCCTAGCCAGAACAATTAGGCAAGAAAAATAAATAAGAGTCTTCCAAGTCGGAAAGTAAAGGTAAAGTTGTATCTGTTTGCAGATGACATGATATTTTATATAGAAAACTCTAAAGACTCTACCAAAGCATGGTTAGAACTAACCAAAAAATTTTGTAAAGTTATGAGATACAAAATTAATGTAAAAAACTCAGTTGCATTTCTATACACTAAAATGAATTATCGGAAAGAAAAATTAAAACAATCCCATTTATAGTAGCATTAAAAATAATAAAATATTAAAGAATATATCAGAAAAACCCATATGCTCAAAGCTGTAACACATTGATGAGAGAAATAGAAGATACAAATCAAGAGTTTTCTCTTTTCATGGATTATAAGAATTGGTTAAAATGTCCATACTATCCAAAATGACTACAGATGCAGTGCAATCCTATAAAAATTGTAACACTATTTTTCATGGAAATAGAACAATCCTTAAAATTGTATAGAACCATAAGACCTTGAGAAAGAACAAAGCTGGAGGCATCACACTTCCTGATTTCAAGCTATATTACAAAGCTATAGTAATCAAAGCAGCATCATATTGGCATAAAAATAGACACAAAGATTGATGGCACAGAATAGAGAGCCCCAAAATAAATCCATACGTATACAGTCAATTAATTTACAGCAAAGGAGCCAACTGTATACAATTGGGAAAGGGCAGTCTCTTTAGTCAATGGTGTTGGGAAAAACGAACAGCCACATGCAAAGAATTAAACTAGCCCCCATCTTATAGCATACACAAATATTAACTCAAAATGGATTAAAGTCTTAAACATGAGACCTGGAACCATAAAATTCCTAGAAGAAAGCATAGAGGATAAGCTTTTTAATTTCAGATTGGCAATACCTTTTTTGGATTTGACACCGAAACAAAGGTGAGAACAGAAATAAGAGGGACTAAACAAACTAAAAACCATCTGCACAGCAAAGGAAACCCATCAACAAAATGAAAAGGTAACCTATGGAATGGGAGAAAATATTTGCAAACCACATATCCTCAAAGGGGCTCATATCCAAAATATGCAAGGAACTCATACAACTCTAAATAAATAAATTAATTAATAAATTAATAAATAAATTAATTAATTCAGTTACAAAATAAGCAAAGGACTTGAATAAACATTTTTCGAGAGGTGCCTGGGTGGCTCAGTCAGTTAAGCATCCAATTCTTGATTTCAGTCTAGGTCATGATCTCAGGGTTCTGAGATCAAAGCCCAGAGTAGTCTCCATGCTAAGGGTGGACCCTGCTTGGGATTCTCTCTCTCTCTCCCTCTCTGCCCCTCTCGCACTCACGTATGCTCTCACTCTTTTTCTCCCTCTCCCTCTTCTCTGTCTGTCAAAAAAAAAAAAAAAAAAGAAACAAAACAAAATAAGAAAAACATTTTTCTAAGGAAGGCATACAATGGCCAACAGGTTCACAATAAGGTGTTCAATATCAGTATACATCAGAGGTACGCCAATTAAAAACCTCATGAGATATCACCTTGCATTTTTTTTTTTTTGAGGTTTGCAGACACGTGTATTTCTTCATGATGGGTCAATAAGGAACTCGAGATACAGCAGGACACGTGGGGACATAGGCCTGGCAGCCTCAGCCCTCGTGGCACTGGACTCTGTCCCCATGCTTCTGACACGACTGTGCTCTGGGGCCGCCGAGCCCACCCAGTGAAGCTGCAGGCCAAGGACACCCCAGTGTGAGCCTGTTTCTTTGCACTTGGTCAGGGGATTTAGGGGTGCGGGGGAGGAGGGGATGACGCTCAGTCTTCAGTGAGGCAGACCCTGCCTGGGGAGGGTCGACTGTTCTACTGTTAGACGACCCGTATTAGAAAGACAGGAAGTAATATGGTAGCGGGGATGTGGGGAAAGGACACCGTGTACACTGTTGGTAGAAATGAAAACTGGTAGAGCCACTGGGGAAGCAGTACGGAGGTTACCCAAGAAATTAAAAATGCAACTACCATGGGACACGGCTATCCCACTTCCGGTTCTCTCTCCAAAGGAAAGAAGATCGTTATCTTGAAGAGATAGTGGTACTTCTGTGTTCACTGTAGCGTTATTCACAATTGCCGAGGTATGGAAACGACCTACGTGCCCATCGATGGATGAATGGATAAAGGAAATGTGACGGCTAGATCACACATATGCATGTGGTGGAATTTCGTCAAGTATAAAAAAGAATGGAATCTTGCCATTTGTGATAACATAAATGAACCTGGAGGGTTTCGGGCTAAGCGAAATAAGCCAGACGGTGAAAGACAAATACCGCAGGTATCATTCATATATACATACCTATATGTATACATATATACATTCACCATATATATGTGTGTATATATATATGGTGAATGTTGGTTGCCAGTGGCTAGGGAATGGGGGAGATAGATGAGGTTGGGGAAGGGAACAATATTTCCATTTAAGACAAACCAGGTCTGAGGATCTGACATAAAACATGGTATCTACAGTTGATAACACTGTAGAATTATTATAAAATATTATCATTATAGAATATAATTCAAATTGGCCAAGACAGTGGCACTCGAGTGTTCTTACAGACACACAAAGTAAATACGTGAGGCTAGGATGTGTTCATCAGCTTGATGGTGGGGATCCTTTCATGATGCGTATGAGTAATAATCGTCAAGTTGTATCCTTTAAATACATTACAGTTTTAGTAAAGTCGGGGAAAAAGGAGAAGTCCAGGGGCCATTTGGCTGCCGTCAGTGGGAAATCAAGGCTCTGGCTTCATTTGTCTATGTTTTTAAGTCAGTTTTTAACCATTTCCTTTTCCGTGTGTTGACTTTGCCTTCTCATGTAACCTCAAGTTGGCTGCCAGGTGGATGCAGGGCACCATGTTTCATTGTCCTCATCCAGTGACTAAAAGGGAGAATTCAAGTGTAGCATATAAGTTTTTCCCTTCAGTATGTTTAGGTATATTTGGGTCATCTGATGACACCTGGACCAAAACCCCCTCCCCAAGGAAGTACCTTATGTTGCTTGTTTTAGTTCTGTGTTTCTAGGCCAATTCACTGGCAACGCGGGTGGGCTTATGTTAGTTGGCTCACCATTAAAGGTATGTCTGTAGAGCTGATGATTTGATCCACTTCTGTGTCCCATGGTCATGGGGTTGGAGGGGGTGTTCGTAGACATCCCTGAACAACTTCAGGGCATTACTAGGAAGGACAGAGTGGATGCTGAGTAAACACAGGTGCATAAACACCACTATTGTTATTATCCTGTGCTTTTGGTTGTGGAATCTGTGACGCTGTGACGGTCACTGACTTCTCCAGGGTCAGACAGTTGTAAATGGCAGAAGCAGAATGAGGAGGGGAAAGGGAACGATACGAAGAAGGAAGAAAGGAGGAGAGGGTCGACAGCAAGGGTAGGCAGCAGACTCTTCCCTCGCACTTAACTATGTGCTGGGCCCTGTTCTAAGCACTTTATAAAGCAATAAAAATTAACATATTGAATTTTTACTGCACATCTGGTATTATTCCTACTTTACAGTGGAGAAACAGAGGCACACGGAGGTCAAGAGCTTTTGCCCAAGAGCACATAGCACAACTGTTGGAGTTGGATTTTGAACGCAGGGAATGAGGCAACTCCAGGCCACAATTTTAGCGACTTTACTGTCTCTTGATTGACTATTTTTACCTCGTGGTCTCTTCTGTCTTTTTTGTTCTTCTGGGACTTACTTCCTTGCTTTTTGGACCTTACAGATGTCGCAGCTTGACTTGCTGTGGTTCTTCCATCTACCATGCACTGATGTATTTTACTTTGATTTCCGACTCCGTTTCCTCAGATGAGAGCACAGTCCTGCGTACTGTCTCGAATTCCTTCGCTTTTCTGAAAGGTCGCTTGTACTTGCTTGTGTTTACTCCAGACTCATTCTAATCTTCATCCTGTGTTGATTAAGCAAAGAGCCAGCAAAGGTTAAGAGAGCGATGGCTTGTAAATGAGGTACATTAACAAACAGAAGAAGAAAGCAGCAGCTGAAAGACTCTGTTCTTTTTGATCAAGACATCAAACTAACCGTTAAATGAATTCTCTTTTGAAAAAAAAATCCTGCATTTTTGTTTTGTCATCCTTCTTCAAAGAACAGGGAGGGGAGATGATGAGGTTACTTCAGAAGTGAGCTGGGATGGTTGATGTCTTTTGTGCCAACACCCGAACGTACATCGTCGTCGTGGTAAGCCAGGTGTGAAAGGTAGGAGGGAGCTGGTAGGAAGAAATAAACTTGACAATTTTCATTTATTTTGTGGGCCTCAGATGCAGTGCCCGTGCTAGGGATTTGGAAATGCATGGTGGGGTGGGTTTCGTTTATGAGGTTTCTGTTCTACAATCCTGGATCCCTGTCCCATCAATGCTGGGAACTCCCTGGATCTGGGCCTCCCTGCCTGTAGGATGTGTTTGTAGGGCTACGTCGTGAGTTGAGGGATCGTTCAGCATCATTCTACTTCTGTTCAATATCGTTTTTCTGGTGACACCTCATCTATACTCACATGCTCCCTCTCCCTTCCCTGTCTTTTGACGTGGTGCAGAGCCCCCGAGCTTCATTTGGGCCTTCTTTCCCAGTATCTGGCTAGATGTCCTCTGGCCTCACTTTCTATCGTGTGACCTTGCACTCTTGGCGATGGCTCTGTGGCTGTTTCTGTTCCCTACTTAGACTTTCTTTTGAGGACAGTAATCCTCGCTCCTATGTCTCTGGAATCCCCCACGGCGCTTCAGATGGTACCAGTTACCTATCACATGGCTGTTGGGCAGCACTACCGATGGCAGAGCAGTAAGCTGAAGCGGTGAATGCCGCTCTGTTCTCACAAGCTTGGCCTGATTTACTTCTGTGAAAACAGAAACACAATAAAAGCATGCAAATGAACCCAAAGAGCATAATCCTCTTTAAAAACAAATGCCATAAGTAAAGGGTTGTCTCTGCAGCCTGTTGTTGACGTGGGAAAGCCTTTCTATGCAGTTGTTCTAATGGGTGTTTTCATTAGTACAAATTAAAGGTATTAATAAAAAAACACAGGAATGCTTAAAAGGAATGCCTGGGGGGGGGCCTCCTGAAATGGCGCTGAGTGGGTAATGCAATACATCATGCGTTATCAGGAAGGAAAAGTTATGTTGCTCTGGCATGAGAGTAAGTTCTCCAGATTTCAGCACGGAATTTGGATGGCTCTCAGGCAGGAAAACATCCGCAAGGTGTGTTTTTTCATATTTAATGCTTTCAATCCTTGTAACAGCAAAGGTAAGGGGGAAGAAAAGAGACCGGACTGAGCCTGAGATCTGTTAGAAGTAGTGCACGTGGCGTACTTTAAGGAGGAGATATCGAATGGCTGATTTGCTTATCTGATTTTAAGCATGGGAGCATGGAACTGTGTTAGCTGATGAGTTTGGGTGAAGGCTGCATACCCGTCACTGCTTATTCCATTCCTGGGATGGACTGAATGGCTTCTTAGCCCTTCCTGGGTCAGACGAGGAGAGGACGGACATGAACTAGCTCATCATCCTAGGCCTCAGTCGTCTTCAGGATTTTGAACACCTTGGTAGACTCCGGCCTGCATTGGCCTTGTGTTCTTGAATTTTTTTTTTAATTTTATTTATTTATTTGAGAGAGAGTGCGAGCGTAAGACAGGGGAGGTGCAGAGAGAGAAAGAGAAGCAGACTCCGTGCTGAGCAGGGAGCCCGATGTGGGACTCGATCCCGGAACCCTGAGATCATGATCTGAGCCGAAGGTAGATGCCCAACCAACTGAGCCACCCAGGCAGCCCTTGTGTTCTTGAATCTAAACCACTTTTCGTGCAATTGGCCCTAAACCCACCAGTCCTTAAAATCTAAATGCCCTCATGAGTGGTTTTTAGTCGCTCAGGCCTTGAGATGGTTACTCGACAGTTAAAAATCAGGAAGCCTTCTTCCTCTCTACCTCTGCCTCTCTACTTTTTATTTTTTTATTTTTTTATTTTTTGCCTCTCTACTTTCTTATCTGGTTAATACATCCAACATTGAACAAAGTCATCCAAAAAGAAACCCTATGAGCTCTCCATTTCCTTTCCTTCTTTCTCTTCCCCACACCTTGCTTCCTCCTATGCTACTAAGTGCCTTTCATATGAGTACATGCAAAAGAGTTTCCACTGAACTTCGACATACTCAGAAATCAACACCTTTAGGAGTGAACCGAGTCGCCCGGGTGGCTCAGTCAGCGAAGCATCGGAATCTTGATTTTGACTCAGGTCGCAATCCAGGGTCCTGAGGTCAAGCCCCACGTGGGGCTCCGTGCTCAGGAGGGAACCTGCTTAAGACTCTCTCTTCCTCTCTCTGCCCCCATCCCATGCGCGCACACTCTCTCCTCTCCCTTGCACTCTCTCTTTCCCTAAAAAAGGTAAATGAACCTTTAAAAAACGCTTTCCTTCTCATTGGTTTGAATCAGAGCATAAGAGAGGGTGCCTGCTGGTTAGCCCAAATTAAGTTTACAACTACAGCAGAGCTGGGAATCCTCTGTGTTCTTGAAACATATATGGTGTAGGGTGCGTGCAAATTAGACCTCCTTTCCCGCGACAGTGTTGCCTCATTTCATCATTCAGATGGTTCGGTCCTTCAGATCCCAGGGTGAACTGAGAGCCAAGAAAAGGTTATTTACAATCCAGGAGGAGGAAAAGGCTGCTTATAGTGCTTGTGGAAACCGCAGACGTGCATGAACCCAAGCATGACGGCTTCTGGACCACTTGCGTTTTCTTGTGGTAAATCACTTGGAAATACAGTGAGCACCGCAAAAGGAAAAATATTCAAGCCTTTGTGTTGGAGATATCATCAAGTGGGTTAGTCAGTGCATGGGGAAGATGGTGCTTATAGGGCTCCTGCTCTGGAATTTGATTGTTGTCACCCCGTACCTATTCGTCACGCTCCTAGACCTGCAGGAAACGAGAAAAAAAAAAAAAGGCGTTGTGATTTATAATACAATTGCTATTAGCAGTCACGTGCCCTTCAGCTAATGATCATTGCTAATTGTTTTGAGGGTGTACTATTTCCCTGGGAAATAGAACTTATTAGTTAATAAGATTTTTACATCAGGCCTCTAAGGGCGCTTTGATGATTTCAGCCGATTTACAAAGGAAAAACCTGAGTGCAAGAAAAACCCGAGTGCAATCAGTTGACGGGAACAAGGTCTCCCGCAGAGCTGATAAGTGGCTGAGCTGGAGTTCCCACTGTGTGCAAGGCCGCTTCACGCGTGTGTGGCCTGGTCACACCGGGCCGCGTGCTCTGCTGTAGTCATCTTAAAATTTATAATCTTTTTTTTAAAAAAAAGATTTTATCTATTTTTTTGAGAGAGAGAGACAGAGCCTGAGCACGAGCAGGGGGAGGCACAGAGGGAGAAGCAGATGCCCCGCTGAGCAGGGAGCCTGATGTGGGGCTCCTTCCCAGGACCCTGGGATCAACGACCTAGGCCGAAGACAGATGCGTCACTCACCCACTGAGCCCTCCCAGGTGTCCCTATAGTATCTTTTAAGAATAAGGAGCCCTGCATTTTCATTTTGTACTGGGTCCTACACATCACCTAGTCTGTCTCCTCTCTCTAGCTGTAAAGCATCTTCCATTCCATCGCCCCCTCCCAGAGCTGAATGCCCTCCTGGTGGAAACAGTCCAGACGAAGAATGAGCCACTCCCAGTTCCCTACTGGCCCGGTGACAGCAGGTCCCACGCAGCAGGGTCGCCATCTGAACTGGTTGCTACATGACACATATCGGAAGGGTCAGCTTCTGGCTCCCTAGTTGCTTATGGCCAACAGAGCAGGAAACAAAATCACTTTCTCTATTTTTCTTTTTTTTTTTAAGATTTTATTTATTTATTCATGAGAGACACAGGCAGAGGGAGAAGCAGGCTCCCTGTGGGGAGCCCGATGCAGGACACAATCCTGGGACCCCGGGGTCATGACCTGAGCCGAAGGCAGACGCTCAACCCCTAAGCCACCCAGGAGCCCTAGTTTCTATATTTTTCTAACTCCCTCTTTTTTCCCCCTTTTCTTCCAAACATATTAAACTGTGTTTTTATTTCTACACGGGGAAGCATTTCCGTTCTCCGTCGTCATGTCTTAACTTGCTTCATTCTGTCTCAGACTTAACCTTACGTGCCTTGATTCTCTAACGATGACACTATGGAGATCTTCTGTTACCGATAATGATCAGCTACTTCGTGTTGAGCGTGCGGCTTGAAGCTGCTTTTCTATCAAATCAAATTTTTCACAATCTAAGTAAGAACGTTAGCTCGGAAGTCAGTGGGTGACTGGCTCACGTGATGGTACCTTGGCTCAAATTTTTGGTTTATCTGAAAGCATTCAGAATTAACTTTCTCACGGAAGAGAGAAATATATTTCCTGGAGTAATGTATTTTGAAATGACTTCTACCGAACTCCAAAATAAATTTTGTTTCACATCTTATTTATTTATTTACGTATAATTGTATATGTTTAGGGTGTACAGTGCGATGATTTAATATATGCATACACTGAGAAATTATTAGTGCAGTCAAGTTAACACATCCATTACCTCGCATAGTTACTGTTTTTTGCACGAGAACATTTAATCAAAAAAAAAAAAAAAAAAAGAACATTTAACATCTACTCTTCCAGCAGATTTCAAGTGTATAATATAGTATTGACTGTAGTCGCCATGCTGTCCATTGGATCTCTAGAACTTACTCATCCTTTGACCAAACTCTCCCCATTGCCTGCACCTGGTAACCACCATTCTACTCTCTGGTTCTATCATTTGACTTTTTTGGTTCCCATATATAAATGAGATCGTATAGTATTTGTCTTTGTCTGCCTCGCTTACTTTATTTAGCATAACATCCTCCAGGTCCAGGTTCGTTGTGGCAAATGGCAAGATTTTGTTCTTCTTTTGTGGCTGAAGATATAAATGGATATATATATATGTATTTCATATAATACATATAATTATTCCAATATATATTATATATAGGTATAATATTCCATCATATTATATATTGGAATATATATGTAATATATATTATATATTATTATTATATATAATTATAACATATAATTATAATATATTATATATTAGAATATAATGGAATATTATATGTATATTTATACATATATTATATAAAACATATACTTATATACACACTCATGTACATATATAAAATATATATACCTACACAATAATATTCCATTATGTATGCATAATATATATACACACATAATACTATTCCAATAATATATATGCCTATTTCGTTGTGTGTATCACACTTGTGTTTTATATGCACATATCACACGTGTGATACATCTTGTGCTTAATTCACTCATCTGTTGACAGACACTTAGGCTGTTTCCATATCTTGGCTATTGTGAAGAGTGCTGCGATGAACATGGCGAGGAGGGGGACACATATCCCTCGGAGATACTGATTTCATTTCTCTGGGATAGATGCCCAGACATGGATTTGCTGGATCATATGGAATTTCTGCTTTTAATTTTTCAAGATCCTCCATGCTGTTTTGCACAGCGGCTGCACCAGTTTGCATCCCCCACCCGCGCCGAATGAGGGTTGCTCTTTCCGCACGCTCTCACTAACACCTGTTACCTCTTGAAAACTTTAAAGGTTCTGACCTTTTAAGTTTTAAGATCACTCCGGGAAATGGAGGAGGCAGTCCTCCAGAGGTTGGAAAGGGAAGAGAGACTAGAGACCAAGAGGAAATAGTTGGGATCGGGGAAGAAGGTTTTTGGATGGTATCAACTAACTGTATTGAACACTAAAACGTGCTTCTCTGCTTTAAATGTCAAGCCATACTTAACACAATCACCATGAGTTAGTATTTTGAATCGTGACAGTTTCTTTTCATTAATGATTCACACCCCCCCCCTCTTTTATTATAAAATCCCCTCTGTTGTCATCACATATTGTCATACTTTGGGGAATGTGAGAAATCATCCTGCCCAGGCCCCTGGTTCACAGGTGGAGAAGTTGATGGTGTCAGAGAGGGATGCGAGACTTGCTGGAGGTTGCACGGCCGGGTGGTGATGGGCAGGATCAGCTCACAGTCCCCTGAGTGTAGATCCAGTGCTCTTACTACCACACGAATCCGTCCCGATGCCTCAAATCACTGATTTCATTTTTAATCTTCTGTCTATGATGAGTGTTTCTGCGACCCTAAGCCTCACGTAACAGTTTGGCTTATCAAGGTCCTATGAATTTGAAAATCGGAAATCTGGAGGGAAATGTTAGCTCTCCAGTAAAAGGGCGATAGTGTTTTTTTTTTTTTTAAATGCACCATGTTGTGTCAGAAAAGGGGGAAAACAAAGAAATCTCCCTTTCCAATTAAGTTTTCCTAGCAAACAACACTGCCTTGGAATGTTTGGGTCATTTTATAAGCCTGGAACATATTTTGTAAAAACAGATCGCCTCGCAAGAGATGTCAGTGAACTCATGCCCAATTAAGTACACTGTGGAAATAATTCAGCCAGTTGTGGTGTGTAATAAGGAATGCCAGCGAGGTGGCTCTACTGACAGGAACTTTTTTCTCACCAGGGCTCTGGGTATGGGTTGCTGGGGGGAAAAAAAAACCTGCAAGACATGTACAATGAAAGCAAATTGTTCATTCTGTGCAACTGACAATAGGTCTAATGAGGATCCTTAGAAACATGGCAATTGACTCCAAATTGCTAATATTATTAGTATCAAAATATTTTTCTTAAATCTATCCAGGGATGCCATGTAATTGTGCTAGTCAGCCTGGTTACAAGAGCCAATTATAAGGCTTTTCCAGGATATGTTGTCTCTGATAAGAGTTTTTTTTTTTTTTTTAAGAGATTTATTCATGAGCGACACAGAAGGAGAGGCAGGCTCCCTGCAAGAATCCCAATGCAGGACTCGATCCCAGGACCCTGGGGTCATACCCTGAGCCCAAGGCGGACGCTCTATTTCTGAGCCACCCAGGGGCCCCACAAGAGTTGTTTTTATGTATTTCTTCAGAACCAGTTCAGAATTTCCTTTTTTTTTTTTTTAAGAACATATTATTTCTTCTTAACTGATTTGCCCAACAGTTATAGATTTTCATTTCTATTAGGCAAGGGGTCTTTTCATCTTATGCAAAGCTATTACCCCTCAGGGAATAAATTTTTGTTTCTTATCCCAAAGTTCCTCCCCAAAGAATGAAAGTCCTCAGTCCTCCTTTGGGAAAGAGCCCCACAGATACTGGATCAGGCAGCTGAAATTCAAACGCTGGTCATCCTTTTATATCTCTCGCAGTATGAGATCATCGCTCTTAATTAAATTTCATCTTCGTCCCGCAGCGCCAGCAAGCATCTAGACGCTTCCCCCAGGGTTGCCAGTAGTCGGTGGGAGGCACCTGCGGCGGGCAGACGGCTCTCCACGCGAGCCTTCCCCGTGTCCTTGCACGCTGGCCTCCCTGGGTTAGCTGGTTAGCTGACCGCCCTGAGCCTCCGCAATCTCTTGGAAGTAGACAGAGTAACTAACACTGGATCCGCTCAGACATTATTTTCCACATGCAGGTGGGGTATCGGGTGATAAAACGTGAAATGACCAGGGAGCAAGACACTCCTAGAACTATTGCAATACCTCAGGCCTGCTGCACTTCAGTCTAAAAAATAGATGAAAAAACTCCCCAAGGACAACAGCAGAAAGATCATTCTAGAACTAAGCTTCGTCGCTGGCGGTCCCATGTGGCAGCCTATTCCAGCGTGATGGGGGGACCCAAATACATTGTAGTCCACCGGCCGTCCCCGAAGTCTGGCCAGACCTTATCCCGACTTACGTTCTGGACTTAAGCATGGGCCATGTGCGTTTGGGGGGCAGGGATGCTTGTGGAAGGACATTTGGTCAGTTACGCCAACATATCAAAATGTTTCCGATCGCCCCAGTGGTTCATGCAGCATTGAAGGCGGAACGGTGCAGAATGCATCCGAAGCGCAAGGCTCCGTGGGACCTCCACCAAACGCCCCGTCGGGGCTCCGTGTCACTCCGTGGAGCCACCCGATGAGACTCATGACTGTGTCCACTTCTGGAACTTACATTGGCCTCCACTCCATGGACTGGCTCCCATTCTAGAAACTGCCGCTGCCTAGATACACCAATACGTATGTTCAGGATACGTGTGGATTCATACGTGTTTTAGAACTTGTTTCAGGGCGACCACCCACAGGTTTATATATGATTCAGCCTCCGGCAGGCTTCAGCCTTGGTGCTGTGGGTATCATCAGCGAAGCAGTCTCTTCATGGGGAAGAACTTTAGAAGGACCTCAGTATTGGCGTCCCAAGATCGCTGTAGAGATGACAGGAGCTCAATATGGACCCAGTGCATGGCACTTAGTCAACACTTTTCTTTTAGATTTTAAGATTTTTAAGATTTTTATTTGTTTATTCATGAGTGACACAGAGAGAGGCAAAGACACAGGCAGAGGGAGAAGCAGGCTCCATGCAGGGAGCCCAATGCGGGACTCGATCCCTGGACCCTGGGGTCACGCCCTGAGCCCAAGGCAGACGCTCAACCACTGAGCCACCAGTTGCCCCTGATATTTACTGTCTTGACGTGACGTGAGGTGTTCCTTATTTGGACAATGGATGAGACCAACTGAAGAGAAGATGACCACTCATTTATTCAGAAGTCAATACTTGCCGGGCACCAACACATAGTTGAATATCGGGGGTGGTTTTGTCCCCCACGGGACATTTGGTAATATCTGAAGACTTTTGTGCTGGTCAACATCCTGCAACGCACAAGAGAGTCCCCCACGGCGAAAAATCACGGAGCCCCACCTATCAACAGTGTTGTGTCTTGGAAACCCTGCACCGAGGTATCAGGTTTTAGTTTAGTCCTCATGAACACCAGAGGAGGTGGAGTCCGTTGTCATCCCCGTTGACAGAAGCAGAAATTGCAGCAATGACAAGACAAGGGGTTGCCCAAGAACCCCCAAAACCGAGTGGGGGGACCTCAGTTTGGATTCATCTAGAATCCAGGCTCTTCATCCTCACCTTCTAAGGGCAAAGTTGGAACCGATTCTCTCCGCTTCTCCCCGTTGCCGCCTTCTGGCTTCCATTATGATTAAGTTGAATGACTATGAAAACTTGCTTTATAAACAGTGAATGAACTTTTCAGTGGTTTTTCACCAGCAAAGGAATGTCCGTATCTAGGAGCTGCGGCTCCAGGGTGCCACCGACATTGTTTTCGTCAGAGGTGCACTAGGGGCAAAGGCGAGGTCTGCTACCCTTGCTGGTGTCCATCTCAGTGGAATCTTTTGTTATGGTTCTAAGTTCCCTTTGCTGCGTCTGTTACGGGAGATTTATCGTGCTGTCCTTTTAGGAGAGAGTATTCACGCTCTGGTTTTGCCTTTTGAGGCCTACACACATTATCACTGAAGTACATTATCATTTATTATCTGGTGTCAGGGAGGATTTTCTCATCATCCGAGCTCGGTGGTGTGCTCTAAGCAGGGAAGGGATTTAGGACTTGTCAGGGCTAACCGGCCTTACTTTGTTGCTCTGTTTTTCCTCCCTGTCAGAAAGAAATAGGGGATAATAGAAACTCATCCACTGCTATTTGCAAAACTGTTTACTTTCTCGGAATATGGCGATCTCTTGTTGACCTGAGCATTGACCTTTTTTTGATTTTTTTTTTTCCATCCTAGATAATTTATTTTATAGGAGGTGGTGTTTTCAACAACCACTACAGAATGTTCTGAGTCACTCTGAACTCTATCCGGATAAAAATAAATGCTCTCGTTTTCTCCGAAGGGTGTTTGCTTTTGCCCACGAAAATTATGATTGGCTTTGATCTTTCCACAGAACCCCCTATATGAACCCCTGAGAAATGTTTGAACAAACTGTAAGAAATATCACAAACAAGCAAAACTCCCGCAGAAATGAAAGAAAGTACAGTCTACCTCTGCCCTTCTGAGTCTGACCCATCCCTTAAATCCATCCTTGGGCTCCATGAAGAGTAGGATTTTTATAAGAAGGATTTTTACCATCAAAAAGGCAGCGCCTTAATAAAGTCATTAAGAAGCCAAGGAGCACAGGTCCGTTCCCTTAGGTGTATAAAGATGAAGGTCACCAATGCATAGTGAAAAGATTAAGGAGCAGAGTAAGGATGGGTGGCACCGACCGCATTTTGACTTTTGTCATAAACTCCAAATGAGGGTGCACCTGTTGTCATGTGGACGTGGTAGGAAAGAAACAAAGGAAGAAGACGTTTGGCTCCTAACCTTAAACTTTTGTGGCATCTTTGGACCATGCTGCCTACACAGTGTACCCTGAATTACTCTCTAGTCTCACAATGACCTCGAAAGTAACGCGATTATCCCAACACCATATTTGTGTGCGTGATAACAACACATTACGTTGTAAATGGTGGTTAGAAGCAAATATTTTTGAAATCCCATCTTAGTGTTTCTTCGTAAGTGAGTATATGAAGGGCTTGCAAATATCAGAAGAGACATTGCCTTCTCTTGACTCCTGCTGGGGACCCAGGGAAAGCCATTGGCCCCAGGGTGTTAGAATGGAATCTTCTAAAGGTTGGAACATCCAGCATGGGCCACCATGTCAAGGGCTGTTGACTGCCTGGCAGCTGGGAGCTCAGTGGGGGCCACGGAGCAGTGACTGTTCGTGGCCTCTGCTTGTGACTTGGTCTTCTCAGGGCATGGCGGCTGGGTCCCAAGGAGATCCCAAGCAGGCGTGCCCCAGGGCAGGTGTTTGAAGTGGGAGGAGGCAAAAGACACCTGCCCTCCTAAGGGAAGGCCTGGAACTAATGCAGCATCACTTCTTCTCTCTTCTCTTGGTAAATCAGCAGCAGGAACAGAGAAGGGGATAGAAGTTGCATCTCCTGAGGAGGTGAGTGACAGAGCTGCCTCCGCTCCCCCGAAGGTTGGGGAATGCTGGGGCATCATTATCTTGCTCTACTTTGGACCATGGATTTCACAGAGTAGGCCTCAAATTCACGTGCAACATAGTAAGAGTTTCTAGCACCTTCCTTTCTGCATGTTGTAGATGCTCAACAGAGCTTTATTGTACATGTTTGCGTTATCGATGTAGTTGATCCTCACAACCATGCTTAGCAGGGGAGAAGAAGTTGAGGCATCAAAACACCGAGCAGATTGCCCGAGTGCATCAGCTGGGGGTGGCAATCGAGGGTTTGAACGCAGGAGGTCTTGTTCTAGGATTCTTCTCTTCAGCCATCCTTCTAGTGCTCCTCCTGATTGGGATTCACCGCAGGATTCTGATTTACACCTGTGGATTCTTAAATATTTTCTTCTTTTTTGAAAGTTGTTTACTTCTTATGAAAATAATGTCTATTTTTAGAATTTTAACTTTTCAATCTTAGTACTAAAGGCATTTGGGAAATCTGCTTTGTAATGTCCCCAAGTTCTCAGGAGTAATTATTTCTTTCAGGAATGGGGCCTGTGTTTTATTTTATTTTATTTCATTTTATTTTATTTTATTTTATTTTATTTTATTTTATTTTATTTTTAAAAAACATTTTTTAAAGATTTATTTATTATTCATGAGAGACACAGAGAGAGAGGCAGAGATGCAGGCAGAGAGGCAGGGTCCCTGCAGGGAGCCCGATGGGGGACTCAATCCCAGGACCCCGGGATCATGACCTGAGCCAAAGGCAGATGCTTGACCCCTGAGCACCACAGGCGTTCAATATGCATGTGGTTTGGAGTTGGGATGAGGGCCAATCAAGAACAAAGGGACTCCAGAGATTACATCCTCTTTCCATTTCTCCCAGAGGCTACATGGCTTTTCACTTAACCTCTCTTCCTGTTTGTGCATACCCCTTGCTCACCTGGGCCTGTTGAGGCTGATGTGGCCTCTCCACACATAGACCCACATACATCCTCCTACACTTCTCCAGGTGCAGAACCTCATTCTCTGGGTTATTTATTAGACCAGATTCCTGAGGTGAAAACATCTGCTTGGTTCTCCCATGATCTTGGGCCAGGCCTCTTCGTAGATCACTGCTGTTCTGTGTGTTGACTGTCGTTAGTTCTTGCCTTTGCCCTGGTTCAAAGAACTCACACCTACAGGCAAAGCCAGGGCTGGCCTGCCTCCTCCTAGTGAGCGCTGTCCCTTTTGCAGGAAAGCTTGATGGGGAGACTTTTTTCTAAAGAGGAGCTGGGGTAGGATGGCAGTAACTGAAAGGCTACAATCGAGATATGATTGAAATAAGGTAAAACTCAGGGAGCCTGGGTGGCTCAGTCAGTTGAGCTTCCAGCTCCTGGTTTCAGCTCAGGCTGTGATCTCAGGGTCATGAGATTGAGCCCTGCGTGGGCCTCTGTACTGGGCGTGGAGCCTGCTGAAGAGTCTCTCTTTCCCTTGCCCTCAGCCCCTTCCATCTCACACACGTGGGCTCTTTCTTCTAAAAAGATAAAAAAAAAAAAAAAGATAAAAAAGTGGTCAACTATGGGATCCCTGGGTGGCGCAGCAGTTTGGCGCCTGCCTTTGGCCCAGGGCGCGATCCTGGAGACCCGGGATCGAATCCCACGTCGGGCTTCCGGTGCATGGAGCCTGCTTCTCCCTCTGCCTGTGTCTCTGCCTCTCTCTCTCTCTCACTGTGTGCCTATCATAAATAAAAAAAAAAAAAAAGTGGTCAACTAAGCAGAAAAGGGGTGGGGGTTACATGGCCAAGTAGAACTAATTTATTGGCATAAATAAGAAGTCTCTTGGCCTACTGACCCCAGCAGTGCTGTTGCACATCAGGGAGCCTGGGTGCTGAGACATGGGTGAGGGTGTTGACTACATCTTCTAGGTACTTCCAGTGAGGACATGACTTTATTATGATTGTAACTACAGCAAGATGACCCTCTGAGGAGGGAGGCCACAGTAGAGGACAAATATCTCCTGCCCCAGAAGAGGACAGAGTCCCTGTAACGATGCAGATCTAAGTGTGTTCCCAAGGTTTCTCCGCATCTCTCCTGTCTCTACTAAGTTACTCTGTGTTGCTCAAATTAGGATAATCCCAGGTAACCAGGACACGGCAAATGGATATGTGAAAAGATCTTGATTGTAATTTTCATAGCATGCGTTACTAGATCGTGTTGCGTACGTAAACACCTTCTTCGATGCCGTGCTCGTGAATTTGGTGTTAATATCCATCCATGTTTGCATCTGCCTTTGCTATGTTGTCTTGGCCAAGAAGTGTCAGCCACTCCCCTGTAAAATGAGAAATTAATATTCACTTGGAGAGGCTGTCAGAGTGAAATAGATAATCTGGGTAATTCTTTTAGCAAATTAGAGTATTTCAGTGAGTGAGACACACTGCAGTATTTTGAGGCAGATGATATTGGGAGTAGTTTGATTCAAAAGGATGTGTAACACGTGCGGTGCTGTGGAGAATGGAATCAAACACCTGGAGTGCAAGGTTTACGAAAGCACCAAAAACTCAATATTCAAGATAAACAGTATTTTAGTGCAATATTTACAAACCAGCGCAAAAGAAATCCATGATGAATAACACGTAAGTAACATCACACATTTGTAAACAAAGACGGAGTAAACTCTGTGTCACTCATCTGGTTCCAATAAAACTTTATTTATAAAAACAGCAGGTCAGCCCATGAGCCAGAGTTTGCTGATTTGATTTTTTTTTTGATATCGTATCACGTGCAAATAAAGTTTTCGTGCAGCAACTCAAAAAATAAAATACTGCATCGCAGTATGATTTATCCTGATTTTGCAGTTTTTAGGTGCTTCCTTAACTTTGTGCTTGAGGGGAGTACCTCACTTCCACAATCCTACTCGCACCCCTGGCGTATAGTTTTATTCTTATTTTATTCTAACTGATACATTCAGAATCCTAGAAGTCGAACCCTAGGTAAAGACCTTTGGGACCATCATGTCCAACCTTCTGTGTGGCTGCAAATGCTTTCTGAGCACTTGCTCTTTACCAAGGATGGTAACTTTGCCCCGAATAGCCTATGGCTGAAACATCGTGAATAACCCCAAACCTGACCCTCCTGGGATGCTGCATTAAACGGGTAAGACTCCTGCTTCCTAGAGGCCTTCGACTTGGGGGTGGTGTCGCCAGTGCATTCATCCTTTGTGCTCATTTCTTTGATACTTTACATTTTTTCCTAACTTTCTTTGGCTGTTTTTTCGAGGGCAAATTCTGACCCATCCTGAAAATAAGAAACGTCTCGGAAATTGTTTTCTTTGTTGCTTTTAAATATTGATTGGATCTGGCATTGGGAATATAATTAAGCTCACAGCAGTGATCAAGCTCCTTTTTATAATAAGCCTTTTATCCCTTTACCTAATCTGCCACTGCCTTTTCCTTGTTCCTCAGGGTTAAATGGCAGGGAGCCATTTGGCTCAACCGTTGTGCCTTGGCAGGACTTGCCATGAGTCGGATGTTCTTTTCCTCCTAGAAGGCAGAGTGCGCCTCTTACTCAGGCTCAGCTCACATTTCAATTTGCAAATGAGCCTGTGGCTTCGGTGTCATCCCATTGGCAGCGGTTGATGTATAAATGATAGTCCTCGAACGTGTAATCACGCCAGCTTTTCAGGGCCACCTCTTCCCACAGCCGCTGTCCTCCTCATCCTTTCTGTGCAGCTTTGAGGTACAACGTTCACCCGGGGATCACAAAGGGAAGAAGGGAAAAGTGCAAGAGCAGGTCCTGGTCAAGCAGATGGCTAAACGTAAAGAACTTTACACTTTGAGGTCTGAGTAGAATGTCTACCGTCCCTGGAAGGGCGTGGGTACTGGTTCATGTTGTGCATCCACTTGGATGGGACATGGGACACTCAGATATTCATTGAAACATGATTCTGCCCAAGTGGGCAGTTTGGGGGTGAATTAAACATTTAAATCGGCAGATTGAGTAAAGCAGATTGTCCTCTCGAAGGTGGGTGGTCCTTACCCAATCAGTTGAAGGCCTGCATAGCACAGAGAGGCTGGTCCTACCACAAGTCAAAGGAAATTCCTCCTGCCTGACTACCTCGAGCTCCAGGTATGGTCCTTCCCTGACCATGGACTCCATCTGCAACGTCAGCTGTTCCTCAGTTTCGAGACTGCGGCTGCTACACCATCTGCTTTCCCAATTCTCGGGACAGAGCCACTGTTGGCTCTCCTGGGTCTCCCGCTTACCAGTTGTGGGCCCGGGGACTTCTTGGCCTTTGTAATTGCATTTTCTTATAATAAATGCACGTATAATAATAATATAATAAATAGTGACAAATATGAAAACCCATTATTATAAAAATGTACTAAGTTGTAAGTAAATATAAAGTAAATAAATACGTCGATTCTATTGTTTCTGCTTCTCTGCGGAACCCTGACTGATACAGCGTAGTATTTTTATCATTGGGAAAACCACTACAGTCTAAGAAGCCTAACTCATGACAGGCAGCAGGAAGGAATATATCTGATCAAAGAAATAGAAATAGATGCATCCGCGGTCATAGGATTGTAGGGGACGTTTGTCACTTGGGGAATCTGCACAGCAGGTGCATTTGGGGAAGTTCCTGCCTCATACGTTGTAATGAAGGGTAGAGTCCTTTCCTTTGGATAGGGGAGGGAAAATATTCCAGATCCTTATGACTGTCTTGCCTCGTAGGATAGGGCAGGGGACCTAGGGTGAGTGATCAGAGGTACACGTGCAAAAGTCTACCAATGGGGTTTGTGACACAAAAAAGTCAAGTCAATGCAGAACTCTTCCTGCTGATGGCTCAACTGACAGCAGCACAGTGTCCAGGGGTAGCTGTGGAAGCGATATCTCCAGGGACAGCCGGCGGCGTCTAAATCCACTGGTGTCGGCAACGGTAGTGACCTAGAGGCTGGGATGTTGGATGTCAGGGACGGACGTGCCCTCCCTGGGCTGGGTCCACGCCGTGATGTTCGGCTGTGGAGATTCTGTTCTGGCTGCATGGCTTCTCTCTATTTCCCACATTTGGTTCTCCGGCCTTCATTGGCGATTACGTTAGTCAGGACATTCACTTTCCGCCGAGGTAGCCTGAGTCCTTCTTGGTTGTTTATATCCAAGAATCAGTATCAGTCCAGTTATTCATTTCCTGAATATTTCTTGAGCACCTACCATATACCGGACAGGGGTGTGTGCGGGGCGGATAGAGCGGTGGATTGCACCGCTCTCATCTTCGTGAATCTCATGAAGATTGCGCTCTTGTAGGCTGAACGAGGGAGTGAACACACAGACAGGAATGTAAGCAAGGAAAAACCGGGTTGTTATACGTGCGACGGAGGAAGGGACGTGGCATGAAGTCACAGAGTGGCAAGAGGGAGGCAGCCACACGGGTCCCGGAAGGAGCGGGTGTCCTCGGTGGGGCTCACGGTGACGTCAAGGGCCCTCGCACAGAAGCAGCCCACACCAGTTCTAACCTGAAGGGATCGCACAGCACCTGTGACCCCAGACTTCCAGGTGTATACGTGACGAAACCCAAGGGCAAACATTTTTCAAGCCTCTTGTGAAGACTCTTGACGACGAGTAAACCAGTCGTAACTATGGTGAAAATAAAGAGCAGAGTGCGAGGTGAAAGTGAGTGTCCTTCAGTTTAGATGCAGATTCTGAGCCATTAGACTCTCGATTCCCATTTCCTAGACCAGCTCCACCGTGTTTCTTGGCCGTCCCCTCGTCTGCTTCCTCAATGACGTGAGTGAAGAAAAGGAACTGGGGAGTGGGTGACCCCCATTCTCTCCTAGCGTCATTCCCCAGGTGTGGGAGGTGGTGTCGAGAGGGGCACAGGCTTCAGTGTCACTCAGGGCATGTGGGTAGTGCAGCCGGGTGAGCATCGGACTCTTGGTTTCGGCTCAGGCTGTGATCTCAGGGTTGTGAGATCGAGCCCCGCATCGGGCTCCATGCTCAGCACGGAGAGTCGGCTATGACTCTCTCTCCCTCTGCTCCCCACCCCTCCTTGCTCTCCGTCCCTCTTTCTAAAACAAATAAATCTTTAAAAAGGAAAATCAGGGGGATCCCTGGGTGGCTCAGTAGCTTAGCGCCTGCCTTTGGCCCAGGGCATGATCCTGGAGTCCTGGGATTGAGTCCCGCATCGGGCTCCTGGTGTGGAGCCTGCTTCTCCCTCCTCCTGTGTCTCTGCCTCTCTCTATATATATCTATCAAAAAAAATAAATAAATATAAAAAATAAAAAGGAAAATCATAAATTTCAGTATGCCTCGGCTGTAAGAGCCACCAAAGAAAAACCAAGGTGGTTGCTAGGTTGACGAGAAGTCTGCCACGTTCAGGACAGGCTACTGTGATTTCTCTCAAATGGAAACATGTTTTTGGGCAGACAGGTTTATTTTTTTTTATTTTTTATTTTTTATTTTTTGGGCAGACAGGTTTACACGGTGTTTTCTAAAACCCTTAGAGCCGTGGTATCGGATCTTGTGTGCATAATACGAGCCGTGTATATGATTTCAAACCTTCTAGGAGCCACATTGGGAAAAGAAAAAAGAAAAAAGAGTAAAGCGAAAACTGGAAACACGGACATTGATTTGAACAATGTTTTGTTACATCCCAGCAGTGACGGACTCTATCCAAAATACCGTGTTAATAAAAGCGATCATTTGATATTGCTATACAAAGTATTCAGGATCGGTGTGCACTTTACCCTGGGAACACGTGTTGCCTCCCGCCAGCCGCCCACGAGGGGGAGCAGCCTGCCGCCCTTCTGCACTGCCCCCCATTTGCAAAAGGCAGTGTTGGAGCAGGGCTGCCTTAGAGACACGGCCGTCCAGTAAGTGCCTGTGCCTGCCTTCTTGTACCCCTTGGATAGAGACCTTTATTAATTTCTTTGGCCGTGGGAGTCCTCCCCGCTCCCCAGTGGCTCCTCCCCAAGGCTGCTCTTTGTCCTTGAACAATTCCCCTTTACCTCTCGGTTGTTAAGCATTCTCGAGCTTTCTTGTCTCAGGCCTCCTCTTCTTGTTGCAGAGCTCTCTTTCTCGGCGGCTCAATCTGCACCTTCGCCGTCATATAAAGAAGCTGCACAGTCTCGGGAATCCCTGGGTGGCTCAGCAGTTTAGTGCCTGCCTTTGGCCCAGGGTGCCATCCTGCAGTCCTGAGATCGAGTCCCGCGTCGGGCTCCCTGCATGGAGCCTGCTTCTCCCTCTGCCTGTGTCTCTGCCTCTCTCTCTCTCTCTCTCTCTCTCTCATAAATATATAAAAATAAATCTTTAAAAAAAAAAAAAAAGAAGTCAGTCTCGACAAAGCACATGGGACCCTTCTGAGTCACCCGGCGCCCTCCTTTGTCGAACATCCTCTTCCTTCCACAATTAAGAGTTTATACAGGGAATCGTGAAGGGTGTTTCCGTGATGCTTTAAACACAAAGATAGGAACACCAAGGAGGTTTTCCGTCTATACGGTAATAAACTTTTATTCTCTATGAGTCACCGGCTGCTTTCCCTTTCAGGACAGTGTTATTTCTACACCCCTGCTTAACCTCGTTGTGCCAGAAGTGAACTTCGTACGATGCTTCCTCGTAGCACAAAGACGCTGTTTCCCTCCCAGACAGACCACTTTCCTTCCACTGGGTCTTTTTCGTTCAGTGCGCTCATCGGCTTAAGAGATTCCACTCCTTGGAAGCCACGACATGCCGCAGAGATGTTAGGAATCAAAAGTCAAGAACCGTGCCTGTACGTAGCGACCACTGATAGACACGGTGACGTGTTGTGTTCACGATCCATCCCCCCTTCTGGGATTGGGAAGAGAACAGGAAACCGTTAAATGAGTGTCGACGTGAACCCACAATATTCCCTGTCTTGGTTCACTATGTTATTAGTCACGAAGCATCCGTTGGCCGATCACTTTCTTCGTATTGGGAGACAAACGACACCCTTTCTTCCCCAGGATAAAATTTCCAGCTCGATGGTGCATGATGAAGACCCATCGAGCATATACAAGTTGCGTGTTCCCCACATCTGTGGAAAGGTAGGAAAGAAGTGATATCCTAGTTGCCGTTCGCCGCAGAAGGCGCCTGCTTTGCATCCCACAGTCGGACGCCTCTTAGGATACTGGACTTTCTTCAGCTGCGTAAGGAAGAACCGACTAGGACCTACTTCCTTCCTGTGTAACAGTAGCTTTGCCTTTGCTCAGTGAGAGAAACCTGACACAGGAATCTGGTGACGTTATGGGACGTGAGGCCGAGGATGATTAGAGTCTCTGTTTCTCAGCATTTCCTGCAAGTACACAGGCAGAAAACGTTTTCTCCATGACGGTCAGAACGATAAAGGGTGGTGTAGGCCGCCCCGGGCAGGAGTGAGGACCGAGGGGTCAGTACGTGGGGCACCCTGCACCCAATCGCAGAGCTCCAGTGCCTACAAACCCTGACCTGGAAATGTAGGTGAGTCTTCCTCTTGAAGGAAAGACTAAAACAAATACCTTATTACCTGTAGGAACTGCTCTTTTGGGAGATGCTCAGAATATTGCTTCCTTGATGGTCGATTTCAAGGGCCTCTCTTGGGAAGCCAGGCCTGGCCTGCCTCCGAGGAGGAGCAGCTCTATTCATCGTCGGCCTCACGTCTTGCAGGGTACTACGTGGTGAGTTAATCCTAATAATCACAAGGCTAGGCTGCACCTACACAGAAAGGGAATAGCTACTCGGCTATGGACGAGGGCGTCTAAGAAAGTGCAAGAACGTTGCAAAGCATGGTAAGCCAAGGAAGCATGGCACCCACCGCAGCTCCGCATTTTGATGCATCTGCTTGGGTTGCAACCAGATTTCTCCACCTGGTAACTCATGCAGAAAGAAGCCACTTCTAGGCTCATCTGGACGGACCTTCCCTCTTTGGAGTGACGGGGTTCAGGGCTCCACTTTGTAATTAAGCCTCCGGGCCGAGTCACAAAGTTAAACACTTGGCAGAGAGAAATACGGCGCGCAAGCCGCTTGCGGCACGGTAACGTTAAGGATCCGAAAAATTTAATTGTCAAGGTTAGGGCTGCCTTGGGGGGGGGGGACCTAAAAAATCCAAAACGTACTTTCCGAGGGAACTAAGATGTCCCTAAAAGGGGTCAAAAACATCCATTTTTTAGGGCCTCCCTGGAAGATGACGGTTAACATTTACGGAGCCTTTCAATCTGTGCGAGTCACTGCCTTGAACGTCAGTCGGGTCATCACAACATCCGTGTGAAAGGGACTAGTTGTCATTCTTGGGTAATGACGAGGCCCCTACAAGTTCAGCGGCTTGAACGAGGAGCCGTTTACGGAAGTGACAGAGCCAGGATTCGAACCTGGGTCTCCTTTTGCGGGGAGCCCATCGCGTGACTAGCTGGTGTACCGTCTCTCGAGAGACTGTGCTCCCGCCACCAGGCTCTCCCACCAGAACGCCGGGCAGAGGCTGAGGAAAGGGGGCGCACGTGTGGGATGACGATCCAGAGGAGCCCTTGGATTCCTCTCCAGCCGCCTTCCGGAACCTCTACGCGTCTGTCTTCTGTAGGGGCGTCTTCACGAGTATGAGACAGCGATTATAAAAGGAAAAGGATCCTCTTTTAGTCTGAATATTTCCAAGGCCATTCGACACTCTAACTTAACGCTACTGCTCCTGAGGCCATTGGGCTTCTTTTATCCCCCCCCTTTTTTTAAGATTTTATTTATTTATTCATAAGAGACACAGAGAACGAGAGAGAGAGGCAGAGACCCAGGCAGAGGGAGAAGCAGGCTCCGTGCGGGGAGCCCGATGCGGGACTCGATCCCGGGACCCCGGGGTCACATCCTGGGCCCAAGGCAGATGCTCAGCCACTGAGCCACCCAGGCACCCCCTGACATGGATTATACGTGCACCCACAGGTTGTTTTCCTGGAAATGGAAACGTCTCTTGTTGCCGACGCCAGAACACACAGCCAGCTTCCTTCCCCCCCGGAGGATCCCCGACAGAGGAGAAGCCACAAAGCACGCACTGACTCCTAGTAACGGTTAAGAGGAATCACTTCGATTTTGATCACGAAGCTTCCCCAAGAGGGTAAAATATAGTCATTAAGTCTCACCGAAGTTTTGGGAAATTATGCGCTGTAAATTGGCCTTTATTAACCAGAGGACGCTTGGAGAAGCTTTAGTTTTGCACCCTTCATCCACCACCCGGCACCTTGGTGCAGCCTGGCTCGTCGGCGGCGTAACCCGGAGTCGTAGGGGGGCCCCTCGCCCCGCGCCTCCGTGAAGACCCTGAAGGGGGGCCGCCCTTCTTCCCCGGCTTTGCCCCAACCGCCCCAGGCAAACACCTGCAGTCAAGTAAACGCAGAGACAACTACCTGCTACCAAAGCCCGTCCACAGAAGGCTCCCGCCGCCACGAACTCCCTTCCGTGTCTTACCCACGCGGGCTACGTGAGAGCTGGGGACCACGCAGGCTCACGAACTGGATTCAAACCATATCGGAAGTGCGATGCGTAGACAGGTACATCTGGCCCATCTCTCGGGGAAATGGAGCCTCTGGCAACCTTTCCCCGGGATCTAAATATTTGGCTGCGGTGGACGGCGGTTTCCTGCTCTTGTGTGTCATCCTGCGGCTCCACTCATGCGTTTTGACCTCAGGCAACCTTGTTCCCATAAAAGCTGTGGGGAGGGGCGCGGGGGCTCCCAAGGGGTTCTCGAGCACGGATGTGGAAACCGCTGGGCTTCAGCTCCCAGAGCACCTGCGGGAGCTTCCGGGGGCCGTGGAACATTCCCCGGGGGGGAGGTCGGGGTAAGGCCTGCAGACACCAGATGGTTTGCTCCTCCTGCCGCGGGGCTGTGGCAAAGCCGGGGTAGCAAGCTCGCCGTCCACCTGCTGTCGGTTCCTTTCTCTGTGTGAGGCCCCAGGACGCCCCGCCACGGATGCGGATTCTCCTCTGCCCGCCTCGGCCTGCAGGGACGCGAGCTCTGGGCTTCCCCGGTCAGGGCTGCCTGGGTGGGTGGGCGGCTGGCCGTGCTCGGGGGCTCCGGGACTCAGCCCGTGGGCTCCCCTCGGCGCCCACCAGACGGCTCTCGGGTCATCCCTGGCCTCCTTCCTGGGGGAGCAGCCCTGCCCGGCCGCGGGGAGACACGTGCGCCCCCAGGGTCGCTGACGTTTGTCTCCACGGCCGCCAGGCTTCCCTGGAAGGATCTAGGACGGTTGAGCTGCGAGCCTGCTCCCAACTGAACCCGCTTCAGGATAAACCAGTTCAGTTGCCCCAAGAACTCCGAGTTCTCTAGACGGAGACAGAGAGTTCTGGAAAGAACCCATTGCATTCACTACTGAGCTTCTTGGCAAAAATTAACTGTTCTGCTGGCTTTTTTTTTTCTTTTTCTTTTTTTTTTTTTTTAGTTAAACCCGAAACCCCCATTTTCACATATTTCGGTGGCAGCAGTTCACATCACCACGGGCAACCGATAGACTCCTAGCGTGCTAACGTTCGTCCAAGCGTGCCAAGGAATAAATGGCCTGGATGTGTCCCGATGAGTTATTTCACTGAATCCTCACGGCAGGTGATAAAACAGGCACGATGATCCTCATTAAGGAAACAAGGCAATTAGACTTTGCGTTAAAAAAAAAAAAAAAGTATTGATACCCCTCCCCCCGCCCCCCCCCCCCCCGCCTTTTACAACTATTTACTATAACCGCTGCACGTGTATTTCTTGAGCGTTCTTGGTAAATGGTGCGTCCGCCCATTTCCTCAGGGATCTCCAGCCCTGACAAGTACCGAGGAGTCGTTTTCCAAGTTGCTCTTGGACGCCGAATAGCTGAATTCCAGAAACTTCTAACTCCCTGACTGGTCATGCTAAGGATGGGACTGTATCTGTTTGAGTAAATAAGGATGTGAGACGGATGTCAAAGTCCCACCGCCCACCACTGCCTTCCGGGTGTGCTTGGCCCACCTGCGTGTGCACGAGCTTGTGTGCACGCGTGCATGCGTGTGTGCGAGGGGAGGAGGGCGGGGGGAGTGGCTGTCCCCGAAAGCCTCACGTCGTGTCCCTCTGCATCTGTGTTTCTCGCTCCTTCAGCCAACAGCCAGCAGTCTCTCGACGGGCTCCCGGCCGTGACTCTGATCCCCTTCCTGTCACCCTCTTGGGGTGGGAGCGAATTACTGCTGTTTTTCCATCAGCCGTAGTAGAAGCAAAGGCCTTGTCCCATATGCTGCTCCTAAATATTTTATGACTGTGTTTGATGGCAGTGGGGGGAGCGCAGAGAAGCTGGTTCGGGGAGAACCGAGCTCCTAAGTGAGGGACACGGATTTAAAACCAGTTAGTGCTGGAGAAACATCGCTTCCTGGAGCAGTGCGGGGAGGGGATGCGTTATTGAAATTTAAAAAAAAAATGTGTAACAAAGTATAATGTGAAGTTTGGATTTGGCGTGAGTTTATTGTGCCGAACTTAGACTAAAAAGTGTGTTATTATCTGATATTAGCAGGTGCGAGTGGCGTGTATTTATTGACAGTATTTTATTTTTTATTTTTGACAGTATTTTTTTTTAAATCTTTCATCTCACTGTGAAATGCTCCCATATAGCCACTCCACCGGGATGATCTTACTATCAGACATTGATTAGTCGAGAGAACAGGCTGATTGAATGAGAGACAGAGAGAGAGAGAGAGAGAGAGACGGAGAGACATGGAGAATAGGAGGAAGGAAAGGGAAGTCTACAGAGGAAATACCAGCGGGGCCCCGGCGGAGAGGGGAGAAAAGGAGGATAGAAAAGCAGAGCCTTAAAACTATCTATTAATATTTTAAGCAACACTGTTCAAAACCCAGCAACCGAGAATGACCCTTCGTGGTGGGATGGACACATCGTTTTGGGGGGAAGTGAAATGGAGCAACTGGACGGGGGGTTGCATGCACCCCCTTTCTTTTCTGAGAGCTGCCCGAGGTAGGGAGGGTGGAGGGATGGCTCGTGTGCCCACCCTGCCCCGTGCTGAGTCCTCTGTGCCTGTAGGGGATCCTGCCCATTTGAATATCACCCTGTGTGTGGTGTAGACGGAAGGAAGGGAAGCAGGAGTCAGAGGCTGAGAGAGAGAGAGAGGGATTGGAGATGGGGAGCAGAGCCCTGGGGCGCAGGGTGGTCCTGGGTAGGCAGCTGGTTCGTCGATGCAGGGTTTGGAATCCAGGCTTTGTGGAGGCTAAACGCTTGGAAAGGGAAGTTTTTGAAACTCAGTTTCACTTCAGATCTAGAGGGTTGGCTGAGCGGTGTTAAGATTGTTTTTAATCCCAATGATCAACGCCGCCGTTGGCCCTTCCCTACCGAATGATGCGTTTCCTTGGATCTGGACAAGAGTGTGGGGTCGTCGTTCTTTTGTTTTGTGTGGGTTTTCTTGTTTCTTTCATTCTCCTCTTCCTTCTGAAATCTCTGCATTTCCCCTATAAACCCAAAGGCGAGTGGGAGAAGGGGTCACGTAAGCCTTTTTTAGGGATCCCTGTCTCCCAGAAAGTGCCTTGCTGTCTCTGTCTCTAATGGGTAATCATTCTAAAGTCGTGTTGTTGACATTACTAAGACTGCGTGTTCCTCATAGGAAATGTGGGAAGAGGGATCAAGAGAATACGCTCGGTTGTCCTACAAACTAAAGGTGCTTGGGGTTAGCTCCTGGATTCGGCTTCTTTCACTTGTTTGGTGGCCAGGAGACCCGCGCCCTGGCCCACGGGGACTTCCAGCAGAAGCCCTGGGGTCCAGGAGCGCAGAGTCACGCGGACACATTGTACCTGTGACCGTGAGCGAATCGTCTGAACTTTCCAAGCTTCAGGTCTCTTGTTGAAAACGGTCTCAGGGCTTCGTGAAGACCCACACGGCCTGTGCACATTGCCCGTCCCAGCGCCTGGCACCTGCTGCGAGATGCCCGTCGATCCCGGGCCTCATGCCCATGTGCCTGCTTCCTTCTCAGCACACGGCGGGCACGCGGTCGGTGCTACACCAAGTGGTAGGGTCACAGGGCGATGGAGGTCACAGGGCGACCGTCGTCGAATCTGTGATGTGCACCAGGTGGCCTGTGTCGCTCACTCCTTGATACTGCGGCATAAATAGTACAGTTAATATTTCAGGCTGAACACGTTTGTCATTCTGAGCCGTAAGTGATGCTTTCGCGCGAGAGAAGTTTGGATTTGGAGTCGTTCGGGGGGAAATGTTGGAATGCAGAGCGTAACTTTCTCCAAGTCTGTTTAACAGCTCGTGGTAATAATATGTCAAGTACAGAAATTATGTCATTACGAAAACCGGCTTTACGCCCCTGTGAATGTCTAACATTTTTATTAATCTCGAAACGTGTACATTTTGGGGATTTATGGTAAAATATATCAAATCGGATGATTTTATTCTTGACATTTACAATATCCTTCTAGGATATTTTTTAAAGATTTATTTATTTATTTTAGAGAGAGAGAGAGAAAGAGAGAGCAGCGGGGAGGGGCCGAGGGAGAACAAGAGAGAATCTCCAGTAGCCTCCCCACTGACTGTGGAGCCAGACGTGACCTGAGATCGTGACCTGAGCCACAATCAAGAGTCAGAGGCTCAAACAACTGCACCACCCAGGAAGTCCCCCTTTCAAGATTAAAAAAAAAAAAGGAAAACAACCAAAACAACAATATTACAGTTCTATGTTCACATTACATAATTCTTTTCAATAATTTCCTTTTGGGGGGTTTTAAATATCTAAAATTATAATTGCTTGGGTAGAGAAAACTTAAATATGAAAGCAGTCTAATTATTCAGATAAAATAATGATTTAGCTGATGTTCTGAATTATAATAAAGATAGACAACATTCTTTGAATAGTCTCTAAATGGTGGACGTTATTTTAAAGGTTTCATTTGTGGACCGCCTGGGGGGCTCAGTGGGTGAAGCATCTGTTTTCAGCTCAGGTCATGATCTCGGGGTCCTGGGATCGAGTCCCCACATCGAGCTCCCTGCTCAGCGGGACGTCTGCTTCTCCCTCTCCCTCTGCATCTCCCCCTGCATGTTCTCTCTCTCTCTCTCTCTCTCTCAAATAAGCAAATAGACCTTTAAAAAAGAGATTGTTGGTGACCTACACCGGCATGCTAGAGCTCCCCATGCGTGTGGACACGTACACTCATGTGGACACGCACACATGCACACTCAGGTCCTCTGCCCTTCGAATTTATTGAGAGACTCATTCCCTAACGTGTTGCTGCAAAATGAGATTAGGAAGTGGGTGTGTTGTGCATAAGGTGAGCTAAACCTTAAAACAATTTAATAAAGAGCCCTATACTTGTGAGTAAGCTTCCCGTGTCGTGAATTGAGGCGCCTTTCATGGCTGAAGAATGAAACGGTTTTAGGGGGAAAAAATTGTCTTTCTAATCAAATAATTCAATTTATAGCTAAGTCCCTTGAAATAAATCATTTAAAGCTTTATTACAGTGGGGAATTAGGATGGAAACTCACGATCGCTGCAAGTCTTCCCCGTCTTACTTTGGTGTGAGCGGCATTTCGTCACCTAGTTTACAGGGCGGTAGGGCACCCAACAGTGACGTGTTTTGAAGTACCTGCCAAATATAATCGAAACTTCTGGATCTTGATCAGAAACAGATTTCTCTCAAGCCCTCCCTTCATAAAAGTTCCGGAGTGCTGTCGTGGTTCGCTGTTACAGGATCCAAGCTTTAACCCTGTCGCCACCGGCTTCAGGCTGCGTAAGCCAGGGCACAGTATCTAATCTCACTCTCCATGAAATGAGGGGAAAGAAGTGGATTTGCTACAGGGTTGCTAAGAGGAGGCATAAGATAATGCTCGTCAAGAAGCTTGAAGATGCAGCTCCCGGGGATCTGTCGGGGATAAGGAGGTGGGATGACAGACGGCTCTTCGGGGTTCCAGAGGGGCCTGTCGGTTTGCTGCCCTCCTACCCATGACCCACAGGTTGGCCATGGCTTTGAAGAATATCAGAACTCCTCAGAATTCAGAGAATGGCTTTCAGAAAGCATCCCACTCATACAACTTTAAGCCTCCGCTGGAAAACACTGCATAAAGACATGCAGTTGGTGGGGTCTAAAACGGTCGTTTGGTTTTGCAGTTTCAAAGACAGCGCCCCTTGCAAGAAGCTGGGACACTCAAGCCTGGTTTTCTCGTTGAGAATCACCCTGCGTGCAGTTGCCCAGACCCGCGTCATTCAGCACCACCTTCTTAAATGATGTACCAGTATTGACTTACGGCTTTTTCTTAGCATGGCTTTACTTTTACCCCCAATTTGTTTAAATAAATTTCTGTCGCGGACAGAAAACCCGTGTCAATGGTCGTAACACAAGTGTAACCAGAAAAAGTACCTGACTGCTAAAGGAAGATAAAAAGTTCATGTCCCACCTAAAATCATCTCACATGCTCCCTGGTGACATTTATGCCACACTCGGGAAAAGGTTAACGACAGCAGTACTTTCGGGAACATAGAGTTGATCACAAAAGCTTCTCGCCTGCATCCAGTATTCCTGCCACCTATTCACCGGAAGGGTCCTTAGGGATTATGCTCAGCGAAATAAGTCAATCAGAGAAAAGTCAAAATACCATGATTTCACTCATATGTGGAATTTAAGAAACAAAATGGATGAACATGGGGAGGGGGAGGGAAGGAGAAATAAAATAAGATAAGAGAGGGAGACAACCCAGAATAGACTCTTAACTCTGGGAAACAAACAGGATTGCTGGAGGGGAGATGGGTGGGGGGATTGGGGTCACTGGGTGATGGGCAGGAAGGTAGGGCAGGTGATGTGATGAGCATCAGGTGTTGTATGCACCTGATGAATCACTAAATTCTACCCCTGAAACTAATAATACACTGTATGTCAACTAAATTGAATTTAAATACAAAATCTAAAAAAATAAAAAATAAAAAATAGCAGGGACAACTTGTTAGAGGCAGTGTAAAATATCCTGCTGGTGAGAAGGTGCAAGAGAAAATTAGTTACCGGGAATTGATGGGTTGCTATCATTAATACCCTAAAAAGAGAAAGCCGACTGGAGAACCGTAGGGGGTCAGTAAAGTGAGGAATCGCAAACATGACGGGACTCAGTCTTCATCGTTATCAGATAGGAGTTATTGAGACCAACGCAGCTCGTTTTCCACCGTTTCCTCTTCTCCCCCATGCCATTTCTGGCGTGTGGTTGTCTCAGACTGATGGCTTTCCTTATATTTGATCAAATTACATTTCTACTTAGTACCCTCCTGATGGTCTTGAGAAACAGAGCGGCATGAGTGCACACGGCCCCAAATATCATAGTATCCAGTATCTCTTAGTGAGAAGAGACTTGGAAAATATTAGCCATTGATTTCTTTAAATCCCTCTTTCAGAGGGATCCTCACAGAGTCTTGGGTTAGAAAGATAGCAAAGCCCTGTGACAAACACATCTTTGACGTTAGCCTCCTTCCCCCCGAAAGAATGGAGTTAGGATCACGCTCTGTCTCCCTCGCCCCTTACGGGGTCCCACGAGTACATGATCATGACTTGGCCCCTTTATGCTTTCCGCATGCTGGCCTTCTAGACCCTGGGGGACAGAAGAGCGGGAGGAGGCACGGTTAATTCCCTCACGATTTATCCACCTGCCTTTGAATAATTTAGTGCACCTCCGCAAGAATTCGATAGCTCTTCCGATTTTCTTTTTTTAAACAGAGGCTTGAGAGTCTATGACTTTGTTTAAAAACAGTAGAATCAGGAGCTGCAGATATGCCAAAACCAGCCAGGGAACATCTTCCCTTCTCTCCCCCAACTCTCCGGCTGGATCCTGCGATACTATCATCGTCAGAGGTCTGAACGGCCAAATATCCGTGACTGCGCATGATGTAAAGCTATAGAAAGAGGAGAGAGTAGTCCTCACAGCCCTGCAGCTATGCCCTCTGCACACAAGATGACAACACGTAGGCACTGGTGGCCTGTCGCAGAAGGACCCAACCTCAGATGCCATATCTCGTGGTTGGAAGCCCCGTCATCTGATAAATGTCAAATCACAGAACGGAATTGATGCAGATGAGCTCTAAGCCAGTGGGCCCCATCTCTGGCTGGGCTGATGCAGAGAACGAGTGAGAGGACACGCAGTCTGATTGCTGTGTGCTGGCTGACCCAGGTGGTTGAGGGCATCGAAAAATATGTGAACACGGACTTAACAACTTCCCATCGTGTCTCCAGGCCATACAGCCTCAGAGGACTGGGGTGGATGTGGGGGCTTCTGAACCCAGAAGACACAGTTACTAACGCAGGAGGGAACACGTGTGGGTTATCTGGAGGCCCAAGGGGGGGTGAGGGTGCGGGTGGAAGCTCAAGGCTGTTCAACTACAGAGTCACAATCCAAGGGAAGATCTCCATGCACACGTGATGGGGAAACACCACAGTGGTCACACTATGCGCAGGGCGGCAGTTGCTTTCCATTGTGCTGGACTGAAAGTAGCACTTTTCAGGATCTGGTTACATCTTTTTTTTTTTAAGATTTTATTTATTTATTCATGAGAAATGCAAAACAGAGAGAGAGAGAGAGAGGCAGAGACACAGGCAGAGGGAGAAGCAGGCTCCACACAAGGAGCCTGACGTGGGACTCGATCCCGGGTCTCCAGGATCAAGCCCTGGGCTGAAGGCGGCGCTAAACTGCTGAGCCACCCAGGCTTCCCTGGTTACATCTTATAGAAGTACGTCTGAAAAAGTTTTTATTGTTATTATTATTCTAACAGGAAATCACAGCAGCTTAGTTATAAAAATTCTATTTTTTTCCCACATGCGTTTGCACTGTTGACCCAATTGGAAAAGTAGAGTATTGTGATTTTTATCACATTCTTCCCATAGTCTCATTTGCTTTAAACTCGTTCATACGATTTGCTTCTTAAAAGTTTCATGAGAAAGGATGTGCTCCATTTGAAATCGAAAGCGTCCCAGGCATCCAGCCACCGGTGTGTTCTATCAGCGACAGTGACTGACCTGCAAGGAAGTCGTGGAAGAGCGAGAAAGAGCGGTAGGCCCCAAGGAACCTTATGTAAAAGAATCGAAAGACCAGTGAAACAAAACAAGATTTTAGTGGTAACCATGGCAACCTGCAGGGATAAAGAGGATGACGAAGCTTTCTGGTCATTATTATTATTGTATTTTAACGTTTATTGACTGACTGCCTGCATGGGATGGGGGCTAATCAATTTTTCTCTCGGGAGGCACAGATAAATGGAGATGAGGTCTCCCTTTAGGGAAACCAGCACATCCTAAGAGCTTTTAATGAAGTTGGGGACTCTGGCGGATGACAAAGGAACACTACGTTCTCTCCCAGCTGCGTGGCGGAGAAATTTTTAAAACTTAGAGACCATGTCATAGAAGGGACCGTGCGGTGACATTTATGCCAGAGACATCTGACGGGTGGTGGAAAGATATATGATAAAATCGGTGATGTGGAATCAAAGAAAACGAAGGTCAGAGCCAAGATTAATCGGTTCTCGTTTGGAGAGAGAGACGATAATACAATTTTTTTCTTGGCCAGCCATCTTCTCGTGGGATCCCTGGGGCAAGATCTGTTTCCGGTGGAGCCCAATTAAGACGCGGCTCTATCAAGAAGAGAGCCGGGGCTTAGATACAGCAGCTTCCGAGGTGCGCTCCTTTCTTCTTCATACCCTGGCACAGGAGCAGGACTGGTGCCAAGCAAACGCACAGCAGAGCAGAGGACGGAGGGGCTCTTCTGTCCTCCGGGGATGGGCCACGTCTGGAGAGCGGGCAGGTGGCGAACGGCGTAGCCGTGTGTTGGGTCTGGCGTTGGCTTTGGTCCTTTGCCGGGTGAAAACTACGATTTTCCACACTGCCGGAGCCTTTCCTCTTCATCAGGATTTCTCAAACCAAGCACCTGGTGGGCGGTCAGCGAGGGGGGACGGGGGCAGGTCTGCTTAACATGAGGGTTTTGATTTCCGTAGAGTCTTGTACATTTACCAGAATCCGGTGAGACTCCAGAATCCGCATTTCTCGCTTCTGGTTGATGCCTTTGCTGACGGTGACCGTAACTTTGGATTGTAAAGCTCAGCTTTGCCCAGTAGCCCGCCTGGGGAGTTGGTGAGGATCACGTGGCCCAGGCCACCCCGCCGCGGAGCAGCGCGGTCAGCATACCCCGGTGCCGTCTGGGAGCGGGACACCGCAGCACCCGTAGGTCACAGATGGCTCACAGCTGCATCTTGATGCGGCTTACGCGGGACTTTGTGGGTTTTCTTCTGCTTAAAAACATGGGGCGATCTCCTATAAAACCTTCTTATTCTTAGTTCTTCATTGAATAAACAACACCGAGACCCCGCTCCCAGCTGGTTGTGACCTGCTCTAGCCCAGGAGCTGGGTCTCCCCTTCGTGGCCAGCCGCTTAACCCCCTTCTGTTGTGTGCCTGCCACCTGCAAGCGCTTGCTTTCGTGTCCTTGTTCACAGTTGCGAGCCTCTCCTTGGGTGGATGGTTTGTGAAGCTGCTCTTGCTGCCTTACACACGGGTGGATGGTTGGATGGTTGGACGGTTGGTTTGGAAAGCATCGCTCCCGCGCCTTCGGATCCCCGTTTGAAACGCTGACATGGAAAAATGCTTGTGTAGGAGGAGTCCAGAGCTGAGTCCTGGTCCCTTTCTGCCGTTTACTGCTCCTTGGGGACTTAAACTCTCCGAGTATGAGTTTTCATCCTCCGTAAAGTCACAATTAGTAGATTGGCTCGGACGTCCTTGGCGGGGGCTCACAAAGCATCAGCTCCTCTTACTGGTTCACGCTGCGGATTCTGACGGTCTGTGGACTCCGTGCCCGGCCCTCATACATGGAAGAGAAGGAGCCACAAAGTCAGGTCCAGGGCCCGGAGGGCTGGCCGGGTTCTCGGGGAGGAGATAGTTAGGAATTGGAAGGCCCTCCGTCCGCATTTGCCCTGACAGCCTGGGCTGTAGTTGATGCTCTGGAATCGTGAATGGCGCGGATTTCACCCCCCCAGGTGGTCTGGTTTGGATGAAGAGGTCAGTTGGCCGTGTTGTTAGGACCGGATTGCAGGGGGTGGGTTCCTCTAAGGAGGGAGAGTCCCTGGGGGTGCCACGCTGCAGGGAATCCCAGACATCCCGGGGCACCTGCATCTGCACGCACAGGCCCGGACCCCATCCACCCTGCTCCCCCTCCCCCTGAGCTGGCTCCAGACTGGACACCGCACCTCTGCCGGGGGGGGGGGGCGTGATTTTGGCCAGACGTGGGGGGCCCTTGGCACACACTGCCAGCTCAGCCTCCCCCGCTTGTTTCCCCTCCCAAGCCCCGCGTTTCTTGAACCTTATCAGACTCAGTGGCTGCATCCCCTGCCCTCATCTTCTTGAGTTGTTTGTGAAACCCCCGGTGACCCCGCGCTTGAGGGCCACATGCACGCCTGCTGCTGCCACCCAGTGGGGGCATCTTGTCATGATTGCCTCTCTCTGATCA
The DNA here is from genome assembly GCF_003254725.2 of Canis lupus dingo. NCBI lineage: Eukaryota > Metazoa > Chordata > Mammalia > Carnivora > Canidae > Canis > Canis lupus. The sequence goes on along the minus strand of NC_064268.1, from coordinate 35,796,018 downwards.
AAGCTCGGGACCAGCCTGCACCCGCGGGAAGGAACCATCCGGGCACGGCTTCCCGGGTGATGGGAAGGGATTGGGAAGTGAAACGTGCTGCAAAGTATGCAGATACTCAATCTCTATTGAAACAGGTTGTTTCTTTTTCTTGGAAAAGGATTTTTAGGAGCTAGCTCTTAAAAACACCAATGCACCCGCTCCTTTTGCACAGCAGCTGAACAGTACTCGCTGCGCAGAGTGAACACACCAAGGACGGCGGAGAAGAAACAGCACCTGTTCCCGCCCTGGGAGAAGGAGACGTGAAGTGCTCTTGGCCGACGCAGGGTGTGGCGTCTGGCTTCTTTCTCCCCGTGACCCTGCTCAGGTCGACATAGGACCGCTTCTCCGTCCTGTCCAGGCTGTGCTGTTGTCGTTATGCAATCCCCATATTATGATACTAACCCCGGGGGTTTCAAATAGAGAGTGTAAAGTCTTTTTTTTTTTTTTTTTTTTTTTTTTTTTAGAAATCTACCATTTTTCTGATAGTGTTCACCAAGAGATATCTGCTCTCTTCGCATCTTTGTCTTCCTTTTCCTGTCCTTTTCTACCAGTTGGCATCCATCCCACATCCTTTTTCCTATTTCTGGTTCATTCTGATGATTTTTTATCTCCAGATTTCTTCCCACAAAACCTTCTGTTCACCATGAAGATTCCCAGTGGTTCTCATCTACTTAAGTAATCCGAACAGACTGAATTTATCCTTTAATGTTTGAGAAAATGTTCCTTTTAACAGTCCCCGTACACTGGTGTACCCGCAGACAATAACAAGTAATGATGAATAACGTAAATAAGCAGCATATGTATTGTAATGACTAAAGCAGGAGTGAGCGTCCTGTCCTTCCAGTTCTCCTGAGGATTTCTCTGGAAAGTTGAGAAGGATATTTTAGGCCATTGGAATATTTAATAGTCTGTAATTATTTCTGATTTACAATATTTTGATCAAAAGCAGATTCTAGGAACAAATTAACAGTAGTTCACTCAAGGTAAAAATAGGGCATAAATTGAACTACGGTCATCATATTAAATTATAGGACCGCATTCTGTTTGCTGCATTTGGAGCTGTGTCATCTTCGGTATTTCCATGCTGCATTTGTCTTGAGCCTGTGCTTTCCAAAAAGATTACAGAGACTTTTCTGCTTTTGGTATCATCATGGTACCTGATTTTAAATATCAAATCGCAGACAGCTGACACCACAGCATTTTATTACTAGAAAGGACCTTAAATGAAAAATAGCCATCCCGCCCTGTATTTTGGCATCAAAGAGTCAAAAAAAAAAAAAAAGTGAAGTATTCACGTGAGGTCACATAACTGGATCTAAAGCAGAGTTGAATTCAGTTCTCTTTCGACCATTCGAGAGTGTCATTCGTTTTATTTACGGCTGTGTATATATTCACGTCATAGTTTCCTATACACATCTTACGGTTTTTATGTTGTTTATGAATGATACCTTTCTAGTGTTTTCCCAAGGAGAAATGAAAAGAAATATTTCTTTCAAGAATTTCTCAGCTTAAAAAAAAAAAAAAGAATTTCTCAGCTTAAGAAAAAATAGACAACTATGCTATTTAAGCTTCATGGTTACCTCTGTTATGATGATTTCAACTGATGCCTAAAAATAACTCTCCTCTGTCAAGACTGCTGTGAAGGGTGGCGTTCATCAGATGCGTGAGGCTCCTCTGTTTTCAGCCCGCTGCCGTGTGGATGCTCCTTGTCCTCTTCCACGAGGCTTCAAGTAAGAGTAACTGTCCCTCATAAGATCCCATGACCATTAATAAGGGGTGAAGGGCCCACATTTTTCTCTGCATAGATCTATCCTAGCATGTTCAGATTTTAAGGGTGCTTTAACGGGACACCACATTGCTTTTTTTTCTTTTTATACATTAGACGGGTCACAGTTTCAAATGGATATGTCTAGCAAAGTCAAGAAATAATTCCCTCTCCAAATACCTCAGAGGGAATTTTTTCCTGCTGTTTTCTTCTATGACAATTCAAGACCAGATTACTGCAAGGAATGTGGATATGAATTTTTAAAATGATTTTCCTGGTTTGTTCTTTTATATTCTAGTTATATTTTACAATTTTTGAACAGAATGTACCTTGTTATTCCTCTCTCCCTGCCTCCCTCCCTCCCCTCTCTCTTCCATCTTTCTTCTTTCTTTCTTTCTTTCTTTCTTTCTTTCTTTCTTTCTTTCTTTCTTTCTTTCTTTCTTTCTTTCTTTCTTTCTTTCTTTCTTTCTTTTCTTTTTCTTTCTTTCTTTCTTTCTTTCTTTCTTTCTTTCTTTTTCTTTTTCTTTCTTTCTTTTTTCTTTTTCTTTCTTTCTCTTTCTTTTCTTCTTTCTTTCTTTCTTTCTTTCCTTTCTTTCCTTTCTTTCCTTTCTTCCTTTCTTCTTTCTTTCCTCCCTTCCTCCCTTCCTCCCTCCCTCCCCTCTTTTCTTTCTTTCTTTCTTTCTTTCTTCTTTCTTTCTTTCTTTCTTTCTCTCTCTCTCTCTCTCTCTCTCTCTCTCTCTCTCTCTTTCTTTCTTTCTTTCTTTCTTTCTTTCTTTCTTTCTTTCTTTCTTTCTTTCTTTCTCCCTTCCTCCCTTCCTTCATCAAACACCTGTCCTAGCACCTATTAAACATCAGACATTTTGTTGGATACAGTAATGCTTGTGATTTAGGAAAGATTATATTGCAGATGTGGTTTCTCGATTTTTTTTTTTAACTTTCAGAACTATATCACATTCATGGTCCTATTCTGAAAGTTCACGTATTATTTTACTTGGGACTTTAGCATAAGCTCCTGAGGGATATTCTGAAGTCCAGCTTATCATGAGTACTCAATCGTCACACTCAGGGACTGTGCTTACTTGGGTCTGGGCGTGAGGGAAGACTCCTATATGACTCTGTGGTCTGTGTTTCCTCCCACATGACCACCATTATCCACTTAAAAAACACAGCCCTGCTATGTTGCATCTCCTCACGTAGCCACATGAGATATCTAGTCTTATAATCAACCCAGGGGTCAGGGGAGGGAGAGGCTTTCTGTCGTGGTTTTAATTCTAGGAGTGCTCCAGCAACAGTGTCCTTGCTCCCTAACTAGAAGGCTGATTTAATAAGGAGTCGCTGCCTCCGCCCCTTTCGGAAGCCACAGCAGGCAGGCCTGGCTTGGGGTTCATTATAGGCTGGTGGGATGGCAGCAGTCTGGGAGGCAGCTGTAAATGATCAGAACCAGGCCTTGGCTAGCATCAGCTTCTGCCAAGCCCAGCACGGCTCCAAATACTTTCTGGGTTCCAAAGAAAACATGCCAGCCTTATGCCTGCTGATCACGGGACGTAGCCAGGATATATGTTACTGGCTTTGAGGTTTCAGAGGAAATGCTCATCACTGGTGCAAACATGCTTTCTGTCTTGCTGCCATATGTGAGCAGAAAATGACACTTCAGCTGCATGTTTTTGCTCGTGCTGATTAAATAGGTCATTCTCAATTTTCCTTAGACTTTCAAGATAAATCTGCATTTTTATTTTTATGTTTTTCCCCACATTTGACTTTTTATTTTCTTCTTGGCTGTTACCATCATCTAAAGTTATCTTGGTGAATTTGGTTGAGATGTGTAAGCGTAGAAGAGCGCTCTCTTCCCTGTGTTTCCCTCCAGTCAAAAAGTTCCTGTTGAATTGCTGAGTGGAGAAACACCCCTGCCTGGTTCCTTGTTCTCTTTAAATTGGGAAACGTGCAAGCACCCAGAGGGGAAAAAGAGATCTGGGAACAGGATCTCTGGGCCTCACCCCTCCACTGACCTCGTCCCACCTCTGCTTCCCCCAGGGGTATCTAAAGATGCATTGTAAATGTAATGGGATGGGATCCTAGGGGCAGTCTTTTAGAGGCACTTTGTTTTGTAGAAAAGGTCCAGATGACTTATTATATCCACACTCGGGTAGGGTTAGGTGTGTAGCCAAGCCTTGTACTGACACCAGGGACACAGGGATGGATAAGAAAGAGTCCTTTCTGTATGCCGCCGTGCAACAATGTTTGGCCCCTTGCGACTGTCCTTAAGTTAGTTAAAAGATGGAAGTGTCTTATAAACCATGGTGATAGATACAAACAGATGGCTAGAGATAGAAGTATCATATTGTGAGTAGGTACTGGTTAGTATACAAGGCGCTCTGGATAATTGGCTAAAACTGTACAGCCCTAATCTGCAAGTACACAGACAAGGTGGGCGTGGAATACTCTGAATTCATTTCCATTCCTGAAAGACAAAAAAAAAAAAAAAAACACTTTCCTTGGGAGATCTGGGTATTATGGAGACTGGCCAGTGGTCCTCTGCAGAATAGTTAATTTCCAAGGTCAGTTACTTGCCTTGATCAGCAAAGATAACAAAGGAACCATTTAACACTAAAAAAACCCAAAAATGATTTGTACTAGATGTCCTATAGAGAATGTTTGATGCCTCTAGAGCCACTGGCTTCTTTATACACAGAGCACCGTGCTTTGCACCTCGTTTGGCTGTGGTCCAGCCCTCAGCTGATAGACGAGGGCTAGCTTGTGATGCAGACCTGGTCTGTGGTGGAAGGCGCCTGTTGCAGGAGCACCACCCAGTAGCCAGATCTGTTGCGGGGGCTAATTAGAGCCGTGCTTGTGAATGTGGGGTTTGTGCACCAGCAGCGTAGCAGCGTAGGTGCCACAGACAAGAATCCCCAGCCCCAGCCCAGACTTTCTGAATCAGGAGCTTCATCTTACTGAGATTCTCAGCTAATTAATAGGCACAGTAGACATTAAGGAACACTTTTATAAAACTCAATCTGGACCTCTTTTTTGTGGAGCTTGGAGGTGGGACATGAAGAATGTCACAAATATCAGGTGGACAGAGTGGGAGGGGGCATCAAAAAGAAAAGAGTAGAGAGGCCATGGATCAGTGCAGCCCTGAGTTCCCATAACCCAGAAAGTAGAACAGATATGAGGAGAGTCCCATCGGCTGATGGACGGAACCCATAAAGCAGAGACAGAGTGATGCTAAGGGCACAGGGCCACCAACAGCTTGCTTGAGTGGATGAATTCTAAAACTGATTTTGAGTTAGAGCTGCTTTCCGGGTGCTAGGATTTCTGTCGTATCCTGAACAGTGTTGTGTTCTCCACATGTTCTTATTGTGCAACTGCTCAAACCATGGCCCTTGTTTCTTATTCTCCTGAACACTTATGGCAAATTCTCATTAGTTGGGACTCCCGGTGGCTCAGTGGTTGAGTGTCTGCCTTCAGCTCACAGTGTGACCCCAGGGTCCTGGGATCGAGTTCCACATTGGGCTCCCTGTATAGAGCCTGCTTCTCCCTCTGCCTGTCTCTGCCTCTCTCTGTGTCTCTCATGAATAAATAAATAAAATACATTTTTAAAAAATTCTCGTTAGCTGAGGTAACGTAGCAATAGCTCTGACCTTGCCAACCTCCAAAATCCTCAAAAGCACACCATTCTTAAGGGACTTTTGTCCTTAAACTCTTATTCCCAGTCTGATTCCTTGTTTTTCTCCAAAAGTTTAGCCTCATGGAAAGTTGAATTTGAATACCACTCTAGTTTCACCAAGTCCTGATGAAGCTTATGAAAAAGGTGTGGAGGCTTCTAGAATAGTAACATGAGGAACCTAGCAAGTTCTTTCCCTAAAAGCAAATGGGGTGGTGGTGGTGGGAATTCTCCAAAAATGGACAAAACAGCTATTTTAGGAGTCTGGAAATTGTCCAAAGGCATTGGATCATTTGAGAAGTGTTTATTAAGAGTAAGAGCAGGAGGAGTGTGGGGCCCTTTTACCTGGGGCTGTTGTTATCACTGCAGGGTACTTTGTTGCCGGAACTCTCCCAGGGCAGGTGCCTGAGAAAACCAGCTCTCAGTTACTAGAGAGGACTGATCCGATTTGGTGCAAAGAGTAGAGAAATCGAGTGTCCTGGGGCAATACCAGAAACAATAGTGATCCCAGTGGCAAGCAATGGGGAAGGTCAATGTTGCAGCTAGCCTGTTGTCCTTGTTGGGAAAAGCAAGAGAAGAGTGCCCTTGCAAAAAAATGCGATGGGGAGATCTAGTGAATGAGACAGCCCGGTGCATCCTGCTAAGGCCTCCTCATCCTGCTAAGGATCCCTGTAGGTCTGCAAATCTGTGCCTATGTATGAGGCTGTGTGCATGCTCAGGAGAGATGCAGACGTTCTGACTACGCACGGATCCCTAGCTGAGCATGGGCCTTGTGCCAGAACACAGGAGACACAGGAGGGCCCCAGGGAGTATGGAGGTTGGGGCAACCCACATGTATTTGAGCACACCTCTGAGCTGTCACTCCCTGATGACTAGGCTGCCCTGAAACAACAGCAGTCACTAGAAAGCTAAAATTAAAAATAAAAATAAGATACTAAAAATTTTTGCAGAAACATCAACACCCTCAGAGGGAGATATAATGCACAGAATTAATCCAGGCAAGTTGCTAAAGAAACCGAGGATACCAACAATAAAATATCAGAAAGAGCAACCTCCTGGGATGCCTCGGTGGCTCAGTCAGTGAAGCCTCTGTCTTCAGCTCAGGTCATGATCTCAGGACCCTGAGGTCGAGCCACATGTCCTTGGACTCCCTGCTCAGTGGGGAGTCTGATTCTCCCTTTCCCTCTGTCCCTTCCGCTCTGTGCCTCTGCTCATGTTCTCTCTTTCTTTCTCATAAATAAATAAATAAATAAATAAATAAATAAATAAATAAACAAACAAACAAATAAATAAAATCTTAAAAAAAAAGAGCAACCTCCAGTGAGAAAATCAGAATTTAGAGCCTCTACAGTGGATTACCTAAAGTGCCCGGTTTTCATAAATATAAAAGCATGAGCCATGTAATGAAACAGGAAAGTGTGACCCATTCTAAGGAGAAAAAGCCAACATAAGCTGCCTGTAAAGCTGTACATGTTAGACATAGCATACAATAGCTTTAAATCAGCTATTAGGAATATGTTTTTAGAAGTCTGACAGTAATGATTCATTAAGTAGAGAACATCAGGAAAGACAAATTCTTCTTTAAAACAGTGGAAATTCTGTATCTGAAAAATACCATAATTGAATGAGAGGAGTCACTAGAGAAGCTCACCAGTGCATTCAAGATGACAGAAGGAAGAATCGGTGAACTTGAAGATAAACCAATAAAAATTATTCATCCTGAAGAACAGGTTGTGGGAATAAAAGGATGGAAAGATATATTATATAAACATTAATCATAGAAATGGAAAGGGAAAGAATATTTAAAAATGAACAGAGTCTCAAAGACCATTAGGACGCTATAAAACATTCCAAAATACACATTATGGAATGAACCAGAGAGAACAGGGGGTTAGAAATGTGAAGAACTAAATAGTTATAAACTTAATAAATTTGATAATAGAAATGTAATCAACATAGCTAAGAATTTCAACAAACTCCAAACAGAAGAGATACAGAGACCATCACAGTTGGGCATGTCATAATCAAACTGCTGAAAACCAAAAAGATAATCCTGAATGCAGCAAGAGAAAAGTAATACAGTCTATAAGGATGAACAGCAATATGATTAACAGCATATGTTGTATACAAAGTAGTAGGGCTGGGAAACATTGAGGTATAAAGAAAATTACTGAAAATGAGACAAAGATAACATAAACTATCAAACAAGAATTCTATATCCAGCAAAAATATTCCTCAAAAATGCAGATGAAGTAAAGACATGTTTAGATAAACAAAGACAAAGAATGTGTTGCCAGCAGACATGGCTTACGAGAAGTACTAAAAGAAGGTCCTCGGGGTAACGGACATGACAGCTGACAGTAACTAGAATGGGCATGAGGAAATAAACATCAGAAAACAAATACGTGGGCAAATATAAAAGACTATATATTTCATTTTCCCCCCTTTTCACCTTAGTGATGGAAAAGACATAAAGTATAAAATAATAATTTCAAAATTATTTTTAAACTATTTAAAATGTTTAACATATATGAAATGTGTTAAATGTGTTATATGCACATATATGTTTACAAATATAATATATATTTTATAATATATATAAAGGTTATATGTGTAGATTATATAAATGATTATATGTACATATGTAAATACATACATATAATGGCATAAAAGAGTGGAGAGAAAATGAGCTATACTGCAGTAAAGTTTCTATTTTATTGGATTTAAGTTAGTATTAATTTGAAGTAGACAAAGATCATTTAGGATGCAATCTTAATCCCTGGAGCAACCACCAAGAAATAACTATACAAATACAAAAGAGTATAGTTAAACAAAAATAATAAAGGAATTCAAGTTGTACATAGGAAAATAGCATTAACACCAAGAAAAACAGTAAAAGAGAAATGGAGAAAGAAACAGAAAGACGTAAGACATATAGAAAACAAATAGCAAACTGGCAGATGTCAATCCAACCATAATGGCAATAACATTATACTGAATAGATTAAAAACTTCAATCAAAAGGTAGAAATTGTCAGACTTGATATAAAACAGCATATAAGCATATGCTGTCTGCAATAGATGTGGTTTAGATCCAAAGACGAAAACAGATTGTGGGAATAAAAGGATGGGAAAGATATATTATATAAACATTAATCATAGAAGAGCTGGAATGGCTACACTACTATCAGGAAAAAAAAAATAGAGTTTCAAGGAAAAAAGATACTCGTAGAAAGAAAGGGAAACTTCATAAAGATAAAAAAGAAGTCAGTTCATTGGGAAGATACAACAATTACAATGTATGCACAACCAAAAACAGAACTTCATAATACACAAAGCAGAAATTGACAGAATTGAAAGGAGAAATACACAATTCATCAAAAATACTTGGGAGACTTGAATATCCCATTCTAAATAATTAATAGAACAACTCGACAAAGTCAGCAAGGAGGTCAAAGATCTGAACAGCACTCAACAAACTTGCCCTGGCATCTAAGAACAGGGTACACTTAGATGCCAATAGGAGACATGTTTATGTAACATCCATATAACAAACCTCAGTTTGTGCAAAAGGATTGAATCACTTAAAGTGTTTTCTTTGAAATTTAGAAAAATCTCCAAATATTTGGAAGTTAAACCACAAACTTCTAAGGAACCCATGGGCCAAAGAAAAAGTCACAAGTAAAGTTAGAAAATATTGTGAGCTGAATGAAATGAAAACATAGCACCAGAATTTATGGGAGCATCTAAGGAAGAAAAGTAGTATCACTAAATGCCTAAAAGAAGGAAAACCGCAAATCAGTAAACTAAGATACCACGTAAGTAGGAAACTATAAGAGAAGAACAAATCAAACACAAAGCAAGTAGAAGAAAAGAAATGGCAAAGATTAAAGCAGAAATTGAAAAAAAAAGTATATATTTTTAAAAACTATTAGAAAAAAATCAATGAAATGAAAAGTCAATTCTTTAAAAGACAACAGAACAGAATTGACAAAACTTTGACTAGACTGTCCAAGAAAAACAACTGGGAACCTCAACACCTAAGCAAAGAATGAAGTAGTGGATATCATTATATCCCTACCAAGATTTAAAAAGTTACAATGAATATTATGAATAGATAAATACTAATGATGTGGAGAACTTAAATGAAACGGGGAAGTTCCTTTAGGAAAATTACCCAAACTGACTCAGGAAAATATGGAAAGCCTGAAGAGAATATTTCAAGTATGGAAATTGAATTACTAGTTAAAAGTCTTCACACAAAGGAAAGCTAGCCCATATGACTTCACTAGTGAATTCTATCAAACATTTATCCCTCACAAAAATCTCCTAGAGGAGGATGGAACACCTCCCAATTCATTTATCAGACCAGAATTAGCCTAATAACGAAGCCAGACAAAGACATCACAAGAAAACCACAGATCGATCTTCATTAATATAGATACAGAATTCTCAGTAAAATATTAGCAAACTTAATCTGGCAACATAGACAAAGGACTACATGCCACGACCAGAATGGGATGCATTCCAGGAACATGAAGTTCTTAACGTCGGAAAAACAATTAATATAATGCACTGCAGTAATAGAATAAATGATAAAAGCCACAAGATCATCGCAATAGATGCATAAAAAGCAATGGACAGAATTCATCTTCTGATCATGAAAACAAAATTTCAATAAAGTAGGAACAGAGGGAAGCTTTCTCAAGCTGATAAAGAGCGCCTCCGAAGAATTTCCTGCCATGCATCCTACATTCTGGTGGTGACTGTATACTTTCCTCCAGACGTTAGGAACAAGGTATTACTCTGATAACTTCCCCATTGTACTGGATGCTAGGCATCACAATAAAAAAGAAAAAAAAAAAAAGAAGTTAAAGCATGCAGACTCAAAAGGAAGAAATAAAACTGTCTTTCTTAATAGATGATGTGATGCTGTGTACGTAAAATACTAAAAATACACACGGGACACGTACAGGCATGCACCCTCACCTATGTGAGCGCATGCACACACATCTAGAACAATGAATTTAGCTAGGTCACAGGATACAAAATCAATATACAAAGTCAACTGTTTCTACATACAGAGAATGAACAATTGAGAGTTAAGAAAATGAGCTCCCTGCTCAGTGGGGGAGTCTGCTTTTCCCTTTACCCCTCCCCCTGCTTGTGCACACGCTCTCTCTGTCAAAGAAATAAAATCTTAAGAAAGCAATTTCATTCCCAAGTATATGAAAAAAAAGTAAAATACTTTGAAATAAATATAACAAAAGTAGGGCAAGACTTACACAGTGAAAAGACTGAGGGAAAATAAAGAAAATCTGAATACACTGAAAGACATTCATGGATTGACTCCATATAGTCAAGATGTCACTTCTGTAATGGATCTATAGATTTGATGTAATCTCTAATAAAATCCCAGCAGGCTTTTTTTTCTTTTTCTTTATTTCTTTTTTTTTTTTTTTTAGAAATTGACAAATTCATCCTAAAATATATGTATATATATAGATATGCAAAGGACTCATGACAGTTAAAATCATTTTGATAAAAAATAAAGTTGTGGCACCTATACCTCCCGATTTCAGGCTGTGTAAGAAACCTACTGTAATCCAGACAGTGTGGCAGTGGTGTAAGGCTGGGCATATAGATCAATAGGGCAGAACTGAGATTCCCCAAAAGACATTCTTACATTTAATGCACACCGATTTTTTGAAAAAGATGCCGAGGGATAGTCTCTTCAACAAATTTTGCTGGGATGATTGGTTGTCCAAATACAAACAGATGAATTTAGACCCTTACAGCATGCAGAAAAATTTACTGAAAACATGTCTAGACCTCTACGTAAAACTGAAATATATAAAACTTCCATATATAAAAATATATAAAACTTCCAAAACAAAGAAAATGTTTGTGACTTTAGGTTGGACAAAGTGTTCTTTTTATGGCACCCAAAGAATGATCCATACAAGAAAACTTGATAAATTGAACTTCATTGAAACGGAAAACCTTTTACCTGAAAAGCTATCGTTAAGAAATTGAAAAGACAGGCCACAGACTAGGGTAAGATATTTACAAGTCATGTATCTGATAAAACGTTGTACTGAGAATGTATATACGGCACTTACAACTCAACAGTAAGTGAATGTCACAACTAAAAGAGTAGAAAAAAGACTTGAATAGACTTGAATACGTTGCCAAAGAAGATACACAAATGGCCATATAGGAATGACTAATGAGCACAGAAATGACTAAAAACACATAAAAGATGCTTAAAATCATTAGTCATTAGGGAAATGCAAATTAAAGCCACAATTAAAAAAACACTTCATGCCACTGGAAAGGCTACGATCAGAAAGACGATACCAAGTGACGGGGACAATGGGAGAAACCAGAACCCTTGTATGTTGTATGTTGTTAGTATGAATGTAAAATAATGCAGTCACCCTGGTAAACACATTGGTTGCTTCTTAAAAATTTAAACTTAACCCACAACCCAGCGATCCTACTCCTAGGTGTTCTCCCGAGACACGAGGACCGACGTCCATGTAAAGTGTCGTACACAGATATTCATGGTAGCGTTGCTCCTTGTAGCCCCGACTAGAAACAATCTAAAAATCTGGCAACTAATGAATGGAAAAACAAAATGCCATATAATAGCCACATAGCGGGATACCATATGACAATGCAAAGAAATAAACTACAACACTACATGAACTTCAGAAACATCATGTTAAGAGAAAGAAGCCTGATGTAAAAGACAACATATCAGATGATTTCCATGTGTGTGTAGTGTCCAAAAAAAGACAGACATGGAGGCAGCCCGGTGGCTCAGTGGTTTAGTGTCTGCCTTCAGCTCAGGGTGTAATCCTGGAGACCTGGGATCGAGTCCCATGACCAGAGTTCCATGCCACTAAAGATATTCCCAAGAGAAGAGGTGGCCCAGTCATGCAGGGAAGCTCCACATTGAGATGGGAGGCAGGAAGGAGCAAGGGAAGGCCCAGGCTGCGGCCTTTACTGGAGCAAACCTGGGAGGAAAAGGCAGGGCACGGTACACCACTGAGGACTGGTGGGTTGGAGCAATTCTTGGGGCCTAGGGGCTGCTGCTAATTGTCTGCCACCTGGCCCTGGGTTGATTTGGATAGGGAAATACTGGTGTGGTGTGTATGTGCAGTAATGGAGACGGTGGGAGGTGTGGGGCTCTGGAACAGTTAATTTACATATGAAATAAGCACGTGTCTGGGCTCCCCCATTGCTGTCTCTGAGCACTGGCTAGCCCTCAGAGGGGCAGGCGCGCCCATCAGCAGGGCCGCACATGTCAGAGCATCAGCAACATAGGAAACAGAAAATATAGTGAATCCATTTGGTCGTGTGATGCAGAGATGCTAAAGGGACAAATGTGGGTTCAAGAAAGCACAGAAAGAAGGGAGAAGTAAAAGGGCAATGGAGGAGAATTTCTTTCTATCTCTCAGTGTATTTCAGTAACAGTAATTTTTGAAGCTGGTTCTTTTCCCCTCCGGAGAAGCAAAACAAAGTAAAAGCCTATCCACGTGGTTTTAGACACACATATGGAAAAATATAGCCATTTGCACCAGGTGCTATATCACTTTCATACCATGCACTGCTCGGACTCTGGCAGCAAAGTTAGAACACTTTTTGTCAGTTGTGGATTGAATAGAGTATGGATATGTGTGCCAGGAAGGGTGACATCTTGAATGCTGTAATCATTGTGGGAATGTGCTGTCGTCACAGTTTGATTTTTTTTTTATATTTATTTTATTTATTTATTTTATTTTAATTTAGAGAAAGAGCAAGAGCAAGAGAGTACATGAGCTGGCGCAGGGGCAGAGGGAAAAGCAGACTCTCCACTGAGCAGGGAACCAGGCACAGGGCTCGATCCCAAGACCCTGAGATCACGACCTGAGCTGAAAGCAGACACTTCACTGACTGAGCCCCCCATGCGTCCCATGGTTTGGTTTTTATGAGAGCAGAGGAGGACTTTTTTTAATACCTTAGCATTAGCCTTTATGTACTTATTAAAAGTGTTTTTAACTGTTAATGTTTGGTTGCCCAGAATAACATGAGATTGGAACATACTAAATATAGGGACATGTGGATAAAGTATATACATGAATATATTACATGTATGAATAGATGAATATGAGCTATATTCATTAATAAGCAAACCTCTTTTTCTTGTCTGCATCTTGCACAGGTAACTCATTTTAATAAAGGAATTCATTAAAATGACTATAACTGGGATGCCTGGCTGGCTCAGTCAGTGGAGCATGCAACTCTTAATCTCAGGGCTGTGGGTTTGAGCCACACGTTGCATGTTGAGATTACTTAAAAATAAAATTAAAAAAAAATAAACAGAATAAAATGACCGTAAGCGATGTTAAGATTTCAGATGTTATTGTTTTCTAATGCTTTATTTTTAGGTAAGGATAGAAGTTAGACTTTTTGGTATTTTGTAAAACCAAGAGATGAAAAAAAAAAGAAAAGAAAAGAAAAGAAAAGAAAAGAAAAGAAAAACAACAACAAAAAAACCCAACACCTCACAACTTCAGAGATTTAAGAGGGAAGGCTTCAGGAATTAAAACCCAAAATCAAGTTGAGCAGCGTAGTCCAACAGATGTTTAAACAGATGAATAAAATGTGCCTTGTGAATTCCTAATGAATTTCAAAGACTATTGCCTGATACTGAGAAATGCAACAGATCACCCAAGCGGCACAAGACGCTGGATAATGGTTTCTGCTGAAAAATCTGCGACAGACATGGCTCCAGGACCTCAGGATCGCTGCTTATAATTTCACATATATATTTCTAGCACACTCTATTGAAGATAATGACTGCCAGTTAAAATGGTTGTTTTGTTTCTGGGCCTCGTCCCACTGTATCATCCAGGTCCGCCCCTCCTATTTCTACTGTGGTTGCTCTGCCCTTTATTTTTTTTTATTTTTTTAATACCTTATTTATTCATGAGAGACGCACAGAGAGAGGTAGAGACCCAGGCAGAGGGAGAAGCAGGCTCCCTGAGGGGAGCCCGATATGGGACTCGATCCCGGGACCCTGGGATCACACCCTGAGCCCAAGGCAGACGCTCAACCCCTGAGCCACCCACGCGTCCCTTCTCTGCCATTTAGCGGAGCGCCTTTCATGATATTTATCGAAGGATGTGCAACTGTCCTGATAGCCTCACCACACTTTCTAGGTCTAGATAAACGGAGTCAACCATCACCTCAGAAGGACATACACCCTTTTAAGATAGACATTGAGGCGCCAAGAAAATGATAAATCTTCTTTACAGTGTGGAAGTTCTCAAGAAAATTCTCAAAAAATGGCCAATTGCATCTCAGGACATTATCAGATAAGAGACCCAGCATCTAGCAGATTCTTGACGAACGTTTACTGGAAAGGATCTAGAGAGAGAATGAAGTGGTGCATATGATTAGGGGGAAAGGCACAAGCAAAGGGGAGCGTGTTGCTGGATGGATGCTGGGGTTGGGCAGCCTGGCCAAGCTGGCAAGGAGAGCTGAGAAGTGAGGCTCCTTTGCATAGAAGCAAGGGCGTGTGCTTTGACACTGGGTGCATCATGGTGTGACTCCCGCCTGCCCTGCTCAATGGCTTGAGCATTTTCAGTACCCTCTGGGAGCCTTGGGGTCCTTCTCCACCGGGGAGCTTGGTTGTAATGATTAAAGATTACATACAGGGAAACCAATGCCTGGCCACCTTTTAACATGATAATCCGAGAAATAAAACCACACTAAAGGGATAAGGAATGATAAAAATCACCATGGTCCCCTGCTAGGGATTTGTTGTTTAACCAACAGGAAGGACTGAACCTTCTCATGGTAAAATACCAGTCATCCAATGGTAATGGGGACCCGTCTGCGCCCTACGGGTCCCACCATGTGGATGAGAAGATTGCTTGTCCCCTCAGGGCTGTGCAAAGGAGGCCCCAGTCCTGCTGACACTTGTGCGGGATCCACGCTTAAAACAACATTCAAAGGTGAGAGTAACATCTGCCGTAGAACTTAGAGCATTCAGATGCAACACAGACATCTTCTGGAATACTCCGATGGGACAAATGACACTTAGTCTCTCTATCAGAAGCCTCCTCATCCATCATTTCTGTCTGTCATCACCTACTTGACACAGGTATTAAAACCTTTGCTATTGGGGCGCCTGGGTGGCTCAGTCGGTCAAGCATCCGGGGCCCTTGATTCTGGCTCGCGTCCTGATCTCAGGCTCATGAGCTGGAGCACGGCGTTGGGCTCCTCGCTGGGTGTGGAGCCCGCTGGAGGTTCTCTCTCTCCCTATGCGCCTGCCTCCCCACTCCTGTGCTCTCTTTCCCAAAAACAAAACCCTTCACCGTAGAGGTAAGGAAATAGGATTTTCCCGGGTCCCACTGCTAGTGGCTAACAGAGCAGCATAGCCCACGTCCCGGTTCTTTCCTAACACCCCCCTCCCACCCCGTACCGCCCGCAGCGTGTGTTCCCCGGTGCCTTCCAGCCATCACTCTCAGAGCAGGTGTATTTCCTTAAAGCAGGCCCGCGAGTTTTGCAGCTGGTGACATGCACAGCCACGGGAGGCTGTTTCGGGGTGACTTAACCTGAGGGCAGTGTGCCTCCAAATCCCTATCACAGGCTGCAAGCAACCTTTTCATCTCTCCGCTGTCCCGTCCGGGCCGCCACCATCAGTCACTGTATGGGCCAGTTCATCTTATTCACAGCAAAGTCCAAGGAGGGAGTAGCAACTGGGAGGGAGCAAACTGTGCCTCCTAAGAGGATGGCATTTTCCTGGCCCTGACCAAGGTGTCAGCTACCAGTCCGTGGAGGGTGGAAACTGTCCTAGGTAAAGGATCGCTGGCTGAAACAGGCGATTCTAAAGGAATAGGGCGGCCACCTGGGATGAACTTCAGCAGCAACCGAAGCACCTGCTCAGACCGAAGAGCCCTTTCCATCCTGTGGCTCTTCTTGTGTGAGTCTGAAGCATCGCACTTCGGCGAAAATCTCTCCATGGAGTAAATGTGTCACGGGCTTGGGGACGATCGGCTGTTGACAACCGAGGATGAGCACATGCGGTGCTTCCATCCCTCTGTACCTGCCTCCAGTCCCTTGTAGGGATCGCTGGCTGGGTGTTCAGCTGTATGGCATCCGTGCATGTGAAATACAAGGGGAGACCATTTGCAGATTCCGATTTTCTGAGGTCGTTGTGTGTTCGGCAGCAAGTCCTTTCCAATGGGGAAATGCTGCTTACGTATGTGAGTCCCCTGAGAAGGAGGTGCCGAATGAGTGGTCCCCTGTGTCCCTGCACGCAGTAGGACTGAAGTCACGCACGACAAAGCAAGCCGTCCGTTGCAAGAGGTTTCAGCGCCGAGTCTGATTACTTCTAGTTTATGTGTAAAGTAGAACATTTTAATTGCTATTTTTAACAAAGCTCTTTCTCCCCACCCTCCTCCCCCCCGCCCAGGTCAGGTGTCTGGATGATTAGAACTAAAACTATAAGAAGGTGGCATTTGGGGACGCCTGGGGGGGGTGCTCAGTGGTTGAGCATCTGCCTTTGGCTCAGGTCATGACCCCGGAGTCCCGGGATCCAGTCCCGCATCGGGCTCCCCAAAGGGACCCTGCTTCTCCCTCTGCTTGTGTCTGTCTCATGAATAAATAAATAAAATCTTAAAAAAAAAAAAAAAAAGAAGGTGGCAGTTGCAGGTGCTTTCACTGTGTGGCGGTGGAGGAGTTTGGTATAAAATGCACCCTGTGTAGCCCGACTCGTACCCAGTTGTGCAAAGGTCTGCAGCTCGGGCGTGAGGCATCTGCCAGCGTTTCCGGCTGAGGCCGGCCTTCTGTGCTGTTGCCCTGACAGCCGACTGGTATCTATTCGTGGTCTTTCCTGGCTCTCGGGGCAAGATTGGCCTGTATTTGCATCTCCGGAACCTCCCTGGGCTTGAGGACAGGTGTGGCCTGTTGGTTCCCGAAGGCAGAATGAGTAGCACCTGTCCTTCCTGACGCCGTAAGGGGGGCTGAGCCCTGGACGTTCCTCCCGTCGAGGTTGGTGCCTTTAGGTTCTTTGGCTTTGTTAGCTTGGTTTCTCTCGCACGCTTGCCCCCTTTGCCTTTCCTCGTTCTGGGTCCGTGTTTGCATCAACTGGAGGCCGTGTCGACGTGCATTCCGTTTGCAGGTACCCGCCAGGACTGGCCGTACAGGTGTTGGGCTGGTGGGGGGGATGCTGAGCAGCGCCCCACCCCAGGCACCTGGTGCCTGACCAGATTCCCCCCAGTGCTGCTGCTAACCCCGTACGACCCAGGCCTCTGCCTTCCCACCCCGAGACCAGCCATTCCCTAGCCCTGGAAATACACCACATGTGAGAAGTCCCAGCCTGCTGGTAGGGAACAGGAGGGAGTGAAGAGATGGGAGCCTTACAAGAACTGAGGCACCTGTAGGTCCTGCTCATCCCCCAGGTTCCCAGGGCAGAACTGGAACTGGGGCCCAGGTACAGCCACCGAGGCTGGGCCTGGGTCTCTCAGCCATTTGGCTTTGTTTCCCTGTCCTTCTGTTTGCTTGTAAGTCTGTCGGTCTATTCCTGGGAAGCTCATTTCTATGGGCCCTGGTACCTTCCCAGTCTGTCCCATACCGTTAAGCATAAACTGATCTCTTACTCAAAAAAAAAAAAAAAAAAAAACAAACGGGGAGGTGGGCCGGGAGGTGCAGAGAAGCCCCGGGCCCCAGACGTCGTGCGCCGTCCAGGGAGCTGTGCTCTCTCCTTGACCCGGGGCCTTATTGGGTCAGATTCCATTTCTTTCCCTCGGAGACGTTCTTGAAACTTTCCTCCTTCGCATCCCGCTTAGTGGTGACGGAGAAACTTCGGACGTGATAGGCCCATTCCTGGGAAAAACCGAAAAGGTGCTAAAGCACCCTGAGGGGCCTGCCCGCTAAGGGCGGCTTTCACTGCGTGATTTGACCCCTCTGACGCCCCGCTTCCTGGGCCGTGCAGGCTAACTCCTCGGCAGGGTGTTTGGGAGGCGCGGAGGGCTGCTGGAGGGATTTTGCACCCTCGTCCCTGCCACGCGGCAGGTGCAAAGTCACTATCAGCTGCGGCTGCCGAACAGCGTGCTGTGGGGAGGCAGATGCCTGGGAACTGGGAGGGTTACGCGCCCTGGGCGGGCGTGTGCAGCTGTGTCCGTCTATAAAACCCAGCTGTGAAACTCCCCCACTTGCACCTTGGGGTTCCCTTGTCCACCCACAGACCCTGCAGTTCTCTGCCAGACCGGGGTGCCTGTGAAGATGGGGGCTGGAGGATGGAAAGTCCCCCCAGACCAGCTCCTCTGTGGATCCCGCCTGGGGTGGGGGGAGAGGGGGTCACCAGCCCCCCTGAGGCTCCAGCCAGATGTGTCCAACGGACTTTCCACTGAAAACGGATTCCTAGAAAGGAACGGGGGCCCAGCCGCACGCTCGTGTCAGATCAGCCTCGGTAGTTGGGCTTAACGCCACTGTCACCTGCGGGGGGTGTTTGAGTTGGGTCTCTGGAGTTGTGACTTCAGACTGGACTCGGTGGATCAGATAAGCCCCTCGTCCGCGCCGAAGCCATCCGGCCACTGCCGGGGACTTGCGAGCTGGATTCTCTTGTCCCCTTGATGAGATTGAAGGACGCGGTGGCGTCGGGAGGGGCGCAGTCCTCGCTGGGGGCTGCGTGCACCCAGTACCGGGCAGCAGCAGATGCCAGGCCTCGCGCAGCCCGAGCTCTTCGCGCTCTGCCCTGTCTTCACTCCCCCGCCCCGCCGGTCGATGGCTTTGTTATTTAGGTCCTGTCTTCGGCATCTTCGTGAGCCAAGCCTGCCTGGATCCTGCCCCTTCTTCTGTCCGCATCAAGTCTTCTCTTTCCGCCTGCAAGCCTGACCAGGCCAGGGACTTCTTCCCGTGATGGGAGTGCTGGGGACTTCGGATTCGGAACACCTGCAGCTCATCTTTTGTTCCTCGATTCTCCTTTGGTGCTTGATCAAGCAGTGCTGCGAGCTTGTTTCCGGAACTAGGATAAGAATGTGTCTTTCCAGGGGTTACTGAGCGGAGTATCTTCCTGTATATTTGACTTAGTGGTAAATTCCTGGAAGATAGAAACTATGTATTTTAAGTCCTGTTTCTACAGTGATAGAAATCATCAACTCTATTTTTTTTATTTTTATTTATTTTTATTTTTTTTAACTCTATTTGATAAAATAATTAAATTACTTTTCTGGAAGCCCAGAACAGGCAAAGCATTCAAGTCTTTGGAAAATAAAGGAATAAACAGGGTTGGGTTTTTCCCCCCCTCTACGTAGCCCCCTGCAAGTCATATTTTAATAAATGCTCTAAATCAGTGATGCTCAAGTGAGGCTGACCCCTTTGCGTACCGGAAACAGTGTCTGATGACCGTTGTGGTTGTTACTAACTTGGAGAAAGAGATTCTATTGTTCTCTCGTGAATAGAGGCCAAAGCTACTGCTGAATGTTCTGTAACAAGCTGGATAATGGAGAATTATCCAACCAAAAATCTTAATCATGCAGCGGCTGAGAAACCCTGCACTAGATTGAGAACCTCATCACACCGGATCTTGGACCAATGACATTGGGCTCACCTGGGAACTCACTAGAACTATGGAGTCTCAGGCCCTGCCCCAGACCCAAGGCAGTCAGGCTTCCTTTACCAAGACCCCCAGGGGATGAGCATGTCCATTAATGTTTGAAATGGTTGCAAGTAATGCTAATTTCAAAAATAAACTTTAAGAATGTTTTCAGTTTTACTTAAAAAAATAAATAAAGGCAATATAGCGTCCCCATGCACTTGGTACCAAGCTCCCCGTTACAAACATCTCCTGTTAATATGGGACACTTGTTACCATCAATGAACCAATATCGGTGCTTTACCAGTAATGAGAACACAGGCTTTATGCATATTTTGTTAGTTTTTACCTGATGTTCTTTTTCTATTCCAAGATCCCACTGAGGATAAGACTTTCCATTTTGTCTTCATGTGTTCTTAGGCTCCTCTTGGCTGGGACAGTGTCTCAGACCTTCTTTGATGACTTGGTAGTATTGAGCGGTACTGGTCGGGTAGTTCATAAAATGTGCTGCAATTGGGTTGGTCTGCTTTTTCTCATGGTTTGTTTGGAGGAAGACCGTAGAGCTAAGAGTCCTGTTCAACGCATCATGTCAAGGGTCCTACTGCCAACATGACTTATTGATTGGGACAAACTTGATTACCTGGCTGAGATTGTTCTTGGGTAGTATTTTTATAGCTTATATTTCTTTCTTATCTGATTCATAGTTGCTTGACTGGCCAGTCAAAGCTCTGTCCTTCCATAGCTGTCTTCCATTGTGGAAGGTTGAAGGCCTACATCATTACAATGGCCGGATTTACTGTAGGCACGGAGCTTCAAATTGTAAATGCATAAAAATGCAATTTCACAGAGTAAAGAGGTGACTTGCATTTCTCTAGGGAAGCCTACAGATTGCAGGAAAAGGGCAAAGCTGATTAATTGAGAGTGAAAAACCACCTGGAACCAATAACGAATTGTCCCCCCCCCCCCAAAAAAAAATGAGAAATCCAGTTGGCCATTTCAGGTCTGAATCCTGAAACCTGTTAGATAGGAAATCAACATTTGGCGTCAAATGGGTGTTTTCAGGGATGACTTTGCTTCCCTTGCAAAACTCTGACGTCTGCTTCCTGGTGTGGCAGGGTGATGTGCTGGGAGGTGGAAAATGAGGGCCACAGTTCCTGCCCTTGCGAGATGGCTTATGAATCATCATGTACTATGATTGCATCATGTCTCAGATTTGGAAAATTTATCCTAATCTGTATATTTTAATTATGTTGTTCCAAGCAAATGAGATAAATTGATGTCAAAGTACCTTGACCTCTCGGGGCGCCTGGGTGGCTCCGTCAGTTGGGTGTCTGACTCTTGGTTTCTGCTCGGGTCATGACCTCAGGGTTGTGGGATGGAGCCCTGTGTCGGGCTCTGTGCTGACGGCGGAGTCTACTTGTCTCCTCCTCCTGGTCTTCACCTTTTCTTTCCCACACAAAAAAGTACTTTGATCTCCTAAAACCCACCTCCTTGTGAGTCGCACCCATCATAGATTCACAAAGCGCTCATCTTCGGTCCTGCCGTGGACTCTGCACCCTGTGTTGGCGGTGCTGCTACCTCATGACCACAATTCTCTTCTCCAAACCAGACTGCTTCTGTCCCACCTGCAGACCTCAGCTCAGTGTCATGTGTAAGAGCAAAAGCTTTCCGTGGGTCTCCAGACACGGTCAGGAGGCACGGAAGTAGCTTAATCATGTTCTAGACAAGTAAATTGTCCTCAGCAAAGAGCAGTTTCAAATTTCAGCTTCGCACAAAAATATCCACCCCCAGCTCCTAGACTCTTGAGGGCAGGACTTCTCTGAGATTCCCAAACCAGAATGTGAAGCACCCAGGGTCAATTTTCAGCCAATGGGCTCTAAGAACTGCCTGCGTTTCTTTGTGCAGGTGACATGTAAAGGGACAGAAGTTTAAAAAAAAAAAAAAAGGGACAGAAGTTGTCGAATGGTAGGAAGCAGGTCTCTAAGATGAACAAAATGCCAGCTTTCACTGCAGACATGCTTAATAGGAAAGCTTGGGTTGAGCTTGGAGAATTAAGTCCATTTCTTTAAAAATAAAATACTGAAAACTAGCTTTGAGTTCTACCAGACCTTTCATTTTCTTTTTCAGTAAACATTTAAGAATCCCGTAATCCTAGAGTTGGACTTGAGCTTGAGACTAGCCAGGACCACTCTGTAGGTGAATGCTGAAGCTACGTGAAAGTAGAAGGGCACACGTGCTCAGCTTACTGAGCCAGGACAAGCATTAAGTTCTTTTGACACCAAGTATGATATTCCATTTACTATTTCACACTATATGGTATCTCTTAATGGTATTAATGCAACTTTTTTTTATATAAGTAAAATGCTATAACAAATCTATTTCTCAGGGTAAAATGTAGGTGACACTATCTTGGAGATTTATTATTATTATAACCAGTTTCTAGAGGGAACAGCAGAGTAATGAAATAACTCTGAGTAAAGCTACTAAAAGGACATTACCAAATTAGGTCAAAGGGAAATAAAAAGGTTGACATAATGTGAAATTTATACATAATTAGATGAAATGCAATTGGACAGGATGTTTCTATGGCTATGCCACATATGCTATAGAATTGTTAACACTTGGGACTTGCGAGTACGGTTAGCACACGATGCTTGTATTTGTTTCAGGTGTACAGCGTAGTGATTCCACATCTGTTATGCCACGGTCTTTGAGATTTTTCTTTAAACACTGTAGTGTTTTTGTGTTGTTGTTTTCCGGATGAGGGACCGCAAAATGAAGATCACCATTCATCTGTTTTGGAAAATAGTGAACTTAGAGGGGAAAATAGTGGAAGATTTCGAGAGCTTTCCTGAGTGGATACAGCTCCAAAACTGCTTCAATATTAACATGCAGAGGGCGACACATTTCGAGGGAAATGTATCCAAACTCAATTATGATTATATATGCACAGTAACCAATTTCAAAATCAGAGCTAGAGTTTGTGATCATTGCAAATTAGGTCCTAATAGCATTGACCTAAAATGATGCTATAAGGCACGAGCCAACTCCTCATGTTTGTGGATCTGATGCCTCCACTAGGATAAAATGCTAGCACATTTCTCGGCTGTCAAGGAGCTTTCGAAAAAAAAACGCTTCTCTGGGAAAGGCAGGGAGTACCTAAAAAGAATCCAAGAGGGCAACTGAGACCATCAAGCAGGTAGAAATTCCAGGGATGAGGATTTCCCTGGCCCTATCCCAGATGAATGGAACTAGAAAGAGGACATGTTTGGAGGCTATCAAATCAGGAAAAGAATGAGTATAACACACGTGGACTTGAAATCTTAGGATCCCTTTAAAGTTTAAAAAAGAAACATCAGGGACGCCTGGGTGGCTCAGCGGTTGAGCATCTGCCTTTGGCCCAGGGTGTAATCCTGGAGTCCCGGGATTGAGTCCCACGTCGGGCTCCCTGCATGGGGCCTGCTTCTCCCTCTGCCTGTGTCTCTGCCTCTCTCTCTCTCTCTGTATCTCTCATGAATAAATAAATAAAATCTTTATAAAAAAGAAACGTCTGACAACTGCCAAAAAAAAAAAATCCCAAAAGGCAACAATAAACAACAAAAAGAACAACCACCACCACAAAACCCATTGCTCCCTAGAGTAAAATACTTCCTTCTGACTTTACCCTTGGGTCTCGGGGTCATGCCCCTGGTTCCACTGGGGCGCGTTCCTTCTCATGTTCTGCTCTGACGCTGGATGGCAGTTGGGGAGGGAGGCTTCGGGAAGGGGAGCAGCTAAACACAGAAGGACTGAGCACTAGCCCCAGTCTCTTAGTTACATCACCCGCTGTGTCCCATGTGGTCAGTACAGCACCTGCTCCCCATCACAGGTCATGCATTTAATGGGACTGAGTGAGGGACCTAGTTGGCTAATCGAAGTCTGCTCCTTTATTTGTCAATTTCCTTTCATAAACTTACAAATTTATGCTTGGCTCTGTTTTTTCTGTATGACAGTTGTTTCGGAAATCTGTCGACATTATTTCCCTAGATTGAAGGCCGGCATGCTTGTGTGTCCAAGGGGGAGCGAGGGGTTAGGGATGTGCGCACTCTGCTGTGGAGCGGCCCCTATCCGTGCCCTGGTCTTCAGCCTTTGGAGAGGGGTGCTGGAGGGGCAAGAAGCCCAAAGACGTGGACGTTTTCTTTTCCTCTTGCTACGCTGTTGAGTTTTCTGGGACCTAATTTCTCTCCTCTGGAGAAGTAAGGGTGCGACATGATGACCCAACTGCAGTGTTCGAAGACTCTAAGGAAGTTGCTCTCATGAGTCCTCTTTTTCTCGTCCATCCTAATCCAAGGTGTAAAATTTCCTCTCCTATAGTCTCTGCTTTTTAGCTTCAGGTGTTCAGACTCCTGATTCTTGCCCCTGGGCTCGCTCTTTCAGATTTAAGTGTCTGTCTCTTTACTGAATTGCCAGAAGAACGTAACTTTTCTGACTTAATCATCTTCCCAGTGGAAGTCATCCAGAGTTATTCTTAAAACTTGGGAGTTGTACTCTTCTCATTATTTTTGACAGAAAAGATTCTGTATATTAATTTACCACTAAAGCTCACTTCTTCAATATTTTGATTTTTTGTGGACAGTGAGCTACTCAACCATTCAAATTTCAAGAATCCGCTCTAAATCAAGTTTTGTGTTGAGTTTCAGTGTTTCGAAAAAACCCTCGTTTAAGTGTTGTTTGTGGATTCTGAAACACTATTTTTAGCACTAACTTACTAAGAAAACTTGGTTCTGATTGTTTCAAGGAAAAGGAGTTCTGCTTCGGATTAACCTAATTCAATCACGTAGCTAATTTCTGATCGTAATTCTCATAGTTTCAGGATCACAGTATTTCCTGACTCCTTATCCTCCCTCTTCCTCATTTGTAACATGAAGTTATAGCCACAAATCAGCAATTTTCAGGGCTTCTTTTCCTGCAAAATACAAATATGATTAAATTTGTCTATGAGGATTAAAAGTTCTTTACTCACATGAATCTTAGGATACTTTTTAAATGCATTTACTTAATTTAGCCTTTGTACTCACAGATCCTCTAGGCTTGTTGCGTGAAGTAAGTGTGGTTTATCCATGAATTCTAGAAGAAATACATCCCTTTACTGGAGGGAAATAAAACAGCACTTGCCTTTGCTTAATTAATAGATTTCTATCCAGTTAAAAGCATTTATATTAGCAGAAAAAGTGACATTAGTCACTCTTTAAAAAATCTGTTTACTTATGTGGTAGCACGCTGAACCACTTGGTGGTTTAAAACAATTTATCTCTCATGGTTCTGTGTGTCCTGGGTTCCGTAGATGCTTCTTATGTGGGATCTGTAACATGACTGTAGTCAGGTGGCAGCTGGGGATACAGTTATCTGGATCCTTGGCCAGGCTGGACGTTCAAGATGACTCAATCACAACTGGTAGGCGATTGGTGCCAGCTGTTGGCCAGATTTCAAATGGGGTGTCTAGACATCAGCCCTCTGTGTAGCTTGAGTATTTCACAATATGGCCTTTGGGTTCCCAGGAGAGTGTTCCCAGGGACAGGAAGCAGAAGCTAGAAGTTGCAGGGTCGGCATCTTCTCCACCATATTTTATTGGCCAACACAGTTATGGGGCCTGACCAGATTTAAAGAGGTTGAAAACTAGGAACTCCCTCTTGTTGGGGGGGAGTGGTAAAGGCATGTTGTACAAGAACATACAATATGGAAGATATTGTGATGGGATCTTTGGAAAATACAGTCAATCCTAATAGTTTTAAAGAACTATCCTATCAAAAAAAAAAAAAAAAGAAAGAAAAAAAGAAAGAAAATAAATGTCCTAACCTATTCCTTAGTAATTGGATTGACCAAGTGTGATTGGAAGACCAAATCCAGCCCTCTACCTGTTTTGCGAATAAAGTTTTATTAGAATACAGCCATGCTCATACATTTATGTGTCATCTAGGCAGCTCTCATGCTACAACCACACAGTTGAATAGCTGCAACAAATACCATATGGCCCAAATGTTTACAGTCTGGTCCTTTGCAGAATAAGTTTGCCAACTCCTGCCTTAATGTCTTCATTTTTTAAAGAACATTATTCATTGAGGACACCTGTTAATACGTGAATTAAACTTTTTATTGCCTGTGAAATTTTTCTACTACCTTTTTCTCTAAGTAGACTCCATCAGCTCTAATAGTGCCCGTGACCCTGTCCTGGTCCCCTGATAGAGTTTCCATGAAGCTTGTTTTTCTTTTTGGAGTAGAAGCCCTCCTTTCTTTTTCCACCTCCACCACCCAAATCTGGGCTTTGTTGTCTGTTTATGGGGTTACTTTGTCTTATCAGGGCCACAGTGGCCCTCAAGCCCAGCCTGCCAGCAAGTGGAAATCACCTGTGGAGTGTTAAGAACTCCAGAAATCCACACTCCACCCTCAGAGATCCTGGTTTGCTTGGCCTGGGCTGGGTTATATGCATCAGTCCTGAAAAATTTCTATGCAGCGTGCTTAGAGAAGAACTGAGCAACTATTGTACATTTTAAAGTTTAGTTAAGTCCTCAATAAAGCAATCCATCATCTGTAAGGTAGTAAAAATATATCCACCTCTTGCAAAGAACGGACTCCAAATTGATCTGAAAATAGACTGTGTGCTCATTAACTGCTAGAAAGACTTTTTTTTTTTAAGACAAGACCAAGTGCCTTTGATGGGGGGAGGTGGCACTTTTTTTTATATATAAAGAACTATGAACAGAGAAGGAGAGCTAGAGTATGGGAAGAAATAAATGGTGGTGAAAATGGGGGGATTTTAGTCCTCCTACCAGTTGCTTATTGCGGAAACTAGAAGTAACTGGTAGGCAAGGCCAGATCTGTTGAAATGGGTGATCTGTGGGAAATAGTGAGGGTCTTAGGGTGGAGGGTTCTACAAATCTAAAGCTGGTATTGAACATGTTTAAATGAGGTGGCTCAGTCCCAGTTCAACCTTAGTATGTAGAGAACCTGCCTTTATCTGGATAATAAGGAAAGACAAAGCAAGCTCATTTCTAAAAGGCGGCATCTTGAATACTTTCTGGAACTATAATATGAGGCATGCTAATTCGATAACTTAGATATAATTTCAGATTGTAATAGTATTTTCATTTTTAATTAGTCTGAAAGCTTCAGCTGCTGGTATGAATGAAGTACATTTTCTGCCAAAGTCATGCTGCTATCATGCATTATTTATCACGTGCCACCATTTTTGTTTGTTTCACGAAACCATACACAATTTGTCTTTATCCCCCTCATCCCTGCAAAAGACTTTAAAAACTAGAAGAGATGGTAGATAACTCAAGTACATTATAGAAAGGTGTGGCATTTTAAAGAATTAAGTGTGTGTGGGGAGGGGGGGGTGGGTACACAGTGGATCTTGGGGATGATTTTAAAGTAACGTTGCTGAGAACGTATCTGAAAAGTTGTTCTTAGTGAGCGAAGAAATCATTCTTCATAGAGATGACCATTAGAGATGTTAAAAGATAAACTGAGGCATATTAAATTTTTCAGAGTTTATCTGAGCAAAAGTCAAATCGCATCAGGCAGTCTCCCATCTGGCAGACAGAAAGGTGTGTTGAAGAGCCAAGCTATGACAAAATAAAACTTATAGGCAGAAGGAACCAGGAAGAAGGAAGTTCAGCCCGGTGAGAAAGCAGGGAGTTATTTTGAGGTTACTTTAGGGGATGGCAGGGTTCCATCAAGCCAGTTTCCCAACTAATGCTTAGCGTATGGTACCCAATTGATTGGTTTAAGATTCCATTCCTGGGAGAGCTGAAAATTGTAATTCAGTGAAGGCTTGGTTTGGTGACCTGGGGCTTAGCACAAGTAACTTCGTTTTGGGCCTGTTACCTCATTTTTAATAAGAGTAAAAAGGATGTTGCCGTGCTGTCCTATAGACCTTTCTGCAGGATGGGAGGAAGATTCTACACCGTTCAATATGGCAGCCACATTTGATGTGGCTGGAGAACTGAATTTTAGATTTTACTTATTTTGGATTAACTTACTTTTAAATAGCCCCATGTGGCAAATGGCTGCCATATTGGAGAACACAACACAAAACAAAATGTTCTTGGAGAGGAGGATAAAGAGATTGAAAACAATTGTCCGTCATTGTAGTGAGAATCCATAAAATGTTATGTTTAGAATTACAGCTTTGTTGTGATCATCACAGATGAAAACGGACACATTTTTCTTCCTAGAGATTCATCTTAATAGTGTTTTTAGAGATTTTGGTGATAAAAATCGGTCTCTGATAATTATAAATCTAGCCTGTCCAACAGATTCTGTGATCATGGGAAACCATTTTTCCATACTCTAGTTTACAAAACTTGACATAGTATGCTGTGTGTCACCTTTAGGTTGAATATAACAAAAAACAGTGAAGCAGATTTAGTCACAAGGGATATCTCATCAAGTAGTTAATTTGTAGAAAAATTTCATTTTTTCAATTTGAGTGAACAGATGGCCTATTCATTAAAATTCAAAAGTAGATAATTACTTGATTCCAGTATTTTTAGCAAAAGGACATTTTATAACATTATGTTTGGGGAAGACTCATAGGTCTTAAAATGTCTTGTGCGGCTGGACACATAAATTCCCCACCATCTACAACTGCCTGCCATGCTAACTGAGTAAGTCAGTTAAAAATAGCCTTGCAGCTCTTCTTCAGCATGAAAACACTCACTTAAAAAAAAAAAAAATGCTCGTCTCTCTGAACAAAGATCTTCACATTAACCTCTGAACCCTGCCCAGACATTCAATCAGCAAATGTTTATCATTTTTGTGCTCAACACTTGAAACAAGGATATACATCTGAAAAGATTATCCCAGCCCTTCGGAAGTCCAAAGGTAAATATGTTCATTGGCTTAAATGTCCTGAATTTTCTTATATTTGATTGGTATTTCCTTCACCAAGGGCATTTTCTTAGGTCCGTCCTCATAAGCTTATGGTTAAATCCCAGAGCATAAGAGAGAGATTTCAGTGCATATCACTTCCCAAGCTCCCTGCTGTTGGTAGTATCCAATTCGAGAGGAAAACTCTTCCCTAGATGACAGTCCGCACAAGGACCCTTCACAAGAAAGGGAAGTCCTTATGCAGAGAACAGTGGAGTCCGTGTCTGCATGTGATATGGTCCATATACTATATGTTATATAATACCCCCACTTGGATTTAGGATAATCCCTATACCCAAACACACGAACATTTCCAGAGCAAGATGCACAAGTGGTCATTTAGGTCAGAAACAGACTATACATGGCCTCCTGTTAGGTCAGGTCAGGGTTTGAAGGCAAATGGCAAAACTGCCTGGGACTTAAAAAAAAAAAAAAAAAGGAAATCAAGGACCAGATAGTAACCAACATCACTGCCAGGGCCACCCCACCATGCCACTCTTCCAGGGACTGTGAATAATCAGACGACCAGCACAAATCAGGGACGGTCAGCAAGATGCAGGTTCAGCTCTGACCCGTATGCAGAAAAACGTCCTCCTGGTAGCCAACACCAACTCCAGGGAATCGGAAACCCCGAACTGTTAATTCTGATGCCTTAGCCTATTACTTTTTCTCTTTGCTACATTGCATCCTATTTCCCGAACCTTCTCTCCTCTGTTTTCCTACAGTTCACCTGCCATCACTCTCGTTTCTCTCTCAGACTTTTCTCCAGCTCCCCTTCACCTGCATCTTCTATAACATAATATTCATGGTCCGTCTGCCCTGTCACTAGAGATGATACATGGGGCTTGGGCTTTTGTCCACGTCTCTTCAGCAAGAAGTCCTAAGCAACTCAATTCATGGTTACAGCTACTTCGGAAGACTTGTTTGCAACGTGCCTGGGTGGAATTGCAAAAGGCTAGAATAGGACTGTTCAGAATATTCTTGCGAACATCTCGTTATCTTCTGGAATATGACCATAAAATCTGAGCTCATTAATAAGTCTAGGTTCAACCCAGGATCTAATGGCTTCGAGAGTATCCTATATTCATCCTGGGTACAGAGAGAAACTAGAACATGTTTTTTTTTTTTTTTTCCATTGTAAGCATGGGATCATACATCAAGTTGACATTCATATTTTTCCATTAGGTAAGGATTTTGTTTGTTTTGTGACCTGTGCTTCTGAATGTATCTGTGTCTCACTGCAGGTGTGAATCATCTCTGGGGGTTTTTCCTCTGTTCCTGCTTTTAATTCATTTTGATACTATCATGATACCCACATGAAGGGGCGAGCGTTACCTTCTAAAAATCTAACCGGGTTCATCTTTAGGATTGGCTGCATTTTCTATCTGTAGAGTTGGAGAGGCTGATGCCTATTCACTTATCAAATAGATTTATCAAATGTCAGATTGTGATTTTTTTTCTTTTTCCGGAGCAAATGAACAATAACAAAACAACGGAAAGTTTGTCTCTATGCCTTGGTCTTTGTGGTGTATTAAAAGCACAGATCTCTGGTTGACACATACCAATGACAGCTTTTAAGAAAACAGAAATCTTTATTAGTGGATTTTTAAGCTATCTTCTCTACTAATAAATAGCTATGGTTCATTGTTTTTTGTTTTTTAATTATTTGAGACAATATTTTCCAGGACCTGTTTAATCTCTCCCCTCATCAAAAACCTGCTCCTTGTGGCAACCAGATTTCAGTTGTGGTCAAACTGGCATGATGCCCACAATGGGGTTAATTAATCCTGTGCCCTAGCATTTTCTACTTTTCTGTAGAGTTGTGTTAGTTAGCATGGGAAAGTCTTCAGATTTTTCTGTGCTTTGTAATGAATAAAATATGTGGGAAATGTGAAGGACTTATGTAAGTGCTTTTGTCTCCATCTCACTGAAGAGCTTTAATTTTATTCTTTGTAATCCTGGAGATGTCAACTGGCCCCATGCCATCCTTCCCGACTTTTTTTTTTTTTTTTTTTTTTTTAAATTTTTATTTATTTATGATAGTCACACAGAGAGAAAGAGAGAGAGGCAGAGACACAGGCAGAGGGAGAAGCAGGCTCCACGCACCAGGAGCCCGATGTGGGATTCGATCCCGGGTCTCCAGGATCGCGCCCTGGGCCAAAGGCAGGCGCCAAACCGCTGCGCCACCCAGGGATCCCCATCCTTCCCGACTTTATACTTTCCCAGTAGGGACCAAAGACTTCAAAGTCTGTTAGGAGAACATGAAAACTTAGAGGCCCAGGGCTAGTGAACGTTAATATTATTTTCCCACTGAAGCAGCAGTGATACACAAGGCAGTGTGGTTTCTTCGTCTTCAAGCGTAATTTAAAGCCACCCTGCACCAAGATCGTCTTTACTGAATCTATATTCTGAATCCTAATGTTAGATGCCAGAGTTTTCTTATAATATTTCAGTCTACTTTTATATCCCGATTTTTCTGTAATACCAGCTAGTGGACAGAAGCATTAGCTTAACATCTGTTTTGTCATCTTCACAATGTAAAACACCATATTTTTTTTGCTTTCGATCAGTTGGTAATCACTACCCTGTCTGGAGGCAGAGCACACATTCCTATTTACTTCTCTGGGGTGTGGGTGTGGTAGGACACAGTTTATAAGAAAAAAAAAAAAAACTTGTCGCTTAAATGAAAACTGGTCTGTTCTTCATGTGAGTCCGCGGATGAACTCAAATCAGGAAAAATAAATGTGGACCTCAATACCATTTGGAGGTGCTTGAAGTCAAAATATAAATGGTTTAGGACATTTTAGGATAGGGACAAATTCTTCACGGATCGTGCTAAGTCATTAGGAATAATATTTTTCTATGCGAATTAGTTTCTCAAATTTATTCATTACTGCTCAGAACTAGGTAGAAATTC
This sequence comes from Canis lupus dingo, assembly GCF_003254725.2. Classification (NCBI taxonomy): domain Eukaryota; kingdom Metazoa; phylum Chordata; class Mammalia; order Carnivora; family Canidae; genus Canis; species Canis lupus. The sequence continues at coordinate 35,764,143 of NC_064268.1, read as the reverse complement.
ACATCCTTTTAAATATTTCAAGCCTACTGGGTTTCTTTATAAAATTCCTCAACACAGTAGAAGGGTGATTAACATAGATGTATTAACAGTTTTTTTTAAATACCCAAGATTAAATTTATAATTTTATAGTTTCCATTAAAACAGCGTATCTACTTTTTTTTCCTTTTTTTAAGTATCAAATTTGTGCTGATTGAGCCAACATTCCCCCTGTCCCTCCTATGACCAAAGATATATTAATAAAATAATTCTCTAAGGTGAGAGGCAGGCCAGATGGCCAGGGAAGCAATTACAGTTAGTTGGCAAACAATGAGATGGGATCCATGATTTTGGACTTGTCAGAAGTAACGCAACAAGCTTGTCTTGCTTTTACAGTGTTCTCTCATAAATCCACTTCATTTTCTCTTCGATAAATTCTGGGCCATCGATGATGGTTATTAATACCATGGGAAGACTCTCTTAGGAATCTAGAGGATTATTCATTTAGCCAGGGGTTCTTTCTCTCTCTCTTTTTTTTTTTTTTTTTTTTGGTGCCAGGGACCCCTATGGAAGTCTGATTCATGGGGACCTCATTTCAACATATTTTTAAGGGCCTAAAGTTGTATATTTTAGATTTCCAAGGAAATCCATTATACCCCAAATCAATAAATTGTAAAAGTTCTGATTCGTTAATACATGTGTATTTTTTAACGCATTAAATAATAAGATCTGACACCGTGTCTAAGAACTATCATGAGTTTGAAGCAATATTTAAAGATATCTACAGCTGTCGTACAATAACAAAAATGTGATTTCTGTTGGTAACAGCATCCTAAGTACCGTTAAACCATAATGCAGTTTGTTACTCTGGAAAATATGAAGGTTTGATCTAAGTTCTCAGCCCCCTGAATTCCATTTGGTTAAGGACCTTTGAACTAGACCATGAAGTTTGAAACCTAGAATGACTTTGAGGGCTCTTCAAACTCAGGTTAATTTAGAGAAGATCCTGGGCGGTGGGAAGATTGGACACACCATGTAGACATTTGAGTTTGACCCTAAAGACACTAGTGTGAGTTTCTTAGGAGGGGGTATCATCAGAATAATAGTCAAGGTAGGTGATTTATTCTCTTTGCTCTGTAGTTTGGGGGCAGAGAATCTAGGGAAGGAGCCGTGTCCATTGTGAACAGGTCTTACAGGAGAATTAAGGGACAGATTGGGAAGCTGACCCATGCTCACTCTAAGAGGTATTTATAGTCCTCGATTGTGTAACATGCAGGTGACTGTCTGTCCTTACTTAGTCCCAGAGTGAAGTTGGGAAGCCATGTATGGTGATTTGGGAAGGAAAACGAGGTCACACATGATGACAAGGTCACTCCGCTAAGGGAGTAAGGACAGTTTTTCTAGGAAGAGGGAGGAACCAAAGCGTCTCTGATTCCTAAATATTCTTGTCCAGGATAATAAAACACTAACACGATTGGTCTTCTAATTGAGCAATTACTACGTGCCTGTGCAAAATCCTCAGGTTTTTAACAGCTTTATTGGGGTATGAGTCACACCCATACAATTTACCCTCTAATATGAGCCTGAGTCCACCTTATTTTGTCGTGTGTGGTACGGGGATGGTGGTGGTGGTGGTAGTAGTGGTGGTGGTCGCGGTGGTCGTGGTGGTCGTGGCGGTGGTGAAGGCTGTATCTTCCTTGCATGGGCAGTAGCTTTCAACCCAAATCCTCCCACGGCTAACCTGCCCCAGGCTATTTGGACAACAGCTTTTGAGAGAATACATTCAAACGCTCTTTTTCATGCTTTTATAGATTTTTAGAGTATTTTGCACCATAGATAGTTGTTACTTTTTTTTTTCCTCTGCTTTTTAAAAATGCGAAGGTAGGTAAGTGGTCACCATGTACTCTGGAGAATCCTGGGCCTTGCATAAAGGGGAAGAACTACGTGATGTTACGACAAGTGTAGATATTTTAAACTGTCAAATATTCTCCTTGTGAGACATGTACTACTGGATAAAATAAAGTACAGCAGTACTTCCATAAGTGGAACTGGGAGGTGGACCCTTTCAATTGGTGTTTTTCTTACGGGCCGAGAAAAAATGCCTTCTTGGCAATTTTGGGCAATTGCCAAGACAGTGGTTTTTCTTGTGGACCAATTGCCTTTTTCGATAGGCAACATGGTTAAAATGAAATCCTAAGGCTTTCCTGCAAGCACGATCACGGTCATCCTGGTCCCCCTCACGAACAATTCAGTCTGGTCACCGGTGAGTATCCGCTGAGCCCTGCCATGTATGCAACCAGGCGTTAAGTGGTTGCCCCTCCATCAGCTGGGGGCTTCCCAATATTTGTGGAAAGCCCACACCAAGCATTTGCGTACGTGTCACACATGAATCTATGAAGCAGGTCGCGAAGGTCCCCATCACAGCCACGCAGAAGCCGGGTGCCCAGTGATCACCATGTCCAGAGCTACACGAACCAGCAAGGTGACTTAGACATGATTTCAAAACCTTTCCTCCTCCAGCCTCCAGCAGCCGTAACAGAGCTAAACAAAGGTGTCAGAGGAGCTTGGAAAAGGACCTCCTCTCCCACTGAAGCCACATTCACTCACTCACGTGTTGACAGTGATACGTTCCTAGCTGCAAGTGAAATTGGATGAAACACTCTTAAAAAAATCTGCAAACTCCCAAGTCTTCTATTTCTCACAATTGCTTGATTTAGATGACTCTCCCCGGACGTCCGCTCCTCCGCTCCAGCACCGGCCTGGGCCCTTCCAAGCAGGGCACCTTCCCTGCAAGCCCCTCTCCCAAACCCTGCACACCAGAAACCTGTGGAGCAGACTAACTTGGGCAGAAGGGGGGGATATTGCTTCTGGCAACAAGTAGCAGAATATTGCACAGTAGCCACCTGTTTCCCTGAAATCTGAAGCTTTCCTTACTGGCCCCTTACTTGGCAATGCCCAGCTTCCTGCCCATGTCCTGCCTTGGCTCCCGTATCCCTCTGCTCTTTCCAGATCCTAAATGTGATAAGCCGACCTCCTGGGAGCCTGCTTCAATCCTTCCTTGAAACTGCCTTTTTTTTTTTTTTTTTTTTGTCTAAAGGAAATTTTAAGAACAACTCAGTCTATATCTTCCTCTTGCCACAAGCATAATCTAATTACCATAACCCTATAAAATATGATACTATTCTCATGAATCTGTAGTGAGGTCATCGAGACAGAGTTCTTAATCTCTTCAAGATCCCCCAGCCCGTGGGTGCTCCCACCAGGGCCTGGTATTCTCAAGTGTGTCTGGAAAAGGCTGCCACTCCAGCATCCGTAGGATATTCTTGTACGTCTTGCTTCAAAATGTTCTGTGCTTCTATTTCAGATGACATCTGCTGGGGAAAATTATCCAGTAAATAGCTTTGTGGCTGCATTCAATCCATTGGCAGTGCAGTTTGCTTAAATATTGCAACCTGGTGTCGACCTTTTTTTTTTTTTTAGCTTGCAGTTTACATCTGGTGAAGGTTAAATAACAAATAGTGGAAGTAAAGATTTTCCCTTTAACTGTAGGGTATGCACGTGCACGGGTTCTAGCAGGTGCTCTCCGTGTCGGGGCGCCCCTCCCGTCTGGGGCCGGATGCTGCTTTGTTGTGGGGCCGTGCATCCTAGGGTGGTTGGCGGTCCCTCTGGCTTCTGGCAACTGGGTGCCTGTAGGAAACCTGCCCTCGAGCTGTGGCCACCAGAATTGTTCCCAGAGGTTGCCAAAAATTTCCCCCAGTTAAGGACCACGGTCTTACAGTGAGGTCTCCCAAGCTTATAAATATATATATTTAAATATATTTATTTTAATATTATATTATTAAATATATTATTTTAATATATATTTTAATATATATTTAAAATATATATATATTTTAAAATATTTTATTTATTTATTCATGAGAGACACAGAGAGAGGCAGAGACATAGGCCAAGGGAGAAGCAGGCTCCCTGCAGGGAGCCCAATGCGGGACTCGATTCCAGGACCCTGGGGTCACGCCTTGAGCTGAAGGCAGATGCTCAACCACTGGAACACCCAAGCGTCCATCCCAAGCTTATATATTAAAGCAAAACAAAAACACGTTGGGTGCCCACAAGTCTGAGTCGGTTAACAGTGCTTTTGCCATGTCCCTGTCTTGAAGGAACAATGGAACTGGCCATTCGCTGTTGAGGCTAATTGAAGGTGCTCATGAATTATAGAAATGAGAGAGCAAGCGGGCTTTCTATATTGCTGGAATTATGCTTAATAAACTTGACTTAATTAAGACAGATTATCTGTCGCACTCTCGTGTGCTCAGGGAACGGTCCCTCTGCTCTCCTCTCCTCCTGTATGTGTCTGTCCTCTGCCCTAGCTGTTCTCATCACTAGAAATTGAGCTAGAGATTTCTTATCACTGTAAATTGAAATTAGTCCGCAGACAGTCATCCAGTGCTTTTTGTACACTTTAGAGTGCTAGGATTTTAAAACACAGTGTGTGCAAGCATTAGAGACGTGGGATGCCCGTGGAATCCTTCGAGAAGCCTCTTCATAGCCCGTAAGCGGTTGACCCATCTGCGATGGTTTCCGTGTGTTCTCTCTTCCTTAAATATCTCTCAGGGCAGAAATGTGCAAAGTAAGTCGCTCCTTCCACAGTCCCGTTTTGATGATTCAGGTGATGCTCTAGACCCAAATTGCTTAAATGTCATTGTTTCCTCATATAGGCTTCTTTTGTCAATATGTGCATATGCCCTATGACCTCAGAGATAGAAACAAATGAAATTCAGGCATCTGAATATGCAAGTCATGGTTTCCCCCCTCCCCCCTCTGTGTGTGTGTGTGTGTGTGTGTGTGTGTGTGTTTGTGTTTCCTTCTCTCTCCATCTCCATAAGTCAGACAGTCAGATTTTTAGTTCTGGACACCTCATTTATGTTTTTGAGTCTCATTGCCAAGAGTAACTATGACGATTTTATCTCCTATTTACATATATATCGATCTGTTGTAATTTAGTGTAATGAAAAATTGTGTCAAGGGTATTTATAGCAGTCGTGACCAGGAAGGGAATCAGATGTGCCTAATTGAAGCAGAAACAAAGGTCTTCACTCCTAGATCTCCAGCGAGCCTCTTAAACCTCAGACTCTCTTGCATTTCATTTAGGTTAACTGGTATGTTCATGCTCCCCGGAAAAATTCTTGCTCTGACCATGCCAGACAGAGAAAGGTGACTTCTTTGAATGATAAGCTTGGTCTCAACCAAAGTAGTTTAAGAACCTGATGGTTCTAGAAACTATTACAACACAAATTGTTTAGGGAAAAACCCAAACCAAAACAAACCTTCTCTCCACCCCACCCCACCCCCCCAACCCCTCAAGAGAAAACTACTAAGCAAAATCTGTAACTGGAAGTGGGTGGCACAGACTTTGGGTTTGGGAGAAAGACATGAAAACAGGGCAGTTTCCCACAGGCTTTCGCTCACTGGCCAAAGAATGGTTTTCAGTCATCCAGATGAACACCTCATCTAAGGAGCAAGCGTTTAGATCCAGAGAGACCTTGCCTATTTGGAGTTGAAAGCAATCTTGAAAGGAAAACTGATAAGGCGCTGACCTACTGTCATTCTTTAATTCAAGAGCAAACTCCGGTCTCCTAGGGAGGCTGTCTTTTTCCTTCTTGCTGGCTTTCAAAAGGCCCATCTCAAGGGAGTACAGGTTTGAAGGGGGATGTCTCAGAATCTAGTCTGTCCCTGGCAGGTGGATGGGTTTACCCTGTAGCCCGTGGCAGCCTTAGCAATTTCTGCTTTCTTCCCCAGATTGAAACCCCTCACATCGAACATGACCCTGTCAGGCAGAGCAGACCTAAGAGTATCCCTAATCCATTAGGAACGCAGAAAAGTAAGGGCTAACGATCCTCATCCCAAGAGGGAACACATTTTCTTCTTCTCTCTGTGAGATGATGGATGTTAACGGAGTTTACTGTGGTCATGATTTAGCATTAGATGTTACGAAAGGCCTTATGCTACCCACCTTGAATTAATACTGTGCTCTCTGCCAATTACATCTTTTTTAAAACAACAACAACAAAAATATTTTATTTATTTATTCATGAGAGACCCAGAGAGAGAGGCAGAGACACAGGCAGAGGGAGAAGCAGGCTCCATGCAGGGAGCCCGATGTGGACTCGATCCCAGGACCCCGGGGTCATGACCTGAGCCAAAGGCAGATGCTCAACCACCAAGCCCCCCAGGTGTCCCTCTCTGCCAATTACATCTTGATAAAACTGAACGAAGGCAAAAGAACAGATCCGTAAGCAAACCTCGTCTCCTGGAGGACACACACCCGTGCTGCTGGCAACACAGCTCAACCACCACATGCTGGACGTCCCTGTTGAATCTAGTAACTACAGAAACCCATTTAAAGAGTGGATAATGTAGAATCTGTGATCTCAAACCTACAAAACCAGGAAGGTGTCGTCCGACAGCTTGGAGGAGGGAGGTGATGGGACCTTTGCTATAACACCTGTCTGCCTATAATGGCCAATCAAGTTGTCTTGAATGTTCCAACCAAGGTTATTGGAACTAAGCACAGAGTGCTCGTAATTAGGTTATTGCCAGCCATTCTATTTCAGCCCGCCAGTAATAAATCTCTAAGCTGATTTGCCTTATCATGAAAGTCCTTATGGCACAAAACCACAGGTTAGTGAGAAACCCATAAAGATAAACAAAGCCAGGCGATTCTGGGTCTCCCTGTAAACTCAGTTTCTTATTTATGGGGCCTACTGATTCTTATGAAAGCCAGACAAAACTATGGATACTTCATAATGGATCTCTTAACTCTTAGCATCTCCCAAGGGGGCACTTAACTGTGATGCCAAAAAGCAGGAGGTGGGCTCATTTTTGCTCAAGGTGACAAGTGTCAGGACTTAGGACTCAGCCCATTCCATCCCAGATGGGCATTTGGTGCCTGAAGTAGAATAAAAAATGCACTCAAGGGGGGCACCTGGGCGGCTCAGTCGGTGAAGCATCTGCCTTAAGCTCAGGTCATGCTCTCAGGGTCCTGGGATGAAGCCCCATGGTGGGCTCCTTCCTCAGCGAGGGGTCTGCTTCTCCCTCCCCCTCCACCCCTCCCCTTGCTCCTGTGTACTCTCTTTCTCCTTCAAATAAATAAAATCTTTAAAAAAACACATTGAAGGTAGTATAAAACCTTCAATTATTCATCCTAATTACAGGGATGATAATAGCTGAATGAAACTATAACCCTGAAATCTTATCTTAGCCAACATCTCTCCTGTAAGCAACTAACACCTTAGCAAAATCCAAATAGAAATGATTTGAATGTTTTGTGTGTGTGTGTGGTGGAGACAGTGCATGGTAAAAATAATACCAATATAATACCATATTTTTCTAAAGCAAAAATGAATAAAAAGAACAGAAGTGGATATATAGATGGACCACATTCTGGAGTGTCATTAGTTTGCCCACATAACAGTTCTAATAACCTCTAGTCATTGTCAAGTTCAGTTAGGGGAAAATGATGGAAAAGTCTAAAACTTTGCTAGGACATTCTGAAAATGTCTTTTTGCTACTCTTGAAGAAAAAAAAAAGTCTTTGATTTGGAATCTACCATATTAGAAAATTAAAGTATTAAGCAGTCATGAATAAATGCTAATGAGTCTCTGCGATTTCTTTAAGAGAAATAGAAATTACATTAATCAATGCTGACCTGTAGAAAACTCATCAAAATGCACTTCTGAAGTTAATAGCAAATTAAAATTATATAAAAAAAAAAAAAAAAAAAAAACAACTCTCCAAGCTGGGTTCTTTCTAAGTTGGTATAAGCCTCTGGCAAAAGCATGCTCTATTTTGAGCCCAAATGGCTTTTTCCCTATTTGTTTTACCCACGTTATTCCCCTCACCACCAACCTGAGCACACGTAGGCCTACCTCCTTTCTGGGCAACTGAAGTTGATTTAAACCAAACCTCGAAGATAGCCAGAGAGTGGAAAAAAGGGTAGAGGAAGAACAGGACTAGGCGAGTGGCTTCAGGATGGCCCTGGTGTCCAACTAGGGGCCCTAATAGGTGCAAGGACATTGATGAGGTGGGAAGAGGGAACCGGTGCATTGCAGTAGGCCCGTGACGGTCTTACTCTTCGTGTTCGTAAGTTTACTACATGTTCTGTACTTGGAAATCATTTGTGAAGTATAATCACTTCTAGTTTTGTGACGTATAATCACTTCTCAAGGTTGCTGTGTGGGGCAGCGAAGGAGCTTGACCATATTCACGCTTCGCATCAATAACTTGCGTTACTGGGCTCTTGGAAATCAGAACACTTCCCCGTGTCTCTGAAAGAACTCTCTAATTAATGCCACGTCTGTACCCAGACGTACTGGGTGTTTTTTAGCACCCAGTTGATCCTGCCTCCCTGAATTACTTACTCCACCCACACGGCAGGTATGAGTGAGGAGGAAAAGTGATCGCACTGCGATTCAGAGTAACATTTTTCAAACACTGTGCTTCTGTTTACCAGTTAGATAATTCTGTCCAAAAAGTGTTTTCTGGACCATTCTCATCTATCATAAGCGCTCAGATTCTTACCTTCCTTGGCTATTGTGAATATACTGAATCTGTTGCATCTGACTTAACCTGGAAAAGATGTTTTACATCCAAATTTCTATTTCTCGAATACGATCTGTTCCAGTAAATCTCTTCTTAATTTTTTTTTGCTACTCTAATTAATATGGACTATATCCCTCTGTTACCAACATTAATTATTCATATGTAGGAGTATTTATCATACATATGCTTATTTATTCCTATCTTTACATATATATACATGTATAATTATTCATATGGTTTAAAAAATGAGTTTGACATGAACAGATTAGGCAAATATGAAATAAGACCAGGGAAATGAGTTGGAACTGGAAATGAATTCATGCACACATCTCCTGCCCCAAAGTCTTTTTTTTTTAAATTTTTTTAAAGGTTTTTTTTTTTTAAGATTTTATTTATTTATTCATGAGAGACACAGAGAAAGAGGCAGAGACACAGGCAGAGGGAGAAGCAGGCTCCATGCAGGGAGCCCAATGCGGGACTCGATCCTGGGTCTCCAGGATCATGCCCTGGGCTGAAGGCAGATGCTCAACCGCTGAGCCACCCAGGTGCCCCTGCCCCAAAGTCTTTTAGAGCTTTCTAGAGATTGTATCTCAAAGGAAATATGATCAATTATAAGACTAACTCTCAGTTGAAGTCTATCAGTGCTATAAGAGCATTGTTTTTCAGAGCATCAGGCCCAAGTACGGTGGTCATTGTGGTGTAGGTGTAGGGACGGTTACAACTTCCCAGAGTGGGGAATATCTGGATTTTATTAATTAGCTTTGATGTGACGGGTCCACAGATATCCTTCAAGAAGCCACTGAGCTAAAATAAGAATCCTATGTTTCTTATCTTTTGTTAGTTGAGAAGCCCTAATTGTCAAACTGTCCAGTAGGATTTTTTTTTTTAATATTTTATTTATTTATTTGAGAGAGAGAGAGAGAGAGAGAGAGAGAGAGAGACAAGCAGGGGAAGAGGAAAAGAGAGAATCAGACTCTCCGCTGAGCAGGGACTTTGATCCTGGGACCCCAAGATCATGACCTGAGCCGAAGGCAAATGCTCAACTGACTGAACCCCCCATATGCCCCAGCAGGATTCTTAGTACTGTTCTTGCTCCTATGGGTCCCTTTCCACCAAAGACTTCTAGCTAGGGACCCAAAGGGACCGGGAAGCAGACTTGTACAAAATCAGCTATGTATGAAGTTCTTTGGGCATTAATCATTTTGCTCTCACTTCTTTTAATATAAATTGAAGCTAGAGCTTTAAGTCAAGACTGGAAAGTGGTTACGTTGCCATTCGTGGGAGTCTCCACCATAAGATGAGACTTGCTGAAGCAATGCCACGTCCAGTGTTGGCTGCGAGTGGCCAGGTGAGGGAGAGGACCGAGAGAGTGCATTCTGTGACTTCCTGAATTTCCATTTTCTTCTTTGGGTTTAATATTGATTTGAGCCCCAAAGCTCTCAAACATGCACACCCTCTCCCCTCACCCATAGAGAATCTGAAACAAATACTTTTTTTCCATTGAAAAAAAAAGAAAAACTACAAATCTACCAACTTACATAGACTTGATTGGTTTCTGTAACAGACGATAGAAGAATGTGTTTCAGTATGATCTAGTAAGCTCTCCCACCTTTTAGATAAGAGATAAATGAAAGTAACACCCGTAATTAGAGCTAGTATTTCCTGATCATTTGCTATATGCTGGACATTGTGCTCAGCATTGCCCCTGCTTTAATTGTTTCATTTTATCAACCACCCGATGATATAGCGCTTTCCTTTTACCAACTTTATTAATGAAGAAACCAGGGCATGGAGAAATTAGTGACTCCCCCCCGCCAAGATCACGAGGCTCGTAAGAAACAGATAAGAGAACCAGGATTTAACTCCTGGTCTGACTTTTAATGATGCATAAATCTCCTAACCCCATTAGCTTCCAAACCTATTTCTCATTCTTAAGCAGCAGATGAAATTCGTAAGGGGACAGGCTCACCATTGAAAGGGAAGGGGCTACATGACACATGGACGAGGGACATCTGAGGTTTAGGAAAATATAGATTTACTTGGCTGGTATCCCAAGAAAGAGTCTTCTTTTCTGCCGTTGAGAAGGAAGTCATGACCAAGCTAGACTAAATTTTGAGTGGCCAGACCCACCTTAGAAAATACATCAAAACTTTCAGAATCGTTGGATCTGTTCATTCCTGGGTAACTTCATCACGCACGGAGGAGGTGCACACACACAGTTCAAGAGTAGTGAATAGATCTTGTGTGAAATTTTATCCTAATTACTGTGAAATTCTCTCTCCCCTGTTACTATTTACATCAAATGGTGTTCAGGGTAGAAAGAACAATGTTCTCTGAAAGGCTGATGTCTCATGACTGGTAGGTACGTGGATTACACTTCCCCAAAAAGTTCTTTGATACTGAAGGTTTTATCTCAATAGGTATTTGAAGAACTCAACACATGGACCCCATGATTTTACAAATGTTATTGCTTATTGATACTGGGGGTTGATTTCTTTTTATTTTTTTAAAGTGGGAGTGTGTTTAAAGCCCAAACTCTAAAAAGTTAAGTATTATAGGAAACACGTAGATACAGGAACAATCATAAAGTCGATGCCTATAGGTCTGAAGTTTGGAGAAAACTTGGTAGCGTCAGCTCATCTCATTCCTTCACTAGCTCATGCCAAGCGGAAGGCTCTTCTGTAGACTCTGGATGAGAAACTTGGAAGAATAATAAAGTGTGGGGGAGTATTAATATGGAATGGATTGTGTTGCCCATTTTATATTCAATCCCCTGCCCCACTCTGTTATGTGAGGTGACAGTATAAAGCTGCACCTTTTTTTTTTTTGAAAACCTACTACTTTTGTTTCCCTCACGGATGGCATCTGCCTTCCTTGCAGGCACCAATGTCCAGCCACAGTCCCTGAGTCCTTGGCTCCTTCCTTCCTTAGCATTTCATTTCCCAAGTCCTTTGTGGAAAGTAAATGGTCCTAATACCTCTTTTTCCACCCTCATAACCCTCCTAGTTTGTTTTTCCTTACAGTCAGTGTTGCTGGGCTAGGAAGCATATAAAACAGTTTTGGCCAAGTCAGATAAGATGCTTAAAAATAAAAGATACCATGAGCTGCAATTAAACAGTGCCCAAGGGTCAAAGCAATCTCCCTTCCCGTAATAGCTGTGCTTTACTCAAATGAGAACCCCCACGTGTGAAGTGTGCCGTAGAAGATAGCACGCGCTTACTCAGGTTTTCGCTCAGATTCAGAAAATAACATGAAAATTGGAATTACCATACTTTTCTAATATTGTATTTGGAAAAACACGTGTTTACCTTGTCTTTTTCTGGGACTTTCAGTCTTACATCAGATTAGTTTAAAGAAGGGTGGGATTTCTTAATGCGATTTATTGCATTTCTTGCATTGCATCCGGGTGAAGGCTTGGTCTCCACTGGTAATTGCTTTGCAGTTTTAAAGATGAGCCTCGTACTCCTCGTTGCATATTGAAAATGCAACAAATGGAGCCGTGCAAGAGGACTAAAATGATGTTGTCTCTTCCTTTCAGATGGTAAGGTTGAAGTCACGAAAGAAGGTGTGAAGCTGTGTACCATGGGGCCAGGAAAAGTGTTCGGGGAGTTGGCGATTCTTTACAACTGTACCCGGACGGCGACCGTCAAGAGTAAGACTGTTTGCTTTTTTTGCAAATACTTTCAATGTCTTTTTCCCTAGACCTTTGCAATAATGATTAACGTGCCTCTTGATTTAGTCTTTGTAATTTCGCGCATCTGTATTTCAAGGCTCACCTTGCCACACGGTCGATCTGTGTGTTTGCCCTCCCAAGGGAGGATCAACAATCTGTTCCGCGTAACTTGTATCTTATCACTGACTTATGGAAGGTACTCTTTTCACCTGGAATTCTTACCGAGGAAGCCTTAACAGAATGTCACAACTCTCTAAATCAAACAGAAGCAAGACCTTTCCTCTCTCTGCTTTTAAAGCTTCACACTAATACTTAAGGAATTTTTACGTATCTGCCTATTTTGGCTTCCATTCCCCCATAAATTCCACTTGTTCATTCAGTGGTTTAGAAAAAAATTTAAAGGAGAACTGTCCTTTATCTCGTTCAAACATCAGCGAGCGAGACATATCCTGAATTCTGAAGTCGTGTCTGAGTCTATATTCTTGTCTTCAGCTGCTCATCAAGCTGTATATTATAGTATTTTTCTTTTCTACTGATTGAGCTTATTTTAAATCGGGGCAATAAAGCAGCTTGTTTCCCTAATTTTACATGTATGTGTATATATGATTTCTCTAGCAACTTTCATTACTCGGTAGAAACAGCTGCAGTAGTTGGGGGGGGCGGGGGAAAGGGTGGATGGGACGAGTGTGTAATGAACAGAGCCGAACGCAAAAGCCAACACTGGAAGGTCCGTTGCGTCTTTAGGCAGATGTATGTCATGTTGGAAAAGTCCTGACCAGAGAATCCTGTGGATGATTGCAATCATGCATCACTTTGATTAGGTTTGGTTATTTAAAAAAATAAAATAAAAAAAATGGAGAATGACAGATCATCCATTAGGTTAGCCGGATGCCATTTATATATTGGGGTTCCTTTTCCTCAGAAGTGCGGCATGTGGGTAACAATATGACACTGAATCTTGGATTATCAGGTACTCAGAAGGCACGGCCGTCCAGAATCCCAGAAACTCTCCTACATGTCTTGTTAGCGAATCACCTTTTTATTCATTGAAGTCGCTAAGACCTCAGTTGCAGTTGGGGCCCTTATAGGATGAGTCCTTCTTGACATTTGATTCTTCATCTTTGAAAGCACAAAACTCCTTTGATTGATCGGCACCGCCAGGTTTTTATTTTATGTGATCATTTAATTACATGACTCAAAGAATCATGAAGCCCAGTGAAGCATAACAGAATCTGCCACAATTTTAACTCGCTTAAAAAGTACCTTAAGTAGAAAAAAAAGAGTAGTCACGATGACACTATTAAGTGAAACGGATTAGACAACCATGCCACATTTTTATGAGAAATACATTCCTTGTAGGTCAAAAGGCCGGAAGAACACATTTTGATTAGAACAGGCCTTCTCAGAATTTTGAGTGGTGAATTGCGAATATCTTAAAATATTTTCAGCCTTGTGTACTGCTCATTTAATTCTAATGAAAACCACAATTCCAAAAAGGTCAACAATTGGTAATAACATGTGCTTAATCTTTTGAAACTTTGAATTATTAAAGAAATACTTCGGATAGATTAAATAATGTATTTAGATGAATTTTACAGCAAAGGTTTTTTTTTTTTTTTTTTTCCTAAGATGATTGCTTTGCTTTGTAAAAATTTATTAGGTTCCTATTAAATGGTGCTCATCTGCAGTAGCCTCTATTGTACTCAGGTTTCATGAATTTAAATATACACTTTTGAATCAGATTCAGTGGGAAGGAAGTAGGTGTCAAATGCAAATTATAATCCTAACTATTTGGGGCTGTGGGGAGAACATGTACATCAAAGAAAATGAGTAATGGAGCATGGTCTTTAACACAGACACAGAGAAGGCGCACATGCACGTGTGTGTATGTGTGTGTGTGTGTGTGTGTGTGTTCATGGTCACTTAACATGTGGAGGTGTGTTGAGAAAAGGGCCTATGGTTGATGGAGTGCAGATCTTCTCTGCATTTAGAGGTGCAAAGATTTGTGCATGAGTAAGGAACAATACCTACCACCAAGATTCTCTGAAATTCGTGTAAAGAACTATAAGGTGTGAATAATGACTATTTCTTGTTCAGGACCTTTTGTCCCGTCTCTTACACCATCCAGAGAGATTATACTTGTGACCCATGGTCTTTAAATACCACTTTAAATTTATGTGTGTGTATGTATGTATGTATGTATGTATTTATTTATTTATTTATTTATTTATTTATTTATTTATTTTAAAGATTTTTATTTATTCATGAGAGACACACAGAGAGAGGCAGAGACGCAGGCAGAGGGAGAAGCAGGCTCCATGCAGGAAGCCCAATGTGGGACTCGATCCTGGGACTCCGGGGTCATGCCCTGAGCTAAAGGCAGATGCTCAACCGCTGAGCCACCCAGAGACCCCCTAAATTTATGTCTAAATTAGACTTTCAAGCTGATCACTTTATAATTCTGGTTAGGTTCCATCACGGATGCTACTTTTACCAAATGACCACAGAATGTAACCCGCCCCACCCCGCCTTCGCCCGCCCATGCCATCTTACTCATTATGTGTGCTATTTCAAAATGTCCATACTTGGCTCTTTAGATCCAGTCATTTCTCAGGATTCAGGATTTTGCCGACCCTTGTCCATTTCTTCCTAAGCATCATTTTGCCAGGAATGACCATGTAGAGTGACTTTCGAAATGGATTCACCCACTTGCGTGTGAGTCTCAAGTCCGAGGAGACCACCCATCTACTCGATAGCTCCTCTCTCGGTGCCTCTTTCTTCCTCACTTAGAAGGGTTGTGACCCCCTTTCTCTCAACATCCCCGCCTTTATTCCATGATGCCTTTCTCCTTCCTTTCTCCCTCATCAGCCTGAAAGCTGCCTAGCATTGTAATGCATTTTTAATCTCACAGTGGTAACTAAATCCTGGGTGACATTCAGGAGCTCCTCAATGTACATGAGTCATTTCTTGTTCAAAAGAGCACTTTTTTGAAGTTTTATCAGGCCATGAATAAATAAATCCCAGTGACTTCCTGCTAACAAAGATGATTCTATTACCTGTGGGTGGATTTATTTATTTATTTATTTATTTATTTATTTATTTATTTATTTATTTTAGCTTAGGGTATCAAAAAAGTTGTTTTCTTATTAAAGTTACAGATTGGCAGATGCTATAAAATAGAATAAGCTTGTTCATAATGCTTCAACTGAAAGAAGCACCAGAGTGGTTTGACACAAGTCCTTTGTTTTTCATCTGGGGAGAAATCAATTGGCATTCCTCTGGAAATAAATAAATGTATACCACTGGTTATTATGGTAACACCGGCAGAGTGATCTGATAGCACCAAGAATAGCAATTTTTAAAATTGAAGCCATAATGACAGGGAAAGAAAACCTCATACAGTGGTGCAGGAAATCTAGAGTCAGAGTTTATTCCTGTCTTATAAAACATCACCATTGATTTTTTCCCCCCTGGGGAATGAGTATATCAAAATACGTAAAATTAACATTTTGTTGGAAACAAATATAACAAATGTCTTGAGGTTATTCATGGCTTAAACAGCCTCAAGGTTTCTTTAACTGTGACGTGAACAGGGCCACTTGGATCGCCTATCCCAACCCAAACACTCCCCCGATGCCACAGGAAGGAAAAAAAAAATTGTTATCTCTCATTTTCACAACACCAAACAATGTATCTGACGGTGTTTGAACTTCACATTTTAGCTAAATATTTTGGGGTTGTGCAGATAAAAGAGTTTTACTATTGATTTTCAGACCTCGCAAAGGTTAGGGACTTCTAAGACATCCATTTAATACCCTTGGCTCCCTCAATTCCCATACCTGGAAGCATATTCCCATCTCTTCCTAAAATGTCACTTCTGGTCGAGGTTTTACTTTTCACCACCCTCACAGCTAACACAGCATCAATTTACACTCACCCTGGGCCTCTCACCTTGCTTCTGTGCCCAAGGTTCTTAAAAATCACACATGCACGCACGCACACACACACTCACGGAAACATTGAAGTTGCTGGAAACTTAAAAATAGAATGGAAAGGCATTTACCTCACAGTGAGCAAATTGCCCTGCGTGTGGATTTGCAAGGATATTTATGCTATTGTCTTGTTTTCCCTGGATTCCCCACAACCAGTTCTCCCAAGGACGCAGGGATGTTTTTGTGGTTTGCTTTCTATGCCTCTTTGCTCCCAACATGAATTGGGGTATTTTTGCTTGAAGATACTGAATGGAAGTCTGTTCCTCCTACTTTGAGTGTCTGGCTCACAAATCCCCAACCTCAGGCAGTGTATTCTTCAAACAGTCTCATTCAAATAGATTCCAGTAGAACTCAAACCTTCCCTTTGTAAGAAAACCTCTCACTACCAGCTTAAGTTGAAACCCTACAAAACTATCTGCAAAATTTGTCTTGGGGGTGGGGAGGGAGGCTCTTTTATGAATGTCCTTGAGCAAAATATGTGAGTTATTATTTTTCCTTATATTATTTATAGCAAGTATTTTAAGATTCCTCAGATACTAAAATGCTTAAGTACTAACATAAAAAGAGCCTAAACATCCTACAAGAAATCCGACAAATTGATGACTTCAGTAACAGCTGCTAAAAATATCTTTCTGCCTTTGCTTTTGAATACTTTCGAGCTTACCTAAGCCTTCCTAGGATATTTGTACAGGGGGAGTTGACTAATTAAGATATTTCAGTATGTCGTGGACATTTTAAGAACAAAGTTCAGGGGCACCATCAGTTTGGTTGAGCTCTGCCTTGGGTTCAGGTCATGATCTCAGGGTCCTGGGATCCAGGCCTGCATTGGGCTCCCTGCCCAGTGGGGAGTCTGCTTCTCTCTCTCCCTCTGCTCTGGCTCCTGCTCTCTCTCTCTCCCTCTTTCAAATAAATACATAAAATATTAAAAAAGAAAAAAAAGAACAGAAGGTTGGGATTTTTGGTTTATTTATTTTTTTTTATTTAAAACAATTCAAGTCTATGCAGTAAGATGGCTTGCACATTCCTGTGTAGCCTTGTTTCAAACCTGTTATTTGACCTGACTGAGAAAAATCTGCCAACTATCAAAAAAAGAAAACACAAAACAAAACCACTGAAGAATGAGGGGAAAAAAAAAATGAAGACTTGATTAAGGTTACTTGTTCAAATACTTCTGTGTGTTGTAAATGTAATACTTACAAGGTCAGCAGTGCCTCTTATCCATAAAGGCATAAAAGAGACACATGCCAATTTTATTAATACAAAGGAATCCTGGCTAAAGCTCTTCTAATGGCTGTAAGCCTTAAATATGAAGATGATTGAGTCAAGAAGTGAGCAGTTAGACGCTTTGTAGGAAATATCGTTGTGTAGTGCCATGAAGCATCGTTTATGACAAAGTTACGTTCACTTGTGGGCTTGGAGCAACGCGGTCTGGGAGTAGCGACGGTTGTCCTGTGTGCGGTTATTACCTGGGGTTTTAATGAGCAGCTCGGAGCCCAGACTATGCTCCCTGCACCCACAGCACAAAAGCAGAGGAGATAAGTATGCTAATGAGAACGTCTCTGTGCTGCCTTCAAGGCCAATTAAAAAGATGCAAGCTTTGCATTCTCCTAGTCTAATGCCTGCCACCTACCAAGAATCCCAAAAGGAAAGGAGAAACAAAGGAAATTTAGGCTGATGATGACCAGAAATGTGACCCTGATTACAAAAGGCACGTCCAGGAACTGCCCCGGGGGACTTGTCATCTTGGACAACAAAACAATGATCCAGCCGCATCTTGGAGAAGCAGGTACCCCTTTAAGTGAGCGAGACAATATTCTTTTCAGTAAACTGTTCTTATCACATTTGTCTATTAAAGAATCCTGTGAAATTAGTAACATAAATCCAATTATGTCATCCCTGAGAAACAAATCTCTTTATTAAGGGAATCAATTCACTAAGTACCAGTGATGCCACGTACCGGACTAACGAAAGCTATTTAATCTCATTTCTATATGGTTTAACTGAAATAAAAGTGAATTTCAGAGAAGAAAGCAGTGAAGTACAATGTTTTTCTTTTCTTTTTTTTTTAAAGATTTTATTTTTAAATAATCTCTTCACCCAACGTGGGGCTCAAACTTACAACCCTGAGATCAAGAGTCACACGCCCCACCGACTCCGACAGAGCCAACCAGGCGCCTTCATGTTTTTCTTTTATAGGCTGAATGTTTTTTTCTGATTCCTGATGGGAATTGTTATAGTCAGAATTTATTTGACTTATATTTATCTACTTCCAAAGAAATATTTCAGTTCAGTAATGTCTAGGCTTGGTAGACAGGCATATGTTAGCAGTGCTTCTTGGGGGAAGACAGGAATACCTTTTATCATCAAAAGAAGGCAATACTACTTAATTCCTTCCTGTGGCTAGATAAATATTCCCCCTCTTGCCTTTAATTAATGGAGTACCTTGAGTGTTCCCTATATCTAGAGAATAGTCGGGCTTTAATTGACGGGATGTTTTTTTTAAGGATCACAGATAATTTAATAGTAAATATAAAGATGGATGAGGAAGCCTGATATATACTTTATTTTTTTTCAGCAGCTTCTTTAATCTTGCAGAATTTTCTATGAAGGCTGGCATCATAAAAAGCTCCCACATGAGGGTGCCTGGCTGGCTCCGTTTGTAGAGCATGTGACTCTTGACCTCAGGGTCATGAGTTCAAGGCCCACATTAGGCATAGAGCAAACATTAAAAAATAAAGAATTAAAACTAATATAGTAAAAAAAAAAAAAAAGAAAGAAAGAAAAGCTCTTACACAATGTAAAGGTTGTGTATCTTTTGGTAATACTGAATCTTCATTTATTCAAGAATTTGGTAAGAGGTAATTTTAGTATTTACTCAGCTGATTGAAAGAAGGAAAAGCCAAGTATTGACATAGGTCAATATTGTATATTATGTAATTATTACGTTTTAAAAAATGAAACATTCCTCTCCACGGACTGTGATGGAGGCTCAGCAGGAACAAGGAATAAGAGCAGAGGACATTTGAAGGCTGTGAGTGACGTCTAAGATCAGAGCTCTTGGGCATGGCGTAGCGTTACCCTAGTTTTATTGCTGGAGTGACTGATTTTAAGCGACTGGTCCCGGCCACGTGGCTGTGTGGTTAGAGGGAGGTCTGGGAGCATGACACTGCTTTGCTCTGCTGTTGTCATAAGTGTTTATGTTTCATCTGCAGTGGCTCATTTTGCTTTGAGACACAAGTGCATCTGTAGGACTACCTCTATTGACCTAAGGCTTCAGGCTTTATTTCCACCAGAAAAAAGAAAAAAAAAAAAAAAAAAGGTTATGCAGCATGTTCTAATTGTGGGTTTTTAAAATTTTTAAACTGTAACATACGGACCCACATTAACAACATCTGTTACAAAAGGATGAATCCTGTGATATAATGAAGGGAGAGTCATAAGCTTAAAGCCTCAGAGACCCATCCAAAGCAATCTGAACCAATTGCAGGATCTAGATTTTGTAGTGTATTGAGACACTTGAGGGTCTCTTGCAGTGAAACTGTATGGTTCAACATTTGAGACATCACTAAGTAGCTATATACTTCTTTTATGAAGTCTATCAGTCAATGAATCTCCGTAATGTAAGAATTACAAAAATTCAAACAGCAATTCAGAAACATTTAATAAAGGAACTTTTCGTTTTATTTTTTGTTACATATCAACTCTATTAAAAGAAAAAAAAAATTAAGACACATGACAAACATGTTTACTTTTGTTTTCCCTGGAGGAAAAACAGTCTCGGCGATTCATTGGTCAATCTGAACAGCCACTGTTTTTTAAAGATTTTATACATTTATTCATGAGAGACACACAGGGAGAGGCAGAGACCCAGGCAGAGGGAGAAGCAGGCTCCATGCAGGGAGGCCGATGCGGGATTTGATCCCAGGACCCTGGGGTCACGCCTTGAGCCAAAGGCAGATGCTCAACCACTGAGCCACCCAGGTGTCCCGAGTAACCATCCTTCTTATGGGATGCTCTTTGTGGAGTGGATACGTTTCTAAGTCATCATGGTAACAGTGCTTTATAGTTTACAACCTGTGACTCGGGCATTATCTAACGCGATCCTCAGGTGAGAGAAGTCCTCTCCTTTCCAGATGAGAAAGTGGAGGCCGAGATCATGGAATCCATCAATGCTACTTGATTTACAAACTGAAGCCAGTGTCAGTAGGCGTCCCTTCCTCCGTTTCCTCAAACGTGTGTAGACCTTTGAGTGAAGTCTGTAAAATGCCTACTACCCACGCACATACACGTGGACTCTGGATTAGGGAACTTCAAGTGTTTTCTACAACATTTATCACAGTGTGGAGTCTGGAACTGCCAGGCATCCCCTGGGCACCTGTTAGAAGATGCCAGAGCTTTTGCACTTCTGTCAATGCAGCGGATCTGTGTGGTGGGTCACAGCCATCTGTGTGAGCAAGTCCTCCAGGTGGTTCTCAAGCATCCCGAGTTTGAGGACCACTGATCTGCACCCTACAGGTGCATTATTTGTATTAACCTTCAAACAACACACGCTTCCTTGCATTGAATTGTCAATATTGAAATATTTAAGAGAAAATTACAGACACCGTATATTTGCTATTATTCTGGGCGTCATCGTAGGTTTTTTTTAAATCTCCTCGCTATTTGGTTGCCTTTAAGCAACGATATTGAAGAAAAGTTGTGTGTTTCTTTTAAGGAGTGAAACACAGCATCAGTGGAAGACTACCAGCATTGTGCCCATTATTAACATATTCTTTTGAAGAATAGTGAGAAGTAAAATGAAAAGAAGAACAGGTTGAGAGGGGAGGAAAAAATTAAAAAATCATGGACTGCTGGGCTGTGTTGTTAACAGGAACAGCTTTTAGATTTATTAAATGTGATAGTTAAGATGCTGATGGGAAAACAGAACAAAGAAAAGAGTTTCATTTGACTTTTGTTGTTCTTTGTCATAGTCACGGATGTAATTTGGATTTGGCAAAAACGAATACAGACGGGCGTTTCTAAGAGAACGAGAGGCCCGGAGATGTCTGAACGAGTAGAGTGCCTTTCAGTGTTGGGTTGAATCCAGTCCATTGGGCCCAAGAGTGGAAAAGGTCCTTTATAGCCCGTGTCGGGGGTCATTGATCTAATTCATGGTGAGGGGCCCGGCAGTGCTAGGAGGATTGCAGATCTCTTAGCGTCTAATAATTAGCAGACGGGGTGATTGTATTGCAGTCATTGAGAAAGACTCGTAGAGCTCCGAGAGCTGGTGTGTGGCAGGTGGCCCATTTCTGCGGAGGTCTGAAGGAAACGAGGGTGAACCATGAATGTGGCAGTAGATGCTCGGAAAGGCAGAGAGGAGAGGGCCGAGAAAGTGTAGGGCCTTCGGAAGCCAGACAGTGTTTTCTGTAGCTACGTGTTCTTTACACTTTGTTTTCTCTGAGGGGGATAATCTGCTTCGCTAACCATATGCACTTTACGCCCTCATCATTCCCCCCACTGGTAGTAAACAACTTTTTATGGATTTGAAAGCATTGTTGTCTGTACGTTTTCTGAACGTGATCACACAGTATTATGCGAACTGTCTTCACGACCGAACTCTTTTCTTGTTTTGTTTCTTTTTTCTTTTTTTTTTTTTTTTCTTGTTTTGTTTCTAAAGTTGAAATCTCGCGGAGCCCTTTTGTGTGTGAAGTTTACAGGAGCGGATTTTGCTGGTTCCAGATGAGGGAGCAGCCTCCGGGAACCTCGTCTAGTGGCTCTGTATCCCCTTACTCTCATCCCTGGATTCAGCACGTCTGTGGCTTGTTTTGGGGGGTGGGGGTTCGGATAGCTTAGCTCTAATTAAATCTAAGGGTACTTGGCGTATCTAAGCAGTGGCCATTCTCGATAAACTATCTTCATGTATTTAGGAGGTAGTTTTGGAACATTGGTGAGGTCCAGAGACAAAGGCCAAGGAAGTATTCTTGAGGCATCTCTGGTGCAATAAAGGCCTGGCTATTGTCAAGCTAAGGTCTTCTTTCCCTCTGGTAAGGCCTTAATATGAAGATAGTTAAGATCTTTCTAGAGGAACGTTATATACTCAAGTATTTGTCAATGGGCTGCAGGTTAAGAGGACATTTTCTTTTACTTACATTCCCTTCTGCCTCTGTTTCCCCCATCACTCATGGAGGGGAGGGTGATGTTAGGGCTCCAGGAAGTTGACTCTCTGGGTCTCTGTGAGTTAGGCTGTGGATAAGAATCCTTTTTTCCTTGTCAATCACCGAGACACTGGTGAACTGGTGGAGACCGATGTCCTACAGGACTGGGATCTCTGTCATTCAGCCATTTGCTTTGTCCTTCCCTTAGTTTTAGGGCCTCCAGGAGCACCTGGGGAATGTCACACGTATCCCAGCTTGGATGGGAGTGGGGAGGTTTGCAGGGTGTAAGCTCGTGCTGTGTCCTCACCTGCCTTCTGCTCCCTCATCACATACCCTGGCCCTGTGCACCGTCTCTAACCTTCACGGTGGCCCCGTTCCCCAGGGATCAATGACACCATTGCACGGGTGAGGCCCCAGAGCCGCAGAAGGTTTGAGTAACTTCCTTACGCTCCCACATCTAGACTGCCAACCTGTACTCCTCTCCTTGGCAGTTGCCACCTAGCCGTTGAACTGTATCCTCTCATCTTGGTTCCTGGCACTTGATAGATGAAGATCCAACTTCCGATCTGTACTGTCATTTATCAGGAATTTCTTTCTTAAAAAAAAAAAAAGAAAGAAAGGAATATCTTTCTTTTTTTTTTTTTCCTAAAGATTTTGATTATTTATTTGAGAGAGAGAGACAGCAGAGCCAGAGAGAGCACATGAGCTGGGGGGAGTGGCAGAGGGAGAGGAAGAAACAGACTCCTCAGCTGAGCAGGGATCCCAACTGGGGGGACCCTGAGATCATGACCTGAGCTGAGGGCAGATGCTCAACCGACTGAGCCTCCCAGGTGCCCTCATCTGGATTTTCTTAGACTCGTGTCAGATCCTTGAAGCCCTGCCACACACACCGGAGAGCATCACGGAGGGAGGGCATAGCCCTACAATTCAAGCATTTGTAACCTAGTTGGAGAGACTGGATAAAGAGATTATGAGGAATCCCTGGCAATCAAGAGACTTTGAAAACTAGAGGAATTCTGGGGGCAGAGAAATGGCCCTGGGCTGACATGCACAAGCTTTGTGGAGATGGAAACAGATGTGCCCAAATCAGAGAGTAGATTAGTTCAGAGGAGAGAGTCTAGCACCCTATTGCCTGGGTTCAGATTCTCTGCCACAAGCTCTGTGCCCTTTGGAAAATAATGGGTCTCCATTCTTCTTGGGCCTCCATTTTTTTTTTACCTTTATTTTATTTTTTGAAGATTTTATTTATTTATTCATGAGAGACACACACAGAGAGAGGCAGAGACACAGGCAGAGGGAGACGCAGGCTCCCTGCGGGGAGCCTGATGCAGGACTCGATCCCAGGACCCCGGGGTCATGCCGTGAACTGAAGGCAGATGCTCCACCACTGAGCCACCCGGGCGTCCCTGTTATTTTACCTTTAAGGTAGGAAGGACCTATCTTATAATTATGGCAAAGATTAAATAAAGGACTCTGTGAACGGCTTAGTGCGACACCAGCATGGAATGCACTCGATAAGCACTCACCTGTTCCTTTCCAGTTGTCTTTACAACTAAAACTGTAAAAGCATGAAAGGATGATGTCATAGTTGGGGCCTTCATCATCTGCAGAACCTGAGATGTGCCACTAAGGGACCCAGAGCACAGTCTGAAGGCCGTAGGTAGAGAAGTGTAGGAAAGGGAGCCTGTTCCAGAGGCTGACATCCCTGGAAAGGTCGCACATCCTGAGAGACACCTCCTTTCGCCAGTGCCAGTTCCCAGGGAAGTCGGTGCAGGTGTGTTCATTGAATGAAGTGGCACAAGAAGCCCCAACATCAAACCCAGAGTACAGGTACGGGTGTTGGGGGTTGCGGCGAGATGGTGCTTCTGTTGGGAGGGAGGCCTTTGGACGGTGCGGAAGCAAAGAGCATCCGTGTGGGCTGAGTCATCTTGCCCTCCCCTTCCCTCCTGGGTTGATTCTCAGACGCCCATGAGAAATGTGTGTGTTTGTGGTATGTGTGTGCATCCCCGAGTGGGCGCCTAGAGCACCCAGGCCTTGGGCAGGTTAACGATGGGCAGCTATTGCACGTGCTTTTATTTTTTTATTTTTTAAAGATTTTATTTATTTATTCATGAAAGACACACAGAAAGAGAGAGAGAGAGAGAGGCAGAGACACAGGCAGAGGGAGAAGCAGGCTCCATGCAGGGAGCCTGACATGGGACTCAATCCCGGGTCCCCAGGATCACGCCCTGGGCCAAAGGCAGGCGCTAAACCGCTGAGCCACCTGCACGTGCTTTTAAAATGTCAATTATTTTCCAAAGTAATATGTCAGACAGATGATACCTGTAGTTTTTATCGTAAGGTGTAGCCTGAAAATTCAAGACCCCTGGTGTCGATTCCTTTGTACCCTTTGAATGCCGCAGGAAAGAGCATGCATCTTTTCCGTATTGACCACGGCCTTTCTGGGTAAGGATGCTGGCGATGGCCAGAGTTAGAAGAATGACTGAAATCCTTTGTCGACCCCACCCCGTCCCACCTGCACAGATGAAACTCCTTGTATCCCCGGCCCAAACCTCAGCCTTTCATCCGTGTTTGAACTGAGCAATTCCTGGTTTCCCTAACGTCAGTTACCCCAAGTTGAGGAAGTTGTTTCTAGTCACTGCCTTTCACTGCTGCTTAATACCTAGTGGCAGAAATCTTGCATTATAGGGACACCTGGGGGCTCAGCGGTTGAGCATCTGCCTTTGGCTCAGGTCGTGACCCCGGGGTCCTGGGATCGAGTCCCACATCGGGGTCCTTGCATGGAGCCTGCTTCTCCCTCTGCCTGGGTCTCTGCCTCACTCTGTGTCTCTCATGAATAAATAAATAACATCTTAAAAAAAGAAAGAAATCTTGGCATTTACATGGAATTTACATACATCCAGTCACTGTTGTCCCTGAAGCTCCAGCAGATTCCAGGGCAGAGGGAGCTGATGAAAACAGAAACGAGGAAGGATTCTCTCCCCTGCAAAGTGGCCCAGACTGTGCAGCACCAAGTGTAACACGGGAAGTTTTTAAAATGATCGGATTTGGAAGAGTTTCTAAAACGCTAAACACCTTCTGAAGCCCCAATCTGAGATTGGAAGAGACCTGAGACGTCAAGAATTAGCTCCCTTTGTGTATCATTAGTTGTGGGATAAACACGGGAGGGAGCTGGAGATGTTTGGAGGCCTTTTTTAAAACAGATCGGGACACATGAAGAGTCTTAGATTTGAAAAGGCAGGAAAGGAAAATACTGAAGGAGAGTCTGATCTTTCATTTACTCATCCTCTTCGTCTCTAACTTGGGTTTCCTGGTTTTCAGCCAGAAAGGCTCAGGCCAAGAACAAGAGTAAATAATTATAAATGCAGCAGGACCGTGTTTCTGTACTGACCTCCCCCCTGCCCCCAATACTTCTTGAATTAATTGAAATGCCTTTAACATGTTTAAAAATATTTTTTGATCATAAAAATGTTTAGAAAATATGTACTGGGAAAGATGTTTTAAAAATCATGTATAACCCCCTACTCAGGAAGGAGGCTTTTTGAACATTTGCACTTTCTTCTTTCCTTTCCTGGATGTTTTACAAGGAAAGATCACCCTGCTCCGTTTTCTAATGCACGCACCCAATTCTGAACGTTGATTATTTGCTTACGGTCGCTGTGTGCTGCTTTCATTCTTAAGGTTTTGTTTGGGGTCAAATATTCACTTTATTTGGGGTCAAATATTGGAGTCAAGGTGGCTGGACTTTGCTTTCATTTTCTCTTTGAGCATTCCAGTTCTGTAATAACATGATCATGCCTTTTCTTACAATCCTTGTTTTCCAATGTTTTTCTATTCAATGTCTGCTCTGAAAAAGGGGATCATTTTCTGCTCTTGAGGGGCATATTCTTTTTGGGACTATGCAACTTGATGACGCGAACTAGAATATTAACACTTGATATTCATGTTTCACAAATACTTTGCACTGGAAGCTGTTATGCATGCCCCTTGTTAACAGAGCTGGTTAAGCTGGAATAGCAAGTAGTATGAGAGAATTGCGATCTTTTTACAGACATGTGCCCCCATAATACTTTCCTGCTGGTTGCCTTGGCACAGCCTCAAATTTAAGATGTAGCATTTGAACCAGGTTTTGCCCAATTTTTGCAATGACATCCTGGCATTTTGGTTTTAGGACATAGACATTTTACTGAGTCGAGGCACTGATAGCTTAAAATTTATGGAATCATTATGTTGATCAATTTTAATTGCTCTGCAGAATCATTTTTTTTTTTTTTAATGGTGGTGAGTTTGATTTATTGAGAGTCACGGCATTAATGTCTCAGAGCATTGGTTCTGTAGGCACTAGGTTTCTCTTCCAGATGAGCTGGGAAGGCATCCAGATTTATGGCATTTGCGGGAGGGAAGTTGGATGGATTATCCTATAAACTGACTCCCAGTTGCTACTGATGCTTGGAAAACTGTGTTAGTCCATGCAGGTAAACTCCTCCGGACAGTTTTTAGATTTTACGATAAGCTTCATAAACCGATACCCACAACACAGCTAAGCTGCCTTCTGATATCATCTTCCTTCCCAAATTGTGTTCTTCATGAGTCATCCCATCACTACTTATGGAGCTCCTGTGCTTTCTTTTACCAGTAAGGAGTGTCCACCCACGTAGAACCTTCACAAGTATCACTTATTGATCCTACTAGGCTTATTCTTTGGGCTTGTAATGAAAAATCCATCCTTAGTATATCTCTCCAGTGCACTTCTGCAGTGCTTCTGACATCATCTTATGAAGCAGAGCAATGGGACGGCGACTAAGATCACCTCCCTGGGACCTAAAAGAAAAGCTGTGTCTGTTGACCAGAAGGCCAGTGACTAAGAGTCTTGTGGATTTGACTACCGTGGAGTAGCTATGACCTTTGGCTTTGCCCCAGTGGTGTTTAGAAGCCAGTAAAAAAATAAAAAATAAATAAAAATATAAAAATAAAAAAATAAATAATAAAAGAATAAAAATTAATTAATTAATTAATTAATTAATTAATTTAAAAAAGAAGCCAGTAAAATACATTTTATTTTTCACAATGGAACATTTAGAACATAGAGAATATTGATAGGAAAGTATTAATAGGGGTTATAATATGGGGAGACTTGTAAATAGTCTTTTGAGCCCTAACAGTTCTTAATTAAATGAGGTCAAGTGGGCAGTCAAAGGTATAAAGAAAAGGCGGAGTCCAGAATGCTTATTAAGGAATATAAATATATAAGCAACATTTTATTAAAAACATAATTTTTATTAAATATTTTAAAAATGTGGTTTGGTTCATGGAGGCCAAAGCCTGGTGTATATAAATGTTGGAAAGAGAGCTAAAGAATGAGAAGACGCTTCTGAACGTTCTCCCTCTAGTGCTTGGCCAGGTGCTTGGGAGCCCAGAGAAAAGATGGAAGGCCCCGCTGGTGTCAAAGCACGTGGATGCATTTACAAATAAGAAGACCAAGAGGATAACGAACGTACACACAGTGTCTAATGTATATGGCACCTAGTGAAACTCAGAGTAGATTTGACCTACTTTTTTGAAAGAAGTCAATTTGATGTAAAGGGATAATACAGAAGAATAGAAAAATAGATGAGCTTTGGATATCTGTACCGCGTAAGACTTCATGACTATTCAGACTCTTGGGTTCAATAGAATACAGGTTATTGCAGGTGTATATTGATTAAAACGTTCCTTGTATTGGCGAGGATGCGGAGAGAGGGGAACCCTCTTACACTGCTGATGGGAATGCAAGCTGGTGCAGCTACTGTGGAAAACAGTGTGGAGGGTCCTCAAAAAGGTGAAAATAGAGCTACCCTATGACCCAGCAATTGCATTATGAGGAATTTACCCCAAAGATACAAATGTAGTGAAATGCCAGGATACCTGCACCCCAGTGTTCATAGCAGCAATGTCCACCATGACCAAGCTATGGAAAGAACCCCGATGTCCACCGACAGATGAATGGATAAAGACGATGTGGTCTGTATCTATACAATGGAATACTACTCGGCCATCAAAAAAAATGAAATCCTGCCATTTGCAATGATGTGGATGGAACTAGAGGGTATGATGCTAAGTGAAATAGTTAATTAGAGAAAGACAATTATCGTATGATCTCACTCATATGTGGAATTTAAGAAACAAAACAGAAGATCATAGGGGAAGAAGGGGAAAAAATAAAACAAGATGAAATCAGAGAAGGAGACGAACCGTGAGAGACTCTTGATCATAGGAAACAAACTGAAGGTTGCTGAAGGGGGGTGGCGTTGGGGAGGTGGGGTGACTGGGTGAAGGGGGTTAAGGAGGGCTTGCGATGTCATGAGCCCTGGGTGTTATATAAAACCGACGAATCACTGATCTCTACCTCTGAAACCAATAATACATTATATGTTGATTAATTGAATGTAAATAACATTTTTAAAAATATAAAAAAATAAAACTTAAAAAAATAAATATTCCTTATTATGGCTTTACTTGAAATTTTACATCCTAAATAATACACTCTTGGTATAGTTCCATCAGCACTTTTTTTTTAATTCCTCTCTTTTTTGTTGTTGTTGAAGATTTTATTTATTTATTTGAGAGAGAGAGTGAGCAAGGGAGAGAGAGCAGGGAGGACTTGGGAAGAGGGAGAGGGAGAAGCAGACTCTCCTCTGAGCAGGGAGCCCAATGCCGCTGCGGGCTCAGGATCATGACCTGAACTAAAGGCAGAAGCTTAAGCAACTGAGCCGCCCAGACACCCTAATTTTATTCCGCCTAAGAAAAATAATAACAACTTTGGAACTCACTCATAATTAAAGAAAGGCTCATTTGTTTTCCGGTTAGTGCTAATATTTTCTGCTTAGTATTTTAAATGAAGCCCTGACAGGATTGTCAAATATCTTAGCAAATTGTGACTATAACGTCGTGCTCCTGTGAGTCACAGAAGCTTGCCAGCATTTACAGACTCGTTGAGGGAAAAAAAAAAAAAAAGTTATAAGTCATAGGAAAAAAAATCCATTGTGAGTTCATCTTCATAACTTGAAGAGAAATTAGATTTTTCCATTGTGACTGTACTTCCAAAGAACTATGAAAGAATTCTTGGAACTGTCTTGAAAACCTTGGAGGCAGGCGTAAGGAATTGGAATGAGTTTCCAGCTTCCTTTGTGACCTCCAGTTTCCTTCACTGTAGACTCAGCTTGACAGACTGTGGCCCGGGGACAGAAAGCGTGGAACTTGGAGCCAACGTGCCAACAGCACGAAGCTGGAGAATGCAAACCCCCTGGATGGACATGGGAGCTTTGTGCCTCTGGCTCCTCACCCCCTCCTCAGGCAGGCTGGGGCTCCCCTGGCTCACCTGCAATGGGCCTTGCCTCCTC
Source organism: Canis lupus dingo (assembly GCF_003254725.2). Classification (NCBI taxonomy): domain Eukaryota; kingdom Metazoa; phylum Chordata; class Mammalia; order Carnivora; family Canidae; genus Canis; species Canis lupus. The sequence continues at coordinate 35,734,388 of NC_064268.1, read as the reverse complement.
CCTTGTGGGGGACCCTCCTCTCTCCTCCCCTTCACACCTACCCTGCTCACAGATACCAAGTGAACTCTCTTCCATTCCAACTTTTCTGAAAGAGGCATCTGGGTAGGGCGCTCACTTGGACTCCCCCAGCTGGTGGCCTGGAGGTCGGGGGATGGCCTTGGAGCCAACCCAAGCGGGTCGAAATGCTGATTCATTTGGGGCATTAGCAAAATTCCCACATTTGTAAGATAGGAACGGCAAGGCTTACTCCATTGCTTCTGCTGGGGCTTAAATGAGATAATATATGTCAAGTGCTGATTTTTGTGCCGGAAGAAAATAGGAGATCAATAAATCGTGATTGGTAGGATGCCCTCCTGTCCCAGGAGAAGCACCATAATTATCCCCTGATTTGTGAAACGGATTTCTAAGGTCCCTGGAATCTCTCCTGCGTTGGTGCCGTTGTGCGGGGCGATCGTCCCACTTAGAATGACTTCCATGTACAAATGTCTGTCTCGTCTCTGCCCCTTAAAGGCTCTCTATTCAGTATTCTCCTCCTTCGTTCTAATTTCATTGGTGTTCTCACCTCATGAATGGTGATGATGTCTCTCACTAGGTTGTCAGGCCTTTACGGGTCTAGATGATGCCTTAATTACCTTTTCCACATTTCCACTTTGCTTTTTTTCTCCACATTTCTCCAGAAACTTGTACTGAACTGCCTGGAGGTTGGGGATGGTACTCACCGTATAAGAAATTCAATTTGCCACAGCTTTCAAGGCTCCTAGAAGCTAAAATGCCGTCATAGAGGCATTCCTGCCACTAAACCGTGGGGATTTCTAGATGATGATGATGTATTTGGAGTGTTACTATTTATTAAGGCTTTGCAATACTCTCTCGTGGGATCTTAAACCACCTGAAAACTAAATATGTTTAGATGCCACGATAATGTTTTCACTGACACACTTAAGTTTTGACAGTGCTTTTAAAGATTCCCCGTTCCCCTCTTGATATTGAGTTAATTTGGAAAACTAATAATCCATGCAGATTTATAAACAAGAGTTTTCTGTGACCCATCAAAAGAGAGGAGTAGCTGTAAAATAATTATATTCCTGAGCTTTGTGTTCATCTTACTCTACTTGTGACTCCGAAAATATTGTTGACGCGTGAAACAGTAAGGTCGGAGTAATTCTGCTGGATGAGCTGACTGAACGTGCTAATGATTGAAAGCCTTTATTCGAAGTAGGCCGTGGCATGAAGGGAATTCAGTAACGTGGTTTCAACCCGGACTTGCCTGGCCGATGCTCTTTTATAGGAATAGCCAGTTGCCAAGCTGGTACCCTTACACCGGGGCCCTAAAGTGCAGTCTCTGCATATAAGCGTGATCCTTGTCTTCATCTAAAGGCCATTTCCTCTGGATTCTCAAAAAGAAATAAATCACCTGTGTCTTCTAACCGACTGAATCTTTACACATATGCTTTATTTCAGTCAAATTTTGATCAAGCATTTACTACCTAACAGCCCCCACGTGAGACTTACTGCTTTGCCCCCCAAGTCTCCATGAATTAACCCTAGAGAGTCAGGAATAGGTTACATAAGCTTATGTTCCCTAAGTCAACTGAACGAAAGAATGCTTTTCAAATCTGAATTGTGATGCCTGTCTTTTTTCCTTACTTTTTTTGTTTTTATGTTTTTTGTTTTTTGTTTTTTTGTTTTTTTGTTTTTTTAAACAGCAAATATTTATTTATTTATTTATTTATTTATTTATTTATTTATTTATTAATACATTTATTTTTTATTGGTGTTCAATTTGCCAACATACAGAATAACACCCAGTGCTCATCCCGTCAAGTGCCCCGCTCAGTGCCCGTCACTCATTCACCCCCACCCCCCGCCCTCCTCCCCTTCCAGCACCCCTAGTCCGTTTCCCAGAGTTAGGAGTCTTCATGTTCTGTCTCCCTTTCTGATATTTCCTACCCATTTCTTCTCCCTTCCCTTCTATTCCCTTTCACTATTATTTATATTCCCCAAATGAATGAGACCATATAATGTTTGTCCTTCTCCGATTGACTTCCTTCACTCAGCATCATACCCTCCAGGTCCCTCCACGTCGAAGCAAATGGTGGGTATTTGTCGTTTCTAATGGCTGAGTAAACCATAGTCTTCTTTTTTCCTTACTAGAAGCACTTCTTCCCGTTGCTGTTATTTTGTTCTTAACACCCCCAGCTTGATTGGGCCTCTTCTTTCTTTTAAAGATAGAGAGAACCAGTATGGAACAGCAAAGAGGGAGGGATACATACCAGCAAGCTTAGCACGTGGGTGCGAACTCGAAAGCATTGGCTGTTAGGGAAGCTGAGCCTAAAGCTGTTCCAGATTATTAAAGACTAGGGCCAGCAGGTATCTTAGACAAATAGAAAAATCTAATACCTGATTTAAAAAAAAATTTATTTATTTATTTATTCATGAGGGACAGAGAGAGAGACACACACACAAACACAGGCAGAAGGAGAAGCAGGCTCCACGCAGGGAACCCGACGCGGGACTCGATCCCAGGTCTCCAGGATCATGCCCTGGACTGAAGGTGATCCTAAACCACTGAGTCACCCAGGCGGCCCTAATACTTGCCTTTTATTCAAGGCTTATAAAAGTAAAATGGACTACCTTAATATAGAGCTACCTTTTAGTCACATTATTGGCCACATTAGATGTCAGTTATAATATGAATATTTATATAGAAGAAAATAGAATATATATTAATATTTTAATATATTTTATTATATATATATATATATTTACACACTACATAAATATAGAAGAAAATGTAGTGTCTTGGTTATCCTTTTCATATTCTTGGTAGACCACAGCGACATCAATAAACTTTGGAATGTTGTTTCCTTTGGAATTCCAGTTATTGGAAAGAAACCACTTGGAATTATTCACAGGATTAGTGGACAGCAAGGTTCCTGGCTTGAGGATTTTCTTGTTTTGAATAACAAATCTCTCCCCGAAGATGGTTAGACAGACTCATTTGCAGTAAGCGTCTGTGCACCAGAACTTGGAAGTAATTAGATTGCTTCATGGCTTGGTTTCACAAGCCTCACTCAGTATATGGATTCTTAAATAAACAATAAGAAAATTACATTACAAAGAATGACAGCCCACATGCAAATCCCCGAGTATAATAAAAAGTGATTAAAGATGTTCAAGTGAGGCAAGATTCCTGAGCATGTGCCTACAGGCTCCACTAAAAGATGCATTGTCACTAAATAAATACCAGAACACATTAAGTTACATTGTTTGCTTTGGGTACCTTTTGCACATAGTGAGCTGGGAAAGTCTCCTTTGGAAACAAAAGGGGTGGGATGCTAATTTTTCTTTTCTGGGCTGATAGAGACCATGTTCACATGGTCCTAGGCCTGCAAGAAGAGTGGGCGCTGTTGGTGTCAGGTTGGCGCTGTGGCATGCTCCAGTGACAGCTCCCCCGGTTAGCAGGTGTTCACCCCTGCTAAGAATGCACCTGGAGAGGGGGTGCTCCCCACGGCTGTGCTTCTCTGGGGACAAAAGGTCTCGCTTCCTCTCTGTTTTACAGCGGGGGGAGTTACAGTCCTTATCAGCCTCCACCTCCAATTTCTCGAGACCTGTCTCTGAAGCAGCCTCCCTTGGTTTTTCATTATTGAGTACATTTATAAAAACTTGCTAAGTTTTGCTGGACATCTCACTGAAGTGTGGCGTTTCCATCCTTTTATGGACTTTGAATGATGACCCTGCAGTAGCCCTCTGTGTGTGTGTGTGTGTGTGTGTTTGTTGGTTTGTTTTTATTTTTTAGCCATCTCAAAACTGAAATTTCTTTTTAGGGAGAAGTGATGCATCCTCTACTTCTTGGTGCTCTCCTTTGAGGAGAGAGAGCTTTCAGGCTTCAGGTCGAGGCCAGTAAAGGAAATCTTGAGCTTCTTGAGCCATTGAAGGCTCACTGGCTTGAAACAATTTCATGCCTGTTTACCGAAAGCGTGTTATTTCCAAATCTTTTATCTCAATTCCAAGTTCTCACTCTTTTGTCACCCTGAAATTCTTAGATTTTTGGAATGAGGTGGTTATTTTTCTACCGAACATTGTTCTTCAAGGGGTGACCTGTCCTTGAATTCCAGTTACATCCAGATCACCATCATGAAGGCATCATTCGATCTTGACGGATGTTAAAGAGCATCTGTCTGCTAGATGCAAGTATAGGCATCGATAACTTTAGTGGATTGAAAAAGGAAAAATAAAATGTGAAGTTAAAAGTCAACGAATTTTACAAATACAACCAACACAGTAGCACTTGTTAAAAAAATTAGAATTTGTTTTTTTGTTTTTGTTTTTGTTTTTGTTTTTTTTAGAGAGGGAGAGAGAGAGAGAGAGAGAGAGAACACATGAGTGGTGGAAGGCGGAGGAGAGAGATAATCCTAAGCAGGCTCCCCACTGTTCATGGAACCCCAGGTGGGGCTCAGTCTCACAACCCTGAGATCATGCATGACCTGAGCTGACATCGAGGATGGGACGCTTAACATACTGAGCCACACAGGTGCCCCCAGAATATTTAGAATTTGAACTATAGCTTTAGAAGTTCTAAATTCTTATACAAATGTCAAATATAATTTTTTTAAAAAAGTTCTAAATCCTTGAACGCTAATTGTAAAAATGAGAATAAATTTGAAAATCATGAATTTCAATCTGACCTATTTCTATTAGGAGAAATTATAATTTACCAGGAGATTTGGAGTTTGAAAAAAACTTTTTGGGTGGGGAAGAGGGATATTTTTGTGTTTTACATTTATTAATATACAAGTATCTTGAAATATAGAATTGTCCTGCACAAGTGTGAATGCTAGAATCAAATAAACATCAATACAAAGTAGTAATTAGTAGGAGTCAGAGACAAGATATGAAAAATTAATAGGAAGTTGGATAGTTGAGGTCAATGTATCTCCCAAAGACCCCCTACTTCCTTGAATTATCCCCTCCCCTTGAGTATAGGCTGGACCTCGTGACTTGCTTCAGATGAAGAGAATGCAGAAAAAAAGTAAAGGAATAATCAGACCAAAATGAAAGTGGTTCGAACCTTAAGATAATCTTAATTGTCTCACCAATGGGGAAAAGCTAAGCCAAAAACTCTCTGGACAACAGAACTCATGACTTACTGGCATATAATTTGGAGAGAATATAAAATAAATAAAATAAAAGCGGCGTAACTGGAAACAAACTAAAAATCACGTTATGGCCGGTATCATAAATGTATAATAAAATATTTGAGTTATCCTCTCTCAATTATTTTTGTTCCTGATATTTAGTGACCATAGAGGTAAAGAATCAGAAGCACCGGAACATGTCTGTTGTACTGATGTAATTGTAAAAAATGGCAAACAGCTTTCTTTTCAACTCAACTTCCATTTATCGAGTATGTGTTTTCTACCAAGGATTCATAGTACATTGTTCTAGGATTAAAATACAACCATACGGTAATCAATGGAGTCAGTGGGAAAATTCTCATAGTCTAATTTGAATTCTTCACAGCATTTATGATAAATACCAAGTCAGCTCTGGTTGACTTAGTGACTTGAAAGCCCAGCCCAGCCTGGCCTAAGCATATGCAGTACTCGCTGATGTAGGAAAGACATTAAAGCCCGAAGCCAATGGCCAAGAAAGAATTCTTGAGACGTTTTTGGTACTAAAAGGTGGTTTTATTAAAGCCCTGGAACAGGACCTGTGGGCAGAAGGAGCTGCACTGGGGTCATGACGAGTGGTCCATTATATACTTCCAAGTCGGGCGGGAGTTAAGGAGGGCATGAGTCTCTAAGGAATTTGGGAAGCAAGGTTTCCAGGACCTTGAGGGGCCCAGCTGTTGTTGGGACAAGGTCGTTTATTACCGTCTAATAAAACCTTAGTCAAAGACCCACTAGATGTATATGGCTGGGTCATATGCTTGGGGGATGACCGCCAACTTGTATCTTGGGGGTAGAGACAAAGGAGGTTTCCAAAGGAATTTTTGTGTGTTAACGTAGACTTATGGGATCCTGGGGGTCGGGCTCGGTTTGCATTTTGCCTAAGTAGTAACATCGAGGCAGCTGAGTCCCAAGAACAGTGTCGCTCTGCCTGTTTCAAGGACTTGTCTGTGGGCTGTGGGGAGTAAGGAAATGGAATAATTTCTCTTCTGCCTTTGTTTCCCGCATCACTGAGAGCAGTATGGATGGTTTTCTAAAAATCCGTATCGTGGCACTCCTTTATTATATGAAGACTGAGCTTTGTGTATAACTTTGTGACATCATTCTCTTAGATGTACTTTGGGCATCGTCGACTTTGTAAACGGTCTGCAAGGTTTGATTCGTAAATCAGTGTCACAGTAGAAAGACATTCTAGTAAAAAAATTCCTTAGCATCCGAGGTGTGGAAAAACTCATTACATTTCAGGAATTAGAGACTCCTTCTGAATATCATTGGAATAGAAGTATTTTATTTGCTTGATGATGGCACTGGAAGCCCAGCCACGCAGCAGACTTCGACATCTGTATTTACTGCTAGCTGCTGTTGCTGCAGACCTTCACTTGGAGTTGAAATATAATCGTGCCTTGATGTGTTTAACAAAGATTCTGATCTTTAAATCTTCAATCCAATACCAGGTAGAGTGTCATTGGATGAAAGCTCTGTTGTTAAAAATCTAAACACACATCACATGTAGATAAACTAGAGAACAAACATACTTGCCTGGGTCGGGGGGTCCCATACGGGGCTTTCTATAGCTTCAGCCTCTCCTGGCTTCCTGTGTTCACCCATTCTCGGGTTACCCCAGAGCCGGAGCCCCAGGCTGTGTTCTTCCTCCACCTGCATGTCCTCTTCTGGCTCTGTCTCTAATATGTCTGGAGTAGGATGGTGTATTTGCAGCTTTTTGTTGACAACTCAGACAGCAAGCACATTGGCGCTTTTAGGATATTCCCATTAATCACTCAGAGAAAGTGGATTTCTTTCTTTTTGTGTGTGTGTGTGTGTGTGTGTGTGTGTGTATGTGTAGTCATGTGTTATATAGATATAACTGTCATCGGCATGTTGTCAAAATATTAGAGTCATTGTGCCTGATACAGAGTCTCCAATGGTAGCTGAAAAAAACATCAGAATGCCTTCCTGCCCCAGGTCAGGCATTTTGCTAGGTACTGAATATACAAAGATAAGAGAGAAGTGGCCTTCAAGGACCCACCATGGAGTGTAAATAATGCAGCAGTTGTAGCACAAGGTGATAAGAGGACAATGGGAGAGAAGGAAATGCATGCTATCACTGGGACACAGAAGCTCGGGGTGGGTGGAGATTAACCTGTGGGCAGAGAGGGTAGGCCTGCCGGGTAGGAGAATTAGCCTATACAGGCAAGAAAGAACACAATGACTTGGGGGAACTATAGAGTCTCTTTTATTTTGTTTATTAATTTGAGAGACAGACAGAGAGAGAGAGAGAGAGAGAGAGAGCAATTGCACGAGCAGGGGGAGAGGCAGAGGCAGAGGGAGAAGCAGACACCCCACTGAGCAGGGAGCCTGATGGATGCAAAACTCGATCCCAGGACCCTGAGATCATGACCGAGCCGAAGGCAGATGCTTAATCAGCTGAGTGGTGGGAACTATATAATTTGAAGGACACCCGGTTGAGCAGTAGTCCACTCAGGGTGGGCATGAATTACTGCGTCATTGGTTCTCGAAGTGCTTCTCCCCAACTAGCATCATCAGTATCACCTGAAAGTTTATGAGAAATGCAGATTCTCTCCCCCCTCCCCTTAGACTTGATTGAGAAACTGATTTGATTCACCATCCGGGTACTTCTGATGACGCTACAGTTAAAAGGCCACTCTGCTAGATCATGTCAGATGATGGTGTTAAGTCCTCTTCTCTTAAAGCCAGTGGGTTTTCTTTCTCTCTCTTTTTTTTTTAAGATTTTATTTATTTATTTATTCATGAGAGACAGAGAGAGAGAGAGAGAGAGAGAGAGAGAGGCAGAGACACAGGCAGAGGGAGAAGCAGGCTCCATGCAGGGAACCTGATGTGGGACTCGATCCTGGGTCTCCAGGATCACACCCTGGGCCGAAGGCAGGCGCTAAACTGCTGGGCCACCGGGGCTGCCCAGCCGGTGGGTTTTCAAGAGGAAAACATTAGTTGAATTTGATTTTTGTCACAAGGGCTGTCTGGGGGCACGTTGGAGAATAAATCAGTGCTTGTATCGTGGTCAGGGGAATAGGATGGAGGCTGGGAGGCAGACTGGGATGATGCTCAAGAGGCTGGGGGGAAGTTTGGGTGGAAAGGAGGCAGGAACTAAAGAGCTACGGGGGGGTAAGGGCCTGAACAATACTCGAGAGCCGCTCACTGGCTTCCACCTGCTTGGGGCGAGTGCTAAGGCCGTTGACTGTGGTCCAACTGAATATGGGCTCGTTGATCCGAACTCTCCTCCTATGGCCATTTGGTCCCACTTTCAGCGATGGCCCCTGGAGCTCTTTCTTCCACGAATGATAGAGGGGTAAGCGTTCCTCCTATACAAGGGTTCGGGTTCATTTCTGGGCACGATGGAGCAGCGGGCGAGGCTGCTGCTTCTGGAACCCACACAGGATGCTGTCAGAGTATTTCCTCTGGCCTTGAGCCAGAATTTCCACGGGCGTCTCCCACTCATTTGAGCAAAGTTACATTTCTAGCAAAGAGGATTGTCTTCTCCGTGTAAACAGTAATCTTATCATTTCTTTGATTTTAAAATAAAGACACGAGAATTGTTTCGGAACCCGTCAAGTGGTTCCCCATTTGTGGTCCTTGCCCAGCAGATGTTTGGTACGCTGCATTTCCTAAGACAAATACAGTATGTGGTATAATGAAGTAAAACTAAGATGCACACGTTTAAATATATAATACCGAATTAAGGTGACGACGGAGATAGGATGTGAGGACCATTGGGTGCCCCCAATATTCACTGAGTGTTCCTCTGTGTCAAGCACTGGGTTCGTCCTTTATTTATTTAATTCTCAAAGCATGTGTATAAAATACTATAATTTTCATCCTAGCGTATTTTTTATTTCAATGAGGAATTTGAAGAATAAAGAGGCTAACTAACCTGTCACTTCTAATAAGTTACTAAGACTATTCAAGTTTCAGAACAGGCCAAAAAAAAAAAAAAAAAAGGTCAAGGAAAATGCTGCCCATTTTCATAGATCATTCTGAGGAAGAGCTTTCATGACCATGTTGGTGCAGGTTCAGAGACCTATATATATATATATATGTATATATAATATACATATATATATATATATATATTTTTTTTTTAAGACTTATTGGTTTATTGAGAGATAGAGCAAGGGAGCAGGGTTGGGGGTGTGTGAGGAAGAGCAGAGGGAGAGGGAGAAACAGACTCCCAGACTCTGAGCTGAACTGGGAACCTGACGTGGGGATCAGTCCCAGGACCCAGAGCTTATGACCTGAGCTGAGATCAAGAGTTGGATGATTGGGACACCTGGGTGGCTCATTGGTTGAGCATCTGCCTTGGCTCAGGTCATGACCCCGGGGTCCAGGAATCAAGTCCCACATCAGGCTCCCCATGGGGAGCCTGCTTCTCCCTCCATCTGTGTCTCTGCCTCTCTCTGTGTTGTCTCTCATGACTAAATAAATAAAATCTTAAAAAAAAAAAGGTGGATAATTAATCGACTGAACCCTGCAGGCACCCCTGAATTCTCATATATTGTTGGTTGATAGAGTTTTTTCAAGAAAGTAATTGAGCCATATTTATCTAGACAGAAGCATAAAGATATCCACACTGTCTGATTCAATCACTCTATTTCTAAGAACCTTGTCTGTGAAAATAGTCTGAGATGCAGCAACGAAGTAGATAATGCGGGCGTTCTTCAGAAATATTTAAAAGGGAAAACAAAAATGAAACAAAGACAGTATCTGGGAGCTATTCAAATATTTTATATATTTTATATAAACATGTCATTTATATAAATATATTAAGATATACTTTAAATAAAGATGCCATTTTAAAGTACTGAATATACATATTTAATTCTACAAAATGCTTGACATGGAGGAAAAGCTATATACGAACGTATATGTACATGTAGATAAAATGGGGAGAAGCATATGGAGTAACTTAAATACACCAAAGTGTTAATTGTGGGTGAAATTATTGGTCATTACATTACTTGACGTTATTTTTCTGATTTCTAGAATTTTCTTGACCAAAAATTACTCTTACACTGAAATAGTAAACTTCCTATTTGATAAAATAGTCCAGAATATGGATTTGTAATTATTTTGTGGAAGAAAAGAAAATCTGTTTTTTGAGATAGAGTGGTTAGAAATACTTTCATGGCATTACTGTTTAAATTATAAGCCAACCATTGTCAGATCATTTTATTAAATTTTCTCTCTCAGGAACAGAAAGTAGCTACTTCATATTTGAGCAAATCAGGACAAGGGATTGTATAGAAATTGATACTGAATGGATTCTGATGGGGTATAGAAGCTGAGTGCCATAGGTCTGATCACAGATTAATTTGATTATCTCCTTGAAAGTGTCACCAGGTTTTGTCCTTCAAGAGAAATAACAAAATCAAAACAGTTTTACCAAGAAAAAATAATAATAATATGATAGTTCTCAATTGCAATTTGCTTTTTCTTCCATATTCCTTAATATGGATTCTGAAACCTGCCTTTATTCTTTTCAACTGTCCAACAGACCTCAAATGAGCAAGCTTATTACTTCTTGTGTGTTGACTTATTTGCATTGCTTCACTTTGTGAAAAATTCTCTCGATTCCCACAGCATTTAGTAAAAACAAAACAAAACAAAAACAAAACAAAACAAAACAAAAAAACTGAGTTTGACTCTTAGCATGTCCCAGCTGCTCCTGGATTTTATTTAGTGGTCACTATTAGTTCAAAATTAACATACAGCCTTTGCTACACGTTTTTGTTTTCCGTTTGTTTGTGGTGGTGCTCTAATAGCAACTGGATGGATAGATTTTACGATGTGTTTGTTCTTGAACAGTGTTACTTAATTAAACTGTATTTTGAGTTCACTTTAAAAGTACTTCACTCAGCTTTCATTATGGGAGTATATAAGTGAAAAACAATAAAAGCTGGTGAGACAAAAATCCTTAATTTTGATGAATACAGTTTACCAAATCATTTCTTTGCCTGCAGGCTCCTAGCTATGCCCCCTAGTGAGTTACATTATGTGGGTCCTGATAAACCAAACTTGCTTGTCAGTATCATAAAAATAGTAGTTATTTTTCTACTTTTCAAATATAAAACTATATCATAACATTAATAATAGTCTGTCACCCTGATTTTTGAAAATGCCCTCCTTAATCCCTCTCTGTTCTCAAACTCTTGACTGTTCTTAACTACACTTGCTCTTCACTCTAAAACTCTGTCCTATGATTTCCACCTTGAGCTTCGGGCCCATTTTTTCCAAATCCAGAGCTGCTCTTAAAGCCTAGGATTTTGCTTTTGTAAAAGATTGTCACGCAACAGGCATAAAGTATAAAGAAATCCTCAAGGTATGGAAACAAATGCCCTCCCCTCAACACCTCCCTATTTTCATATACATGATATATGATTTTTGATTCAGGGGAAAAATTAAAGTTGAAGATGAAGAAGGTCTCCTTGCTTTCTTGCTTCTGAATCGAGGTAAGGTTCTCTAGTGTAAACTGAGCTGCGTGGGCAGAATTTAGGAGGCATCCGTGAAAGCCACAAAATTCAAAATTGGTGGTTTCACTCTGCCTAAGACCATTGTAGACAGTCACTGGTTGTTTGTGCGCTCTCTTACCTGCTAGACATCAAATTCTGTTAGAAACTATGTCATCATTTGCTCAATCAAGACTTCAATGAATGGCCCCGTGTTGGAAGACTATAAATTGTTACCAAATATTTTGAAATAAACCTCGAGAGAGCTAACCCAAATTTTTTTTTTAAATATTTTTTTCTTTATTTATTTATGATAGTCACACACAGAGAGAGAGAGAGAGAGAGGCAGAGACATAGGCAGAGGAAGAAGCAGGCTCCATGCACCGGGAGCCCGACGTGGGATTCGATCCCGGGTCTCCAGGATCGCGCCCTGGGCCAAAGGCAGGCGCCAAACCGCTGCGCCACCCAGGGATCCCAGCTAACCCAAATTTATAGAGTCTCTAGATTCCTGGCTCTTAGACATGGGCAACAGCTGTGAAGCAGCCTTGTTGAAATGGATGCTAGGTCATATTGTAGATTTTTTTTCAGAGTTTAAAGTTGTCTTGCCTTTGCTTTGATTAATTCTTAGAAGAATTATTTCAGATCCATTGCTCTATTTCCTCTTGGTAGGGTGCATTTCTCTGTGTAGTATCTTTTAAAGAGTTGATAATACAAGAGTAAAAAGGAGCTCTCTCTCTCTCTCTCTCTCTCTCTTTTTTTAAATAAATGGTTGGATATTAGCAGAATCTGTTAACTCTTGGTACAACTTCCTTTCAGCAAGAAACCCAAGAGTAGTATCAGTGATACTAGGGGAGTTGTAGGAAAACTTAACACAGAGCAGAAATAGACTGTTTGCTTCTCACTGCTCTGGTGAGAATGGAGAACCAGGGACGTAGAACGAACCGTCCAGAACAAGTCGGGGCGGTGTATATCGCCAGGCAGGCAGAGGTGACCCTTGCAAACTGTGACTTACTCGCCGTGAACTGGACTAAGAAATGACGTTTGAATCATGGGCCGTGATTCAGTTCTTACCTAACGTGTTTGTTTTTTAAAGTCTAAAACCAGTGGACTTCCACGCAATGTGCGCCTTCAGTAGTCTTCTAATTAATGATGTTTGTGATGAGAAAAATCACAGGTTTTGGTTTTATAATAAAGTTTTATTTCTTTGAAGCTATTGATGATTAGTCATTTCTGAGGAAGAAGAGAAGCAGATGATGGTTTCCCATTCATTATTCTTGAAAACCAGGCGATGTGACACGGGGTGTGGGCCCAAATCACTTGGTAACATGTACTGTCCGTTTTGCTGAAAGCCAGGCTATTTCGTGAGTGTAGGTGAAGATTTTATTTTGATGGAGAAGCTTTTTTTTTTTAATTTGTCTTACCAAATTAAAATCAAGTGCTCAGGTCCACAGAATGTACAGATGTTATGTCTGAATCTTTTATATTGGCTTTGAACTTGAACGCTACTTCTAGGATTGTTTTTTTTTTTTTTTTTTACAGCCTCATTTCAGATTTGGATTAATTCATGAGGAAAGATGTCTTTCCAAATAGGGCAGAAACTTCAAGGGAAGAAGTCATCACCAGGTTTATGAAAGTAATGAAGACATGTGGTCCAAATAATATTTCAAAGCTGAAAGAAAGGACTAATTTATATTTTATTAATATTATCTCAGTTCACAGCGGGGCTGTCTCCTGGATGGAGCTATAAAATGCTAAGTGCTGACTCTGTCAGAAATACACTGACATACCCATTATAAGGGTAAGAAAGTCAAAACATTAATGCAGGACGTTAGCGGAGTTGTAAAAGTGTCCTCGGGGAGATAGTAAATACATATTTAGCTGATTTAAAACAGCATGCGGTGGCCAACATGAAATGTAGAAGGGAAGTAATGGCTTTGTCTTAAAAGTGACATTGGTATGATTCAGGATAGTTGCCACTTTGTGTACCCAGTTTGGAGCCCATGTGGCCAGTTTGGTTGTTATTTTTTTTTTTTAAGATTTTATTTATTTATTCATGAGAGACACATAGAGAGAGGCAGAGACACAGGCAGAGGGAGAAGCAGGCTCCCTGCGGGGACCCTGATACGGGACTCGATCCCGGGACCTTGGGATCACACCCTGAGCTGCAGGCAGATAGATGCTCAGCTGCCAAGCCACCCAGGCATCCCCCATGTGGCCAATTTGATCAAATTAGAAAAATAAATTTATAGAGCACACAAATTTTAAGCTGACTTGCGTACATGCAGGCCTAATGCATTTTGTAAGACAGGTTGGGAAGTACTTTACATTTATTTTCACCAATGTATTTAAGCATCTACTATAGGAGGGCATACAGCACATTCTGGAACGGTACGTTTTGTTCGTTTGATACATGAGGCTCACGGAGAGAACTTGCAAGAATAGAGAAAGTGAGGTTCTTCTCTTGGGACCGGTAGTGTTATAAATGTACTCGGCCCTGTTGAAATTTCATCTCACGAGTGACTAAATCAATGTGTATGATCTGTGCAGTTTAGAAGTGTATTTTTTAGGGGTTTTCTCTGCATGATCAGAGGCAAATATCTGATCGTCTTAGAAACTAAATCAGAGCCACTTTGGGATTATGTGTAATTGGGTTGCAGACAGCGTAGTTCTGAGTTAGACTCTGTTGAACATGTCCCTGCGGGTTAATCTACAGAAACATGTGATCTGCTTGATAGAGAACAGAAGACCATTAGTCTCTGTTGCATGGGAAGAGTTTTCGAATCACCCTTGGGCCCTATTCTCTTAATGGAAATGTGCGCAGAACCAGCTGTCCTTTGGCAAAATTGAGAAGTAGAAAGCATTTGGTGCCCTTGGTTTGAAAGGATGTGATTTTTTTTTTTTTTTTTTTCCCCAAAGCGCTCACTGAGTCGAACTTTACCAGAAGTAACCTCAGTGTTCAGACCACTGCTGGGAACGATCTTCGCTCAAATAGCCTTTTCTCTCGGGCCTCTGTTTTCTGCAAGTGTTATGGTTGATAGTAATGATCATAATGACAAGTGTCATTTTTTGAGTGTTGACTGTGTGCTCCGGATGAGAAAAATCATATTAACTTATTCCTACTTTTGTGATTTATTTTGTAGCCACATTCTGGGGATTTTTTTTTTCATGACAAATATGTAGATGTCTCGAGTCAACACTTGCTCTAAAAATAAGCTCTTTTCAGTTGAACTAGAATTCAACATGGCCCTTCAATCTCAAATGATTTCTATTTTTGGCAAAGTGAGGTCAATTGAATTAGATGGAGCTATTGTTTTTCATCAAAGTGGGCCATTTTGCTTGTGTTTGGAAACGTGTTCTTAAAAGAGTATTTGAATGAAAGATCTGAGTTTCAGACCCAAGTCTGTGGCCACTAGTTGTGATAACTACGTAAAGAAAGGGTTTTACTTTGACGATCAGGATTTTCTTGGATTTATAACTTTTTTAATCTTATATATTTAGTTGACTTAAAAATAATAATTTTCTTCTCTCTTTAGATTTGTGGCCCTAACAACTCTTTGGGTACCCAACACTTTTCCAGTGAGCCACTCCTTCAGTCATTTAATAAATACTAACTGAGCACCTACTATGCTTCTGGACCTTCATGAAATGCTGAAGTAACAACAGTGAGAAAAACTGTCCAGCTTCTAGACTAGTGAGAGAAAGGAAGAGTAATGAAAAATTGGACTATTTAATGTAAAACTACAGCTGTGGTGTGTGATGACACGAGAGAGAGCGAGAGTAGCATGGTACCATGATAATAATGTGAGACTTCCTAAAGAAATGATAATTATAAAGGTGGATGTGAATCAAGCTTGTGTTTAATGGGGGTTGATGTTTCTGGGAGAGCGGAATGACAGAGCAGGATGTGGTCTGGACCAGGTAGGGTCCTTATAGAGTGTCTCCTCTCTGACTCTTCATTGTCTGCATAAATATTGATGTAGTGCCTGGGATGGGATCCAGCTCCACCGGGGCTTACAGCTTAGAAAAGCAACCTATTCAACTCAGATTTGGCTCCATGGCTTTGTGTTATGGCTCTTTCAGTAGCGTTTAGGAAAATACTATAGGAAAGAAATAATAATCCAGAGGTTCTAGGTTGCATCTAAATGCATTTGGGAGGCGAGTTCTTCCTGAGGAGCCTCATGCAGAATCAGTAGACATCTACTTGTTCTTGTTACACCTTGAATCCAGTTCTGGACCCTGTAGGTGAACCATTCCAGGACGTGAAGGGCTTGGTTTAAGCAGTGGGAAGTGGAGAGTTTTTGCTTCTGGGATAGTTCTTTTTAGTCTATCAAATATTTGGAGGGCCTATTGGGTGCTCAGTGCTGCGCTGGAAATAAAGGATGTGCTGATGATTAAGACCATTCCTAATTTTAATGAGCCCAGAGTCCAAATTGTCTAGCAACTTCAAGGACGCCCTTGTTTATAGAGTTTTGAGAAAACACAGAACTAGTTGGTGTTGACTTTTAGAAATAATCACAGGAAAACAATAGGGAGGAGTTCTTTTAAAAATAAGATTTAATTTAAAATGCAATAATGTCAGGATGCTTGTTTCACAGAAGACTTAGAATTGTTCCTCTGGAAGTTTTACAGGAATGCAGTATCTGTCAAAGCTTTACCACAGCTGAATTTTTAATATTGCACTTAGTGCTTCAAATGGATGAATGATGTCTTGTAGGCCCTGATTAAACCACACGCATGTTATGTAGGTAAAGTAAAAGCTAGTAGGTTTTCTTGTCCCTGCAAGTTTTGTGTTGAATTATTAAATCTATTAACTGGTTAGGAAAGTATACCAAATAATTAAAGTACTGAGGTTGAACCAAATCCACATTCTCTTAAGGCTCTTCCTCCAGGTTTTTAATTTTTTTGTTTTTAGTATATATAATAGATGTGTTTATTGTGTATATATAACATGTTGTATATATATAAAATCAATACACATACAGGAGATAAAAGGCTTCTTTCCCTTCCAAGACTAGGCCTGACCTGTGTTAGCGAAATTTTAACACTGTACAAAGTCTATACTTGTGAGACTCTAGATTGGTAACATTTGAAAAGACATCCATTTTTGTGTTTTGTTTATTTTTTTTGTTTTGAGAGAGAGAAAGGGAGGAAGCATAGAGGGAGAAGGAGAGAGAATCTCAAGCAGACTCTCCTCTGAGAGCGGAGCCCATCGCAGGGCTCCATCTCACGGCCCTGAGATCCTGACCTGAGCGGAAATCAGAGTCGGACGCTTAACCAACTGAGCCAACCAAGTGCCCCAGAAAAGATAACCCTATTTTTAAATGATAGAAAATGTGGAATATATTTGAGGACGAGATAGTTGGGTGGAGTAGAGACAGGTTTTCTCACTCTTCCGACATTTTATCGCTGTAATATTTCCCACTGTCATTATAAGAACTTGACATTTGTTGTTTCTTGTCTTACCGTTTTGTACATACAGAGTTCTTCATTAAATATATACTATGGAAACTGTCTACTATGTTCAGTACACCCTAGAGCCTAGATTCACTCGGGACTAAAACATTCCTATATAAACTTTCCTTTGATAAAGAGGATGGACTTCACTATATGTCAGAGTTCTGGAAAGATCTATCTCACATCCTGAGGACAGTCAACATCCTTCTTTATTTTGCGGCAAGGTATTCAAAACATGGATGAGTAAAACTCTTTGTTCTTCTACTTTTGCACCTTAAACAGGATTAAATGCTCAGGGACTTCTACTTCTGCACCTTAAACAGGATTAAATGCTCAGGGATGCACAGGCTTTTCGATGATTTGTATTCCTTATCCTTGCTCTATGTCTGTCATGTTGCTCAGTGTTACGAGCGTACTTCTCCGCAAGCATATCCCATGCACTACTTGCAGATATGTATTGTTTAATCACTGAGGGAGGAACTTGATGAAGTGTTACATGGGGAGGTCGGCAAGGCAGGAGATGGTCCTGTCTTCCACTTGACTTGGGCTCCTGGGGATTGGAATACATTTCACAGCATAGAAATGTAGTCACTTAGTCCATGGCTTATGGAAAACTGGGATGCTTGACAGGATGTGTTCATGCCTTACCAGTGCGTTGATCTCATTGCCCACCTGAGCAGCAGATCTTCATTGTTGACTTGGTGTTCCTTTGATGTGTAGTCGACGTAGAGTGTTATATTCGTTCCCAGTGTGCAACATAAGGAATGGACAACTGTATCCACCATGCAGTGCATGGTAGGCGTAGCGAGCATCTGTCACCCTGCAGGGCCACTACGATAGTACTGACTACATTTCCTATGTGGGCCTTTTCATCACCATGACTTCCTTAACTGTACCTCTAACTCCTCTTCACCCAGTTTACTGTTTCACTATCATCCTTTTAACCTTTGCTTTGTTTTTTCTACTCTGTTACCAAAACTTCCCTTGCCTTTGCCTTGTGGCTTTTATTTTATCACAATAACTACGTGTGTGCCTGTGTGTGTGTGCGCATGCACACATGCATCTGCTCACAGGTACTCCTCAGGGCTGCTTTGCCACCTGCTGGTTCTGCCTCATGTTAAAGCCCCAAGGAGAAGTGATTGACTTGGCAAATGCTCTTGAGGTCAGCCCGAGTTACAGACAAACAGCCTGTGGACAAGTGTCAGTGGGGTACCCACTTCCGGTCCAGCCGTCTATCACCTGAGTGGTGGGGTCAGCTGGTCCACAGCATACAAATAAGGAATTCTGTGACTATCAAGAGAAGTGTGCGAATAGCCGGTACTTGGCAGCAGCTTAGGTTCTGCTGGAATTAACTGGAAGGCCCTTTCAAAGCTTTCCAGTACAGAAATAAAAAAAGAAGATAGAAAAGAAGCCTAAGAAAGATTTAGATGAGAGGCACTTGGAGAAGGAAAGATATTTTGTGTCTTATAATTGGATTTTAAATTATCTGATGGAATTACCATGCAATTTCGTTTAATTATCTCACTTCGACATAGGGGCCACATTCACTTGTCCATGGTTTCCATTATTCATTTTAAGCGTGAAAATGGGCAGCAGGAAAGTAAGCTCATTAGTGCAAGCTGAATAATTTGTCCCGAAATTTTTGGTCATAGACAGCATTTTGGACACATGGAATAGCTATTTGTCTTCTTCTTGTATTCCTTCTTAAAAATTGTGCTAATGATTATTTAGTCGCTTCCGTTGGACTTTGCAGTTGCTGCTTTTACTGTTCATGCCAAGTTTTTTATTGTCCCTCAGCTACTTAGAGACTATATGTATTCAAGTTTATTTTTTTCCCCCAGTATTGATTTTTCTTGACGTCATGTCGGAAATCAAACCCATCTGCATTCCCAGTTAATAGTTGGGATTTGAATGAAAGTCCACATTTCTGGCTGTCCCCCCCCCCCCCCCGAATGCTATTTCTGCTTGATGTTGGCAGTTCAACAGTACTTCCAACAATGGGTGCCATGGGACAACTAACTCACGATGTAACGCCACTATTTATTTATTTATTTTATTTTATTTATTTATTTATTTATTTATTTATTTATTTATTTACTGTAACGCCACTATTTAAAAATCTCCTATACCCACTGTTCATGTGTGATCTTTTCCTGATCATATGTTGTGTTGGTTAATCACTTGGGTTGAGATTCAATGTATAGAAAACTTTGAGATATGCAATAAATACAATTTAGGTATCAAAAAAAAATTGGTTCAGATACCAGAAACTGGATTCTGGTACCAGCTTCTCCTCATACCCAGGCATGCGTAGAGCTCTTTGCATACTGCATGAACTGTCTTGGAGCTGCCAGTGTTATAAAGGGTCTGGATATCCTTCAAGGCAGCGCACCTTATTTCCTGGGAGGAAATCTCCGCTCTGTTGTGTTGTATTGCCTGCCCAGGATCCCGTTTCCTGATGCAGGGCTTCTCCTGACTATCACTCATTGCATGGGGTCCTGTAGGATCTGTCATTCAAGGCACTGCCATTTCTAATCAAAGGTGAACATGGGACCCAAGTGAGGCTATTCAGATTCTCCTCCTCAGCTTGTACAGTAAACAAGATAGAGAACAGTCAGAGGTGCATTTCCTTTTAGGTTATGGGCCACCGATGTATGAGACTTAGTGCTCAGAGCTTCCCTGATTCCCATCTCTATGTGGTCCTGCTATTCTCCCTGTGATTTCTGAATCCTATAATATCCTTCCAAAAAATCCTTTTTTTTGGCGAACTGAGATGAAATTTTGCTCAAGTTTGCTTAAATTTCTGTTGATTCTAAAGGCTACAACAGAATCAGGGAGCCCACCAGACTGGAATTATTTCTCCTTTACTCACATAAGTTGTTTGATTGAAGGGAGGAAGCCATTGGATTAATTATATTTTTGGCATCTCTGAATCGGACTTAACAGTCAGAGTGCTCACACTGAACACGGGTCACGATTCAAAAATTCAGGGAGAGTAGGGTTTCTGCAGGTGCCTGTTGGATGCTTCTCATCTTGGGTATGTTACACAGCTTGCTGGGTGGGTTCCTGTGGACCCTCTTCCACCATAGGGGGCATGGGTTTTGCAGACGGAAGCTCTATGCTGGCATCCAGGGCCTCTCTCCTTGTGCTCCCCTATGAACCTCCGCTTGGTTCATTCCTGTTGTCACCGTGTTTGTGCTGGCTCCTTGTCCATCCCCCAGTTTGGTGAAATTTTCAGGCTAGCTTACACAGTACTTGTTATTTGACAAAAGGCCTTAGGATTCATCTGGAACTGACCTGCTATTAGCTCTTTGACAAGACTCATTCTTTACCTAAGATTGCAGAACAGAAGGCTCTTTATGTGGAAGGTGATTCACCCAATTTTAGTTTCATCCTTGTAGCTAAGTTTTGGCTCTTCTTAAGCAGCTATAGAAACTATCTTGGTCAAATATGGGAACATTTTTTTTTTTCCTTTACAGCAAACTGTTTCTCCTGAATAAGGAGGTATCCACAGATAGGCTTTGTAGCTCCACAAATACTTAGAGATGTTAGGCAGCATTTGGTGTCCTGTGTACTTCTATAAAAGTCATCGATTCTGTGGGCTTCTCCGTGCCTTGTGAATCTTAAGACGAACAGAGTAAACACAAACTATTTGCTCAACTTCTCTCCTAGGCTGTGGAGTATTCAAAGTCTGGGTCCATTTTGTGAATGAGTGACCTGAAGTCACTCTAGAGTGGAGCAGCTGTATTCTGAGGAATCACTTGCTGCGTTCTGCTGACCACTCGAGTCAGGGACCAGAGGGCGTAGGCTAACTATCTGGGCCTGTCAGAACAGTCGTATCCTTGATGTCAGGCAGACACACTCAGAGACATGCAAGCATTAGCGTATCGTGCTCAGTGTGCCAAGTGCAAGCCCTCAGGGGTACAGAGTGGCACTTGGCACCTCTGGAACTCACTTAGGCTGAGTATGAAGATAAAATTTTTCTGCCACTGTAGGGTACGCATCTTGAGCTGTTTGCCGATACAAGGGATAGGTTTGTGTTTATATATGCCTACTTTTTTGCACCAATTCCCTAGGGTTTAGAAATTGCATAGTATTTGGGGTTGGAGGAACTGAGATCCATTTCATCTTTACTAATTTAGTGGTGGGGTGACCTTGGGTGAATCACATAAGCTCTCTTTGAGCTTCAATTTCTCAGTCTGTAGAATGGGAGTGATGATAATCCCACGATCACTCTGACCATCAGTGAAATCGTGCTTATGATCTATACAATGTTTTCCTGAGTTATTAATGGCAGATGTTGTTTTATGCAATTTGCAGTGATTTGTCAAGTCTAGAGATTAGTATGGAATTGTGAATCTAAGTCCTTCTTCTTGAACTAACAATCTAAACAACTGTGCTAGGTTTGCTGATTTTCAGCCCCTGCTGCTTGGCTCATAAATCAGCCTTTGGATTATATACATATTTCTGTTTTTCAGAGATGAGCGCATTTGAAATCCAATAGATAGGGATCCCTGGGTGGCGCAGCGGTTTGGCGCCTGCCTTTGGCCCAGGGCACGATCCTGGAGACCCGGGATCGAATCCCACGTCGGGCTCCCGGTGCATGGAGCCTGCTTCTCCCTCTGCCTCTCTCTCTCTCTCTCTCTCTCTCTCTGTGTGTGTGTGACTATCATAAATAAATAAAGAAAAAAAAAATGAAATCCAATAGATAGAATGTCCCCTCTGAGACAGAAATGGATTTTTAGAGAAGGGAGCTTCACAATTCAGCTGCACTCCATTCTTTTTCAATATGTTTCTAGAGCCTTTCACTTCTAATTACCTGTGGATCTTACTGTATTGTTGTGTTCTCTTCCAGGGGGAGGGGGAGTGAGGATTACCGGGCCCTGTACTGGGCTGAGCACTTTTCCTGAAGGTTCTCCTCCATCCTCACTTTGCCACCCCTCACACATACGCTGCTCCCATAGAAACTTGCATTTCTTCTGCTTTAAGTCTCTTCCTTTTAGAGGTAAAATGCAGCACGAGGACCAAAAACAAAAGAAGAATATGTACCCTGAGGACCACTGAACTTGTGAAAGTTCAATGAAATAATTTTGGAGACAGCACTTCCAAAAAAAAAAAAAAAAAAAAAGCCTCCTTGAAAAGCCTCATTGAAGAGACTTGTTTGCATATTTTGGGCAAAATGAAAGCCCTGTTGTAGGATATGCTCAGGACAGCTGACTGTCATGCCTGCCCCATTACTATGAGGCCCTAGGAGTCTAGATGAGTCTCTGAACCTCACCAAGTCCTAACACGTGCTGATTGGTAACAGAACATTGACTAAATCCTTAGCTAGCTGTAGAATCATCCGATTCCAGGCCTTTGTCCTTGTGGTAGGCTGTTAGGGAAAAAATATGGATGGACTTGGTTTGTCACCAGAGATCCCCATCCTTGACCTCTTCTCTCCCACCTGTGTATAAAAGTATTTCCAATGAAGAAATGTTTGTAGAGCACCTGAGAAAGAGCTAGATTTTTTTTATTGTTGTAAGATAACCCATAAACAATAGAAAAACAGTCATTTAAAAATGCTAGGGGACTTTAAACAAATACTTCAGTACTTAGAATTAAGATCCTATAGTCTATGTGAAGCAAAAATATTACCCGAGTGCATATCTCGCTGTTTGATTACTCATAGAAAGAGAAGGTGCAAGAAACAAAGAGAGGAAGGAAGGAAGGAAAAGTGAAGATGTTTTATTATGAGGTGGAGCCCATGAGGATAAGAAGAGGTGCCTCCAGTTATTCTACAGTGTGGGCCCTTAACTACAAGCCATGGAAATTTCCTTAGTTTTGACATTTTTATGTTACTCCCTGGACTTTAAAGGTGCAAAGAATCTGATTAACTGGCACAGACCCCTTGATGCATCAGGCACGTGGAATGAATTCAGAATAGAGACAAGGAGAGTTTTCAGGTCTGTTTCTATTCACAAAGCAGATACGTTTGGCTAAATGGGGTGATCACCTGATGAAAACGCATGTACGGTAATTCTTGCTTGTGTGCTTGTAATTCTTGTTTGTACTCTGTGTCTCCTGTACCTCAGCGATGTCTGAGCTTACTGTAAAATTCTTTCATCTGTGGATGCTTTGTTCTCTCTGTATCCAGGAGTATGGTGTTTCAGAGACGGATAGTCCTCAACTGTGGTTGAAGATCTTGTCAGTAAATGTCATTCCCTGGGGCTCTGATTGAATTTTTAGAGCAGATTGGTGAAGAACTCATCAGTCCACTGGTCATGAGTGACCTGTTCAGAGCAAACGGTTGACTAAGAGCAAAATCTACTCCCACCCCTCACTGGGAAGACTGGAGTAGCTAGGTTGATGCCAGAGGGAATATCTTGGAAGAAGGAGGATAGAGCTCCTTCAGTGAAACCATTCACATAATCCTCCTTGATCATTGCTATTCTGGAGAATTCTCACATCGATGGCCGGCAGCCTGTCCTGCTTTGTCGCTCACTAATGCCGTTTTCGTTCTATTTCAGGAAATTAGAAATGGTTAACAGTTACCAATGCAATATTTTAAACTGAAATGCTTTTATGTCAAAAATAAGGAATGATGAATATACTATCAAGAGCCAGTAGTTTAACGGTTAATTGTAGCGGCTATGAAGTCTGGCAGCCTAGACTCCCATCTCAGCTTTCTTTGTTACCAGACCTTGGATTTCCCTGTCTGTGAAATGGAGGGAATGATAGTAAATACCCCACAGAGCTACCCTGAGGACATCTAAAGCATTTAAACAGGACCTGGTGAACAGTTAGTGCTCAAGAAAGTTACTGATATTTTTAGTGTAAACTGATCACAAGAGTCATTGCCACACAGTATACCTATTTATCATTAGGTTTTATCTTTTGAGGTACAAGAATTTACAGGTGCCTTGGGAGATAGAAACTCCTGTGTCACTATTTTAAGAAATAATTCCAGTTACTTAAGCTAGAAAGACCTTGAGCTGGAGCATGACTACCCCATACATTTATAACAAGTCATCAAAGGATCTATGCTGCGTTTTATTAATTTTGATGGCTAGACACGGAACACCAGACGATCACTTTGAAATATTTCTAAGGCAATCATGCTTTGTCTTGCAAGAGTACCTTTTTTTTCTCTTTTTTTAAAAGCCTTAACTATTTTGCCATATCTGAACGATCAGGTCACTTTTGTAGATCTGGACAATAGATATAAATTCTTCTTATTAATCTTTCTCAAAAGTCAGAAAACAGTCTCTGTACTTAAATACTGCTCCTGCTTTAGCTCTGTTCATTCCCATCCAATTTTGTTCTTTTTATTCAATGTGATTGAAAAGCAATGAAATCTGTTCTTATAGATCTCTTTACCCAAACTGAGCAAATTAGAAGACATTTAATCTACCTTGTATAAAAGTGGAAGCAATAGAAGAAGGAAATGAGTTGTTTTCAAATCCCATTTTATTATGACATTAGTCCAATGGTATTACTATAAGCTATATTGATCACAGCTGACTTCATGGCTGTGTGTTGACCACAAAACGTAACTTAGAGGGCATTTCAGATTTTAAATGGCTTCCAGAACACCCTAGTTAAAATTGTTGATGCTACATGACAACTGCTATTATGTCAGTGCCAGCCAAATATAAAAGAACATTAATATTCATTAGTAATGTTACAGCTGGTGACTCCTTCACAGCATTGTAATGGCTTAAATAGTTATTTCAAACAGTGTATTGGAATATTCTGACAATAAGCCCTGATTGACACCATCATTAAAGAAGGCCAGTAACACCAAGAAAAAAATAAATGTGTATGGGTATGTATTAGGCTAAGTAAATATTTTAGAAATATACTTCAGTTGACAGGACCTAGCGCTATGCAAGAGGTGATAAATTTTTGAATGAGCTACACAAGGAAATCACTACGGCAGAAATCTGGGGCACAGATTCCATTTCCATTTCATCACACAGGTTCAATGTCACTGTTTTAATTCCGTGAATTAGGCTCCATAAGGGTGTCTATGGAGGCAAGTTGTAAGGATACAATGAGACAAATGGAAGGGGAGTGGTATTTGGGGTTAGGACATGGCGCCAATATCTCTGAGCACTGTCTCATCTTACTAGAAAGTGGCTTCATCTCCATTTTATAGACGAGTAAGCCAGTGGCCAGGTTGAAGTCATTTGCAAACAGCTGGACAATGAGAAATCCTGTGTAAACCCAAAGTGTTCAAAGTGCTTTGAACTATGTCAGAATGCTCCTGGAGATTGTTAAGGTGGAGTGAGGTGCTGGGTGGTGTTGGTGCTGAGGCTCCGGGTAGAAGGCCTGGGACCTGCTTGCACGGAGCTTCCTCTTTCTCTGTGGGGAGACTAAGATGCACGTGTGGAAATCCATGGGGTGACCTACGCTATAATAAGAGCATCTCTGCTTCAAGCTCTGGCCAGGTTAGCTAGACTTTCCTCCCTCTCCCAAAAAACTGCCCTTTGCTCCTTCATCCTGAACAAACCCACAGAGATTTCTTAATATTCTTTATATTTCTAGTTCTCTCCCTCTAGACAGTTCTTAGAAGAAAATGATTTTATAATTTATATTGAAGCTATTACTCATGGTAACTCTTCTCCCTGCCCCCCCCCCTTTTTTTTTTTTTGCTATACCTTCCTTAAGCCTTTGTTATAGACAGATGCTAACGTCGAAAACTCTAAGCCTATTCTCTCATTCTAAGTAATATTCCAGTGAATCAGGCAGTAATCATTGATGCCCTATACACAGGGCGGTTCCTATTTGAATTATTCAACTTAGGAAGTAAACTGTGCAAGTCTTTCTTCCATTATTTAAAACAAAACAGTAAGAAACATTTCTTAAAATACTGAAAGTTGGAAGTTTTTATTTCCTTGAATCTAGTCCAAATTTTAAAAAAATCTGCAGGTAATGTAATTAGTTGCATACTCAGTGAGGGACCTGGGTATGTGTTTGCCCTCAGTAGTTTCACGATTGTTACATAATTGACAAAATCCTTGGCTCAAGAGACCAGAAATTGAATTTCCCTAGCAACCGGTAGGATTTTCTTGTATGAGCTGCTGTGTTGCTGTTGGATGTGGAGAGGGTCCTAAAGCCTCCCCCGTCAGCCAGTCCTGCTCTTGGCTCTTCCAGCAGTGGAGCTGGCTTTGCTCCTTGCACATCCTGCCCCTGCGTCTGTGAGGTGAGAGTAGTTAACAGCTCCTACTTGTCCAGCATTTTCTTCTTTACAGGCTCATCACTAATCTGATTTGCTCCTCACAGCCACCACTTAACAGTATGCACACTTGTCATTCCCAATGTACACTCGTAGAAATCACAACCAGAGGAAGCTTACGTGGCCCCTGCTACTTCTTCAACCCTGTGACCTTGGATAAAAATTGGTCTCAATCTCTCTGAACATCAGTTGCCTTATTTGGGAATAATCCATACTTCGCTGCCCGGATCTAAGAATTTAAGGCAAAAACCTAATTTAAGAGGGTGGCACAGTACCTGAAACCAAGCAAACATGGAAAATATTTCTTGCTCATTCATCCAAGAAATGTTTATTGAGTGGTTACTCGGAAATTCTATCCGATGCAAGGGACAAGGTAGTGGTGAGTGGGGACAGAATTTCTGTCCTTGTGGGGAGGAGCCTAGTGGGGAGTTAATAAAAGGAAGAGTGGGGCACCTGGGTGGCTCTGCCGTTGAGGGCATGACCCCAGGGTCCCGGGATCGAGTCCCACGTTGAGCTCCCTGCATGGAGCCTGCTTCTCTCTCTGCCTGGGTCTCTGCCTCTCTCTCTGTGCCTCTCATAAGTAAATAAAATCTTTAAAAAAATAATAAGAGGAAGCGTGAGGCCTTGCACTCTACTCCAGATTCAGTAGACAGGTGGGCAAGTGGGTGGGCAAAGAGGGGTGTGTATATTTACGTCCACGTCTGAATGCTTCAAGAGTGCATGTGTAGACGCATACACATACCCGTACACATACCCGCGTGTGTTTCTCCGTGCCGCAGGGACCTGTCTCCCAGGCCCACGTCAACCCACGTGCATTGAGGAGCTTAGGAAATGGGGAGTTTATGTTCAAGTCAGCCTTCATGTTTTTCATCAGTAATATAAACAGCAGGTGCTGAACGCCTTCACTTAGAAAGGCTCCAGCTATCAACCTCTGAATCTCCCCATCATTCCCTATTGTCTATTTCCCTCCTGTTTTTTTTGTTTTGTTTTTTTTTTTTTTTTAAATCAAGTTGAAGTAAATGAAGATGCCTTTTGCCAAAATGAGTTGCAGTGCCTCTGGAATGTTAATTCTTGGAGAAACAAAAGCTGATGAATTGTTATAATTTCATCTCATGCAGGGAACTCTGGGTGCTTCGTGGCAGTAACGATGTGCGTGTTGCATTCACGGGCATGGTTTCTGGAAATGTTTATGTAAACCTGTTTTACATTTGATGATTATATTTTGAACTGTGTATAAATCACTATGTTCTTCGATCAGACTCAATTATGAAATGAGCCCCTGGGAGCACAGAGCAAAATGGAACATTCGGGAAAAAAAAAAAAAAAATGTTTCTTTGCAGAATCTGCATCTTGTGTTTGGTGACTCTGGGATTTGAACCACACTTACAGGGATACCCTAATTTCTCTTTCTCGAATCCCATTCTCCACTTTTTTGTTTTTTAGGGTCACCTCCTTAATCTTTTTTTTTTTTTTTTCCACCTCCTTATTCTTGACTGATTTCTACTACGTGCATAAATAGATCACTCGGTAATCTGGTCACTTTACTACTCTGGCCTAATCAGATTCCTCGTTATTTTTTGGAGAGTGGAAGTTAACATGTGAATTTTTTTCTGTGTGTCCAACACTGCCCAATGTGGTATTTCATCTGATTCTCACAACTGTGAGATGAAAGATATTATGTCCATATGAGGAAAGTAAGATCAAATAAAATGACTTTCTTTGTCACGAAGATGCTAATGAGTGAGTCGGGGAAGTCTGGTCCCGTTATCTCCAAAGCAGCATCAGTCAGTAGGGCGCTCACACTGTCTGTCTCTGTCTGTCTCTCTGTCTGTGTGTGTGTGTGTCTCTCTCTCTCACACACACACACTGACTATGGGCTCTTTCTAGTCAGGAGCTTCATAATTTTATATAGATTATTGATGGTCACAGCTGTGATGCGAGAGGGTTACGGCCAGCATCTGTATGGCCATTGACCTGGACAACTCCTCTCATTTCTTTCTCGGAGGAGGTCTGTTCCAACGGTTCGGTTCTGTTCTGAATGTGAATTATCTAGTGGCACCAGGAGTCCCCATAAGTTTTGAGGTCGGGTTCAGTAGCGAGGCGCCGTCGCCAGGCAGGAGAGGACGTGAGTCACAGGGGCTGGGGGCGCCGGGACCCCTGGGACTCTCAGATTGTTCATCAGCCATTAACAAAATACCACATTACCACAGTAATGATGCTGAGGACACAAGATCGGTAGGAAATACCAGGTCAGAGCTGTAACTCTGCATCTTCCTAAAGGGGACAGACATCAGGGAAGGAAGTCTCAATCTGTGGACAGTTGAACTTTTATTTTAAATGCCATTAGATTTAAGCTTAGTAATAGGAAATACCTTCCTCAGATCAGGCAAAAAATGGAGCTTGTCTTCCCTACCTGGGAAACACTGTACTTTGATTCATTTTTTTAAATCCTAATGAAACGGGGCGCCCCAGGGGCTCAGGCGTTGAGCATCTGCCTTCAGCTCAGGGCGGGACCCCGGGGTCATAGGATCGAGTCCTGCACCGGGTTCCTTGCATGGAGCCTGCTTCTCCCCCTGCCTGTGTCTCTGCCTCTCTCTGTGTGTCCCTCATGAATAAATAAATAAAATCTTTAAAAAAAATCCTAATGAAACAAGTCACAGTACATCAAGAAACCAACTACAAAACTATCTCTTTCCCTTTATTTCCTGCCAAATACTTGCTACTCATATCTTGTATTTTGATTCGATGATGTATTCTGATTCGACGTCTGCCTCCAAGTGGGATTCTCCAATTTTCTGAGTAGTTCAGGACTCAGAACAAGCATGGGTCACTGAGCGACTGAGGGACTCACGGCAGAGGGGTGCCCCCCACCCACTGCTCAGCATCTGCACCTTTGAATGAAGGAACTTACCACTGCAAGGCAGGTGTGGGTTCCTTTTGTCATTGCTTTAAGGGCAGAAACTGGTCCTACTTATTTCCATTTTGTTGCACTTTATTTGAAAAACAAATGTGCGAGATAATCCTTTTGCTTTTATGGAAAGAAGTGAAAGCAATCAGGCAGCTTAACGGGGCTTTAATATGTAAATTTTGTAATGTTTTAAGTGTTGTGTGTTTTTCCTTCCTTCTTTGAGATAATGGAGCCTCTGTGTTGGAAAGGACTGGGGTGGATCCTGTTTAGAAAACAAGAGACCCGGATCATATTTTGAGAATCCTATATGCATTTCATAGGAAAAAAAAAAAAGAAAGAAAGAAAAGAAAAGAAAAAAAAAGAAAAGCCCTAGCAGCCGTTTCAGAAGTACTCACATCCTATAGCAAGCACCTAAATTAAGGTCCGAGGGGAGGCCTTTCTCCTCCCTCCCCCACCCGCCAGGTTAATTTGACAAGTTTATGGGGGACTTTGATATAGAACTATCTGATCTTTCATCTACTGAGGCCGATCAATTAGGAAAATAAGAAGAAAGAACTTCCTGCTCATCAGTGTAATTTAATAGAACGCTTGGGTTTTATGATTTCATTATATGTGCTAATCTCCTATTTATTTATGTGCCGATTACACTGGTAACGGGCGATTTGTAATAAATAATAATTAAAATAAAACTTTGTAATAGGGAAATCTAAAGTTACCAGTTTAATAGCATCATTAAAGGAACTTAGTTAAGATCTCTCTTTCTATAATTTAATTAGAGACATACTTAACTTGTAAGTCTAGTGTAGATGTAGCACGAGTGTGTGTGTGTGGACATGTACACAAATTATACTCAGATGAGAGACAAGGAAAAAATGAAATTCTCTTATGTGGATAACCGATAACATCAGATCCACACCAGCCCAAGGAAGACGATGATTTGGGTAAGCAGGTTGTTAGAGGAAACAGTAATTCGTTGACAAAAAGTGGCTGAAAGTATGTGTTTGTAGGTACATTTACCCTCGATTCCTTACCCCACGGTGTATAACGGAGGAATTCCGCATCGGGAGAGAGTTTTCACTTACCAACAATAACGGAGGTGCCTAACTTCTTCAGCGTTGATTTCTTGACTTGCTATACAGTCGGTTTTAATTTCTGCAATTTTAGTTATGTCCTTTAAGCAATGGCTTGAACGATCAAATTTTGCAGTTTACGTTGAAGTAAACTAGCAGTGCATTTCCTGTGCTGCAGCCAAGATGCTCTGGCCTTGTGATCCAAGAGATTGCTAGTAAATCACCATTGCGTGCATATACTTGCGGGGATGCTACTGGAAATAAAGGTGTTCAGGTAATACATACTTCCCTTGATTGTACAATTTTTAAAAAGATTTTATTTATCCACGAGAGACAGAGAGAGAGAGGCAGAGACATAGACAGAGGGAGAAGCAGGCTTCCTGCCGGGAGCCTGATGTGGAACTCGATCCCAGAACCCAGAGGACCACGACCTGAGCTGAAGACAGATGCTCAACCACTGAGCCACCCCGGTGTCCCTGACTGTATAATTTTTAACAGAAATTTTTGAGCTTTTCCTCTATATGGTTTAATAGTAAGATGAAATATACTACATCCTGTACAACAGTGCTGTCTTGGCGGACTTGGTCCTGATAAATAAAATAGGATGTGTGTAGGAGCAGCCTGGAGAGCATCATTATATGTGTACCAAGATTCAGGAGGGTTTTTGTGTGCCCAGCTGTTTTCATCAGATTTTACTTGATTAAAAACACAAAATTAAGGCAATATTGATAAATCGGTCTGCATTAAAATTAAGAATTTCTGGTCATCCAAAGTCACCCACTAGGAGAACAAAAAGGCAACCCAGGGAGTGGGGAAATTTTTTTTGAGCAGTTTATTTTCCTCAAAGGACTCCTCTACAGAATATGTAAATAAAAGCCCTTTAGAAGTTCTTAAGAAAGAGATGATCGAATGTAAGAGTTGAATAAATACCCTATTTTTTAAAAAAGATATCCACATGGTCAGTGAACACGTGACATAGGAAATAAACCCATGAACCCATTGACCATATCTGCAGTCATGGGAATGCAGATTAAAACAGTAAAATGAGTATCAGTGAAGGGGGGTGGAGTTGGCATGGTTCTTACCTCTAGGAGTCAAAGATTGAATCCTGTGGACAATGGAGAGTGAGCAAAGTGAGTGTTTTCTTAAGGACACAGAGAGAGCTCTCAGGAGGTAGGGGGGTCCCGACAGGGTGGCCCACGTGGGTCCCCACCCACAGTCTTTGATTGAGAACTGACCAGGGAACCAGTGGCCTTATCAGTCTTGTGACATGTTGGTTTGAGCGAGGACTGGTGAGAACGTCTTTAATGGCTTCCTTCTTCTTTGGGGCCTGGTCACAATGTGCCTGCCATAAAAAGACACGCTCTTCACCCATACCTGGGGCAGGGTCATCTGGTTTGCCCCCTTATCTCTAACTTCCTTACACCTCTGCATTCCTGGGATTTCTGTGAGCCTGACCCCATAGCCCCCCCTACCTGGCTCTTCCTACCTCGCCCTGCCTGCCCCTTACTCATCAGTAGCTCCATCATAGCTCCATAGTAGACCAGCAGTTCTAAGTGCTGGTGGGGATGTGGATGCATTGCCAGTAGGCGTATTACATTTTAAAAACCATTTGGCAGCAGGTACTGAAACATGTACTGACAGAAATGTGTGGGTGCACACGCACACGCACACACACACATGCACACCCTACAGATCATAGATGAGAATATTTAAAGAATCTCTGTTTATAATAGCCAGGAACTGGAAACCACTCAAATATCTATCGGTGGTGATAGAATAAATAAATAGTGGTTTATTTATACAATGGGATGCTGTATAGCAACGAATATAAATGAATTGTTACTACGCACAATGACACAGGTGGACTCAAAACTCTAATATTGAGTAAACAAGTCATTAATAAGATGATATATGCTGACTCCCTTTAAAAGAACCACAGTGGGCAAAGCCTAATCTGCGCTGTGACAGTCCTAGTGGAGTCACCTTTGGGAAAGCAGGTGGGTCAGTGACTGTGAGTGAACACAGGAGGGACTTGCCTCATCCTGACTGATTCCCCGTTTCTTGGTCTGGGTGGTGGTTACATTCTTGTGTTCATCGTTTGGAATTTTCTTGAGCAATACACCTGCATGTGTGCCCGTTAGTGTGAATGTCACGCTTTTAATGGCTCGCCAAGGAAAACCCAAATAAGAGTTTATCCCCAAAAGTTAAAAACGTGGGTGTGGCTCCAAGGGTCACCATCCAAGTAGAACATTTATTACCTCTTCTTAGTTCAAAGAAAGACAGGAGTTTGTTTCAGAACTTAAGGGCAAAGCATGGTATATGTGCTCTTGGTGGAGCCGTCCTATAGCTTCCAGAAATGAGCCCAGTTCAGATCCTGCCATAAGTCAAAGTAGGTGTGTGGCCAGGTGACTGGTAATGCCATTGCTGGGCATTTGCAGAAGTCAGGAAGGAGGATGGCTTGCCTCCACGGATTTGAAATCTAGGTGGATCTGCCCTGTCTTGGGAAGGGTTGGTCAGGAGTCACACATCACAAAGGAGAAGAGTGTTCCCAGGTTTTTAAGCTGCAAAAAGCTGACTCAGTCTTCTAGTTGGTGGAAATTTCTTTAGGGATTTAAGTCTAAGCACTTTTGACTTAGGAATGCATCCAAGCACCAAACGACAGCACTCTGCATTTTGGGTGGGATAATTCTTTATCAGGGTGGTGTCTTGAGCCATTGTAGGGTGTTTAGCAGCATCCCTGGCCTTGACCCACCACAGGTCAGTCTCACCTTTCCCCACCTGTGACAACCAGAGCTGTCTCCAGACCCTGGTGAAAGGTTTCTTGAGAATTAAAGTCACCTCCCCCACCTCTCCATGAGAACAATGGAATCAAGGGATGTCTATACTAATAAAAAAGACAAGAAATAACTTTGTTGTATGCACAATTCTGTACGTTTCGTACAAGGCATGAAGTGTTCATATTGCATTAACACTGAGGAGGATAAAATAGGAAATGAGCAGTTTTATTGTGTTCACAAGACATTCAGAGACATTATTTGTGTTACTTACATCTGTGTCCATTTCTAACAGACCTAAGTTGTCCTGAAGTTTTAGGTGGGACATTTTTGTCCGTAAGGAAGGGGAAAAGTCTGTAGAAATGGGCGAAGTCTGCAAACGACCTACAGAATGGACGGATCCTGAAGTATCCACGTAATGCCATTCGCGCATGATGGGAAAATCATACTGACGTGCTAATAAAGTCTTAGTCCCATCCAACCTTAAATCAATCAATCAATCAATCAATCAATCATCAATCAATCAGCCGTTTGCATGAAATTAGCAGCTACACTGAAATCCTTATTTATCTACCTGTTTCAAATGACTTGCATCATTTCAGCAATGTTGTCGAAGTGTCGGCCTCTGTGTCCTCCTCTGTTGAATTGGAATATGCCATCTATGTGACCATGTTGGGCCCAGAACAATTCTTCGCATGGAACAAATCCTCAGTAACTATATGGCAGAAGGCACAACCGACCTAGGAAGGAGAAGTGTCCAGAAGAATGACCACCCACTGGGAGTAGACCAGATCCTGGGACTGACGTGCAGTGGAGCTGCAACTGTTGCCGAGTCAGCAAAGACCTATGTTGACTTGGTCAATGTTCAACAAGGAGCTCTCGACTGCTTATTAGGAGCTCAGTGCCTCTGGAGGCGCTGGAAATAGTGGGGCAAATTGGATGGAGGAGGTCTGTGCATTCGTTGAGCTGCCATTTTCGTGGGGGAGGTAGACAGAAGACAGATTGCACTTGCGGTGTGGGTAGAGAAGAGAGCTGTTGAAGGAACAACCGAAGGCCATGGGGGGCTGATCCCAGAAGGTGTCTCTGGAGAGGGGGATGTGTGAACCAGGGCCTGGATGGTGCAAGAGGCCAGCCCCGTAGAGATGGGAGGGCAGAGCCGTCCAGGGAGGAGGGAGTCGTGAGTTCACAAGGCCCAGAGGTAAGCATGGGTTGAGTTTGCTCGGAGAAGGAAGAGAAAGCCCATGACCTAGAACAAAGTGACTATTGATAGAAAGTCATAGGGGATGAAGCACCGTTGGTATTTTGGGTTGTGTCATTCTTTGTTGTGAGGATCTGCCCTCTGAATTAGGGTGTGTTTAGAACCATGCCTGGCCTCCCCCCATTAGCTACCAGTAGCCTCCCCCCACTCCCAGTGTGACAACCGGCATATCCCCAGTACTGCCCAGTCGCCCCTTGTGTTCTGTGTTCCTGAACATTCCGGTCACAGTTTTTTGTTTTGTTTTGCTTTTAAAAGTTTGTGTCTCTTAACTCTCCCACCCAGCCCATCCACAGTGCTGTTCCTAGAATTTATTATTATTTTTTTCCTCACTCAGGCCTGTTTCCTGCGTGCCTGATAACATGCTATTGACTTTTAACCATTGTCTGTGGAAACATTTTAAGAAGTTCTGGTTAATCTTTCCTCCCTCCAGGGAGGATTCTCACTTTCATCTGGAAGGATGTTTGAGAAAGGGCAGGTCGGTCTAACCCAGTGAGAGTCTGAGCTGACTCAAGCCTGGGTTTGCATTTTTGTAAAAACTGACCTATTTCTGCCTCATTTTACTGAGGGTGCAGGCCTTCTGGATCTCAGGGGAAAGTCTGGCATCTGCCCCAGGGTGCCTCCTACTGAGCAGTCCCTAAACTCTGATTTCTCTCTCCCCCATATTGTGACACCATCCTAATGCCTTCTAATTTCTTCATCTTTAGCTAATATTTTCTGCCCACTTCTCCAGTGGGGAAGTGCCCAGAGACTCAGACCGCAGAGGCCAGGCTTACCTCTCTCTGCTTCCCTTCCCTTTTGGGTCTTGGCTCCTCAAGCTTGATTGATTGATTTAAAAGATTTTTATTTATTTATTCATGAGAGACACAGAGAGAGGCAGAGACCCAAGCAGAGGGAGAAGCAGGCTCCATGCACCGGGAGCCTGATGTGGGACTCAATCCCAGGACCCTGGGGTCACACCCTGAGCCCAAGGCAGGTGCTCAGCCATGGAGCTGCCTGGGGACCCTGGTTCCTCAAGCTTTCAAACACTGACATCCAGTTGTGAAGCTCCCAAAGCATTCCGAACAGCCACACCATATGCAGCGTGGTCTGAGCTGTCTTTAAGAAAGTTTGCTCTACTATCAGCAAAGTGTAAAAAAAAAAAAAAAAGGATTGGGGAGGTTGAGAATAGCTGCTGAGAAGCTAGAAAAAAAAAGGCCCCAAAATTGGCGCACGCAGGCAGAGGATAATGAGGACCCAAAGTAGGGCAGTGAGCATAAAATGCAGAAGAGGAAATAGAAGCGAAAAATACTTTGGGAGTGGATTAGAAATGATGGCAAATGGAAAATGTTGCCGTCAGCATCTCTTAAATTTTATTCGCGCGTCAAAACAAGAATGACATATTGGCTTATTAATTCTACCTCCCTCATCATTGTAGAGTCTGGTCAAGGATAACTGGTTGCCAAACAAAATAATCAGCTCTTTGAAATTTCTCATGCTTCTGCTATTATTCTTGGCGACGGGGCTTGAAAGGGAAATGTATTTTAATCTGGCTTCATTGTTCAAAATAAGAAGTCGGTTAAGTTGGTCTTTGTGTGAAAGGAAGTCATGTGCACCATGAATTCAGGAGCCTCTGAAGGAGAAGCCACGGGCTCAGGAAGCGTGCAAGATCTGTAAAGCCAGGCCTTTCGTATTATTTGGAGAGAGGTATTTTATGGAAGAAATCGGCCATTCAGCTTGAAACACGGAGCTAGGTTGACCAGATGCACTATGTGGCAATGCACTGGAGATGTGGCGCTTGTTCTAGAAAAACCATACTAAGGGAAGCAGGAAGGTCCAGGGGCCCAGTGTCGAGTGCTTATGTACATGCTCATTTAACCTTTCCACTTACCTGTGAGTGAGGCATATATTTTCCATATTTTATAGAAACGGGTCCCGAAAAGCTG
Source organism: Canis lupus dingo (assembly GCF_003254725.2). Taxonomy (NCBI): domain Eukaryota; kingdom Metazoa; phylum Chordata; class Mammalia; order Carnivora; family Canidae; genus Canis; species Canis lupus. Next base: position 35,698,129 of record NC_064268.1, on the reverse strand, counting down.
GGGCAGCTTGCCTCATATCGCACGATTCATATAAGCGCAGGACAAGGCCTGAAGACTGGTTGTTTTATTCCAGTTTCTCTTATCGAGGGAGGGACTGAGAATCTAAGAACTTTCTGACGTTCGGAGAAAGGCCGAGAAAAACCTAAGAGGAAAGTCTGGTTCCTGTTGTTTCGATCTGCTTGAACAAAACTTTGCCTTATGCAGCGTCATTTTATAGAAAATGAAAAATAATCTCAGTTACATTCTTTCCAAGTGGTACTTTCACTCCTGAGAGTAGAGTGGAGCTCGTTCTCTTATTAACTTGAATCCTCGGGCATCTCATTATACACTTCCTAAACTCTGGATATGATCTCATCCCCCTGAAGTTTCATATACCTGTTGTCACTGTTGATCTAGGAACAGCCAAACCAGCAATTTTAAAATAATTCCATCTTTCTTTTATTTATTTATTTATTTATTTCCTGAGCTTGGGACATTCTGCACTGTGTCTCGGCAAAACCAGCCGAAATCTGACCCAGGTGACACAATGACTGGGATGAGTTCACAGTTGGCTCCAGTCTTAGCCCCACGGACAAAAAGAAAGAAAATTTAACATTTATGGTATTTCTACCCTGTTCTGGGTACTTCGTATTTAGGGATCTCACTTAATTTTTATAATAACCTATGAGGTACGTGCTACTTTTACGGATGATTTAGTTGAGATCCAGAGAAGTCCCATGACATCCAATAACCATAAATTCTGGTAAGGGACAACTCATTCTGAACCTGATGATAAAATCTTTTGTACCTAAAAAAATCCAGTATCTTGGTTAACGTAAATTTAAGTAAGTTTAAGTGACTAGTGACATGTACTAAACTTAAAATAATGCATTGCTATGGATCTAGATCTAGATGTAGTTTTATTTATTTTAAATGTATGTTTTAATTTTTATTATTTTTTAAAGATTATTTATTTTAGAGAGAGAGAGAATCTCAAGCAGACTCCACGCTTAGCAGGAGCCCAACGTGGGGCTTGATATCATGACCTCAGCCAAAACCAAAAGTCGAACACTTAGTCATCTGCGCCACCCAGGAGCCCCTTAAATATATGTTTTTTATATATGGAATTCATTATATTTTTATAGTGTATATTAAAACAACATATTTAGGAGAATGCATAGGAGAATTTTAAACAAATACGAGCCCATCTCATATCAACACGGGAGAAAAAATCCCTGCACTAATTCTACATATCACCTGGGGAGAGCGGGCTCAGTCTGTGTGGTAACTGGTTATCTTGCTAGAGTCTAGTACAGCACCTGACACATGCACACACACAATCAATATTTTTAGATAAACAGATCAATGCAATATGATGACAAGCCAAGCAAAACCCCGGAGTATTTAGACATTCATGATGATAATTAGAGGAGACCTGGTGTCTAGAGTGGAGGGGGTTGGGGGAAATTAAATAATACTCCAGAATCATGCAGATGACCTCTGGCTACTGACCTGAGCTTTGTGTCCATGGAGTGTCCAGCAAGAAGACCCGAGTGGGGTTATAGAATGAAAGATTCACATCAGAGTTGGAAGAATTTTCCGTCCATTGAAAGAGGTTAACGTTGGGACAAATTACTTCTGAGACATGTGGAATCTTCTCTAGACATGTAAAATTAGGGAAGGTTATTTTAACCGAGGCTGTAATCAGCAGCTCAGTGTGGATAAAGACCGTGTTTATTTTGCTGATGGGTACTTGATACATAGAGAGTAAAGGAATGAAAATAAGCTAATGGAATAATGGATCTCTCAACATTTCTTTTAATCCCACACTTGATATGAAAAATCAGTCATCTGGGGAGAGGAGAGTAATAATAAATTTTGACTGTACTGCTGGGGCCACATGAGTTGTAATTAAAATGAATTGTTCAGGGCACCTGGGGGGCTCAGTCGGTGAAGCGTCTGCCTTCAGCTCAGAGCATGATCTCAGGGTCCTGGGATCGAGTCCCACGTCGGGCTCCTTGCTTCTCCCTCTCCTGCTCCCACTCCTGCTCCCCTTGCTTGTGCTCTTTCTCTCTGCCAAATACATAAATAAAAATCTTTATAAAAAAATAAAATCAGCTGTCGCAAATGCCTGTATCCAAACTCATCAAGTAATACACATGAAGTATGTGCCGTCTTTGAGTATCACTTATACTTCAATAGAGCTGTTTAATAAAATGGTCAGGATTGCACATTGTAAGTCACTTTCTACTATCCGCAGATGTATTTTATTTATTTATTTATTTTTTTAATTTTAAATTTAATTTTAATTTTTATTTTTATTTTATTTTTTTCCCGCAGATGTATTTTAAAACAACGTAGAATAGGGCTTGGGAGACAGGACACAACAGAATTGTCTTCTAAGCTCTTCCCTTAGCTGATATATCCATTCGCATCTCTTTGCCTTTACTTCTTGTTCTGTGGCAATTCTGATTTTATGAATAACATCTGTAAGAGGGAAAAGATCAATTAGAGAGATCTATAAAATACTTGGAGCTTCTTGAAGGGAATTCCCTATAAATAGGACTTGGCAAGGAATTAGTCGTTTCACTACTATAAATGAAAGTGATGTGAATAATTTTTTTAAGTTGCTCTTTTTATACTTGCCTGCATGTACCATAAAGTTATTAAATCTTTTAGGGCCTTTGGTATGCAAAATACCATGACTGCTTTTTTTTTTTCTCTTTATAACCATTTAATTAATATACTTCTATTCTGATGCAGCATGAGAGGCAAAAATAAGTAAATAAATAAATAAGCAAGCAAGCAAGCTGGAAGCCAACAAATTGGGACTTCAGAGAAAGAGGGATTTCCAGTTCCTTTTTGAGTGATTATTCGTAGTTATTCGTAGTTCAGTCTACTGCTTTTAAGAAGAGGATTAGAAAATTCGTGGTCGTGTTGGTTAGTTCGGTAGATCTGTAACCATAGATAATTTCGGGAATTTTTGTAATTTTACATCAGCGTGTAAGCGTTGAACTTTGGGGAATCTTTGCATACAGCACTGAACACCACGGAGCATGGATTTGTCACTTACGGTTGAGGCATTTTCCCCAACTTGGTACCATTTCCTCCACCTTTCTCCAAAGTGTTCAAACCATCCCATAGACATTAAGGAAGACCAGTCGTAAAATACCTGGGGAAATTTAACTCCGATGTTGAAGACTTTGAGGGCTGTGATTGAAAACGTTGCTTGGTAATGAAATTGTTTTTCTGCTTTGATTAGGCGATGCGGAGCGATGAGACAGTCGCTTGGTGAGAGAGGAGAATTTCTGTGCGGTTCTTCCAAGTAGATGGCTTTGTCCAGCCTCTGTTGCTGTCCTTGACTCTTCATTAGGTTTTCAGATACTTTCTTCTCGAGTGAAGCTTTGAGGATCGTCAGGGGTGTCTAGGAAGGAGTGTATGTGGAAATCAGGTGAAAATAATGAAAAATGTGTTTACTGTGAATCAACTCAAGTCTGAAATTTCACTGTAATTGATCGATCTCCCGGAAATCATTTTCCTCTGTCCTATCTTCAAGCCAAGTATTAAAACAGTGAGAAAAAAATTGGCCGATTTTATTAGATGGAATATTATGTCAGTGCCAATCACAGGTAATTCTGGGATGTGTTGTTGCCGGCGTGATGCATTCTTACTCAATTTGTTTGCTTAGAAAGAAACTTCAGTGCTCCCAAGTACTGACGGCTCTTGGATTATTACTTCATTCATTAAAAATTGAGGAAAAAGACCGAATTCCATCCTGACACTCTGATTTTAAATAATCCTATTTTTTTTTCCATGGGTCTATTTGTATGTTCAAAATAATGTCTTTATTCTGAACTGTTTTGTCTTCAGTAGTTTTGCTCAGAAACCGTCCATGGTTTTATGATTCCTGTGGATGATGCAGCACCAGCTGCTGAGGGGGTTGAGGTCACTTGGTTTCCTCTCACTTAGCAATTACTTTGGAATTCTTAAATAATGAGGATGATGACGATGACGATGTAGGAGTGAGAGGCTGAAATTCAGTCCTCCCATCCACAGGGCAGCAAACGGGCAGGCACACTGCAGCCCTTCCGCCCAGGGACCCTTTGGTGGGGACATCTCCACTCATTGTCAAGACAGTGACTCCTCTGCTTCAGCCCCTGTGGGATCCTGACGAGAGTAATGGGGGGGGGGGGTCACTGCATCTGTGATGGTTGTGGTTCCGCTCAGCAGGTGCATTTTATATGTAAGTGCTTGCTCTGGACCCAGCAGATAATCCCAGTGAACTCACAACCGGCGTGTTAAGTTTTTGCCCATCTCTGCAGATGGAGAGCCCCCCCCCCCCACCAGGCTCGAAACTGATAGTTGACATCGGCGATGGTTGTCTATTATTTATTTTTATTTTTCTAGAGAAGGAGGAGGGGAGGAGGAGGGGTCGCAGGGAGAGGGGGGGGGGGAGAGGGAGAGAGCCTCAAGCACAGGGCTCCCTGCTGAGCACAGGGCTCCATCTCATGACCCTGAGATCATGACCTGAGCCCAAAATCAAGAGTCACCTGCTTACCTGACTGAGTCACCTAGGCACCCTGGTTGTCTTTTTTTTTTTTTTTTTCTGCTTCTTTCTTAATTCTCTCCATAATTTGTTATGAAACTAGGAAGGACCATGACAATGGCATGACTTTGTCTTTTTGCTGTCGAGACCAGCATTAGTTCTTAGAGGCTCTGACATCCTGGAGGTCATCGACATGCTTAGTGACGTTATTATAACTGTGGCCAGATGCGGCCTCTCCCTTTTCTGAATTGGGCAGATCCAGGATGACTGCCGTTCGCTTAAGGCGTGAACCCAGGAAATAAACCCCCATGACACTCAATGACCACTCCCCCCCATTACGTTTTCCACTGTTTAGAAAATTTATATAATTTATATGATATAAACTTAATATAAATACTCTTTATTTTGTCTATGGAAAATTGATCATCATCTGGGCCAAATGGTGGTTTAAACCAGGGATGGGCAAAGCGTTTGCTTGAAGGACGAGACAGTAAGAGTTTCAGGCTCCCTCCCTCGGCTAACTAGTCTCTGCTGCCCCCTTCACCAAGGCCACCACGAGACGGTACGTCGGTGAGAGCACAGAGCTGTGTGCCTATAAACTTGATGGACACTGGGATTTGAACGTTACATCATTTTACCTCTGAATTACATCATTACGACAGGAGAGTGTTGTTCTGATTTTTTTTTCCAATCGTCGGTTCAGTGCAAAACTACCCTTAGTTCATGCACCAAACAGAACCGGGCAGCTCCCTGGGTTTGTGCGGCGGCGGGCCATCGTCCGTTGGCCTTGGTTGCATGCTGCCAGTTTTGCTTCTGCACTTTGGGGTCTGCACGGGGACCCTCACAAGTGTGCATTGTGCGTGAGCATCTGCAGAAGCGGAGTCTGAATGGAAGTGAGCGTAAGGGAAGGCATTTATCAGGCCCAGTAGACTAACGCTGCTTTCTCTTAAGAGCTTTCTATTTAAATTACTCCTTGCCGTCATCGTCACAAATGCTCGCATGGAAGCTGCTTTCTCCTTCTCAGCTTTTAAAGTAATAGTTTAATCATGTTTTTTTTTAATGCTTTTTTTTTTCAAGAATGCCTATTTGATGTCATGTCATTAGTAGGGGAAAAAAATTAAGACCCCATTTAGTGGATGATAAAAAAAAAAATTAAGACTGTATCGTGTGTGTGTTTGTGTATGTGTGTGTGTGTCGACGCCAACGAAACAAAAGGAATTTTCCTGAAAGGCTTTAGAATAACAGATCCGAGGAATAAATGTGTCAGAATCATCTGTAATCAAAGATGTAATACAAAGCACATCCCATAAAGGATGTGCGAATGTGACAAGAGCAGGAGAGGGTGGGAGTGGAGAGGCGGAGAAGGGCGAGTGGGGGGAAGGCAGGGACGTAGGACGGTAGTATCAACACAGCTAGAATTTAGGGGCCGCAGATATTAAGGCATTTCCCTTGTGCCTAAAACTGATGCGATGGACAAGTAGTAGCTAGGGTGGGCGTCGCTTAGCGAATAACAAGATACTCGCCATCAGTCTTAAGATAATCAGACTGTCCGCCGGAGCAGCCGAGGCCCTTGGCTGTTGAACACTTAGAGTGTGGCCGGTTGACATCGGGATGTGCTGTAAGGAAAACATACGACCCCGACCGTGAAGGGTCAGTATCACGAGACGAAGGTAAACGATTCCTGGGAGCCATCCTTCTATTGATTACACGTTGAATGACCGTATTTTGGATATATTGGATTAAAGAAATGATAAAAGTAAATTTTATTTTTAGCTTTAAAACTTCAACTTAAAGTTTTAGTAGAAAATGGCACAAGTGGTTTGAATTTCCAGCTCCTGTTACGTCTGGATGGAGCAGAGCGGCTACAGAGCATCACTCACTCTTCTGAGTCTTGGATGATCTTCCCCAAACTCCTACCCTAAGTGACCATTTCTCTGAACTTTTCTATTAACAAATTCCTTGCTTTCCTTTGAGTTTTCTCATATACATGCATGTCTCTAGATTATGTAGTTGGGTTTTTTAAATTTATTTATTTATTTATTTATTTATTTATTTATTTATTTATTTATTTTATTTATTTATTTATTTTTATTTTATTTTATTTTTATTTTTTTTTAAAGCTTCAGGGATGCCTGGGTGGCTCAGCAGTTGAGCGTCTGCCTTCGGCCCAGGGTGTGACCCCAGGGTCCTGGGATCGAGTCCCACATCGGGCTCCCTGCATGGAGCCTGCTTCTCCCTCTGCCTGGGTCTCTGCCTCTCTCTCTGTGTCTCTTATGAATAAATAAATAAAATCTTAAAAAATTAAGATGCAGGCGCGTGACAGATAATATGGAGCTGTAATATTCAATCCGAGGCACGATGTCAACATGTAAGAGAGTTGAATTCAACCAGATGATCAGATGGTCCGGTGACCTGCCCGGACGTTAGGGATTGCAGGTATGTGAGGAAGTCAAGGAGACTGCACAGGGAAAAGTGAGCTGAGGTGGACTTTGAAGAACAGACGGAGAACGCATCGTGTTTCTGGCCAGTGGTAACGTCTATTTCACATAAAAAGAAAATGCACAGAGCAAGTGATTTGCTAAATTTGCAGAAAGGAAAATGTGAACCTTTGCTTCATTCAGTAGAACCTCGTGGATGCAAATGCGTGTGAGGCGTTGTGCAGGGATTCAAATTTCTGGAGATTTCCCGATTTCTTAGCTACACAATAGTACCAGCGTTCTGGGGGGAATTGTAGTTCAGATCCTAGGGAAGACGGCAGCTCCTTTACACAGGACTTTTTGTTCCCATCGCCCCCAGAGGAGTCATTTCTGTTTGAAAGATTTTCAAGCACCTCCAGGCACATACCAATCTAAGTAAAAAGAAAGATAGGCAATACTAAAATCCGTCTTTATTTTTTTTTTTTTTAAGATTTTATTTATTTACTCATAAGAGACACACACAGAGAGAGGCAGGGACACAGGCAGAGGGAGAAGCAGGCTCCATGCAGGGAGCCCGACGCGGGACTCGATCCCGGGACCCCGGGGTCACGGCCTGGGCCAAAGGCAGACGCTCAATGCTGAGCCTCCCAAGACCTAAGATTTTAAACCGGTGTCGCTGACCTTCCCTGGCACCGCGTCACTGGCGCTGGGCCACGTGAGTTGGCACATTGTCCAGCCAGCATGGGGTCTTTAATCCTTAGGAAGTGACTCCCGGGTCAACAGTCAGTGCGGAGCGCTCGGGGGCATGGCAGGCGCCGTCCCTGGTCCCCGGAGAGGTGACCGTGCGATGCTCCAGCCAGGTCGCGCCTCCCGCACTCAAAGCCGGGCAAGTCCCAAGCATTTCTGCTACGTGCCTGGAGCGAAGATGCGGAGGGAAGGGCAGAGGAGGGGGGCCCTGGGTTTGTCCCTCAACCTCCCAGCCGCCTCGGTCTCCACAGGTGGCCCTCCATTTCCCTGCCACCCAGATCCCTGCGGCCGCTCGTTGCCCCATCTGCCGTCCCATCCCTGGGCCGGTCCGGGTCTGGATCTGTGGTTCCCACCCCCTCCGTCCTGCGGGGGCCACCGTTCCCGTGGCGACTGCCCTGGAGGCCTCCTGGCTTCCCTTCCCGCGCTGCCGCCTGGTCGTGTTTTAGATGTGAATCAGGACTCGCCCTGCTTGAAGCTCCCCAGTGAGTCGTCCTCACGCTCCCATTCAAAGGTGACGTCCTGCGTTTGACCCGCAGCAGTCCTCTTGAGTGGGCCCTGGCCCCAGAGCCCGTCACCTACCCGCTTATGACTTTACGGTCAGACTCCCCTTCTTCGGCATCCCTGATCCTCGGCTTGGCCTTCCCGTTCTGGAACCCTCTTCCCCGCATCTCTGCGGGGTGCGCTCCCCCACCACTGAGGTCTCTGCAAGGATGTCACTTCTTATCTGACCACGAAAATAGCAACACACACACACACGGGGTCCACTGGTCGTCTACTGTTATTCTTCGTACGACTAAAATCATCTGTCTATACATCCAGCCCCGTTCCGCAGCAAGTGTTGCATATACAAGCACTTACTTACTTTATTTATTTATTTATTTATTTATTTATTTATTTATTTATTTAAATTAAAAAATATTTTTTATTTATGTATTCCTGAGAATACACAGAGAGGAGAGAGAGGCAGAGACCCAGGCAGAGGTAGAAGCAGGCTCCATGCAGGGAGCCCGACGTGGGACTCGATCCCGGGACCCCGGGGTCACACCCTGGGCTGAAGGCAGACGCTAAACCACTGAGCCACCCGGGCTGCCCCTACGAGCGCTTTATAAAGCTCTACTGACACATGAGTGATGGTTGTTGTAGTAGACTTCGCCCACTTTAAGATGCTGGTCTAATGACATTATGAATCAAAAGGGCTTTTTTTTTAATTTAATTAATTACAATTATTCTTTTCTTCCCCTCGCTGTACTTTTCACCAGCCTGGAGAGAACTGGCTACTGGCTGTGTAAACAACAGTACTTAATTTTTAGCTCTTGCTCCTGCTCACAATATTAATGCCATGTCTTTCCTGCCCCCTTCGCACCTGAGCATTAATGACGTAAGACGTAAGAATCAAGTAAACGTGTGACCTTTATATGCTCTTGGTGCATATTTTCAAGTAGCTTATCAAGTGTGTTGGTTTTTCAAATAACGGTCTGTCTCCTAAGGTAACGGCTGTTTATTGGAGCTCCCAGAAGTTTGTGACTGTCCTGGGGTCTAAACCACGGGAGTAGTTCATAAATGTGCTGTTGATGTATTATTTTTAAATTATTGGGGATCCCTGGGTGGCTCAGCGGTTTAGCGCCTGCCTTTGGCCCAGGGCACGATCCTGGAGTCCGGGATCGAGTCCCACGTCGGGCTCCCAGCATGGAGCCTGCTTCTCCCCTCTCCTGTGTCTCTGCCTCTCTCTCTCTCTAATAAATAAATAAATTTTAAAAATAAATTATTAAAAGAAGATTCCTGCCCCCCTACGGTAGATGCGTGTACTGTGAGGCAGATGCAAACCACGCCCCACGGTCTTGGGTGGATAAGAGACTGCCCTTCCTTCATTTCCCCTAACTGAGCCTTTGCTACGAGCGCCTCTCCCGCCCTCCGTTCCAATCCTACTCCCCGTCTCCACTTCCCGCCGTCGCCTCCTGGTAGTTGAGCCCCGTGCCTGCCCAGGTGGCAACTGCGATGACCGTCGTCACGGTCGTCAGCAGCCGTCCCGGGGCCCCAGCAGGGCTGCCATCGCCTCTGCCAGGAGATGTCTTTGGTCTATTGGAAAGCCTTCTCCCCGTGTGGTGTGTCCAAGGCACCCGTTCTCCGTCCTGATCCAGTTTCTCTTACCGGTTCTGGAAGCGCTTTACATTTTCTTGGCGGCCTAGGGTTTGGAAGCCCATAGCCAGAGAGAGCTGCAGGGAACTTCCCTTCTCTGCCAGCCGGGTCCCTCTGGGGTCACTGGGCACAGGGCCAATCCCCTGATGGACCTGGGGTGACGGACGGTGAATACCCAGAGCAGAGAACCCTAGGTCGACGGCGCAAATGACTAGCCCTCCTGGGGGTTTCCCGTGTCACACCTCAGTCTAGGAATCAAGGTGCCCTTGGCCGGCTGCTTTCTAAGTGGTCCGTCGGCGATCCATGGCGCGCTGCCTTTGTCCCCCCTCGGGACTGAGAGGGGCAATCGGTCTTCAAAGGTCACAGGTTTAAAAGAACTACAGTCACGCTTCGGCATCACCGGGAGCGTAATCGTCAGAGTTGTCACAGCCACGAAACAGAAACGCTGCACGTGACACGTAGAGGGGAGGTTCCGGGTGTAGGCTCGTCTGCCTCACTGCAGTTCGTGTATTAAGAAATTCGCAAAATTTCTATTAAGAAGAGGTACTAGCACCTGGCATAGAGAGCAGTGTCCTCCGCCCGGCGCCAGCGCCTTACCACTGTCCACCCCGCGACCAAGGCAGCGTGTTGGTCATATTTTCTACCAGGGCAAGCGTGCCGTTTCCAAAGTTCCTCGTGTTTGTCTCCATGATTTGTGACCCAAGAAGGAGTTCTAAATAAATAAATAAATAAATAAATAAATAAATAAATAACAATAAGTTACAATAAATTACAATAAAATACAATAAAATACAATAAATAAATGAAATAAAATAAATAAGAAAATAATAAAATTAAATAATAAATAAAATAAAATACAATAAATAAAATAAAATAAATAAAATAATAAAATAAAATAAAACATAAAATAAAATAATAAATACAATACAATAAAATAAAATACAAAAATACAATAAAATACAATAAATAAAATAATAAAATGAAATAAAATAAAATATAAAATAAAATAAAATAAATAAAATAAATAAAATAAAATAAAATAAAAAAATAAAATAAAATAAAATAAAATAAATAAAATAATACCAAGAGCCGTGGGCCATGGGATCGTGGCCGGTCCCGGGCTGCTGGTTACAACGCCGTTGTGTAGAAACTGGTTAAGCTCCGTTTTGTTGAGCAGATTGGCGCAGGACGGCTCTCCTGGCTGTTCTGTTTCTTGACCCATTATCACCTGCCTCTGCTAAAGCCACAGCAGTCTCGGGGTGGGGGGTGGGGGGGAGAGGGGGTTCTTCTAACCGCTGGATGGCTCTTTTTTAAAGATTTTATGGATTTGTTTGAAAGAGAGAGAGGGATAGAGCATGAGCATGGGGAGAAGCAGGCCCCTCACTGAGCGGGGGGCCCGACCCGGGGCTCGATCCCAGGACCCCAGGATCCCAACCTGGGCCGCAGGCAGACGCTTCATGGCCTGAGCCTCCCAGACGCACCTGCTGGACAGCCCTTGTGGCCACAGGTTACCCGTCATCACTCACAGATGGTCGTGTTCTAGCAGGTTCTATTGGGTGGCTGTCGCAGGTGCTCCTCAGGCTTCAGACAGAACCATCCTGTTCTTCCAGATGCCGCCAGGAGTCTGCAGCCTCACACATTCCTGCCTTTTCTGAAAAATCCCCGTGCGTGGCTTTCCCGTGACACTGTCCTTTGACTTTGCGAAGGCACGGGACTCCCCGGTTGGCTCTCTGTGCATCGTCGTCCTCAGGTGGCTTCCAGAAGGACCTCCTCTGTGCGCTTCACTGACCGTCGCAGTAGGACTCCCGAGCAGCGTCCGTGCCTCAGCCGAGTCTCGTGGGCCGCAGATGTTCCAGCAGCCAAAGCAGGGGCTACTCAGCGGCGCCCCCAGATTTCCGACCACGGCAGGTGGCTCCTGGTCTCCCGAAAACGGCAGTGGCTCCAGGAGGCTCCAGCCGTTGACCGATAGTGATCGATGTTAACTTTTTAACATTTTCACTTTATGGATCTATCGTATCATTTATGTGGTTGCTCTAACAATACGAGGAGCTCACACTCTAAATACTTCGGTCTCCTTTACCCACCCCAATTCCTCACATTCCCCCCTCATGTGTCCCTCTCTCTCTCTCTCTATCTCTCAAATTTAAACTAAGAGCACAGAGCCCATGATGATTAGGCCAACGAGCCCGGGAACAAGGAAACTATTGGCCATGGCCTCATGGATAAGCGTAGAAAGAGAAGACTGGAAGGAGCCAGAGACGGAGAATCTGAAATTTTTGAGCCTATAACGTTGACCCCAATCGCTGCTGCTTTTGCATTCCCCAGTGATGCAAAAATGACTGATTTCCTTTGTCAAAAGTTGGTCAGGTTAGCTCGAGCTGGTTTTGTTTCTTGCAACTAAATGATCAGAAGGGTTGGTAGCTCGAGTTGTTGCAGGTTCTCGTTAGATGCGTTTATCAAATGGGGCGCCTGGGTGGCTCAGCGAGTTGGGCACCCGAGTCCTGGTTTCCGGCCAGGTTATGCTCTCCGGGCCTTGAGGTGGGGCCCCTTTTTGGGCTCTGCGCTGGGCACGCGGCCTGCTTGGGGCTTCTGTTTCTCCCTCTCCCCCGACCCTCCCCTACCTCTCACAGGTGCACGCGCTCTCTCGCTCTTAAAAAAAATATGCTTTTATCAAATATGAATCTTTTCCCCTCATGGTAAAAGTAATAGCAGTCAGTAGTGATTTGCATTTGGCAAGTGTAACTTTTCAACTTTTCAAAGTGTTTTTTGTAGGATACGCGGTAGCCACAGAAGGTGGAGTAAGTGCTGTTCCCGCACTCGATAGATGAGAAATTATTTTAAAGTTTGATAAGAAATGATCCCATTTTAGATAAGCGTCTAAGACGATCAAACAACTGGCTTTAAATCTCACACAGAGTGGGGAGCAGTGCTGGACCCCAGTCCCTGCCTCTAAGTGTTAATGGTCTCCGTGACCTGAAGCTGCCTCGTGCCAACTCACCCATTCTGCACGTGCTCCGCTCAACTTCACGGTCAGTGTTCAGGGATTTTGCACTGGAACCTTGAAATCAGCCACGGTGGAAGTATTTATGCTAAAAAAAAAAAAAAAAAAAAAAACTGCAAATATGGCAACTAAAGCTTCTTTTTTTAAAGCCAGTTGTTCAACTTTTCCAGCCTGCCACTGCCTCTAGCAAACTGATGATTTTATCAGATCCTATCTTGTATATTCTGAAGCCCAGCGTATCCCTACATCTTCAAAGAAAGTCTTGAAAACCCTTAATTCATCCTTAATTGGAACTTTTCAATTCTCTACCTGGATTGCTTCCAGCAGTGGGTGAAGGCCTCTGGAGCATTGCCAGAGAATATTTGTTCTGCCTTCGAATTAGAAGTGGAAAAGGACTGTCGGTATCAGGGAGCGCAACGCTGTGATCCCACAGAGGGGGGTGAGGGGATGGACGGCAAGCAACAGGCAATGGTCTGTCCAAGATCAGAAAGCTGCGGGAAGGAAAAATCATAATTCACACTCAGGTCTCCTTTCCTAAAGCTCATTGCTGAGGCAGATTGGGGCTTGGAAGGCCAAACACCTTGATCTCAGGGCATGAAGATGGGCCACAGCAGAGGGCTGGGATCCCAGCAGGCTTATAAAACCCCCTCATGGATTGACCAAAAAAAAAAAGGGAGAGAGAGAGAGAGAGAGATCATTGGAAGGAGTCTCCAACGCCTAATTAAGGTTGTGACTGTGCTGGTCTGTTTGTCCATTAATGTGTATGAGCATAGCGATGCCTTTAAAAATTAAAATATACAGTCAGTAAGCCTACAAACCCAATTTCAAAGCTAATTGTTAGTTAAATAGAATATTTTGCGTCATGAGAAACTGTCGATATTTATGGTGGGGCGAAAGAGTAAAAAATGAAAAGCAGTTCCACCCTTCCCAATAAAATCATGGTCATGATTATGTGATAAAATAGCCGAAAGAGAAAGGAAACAATCTAATTTATTTATTTATTTATTTATTCATTCATTCATTCATTCATTCATTCATTTCAACTAGCAAAGGGATGAATGTCTAGTTTGATCTGAGGAGCACTGATGATACATACTGCAGGCTTAGGCTTGGTTTAGGATATAAACCACTTTGGAAGTGAAATTTGTTTGAACGCTCTGTCGTCGACTCCGTGACACAACACAAAGGTCTCCTGCGGGTCAACGCTGTGGGGACGACCAGCAAGCATGGAGCTAGCGGAGTTTTGTCCGTGTTTAGGCCAATAGTTGACGTGCCCTTTATGCGACCATGCACCCGAACACACCTACGTGTCCCTAGGTAGCGTCGGGTGCTATTTTGGAAACCTTTGTGACTTGAATGTCCATGTGCGTCATCAATCCACCGTATTTAGATCAAGCCCGAATGTATTTCTAAAGGGTGTAAGCGGACGTGCTGCCGCAGTTGGTAGCAGTCTGTGGTTAGGTAATTGTGTGTTGTGCTCACATAATGAAAGTGGACGTGAGCATAGCAAATGTCAGTGTAGCACAAACACCCTTCTTCTCCCTGAGGCAGTATTATCTCTGCTTCCTACCAACACACGTTGCCAAGTTGTGATGAGCTGATTCTTAGCTGATTTTCCCCAACCCAGGGGACTTGATTCAACTGCCAGCGGCCGCATGTTGGAGAATCTCTCTCAACCCAGCTTCTCTTGTTTGCACCTCTTTCCTGGTAAATTCTCTTCATGTAAATTAAAAAAAAAAAGGATAAATAAAATTAGTAAAGAACCTTCTTCTTCTTCTTCCTTCTTCTTCTTCTTCTTCCTTCTTTCTCCTTCTTCTTTCTTTCTTTCTTTCTTTCTTTCTTTCTTTCTTTCTTTCTTTCTTTCTTTCTTTCTTTCTTTCTTTCTTCTTCTTCTTCTTCTTCTTCTTCTTCTTCTTCTTCTTCTTCTTCTTCTTCTCCTTCTCCTCCTCCTCCTCCTCCTCCTCCTCCTCTTCCTTCTTCCTTCTTATTCTTCTTCTTCTGAGAGAGGGAAGTGGGGAGGGGCAGAGGGAGAGGGAAAATCTCAAGCAGACTATGAACTGAGCATGGAGCCCAACATGGAGCTCAGAGCTTCATCTCACGACCCTGAGCTGGAATCAAGAGTCGATGCTCAACCGGCTGAGCCCCCCAGGTGCCCCAGGATCCTCTTCTTAATACGTACATCTCCTCCCTTGCTTCATTTATCTTCCTTCCTGGGCACAATTAATGGATTCTCTTCATTGGTGCACCTGACAGGGTGGTTCTCAAAGTGCAGTCCCCGACCACCAGAGAATTTGTCAGAAATGCAGCCCAGGTGGCTCAGTGGTTTAGCACCTGCCTTCATCTCAGGGCGTGATCCTGGGGACCCTGGATCGAGTCCCACGTCGGGCTCCCTGCATGGAGCCTGCTTCTCCCTCCGCCTGTGTCTCTGCCTCTCTCTCTCTCTCTCTCATGAATAAATAAATAAAATCTTAAAAAGGAAAAAGAAATGCAAATCTTTGAGCTCCACCTCAAACCTACTGCATCTGAAATTCTGGGGGCAAAGCAAGCAGTCTGTTTGTCTTTGCAAATCCGCCGGTCAATTCTGCAGTCAAATGCTCTACCACTGAGCTATAACCACCACCACCCCCCCCCCCCCGGGTCAATTCTGATGCTTACTAAAGTTTAAGAAGTGCTGCCTGAGGGGAAGGGGAAAAAAAAATACCCTAGGATTTTGCTCAGATTTCCTGAGGAACTGTGGTTCTGCTTTTTCACTCCCCAGTGAAGTTGGACTCATTTATTCTGACAACACATCAACACATCATACACATATCTTTACTGTTCCATGTGGGTTCTGCATTTTTAAAGCCCCTCGCGGGGCACCTGGGTAACTCTGTGTGCTTAGCATCCGACCCTTGATTCCAGCTCAGGTCACGGTCTCGGGGGCCTGGGCGCCCAGGCCCGGTGCTGAGCTCCATGCCCAGCGGAGGATCTGCTAGGGTTTCTCTCTTCCTCTTCCTCTGCCTCTCCCCCAACCCAAACAACACAACCCCCACCTGTTCCCTGTTTGGTGACACTATGATACACGGGTGCAGGATCTAGGGAAGGAGCTGCCAGGGAGAGAAGTGACAGGGGTAGCAGCTGACGGGTCTAGAGGAACAGAGAAAGCGTGGGTGGAAGGGAAGCTCAGGCTGCCTCCAGGCCTCTCCTCATGCAGGCTCTGCTGCCATCCCGGTGGGTGTGGACTCCCCTGTCTTGAAGCCATTCTCCTGGCCACCTACCCTGGGAACTTCCTGAGAATGTCCCCTTGTGTCCACCAACTGTAGCTGTGCCCTGAAGCCCATCATTTTCTCCGTGAGAGGCCTCTTGCTTCCCTCCCTCTGGCCCGAATGCTTCAGGCCCGCCGGCCTGGTGCCTGTAAGCTGTGCCCCAGCCTGCCTTCCCCACCCGGGGCCATCACCCCCCAGGGCCCCCTCCGCACCTGTCTTGCGTTAGAAGACCGTAGGACTTATGGGGATCTGGGGAAGAGGATACAGGAAACCTCTGTGTTATATCCTATAACATTTTCTGTAAGGTTAAAAAGCATTTCAGTAATACAAAGTGGGGTTCCTGCTTTTCTGTGGTTCACCGACAGATGCTTTCTGTCTTCCTTGCTTCTTTGTGGGCCTTGTCTCATGAATTCTGGGTCCTTGACCTCTACCTCCCATCAGCCTGTAAGTAACTGACTTCCTAGGGTGCACCTGCGGGGCCCTCCTGTTAGGCCTACTTTGTGCATCCACTGTTGCACAGCTCTGGGCAAGAGCGTGGGAGTCCCAAGTTCTCTGCCTTTGGTTGGAGGCTTCTAGGCTCAACCTTTCAGACAAATGCCCCATACAGCTGCGACCCTCCTAGCTCCCTGCCTCTCTGGGCCAGAGTCTTGCGGTTCTCACGTCTGCCTGCACACCTCCACCTGGTTGGCCCTCTGCTCTGCTCGTTCGGATCCCGGGCGAGCGTCTCCTACTTCACTCAGCTTGTCAGGACCAGCTCCTCCTCACTGGTGACCTGTCTTGAGCACACCCTCAGGACTCCAAGTCTGTGCCACCCCCGATAGGGTTCATTTTCTACTCCCTTCTCATCTCCAGAATGAATCGGCAGGTCTTTAAAGTCAGGGACTGATTCTCAATGCTTTTGATCTTCTAGGAGCTGGCACGTGACTCACATTAACGAGGGCGGCTTTTTGATGAACATTGCAGTGCTTTCTACAGCTTGAGAGTTGATTATTATTTATTATGCATGCCGCATCCAAAAATTAAATTTGTTTAAATAAACATGATTACACATTTCCCCTTAACTCTTTCTCTTTAGGTACCTAATCTATTCCTGGAATCTCTGTGATGTCTAAGGAAAGACAGAGGGGCATCTGGGTGGCTCAATTGATTAAGTCTCTGACTCTTGATTTCTGCCCAGGTCATGATCTCAAGGTCTTAAGATCGAGCCCCACATCAGGCTCCACACTCAGTGGAGAGTCTACATTGGGCTCCATGCTCAGTGGAGAGTCTGCTATAGACTCGCTCTCTCCCTCTGCCCCTCCCCCTGCTCCCATGCACATGCTCTTTCTCTGTCTTTCTCTAAAATAAATAAATTTTAACAAAAAAGAAAATATAGGCTATCTTTGTAAAAAAAAATAATTAAAAACTGTAGGCGCTATAAAGTCCTGGAAAAGTATAGGAAAGTAGAAAGAAAATGAACAATGTTGGCCAAAGACAACTTTATTAGCATCTCTGATGTTTCATTATTTTCCTACAAATGGGCCTTTAGGACTCGTGTCATGTCTTTTTCACACAGAACTATCTCAAGAATTTTTTGTTTTCATTTTAAAAAGAAACATTATTAAGTGGAAATTAAATGATAGGCAGAGTTGTCTAAAAAGAACCAGTATGTCAGGATATGGCAAAAATTACACTAAATACTCATGTGTATCTTAAGAAGTTTTATGTTTTACCAAGCGGGCTGCACAAATTAGAACACAGGTGAATCATTTCTTAAAAGGAGTGAGAGAAACACAGAATAAAATCGATTTTAAGTGTTCTGTGTCTTGTGCCCTAATTCACATCAAACAAAACTTTGAAGCGTGTGAATACGTCAGTTTCTGTTAAAAGTCTTTTTTTTTTCTCTCTCTCTTGGTTATCAGCAGTTAGGGAAGCTTTCAAATGCAAAAGCTTAGTTGAAAAGGCAACAGTCAAGTACATGAAAAAGTGAAAGGAGAAAAGTAAAATGTAAAACGTAAAAAAAAAGTAAATTTGATAAAGATCAGAAAGAAAGGGATTTGAAATCAAACATTTTGAAATTAGAAAAAAAGAGAGGTGGTTTGGTCGTTCCAGTTCATGGAGGACAAGGGACTGATGTGACCAGAGCCGAACCGGTTTGGTTTGTGTTTCGGAGAATTAAGAATCCTAAAACAAGTACAAAACGGAAATCTATGAAGTGAGGGGTTATGCCCAAGGCTGCGTCTCAGGCTAGTTGGCAGTGCCAGGAAGGGGATCTCTGGACCCAGCCCTCGTTCTAACTGGCGCTCTCTTGACACCTGTTCCAGCTCCAGCCAGACATTGCCTCCCTGCCATAGATGCTTCCCTCTGTCCCTGGGTGGCATCCGTCAGGAGGACCTTGGGTCGATGTCCTATCACGTCCAGTCTAAGGCACACCAACCAATAAACACGTTGCCTGGAGACTTAACGTTGCTGTGTCATTTCATAAACAGAGACAAAGTTGGTTTTATTATTATTCTTTGATGCCCGGTTAACTTCAACACCTGTCCTGTCCCAGGTGAAATCAGAGTTCTCGTTCTTGTGAGAGACACGCACATCCCTTGGTCCCCCAATCCCTGTTCCGACCTGTGTCTCGTCCTCTTGATTAGTACAGGAGGCAGCACTTGGCCAACAGAACGGAACTCCCTAGTGGAGCTATTCCCCGACCTTGATCCCATCGTCCTCTCCACGACCCCTGTAATCCTCACCGCATTCAGAAAATACCGTGTTAGAAATTTCTCAGGGAATCGGAAAGGCAAATCCCTCCTTTACGGGAAAAAACAAAATGGTAAGCTTTCAGTCCCTTAAGGGAGGATGTCTTTTCAATGTGTCTTTTCTTTGACTTAGTCAGGTTTTTATTTTTTTATTTTATTTTACTTTTTTTAAAAAGATTTTATTTATTTATTCATGAGAGACACAGAGAGAGGCAGAGACACAGGCGGAGGGAGAAGCCTGATGTGGGACTTGATCCCAAGACCTTGAGATCATGCCCTGAGCTGAAGGCAGACGCTCAACCCACCTGGGGCGTCCCACATCATGATTTTATTTTATTTTTTTTAAGATTTTTTAAAATTTATTCATTCATGAGAGACAGAGAGAGAGAGAGGCAGAGACACAGGCAGAGGGAGACGCAGGCTCCATGCAGGAGCCCGACGTGGGACTTGGTCCTGGGTCTTCAGGATCAGGCCCTGGGCCCAAGGCGGTGCTAAACCGCTGAGCCACCCGGGCTGCCCCCCACATCATGATTTTAAAACGAGCAGGTAGTTGGAAGGACATACAGGGGTGCTGAGTTGGCCATGACGAGGCGGTAGGCAGGCCAGATGATGTCCCACATCACCAGCGGGCACGTTTTTGAGGCAGTGCTACTTTATTTGTCAGCCATCAGGGAAAGTGACTTATAATGGGATGTATTTTATCACAGCCCTAAATACTGAAACATGCACGGCTAATTAAATTAAAATTGTCCAAAATAATAATCACAGCAGAAATTGTGGCAGCAAATGGAAACCTCAAACATCAAGATAAACAAACCTGAATTTGCTCTTGCAGACTTAACACCGCATAGTGTACCATCTACTTGTGGATACGTACGTTTAAAAATAGCTGTTATTTCCTTTTTGTTTTTTGGAACACTATGGTGCAGAGTTTTTGGTCAGAAGTAAGTTAAAACGTAATGAAGCTAGATTTTCAAAACCCCATTATCAATCCAGTTTAGAACTTCTCTGTGCTCATATGGCCAATCTTAGAAGTTAAATAGAGGGGCCCCTGGGTGGCCCATTAAGCATCCAACTCTATTTATTTATTTATTTATTTATTTATTTATTTATTTATTTATTTATTTATCTGTCTGTTTGTTTATGAAAGAGAGTGTCTCTCTGATCATGATCTCAACTCAGGTCTTGATCTCAGTGTCCTGAGTTCAAGCTCTGTGTCAGGCTCCATGCTAGGCATGGAGCCTACTTAAAAATGAATACATAATTTAAAAAATTAAATAAGCATCAATTCAATTAAATTTCACTTAGCATGTTGTCATAATGGCTTGTGCCAATCTCACTTATTAAAATAAGATCCATCTGGAAAACCAAACAAAACCCAAATACCTCTGGGTGGAGAAAGCCTACCCGACAGAGTGGAAGCAACAGATTGGCTGCTGTCTTTGGATCTGTAATGCTGTGCAGTAATTTTTAAAACCAGCAGAGGCTAGATTTCCATTGTGAGTCTTGACAGGATTCTTCTCCAGGTAATAGTCACAGAAGTGTTTTCAATATGGGTGGAAATAAGGTCTTTTTTTTGGCAGGGCTTCGATTTGTTTTTTAATCTTTAATGCCTAGCATATTGCACAACATCCCAGAGGCACATAATAAATGTTTAGTGAATGAATTAGAAAGTGAATGTCCAGAAATGAGAAAACAAAGCTGTTTTCTCACATCCCCATCACATGGAGCAGGTGCCGTGGTTTAAGGCCTGGCCCTGGGGAGCAGGCCACTCTACCCCGGTGACACTCTTTACTCAGGGAGCTTCGAAGACCTACCCAGGCCTGGACCTCAGCCACAGGAAATCTTTAATTGTTCTGAGCTGAATTCCATGGAGAAATAGTATTTAAATCTTCTCAGGTGATGGGTGAGCCTAGCTCAGTTCCAGAACCACTGATTTATTTGCAAGTTTCATGTATGCCTCTTACATCCAGAGGCAAACTAAACTCGGTTTGTAAGCTAGTCGAGTGTATAAAAATACTCTGTATCAATGCCATCATTTTTTGAGAAGAACTAGCTAAATATTAGGGTAAATTATTTGGTGGTCAACATCTCGCTGGCATCAAAGCTAGGGCTGATGTTCAGGACTTCCCCTACCCCAGTGCCCATTGCCCCCTTCCATGGTGTATTGTCTCTCTCCAGATCTTTGTCATTTTATTTTATTTTATTTATTTTATTTTATTATTTTAATTTAATTTAATTTTAATTTTAATTTTATTTTAGATTTTACTTATTTATTTATGAGAGACACAGGCAGAGGGAGAAGCAAACTCCATGCAGGGAACCCCATGTGGGACTCGATCCCGGGACTCCAGGATCACGCCCTGGGCCAAAGGCAGGTGCTCAACCCCTGAGCCACCCAGGCGTCCCAATCTTTGTAATGTTTTGAGGGATGAGGGAGGAATGAGAGCTGCTTCAGACAATAATGTGTCTGTCCAGATATCTGACATCCTAAGGATAACTTTTAACAGTGGAGGACAAAGAAGGAGCATTTTCTTTTTCTTTTTCTTTTTTTTTTTTTTTTTGCATTTTCTTTTTTCTGTATTCAGTGTAAAACGGTTCCAGGTATTTGCAGCTTGTATAATGCCATTCGCTGACTGCAGTAGACAATAAAATGATTAATATATGATGTGATGCACAGCTCTGGACACTCACGCAGACTAGCAGAGGGGGCTGGTGTGATGTTTAAATGAACCGGCTGCCCCGGAGGACCAGCAAGATGAGGGATGTCTGAAAACTCGGCCATACGTGACTGAGGCATGATGTTAAAGCCTCCTAAACATACTTGGCACTGGCGTCCCTAACCCTGAAACCCTGAAAAGAAAGGAGCGCCAGTCTCCTTCGTAGTTTTCTGTGATAACTTCCAGTTCCTAGGGAGAGAAAAGAGAAGAAGAAAATAATTAGTTGACCTGATCTTTTCCAGCCATTACATAATTTTTAAGTTTAAAAGAGTTCGGGTTTTATCTCCTCTTAAATTAGGCCACTGGTATTAGAGAAATGTCTGCACATCCCAGTCTTTCTGACTTAGATAAAACTAATTACCTCTGTATTCCAACAATTGTTTTTTTTCACAGCCCCTCCATCAAACAGATTTTATGCGTGTGTATATCCATGTGTGAGTGGAAGCAAATATACTCTTAGTTTATTAAAATTGAAAAGCTAGGTGTTGCAGATTGATTTGATGTTGCGTTATAGAGATAATTAGTTTTATCCATTTTTAGTTGCCTTTATTTGTACAGGCTCATTGAACCTGCAATGTGATTGTTTATTAAGAGGGTTAACTTTAGGGGCGCCTGGGCGGCTCAGTTGATTAAGCATCTGCCTTCAGCTCAGGTCATGATCTCAGAGTCCTGGGATTGGGCCCCGCATCGGGCTCCCTGCTCATCGAGGGAGTCTGCTTCTCTCTCTCCGTCCGCCCTTCCCCCTGCTTGTGCTCGCTCTTGCTCTCTCTCTCTCGCTCTCAAATAAATAAATAAATAAATAAATAAATAAATAAAGTCTTTTTTTAAAAAAACAAATGTGAATTTTAACTCATTCTTTCTGTTTGTGTTCTTTTATTTATTTTATAAAGATGTATTTATTTGCTTGAGAAAGAGAGAGACAGAGACAGAGAGAGACAGAGAATGGGGGAGGAGGCGCAGCAGGAGAGAGAATCCCAAGTAGACTTGTTGAGTGTGGAGTTCCATGTGGGCCTTGAGCTCAGGACCCTGAGATCGTGACCTGAGCAGGAATCAAGAGTGGGGCACTTGGTAGACTGAGCCACTCAGGTACCCGTGTCTGTGTTCATTTAAATACCATATTTGTAGCATGGTGATTTGCTCAATTAACCATTAGGGCTTAATTTGTCCGTTTCTTCCAGTGCAAAAAAGTGCTATGTCCATAAATACCCTCCCCAGGGTAAATGCAGCCAGCTGGATCCACACAGGTAGAGGGTGGCTAAAAGTGTCCAGCAAAAATAAATATACTCTCCATCCCCACATGAAGCTATTGTAGGGAATGACAGGATGCATGTACTAGAATCCTCGAAGATGCTTGGGCATGGAGCAAAATTGTCTTTGAAGGAAGGGATTCCATTCATCTTTGCTAGGTTAGTGTTAAAAGTTGGTCCATCCCTGTGAACCGTTTGGAACTTAATTATTGTCTGGAGATTTGTCCTACTTCTGAAACGCTCGGCAGCTCGGATGGGCAAGCCAGCTTGAGTATTCTAATGAGTCCCTCTTAAGGATGTTATCTACTGCTCTAGGACACTGATTATCATGACCGCATATCAATGGTGAGAAAAAGGCAGAAGGTGGACACTTCTATCAGAGGCGGTAGGGTCAAAACATCGGTTTCAGAAGGATGAAAGGATTTTTTTTTTTTTAAGCTTTATTCAGACGTATCCAAGCAAGTGTGTAATTTTTGACTGGCTGTTAATTATCTGAAATCTTAATGGTCCCCCGTCGATAATGCCTGCATAATTCCATAAAATCAATGCAAATTATTTTAGGCATGTACAAAAACAACTTCTCTAGTGTTCAAGTATTCCTAACAATTTTTTTTTCCTGTGACCCTCACCAAGACTGGCTTTATTTCTGTGAAGTTCAGTTTTGTTGCAAATCTGTTCTTTAGTAACTCGAGAGATACGTGTGTGTTTTCCCAGTAATAGAACCAAATGATCTTTTTTGCCACTAGCTCAAAAGTAGGGACCGAGAGTTTCCTCTACGGTAACTGTTTCCTCTACTGTCAGCCTGGTTCACTGGACGTACGAGTGAATGCTCTGGAGAGTAAGCTGCGATCACGTCCCATCAGATGTGTCTAGAAGCCAATGCTTTGTCTAGAATCTTACGGGATGATCTCATTAGTTTTGAAATAGGCAACTTCTGAACATGGATCCGTTATATAACAGCTATTTTTCTTTCGTGTTATTATAAAGCATTTGCATTCCCATCAGTGGAGACTGTTAACACCTCCATCAAGTCAACTGAAAGTTTTCAAGATATCGAATATGAATAATTTTATACTAGCTAGAAACGCGATGCCAAATTGTCAGAGATGTAGTGACAACCGATGTGTGATGATAGAGTCTAAGTATGACAGTGACTCTAATTAATTCCCTATGCTCTTCAATAAATTAGATAGATGGATAGATTGATTTCATATGTATGCATGGTATTTACATATATAGACACATATAGATCTTATTCTTGCAGGGTACACTAGGCATAAAGGGAAGCTTCACATTGAGAATACTCTATAGCTTTTAGATTTTTAAACAACCAAGATTATTGATTGAATCCATTTTCCTCTTTAATTTTGCTGATATAGTAGTTTTCTGGGGATTCTTGTATTAAAGTACTACTGCAGATAGCTGAATGAGCAAAAGTATTTCTTGAATCGGGTGTTCATGGATCAATATCAGGTTGTTTATGCTGTTCTTTTGGGCTCTCTTACCAAATAAAGCTGTGATTACAACTCAGAGGTTTAAGATAAATTATATTAAGGGAATAGGAAAAGCAATAAAAATAGGTAATGGTCAAATAAAATCAGTGAAGTTTGTCATTTGGTTTCAAATTCTGATATTGTATTATATTGCTTAATATCATTTATATTGATTATCTATAGTTCTCATTCCAAATGCATAAAAAGTGTAATGAAGTTTCATTTTCAGAAAAAAAAGAATGCATTAAGCACCCCTCCTTTTTTTTTTTTTGAAGAATAGATTAATCTACCAACACTTTGCTCAGAAATGCCATTTAACTGACAACCATTTCCCCTTCAGCTCATTTTAACTTGTATTTTTAAATCTTACTTTTTTTGCCTTATAAATCTAAGAGGTAAGATAGTTCTTATTAAATTTTCTTCATCATAACAAGCTTGTATAACCCTTTTATTGGTAATGATATCCTGCTGAAATTCCTGAGGCTTCGGCTTGTTCTGTACCACCTGCAACACTCCATCCTCTTGACCCCTGTCAACCCAGAGTCTTCATTAGTAATCACAGAGCGAGTTAGGTGACAAATGAGGTGACTCTCCCTTTGAAATCTTCTCTCTAACGTATTCGACCGACCGACAGAGCCGTGTTTCCATATAAGCACAGAGCATTTTCCCTGTTGAACCATTATGTGATGTGTCCCCCACATCTTTCCCGAAAATGCTCTTGGAGGAGACCAGATGTAAGTAGGAATAGAGAAGAAGAGAGTTGGAAGGTCTGCACCAAAGGGACTCCAGCAGTAGCTGAAATCTCTGAGATGCTCAGTGTCATCCAGATGCGAGGTCGAGTGCTTGACCTGTGACCATGAGTTTCATCCCATTGGCGGTCTTAGCAAGGAGATTATTATTCCCCTTGTTTTTCCATGAGAACTCGCAGGCTCCAAGAGGCTTGGTGACAGAATTATGGGAAAGCTGGAGTCTCCATTCTTTCTCCAACCATCACAAGTCAGTGCAAACCCAACAATCTTTCTCAGGAATTGTCTTCCATGTTCTTTGACTTGAAAAAAAAAAAAAAAAAAGGTGTAGGAATGAGTGGACTTGATAAATCTTTGGTCTCTTTTTGACTCCATGCTGGGGCTGGTGCCAGCGCTCATTAGGGCTGCCATCTTGCTCTACCACATTTTCATCCTTGGTCACATCTTCACCTGTTGTACCTCGAGCCACGACACCTGCAAATGTGTTGGAACAATCTGATTGGGAAGCATTTCGTGTTCTCATGATTTTTTAAAAATTTAGTGTCACATGAAAGGGAAACGAAGGAGATCGCCAGTGTTTTCTCTCTGGGTAGCCTTTGGCAGAGCCATGCATCCATGTCGGGGCTCTTCTTGGGCCTTCCCACATCTATATTATTATAGGGATATTAGGTGACATAATTGGCGGTGGCCTTGCAAACATGAAAACTTCTGTGATTAGTCCTTTCATAGGTGACAAGAAGGAAGGTTGGAGAAGATTGAGTGTCTTTATTAATAATACGCCGTGGCACACTCAAAGCAGGTGTTAACCTCTCTTGTTCTTAATTCCCGAGTCAGCTGCTTCTACCACACTGTGTGGCCTCTTCTGGGGTTCAGTGTCAGCCTCAGTGAAATTGGAGAGTTGTCCTTTAGGTTAAGTGGCAGGGCTTTGAACATGGCCCTGCCCTACCTGATGGCCTTACCAGTGTCACAACAAACAAATGGCATTCATGTCAAGACAATGAGTGCATTGCAACGTTCCCTAATACCACCTATGAAACAACACAGAGTCGAAAAGTCTTAACGAAGGAACTAATGAGGTGAGCTCAGTAAATGAAACTCCTGTTTCTGCTGTTGGTTAATAGAATTTCAATGGACGCAGATTCACTGTTCATCAACAAGAGCAAGAGGATGTTTGCCAATTGTAGCATCTCAGGCTAAGATAGGTAGGTGACCCTACAAATAGAGAAGTGGGTCTCAACATTTGCTCCCTACTACAAGCTGGACCTAAAGCTTCCATGGGTGTTTGGAATGTTTTTCGGATGGCAGCAGGGCTGCAAGAAGCCGCCGCCAAGAGCGTTGCATGTCTGTGCTTGTAGTTCAGAGCTGTAGCACTCGAGGTCACGGGGACTATGGGGGTCCCATCTGTTGTGAGGAGGACCACAGGCTCCAGGCCCCCTGCTTACTGCCCCAGCTGAGCACAGACAGGAACAGGCAAAAGTGTCCTGAAGAAGGCAGCTAATGCAGAGACAGGCCTAGAAGTTGTCCTTCAAAGCAGCCTTGGGAGAAGGAGGAAGCTTGAGGCCAGAGAGGCGGAGTCACGTGGTCTGTATTAGAAGTACGGGCCTCCCTTCATTCTCTCAAAGTCTTTATGAACAATTGTTCTAGAATATGAACGGGGATGAATCTGCTACATCATGTGTTCCTCATGTCACACCACTGAAACATTCTTAAAAATGTAGGCCTGCAGTCAGTATTTTGCAAACTTTAAAAAAAATAATTTAAATTCCTTTAACTCGCATTTCCGCCTGAGTGGTGCTTTGTCTATTGCCTATCGGCAGGTACCCGTCACATTTCCTTGATGTCTTTGCTCTTGATGTCTATAAACGGGTCACAGTACACTTGAGGGCTCCATAGAAACTCAATCAAAAGGAGTATTGTATAGAATCTGCTTAAGATATAAGTGCCGTCCTTCTCCCCTCCGCAGATGAGTTGCTTGAGAGGGATAAAGATCATATTCAGCTATTTTCTTGAAACTAAACAAACCTCAACTGTATTTTAATTGATTTTTTAAAAAATTCTCATTATTACAGTTACACGTCAGTTATAGTATTGGGCCCTGCTGCGAGTAATGAATGTGTTGTGTGAGAAGTTCTCCTCGGCTCTGTTAATAACTAGCCCCTTTCCTGGACGGTGGGTCTTTCTTGGTGTAGGTCCTTTTCTGGGGCATACACTTAATCAGAATTTATAGAGGAATTCTATCTCTTAGAGAAGTTTCAGTGACAGAAAACTTTAAAAGCACAAGAACAAAATAATTCATTGGAATCCTTTTATTATGTTGTTGTTGCCAAAATGAAAATCTATGTAATGAGTCCTGTCCTAGGAAATTATACTTAAGAAATTGTGATTAGGCTTGTCGTTTTCCAAGCGTATGTACAGATGAGGTTTCTTTATAGCTAGAGTCTACAGTATTCTTAAAATGCCACAGGCATATCCTAGGTGATCAGTGGTAAATCAATGAATGGTTGCAAGAAAAAGTGACTTTATAGTGATATTTAACCTCCCAAGTCAACATGAGATTTCACTGTTGGTTCCTTTTTTTTTTTTTTTTTTTTTTTGGTTCCTTTATATCAAACAGAGATTTTGTCTTTTTGTTTTGTTTTTGTTTTGTTTTGTACTAATTTTAAATTAGCACAGCGATCGGCTTTAGCTGCATGGCTCCCATTTACCATAATGGAAGCTGCATAATGACACCTCCTGTATGTGCTCAGAAACTCAGTGGTTAAACTGTTCTTTTTTATACTCTCTGACTTACAGATTTATATATAAATATATATATAGACCTTCACCAGCATATTTCACAACTGCTACTTGAAAAGTGATCTAGCCAAGTTATTCATGTGTTTATTTTAAAATATAATTTACCCATATGCTGTCCCTTTAAGACATAGTAATTAACTATAGTGTCATAAATTCCGTTAAAATGTAGGAATTGGTATGAACATCTGTATATGTGTGTATGCTGTGCACATAAGCACACAAAACGATATTTCTTTAATTTGTTTAATTTGAGTGACCAAGCAGTCTTCATGCAAGGCAGTCCCAAAGCATGGACTAGAAGCTACTGAAGTTCTCTTCATCTGAAAGTTCAGATGATATTTAATAACTAAACTGATTCATATTCCGTTTTACTATAGGGTACCCCTCTTTTGTAGATAATCCTTTTAATTCTAGATACGTTATGTGTACTCTAAGCTTGCTTAAAATACAGGTAAAAAAAATGCCATTGGTCGTCATTGAAATGAGGGCAGCCCCACGTGGGCTACAAATGCTTTCTTTTGGAAAGTGTAGTCTTTTGATAATTAAAACTAATGTTCTTTAAACCCAGTTTATCTCTGGTTTAAAACCTTTGATATCTTTCTATGCCCTCTGTACTCCTAAATCTCTGAAGTTATCTATGCATCGAGAATAAATTTTGTATTCTCCTGGGCCCTTGAATAGAAATCTCCTTTTTTTTTCTTTTCTTTTTTTTTTTTTTTTTATCAAAGTTTTCACCTCTACTCTCCAAAACAAAATTCTCTTGTGGCTAGAACGGCTACCTGGGCATTCTCCAGACACATGTTCATTCATCAGTCTTACATCTAAAAATGCATTTCCTTTACGCTCTGTCTACCGATCCACTCATAAGTCAAGACAAGCTCGATTCCTATAAAGGTACAAATCATCATGACTAATATTGCCTATTTCAGATGCAGAGGTCTTGTCTCTACCAGCTGGGCACCCTGGAACAATGTTGCTCATCCCAGACCAGTTTTATATTCATCCCAGGATATATACTTAGGCATAGAGTAAACGATTCCTATGAGTTCGGGAGGCTTTAATCCTGAAAGTGTCTAGCTGGGTCAAAGCGGGGCAGCCGACATATGAAAATGCTCATGATTACACACCTATTTCCGTATCAATCAGAATGTTTAGTATATCATAAGGGACACCAGTCAAAGTTGCTGGGTGAATTCACTCACTTAATCAGTATATTTTAAATAGGAGCTCAAGCACTTACTCTTAGGTTGAAGCATTAAAAAGTCGCAAATTTTATAGTTCAAATATGGTTGAACATCAGCAAACTCACATGATTCAAGAGCCTTATGGATATCAGAGGCTGCCTTTATGACGCTTATAGTATTTATAGTCCACTAGATACATAGAGTCAACTAGTATGTATCATCCACCCTTTGATATTTCTAGGCCATTGAGTTTTAATTCTCATCTTGATGTTCTTATGACTGGCTTTATGTGGACGGCACCCTTCCAACAACCAGTTTCTTATCATGGTTCCCACTGATATTTGATGAATGACTAGTAGTCTTTTAAAGTCAATCTGAATGGGATATGGGATGCCTGGGTGGCTCAGCGGTTAAAGCATCTGCCTTCGGCCCAGGGCATGATCCTGGACTCCCAGGATCGAGTCCCACATCGGGCTCCCTGCATGGAGCCTGCTTCTCCCTTGGCCTGTGTCTCTGTGTCTCTCATGAATAAATAAATAAAAAAAAAATTTAAAAAAATAAAATAAAATCAATCTGAAAAAGTTGAGATGTGCCCCAGCTTCTCTTACGAATCCATAAACTTCTGTCATCTGTCCATTTCCATAGCCTCCTTGAGCCTGTCAACACAGCTTGTGTTACCTCTTAAATTAGTGAGCTTAATCATTTTTAAGAATTTTCTGTGTGCGGTTACTATTTCCTTTTGTCGCGCTCTTTCTACTTCCTTTACCCAATGGGACTAAGCGCTGTCACCTCAAACTAGCTGAATTATTTCTGATATTTATGCACTTCCTGATTATTAAGGCTTAATTTAGTTTTTTCTCCTTAGCCTTTTAATTTCCCAGACCAAAAGAGATTGATTTCACAGTATTTATCCTTTTTTTTCTTTTCTTTTTCTTTTCTTTTCTTTTTTTTTTTTTAGTATTTATCCTTAAGAGAAATTAGTCTATCTTCCCTGATGACCTGCTCTATATAGATTGTTTGCAGTTCTCTCCTGCCCTTCTGGAAGAGCAGTGGCCAGAAAGAGACACAGTGTTTTGGTAGCTGAGGACCCCACAGTCCTAAACTTGATGAGACTTTTCTCTGCTGTCCTCCTGATGGTGACGAGAGTGTTTCTGGCTTTTTTTTTTTTTTTTTAATTTATTTATGATAGTCACACAGAGAGAGAGAGAGAGGCAGAGACACAGGCAGAGGGAGAAGCAGGCTCCATGCACCGGGAGCCCGACGTGGGATTCGATCCCGGGTCTCCAGGATCGCGCCGTGGGCCAAAGGCAGGCGCCAAACCGCTGCGCCACCCAGGGATCCCGTCTGGCTTCTTTTTTGACTCAGGGTAGCACAAAAAGCTTCTGTCTCCAGAAAATAGAACATAGTGACTCTGCATCTTAACTGCTAAAGTAGAAAGCATCCTTAAACAGTATGAGTTAGACTTCACTTATTTCTGCGTTTTTTAAAAAATTTTATTTATTCATTAGACACACACACACACACACACACACACACAGAGGCAGAGACACAGGCAGAGGGAGAAGCAGGCTCCATGCAGAGAGCCCGACGTGGGACTCGATCCTGGGTCTCCAGGGTCACACCCTGGGCTGAAGGCAGCGCTAAACTGCTGAGCCACCCGGGCTGCCTTATTTCTGAGTTTTTAATCTTACATATGTCCACATGAAAAACTATCTTCTACACTAATGGTAGTGGACTTAATACAAAAATTTTTCAAATCCCTATCACATTTCTCATTCTTTATAACCGCCCTAAGAGGTAGATTGAGGTGATGTTCTTATGCTCAGATTTATAGAGAAGAAAACAAGCTAAGGATTTGGGAGATTTTGCCTCAGGTTCATTAAGGAGCCCATGGGCTAAGTTCTAATCCCAGGCTCGTCACAAACCAGGAAAGTTATGTGTTGTCAAGTCCTATATTAAAAAAAAATAAATCTTAAATCCTGTCTAATAAATCATTAGTGAATGAGTTATGACTATTCTTACTCTTATCTTCTTTTTTTTTAAGATTTGCTTAATTTACTTATTAATGAGAGACACAGAGAGAGAGATGCAGAGACACAGGCAGACGGAGAAGCAGGCTCCATGCAGGGAGCCCGACCTGGGACTCGATCCCGGGGCCCCAGGATTAGGCCCTGGGCTGAAGGCAGTGCTAAGCCACTGAGCCACCCGGGCTGCCCTCTTATCTTTTATTTTCTCTTATGACTTAGTGTTTATAGGAATTCTGGGTGTCTACTATATGTCTGAAACCTTCAGTCAAATTTTCCATATTGTGCCATTACACAGTAAACCATCTCAAAAGCATTTTGGCTCCCACTTTATTGAGATATTGGAGTTGTCTCCTTTGGTTTCCATCTCAGTATGCTGGCCTGAGATCAATTATAACACCCGCTTTGAAACTTTGTGCTCAGTTTTAGACAAACCTCTATAAGCTCAGCTCTTTGGTTTGCATGAAACTCCAGGAGTTTGTTGGCTTGGCGGAATCTCGTAGAAATCTTGTATTTGTGTGTGAAAATCCAAAATAACACCTCTCCAAAGTATTCACTTCTTGTTTTAATTTTACCTGACAGAAAACTTTTTTATGAAACTGTATTTCAAGAAACAAGTACAGTGTCATCCCGAGATTTTGTTAAGAGAGATGCTATGGACTCTTCGGTTCATCGGCTTCGGTTAGGGAGGATGATAATGAATGTAGTTCTTTTCATCCCTCAGGCTTTGGGGCACTGGGTTTTCTTAAGTAGAGCATCATTTGGACTCCCTCACCATCCTTGCCCAATCTCACATATAACATTCACTCAACTCCGTATGTCTATCATGACGTCTCCTGGTTTACAACAAAAACTTAGTTACTAGTTGCTATGGATTTATTTACTCAATTTTCTGATTTGTAAAGCTTTTTGCACTTTAGGGGAAAAAAAAAACCTGCCACATTGCAGCATCTTCACACTAGACAGCTATTTTGAAACAGCTCTTCCTCTTAAAGATGCTGTACTTCTATATTTTCTTGTGACCTAGTTAAACCGTCCTTGTTTGCCCGACGGAGTCATTAATTTGTGGCTCTCCCTGTTTGAATGATGAGGCATCATGGTATTTAAAGTTTAGTGTGACAAGGGTGAGGTTACGTAGCTGATGTCAAGTGGCCATATTGCCCTTTGCTGAGCAAGTGGCACGTTCTTAGCCTTCTAATAAGGCTCCCTGCCCAAGACTCTCTATGAGAAGCTTCCATAGACTATGGATTGGGATGGGGAAAATGTACCTGCTGGGGAGATTTGGATTTTGTTATCATTTTTGTCCAGATTCATCACTAATTTATTTCAGAGTCGCAATATTGAGTTGTTGGACTTTACCAGAAGTATTTGAAGGCAAGACTGTACTTTACCAAACTCAGTGGTCTTGTGTCACCTTCAAAAGCATTCTATTCCTTCCCTACATGTCATCAAATGAACACAAATTCCTTGAGTGCCTCTCAAGACAGGGTCCTGCTAGGAACTAGGGGAATGCAAAGCTTATCAAAAGCAATTATTATCTTGCTGAATTTGAACATGGGAAAGTATGAAGGTTCCTTAATCTCTGATTGTTTCAACACTCCCGTCATGTCTCAGCTGTAGTTAGAAAGACATCTTCCCATCTAGATTGGTTTGGAAAAAAAAAAAAAAATCATCTCATTAAGGATGTCATTTTCAAAACAAGATTTGCACTAATGCTATGCTTTGTCTTTTTATTTTGCTATTTTCTTTTATTTAAATGTATTTTCAGAGGAAAGCTTGATTTAAAAATTTTATAATTAGCACAAATGTCAAAAGGAGATCATTCTGAGATATGTATACACTATCTGGGATGACCATGGTCATCCATGGTTCATTGTCTTTATTCTTTTTCCTGATTTAGCCAAAGGCCCAGGAATAAAACTTTTGTAGATGCAGAATTCTGGTTCTTAAGGTCACCATTACCCTTGGTTTTTGTTTTAATGTAAATGACATTAATTTGGGATGTTTAGATGGATTTTCATCGAATCTCTAGGTTATGTTTGTAATGGTCTTAACTCAAAGATAAGTTCCCAAAAATCATTTCTGGGGTCCAGAAATTAGAATCCTGGGAACAATCACCTAACGCCTAGTTTAGAGTCCCTTTCAGGGACAAATGAAAATAAAATTCAGTATAAAGACAGTGGAGTGGCAGTTGGAAAAGATGGACTCCAGTGCAACCGAGTATGATTCTCTATTGAAGAACATTTGAGCATCCACAGGTACGAGGCATCTCCTCCAAAGCAGCTGAAACAGAGGTGTCATGGAAATCTTTACAAGTGCTGATAGTGATCCATTACATATACCCACGGGCAAACTACGGGTTCAAACATGAACCCCAGACTGATCATGCTAAAGAATCTAATATTGAAAATGTGAACCTAACTAGGATGTTTTCTGTTGGGAAGTATATGTTGGGGTCAACTACTGAGTCTGTAGAAGGGCTCTTTAAACTTTTATTAATGAAGAAATGTTCAAATTCAGGCATATGAAGATAGTTTCATGAGCATTCCTTTCGCTGACATTATTAATAATTCATCACAAGGCTGACACTACATGATAGATTCTTAGCTTGTAACTGAGATAACATTTCACATTGAGAATTCTACATGTCATGCTCCACGGATTATTTTTATGGACTTCAAATATGTGGGCCTTACTTGTGACTGATGTACAAAGATCCTTTGTCAAAGAATTTAAACTTATTTTAGCAACGCTGTTAAAATTAGAGAAGATGATTAAAACTCAAAATTGATTTTTGCTGTCTACTAAAACTTTCAAATGATGATCATTAATGATAATCTTGAGTTAGCAAAGTAACACAGCTACTGATATATAAAGATAACAATAGTATTCAGAATTTGTTCATGAACAATCTGCAAGTAAGAGGATGAAGCTTTTAATCCAATTGAATAAATTATACATGTCGGTATTGCTCTGTTATTGGACAGAGAAGAATTTTTCCATTTGCTACAGCAGTTAAATATTCACTGTATTCTTTATGATGCAGTATTCGAAGTTAAGATACTTGAGAGCCTGGGAGAGGGTACCATTGATACATGTGATCTATTTATAATCTTTATTTAGAGCCTCTTCTTTTATTAAGAAAGTAATAAATGAGTGAAGTTCTTTCAACTGTATCGTGGATAGTTTTTCATATTTAATAATGAAAGATTCTAATGGGGTATTTGAAGCACCTACTTTTTTATTCTATGGAGATGAACCAGAGTAAAAGCCTTAGTTCACTTTTCAAGATTGTGCCTTGGCTTCAGCTTATAAATTAGTCATTGTATATTTTATTCTTCTTTTGACGATGATTTAAAGACCAGATTTCTCTTTATTAACAAGGGAGAAATAATGAATCTGTGAATAAGCTAATCCTTCTTAGTACTTGGCCAGATGTCATTTTTCCCATCTTTGACTGACTTTAGAAATAGTTTATTTCATATCTGGATCAATATATATATATATATATATATATATATATATATATATATATACACACACACTGTAAAAACCCCGTGATTCTTTAAAAAGAAGAAAATATTGCCAATTTGATCTTAGATGATGATTATGCTAAGGATTGATTATGTAAACACTCTAAGGAATTTGTAAATCATGTTTAAGGGCCTCCCTCTGATCCAGCAACATGTTTGCTTAGATTTAAAAAATCATAAAGTAAATACTTTAAAATATCTCTTTCATTTATATTTTGTACACATTTAGTAAGTAACAGGAAAATCTAAAGCCTTGAAGTAGATAATAATGGGTGATACATCTTTGCTTTGTTGGTGGTTAATGTTTGTTGCAACATACCGGGCATACCAGTCCTTGAATATAGGCAGACTCATCTAGCTCTGTGCTTCCCACATGCAATAGCAAGACCGTAATGCTTAATGTCATTTGATGTAGATCCCCTTGGTTGCAGCTATTACCTTCATAAAAACAAGTAAAAATCTTATTTAAGAAGATTGCCTGGAAATCACTTTATCAATCAAATCAACTCCCCAACTTATTGTGACCATATCCCCTTAGCTCACAAGAAACCCTATAAAACGCCAATTAATTGTCACTGGGCCTAGGTCATCAAATTAAAAACTGGTGTGAAATGTTCCATGCAATCTTCTGAAGTCAAATTTCTTTTCTCTGCTTTGAAGAAACTTTGCCATTGTGGAAATCTCATCTGTTATCTTCCATGAAGTTTCTTCTGCAGTATTCTTACTGATAAAAATCTATTGTCAGTGTGGCTCAGTATCGCCAGGCAGACCATAGACAGTAAAAACACAATTTAGCTCTATCTAAAATTATTTCAAGTTTTTTCTTAGTCTAAATCCCTGAAAAGGGTTGCAGAGCTAAAATCAACAAACTATGAACATAAAACAGCATAATGAAGATAGAAAATATTAACTTGATTAAATTTTTAAGTTTCACCTCACTTTTTCTCTTTGAAGGCACATTTTAACTAATACGACGCCGCACTATTTAATGCCTAAGCGTGTAAACATTGCTAAAGTTGGTCGTTTTGTGGAATCCCCTTTTGACATTTAAAATCTTTTTGCTGGATTGTTATGTGCTGTATTTTGAGATTTCACTTAATTATTTAAGAATTGCAAAAAGGAGAAGGAATAATGGGTGATAAAAGCTACAACTCTACAAATAAAACCTCATATTAAGTCTGCTGTCACAGAAAACAATTTCTGGAGTCGTCAGTTGTTTAACTATTTTATTTGACCAGGAAAAATAATGTAGATTTCAGTGCTTCCATGTACCATCAAAATCAGGAAGCTGAATTGAAAAAGAATTGGTACAAGTTGAAGGTCTGAAATAATAAACTCTACTCTAAAAAAGAGATTGTCCAGTCGGTGTCACTGATCCACTAGATTCCTGTTTGACCTCCCACAAATGGATTCCTGGCTTCAAATCCTGCCTCACCCCATTCCCTGCTCAACAGGCAGCCAACATGATCTTGGAAAGTGGAAGTCTAACCATGTCACTCCCTTCTTAAAATTCTCATGTGACACTCTAGGGTTTCTAGGGAAAATCACACTCTAGTTCTTTTTTTTTTTTTTTTAAAGATTTTATTTATTTATTTGAAAGAGAGAGAGATTGCACAAGCAAGGGGAACGACAGAGGGAGAGGGAGAAGCAGATTCCCCACTGAGCAAGGAGCCTGACATGGGGCTCTATCCCAGGACCCTGAGATCAAGACCTGAGCCGAAGGCAGATGCTTAACCCACTGAGCCCCCCAGGTGCTCCCACACACTGGTTCTGAACAGAAAGTCCTTCATCCTGACTCTGCAGCGTTGTCTTGTGCTCCCACTCACCCACTCTGCTCCTGAGCTACGGAATGACTTGCCCTTCCCCGAAGCCATGCTCCTCTTTGCGGTAGCACCTGTGTGCATTATTTTTCTCTTCCCAAAACCTTCTTCTCTGTTCTCTGTTTGATTAAATCCCAATCATTTATTCATTCAAACAGTCTTTCGAGATTTACCCATGAGTCGTCTCTTCTAGGAAGCCTTCCAGGACATATGCCACCTCAATTCTGCTTCTGTGATACCATAGCACCTGTGCATTTTCATAAAGTTCTGTAATCATCGGTTTACTCCTGTTTCTCCCTCCATTACACTAAGTGTGTTGCAAAGAAAAAGAGGGAATTATACTCATCACTGCATTCAAGGTGCCCAGCACTGTGCTGGGATCAAAAACAGTGGATCCTCAGTGAATGAATCTTTGTAGAATCCATGAGTGATAAGGAGTTCTGGCAATAACTCCCCATGTCACCTTCAGTGCACTCTCTAAATGTCCCCGGGCTTCCTCCATGGCTTATCCAAATGTTACAAGACTCTTGCCTCATGTAGGTTGTTATAACTGTTAAGGGCAGTATAAAAGATCCTGAACTGTTAAAAAAAAAAAAAAAAAGAAAAGAAAAAGAAAAAGAAAAGATATAAAGGTAAGGTGATAGTATTGTTACTCTTTTTGCAGCACAAAATATTTAAGGTGCTTATGAGTGTACGAGAATAGTAAGAAGAGAAAAACAATGAAGTTGATCTATCTTTTTCACTTTTTCCGAGTTCCCTGGGACTACTTCGTGGCTTCAGAATCACAAGGCTGCATGCACCCTTACCATAGGAGCAGGAATGCTTTCAAATCAAAGCTCGCTAATCAAATGGATTAGGTGCCCCCAAAATAACATCCTGAAACAGAACACGTTCCTATTGTTGATGCATTTTGGGTATTATCTAGTTTTCATTATTTGCCAGAGTGAAATTTTATTGTTTGGGGATGTTCAGTTCACTTGGGAAACCAAACTTGAGAAGACAACTGGAGCCAGCCTTTATTGGAGAAGGAAAGTAGCAATAAAAGTAAAACGAAAATTCGCTGTAACTGTGTTATAGAGCAGGAAGTTAAGGTGCTTATTTGGGAAGGCCCCAAGACCCACCAACTCCCAGGGCGTATTCCCTGAGCTTTCTCTGTTTTATCAGGTTTTAAGATTTGAGCAGAAATGATAGATAGAACCCTAATTCTGAAAGAAGCACCAGTAGGACATCAGGTTGGGTAGCCGTTGAGGATGGAATCAAGTATACTGGAAAGTTCTGTGAATCACAAGCCAGAAAACCAGGTTCTACATTTTCACTCGGTGACTTGGTTGGGGGGCATGGAGGGAGGACAGGTTAATTTCCCTCCACTGGTTTCCATATCTTCATCCGTCCAATAGAAAACCTACTGTAGTATGGGATCTTTTTGAATTGAGAGAATTAAAAAATGAAAGGAATTTTAAGTTGTTAAGTATATAAATACTTGAAACAATCTTGTGTGTGTCCCGGCCAAACTCTGGTTTGGCTAATCTTGGCCAAGAAACAAGCTAAAAATTCAAATTAAGTCACAAAGTTCTTCTCAGATGCAGAAGTTTTGTTATCAAATGATGATCATGCTTGATTTTGTTAAAAAAAATATTTATTTACTCCTATTTCCCTAAGTTGCAACATAGCTGCTGTGTTCTCAGGGTGATCTGAATACAAGGGTCCCTTGTCAGCAGATTTATGTTTCTCCTCCAGTGCCAGTGAATACGCCTGGATGCCAACAGCAGTAAATTGAGTCAGCCTAAGGGTTAAATGGAGTAAGAGCAGATATAGGCTCGGGTGAATCGGAGGTATAAAAAGCCAAAAAACAAAAAGAAACCTCAGTGGTTAATACAAATGGTTTAATGATACAATGATATTTGGGTTACGAGAAATAAGTACTTGGAGCTATTTGAAGCAACACCAGGTGATGTGGGACAGAATTGGTTGGGAAAGTCACTGCAGTGGAGAGATTTTAAGCTGCCTTTTGGTCAAGGAGGTAGATAAGGACCTCACTCTTGTCTCCAGATCACATTTTGGACACATCAGTGACCTGGATGTGGGAAGAGAATGGGATGAATATAGACCTGGAGCATTTGAAAGCACAGTGTGCATTATTACTACTTTATCAGGGAAAATGCCTTCTCTGTGCTGTAACATGCAACAGGACCCGCAGGACAGAAAAGCAGGCAGGCTCCATTGATTTTTCCCTGGATCCTCATATTCCTTACTAATGCACTTGAGGGTGTAAATAATGCATACAGCAGATTGCATTAGAGGTGATTGTTTCCTTATTGCATGCATAAGTCAAGAGGCACAATGAGTGCATTAGAGGCTGAGCAACAGTTCCAGATTGCATAGTCTTTTTGCTTAATGACCGTTGCAGATGAGGAATTCAAGAGCCAGAGACCACACAAAACCATCTTGTCTCGTGAATTGCCTTCCTTTGCATTGTTAAAAAAAAAAAAAAAAAAAGAAAAAGAAAAAGAAAAAAAGTCTACGGAACAAATGAGAGTTTTGTTTTAATGCGTGACATTTTTGTTACATAGGAGAGGACATGAAAAGGTCTTCATAAAAAAAAAAAAAAGAAAAGGTCTTCATTAGGAATATGACACTGTTCCCATGATCCTTCTTAAGTCCATGGTTCTCTCTTTTCTCCTCCTCCTCCTCCTCCTTCCCCTGGCCCTCTTTCTCCTTCTCCTCTTCTTTCTCCTCCTCCTCCTTCTCTAAGATAATCGTAAACAAACTGATGTTACAAACCATATATGATTATCTCAACAATCTGGATTGTCTGGGGAACAATTGTAGATCTCAATCCATTATTAGATCTTCTACTGCTTAACCGTGGTAGACATTCAACAAAGCAGGATGGTTCTTCCCTATAATTCCGTCTTACTGATAAATAGCTGAAAGTATCTTTCCTTTGATCATACATTTGCATGTGATCTAACAAGGTTACCTGAACTCTGTTTTCTCCCAATAGACTTCGCTAGGAAACACTACTTTGACTTTGTCCCAACAAAGGGATGATTAACTTAATTTTAGGGTGGGTCGTTATAGTCCCCTTTTCTCTGAGTAAGACCTGTCCCAAAAGCCCAGAGCTCTAATTAAGTTTTCAGTTAAGATGATGGGACGTATGAGATTTATAGATGGAAAGTTGATGACCTAGAAATCCATGGCCTCTACAGAAGCCAAAGTTAATTCCTAGAATTTCTAAGGAAAAGTAAACTTTGGTATAATAGAAAGGACGTGTTAATTCTTTTTTTTTTTTAGATTTTATTTATTTGTTCATGAAAGACACAGAGAGAGAAAGGCAGAGACATAGGCAGAGGGAGAAGAAGGCTGCAGGCTGGGAGCTTGATGTGGGACTCGATCCTGAGACCGCGGATCATGCCCTGAGCCAGGGGCAGGTGCTCAACCGCTGAGCCACCCAGGTGTCCCGTGTTAATTCTTTTTAATAGTCCATTCTCAATTCTCACTGATGCCTTAATGGACTTGCCTCTTGAAATGTAATAGTATTATAGTTAGTTCTAATTATTTTTTGAATATACTTTCTTTTTCAGAATCCTTTGAGTTACAGAAAAGTTACAAAGAAATTACAGATTTCCCCTATAGCCCCCACCATTTCCCCAGCTATAAATGTCTTCTCTTACTATGTACATTTGTCACATCTAATGAATCGATACTGACATGATCTTATTAACTAAGGTTCAGTTCTGAAGTTTTTAAAATACATGAGGGTGAAAAGAAAATATTTTTTCTTAAGATTTCATTTTTAAGTAATCTGTACATCCAAAGTGGGGCTTGAACTCACAACCCCAAGATCAAGAGTTACATTCTCCACCGACTGAGCCAGCCAGACACCCCAAAAATAGTTTACGTATGACTAATCAAATGTTTATTTCTTAGTTTTAAAATAAAGACAAACTAGAAAACAGGCGGCAAGAACCGCGTGCCATGTCGATTCATAAGAGGCGGTCTCGTGACTCAGCACAGGTGTCTGCATAGCAGTATGCGATGGGCGAGCACTCCTGCAATGAATTTTGTAAGAAACATTGTGTGTTTAGAAAGCCCTGAACAGGAAGACAATTTCCCATTTGACTTTGAAAAAAGGAAGCTTTATGTTGCAAGGTCAGTCATCCCCACAGAAACAACCCTTTTCGGAAAACCTACTGTCCATCAAGGTGCTTGGCACACACTGTCCTTGATCTCCCAACACTCCTGCAAAGTTGAGGGCGTTACCATGTAGATTACTGGGAAAATTGAGAGTCAGCAAGACAAAGCAAATCAGCTTAAGGTGAGGCAGACAGGAAGTGGAAGATACAGATTTTCAAAAAAAAAAAAAAAAAAAAAACTAGGCAAAGGAATCCAAGGCAAATTTAGAACAGTCAGGAGATTTCACATTTAAATCCTAATCCTGATTAGAGAATGGAGTGTTTAGTCATTTTTGCATCATGTAGAATGAAGGAGATTGGTCAAAACTGTCATTTAAAAAAATAGGTTATTTTAAATAGCATCACTAGAAGGTTTATACAAGGAAGTGCTATAGACCTGGTTTCATAGCAAAAGCTACTATAAAGTGTGAAAAAAAAATATTAGCGGAATTTATGTCACAGGCTTTCGTCTTTTACAAGATGTTTCTGGCAGTTACTTATAATAAGGCTGAGAGATGAAAATTATGAAAATGATATCAAACAGAATGGTCCGTCTGAAAGTAGCTATACTTTTGTGCTCAGGTAGGTAGGAGTTGCCAGTAGCCAGGACTTCTAAGTAAGGAATACTGGGAAATTTCCTGTTATTTAGTAATTTGTATGCGTGCATGTGCGTGTGTGTTGTAGGAGACGGTATCACGAGGCTTGGTGCTCTGCTGTGCTCCTGACCCTGAATTTCTTTCTTGATTAGGAAGCGACAGGATAAATACATCAGAGAGCATCATCTGAAAATGCTTTATTTCTCTTTGATTAACGAAACGTCTCTGTCTGATTGTCATGGCTGGAGTCCCTTGAATTTTGGGGGGGCTCCCGCAGGGTGCTCTTGCCTGTTTAGAAGAGTATGGAGAATAACCCAGGTTTATCAAGGTTATTTTCAAATGTAACTATCCTCCTTTAAAAAAAAAATCTTTTTTTTCAGAGAGCAGATTTGTTCCTGCACCTGCTATCAGGTAAGGAGAACCGTTCCGAATCCAAGGCCATGCTCGGGTTAATGCTAGGGGAGCATTTCTCAGGCACCCAGGTGCTCTGGACTCAGAATCTTTTCTTCTTTAATTACCAGATATATAGTTTCAGATTTCATGTGTGGGCCTGAAGAAACACAGAAGCATTGAGGTTTGTACACTGGGGTGGGGGTGGGGGGATGTAACATAACAGGAACGAGTACCCTTGTCTGTTCCTATCACTCCCTGGTCCCCAAAGTCGGAAGAGCACAAGGAGAAAAGCACTGTTTTGGGTGACAGACAGAGGAGTCATAATTTTACAAAGAGGTTTATTTTCCTCCAAATAACATTTGAAGAAGGTGGCTGATTCTCTAGAGAACTGCCCAGAATACTAATAATATCAGCCACTGGGTTGACGTCTGCAAAGGGAGACACCCAGGAGTGACTATAAAGATGCTTAACGATGGGATGCAAGAAAACAAGAGCAGAAAACGAAAACCTTGTCTGTCCTCTGTGCTCGTTGGGAAGGCCTAGCCAACAGGTCAAATAAATAAGGAAAATTCTCTTCTGTGTTAGAAAGTAGTCGGTGCTGTGGGGAGAAGTAAAAGAGTCTGGAGTTTGGGGGTGGGGTTGAGATTATAGTTCTCAGTGGAGTCAGGGAAGCCTCCACCTGCCAGTGGACAGAAGTTTCAAGGAGGCGAAGGCAAAGGCAGGTATAGAGCCCAAGAACATCCAGGTGGGAGTAAGCACATGCAAAGACCCTGAGCCAGCAGGTGCAAAGGCCCTGAGGCAGCAGGCACAAAGGCTCGGAGAACAGCATATTTGAAGGTATAAGACCTGACATGGAAGCTGGGACACAGAAGGAGCATAAGACATATTTGATTGAATCCATAGTTTTGGGCCTTAGGATATTTAAAGTGTTTTCTGGTACGTTATGATCGCACCCAGTGATTTTATTTGCTCTTTTCCCCCTGGGAAAATGCTTGAATTCGACACGAATATTTTTAAAAAGTGGTTCACATAATGAAAACAGACTATATGCTTAATGTCTAGGGTTCCGTTTTACTTCGACTTATTTTTTTTCATTAGCTCTTTACACAAATGCTTTAAAAGGCTGTAACTTTCCCTAATAATTAGTTGTGAATTGCTTTTGCTAGGAGTGTAATTGGTTGTGAAATTGCACTTTAAAAAAAAGTTACTTATGCTTCATGGAGAAAAGCATTCACTGGTTCTCCTAATATATACATATTAGGGGTGCTGCAGTGTTTGTATCCGATTTTAACTTATATTTTCTCAAGTATTAAAACTGAAACATATGCACCAAGAAAAAGAAAAAAGGGACTCCTGGGTGGCTTAGTGGTTAAGTGCCTGCCTTT
The DNA here is from genome assembly GCF_003254725.2 of Canis lupus dingo. NCBI lineage: Eukaryota > Metazoa > Chordata > Mammalia > Carnivora > Canidae > Canis > Canis lupus. The sequence continues at coordinate 35,655,217 of NC_064268.1, read as the reverse complement.
GGCTCGGGGTGTGATCCTGGAGTCCTGGGATCGAGTCCCACATCAGGCTCCCTATATGCAGCCTGTATGCTTGTCCCTCTACCTATGTCTCTGCCTCTCTTTCTCTCTGTGTCTCTCATGAATAAATAAATAAAATTTAAAAATATATATATTTAAAACATATATATTCAAAATTTATATATTATATGAATTATATATTTTAATTATATATTTAAAATGTATAATATATATTAAAATATATTTAAAATTAAAAAAATATATATATATTTTTTTTTTTTTCTCTGTATTGAATAGTTTAACCCAGAAGAGGAAGAGCAAATCCCGGAAAACATGATAGCCAAAAGGTCATTTGTTCTATTCCCAGCTCCCTGGTAAAACTTCAGTGGGTAAATGATACCTGAAAAGCAAAATCTCCCCTGCAAAATAATCACTGATAGTGGAAATAAATAAAATGCATCGTGAATTCTTTCAAGGACTAATCCGATGATGCATCATTTCTTATGAATCTAAAATTCTAAAGGGCTTATTCCCCAGAGACCCGTGCCTGGAGGCAGGCCCTGCGAGGAAGATAAGCTTGTCTTTGCAGAGTTCTCTGGCGAGTGGAGACCCCCTTCCGAGTGGGCCCTTGTTTCTCTGATGGCTGTGCCCCCCCCCCCCCCCCAGGAGGCCGTGTTCTTTGTGGATGTAACAGGGACAAAGCACACATCAAACTGGACAGTCAGTCTTGAGAGGACCCCAGAGCTCCCTTCAGCCTCCCCCCAGAGGGGCCTTGGATTCGGAAGCCTGAAGGTGAATTCTCCTGCTGGGTTCCGATGAGTGCAATTAGCCAGCGATTTAAGCATTTAAATGGATGTGAACTTGGACGAGCCCTGATGTGTAAACTAATTGTCGTCATCTTCTCCTGCAGCTTCTAAAACTGTCCTCAGAAATGGAAGCAGTTGCTCCTGCAAGTTTTTTATGCAATAGCCCCCGTTCAGACTAGGAAAGTATTGGCCTCTTAGAACTTCTGGCTAAATACTAAGACGTTTGGGGTTTGATGCAAAATTCATCGGCCGTACAGTTTGGATCAATGAATCGAAATACCAACGTCAGCATTTAGTAAAATAGAGCATTTGGGAAATGTCCCCTGCTCAGCCAGGTGAAGTTCAAGTGATGTTGGCAACATTCTCGTTATTCCCTCAAACTGGGTGCTCCACTCATTTGCTCGATTTCTGCCGCTGGGGTCGGGGAGGGGACGTTAGGAAATGTCACAGGCTTCTTCCCAAAAGAGCATGTGGGGAAGTTAAGGCTTATCCAGAGAGAGCCCCAAGGATAATTATCGCTGTGAACCAGAAGCAATACTTCAGCGTCAAGTGGAAAATATGTCATTCGGAGGTCCAGGGAGGGACCGGGTGACACCCTTGTGGCCGGGTGACAATTCCTGGAAGTTTCTCCATCTGGAGGTGAGATTCGACTCGTGGAACGTGAGAGACAAGCACTGAGCCCGTCACGGCACAGCTGTTGGCGACTGCAGGGGCCCAGACAGCCGCACGCTCGGGGCCCAGCTCCAGCTGAGCTCTGGGCTCTAGACAAAGTAATTCCTGTTGTCACCCTAGACACACGGGGCTCAAAATGGGAAAAGCAGAGCCCAAAGCTCAGATGAAGAATCCCTTCCTCTTTCATTTACTCAAGTCATGGATTCGCTAGGCAAGCGTTTGGAGGGTGTGGGGTGTTCTGGGCACCACAGTGATCCTGGGAACCAAGCTGTGGGCATAATTCACACCATCCCTGCGTCGAGATCTTTAAAAATATTGTTTCTTGGTAGCAGCAGAGTGATGGGGTTGGGGTGGGCAGGTGAGACGGTGAGAGCTGTCTGCAGATTGTCATTTGTGCAGGCGACCAGGTGGTAAATCATGAGGAGCTGGCTGTGGCTGGCAGCAACCTGGCCAGCAGAAGGAACGCACGGATTAATAGCTCCAAGGAGGGAAGAGTGTGATTGGGTGGAGACACAGCAAAGAGAACAGGTCGGCTGGCTTTTCTTGGGGAGGAAAGAAGAAGGGAGCATGGTAAGAGGTGACATCGTATGACAGGTACCCAACGTATAAGGAAGGGGGGGGGGGTTGGAGGCATAAGGAGAGGTGGCCGACGTTCAGAGGGCATCAGTGAGGGATGAGGTGTTCTTGGAAGTGGCACCTCCGTTTGGTAAAGAATATTCTATTGGACAAAAAGAAAAAAAAAAACATAATGATCACCATCGGCAAATTAAAGAGAGCGTCTTATGAATCCAAGTCAGCTCAACTCCATTTTTATTTCTTTATTTTCTTTTTTTTAATTAATTAATTAATTTATTTATTTATTATTTATTAATGAATGAATGAATGAACGAATGAATAGAGTGAGCAGGAGAAGGAGCAGAGGGAGAGGGTGTCAAGCAGACTCCACACTGAATGTGGAGCCTGACACAGGGCTCGATCTCACAACCCTGAGATCCTAACCTGAGCAGAAATCAAGAATCGGATGCTTAACGGACCGGGCCTCGGGGCGCCCCAACCCAACTTCATGTTTTAACGATTTTTCTGTTCGTGCTACAATTTGTCCATCTGTTCATTTTTTTCTGAACGTGCATGTAAATTTTGTGTAGGAAGACACTTGGCAGGCGGATGATTCGGGTGGGAGGGATGAGCCACGGTACGCTCACACCTGCATCACCAAAGGCCAGAGAGAGCCACCTGGGGTCCCTGGGGCAGGCTGCTGAGTCCAGGCCGCTCGGACTTCTTTTTTTTTTTTTTTTTTTTATGTCAAAGGCCATCTGCCTTCCTGGGCACTTTTCTGAGTCATCAAGGGCAGATTTCCAGGCAGCACTTACATGGTTGGGTTGAATTTTGTCCATCAGAGCATTCAGGGGAGACCGCATCCCCCAGGGGGATTTTACTTAGCCTGGTACATCCTCCTAAAGGAGAAGCTGAGAGTTTTACATTAAAGAATTCAGCCAGATGCGGTACAAAATGCCATTAACTGATTTAAATAAAAATAAAAAATAAATACAAATAAATTAAAAAAAAAAAAAACACCCCACTGGTGCATTTGAAGCTGTTCCGGGACTGGCAAATATCAGACCCTAAGCCGAATGGAGAAGAGGCTTTCTGGGCTGCTCCCTTCCTTTCCACTCGTTGGCAGCACCCTGGCTGGAGAGTGTCCGTCTCCGTGGAAAAGAAAATCGCCAGTGGCTGCTCGTTTGGAAATAGAGTTGATGATGTGGCTGAGAAGTAGAGTCACGCTTTGCTCTCCCTAGGAGAAAAAAAAAAAAAAAATCCTTCGGAAACATTGAAAAGTGGACATGGGAGTTATTTATTTTCTCTGATGATCATTCTTCACCCTCCTCTTGCGGATAATCGGGATTTTATGCTAGTCAGACGGAATCACAATCTATTTTCCTTGTGGCTTTTAAAACACCTGTCAAGGGGTAAAAAGTTAGCGTGGAAATGTACAACCACTGGCTTTCCGTGCTTCCTTCCTTCCCCCGGCAGGTGACACTAGGAAAGCCACGAACAGGTAAACGATGTCTGGGGAGCTAGCCGCATCCCCCCACCTGGCTGTCCTCTCCCGGACCCCGTGGGCCGCAAGGAAATGAAGATCGCAAGAAGCTAATAATTCTGCTAATTAGGAGACTTTGGGCCGCCCTGTAATGATCGGGGTTGCGGGGTGAGGTGGGGGAGCTTGGAGGCAGACCTGTCCCCAGAATCCTTGCACGGGGCAACAGCAGGTGCCAACACCTGGAGGGGGATGTTGGCGGTGCTGAGCTCAGGGGACCACTCAAGGTGTAGACCCGCAGGCCGGGAGGGAAAACCGTGTAATTCAGAAACCAGCTAGGACCTTGCGGTGTTTGAAATCCGCTAGCCCTGAACCTAATTTCTGTACGCTTGGGGGAGCCTGGAGTCTATGTTGAACCTTCTCCTTGCTCACACCTGTACGTGTTTTGTGTGGGGAGGTAACCGGATATTTGGAGAGCGCCGCTGCCGGCTGTTGGCCAAGACGGGGGGTGGGGGGGGACAGGAGGCGCCGAGCGCCAAGGGAACAGGGGCTTTCTCTGACAAAATTAAGACAACTTGACTCTCTACGATAACTTCTTCCAAATCGATGTGTTTTGTCTCTGTTTCCTAAGACAGTAAGAGAACAGGAAAACGATGCTCCGCTTTGGAGTGTTGGAGCCCTGGGAACCATACGTAACTGGGAATACGCAACTGGGAAAGAGAATGTGCTTCCAAAGCGGGGCCAGCTCATGACCCAGGAAATTATAGTAATAGTCAAATCTTCCCTTTGTAAGATGCTTTCTGTCTCCTGAACACTGTGCTGAGCGCCCTACATACTTAATACGCTTTAACCCATTCAGTCGCAACCGCAATGCACGTGGCAGGTGCTATTTTGGAAAGTGAGGAAGCCTCGGTCAAGAAGGATGGGAACCCACCAGAGTCGCGTGGCCAGTGGGTGGTGGTGGGGTCCAGGGTTCCGAACAGAGCAGTTTGCACTTGAGAAATCAACCGGGTCAGCAGTTGCGTAGCCTTGGGCAAATCATGTAATTTCTCTGCATTTGTTTCATTAGCTATTATTTATAAAAAGGCTCCCTGGTGGGCCGTCGCCTCGAAGGAGAAAAATAAAACACGTGCATGCCGACAGCTGTCGGGGCCGACCAGGTAGTGAGGTATATTCATACGACAGCTCCTATAATTGGCAGGTGCTCGTCTCAAGCTCTGAAATCTCTAGAGTGTTGTGATATCTCCCTGAAGAGATGAAATTGAATCTGGTGAGACGATGTGATAAATAAGACTCTGATCCTTACGCAGTCACCCAAACTGGAATATATGTGCTGTAAGCAGACGAGGTATGAAGGGGCTGGTGGCATATGTGGATATGGACACACCGCCGGGTTTGCGTATTTCCTTCGTGTGGGTCCCAGGTGATATCCTTAACCCGTTGTGACTTTGACCCGTTGCATGTTCTCCTAAGTCTCCCTTTTAGGAAGTCTCTTAAAAAATAATTCTAGGGGCGCCCCAGTGGCTCAGTCAAACAGCTAACTCTTGGTTTTGGTCAGGTTGTGACCTTGGGGTCCTGCTATCGAGCCCTGTGTCAGGCTCTGCGCTCAGTAGGGTGTCTGCTTGAGATGCCCTCCCTCTTCCCTTTGCCCCTCCCCTGCTCTCTCTCTCTTTCTTTATTAAAGATTTTATTTATTTATTCATGAGAGATGCAGAGAGAGGCAGGGACACAGGCAGAGGGAGAAGCAGGCTCCATGCAGGGACCCCAGTGTAGGACTCGATCCCAGGACCCAGGGGTCACAACCTGAGCCGAAGGCAGACACTCCACCGCTGAGCCACCTAAGTGTCCCAAAATAAATAAATCTTTAAAAAAAAATAATTCTACTATGTCATTTTTTTATACTACCTATAACATTTTGGGGTTAAGTAGGCTCCTCATAGAGGTTTAACCTACCAAATTTGGATCTTTCAGCTGTGTAAAACCACATGCACATTTTTGCTTGTGATGTGATTTATGTAGAAATGCGTTAATCACTTAGAGTATGTCACTCACGTTTCCTAGTTCTGGGATGATACCGTCCGATTTTTGAGTCTGGGTTCATCCCTTACTAGCATGTACTCTTAGGGAAATTATTTAGATTCTCTGCCCTTGACTTGATTACCTGCAAAATGGAGATAATTAGTCCCCTAAACAATTAAGATGGTTATAAATAATAGGATGTATATGCCTGACATGCAACAATCCCTCACCAATATTAGCTGATACTTATAATTATCATAAAAACGTTGGTCAAAAAAAAATAAAAAATAAAATAAAAATGTTGGTCATCATCCTTATCCTCATTTGTAGGAAATATGAAAAGTTTATTAAGAATACAATTAGTAGACAAATGATATATTTAGTCTCTAAAGTGTGTATCTCAGAGTTATGATTTTCTCATTTATAAAATAGGAATAATACTTGACTGACTACCCATTAGGTGGTTCTGTGTAGATGTAATACGACTGGCTGTGTAGCCAACATCCTCTGGTCGGCTGTGGAAACACCACACGATACTGGTGTTAGATCAAAGGGTGAGCCTAGGAGGAGAGGAGGAATGTTTCCCATAAGAGGGGCAGTCTGCTTTAAGAAAAATTAAAGGATATTTTCCTGAAGTCTCGGATGTAGGCAGGTAGAAATCTGGGTCCCATGACGAAGATGAGATAAAATATCAAACGAGGTGACTGTATTGATTTGGAAAATTTCTCTGTGCACCTGCTTGGGAAATAGGAACTGCTTTCTGTGGACAGGCACGGTGGAGAAAATAAAGGCGATAGCTTCTTGTGGGGGAGGATTTCTTATTTTCTGTCCCGCAGATCTTGAATTTCCCCTGGTACTTTATATAATCAGAAGAGGTAAAATGCCTGTGTCATTATGGAGCAAAGAGACGTGCAAATGCCCCCGGCGTATGTGGCTGGAGAGCCTGGGACACTACAGGCATACCACTTGGTCTCTGCTGTGCTGAGAGGCACGGGAAGCCGTACCGGGGAGGAGTAGGGACAGAGCGCCAGCATCACAGGTTAGGGTTTGTTGTTTTCTAGCAAAAGAGAGCACAGTACAGAGCGACTTGGGATTGTGACAGTTGAACACACAAAATTAAATTTTTTTTTTTCAGAAAGCAGTTTGCTGCATTAATGGTTTCCTTTTTTCTTTTTCTTTTTTCTTTTTTCTTTCTTTTTTTTTTTTTTTTTTTTACTTTTGTCTATTTCTCAGTAAAGCCTGTTCCTTTGAATGTTTCCTGACAATCTTTCCAATCGTAAACTCTAAGCCGCCTGTCAGGAACCGTTTTGTCAACCATACCTTGTGCTATGTGATATTTTGCATTTATATCGAGTCCTTCAATCAGTAACAAAAATAAGAGTGCCCGAAGGATCCTTCTTATAGAGTCGCAAAAGGAAGTCATCGCTGAAGGCTAAGTGGCTTTCCCCATTTCACAGAGCTCACTGGGGGGAATTTAATAAACGCCCGAGCGTGGGATTCCTGGCCTAGTAGGTCTGGGCGGTGTGTTGGAGTCGGGGAATGACGAGCCACAGTGCTCCAAGGTACCTCAGCCACCATCCCGGCCAGCAGTCCCGTTTCCAGATGAGAGCACCGAGCTCCACGATGGATGGACGGTGCTGGTGGTTCTCAGAGTGTGTCTTGAGCACATCTGGATCACCTGGGGGTGCTTAGAAAGGCATTTTCGTAGATCTTCCTGGAACTCGGTGTAGGAGGCCCAGCAATCTGTGTTTTGACAGGCCCTCCGAGTGATCTGATGCATGATACAGCTTGACCTCCACTGGACTGGATTTTAATTTTTCTTACCCCATCCAGGGGGTTCCTTTTACTTTTTTCTTTTAAGATTTATTTATCTGGGGCAGCCCCAGTGGCTCAGCGGTTTAGCGCCGCCTTCAGCCCAGGGCCTGATCCTGGAGACCCGGGATCGAGTCCCACATCAGGCTCCCTGCATGGAGCCTGCTTCTCCCTCTGCCTCTCTCTCTCTCTCTGTCATGAATAAATAGATAAAAATCTTTAAAAAAAAAGATTTATTTATCTGTTCTAGAGAGAGAGAGAGAGAGAGCAAGTGCAAGCAGGTCAGAGGGAGAAGGAGAAGCAGACACCCCATTGAGCAGGGAGCCCAAGGAGGGGGACTCAATCCCAGGACCCTGGGGATCAGGAGCTGAGCTGAAGGCAGGCCCTTAAGGGACAGAGCCATCCACGCACCCCTCCCAGGGGGTTTCTTATTGCAGTATGCTGTTTCTCTTCTTTCTCCCTCTTTCTTTCTCTCTGCAATTGAGGGAAGGGGATGCTCTAAACCTCACTGTGTACACCAACAGCCAAGCCCAGTGGGAAAACTGAAGATGATGACCTTTCATATACATCCTACAACAACTTTGCGCAAGTTGAGCCTTTGACAAACGTAGCGTGCTTGAGATTCAGCAACGCAGATAATTGTCTCCTTTCCCTAGTTCATAGAACTCTGGTTCTCCTAGAATTTCTAGGAGATGCTAGGAGATACTACTCTTGCCTCATGCTGTTGAGAAAGAACCTTAATATCTTGATGAAGCGAGCCAACCCTACCCCCCTTCACCTGTCTTGCATCTGGATTAAGGACTGGTTAGCAGAGCCTGAGTCACCTCACCATTTGTTTTCCCCCTAACTAGCAAATGCAAATCCGTCTGTAACCACCCTGTAAGCGTGTGCATAGTGTTCTGAATTCCTCATGCCTGTTTCCAAATGCTGAGTATGGAGCAAATAAGACCTAATACATATTTAAGCACTAAAAGTAGATTGCCATTATTGAACTCGGAATAATATGTAAATTGTCCTTTTGATTGGTTTAAATTGGCTTTCTTGGATTCATTATGATTCTCCCATAAAATAATTGTAATGGTGCTTTTGCAGACAAATCAGGTGCATGCTTTTCATCAGCGAATGTGAGAAGACACAGTGAGAATCTGCTGGAGACAGAAGCCAATTTTTCACGAATCTAATGAAACTTAAAGTCAAAACCCCTCACTTGCACAGGTACCTCCAGAACCCGGTGTTGAATTTGGGGCTTGTAATTTCATATTCTCTTCCTTCCACAGGGTTCCCCAAATGGTCGAGGCCTCAGGCCCTGTGAAATCTAGAACCTCCTCTGCTTACAGAGGGTTAGTTAGGTACTAACCATCAGTGGATGGAAATACTTTACACGTTGAACCGAGTAAAAGCTTTTCCATTATGCTCGCTGAGCATCGGATCAAAATGAGCACCGTGACAGTTTTAAAGCAGATAGAAATTGTTTCTGGGTAAGCGCCTTGACAGTTGCTACCGGCTTTAGATTAGCATCAGACTGGGCTGTCAATCAGTTCGTTAGCATTTTAGATTTCTTTTCTCTTCAATAGCAGTAGGCAAGAAGCATCCTAGCAGCTTCTGTGATATTAGGCAGTGGGGTGTATTCACACACCCATCAATGTGAGCCTCTCGATGCGTTCAGAACAAGAGCAACTTTACTTTTGGTCAATTCTGGCCCCAGGAATTCAGAAACGCTTTTACCTTCAAAAATAACGTCTCAAAGGGAAAGCATCTCGATTCAATCCTGAAATCAATGCCAAAGGCTTATTGAACGGATCTGTCTTTGATTTTTGTTTGTGTGGCTTGCATTTCTGATGTCTCCGAATGACAGCGTGATTTACATCTTCATTTTAATGAAAGAATTACTTTTTTTCATCCTTGAAGGAGACAAAAAAAAAAGTGATTCGATCATAAATATGACCCAGTTGCAGTAGGTTTGGATGTTATTTATTTATTATTATTGTTATTTATTTGGATGTTATACTAATTTCAGATTTCCTAATGGGAGAGTTCACGATTACTGTGGCTTTTGTGGTTGGCATTTTAGAGGTTGAAATGTTGCCAGCAATGCTTTTAAATCGCTCACTTGAATGGAAGGGAAGTTATGACGGGGAAATAAACCGTGTGGCATCTCCGCATAATAGCGGTGGAGATAGCACTCGACTTTCTGGCATTCTGTATGTGTCAATATTTAGGGCTTTTAGACTCATTTAGTTCAGGGCTTTAGACTCATTATCTTTTCCCTCAGCTTCATTGTTAAGGAGTTGTCATCTTGTCCAAGTTAATTAATCTCTCCGGGTCTCAATTTCTTTGTACGGTAAATGTGTAGGAGGATACCCGGCGCACTGACTGTCATAAAACAAGCATACAAAACAGACTTTATAGTTCTTTCAATGAGAAAGTGTTGTATGCGTGAGCTCGTGGAGGGGGATCTGGGTTGAAAATGTAATACCTCTGTCTAGACTTGTCTGCATCTGGGGAAATGCAGAGTGAAGTCTAGAGCTGTAAGGCTTGGCTTTATGGGAGGAGTGAATCTGAAGGCCGGAGGGACAACTAACCACCATATGACATTATGGATAATACTGTCACTTAGAGGAATACGTGGTATTTTGTCTTGATGCTTTTTTTTCGGAGTTAGTGGCTCATTACGTTTCCTAGGATTCATGGCTCGGTTTCCTGCTATTCCGGGGAGCTGTGGATCCCCAAAGGAGCCCGATACACACCCAGGCACATGGTACTGGGAAAAGATGCTGAGCTCCAGAAATATGTGAAAATATAACAGGTGGCCTCTGTTTTGCAAAGTGTCCAACCACGGTGACGCCAGCCGAGTTTTGCTCTTTTACCAAAATGACACGAGGGAGCAAATTTAAGATGGGATTTAAGTCCTGGCCTCCTCTCTGCCATTTTATTTACTCATCCATTGTGAAGCTAGCCTCTTGGTTAGGTCCCTCCAGAAAGTCACCTTCCAGCTCAAGATTGAGATAAGACCAACCCTGCACAAGGGTAGAGCACGGAGTTTGGTGTGTGCTCCAAGGCTCTGCTAATGTCTTGTGATTGTTTTTTAATTACCCAGCAGCTTGCTACAACAACTGAAATCTCTACCATAGGAATCACTTCTTGGATCGAGTAATTCTTTGCAACACACCACAGAAAAATGTCTTCTATTTGGCCTGCGGTGCTTTAACTTTAACGTGGTCAGCGAGAAGCCTTGATTATTCTTCTTTTTCTGGAGGTGGATAGAACTCATTGTGATTAGTTGCATTTATCCTCAGCTGCCAGGAAAATATGGTAAAGTGAACATATAAAACTGCATCCGAGACTCTAAACTTTAGAGAACATATTGACGGTCTCCCGAGGGGAGGAGGGTGAAGGGATGGGAGAAATAGGTGATGGGGATGAAGGAGCACACCTGTCAGGATGAGCACTGGGTGACCTATGGAAGTGCTGAATCACTATGTTGTCCACCTGACACTAATATAATGCTGGAATTAAAATAAAATCTTAAAAAGCCAAGAAAACCCTGTACTGCAGCACAAGAACATTTACATGTGTGTAACCTTCCGCTTCTCCTTTGTGAGCCCACACGTGGCTTCTTAATTTTTCTGAACCCGAGACAATTCTTCAACTCCTAAAGAATTGCACAATTTTGAGAAAGTAGCCATTTCAGAGATTAGTAATATATTAATCCTAATATACAAACACTAGTCATAAGAATACTTTTAAAAATAGGTAGGTTGATGCTTAAAGGTTGATTATGCAAATAATCTAATTTTTCATTAAAGTCGTGTTTGAGTAAAATATTTGACAAGTAGACTATATAAAATAATAGATATCCACTATTATGAAAAGAATGCAATGAAGTAGAATGTAACCCTAAAAACCGATGTTAGGTATTATTGTATCATGTATTGGGGTAAAATTTTACATCACGAAGTAGGTATTATTTCTATATTACAGTTGAGGACGTGGTGGTTTTAAGAGGTTGACTTGCCCATAGTCAAACCCTTTGTTAGGAGTGAAGTTGAAATGTGATTTTATGCACCCTGACCTCAGAAGTGTCATTCTCAAACAGGATATTTGCATACATTCAACCCAAATTCATAACACCCTGTAAACAGTCTTCAAGATATTATAGATATTTGTGTGCATGTGTATATATATTTGTACAGAATTATGTATATATATGAGCTCTTACTATGTAGATTGTATGTAAACTACTTTTTGTTCAACAGCATCTGATGGGCCTCTTCCTATACAAAAAGGGATAGAGCACATGTTTTTAAGGGCTGTGTAATATTACATTCTACATATTTTTAAAAGGGTCTTGCTGATGATTATGTGTTATGTATTATTTTATGAATAGATAGATGCAAATTTCCTAGAACATCCTTTTTCATATCCATTTATATACTATGAGATGGTTTGTTTTAGGGTAAGTGCTAGTCGGAGGACCAGTGGGCAGACAGTATGTACCCATTTTATATTTTGGCACATTCTTCTGAGCAGCCAGACAGAAAGGGTGAGCAAATGTATCTTCTCATCAATGATCTCAATGAGCAGGATCCCATTCCTAAATGCCCTTTACAAAATGAGATTACATCAGGAGTTTTTGGCCTTGCCCAATGTGATTGTGTGTGTTGGAGTTCTTCTCATAAATATCGTCGTCTGAGTCCAGGGAATTGATACATGTATATTTTTAAGTAGATTTGTGATCAGATGGGTATATTTTCAAGCCTAAACTTTTGGAATCCTGTGGTGTCGGCAAATCTGATGATACCTTTCTGCTTCACTTAAAACCTGATGCCTTTTTAAAAAACAGAAATACCATGCTTGAATCCTACAGAGTTCGCTACCAACAGGTTTAAGACAATATTTTAAAGTTGCATTATCTCTGGTGTTTCTAGTTAAAAGGTAAATGTGAAGACCTATGAACGTTCAAATCAGTCATTTTATTTTACCATTCTGGAATAGTGCTAATTTTGTTTGGTCTTCCTGCAGTTACATGCATTTACTTCTGTGTGTTAACGGAGGCCTTCCGTGAGGTGCTCCCATTGAAATGCTGACTGTTTAAGGGAAAGCAGGCACAATATTGACATTTTGTTTTGCTTTGTTTGAGATTTTATTTCTTTATTTGAGAGAGGGAGAGAGAGAGCATAAGCAAGAGAAGGTGCAGGAGAGAGAGAGGGACAAGCAGACTCCCCTACAGAGCACAGCGCCCATCTCGGGGCTCTGTCCTGGGATCGTGACCTGAACTGAGGTCTGATGCTTCACCGACTGAGCCCCCCAGGTGTCCCTTGATGTTTCATCTTGATAGAAGTTTTGAGTTTTTCCTATTTCTATCACTCTTACAAGTGGATGTTGAGAGTCTATTGGGCTTTATGGAATAAGATATTCGGAAAATTGTGTCCTCCTATAAAAAATATTCAAAACTTGGTATCAGGGTATTTGTTTCTTTTAGTTTTGATCAGCAGTGTTTCTTCTAGTTCTGTAGGTTGTTTCCATTTGCCTAAATCTACAGTTTGTCTTTGATCACTTGCTCCGTCCCTATCCTGTGTATGTCGTGCTTCCTGGGATATCTTTTAATATATTCAGTTGACATCCAAGATTTTTCTACTTTGGTTGATTAATGGAGATGCTGACTCAATTGGAACTTTCTTTCAGCGACTGTTAGGCCACGCTGCAATGTGTGGTGTTTCTTAGGATTCTTCTATCATGTTCATCTTCAATATATAAAAACCATGTAGTGTCTCTTAAATCCTTCCTCCTAGAGAGTTGTTGAAAGAGTAACACGGTGCCCTTCATCCCAATTCTCTTCTCTCCATGTTTCTTTCAAATTTTGTAATAGAGTCTAATAGATAAATCCAAGCATTCAACTAGATTATTACTAAGTGTCAATTCTTATGTAAAAATTGTTTTTCTACTCTGTAGTCTCACCTATAACTGGCCAGGTTAATAGCCTGAATTTTTAAATGATTATTGGCTTGAGAAACTCTACTGTTTTAGGTTTGTTTCACACTTAAAATTCTTTTTGGAGATCAGGATAGTCTTTTCCATTATCAAAGATACCCCATTAGCCATTTTGCCCATACTCTGCTCCCCTCTCCTCTGGCAACCATCGGTTTCCTCTCTGTATTTATAGGTTTCTGCTTTTTCTTTGTTTATTCATTTTTTTAAGATTCTACATATGAGTGAAATCATATGATAGTTGTCTTTTTTAGTTTGACTTACTTCACTTAGCATAATACCCTCTAGGTCTTTCCATATTATCACAAATGGTGTGAAGTCATCCTTTCTACGACTGTGATGTTCCTTTGTGTGTGTGTGTGTGTGTGTGTGTGTGTGTGTGTGTGCATTTTTTTTTTTGGTGCAAATTTAATTTTATTAAACCTTACAATGAATGTTGTGGCATATCATTTTCCATTATGTGACAATTTATTGGCTGGCATCTGAATACAGTACTTCTTCTGAAAAATACACAATGGGAAGTGACGAAAGGGAGAAACTAGTTGTTTAGTGATATATGAGGGTGGGGAAAAAAAAGAAAAAAAGAAATAAGAAAAAAGATGACGACCAATTAGTATCTTTAGAATCTAACTCTAAAATGGTTAAAGTTCCAAGCAATAGTGCTGCTGTTGCAGTTCGCAAGAATATGGTTATCATCTCATCTGGCCCCCACAATTCTGATAATTGCAAGGATTATTTTACCTGTAAAATTCAACCTAAGGTTTCAGCTGGGTGATATGATTTTAAAGAGCATATGTATGTGTATACATACATATATATCACATTTTCCTTATCTGTTTGTGTATCAGTGGACACTTGGGCTGTTCCCATCTCTTGGTGATTGTAAATAACGGTGCAGCAAGTACAGGGGTGCTTATATCTTTTCTAAATAGTGTTTTTGTTTTCTTGTAAATTCTCAGTAGTGGAATTGCTGAATCATATGGTAGATCTATTTTTAATTTTTTGAGGAACTCCATACTTGTTTTCCACAGTGGCTGCACCAGCTTGCATTCCCACCAATGGTGACGAGGGTTCCTTTTTCTCCACATCCTCGCCAATGCTTGTTATTTCTTATCTTTTCAATTCTAGTCATTCTGACAGGTGTGATGTCATATCTCATTGTGGTTTTGATTAGCCTATCCCTGATGATGAGGGATGTCGAGCATCTTTTCATGTGTCTGTTGACCATCTGGACATCTTTGGAAGACATTGAGTTGTGTTAAGCTCTTTATATAGTTTGGATCTTAACCCCTTATTAGATATATCATTTGCAAAAGTCTTCAGCCATTCAGTAGCTTTCCTTTCTGTTTTATTGACGGTTTTCTTTGCTATGCAAAAGCTTTTTGTTTTGTTGTAATCCCAGTAGTTTTAGTTTTGCTTTTGTTTCCCTTGCCTTGCAAATGTCATTTTATGGAACAGAATTGGGCTGTTGTCCAACACTTACCTACATTAGTTTATTCTCTTTATTTTTTAACTTTTTAAATTTCTTTTTAGTTTATTATCTTTAAACAGCATTTTTTTCCCTTTCATAAGAAAGAAAAAGATTAACTTTGGGAGCCCAGCATTTCCCTTTAAATATAGAAAATCACATTATCTTCATATATTCTAGAACCATGTTCTTTCTAAATTAGCTCACCATAAGTAGGATTTATATCTTTGGCTTTTTTTTTTTAAATTTTGCATTTAAAAAAATACACCAAGTAGGGTGAGATGATTAAACCATCACCTGCTTGACACACAGGATGGTATCTCCTGTTTCTTTAATGTTACATCCTGTACCTATGTCATCTACCCCTCACTTCCCCCAGTGAAGCACTAGGAACATTTTTCAAAAAAAAAAAAAAAAAGCTGATCCTACCTTCAAAATAGCCCACAGGGGCAGCCCGGGTGGCTCAGCAGTTTAGTGCCGCCTTCAGCCCAGGGCCTGATCCTGGAGACCTGGAATCGAGTCCCAAGTTGGGCTCCCTGCATGGAGCTTGCTTCTCCCTCTGCCTGTGTCTCTGTGCCTCTGTGTGTGTGTGCACCTCATAAATAAATAGATAGATAGATAGATAGATAGATAGATAGATAGATAGATAAATAGATAGATAAATAGATAAATCAATCAATCAATAAATAAATAATAAAATCTTTAAAAAAGAGAACAACAAAAAAAAGAAAAAGAAAAAGATAGCCCACAAAGTCATAGTGTTTAGAATTTGGAACAAATATTTTCCTAGAAGCAAGGTTTTGAAATTGAGAGATTAAGTAGTGGCTAACTGATCAGGTAAGTTTTGAAATAAATGCAACTGAAAAAAAATAAATTGGGCTGGCTGGGAACATCTAAGCACTCTACTGTAATATTCTTTCTCTGAGAAAATGCTCTCTCTTTTTGCGATAAGGGCTCCAAAAAGAGCTCACCTGTGACCTCTGCCAAGGAGACTAGCTGCTTAGAAATACAAGTAAACTGTAAGACAAAGGATGGGGAATTTGCTGGGAATTCTTTGGGATGGTATCATTTTGAGTTCATAGTTTGAGAAATCTGTGTACTTTCCCATTTGGTTTTCAGATGCTTTACATAAGGTTAATCAGGATCACACTATTTTACCTTTTCAGTGTTTGGAACCCATTTTATCTGTAATAACAGAAGCTTGCAAGACTTATGTCCAGTGGAAGCTATAGTTGCTTTTCACTTTACATAGAGGTATATTAAATTATAATACCTAAGACACATTTTTTTTATTTATTTATTTATTTATTTATTTATTTATTTATTTATTTATTTTTTAATCCTAAGACACATTTTTATAGATAAAATCACGTTTCTGCATAGGAGAGCACATAGAAAAGCAGTATGAGTGATGATGATCCATTTTATTTTTAAAAAAGATTTTATTTATTTGAGAATGAGAGTGAGCGAGAGCGAGAGAGAGAGCGAGAGCACAAGCAGGGGGAGCAGCAGAGGCAGAGGGAGAAGCAGACGCCCCCCTGAGCAGGGACCCTGACGTGCGGCTCCATCCCAGGACCCTGAGATCATGACCTGAGCTGAAGGCAGATGCTTCACCGACTGAGCCACCCAGGGCCTCAGCAGTGACCCATTTTATAATTGGAACATTTGTCCATTCAGGTTTCATTCTTTCAAAAATGAGCGCAAAGAGGATCAGAAGAATAGAGTTAGAAAGGCATGGGCTTTAAACCCAGGCAGTTTCTTCAAATTCCAACTCAAATGTAGGAATTCGGGCAAATTTCTTAATTTTTCCGAGTCTCACATTTTTCTACCTGTGAAATACTAAGGACGCTTGGAAGAGGCATTTATCACCGCAGTCTTCGATACTGCTGCGTATGCTTCCCTCTTCATGTCTCCCCATCAGCCAACAGAAGCATCATCTGCCCTGCTGTCTGGACCAGAACCTCAGAACCACCCTTGATTCCTCTCTGTCCCCTCAACCTATGAAACCATCCTCAGTACATCTCCTTTTCTCTATCTCCTGGGTGTTTTGTGCAAACCACCATCTTCTGTAGCTAGACCACTGGCTTGTATTCCCCAGGTTCCGTTTTCACATAGTAGGTGGAGAAATCTTTTGGTCCAGGGACTATCATCATCTTGATCCCTGCTTCCAACCCTGTTAGTCCTTCATTCAGACTCAAATCCCTTCAGTGACTCAAGAGTTTCAGTGTCTCTGTGCCTCCTGATCACCTACTGCTCCCTTCTGCTACCTCCACATCTGCTCTCTAGTCTTACTTTTGTTCCTTGCCTCCAGGCCTTTGCACAAAATATTTCCACTGCTCGGAAGGTCTTTCTTAGGACCTTCTCATGGTTTGCTTCTCATCATTCATTTCTGAGTTTCATTATCTTGGCTTCAAAGAGGTCTTCCCTCCCCAGCCTGTGTAAGGTACGCGCTACCCAACACACGTCATTCTTGAACAGATCAACCTCTGTCACTTTCCTTACAGCACCCCTTGATAACTAAAGTCAGTTTCCTGATTTGATTAATGTTAAGGTATTGTCGACTTCCATCGGTATCATCTGCCCAGTACAAATAAGAAATAAGGTATCATGAAATCAAGTGTTTACTTAGTTTGGGTTGTGCTATATGCAGCACCCAGAACAGTGCTCGGCACCTGTTAGGTGCTTGACACATAAATGTGGAAATCATAGGTGCTAACAATTTTCCATAAATATGTATGTGTGTGTGTATTTCCAAGTAACTGTACCAGCGATGGAGGGTACAAAGTAGAATTCAGGCAAATTTAGGCACCGATAGTATCATTGACAATCTTCTGGCACAAGAGAGGAGATCAATGTGTACTAGACAAACTTACCCATAGGAGCAAAGAGAGGAGCAGATATAGAGCGGGGTGGGGGATGACAAGGTTGTTTTTTTTCTTAAGTGGAACAGACTGCATGGAGTATGCCATTTACCCTAATCTTCAGTGGTTTAAAATTTCAGGAGCAAATGTCAAGTTAATTTTGAGACAATTACTGGATCAGTGGTAACTGGGGCAGAAAATCGTTTTAATGTGAGTAGGATGAATTATTCCTTAGGTGTCCTTAAGGTTTGCATATATACTAAAATGGAGCACAGGCAAACTAAATTTTGCAGGGAAGCTTTCATGTTTTATAGGATTAATTCACAATATTTAATGGTGCGGCATATTGTATAACATTTACAGAAACTTCTCACTCTCTTGTTTGAAATGAGCATCCTGTTTAGTGAGGCTTTGCAAACCTCTTGGTGGGATATAAATTATAGTTAGAGGAGAAACTGGAATTCCATGTCGCATGCTCTATTCCTAACTCTAGCACGTAATCGGACATTTGTAGTCAAATTACTTTCATTTCCTTTTTCCCTCCACTCAGAAGTAACATTTCCCAGGTATTTTTAGAAAATTAATTAGTTTCCATTAATTAATTTGTTTCCATTATTGCTTTAATAACTCTACTGAACCTCAGAGTTACTCACTGTAATGGTGTGGACCTTGTGTGCCAAGTGCAATACAATAGCCTTTGTTTGAATAGAATTCTTCTGTTGATGTCAGTCAATTAACTAAAGTGGTTTTTTAATGCCTACCTTGTGAGCCACTTTGTGCCCAAGGCCCTGTAGGGACTCCAGGAGTAGACTACTAGGTTTCTATGTTCAAAAACTTCAAAATCTAGTTGGTAAGAAGGGAGTGAGTTGTAAGACCATATAAAATGAATGCAATATAGCTGCAGCAACTTCCTTCTAGAAATGTCTCCTGAGGCAAGGAAAAGCAAAAGCAAAAATAAACTATTGGGACTTCATCAAGATAAAAAGCTTCTGTGCAGCAAAGGAAACCATCAACACAACTAAAAAGCAGCCTATGGAATGGAAGAAGATATTTGCAAATGACATCTGATAAAGGGGTAATATCCAAAATATAAAAAGAACTTCTAAAACTGAATACCCCAAACATGACATGAATAGATATTTTTTCCAAAGAAGACATCCAGATGGCCAACAGACACATGAAAAGATGCTCAACGTCACTCATCAGGGAGATGCAAATCAAAACGACAACGATAACACCCCACACCTGTCAGAATGGCTAAAATCAACAACACGAGGAATAACAGGTGTTGGTGAGGATGTGGAGAAAGGGGGACCCTCTTGCACTTTGAGTGGGAATGCAAACTGGTGTCGCCACTCTGGAAAACGGTATGGAGGGTCCTCAAAAAGTTGAAAATAGAGCTACCCTATGATCCAGCAATTGCACTAGTAGGCATTTACCCAAAGGATTCAAAAATACTAATTCACAGGGATACATGCACCCTGATGTTGATAGCAGCATTATCTACAATAGTCAAATTATGGAAACAGCCCAAGTGTCCATAGACTGATGAATGGATAGAGATGTGGTATATATACCCAATGGAATATTACTCAGCCATAAAGAAGAATGAAATCTTGCCGCTGTGGCAAGATATGGCTGGAGCTAGAGAGCATTATGCTAAGCAAAATATGATGATCAGAAAGACAAACACCATAGGATTTCACTCATATGTGGAATTTAAGAATAAATGAGCATAGAGGAAAAAAAAGAGAAAGGGAAACCAACAAACAGTCTTAACTTTTGAGAACACACTGATGTTTACCAGAGAAGAGGTAGGTGGGAGGGGTGGATAAAATAGGCGATGGGGATTAAGGAGCACACTTGTGATGAGCATGGGATGATGTAGAGAAGTATTGAATCACTATATTGTGCACCTGAAACTAATAGTACACTGTATGTTAACTAACTGGAATTTAAATAAAAACTTAACAAAATAAAATGAATTCAAATATTTGATTAAGCTTTCACCATATGTAGCATGAATAATGAGTGATAGGAAAGTTCTAGGGTAAATGATACCAAAGTTCAACGGAGCTGCATTGTCAGTGCCACTGCATCAGATGTCTGGGTGTTTATCATCATGCGGGAAAGTCTACTCTTGGTTATTTTGTTTCCAAATCTGAGATCCTATTTGGTTTTCAGGAGATCCTATTAAGCCATAAATAATTCCAATAATGGTAGCATTCAACAGTCAGCATTTATGGAGTGTCTAGTGGGGAAGTGGTAGGGGTAGCCTGAGGAATGAGAGACCAAATCGCTGATGAGTGGTGAATTTCAGTTAGATATGACCATATGTTCCATCATTTAATATTAATTGTTATCGTACAAAATAGATTTCATGTTGAGGAAACAGGCTCAGAGAAGGGAAAATACTTGCACCAGATAGTTCAGCTCGGAAACGGTGGAGTCAGAATTTTAGGCTCCTCTCTTTAAAGCTACACTCTTTCTGCAGCATCACGTGACCTGTCGGATTGAAAAAAAATCTGTAACAACGATACAATACAAAGAGGGGCTACTGCAGGTGTTTTGAGGAGATTTGAGTAGTTTCTATTAATTAGTTTTTCTTACTGCATGATTTATCCCAGTGAGCCTGAGAATAACCCAGGATAGAATGAGTCTTTTTTCGCCATGTATAGTATAAAATTAGTAATCACATCTCCATTTGATGAAATTTATGATCTGTGTCTTGAAGAGGTTCTCTCACTGAGGTGAGTTACAGAAAAATATTATCAATTACAAAACACAAAGTGTCAACAGTACAATTCAAGATATGCATTTTTTTCATGATCATTCTCTCCTTCGTTGACACTGAATTTTTTCGTGAAACAGCAGTTTGCTAAGGAAAATAAAGCTGAGAGGATTAAAACAGGATTATGCTCCTCTGTACCATTTATAAAGGAATAATATTTAAAAGCTAATTTATGTTGTTAAGATGCTTTGGTGAAGTTATACAATGCTCTAACAATCTGTTTCCCATGTGGGTCTAATTTGCATGTTATATTTTCTCAAGGAGGACCAATTTGTTGCTTTGCTTCCTTTACTCAAAACTGGAAAAATAGCTTTAATAGACCCTACAAATGACTGAGATTTATTTAAGGGAGCTTCATAATACTGGTGTCATGCACATACTTGCCCCCTTTCTGGAGATTCCTCTGTAGTCATTTACTTCCATAGGCCAGGGAATACCTAGGAAGATCTAGCACCATAGATATATCTAAAGAAGAAAAGTCTGGAGAGGAAAAAAAAAAAAAAAGAATACAATATATTTTTAAATAAGAAATTGATTTATCAGTGCCACTATCATCCATGCTTTAGCTCTGTGCTGTTGAATGTGTTAGCTACGTATAGTTACTGAGCATTTGGAGTGTTGGCTAGTCTTAGTTGAGAAGATACCATAAGTGTAAAATACTCACCAGATTTCAAAGACTTAGAACATAAACACACACACACACACAAACTTATGTAAAGCATTTCATAAATATTTTATATTGATTACATGTTTGAATAATATTTAAATTTCAGGAGCACCCACGTGGTTCATTTGGTTAAGCACCGAACTCTTGGTTTTAGCTCAAGTCATGATCTCATGGGTGATGAGATCGAGCCCTGTGCCAGGCTCCACACTCCTCAGGAATCTTGGGAATCTGCTTGAAGATTCTCTCCCTTTGCCCCTCCCCTAACTTGCATACCTTCTCCCTCCCTCTCTCTCTCTCTCCCTCTCAAATAAATCTTTAAATAAAATCTATTTGTTTCATGCAAGTTTTTTAATGTGTCTTCCAGAAAATTTATGATTACACGTATTATTTATATATTTATATATAATTATATATAATTACACAGTATATTTCTACTGGACAGAAATTTTGTAAATGAAGAGGCAAATCCCTTCCTATACCTGGATACTGATTCTTGTTGCCTGTAACTTTGGAATTCAAGCCCATGGCACGGAAAACAAACCAAGTGAGCTTATAACTACAGCCAGGTCATCTCAATTCTCTTACCACAGTCCCTGTCTACCTATCACAGGAAATGCAGAGATGAAAAAAATTGAGCTTCTTCTGTCCATCTGAATTCCTAGGTAAGATAAGCATCCGTTTAACATTAATTCAAGACACGATGAGTCAAGCGTCCTAAAAGATAAAGTATCCATGGCTTCAAGACAGAGGAGGAAAAACACCTAATTTCATTAAGGACTTAAGGAGAAAGGGTGAATTTGGTTAGAAGACCACTTTATCCGGAGGGAATGGCACAAGCAAATCTGATGGGTAGGAAAGGAAGAGTCACTCAGCTAAGAGTGAATATCCAACTGACCCAGAATAGAGACATAGAAAATAAGTAGGAAAAAAAAAAACAGGTGATGCTTGAATTATGGATGTCTTGGTTGCCTCCATGACAGACTATTTATCTTGCTAGCCCGTGGGGGACCACTGAAGACTTACAGACGTTCCAGAACTATAGTTTTGAAGTTAGTATAGAAGGGTGGCATTTGGATTTAGATAGGAAGAAATGAATTAGGAAACTAATTACGGCTGTAGCTGTCCAGTCAAAAGGCCATGAGGACCCATAGTAAGATTAGAATGAAGACAGACGGAAGAAGTGGACATCAGAGGTGTTCCTGAGATGTTTTGTCATATGAGGCCGAGAATGGACACGTTCCATAATAGGATGTCATCCTCAGTAGTGTGTGTGTACCAGAAAAAGGAGATAAATGCACACAGTAAGTCTACAGAGGGATGGGTTTTAGCTTTAACATTGACGTAGACCACAAAAGGTACTTTCACTCATGCTGACAACCACCACCATAGTCCTACTGTTTGCAAGGGAAAGGTTTGTACCTCACATCCCACATGAAAATGTAATGGCCATCTCATCGGAGTCAGGAAAGTTTGTCTTTGGCTCTTTTGATTGTAGCAGAAAGAGGGCAAGATAGACGTGAGAATTGGCCCAAGCAGCAGGATGAAACTGCTAGTTGCCATATGGAGACAGGGCAAGGCAAGCAAAAGTGTCCTGTGGATTTGTTCCCAGCCTCTGGGTCTAAATAAGCAATTAATTGTTGGACTGAAAACTTGTTCTTTGCTTCTTGGTAAGGTGGTCTGAGATGGTGGGGGTGGGGGTGTGTTTGTCACAGCAATGGCACGATGTCCTATTTCTTCTCCTTCATATTTAATGAAGCTTTCTTAAAGTATTAGCTCTCTTCAGCTGTGCTAAAGCCTCTCAAGAAAAGTGGTTCTGTCCCTGCTTAGTTCAGAGTTATAATTGTTAAAAATAACTCCGTTTAGGAATCTCGGAGCACATGGGTCGCCTGGGTGGCTCAGTTGTTTGAGTGTCCAATTCTTGATTTTGGCTCAGGTCATGATCTCATAGGTCTTGGAATCAAGCCTCACCTGGGGCTCCGTGCTCAGTGGCGACTCTGCTTGAGATTCTCTGCCTCTGCCCCTCCCCCACCAGAGCTCATGCTCTCTCTCTCTCTCTCTCAAATAAACAAATAAATCTTGAAGAAAAAGAATCTCTGAGCACAGGTTTACAAAGAAAGTAATTTTCTTATGTATAGTAGATGGTATTTGTGCTATTTTCCCACATTATGTTCATATTCTCTAGCCAATTTAAATATTAGTAACAAAGTAGAGATAGCTGATGATATATATTCTTAATCTTAGGGGAATTCAGTGAATATATTTAAATTTATAGCACCTGTTCAGGCATGAGGAAAAGGATGTACCTATATTCTCTTCTCAACTGACATCATTATTCATGTCTCAAGATAGACTAAGCATTTCTCAAGAGAAATATAGCTATTTAGGTGCAGCACGTTTTATAAATATGGATAGGAGAGTCAGCTCTTTGATCAATTCACAGAGTGTGCACTCAAATCACTAAAAAGGCTCTCACTTTGTCTTTCAATGCTCATTTCATAAGTTTTTGCTTGCAGAGGTCTCCTTTCTGTCATCGGAGTAATGTAGGAGCTGCTTTCTCCTCGTTGGGAAATTTCTATAATTTAACTCCACTTCTAACAAACATAAAGACCGTGTGCTTGATTTCCAGAAGGAAAAAAATGAAGAATGGAACTGCAGCAAGGGAACTTTCCCGAAGGAAAGCTGTAATGAATAGCAGTACTTCGAATCTTCCTGAAAGTGCATTTATGTAGTTTGCGAAAAGCAAATGACCCATTTCAAACACTGAATCCTCACGCTGTGTCAGGATTTTTGCTCTTTGCCCCTGGCCACATATGTGCTATAATGAGTCCACAGAGAGCCCATAGTTCCATGGCAATCCTTGCCTTGTATGGAGAGATAGAGTAGGGAAGGCTTAGAGACCCTTGGCTGCCATCGAATTTCGGTACATTAATATTTAAAAATTATGCATGATCTTTGTAAAGTACTGCCCCAGTATGAAGTAGCATACAGTTCAGAGTAACGAAATTACTGTCATGTAGTAGACTTAAACCTACATAGCCTGTTTTTTACTTAAATATGAATGGACTGGCCGCATGGTGCAAGAGAAGTGGCTTTGAGTGAGCTGGATCTACTAATCCTGGCTCCAGAAAAACCCAGGTTTGATCCAGACAAGTTGTAGAACATCTCCAAGCCTCAGTCCCAGTTGAAAATGGGGACGATAATACCAATTCCAATTCACAGAATGATTCTTGAGGATTGCTTGGGAGACCGCAGACGTAACCCAGGAGGGTACTCTTCACGAGTCATCCCGACACAATGGATGTGGATTCACACAGACCCAGAACGTTTCCTATTATTACTCCTTGTATATGATTCCTGTCCTGTTGCAATCGTGCAACGTAACCATCCCTAGGAAGTTGAAGGCAGAGTGACTTCGAGATAGTGATCGAAATAAGCGCAGAGTCCATTGGCCGTATCATGGAGGGACTGCTTCTTGGCAAACCTAATAGGGACAAGAACGTGTTTATTCATTTACTTTTGAGTCCAAGTGGGTGTTATCCACTGCTTCAAGCATTCAGTGTACAGTGTACATTTTCCTTAGCATCATAATTTGGCTTTGGTGCGCCTTGGAGAACACCGTTGCCCACTCATGTGGCCTAATTCTACTAAGTCCGTCTGTCCCTCTGGGTCGGAGCATCTTGAAACTTTTATTCTAGAACAGAGATTTGGAATTTTAAGGATCACCTGCAGTTTAAAATGCTATTTCCTGAGCCCTGGCTCTGGAGATAATGAGCTAGGGGGACCAGGAGGATCCTGTGCTCAGAAGATTCTGACCAGTGGGCTAGCCTACATCTATAGTCCCTGTTGTTTCTCAAGATATTTATGTCCAAAGTATTTTCATATAAATGGATTTTTACTGTTTTTAGCAAGGGGAACTGCTTATAGAATTTATATGTGATTTCTTGTTGGGTAAAAACAAAACAAAACAAAACAGAAAAACATATCCTTGTCCTTGCTTTAATTGGACTTTGTGAAGAACGTATATAAATAACACTAACCCTATTTGGTTCAAATAAGCTCATCTATGATTTGAAAAGTAACTAATGGGGTGGCTCTGCAGTTGAGTGTCTGCCTTTGGCTTAGGGCATGATCCCAGGGTCCTGGGATTGAATTCTGCATCGGGCTCCCCATAGGGAGCCTGCGTCTCCCTCTGCCTGTGTCTCTGCCTCTCTCTGCATCTCTCATGAATAAATAAATAAAATCTTTAAAAAAAAAAAAAAAAGAAAAGTAACTCAGGATTGTCAAGTGATCAGTTCATAGTAGTTTGTTCATAAGAATGTATCAGAAAACCTGCCCCTTTTTCTGCGCCACGCAAGCTGCAACTCAACTAAACAGATAGACGAGTTGAACTTTTAGTCAAGAGACTAAGCAATCTGTACCATCAGGTGTAACAGTCATCTTTTAATCGTAGCTCCAGAATCGAGTGATTTCCCTTTGTTCCTGATGATGCTACGAATATTTTAAACGTCCAGAACTTGTGCATGACTTCTAACTCCACAGGTTTTTTTTGTTTTGTTTTTGTTTTTTGTTTGTTTGTTTTTGTTTTTGTTTTTTTGAAAAAGGGGTTTATTGGTGTGGTGGCCTCAACATAACTCCACAGTTTTTATAGCAGTGGCTTTGTGAGGGGTTGCTGTTAGGCGTGGGCGGTACGAATGGTATGAATGGGTGATAGTCCTCGGGTGAGTTGCTCAGTGGATGGTCACGAGGCGGTGTGTGCCCTGTGCCCAGCAGCACATGAGTCAGGGTACGTTAACCATCTGCTCGGTACTGAGCACTTCACTAGCTGCTGCTGGTGAGGGCGACAGGAAAGACAAACAAGAGAATGAATGAATGAATGAATGAATGAATGAATGAATGAATACGTAAATACACAAAGACATAAATACATAGATAAACAACCCACCCACCCCAAACCTCTCCTCTGAGTCAGCTTTCATAGCAAAAGGTTTGAGTTACCTGGGGCGGGTGGTGGGGGGAAAAGAATTGTGTTGCAATATGTAACAAGAAGAATACTACGATGCTTGATTCCGTGTGATTTGAGCACAAAATGGGTATTTACGAGGCTGGGCTCCCCGCCTTTCCTTTCCCTTTGGAAACACGATTGTACATTCAAGCGCAAAACCCGTAAAGCAGTCGAGAAATCAAAGGGAAGGCAAATCATAAAAGGGAAAAAAAAAAAAAAAAAGATGGTATCACTTACCACAAGTAGAGAAAATTGGGGAAGTTGGAGTTCCCGCCGTGGAACGCCAGAAAGACATTTTCCTACGAGGAGGGACGGCCTAGAGTTGGGGCTGCCCTTGGAGGGGCTGGGGAAATGGGATGTGCTGCAGGTGGGGCGGCCCAGTTCTGCAGCAGCCCTGCCGGGGGGCGGGAAAGATACAGGTCAGATGGGATCTCAGGGCCCTGAGGATGGGATCCCTGTGGGCTGGCGATTTTTGTTTCTCCTCCTGCTTGGGGGTGGGGGGATCGGGTCAACACCCAGCTGTGACTGACTCGGAGAAATCCTTATTTTCGGCATCTGTCACAAACCCACGCAAGAGGCCCCACCTGCAAATCCAGGTGTTAGTGAGCGAGCAGGAAACAGGTCCCTCTGGGCGCTCGGTTCCCAGCGGGGGATCCCAGGCCGGAGGCCGTCCCGCCACTGCTCCTGCTTAGGGACTGGGTGCCGAGCGTGGAAGAAGCAGAGCTGAAGCTTAGGACCCTCTGGCCCATGGCCTCCCCGCTCCGCGTGCCATCTGCTGTGATGTCACAAGTCAAATAAAGAGGACATTCTTGTTCTTTTTACTTTCATACATTCTCCAAACATTTAGATGGGGAAACGAATACTTAACTCCAGTGGAGAAAATTGTTCTGTCACCAAGAAAAAAAGGCTCCCCTTTCTCCGCAGAGATTTCCTTGCCAAAACCTAATTGCTTAGCATCAAAATGCCACCCTTGTTTCATGCATTAGTAGAAGCAATTCTTCTGTCTCTAATACCGTCTGTCAGCATTCGGGGTGTGAAGCTGAAAGCCATGAAAGCCATGTCACCAGGCAGGCTCAGAGGTTTATGGAGCTTGGCCACACGTCTTCATGTCAGGGCTGGTTTTGAGTTGGTCAGCTCGGGGCATCGTGCTTGTTTTCTGTTCCCCTTTCATGGGTGCGTGGGGGTGGCATTAGGCCCCCAGTATGAAGTAGGGAAAGGAAATGAGGGCGCTGCACGCACTTTTTCAAGACTCCATTAAAGCTTCCTCTGTGCCAAACATTGGTGGGTGGCGGGGATTTGGAGGCGTGCAGGCCAGCCCTGAGATAACCGATAGGATGTGCGCTGGATATTGATTTTTTTTAAAAAATTGAGAATGGCAAATGGTTTGGTGAGGGTGACCATGCATGGGTGTTGTCCAAGCACACAGAAGGGACAGTGGGAAAAATCACATGAAATGGTTTGATGAATAGCTGGGAGCTAGTAAGGAGAAGCACTGTGTGTGTGTGGTGGTGAGTGGGTTGTCATATTTAAATTGTTTTTTTTTTTTAAGATTTTGCTTATTTATTCATGCGAGACATAGAGAGAGAGGCACAGACACAGGCAGAGGGAGAAGCAGGCTCCCTGCAGGGAGCCCGACATGGGACTCGATCCTAGATCCCAGGATCACACCCTGGGCCAAAGGCAGATGCTCAATCGCTGAGCCACCCAGGTGTCCCCATATTTAAGTTCTAAGAAAAGAGAGGAAGACCACGGCCCTGTGTCCGATGTAAAACTTGTTGGTTACTAATAGTTTTCCTTTGACTCATGGAATATTTCTATCCTACGACCGATCAAAGCACATCACCTCATAAAGTCCGTCAAGAAATTCAGGATCCCTTCTGTCATTGGGACAGAATAAAACCCCTGTAAGTTAACGAGCACATTTGAAAGATGAAACATGTGATTTCTGAGGATCTTCTCACCCTTATGATTCTATTCAGTAGATATCCATTAAGCACTTTGAGAGAAGCAGAGAAAATAAGGAAGAGTGAGTTGTCGCCAGGCCTGCAGAAAGGGTTCAGATGGGCCAAGAAGATAAAGTTGCACCTGATGACGAAGCCTGTACAGCAATGTAATGGCCAAACCAGAGGCCAGCTACGAGGGTGGCTGGAAAGCCTCTGTCAGTAAAAATCGGTCCAACGCATCAACTTTCATTCTCATTTGAATATTTCAATACACAGTTGCACCAATGGCCTGAGTTTCAATTAGGGGAAAAAAAAAAAAGGTCCAGAAATTTCCACTTATGAGAAACATTTCTGCTTTTGTAATTAGGGAGCCCAGTAATTAAATATGCCTGGGAAAGTTGTATTAGATTGCATTACATTGGGTCAGGTACATGCTTTCGTGTCACACCCAATGGCCCCTTTTAGGATCATAAGCGAATGGAAAAACAGCAGCTCAACACCTCTAGAGCCCCTGTTGGGGAGCAGAAATGCATTCCAGTGTAGCTTCCTACTTGCCTTGCAGATTTTAATTAGTGTAGTACGAGCTGCTGGACGGTTCTACGGGGAGGCTGGTCTGCAAAGCCACATATTTCTGTAGCTGGAAACTCTCGGAAAAGGACTCAAACTGGGAAAAACTGAACAGAGACTTTGTCCTCATTTGATTGAAGGTTAGAGACGAGATGGAGTCCGGTTGTCTCATGGCCTTTTTTTTCTATTAAGAATTGTCGTGAAGATTAGATGATGAGATGAACCAAGAGTAAAGCCCTTGGACCTTTGCTTTTGGCCGGTTCGGTGAGTGGCTGTAGGTAAAGAAACACGTGTTTGCACCTGCCACGAGGCAGGGGCAGGGCCCACCCGCGCTCTCCTGCTTTCTGGGTGTTTCCTGTCAGTCCCTAGGCTGGAAGGTGCAGGCTTTGAGAGCGGGGACTGAGTGCATCACCACCATGGCTCAGACCTACTCCCCGTATCATGGTGTCACCGTCAGTACCTATCTGTCCACACAGCTGGTGAGGGGCCCGTGTCCTGCCCACCAGGATTATCGCCTGGAGTCCTGGTAGAGGGTTCGGCCTCGAGGACGAGCCAAGAACAGCAGGTACTGTACAGCCAGGAGATCCAGGCTACCCCCTGCCTCCCAGCCCAGGCTGTGTTTAATTTGGCAAATCAGTGCATACGGATCTGGGGACTTGCTGCCATTGTTTTGCTTGAAAGGAGGACTTTTTAAAAAATTTGTTTAAATTAACCTTGACCTGGGATGCCTGGGTGGCTCAAGGGTTGTGTGTCTGCTTTTGGCTCAGGGTGTGCCCCCGGGGTCCTGGGATCGAGTCCCGAATCAGGCTTCTCCCTCTGCCTGTGTCTCTGCCTCTTGCATGGATAAATAAAATATTTAAAAATTAATTGACTAAACCCATTAATTAATTACCCTTGACTAACATTAAGTTCAAATATCCTGACCCATTTGTATATCGCGCTTCATGAAGGAACTATGCATTTTTTTAGAGGATCCTCACGAATGTTGCATAATAAATTTCAGAGAGTGAGGGCCACCGGATTTGGATACACCTACTTGGAAAAGTGGCAGTTGTTTTTGTCCTCAAGTGTGCTTGCTTTCCTGCTCATAAATGAGCCTTCCTCAGTCTAATGTTAAGTCATCACAACCCAGGGAGCACCTGAATAGCTCAGTGAGTTAAGCCTCGGACCCTTGGTTTTGGCTCCTCAGGTCATGATCTCAGGGTTGTGGGATCGGGTCCTACATCAGGCTCCATGTTCAGCAGCAAGTCTGCTTGAGATTCTCTCTCTGCCCCCTCGTCAGGCCCTCCCCCGAGTGCTTGCTCTCTAAAATAAATAAATCTTTTAAAAAAATTAAGTCATCATAATCAATATAAAAGGCTGGTACAAATATCAATATTATGTACATTTAGATGAGCAAAGTATACTTTTGCTTTGCCAGCGTTTTAGGTCACATGTTTTAGCTTTAATAGGGTCTAAGAATAAGTAGAAGAATGCCGTGACTCCACTTAAAAATGTGTATAATTTCCAGAGAGCGTATCAGGAATTTAGAGATCTCTTCCAATGTACTTTATCCTATTCTGCTTTTAGACTTCCACTGCAGCGGCCTGTATATCATAGTACATCGAGGCTTACTGATAATTCATTCCTCATTTACGGGGTAGATCATCTTCAAAAGAAATACTGATTTTCTATAAGAAGGTAATTCCCTATATTGAGACCAAAACTGGACCCAATTTCCAGGTCCAACTGATAAGTAATAATTAGTTATTAAGCATTTGCTTCCTCGTGTCTTTTTTTTTTAAAAGATTTTATTTATTTATTCATGAGAGAGGCAGAGACACAGGCAGAGGGAGAAGCAGGCTCCCTGCAGGGAGCCCCATGCGGGACCAGATCCCAGGCCCAGCCACCCAGGTATCTCTGCTTTCTCATATCTTAGGTGAGGTCAACTGCAGTCATGTTTGGGTACAGGTGGTTGAGTGGGAATTAGTAGGAAAGGGTCAGGAACCGAGTGAGGAAGCTGCCCCAGCTATAGACTGAGCCCCTGAGAAGGAGGCTCTCCACATTACCCGAGGTGGGAGAGACTTGGGCTTGATTGGACAGTCCGCTACGGTATGTCACTGATCCTCAAATGTCAGTGTATTTATCAGTCTCCTGTAGATCTTGTCATACTGAAGATCTGGGGACAACTGGGTGGTTCAGTGGATCGAGCATCCGGCTCTTGGTTTCGGCTCAGGTCATGATCTCAGGGTCATGAGATGGAACCCTACGTTGGGCTCACAGTGTGGAGTTGGCTGGTGATTCCCCGTCTTCCTCTCCCTCTGCTCCCCCATCTAATTCTCTCTCTCAAATAAATCTTACGGGGGATCCCTGGGTAGCTCAGTGGTTTGGCGCCTGCCTTTGGCTGAGGGTGCGATCCTGGAGTCCTGGGATCGAGTCCCGCATCGGGCTCCCAGCATGGAGCCTGCTTCTCCCTCTGCCTGTGTCTCTGTCTCTCTCTGTGTGTGTCTATCATCAATCAATCAATCAATCAATCTTTAAAAAAAATAAATAAATCTTACGAAAAATGCAGATCTGGTTCTATAGTATGTTAGTTTCCTAGAGCTGCTGCAACAAGTTGGCGCAAGCTGGGTGGCTCAAAACATCAGAAGTTGGTTCTGGAGGCAACAAGTGCAATATTGGTTTCACTGGGCTGACATCCAGAGGTTGGTCGGGTTGCACTCCCTCTGGGGCCCTGTGGGAAGCATCCAGTCCTTGTCTTCCAGCTTCCTTGTGGAGTCCGTGTTCTCATCGCCTTCTCTTCCGTGTGCATCATCTCCCCCCTTCCTCTCCCTTATGAGGATGCTTGTGATTGGATCTGGAACCCATCGAGATAATCCAGTATTATCTCAAAATCTTTATCCTATCTGCAAAAACTTCACCACATGAGGTAATATTTATAAGTCCTGGGAATTCTGATGTCCGTGGACATCTATGTGAGAGCCATTGCCAGCCTACCAACGTGAGTCTGGGTGGCCATTAAGATTCTGAATTTCCGGGATCCCTGGGTGGCGCAGCGGTTTGGCGCCTGCCTTTGGCCCAGGGCGCGATCCTGGAGACCCGGGATCGAATCCCACATCGGGCTCCTGGTGCATGGAACCTGCTTCTCCCTCTACCTGTGTCTCTGCCTCTCTCTCTTTCTCTCTGTGTGACTATCATAAATAAAAAAAATTAAAAAAATTAAAAAAAAAAAAAAGATTCTGAATTTCCAACAGTTGCCCAGATGGAACGTTGCTGCTGCTGCTTGGTGCATAACACTTCGATCAGCAAACGGCCGGATTACCAATCTACAGAGCTGAGCCTGGTGTATCTGGCTCAGAGCAGACTTGTGCTCAGTGAGACACAGACTCACTTAGTAGCAAGGGACACAGGAGACAGGGTGAAACTCCTAGGAGGTGGAGTCACCAAGAATCAGGATGGTTATTTGTGCACCAGACATTCTTCCAGAAGAGTGAGCCTGGAGCTGTGCTTTCAGAGGCAAAACTGGAGTCTGAGTCAGGAACCAAGCCAGGAGCTCCGTTCTTGAAAGTGGGCAAACAAGATACTCAGTGGGCAGACAGAGGACCTCGACACGAGTTTATGTCAACACGTTGAGTGCCAGATCCTGCCAGCTGGTTTACCTCAGCCTCCTGCCAACATGGCCAGTGCTGATTATGAAACTAGTCTTCTGTGTCTCTTCTCAGCAGCTCTCAAACTGCTGACTGAGTAGCTCTGGAACAGGGCTCTGAAATCTCCAGTTTTAGCCAACGACTTGCACGGTTCACTTGCAGGTGGTCAGGGAACCATCTTTGGAAAATGTTCCTCAACATGGGGAAGGCATCAGACGCCACCAGTTGATTTTCACTTGAGTTAGACAAGCTTCTGGTGGTGGTGCACGTCACCAGGAAAACAAAATAGGGCCCCAAAGAAGTCTGTTTTGTCCCTAAAGGCATCTGAAGTCTGACTCTTGAACGTGTTCTGTAGGGGGCGGTCAAGTCTGCAAACTTGACTCTACGTAATACACGATGTGTTCATATTACATCACAATGTGTGTCGTATCCAATATGTTGTCCCACGTTGCAAATGTGTAGTTCGGTGCCATGTGCACACTTCTAGTGTTCAGGACACTCCAGCTGCATTTCCATCCACGTTTGCACATGCATGGGTGAGACATTATCTCAGGTGGTTTGTTCCCTCAGATTGCACTAAAAACACCTGTGCCCAGGGCACCTGGGGGGCTCAGTGGTTGAGCACCTGCCTTTGGCTCAGGGTATGACCCCGGGGTCCTAGGATTGAGTCCTGCATCCGGCTCCCCGCAGGGAGCCTGCTTCTCCGTCTCCCTCTGTCTCTGTCTCTCTCTCTCTCTGTGTCTCTCATGAATAGATAAAAATAAAATAAATAAACAGCAAACAAAAAACAACAACAAAAAGACCTGTGTCCCTGGCTTCATCTGCATTGCCAAGTCATCCAATCCAGTTTGGCGAACTATCTTTCAGCCAAGGCCACTCTGGCCTAAATGGGTGGTTGTCATGCTGTTGAAGCCGCTCAGATGACTTCATCTGACTTATAACCACCTCAATGGGCAGACGTGGCGTGTTTTATTTTTTTTTATTTTTTTATTTTTTATTTTTATTTATTTATGATAGTCACAGAGAGAGAAAGAGAGAGAGGCAGAGACACAGGCAGAGGGAGAAGCAGGCTCCATGCACTGGGAGCCCGATGTGGGATTCGATCCCGGGTCTTCAGGATCGCGCCCTGGGCCAAAGGCAGGCGCCAAACCGCTGCGCCACCCAGGGATCCCTTTTTTTTTTTTTTTAATTTTCGTGGCGTGTTTTAGACTTCATGTTTGTTCTGTCGAGTGAATACAGAGCTGGAGCAGCTACAGGACTCCCTTGGCCTCTTGCTGTCCTCGGTCAAAAGGGCATGGGCTGTGGAATCATAAAATTTGGATTGGAAGAAAAATAAAATGTTGGTTGATCTAATTTTTGAAGAGCCTCGTAGTTTTAAAGCGATTTGATGTTACAAAATGAGCCTGTGTTCGGGGACGTGTGGCCATGGAATCACATAGATCCCGTAAACCCCATCGGTGATCTACATTAATTTTGGCGAGAGGTGTTTCGTAAAGGATCTGGCTCCTCTCACTTCTGTTTAATCTTGCCCTGAGGCCCCTGGCCAGGTCACATTCACCGATTTCCTGTTCTCAGTGGCAACACATACGTCTGCCATTAGCACTTATGCCATAACCTTTACTTGTCACTACTCGACTGCTTTCTGTTTCTTCACTAAATTATACAATTTTTTTTAGCTCTAGTATCAAGCCATAATATTTGGCAGGAAGCTGCTACTCAAAACATAACTGAGTAAGTGGTTTTCAAAATAAAAAATGAGCAAAATTTCAATGCATCCACAAACTGCTGCCTGTGATATCACCTTCCTCTTAATGATTCCTTATCGTCTGCCTATATGACCTAGTGCACTTATTATGGGTCTCAGGAGCTCATTTTTCTATGAAACGTAAGCTGGAATAGAAGAAAAATAAGGAGCATGATCATTTTAAATTATGTTGAGTCTGTAGTCCTCTGCTGATGCCACAGGGGGGCATTGGGAAGGGTGCAGGAGGCAAACACACATCTGAGCCTCTGGCCCCTTTGTCTTCCTCCTTCCCTTCCCCACTTTGAAACAGCTCAGTCATGTCTTTACCTATAATTTTTATCCAGATCTCTGTAATGGGATATTTTTAAGGTATTCAAGATGGTGTCCACTGTAGTCATTTTTCTTCCACGTGGCTGTTCAGCACTATGTTCCCTCTCAGTTTTCCAAGCTGGAAATGCCATTTAAGGCAATAATTTGGTGATTTGAAAAGATGGAGAAAGGATAAAATAAAAGCAAACATCACCAACTTTTTTTTAAATTGCTTCTCCCCGTGTCCTTTTACAGAAGACACTGTGAGGTCCCATCCAAGCTGAATTAATGAATTTAATGAAGCTGCATAGCAGTGGTCAGTGCTATTCCAACAGCATTACCAGACTCCAGCAACTAACATCTCTGGGGTACATGATGTTTGGGGGAAAAAATGACTATTTATGCAGTTGTACTGATTACTACTGTGTCTGGTGGCAAAAGGAGCATTTATTGTCTGTGGCCCAAGCTTGCAGTGAGTCAGCCTTCTTTAATGGGACTTACCTTGGCCGAGGAAAAGTATGATTTTTAAATTTCTTTTCAAATTCACTATTATCCTGGTACATGCTTTTCTGTTTGCTGGAAGACGAAGGTAACCTTTTAGCGTTCAAAGCAAATCCTGGTTTGATTTGTGAGGACAAAATCAAAAGCATCTATCACTGTGCTCTCCTTTTCAAGAGTCGCTCTTTATTTCATTATCAGGAAGCCATTAGCCACCTGTCTATAAGTTTACAAATGTTTGTGTGCTGGGTCATTGCAGTTGTGCATGGTTACCAATCCCATGAGGGTCTAACATCCCCCTGGACGACTTCGGGCGGCTACTCCAGTTCTCAAGAACCCATTTATGTAAGTGCCATCGAGAGTAGTACGTGCAATGGGAGGGAATGATCTGTTCTGATTAACATATGTGATATTTGAGAGTCCTATCTTATGACCAATCCCTTGGCATATCGCCTGTCTCTTCCTAACTCTGGTTTTTTGTTTTGTTTTTATATTTTATTTTATTTTATTTTATTTTATTTTATTTTATTTTATTTTATTATTTTATTTTATTTTATTATTTTATTTTATTTTATTTTATTTTATTTTATTTTATTTTATTATTATTTTTTTTTCCTAACTCTGTTTTTAAATGGTACTAAATGGAGTTTCTGGTTGGCAGATTGCCAATTTTTCCAGTGGAAAAAGACTGATAGAAATTGTGAAGAGATTCACAATTTACTTTTTAAAAGCTTCCTTTATGGATTTTTGTCAATATCACAGGGACCTGGGGCAAGGAAATCGATAATAGATACACACACAAAAAGGTACAAGCATCTGTAGCAGTGTGCGTGACCTTCCAGAAAGTAATACAGGTGTAAGAATGGTGTTTAAAAATAGAATGGGAAAGACATATATATTTTAAAAACACATATTTTATATATAGTCACATTATTTTGTAAAGATATATATAACATTTATTCATTTTGCTTCCATAAATCCATGAATCATTCTGACGTTCCTCAAAAGAGTAGGGTTTTATAGAAAACCCATGTGAAACAAAAATAGAGATGGAAATCCCCCCAAAGTAGATTTCTCCAAAACTGCTTTATAAAATTATTTAGTTGGGATGCCTGGGTGTCTCAGTGGTTGAGCGTCTGCCTTTGGCTCAGGTTATGACCCTGGGGTCCCGGGATCGAGTCCCACATTGGGCTCCCCGCAGGGAGCCTGCTTCTCCCTCTGCCTGTGTCTCTGCCTCTCTCTGTGTGTCTCTCATGAATAAAAAAAATCTTAAAAAAAAAAAAAAAGATTATTTGGCTGTATGAGAGAACAATAGTAAAATAAAGTTGATGGAAAGAGCTGGAACAAGATACTCCCCTAAAATGTTCCTAGGCACGTGTCATTCCTGCTAATGATAACTTGAATTGCTATATCTCTTTAAAAAAACAAAACAAAACAAAACAAACAAGAAAAACTGAACTTGGGTAAGTGCATGGGCCTTAAATCAGAGAGGAGGCCGGCATCGGTCATTTATTGTCGCCTCTGGTCAGGTGTCACAGTACCTCCCGGGATACAAAAATAGTCTCTACTTTTAAGAAGCTTACTGTTTGCCAGCATCCCATAACCACCCTGAAATTGCTTTCGGCAAGGAGCTGTATTTTTGTTCTTCTAGCCTTTTTATCCCCCCGCCCCCGAGTTTTATTTGGCTAGTCTCTCAATAACGGTTGGCCACATGTGTTCTTATTTTCTTTTAACTCCCTGGGTTTCAATAGAAGATTGAGTGGTCCCAGCCTGGATGGTGCTTAAGTGGAGTGTTAAGTGCGCTATAGCACTTACGTGACATTCGAGTCAATAGAGATTGATTTGGAGAATTTGGGTAGTTGACCAGAAGGAGAGGTGGCCGTTTGCCATCCTAGAAATGTGTCTATTTTCCCAAATACAATCTTAGGCCAAATGGGAAACCACTGTGAAGATGATTAGGGCTGCGGGAGGAGGAGGAAGGAGCCTGCTGAAAGGGTTCCTGCCTCTCATGTGCGAGGAGCACAGGGCTCATCTGTGCACCTGCTGCTGCGGCAGGAGGAGGCCGAGGTGTTCCTGGCACAACCCACAGCAGGTGCCAGCCCTGTTGAGCGTGCAAATAAAGAAGAAAACATTGCTCTAAGATAGTACGTAAGCCAGGTTAAGTGCAGGTCCAGAGAGTCAAAGGAGTTTGGGGCAGGGGGGTTGCCCTTGTAGGGGATTATGATTGACTCACTGGCTCTATTTCTTCCACATTTGCTCAATTTCCACGAGTTTCAGGATGGCATGAATGCAATGGATGAAATGCTTCTAGAGCAAAAGTGGTCAGCCTTGGGTGATCTGCCCACCATCCTCTCCCCTAAAGAACGTCTGGAGACACAGGTTGTCACACCTGGAGGTGAGGGTGGGAGGTTGCGACTCGTGTCTGTTGGCAGAGGCCAGGGATGCAGCTAGGTGTCCTGTAATGTGTGGGACCAACACTGGCAACAAGGAATTAACTGATCGAAAATGGCAGTCCTGCCAATGTTGAGAAACCTTGTTCTAGACCCATTCTCCCTGGGTCTTCCCAGGCAATGCAATTTGACTCCTTTTGACTCTGTTGCTATTTTTTAAATATATTTATTTATTTTAGAGAGAGAGAGTGTGTGTGTGAGCAGGAGGGCAGAGCAAAAGAGAGAATCTCCAACAGACTCTCTACTGAGCATGGAGCCCAAGGCGGGGCTTCCTCCCAGGGCCCTGAGGTCACGACCTGAGCCTCAACCAAAAGTTGGAAGTTCAACCCCTCTGAGCCACCAGGCGCCCCACTCTGTTTTTGACTTGATAGTTTTCATCATCCAGAAAGGATCAAATTATTAATACCGATTAACTAATTTTGGCCCTGCTGATTATTATTAGCTATGACAAAACTCTAATCCTTCCCGGTTGCCACAGCAGCTGCGTGTTTGTTAGGAGATTTGCCTGAGAAAATATTTTGTTCTCATGAAGCAGAGAACACAAGTCCTGATTAGAACAGGGTAAAAACTAAACCTTTGGTCTCCGCAGATATATTTTTATAATAGTCTCTTACTATTATAACCCTCTGGCTATTTTAATGCACACTTGTTTTTATAAAGCCATAGTTTGGTTGCTATAACAACTTGATGTAGCTCTTGATGAGCTCTTCTTGCCTTAATGTTGCTTTTAAAAAGTTGAGGTTGCTATGACTACACAATCCTGCTTTATTTCCAGCAGGCTTTCTTCCTCCTTGGAATTTGCTCTCAAAACATGTATGTGTACGTACATGCGTGTGTGCGCACTCCTACTAGCATGCCTTATGGGAGTCTACTGCATAGAACAACCAATGTCTAAAATCTCGAAAGACGAGATGGCAATTAATTTATTTAAGGGCATACTGTTATTCTTTTTTTTTTTAATTTAGATTTTGTTTATTTATTTGAGAGAGAGAGTAGGGGGAGAAGCAGAGGGGAGAGGGACAAGTAGACTCTGACTCAGGATTTGATCCCATGACCCTGAGATCATGACCTGAGCCCTAATCAAGAGTTGGATGCTTCACAGACTGGGGCGCCTGATGCATACTGTTATTCTTAAGCTGATTTTCATCTGTTGGATGAACTCAGATTACAGATGCTCTTTCTTATTTCAGATTAGATTACTGCTCAATGGCAGGCTCTTCATCTTTTGTTCATGACTTACTTATTTTGTCCTCCATTTTATAACTTCTCCCTGTTTCCAATGGCTTTCAGGGGTCGTTTGAACTCGAAACATGTGAAAGCATGTAGCGTCTTAATATGTTTGTGGAGTCTATCTTACAACATTGCCAATTATGGTCTCTTTTATATCATAGATGACAATAAGATTCCCATCACTAAGATTTTCTCTCATTCAAATTTCGAAAAAATGAAAACTATGAGAGCTAAAAGTTAAGACACCTTGATCCTGTTATTAATCCAGTCACAACTAGCGATATGAGCACCTGCTAGCTACTTTATCTTTCTAGAGGAGTGCTGTCCAATACAAATAAAGTGACCATATAGAGCATTTAAAATTTTCCAGCAGCCGAGTTAAAAAAGTAAAGAGAAAGAAGTTACATTGAATAATTACTGTCTACACCAATATATCCAAAATATTGTCATTTCTATATGTAAATGTTTCAAAATAGTAATGTGTTTTTAAACATTCTTGGAAATTTGGGGGGTGTTTTATACTTGTATACATCTCACTTTGGATGGGCCACATTTCAAGTGCTCGGTAGCCACGCAGGACTAGTGGCTACCGTATTGGATGTATTTAGCTTTAGATCTTCATTAAATTTGGTCATACAACAACATTTCTTGTTTATTGGTCACTTCCTAGGGTCTGGGTCCTTTGTGAAATCTTAAGAATATAAGGATGAATGGGGAAACTCTGTTTATGACAGAGGGAGGGAAAGAGAGAAAGTGAAATATAGAGAAGGAGGAGCAAGAGAAGGGAGGGACGAAGGACGGAAAGAAGGAAGGAAGAAGGAAGCAAGTTCTCAAGTTTAAGTCATTTCCAGCTATCATGTGCTATTATCCATAATCTGATTCTAATTTATGATAATTAAGAGATATTGGTGTAGACCAGGCAATTCCCCACTACTTTGGTGTGACTTCTTCAAGCTTCCATCTCCAACTTTTGAGGAATGCTCCAGACAGATTAAGTGGGCCCCATATATTTACTGATTTGAATCTCCTTTTCTGTCAAAATATGTGGCTGGATCCAAGATGAAATAATGTTATTGTCAAGGGGAAAATTTAATTAGTTTGAAAAGTCCAACTATACTTGGCTATTTTAGGAAAATGAAGAGAAGGGTAGCTGACAGCCTAAAATGAAGAGAGAGCATGTAGACGATAGTTATTCTTGTTGTTTGAACATTATTGTCTACAAGTAATCAAGGAGAAGCACATGATTGCCTTAAATTGTTTTGGCGCCGCACTGCAGGTGACGTTGGCAGGACATCACTGATGTGTCCAGATCTTTTATCACATTGCTGTTTCTATTCCTCTCCTGCCTCTTCTCATTTGGAAGAAGCCAGTTCAAAGTGAGCCATGTGACTCTCGTAAGTCTGCTCCATGAAGGAAGTTTCTGTTTTCTGTTTAACCGTCTGTCATTTTTTATCACCATTATTTTAGGAATAAAGTGGCTTATAGGGTGGGTTTTTTGAGCTGAGCCATTTTGCCTAGAATACAGAGGTTTGAATGATCTAATCTGATTTGGAAATAACAGAACAGTGTTACAATTTGAACAGATTTCCAAATCAAGTTGCAGATGGTAATCTGAGTTGTGAAATAAAATGTTTGATGCTGACAGCTCTTCACTTTACAAAACATTTCAACTAGCTCCATCATTTGTCACAGATTTTTTTTTTCTTTTTTACCTCTTTTCAGTAAAGTAACATAATGTCTGGCATTTCATATCTCTTTGGCCTTTATGAATTAGAATTGTATTCAACACTTTTGCCTTTCTGCATTTAAGTTGTAAAATGATTTTGGAATCCTAAGTCAGAATTCCACACTGAGCAATGCTTCTATATTAGCCTGAAAGGTTTGCTCAACACAAACGTTAGAATATACTTGGAGTGGGAATGACCTTAGGTTTCTGTGATCATAACAGTTCTGTCTACACTGGCAAATGAACTATTGCCACCTCAAGGGCATCTGTTTACACCAAACACTAATTTATAATATAGGCCTGGGGTGGTTACTGAAAAAAAATGACTCAGAAACCCTTCACTTTGTTCATCATAAGCTCATGTTTATCTGTAGAATGTGTCAATTGTTCATTTTCCTTTTTTTTTTTTCCTGAGTATTTTTATTTTTACTGGGAAGTAAGGAGAGAGGATTAATTAGGTTAGCTTTGCTCTTGCCAATTGACACTGATTAAAAGTTGGAGAAAGAATAGGTTATATTTTTGATCATTTACTTCTGTGTTCCCTGGGTGGAATTTTAGAAATGTGGAGCCCCACATTGAAAGGCTACTTTTCACCCTCGGGCTGAAAGAACTCAGATGTTTCACTCAATAGACAATAAGATAGAAACGTGGAATTTCAGAGGTGGAGGGGAATTTGAAACCAGCTCGTTGAAACAATTTTCAAACTTTTTGTCTGACAAGATCTTTTCTTTCTTTTTTTATTTATTTTTTAAGTGTCTGGTTCAGTAGTGTTAAGTATATTCTTTTTTTTTTTTTTTGATTTTTTAAAAGATTTTTTAAATTTATTTTTATTTATTTTTTATATTTTTTTATTGGAGTTCAATTATGCTGTATGTTGACAGGATCTTAAAAGAAAGTGTAGCCTGAGGCTCAAAATATGAGGTACAGGTTGAAGGACCGGAGGAGATGGGATGGGAGTGAGGTGGACGGGGGGGGGGGGGGGGGGGGGGGGGGTACCATCCATTGGAAAGTCCCAGGTCAACTTTAACTCCATCCATTTGCTAATCAGACCCAGGAAAATGATCTGTCTGTTCAGGATCACACAGCTCTGCCTGAAGGCCTGGTCCCTTAGGCTTTTTCTATTTGTTCAACAATATGTGACTGCCTGTTTTGTGCCACCTGAGTTCGTAGAGCCCTGGAGGTCTTGCGATACCACCGTGAGCAAGCCAACCTTGGCCCTGCCTTCGTGGCGTTTATGTTCTAGAGCAGGACAAAACAGTACACATGGAAATGCATGTTGGGGGCAATTTCATATTGACTCCCAGTGATGTGATGACCTAGAGGGGCCTAGGCCTCTTGGTAGAGGTTTGTACTCCACTCCATGTTGTCTTCATGTTAGTGAGTCTCAATTACTAGTGAAGCTGTCACGTCGAGATGCCACAGTGCAAAGAACATGGGATGAGAAACCAAACATCTGGGTGTCAGCCCCAATCCTGTCCCTTCAGAGACACTAAATATTTTATATCTCTGAACCAAGAGACATCATATCTACACAGAATTAAGAATGACCTAGTAGTCTCTGCCCTTTTTTCCCCGAGCCCTCTCAATGGTCCTCCCTCCCACAACACCTACCTGCATATTATTTGCCATTTCAACTGAATTTGTCTCATTTCTCAAGATATTTCAAAACTTTCAAAGGATTGTGGTTCTCTTGGCCTGGATCTTTCAGATTATTTTTCTTTTTTATTTTTTTTTTTTTAGCACCTGAAGCTACTAATTCCCATTCGAACATTTCTTTGATTCTTTCCTACAGAGGGAGAAGTGATTTTGTTTTATTTTCTTTTTAACAATTTGGATGTTACTTTAAGATATCATTTTTATAATCTTTGAAATGTTGCTTGAGCCCATATGTTCCACTGGATCACTACGAATCGCCTGTGTGTTCTCTCCTGGTCGGCCATGAGCTCTTTATGGGCCCCGAATATGTCTGGTTCACAATCAGAATGTGGTTCTCGCCCACAGACGTCACTATCTAAAGAAGAAAGTGGATGCAACTTAAAATAATAAAATGGTCATATTTCCAAATAGCATAGAGGAGCACGTTACTCAGAACTATGTCATGGCAAATGGCCTTAATTCTGTTGTTGCACATGTTAGATTACCAAGCAGGGTGCTTTCTAACTGATCCTGGGAGATAAGTTGATTGATTTCTCTCTTGATTTGGGTTCAGGTCGTGATCTCAGGGTTGGGCGATGGAGCCCTGAATCAGGCTCCCTGCTCATTGTAGACTCTGCTTGAGATTCTCTTCCTCCCCTCCTCTCTCTGCCCCACCATTCATGTGCACGCTTTCTCTCTCCAAAGGGAGAGGGAGAGAGAGAGAGAGAGAGAGAGAACGACAACAGGATCAGCATGGTAAACATTTAAAGTATATCATCATCACCTTCCATCAGAAAATATCTTTTTATCCTTCCCTCCATAGACTTACCATAAGTAAAAATCCAGGAATATAATTTTGTAGGAACCAATGGATTGTGGAGCTAGAATGCTTGATCTTAACATCAGAAGACCTGAGTTCAGCACATGGCTCATCTACTTGCCCAGTCTTGTCACCCTGGACAAATAAGTTACTAAATATTTTGAGCCTCCATTTCCTCATGTGTAAAAGGAGAAGAGCATCTGCCCTATTGACTGCTGGAAGGCCTAGATGTGTCAATTTTTGTGAAGCACCTAGTATAAGCCTGGCACATAGCAGCTAATTTTTTTAAGATTTTTTTTTTTTTTAATTTGAGAGCGA
Source organism: Canis lupus dingo (assembly GCF_003254725.2). Classification (NCBI taxonomy): domain Eukaryota; kingdom Metazoa; phylum Chordata; class Mammalia; order Carnivora; family Canidae; genus Canis; species Canis lupus. The sequence continues at coordinate 35,612,233 of NC_064268.1, read as the reverse complement.
GAGAGAGAGAGTGCACATAGAAGAGCAGAGGGAGAGGGAGAAGCAGGTTGTCCACTGAGCAGGGAGCAGTTGAGGGGCTCCATCCCAGGACCCTGGGATCATGACCTGAGCAGAAGACAGATGCTTAATTGACTGAGCCACTCAGGCTCAGTTAAACTAAAAATTGCATCAATATATTTATATTTTATTTTGATATAATTTTCCTAGGGCTCTATCTCATTCGATAGTAATTCTTTAGTAAATAAGTTAATTTGTTATTGGTTTTATTCAGTATGCCTCACATCTTTTGCTTTCATCTCATTAAGAACAAATCTTTTCAACATCCCCCCCTCTCTTTCCAGCCTACATGGATAGCCAACCATTGCATACAGAAAGCCTATGAATTTCAGAGATTTTTGATTAATGTCAGCAATCAAACTGGTAGCTGTCGGGATGAAGAAGGCGCTATTCTGGAGGCTTCTTTGCAGCCATCACTGTTTTTAGTGTCATGTTTTGCTGGAGACGTATGAGAAGTGTGTGTGTCGTGTTATTGTACTGTATTTTATTGTGGCTCCCGTGGTCGTGGGGGTTCCAGTGGAAGACACCTTAATAGGGTAAGTCCTACCCTGCAGAGAACTAATAGTGTCTTTGCATTTATGTTTCAATAGAGGAAGGTCTGCTGAGGTGTTCAATTAGTGACACATGAATCACGTCTGTAAAGGGTAAGTCAGAGGCTGCAGGAGTAATCAGATGAAAGGGGATATTAAAATACTCCGTTTAGAACACAAATCAATGTATGTCTGCTTGGCAGTTTATTTCTAAAATGCACGGCCTTTGACAGGCTCGAGAGTGGTGTTTTGTGTGGCTACAACATTCTTCTACCACCGTTTCCTAAAGGGGCGCATCTAAAGTAGGGTTTTCTGCACGTGTTCCTGGAGAGATCATTGTTCCTGGAATGAGATCCTCTAGAAGAGAGTGATCTGAAGAGCCGGATTGTGACTCAGACATAGTAACTTAAGTGCAGATTGGTAAGGGGAGGTAGGGGGCCCCGTGCGAGTCCGCTGTTGGCTGATTTTCGCACTTGGCACTGGGTTGCCCCCCTCCATGCAGTTGAAGGGGCCAGATTGAGTCATGCAGCTTTCCGAAGGTGTGGCCCTTGCCTTACTGTTCTGCTGGTGAAAAGTCAAGTAATTCTAATAGTGATCCGAAACCGATTTTGCCCTAACGATCCTATATGGTAAAAATGGTCTCTAGATAAGTGCACGTTCACCTAGTATGCTCTCGCTGAAGTGCTGCTGTAACGGAAGGGGTTTCTCCACGTGGCATTAATTTTGTGCCAGTATTTAAAACAGCTTTCACTTATTTGCAGGGACATAGGGGTAGGGAAGTAGGTAATTTTTAAACGTCCTTTGTAAGTTTGATCTAGCACGAGGCTGGGCCTATGTTTCTACGAAGGGCTGGGTCATATTTCAGACTTTGTGGGCTCAGAGACAAAATTGAAGGTGTGATGGAGGCGGTTCTAAAGCAAGAAGGGAAACTGCCCTTCCCTGTTTATCTGAAAGCAGTGGGCTCTCCCAGTGGCACCCGGATGAGAAGGGAAGGTACGCTGATGACCGTGGGCAGTTGGCAAGCTCTGCCGGGGGCCTCCAGCCTCCGCGGGTCACCCTGACGCTCATCCCCATGCCCTGTCTCCCTCCATACCTCGGTGAATACATTATGCCCATTACAGGCAGCAGGAGCTACCCTGGTAGCTCTGAGCCAGTTGGATCCTACCCTCTGCTCATGAGGTAAAGGGAAGATGAAAGATAAATGCCTGAATCTCTGGTTGAAATTAGGCCTGGGCCTTGGTAACAGTGTGTGTCGGTCTTTGAATCCTGGTCCACCATCTTGGTGGGGGAGGGAAGGCATGTGGAAAATTCCAAGTCCAGATAATTGATATAGAAAAAAAAAAAAAAAAAGAAAAGAAAAGAAAAGCTCCTAGAATCAAGCCATTTGTATAATTGGTAACTGCCCATAATGTTTCTTGTGTTGAGAGTACTCGGCTAGAAAAACATCGTTGGTCTCCCCCTTTCCAAATGATGTTTTGTAGAGAGTGTCCCAATTAATACATGAATTCAGATAATATTTTCAAATACTCTGCTGGAGGATCTTTTCACTTGGAGTTTTTTAAAACCTACTCCTGCCTTTTCCTCACTCTCGATGAAATACTAGTTCATTTTTTAAAGAGATGTTATTTATTTATTCATGAGAGACACAGAGAGAAGCAGAGACTCAGACAGAGGGAGAAACAGACTCCCTGGGGGGAGCCTGACGCGGGACTCAATCTGGAGACTCTGAGATCACGCCCTGAGCTGAAGGCAGATGCTCAACTGCTGAGCCACCAGGCGTCCCTAAAATAATAGTTCTGACTGCATTTTCATGCCAGGATGTGAGAGTTCCAATGTCTTGGTCCAAATATTTTGAAACCCGTGAAAATTATAAAAGTCTTGGTTCCTCTATATGTCACATGCTTTTTCCCCTCATCAGGCAAAGTAGTGGTGATGCTTAGCAAGTGGGAAAGCACCCAGCTTGAGGGGCAAGAGGTTTGACCTTCACCCAGACAGCCTAAGTGTGAGACCACAGACGGAATATTTCAGCATCAGGCGAGAGGATCATCGCTCATCTGTGTCGGATTGTCCAGGATTTTCCACAGTTGAATCAATGACCTTTCTGTCCTCGCCACAATTATATCTGTTCCAAGAGAAGGTGTCTTTTCTGGTTCTGAGTCCCTCATTATAGCCGCTTTGTCAATGTGAAATGGTCTCAAAACCAAGACATCCACCTTGGCTCTGGAGATTTCTGGCAAGAAGCAAAAGGGCAAAAAGCCTGTTTTTCTACTTGAAGTTTATGTTTCTGCTGTACTAGACATCCCTAGGACTATTGGTCTTTACTTTCTGAGCTCTGTAATAACCCCAGGAATGGGCATGGTCCAGGAACTGATATTTTTAGGTCATACGAAGCTAAGCCTGGTTATTCTAAGTGCTTCGGGACAAACTAAGGACAAACTACAATGGTTTAAAAAAAAAAAAAAAAGCTGGAGTATGAGGATGGAGAGCCATCTCCAGAGCCCACAGGCATACCTCCAAAAAAAATGGTCAATATCGTCACCATCATCCTCTCCATCATCATAACAGACAAACCTTTTCACTTTTAATGTATGCCCACCAGTCTTCCAAGCATTTTGTACCCATGAACTCACTGTAGTACAGTCAACAACCCTACGAGTTAGCACGAGTGCTGCCCCTACTTGGCGCAGGAAGGACCTGAAGACCACAGGGGTTTGGACGTAGGGATGGTACAGAGTTTTGGATTTCTGGGAACTAGAGAGTCCTTGGATGTTTAAAGCAAGGGACTGGCATTGCCTTTGTTGCATTTCAGATCATGTAGGCGTTTACGATCAGTGGGAGAATTAGGGGAAGGGAAAAGCAGGTTAGATGTGAGAAGAGCTACAGAGGAGGTGGTGAGAGTGAAGACAAGAAAAATGATTGGATAAATCATTTGCTGAAATGAACAGGGCTGGACAGTTGGGTTGGGGAGGGGGGAGGAGTCCAAGAAGTCAGTGTCCCAGGTGAAATATATGTGCAGAGGACAGAAGGTGGGCATCTAATCATGCCCAGTCACGAGTGTGCCAGCTGCCCTGGGCAGGAAGCTTCAGTCTTCATCCAGTGGGATTTTTCCACACTCGCTTTACTTAGAGCCAGGCTGGGGAGGATTCCCTGAAAGAGTCAGGAGACTTGGCCTTGATGACTCTGCAGATAAGAAATAAGAGGAAATGAGACACTTACAACAAGGGACCCAATCAAATCAGCCAAGCCCAACCCTCTTGTTTGGATAGCTGCATAGGGATCCCCCCCACCCTCCCTGGGGTTGCCTTTCACTGGGTAAGTCTCCCAGGGCTCCAGCACTAATGAGGGAGTGCGTGTTTTCTACCGATGATTGCGTTGTCATCACAGGCAGGACACCTAAACCATTTACACATTCTCTGCAATCAAGATGGAAAGGATTTTAGAGCTAACAGGTAACGTGCCATTTGCTATCAGGAGTGTCCTAGAGCACATTCATGGGTGTGCAAGCAGGTCGTTTCCTGCCACCTTTCATGATGTATCCAAGGAGAAGGAAGAAAAGAAACACTGTCATCTAGTAAGATACTCCTAAAGAGATTCCAGTGGACTTTGCCATCTACGAGTCCCATTTGCAGTCACTTCTTTAACTTTGGAAGTTGCTTTCAGGTGGCACTTTGAACTCAAACTCACCATGACTAGTTGAAATCTTTTCCTGGCCCATGTGAGTTGGCAAAGTGGCGGATAAATCATCTGAATGATTGTCACCTATAGAAGAGGCTGTTTCCCCCTTTGTGTCTCAATAAACACGGACACGCTTAACTCGGTTCGAGTAGATGGATCCTTGAAAATGACTCAGCGTACAGGGACATCTGTATCCCAAGTTGTAGCGTCGTGTCTGGCCTCATAGGTGTTGTATGAATACTTGTATTGAACTGAGGATTGTAGAAACTCTTGAAAAATAACCTAAGGGGTCTCTCAGGCTCAGTCTTGGGCAGTAATGCTTACAGTGGCTTGGACCATAAAAAAATATATATATATATGTGTGTTGGACCATAAAAACATATATATATGTCTGTGGTTGGAGGCACAGGTCTCAGGCCCTCTCCTTCTGCATGGTTTGGAGGCATGAAGAATCCTCCCTACCCATTTTTGGTACAGTGTTAGGTCAAAGAAAAAAATGCATCGATGGCACAGCCATCACCTCTTCTCCGTGAAGCCACTTCAGGCTTAAAGGCTTGGTTTCCTCAGGCCATAATTTCTAGGAGCAGCATCACACCCTATCATTTATGACTTTAATTTTAATCTCTGTCACTTGTATGAATTAAGTACGTACCGTGTGCCCCGCAGTGCTTGAGAACTTTCCTAAAATAACGCAGATAATCTCCTCCACGAGTCCATGGGTTGGGTTCTGTTAGTATCTTAGTTTTACGTATGAGAAGATGAAGCACAGAGAAGTGACGTGACGTAGGGCCACACAGCAAGCAGCGGATCACAGATTGAGTCAGGGTAGCTCCCTGTCATGAGTAAGTGGGGAAATAACGCCGTGTCCCGACCTGTGACTTGATGGATCATGGGTTGGAGTTGACCCCAACTCCAGAGACTGTGCTCCCAACCTCTGTGCTACGATGACTCCGACTTTTCTCTGTGGCTGGCTGAAATCCTAGTTGAGGGGCTCGGATGCTTAGGTACGTCACCTGTGTTTCTCGAGGGCTTTCAGCTGTTGCATTCAGACTGGTTGCTCCTGAGGTTGAATGAATGACTTTCTCTCTGTTGGGTGAGTGAGGTAAGAGACCAGGGAGTTTTGAAATTAGAGATTACGCCTGGGTGGCTCAGGGGTTGAGAGTCTGCCTTTGGCTCAGGTCGTGATCTTGGGGTCCCGGGGTCCCAGGATCCAGTCCCGCATCGGGCTCCCTGCACAGAGCCTGCTTCTCCCTCTGCTTGTGTCTCTGCCTCCCTCTCTGTGTCTTCGTGAATAAATAAATAAAATCTTTAAGAAAAAAAGACCTGAAGAAGTTTTGCCGTTTTACCCCTTGGTAGAACATCTTTCTTTATTTTGGATCACAGACTTGATCTTGTACATGTAATGACATTTTCTCCCCTGATGCATCTTCTTGAAAAGACATTGGGAAGTTTGAGGAGCAACTGAGGGAATGAACCAGAAGGATGCAGTGCTGACCTCTCGAGCCTCTAGAGCAGCATTGTTGCTTGGCATCGGTGCAAGTAACTTGCCAGTTTTTCATCCCCTCAGAGACTTAACCTCTCTTTGAAATGAGGGAAAAATCAGATCTCTCCCTTTTTCCCTTTAATAACCTTCATTTTGTTCTAGAATCCTGTCGATTCGATCCGCTGTTTTGAATGCTCTCGCTGTTTAATTTCATCCGATTACAGAGATGCGACGCTCATGAATCACTTACACCTTTGGGATATTTATACTTCTTAAGATCTGGTAAACCAGTTTCTTCTTTTGTAGCCTGTTTGTTGGAAAGAGAGACCGGGATTTTTTTTTTAATAAATTTATTTTTATTGGTGTTCAATTTGCCAACATACAGAATAACACCCAGTGCTCATCCCGTCAAGTGCCCCCCTCAGTGCCCGCCACCCAGTCACCCCCACCCCCGCCCTCCTCCCCTTCCACCACCCCTGGTTCCTTTCCCAGAGTTAGGAGTCTTCATGTTCTGAGAGAGACCGGTATTTTAACTGAAACTTATCATTAGCGACCACTTTCTAAGTCAAATTGGGGGCTCTTGATTTGGTTTACTGCTTGGGAACTGGAATAAAAAGTGATTGAAAATGTTTGGGGCAGGGGGTGGGTGGGAGGGAAGAAAATGTTTGAAATGTGACCTAACTTGAGTGGCTGGGTTCCCTTGCCATCAGCCCTGAGAATTCCTTTCCATTTCTTCTCCGTCAGGTTGGATTTGCTTCTTTTCCAACGATTTGCTCTCTGCCAAATCTGATGCTCTTTGGCAATTTCAGGGTGTCAAGTCAGTACTTTCAGGAAACGTGTGCCCCTGCCGAAAATGTACAAAATCCATTCATAGGCCTGCCTGCCGTGCCCTTCAGAATTATACACTATGTCCTATCAGTTGGAAAATGAGGATGGGTCCCCGACCTCAAGATTGAGGTCACCTTGCAGGCCTTGAGTCAGTGACAATCCAGACCCCATGCCTTCGGGCTTCTTGACCTTCACAGGGAACACATCCTACTCAGAATTTTCAGATACCAGTGGATCCTGAGCAGCTCCCGGGGGAGTACCTTGATATTCCCAACAGATCCCACACTTTCTCCAACTTGAAAGACCACAGAAACTCTCCATCTGAACACAAACAGCCATCAAAACTTAAAGCCTCCAGGACCACCCCAGAGAATCTAAACTAGCATCCCCTGCCCATGATAGACTTAGTCATTCATTTAAAATGGTCGTGGAAATGAAATATTCTGTTTATATCCAAGAAAAACCCATAAACTCTCATTTATAAGTAAGATGATATGCTGATGAATTCCCAGATTTCACATGAGAACTTTTCAGTGAGTATATATGGTCTGTGTCTCCGTGGAGATGAATAAATGGGAAACCTGGCCGTGATCATCAAGGGGCACGGGCAAGGGCAGCGCTTGCTGGCGAGCTGCCTTGTATCATCTTTTCTGATGAAAGCCCATCAGATCTTTTTGGGGAAATCATTTGCTTTGAGCTTCACTTTCTCAAACGGTAAGGTATTGAGCACACGCATCCTTGGTTTTTCAGCGCAGTGCTAGTACCCCATTTCACCTACGAGGCCGAGCCTCTTCTCATCCATTACTAGAAGATGAAATACGTTTCCTTCAGAGTAAAACTGATGTGCAAGACAGAGACTGGGTCACACGACTGGTTCTGTAAATGAAAAGGACAAGTACTCAATTTTCTCTCCATTAAAAATACCGACACAGCCCATTGCCACGGGCAGAAACCTTCTCGCTGAACGTTTACAGATACTTCCACACTGTAGAGGACCCTCAGATCACAGGGCAACCTGTCTTAATGCTATGGGTCTCTCAGAACATTTGCTTTAAACACGCTAGAGCCGCTGCGATTTCAGCGCTGGAAACAAACTTTTAGTGAAAAGTCCCTAGGGTGACACCAGGGCCAGCTAGACTTGATATCACGGTTCATGTGTGATGGTGGGATCCCGCTTCTTAAGGAGGACACGCTGGGGAATTGTTGGTGCCACAGGGAGTGACACACACGGAGCCTCCTATTGGCATACGGGAGCCAGGAGACCAGAGAAGGGGAAACACTTCTTCATGAGCTGCTTGATTTTACCTAAAGCTCTCAAGGGTGTCAGCTCAACCTCTTGTCCTGCTTCTGCATTTTCCTCTTTGCAGAGCTTACATGTCCCTTTGCATCCGCGAAGCTGCTGGCCACTCTGACAGGTGGTACGGGTGTTCTCTTTGATTGGGTGTTGTGTTTCCATGTCCCTGGAAGAGCAACGCAAGGATTGCCATGCAATTTCTGTTGTTCTCACGTTTGCTTTTTTTACTCCTTTAAAACTGTCTCATGCATCGTTCTGCAGACTGTGGGCCTCGGTTGAGATGCTCAGAGATTGAGAAACTTCCTAAGAGTTCCATGGTTGTCCACCACACACTCCCTTAATTTTTCCAGAATCTGGCATAAAATGACAGAAAAGGACCTCCCTTTACTTTTCTTTGTTGTCTCTAGATACTATTATCAGACAAGCCTCGAGGAGCCTCATCCATGAGCAATAGAGCCAGTGAGAAGCCAGCAGCTTTCTCATAAGCAACTTATGTCGCACTTCTCCCCACCTAGATCCCTGAAGAGTTTGTTGTTGATCTAACGTGTGATCTTATTTCCCATTGAACGTTGATGGAGAACCTGCTTAGCACTAATACTGAAACTACGATGGGAGTTGCATTTTACTGTCAGCACAGCATTGCGAAAGTCAAATGCTGTTTTTCTTAATTTGGGTATTTACGAGCATCTTCTATGATCAAAGTTGTCACAAAGGAAAGGAAATTAATATATTATTGGTATAGACAGCAGAAGTATTTACCATCATCTTGGGAATGACTTGGTCACCATTGTCATGTGTGTCACAGAGCGGCAGGAAAACTGGATGACTGATATTCACTCCTTCCTCAGTGAGCTTTTACAACGCCACATGATTTACTCACATGTGGGATCTATAAGACAAAACAAATGAACAAACAAAGCAGAAACAAAAAAACCAAAAAAAAGCAGAAACAGATCCATGTAGGCCACATGTGCTTTGGGGGTTTTCAGTTATTTTTAATTTTTTTTTTTTTATTCATTGGCTCGTTGACTCATTCAACCAGCTTACATTTAATGAAAATGTATGATGACATGAGCTAGAAGTACGGAAATTAAAGACATAATCTCAGCCTCAACAGATTCGCTAATGAGTTGACTAAAAATGAAAAGTGCTATTATGGAGGAAAGGAAGCAAGGAGGAGGATGGGGAGGAAGTCAGGGATGACTTCCTAAGTGGCCTTCCAATTGAATTTTGAAGAAATAGGCCAGTTGGAAAAAAAAAAAGATGCAGAAGCAAATAAACATTTGTGCAAAATTGTAGCTACACAAAAGAACCTGATGGGCTTGGAAAACTCTAAATAGTTCAGCTTGATGAGGGAATGGGGTGCATGAGAAAGAAATGTTCTGAGTGAAACCTCGGGTAAGTTGTGTAAGCTCTGTCTTGTTTTCTCCTCATCTGCAAAGTAGAGAGAGGGTATGCAGGTGGCTCTGCAGAGTGCTGGCACAAGAATAAGTGCTTTGTGTTCTTTATTGGTGGAGGTGAATAGGAGTTCCATATGACATGTGTAAGGGAGCTTTCCTGTTTGGCTTTTGTTCTGTTTATGAAATTCAAATGCCTGATAAGCTTGTGGCCCAGATAGATGGATACCTCTTGTTAATGTTTTAAAATTCTTACTGATTATCAAGTCCACTTGTCAGTTCTTATGTGGTCCTGTTTTCAATGGCAAATGAATATATGTGTTTTCCTCAACATAGCTTTGATGTATATTTTTACCATTTATTTATTGATTTATTTGAGTGAGCTTATGCAGTGGGAACAGCAGAGGGAGAGGGGCAAGCAGACTCTCCACCGAGAACAGAGCCCAACTCAGGGCTTGATCTCTTGACCCTGAGACCACGACCTGAGCCAAAATCAAGTCGGATGCTTAACCGACTGAGCCACCTGGGCACCCCTACCATGTGTATTTTTATTCACTACATTTGAATTTTTCCTGTTTTCCCCAATTGACTGTTAAATAGACCATGCTGGTAAGTGCCTCTGAAAGTAAAGCACTTTCAAGAATTTCTTTTTTTTTTTTTTAATATTTTACTTATTGATTCATGAGAGACAGAGAGAGAGGCAGAGACACGGGCAAAGGGAGAAGCAGGCTCCTTGCAGGGAGCCCGATGTGGGACTCGATCCCAGATCCCAGGATCACACCCGTGAGCCAAAGGCAGGCACTTAACCGCTGGGCCACCCAGGTGTCCCACTTTCAAGGATTTTAAACTGCAAGTTACAATGTGTTACTAAGCCACAAAATCACTTTTGGAGTTGATGGGTGGGGTACAGTTAGCATTCTTGTTTTCACGAAATAGAATGGAACCTAAGTGAAAATATAGAAATGTAGCATCCCTGAGAATATCATTTCATTGAATTTAGTTTCAAGTATGTGTATATTAAACCGTTGTGTAAAATCTATTTCCTGCTGGAGGTCTAGGTCAAAAAAAGCATTTGCTCTAAAGGAAAGAAAATCAGGTTATCAGAATTTTCTCCCTTTTATTTTGCACTGAAATTCCAGGCTTCTTTACTATTTCGATAAAATCTAGCTGATTAGGGAAGAAATGGTGTGTTTGTTATAGTTACCTCACATGATTCTAAGATTTATTTGTTTATTTGAGAGAGAGAGAGAGAGAGAAAGAGAGAGAGCAAGTGGGAGGGGCAGAGGGAGAAGCTGAGCTTGGACCCTGAGATCATGACCTGAAGTGAAACCAAGAGTCAGATGCTTAACCAATTATGCCACCCAGGCACCCCTCACATGATTTTAAAGGATATATAGGTCATTTATAAGATGCAAAGGGAGGGGGGAATGCTATCAGTCAAATATTGTCTGCTCGTAACTTGGAAACTAGTTGGTCTTTGAATTATGTAGAATTTTGATGCTTCCGTGAGTGTATGCACATGTCCACTTGTTCACCCACCACGATATGTACAGACAGCTTCAGGAGTATTAAGCTCAGGATCAAATATTTCTTTCTCTTTCTGTTCTCACATTATCATCCGTTCAAATTGTTGCCTACTTGGGTCAGCCGGGTTAATCCTATCTATCTGTACTCCCCTGCTGAGTTGATATTTTCTATCACTGTGAGGTGTTTTCTAATTACTTTGTGAATGACACATTTTAGATGGAAAGTAAAATTGAGTGCAAAGATAGGCTTGTAGCTAGAGACGTGCTCTCTTTAATGGTTGAGCAACCCTGGTTGCCTTATGCAGGGTCTGTGATTGTCCTGTGGTGGAGCTGTGCCTACTGATCCCTGCGTGCCTCTTTTGGCTGGTAAAAGTAATTCAGAACATGGTGAGTCCTTCATGACAGACAGTAAATGTTTCCTTTTTTAAAACAACAGTTAAATTAGTTCTATGATAAGGGTCATGCTCGGGGCCTTAATAATTCCCAACTGTTTCCTGCTTCTGTCAAATTCCTTCTTTTAGAGACGATGTCCAGATAAATGAATCATGTTTTTAAGCTCATGTAATCTTTACATTTAGTTTGTTATCACTAGATTTGGACCACTTTTGTGTAGCTCTGATCAGTAAAGGGTTCTGGCTGGCAGCAGACCTTCAGATTTCGACAGAGGTTGTTAGGTTCCAGTTGTGGCCACTCTGGGGTATAGAAAGGTTCGACTTCACTCCCAGTGGTCTGAGTGAAGGTCTGGAGGCAGCCACTCACATATTTAGAAAAATAACTCCCTCGAATCTTCCCACACCCACTTTGTTGACTTTCTATTCGTATTCTATCTTAAGAGAAAACAGTTGATCAGTATCATGGTATTACCAACCCGATAATAAACCTTTATTTGAACAGATTCTTGCTCCTCCAACAGTTTAGCTGAACATTATGAGGCAGAGGAAAATATAAATCACTGCAAACTCAAAGGCACATATAAAGAAGGCCGGATAACCTAAAATAATGAATTAAGGAACAACACCATTCTTTTAATGGCAATTAAAATGCCATTAAAAAAATGGCATTCCTGGTCAAGCATTTCTAAAAAGATTTTTAAGATACTTCTAACAGACCTCTGATTACAGAGACATATTTATATACTATTGAAAAGTAAACACCACCTGGCTGGCTCAGTCGGTTATGCATCTGAGTCTTGGTTTCCCCTTGATCTTACCCCACATCAGGCTCTGCACTCAGTGTGGAATCTGCTTGAGATGCTCTCTCCCTTTCCCTCCCACTCACTCTCTTTCTCTCAAATAAGTAAATAAAATCTTTTAAACAACAAACTTCAAAATGCCAAACAACAGAACAAAAAGTGAGGTTGTACACATGATAATAGACAGCAATTGGCCCTTTCATTATGGAGGCAGAAGAGACTTCTGTTACTTGCAGCAAAATGAAGGGTGCACACCCTGTGCCCCCAGCCGTCCTCCCACCCAGCCCCCCAAATGGTTATTATTTGGGAAATCAGGCCCTGCGACTTCAGATTTTTTTTTTTTTTCAGGAGAAAGAAGCAAAATTCAGATTTCTCAAAAAGAAAACTCCTGGCTTAAAAATGTTGGCTCAGTTTTTTGGACACTCTGCAAGCCAAACAAAATATATCTGTAAACTTAACTTGGCCAATTCATGACCCTTTAGCTGTAGATTTTTCCAACAACAGAACTTTTTTCATTGCTAATGAGGAATTGTGAAGTGTTCTGGACGGAACCCCTCATTTAAGGGAGGAGCATCCCCGGTTCTTAATTTAACAACAATATCTTGTTCACCAACGTGTGGTGTTTTGGACTATGGGAAGATTCCTGTGGTTGGTCACAGGTCAGTGAGGCTGGAGAAGGAAATACATGAGGTGGCAGGCAGGATGAAATGCTTTAAATCGGGGTTTAAAAAAGTTCTATGAGAGCAATAAACCTAACCTAGGTACTAGAAAATCTTTACAGAGGTAGTGATAAGGAATGAGACAATGTAATATGAATAGCATTTTGAGAGAAAACGGAAGGGGAAATTTGTCAAAGGGAGGGGAAGTATAAGCAACTCTATATCGTGGGGTTGGACAGATCTTAAAACCATGAAATTGAGGATGATTGGAGGGTCGAGTATATAAGGCACTATAGTTGGGACCAGGCCAATGGAGACCTTGAATATATCAGTCTACAGATACGAGACTTGATTATGGAGTTAAGGAGAGCCGTTCCAGGTTTAGAGCAGGGAAGAGACGTGATCTGATCCGTTTTATGTATTCTTATCGCAAATCCTGGACTATTGATTTCCCCTTAACACGGTTGGAAGTCTTCTCCGATGGGTTGGTTAAAATACGGATCCTTCCATTTTGGGAAGTAGCGACAATCCTTAATTATCAACTTTGCACTAGTCACAATAAATTACAACCTGTGTGATTTCCAGGTGAGTCTATAAAGCAAGAGTGGTATGAAACGAATGGTAAAGTTCAGGAGTGATAAGGACACATATCAGTTGTCTGGTGTGCAGAGAACATAGTAGCCTGTCCTGCATTTGGATTCTGTGCAGAGAATATAATACCTCTATTAGGAGCAACTAATAGAAGTCATGGAAACATAAATTAGGTGAAATTGAGTTGAAATAGATTGGAAAGAAAAATGCAGTGGTGACTTCATTTTAATAAAAGAAGTTAGATTGTATGCAGTTGCCAATATGAAAGTGGAATGAAACTATACTATGTCAACATAAGCCAATAAAGCATCTTTTTTTAATGTTAAATATGTATACTAAGAGAAACTTCACAATTATGTGAAAATTGCCCCAGATTAATACAGAAAATACAAGATTAAATCAGGAATTAGGGACCGATTTTTTTTTCCCATGTACTAACATGTCAATGGTCAAAATTTACTTGTGGATAATGTGCCATGAAAGACACTTGCTGACCGGTACTTGAGCAGTGGTCAAGAAAAACCAATCAGTGTGCCAAATTATAATTAGATAAAAAATGCCCTAGACAGATGGCCATTTTGGCACAATTGGTATAAACAATGTATGAATTCATGTGAATTGCTTTAACACATTATTTCTCTCTTCCAAGAAACTCAGTGTAGAATGCATGTGACTCCTGTTCATCAATTCAATAGTAATTATGGGTCTAAATTAATCACTTGGTTTATCACCTGCCAATTGCTCAATCTGGCCTCTCTAGATACTTTAGAGACGAGGAAACAATTTAGCTAAACAATATTAAATAAATAGTCCAAGGTCACAAAATAGAGAGAGTAAAAATAACAGATCTTCAGCTTCTAATCATTTGCATTGCTAATAGAGCAGGACAAAAATGAATTTCATAAGGTGATTGAAACAATACCTAATGGTAGCACACAAGAAAACTCAACATTAGGAGAAATTCATTAGGTCATGAATGATGAGGAGCTTCTGTTGGGTGGCTTAGTCTGATTTCCATTTTGTCTTTAAACTCTATGTGCCTAATGTTCTTTATAGAAGGAAAAAAGGGTTTAAATGTGTGAGTTTGCATAATTTTTTTGACAATTGCACCCTTTTTATTGGCTTATGAATATATTTGACAATTGAGAAATTGCTGTGGGACCCTGAAGACCTCGGCTTCTGCCTTGAACTTCACCAGTAGTTAGCTGTATTCAAAATCAAGGCCATTGATTTGCCGTAATTAATTCTGTAAATTAACAGGGCTAGAATAAACAATATTTGAGTCATATTCATTGTATAATTAGCTATTCATTTTACACTTTATTCATTTACAGTACTCAGTAATTGGAATGGAGATTGCAAGAGTGAGCTGGCTGGTGTTGAATACCTTCTCCATGAGAACACAACTATGGCTGGCACGGAACAGTGCCCAATAAATAATTAATCAATGGTTCTAGGCTACCTTGAGAGCCTAGAGTGATTTGGATATTGTGTGTGGGATGATACGCTTTGGGCTCTGGGGTACACTTTGGGAACACTGCACCGAGGCACTTAAGAGGGTCTTTCTTTTTTTTTTTTTTTTTTTTTTTTTTTTTTTTTTTTTTTTTTAAAAAGATTTATTTATTTATTCATGATAGACATAGAGAGAGAAAGAGGCAGAGACACAGGAGGAGGGAGAAGCAGGCTCCATGCACCGGGAGCCTGACGTGGGATTCGATCCCGGGTCTCCAGGATCGCGCCCTGGGCCAAAGGCAGGCGCCAAACCGCTGCGCCACCCAGGGATCCCCAAGAGGGTCTTTCTTTATTGACTCTCCTGCCCAGCCAGAACTGAAGGACCTGTTTGTTTCATTCCTGATTCATTCTGTTTGTGGCATTTTGTCACTTTTTCCTTACCAGATTTCCCTCCTTTTTTTTTTTTTTTTTTTTTTTTTCTTTCTTCTAGGCTTTTTTCACCTGTATTGAAGACTTTGATACGATAGGTAGCAAATGGGGGAGAATGGTGTGATTCACTTAATGATTTTCTTTGAGTTCTATTCTTTTCAAGGAAAAGCATGAATATATAGAACAAGAAGCCCTTTGTTAAATCCCAGGATAGAAACAAGTTGGATTGGCTCTAGATAGGGCCTGCCTTAGCATCTGAGCATCTTGTGATGATTCATCAGAGGGGTTTATGTATTAGACCTTCCTTCTGAAAGCTTCTCAGTGAAAAGTGATCGTCAGCCTGGGCCCTTGCAAATAGGAACTGATGAAGGTAGCTAAGTGTGTGTAGTTGGGAAGGGAAGGAAGACGAGTGGTCACTGCTGCGCCCAGAGATAAGGACTGTGCATTTTTCACCAATTAAATGATCAAAATGGGAGCACCTGGGTGGCTTAGTCAGTTAAGCATCTGCCTTGGGTTCAGGTCACGATCTCAGGGTCCTGGGATCGAGCCCCATGTTGGGCTCCCTGCTCATCGGGGGAGTCTGCTTCCCCCCTGCCTCTGCCCCCCTTGTTCTATCTCAAATAAATAAATAAAACCTTTTAAAAATTATCAAAATGATTTAGAGTTATGATTCATAATGCTGTCTAGTACTAAGGAATTTTTTTTTTCACAAAAGTTCAACATTTTAGAGTAGAAGACCGTGTCTTGCTGCATCTCTTTTTCTATGAAGTGTTTGAAACATTGAGAGGCAGCATTTTATTATTTTAGATATGTATACTCCATTCTGAATTCCTTTCTGAGAATAGCAGTGGAAGTCCTTTCTTGAAATCCCAGGCACAAGTACATAGTTCAAGCAACCCCTGTGATGCTAAGAGTCTCTAAAATGAGTAAGCTTGTGGCATCTAGGGCTTGGTGGTGAGCGGAAAGGTGCCATTATGTGCATTAAGCAGTCACATATATTTGATATGTGATTGAGTTTTAGAACTCCCTCATCTCATCATTCCTGTGCTATCTGCTTTTTAGCATAGAAGCTAAAAACTCTTGTTTCTGTACCAAGCTCTCCCTGGTTTCCACATACTTCACCTGCCACCTTCGGAAGGTGTAACAGGTGAGCAAGCAGCACTGTGTTATAGCCCAGGCAGGAGGGCTGGGATGTGAGTGTATGGGCAGGAGAGCCTGTCTCTAGAACAAAATCGTGAAGACAAGGAGGAAGCAGGATGCGATCATTTTGCTGTTCAGGTAATTAACTGGAAATAATGACACCAAAAAAAAAAATAATAATAATTTAAAAAAAAGAAATAATGACACTTTGGAAGCACCATTTCCCATTTAAGAATGAAAAGAAGAGTCAACTTTCTAAGGTTAAGCGTAAGAAAGATGTGCCTCCTCTTAATGAACCAAAGACACGCTTTTAACGATGGCTCATGCGGAGAGACGAGGCCATGCCTCTTTAGAGAGCATCTCAAGTTCTCTGAAAAGAGCGTGGCTGTCTTTACACACTGCAGACAGAGGGAAGTGAGCTGCAGCTAAACCCAAGTGGTTTACCCTTTCTTTTTTCTTAAGAAATTGCCTTGGGCTTTTTCAGCTGTTGTATCTTAAAAATTATTTTAACGTAGGAGAGGTGAGGACTGGAGCTTTATATAAGCCATATATAAAACAAAACATGAAGGAGGGGGAAAAAAAACTGGAGCAAGGCAGAAAGCACTCTTTAAAAGCTAAAGCTGGGGTGCCTGGTGGCAAGGTCAGTTAAGCATCCGACTCTTGGTCCCAGCTTGGGTTGTGATCTCAAGTCAGGGTTGTGAGATAGAGTCCCGCGTCCAGCTCTGCTTGCGACTCTCCCTCTGTCCCTTCTCCCATCTCTAAAAATAAATAAATAAATCTTTAAAAAAAAATAATACAAGAAAAAAAAGCTAAAGTTAATTCTGAGCTTCCTGGAAGCCAAGTTTTAAAAACATAAAGACTTCTTATCTTTGACTTTTCAGTTAAAGGAATTGAATAAGTCACTCCTGAGAAATAAGCCTTTTATGCTACTAATTCCAAATCCAAATTAATATAAGGATTCTTATTTAAATTCTGTTATGAAGACTTCAGCAGGAAAGGGAGTTTCTATAATAAAGCATTTGATTTTCTTGATCAAGCTTGTGAGTCTTAGGTAGCATCTAAATTAATCATTTTTCTGTTCCAGAGTAGATTTTGTTTGCTTCTGCCCTCTTCCTAGTTCTGTGGCCTCGGGTCAGTGGCCTCTCTCAGCTTAGTCTCCAGATCTCCAGAATATTGCTATGCTGGTGCCTTTCTCAAGGTGTCCTTATGAGGATTAAATGAGGCTCGGCCACTAGGGTCATGGTCGCCACCCTCGACGTGGCCTCACTCATTTCTACCACATTTCCCACGACCTGCAGTGAATCTCTCAGCCTTGAGAAGTCGTGAGAGGGGAAAATGCATTTTTTCAGTGCAGAAAGCCGCCTTCTTCTAGTATCATTACATGTATTCAGGAATATCTAGAACAGAAGTTACTCAACTGGGTCCTGATAACCCCCTCAGATGTTATGGTGTCAAGAATCTGAAGCTACTAGAGGGAAGCTGGTTTATATTCTTCTCAAGTCCCGATTATTTTTCCCACTTTGTTCTCCTTCTCTGATTTTCTGGAGTTTGCATATGCAAAAATTGTTAGCTGGTTAAAAGAGAAAAAAAAATTAATAAGCTCCAAGGATTGACTAGCACTAGCTACTCTACTTATCTTTCTCATTTGTCCTGCTGCAGCTGTGAATTGTGGTTTTTCTTAATGAGAAAAAAAAAATGTTTGCAGGAAAATATGAAAATCATCTGACTACTTTTTTAGAGTGTTTTTGGAGATTTAGGGATGAGCTTTGATTTTTTTTTTTTTTTTCAGGTTACTGAGTCCTTCAAGTTTAAGAAACTAGGCTAATGAAAAAAAAAGAAATTAGACTAATGATCCTCAAATGTTTCATGTAGCTCTTAAACTTGTAGAGTTCTCTGATACTTCTCTTAGCAATTCATCAATAGACCTTTGTGTCTCTTTTTAAGATTCCGTTAGAATAAAAGACATTCATATAAGATGAAATATTGTCTCCTCTCTAAATATGAATTTCTTTTGTATTTGCCACATGTTCATCCTTGTTGTTTATTGAATTTGTGTACTTTCATTACTAAAATAGTTTGTCACATTTGGCAAATGCATGCCATGCGCAGTCCAAGTATAAATGAAGAATATGGCTAAGAAACAAATATAATAAAAGAATCAGACAACTAGAAGAAAAAAAATCTTCACAAAACTGCTGTATGAGTAAATACAAGAGTCACAAATGACTGCCATGTTTTGTTTTGTTTGTTTGTTTTTTAAATTATCCTAGTTTAGCATCCCAGAAGTGACAAGAAGAGAAAACATCAAACAATGGACTTTGTGCTCCAGGTGGGATGGTGGCGGGGGGGGGGGATCCTTTGCAGCTGGTCGACTTCTTTCAAGAGTACCTTAGTAAAGAGCATCACCAGCACCCCCACATTAATCATCCTAAGTCTCCCTTTCTTAGGGGGTTAGGTTATTAGAAAGTTATTAGAAATTGAGTCAACTCTTAACACTGGGGTGGCTTAGTCGGTTTAGGATCTGACTCTTGTTTCAGCACAGCTCATGATCTCAGGGTCCAGCATGGAGCCTGCTTGAGATTCTCTCCTTCTCACTCTGCCCCTCTCCAATCCCCTCTTAAAAAGAAGGAAAGGAAAAAAGAAAAAGAATGAAAGAAACTGAGCTGACTCTTGGGTAATGGTTCTTTCAGTGTACCAGTAAGGTAGTAGATGATAAAGTCATAATGTCCTCTCCAGGGAGTCTGAACTGGATACTCCGTGGGTGATGACATGGCTCCCATGTGTTTCTTGGACACATCCAAAAGCCCCATCTTGGCAGTCTCTTGCCGTGTCCAATCCCTGGTTGTTTGGAGACAATGGGAATTTTGTCTTCTTAGACAACCTCCAAGTGATCTCCTTGCCATATTGGCCCACCCTGATACCCTCCCACCATCTTTTGGACTCCTCTCTGCGCTTCTTTGAAATGTAGAGAAATCCTGATTCCCCACCCCACGTTTTCCCCAGAGGTATTTATTTCCTTTTTCTTTCCTCGAGAAACTTCTCTTCTTAAAAATTGATGGAGATTGTTGATTAAGAGTAGGGCTAAAAAAAAAAAAAAAAAAAGTACTGTTGTACTTGAATGAGGGGCTTAATCATCAAATTGTAAGACGGGAAGAGGGGAAATATTTGCATTCCAAACTGGAGATAAATCATTGAGGAGAACAGCATTTGTAGATCAGTTGCTTTGCTGGTTACTTTGTTTTACATTTTATTTAGCTTATTTAACCCCCCCCCCCCCAAAATCTCTAAAGGTTCTATACTTATCCCAATTTATATATACTTTTAAAGATTTCGTTTATGTGAGAGAGAGCACAAGAGGGGGAGTGGCAAGCAAAGGGAGGGGGAGACACAGACTCCCCACTGAGCAGGGAACCTGATGCGGGACTGGATCCCAAGACCCTGAGATCATGACCTGAGCTGAAGGCAGATGCTTCACTGACTGAGCCACTAAGGTATTCCCCATTTTATAAATAAATTGAGGCATGTAGACATTGATGTATAAAAGAAGCAGGATTAAAATTCAGAGAGTCTGATTTTTTTAAAAGATTTTATTCATTTCTTTGAGAGAAAGAGGAAGAAAGAGAAAGAGGAAGAAGGGAAAGGAGTGTCCAAGGGGGAGAGAGAGAGAGAGAGAATATCCCAAGCAGACTTTGAGCTGAGTGTGGAGCCCGACATGAGGTCTGATCTCATGACCCTGAGAACACGATCTGAGCCAAGACCCAGAGTCTGGTGCTTAATCAACTGAGTCACCCAGGCGCCCCCAGAAAGCCTGATTTTCGAGCCCACACTCCCCACTTATCCTTAGCACCTTCTGCTAATCAGCAACAATGAAAAAGTAAAAATGAAGCAAAAACAATTGCAATTGCATAGCCAAACAATAGGAATGCTCCTATCTTGATACAGAATAATGGTTACCATGGAAACGTGGCCTCTAGTGATAATATTTGTTGATTAGAGAAGATCACAATTGAGAATACGTTTGTTTTTGTAAATGTTTGTGTGATGCAGATTGTCATACGTAGGAAGAGTGTGAAGGGAAGGCTTTTGCTTTCAGAATTTGCAGTCTACTAGGAAGACTTGAACTACAGATTTCAGTACATTTATATAAGCAACAGTCCAAGGCATTGCACAATGATGCACAGAATCGGATTGAGCATAATCTTTAGGTCATGACACATGGTTATGTGTAGTTCACATGTAGCCCTTTGATTTCATTCATTCATTCATTCATTCATTCATTCATTCATTCATCAGCTTTTTCCCCTCCCTCTGTCTGCCCCATTAATCCTTCCGTGGATGACTGCTGGATAAGAAATCAGCCCCCCATTCTTTGAAGAGGACCTAACGATTAATTTGCATTTCTACTAGGTACCCCGGTAAGTTTTTAAGACCTCACTGGTCAAATGCAAGGCAATCAAATGTTACGTATAGTATTTTCTTAGAATAATCCCAAGACCTCTCTGAGAGGTTTGGGTCTATTGATTGTGCCTATTGATAATGCTTCAATCTTGGCAGTTCTTGTAGAATGGGGGAGGGACCCGGGGGTCTATATCTCACCCAGGACTCATTAAAGATGGGCTATATTGTGAGAAAGAGCTGTGTGGGACATAAAGCAAATTAAATGGCTATCACAGTGGGACCAGCCGGATCTTATTGATCAAACAAACTGGGCTGTCTGGAAACGTTGGATTTCTGTCTGACCCTGAAAGAATTAGTTATCTTCAATCCAAATTGCATTTTGAGCTCCCTGAAATCACAATAAAAGATACCGTTTCTGAAACTAAAGTAATCCATGTTCTTATCTTAAATCTCTCTCTCTTTTTTTTTAATATCACTAGCTTTTTCCCCCCTCCTTTCTAAAGTCACTGGTTGATTCATCCTGGTGAAAAAGGCCAGCGATTGCAGAACTACTAAGATGTAATGATGAAAGCTGTTTTTTTTTTTTTTAATTAAATGCTGTATGTAAGTTTTAAAAGAAAAGTAATCAATGGAATGCTGGATGATTTTTAAATACTCTGTATTCCCATCACGAATGTCATATTTTTTAAGCATATATCACCAGCGATTTTATCTAACGGTGCTTTTACCCCTCAAAATGTTTTCTTCAGTGTTATTTCACATAATAAAAATAATTTTATTCTAAGTAAAACATGGATTTAATGGCAAAAAGATGTAGCTCCAGGGTAGGAAACGTAAGCGTCCTGAGGCCTGTTGACATTCTCTTTTTCTGAATTTTCTTGGTAATTTACTACCTATGTATCCATAAGAAGTTTTGATCAGACCTTTAAATTCTTTAATATTTGATAGATTTGGGAAGTTCAGATGTTCTAATTCTGTCCTTCTTTCTTTATTACATGGCATACTTTTGCCAAGAGAATTTATGGATTTAAACATTTTTTTAAAAATTCATTGTGGTTCTTACTAATGATCAAACTGTCTCAACGTATGCAGTGGGATCCTATTCAAGTTTAATTCTGAGTTCTTTTGACATGGATCTAGTAGTCTTGAACAATTTCCTTAGTATCAGCTATGATAAGATGGTCCAGGCTCATCCTGTATGTTTCATGCCCCAAACTGGAATCAGCAATTTCTTCTCTTTAGAGACCTATAATCTGAACCCTAGGGTTGCCTTTTGCTGCTAGGTTGGCCATCGTTTCCTTTTTTTTTTTTTTTTTTTTTTTAAGAGTTTTATTTCTTTGAGAGAGGGTGTGCATGCACAAGTAGGGGGGAGAGGCAGCGAGAGAGGGAGAAGCAGACTCCCCATTGAGCAGGGAGCCTGATGCGGGACTTGATCCCAAGACCCAGGATCATGACTTGAGCTGAAGGCAGATGCTTCACCGACTTAGCCAAACAGGTGGCCCTAAGTTGGCCATTGTTTGTAAAGCTTTTCAGCACAGAGAATTATAAAATATTTATCTTTTTGTCCCCCACACCATTTTATTTACAAATTAAAAACCAGCTTTCTGTTCACATGTACATATTTTGCTTCTAAGACTTGCCTGGTTAGGTAGTTAGGTGTAGTGTTTGAGACCAAATAAAAAATTTTCTTTTACTTTTTCTTTTTTCTTTTTTTTTTAATTTTTATTTATTTATGATAGTCACAGAGAGAGAGAGAGAGAGAGAGAGGCAGAGACATAGGCAGAGGGAGAAGCAGGCTCCATGCACCGGGAGCCCGACGTGGGATTCAATCCCGGGATTCCAGGATCGCGCCCTGGGCCAAAGGCAGGCGCTAAACTGCTGCGCCACCCAGGGATCCCCAAATTAAAATTTTTCAATAGCATTTTATGTGTTTACATTTTTATATATTTCATATTTGAACTGTATATAAATGTGTAATCTTTTCAGTTCAGTGTCTTCTGAAAATCATTTCTAGAACATAGATTTATGTGCAGAAGATAATAGAGAGCAGCTTAATTACGATGTGACTCTATTAGTGAATCAGAATCCACCAATGAATTAGTCACCATTTTTCTAATTAGAGTGTGAAATCTTAATTTTTGGAGGATGATTAACTGATAATAGCTATGTCATGGTGTTCTTGTGAAAGCTTGTTTTGATGGGCATTGCAAATATAAAAAGCACAGTTTATAGGCAAAACAAAAACAAAAGAGAAACGAGTACTGATGATTTTTCCTTCAGAATTTTTCTGAGCGCCTGATAAAGTATGAATGCAAAGTTTTAGATAATGTCAAAATCTAGGTTAGTATTACTGACTGCTGTCTATTAGACTTTCTAGGATTAAGGGCTGAGAAAAATGTTTATCGAAGAAAAGTGGTTTGTAAATATCTGCAACTAAGAAGATAGGAAATTGAAGCTAATTACTCAGGTTTTTTGTTTTTGTTTTTGTTTTTGTTTGTTTTTTTAGAAAAATTAAAGCAAATTCAGCAAGTCTTTCATCTGACTTGACTTGTGTAATGTGGGCAAAGTCAATTATTAAGCCTGAACTCTCATATATTATAATTTTCAAGACATTTTGAAAACACCTGTGGGTGGGTATGGGGGCGTGGGAACGCATGCCTGGCAGTAGATTGGCTTCTAGCCAGCCACTGAGGAGAAAGAGGCAGATCTGCAGGTGATACTATGCAAATCTCCAAAAACATGGTCTGTGGAGCCAGACCACCAGACTTCAATCCTGACACGACTGTGCTCAAGCAAGTTGGTTGATCTTTTTGCATTTCCGTTTCTTCATCTGGAACATAAGTATTACATTAGCATACACCTCTGAGGGTTGTGAGGATTCACTTTCCTCCTCCTTCATAGTTTTGTCATCTTTATGATCATCACTGTTGAGCTCAGTGACAGATAGAAGCTTTACATAAATGCGTCTAAGGCAAGATGTTTGTGCTGTTAGAGGCAGGTGGCTTTTTACCTGCATACATACACACTCTTAGGTTTAGGTGAGTAAACAGTTGTGGAAAGACACGGAATACACCATTAAAAAGTGGTTAGTTCTGAAAAGCAAATCTGTTAAAGGAGAAAAAGTGGGGAGGCAATCACTTGACGTATTATACATTCTTCTCTCGAAGGTCTGGTTAATGAGATTTGATGTCGAATCAAGCCTGCGTAAACCTCTATGAAAATCCAGCCTGAAGACATGTTCCCATGTTCTCTGGCTCTCCATCGCTGAGCCCCTATATTACCCGTTTGGTAACTTCCTGGTAAATCCTATAGTGATGGGTGAATTGGAAGCATTCTGGGGTGCCAGATGGCTTCACGAGAGGAGGAGATGTCTGGACAGAAGAAACATTTCATCTAATTCACAGAAATACAACATCAAGCTTTAAGTCAATGTGTGCTAAGAAACCATTCCTCCTGCCTGAGAAATTACCCTTGCTCCAATAGGGAGGGTTGTATCCATGAGTCTTGGTTTCCTCATCTATTAAATGAAGTTAGCAGAGCTATGCACCCATAGGCAGCTCCCTGGAAAGAAGAAGGGAGGACTGCATTGGCGCTCCACACAAACGCCTACTGCATAGAGAGTACGCAGTACTCATATTAGCCCATTATATTTTGATTATGACCCTACAACAGTGTTTCCTGAATGCTACAGATTCTGGTAACAAATGCACTTAATTTAACGAGGGTCTTAGTGTACAAATACGAAGATGGTGATGTTGGAAGTGATAATAGTAGCTAGTATGCGTTGAACCCTGTCACGATTCAGGCACTTTCCTAAACCCTTTATATTATATTAATATATTTAATCTTCAAAAGAACCCCATATAGGAAGCACTAGTAAGCTTATTACTGATGAGGGAACCAAAGCATAGAGGAAGGGAGATCGGAAGTGGAGACACTGACCCAACAGAAGACTCTCAAAGTACGACTGTCAAGTAGAATATAAAAATGAAAGGTAGGGCCGACGGAGAATCCCAAGGATGTGTTTGTATCCCAACAGGGATGACTCCACAAAAAGCAAGCCATTGAGGATACAAAGAGAGGCAGGAGGTATCTTCAGGGACCAGGGCAGGCAGGTGGGTGTCCCAGGAGGTAGGAAGACAGCAAGGGTCCTCTGGGCCCGGCCACTAAAAAAACTAAGGGAACTTGTCTTGACTATATTCCATTTCTGTGTCTCTAATTATTCTTTGAAAAACAGAGCTGGGCTGTTTGTGATCATTATTTTGCCTCCAAATCAATTTTTCTATGGCCGTCAAATTATTTGATAGTGTCATACACAACCTGAAAATATTGCCGACTTTAGGAAGAGCTCCCTGTAATCCTCACATTCCTCATTGAGGGCTTTGAGCTCCCTGGGAGCTGAGAAGGAGAAGGAGAAGGAAAGTAAAAAAGGAAAGAATATTTTTTGTAAAGGAAGCACTCTTGATAATAAAATTTTCAATCCATTTTGAAAGATACATTTAACTTTTCTTGCCTCTTCAGTCTTGCTCAATATTTTGGAACATCATATGAAACGAGCAAATGCTTACATAGCTGATTTGATCATTTTTAATTAGCTGCCCCCGTGACACATTGCACAGTATGTTTTCATGTGATGCTCATTCCAGATTCGAAAGCCCATGTCTTCTTGTCAACCGCTTTGTACTTTGTTATGAAAAGATCTTTCTCTGTAATAAAAACTCATTTCCCTTCTGAGTCATTTTTTAGGAAATCACATATTTGTATGTAATGTTTTTGTATCCATCGAGGTCATTTTAAAACGATGTAATCTCTTACTTACCTCTGTCATTTAATCACTCAAATAAAATGTACTGAATAACTCCTCTGAACAAGGCCTAATTCCAGAAACTTTGGGGGTTACAGGATCAATCACACATAAACCAAGCGCTCAGAAAGTTTACAGTCGTGGCAGTGACATGAGAGATCCACATCTCTCTCTCTCTCCAACCCCTGCCCCAAGTAGACTTCAAAGAAAATGGTAAATTTTTGAAACCATAATTTTCAACAGACTTTTCAGTCTGAGTTTACCTTGTGGCGCTGGACCATGCAGCACTCTGTGTAGCCTAGTGTGGTTGAAAATCGTAATCAGGTAATGAGACTTTACCTAAAGGATCTATCCTTCATTTAATACAATGGTAATAATACATTATTTTTATTTCCCCTTTTCTCCCCCATGATTCAGAGTCCTTATTTATCTTCACAGCTTCTCCGTGAATAGGAAGAGAGCAGGTGGTACTCAATTTTCTCTTTCTCTCTCTCTTAGTAATCTTTTCCTGCTGTACCCAATGTGGCTGAAAATGTCAATTTGCCTTATAAATACTTTTCCTTGATCATTTGTCTTGACCTGCCAAGTGACCTCTGCGTTATTGATAAAGGTTTTGTTCAGTGACATTTAATATTCAATTACAGAAAACGATGTCAGTTTGATTTCCAGCCCCTGTGCCCCTCAAAAAAAAAAAAAATGGAACAAAGAGGGAAAATAGGGCACTTCTAGGCATTAACACTATTACATGCAGGAGTCATATTTCAGTAGACATATTTTCTTATTATATTCACAGTAAATTATATCCATCAAGAAGAATGCTTACCCTATATATAGAGGCCTAATTCATTAATGTATCAATTGAGGATGATTACTAGCTCCCTTCATTTTTGTTCTGTTTTTGCCAGGATTCAAAATGCAGATTTCAAGTTTCAGTAGACAACAGCCATAGAAAATGGGAGCCACTTTTTGGGGAACCAGTAATTCACTTGCATTATGTATGAAGCAAAAGGGATCTGTGATGAATCATTCCTATTTTAAAGAGAAGAAATAATCACTAGATAGTACATTTATTGTTAATGTATTAAGTGCTTTGGATGTCTTCTTTCCACGACCAATCCTATTTAAATTAAGCATAATGATTTTAAACTTTCTTTTCTCTCTCAAGACTGATCCCCGAAGTATGTGTATAATCATTCTCAATATAAGGTGAACTCCTCAGTTGCTAAGGAACTGGCTTGCTGAATCTGTTTCCCCACAGATAAGTAAAGTATTCCTTCCTGCGCTATCTTTCTGTAGGTAAATTAAGCCTTAACTAGGGCACACTCAAGGGAGAGCGTAACGTAGTGGGCTGGAGAATCCTGGTGTCAAGGGAAGCAAACCACGTATAAGAGGGGTCTGTCGACAAATGGCAGAAGGGATGATGACGCAACACTGGCCATTTGGATTGTGAGCCCCAGGGCCAAGTGAAAGCCTGGGGTCCCCGCGTCCTTGATTATGAAGGCTTCCAAGACGACCGTAGCAGACAGAAGGTGGAATCAGGGAGAGGACCCTGAGTGGGGCTCATGTACGGCTAAGCTGACCTTGGAGTCAGGGTCTGGCTCCCTCTCTCCTCGGAGTCTAATGCTTTCTAATCTCTGAGGATCTGTCTCAGACCCTTTCTCTTTATGAGGCTGGAAGAGATCAAGAGCTTCTAGAAGTCAGGGATTTTACCCACCAGCGAGCAGGTGGCCTTGGTAGCAGGTGCATGGTGGGGAGTGAGCCCATCCAGGCCTCAGGGCCTTCTTGGATTCTCTGGAGTCTAGGGTCCTTGTGTCCCCAGTCCCCTTGCCGTTTCATCAAATACCACGTCAGGGAACGTGTTGTTGATGTTGAGGTAGAATCTCTCCTCTCATCCATCGTTGGCTTTTTCACGTGGTTCTTGTTCTCTCATCCCAGTTGTGAGCTCCTTGACAAGCGCTGTCCTATTATTATTCTTTTTTTTTAAGATTTCTTTTTATTGGTATTCAATTTGCCAACATATAGCATAACACCCAGTGCTCATCCCATCAAGTGCCCCCCCTCAGTGCCCGTCACCCAGTCACCCCAACCCCCCGCCCACCTCCCTTTCCACCACCCCTTGTTCGTTTCCCAGAGTTAGGAGTCTCTCATGTTCCTAGAATTATTCTTGCCCACATGTACCAAGCACAGTATTTCTTAGATGTGAGTGAGAGCCAAAAAAAAAAAAAAAAAAAAAAAATGGTTTTTGTATTCCCACTGATAGAACTAATTAGCAATGGTAAGATCAATGGATACATATCACACTCAGAACTTAGGCTGTTAAGGAATAACGTGTAGAGTATCAAAATGCGACCTCGGCCCTATTTTTTTTTTTCAATATTGGAGTTGAAAGGTGATTAATTTTGATTTGAAGCCTAATTGTGTAGCATGGCATTTCCTAAGGGATGTTGTGTGGGATGTCGGTGAGTATTGTATAGATTTCTACAACCAAATACGTTCGAGAATATCTTAGAGGATAATAATATAGTTAAACTGTGTTTCCCATTCCCACTGCTACTGCACTAGAAGAGCCTCTACTGCCCGAGGTTTGGCCCTGCCCCATCAATTGTCTCCATTCCCACGGGTTCACTTCAGCTTAGCTCACCCAGCACCATGTAGTGCCTGGTGCCTGTGATGTCGCCACAAGAATCTGTCTTCAGGCAACTCTTATCTTAGTGGCTCTCAGCATGGAACACTTTTGCCCCGTGGGGCACGGGGCAAGGTTGGTTGTCCCAGCCCAGGCGGGAGCAGAGGGTATTACTGGGATCTAGTGGCGAGAGCCCAGTGATGCTGCCGGACGTCTTACAGTGCACAAGACAGTCCCCAACACAAAGAATCACCTGCCCAAAATATCAGCAGCGTGTGCTAGATCATCCCACTGGGTCTGGGGAAAGCTTCCCTGGTTTTCTTTCTCCTACCTAAGGAATTTCCTGCCCTCAAGCATGCCAGTCACCATCAGACACTAGCCTCCCTTTCCAGGCCATCTCCCAGGCCATCTTCCAGGCCATCCCTTCCCATACACCCCATGCTCCACAGAAACTAAGGGACTCGGTCCTCCCCAAACACGGCCTGTACTTCCTTGCCTCTTCGGCCTGTGTAATAGCTTTGCCTGTGCTGGAAGGCCCTTCTCTCTTCTTTTTACCTCTGTGAACACTCTCCATTCTAGCTCGCAGGTCACCTCTTCTGGGAAGTCTACCTTGGTACTCTTCCCCCCACACCCTCCCCCCAAAAGGAAGTGATTGCTTTCCTCTCTGGATGCCTGTAGCATTCTGTACTTCTCTCCTATTTGGCACCCGATGGGCACAAAGTATTTACAGATCTTACTTCTCTTAATAAATAGTAAATTCTCGAAAGAGAGAGAGAGAGAGAGAGAACATCATTACCGGCAATAACAACTTTGTGTCCTATAAAGCTTTTGTAAGTGCAGGTCAACAACGGTTTGAATTAAATTCCCTAGTTTTGAGGAGAGATTTCTGGATGAGACCTTGTAATTGGTTTTACATTTATCTGTATATTTAACAAGAATTGAGTTCCTGCTGTTAGTAATGATGTGATTTTAAGAGCCATCTTCTTTTAGAAAGAAAGTTTCAAGGCTTAATATAAAACCGGCCACGAACGAACCATAATAGGTATTATACTATTACTGCTCCTTTGCTGCTTCACAAAAGGGATTCTGATTTCAAATGCTGCCAATTAGACGATGTTTACACTTCTGGGTTAAGGAAATTATTACTTCGGTGAGTTAAGTGCTTTTTGATGCAAAGAGAGGAAAACCTGGCTTAAACTTATAAAAAAAAAACTCAGGAAATTGACCCACGTGGGAAGTCAGAGGTAGGGGGGTGTGAGGGTTGAGCATCCTGTGGCTCCAGCTGAGCTCCCCTCCCATCCTTTGCTCCACCCTCAGGAACTTGGCTGAACAGACATGTTCCTCATCTGCAGGGGAGAGAGTCCAGGGGAGGAGGGAGAGAAGCACTTGGGGACCCTCTGGGAAGCAGGAAGCACTTTCCTGGAAGCTCCTGATAAAGCACTTTTCATCCCAGTGGCCCATTTTCTGAACCAGTCATTAACAAGAGAAATGGACTAACCCATAGACGTCACACAGAGGACCCCCTTCCCTCTGGCATCCGTGTGGCGGGAGGAGGGAGAGAGGCCCAGACAAGGTCAGTGTGTCAGGGAGGACGAGGGAACCGGGAGGCTGGGTGTGCACCTGCTGGGTGTTACAGAATACAAACTGTGGGTCCTACTATTGATTGGCAGCCCCAGTGATTGTTTTTCAAATTATTGGATTTATTCTAAATCAGACTTGCCTCCTAAAATCCAGACCCACTTTTTTTTGATGTACAAACCAATTAATTAGAACTCTACAATGACTTAACCCAAACGGCCTCTGAAAAATAGCCTACGTGAGAGACATTCATTCTGCTGTAGGTGTCTCAGTGTGCCACTCCTTCATAAGTAACGTGAAATGTAATTTTAACACCAGCGCTGTCTTAAAACCACACTATTACATAAAATTTTGCATAAAGTCGGAAATTCTGAAGTCTCCACACCATTAAATTGGTAGTTTAAGTGACACTGTCATAGACAATATGGTATCAGCGTGTGGCCCACAGCTCTCACCTACACCAGCCCATGTGGAGGCTAAAACATGCCCAGATTTTCCTTTCATGCTTAAACCAAGAGAACGTAATCCCGTCTGCTCGGGCCATCTGATCACCAGTAGTGCTCTGTGTGTGTTAGCACTGGCGTGTGAATAAAAACTGACATGGAACTCATAGTAGTGTTGCTTTCACAGAGTTACTA
This sequence comes from Canis lupus dingo, assembly GCF_003254725.2. Classification (NCBI taxonomy): domain Eukaryota; kingdom Metazoa; phylum Chordata; class Mammalia; order Carnivora; family Canidae; genus Canis; species Canis lupus. The sequence goes on along the minus strand of NC_064268.1, from coordinate 35,581,939 downwards.
CTGGATTTGCTTACATGAAATAAGATGGTCACTTAAAAGAATAGTAGAGATTCTTTTAATTAAAAAAAAATAACGGATGTCGCTATTAATGAGACTAACAAATTGTATGCTTTAAAAGGGTGCGTCTTAGTTAAGTTGAAAACAACAACAACAAAAAATAGTCTATGCAGAGATTATGGAGAGTGATTGGTGCAAAATTTAATCAAAAAGGCCTGTTAGGTCATTTTATGAAAGTTGCATGTAGGCTTTCTAGCCACCTGTTTGCTGACTGACCCCAGGGTTTGCCATAAGGGTCGGTGTATTTTGGTGTAGTTGTTGTCTTAATGGCATCACATTCTGAAGTATCTCAAATTCTATTGGAAAATTAGTAGTCTTATTGGAAAAGTAGTAGTAGTGCATGCAGCTAACCCTTTTCTTTTTCTTTTTTTTTTCTGTTTTGAGGAACCTATGATTTGAAAGCCACAAGGACATAAGGCATCGATTCCTAACAAATAGAGTACAAATAAATGATAGAATCACGAATATTTCCACAGTAAGGTAGTGATAGATGCAAACAGAATTGAACGTGAAAGATCCCGTTGATCCAGTCAATTGGACCTTCCAAGTCAGTGCTTCTCAAACGTGAGCGTGCGTAGGAATCCCCAACATTTCTTATTGAAATAAACATTCTGTATTTATAGGTTTGATTTTGCTTTTTGTTTGATCATTCGTTTTTCTAGGTTTCACATGAGTGAAATTATATGGTATCTGTCATACGTACATTCAGAGGACAAACTGGTGGTTTGCAGAGGGGAGGAGACCGGGGGTGGGCCACACGGGTGAAGGGGAGTGGGAGGTACAGTCTTCCCGTTGAGGACGAAAGGCACAGCATAAGGAACACGTCACTGATATCATAATAGCATTGTATGGTGACGGATGGTAGCCACACCTGTGAGCGTAACGCAGTGGATAAACCTGTCAAATCACTATGTTGTACACTTAAAACTAATGTAATATTGTGTGACAGCCAGACTCAAATAAAAAAAAATAATTTTTAAGAAAGATTTAAGCAAAGGGAAAAAAAATTCCGATCCTCTTAGTCAGGGCTGGAGCCCCATACTCTGCACTTCTAGGAGGTTCCTGCGTTTGGTGGTGCTGCTTAGTCCCCAGAGGCCTTTCAATAAGCAACATTCTGTATCACCTGAAATCCACAAAAAAATGTACTCTAACTACGTGGATTGCAAATGTTTTATCATGTTTGATCATCTTTTGGAAATAGGCACGTATCTAGCAAGAATGTGTAACTCTTGCTGAATTATTTTATGTTTTACAAATTGAAAACCTTTTTAGTGGAGTTGTAATATTCAATAGTCGGGCCATCTCTAGGCATGATCAACCCTTCAATTCTGTCCTTTTCTTTCTTTAAGGAAAGAAAAACCACAGCCTACCTTAGGAATTTGGTAAAAAACAAAGGCTACTACTTTTGAAAAATAATAAAAAAAGGACGTCTTCCTTGTGTCATCTCTCTGAATTTAAACCTGTTTTAGTTATGTCTGACAAAATTGGAAAGTTGGTGGACATATCCTTAATATTTTCCACATATTTAAAAGTTAATAAATCACCTCTCTTCTCCTTTTATGGAGACTTGGGTCATCTCAAATTATTTGTTTTTCAGACTTTTCATCGCTTTGGTTTGTCTTCTTTGTTTCCTGCTCTAAGTTTTTCCAAATATCTTAAGCATGAGGAAGCCAATCATATGCACAGAGATACTCTCCTGTAGGGTGCACAGCTACTTGTTCAAAACAAAATGATCAATTGTGGGTGAGGACATTATTTCCTCACAGATTGGAAGTTGTGCATTTTTCCTTCCTTCTTGGGTTACTTGTGCAACTCTACGCAAGTGCATAAATCTGGGTCGAGGAGAACACTGCTGATGGTGCTCATGATTTAGGATAACCATGAAATCAAGTCCTGGGCCACATGCCCAGTATCTAAACCAAGTCCAGAAGGGCTTAATTGGAATTAGGCAGCGAGCCTAGAAGAGCTTTACTTTGTTCAGTCTTAACTTTCTGGTTCCAATGGATTTGTGTTTTGTAGAAATCTGTGTTTTGGGGGCTGGAGGGAGAGTCTGGATACATGCTGATTATACAGCAGACTGGGGAGCAGAAGAAACTAACCAAGGGAATGTTTAAGGAGGAGGATGCTTGGTAAACATGGCATGGAAGGGCACTTTTCAAGTTACTGGGTTTGTTTTTCCCATTAAGGATACTGAGAAAATATTTGCGAGGCTGAACTAGGACACAGAGATAATTTAGCACGTTTAGAATCTTTATTTCAAGTGAGAACAGCAGGCTTTGACAGAACCTGGCCCGTCCGGATTGGGTAGATGATAAAATCCTCTCCTTGGTTTTGGTTTCTACAGAGCTGTGCTCTTCACTTCTTTATGACTCTGGACCTTAAAAGGAGACATGTCTATTAAGTATCATTTGTTTTCATTCTTCTTATTCTGGTATGATGAGGGAAAAGTGGATTAAACAACAAATAGAGAACTTGCAATTCCTGAGTGAGACGTACTGCACAATAGATTGTTTTCATTATTCCAGACCATTCGCTGGAGACCGCAGTAACCTCACCACTGGAGAATAAGCATGGGGATCATTCAGTGGGATTTTGAGACACAAATCCCATCCTGAAATAATGAACCGATACTGAGTAGGGACATGCAAATACTGTTAATTGTATTTGCAATGCAGTCTTGATTTTCAAGTGCTATGGAATTTAGAGACGTAGAGGCATGATTCCTTTTTAAAAATTAGGTACACATAGATGCAATTATTTGGGAGTGGAGCCTTGAATATCATGGAATGTAGGCGGAATCTTGGCCCTGAGATTTTAGATGCTCAAGCTGAAACCAGCTACCGTATCCTTTTCAAATTCAAGTGCTTTGCCACCACAATAGAGTATGTCTTTGGCCACAGATTTTATTCTGGACTCCGGGATTCTTACAATGTTTCATTAAATGTGCTTTAATGACGTTTTCCTATCATAAATATCATAGTATGGTTGTATGATATCCTCTTTGTTTTAGTTATATTATGAAATAAAGCGATTTCCCCCCCCCAGTTTTATTGAGAAATAATTGATATACAGCACTGTATAAGGTTAAGGTGCACAGCATGATGGTCCGATGCATAATGCACTCTTAGCTCAGTGAGCATAATAGGCAATGACCTGCGGGGTATCAGGGACACTGTCTGTAAATTCCTCCTGCCTCTAGTCTTGCTCTTCGAAGTTGTCCCCAATATGTCCCCAATATCCATTCATTCATTCAACAAACTTTGTATAGTAGGCCTATCAGGTTCGAGGTGTTATGGGGGATACCAAGCTTCATAGGCAAAATCCATCTTTGTACTTCGGTCCCTGGGATGTTGGGAGGCCTCAGTGTTTGTTACCCTGAACTGATGCTCTTGCTTCAAGAATTTGTGCAAAGCAAATTCCCTCAGCCCTGATCTTAGTATGAGAAGAGCCTCCTTATTTGTGTGACTCTATTCATGCACCTAGTTTCCCTTCAGTTCATCCTGGATGCCAACTGCCAGACTCTTTCTAAAGCAGAGCTCAGTGATCATGTCGTCACTGCTCAAACCCCTGCACATGATGACCCTGTAGTGACTTCATAATACTATTCCTACTCCTGCTTTCTGGATACACAAAGCCGTTAGCAGTTTGGATCCAACAGACTTTTCCAATGTCATCTCACATCATCTGCCTTATCCAGCCCTACACGCAGGGCCAGTTAGACTGGTAGTATTGGAGAGCATAAGTTCAAGTTGAAGAGTAGAGCCAGTGAAGCCTGGCTGCCTGGCTACACATCCTGGTTTTCTCAACTTCCAACTGTGTGACCTTGGGCAAGTTACTTGAGCTCCTCGTGTCTCAGTTTTCTCGTCTGTGAAGTAGGAATAATGATGGCTTGTACTGCATTGGCTTGTTGTGATAATCAAGAGGATGAATGTGCATAAACCATTTAGAACAGACCTGGGAATATACTAAGCCCTTGGTGATAGGTGATATCTGCTATTATTTTTTTATGCTTTGCTCTTGTCATTTCTTCCAGTTGGGAAGCCCACTCTCCTTGTTTTATGTCCATGTCCAAATCCTACCTATCCTTCATACTCTAGTTCAAATGGTCTTCCTATTGATCTGGCTGCAGTCTGCGCTCGACCACGAGGCTGAATTGCATCTGCCACAAAAACAAACATTAATCTTATGATAAAAATCACTTTGTTTTCAGATAAATATAAGCAGAGGGAGAGAATTTTGTGGTTTATGGAATAATTCCAATCACGATGCTGATGATGTGCAGGGAAATGCTGGATGAAAGGTTGTGAAATGAAACGATGGAGAGGTTCAATCTCTGAGTCACAGTCTTAATTATTAAGAGTCAAATTGTCCTTGGGCTCCAGGATTATGGAGTTATACAGAAGGTTTCATGGTACAGTGTCATCAACGGTTCTTTATTTTGTGGTCAAAGAGACAGTGAAATGTGCTTTTCTTTTAACCTTGAGAATTATGGCCCATTCCTCAAACACTCAGCATTCCGGTAAGCAGTTAATGGACTGGAACATTTTTGATTCATTAAAAGGTGGTTTGTGGAGTTTTCAAGCATGAGTTTCAGGTAACATTGGAACCCAAATTGAAATAGGCTTCCAAAAGGAGAATGAAGAAGAGGCTTCCTGCTGAAATTCAGCAGAAGGAACTGTCCTCTTTTGCAGGGAATGAGACATTAGCTCCCTTTACCTGGGGGCTCCAGTATTAGCAATGGGCTCCAGTAGAAGGCAAACAAAGTTTTTGTCAAGGGAGAAGATAAATAAAGGGCTCTAAACAAATTCCTTGATTGTAGAAAGAGAAATCAACTCTAGCTAATAGACAAAAAGGAATATATTGGAAACAGTGATGGAATCAAGAACAGGTTAGGAGACTAGGGTTGGAAATGAACTGGAATCAAAAAGAATGTGAGATCCTTGCAAGCAGGAAATACTGATTTATTTAGTAAGAAAAACTATCCCATTGATGTGCAACGAATTATGTACAATATTTCTTTCTTTCTTGCATTATTGAACCAAAATTCTATCCCTTGGAAAAGAGTAGCTCTTTGCACCAAGTCTAAGTTATGTGCCATTTTCCATTTCTGTTGTCAAAGGGAGTTGTTGGGGGATCTCGCACCTCTGACACCCAAGTGGAAGGGGGTCACTTTGATTAGCATTCCCCTCCCTGCCCCAGGATCATCATCATAAGGCAGGAGTAGTTGCCCCAACGTGGTCACAGCCGTAGAAGGAGGAAAGAATGGACATAGGGCAGGCACAAAATGACAAATGTCCACCCCAGATCCTGTAGGGCAGGAGAATTGAAAAGTAGCCCAACCACTATGTCAAAGATCCCTCAGGACCTTGCCTTAGATCCAAGCATCATCCTTTGTCAGGGTGAAAAATGACAGAAAAAATTTTCCAACCTTATCTTCATCTATAAGCATAACTAGTGAACAGAAATCCATTCTATCTGAAGAACAGAGTGCAAAATTAAATTGGCCCAAAACCTAGCAAAAGCTTTTCACCATTAATTTCTATAGAATGGTTTTCTTAATTACTATTTTCTTCTTTTATAATCTTCAAAAAAATAGGATCTCCTTCACATATAAGCAGGAAAAACAAAACAAAACAAACCCTTAGTGTTTTCTCTTCCTGAAAACATTTATCTTCCTGATTGTCTAGACACAAAATCTTTAAATAACTTTTTTTTTTTTTTTGGTCCAAATCATCCTACTTTGAAAAACATATATCCCATTTCTTCTTCTTCCATATTGCCAAAGTACAGTTGAAGAATAGATTGTGAGAAGGAAGTAAATAAAAATGATGGAAATGAAAAAAAAAATGATGGAAATGAGGGCACCTGTGGGGGTTCAGTTGTTGAGCATCTGCCTTCAGCTCAGGTCATGATCTTGGAGTCCTAGGATTGAGTCCTGCATCAGGGTCCCCGCAGGGAGCCTGCTTCTCCCTCTGCCTGTGTCTCTGCCTCTCACTGTGTGTCTTTCATGAATAAATAAAATAAAAATATTTTTTAAAAAATGATGGAAATGAGAGTGTGAGAGTGGATTAGGAGGAGGGACGTTTCGAGAGCGCACTCATAGCAGGCAAATCAGTTGGTCTAAGCCATCATTCTCCCAGGAATGGCACTTTGACTTGCCACAGAGTCTTTGAAGTACTCAAGCTTTTTCAAACATTATTTTGTCTCAATTCCATTCCATCAAAACCAACTGCACTAATGTAGATAATTTATCTGTTGGTATTGGCAAGATGTCAGATGCTGTGGAGAAGTGAAGAAAATGGAATGCCATTCCCTTCCTTAGGGACTTAAACCATGTAATAGAACCTCACATTCATATCATGAAATAGAGCTACGCAAAACCATCAGGTATTTAATACACTAGATTATTATGGCTATGGAATTTCCAGAAAGGAGAGCTCAGTGGTCTGAGATTATTAGGAAAGCTTCCTGGAGGAGGAGGGATTGAACTAGATCCCGAATAATGGATGCAATTTGATAAATGGAAAAGAGACAAGCAGGGCAATGTCCTGCGTAAAGGCAAGGCCCAGGAAATCAATCCTTTTTCTTCTATATTCATGTGAATGCATCAGGATTGACATTAAAACATCTACATTATAGGCATGTCATTTCTAAACCTCACAAATAATACAGTATAGATGATCCTTTAAAACAAAGATGATGCTTAATTGTACACCATTCCTTCCATAATTCTTTAAACTTAATGGTACCATTTCTGAGATAATAATACTGTGATTTTGAATTTTTTTGTTTTTTTTTTGTTTTGTTTTGTTTTGTTTTTTTTAACAAAACCTTACCATTGGGGTAAAATTGTAGGGATGTTGCCAGTGATTCATATGTTTATTAAGTTCTCTAAAGCTCAGTCTATTATGTTAAGGCCAGATCTGTTTGATAGTGTTCCCATACCACCACCCTTCTTTTAATACAAAAAGAAAAAAACAGCAATAAGAAAGGTAGTGCTAAGTGAAATATTGGTTCTTCTCTCCAACCATGTCAGCATAATCATGAGGAAGATAAAATGGGTCTGGCTTGGCTCAACCCTAGTGAGGTAAGCAAGCAAGTTAGGGCTGCCCCCTCTTTTTGGTTGTAACCTGTTTTTCAAAGTTATGATGCAACTAGTGGCAGAGAGTATCATTATTCTGAAAAGTTCAGCCTTAATTCTCTGATCTTTTTCCATAATTTTAATGGAAATTGTCTTTTGCTTTTTTATTATGTCTAGTTGGGTCAAACTGCTCAAGGATACAGAAAAAAAGAATACATTTTCCAGCTTTAAAGAGTAGAAAGATTAGATGAGAGATGTTCAGATCAATGGTGTTGGTGGTCTAGAATCAGACTAATTTGAGGAGCATGAAGGGCAGCACGTGATGTGATGAGCACTGGGTGTCATATAAGACTGATGAATCACTGAACTTTACCTCGGAAAGTAATGATGTTCTATATGTTCTAATAGATGTTCTAATTTAATTTAAATGCAGAATTAGGCTAATTTAAACTTTAAGTGGAACTGCACATACCACATTATTAGGGTAAAGGATAGAAACATAAGTCTTGGTTTCATCAATGAGTAAATAGCATGAAAGAAGGAAGAGGCATGAAGGAATGGGTTAACAATCCTGATGCTTCCATGCAGATGTGTTGAAAATGCACGGTTAAGTAAATGGATGGCAGGTGGTGGGAGCCATATTTCTCATAGTTAAGAGTGGGAGTTTATAGATAAGTGGCAGGAGAGGCTAGGATGATCTGTGTGGCAACAGAGGAGTTGGAGACATCAGTATGAACTCCTATTTTTTTTTTAATTTTTTTTTGAACTCCTATTTTAATGTAGATACACATGGTTATGTATAGAAACATTTATAGATACATGTATATACCAAGGTTTGTAAGCACATGAGAGGAACGAGACGTAACAACACCTCAGTAGCAAGTAGCACACCCAACTCCCAGATCTTGGTTTCTAATACCAGTCTCCAGTAAAAGGAACCAGGGGTCCTTAGAGGAATGACTGATTATAGGGGTGGGTGGGGCATAAAATACTCAAAATGAACTTGATCATCTTGTAATATCAGAAAGGAAGGGAGTGCTAAAATAAATAAATAAATAAGGAGGGCAGGGTCTGTTCAAGGGACACAGGAGTCAACTGAAAGAGCTCTCAGTGCCCAGAACTACAATAGTTTAAGCAAAATAAAGTATTATTAGATTATAACCCAAAGAATATGATAAATAATATGAATCCACACCGAGGCAAGTAAGTGATGGAGAAGAGTCATTCTCCATGCAGAGGAATTCCCAATAATTTATGTAGATAATCTGCCCTCAGGGCAATGGACTGTAACTCTTTAATCTTTAAGCCTGTGTTGAGCATCGTGACTTCCTTCCACAGGATACAGCATGGAAAAATGGGGGGAGAGCTAACTTTGTGGTGGAAAAGCCCGACAAACGTTACCTCAATCAAACGATCAAGGTCAAGATCAACAGTGATAATTATAGTGGATAGTATGTGCCCCAGGTATGATGGGATGAACACAGCTCTTTACCTCTGGGGTTTTCCTCTCAAAAACCCTTAACCTCAGTCTAGTTGGGGAGAAAATGCCAGAAAAATTCCAATAAAGGAGCATTGTGCAAAATACATGGCCACTGACTCCTCAAAACTGTCAAGACCATCGAAAACAAGTCTGAGAAATTGTCATAGGCAAGAGTTGCCTGAGGAGGCATGACTAAATATAAAGTGGTATCCTGGATGCGATTTTGGAACAAAATAAGGGTATTAGGTAACAATGAAGGAAATCTGGATAAAGTATAGGCATTATTTAATAATAATGTAGCAATATTGGTTTGTTAACTATAACAAATGCACTATGCTAATGTCAGATGTTAATAGGGGGCACTAGGTATAGGATATGTCTCTTGATAATATCTTTATATTTTTTCTTCCAAAATAAAGTTTATTAAAATGATTTAAAAAGTAGGATGGGGAATTTGTCTAAGGAGATCTAAGAACTCAAAAAAACATGCCAACCAAATGTAGTATGTGGACCATTTATAGGGGAAACATTGCCATTTGGAATATACAATTATATTGTCTCTTTATAATGAATGCATATCATTTAAAATTGTTCTCAATTTATTTTATGTCACTCTGCAAATGTATTTAACCTCAAGATATATTTTAACTGTAGTTTCCGGAGGCTGGCAATTTTTTTTTTATTTTTATAAAGGACGAGATTACGTGTTTTAGGGGCGGGGGGCCAGATGGCAGCATGCCACCCACTCAGCACTGTCTTTGTAGAGAGAAAGAAAATAGCCATAGAAAATAGTTACTGAATGGATGTTTCTCTGTTCCAATTAAAGTTTATTTACAAAAATAGCAGATTGTATTTGACATAAGGGCTGTAGTTTCCTGCCCCGGATTTACTCTGTAATGCGAATGCTAGCATAAAGTGAGATTCACTTTATATTACTGATTTCCAAACTGTTTTGTAGAATCTAAAAAGTTCATCGAGGGCACCTTAGGGACAGAACTGTAGATGTGAGCTGGGTGGGAGCAAACTGAACAGAACTCAAAATAGCCCAATATTGCTTCCAGCGGAGAAGTCTGCTTTAAATATTTTTATATAAGGGGATTTTATGTAAGATTTTCTGCAGGAGGCAATATTAAATAATAGTTAAGATTATTAAATAATCTGACTCTAGATTCAGACTGATTGGTTTAAATTGCAGTTCCACTGTGCCTTATCGTCTTTATGGCCTGTTCCTCAGTGTCCTTATCTGTAAAACTGGGATAATAGTACACCTGTGTGCATATGAAGCTTTAGTGAAACTTGCACGGAAAATTTTGCAAAAAGTGCTATGGAGATAGTAGTAATACTACTGCATATATGGCAATTTGTAATGAAAAATGAAAAATATGTATAAAGCACTTATCACAGTGACTGGTACAATATAATTGCTTACATTTACTATCCTCATTAATAATAATATCATCACCAGCATCAACATCATTTAATTAAAATAAAAATAACTTGGAAACTTCTAGGCCTTGTAGTATCAGTCAACTTAATTGACCTTGGTTTTATGGGAATTGGTACATTCTCAACTTTTCTCTGCTGAAGGGCTTGCTTGATTTTTCCTTCTTTCTTCCTTTCTTTTCTTTCTTTCTTTCTTTCTTTCTTTCTTTCTTTCTTTCTTTCTTTCTTTCTTTCTTTCTTTCTTTCTTTTTCCTTCCTTCCTTCCTTTCCTTCCTTCCTTCCTTCCTTCCTTCCTTCCTTCCTTCCTTCCTTCCTCCTCCCTCCCTCCCTCCCTCCCTCCCTCTCTTCTCTCTCTTCTCTTCTCTTCTCTTCTCTTCTCTTCTCTTCTCTTCTCTTCTCTTTTCTTTTCTTTTCTTCCTTTTTTTGTTGGAGTAGAGGAGAATAGCAATCATTGGCTGAAACATGTCAGATTTCTCCATTGTGGTTTCTAAGAATTTCCCCAAAGCCTGATCCTGAAGATAGCCCCAAGCTGACCCAAATCTTTAGTTTTCTAGAGCAGCCAACCTAATGAAAAATAACTCAGAGCTCGATAGCTGTGACATGAGGAACTAAAGTGACAGCAGTGCCACCAGACAGAATGACACCTAGACATTTTCTGGACTTTGGTTTCTGGCCCATTGGATATACATCCCCCCAAAAAAGTTGGGGGAAAGTCAAACAACTTTAAAAAAAGACATTTTAACAGATGTTCTTTCAAATATTAAACACAATAGAAATATTTAGGTTAATCATTTGGTTCATTTTCTGAATAGGAAGACCCAGTAATGAGATAGAATTTCAAGGGATTAGTGACAGCTCAGTGTCAGGATGTATTAAGCTAAAAATAAGGAAGGATAATTGATCTTTTCTGTAACTCCACGTACACAAGGTAAACCTCTTACACCAAAAAACAAAAACAAAAACAAACCATGGTCGCTTTTCTCTCTTCCAGTTCTGGGTAACCTCATGATGTTCTCTTGGGAAACCTCCCAAATTAAAACGAATGAGCTTGACAAGGTCACACAGCTGGTGATGGTGGAGCTAGCGTTTTAGTCCAGAGCCATACCCCCATCCTATTGATGTCTCTTGCCACATCTTCCCCCACCACTTCACCCCTTCCCCCAGATCTTCGAAAATTAGCAACAGCTAAAAATAAGGGAAGCAACTGATCAGAGTGGGTCGGGGAGACAGAACCAGAAGTCCTCCCTGGTCCTGATGTGGTCCCCATCTCTTCTCGCCGTTCTGCATCCTGACCTCTCGTGATACCCTCTTCACCATCTCCGTTTCGATACGTGAAAGAAAGAATGCTTTATGTCTTTTCCCACTCAAACTCCGGGCCATGGATTGCCTATCTTCAGAACGGGTGAGAATAATCTCTTTTGAGATGCAACTGGCAACGCATACTTCCTCTTCCATCAACTGCCAGACCCCCAGGTGCCACCTCTGCTAGAAGTGAGAAAACATCTCAGAACTTTAACAAATGGAACTAAAGTACATCAGAAGGGATTAGTGCCTGGAGAACCCATTCATCACGTCGTCGTCTTCACATATTAAACATTCACATCTATCAGGGATAAACTGTAGGCACAGATTGCTTCCTCAATAACCACAGACTGAGAAGCTTTTGATTTTCTCAATGTAAATCTTTTTATGATTCCCTTTTAGGTGTTTTGTTTTTGCTGTATATGCACTTCCTGTTCCCTTTAAGTTTGACTTTAATCCTGCAATCATAATTTGTCATTTTCTACAAAGACTTTCTCATTTATCATCTAGTGGTAGTTTAGTTGTGTATGTATGGGTGTCACTTTTTATGTCTGTTGTGGTCTTTCATCGCAGATAATAGAGCAGGATATTTGTATTTTTCCCTTTCCTTGATATCTCCTTAGTTTATTGTTTATGTTTATAAATGTGCTCAGGCTCTTTTGAAGTCTTTTTTACTTCAAGAAACAAGTTTCAACCATGTTGATGACTTCTCATTCTAGGGCAGAGCCGGCTGAGACACAAAATGTCCCTTGCTGTAGCCGACGATCTGATCTAGTTAATAGGAATTGACCTTCCATAGCTCCACACTCCAAAAATATATTCCTACTGAACAAAATCGGATGTAGTATTCACTTACAAAATTATATTCTTTAATTGCTTGTTTTTGTGTTTCTTAGGAAAAATTCTAAAACATGAAGAATAGCCCAGATAATTAGTTTTGAAAATACATACTAGACTTACATATTCTCGTGTGATGGACGTTTCTATTTAGAATGACAAAGTTGGTCATCGAATAGACATACAGTTTGTGTATTTCATGCTACACATATGTGGCACAGAATTTGAAAATGGTAGGACCTTAATGAATGGATGATGGAAGCCAGTACTGGGGTACCTTAGAAATATCGTGGGTTTCGATCCAGACTAGCAATAAAATGGACATCATAATGAAGCAAGTCAAATGAACCTTTTCTTCTCCCAGCACCTATAAAAGTTATGATTATGCTGTACTGTCATCTATTAAGTGTGCAACAGTATTATGTGTAAAAAAAAATGTACATATCTTGATTAAAAAAAAAAACAAATTCTTTGCTCAATAATCCTGTCATCTGAGATTTCAGGGAGTTGTAATCTCTTTGCTGGTGGAGGTCCTGCCTCGATGTTGGTGGCTGCTGACTGATCAGGGTGGTGTTACTATAGGCTGGGTGTCTGCAGCAATTTCTTGGAATAAGACAGTAATGAAGTTTGCCACATTGATTGACTCTTCCTTTTACAGAACAGTTCCTCTGTAGCACATCTGACAGCATTTTACCCGCAGTAGAACTTTTTTTGCATACTCAGAGTCGGCCCTCTCAAACCCTGCCACTCTTTTATTAGCTAAGCTTAGAGATAGCCTCCGCCCTTTGTTGTCATTTCAACAGTCTTCACAGCATCCTCACCAGGAGTAGATTCCATCTCAAGAAACCACTTTCTTCGCTCATCCACAGGAAACAGCTCCTCATTCATTTGGTTTGATCATGAGATTGCAATGACTCAGTCCCATCATCAGGCCTCACTTCCGATTCCACTTCTCTTGCTGTTCCCACCACATCTGCAGTGACATCCTCCCCTGCAGTCCTGACCCCGTCACAGTCCTCCTTGATGGTGGGAATCACCTTCTTGCAGACTCCTCTTAATGTCGATGTTTTGACCTCTTCCCATGAATCACAGATGTTCTCAATGGCATCTGGAAGAGTGAATCCTTTCCAGAAAGGTTTTCATGTACCTTGTCCAGAAGCATCAGAGGAATCGCTGTTGATGGCGGCTGTAGACTTATGAAATGTATTTTTCAAGTCAAAATGACTCCTTGATCCATGGGCTGCAGAATCGATGCTGCGTTAGCGGGATGAAACCAACATTCGTCTCATTGTCCATCTTCATCAGAGCTCTTGGGTGGCCAGGTGCGCTGCCAGTGAGCAGTCATGTTTTCAAAGGAATCTTCTTTTCTGAGCAGTAGGTCTCAACAGTGGGCTTGAAATATACAGTAAACCATGTTGTCAACAGATGTGCTGTCATCCAGGCTTTGTCGTTCCATTGACAGAGTGGACTTTGCCTAATTCTGAAGACCCCAGGATTTTCAGATGGTAAATAAATGCTGGCTTCAACCCATAGTCACCAGCTCCAATAACCCCTAACAAGAGAGTCAGCCTGTCCTTTGCAGCTTTGAACTCAGGGATTAACTTCTCTCCACCTAGGAAAGTCCTTGATGGCATCTTCTTTCAATAGAAGGCTGCTTCATCTACATTGAAAAATCTGTTGTTCCATGGAGCCACCTTCTGGAACAATCTCAGCCCAGTCTTCTGGAGAACTTCCTGCAGCTTCTCCATCGACACCTGCTGCCTCACCCGGCACCTTGATATTAAGTAGATGGCTTCTTTCCTTCCACCATATGAACCCACCTCTTCTGGCTTCCAACTCTTCTCCTGCAGCTTCCTCACCCCCATCAGCCTCCACGGAACTGAAGAAAGTTAGGGCCTTTCTCTGGGTTAGGCTGTGGCTGAAGGGAACGTGGTGGCTGGTTTGACTTTCCATCCAGACCCCTGACTCTTCTTTTTTCCACATTAGCTGAAGGCTGTTCCCCTTTCTTACCACCTGTGTGTGCACAAGGTAGCACTTCTGATTTCCTTCAACAGCTTTTCCTTGGCATTCACAACTTGGCTCACTGCTTGGCTCAAGATTTTGACTTGTGTCGGCTCTTGATCTACCTCCCTCACTCAGCTGAATCATGTCTAGCTTTTGATTTGGAGTGAGAGACGTGCGGCTCTTCCTCTCACTTGAACACCTGGAGGCCACTGGAAGGGTACTAACTGGCCTGATTTCAATACTGTTGTGTCTCAGGGGATAAGGAGGCCCTAAGGAGAGAGAGGGACAGGGAAGCACAGCAGCCCGTGGAGGGGTCGGAACACACATAACGTTCATTGTTTAAGTTCCCTGTCGTGTGGGTGTGGTTTGTGGCACCCCGAATCGAAGATAACTGTAACATCCCCAATCACTGACCACAGAGCACCAGAAAAAAATATCATGATAATGAAAAAGTTTGAAGGACCGTGAGAATCACCAAGACATGGCACAAGAGACACAGGTAAGCAAATATGTTGGAAAAATGGCACCAGTAGACTGGCTCGATGCAGGGTTGCCACAGACCTTCGATTAGTGGAAAATACAATGTTTTCAAAGTGTGATAAAGTGAAACACAGTAAAATGAAGTATGCCTGTGTGCCAGGGCATTCAGATATCGGAGATCCAAACTGGCCAATCAGTAGTTTGTCTAGTGGACTCCTTGAGTGTTCAAGTCTTCTGTTAGGCAGTCCCATTATTACTATCTATAATAAAAACTAATATTTATCAAATACTTATTACACATCATGCTGAGTACTTTTTTAATGTACTTTTTAATAATTTTTTTCGGAAGGGAGTATGGCTGACACACAATGTGGCATTGGTTTTGGGTGTACAACATAGTGATCCAAGCTCTCTACACAGTATGCTGCGCTCCGCATGAGCGTAGTGCCATCTGCCATCATACAGCACTATTATAGTTTGACTGTGTCCCCTGTGCTATACCTTTAATTCCTGTGATTTTATTCTTCCATAGCTGGAAGCTTGTACACTCCACTCCTTTCACCCATTTTGCCCACTCCTGCACCATCTTCCCCTGTGACAATCATCAGTTTCCTTTCTGTATTTATAGATTCTGCTTTTTATTTGTTTATTCATTTACAGGTAGTGTTTTTTTTTTTAGATTCTACATATGAAAGAGAACGTAAGATATTTGTTTTCCTCTGACGTCGCTCACTTAGCATAATACTCTCTAGCTCCATCCATGCCATTGCAAATGGCAAGGTTTCATTCTTTTTTTATGGCTGAGTAATATTCCATTATATATCTATCCCACCTTTCTTATCCATTCGCCTATCAATGGACACTTGGGCTGCTTCCAGGTCTTGGCTATTATCAATAATGCTGCAATAGACATAGAGATGCATAGATCTTTTCAAATTTGTGCTTTTGCTTTCTTTGGGTAAGTACCCAGTAGTGGAATTATAGGACCACATGTTTGTTCGGTTTTATTTGTGTGTGTTTTTTTGGAGGAAACTCCAGGCTGTTCTCCAGAGTGGCTGCACCAGTTTACATTCCCACCAACAGTGCGCAAGGGTTCCTCTTCCTTGACATCCTCACCAACACTTGTTTCTTGTGTTTTTTATTTTAACCATTTTGACAGATGTGAGGTGATAGCTTATTATGCTTTGGATTTGCATCTCCCTGATGATGAGTGACGTTGAGCATCTTTTCATGTGTCTGTTGGCCATCTGGGTGTCTTATTTGGAAATATGTTTATTTGGGTCCTCTGCCCATTGTTCTTTATATATTCTGGATTTTAAGCCCTTAACAGATATATAATTTGCAGGTATCTTCTTCCATTCCGTAAATAGGTTTCCTGTGCTGTGTGCAGCAGCTTTGTGTTTTGATGTAGTCCCAATAGTTTTTGTTGTTTTGCTTTTGTTTCCCTTGCCTCAGGAGACATTTCTAGAAAAATGTCGCTGTGGCTGATGTCAGAAAAATTACTGCCTGTGTTCTCTTCTAGGATTTTTATGGTTTCAGATCTCATATTTAGGTCTTTAATTCATTTTGCTTTTATTTTTGTAAACGGTGTTGGAAATAGTTCCAGTTTCATTCTTTTGTGTGTTGCTGTCCAGTTTTCCCAACACCGTGTTTTGAGGAGACTGTCTTTTCCCCATTGGATATTCTTGCCTCCTTTGTTGTCATTCATTGACCATGTAAGCATGGGTTTATTTCTGGGCTCTCTATTCTGTCCAGTTGATCAATGTGTCTATTTTTGTGCTGGCACCTTACCGTCTTGATTACTTTTCTATGTACTATTTTATTTGATCCTAACGAAGATCTTATGAGGTGGTTTTATTTTTACAACCAGTGTATAGTAGAAAAATAGGTGCTTTATTTTTTTAATTTTTATTTTAATTCTAGTTGGTTAACATACAGTGCAATATTTAGTTTTAGGAGTAGATTCAGTGATTCATCACTTACATACAACACCCAGTGCCCATCACAACAGGGGCCCTCCTCAATGCCCATCCCCATCCACCTCCCTCCATCAACCTTCAGTCTGTTTTCTATCCTTAACAGTCTCTTATGGTTTGTTTCCCCTTCCCTCTCGTTTTTCTCCCCCATCCCATACATTCATCTATTTTGTTTCACAAATCCCACATCTGAGTGAAATCATATGGTATTTTTCTTTGAGTGACTTCTCTCGCTTAGCATAATAGACTCTATGCCATATACATCGTTGCAAATGGCAAGACCTCATTCTTTTTGATGCTAATATTCCATCGTGTGTATAGACCACATCTTCTTTATCCATTCACCAGCTGATGGACATTTGGGCTGTTTCCATAATTTGCCTATTGTTGGTAATCCTACTATAAACAGTGGGGTGCATGTACCCCTTTGAATCTGTAGAAAAAATAGGTACTTTAAAAGTGATTAAGCATTCATCTGAGGTCAGGTTGTTTATAGGCGGCAGCACCAGGATTTGAATCCAAGTCATGCAAGATCCTCCTTCAGATTCAAATGTCTGCAAACTATGACCCTACCTTCCTTAAGCTTACTACCTACTGAAGGAGAGAAAACTAATATAAGGAGAAACCTGCTCTAAAAATGAAAGCTCTGGAAGCCAATATAATACAATAGACAATGGAGCAAGACAGAATGAATGTGTAATAGGACCCTCGGAAGACACAACGGCACGAAAAATGATTCTCTGCTACAGCACGAGTGAGAGGAGCTGGAGGCTAAGCAGCTAACGTATTATGGTTCCCCTCTCAATATTCACTGAAGATGATGCAGAGAGTATTGTGGAGAATCAGACGGTCCCAGAGCTCACGTTCCAGCAGGAGAGATCTGTGTTGGTTTTTTGCTGTGTGCTCTTGGTGGCAAGCAGGCTACGTAAGCAGCAACTCCTGCAGGGCCTGTGGCTTCCCAGAGCAGGAGAAGGGGAGAGGGCACAGCCTGAAGAACCGGCCTGCATTCAGCGCTGCCTGCCTGTGGCTCTTGGCACAATGAGAGCAGATGATGCTCAGCTGTAACTGAGCGGAGCAGAAACTTTAGCCTCAGAGAACCAGGAGTTCAACACCAGAAGCAGGTGTCCTCTCCCGGCCTCTGCACGCTCCCGGACAATTGTATAAAGCCACAGTGGGCAGTGGGTTTTCAGGATGAGGCCACCAGAGAATTCCCCACATCCACTACGAAGCCTGTCTACTTCGCATTCGATTTGGCTGTTTTTTGTTGCTTTCTGCCAATTAAAGTTCTCAATTAAACAGGAGAGAAAAGTGCTGATTTTATAAGTGTGCAGATCGTCTACCTTAAATATCCTTAGAAGCCCTAGAACATAGTGGAGCTCAGAGGCTGGGAGTGGGCTGCCATGAAAAACAGGCACAGGGTAACCCCAAGATGACAGTATTCTCTGAAAAATATCACACACAAGGATGACAGTTCACACAGATGTGCTACTGGGGTGATCATTATGATCTGAAACAGGGAGGTGCCTTTTTGAGGGGAGTCTTGAGGTAGCCTTGGGAGGAGGCTGAGGATTTCGGTAGGCCTGGAGCCGCGGAGCCATCTGGCTGTGAGAACAGCATGAGCAAACACCCGAGGAGATTAATAATCTGCCACAAATAAGAATAATTGTTTTCAGGCAGCATAAAGGGTTATGATAATGTGATGACTAAAATGGGATGAGTCAGGCTGTGGGAAACATGAAGCTGGAGGGCAGAGAAAATTTAGGAGTATGAGGACAGCTAGCTCTGCGCACGGTGGTGGGAGCTGAAGCCCGGGCAGGGGGCTGTCCTGCGTGTAGTCAGCAGAGCAGATTCAGGTTGATGAGGCTTGAAGCTCATGAGATTTGGAGTGTCCTGTAAAAGGAAAAGAATACACAATTACAAATGCAAACTTCCTAGAGGCCATCACAGGCCCCAGAAGAAGCCAGTGAAATAGGAGACTCTTAATCTTCAACTTCATTAGTTTTTGGACTATCTGCCTTTGACTGGACCGAGCTGATCAATAGAAA
Organism: Canis lupus dingo; assembly: GCF_003254725.2. Taxonomy (NCBI): domain Eukaryota; kingdom Metazoa; phylum Chordata; class Mammalia; order Carnivora; family Canidae; genus Canis; species Canis lupus. The sequence goes on along the minus strand of NC_064268.1, from coordinate 35,563,234 downwards.
TATAATATGAGCCACACACATGATTTCAAGTTTCTATCATGCACAGTGAAAAAGGTGAAAATAGGCTCCCGGTGCATGGAGCCTGCTTCTCTCTGCCTGTGTCTCTGCCTCTCTTTCTCTCTCTGTGACTATCATAAATAAATAAAAATTAAAAAAAAAAAAAAGAAAAAGGTGAAAATAAACATGCGAAATGGGTTCAGATTAAATATGTTATAAAATATTATTTTACAGCAAATATTTTCATATTAAATATTTTATTATTTTAATTAAAATTTTAATAATGTTTCAATATATAAAATACTGTTTCAATATATAATCAATATAGAAAAAGTTAATGAGGGATCCCTGGGTGGCGCAGCGGTTTGGCGCCTGCCTTTGGCCCAGGGCGCGATCCTGGAGACCCGGGATCGAATCCCATATCGGGCTCCTGGTGCATGGAGCCTGCTTCTCCCTCTGCCTGTGTCTCTGCCTCTCTCTCTCTCTGTGACTATCATAAGTAAATAAATTTAAAATAAAAATTATAAAAAAAAAGAAAAAGTTAATGAGATATTGTACATCTTTTTCCATGCCGTGATCCTCGAGCTCTGGCGCATATTTTATATAGGCAGGAGATACCAGGGCTAGCCACATTTCAAGTGCTCAGGAGCCTCATGTGTCCCGTAGCTACCGTTTTAATGCATGGCTAGAGTCTTGTTAATCAGTGTGTGATCTGAGGGTCAGCAGCATCATCGCCTGAGGGCTTAGAATGGAACATCCCAGACCTCACTCCAGATCTCCTGGATCAGAATATGCATTTTCAGTAAGGTTCCCAGATGATATATGCACATTAAGGTTTGAAATGTGCTAGTCTAGGGAACTAAGAATAGTCTCTGAGAATTCTTGCAGAAAGAGGACACAAAGAAGCCCCCGAAGAAGCAGTATTGAAAGAAAGAAAGTGAAATGGAGATGGTTTCTGGGATCAAGAGGACACCAGTGACAAATGACACAGCAGGATTGAAGAAGAGGGTTAGAGGGCACCTGTGTGGCTCAATTGGTTAAGCATCTTCCTTGGGCTCAGGTTATGATCTCAGGGTCCTGGGATTGAGTCCTGCATCTTGCTCCCTGCTCAGCATGGGGTCTAGTTGTCCTCTGCTCCTCCCCCTACTCATGCGCTCTCTCTCTCTCTGTCTCTCTCTCTCTCTCTCTCATATAAACAAAATATTTTTTTTAAAGAAGAGGGTTAGAACTAAACAGACAAAAAAGCAGAAGTAGACCTATAAATACAAGGAATAAGCTGATGGTTGCCACAGGGGAGGGAGTCAGGCAAAGGTAAAAGGGGTGCAGGGGAGTGGGAGAAAGGGGCTTCCAGCCATGGCATGAACAAGTCATGGGGATGAAAGGTGCAGCACAGGGAATAGAGTCAGTGGTATTGTAGTAGCATCGTGTGGTGACAGATGGTAGGGACACTTGTGGTGAGCACAGTAAACCCTATAGAGTTGTTGAATCCCAGTGTTGTATACCTGAAACTACATTGTGTCAACTATACTCAATTTTTAAAAATCTTCAAAAAAAAAAAAAAAAGGATTAGGAATGCCTGGGTGGCTCAGCAGTTGAGCACCTGCCTTCGGCTCAGGGTGTGATCCCAGGGTCCCAGGATCGAGTCCCACATCGGGCTCCCCACAGGGAGCCTGCTTCTCCCTCTGCCTGTGTCTCCGCCTCTTTCTCTGTGTCTCTCATGAATAAGTACATAAAATAAAACCTTTAAAAAAATCAAATAAAAATAAAAAAAGAGGATTAGAATTGACAACCATCATTGTCAGAATCACAACTGAATAATAACAACTTTTGTCATCATCATCGTTCTCTGTAACCTCTTGGTAAACTGAGCTGCTTGAGGAGAGAGGTTAAAAAAAAACAAAAAACTTGAATGTGAAAGGGCTAATGGGGGCCATGAAATAAGTTCAGATTTCTTTTGGACAGTGGAAAGGAAAGACCTCACAGGCGTGAAAGTCAACGTGGTGTATGAAAATGAGAGAGCATCGTCCAGGCAGTTGCAGGGATTTTTCAGCAGAATCATGAAATGCTCGAGGTGAATGTTTCCCCCTTACCCTCATTCAGCCCTTGATACACCAGTTTGCACAACGGTGACTCTGATCACATAGCAACTTCAGAATACATTTGGCGCAGTTCTAAAACTTTATTACTGAAAAATTTGTAATGTGGATTCACAGCTAGAAATGAAAAATGATCCTTCTTAAGCTGCTTAATTGAACACCTTTCTGCCTTCGGCCTGGTTAGTGATGCGTGCTACGGCTGACAGTGGCTTGACAAGAGAGCGTGCGGTTTTTGCAATGCTTCCTGACTTCTGTGATTGCAAAGTATTTAATTGTAAGAACATCTCTCATTACTGTTGCAAATGTTTTATTTACTCACTTTTGCTGTTGCTATATCTTTTATTGTTATTTGGATTCAAGGGAACGGAAACGGTTTTAATTGGAATATCAGTGACATATCAGGGCTGAAATAAGCCTGTTTCATTCTGTGAGCAAAGATGTTGTCGTTAGAATGGATTTTCCTAAAGTGCTTGGTTGATTTTGCAAACTGTGTGCTTCCATGTATAAAGGAAAACCTAGACATGTGAGACCGTGTATTCAACTTTGTATTCCCAGAAGTAGGTCAGTGTCTGGAACTCATACTCAGCAAATGCCACAAGGATGGATGGATGGATGGATGGATGGATGGATGATGGATGGATGGATGGGTGGATGGATGATGGATGGATGGGTGGATGGGTGGGTGGATGGGTGGATGGGTGTGTGGATGGATGATGGATGGATGGATGGGTGGATGGATGATGGATGGATGGATGGGTGGATGGATGGGTGGATGGGTGGGTGGCTGAATGATGGATGGATGGATGGATGGGTGGGTGGATGGATGGATGGATGGATGGGTGGATGGATGATGGATGGATGTATAGGTGGGTGGATGGGTGGATGGATGGGTGGATGGATGGATGGGTGGGTGGATAGCAATGCAACAGTAATTTCCCCTACTTATAGTTGATCCCCAAACCATTACTTCTGATATGTTTGGTTACTTGGATTAAATTTTATTGAATTCAGTGAAGCCCCTTACTTACTTGACACTTAAAAGCTTAGGTTAACTTTTTAATGCTGGTTGATCTAATCAAGAGTTTATTTCTGTAGATAAGAGCACAAACAGAGAGGGATGAGGCATTATAAATTATGTGAAAATGGCCTTCTATGCCTTTAGAGTATCCTCTTGGACAAAAAGAAAAATAAAAAAATAACCTTTCAAATAACTTCATAGCCTATATTCCTCTTTTGTCCTTTGTGGACAATGAACACACACAGAGACAATTTTGTGCTGTGTGATCTGACACACAAATGTGGTGTAAGACTCACCTTATGGTTTCGGACACCGATCATTGAATATATGTGTAATATACACTCTATGTCAGTTTTTTTTTGTTTTGTTTTGTTTTTGTTTTTTTTAAAGTGGGCTCCATGCCCAACACTCATGACCCTGAGATCAAGACCTGGGCTGAAGTCAAGGGTCAGACACATAACCAACAGAGCCACTCAGGCGCCCCTCAGGTGATAAATTTTAGCAAGTGCAGTAAGGGAGGTTTGCAGTGATGAAACAGAACCAGGAAAATCAGCAATGAGAAAGGGAAATAAATGGAAAAGGCCATAAATACAGGGCAGGTTATGGAGCCTAATGTGGCAAGACCTGAAAGGGCCAGATTTTAATTTAAGAAGAATTGCAGACCGTGCAGAGGCTTCCGGCTTGAGCAATATCATCGATGCCATGGTTATGTCGGGGGACTCTGGAGACCAACCAGAGACCAGCCCTTTGTCCTAGGCATTTCACTTACGGCGTCTTTCCCATAGCTTACTTCCAACTTTACCTTTGCAACACACATGGCAGTTTCAGAGGAAAAAAAATGTATTCCATCAATTTTCTGTTGACCCTAAATCTGTTCAAAGAATGACTTTTCAACATGCCGCTTTCTCGCTATAGGTAAAGCATTTGTCTACACTGCGGAAATGGTAGAGGGTTATTAGATCTCTAGTTAGTTACCAAGTGTTCTACACTTCAAAGAAAGGTTGAAAAGACATCCAGTTGAAAATGAATCTGGGCGTTTGTTTTCCTATAGTTTTGTATCTTCCAATTTTTTGTGAATATTAATACAGAGAAATGTTATTAATAGTTTTCAGATAAGCTAATTTAGTGGGCTCACTTTTGCTGGCCTATGATTTATATTTTCTTTTCTCTTTAAGTAAATCACGAAATTAAAGGAGAATAATTTCAGGATTACTAAGGAATTTATTTCACTCAGTTTGATAAAATACACAATGTGACAAGACGTCATCAATATTGTGGGGGGGGAAATGAAACAATAACATTATTTAGGGGAGAAGAGGCAAATTATTTTTCTCTGTTGTTTAGCCCCATTAATTCCTGAATTAATTTCCAGAGCCAATTTGTAAAATAAAAAATATATTTCTTTAGAAAAGTAATCAAAAAAATAAAAATAAAAAAAAATAAAAAAGTAATCAGTATCTGTTTTTTTTTCTGAGAAATGCCTTTCCTTATGGTACTGTTGTAGCATTGCCGCTTGATGGCTTGCTACCCAGTTGAATATGAATACCCTTATGAAAATTATTAGTCTTAAAAAAATTATTAGTCTTTCAGAAGTGAAAACAATCTCCTTGTTCAGCTATCCTATTGTCACTGAGCTCAGAACATTTTTATGGCTCTTCTATTGAACTGTCAGTGTCCAACCCTGGGACTTTTGTATTTCTATTCCCCTTCTAGAGATCTAGAAACTGAGAGTCAATGAGGTGCTTTCTTTGAAAATGGGTGTTGGTTCAGTAAGTTTTCAAAACTGGGTCTTCATTCAAAAATGGGATGAGCGTTGCAACTAGGCGGACCGATTGATCATTCTTTCTTTTTTGCGTAGTTGACACGCCGTGTGGCATTAGTTGCAGGTGTCCAACATAGTGGTTCAGCGACTCTCTACGTTGTGCTGCGCTCGCCACCAATGTAGCTGTCATCCGTCACCTTCCGGCCCTCCTACCGTAGCATCGACTCTATTCCCGAAACAGCTCCTTTCCTTCCTGTGACGTATTCATTTCATAATTGGAAGCCTGTATCTCCCACTCCCCATCCTTCCCCTCTGGCAACTATCAATTTGTTTTCTGTATTTATAGGTTCGAATCTGCTTTTTTGTTGGTTTATTCATTTGTTTTTTGTTGCTGTTGTTGTTGTTTTTTTGTTTTTTTGTAATCCCACATGTACATGAAATCTTATGGTGTTTGTCTTTTTCAGTCTGAGTTATTTACCCTCGGGGACCATCCGTGTTGTCACAAAGGGCAAGATCTCATCCTTTTTCTATGGCTAAGTAACATTCCATTTCATGGACATACGTATGTAGATATATGTACATCTTCCTTTTCCTTTCCTCTATCGGTGGACACTTCGGTCGCTGCCATCACCTTGCTGCTGTAAATAATACTGCAATAAATGTAGGGATGCATATATTTTTTTCAAATAGTGTTTTGTGGAGTTTTTTGGGTAAATAGCCAGTGATGGAATAATTGGATCATATGATATTTATATTATGCATTTTCCGAGGCACATCCATGCTGTTTTCCATAGTGGCTGCACCTGTTTGCATTCCCACTAACAGCTCAAGAGGGTTCCTTTCTCTCCACATCCTGGCCTACTTGTTCTTTCCTTTTTGATTTTAGCCATTCTGACTGGTGTGAGGTGATACTTCATTGTGGTTTGGTTTGCTTTTCCCTCATAATGAGTGATGCTGAGTATCTTTTCATGTGTCCGCCGGCCATCTGTGTGGCTTCTTTGGAGAAATGTCTATTCAGGTTCTCTGTACATTCTTTAATCAGATTGTTTGATTTTTTTTTTTTTTTGGTGATGAGTTATATGAGGTCCTTAAATATTTTGGATATTAACCCCTTACCAGATGTGTCATTTGCAAATATCTTCTCCCATTCAGCAGGTTGCCTTGTCATTTCGTTGATGGTTTTCTTTGCTGTGCAAAAGCTTTTTATTTTGATGTATGGTTTATTTTTGCTTTTGCTTCCCTTGCCTTAGGAGACATATCGAGAAAAATGTTGCCATGGCTGATGTCAAAGAAATTGCCAGACAGGCTGATTTAAATCCTGAACATCAATTCTCTGATTTTTAAAATGAAGAAAGTGCCTATTTCAAGAGATAATTAGGAAGCCTGAAAAATATATTTTCTTCCTTTGCAATGATGTTTGTGGACATTTACTAAGGCGAGTGCTGAATATAGACTTTTTCATCTTATAAGAAGACATTGGCCTTATGTCCTGAGCTGTAGACACTTAAAAGCTGCCTATAGTTGGGCCCAGGAGGTGGTGGTGTCCAGATGGGTCTTCGGCACCTTTAACCATGAATGTTCTGCAGTGTAAGTCAGCTGCCACTTCTGACTGTGAGTCTTCCCCTTTGCATTATTAGCTAAAAAGGAAAATCCCATGAAAGTCACGTTTATAAAAAATGTGAACCATTATTTGGATGCAATTAATTTGTATTACGTGAGGCTAGAGAAGTGATGAGCAGCGAAAAATCTAAATGATAGAGAAAAATCTAAAGCAAGCATCATGAAGAAATAAAAGTTAATTTTTAACAGAAAAATTAAATTAACAAGATACTTTATTTGCAGCGTGAAACGATTTGATTATTTGGCAATGAAGTCATTTTACACCACCCTGCCCAATATAATTGATTAATATTAAGAATTTTAAAGTTCCATATTATGCTAAATTGCTCTTTTACTGGTTCTATCTGATGATATTTTCTCGCCTAATCATCTGAATCCTGATTTAAAGACCCTGTGATCAATAAGCCATTACCCAGCCATAGAAGAAAGTTTATTTGTTTTTCTCTTTCCAGAGTCAAGGATGTCTTCCGCACCTAGCCATGCACATTTCGTCACATTTTGTATAGCTAGGGTATGACGAGAGAGGAGGTCAGCAAATGAGTGCTGTGATTTTTAGAGTGTGTCAACATTTTTTCTTTCTTTCCAGCTTTCCTTCCCTCCCTTCCTTTCTCCCCCTCTCTCTTTCTTCCTCACTTTGTAAACAAAATTTATCCAGAGTTTCAAAGTCTGCTCTATTAAAAAACCTTATATTAGCTTCTAGTCTAAGGAGAAAATTAAAGTAACAGAATTGTAATTCTTAGGGCACTTGGATGGCCCAATCAGGTAAGCGTCCGACTCTTGGTTTTGGCTCAGGTCATGATCTCAGGATTGTGGGATCGAGCCCCATGTCGGGCTCTGTGCAGTGGGTGGAGTATCCCTGAGATTCTCTCTCTCTCTCTCTCTCTCTCTGTCTCTCTCTCTTTCTCTCTTTCTGATCCTCCTACTCGTGCTTGCTCTCTCTCTAAAACAAATAAATAAAATCCTTAAAAAGAAAAAAGAGAAGAAAGAAAGAAAGAAAGAAAGAAAGAAAGAAAGAAAGAAGAAAGAGAAAGAAAGAAAGAAGAAAGAGAGAAAGAAAGAAAGAAGAAAGAAAGAAAGAAGAAAGAAAGAAAGAAAGAAAGAAAAGAAAGAAAGAAAGAAAGAAAGAAAGAAAGAAAGAAAGAAAGAAAGAAAGAAAGAAAGAAAGAAAGTAGGTAGTAGGTAGGTAATTCTCAACCTCAAGGATCATCTATTTTGGTGGAAGAGAAACATTATTGTTAGTGGATGGACAGGTAAATAGAGGTAGAGAGAGCTAGGAATACTAATGAGTGCGTGTGTCCTTATAACAATAGAAGTCCCATTTCATCCTGCATGGGAGCAGCACGGGGGTATCCATCTCCCGGCCTGCCCTATAAGCCTTAGCACCTCTTTATCCTGAAAAGCACTGCTGGGGCACAGTCTCAGTTACTTAAAGGTAGATATTGAGAGAAATCCCATTTCTCCAGGCCTCTTTTCCTACCTGGGGCCCAGCGCTCTTAAGGGACCGCTTGATGGCTTTTGACACATAGGGAAGGATGTAAGCAAACCTACATAAAGACCGGATGACACTGGCTGGGAATGAAGTTGAAACGACTTTCTCCCCAAAGATTCTTTAGTGGTTGGTTTGAAGAGCGAGAGCGAGTGAATTCTTGCGGCACAATTTTGGTGTAAATGAGTGGCCTTTTCCCTATTCATTATGCTTAACTTAATAGCTGTTTTGTGGGCAGATCACCTTTTATTCTTGCTGAAAGAAGCACTGCAGTGGAATAATCTGCAATAGCTGCTACTTACCCTCCACGTGAAATATCTGCTCATTCAGTGCTTGGCTGGGGCAGTACCTTCGTATTGTAAATCCACCCGCATCCTGGGTATGGTTGTCTCTTAGTTATTTTACAGGAGCAGAGTTTATGGTTCCTTGGCTGATTTCTTGAGAAACTATTGTTAAATGCAATTTAGTAGCACTTTGGTGAAAATTTATTTCTAATATTAGCAAAAAGAATATTCGTAACTGAACACTGTAAAGCATGGTTATATACCGGGATGCCGCTCAGAGCGATATATCAATAATATTTATACCTATTGATACATTTGATTTTTCAGCGAAAGAAACCCGTTTGTTTTGCTGAAGGATATAAAGCAAACTTTCTTTGTGAATGTCTCTAGAACGATTTCAAATTTATTATCTGGGTGCGTGGTTCCTTCTTAAAAAGGACACCGAAGTAGAATAAGGTGAAGACACTCTTTTTTTTTTTTTTTTTTAATAATATGTACAGCCTTCATTCTGCTATTTAGAAATGAGAATACCTTATTCGTGCTAACTTAGAATCTTTACCTTGGGCCCAATAGTTGTCTAAAATAATGATTAATCATATTATATTGCTGCCTGGATTTAGCCAAAACTCTTCATTGAGGAAAAAAAAAAAAAAAAAAAAAAGGAGGGTATAGCTTTTCAACATTACACAAACCATGTTTTTGGAGCTCAGATTTTCTTTTATTTTTCTGGCTTCTGGGACTATAAACACTGAGCATCCTACCCTCTCAGTATTGATCTTACTCATCTCTAGGCTTCCTGTCCATGTGTTATTTATACGTCTGTGCCTCTCAAATTTATTAAGATTTACTCGTCTTTTCTGTGTATCTCCAAAGTACAATTTTCTGTTTACTAAATCTTTTAAAGAGTCCGGGCTGAGGCATCATCTGTCTTTTCCTAAGCACTGACTATTTTGAGCTCAGGATTGCGCTCACCGTGCAGAGGGTCTGTTGATTTCCCCAAGATGAAAACATTACTGAGTTATGTGCAGAGACCTGAAGTCAAAATCTGGCTCTGAAGTTGCTTGAGATTATTCATGGGGAGAATTTTCCACCTCTCTTTTTGTTCCTGCCCAGAGCCATTGAATGCCTCTTAAATCACTGACAGAAAATTTAGGTCAACACATTGCCTAGGGTCATTTAAATTTCAAATCTGCTGCCAGTTCCCTGCTTCCAGCTCTTGGGAGAGAAGAGCACTGTGCCCTCCCGTTAGGGAGCTGGAGCCAGGATGAGGCATGAGGACTCCAGCTGCAGAAATACATCGGGAAGGGTAGCGAGTCTACTCTGACTCAGAGCTGAACTGAGCACAGCATCCAGTGATAAGGGTGAGTCTTTTTGCCAAATTTTACACCACTCGTTACAGTTCAGGAGTTAGCTCTATTTTTTGGGGTAAGCATGGAAGGTCTTATTCTGGCTCCGTAGACGTGATCTATGAGCAATACCTCCATTCTGTGACTTGTTTAAACAAGTCAAGTGGTGGGAGCAGAGCGCCCAGGGTGTCCCAGTCTCCTGGGCCAGGAGGGAGCGTAGGAACAAATGTGGCCCTTCCTTGGATTCAACTGCAAGTCACAACTGGATGAATTCTGATCTGTGCATGTTGTCAGCTGTCATTCTACTTGCTTTCATTGCATTTGGCCCTGAAGGTAGAAGAGAGATCCAGTTTTATTTCTATTTCTTCACATATGCTGGGTTACAGCAACAAGCACGCCCGAGCACCAGATTATGGTTTCTCAGTCCTGTTCTCCAACAAAGGGTAAGGGGGTTGTTGGAGAAATGGTGGCCTGGAGAAAGTTCGAGATAAGCCCAAAATCTTTCCTAGCGCCAGAAAGTAAGGACATGCTTTAAAATTGGCAGTGGCAGGAGGAAAGACCACAGAAGCCAACTTAAAGGAACTGCTAATGTCTAAACCTTGGACAAGCCAAGTGATAAAATCAATAATGAAAATAATGAAAAATAATGAAAATAATTCAATAATAAAAATAACAAGTTATAACCCACAGCAGCAAAAAAATATCCTTGAGCCCTCATAGATATAAATCAATCATTGAATAAACAGTAAAGGGTGCAAAAGAACAGCCCTTTCTTGCAGTAGAATTCCAATTAAAACTGTCAAAAATAAAATAAAATAAAATAAAAAAATAAAACTGTCAAAAATTTTAACTATAGTGAGATATTAGTCATCCATAAAAAAGGGTGAGACTGTGCCACTTTTGGCAACATGCATGGACCTGGAGAGTATAATGCTAGGTGAAATAAGTCAGACTGAGAAAGGCAAATGCCATATAATTTCACTGCTGTGTGGAATCTAAATACAAACAAATGGATAAAAAAGCAAGCAAAAAGCAGCAGCATCAGATCTACAGATACAGAGGGCAAACTGATGGGTGCTGGTGGGGTGCAGTGAGGGGAGGGTGAAGCAAAGGGGATTACAATTACCCTTATCCTATTGAGCACTTAGTAATATAGAGGCTTTTGGAATCATCATATTGTACACCTGTTACACTTTAATCAAAATTCTTTGCCTCACATGACAAATTGGTATGTACACAACGTGATTTAAAGAGTGTGAGATAAAAATAAAAATAAAAAAATAAAGAGTGTGAGATACGTACAATTATTTTTAAAACAGTGTCCTACGTATTATTTCCTTTCCATTTAAATTGAACACTTAAATAGTATCATATCATATGGATTTAATAACAAATTTTAGGGGAAACTGAACAATTAGCACTGTAAGTGTGTACTTTTGATTTTTGCTTTATATATTTTGGACCTATACTACTTGATGTGAACGAGTTTAGAATTACCAAATCTTATTTGTTAATTGTCTCTTTTGTCATTATGAAGTGACCTGCCGTCTCTTTTTGCTGCTTTTCTTGTTTTTAAGCCTGCATTTCGATATTAACATGTCCGTTTTTGATGATTATTTGCCTCATACATATTTTTCATCCTCTTATTTTCAACCTTAACATGTCTTTGAACCTTGAAATAACATTTTTTTAAAATTCAGTGTTGCAATCTGCCTTCTACCTGCTATATTTGATCCATTTATATTTACTGTATTATCAGTATATTTAGAAATATTCCTACAGTATCATTTTTAAATTCGTATTGGCTCTGCTTTTTCTAGTTATATTCTTTCCATACCTATTGTTTATATTCCATTACTTCTGTCCATGTTTTGTCCCTTATAACCCTACTCTTATTCTTTTGATAACTAACATTAAAAATGTGACAAGAATTTTAAAATCAACAGAAGTTCAACTTAATTGGTATTTCTACCTTACTCCTGAATAATTTAACTCTGATTACCTCCTTCAATATTTCTCAACTTCTTATTTATTTATTTATTTGATTTTTTGGGTGTGAGAGAGATGAATGGGGGAGAGAAAGAGAGAGAATATTAAGGAGACTGCATGCCCATCTCAGACCCCCCTCATGGGACTCAATCTCAAGACCCTGAGATCACGACCTGAGCTGAAATCAAGAGTCAGACACTTAACCCAGTTGCACCACCCATGTGCCCCTGCTTTATCTCATTTTATATGCCCAAATCAGAGGGTTATTTTTGTTGTTCTATATAATATATCTTCACCTGAATTTCCTACGTGCTTATCTGTTTGTCTACCATTCTATCTTGTAGCTCGGAATTTTTTTTTTTTTTTTTTTTTTTTAGTGAGATAATTTAACTTCTTCCTGAAGCATATTTTTAGAAGTTTAATCAGTGAGGGTCTGCTCATGCAAAATTCTGAGTTAAAATCCACAAATGGATGTATTTTGTTCTCATCCCCACGTGAGGAAGCCAGCTACACAATCCTAAGTCAGCAGCTGTTTTCATTTAGCCTCGGAAGGGTGACCAGGGTATCTGGCTTCCATCGTTACTGATAGGATGGCAGTCTAATTACAGTTTCATTATAGGTGGCTGCATTTGTTTCCTAGGGCTGCCACGGCAAAGTAGCACAAACTGTGTGGCTTGAAATAACAGAAATATATTCTCTCAAGGTTCTGGTGGCTAGAAGCCCAAGCAAGGCATTAGTAGAACCGTGTTCCCTCTGAAATGTCTACAGAAGAATCTATTCAATGACTCTCTTGTAGTTTTTGCTGGTTGCAGGCAATCCTCAGTGTCCCTTGACTTGTTGGTGTCTCTCCAGTCTTTGCCTCTGCATTCAAAGTCATCTGACCTTTGTGTCTTTCTTTCTCTCTCTCTTCTCCGCAGTTATAAGGATACCAGTAAAATTGAATTTCAGGCCCGCCATAGTTCAAGATGATCTCATCTTAGTTAATTATATCTGTAAAGATCCTTTTTCCAAATAAAGTCACATTCTGTGGTTCCTAGAAGAACATGAGTTTTGGGGGGATGCAATTCAATCCAGTACAGTGTTGTGACTTTTCTCTGTGGCTATTTTTTTTTAAGATTTTATTTATTTACTCATGATAGTCACACACAGAGAGAGAGAGAGAGGCAGAGACACAGGCAGAGGGAGAAGCAGGCTCCATGCAGGGAGCCCGATGTGGGATTCAATCCGGGGTCTCCAGGATCGTGCCCTGGGCCAAAGGCAGGCACCAAACTGCTGCACCACCCAGGGATCCCCTCTCTGTGGCTATTTTAAAACTATCTGGTTTTCTTGGATATTCTGTGGTTTCACTATGGTATATACATATTTTTATGTGTGGATTTCCTTATTCTGATCCCATTTGAAATTTTTTTATTGTGTTTTTCTTACCAATTCTGGAAATTTTTACCCATTAGAAATTCGAGTGATTTCTACTTTCATCTCTCAACATTCTCTTCCCGGAACACCAATTTAATGTATTTTAGACCTTCTCACTCTTCTGTTCCACGTCTCCTAAATTGTCTCTTGTATTTAATCTTTTTAAGTTATACATTCAATTTATAATTTTGATTAATATACTTTTTTATTGATAGAATTCCTTTTTTATTTTTTTCCACATCTATTTGGCCTTTTAAATATTAGTTTTTTGTTTCTTTTCTCCATGTTTTGAGCTACTTCTTTTATTTCCATAGACATTACAAACATTGTTTCTTTGTAATCTGTGTCTCATAAGTCTAATAGCTGAATCCTTGATATCTGATTATGTTATTCAGTTTTTCTGAATCTCTCTCATGTGAGATCACATTTGCCTGAATTTAATTGGTAGAATCACAATTGACCTAGACTTTACATGCCTTCCTGAAGGAGAATTTACAGTTATATAACATAGGCCACTATGAACATAGGATACCTTGACTTGAGGTTTCCTGAATCACACAGGTAGTATAAAGTAAAACAAGCAGCCAGTTAGAGGATGGTGTTTAGTTACAGATACTGAAAGGAGACTTCCTTTTTTATTCAATATCTTGAGTCCAGACCTAATCTGTCCATTATTTGGTTGATCCCCATCTCAGACTGGTAGATTTTGTAGGTACAGAATTTATGCAAGATACAGAACTTCCACCCAGCACAGACCCATGGCTTTGTCTCTCATCTACTATGCTGCCATTAAAACTCAAGATTTGTATTGGTTCTTGTATTGCAGAAAGCCCCCAGAGCATCCCTAGACCATTTCATGTTTACCACTCTAACTTTACTCATTCTTTTGTTTGATAAATGTGTGTTGATGACTTTCCAGGTGCCAGGCACTACACAAAACAGTCTATACTCCATTTAGGTCACATCTTGTTGGTGGGGCACCTAAGTCACATTTGTTGGAATACCAGCAAATGAAAAACTAAACATGAAAGGTGGTGACAAGTGCTGTGAAGATAGAACAAAGCAAAGAGGTAAAGAGTAATAATATTTTATAAAGGGTAGGTAGTAAAGGTCAATATCCTACAGTGAATTCTGCTCAACAAGCAGTGAAAGTGAGAGCATTGTGAAGTGAATATCTGGGTGACGTACACAAGCACGGACTCTCGAGATAGGAGCTGTTATAAAAGCAAAGAGGGAATTGGTTGGAGATAAAGTTAGAAAGAAGAGGCTGGGAGTGAGGATGGTGAGGGGTTTCAGGAAGGGGAAGATCACAAACAATCTTGTAGACCACTGTTAGGCGTTTTATACCAAATGATTGTGTAAGCTCCTGGTGTGTTTAAATCGGAGTAATGGGCTCCCACGTGCAGCTCTGGTTTTGTCCCGTCAATTCCTTTTTCACCTCGGGATATCACTCTGTTTTCGAAGGATGCTTTTATGTTATGCATCTGTGAATATAGTATTTTTCAGTATATATGCTCCATCAGGAATAGAAATCCAATTATATTTATCAAATTACATGCCCTTGTCTGTATCGTATATGTGATCAAGGTCTGAGGAGAGATGTTTTTTACCACTTAAAGTCTAATGAATTCTCTTAATCTACTTTGAGCCATAAGCAACTACTCATAACATCCTTGTGATCCACTTCTTTTTATAACCTGCACTGTGCTGCCTACCTTTGCGTGCTTTAGGAGTTGACAGCAGTACGGAGAGGTATATTGGCAAATACCGGGAGACTGTTTCCCTCGCCTATGTGGTTCGATTTCTGATTTCACTTGTTTGCTTAATTAAATCATGCAATGCTAGGATTTAAACAGCCTCTCCTAAGAGTGAGCTGGAAGTTTCTGACAGATACTTGGCACCTGACTGAGGGCCCATCAGGATGCATAAATCAGCTGTACTTGCCGATTTTAACTTCGGAAATTTGGTGAAGCCTCCTGAGGAATTTGGCGGTGTCTCCTGCCTTTCGTTTTGCTGCTTGGTGAATGACAGTCCTTGGACTGGGAGATAAATTTACATCTCAACTCCGCTTTACTGTGTCGTCTTCTTGAAGGCATTTTAAAAGATGATTAGAGATCCAAGGGCCTGCTGAAACTCAACTAAGTGTGCTACTATCAATGTAAGTAATTAAATCGAAGGGACACTGTGGATGAACCAATTACATCCCAGCATAGCTAAAATATGATTAACCTGGACGGCCAGTAGTAATTCTGTTACAACTGGCTTCTCCCCTTGGAGGCTTGGCACGTTGCTTTGTCGTGTTGACGCTAAGATACATCCTGATGAGTAAGTGGTGTTGTGTGTATTAAGAGGGAGGTGGAGAGGTCTGAGAGTTGAAGAACCAGGATATTTTATCCAGAGTTGGCTTTAAGTTCATTCCAGTTGTGTGTGTGTGTGTGTGTGTGTGTGTGTGTGTGTGAGGCAGGTGCCTGAAGATGAAGAGACTGGCCTAGTTCTACTTTATGAGAAGACGACAGAGCTGTGTCCAGTGAGCAGAAAGCTTCACAAGGATTTCTTTGGGTCACTTCATAGCTGTAATGCTTCAGCCGTAGTTGGCACATCAATCTTAGTGGTAGATAGCCTGTGAATCACGGCACGGCTCAGAAATCATAAAAGTGGCGGAAAAGGTCCCTGTCCTATTAAGTCCACTGTGTTCTGGACTATTGGAGAGAGGACCGGGAAATGCCGGGGAGTCGGGATGCCAGGATGCTGACATGGCGCAGCAGAAACGGGTAACATATGAGCTGTAGAGTCATGTCTTGCTGTCCTTGCTGAGAAAGACTAATTTCTACAAATAAAAAAGAAAAGGAAGTAAAATTGCAGTTTTGCTCAGGTCAGACATAATCCATCAAGGGAAACATTGAAACACTGTCAAGTCCCCAAACCAAGAAAACACTATATTCCAGGGCCTCTGAGACCCTGGACAGTCCCTCTGCAAGCTATAGCCGGGGGGAAAGGGTGTGAGTAAAGACTTCCCTGGAAGAGTTTATGAAATTGGGCTCCGGGATGGCCGGTGGGCCGAGGACAGTTACTTTTTATTTTTATTTTTTTTTATTTTTTTATTTTTTATTTTTTTTATTTTTTATTTTATTTTTTTTTTAATTTTTTTTATTTATTTATGATAGTCACAGAGAGAGAGAGAGAGGCAGAGACATAGGCAGAGGGAGAAGCAGGCTCCATGCACCGGGAGCCCGACGTGGGATTCGATCCCGGGTCTCCAGGATCGTGCCCTGGGCCAAAGGCAGGCGCCAAACCGCTGCGCCACCCAGGGATCCCCTACTTTTTATTTTTATTTTATTTTTTTTAATTCATTTATGATAGTCACACACAGAGAGAGAGAGAGAGAGAGAGAGAGAATGGCAGAGACACAGGCAGAGGGAGAAGCAGGCTCCATGCACCGGGAGCCCGACGTGGGATTCGATCCCGGGTCTCCAGGATCGCGCCCTGGGCCAAAGGCAGGCGCTAAACCGCTGCGCCACCCAGGGATCCCCGAGGACAGTTACTTAGCAGATCCTGCTCGGATGTTTTCTGGCCTGCTGCTCCATTGCTTGTAGGCCTTACCTTGTGTTTGCTCTACGGGGGTGTTTAAAGCTCACTCATTTGGATCATCAGAAGATAAACTGAGGCATATTGAAAATCTTAAGAGTTTATTTGAGCAAACATCAGTTCGTGCTGGGCAGCGTCCCATCTAGCAGAGCTCCCGTCTAGGAGCTCCAAGGGGCTGCACAAAATGACTCTGACTCTCGTAGGCAGAGGGAGCAGGACAAGGAAGTTCCGCTAGGCAACAGAAAGCAGGTTGGTTGCTGTGAGGTCCCTTTCATTTAGGGGATGCAGGGGTCTCGCAGGGAGATCTCCTTACTCGAACTTATCAGTCCCTGATTGACTAGTTTAAGATGCCATTTCTGGGCAACCCACACCTGTAAGTAAGACTCTGCTTGGTGTCATGGGACTCAACCAACTCCATCTGGGGCCTGTTGTCTTATTTTCAACAAGATACATCGAAGAGATTTTGTTGAAGATTTTTTTTTTTGAATTTATTTATTCCTGAGAGAGACCCAGAGAGAGAGAGGCAGAGACACAAGTAGAGGGAGAAGCAGGCTCCCTGTGGGGACCCCGATGCAGGACTCGATCCTAGAACCCTGGGGTCACTCCCTGGGCCGAGGGCAGATGCTCAACCCCTGAGCCACCCGGGCGCCCTGATACATCTAAGATGTTAAACGTTGTTTTCTTTCTTTCTTTTTCTCTTTTCTAAGAATTAGCAGTATTCCTAATTAATAGTCCTAATTAATATATATTCCTAAAGATTTTGAGATTCTCTAGTTCTATGACAAGTTTTCCAGAGAAACCCATTTCCTTCTGGTGACCGTGCAAGTCACTAAGGTCCACTTTCGGTCAGCCTGGCTCCAGGCATCCCGACATCCCTTCATCCCTTCAGAAAGGGTCAAGGGCTTTGCAAGAGGATGCAGGACCGGTGGCTGTGGAGCCCCCCACCATTCGGCAGAGCAGCGATTAGACCTCTCTGGATGTTTCTGCATAGATTTACATCAACTTAAATTATATCAAAGTAAAAAGGTGTTTTCTCAATTTTATTAGCCACGTTCCACCTGCTGGAAGCCCATGTGGCTAGTGGACAGCACAACTGTCACCACGGTTTTCAACATCGCAGGACGTTTCGTGGGAAAGCACCCTTTCGGACCAAACAAGCCCAACATCCCTGTGCCTGGATTTTATGAGCATCTCATGAACTAAAAGGAAAAAAAAAAAAGAAGTTTCCATCCCACGTTTTACCCTGAGTGTTTCCTTGAGCAGAGGGTGGTGGAAGCGCAGCCCGTGGAAGCAGAAGAGGCACCTGTCACCAGGACTCCTTTTGCTCCTAAAGAGGTTCCTGCTTCCTTTTTTCTTTATGAATGTGCTACATGCTAAAGCAAAAACTTGCTAAATTGGAAAAAAAAATGTTTCAATACAGACCCCACCACCACCAGCTCCCTCCCCTCCTGCTTGTGAACACCGCCAGCCAGGTTCTGTGGTCACAAACAAGCCAGGAACCTGATGTGAGGACACCTACTTTAAAGTAAGAGCAGGTGTCGCATGCATCTGAGCTGCCCATCCTCTTTTCCTTACCTACTGGCACGGACTCCAGGCTAAGGTAATTAAATGATCATTCCGAAATCAGGGAGCTTCAAAGCCACTTCAAACATCTTATTAAAATACAGCATGCGGAGGGGCACGCAAGCCACCCGCGGGCACCTCAGTGAACCATCCCCAAGGGAACACACCATAGGTTCCTTTGCCCTGTTTTTGGAAAAATAAATCATAGGGTAGGAGTTTCCTGTGCCTGGTTTCTTTGGTCAATGTTCCTAACAGGCATATGGTTACTCGGGGTTGTATTTTTTTTTTTCCACTTCTATTGCAGTCCTGTATTCCGTTGAATAAATATGCCACATCGTGCCCACCTGCTAGGGATAGACATCGGGGCTGATGGAATGACAGGGACATTTCATTCCTTTGACACGCATTTGCAGGTATCCCTCTTCGTTATGCCTCCCAGTGCATATCTTTTTTTTTAATTTTATTTTAAAATGAAAGCACCTGGGGGCAGAGTCTATAACTCAGCTGTCCCTTCTTTACAAGTGCAGCGTGTAAGGGTTCAAGGTTTTTTGTTTTTAGAAGGAAAGAGTGCATTTATAGGACCGTCCGGTTTGGACTGGGCAAGCCTGCCACGACACAATGGTGACCATTTTGCACCGTGATACATGCTCACCGGTGACTCCGATGGAGCAACGGTAGGAACTGGTGTGGCGGTGCCTGTACTCCTTCCTCTGTGCCTCCAGGACGACTGTACCCTTGCTGCAGTCAGACTCAGTTGCCCCCGTGTCCAAAGACCATGCCAGTCACTGAGTCGCTGGTGGAGAATCAAGGATCTCATCATCTATTTGTGCTCATAGAGCCACTGGCTTATGAGATAACCTAGAAAAATGGCCCTAATATTTGTATGTTAAATGTATCTTTATTTTTTTGATTAATTAATTATGTATTTATTTGAGGGAGAGAGAATGGCAGGGAAGGGCAGAGGGAGAGAGAGAGAGAGAGAAAATTCTAAGCCGACTCTGTGCTGAGCATGGAGCCCTACGCGGGAGTCGATCTCCCAAGCCTGAGATCATGACTTTAGCCAAGAGTTGAGCAGGGCGCCTGGGTGGCTCAGTTGGTTAAGCATCTGCCTTCGGCTCAGGTCATCATCCCGGGGTCCTGGGATGGAGCCCCTCATCCTTCTGCCTTTCTTTCTCTCTCTCTCTCTCTCTCTCTCTCTCTCTCTCTCTCTCTCTCTCTCATGAATCAATGAATAAAATCTTAAAAAAAAAAAAAGTTGAACACCTGACTGCACACCCAAGTGCTCCCTTAAATGTATCTTTTAAAACCCTGATTTGCTAATGAGAAGGAGGGGAAATTTGGTTAGGGGAGAAATAGGTGAGAAAGGGGCAAAGGAGATCCCCTATTTCTGCTTCATGGTCAACCTCTCTTATATGAGGCTTTTAAATTATTATTTTTTAAATCTTGCAGCATAGATTCTGGACAGATGCCCCAGTCTTCCCCGAGGAAGAAGGGACCTGAGATCAGGAAGTGGTCTTTTATTCCCACTGTTGGCACATTTGGCCATAAGGGTCTGCTGAGACATTAATTAGAACATGAAGAGCTGAGTGGAGTCAGGGAGAGAGAGGTCTTGCTTTCTCAGCAGGATCTCAAGGCTCAGCTTAAAAACAATCATTAGCAAATAAAAAGGGTGAGGTCTATGCAGCCGGCTTCACAAGCTGCCCTTGACTTTGTGCAGCTCCCTGCAAGCACCTAGCAAGGGAAGCCATGGGCAGGGAGGGTCTGAGAAGCTTCTGACCCAAGCAACTCAATTTACATGTAAATTTTACCTTCTGTCTGAGGGAATAGGATACTTTTTGGCCATTCACATATTTCCATTGTCCAAGCATGGCTGGGGTTAGGATCTAAAAAAAAAAAAAAAAAAAAAAAAAGTAGATACAAGTAAAAATCCTTAGTGCAAACTACCACGACCCACATTAGATCTAATTGAATCTGAATCGCTGGGGATGGGGTCCAGGAATCCTTGTTTTTCCAGAAGCATCTGGGAGATAAGATTTCTAACTTTTATTTTATTTTATTTTATTTTATTTTATTTTATTTTATTTATTTTATTTATTTATTTTATTTTATTTTATTTATTTACTTATTTTATTTTATTTATTTATTTTATTTTATTATTTTATTTTATTTTATTATTTTATTTTATTTATCTTATTTATTTTGGTTTCTAACATTTAGATCTTAATCTCCCCTCACTTCGACTTCCATTTCTTACTTCTATAAATGTCTTTATGTTGTCCATCTGCTGAACATGTTTCTTGTGAAGTCGATAACCATATTTTACGTGGCAGTTGTAAATCAGTGGTCTCCACAAAAGGAACGGTTTTGCAAGCCTAGTGCCCAAGAAGTAACCTAATGGTTTTCTCTTTCTTTTTTCTTATCTTTTTCTTATTGGCTCTTAACGGAGTTCTTGGTGGTTGCAGTTGCGGGGTGTCTCACTCTTGCAGAAACAGAGCCATTCTTCTGCAGATCCCCTGAAGGAAGGTCTTACTTGTGGGTTGCTGTAAGCCGGGGGGGCATTTTTCTGCCAATTCCTGTGATTTTTTTTCATAATTGGTCTCTTTCAGAGAAATGTTTCTCAAATGTCACGCTGAACTTTTCGTTTCCCTCCCTAAAACCCTTGAGTTTCTCCCTCTATCTTTCAGCACAAAGATCAAACTCTTTAGCTTATCTCTTGAGGCCCTGGAGATGTAGACCACACGGTGTCTCCTGCTGTCTCTTCATACCCCCTCCTCACCAAACCATCTGTTACAGCTCTCTGACCGCACTACCTCTTCCATCTTGGTTCAGGCAAGTCCTCTCTCCAGGGTGGCCCCCTACAAATGCCTCAGTCTTCAGAATTCAGCTCTGTTCCAAGAACACTTCTTTGAATGCTTACAGATTCAGATTCTATTCATTTGAGAGAGAGCAGAGCACGAGAGAGAGAACACGAGCAGGGGGAGAGGCCGAGGGAGAAGCAGACTCCACCACCCACCACCACCACCCCAAGCAGGGAGCCCGATGCGGGACTGGATCCAGGACCCTGAGATCATGACCTGAGCAGAAAGCAGACACTTAACCACAGGTGTCCCTGCGACTGTGCTTCTATGGCCTGTAGACTACAGCGCTCTGGACTGCCTCCTACATACGTTGGGGGTTCTCTCCTTCTGGACTGCCTAAACTCCTTCAGGGCAAAGCATCTGCTCCACGTCCTGGGACACACTGGACACCAAATAAATGGACAGTCAGTTGGAGCAGGGTCCCTTCTGGTTGTGCTGGCATGTGGTGGGCTTTGCATAGATGCTCACTGAAAGCATAAATAAATAAAATGAGCTGGTTGTGCTTTCTATTTCTTGTCTTCTACCTACTACAGATTATGTTGGAATCTATTAAAAATGAGGTGGTGTATTTATTTATCTAAATATCTGGACACTAGCAGTTGACAGTTTTAATGACACTGTTAATACTGCAAATTTGTGATAGAAATATCTCATCAGTCAATCCACTTTGGTTTTGAAGTATTACCCCGGATGATTCATAGCCACAAAATAACTTACGTCTTCTATAGACGTCCTACCCAGTAGTAGGCTAGCTGCTAGCCATGTGTGGTGCATAACCAATTAAATAAATTTAAATATATTTTAAAATTCAGTTCCTCTGGGCCCCTGGGTGGCTCAGTCAGTTAAACGTCTGCCTTTGGCTCAGGTTATGATCTCAGGGTCCTGTGATCGAACCCTAAGTTGGGCTCCCCACTCAGCAGGGAGTCTGCTTCTCTCTCTCCCTTTGTCACTCCCCACACATGTGTTCGTTCTCTCTCTTGTAAATAAAATAAAATCTTTAAAAAAATAAAATAGTAAAATAAAATAAAATTTGGTTCCTCAATCTCAATGGTTTCTGTGTAAGTTTTCAGTAGCCACACATAGCTGGTCGCTGTCATATTGAAAGCACAGACAAAGAATATTAGATTTAAATTAGTTCTGTAGTGACAGGTTCTTAAATTGGAAATTTACCCATTTGCTTTTATTTTGGATAAGTAAAAATTTGAGAAGAAATATGGTAGTCAGAAGTAAATACGCTTCAAAATATGATGAATACTTTTACATAAATCTGCTTCCAGAAACTAAAGGGATTTGCTAAATTAACGCCAAGTAAATATTAAAGAAGATGCTCATTAGGAGTTCCCAGATTGGACTCACATTCCATTAAAAAAAATAATAATAATCTGTAATTTTGTAATTCAGTATGGTGGTGGTTTCCAAGTTAGGGTAAAATAAGCATAATTATAGGATTTGTGTTATTTTACCCCTCTTCACTTAAGCTGATGGTATTTCATAAAGGCGTTTATGGATCCATATAATCTTGTGGGATCACTCTCTTACGTCAGGCTGAGAAACACTAGGGATGTGTAAAACAGAAAATACTAAATGAGATTCAATGAAACCCAACATTTTGGCACACTTATTCTGAAAGTTTTAATTGACCCTATAGCCTGGCACATGCCATCATGGAAAGCGCCAAGAAAGGGCTGAATCTGCGTGAACACTTGGTGGGACAAGCATTTGAGATGCACGTACCCTACATACAACATTATAACAAATAGTGCAGATACTTCCTCGAGCTTTTTTATTGGGTTATTAAAATTTGCTTTAGATAAAGGGAAACGCAGTTTTGAAAATCTGTCCTCTATTGTACTGGATTAAAGCAAGAGGGAATAGAATTGTTTCAGCCATAAAAGCTCAAGCTAGATAAAACTCTGATACCATTTCTGTTGGTTTGTCTGAAATAAGATTTCAGGAGCTTGAAAACTCTCGGGTCACACAGAGTCAGCCTTCGGAGGGTTTTCCAACATAAGATTGCCTCCACCATTGTAAACTCTGTATTAGATTTCTTCTTGTACGAAAATAGGACTTTACTATGGGAGGAAATACAAGGGAAGCAGAAGAGAGGGAACGTTTTTCTTTCCCTGCCTGGATCTTACCGTCCTCTCACAGAGAGCTCTAGTTCAAACCATCTCCTTTGGTTACTGACTTTTCTTGGGGGCTCTTTCTTTCCCCCCATCAAGTGCAGGTCTTCATTGCTGAGCTGATTCCTCCCGTCCTCTGTTCCCTTCCTTCCTGCAGGGCGTTCGGAGCGATGAGCAGAACTGGCTCGTGTGTTCACGTTGCTCTGTGTCCAGATTCTGAAAAGGGAGCACAGAGGTCACACTGCTAGTGTCAGAATCTGAACACAGGCAGGCGCCGAGCTGTTGATTCCAATACTGTATCGCCTCCCCGGAAAAGCACCCTCTGGGTCCCCTTCACATTCAACTAATGTCTTCCCGGTGTGAGGGAGGACAAGGTTTTCCTCGGCCCTCTGTAGGGTCCCTGGCTAGGCCTGAAAGTTAAACTGACTGAGACAAAGATTAACAAGAGAAAAGCATAAAGATTTATTTAATAATAGTCATACATGATACAGGGGCCTTCATAAGGAAATAAAGGCTGGAAGAAACAGACCTGAGCATTTTTATGTGAGGTTTGATCAAAAGTGGGTAGAAATGTGATGGGTCAGAGAATATGAGTTAAACGTAGTGAACTGGGGGGAAATTTAGTAAGTTCCGTGGATTCCTCAGAATCCCTTAAACTTTGAAGGTAAAGATGGTGCTTCCTTTTGGGGTAGAGGGAGGCACCTCCCCCAGGAGGGCTTTATCACCTGCTTCTGGGGTTTGGGAGAGAGGGGAATGTCACAGTGTCCTTCCACTGGTATTTTCAAACTCCTTCAGCTTAAGATACTCAGTATACCAAGATGCCAAATTTTGGAGTAGTATGTCCTGAACCCCTTCAACAGGCATAAACCATGAGTACGTCCTGAACCCCTTCAAGAAGTATCTTTTTTCCAAAACGATATAAGAATGTAATTGCAAACCCTTACTTCCACCACTGCAACTGGATCCCTGCTATTGTCGGTCCATTCTTAAATCACTAAAGAACTAATTTCATGTTTTAGAGACTTTGTCATCTGACCACCTGCTGACCTAAACTAGAAATACTGAAATCATAAAACGCTTTATTTTCAGCAAATAGAATACAGGGAAAGACGTTCCCGCAAGTACATACAGATACCCAATGAGTAGCACGTGAAAAGATGCTGAATATCCTATAGCCATCAAGGAAATGCAAATCAAAGCTACAAGGGGACACTGCTTTACATACATTTGCATGGCCTTGGTAGAAAAGGAAATTACCTCATGTGTTGCTGGAGAGAACCTAAAATGGGGCAGTCGCTTTGGAAAACAGGCGGACAGTTCTTCTAAAGGATCGCCTAGAGTTAGACCGTACCGTATGATGGAGCAAATCTGCTCCTAGGTATAGACCCAACGGAAATGAAGCACATGTGCGCACAGAAACTTGTGTGCCCACGTCCATGGCACCGCCATTTATAATGGGCAAATAGTAAATGCAGATATCTAGTAACTGGTGAGCGGGCAAACAAAAGGGATAGATCTACACGATGGAATATTACTTGGCAGTAAAAAAGGAATAAAATACTGGTGCGCGCTGCAACACCGATGACTCTTGAAAACATGCTGAGTGAAAGAAGCGAGTCGCTGGAGACCATGTGTTGTATGATTGCAGTTATTCAGACTTGACTGAAGGCTGATCAGTGGTTGCCTAGGGCTGAGTGCAGAAGAGTAAGGAGAGGTTATTCATGAGAGGTTATTCATTATTAAACCCTAATATTCATTAGGGTTTCATTTTGGGGTGTTCTAAACAACACCATTTGGTTGTAATGGTTGCACAACTATGAATATATTAAATTTATGAATATACTAAAATCCCTTCATTTTATGCTCTAAATTTTATGGAATATAAATTATAGGTAAAAAAAAATTAAAAAAAAAAATAATAAAAAAATAATAATAATAAAAAAATTAAGAACCATATGAAAAATAGATCTCAGGGTTGTTTAAATTAGATCTTGACTACAGTAATCCACAGGGCATATTTAGTTTTATGGATTTCTTGGAAACTATTGTAATTCCATATACATGCTCTTACATTTTAAGCTTTTTGGTTTTTGTGGGTTTTTTTCTTTTTTCATTATTTTTTCCTCTCTGTCAAAGCACAGGCTTAGTACCTGGTTCTTGAAAGAGAAAGAAATAAATACGTAAGGACAAAAGGTCAATTTTATAAATCTGGCACTGTTACCTAAGTCCCCAGGTCTAGACTTGTGATGGCCTTCCTCACCCCGAGAAACAAGCCTAGTGTTGCTTGAATCAGTCCCTAGGGTGAAAACAATTCTCCCTTTTCTCTAACCTCTTCTTAAAGCAGAATGATGTAATAGGGAGTCAGACAAATGTAGGTTCGGTGGTATCTCTACCTCCTGTAAGCAACTCAGGGCCAACCTGTTAGCTTCTCTGAGCATATTTCTTTCAACTGCCTCCATGTTTTAATCGAATTAAAGTTGATGTATGTCAAGTGCCTGGATTTTACTAGGTTCTTTTTTTTTTTTTTTTTTAAGATTTTATTTATTTCTTTATCTGAGAGACACAGAGAGAGACCAAGCAGTGGAAGTGGGAGAGGGAGAAGCAGACCTCCCACTGAGCAGGGAGCAAGCAGGATGCAGGACTCGATCCTCAAGACCCTGAGATCATGACCTGAGCTGAAGGCAGATGCTTCACTGACTGAGACGCTCAGGCACGCCTTAGCAGGATCTTGATAGATGCCTTTTCTATATTAACCATGACCCAGTCTTCCCTAAGAGGGCATGGAATGGAACTTAGGACTGAATCTGTGTCAGTACTGGAGTATCTGAAAGACCCTTGCTACCACCACCTTCCTCCTTGAAGGACAAATATCACTCCTACGCCCAATCTTGTGGCTGTTGCCTGAAACCCCACTATTATAGGCTCTTTTCAGCAATTCAAAATATTTGATCACTGTGTAAACAAAGATGCCAGTTGGAGTAAAAGTACTTTATACAGTGATATTTCATGCCTATATCGATGTAAGTGAATTTTTCTTCCTTATTAAAACAAAACAATAAAGGCTTTAGTAGTGAGATGCCTGGGTGGCTCAGGGGTTGAGCGTCTGCCTTTGGCTCAGGGCGTGATCCTGGAGTCCCAAAATCGAGTCCCACATCGGGCTCCCTGAATGGAGCCTGCTTCTCCCTCTGCCTGTATCTCTGCCACTCTGTCTGTGTGTCCCTCATGAATAAATAAATCTAAAAAAAAAAAAAAAAAAAAAAAAAAAAAAAAAGCTTTAGTAGTGTGGCATGCAAAATCCAAGAGTCACAATAAATACCTAAAGGTGAGCTAGAGCAAACACTGCTTGCTTGGGGTGGCAGCCATGATCATGTATGTGGAGCAGGTCTGTGATTTGGGAGGGGGGGGCTTAGTGAAAAAAAAAATATTCAGCACCTCCTCCTACCCATCTCATTCCTTCTTCTCTCCCTTGAAGAACAAATTTGCACAAAACACCACTTTCCAGCCCTCCTACTTAACAAGACTCCATCCACTACATTGGCCCTGATAGAAGACGAGTTTCACAATCCGGCCTTGGCTGGTCCTGGCTGTGTCAGTCTTTCCCCTCCATGTGAATCAATCCTGGGTGAATGAGAAAGGACAGGGGATGCAGAAAAGCCTCTTTTCTCCTCTACCCAGGGTAATTCAATTCCAGTTCTTCAGGAGGGCAGCTTTAGGCCCTTTTAAAGCAAGGTTATTATTGCTCAAGGCTCAACTAGTTTGCAGGTCCCAGCAGAGGCACTAACTGGGGGCGGGTGGAGGGGGGTGGGGATTCCTAAAGCATGTTTATCTGAAAACAATGACAACAAAATCCCTACCAACCAAAGGTCCTGTAGCTCATCTCACTTCCAATTCACAAAGCATTCTAATTAAGCAAATTTTGTTTCCCCTCTAGGCAAACAAAGCCTCAAATTAGGATGGAATACAAGTAGTTTGAACACATGTGAAAATGAGAGATTCACGTGTTCCAAGGTCATCCTCACAGACTCACAATGGTGCTTTGATGTCACCACTTGAAAGGCCTTGATTTGAATTTAAATTTGTGTGTGCTCACAATGTTTTGAGTTAAATCACTTAAACCCAAGGTAAACTTTTCTTTAAGAGGAAAACAAAAATTCTAATTTGCTTAATTTAGAAATGTCAATTTGGTTAATTTGTACCCCTAATTATCCGGTTCAAAGACAAAGTCGAAAAGCATAAATTACAGCAGAGTTTTGATACCATTTCCAATAACACGATTGGAAAAAAGTTAATAGAGCAAATGCTGGGCAGATACTTTCAACCGCTTTTGTTATATAGGTCCCTTTTTTTAAAGTGCAGAGGAATATTTAGATGAGGTTCAAAAAATATTTGGAGGTATCTATTTATTTATTTATTTATTTATTTATTTATTTATAGCAGGAGAATTCTGTAGAGGGTTTATTCTCACTGAAACGTAAGGAGGCTGATTTTATGGTTTCAAGAGTTCTTCTGTTGTCTAGATGATAAGCTGTGTGAGGATTAGAAGGGCATATTCCTGTATTATAGGCGGAGACATTTACAGAAGGAACCGTAGTATCCGAATGTAAACTCAACATTCTTGTCTTGTCGGGGTAGCAGATATTGCTAAGAAGACTATGAGATTTGCAGATTATAAAACAACTTGGGTTTTAGGAGAGACTTTTTATAAAAGGTGGCATTCATCCCTGAGAGTCACTCTTAGTCACCATGTGGCTGAAATAATCTTTGATGTATGACGTTTCTGGTGATAATATGTCCTAAATATAACTGTATTGCTTCTCATCGATTTGCCACAGCTTTCCCTCCGCCCCTGAAAAAACAAGGTCACACATAGAGACTGAATCCAAACTCAGGTGACCTTCCCATTTCAACTACAGTACTTTATGTTCCATTTCCTATTAAGCCTAATGTTCACTAGATTATCTGTAAAAGAACGGGATTTCTATTTGCTTTTTTTTTTTTTTTTTTTCCAATCTGTCTTCTGATAGAGGGGACATCTCATTAATTTACCTCAGCCTGGGTAGGGAAAAGCGAAACTCAACTGCTGGGATTACATCAGACTAAAAAGCTTTTGCAGAGGGAAGGAAACTGTCAGCATAATAAAAAGGCAACCTAATGAATAGCAGAGATATTCGCAAATGATAATCTGATAAGGGGTGAATATGGGGGGGGGGGGTGCCTGTATGGCTCAGTTGGTTAAGTGATTGACTCTTGGTTTTAGCTCAAGTCATGATCTCAGGGTCCTGGGATTGAGCCCTGTGTTACCTCCACACTCAGAGGGGAATCTGTTTGAAGAGTCTCTCTCTCTCCCTCTGCGCCTTCTTCCACTCTCATGCGTTCTCTCTCTCTCTCTCTCATAAATAGATCTTTAAAAAGGGGGGAGGACTTAATATCCAAACTAGATATAGAACTCATACAACTCAACACCAAAACCCCCACATAAGCCAACTAATAATGGACAGATGACCTAGCTGTACATTTTTTCCCCAGAAAATGTGCAGAAGGCCAAGAGACACATGAAAAGATGCTCAACAGCACTAATCATCAGGGAAATGCAAAACCACAATGAGATATCACCTCATCCCATCAGAATGGCTACTATTAAAAAAAAAAAAAAAAGATTTTTGCCAATTCTTGATCTTTTGTGCCAATGGAAGGAAAGCTATTTGGATAGATTTAAAATCCCTTCTGGAGAGCAGGAGGATGGAGGAGTAGGAGGACCCTAGGCTCCCTTCATCCTATGAACACAACTGGATAACTTTCAACTCATCCTAAATACCCCAGCAATCCACCCGAAGATTGAAAAAACAAACTCTACAACTAAAAGGAGAGAAGAGGCCACATCTAAGACAGTAGGATGTAAGGAGACACGGTTTAGGGGAGAAAGGGATTACAGATGCTGCAGAGGGGAGGGAGCAGTGATCATGGAGGGAAGAGAGAGATTGAGAGACAGAGAGAGGAGCACACAGGGGAATGCACAAGGAAAGCGTTTCCCCATAGCCACTGGCTTGGAAAGCGACAGGGGCTGAATTTCATGACTTCTAGCAATAAGCAGGGCTTAAAACCTAGCGTTGTAAAGGTCAGCAGGCATGACTGGGATAGAACCTGGAGGGCACTGCACTGCTCCTGGAGACAAAGCAGCCAAACAACCTGGGGGCAGATGACATGGAAACGCCTGGGGCAGACAGGGGCAGATGCTTCCATCTTCTCAGAGCATCTGCCCAGAGCATCTGCCCCAGAGGCAGCCTTCAGGGAGACGCTTCTCCAGGAACATGGCAGTTCACTTGTGCCATGTCCTCCCCATCCCACAGCATAAACACAGAGAACCTGCAGGAAGCAGTGCAGCACCTACACTGGCTGCCTCACCTGCTTACACCGAGTCCCCCTGTGCCTTTGTGGGATTGTACTTCTCAGTCAAGCCTGCCTCACTCCCAGCGCAGTGGGCCCGTCCCCCAAGAAGACCAGCACAAACTGCTGCCCACACCAAGCCTCCCCACCAGAGAGTTCTGCAGGGCCTCAGATCTGCTGGAGGTGGTGTCAGGGCTCATTTCACAAGCACCTACAGCACATCTAGTTAAAGCTCGCCACATACAGGCCAGGGACCAAACACTGCTCACAAACGCAAGGAGAGCCTCTGCAGATGACTGGCCTGAAGGATAGAGCAGCCACAACACAACACCAGAGCTCATGCAGTACACACCTGGGACACTCCCTGAAGCACCAGGCCCTGGGCACTACATGACCTCTTCTTTTTAAGACCATTACTTTGAGGAGCAGGAGATACAACAGGTTTTTCTAACATACCGAAGGCAGGGACTTAGACAAAATGCCATGACAGAGGAATTTATCCCAAATGAAAGGACATGAGACCATAGCTGGACATCTAAGTGAAACAGATGTAGTAAGATGTCTGATGGAGAACTTAAAGCAACAATGCAAATGAATGTCAAAAGAAAGCTGGGTTAGCAATACATATATCAGACAAACTAGACTTTAAAACAAAGACTGTAACGAGAGACAAAGAAGGACACTATTTAATCATAAAGGGGGCAATCAAACAAGTAGATATAAATATTTATGCACCCAACTTGGGAGCACCAAAATATGTAAAGCAGTTAATAACAAACGTAAAGGAACTAATTGATAATAATATAACAGTAGGGAACATCAACATCCCACTTACATCAGTGGACACATTATCTAAACAAAATGAACAGGGGCCTGCAGGTGGCTCAGTTGGTTAAGCATCTGCCTTCGGCTCAGGTCGTCATCCTAGGGTCCTGGGATTGAGTCCTGAGTCAGGCTCCCTGCTCAGTGGGGAGCCTACTTCTCCCTCTCCCTCTGCTTCTTTCTCCTATTTATACTCTTTCTCTTTCTCTCTCTCAAATAAATAAATACAATCTAAAAAAAAAAAAAGAAAAAAGAAAAGAAACAAGGAAACAATGGCTTTGAATGACATTAGACAAGATGAACTTAATAGATATGTTCAGAATATTCCATCTTAAAACAGCAGAATACACATTATTTTCAAATGCACATGGGATATTCTCCAGAATTGATCACATATTAGCCCACAAAACAGTCCTCAACAAATACAAAAAAGTAGAAGTGCTACCATGTACTTTTTCTGACCACAATGCTATGAAACTAGAAGTCAACCGCAAAAAAAAAAAAAAAAAAAAAAAAAAAAAAAAAAAAAAATTCTGGAAAGACCACAAATACATGAGGTTAGAGGTTAAACAACATGCTACTAAACAATGAATGGGTCAACCAGGAAATTAAAAAAAATACATGGGAACAAATGAAAATGCAAACACAGTGGTTCAAAACCCTTAGGATGCAGCCAAAGCTGTTCTAAAAGGGAAGTCTATAGCAATACAGGCCTACCTTAAGCAAGAAAAATCTCAAATAAACAATCTGCCCTTACACCTAAAGAAGCTAGGAAAAAGAGTAAACAAAACCTAAATCCAGAAGAAGGGAAGGAATAATAAAGAATACAGCAGAAATAAATCACATGGAAACTAAATGATAGAACAGATCAATGATAGCAGGAGCTGGTTCTCTGAAAAAAAGAAAATCAGTAAAAATGATATAGCTTTAGCCAGACTTATCAAAAAGGAAAGAGAAAGGACCTAAATAAATAAAATCACAGGACTGTCTGGGTGTCTCAGTTGGTTAAGTGTCCAACTCTTGATTTCAGCTCAGGTCATAATCTCCGGGTCGTGAGATTGAGCTCCATGCTCAGCAGGGAGTCTGCTTGAGATTCTCTCTTCCTCTTCTTCTGCTCCTCTCCCTTGCTTTCTCTCTTTCTCTCTTGCAAATAAATCTTTAAAAGATTAATAAAAATAAAATAATATTAAAAAATGAGGGAAGGGTAATAACACCAAAGAAATACAAATAAGAGAATATTATGCAAAACTATATGATAACAAATTGGACAGCCTAGAAGAAATGGATAAATTCCTAGAAACATATAAATTACTAAAACTGAAACAGGAAGAAATAGAAAATTTGACTGATAACCAGTAATGAAATTGAATCAGGAAAAAAAAAAAAAAAACAACTCCTGAAAAACAAAAGATCCAGGACCAGATGGCTTCACATGCAAATCTAAACAAGGATTAATACCTATTCTTCACAAACTATTCCAAAAAATCGAAGAGGAAGGAAAACTTCCAAATTCATTCTATGAAGTCAGCGTTATCCTGATACCAAAAGCAGACAAAGACATCACTAAAAAAGAGAACTATAGGCCAATATCCCTGGTGAACATAGATGCAAAAATCCTCCACAAAATACCAGCAAACAGGATCCAACCATACATTAAAAAATCATTTACCATGATGAAGTGGGATGTATTCATGGGTGGCAGGGCTGGTTTAATATTTGCAAATCAATCAACGTGATACACCACATTAATAAAAGAAAGGATAAGAACCATATGATCGTTTCAATAATGCAGAAAAAGCATTTGGCAAAGTACAACATCCATTCATGGTAAAGATCCCTCAACAAAATAGGTTTTGAGGGAACATAACATAATAAAGGCCATATATGAAAAACCCACAGCTAACATTGTTCTCAATTGGGAAAAACACGCTTTTTCCCTAAGGCCAGAAACAATACAGGGATGACCACTCTCACCACTTTTATTCAACATAGTACTGGAAGTCTTAAGCCCAACAAGCAGACAAGAAAAAATGAAAAGAATCCAAATTGGTAAGGAAGAGGTAAAACTTTCATTATTTGCAGAAGACATGATATAGAAAACCTGAAAGACTCCACCAAAACACTACTAGAACTGATAAATGAATGGAGTCAAGTTGCACAATACAAAATCAATATACATTAATCTGTTGAATTTCTACATACCAAAAATGAAGTGGAAAGAGAAATTAAGAAAACAGTTCTAATTGTATCCAAAATAATAAGATACTGAGGAATAAGCCTCACCAAAGAGGTGAAAAACCTATACTCTGAAAACTGAAAAGCCCTAATGAAAGAAATTGAAGACCCAAAGAAATGGAAAGACAGTCCATGCTCGCCGATTAGAAGAACAAATATCATTATAATGTCGATGTTATCCAAAGTAATCTACACATTTAAATGCAATCCCTATCAAAATACCAAAGCGTTTTTCACAGAACCAGAACAAACCTAAAATTTATATGGAACCACAAAAGACCCCAAATAGCCCAGAGCAGTCTTCAAAAAGCAAAGCAGAGCTGGACACATCACAATTCTGGACTTTAGGTTGTGTTAGCAAAGCTCTAGTCATTAAAACAATATGGTACCAGCACACTAACAGACACATAGACCAATAGCCAGAATAAAACAAAAACAAAAACAAAACAAAACAAAAAAACAAAACAAAAAAACAAAAAAACTCAGAAATGAACCCACAATTATAAGGTCATTTAGTCTTTGACAAAGCAGGAAAAAATATCCAATGGGAAACAGACCAATAAATGGTGTTGAGAAAACTGGATGGACACATGCAGGAGAATGAATGAAACTATGAAACTGGACCACTTTCTTACACCATACATTATAAACTCAAAATGCTTTAAAGACCCAAATGTGAGACCTGAACCCATGAAAATCCTAGAAGAGGACATAGGTAGTAACTTCTTTGACAGAGGTCATAGGGATTTCTTTCTAGATATGTATCCTGAGTCAAGGAAAATAAAAGCAAAAATAAACTATTGGGATTAAATCAAAATAAAAAGCTTCTGCACAGTGAAGGAAACATTTAACAAAACTAAAAGGCAACCTATAGAGTAAGAGAGGATATTTGCAAATGATATATCTGACAAGGATTTAGTATCCATAATACATAAAGAACTTATAAAACTCAGCACTCAAAAAAACCCAATACGGCAGCCCGGGTGGTGCAGCGGTTTAGCGCTGCCTGCAGCCCAGGGCATGATCCTGGAGACCCTGGATCGAGTCCCACGTCGGGCTCTCTGGGTAGAGCCTGCTTCTCCCTCTGCTTGTGTCTCAGCCTCTCATTCTCTCTGTGTGTCTCTATGAGCAAATAAATAAAATCTTAAAAAAAAAACAAAACACAATAGTCCAGTTAAAAATGGGCCAAAGACATGAACAGACATTTTTCCAAAGAAGACATCCATCTGAGCATGACAAGATGCTCAGCGTCAGTCATCATCAGGGAAATGCAAATCAAATCTACGATGAGATATCATGTCGGAATGGCTAACACCAATTATACAAGAAACAGGTGCTGGGAGGATGTGGAGAAAGGGGACCCTCGTGCTCTGTTGGTGGGAGTGCAAACTAGTGCAGCTACGTGGAAAGCAGTGTGGAGGCTCTTCCAAAATTCAAAAACAGAGCTACCCTATAATCTAGCAATCATAATCCTAGCTATTTACCCAAAGAGTAACTGTGAAACCACCACCCTGACTCACACTATGAATGTCTCCGGCATCTCTTTGTTCATATTCCCCTCTCCCCTTCTCAGGGAGGTTACCGAATTTGGTGTTCATCATTTCTGTCTTTACTATTTTTTTTCAAATTTTATCTATTTTTTTAAGAGAGAATGTGAGACAGAGTATGAATGGGGGGGGGAAGCAGAGGGAGAGGGAGAAGCCAACCCCCCTCCACTGAGCAGGGAGCCTGACATGGGGCTCAATCCCAGGACCCTGGGATCATGACCTGAGCTGAAGGTAGACACTTAACTGACTGAGCCACCCAACTGCCTCTTGTCTTTATTTTTTATGTCTTTACTACATATGTATGGCTCCCTAACAGAAACTACATTATTTTTTGCATGTCTTAGAAATTTACAAAATATTATCGTATTTATATCCTTCATAAAAACTTGCATTTATGATAAAAATATATTTGTGGGTGAATGCATGTTGATACACAAAGAATAAAAGAAATACTGAATCAAAAGGGTACACGCACCCCTGTTTATAGCAGTGTTATCTACAGTAGCCAAATTATGGAAACAACCCAAGTGTCCATCAACTGATGAATGGATAAAGATGGGGTATACGCAAAAAAAAAAAAAAAAGATGGGGTGTATGCCCGCACACGCACACACCCACACTGGAATATTATTCAACCATAAAAAAGAATGAAATTTTGCCATTTGTCATGACATAGATAGAGCTAGAGTGTATTTAGTTAAGCACACCAGAGGAAGTGGAAAAAGAGTTTATTATTTTAAATGACAGGTAGGGCATAGCAGACGGAGCCTCTGAGAGACTTAGGGAAGGGAAATGAGTCTCGCCGTTGCTTGGGGCCAAGGGTTTATGTTGGAAGAGCGTGTAGGGTACACATTCCTCTAGGAATCCAGGATAGGGTCCGGTCAAGGGTAAGTGCCAGGCAAACGACAGGGGTTCATCCATAAATTACACAAGGCAGGGGTACTGATGCCAGACTCTGCGGAGGTTTATTCGAAACTAATGTCCTGCAACATGTTCAGGATCTGGCTTTTCTTGGGTGTTACGAGGTGTCTGAGGGCCTAGGACAAACTCAGAGAATGACTGACTCACTTGCTTCCCCTTTGAAGTGGGAATGAGCTTCTTGGGCTCATTCAGAGGCAAAACACAGAAGGTGGGTAAATGCAGCCTAGCAGAAAAAGAGCAGAGCTGGAGCCTTTCCCAGAGTCCCCTGGTGTCATAGAACCTCAGCAGTCTTCATAGAAATAGCCTTTCGTTTTGGGGGATCATACTCCGTATAGACACACGCGCTGCCCATCTGTATCCATATCAGTCTGCAGGTGCCTCGGTCCTCGTCTGTACATCACAGCAGCCGCACAACGAGCATAGGGGAGCAGATCCGCAGGACAAATGTAACGAGGCCATCATGAAGGCCAACTCGTTATTAATGAGTTTGCCTCAAGTTTGCCTTGTGTAGGTAACAGTATGTTTTGCAAAAGGCTTGGAAAGCATGGCTGCATGATGAAGAAGTGCTCAGGTGAGAGAGCCGTCGTTTAAATACGAACAAAGTGCAGAGAGAGAGCATGGGGAGACCATTTTAATGAGGGGGGTGGGTGTTCAGGAAAAGCCCCTCTGAGTGAAGTGATCTGTAAGTTGAAGTCTGAGTAAAAACGATGAACCTGCCCCTCGAAGGCCCAGGGGAAGAGTGGGGTCAGAGGAGGAGAAGCTGCCAAATACCAAGCTCCGTGATGAACGTGAGTTCATAAATTCAAGGAAAGAAAGCCAGGCCCGAAGTCAGGGCCAAGGGTAGGACACCGGGGTTGGCTTAGGGCTTTATAGGACTTGGTAAGGGTGTGGTATGTATGTATGTATGTATGTATGTATGTATGTATGTATGTATGTATTTATTTATTTATTTTTATTTATTATTTATTATTTACTTTTTATTTTTATTTTTTATTTATTCATTTATTTATTTTCGGGTGTGTGTGGGGGATTTTATGCTAAGAGCAGTGTAGGCCATGAGACGCTTTAAACAAGGGAATGACATGATCTGATTTTTTTTTTGTAATTTTTTAAATCAGTGTCCCTTCTATGTGCACAGTAGAATTTTTTTGATTACTTAACATATAAAGTCATTAACGAACTCTGTTTCACTATGTATACTCTACGTATGTGCAATCGAGAGCCACTAGCATTTACTATCACAGTTATTTCTTATTTATTTATTTATTTATTTATTTATTTATTTGAAGATTGTATTTGTTTCTTCATGAGACAGAGAGAGAGAGAGAGAGAGAGAGAGAGAGAGGCAGAGACACAGGCAGAAGGAGAAGCAGGCTCCATGCAGGGAGCCCGACGTGGGACTCGATCCCGGGATCCCCGGGGTCATGCCCTGGGCCGAGGCAGAGACTCAACCACTGAGCCACCCAGGAGTGCCTATTTCTCATTTTATAAAAATACTTTTGAGTTGAAAAAAAAAATATTGCTATTTTGGCTTACTATTTATTAACAATGCAAAACATTTTGGGAGAATGATACTCACCTGATTAGGATTATAGAATATTCCTCTGTTCAGCGTACGTCATGAAAGACTAGAGATAAAAAATGTGCGGTTGTTGCTTCTGTTTGTTCTGGGTGTTTGTATGTTTGGTTGGTTAGTTGACTTTGCAGAAAGGTACTTGGTGGACCAGTTGCCCAAACTGTTTTTCTAGCTCACATTTGGGAAACCTAACATTAAGAATTTCGATTGCATCTAACTGGCTGTGTTTTCATGCAGAGGAAGGCAGGAGCTAAAAATAAATAAGTAGGGGGATCCCTGGGTGGCTCAGCGGTTTGGTGCCTGCCTTTGGCCCCGGGGCACGATCCTGAAGTCCCGGGATTGAGTCCCGCGTCGGGCTCCCGGCATGGGGCCTGCTTCTCCCTCCGCCAGTGTCTCTGCCTCTCTCTCTCTCTGTCTGTCATAAATAAATAAATAAATAAATAAATAAATAAATAAATAAGTAAGTAAGTAAGTAAGTAAATAAATAAATAAATAAATAAATGAAAGGCAGGAGCTGTCGACTCCAAGGTTCCAGGGACGGCCAGCAGTTGTGTGAATCACACCTACTATAGGACTGTGGGACAGGCTGGGCCTCTAGCCACATTGAGGAATACACAGGGCCCCTAAATGCACTCAAATTCAAAGTTTTGAAATCCTTGGGCTTACTTGGCCCACGAGCCACAGATCAGGGTCCCTTGTCTGAAGATATTTAGAGCTTCTGAAGGACCAAAGTGACAAAATGGATGGCGGGGAGGGAAAAGAATGTCATTCTAGAAATTTCAACCATGTAGTTTCTCTGTTTCTTCGAAGAGACGAGGATCCTCTTGTCTGATTGGTGACGCGCAAGTACAGAAGCACGAAAGGAAGCCTTTGGGATACCGGCTGACCTTCAGACAGGAAGGATATTCTGTTAGTAGGCCGTGGTTGCTTTTACCCTCGCAGAGCCAGGGTGGCGTCTGGAAATGTTTTAATTCCTTCTTATTTGTGTTGCCCTGTTATTTGACGTGTGAACAAGGATGATGTTTGGGTCATAGACTGGTTTTACGGATGTTAGTGCACCAAGCAAGCCCTGTATAGGCCTTTCCGTCCCACTATGAACTCAACTAATATGATTTTTACTGTGGCTCGTGGTTTGAATGTTATTAAAAATCAACGTTTATAAAAAAAAAAAAAATCAACGTTTAAGGTAAAGGGACTCGGGGGCTGAGTCATAGCAGATGTTACCTCGTTCTGTGCGACGTCCAGGGATGAGGGGTGCATCAACACGCAGGTTGTCTCCCATTCCCTCCAGGCAGCAAGGTGAGAGACTAGAGCAGTCAAAGGCTGACAGGTACGCCGAAGTGGCTCCCGGACTTGAGCAGTACAGTTATTGAAGTATATTGGTAATGCAGTGAGACGGATTTTTTTTTAAAGATTTATTTATTTATTTATATTTATTTATTTATTTATTTATTTATTTATTTATTTATTTATGATAGACATAGAGAGGCAGAGACACAGGAGGAGGGAGAAGCAGGCCCCATGCTGGGAGCCCGACGCGGGACTCGATCCCGGAACTCCAGGATCGCGCCCTGGGCCGAAGGCAGGCGCTAAACCACTGAGCCACCCAGGGATCCCCAGTGAGATGGAATTTTGATGAAGGCAGCTAATTAATTGAAGAGACAAAATGACTTTCAGAGAGAAGGGCCTGCTGCTTTCATTGCTTGATGCCAGAGAGATCATCCATTCTACTTTTCGGGATAGACCACAAATAAGTAATCAGATTTTCTTTCTTTCTTTTTTTTTTTTTAATGACCAACTGTTGTGACACCTGAGATTGATTTTGAATCCCTGAAGATTTAATACCCTCTAGGTTGTACAGAAGCCATCACAGTGGAGAGTGTTGTCTATTTTATTCTAACCCTTTGATAATTAGTTACCTACCTTTGGCACCTAAATCAACTTCTACTGATAAAGAATTGTCATTAACCAGGATATTTCCTCTTCCTCCCCCCCCCGCCACCCCAGGGTAATTCTTTAGTGTTTTTACGTACAGTGTCTAATAATCACTGAGTTATTGTTATTTTTGACCATGGTATCCCAGCGTCACTTTTGATGCAATCTAGGCCCTTTCCGTGACATAAGGCTTATGCCGTGGTAGAGAACATGGAGAAGAAACGTGCTCATTAACATTTCATGAGAGAGGCGATTCGTAACATGAACATTCGTCAGGCTGGATTTTCAACGGAAGGAGTAGGTATTTGTTCCAAAGTGCGTAAGAGCAAATGGAAATAATCCCAAGACCTAGTTAAGATTTGGGAACATGCATGGGTATGAAGCGTAGGAGCGAAGTCTACACCAATACCGTAATATTCGTACTATTTTTTTTTAATATTCATACTATTGAAGTGAGTAGTGGCATTAATGATGCGCCTTCAACTGCATTAGCTCTTGATGATGGAGTCTTCTTGACAAGGCCGATGAGAAAAGCCGTCTCCGGCCACAGGTCTGTCTCGAGATTAGCTGACAGCATTCAGCAGGGAGAGGCTGACCTACTCTTGTGAGAAGAGCGGGAGACGGGGCTGATGGTTGAGTCGGCCACGGTGGGTGGCTGCGCGTGATGGTCCTGAGAGGGAGGCCTGGAAACGAGGTTCTGCGCGCTTCATGTCGCATCAGAGCACGGGAAAGCGAGGCGCTCTGCAAACTGAAGTGATGGTAAGGCTTTGGGTTGGGTTTTTGTTTGTTTGATTGATCATATTTATCAGATGACAGGAAAAGCATTTTTTTTTTTTTTTAAAAGCATTCTGATGCCAGAAAAGCATTAGAAACGTGTTGTGGACGTGCTGTTGACAAGTCGGGCATGGTCTCGCTCGGATGAGTCTGCCGTCACCTGGGATTCATGCTGGTTTCTGTCTTATCCAATAATTCTTAAAAATTAGAAGTCCGGGAACATCAGCAGATGATAGAAGTGGTCTTGATATTACCAGGCATCTGAGGGGAAGGGCTAAAGGGCAGGCGTGGGTTAAAGTTGAGCCTTTCACACTCCCCCCCAGAAAACCTACCGCTCCAGAGGAATAGGCCTAAAAATCCATTTGTAAATCAGTGTTCTGCTCCACTGTCTTTAAGAATCGTTATTATGAAGGGATTTGTGATCGCCTTTTGTAGCCTACTCAGATTTGGGGAAATGCAGGATGCCGAGGGGTATAAGGAGTGATGATGTAGTAAAACAGCTAAGATTCTGATTATGCCGCACGTGTCGCTTGGATCACCATCGAATGAAATGAGGCTTTCTCCCTCCCTACTCAGTGACCCTATTTTTTTTTTTTTCCTAAATCAATTCTTTTTTTTTTTTTTTTTTTTTTAATTTTTATTTATTTATGATAGTCACACAGAGAGAGAGAGAGAGAGAGAGAGAGGCAGAGACACAGGCAGAGGGAGAAGCAGGCTCCATGCACCGGGAGCCCGATGTGGGATTCGATCCCGGGTCTCCAGGATCACGCCCTGGGCCAAAGGCAGGCGCTAAACCGCTGCGCCACCCAGGAATCCCCTAAATCAATTCTTTATTTAGGTAACAAGTTGGTTATGTTCACTGCATTGTATGAAACATCACAATACCGTACCGGAAAGGTACTCTCAGTACCGGGTTGGATCGGAGCGGACAATTTGAACCATAAACCATTTTGCGCTCTTCATTCCCTATCTTTGTACAACCCCCGCCCCGCCCCCTAAACCCAGTAAAGGGACAGATAGGAGAACCTCTTTTGCAAGGCCTAGCAGAGCAGAGGGGATTGCTTCTGTTGCCTCTTGCTAATTTGTTTTCCAATGTTAACTAGTTGTGAGAGCTCATTTGTTGCGTGTGCCATCTAAACCTTTTTTGGGGAAATAGGGTTTTCCCCCTAAGATTGATAGTGCCTTTTGTCTCTTTCTCGCCTGTGACTTTGGCATAGCAAATACAGAAACGAGGGACAGTCCACATTCGGAGTTCCTGGTCTGTGAAACGGAGCAGGGGCTGGGGGGTAAAGCAAATGTACCAAGTGCCGTCCGGAAGATCATTATGGGGGGGGGGGTTGCATCTTCGGGGGACGCCAGCAAAGTGGACCTGGCAGGTGGGCAGGCACCAAGATGTTGCTATGGACATCTTGCCACGGAGCACGTCTTCACAGTGACCTCAGCTGTGCACTTACCCAGATCATGGGCTTAAGAAAGGGATTTCTATCCACTCCTGCAGTTTTTAGTTTTGCCTTTTACATTTAAAAGAAAGTATTTTTGCATCTCTCAAGAACAGGTATCTTTTGAATAATTCGTTAAAAATACACATCAGACGCCAGTCACCTTTACATTCCTCTTAGTCTGCCTTGAACAGCGCAGATCTGACTACAGCAAAGAACCCTAACATTGAAGTTTTCGGTGAGAGCCCTTCGGGGAAAGCTTTGGGATCAAGCAAGGTGGCCAGTAGGAGCAACGGTAAAAAATCGGAGAGTAAAACAGGTGGCAGGAAATAGCGCAGGGAGGAAAACTTTGTAAAAAGAGACACGTGCCCGTGGAAGATGCTCCTTGTATTCATTGCTCTTTTTTCCTCTATTACTAGACATTGGTTTTTCTTCCCCAGAGTAAGACCACCTGGTTATCTGGGAGTTTATGCTTCTGCTAATTATAGTGTGGTCTAGGATATGCATTTTTGTGTCGTCTTTAAAGCTTAAAAAATAAATTAGGTAGTGGCTCTAAAGAAAATGTGGTAAGCCCCACCTTCCTACCGACTTTAAGTCTCTGTCATGGGTACGTGTATTAGGGCTAACTGGGCTTTATTCCTCATGAACAGTAAAGTACTAAGTACCTAGCTGAGCCGAGAACTCGTGCTTAGAAGCATTATCTCTTGGTACCTGGGTCTCAATTACTCTGATAACACGGTGATAGGTTAAGTAGATCTGCAAATGAGAAAACTGAAAGGGGGGTTACACGTTGGAGAGACTGAGGCCGACCACGGGGGTTACACCACCTGCCTATGGAGGCTGGTCGCCAGGGGCCCGGGAGCTTTCCTGCATCAAGGCCTCTGCGACTCGTGGGGTCCAACGCGGGGCACAACTCGCCCCGGTAAACTGGCCCCTAGACGCGCCTGTTTACAAAGGATGTGAGGCAGCTACTTAGATTCACATCAGGACTTAAGGATTACTGAGACGCAGGAAGGTACTGAGAGAGCGGCCTTCGGGACCCTGGCCCGTCCTAGGGCCGTCCCAGCAGAACCGTCAGGCTCAAGGCCAGGCTGGAATACTGCTGCTCTCTGGACGGCGGGGTACACGCAACGTCACACCACATGCACTCCTGGATTTTTCAGGTAGCACAGCTTTAAAAACAAACAAACAAAAAACAAAAAAACAAACTAAAAAAAAAAAACAAAAATAAAAACAAAACCCACCATCCAGTTCTAATACCACAAGTTGAGACTTAACCTGTTAGCACCAACATTTTTAAATAATTCCACTAAAACGATGCTTAACCTAATACAACCATCTCCTGTCCCCAAAATAGCATTTGCTATTTCAAACGGCTTACCAAAAAAAAATGTATCTGATAATTTTGAGGTAAACGTCTTTATTTTCTTATACAACCAAAAATTGTAAACGGTTTTAGCACGTTACCATTTTAACAGGTCAATAGTTTAGTCCTTATGTGCAGTTTTCACATTGTTTTACTCGGTATTCAAAAAATGTAGTTTAACATATTGTAGACACTCTCAGTATTGCTGCGTTCTTTGTCATCTTACTCCGTGTAGTATAACCACGTTCAGAGTTATTCTTGTGTATATACAGTGAGTAAAAGTGAACAAACCCAATCCTGCCTCCCCCTGCGCCGCCGCCCCCCCCCCCCCCCGCTCCCATTAAAAAGAAAACAAAAGGAAAATAAAAAGACAAGATGAAATCAGGAAGGGAAACCCTAATCACTGGAGCGTGGGGATGCAGACGTTGGCTTTCTGCATCCACCCTCCATGCTACAGGAAAACTCGGAGACCACTGCCGGTTATCTCCCGACACCGCTCAAGAAGCCCCAGTAGACTTCTGAATCTGTTCCTTTAAGATCAGGATGCTCTGCCTCTGCTCGGGGGGCAGCATGGCAATCTGATCTGCAGTCAGCTGAAGAACCTGCATGATCAGAGCTGCCTTTTCCTGATCCTGTGGAGTTACCTGGCTCTGCCCAGGACTGAAACTGCTAGGCTGGCCTCCACCTTGCTTGCCTGCCCCCTGCATGCCCACTGCTTGCATGCCTGCCCCCTGCATGCCTCCTCCTTGCATGCCTGCCCCCTGTATGCCCCCTCCTTGCATGCCTGCCCCCTGCATGCCTGCCCCCTGCATGCCTCCTCCTTGCATGCCTGCCCCCTGCATGCCCCCTCCTTGCATGCCTGCTCCCTGCATGCCCCCTCCTTGCATGCCTGCCCCCTGCATGCCCCCTCCTTGCATGCCCGCCCCCTGCATGCCAGCTCCAGGATTTCCCACCCCTGAAATGCCCGACACCTGTCTGGGCCCCTGAGGACCACCCGCCCCCATGTTAATGGGCCCGGGCCCCTGGATTCCCCCAGTCATTGGGCCTCTGGAACCGGGGCCGGGGCCGGGGCCCCGCATCTCCATCCCTCTCGCGTCCATGCCTCTGGCTTCCATCGCACAGGTCTCCATCCCTCTTCTCTCCAGCACTCTGGTCTCTAGGACTTCCGTCTCCATCCCTCGAGAATCTCTGCTCCCTCTGCCATCCATGGGGAGCCCCCTCTGGTCCATCATGGGCCCCCGGGGCTCTCCCATCAGCAGTCTGGGGTCGGCGAGGGGCCCGCCCCGCAGGTCGTGCGAGTCTCTGGCGTGGCCGGACGCGTGGTGCAGGGGCGGGCCCAGGTAGCCTCGGGGCTCCACCTCCCCGGTGACCGAGAGCAGGGTCCCCCCGCGGGGGTCGTTCGGGGCGTCCCCCAGCAGCCCCCGAGGAGGGAGGCCCCCCGCGGCCATGGGCCCCCGCGGCAGGGGCGCCCTGGGGTCGGCCATCTGCACCTGGCCGCGCTCCAGGGGCCCCACGCCGGGCATCCCCACCTGCGGCTGCATGCCGCCCGCGGCGGGGAGCGCGGCGGGCCCGGGGCCCGGCCCCGCGGCGGGCAGGGGGCCCGGCGCCGGCATGCCGGCCTGGATCGGGGTCTGCATCAGCGGGGGGATGTCCTTCACGGGCCTCCGCGCCAGGTGCGGCGGCTGCGGGGCGGCGGGGCTCTGCTGGGCCAGCAGGACGGCCGGGGCGGCGGGGCCGGGGCCGGGGCCGGGGCCGGGGCCGAGACCGGGGCCGGGGCCGGGGCCGGGGCCGGGGCCGGGGCCGGGGCCGGGCTGCGCCTTGCCGGGCAGCAGCGGCGTCACGTGGACCTTGCGGTGCAGGATCCTGAGCGCCAGGTCGGGGTCCATGATGCGCATGACCACCTGCGCCTGCAGCAGCGCGTAGGCCAGCTGCGGGTTCTGCAGCAGCATGCTGCGCGCTTCCTGGTGGCTGTTCTGCACGCACAGCTTCATCTGCTTCATGAGCTCGAACATCTGCTCGGGCGGCAGGCTGGCCACGGCGCGCGTGATGGACTCGGGCGCGTCCTCGGGGTCGATGGGGTCGCCGTAGGGCGAGTCGACGACGGGCGCGGCGGGGCCCA
Source organism: Canis lupus dingo (assembly GCF_003254725.2). NCBI lineage: Eukaryota > Metazoa > Chordata > Mammalia > Carnivora > Canidae > Canis > Canis lupus. Next base: position 35,518,976 of record NC_064268.1, on the reverse strand, counting down.
GGCTCTTGAGCTCCTCCTTGTTCTTCTCGCTCGCGGCGTTGTCCACGCGCAGCGCGCGGCCGCTGAACTCGCGCCCGTTGAGGTTGCGCATCGCGCTCAGCGCCGTCTCCTGGTCCTGGTACTCGCAGAAGCCGTAGCCCTTGGGCTTGCCCGTCTCGCGGTCGTACACCAGCCGGAAGCTCACCACCGAGCCCACCTCCGAGAAGATGTCCTTCAGCTGCTCCTCCGTCGCCTCGTACGGGATGTTCCCCACGAACACGGAGCGCAGCGACCGGTCCATGGCCGGGTCCCGCACCGCCAGGCTCGACATGGCTCCCGGCGGCCCGGCGCGGCGCGGCGCGGCGGTGGCCGGCGCTCGTCCTCCTCCTCGGCGGCCTCGCTTCCGCCGAGCAGCGGAAGCCGACGGCCGGCGTCCGCCCGGAAACCGCCGAGGCGCGGCCCGATCGTTCCGCCCGCCCCCGCGAGTGCGTCCGCCGCTGCGCTCCGACGCGCGCCTTTCGCGAGGAGGCTTCCCACCGCGAGCCGCCGCGGCCGCCCGGAACGGCCCCCGGAAGGCTGACCGCAGTAAAGATGGCCGCAGCGGCTTCGCCGTGGGCGCCGGGAGCGGACGTCGCCGCGACGTCACGGCGCTCTGGAGGCCGTTTGCCCCGCGGGAGACCGCCCACCGACGGGGGCTTCCCCGCTCCCTCCCCGGGCGTGCGCTCGGTTTGCTGCGGGGCGGACCCCGGCCGCGCCCGCCTCTGGTCGGCCCAGGTCGCGGGCACCCAGTGTGGGCGTCCCACGGGGCCGGGCTTTGCTCCCGCACGCGCGGCGGCTCGCTCTGCAGGACGGGGCTCCCCGACCCGACGGGGCTCCCCGACCCGGGGCTCCCCGACCTGACGCTGCTCCCCGACCGGGGGTTCCCTGGGCTGACGCTGCTCCCCGACCCGGGCTCCCCAACCTGACGCTGCTCCCCGACCCGGTGCTCCCCGAGCTGACGCTGCTCCCCGACCTGACGCTGCTCCCAGACCTGGGGCTCCCAGACCTGACGGTGCCTCCCAACTCGATGGCTCCCCGACCTGATGCTGCTCCCTGACCCGGGGTTCCCTGGGCCGACGGTGCTCCCCAACTCCGTGCTCCCCCAGCTGGTGATGCTTTCTCACTCGGTGCTCCCTGAGCTGACGCTGCTCCCCGACCCCGGGCTCCCCGACCTGACGCTGCCCCTCCACCCGGGCTCCCCGGGCTGATGCTGCTCCCCGACCCGGGGCTCCCCAACCCGACGCTGCTCCCTGACCCGACGTTGCTCCCCGACCTGACGCTGCTCCCCGACCCGGGGCTCCCCAACCCGACGCTGCTCCCTGACCCGACGTTGCTCCCCGACCTGACGCTGCTCCCCCACCCGGGGCTCCCCGACCCAACGCTGCTCCCCGACCCAGGCTCCCTGACCTGACGCTGCTCCCCCACCCGGGGCTCCCCGACCCAACGCTGCTCCCCAACCCAGGCTCCCTGACCTGACGCTGCTCCCCCACCCGGGGCTCCCCGAGCTGACGCTGCTCCCCGACCCAGGCTCCCTGACCTGACGCTGCTCCCTGACCCGGGGTTCCCTGGGCAGACGCTGCTCCCCGACCCGACGCTGCTCCCCGACCCGGGGCTCCCCGACCTGACGCTGCTCCCCGACCCGGGGTTCCCTGGGCAGACGCTGCTCCCCGACTCCGTGCTCCCGGAGCTGATGATGCTTCCTCACCTGGTGCTCCCCGAGCTGACGCTGCTCCCTGACCCAGGGCTCCTGGGGCTGCAGAGGAGGAGCTGCAGGGATGCAGGGCTGTCACCCTGCAGGCCTAGATTGCTTCCGGTGCCTGGGGACCCAGGCGGTGCTCCCAGGGCCCGGGGTGCAGGGAGAAGCCCATCCTGCGAACTGTGCGAACCAGCCAAGGGAACGGGAGGATCCCATTGGCTCCGTTCAGGGATTCATGCCGCCATCCCCAGCTGTCCCACAGAATGTTTGGTTTTGGTTTTGATCCATGGAGGCTGGGGCAGGGAAGCTGTTAGCCAGAGACCAGGATTGTTCCCAGGAGGGCTCCCAGGGTGAAGGCAGGGGGCTCCTCCTGCAGGTTGCAGACCCTGGTGCTGGGAGGAGGGGACGTCTCCTGGCTGACCCAGCTGGGGCTCCCTTCCTGGGGAGGCGGGAATGGCCTTTCACTGGGTGTTACCTGGACTGGGAAAGTCGGCCTAAGTGACACCCTTTGGGGCCAGTGGTTGTCCTTTTTTTTTTTTTTTTTAATAACAGTTTTATTATTATTTTTTTTTAATTTAAATATAGAAACCGATATCTAGTTAGGCTACCGAACGCCTTTTTAGTATATTTGGAACCACTTGGGTATGAAATCGACTTTTGCAATGACAATTTTTTTTTTTTTAAGATTTTGTTTATTCATGAGAGAGAGAGAGAGAGGCAGAGACACAGGCAGAGGGAGAAGCAGGCTCCATGCAGGGAGCCCGACGTGGGACTCGATCCTGGGACCCCAGGATCAGGCCCTGGGCTGAAGGCAGTGCTAAACCACTGAGGCCCCCCCCCCCAGGCTGCCCCAAATTTTAAGTCTAAACAAAACAAGTCTTTCTAGTTAAAAATTTAGCATTTTGAGATGGCCTCTACGCGTAAATACATGCAAGATCTTGAAGACTTTTAAAAAGCGAAACTATCTCATTAACTTTGTACTTTTTACACGCTGAAATGTTTTTAATGCACTGGATTAAAGTATATTTTAACATGAACCTCGCTCATTTCATTGCTTCTTTAAAACGTGGTTAAAAAATAAGTTGCAAGGGATCCCCAGGTGGCTCAGTGGTTTAGCGCCTGCCTTTGGCCCAGGGTGCGATCCTGGAGACCTGGGATCGAGTCCTGCGTCGTGCTCCTGGCATGGAGCCTGCTTCTCCCTCGGCCTGTGTCTCTGCCTCTCTCTCTCTCTCTCTCTCTCTCTATGTCTGTCATAAATAATAAATATTTAAAAAAAAATTAAGTTGCATATGGGGGTCGCATTATATGTGCAAGGAGTGTGCTCACCCAGAGTTGAAGTCTTTTAAGTCCTAAGCAGAGAATCGCTCTCTTCCACGTCCGCCTTCTGAGGGGATGGTGAGACTCAAGGCCACGTCCACAGACTGGGCCACGTAGCTTGAGTCTCGCGGTCTGCTGCGCAGATCCGACATGGCCAGGACCCCTGAGCTGCAGAGAAGACAAAGCACCCACTTACCTCCCCGTGTTTTGGTAGTTCTTGAAACAGGCCTGGTTAGATACTTCGACGTTGGGAGGGGGTTAGGGAGAGTGTGAGTCCCTGAGGAATTTGGGCAGCAAGGTTTCCAGGACCTTGGGGGCCCAGCTGTTGTTGGGGGAAGGTCACTTACTACCGTCTACCAAAGCCTGAGTCCTGGGACCCTTCACACTACGTCGGTGAGCCGCGTGCCTGGGGGACGGTCGCCGACATGTGTCTTGGAGGCTTTCAAGATAAAGGAAGCTTCCAAAGGGAGTTTTTGATGTTAAAGTAGACTCCCAGGCTCCTGGGGGCCGGGCTAGGATGGCCTGTTGCCCTCAGCAAAGTGTCCACACCGAGGCCGCTGAGCCCCGAGAGGAGGGTCCCTCTGCCTGGTTCAAGGACGTGTCCGTGGGCCACAGGGAGTAAGGCCATTTCATGACTTCTCTTCTGTCTTGGTTTCCGCACATCATCGTTAGAACGAAACCAAGGGCCCCGGTTCCTCCTGGGCCAGGGGGTCTTGTCCTTCAGGAAAACAAGTCAGTTTGCCTCCACTCTGAACCATCTCTTTACAGAGACAGGCCATGACTTTTTTTTTTTTTAATTGTTCAACACACGCCATGTGTGTGATCGTGTGGATGTTACGCACAAGGCTGGGAGAACCGGCCTTCAGACTCGTGGAAGGGCGCGGGGCTTACCCGCCGATGTCTGACCTGGGGCGCCGCAGAACCACCTGGAACCATGGGCTGTTAGGTCAGGTGGCTGCACCTCGGCCCCCCACCCCCGCCCCCAACTCACTATTGTGATAATAGTAATTAGCAATGATACGAGTATTTTCGGGGCGGGCGTGGAGCATGTGCGTTTCTGGCTGGTTCTCAGGTTCTGCTCCCAGCCCTGGTCTGGGGGCCCCACCGGGAGAGCTGATCTGAACAAATGGACTTGTGTGCCCTCGTTTTTTGGTGGTTTTTTTTTTTTTTTTTTTTTTAAATCTTTGGTTTCTATCTGTATTGAGCGCACTGTGCTGAGAAGTGTGAGATGCAAGTGGTCTTGGAGAAAACCTGTCACTGTCTTCAGCCGCCCCTCCACGCCCCCCCCCGACGGAAGGGACCCCTGGCTCCCACAGTGGGCAAGTGGCTGAGGAGCTCTGGGGGCCAGCAGGCTCCCCGTATACTTGTTGCCAGAGGCTTTTCGTATTTTCTCCTAATTCTGGCCCAGAAGAGTGGTTTGCTACGACCCCCTTTCTGGAGGCCCCATCCGACCAAGCACAGAGCTCAAGGCCCAGGACACAAAAACCAATTATTTATTACTAGCTGAGTGGGCCAGAGTTACTGAGAGCCCTTAGAAACCCGTGTGCATTTTTTTTTTTAGTACCAAAACACAGTGTTCACAGTATATTTGGAAGAAAACTGTGCATGGCATCTTGCGTGTTTAAGTGCTGATTCTTTCAGTAAATCAAAGTACCCAGTATACTAGGAGTGATTCGCTTTTTATTTATTTTTATTTATTTTTTCTTAATTTAATTTAATTATTATTATTATTATTTTTTTTTTAAGAGTGATTTTTAAACACATCAGAACAAGTGGCCCCATGAGGGCCGTTCTTCTTCAGTCACCTTCGGAAACCATGACCTTCATCCATGGAAGCTTCCATGGCTCCAAATGATTTTTAAACTCCCTACCCGGAAACTGTGTCGGGGCTCTGTTTATAAGTCATACTGGAAAACTGGTGTCTTAGCTCGAAAGCACACCTCGTTGTCCACAAAGAACGGAGTCATGCAATCAGATCCCCTCCCTTTCAGACCAGACTTGGCAAAAATACGTAGCCATTTCCAGATTCCAAAACTCATACCTGAATGTGAAGATTCTGTGGGCTTTGGGAGTAGTGCAAGAGACTCACATAGACTGAGAAGACAAATTCCGAAAGAGAGGCGCCAGAAACGCTGATTTTAAGCCGTAACTGGCATCTCTGAAGCAAGAAACAGATGCAGTGCACTTGTCCACAAAGTTCTCCGTGACCCCTCCTCCTTCCTCTAGCTTGGAAATAATTTTCATTTGCCTTTGTGGATAAGCCGACCCTTCTCTGCATCTTCCTGGTGATGGTGACTCATGTACCTTTGAGTAGAATTGCTCTTTCCCTTCTGAACTATAATTTTCACAAAAAAAAAAAAAAAAAAAAAAAAAAAAAAAAAAAAAAAAAAACTTTCCCAAAGAAAGACACTCCGCTTTGTCAAGGAACAAAGTGCCTGACATTTATTATTTTATTCCGTCGATATTTATTATAGGCACCGACAATACAGCAGCAAAAGAGGCCGACAGCCCTTCCACTAGACCAGAAGTTCCCTGAGTGTGGCCCCAGACTAGGAACATTTTGGAAAAGTGAAGTTTGGGGCCCTACTCCAAAGCAGTTACTGTATCAGGAACTCTTAGGAATGGGGGGGTCTGCACAGAAATCTGGGTTTCAGCAAGCCCCCCAGATGATTCTGGCACGGGTGAAAGTCTGAGAACCACCGAACTCAAGGGAGACAATCATATTCCGATCAATCGATAGATACTTGGTCTTCTTCACCCCTGTACGCTCAGCACCTTGGCTAGAGCTTAGCGCGGGGTGGGGGGTGCTCATTTTATTTGTTGCACGAATGATGGGAAGTGACCTTAGAATTAGCTAATGCATAAACCCCTCATTTTACACGACAAGAAACCCATGGCACTAAATAATGCGCCCTCCGTCAGAATGGGGACCTTTCCGTTTTACTCCTGGGTCAGCGATCCTTCTTCCATGTCACCGTTCCATATGTAACGAAGCACGCAGAGAGAGTGACGCGGTCTAGATCATCCAGGAAGACTCCATCCCACATGGAGGGCACGGGGCTGGGACTGGAAGGATGGGTTATAATCCGGGATGCGTACACGGGAGACAAAGAGAAATAGCCAGGCACTAGATAGAAATAGCCAGAACGGTTTTCAGTGCCCAAAGTCGTTGGTGAGGAGTGTGATTAAAGATTGCCTTTCGGGAGGACGGACCGTGAAAGGTTTCGAAGGTGAGATTTATGAGGCTAAATCTGACGTGCGCGTTGACGGGCTTCCTTCTTTGTGAAACACAGACGCAGAATAAGGGTGGTGGACGTCAAAGCATCCCGGTCTCCTCCATTCCTTCTCTATGGGATCTTTTGCACCCAGACTCCCCCTGTTTTAAGATTTTTATTCTTTTTTTTTTTTTTAAGATTTATTTATTTATTTATTTATTTATTTATTTATTTATTTATTTATGATAGATATATAGAGAGAGAGAAAGAGAGAGGCAGAGACACAGGCAGAGGGAGAAGCAGGCTCCATGCACCGGGAGCCCGACGTGGGATTCGATCCCGGGTCTCCAGGATCGCGCCCTGGGCCAAAGGCAGACGCTAAACCGTGGAGCCACCCAGAGATCCCCCAGACTCTCCTTTTTAATCACTTATTTTATTTATTTGTTTGAGAGAGAGCCCAGCGGGGAGGGGCAGAGGGAGGGAGAGAATCTCAAGCAGACTCCGTGCTGAGCAAGGAGCCGCACCCAGGGCTCCATCCCAGGACCCTGAGACCATGACCTGAGCTGAAGCCCCGAGTCAGACGCTCACCTGACTGAGCCGCCCAGGTGCTCGAGTCCCTTGTAAGTTCTCATCTAACGTGGGCCACTTGCTCTTCCTGTATTTAACGTCTTCTGCAATCGGGCTTCACTCTCAATACTCGCCCCCCCCTTCCCCTGCCCACCATTCCTGGCTGGGGAATCTTCTCTCTTTCTCTCTCACCCTCCTCATCCTCTCGTGTCTAAATCCTTTCCATCTGTCAACACTCACTTCAGAGACTTTCTTGCAAAGGATTGACTTAGCACCCAGTGTCTCCTTCTACTCCATCAGCAGCACTGAGACTCTCATGTTACCCCTTAAGCACAGAACCAGTGTCTGATTTTTATTTCTCCTATTGCCTAGCGCAGGGCTTTTTACATTCTAAGCACTCAATGGATAATTAAAAAATAATAATAATAATACAAAATCATCATATTATAAAGATCACGTATGTTAACTAAATGGTAATGTGATGGTTTTAGTTCGCAGAGCGCTTCTCTCTGGGTTCTGGCGTGTGGTCGGGACTACAATCCTGGGAGGTACATGCACGCATATCCTGGTTTTAGGGGACTATTACATACATATTTACATACATATTTATATTCATTTATACATATAAATATTACATACATATTTAGTCTTTTGTGCCTGACAAAAGACTAAAATGCAGATACCATTCATTTTTTTAAATTTTATTTTAATTTAATTTTTTGACCCCACAGGCGCGCAGATACCATTCATAAAAGCTAACTCTGAGAGCTAAATAGGATGGGGGCCCTTTGATAGCTGCTTTGTAAAATACAATACTGGGTATAATCCTTTCTTTTTTAAAAATATTTTATTTATTTATTCATGAGAGATTCAGAGGGAGAGACAGAGACACAGGCAGAGGGAGAAGCAGGCTCCCTGCAGGGAGCCCGATGCGGGACTCGATCCCAGGACCCCGGGGTCATGACCTGATGCTCAACCGCTGAGCCCCCCAGGTGCACCTGCATTTAATCCTTCCAACATCCTTTCTGGGACAGGCAATCACAGTGACAATCTACAACTAAGACAAGTTCACTATTGTGACCATGTTCACTGGCAGAGTCAGGATTTGAACTCACATCATCCGACTCAAGAACTCAAGCTGTTGCATTATTTCATTAAATGAGTTTCCTAAGGATACATCGTAGCTAGTAAAGTGGTAGAATTACAGCCTGAAGCCAGGTCTCTTGCGTTTAAAATTCCTGTTTCACAATCAGTGGAGTAATCACGGGTTACTGAGGCCTGGACATAATCTCACTTGGCCTTTCTCCTGATTGTCCCCGAGCATGGCTCAGTGCATTTTGACACCACAATCAGTGCTGTGGCAACAGATGAACCATAAGGTATAAAAACCAAAGCAATTGAGAAAATATTTCCTTTTTTCAATTTGTGGGCCTAAAGTTAAACATCCACATATAGATTTTTTTTTTTAAAGTTCTGGTTAGATAGGTAATAAATGCATTTTTCATAAAAGGAGACCCCAAATTTCTCAACCTCCAAGTCAGTTTGTGACATTCTTCCCAATTCTTTTTTATTAATTTTTAATTTTATTTTATTTTAAGTAACCTCTACCCCCAAAATGGGGTTTGAACGAACTCAAGACCCGGAGATCAAGAGTTGCATGCTCTATTTACATGTATTTGATAGGCAACAGTGTACAGAGGAATACACGGTAAATTCCACTTTCCTACACATGAGATGAGTCACTTTTTTTTTTTTTTTTTTTTTTTTTTGATGAGTTGCTTTTATGGGCAAGAGGAAGACCCCATGAATTTGAAAGCATGGGAAATGTGCCATTTCAGGACTAGAGGCTTGGAAGAGGCAGACATTCTCCCTGGAAGGGACTGTGTCATCCAACACTTTTTTTTTTTTTTTTAAATAGATGAAGAAAATGAGATCCAGGGAAGACAAGACACTTGACAGAGATGCCCAGTCGCTGGCCTAGCATGTAATAGGATCTAATTTCCCATCCAGAGGCAGTAAGGTGAAGGGTTAAGAGCACAGACTTCAATGTCGGAGAGACTTGGGTCGGCTGCCTGGTTCAGTCAGTGACTGGGTGGCCTTGAAACGACTACTTAACCCCTCTCTGCTCCCGTTTCTATGACCTGGGAATGGCATCATCGCCTCTATGGGCTGTTGTGTGGAATACGTGACCTACTTATTTGTATCATCACTTACTTCGTACAGTAACTGTCAATCTACATTTGTTCTGCAGAATTAGTTGCGGCAGATTAAGCATCTTAAGAGCAAAGAGACTCACCTTTTAGTCTAACAATGTTTTATTTTCCGGCGTCTATCTTCTTCGTCTTTGAAGGGGTTGGCCTGGGTGAACTCAGGATCTGTTGTCAGATTATATTATTTTAAAAACTTGAAACTCCCATCATTTGACTTCCATTTGCCCTTCCATTATTATTCCGTTAAATGAGTTTCCCAAGGACATAGAGCTACTGGGTGACAAAGCTACACCCTGAACCCAGATCTCTTGATTTTGTGACTTCTGTGCGGATCGCGTGGCCCTCGTATCTGGGGGTAGGTCTGTACTTGAACATGGATACCATTTAGGCTCACCCACCCCAGTGGTGCTCACTGGGTCCCCGCATGAAACTCTGAAATGCTCCCTTCTGATATTTAGTTGGCCAAAATTCCACTTTTTTTTTCATTTTTATTAGAAGGGCCTGCCTGAACTTTGGACTCTGACTGTGGAGGATCTGGGCTGGCACACAGGGTACCTGCTTGTCCGCACAGTCATGTTCAGGATGGCATCAGCACTGCTGCTTTCACGCATGCACGGCAGACACAGGCCGTTGATTCAGACACGGGGGAAGCATACCTAATTGGACAAGAACCAGGGCTCCTTATTCTCCCTTTAGGCTGTCACCTGAAAGAACAGAGGGAGGAAGCAACCTCACAGTCTGTGGAAAAATCCAAGCCCCGAAACCAGGTCCTGAATAAAGACATCCTGTTTAAGATGAACAACTCATGAGTCTTTCTTCCCACGACCGAACAATCCAATACCCAACTTTAGAGAGATGCCTGAGCTACCCTTCACTTGAGAAGCTGGCCTCTTTCTCTGAGGCCCAGCTGGCCCATCCAATGAGCCTGTATTCATACCACGTTACAGGAAACCTTTTTTTTTTTTTTGAAAAATCTGATTGAGGCCCCAGATCGTTAAGCGCCACAACCAAAGTCAGTGTGGTGGGATGTATTTTGGATTTATCATCACATTTTTTTTTAAGATTTTATTTGTTCATTCATGAGAGACCCAGAAAGAGAGAGAGAGGCAGAGACATAGAGGGAGAAGCAGGCTCCGTGTGGGGAGCCCGATGTGAGACTCGATCCCAGGACCCCAGGATCGAGACCTGAGCCGAAGGCAGATGCTCCACCGCTGAGCCACCCAGGCACCCCGATTGGCAGGGTTAATGCTTGTTGGCAACACTGTTACAGGCGGTGGAGCGAGACAGCAGGTGGGAAAGCCTGCTGGAAACGTTAACCTGGGGAACAGGGTTCGGATCTTGAGTCAAGAGAGAAGCAAACATGTTAAGGAACAGACTCAGCACTGCCAGGATGACGGGAAACCAAGGGAGCAGTGGGTCCCTATTCCCATCCTCTCTCCTCTGTAAGTCATCCTTCCGTTCCCATCTGTGGGCTACAATTATTGGCACAGCTTTTTTTTTTTTTTTTTTTTTTTTTAGATTTTATGTATTTATTCATGAGAGTCCCACAGAGAGAGAGGCAGAGACCCAGGCAGAGGGAGAAGCAGGCTCCCTGCGGGGATCCCAATGCGGGACTCGATCCTGGGACTCCAGGGTCACACCCTGGGCTGAAGGCAGACGCTCAACCCCTGAGCACCCCAGGCACCCCGATTGGCAGGGTTAATGCTTGTTGGCAACACTGTTTGGAGAGCTGAGGGTTTACTAGACAACGTGCAGTGTCATGACCCGGCGCCAGGTGCCTTGGATCCGCGTAGAGTTGAAAACCCTCATCCTCCTCCCCGGAATCTCACAGAAAGCTCCGGGACGCCCAGCTCTTACTGCTCCAGCCACAGAGCCACGCGCTGTCCCCAGGGCTGTCTCCATAATGGCTCACCCACCCCCCACCCACGGCCCGCAAGAGCCTGGGGAGGATTGTCTGGTGGACCAGGGAGCCGAGGCACAGGTAGGCCAGGAAACGCGCCCTGGGTTGTAGGGCAAGGAGGAGGCAGGCCCGATTCCGGGCGGTCTGACCGCTGGAGCTTGCCCCTTAATTCCTGAAAGTTCTAGCTTACGCGCTGTGCACTTAGAATCAGCATTTCAATCCCCCCTCCACACCCCCGAAGGAAAGATCCTGTGAGATTTCACCGCCAGCCGCGTCCTCTAACTTTTTTTCCTGCCTTGTCAGTCGCCTGTCAGTTTTGTAAAGAAACGTGGCATCGAACTGACAGGAAGAGACTCTGAAATCTACAACCACATGGCAAAATATTGAAAAATCTTCAGCAGGGCTTATTTTGTCATTTCCCGTGGAGCCTTCCAACCAGCTGCCGGTGCACAGGTGATTCACTAGGCACCGTTTAGCTAATACGTTATTTTGCCAAGAAACCTCATCGTGCGGAAATTCTTTTTCTAATCTTTCGTGCCTGCTTACTCATAAAAACAGAGCAACCCAGGAACGCTGAATTATTTCACAGTGGGGAGAGGAGAAGCAGGAAGGCTATTAATTTACGCCGTTATAAAGGGAAACCGTCGCTCTGAAGAAAGACGTGTACGTGGAGTAAGGGATGCACGATTCTCGGGTAAAGAGGGACGCTCAGAAGGCACATTTCCCGTTGAGAAGTTCCAACAGCATTTGTATGGATAGAGGATTAAATGACCTTGACTGCTTTCTAGCCTTAGAACCAGGGTGACGGATACCCAGGCATCGTGCACACCTCGGTGGCTCGCAGGCTCGCGTCCGGTGCATGAATGTGGTCACAGCAGTACTGGTGGATGCAGCAGTATTACTATACGGCTCCCAACGTTGCTCCAGGAAAGAACATTGGACGTTATTTGCAATCCTCGGGGAGCCTGGGGGGCTCAGTGGGTGAAATACCTGCCTTCGGCTCAGGTCACTATCTCAGGGTATTGGCATCGAGTCCTGCACCGGGTCCCTGCTCAGTGGGGAGTCTGCTTCTCCTTCTCCCCTGCACACTTTCTCTCTCTTGCATAAATAAATATAATCTTTAAAAAATTCTCGATATTAGTTGGAATCTGGAAGAGGCCCTCTGGACCCGATAGCTTGATATACACTACCACACTCTGTACAGAGGAGCCGAGCGGCCGCCCAGCACACGCTCACACCGCGGCGAGGCCCGGGTCGTCTGCCCAGTGTAGAGCCTCAGTCGAGCAGACAGCGAAGACACACTGAGGACACAGACGAGCGTAGGATGGAGGAAACAGGGGCAGTCAAACCGTGGAGTCATAGAAGAGAAATGGGTCTCCCTCTTATCTCCCGGAAGACCGAAGGGAAAGGTGTAGAAGGCAGGTAAAGTGATAGAGAAAGGCAGACGGACCGACGTGCTCGGTGATACCGGCAAAATTTTCGTGTGTGGGCCAGTGTGTGCCACCGGTCGTCGAGGACGGCAGATACACCACTAGCGACCATGACATGTTCCTGGAGTCAGAGGAAGACACAACCACCCGTTCCCACGCTTACTTGCACCAGGGGCTGTGAGATGCCAGGAGACGTCATTCATCGCTTGTGATCACAAATGCTGGAAACAGGATGCCCATCAGCGGTGAATTAGATGAATTGTATTTATTGTGGCTGTAGATTATAACATATGTTCTCTTTCATGGAATTACATGCAATAGTTCCTTTTTATTTTTTTTAAAGATTTTATTTATTTATCCATGAGAGATACAGAGAGGCAGAGACACAGGCAGAGGGAGAAGCAGGCTCCCTGCGGGAAGCCTGATGCGGGACTCGACCCCGGGACCCCTGGGGTCATGCCCTGAGCCAAAGGCAGATGTTCAACTGCTGAGCCACCCGGGTGTCCCTCATGCAATAGTTTCTAAAATGAGGGAAACTTGTATGTGTGCTTTTGGAATAATGCCCTGTAGATATATTTTATTTTATCTATTAATTTTATGAAGATTTATTTATCTGAGAAAGGGAGAGAAAGAGCACATGAGCCGGGGTGGGGGGGGGGCAGGATGGAGGGAGAGAGAGAATCCCAAGCAGACTCTGCGCTGAGCGCAGAGCCTGATGCAGGGATCCATCCCAGGACCCTGAGATCCTGACCTGAGCCGAATCCAAGAGTTGGATGCTTAACCGACCGTGCCACCCACACGCCCCTAGATATATTTTAATGAAAAAGATTGAGGTACAGGGCAATGTTAGCGTATGCTCCCGTTCTTTTTCTACCCCTGCCGTTGTAGCAGGGTATGTACGCATGCGTGTACGAGCTGTAATATTGGTATGACCATGAGGTATTTCTACGGGTATCTAAGAAACTAATAGCAGTTTTATGTGAGCACGAAGGCTGAGAGTTGGATAATAAGCTTTATTTCGGCGTGCTGTTTTTTACTGTTGCACTTTATTTCCCCGTGTTCCTCTTCTCATCCCTCTACGGAAGTATTCCATTAGGTAAAAGAGTGCAGCTTCCTACTGTTTGTCAAGCTCCATGGAGAGATTGACAAATTAAAAAAAAAAAAAATTCTCAGATTCGCATGGATCAGAAATCCCTGTAGAAACTCCTGAAAATATAGATACCTGGGCCCCCTGTAAGCAGGTTAAAAAAATCTCTGAACCCACAGCCTTGGAATCTGCATTTGGAATGGACATCTGGACCCAAGCCCTCTGCAGACTTCCCTCTGAGGGTCTCCAAGTGAACTCATGGAGCTCACGTGCTCATGTGCTCACACGGAGGGCAAGTCCAGGGTGAGCCGTTCAAGCACCTGTGGAAGCATCCGTGGAATGTCAGGTATTCCTATCACTATGGTGGATCTTCCGTTGACTCCTGCCCACCTAGAGGAAAGGAAGCGCGGCCAGTGGTGTTCAACAGCATCTCCTATCTCTGAGGGGATGATGTAAACAGCCTTCAGAATGGGGAAGTGTTTGGAGCTTCTCTTTGAAAACGTATTTGCGGGATCCCTGAGTGGCACAGCAGTTTGGCGCCTGCCTTTGGCCCAGGGTGCGATCCTGGAGACCCGGGATCGAATCCCACATCGGGCTCCTGGTGCATGGAGCCTGCTTCTCCCTCTGCCTATGTCTCTGCCTCTCTCTCTCTCTCTCTCTCTCTCTCTCTCTCTGTGTGACTATCATAAATAAATAAAAATTAAAAAAAAAAAAAAGAAAACGTATTTGCATGCCTGTTACCTCTAATGGCATTCACGGAAGACATGGATGTTTTCATACACACTTGTGGGATGGGCTTTCCTGGGCTTTTGTCATGAGTCATGTGAGCCACGGTGGCTCACATCCACTGGGATTATTCAGATGCCCAAACCATTTTATCTCCTCTTTTTCTTCTTCTTTTTTTTTTCTAAAGGTTTTTATCTATTTATTTGAGAGAGAGAGAGACCAAAAGCAGGGTGGGGGTGGGAGTGAGTGAGGGGGAGAAGTGGGCTCCTCGCTGAGCAGGGAGCCCTATGTGGGGCTCGATCCCAGGACCCCGAACCGAAGGCAGACGCTTCACCCAGGCGTCCGTCATCTCCTCTTCTTGACCCTCACTTCCCAGGAAGGCTGAGACCGTGCCACGCGGGTGTCCTGCCCACTGCGTCCTAACCGCCCTGAGTTCCCTGCTTCCCGGCATGGTGTTCCCTCATCACCCCTGCTCCCGGGGGAGAAACGGGGCACCTCGCTGTTTCTCTTCTCCCACTGCTTGCTTCTTGCCTGCTCCTCCTCCATCAACTCCTCCTTGTGGAAGAGGATTTCCGGAAACTTCCACAAGTCAATTAGACCTTTTGTTCTGCTGCGAAGCAGAAACCTAGCTCTTGTCGTTTTGCACACCGTTAGCCATGGTTCTGATCACTCCCTGAGGATGTCGGAGTGGCTTCCTCCTGGCTTAGCATCAAACAAAACATTCCCTACCGGGCTTGAACTTGAACCCATGGTTCAACACTAAGCCCAGGTGTCTGGACATTCGTGTGTCCCCAGTGTCTCTGTGAGGTCTCTGTGAGGTCTCTGGCGTTCTCGGACCTAACTATCTGCCCCAAATCCTTTTGACGTTTTACTCAGAGCATCTCCTGGAAACAGGTCTCCGGGTCCCTGACTCTGATGACCCGGCATTTCCAGATTGAGCACGTAGATTAGCCTCCCAGGTCTCTAGGACCTTACGATCATAGGATAATATTAAAACAAGCACAACATGTTTTTCCATGCAATTGTTATCATTCACTGGGTTGCCAAGGTAACCGGTACTATGCGAACTGTTAGGATCCGTATGGATGTAGCTTTTGAGTCGCTAATACTGAAAACTATGCATTATTCAGCGAGCTGCTCTCTCGGCTTACCTAATTATGTAGCTTTTCTTCTTTAAAAGGACAAGTGATGGTCTCCCAATTTCATGGGAAGCATACTTAATAAGTTAGACCTCAGTAAACAGAACGGATTTGTTCTGGCAAAGCTGGCCTGTCCACTAAATTCTATTTTCCTATTCACGTGCCTTATAAAATTGGAGATTCTATTCTCTGATTCTTTTTGGTTTTATTTTTCCTCTAAAATTTCATTTGTGGTCAAT
Organism: Canis lupus dingo; assembly: GCF_003254725.2. Lineage (NCBI taxonomy): Eukaryota > Metazoa > Chordata > Mammalia > Carnivora > Canidae > Canis > Canis lupus. Next base: position 35,503,432 of record NC_064268.1, on the reverse strand, counting down.
AATTCAGCAACCTTGAAGAAAGAAACCTGTGGGAAAAGGAAAATTTGTATTTGTATAGGAAGTTTCATATTAGTTAAATAACAACTTGGAAATATGGGATTTCCCAGGTGTTTTTTTGTTTGTTTTTTTTTTTGTTTTTTAATTTGCCCTGATAAGTTAAGGGTTGAAAGAGGAAAACAAACAAACAAACAAACAAACAAAAAACAAAAAAAAAAAAAAAGAAAGAGGAAAACAAGAAGCCCTTGCAAAGAATTCTAATCGATCCGCTTTAAACTCGTCATTTTTATTTTCTTTGAAATAATTCTACAGTAGAAGAGTTCCGAGTTCTCTCTGGTTGCTCAAGCTCTGTTTAACTGGAAACCAATAGGCTAGAAGTACAGTGAAAGGAGCTAAAAACAAAACAAAACAAAAAATTAAAAAAGGAGCTAAGATGCTGCCAAATATGCAAACAAATAATAAACAATATGTATGTATATCGCGTCACGATGCCGTGCAGTTAAACTAATGCAGTGCTCCATGTCGATTACATCTCAACAAAACTAGGGAAAAAATTAGAATTAAAAAAAAAAAATCTTAAAAAAAAAAGCCAGAACGGTAATAGCCCTTCAGATTATAGCAGTGGTTCATTTGGAGACCGTGGCGCAGTGGAAGCTAGAGGCATTCTGTGAGTCGTGGGGATTTGTACTTGGGGTTAATAGCACCGATACTTGGGGAGTAAGTGCGACCAGCGCATCACAACCTCCTTCTCGTGATTCTGAACGCCTGCCTTCGAAGAGCGTTTGTTGAAGGCGAAAATTCAAAACTATTTCCTTATTTATTTATTTATTTATTTATTTATTTATTTATTTATTTATTCAAAACTATTTCCTAATCATCTTTTGATGAAATCCTCAAGGCCTTGATTAGCTCCATCTGCTGCCGTCTGTAGGCTCCATCGTGGGGCCGGGGGTCAGCAGGCCAGCCCAGGGCCCACCCCCCAGGGCCTTTGAGTGCAGCTGAGAAGCTGGCACACGCACGCACACTTGACACACTTCTGCCGCTGGGACGGGAGAAGCTAGGGGTCCCAGGATTATTGGTTCTTACGCGTGTCGCCAAAAAAACAACAACCAAAAAACTCTGCAGGGGACGCAGTGCTGAGATCCAGAGAGTGGGAAGGAAGAGGAGATCCAGAGACTCACAGGCAGGAGGAGAGGAATGTGCAAAGCCCAGGGTCCAATACGAGCAGGGCTTGGCGAGGAGGCAGAGCCGCTTCCTAGATGCCACCGGGGTGGCGGTGGCTGGTGTGGCCGCCCCGCTGCCCCTGCTCCAGCCCGGGCAAGGCCAGCCTGTCATCCCGGCCTTCTGGGGCCGCGCCCTACTTTTAGACCCTTTTAAAAGATCAGGATTAAATTTGTGCTCACGGATCACAGGGGTTTAAGATGAAGTTGAGACCCCCAGCGCCGTCTTACCTTGTTTCTGGCCTCCTCTCTCTGCCGAGCCCCCTTGAGGTGCAGCTTTTGTGAGCGATCTTGCTGCTTTCTGCACCGTGCGGAGGTCCTCGTGAGGGCGAGGAGGTAAGGGGTGGCGGCGGGCAGTGTGGCCCCAGGGATGGCTGGACAGGTGGCAGGCCTGTCCCCAGGCCCATCCTCCCCAGGTCTGCAGGTGGAGCAAGGGGCACACAGATGCCACCCGGCCGTCTATTCCCGGGCCCAGGTGTGGGTGGGCTGCATGCGGGGGCTCCGGCAGCAGGTGTCGGCTGGGGACCGGGGAGGCCGAGGCCAGGACCGGTCACACTGGACGGGGGCCCGGCGCCACGGCGACGTCAGCCAATTATTCCTGGGGACTGGTGACAGCCCTGGCACTACCACGGTGACGGGCCTGCCCAACCCCCGGGCCCGTCCCGAGCTCAGCAGGTTCGTGGGTTCGTGGGCACCAGGTGGGGAGGGAAACATCTCCAGAAATGAAAGAATCATGAGTCAGTGACACGAGTGAGCAGCACAGCCAGCAGGTGACAGGCCTTGGAAGGTCAGTCCTGCTTGCCTCCGGCCCCGATGACGACAGCGTTTGTCTGCGGTCGGCCTTCTTGCCTGGGGTCTCGCGGACCCCCTTGCTCCCTCTGTCTGCACATGTTCACCTAACCCCATCGGCGTGGCGCCCTGGCTGCTGCTCGGGGGCTGCAAGCCGTGTTCTCACGGGCCCTACGCTCCGGGGGGACGCGGGGCAAGGATCCAGCGACAAACCCATGCACTGCAATAATCGTAGTTTCCAGGTGCAGCAGGTGCGACTTGGGGGGTCGAGGTGAGTGGAACCTGGGTCACTCTGGAGCGGGTCATTGGCAAGAGAGGCTTCCTGCCAGGGGCCACCCGCTTGCAAGTCCCCCGGTGGGGACAGTACGGCCAGTTCCAGCCAAGGAGGGGAGGGGAGCGTGGGACCGGGCACAGGGGCCCGGTCAGAGGGGTTTGGGTTTTAGGGAGCACAAAGGAAAGCCACTGCGACGCTTAAGGCAGATGACTGATGGCTACGACGTGCCTTTAAGAACTTGTTATGTAATAGTTGCTCGTTAATCTACAGTAATTAAATAAGCGGTTGGATAAATAAATAGGGGGAAAGGGACACATTTCTAACGGATACATTCCAGGCAATACAAGTAGATCTTTCCTCCTCCTGGAAATAAATGGAGCTTAGTTCCTCTTGAGTGTGGGCTGGATTTAGTGACTTGTTTCTAATGAACAGAATAGACAAAGGGGAGGAAAAAAAAAAAGAAAATTCGTGGTTTTGGAGTGGAACATTCAGCTGGCAGCAGCGGGACCAGTGATGAAGGCCGATGCCACCTGATATAGGTCATGTGAGTTCTTGGGGTTCGGGGTCTTCATGAAAGAGGCCCCAGAGGGAGCCTGCAGCCCCTGCACCGTGGGAGGACGAAGCAGGAGCCCTGCTGCCCACAGGAGGCGCTTTACCCAACCCACTGGCACCTGGTCTCAGGCTTGCAGCCTCCAGAACCACGGGCAGCTCACTACTGCGCTTCGTGAGCTTCCTGGAGCCTGGCGTGCTGTCCCCACCTCCCGGAGGGCCTGAGGTGCGTGCCCCCGATGCCACGTGATGGCAAGGACAGTTCACTTCTGCTCTCAGCCCCCGGCCCATGTGCATGAGAACACGTCAGGCAGGTTGGGGTATATTATCACGGGACTCAATCCCGGGACTCCGGGCTCACGGCCTGAGCCCAAGGCAGACACTCAACTGCTGAGCCCCCCAGGCACCCCCCCTTTTTTTTAAATGGAAGCAAAAGGGAGGGTTTTAGCTTCTGTGTGGTGGGGAAACTGAGGCTGGGGTAGCAATGAGGGCCTGGGCGGTGGGGGCATCCAGCTGGGAGATGGTGGCCGCTGGAGGTGAGGCTCCAGGTGGGGATGGAAGGCGGGTGTATACACGGTGCTATGTCCAGGGAGCCAAGAGAAGACCCAGGAGTATCCAGGATGGGAGAGACGGGATGAGGACCATGGGGTGGGCGGGGGGGGGGGCACCGAGGTAAGAGTTGTGTCCTAGGGGGGCCCATGAGGTCATGGGCACTGGGTGCATCACCGACCTCTACCTCTGACACCGCTAGTACGTTATATGTTGAGGAATTGCATCTAAAATGAAATGAGTCAATCGGAGAAGGACAAACATTATATGTTCTCATTCATTTGGGGAATATAAATAATAGTGAAAGGGAATGGGGGGAAGGGAGAAGAAATGGGTAGGAAATATCAGAAAGGGAGACAGAACATGGAAGACTCCTCACTCTGGGAAACGGACTAGGGGTGGTGGAAGGGGAGGCGGGCGGGGGTGGGGGTGACTAGGTGACGGGCACTGAGGGGGGCACGTGACGGGATGAGCACTGGGTGTTATTCTGTATGTTGGCAAATTGAACACCAATAAAAAATAAATTTATTATTAAAAAATAAAATAAAATAAATAAAATAAAATAAAATAAAATAAAATAAAATAAAATAAAATAAAAAAATTAAAAAGAGAGAAGGAGGAGGAGCAGCAGCAGCTCCCGCGGGACCGTTCAGCGAGCCTCCCGGCCCCCGAAGATGAACTGGATATTGAGTGCAGTGACTACGGTTTTTAAGAAGTAACGCAGCACAGCATCCTCGCTCCCAGTCCGTCTGCAGCCTCAACGTCCAAGACCCGATGGGGGAGAGACATTTCTTGACGTCCTGGGTGCCTCGGGGCCGCCCAGGAGGGCGCAGCTCACATGAAGGCAACGGCCGCGTGGTTCTAATCACACTCATTTGGGCCTTCCTTACACACGCAGCAAAAAGAAATGCTTTATCTGCAAAGAGACAATCGTTGTTGGCCACCGGTCAGGTTCATCGAGAGACGTTGGAACCCGTCCTGGGAATGAAAAGGAATAGGGGGCCCCTGGGGGGCTCAGCGGTTGGGCGCCACCTTCGGCCCAGGCGTGACCCCGGGGTCCCAGGATTGAGTCCCACATCGGGCTCCTTGCACGGAGCCTGCTACTCCCTTGGCCTGTGGCTCTGCCTCTCTTGCTGTGTCTCTCATGAATAAATAAGTAAAATCTTAAAAAAAATAAATAAAAAGAATAAGATCATATAGGGACTATCGGGTAGCTCAGCGGTCGAGCATCTTCCTTCGGCCCAGGGCGTGACCCCAGGGTCCCAGGATCGAGTCCCGCATCGGGCTCCCTGCTCAGCATGGAGCCTGCTTCTCCCTCTGCTTGGGTCTCTGCCTCTCTCGCTGTGTCTCTCATGAATAAATAAATAAAATCTTAAAAAAAAAAAAAAAAAGAATAGGACATACGTCACCGAACCGTGGCAAAATGACATTGTAAATAAATAAACCCTAGATTGTAATTCCAATGGGGGGAATTACATGCACATGAGAACCAGGTCCTAAAAGATGGATATTACGGTGTCAGTTTTCATTTCAGAAATCCTCACTAGTCTCTCCCTGAACGTGGATGGAGACCAGGCTCTTCCTCCAGGCCTAGCAGAGCCCCGTGGCGCAGCCCGAGCACATGGCCGGGCCCTTGGGCGCGGGACCCCCTGCCCGTCGTGGAGCCCGCGGTGACACAGACACTCGAGGTGCCCCCCGCGGGGCCTTTCGCAGGCTGCTGCCCTTGGGTGCTCGCCTCTTGCGGCACATGCACGCTGTCGTCTTAGCCGGTGACAGGGAAGGGGGGGGAGGAGGATAAGCAGTGCAGCACCTCCTTGGTACGACGTCATATGCGACGCCCCGAGCTGTACCTTCCCCGCTGCATCGCATTCCCCGCTGCAGCATGTGCAGGAGGAATGCACTTTTTTTTTTTTTGGTGATCCTCAGTCCACGCTTAGGGAGGTTTTGGAGGACGGCACGGCTGCGTAATTGGCTGTCCGAGCTGAAAGGGGGCACTGTCTATGGCTACTCTAGGACAACAGCTCTAAACCAAGGCTGGGCCGGGGCACCCTGGACCCCCGTTGTGTATGACGATCGGTGTGCCACACGTTACACACTTAGCAAGGGATGCAGCTGAGTTGTGGTTTTTGGTTTTGTTTTTAAAGATTTTATTTATGTATTTGAGAGAGAGAGAGAGAGCGCGAGAGCAGCACCCGCAGGGGGAGAGGGAGAAGGACCTCGATCGGGGCTCGATCCCAGGACCCTGGGATCCCGACGGGAGCCGAAGGCAGATGCTTCACCCACGGAGCCCCCCAGGAACCCACAGCAGAGCTTTGAGACAACACTATGCTCATTCCAGAATTTATGTGATGAGTGCTGACAGTCGCCTCTCGGTACAGGGCCTGCGTCCGGATGGATGACCTGATGTGTCTGAGCTACGCCCTCCCGACGCTGACCGTGCTGGTGTTGGGACGGGGTCACGGTTCCAGGCGACGGTGGTTAGTGAAGCATCCGGCGAGATGCATCGGATGAGGATGAAAAATCAATAAAACAAGGACGGGCGGGGGTCTGTGGCTTGAACGCGGCCGTCTCCTCCAGCCCTAAATGGCATCTTGCGCCGTGGTTTGCTGGCAGGTGGTGCTGGCTTTTCCATCAGTTTTGATCCGATGCACTCAAGGACCTCAAGATCCAGAAGTAGATGGGCCACAGGAGTGACGGGGAGCTGCATCGAATTCACAAGGGGATTTGGGGGAAGACTCCCCAATAACAGAAACCCTGCGTTCCCACAGTTGCTTCAGGGCCAGACCCAAACCGGGCAGATGTCTGTCAGGGTAGTTGCCGCGTTACCCTGAGCACCCGAGCCGGGCTCTGCTTCCTCTACACGGAGCACGAAGGAGGAGGAGGCTCTCTGCAGTGCTGAGTCTTGCAGCCTTTGTCACCATCTGTCACTAATTCAATTAATACGCATCTATTTTTTCTAACCTGCTCCCTGGCCCAGGTAGGGGGGAGACCGCAGTTGTCGTAACCAGTGGTGTTTTCTTATATTACCGGGTTATCCATGTAATATCTCAGCTCCAAGTACCAACCACACATGCTTTACTGAATCTTCAGGCTGCGACTGTGTAATTCGACAGGATGCATTTTCTCCAGCTCCCCCCGCCCCGGCCCCTGCCCCCCTCGCTATTTCTAATAATGCAGTTTAGCTACAAGCGTGCATTTTTGCCTTCTTCAGGGCAGGATTATACTTTAGCATCTGTTCACGTCAATGCAAGGGATAACCTTAAATTATTCATGATAGAGTTGTCAGCGGTGGCTGTTTGCCATCAGAACCCCCTTCTGGAAACCCTTCGTGTGACTTCTATTATCTGAATCCAAACCGTGCACATTTTACCTTTCTTTCACCTTTCTTTCTTTCTTTCTTTCTTTCTTTCTTTCTTTCTTTCTTTCTTTCTTTCTTTCTCTCTCTCTCTCTCTCTCTTTTCTTTCTTTCTTTCTTTCTTTCTTTCTTTCTTTCTTTCTCTTTCTTTCTTTTCTTTCTTTCTTTCTTTCTTTCTTTCTTCTTTCTTTCTTTCTTTCCCTTTTCCCTTTTATTTGCAACACAACACACCTGGTTTGTGCGGAAACTATAAGACATACTCCTTCCCCTCAAGGAATTTATGGCAATAACTATTTTTATTTTTATATTATGATATTATGATATTAGATATTTATTCAATATCTGCTGTTATATGGTATCCTCCCGTGGGATCATTTATTTATACCTTGTAACAACCTCATGATCTAATTAGGGCCGTGCCTCTGTTGCATAGGACTACACCGCCATTCAAAGGTTGTACCTCTATGTCAAAAATATTTCAATCCTGGCTATCTTGTGGCTCTAGGACATACATTCTTCATGGAAAACCGTAGTCTATCTTCATGGAGCCAGGAGAGGGGTATGAAAAAAAAATGCATATATTCATCTTTATCTACATTTTCTTAACGTTGATAGCCTAGGATCGTAAAAACATTCGCAGACCTAGGGTCGAATCTCACGTATCTCTGTGCTGAGGATTGCTTTAATGTTAAATCTCAGTCTTGCACAAAAGGGTACGGGTTCATGTACGTGAAGAAATAGACTCCCTTCTGCTTGTTCTCCATCTGTCCAAGGAGAAAGATCTACCCGAATGCACGCATTTCCTGTGGTTCAACCAGCACGTGGTTTAGACGTCCATCGTTCCTTTCGTGAAAGTGTGACGGCTTCAGGTTTTGACCCTTTCCTTTGGTGTTGAGAAGCGTGTAGCTCTTAAGTTGTTTGCTTGAATCAAATTCCATGTTCGGGAATAAGGGATCACCCTCCCTGACTGTGCTGTTTCGATCCTCTGTCTGAAAGGTACGTGTTCTGAGATGTTGTAGTAATTCTGACGAACAGAGTCGGACGATGACTGCAGGCGGGGCTCAGTGTGTGTCAGTCCAACCTGGGGTTGTTGAACCTGGGATTCTGTTGACATTACACTCATCCGTTGCCAACTACACTCATCAGCGTAGGGATTTCTGTTACTTGAACGAAGACCAGGTCTTCACAGACGAAGGTGGCAGCAATACCTCAAGTCTACACCCTACATCTTCGTGACTCACAGTGCAGGACAGGAGTTCAGGGGGTGAGTCGGTCGCTGGCGGTAAGATTTACGCAGCCTCGTTGAGTCACTGGTCTAGGGGTAAATGATGGTTTAAACCTGTGTTATTCCTTTTTGAAATTTAATTTCAAGGGAGTGGTTATATTTTAATACAGTGAGACCTCAAAGAGTCTTCACTAATATGAATATATTGATACTGTGGCCCAATTTGGAACATAGTTCAGATGGAGGCCGTGTGCCCCCAGAGGTAAATACTTCTCCCCAAATTGCCGTGTGTAACACAAATGAAAAGCGGCAGTGACTGTCTTTTCAGCGATTTAAAAAGTCTTCCTTTGATGAATAATTGACTTTTTGTCCTATTTAAAAGATATTCCTTTCAGAGTCTACAAGTTGAACCATATGGAAGGAAAAGGGAGGTCACGCTTATAGAGACTTGTTTTCCGTACTTAATTTTGCACACTTCACCTGGGAAACTTTGTGGAATCTGTAAAATGTGATTCCTACGTCACTCGGGAGTATATTAGATTTGAGATTTCCTTCCACCCTCTGATGAGAGCAAGTGCTAATTATTTAATTCTATGTGTCTCTTTGCGTACGTACCAACCAAACCACTGCCTATAATGCTCCCCAATTATTTTAAAAATAAATTTCTGAAGAATTGAAGGGGGGAAATATCATAAATCCAAGGCAAATACTTTTTAGTTAAAAGTACCTCACAGGGATCCCTGGGTGGCGCAGCGGTTTGGCGCCTACCTTTGACCCAGGGCGCGACCCTGGAGACCCGGGATCGAATCCCACGTCGGGCTCCCTGCATGGAGCCTGCTTCTCCCTCTGCCTGTGTCTCTGCCTCTCTCTCTCTCTCTCTCTGTGTGACTATCATAAATAAATAAAAATTTAAAAAAAAGTACCTCACAAAAGTGTGCTTGATACAAAAAAAAAAATAGCAAAGTTTTCCGATTTTTACGTACAAAGAGCAGAAAACCCTTTATCGTGGATGTGTTGACCTACCTTTATTACATTGACCCAGCCACTGTGGTGCCTTGTCCTGACACCCAGCTGCGGAGAGTCGCACCTGCTAGGTGTTCCTCCTACCGTCTCGTCAGCCTTCTCAAAGTACTCAGGGGCTGTGCCTCAGTGAAGTCGGAAGAAGAAAACTGAATGAGCAGGTGGTGGCCACCTCCAGGGGCAGGGATAAAATAAGGAGCGGAAAGGGAAAAATGATTTAATCCCAAATGTGGCATGAAAAACTCTGTTGGCACCAATGCACTTCTGGAGTCGTGTTTAAGCTTAAGAACTGGAGTTCCTGAATCCCTTGAGATTGTGGTCTTTCTCGGGTTGGCCATTGCCTAGTGAAGTTTAGTTACATGCAGAGGGACGGTTTGATGTTGGCCATTAAAGGGAAGAGGAGAGGGAAGCGTTACGGCTGCCATCACCAGTCTGCAGAGCCTCTACTGCGGACCCTGTGCTTTGCATATGCCAGTGCTTTTAAGGCTTGCCATGACTCTACACAGTAGACTTATCCCCATTTTGGCAGCAGGGGTCGGGGGAATGAGAGAGAGAGAGCAGCCAAGAGCAGTTAAGTGTTCTGTCCAGGACTGAAAGAGCTTTTAAGAGTTGAAATCAGACTCAAACTAGTTCCCTCTGGTTCCAGCATGTTTATTCTTTCCACCAGATTATTCTCATTCTAAACAAAGAGTCGAGATGAACTGTGTAGAGGGTAACTGACCCTGTTAGGATTCAGTGTTTACTGAGTTAATTAATTACTTTCGGCATTTGCTGCGAATACAAGTTATTCTTCCCTGGGATCTTATTTGACTTCTGGACTTGAGGGCCGGGTTTGCAAAGCCTGACTGGCTCTGCCCAATACTTCCCTTGACCCTTAATCCACCTCCCATCCCCTAAAAGCTGAGAGGATGAAAGCTATTTCCCCCACCTCCTTTGCTTCATTAACTTGCTTTCTCTAGGACCGTGATGCATTACACAATTCCATTCTCTAGCTGTTTTCTTTTAGGGCACTATCCATAAAGCAGGCTGGGAATATTTTGTCGTGAGCAAAGAGGAAGTTCTTTTAAATTATCATCTCTGGAAAAGTGCTATCTACAACAAACCAAGAGGCAAAAACGCAAAACCCCCAAGCCCGAGGAATTCACCTTCTATCAGAGAGGCAAGAAGTCCATAGAGTCATGTCACATTATGTTATAGGGTACCTATAGGTTGCATAGGGTTGGTATAAAAATTAAATAAGTTGGGGATCCCTGGGTGGCTCAGCGGTTTGGCGCCTGCCTTTGGCCCAGGGCGCGATCCTGGAGTCCCGGGATCGAGTCCCGTGTCGGGCTCCCTGCATGGAGCCTGCTTCTCCCTCTTCCTGTGTCTCTGCCTCTCTCTCTCTCTCTCTGTCTATCATAAATAAATAAATAAATCCTTAAAAAAATTAAATAAGTTGGTATATGGATGGGTCTGAACAGTACCTGGCACAAAGAAAGTGCCATATAAGCATTAGTTATTATTATTCCAGAGTGACAAAAAAAAAAAAAAGTGCCACAGGCATGGAAAAGTGAGAAAGGCAACCTCCAGGCTCTTGGGTGTACTTTAAGTGCATCCATCAAAAGGTGATGCCTCATTATGTCAAGGAAGAAAAAGAGTTGTCAGCGTGCCACAAGTCAGCACACGGGTGAGGATGAGCAACTTTCCCAAATCTAAAATACAGTTAAATACGCTGTACCTTGGAATTGTATATGAACTACCTTTCCCTTCTTAGAATTACAAATCTCTCAGAAAGTTAACTTATTTTTTTCTAAAGATTTTATTTTAGAGAGAGTGAGAGGGGAGGGGCAGGGGGAGAGGGAGAGGGAGACTCCTCAGGCAAACTCCCTGCTGAGCATGGAGCTGGGTGTGGGGCTTGATCCCTTGACCCTGAGATCCTGACCTGAGCCAGAATCAAGAGTCAGATGCTCAACCCACTGAGCCACCCATGTGCCCCTATTTAGTTTTCTTCTAAAACAAAGCTATGATCCTCTGCTATTCCGTATAGAAATGACACGGGAGGGGGAAAGCGTGCCAAGGCAGCAACACACCTTGGGGCACGTCCTTTCCCATAGGCAGCCCAACAACACGGAAAGGTTGCTCTGCGCTGAGAGACGGACGGTTTAAGAAGTCTTGGGTTCCAGCTAGGCAGGTGTGAGACCATCCTTTCATCGGAGGCAATGAAACCTCTTCAGCTTTGCCTACTTTCCTGTTTTTCATATATATTCTAGCTCTTGCTTGTGTTCAAAGCTTGGCTAGAATAGAGGCAAAGAGGTTCCAAGGTAAACACAGCATTAGTAGCCGGAACCCTCTGCGAGGGTTCATTGCCCCTAGGGCTGCTACGGTGGACGGGATGGGCTTATCTTTCATTTTTGAAGCCTTTAAGTACATGATAAAATAACCTGAAGGCCTCTGGCGAGAATGAGGCAAATCGTGGGAGCCTGGGCAATCCAAACTCTATTGTTAGTTATTGAAAAGGAGAATTAGCAGTTCTCAAATGCACTTAAGGCCCTCTCAGAAAAAAAAAAAATTAGATTTTATTTTTTACAGAAGTCTTAGGTTCCCAGCAAAACTGAAGGAGGGATACAGAGACTCCCCAGGTATCTCCTGCCCGCACACGTGCGTTTTCAACCCCATTGTCCCCACCCCCGACTCCAACAGAAACTGCAATGATACGTCCCTCCTTTAGGTGAGGGTTCACTCTTGGTTTTGAACATTCTATGGCTTTAGATGCTCAAGATCCCTTCTTAGAGGCAGCTCACTACCCTTGTGGGGAAAATGCTCCCAAGAGAGAACTGGAGCCCATCTCCTGGGTGGCAAGGGTGAGCCCTGGGCCAGGGGCACAGCCCTTCCACCCAGAGCAGTAGCAGCCCAGGTCCATAGCCTCCAGCCTCAGCCTTGCTTTCTACTGGCTTAATGACTTTTACCGTTTAATATGTTACAAAGGCTCTGGCCTTCAAAAGTAATGAAGTGCAAACATGAATGACAATTGGGAAATTTATTTTTACTGATGATTGAGGAGAAGGGGACAACACAAAACGTATTTTAGACTTTGACCTTGCAGAGAGTTGTTGGACTCATGTGAAATGGGAAGAGAGAAGAATACAGACTTTTTATTTATTTATTTATTTATTTATTTATTTATTTATTTTAATTTTGGCTTGCTTCAAGAATTGAGATGGTTAAGTGTTCTTCTTTATTGAAATGATGTATTACCATAGGTGGAAACTAGTGGCTTTCAAACTTTTTGGCCATAGACCACAATAAATTTCTTTTAAAATATTTCAATCCATTAAACACACACATATACACCGGAAACAAAATTATTGGTCTTATTTAAATTCTGATCACAACCCACGTAACCCCCGGTTTGGACGGGAACAAAGTGGATTAAACCTCCTTTCACCGTTGCCTGGTACACAACCTTCTTAAAGGAGGAAAATGAAACGTGTAATTTTGCAAATTTAAAAGATAGGAATATACATAGATCCATGGTGAAGAGGACGAAAGGTATTTCACCATTCAGAATCTTTTTGATAAAACAAAAATTAAAATAAAAATCTTTTTGATAAGGTTCACCCTGAGAGTTAATAATAATTGTGTTGTCAGTTAGCTTGGGAAGAACTTTTCCCCAAAGTAACTAGCTTCGCAGTTTGAAACAGAGAAATGGACTCTTCCAAGTTTGGAGCTAAGATTTTCACTTAAAATGTTTTACAAGCGATCTGGATCAGATGGTATTCAGTCAAATCTTAATTTTTTACAAACCAAAAGCAAGTTGGTATCTGCACTTTTACAGCTTCCCTGCCCTTGGGACTTCCAATGCGGATCGTCTCCGTAGACCATGTTTTTGGAATGTCTTCTTGAACCAGAACAGCATCAGTCGGCCAGAAGCAGGAGAGCCTACACTTAAAAAAAATTAGCAGTTAAGATTTTTAGGGCTTCCGTTATTCAGTTTTCTAGTGGTAGATTGTCCAGTGGAAGGAATACAGATATGAAAATGGATTTGAATAACAGCAGGTTGAGGGAAGGTATCTGCTCATATATGCATATATGTGATAGGAAATAGAATATAGAGGGACGCCCGGGTGGCTCAGTGTTGAGCGTCTGCCTTGGGCTCACGTCGTGATCCTGGGGTCCTGGGATCGAGTCCCACATCTGCCTGTGTCTCTGCCTCTCTCTGTGTGTCTCCCATGGATAAGTAAATAAAATATATTTTTAAAAAAGAATATAGATGTTGTAACCCAAAGGAAAAGCCTGAATTGGAGGTACAGATTTGGGGGAGCCGTAAATACACATAGACTAAGAACGGAACCCTTGGCCCCAACATCTAATGATTGAGAAAGGACTGGGAATGACGGATCACGTCAGAGGGATGGTCAGGCAGGGAGGGGTACAGAGAACTAGAAAAGGGAGATTTCCAGAAAGTCAGGCAAATTCTTTTTTGATGTAGAAGGCATGATCCAATCAGCAGAGACTTCTCATAGTAGAAGTACTGATGGGCAAAATCATTTCGACTTGTAAACTAGGTATTATCGATGATCTTTGTGAAAGCAGATTCTGCTGAAGGATGCTGGAAGTTCGATTTTGACCGGGTTGGTGGTGAAACTGAAGGCACGAATAAACCCAACCTACTCATCAAGCCCACGAAATAATAGAGTTCGAAACACGTAAGATCTAATCTTACTAGAAGTTATAAGAAAGGGTCCTTGACTAGATGGAGAGTGATTTAGAGAGGCACCATCCCTGATTCATTATATGCGAAAAAAAAAAAAAAAACAACATAGAAACTCAGGGCAATTCTTAAATGCTCTAGACAAGAGTAGGATTCGGGGAGGTTTTGTTGAGGAGGCAAACGTACTCTTCTACAGGCTTCTCTTTGGTGTCGCTACCAGATGGACCATTGATCTGAGATTTATTATGATCCTACGTTTTGCTTTTTCACTTGCCCAGGTAAGATAAGCGTTGAAAAGCAAGTGAGTGATGAGTGATGGCTTTATCTATCTCCCTCAAGTGTCTTCGAGAGGTAGAGTCTAAGCACCGGGAGTCCTTTTTGTTGAGGGCAATTTGATAAAAAAGATTCCAATAACAGACACAGTAGAGGTTTGGGTCTTACAAGAACAGCGTACAGTAAACAAATCGATACTAAGCTCAGCCACGAGTAGAAAGGTCGCTGGAATAGTGGGTGAACTGCCGGAAGCCATGAAGCTATAATTTTGATGCCTCAGTAATTGCAACTTATATTTTGAGGACCTCAGGACCCGTAGGAGTTAAATAATATTTTTCCTTTCCACGTCCCCAGGGCTTAGCTTCTAACGTTAATGATGGTTTCAACATACCTGAAGTTAGAAAATACTAGAATTTTAGGTTATTAGAAAGGGGGAAAAACACATCCCACATACTCCAACTGTTAAATGCTGTTATTATTCTGTATTTATTTCTAGGCATTCTGATAAGTAGGTTTCTATGACAGATTTCTATGGACAGGTTTGTTTGGGTTTTCTCCCCCCTTTTCAATGCTTTAGCAATTATTTTATTTATTTATTTATTTATTTATTTATTTATTTATTTATTTATTTATTTATTTGAATTATACAAAATCCTGCTGCTGGCATTTATTTTTTATTATTTTTTTTAAGATTGTATTTATTCATGAGAGACACAAAGAGACAGGCAGAGGGAGAAGCAGGCTCCACGCAGGGAGCCCAATGCGGGACTCAATCCCAGGACCCCGGTATCATGCCCTGGACCAAAGGCAGATGCTCAACCACTGAGCGTACCCAGGTGCCCCTGTTCCTGGCATTTTAAACCGAAAATTCTGATCACTAATTCCACAGTGTGCGGAGAGGGCGATTTTCTTTTACCACCAAGAAATCCTCCAGCACCAGCTGGGCGTCTCCAGTTCAACTGAGTTCTGACACTAAACCTGAATCCCCAGATTCCACAGGTTAAGGCCTCAGGCCCACAGGACTGGCCTCCTTCCCTGAAATGAGATGCTAATGCAAGCCCAAGTTATTACCTGTCCTTTTGACTAACCAGCCGTGTTGGAGTTTCCACAACCCCCTCCTTGGGTTTGATTAATTTACTAGAGCTGCTCACAGAGTTGAGGGAAATAATTTACTTACTAGATGACTAGTTTATTACAAAAAAGATGAAGACTCAGGAATGGCCAGATGGAGGAGAGGCATAGAGCAAGGTATCACAGAGGGGGTGGGTGTTTTGGTGCCCTGCCAAGGTGGGCCGCTCTCCTGGAATCTCTGTGGGTTCACCAACCAGGAAGCTCTGCGAACCCTTTTTGAGTTTTTATGGAGCTTTGTTACTTCTGCGTGATTGATTAGATCATTGGCTACTCGTGATTTACTTATTCAACCTGCTGCACCTGCCCCTCCCTACCCAGGTCAGAGAGGCGGGGCTAGAAGGTCCACTCTCATCACATGGTTGGTTCCACCGACAACGAGCCCACATCCCAAAGTCATCTCCTCAACAACAAAAGACACCTGTATCTCTCATCATTTAGGAAACTTGGGGGTTTTGGAACTCGGTGCCAGAAATCACAATATCAGCACTAAACATGAGAATGACCAGTATTCCCTTTCAGTGTACGATTGGTAAATTGTCAAGGTTGACCTAATTTCATTCCTGGCCCCTACAACTCTGGGGGGAGATGGAGAGGTACCGTTAAAAAATGTTAAAATGACAAAAAAAAAAAATGTTAAAATGAGCTTTGTGGTTATGGCCTTGCATCTATTTGGGGGACTGTTTAAAATAAAATTAGGGGATCTCTGGGTGGCTCAGCAGTTTGGCGCCTGCCTTTGGCCCAGGGCGTGATCCTGGAGACCCAGGATCGAGTCCCACGTCAGGCTCCCTGCATGGAGCCTGCTTCTCCCTCTGCCTCTCCTCTCTCTGTGTGTCTCTCATGAATAAATAAATAAAAAGTAAAAAATAAAAAATAAAATATTAAAAAATAAAAATAAAAAATACAATAAAATTAGAACTCGCAGCATGCTACTTGCATACTACTTGCCTCATTGTACATTGGGACTATTTATTTACATACCCTCTTCCTTTAAACTTTGAATTAAAAGTGAGAGAGATTGTATAATTTTACTTGTAATCTAGTGATTATATGATACTGGCACATGAGCATTCAATAAATATTTGTCGAATAAGCACCTGAATTTAGAAATAACTCTTAGATCAGTATAATGTTGAGTTAAACATAGGTCTTGAGAAAGGATGGCCAACACAAAGCAAATGGACGCTAAAACATGTGATTCCTTCCTAGTCGGAGGATGGTGTTAATGGACTTATTCTAAGGAGCCAGCTCTAATTTTTCACCAAGGGATGGTAGGTCAAGATAACCATGAACTAAAATAATCCAAGAGGTAGGAAACACTCTCTTCTAAAACAGAATAAATCTGCACTAGCGATGGCCATTCTTTGCCTTTACCCAAGAGTTCAATACTAATTTAAAATAAAGAATTCAGTCTTATCTGAAAATGAGCTCCCGTTCCATTTGTCTTGTTGGTATTCTTTGGCCATAGAAATATATAGGCCCATTTAAAGGAATGAAGCCCCGTCCATAGTGTGTTCTGTCCTCAGGGGTCAAGTGAAGGATTCTCCAGAAAGTACTGGTGGGCATCCCATACGTGGAAGGAGTTCTTGAGATGCACCAGGAAGTCCCGGGCTCCCGAGAAGCAGAGCCTTCTCCAGACAGGGAGTGTTGGGGTAGGGATTGTAAAGACGGAAGGAGGAGCACGCATCTGGATCCTGTCCAGGAAGGCAGCCTTTGGGGGCTGGGGCTTGGAACCAGGAAGAAAAGAATTGTTAATCTCCAGGCAGATTCGCCAGTTTTGTGTTTTCTTTACTACATTTTGTTTCTTTGAGAATGTCTTCTAACTTCAGTGTCAAGTGAAAGTTCCTGGCCCAGATTTGGCTTCCTAAATCTTTGGGTTAGGACTAAAATCAGGAGTTGTCATCTGAGGCCACTGTACATTTTATTCATAGATAATCCATGAAGACTTTGTTAATAAGGAGTAAACGATCATTTTCTGCCCCACTTAGTTCTGTCTTTTGTGGGAGGAAATTGATTTTCCTCACCCTGACGTGTGAAACCCCAGTGTCCTGTTTTTCATGGTTCCCAGAAGGGAATGAGCCAAGTTGGATGCCAGAAGTGGAGAAAATAAGCTGCTTCTAAGGCATACGTGAGAAATAAACTTACTTTCCCCCCCTTCAGCTGTAAACTGTTTATCTTTGAAGCCAAGTCTTCATTTTATTTCTAAGTAGTCAGGTTTTCAGGCTGCAGACACGCTGCCATCTGGTTTGGGCTACTTATATTAAACGCATGTCCCCACTAACACTTTATTATGAGACTTTTCCAAGTTACGGCAAAGTTGAGACAAGGTCAGAGTCAACACCCGTAGATAGATGCACCACCTCGGTTTTACCACGGACCTTTTACTCTGCTTTTCTTATCACGTGTGTGTCTGTCTCTCCATCCATCCACCTGCCCATCTAGGAGGCCATCTTGCTTCTGATACATTTCAAAATAAATTTCAGCTATTTCTAAATATTTCATTTACATACTTTCTAGATGATTAGCGACTCTTTAAGGAACTTGACCAATAAATATGTTTGAAAATTATTACCAAGTGTGCTCTCAGCCTGCAGACCACCACGGATTTGACCCCTGTGTTTCTGGAGGAACCATCGTTGGGGCTCAGAAGCTTGGGTGCCTTCTGGCCCCATAGAGAGGTCAGGTCTGTCCGTCTCAGCCCACCTCCACGGCTTCCCCGGCAGGTTCTCTATCCATACATGTACCTCACACACCTGCTGGACGTGGCTGCAGCTCCCATGCTTTCTTACCTTCCACTGTGTTGGCTCTTCCACCTCCAAAGCCACATCTCTCTGCCTCTTAGGGGTTTTTTCAACCCATCCTTTATGAAGATGCCTATCGTCTACCGAAAATAGATTCTAGAGAGTTAAGGCATTTTTGGTTTTGCCTGGTTTGTTGATTTCAATCTAATTTAAAGATTTTATATGACAGGAGTCATGTAGTTTCATGACTGCCAGCTACCTAAAGGGGTAGGTTTGATTGGGGGATGAGTGGAGAGTGTGGGGCAGGGTGGGCCAGCCCTGCTCAGCTCGCTGGCTGATGATTAGCTGCCTGTGGCACATGACTTACGGAGGGAGTAGAAAACCCCCTGTGGGTGCCTGGGAGGCTCAGTCACCTAAGAGTCCCACTGTTGACTTCAACTCAGGTCACTATCTCGGGATCATGAGATGGAGCCCTGTGGTGGGCTCCATGCTGAGTGTGAAATCGGCTTAGGAATTTCTCTTTCCCTCTGCCCCTCCTTGCTTGCTCACTCTCTGTCTCCCTCTCTCAAAGGAAAAAAAAAAAAAAAAAAGTATCTGGCTCCTGTCCTGATCCCAAGAAATCTAAACTTCTCGTCTGGTAGGGAGACCCAGGTCTTTCTATTTTTAAAAAGCTCCCAGGATTATTCTGATGCATGGTAAATTTGAGGGAAATTAAGTTATAAGCATTGATCAAACTTTTTTTTTTTTTTTTTTTTTTAAGTAGGCTCCACACCCATCGTAGAGCCCAATATGGAGCTTAAACTCATGACCTTGAGATCAAGAGTCGGAGGTATAGCTGACTGAGCCTCCCAGGGGCCCCATCTTTCAAGCTTTCCCTGTCTCTGGCTGGTGACCTCAATAAGTGATGCACCCTGCTGCTGGAGCCTTCAGGTTGTTTATATATAAAATGAGGGCTGGATCAGGGCTTCTTTCTGTTCTCTGAGTCTGTGGACTGGGCTTAGTCCCTCAAAGGGATGCTTGTGGGGGGTGTGTCCAGCAGACCAGAGAGACAGGTGGGAAACAGGAGAGCAGGAGTCCAATTGCCCGAGTTCACAGTGTGCCAGTGTGGCATCAGGTGAGTCATTTAATTGTTCTGAGTTTCTATTAATGTAAGACGAGGGTGATGATTATCCTTCATGAAGTGGCTGTAAGAATTGGAGCAACATATGACGCCTACCAATGTCAATAGTGCGTGTTACATTGGTTGTGGGTCACGTTTGGTGTCGTACCCGGTGGAAAGGCCCGGGCTGCATGCAACAAAGACCTGCTGCCACTCTGATTTCACCTCCATCTGCGACTGCCTGTGGCTCTGGGCAAACCACGGAGCATCCCCAGGCCTCCATTCCTTGGGTTGAGATCCGGAAGGCTTTAGACAAAATAACCTCCAGATTCCTTTCCAAGGTTACAGTTCTGTTCTGTTGTAATTGCAATCACTTTTCAATGGCATTTTCTGAGTCATGAACATGGTGAATTGTCAAACGGATTGCACTTCCCTCTTTGCTTTGTCTTCTAAGTCAGTTTAGAGCTGGATCTGAGCCAGGGCTCTCGCAGTCGGGGAGGTCGTGGTGGGGCCTGGCTCAGGGCTCTGTACCCAGTGAGGTCACCCAGGAGTCCACGCATACCGGGGTCTTGCTCTTGCTTAATGATCTACTGTCACTGTCCTGAAATACCTAATTTTTTGCATTCTCATTTTGCACTGGTCCCCGCAGATTATAGAGCTGGTCCTAGACTTCAATATTTATTTTTTTATTATAGCTTCATCTTTGGTTTCATTTTTTTTTCTTACCATTCTACTCATATTTCCCCATACATCCTAATTTCATTGTCTGTTTTGTTTTGTTCTTTTCCGGTCACCCTGTGTGCATTTTGTGAGCTATGACATTTCCGTTTGGGAAACAGAGAACAGATAAATAGAGTCATTGCTTCATTTATAAAGATTTGTCCCCTGGAACCCCTAGCCTCATTTTTCTCCTCGTCTCAAAGGTAACAGCGTTTACTGTTTGTGTTCTTCACCTTGGGACTGAATTACATATTACTCTGCATCACTATCTATCTTTGCCATGTGGACATCTCTACTTCCCGGGTTATTATAACCTCCTTGAGTTTTTATATCCCCAAGAGTGCCCATCTTCATGGGTATTGCTCCTAGCAGCCTCCAAGGAAATAGCTGTTGAATTAATTTAACTGGAAATTGAATTGACTTAGCCAGCTAAAGGAAGAAAGGAGGAGAGTTTTTAGCCAAGAAAAGGAAAGCTAGGAAAGGACCCCAGAGGTTGGCCATAGAGGATAATCCTTCATCGAGGCTCAAACTGCACTCCCCAAAAAAGCCACTTGCACAGTGGTTCCCAGTCTTTTTGATCTCTGGAGCCTTTTACAGTCTTAAAGTTATCGTGGATCCCACTTTATATGGATCTGTTTATATAGATTACAGCGAAAACTGAGGAAATTCATACAATAATTATTTATGCCATTAAAAATAAACTTATTTTGGTTAACTTCATAACCATCTTTGAAGGGACAAATTCATTTTCCCAAGCAAAATTTTCCAATGAGTGGCCTTGTTTTATGTTTTGCAGATCACTTTAACATCTGGCTTGATAGGAGACAGCTGGATCTTCATATTTGCTCGTTGGGGCTGTTGTGATATCACATATCATGTAGTTTCTGCCAAACCACTGTATACTCATGCGAGAATAAGCACGTAAAGGGCACCTGCTGGCTTATGATTATTTTGAAAATATATGTATTTTCTGGCATGATGGACCCCTCGAACATGTCTCAGGGACCCTGGGTGGTCCTCAGCCCACACTTTGAGAGCTTCTCCAGGAGAGTAACATCTCCCTACCCTGCTGTCTTTTTCAGCCTCAGGATAGTATGTACAATGCCACAACGCTATCCTTGTTCTTTTAGCTGAGAATCTTGATATTTGCTGACCTGGCTTGTGCAGTGGTTTTCTCTAAGAGTATAAAGCATCAAGGGAGTGAGACGTGAGTGTGGTCTAAGGTTCTTCACTCTGCTTGCAGGTCATAAATGATGGAACGATACAGAGAGAACCAAGCTGTTCTATACCCTCGCTTACTCAGATTGAGACCATAGCCTTTTCTCTGCAATGCTCAGATTCACAGTGGAGGTGATTTATTAGCTCTGCTATTTTTAATTTGATGTCGGGAAACAATGGGAAGTGGCTCCAAATGAATCCTTTTGTGGGGGGAAAAAAAGGACATCACTGAAATAATTACCAGACCAAATTACTGAGTCGGACCAGGTGTGATGTTTTGTACATTATTATGCATATTTCAATTGGTATAATTTGAAAATATGTATCATGAACTCAGTTGCAATTCATTACTATCGGCAGCTCTGCATTAACAAGCTTAGGGCTGCAAAGTTCAGATTAATTATGCAGAATGGTATTAACACACTATTATTATAAGCTATATTTAATTTGAGCCTACTGATACTAAATACAGAAAAAAAAAGTTCATTGTTTACTTATCTTTTACTTCCAACTCAAGAGTTTGTCGTGTTCACCTGATAGCTAATCTTATAAGGCCTGTTTGAAATGGCTGTTTGGAACAAAATTCTATCAGCCAGTGACAGATCAACAGCTGGGGGAAACTCTTTGTGACCTGCAAGTCACGATTTTTAAGGATTGCTGTTCTGAGTTCAATAAACTTGTCTTCCTCGAAGTTATAATTAAATGAATTATAGATAACAAATGATCATCTAGAGATTTCAGCTCTTAATTCATACCACCACCCAAAGTGTTTGTCTGTGGTATTACTATGATCTTTTGAGAAAACTGCTCTTTTGCTTATGGAAAAGCCAACCTCTTAAAAAAAAAAAAAATCGCCTCTTCCAATCGTCCTGTCCTTAGAGTGTTACCTGGTGGGCCTTGCTTGAGATGATAGGCTGGTCCAAGAGGGCAAGACTGACCTCGAGCCTGAACTTCTTACTGGTCGTGTGGCCTTAGGCAATGTACTTAATCTCTGAGCAGCAGCTTCCAAGAAGACATTGCATTTTAGGAAGAGTTGATAATCTGGAAGATGAAATGGGGACAGTCTTGAGCTTGGAAACCCAACCGTTTGGGTTGCTGTTCAGTAGTCATGAGATAAAGAACCTGGACAGAGCCACCTGCCATGGGACTAGGAAAGAGGAGCAGATGGGAGAGACGGTTATTTAGTAGAATCAATAATTTTTGGTGACCAGCTGCATACAGGAAGTAAGGGAGAGGTGAGATTCGTAGACATTTTCACGTTATTGGGCCTGGTTAGCTGGTGTCATTTACCAAGAAGTCAGAACAAAGGAGCAAGGTGGAGGTGTGGTGGGTGATGCTTTTTACTGGGATCACTGAGTTCGAGGTGAGAATGAAGGGAAGTAGGGGAATTCAATCCAGGTAGAAAGGCCTGGCATAACATTGTCTATCTTGGTCTGGAGCTCAGGAGAGTTTTGGGAGACATCGAGTCATGTGTAGTAGGTGCTGCCACGAGTGTGGAGAAAATCAGCCAGAGGAAAGTGCAGAATGTGGGCTCTGAGACTGGACATGACCCGCAGACATCAGCTGCTGTTCTTTGAGGGAAGGAGAAGCTACAGAGACTGGCAGCTCTTTCTCTAGGAAGCCAGGGCACACAGAGACATTTGTCATGAACTGTATCTGGGGTGCAGATTCATTTTCAGTGTGAGGTCTCTTTGGAGAGTGACATTGGGGAGTGGCCACAGTAGCGGGGCTGCCGTGTGTTTCCGGCCACAGACAGGTGTGCCCAGAGTCCCCTGGGGGTGGAGTCTGGAACTCAGATGGACTCTCCAAGGATGGGCTGCTGGTGCACTGCTACCCTTCCAGACGCCTTTCCTTTTTTGGGGGGAAGAAAAACCAAGCTTTGAGTGTCAACATGAGCAGAAGGCTGGGCCTCTGCTGGGGGGGGGATGAGAGGAGCAGCTTGGAAATAATCCCATGTGCTGACCCCCAAAGGGAAGCTGGCCCAGGGCAGCAGGAAGAGGCCTGTTGCCTCATCAAGTCTTCCCAAGGAGCCCAAGGTGGGGTCTCTTTGGTATTTAGATGGCTGCTCAAAAAATCCATTCTCATCTCTGCTCTGCCCACCCTTACCCTACCTGTACCCCTTGCACCTTGCGCACTTTCTCATGTATACATCCACTGTGTCCTTTTTTGGCATGATATATTCAAACCTTTAATTCCTCGAGATCATTTAATTCTTAGCAAACTTAAAAAAAAAGTCTTGAAATGTCTGACCTCCAATTACTCTCAATATTAGGTAGATTAAAAATAGAAAAAAAATGAAAAAAATGGAAAAAAATGAAATATTTAAAGAATGGTTCCTTGCTCTTTTGGTTAGCTTAAAAGTGACTTTAGCAAATACTTTAATGAATTAATTATTATTGTGCTTTTATGATGTCCGCCTGTTCTTTATACTTCTCTTGTTCTTCCTCCTGGATTTCTTCTGTTGTATATTTCTTGCACTGTGATATTTTTTTTTTCCAGAATAAAGTGATGGTTTTAGTAATACTACTTATACTAATGATACTATACTAATAAATAAGCAAGTGGAACACCTGCCTGGCTCAGTGGTTGAGCATCTGCCTTCAGCTCAGCCCATGACCCCAGGCCCTGGGACTGAGTCCCACATCGGGTTTCCCATGGGACCCTGCTTCTCCCTCTGCCTGTGTCTCTGCCTCTCTGTGTGTCTCTCATGAATAAGTAAATAAAATCTTAAAATAAATAAATAATGTAGCATTTATTGCACTTTTCTTATGTTCCAGGCCATGGATTCTCATTTAAGCCCCCCAACCACTATGGGGTGGACTCCACTACCCTTGTTCTGATGCCAGCAAGGTTGGGGGGGGGTGGTGTTGGGGACTTAACCCTGGGAGCCGAGTGACACCTGGGGCCAGGAATGTCTTTAAGCAAGAGCTGGGACTTAGAGTTGTGTCCACTAGATTCAGAGCCTCAAAGCTTAGCTCTGGTTCTGGCCGAGGAAACCTAGTTTTGAGTTAGAGACTCCGAGCCAGCACTGAGCCCAGGACTCCTTCTCGCAGCTGTACACGGATTTGTGCAAATTGCCCCTTAGTCCAATTTTGCCACACTTTTACAAAGAATAGTGGTCCTGTCTCTTACATTAGCACTTTGCATATGTTTGTGTTGTTTTTATGGGAAAACCACTTCTCATGTGTGGAGGAAGAACAGATGCACTTTTCTTTTTTATGGCTAGACGTTTTTGAGCTTTTAAGGCAGCCACTTACGGGAAGTGGTGCATTAACCACTGCTGATGGGTACAGTAAATGCAAGGAAAAATACCAAGTTGCATTAATCATGGGTCTTCCAGTTGTCTCAGAAATTGAGTGTGTTTGGCGGCTAACACAAGCACATCGACCCTTAGAGAGCTTCATGAAAGATTAATTTGCAAAACAGCTATCTTCTAAGTGGTTTTGTGAAAATAACTGGAAATGGGTTTTAGACCTCAGTCCAGCTAAGAGATTTTGAAATTTTTATTTCTAAAACTTCAGGCTGTTAAGGGAACTGTATCCTTATAATAAGGTAGATTTTTATTAGCCTATCTTAATAGAAGTCTTAGTAAGACAGTTGTATGTTTGATGAAAATGAAGTACGTTTTCTTAACTATTAGCAAAACCTTCTAAGGATGAGAAATGGGAACTGGAAATATGGCTTGTTGCCTCACTCCCTTCTTCCCACCATTTCATTTCAAACGTATGGTCTTTAAGAGCCCAATATCTGGCTAATCATTGGGAAAAAATATATATATATATTTAAAGATTTTATTTATTCATAAGAGACATAGAGGCGGAGACATAGGCAGAGGGAGAAGCAATCTTCCTGTGGGGAACCTGATGTGGGACTTGATCCCTGGACCCCAGGATCATGACCTGAGCCAAAGGCAGATGCTCAACCACTGAGCGACCCAGGTGCCACTTGGGAAAATTTTTTTGACCATAATTTGACCTATATGAACTTATCAAACTAGCTCAGTAGGTGCCATGGTTTTTGAAAGAAATAAGGTGCTAAATAATACCTTCTACGTTGCAAAGCACTGAATATAACATTAGTGCTTTTAGAGCATATATTAATATGTGTTTTTAGAAACTTTTAAATATTCCTGGAAAAATAAACAAATACATATTTTTCTTTCTGGAACTCATTTCTCCATTCTGGTAGCAAGTATATGTACATATGCATATATATCTGTGATTCATTTGTGTTTTTAGGTGAATGCTATCACAATCTAAGCTTATATATGGCATTTTTAATGGCATTGAGATATTTTTAAATATATGGGCAAGAAGGGAGAAAAACAAGTGGCAGTTAATGATATCATCATTTTTTCTAGCTAAAGGAAGTTGAGAGAGATGATATTTATTGATTATATATTATGTTCCAGTCACAGTGTTAGGACTTAGCATTATTCATTTATTTGTTTATTTCTTGTTATTTCTCAAAACAGTCCTTTGAAGCCAATGGTATTATCCTATTTTATAAATGAGGAAGGAAAAAAAAACTCAGAAGACTAACTCACCTGTGACCTCATAAATATGAAGCAGCAATTTTAAACACAAATCTGTCCCATCCTAAAGTCAGCCTCTTTTTCCTACACTTATTTCATAGCTTTTTATATTAAAACTATGGTATTTGGTTCAATGAATGAATAATAACCTTCAAAGGCATCATCTTCCTAGTCAGACTCATATAACCTGTGTTCCGGTATCTGGTGTTTCATAAAAGTAAGTCAAATAAGCGACCTACACGGAGGTTATGAACGATTTGGAGGTCCAGATGAGTTGACATTAAACAAACAAACAAAAAAAATCTCAATTACCTGCATATTAACCTGATGCTCCCTTTCCCTTGGAGCCATTCCTTTTTTTTTTTTTTTTTTTTTTAAGCCGGGACTTCCTCCCTTTGACTCAGGGATCATGCTTCACTGTGACTCTCTCCCTAAATACCTTCTGCCCCCATCACAGAAAAGCATTGACTCCTGCATGAAAGGGGCCAGTTTTCTTCCTGTTCCAGATGAGTTCCCATCTGGGTCTGGCAACAAAATACTTTTTCCCCAATATACTCATGCTTTGCTGCTGAGTCCACTGACCATTGGCTGGAACCCGAAGGGTGGCTTGTCCGCTTACCACCTCATTTCTAAAGGACCCTTCAGGACTATCCCTGCCATTCTTCATCTGTAGTCACAGAGGGTCTCTGCTCATCAAAGAAGTCAGCAGTTCCAAGAGTAGAGAGGAAAGGAAAGAATGAACTATTTTGCATTTCTCAGAAGTGGTTCAAATTTACACAGAAGGAATTCATGTCAGTGGCAGTTCACAGTTATCGTCAACTCAGACTGGAAACGGTGCAGGTGCTTGCCTAGAGTGAAAAACAGCGCCCTTCCTTTGCTGAGAAGCAGGCTCTGCTTGTCTTGGTTTCTCAGTTTGACTCTGGGCCCTCCAGGGCCCATCTATTGAAGAAGAAAGCCACTCACTGATCAGAGGCAGACCTTGCCCTAAGTGTGCTTCCCCCAGAGAGCCTTTTGCTCATATTCTGCCAAAGTCACAAGTGGCCCTATTGGGATGCCTGTGAGTGCAGATGTAAGAATAATTCACGACCTAAGAACTTAAGGGGAAATGAGGTAATTCCCAAAAAATCCATAATTTTGATTCTGTGGGTTTGTAGCCCTGTTAATGGCAGGTTGCAGGATACTTCAATAGATTGCTGACATTAAGTGGTAAGCAACCTTTGGATCCGTCCAGTATAGAACACTTTGAATTTTAAGCCATTAAGATCATAAAGGACCAAAAAAAAAAAAAAAAAAAGGATCATAAAGGACCTAGAAATCACCTAGTCTTGTCCCACTGATTGTATAGATTGTATACCTGGAGCCATGTGGGACCCTGCTTATTTGAAATATATATTACATTTGGTCAAGGACTCCTGACCTTCTGGACCATTGTCATGTATTATTTCAAACCCAATAATGTGATTACCAAGTATTCCTTTTATCTCTTCAAAATGATAATTGTTCTCTTGGCAAAATCCATGAGCCACCAAATATTTTGCCCATCCAGTCTCATCCAACACGGAAGGAAATCTACTCAGAAGACTTTGAATATTATGGTTTTAATGATGGAATTGATCCAGTCTGTTTTGAGAAATGTCATTACATGTAGCCAAGTGCCTTTTCTGATTCTGTGCTCATTACACACTAGTCTCTTTATCATTTGACCTGTCATGTAAGTCTGACTATCAAATGACAGATGCCAAGAGTCCTGAAGGAAATGTTTCAGTCTGTGTGATTCTTAAATTGTTCATGATATTTTTTTATTTTATTATTTTATTTATTTATTTATTTTTTTGTTCATGATATTTTAAACCCATTGTTTCTTAGGTTTTATTTTATTTTATTTTTTTAGTGGTACCCTATGAGGCACCTGGGTATCTCTGTCAAGTAAGCACCTGACTCTTGGTCTCAGCTCAGATCTTGATCTTAGAGTTGTGAATTCAGGCCCTGCATTGGGCTCCAAGCTTGGTGTAGAGCCTACTTAAAAAAATAATAATAATAATAAGTAAATAGATAAGAAAAAAAAGAAAAAGAACAAAAAAGAGAAAAGTATCCTATAGAAAGAGCATATTTCCTGCTGAAAATTCTATTGTACTAAAAAGGCTTATATGGTCAGTATTTCATCATTTGAGGAAGTAATATAAGTGGGTCTGAGTGGTATCTCAACAGTTATAAATGAGTGTCTCCACCAAAGTGTTTTTTTGAAGTAATTATTTCTTAGAAAATGGGCAGCCCTGGTGGCTCAGCAGTTTAGCGCTGCCTTCAGCCCAGGGCATGATCCTGGAGTCCTGAGATCGAGTCCCACATCGGGCTCCCTGCATAGAGCCTGCTTCTCCCTCTGCCTGTGTCTCTGCCTCTCTCTCTCTCTCTCTCTCTCTGTGTCTCTCATAAATAAATAAATAAATAAATAAATAAATAAATAAATAAATAAATAAAATCTATAAAAAGATGGTTTGCTGTCTTAAACTGGATGTTTTAAGCAAAACACAGCTCATGAAAGCAATGCCACAAACTTTTTGGAGATCATAAACTTTATGACATGCTATTATTTAGGTAGGTGAAAATTTCTTGAGGTACCTTTATGTAGATTCATAAATGGGCAAATGTAGAGTTCCACCATTCACATAACTAAGGATACTTGGAATTTTTAAATTGGCATCTAGTCCCCTGTTACTAGAGTTTTCGTTATTCTTTGTGAATGTTCTCTTAAGTATATATTTCACTATTTTCGATTACTTTTGGTCCAGCACCTCATTTTTTTTTTTTTGATAAGGAAGAGGCATGGGAAATGTACTTAAAATTCACTACTCATTTTTCTTTTGCTTGAACTATATAGCGATTGCCTGTTGTGATTTCAGATAAGCTTTAATGAACTTGCATAGAAATGGCCTGCCTTCCATTCGTTGGGGAGCGGGTCAAGTTTGAAGTTGAAAAGATGAGATTATGGAACACACATGCACACGAAATTATTGGCATTTCAGAAGTTTATATCGAACTGAGCTGTGCAGGTTGTAGTTTCTAGCATTCATGAGAAAAAGCTTACTGCTTTCACTTCAGTTCTGTCTTAGTCTGTTCCAGCCATCATAACAAAATGTCATGGACTGAGTGGATTGAAAGACAGAAATTCATTTTCTCACCGTTCTGGAAGCTGGAATTGAGAGATCAGGGTGGTTAGGCTCCGGTGAGAGCCCTCTTCCTGATTTGCAGACGGCAGCCTACTCTCTGTGTGCTCACGTGGCCTCTCCGTGGTACATGGGGGGACAGAAAGAGCTCTCTCTCTCTCTCTCTTCTTGTAAAGCCATCAATCTTATTGAATTAGGAACCCTCTCTCATGATCTCATTTACCCCTAATTATCTTCTAAAGGCCTAATCTCCAAATGCAGTTAGTTATATTGGGGTTTAGGGCTTCAACACATGAATTTTGGTGTATAGCAAGTTCCTTGCTATACGAGGTGCCCCCTCCAGCTGTTATACACCACAGGCTTCGAGCTGATTAGAGTACATAGTACCATTTTTGATCTCTCCATATATTTCCCCCAATTATTTTTTCCCCTAGATTTCTCCTGAAAGATTTATTTGTAATTTGGATTATATTAAACTACTCTTCAGGGGATGGATGTCTGTCTGTAGCACTTGGGCAGGTTTATGTGACTTTTAGAATCTTTGTAGCATTTGGGGCGGGGGGGGCAGGGCTTATGAATTTGGTCTTAAAACCTGTTAAATCTATGTCTCTGATTAATAAGCATTTGGTTTGGAATGAAGCCATCATTCTGCAGGTGTGTTCCTTCAATTGACTTGCACCCCAGTGATAGATTTATCCATTTCATCTGAGTATTTTATGCATGTGGGCATAATGTGAAATCACTAGGAGACATAATAGGGATTAAGTACATTTAATTTTATAACAATTTTGCATGTATTGACTAGTGCCTGCTTTACTATGAAATACAGCTTATACTTTTCCTATTTATTTAAAATGTTTATTAATGCCTTAAGATATGTGTATCTAGAAGTAAGCTAGCTTCTGGGTATACCATGAGGGAGGATGATTTACTGCCTTTAGGAGTTTATTGTCTCATGGGCAAAATAGTCGAAAAATCACAATAGTGTGTCAAGAGCTCTGAGAAGAATCTTTGTGGGTTAGAGTCAAAGCATAGTGAAACCAAGCTAACCCAGACCATCACACCTTATGTAGGATAATGCTTCTGATTTAACAAAAGGCAGTTAGGCAATTAGGACAATCACAGTGGATCGTTTTCAAATCATTTTATTCCTTCCATAAAACTTTTAAAAATAATTCACAATCATTTGAAATTGGTTCACTTCCTCAGGGACACCTTCCTGAGCTCTCAGACTAGGTGAAGGCCCCCCTCAGATATAGTACAGGTGGCCAGAAAGTGAGCTTTTGATGAGCAACCAATCATTTTTCAGCACAAATGTATAATTTTTTAGCACAACCAATCATTTCTTAGCACAAGTATATCTCAAATATGGCACGAGGTACACCCATATGACATTTTTTCCCAGTTTATCTGAAATTCAGATTTCCCTATGCATCTTGTATTTTATTTGCTAAATCTGGCAACCCTACCCAGGTTTACAATTTCACAAAACCTTATGCTTTCCTTCTTTACACCCAGCAGATTTTGTAGTTAAATATTGTTGCAATTGTTGTAAGCGGCGCCTGAGAGCTTTTCGCAGTGTTTGCTTTTCGCAGTGTTTGATTTCCCTGCCTGTGACATGCTGTCTTAAAAAAACTCTCCTGTGTTTTCCTTTACTCACACACATTGGCAACACTTCTGACACCAGATGTGTGAGTTTCCCACACATCAAGCGGTTCCTTGACACCAGCTCTATATCCTACAGTTCATCTCAGTTTTGACACCATCTACCTGGAGAGAGCGTCAGATTGCACACGTTAGAGGCTCCGTCCCAGAGGACAGTCTTCCTTGTGTTTCATGTTACTTCTGCTTCTGACCTACTGGCTATAACTTAGAATTCCCATGACCCCCGCCTTGGATTTGATCATTTGCTAGAATGGCACATAGAACTCAGGAAAACACTCACCTTTACTGGTTTGTTATAAGGGACATGATAAAGAATACAGGCAAATAGCCAGACCCGGAGATACATGAGGCAAGGTCTGGAAGGGACTTCTGTCCCTGTGGAGTCAGGGTGTGCCTTCCTCCCAGCTTGTGTGTTGTGTTCACCAACCTGGAAGCCCTCTGAGCCCCATAATCTTGGGATTCTTGCAGAGGCCTCATCATGCGGGCTTAACCAATTATTAACCCCATTTCCAGCCCTTCTTCTCTCCCCAGAGAAGGGGGGCAGGAGCTGAACATTCTAAGCTTCTAATCATCGCTTGGTCTATCTGGTCAACCTCCATCTAGGGTGCCCGACAGGGGCTGTTTCATTAAAAACAAAAGGCATTCATATCACCTGGGAAATTCCGAGGGATTTAGGAGCTCTGTGTCACACACTCCTATCGCTCAGGAAATGATAAAGGTCTTAGGAGCTCTGTGTGAGGAACCAAGGTCAAAGTCTTACTATTAGAGCAAAAGATGTTTATTAGCAACCCTATTTATAAGAATTTTAGGAGGTATATGTCAGGTACTGGGGGGAAATATATATAACTATATATATATGTATCACATACATCTATATCACATATAGATGGAGACATAATACGTATACATGATTAGAACTCAGAAATACAAAAAAATACAAAAAAAATTTAAAAAATAAAATAAATAAAATTAAAAAAAGAACTCGGAAATACAGAACAGGCCTGTGTGATATATGTATATATATGTATATCTGCATCATTCAGGCCTGTTCTGTATTTCTGTAAATGCTACTATTAAGATGTGTTATCTGTCCCTTGAGTAAAAGACACTAGTGACACTGAATCTACTGGGAATCAAATAATTGACCATTCATAATTTGGGTGCTTAATTCAATTAGAAATAGGGATCCCTGGGTGGCGCAGCGGTTTGGCACCTGCCTTTGGCCCAGGGCGCGATCCTGGAGACCCCGGATCGAATCCCACGTCGGGCTCCCGGTGCATGGAGCCTGCTTCTCCCTCTGCCTGTGTCTCTGCCTCTCTCTCTCTCTCTGTGACTATCATAAATAAAAAAAAAAAAAAAAAGAAATAAAATAAAATATAATCTTTGAGTAGGCTATTGGGGACATGATAATTTGCCCAGCTGGTTGCTTATTTTAAGTTCAGATTTAAGTAAGTGTCCTATATTTTATCAGGCAACTCTACCCCTGAGAGGCCCTTTACTCTTTTTTTAATATAACACTGTCATATTTAACCAATATGTGAACACAATATATGTATAGAGTTGAGAAAAACTTGGTACAACACAGAAGCAATTTCATGGAAGATAGTACTTAAGAAGTAATTATATAAGGATCGGAACCCACGTATCTTGAAATACGAGCCTCTATCCTACCTCCTGACAATTTCTAGATTCCAATTTGTTTGGATCGTGAATAGTCAATTCCTATTGAACTGCTTTTTTTTTTTTTTTTTTAATTCAGGCATAAAAGAATTTTAGGTGATCTATTCCTATCTATGTGACAGAGTCAGATATACAGTGCTACCCCCCAGGTGACCTGCACGACAAGGTGGCGTGGTAAATTAGATTTTATTCTCTCAGGACCGGTCATTGTCCTCAGAATTATCAGACCGCTCCTTACGTCAATAGGCACGTGGGCAGAGAGGGTAAAAGTTACCTGGTCTGGATTTCACATAGAGAGCCCTGTGCCTTGCACACAGTGGGCTTTTCATAAACATTTGCTGATAGTTTGAATGATCGTACTAACCGTGTGTTCTAACTGAGACAGTAAAAAAGCATATTTTCCAGAATTTCCTGGCTGAGCCTACATCTGCTTCAATTAATATGTTAAGGTATGAACTGTAAATTGTGAAATGAAGTTTTCTTTTTAATTTTTTTTTGAACTCTGAGCCACTACCTCTACCTTGTAGCATGGGAAGGTTTCTTTGCTATAAAACTCTTGGACATACTTCTGCTTTTTTTTTTTTTTAAGATTTTATTTATTTATTTGACAGAGAGAGGAGAGGGAGCACAAGCAGGGGGAGCGGCAGGCAGAGGGAGAGGGAGAAGCAGGCTCCCCACTGAGCAGGGAGCCCGATGCGGGGCTCGATCCCTGTACCCTGAGAACATGATCTGAGCCGAAGGCACATGCTTCACCGACTGAACCCCCCAGGTGCCCGCCACCTCCCTTATTATTATTATTATTATTATTTTTAAAGCCTACTTTTGCTGCTGTGCCCTGGGGTTTCCCAAGAATTTCTTGTGAGTCCTCACCTCATTGTAAGGGCACTTTCATCCTGGCTGGAGATCCTTCTGGACCCACGCATCTATTAGCTCAGGTAGTCCTCTGGGCCGTGCTGTCTGGGGGTGCCCTGATTTGTCTCTGCACTTAGCTGTTTCTCAGGTGCCTGACTCTTCCCTACTTCGCCTGCCCTTCCCTGCCTCTTCCCTGGCAATCTTAACTCACCAAGCTTCTTTCCTGCTTGGCCTCTGAGCCTACTTGGATCTAGCTCCCCAAGCCTCCAGCGAGACTCTGGTTCCCATCTTCTGCTCTTACTGGAAATTCTCTGACTACACGACCCCTCATGTCACTCACTTGGTGACAAAGAATCCATTAACTTCTGCTGGGGGCCCATCATGCGCTAGCAACTTTTTCATCGACTGTCCTCAGCATCCCTCTCCCCAATCCAGTGGCTTATCCTTGTTTTACAGGGCATGACACTGAAGTCCCCTGAGGTCAAGTTAGTTGGCAAGGACACCAGGCTAGCTGGAGGCAGTCCATGGTTAGAACTCAGGTCTTCCAGCCTTCAGGGCAAAATGGGTCTCCCCACCTTGTGTTTCTTTCTTTAGCCTATCCTCAGCCAAACTCACAGACCTGTGAGGCTGTCACAAAGAAATTGCCTATTGATACAGTGGTCACTGTCACCATCCTCCACCATTAAGAGAGGATTTTATCTCCCTTCCAAGTAACTTTTAAAAGAGAGCAACGTAAAAAAAATAAAAAATAAAAAAATAAAATAAAATAAAAAAATAAAAGAGAGCAGCATAAATTCCAGATGAACAATTTAAATAATGCAAGCATGAGTCTTGAGGTCAGCCATCCAGACGTTCTGTGTCTTCTTGAGATGTGTTGTCTCCAGAAAGGTAATGCTGGATTAGGTGAGAACATCCGGGCCCCCTACAGGTGCCATCAACGATGAGGCAATGCAACTTGGAACATTAACCTTCTCAGTGATGCTGTGGAATAAGATCAGAACTCTATCAGAACTCAAAAATACACATTGGCAACTGATACTAATCTCTCTCTCTCTTTTTTTTTTTAAGTATGACATAGGATCTAATTTTAATACCCATGACTTAACTGCTTCTGAACTTGCAAATTTGCCTTAGGTCCTCCTGACTCTGATATTTTAAGGCAATGTGTGCTCCAAAGCTTCTCGACTGTCAAGCTGGGCATGTTCTCTGGCACTTAAAGAGAGGGTGGGCCTACTGACATGCTGTCGGGCGCAGATCACTGCTGATGGATTGATTGACCATGGAAAGAACCGATGGCTGGCTGGCTGACCGTCTCGTGCTGCCTTTCATTCTTACCAATAAAGAAAAGGGGATGATTGTTTATGGCTAGAATAGGGTTGGAAGATAAGCTTTTCATCACTGTCTTACTTACTATACAATCACCTTAGGGATTTACATCTAAGTCATTAGATGCTACAGATCTGTTGCTATTCAATCCACCCCCAGGGACAGCCCCATAAGCATCTTGCCTTGTTTTTTGTTTTTGTTTTAGAGATTTATTTAATTTAGAGAAAGGTGGGGTTTGGGGCAGGGTGAGAGGAAGAGAGAAACCCAAGCACACTCCCTGCTGAGTGCGGAGCCTGACATGAAGCTGGAGCCTGAGGTCACGACCTGAGCCCAGATCAAGAGTCGGACGTTTAACTGACTGAGCCACCCAGGTGCCCTGATATAGCAATCTTTACATTGTGGATTATGTATATTTTTGTTAGAATTGTAAGCTGACTTTGCCACATTTAACTTTATAATTGTGGGTAAAGAGAAACTAATGGGGTCTCTGACTATCCAACTTATTTATTTAACTGGTACTTTATTGCAGACTGACAGATCTTGAAATAACAGATGAATCATGATTTGGGGTTTTCACACATTAGCCTTCTTGGATACAGAATCTTGAAATCAGAAAAATACTTAGACATCACTAAATCCAAGTATCCATTCATTTTAGACATTCTTATAATATTATAATTATATATTATATAATATCCCAGACAAATGGCTAGCCATACTTTCCTTGAATACTTATCATGATGAACTCCTCATGACCAACTCACTTCTTGAATTCTGGTTACTGGAAAGTTCTTCTTTTTCCTCTGCATCCATTAAGTTGGTTTGTTTTCTTTCTTTTTTTTTTAAATAAATTTATTTTTTATCGGTGTTCTATTTGTCAACATACAGAATAACACCCGGTGCTCATCCCATCAAGTGCCCACCTCAGTGCCCGCCACCCAATCACCCCCACCCCCCGCCCACCTCCCCTTCCACCACCCCTAGTTCATTTCCCAGAGTTAGGTGTCTTTCATTTTCTGTCTCCCTTTCTGATATTTCCCACTTATTTTTTCTCCTTTCCCCTTTATTCCATTTCACTATTTTTTATATTCGCAAATGAATGAGACCATATAATTTTTGTCCTTCTCCGATTGACTTACTTCACTCAGCATAATACCCTCCAGTTCCATCCACGTCGAAGCAAATGGTGGGTATTTGTTGTTTCTTTGTTTTCTTAAAACAAGTTCAAGATCATGCCTTTGAGATAGACAATGAAATAACAAATATAGAACTATGTAAAGGGTTTTGACTCAGTGTGTTCAAAAATACTTCACTAGATAACAGTAGAGGAGACAAGGAAAGTACAACACATGATCCTTATTTTCAGGAATGTTAGAATTCAAAGTAAATATATATATATATATATATATATATATATATATATAAAATTCAGCACTATCTACAAATAAACATTGAAATTAATGATATAGATATTATGTGTTATAGGACTCATGGAACAATCAGAAACACGCTCTTTGTATTTTCCTATTTATTTTTATTTTAGTGCCAGTATAGTTAACACAGTGTTTTATTAGTTTCAGGTGTACAATATAGTGATTTAACAACTCCATACATTACCCAGTGCTCATCATGATAAATGTACTCGCAAACCCCTTCACCTGTTCCACCCATCACCCCACCTTCCTCCCCTGTGGGACCATCATTGTGCTCTGTAGAGTCAAGAGTCTGTTTTTTTTTTTAGTTTGCCTCTCTTTTTTTTTTTTTTTTTAATTTTTGACCATTTATTCGGTTTCTTAAATTCCACATGAGCGAAATCTTACATTAGCTGTCTTTCTCTGACTGATTTGTTTCGCTTAACATTACACTCTCCAGATCCATCCATATTGTTGCAAATGGCAAGATCTCATTATTTTTTATGACTGAATAATATTCCATTGTATTGATATACCACTTCTTCTTTATCCGTTCCTCCATCGATGCACACTTGGGTTGCTTCCATAATTTGCCTATTGTAAATAATTCTGCAATAAACATAGGGGTGCGTGTATCCTTTTGAATTAGTGTTTTCTCATTCTTTGAGTAAATACCCAATAGTGTGATTACTGGATTGTAAGGTAGACCTGTTGTAACTTCTTGAGGAACCTCCACCCTGTTTTCCAGAGTGGCTGCACCAGTTTGCATTCCCACCAACAGCGCACAAGGGTTCCCCTCTCTGCACATCCTCGCCAAATTTGCTGTTTCTTGTATTATTGATTGTAGCTATTCTGACAGGTGTGAGGTGGTATCTCATTGTGGTTTTGATTTGCATTTCCCTGATCATGAGTGATATAGAAACAAGTTTCTGCAGGTTGTGGGGTTTTGTGTTGGGCATTGGGGGGGCAGAAAAGATTTAGACAAGTTGACGGGAAGGCTTTTTTGCAGGAAACTGAGGAAAGTGATTTGGCTGAACTCAGAGGCCTTCTCTGAAGAGAAGGAAGAAATAGTGACAGTAGATAAGACTGGAATAAATTACATATGGAAGTCTTTGAAGGTGTTTCCTATAGGATGTCTGAAGAAATTTGGATTTTTTTCCCCCAAGGGAAAACACTACTTTAGAGTTTTATATGTTTAAAATACTGTGGAGTGGTCCAGTCTGGTAGCCACTAATCCCAAGTGGTCACTGAGTGCTGGAAATGCAACTAGTCCGAGTGGAGGTGTATTATCATCTAAAAAACACGCTGGACTTCAAAAACTTAATATGAGAAGCGGATATAAAATATCATATTGATAATTTTTATGTTGATTCATATTGAAATGACAATTTTTGGATAACTGGGTTAAATGAGACATTATTAAAGTTAATTTCAATTTTTTGAAAAAAATATGGCTCATAAAACTTTTTAAATGCAATCTTTGGCTTGTACTGTATTTCTGTTTGGGAGCGCTATTGGAAATACTCAATCTGTTAATATTTTTAATTCTATGTTAACTGTGTCTTATCATTTACAAGCTAGTATATAATCAGAGACACTCAGTAATTTTAATGTGACATCTGCTCCTTTATATATGTCTTATAGACACTATTCTTTACTCCGCACTGTTTATAAATTCAAAGTGAAATGCAGTGCCAAGAAATTTATACAGTTAATCACATTTGAATTTTCAAAAGCCTCGCACCTAGAAAGCTGTCCAAAAAAGTAAACCTTAAACCTCTGTACTTATGTGCTATTATTGTTTGAATCTGAAAGTATTATGGAATATGGGTGTTAAGAACCTGTTACTACAGTTATTTCTCAACAACCTGTGTTAATGAGAGGGAAGCATAAAATAGCTCTTCCAGCTTTATTGTAAACTTTTTTAAAACAAAATACATAAACAATACAGGTTCATTATAGGAAATTAGAACTATTATTCCCTTTTTCCAAATAAAATAAGCTATTAAGATGATTTCGGTAATTATCCGTCTGCGCATATATAATGAAAATGGGATCCAGCAATTTCATAATTAGCTTTTGTCATTGAATATATTGTTAACATCTTTCTGGGCTCATAAAGGTATTTCTAAAGTGACACTTTTCAGGGTTTTTGTTTGAATAGCATTAGTACACTTTCTTCAAACAAGAAGGCCAGCGTGTAAAATGAATGAAAGCAAAGCTAGTGTGGTGGACACAGGGCTGGAGGCCTGACCCTGCCCTCCTGGCCAGCCCATCACATGTTCCCATCATTGGGCCAGGCACACAGGGCGCTGCCTAAAAATGACTCTTTTACCACCACTTGTCTGTCTGAGATGTGTGCATCTTATTCAGGGTATTAATTTTTGTCCAACGTGCTTTAGAGTGTTTCTGAAGATTTGCCTTCTACTTAAAAATTTGGGGTAGTTCTCACTGTCAGGTATGTCAGTCTTTCCACTTCATGGACCCTGTTCTGCTTTATTTAGGTGATTGCTGGCTCTCAGCATGGAGGTTGGAGTGACATAGTGAACCTAAGCTTAATTCATGGGACCGTCGCTCCATTTGTATACAAATAAATGATTATTTAAAGAGAGAACAGCTTTCAGTATTCTGTGGTTTTACTTCCTTGTAATAAGTTATCCCTGAATCAAATATATTGCTGGGCTTTTTGGAAAGACTGGAATAGAAGGGAAGTCAGAGAAATTGTGAACAGCAGCAACGGAAACCCATTATTTCAACAAGTATCTCTTTATAATATGAAGTATTTGCTCCATCATTGATGATGATCTGCTCTTTTTTTCCTTAATCTTTTGTGTTTTTAGTTAGAATAATCTTTTTCTTTTCTTTTTTTTTTTTTACTTTTAAAAATAATTCTATCGGGACCTTAGCTTGCAATCAACTTTTATTAAATGCCAATATGGGCTATGCCCTCTTTTTTTATTATGGTGGATATTATGGTTATGATTGTTGTGTTAATGAATGAAAGTATCCAGCTGAACATTCTATGCATTGGGAAGTGTCTAACTGTGTAAATGGGATTCCACATGGCTTCCTGCTGTCCAATCTACTTGAATGAGCTTTGTTGAAAATGTATTTTGGTAGCTCGTCTGTGAACCCAAGGGCACAGCTGATGATGTGAAAAATACTTATCAGAACAAAGTAACAAGAAGGCATTTTGATGCTGTCAAAAGAAAATAGTTGATTTGCCAAGTTGTGTTACGTTGTGGAAAATAGAATGACTATTATCACTATTTAAGGAAAAAACATTTTAATTCTTTAGTTAGATTTGATTTATTTATTGCTATGCACCACCCCAAACTTAAAACACACACACACACACACACACACACACACACACACACACACCAAACAAAAAAGAAAGCTCATTTTTCTTAGCATAGAAAATGTTTTCCCTTTGGAGAGCTAATAACATTGTTCAAATACTGATTTAATGTCAAGATATTATGCCTCCTGTCTTTCTAAGATGCAAACTAGATATAACATGGGCATAGGACTCCAGTAGTATTAAATTGTGAGTTGTGTGGGCTTTTTAAGATTGATTGATTGATTGATTGATTGATTGATTTATTTATTTATTTATTTGAGAGAGAGAAAGAGAATGAGTGGGGGAGGGATAGAGGGTGAGGGAGGGAGAGAATCCCAAGCAGACTCACCAAGCAGAGCCAGATGTAGGGCTTGATCCCATGACCCTGAGATCATGACCTGAGCTGAAACCAAGAGTTGAACCCTCAATCCACTGAGTCACCCAAGTGCTCTGTGAATTGTTTTAAAAAGATAGTTTTACATAGAAAATACTCGAGAATTTTCCCTGAGTTCAGAGTTTTATAGAGGCAGATATAAATTTATACTGTTGACCCTCAGGGGTTCAAACCCATGTCTATGTGGTAGATGGTTATATTTCAAAGGATGAGTAAGAGGGCATGATTTCCTGTGAATCCCCTAGTTTCTCATAATATCCTAAGAGTCACTTACAAGGTCTGAAATATTAGTACGGCTCTCCATGAACTCCTGCCAAGTAGCACGTTCCTCATTTGGATAACATAAATGAAGGATGTATTGAATCCTCAGAGAAATACAGTTTTGACTTTATCTCAAACTCCTGTCCTTACACAAAGCTTCCTTGGCTGAGGGGATCTCATGGTAATCTGTGGCTTCAACCTGTACTGAAGTTCTATATTCACCGGAAAGTACTTTTTGTGGAGAATAATGAAGCCATAGGACGTCTTTAAGTGGTTCTCCACTGGGTACAGCGTAATGGAAATCCCATAAGAAACAAACCACCCATGGCTCCTTCCCCACCCGGCCCCATACCGCAAGACTCTTCTATGCCCAGATTGGAATATGGATGGAGGTT
This sequence comes from Canis lupus dingo, assembly GCF_003254725.2. NCBI lineage: Eukaryota > Metazoa > Chordata > Mammalia > Carnivora > Canidae > Canis > Canis lupus. The sequence continues at coordinate 35,463,562 of NC_064268.1, read as the reverse complement.
GGCGTGAGTTCACGTAGGCTTGTCGAGAATCAACACTCCCACTCCCTACCATAAGGAGAGAGTTGAACTGAATTCCCAGGAGGATTTGGTTTTATTTTATTTTATTATTTTATTTTAAATATGGGACTTGATCCCGGGACCCCGGGATCATGACCTGAGCCAAAGGCAGATGCTCAACCACTGAGCCACCCAGGCGCCCCTCCCAGGAGGATTTTAAAGTATATCTAGAATTTTTTTGACATATCTAGAATGTTTTTGACATTTTAAGCTCTCCCAGGAAACATAGTCATGAAAGTGGGGACATGGGGTGTGGGTAGGAAAGTTAAAAGACAGATAATCACCTATTTAATGACTAAGGAATGGCCTATTGCATTTTAGGCCTAAGTCAGGAAATAGAATCGTTTCTAGGTCAAAATACTTTGCTACTAATTTTCTTTAATCTCTTTCTCTCTCTCTCTCTCTCTCTCTCTTTTTTTTTAACACATTGAACTATTGTCCTAGCAAAAACATCTCTATAATTGAATTCAGGTTTACATAGTTTTAGAGTATAATATAAAAGGTAGTTGTTGTTCATTAAATGCAGATTTGTCCTGCCTCAGGAAGGACTCGATCCCAGGACCCCGGGGTCATGACCCGAGCCAAAGGCTGACGCCTCACCAACGGAGCCCCCACCAGGTGCCCCTGCCAATCCCTTTCAAAGAAAGGTCTCACACGCCCTATTGCTTTGATCCAAACCTTTTAATAATAATAATGAATAATAGTAAACAGACACGGTGTGGTGTGAAGCCTGTTTGGAAGTGAGCGTCTTTGCCAGCATCGGTTTTGCCCCTGAGATCACTTGGGGGAGATTTCCCGTAGCCAACGTGATGTGGGGAGCATTTTTCATTTCCTCTTAAATGTCCCTTAAAATGTCACCCCTCACACGGGACGCTTACCGGTGGACCTGTCTCGGGAGCCAGACAGTCCGGCCACGTCCAGGGCTCTCACGTGGCCTCTGAGCAACAAGTGGCTGCTCAGGGTGGTTCTGGGGGCTGAGGAGGCCTCCGTGGCTCTCCTTTGTTGGTCTGTTGTCAGAAGCCTCCAGAAATCACTGTGTGAGCCGTGAGAATTGTGCAGCGTAGCAGGACAGGGGGTGTGACCCCGTGCATGTGTCACTGGGAAGAGACACATATGGGAGAGAAGAGGACAGTCAAAGGGCCAGGGTGACAGCTCTCCACGTCTCCTCACCTCTCTACTTCCAATTGCTCATCGGGTTATCAGGATTCCCTGGGGATAAAAAAAAAATATCTTTTTAAATTTTTATTTTATTTATTTTTTGCTCTTCTTCCCTCCTTGGCTTTGGGAAGTCCATGTTTAAAATGCCTGTGCAAGTCCCTGGTGCCGTTTTAGAGAACGCCATCCAATAAATAAGCTACGCAAGTCTTGCCTTCACATCACGATGAGCTGGGACCCTGGGAGGCCCTGGGAGCAGAGAGCTGCCCCCCACCCAGCTTCAGACCAGAGCCCTGGGTGACTGATTCAGGCCCCGGTTTCCTATCTGCCCAGCTTACAGGAATGCCTTTAATCTGCCCCAGGATTCTCCATACGCACGAACTATAATAATGACCCCACAGTTAGTTCCAAGGAACTCTCTGAAGGATGCTTTATCCCCCCTCAAAAATGATTAGAAATTGTGGAATGTATCCCATGGCTATAGATTTCTTTTCCCACCTATTACTACTAAGACGCTCTCTGCAGTCTTAAAAGGCCCCAATATCGGCTTGACATTTGGTGTTTCAAGTTATCCCTGGGAATAAAATATTAAAAAGAATGTAATACCCATTGCTGCCGAGCAGATGATCGCTGTCACCCACCTGCGGTTGGCTTTCAAACGGACGGAGCTTTCTGAAAGGCAGTCTGACAATAGGCCGCACGCACCTTAAGACGTGCACGCCCTTTGTTATGGCAATTCCGTTTTGAGGGATTTATTATTTTTTGGGAAAGGGAAATAAATGTACAAAGATACAGGTACCCTGGGAGATGCATTATAGTTTTTGATTTTTGTTTGAAGTGGGACTTTGGAAATGAAAAAAAAAATAAGCAAAAGTTATTCTTTTAAGTTATGGGACAAAGAAACTAAAAATTACTCTTCAGCGAATTAAAATTAGAATTTAGATCCATAGTTGGTGAAAAGATTGAATGAATGGGATCCAAGTTTTGTAAATATATCAACATGAGGATGTCTGTATACAGAAGAAAAGTCTGATAAATTATATACAGAATTTTGGACAGGTTATTTCCTGGTTGTGGAACTTTAAGTCGCTTTTGATTCGTTGTTGCCATTTTTTTTTTTTTTAGATTTTTTTATTTATTCATGAGAGACACAGGGAGAGAGAGAGGCAGAGACACAGGCAGAGGGAGAAGCAGGCTCCATGCAGGGAGCCCGATACGGGTCTTGATCCTGGGTCTCCAGGATCACGCCCTGGGCCAAAGGCAGGTGCTAAACCACTGAGCCACCCAGGGATCCCCATTATTGCCATTTTTAAAAAAATTTCTTCCAGGTTTTGTGATGGATGGATGGATGGTTGGATGGATGGATGGATGAGTGAATAAGGACTGAAGTCTGGCAGGAACTGATGGGTAAAAAGAAATGGCAGAGTCATTTCCATGTGCTTGGGCTGGTTGATTTTTGCCAAAGACGCGTATTGCTTTGGTTTGTCAAGTTCGAAGTTCTCTCCTTTAAAATGTGATCACGTGATTATGGTCCATGGGGCTGTGTTATGTACTTCACGGTCGCCAGGAGCCTAGATCTTATAGGTTCTCACTACAAAATTTAAATGGTAAGTATGCGATGTGACAGAGACATTTGCCAGCCCTACTGTGGTGGTCACATCGCAATATCTAAACCTGCAAATCAAGAGGGTGGACGCTTGAAACCTCCAGCATTATAAAATTACAAGAAAACACAATCACGGCCACAGAGATTCAAATAAGTAATTGTTTCTGGTGGTAACGTCTCAACTCCGGCTGGAGGGTTGAGAGTTGGCCATTTGGGTAAGAATCATTTTAAAGGCATCTTTTGAAATTCTGCAGGCACGTGGAGATTGGGTGGCCAACCAGTTATGTAGAAAGACTGATGAAATAAAGGTACAAAGGCACGTGAGGGGATTCCCTTGGTAGTTCCACCTGATGTTGCTTGGCTTTGGGGCTCACCTTAGATGTGAGGCTAATGGCCAGAAATAGCGTGCATCGCTCAGCTAAAATTATATTTTCAATAGAACGGGCCATATAAAATCATATTTCATTTAGTGTGCAGGTCAATGGTTTTACTCCAATGGATGGTCCAGTTGTAAATTACCAGGCGTGTGCGGCACAGGAATGTCATTCTTTTAGTTTTCCTGGTCAATTCTCCTATTTTAAGTTGCTTTCGATTCTGTTTTATCCTTCTTCCAGAATTTTATCTCCTCTTCATAAATCAAAATTTATTGGTGTTATACCAGGTAAACTCATTCTTTAAAAGCCCCTTTGGTAAAAAAAAAAAAAAAAAAAAATCACATGCAAATCAATATATAATGTATAATTTAACTTCTCTGCAGACACAGCTTTCCATAGACCCGTGGAACCTTAATTAATGAATCTTACACGGGGGACTCCCAAGTGTTGATTCCGTAACTGCTTAAATGGGAATCAGGCATGCTTGGGAGGGGAAATCTGGGATTGGAATGATATCTTTCTGCTTTGTATAAAAGCTTTCTGTGTGCCAAGCACATGGTGATGAGCTTCGTGACAATACAGAAGTGGGGGGCTTGGGGACCAAAACCAGAGCAAATCGCACTCTCAAGCTTGTGTGTGTATTTAAATATAATTTACTCCGTTTATGAAATCGGGCCTCTTAAAACCCATTTCAGGCCATGATGCTCTTTCCAGATCTGATAACAGCGGTGGGCATGTACATACTTAACATGCACAGGGGTGGGTATGGGGGGTACGTATACATATATACACATCCACGCACACACACACACACCTGCACACGTAAATCACACAGGCCTATATGCGCCACATGTGCGAACATGCACACCCTGCTATACAAAATGTTATTTTAAAATATTTTATTTATTTATTCATGAGAGACACAGAGAGAGAGAGAGAGAGAGAGAGGCAGAGACACAGGCAGAGGGAGAAGCAGGCTCCATGCAGGGAGCCCGATGCGGGACTCGATCCTGGGTCTCCAGGATCATGCTCTGGGCTGAAGGCAGGCACTAAACCGCTGAGCCACCCAGGGATCCCCAAAATGTTATTTTAAACAAGAACATTATCAGAGAGCTCACATATTCTCCATATCCCCTTATTATATGTCTATTATGTGGCACGGATCATTTCATTGAATTCCCGCAACAAACCCTTACCACCTCTTGTGCTAGTCAGGATGCTCTAGAGAAATATATCCGATAGGACATAGATATCTAGGAGATTTATTATAAGCAATTGGCCCCCGTGATTTTGGAGGCTGAGAGATCCTCCCCCACCCCCCGTCTGCCGTCTGCAGAGCTGGAGCCCCAGGAAAGCAGGGGGTGTATGTTCCAGCCCAAGTCCAAAGGCCCGAGGACCAGGAGCATGGTGTATAAAGCCCAGCCCCAGAGCAGGAGCAGCAGGTCACTGGCTCTTGCCTCCCCCCTTGTTCTGGGCAGGCCCCCTCGATGGGTCAGGTGCCGCCTGCCAACATCGATGAGGTTGGCCTGCCTGACGGGGTCTAAGGATTCAGGTGCTCATCTCCAGATACATCCACACGGGCCCACCCAGAGGTCGCTGGATCGAGTGTCTGGGTACTCTGTGACCCCATTGGGTTGACCATAAAATTAACCGTCAGTCTTCTACGTTCGACACAGCGAGGCTTGGAAAGTCTAAGTCACTTACCTGTCCCACCACCAGTGTGATGCGGAGCTATTTCCTTCTGCTTCAGAAGCCCTTGCTCTCAGAGACAAAGTCCCATCCATCCGTAACTGCAGGCTAGGACTTTCTATTTTATTTAGTAGAGTATGAGGGCGAGCAAAGACAGCCTTCTTATTATTAACCGAGTAGATTACTTTGCTAATCCAGGCGAAGGGGAACTAACATTTTTTTGTTCAGGTGTTAGTATGTGTGAGTCACTTTGGATGATCTCAGTTGTTCTTCCCCCAAACTGTGTGGGAGCCCTGGAGTGTGTTTTTTCAGTTGAGTAAATAGATGCTCAGTTATGCTAATTTACTTCCCAAGGTCTCATGATCAGGTGCAGACAAATCTTCATCTAAACCCAGGCTTTTCTGGTTCTCTGATGCATGATTTTTGTTTTGTTTTGTTTTGTTTTTAATAATTTGTATATCACTTTGCCTAATGAGAGAGATATTGCATTTGTTTTTATCTTCTTGGAATATCTATTAGAAATAGGTTCAACATGCAAAAATTAAGCAGAAAACCTTCCATTTTTTTCCCTTGTATTCTCATCCAGAATGTTATGACGGGAGCTTCTGTGAGCAATTGAATGGTAACCTAACCCTACCACCCTTCCTCAATGATTTGAAATTCCAAAGGCAAAAACACAGATTTACTTTAAAATTCTCACTGAATCCAAACCAAGTTTTCAGAAATGTAGTGGATTTGTTTTTTTAAATTAGGGTATGCTTACTTGTCATGCATTCATATTTACTTATTATTGTTTGGCAAAAGGGAGGATATTTATCATATGAAAGAGATTCAAGTGCATCAAGTGATAATTGCCCAATACTTGAATTTTAAAATGTTTTTCATTTATACTTTAAACGGTGATTTAAAAAGAAATTGCAGGTGTCACAAAAATCACCTCATTGCTATAAAACGGCGTCCTGAGGATATTCTAAAGAAATGCCTTCATGAAGAAAAAGGTCAGTCTAAAATACTCTACAAGTCAATAATGACATGCATATTTCATGAATGTGCGGATGGGAATATACAAATCTGAGATAAAACCTTTTATGTTTTTTTTTTTAATTTATTTATGATAGTCACACGCACACAGAGAGAGCGAGAGAGGCAGAGACACAGGCAGAGGGAGAAGCAGGCTCCATGCACCGGGAGCCCGACGTGGGACTCGATCCCGGGTCTCCAGGATCGCGCCCCGGGCCAAAGGCAGGTGCTAAACCGCTGCGCCACCCAGGGATCCCACCTTTTATGTTTAAAATGGGTTTTCCTCTGGTTGATTTTGAAAATGGTAATCCTAGTGACTCAGCATTACATTTATTTAATGTTTTATTTTGTTAATATCCAAAAATACTCATTTTATTCATCATACTTTTTCCTCCCACACAACATTCTGATATGACCTCTTGTCTTAGATAATTCTAAACAAATCTCTTTCAGAAGACCATATTTTAGTTAAATAACTGTTTGGATGTCATCAAGAGAAGTTGCCTGGTTTTTAAAGCTGCTCCCAGGAAGGAAGGTGGTATTATGCCCTATGATCCATCCCAGTGCAATTTCAAATTTCAAAGTTTCAAGTAATTTTCTTGCAAAATCTATCCTTCAGGGACTCCTGGGTGGCTCAGCGGTTGAGCATCTGGCCTCGACTCAGGACGTGACCCCGGGGTCCTGGGATTGAGTCCCGTGTCGGGCTCCCTGTATGGAGCCTGCTTCTCCCTCTGCCTGTGTCTCTGCCTCTCTCTGTGTGTCTCTCGTGAATAAATAAATAAAATCTTAAAAAAAAATCTATCATTCAGTGACCGAGAAACTTTATAGTAACTCATTGTTTTAGTGTACGCATACCATGGTGGGGCAAAAGAGCGGGTGCAACTTCAGAGAGTGCTTGATTTCTTCCTTAGGGGGAGGTGAAGTCAAAGGAAGAGATGCTGATTCCCCTCACTTAGGTCACTTAGGTTGATGATTCGATTGGGTGCTCACCAGCTGGTGATGGTCTTCTACCGTGGAGGCCTTCCTACGTGGGCATGACAACTACAGTAGCTGATGTGTCGCAAACCCGATGCAAAGGGAGAGGATTTTATGGGTAGAAGTGCCTTCTTCTTTCATGTTGCTGAGGAGGCTCATCGTCATGCATTTCCATCCCTTGCTTTCTCTCTGCCTTCCTTGTCACCTTCCGTGTTCTTTATTATTTTCTCAAACACTTCTGTCCTTTGGTTTTCCTTCCTTTGATTCTACTCAACCCCCAACTGCACTCTTCCTGTGTGACCTCCAGCTGGCCGTTACAGTTTTCTCAGCTGGTCTCCACACTGAGACAAAAAGGAAGTAGTATCTACGCAGCCAGGATCTGCTTCCCTGAGTGTTGAGTAAAAAGCAAGGCAATTCCAGGTAAAACATTTATTTGCCTGGGGATGGAATTGTGCTTAACACCCAAGGGAAAAAAAAAAAAAAAGAAGATAAATACTATTTTCTAAGATAGTCCTAAAAAATACAAGAAAATATGTATGACGTTGTAGTTGCCTATATATATAGTTCCTGATGTTTGTCAGGAAGAACCACGGGAGATTGATCTTGTGACGATGCTTAGTTATTGCGATTGTCTTGAATTCGAGAAAATTCAGAAGGCGCACCCTCTTGGCTAAGATATGTGTATCTCAAAATTGAATAGATACTTACAAATATGGGAGTAGTTTCTAGAATCAGGAAGATGAGATAGTCACGGGTGCCTGAGGACTGTTTTTGCTACTTCAAAAAAAAACCCAGGATAAATTAATATACCTTTTATCTTAAAAAGGAAAGCAGATGAATCATTACATAATTAATGGTTACTCGAATGACCTCCGATTAAAATGAGTTTAAAATCCAGTGGTCCATAGGTTCGGGTGAGAGAAGGCGTGGTCTCCGTTATTTGGAAACCCTGCCGTGGAGGGCATCTGATATTTTACGGAGGCTTAACAATTTAGCAGAAAGACTAATTGTTTTAAAAACAAATGTTAGTCATGATTCAATGAATCTTGAAATTAGTTCATTCACTAGTCTCAAGAGGGCAAGTAGAATATTTTAAGTTGATTGATTTATAATTTACACAACTTTGTTCTAGGCAGATAGAATAATAGTCCAATTTGCGCTGTTGTAAGATAGAGATGAGGACCCTTCCGCGGGCCTGTTTTCCAGGCACTGTTATGTGATTTACATATATGGTCTTTCATCCTCACAGGAATGGGCATGGTGGGCATTAATATACCCATTTTAAAACGGAAGCACTTGACGTTCAGATGGGTGATGGGAAGTAACACACCCAGAAAGTCCTGGGGATACTCTTCACCTTCCCTCCCGGGAAGCATCGTCTTATGTTTACAAAAAAGGGAAGCTATCCTGTGTGTTCACATAGCATCACTAGACTGACAGTTCTATTTTTTTAAAGATTTTTTAAAAAATTTATTCATGAGAGACACCAAGAGAGAAAGAGAGAGAGAGATTGAGAGGCAGAGACACAGGCAGAGGGAGAAGCCTGTTATGGGACTCAATCCCGGGACCCCCTGGGAACCCCCGGATCATGCCCTGAGCCAAAGGCAGATGCTCAATCACTGAGCCACTCAAGTGTCCCTCTATTTTTTTTTTTTTTCTAACAGACAATAAATTTTTAGAGCAGTTTTAGGTTCACAGCAAGACTGGTCAGAAGGTACAGGGATCTCCTGCACACTCTGCCCCGACACATGCACAGTCTCCTCCGGGGTCAGCGTTCCTCTGCAGAGTAGGGAGGCGGCATCTGTTAGGATGGATGAACCCACACACTGACACACGATTATCACCCCAAAGCCCGCAGTTTTACACGAGGGTCCACTCCTGCTGTTGTATGTTCTGTGGGTTGTCATGAATGTAAGTGACATACGTCCACCGTTGCAAGTTCATCCAGAATGTGTCACTGCCCTCAAAGTCCTCCATCCTCCACCTCCTCCGTCTAGTCACTGGCAATCCCCTAGGTCCTTCCATCACTCTATGGTTTCCCTCTTCCAGAATATCATAGAGGACGTGGCCTTTTCACATCCACCAAGTAATATGACATCAGGGGTCTCCCTGTCCCGTCATGGTTTGATAGCTCATTCCTCTGTAGCACTGAGTCATCATATACCCTTGTCCGGATGGACCACAGTCGATCCACTTTCCCATTGAGAGACATCGTGGCTGCCTCTAATGTCTATCCTGTTTGAATTCTGTTCAAATTATCTGCTTACTAATGGCTTTTCCTACAGTGCACTGCGTGTCTTCATGGGCGGGCCTGTGTTTTGCTCAGTTGGCATCTCTGGGGCCTGTCGTGGTAGCTGCTCATGGCTAAGGCCAGACGATGCTACTCTGCTGCTTCACTTGGTTCTGCTTAGACCATGGTAGCTTTCTGTCTGGTCAGAGGAAAATTCATTTTTAAAGGGTAGAAAAAAGATGGGAAAAGAAGTGTGAATGGTGCTGAATTTTTAATTTCATCGGGGGAAAAAAAAATGTGTGAGGGGTTGATAGGAAGCCCTTGTTTCCATTTTCCTGAACCTTCGGTGGCTCGAGGCAGGAAAAACATACGTCATTTGAGAACTGCCAGGAATAATCATATAGCTGTGAGGGGTGATGGCATGTTCATCTGGGGGAAAATTTTTTCCTTATTTTGAATAGTATCAAAACAAACAAGATGTCCATCGGCTCCATAGGCTTGGGACAGTGCTGAGCCTGAAGACGTTATGGGGAGGTGAACACTTTCGACGGGCCTGGGTGTATCTCCTGCCAGCAGCTCATCTATTAGATAGGCTGGCACCTTTCCACAGGGGCCGCGCTTTGAAATGAAAGGGAAGAGATCGTTGATGTTCTCTTCACATCGGAAAACAGGTGTTTCAAGGCCCTTAGGGTGAAAGTGGGGAACGGAGGACACAGCCTGTAGGCAAAGGGTAGGATGGTGCGGGGTCTACGTTATATGCAGACCGTCCCCTATCTGCCCTGTGGCCACAAAAGAATCGCCCTTAGTGACATGTTTCTGAGTTCTGTTGATCATTTGCTAGACATGTACTTGTCCCTTGATCCTGTTCGATGCTGGTTTATAGGATCTCTTGGCATCACTTGCTAACTTTAGTTGGAACTCTGTGGCCGTCCTGACCGGGGAGTCGGCACGTCTGTCTTCCCCAAGCCTTCCCTCAGGTGGCAATGCTTGAAAGTGCTCATCGTCATTGTCATCATTATCATCATCATCATCATCATGACCACCATCCCCTTTCTGCCATGCGGATCAGCTCCTGCACAGACACCCGGGAAGACGGGAGATACGGCCAGAATCCAAATCCTAATTTAGGCTTTTCCTGGCTACCTCAGCACTTTTAAATGTGAGGGAATCAGCATGGGAACCCAGGCACGTCTGATTCTAAAGATCAATCTTCTCCGTCGTAATACAGTATGTTTCGGTTAACTTAAAATTTTGTTATCGGGATCAAGTCACACGATGTCACATAAGGACATCATGTGACCTGTTGCATCCTTTTTTTTTTTTTTAATTTTTATTTATTTATGATAGTCACAGAGAGAGAGAGAGGCACAGAGACACAGGCAGAGGGGGAAGCAGGCTACATGCACCGGGAGCCCGATGTGGGATTCAATCCCGGATCTCCAGGATCGCGCCCTGGGCCAAAGGCAGGCGCCAAACCGCTGCGCCACCCAGGGATCCCGACCTGTTGCATCCTTGAGAGGCGCCCTCTCCTGTGTGAACAGGAAGGCCTGATGGGGAGACCCTTCTGGCTCAGCCAGACCATCCATCCGTCACGTCTCCCGGCTGACGGCCACAGCCATTGCCCGTGGGGTCTGTGGTGCTTTGCACTTGCCCCCTGGCCTTGCATCCTGGAAGTTGTGGTACATAAAGAGCACTGGTGACTATTGCCCATCGTGGAAATCGTCATTTTCTGTCATTTCTCAGTTATTGATTTTGAGGTTTTGCTCCATCACATCACGTTGCCTGGGTTTGATGTCGCCTCTGTTTGGAGACCTACGTGACTCAGTCCCAATATTGAGTTGGGTGTCATCTCTCTTTCAAATGCGAAGGGGTCGAGAAAGTCAGCGTGTCATCAGATTGTGCAGTCAATGGGCCTTTTCTTTGTTCACCTGCCCTGTGGTTAGGGGGTGGGTTTTAAAAGAGCAGCGACTGGTACCCTCTCTTACCTTTGGGCCAAATGGGGTTGGAGCTAGGTGCTGCATCCCAGCGGGGGCTGAACTCTGAGTATAGACTTTCCCCCCTTTCTCCCACCGTCTTTCTTCATCGTCCCCCGGTGCTGAAACTTCTCAGCACGTTGAAGATTTGTATCAGGCTTGATACTAAAATGAAAAGGACAGTCGGATGCATTCATAGTGGATGAAATTTGGGTGCTGGTGGACAAGTGAGACGCTCTCGTCACGTGCGTTTTGTCTTCGGTTCCCCCATCAAGGAAGTAGGATCCGATGTCACGCCTTCGCAGGTGTTTTGAGATGACAAGGTGCATGAGGGGGCCTGTGCGAAATGCAAGGCATCTGTGATGTAAGCTTCGAGGAGATGTGAGCCAGCATTGTAATCCCCTCGTGCTCGTATCACATAGGGTAATTTCCCAAGTGCTTTTGCTTTCATTATCTGATATGATCGAGAGAAATCGGGCAGATTTTGTTTTTCCCATTCTACCGAAGAGGAAAATAGAGCTGCATGAGCCGGAATGGTACATCCTGGGTGAAGAATCTTTTCAATACGGTGTATTAAGTGTAGTTCATATTTATTGTTCTGCAACGTGTCTTGCTAAATATATTTGGTTTTGTCTATCTGTAAATAAGCAAAGATTTTATTCTAAGAAGCTTGTGCTAATATATTTAGAACCCTGCCGTAGGTGTCTGGATTTCTGAAAAGTTACATGTGAATCAATTCCGGGCACTCATTTTTATGTATTTACTTAAAAAAATATGATGCTGCATGCCTACCCCTGGGATCCCCCAGATGCTTCTTCTGTTCTCTGTTGCTATAGCGGGAGAGAAGATTTCATATTAGCATTTCATGTTGGATAAAATATGTAACATGTATCCTTGCCTTTATCATTTTGTGACAGTAATCTGTTTACGTCCATCCAGTTTGGGGGAGGGAAAGAAACGGATATCTTTAATACCCATATTGGAAATGACTCTTAAGTAACTGTATATCTTTTTTAATCGAAATTATTAAAATACACATTTTTATGCATATATCCATGCAAATGTGATGTAGTCTGGAGATATCAAGTAACTTATGACACCAAAAGCAGCTTTTAATTATTTCTCATACCTTTGGCTGAGCTTCTCTTAGGATAGGTCACAGGTTTTTCAAATTAATCCTCATTGACTTGGTCTGGTGGGCTGATTTTTGCCTTTCTAAGGCCATTTTGATGATAGACGTTGTGCTCGACTAAAGCTTGTGTGATGTAGGGCAGGGAAGTTTCTTCTAACGGGTGGGGATCGCGAAGGAGGTCTTTGGTGACTTAGAAGAAGCCTTGCATTTCATTTGTAAATCAAGTGGATAAGCCTTCCTTTGAAAACAATGTATGTCCTCCCTAGAATTGTAGAATTTGCTTTAAGATCCTGGACGTCTTGCAAGGTGTTTCATGTCTCTCAAAGGCATTAGAAATGGCTTGTCAGCCTCCTTGGATGGAGTATTCAAAATATTCATAATAATTACTGTTTTTTTTCCTAGAAAATAATTGTCACTAAAACAAACTCAAAATTCTTTTTTTTTTTTTTTTAACATAATTTCCTCCTTCTCTTCAGGGCTGCATGCCCTCTCTGCTTTATAAAGAGTTCTTTAAAAAAACAGACATCTCCGTCATTTCAACCACCCCGCGTCTCCGTGGGAATGCGTGTGTGTTTAGGTTTGTTGGTTTGTAGTGTGAATAGTATTGATGTAAAAAGTTGGTTGCAGAGCTATTCGGTTATGTTGTCATTTTAAAAGAGGCTGTTTCCCCAAAGCCAAGAGTGACATTACAGCAGGTGCAGTTTCGGGTCTCTGCAATTATCCCAGATTACCCTTTCAATAAACTGTCGACAGCCTCACAGAAACAGTCGTCCGATGCTGACATTTGGAAGCAGACAGGCATCGCAAGATGAACCATCCTAACGGCTACGGTTTGGGTCCTTGAAAACCTCTTTATATTGTTCACAGAAAATTATTGTCTTTGTTCATAAACATTACGCCAGTACCATCTTGTTGCCCAGAATGAGCACGTATATTTATTTATATATATATTTTTAATTTTTTAAAAAGATTTTATTTTGACATATATATTTTTATATATTTTTCATTTTTAAAAAATATTTTATTTAGATATATATTTTATATATGTAATATATGTTTAATTTTTTAGAAATATTTTATTTATTTATTTTGAAAGAAGCAGAGAGAGAGACCTGAGACCATGACCTGAGCCGAAACTGAGAATTGGCCACTTAACTGTGCCACCCAGGTGTCGCTTGTTAGTCTAATTTTATTTTATTATTTTTAAGAATATTTTATTTATTTATTCATGAGAGACACACAGAGAGAGGCAGAGACACAGGCAGAGGGAGAAGCAGGCTCCTTGCAGGGAGCCCGATGCAGGACTCGATCCCAGGACCCCGGGGTCACGTCCTGAGCCCAAAGCAGATGCTCAACCGCTGAGCCACCAGGTGCCCCCAAGTTAATCTAATTTTAAAGATGAAACTGAGCCACAGAGAAGTAACTTTCCTCAGTCTCACAGCTGGTGAGTGACAGAGCTTGGATTTGGATCCAGGGAGCTGGACTCCTGGACCCTCACTCCGGACCCGCTGGGCTCCATCGCTTCTCAGCATAAAACAGTGAGACGTTGTTATCAGAGTGAGGCCCGTGGACCAGGAGCATGAGAACCACCTGCGCACTTGTTAGGAAGGCTAATAACTCTGCGGACCGCCCCAGGCCTCTAGAAGCAGAATCGACCCTAACAAGGTCACGGGGTGACTCTCACCTGCAATTAAGTTTGCAAAGCACAGATCTGAGGCCCTCCTTGCTCACAGAATCCATCTATTTTAGAGGAAAAACAAAACAACGACTCAGCATTCTCCCCCAATTAAACCGCCTCCTGATTTTTCCTGCAAGTTTCGAATATGTCGAGAAAGCAAAAAACATAGATGCTACGTTCTTTGTTCTCACTCCTAGTGGTCAGTTGTGAGCCCAGGCATGAAGGTATCCCCTTTTCCTAGACCAGTGGTTCTTTTTTTTTTTTTTTAAATTATTTCTTTTAATTGGAGTTCGATTTGCCAACATATAGCATAACACCCAGTGCTCATCCCGTCAAGTCCCCCCTCAGTGCCCGTCACCCAGTCACCCCAAACCCCCGCCCACCTCCCTTTCCACCACCCCTTGTTCATTTCCCAGTTAGGAGTCTCTCATATTCCATCTCCTTTACTGATATTTCCAACTCGTTTTCTCTCCTTTCCCCTTTATTCCCTTTCACTATTTTTTATATTCCCCAAATGAATGAGACCATATAATGTTTGTCCTTCTCCGATTGACTTATTTCACTCAGCATAATACCCTCCAGTTCCATCCACGTCAAAGCAAACGGTGGGTATTTGTCATTTCTAATGGCTGAGGAATATTCCATTGTATACATGAGACCATATAATGTTTTAGACCAGTGGTTCTTAACAAGGTTTTGTGTTGTTTTTAAGCTTTTATTTATTTATTTGAGAGAAAATGAGAGAGGGCACAAGCAAGGAGGAGGGAGAGCGGGAGAGGGAGAAGCAGACTCCCCGCTGAGTAGGGCACCCACTCGGGACTCGATCCCAGGCCCCGGGGTTATGACCTGAGCCAGCCAGGTTCCCCCAAGACAAGTGGTTCTGAAGACGTGGAGCCTGGCCCAGCTGTGTCCATTAGCCCAGGTGGGAACTGTTAGGTTTGTGCCCCTTCAAGCCCTGACCCAGACCCGTGGGGGTGGAGCCCAGCAATCTGTTTAAAAAGCCTCCTAGGGTGTGGGGGTCCTGTGCCCTCTGGGGTTTGCAAGCCTCTGCCTCGGTCCCTCTGGTGTCACACGCTCTTTGAACGCTGTGGGCTCTGCTTTGCATCGAGCCGCCCTGCACAGGTACGGCTCCTTGGCCTGGGAGGTGGGACACTTTATAGATGTGAGGGCAGATCTGTGATGCGAACTTGGGCTTCGTGAAGGAGACGCCACCATCCTACCTCCAGGAGCAGGTTTCCCACAGAAGGTGAGGGGCTGGGGGGGCATCTGCCCCAGATGGGCTCCTCCTTTGGAAAGGGTCGGCTCTGGTGCTGGCCCCCTGGCCGTCGGGGCCAACTCTGTGTCCAGCCCTCGGGACCTGTGTCCCCCTGTGTTCCTTTGCTGCCTGTGATGCTCCACAGGGAAGGGCCTGCCTCTGCTGGGTCACCTGACAAGTGTGCCCTGCACCCTGGCCGAGGCTGCCCTTGGAGGCTTCTGACTTCCCGGGGTCCCCAGGAAGTGGTCTCTGGGGCCCCGGGGTGTGTCTGGGGAGTCCCGACGGGGTAGCTGCATGCTGGATGGCGTCCTTCTCCAACCTTCTTCCCCTCCCGCCGCACCTGCGTGGAGATGATGCACTTGGCCCACGGGGGTGGTGGGGTCTCTCCCCGCTGACCTTTCCCTGGAGCCCGGGGCCCAGCACCCCAATTGCACGTACGGCAGCAGCAAAGGTGTGGGCTGGGGCTCTGAAATGGAAGCACAGGTTGGGTCATCTTCGGAGTTTAAAAAAACCCAACAGAACAGAACAACTCCCATCTACTAGGAAGACTGAGCCTTTTTGTCTTGGGACATTTCTAGAAAAAGTAGGTTTTCTTTTTTTCTTTTTTTTTTCTTTTTTTTTTCTTGGGTGCTTTTTCATTTTTAATCTGGTGTCTCTTCCAATCTGGTGGCCAAATCCTGAAGTGAGGGAGGTTTTGCTAGTGGCTGGAGCGGCCTGCTGAGCGGGGAGTGTACCCCAGAGCTGCGGTGGGCTAGGGGGATGGGTGCCTCTCTGCTTCCTCAGGCTCCCCTCTGCCCCCTGCTGTACTCGGGTACCTGAGGACAGGATTGAACCTCTTTTCCTTTTTTATTCTTATTTTTATTTTTTATTGGAGTTCAATTTGCCAACGTATAGCGTAACACCCAGTGCTCATCCCATCAAGTGAACCTCCTTTCCTGATAAAATAAGGAACCGTTTCCTAAATCCAGATCTGACTGTAGAGTTTCATCAGCATCAATTAGACCGCCGATAATTCAGCTTTAAATATGGTTCTAGCTTATGGAATGAGAAAATCACTTTTCCTTCTCTCTCCCTTCATTATTGGAAGGACAAGCACGTTGTGGATGGAGGAAAAGCGAACTTGTGACAGGAGAGCAATTAGTGTGAAGACCATGACTAATTAGAATAAATGCTCTTCACATCTCTTAAAAGCCAGGTTGCTCCCTGGGATGGT
The DNA here is from genome assembly GCF_003254725.2 of Canis lupus dingo. Lineage (NCBI taxonomy): Eukaryota > Metazoa > Chordata > Mammalia > Carnivora > Canidae > Canis > Canis lupus. The sequence goes on along the minus strand of NC_064268.1, from coordinate 35,447,205 downwards.
TTATTCCTTTTTTCCTCCTCAGGCCATAAAACTCTAACTTGATTATTGGTACTTAAAAAACATTTGAGTTGATTGCAAGTTCCCATCAGAAGTAGGTCTTTCCTTGCTTCTTGGGATTTTTTTCATAAAAAATAATAATAAAAAAAAATCGACTGTGACAACAGGTGAGGGGTAACCAGTGCATGAGAGAGGAGGAGGGGTGGGATGGTGGTGCCTTTGGGTACAAACTCTGGTCTTCAGTTGTCAAAGTTGTCCTCCGCACATACATCTCTCCACTTGAACCAGGACGTGTTTTGTTTCCTTTTGTCATGGTCTCCTGATTGGAAAAGTAAGGAAAGAAAACAATGGTACAAGAACACTGGCCAGGGAAGCTGAGTCAGTAAAAAGAAACTCCCCAGGGTGGAATTGGACTCCTGAGACCTAGTCCTGGCTTTTTTTGTTTGTTTGTTTTTTGTTTTTTTTTAGATTCTTGTTTATTCATAAGAGAGACAGAGGCAGAGACACAGGCAGAGGCAGAGGGTGAAGCAGGCTCCATGCAGGGAGCCTGATGTGGGACCCGATCCCGGGATCCTGGGGTCACACCCTGAGCCCAAAGCAGATGCTCAGCTGCTAAGCCACCTGGGCGTCCCACCTGGCTTCCTTCTTAATGCAATCTATAACTGATCAATACCTCTCTATTGTGTAATTGGTTTGCAGTGGCTGTTCCAAGTTTCGGTTGGGCTGTACTGGGTGGAGACAAGATACAAGGGGCATTAATGATTGAGGCTGGTTCTGTTGGTTTTCCCCCAATCCTGCATCCTGTGTGTTCGAGAATACATGACCTGAGTCATCCTCCAGCGGAAAGCTATTGTCAACCAGACGCAGTGTTCAATGCGTGTGTATTTGAACAGACAAATCCACCCGTGCCCTGTTTAAAAACCTAAAGCCACGTGGACAAGGGCCTAGTACAGAAAGAGCACATGCAGGCTCCTTTTGTCAGTGACTGGGGATGGCTCATCCAGCCAATGCAGATAAATGGACAGATAGTTATGGTAAGATGGTAACTGTTTTGTCTTCACAACGTGGTAATCCGTCTGTGAGCACTTGTAGCTCATGCGCTGTAGAGCCAGAGCCCTACCGTCTCCATGTCTCTGGTTTGCTAGACCCTTAAAGCAGGTGGTATGTATTCTACCTAAGACCGTAGGCTCGAAATCCCTAGGCGTCTGCACCTGATGGTGTCCTCAGGGTACATGGGGAAATTGCTAGAGACCTGGAGTATCAGAATATGGAGTGAATCTGTGAAGTTAGAAAAGGTGGGGACTTTCTGGATACTGGATTTTTGGCTAAGGTCTCTACAGTCCTGGCTAGATCCTACAAAATTCTAAAAATCGGCAGATATCCAGGGTGCTAGATTTGTTGTTTCTGAACTGAATGGGGAGGGGTGGAGAGACCTTGCATGTGTTATAAGAATATATGACCTTGAGCTGAATAAAGAGTGTCTATTCCAGGGATGGAGTTGAATGAAAGGAAGAAATGGGAGTGTGTGTCTGGTGTCTTTAAGATTTATTTATTTGAAAAAAACAAAAACAAAACAAAAAAACAAAACAAACAAAAAAGATTTATTTATTTGAGAGCGTGCATGCCCAAGCATGTGAGCAGGGGGAGTGACAGAGGGAGGGAGAGGATCTCACACAGACTCCCTGCTGAGTGCAGAGCCTGATGCAGGGCTCAGTCCCAGGATCCTGAGATCATGACCTGAGCCAAAATCAAGAGCAAAAAACAAAAACTAAAAAAAAAAAAAAAAAAAAAAAAAAAAAATCAAGAGCAGATACTTAAGCAAGTGACCCAACCACCTCATATTTTGAAAGTTGTACAGTGAAGTTTTGCTCCCTTATTAAATCAGGGATTTGACTAGTCTTCCCTTTCTTCTTTGGGGTCCATTCTCCTTCTCCAGGCCTCATTGTAAGCACTCTTTGCTCAGGGAATTATTCTCTCCCCCCCACCCCGCCCCTGGGGCTGGGTTGGATGCACCTGATGGGGGCTCTCCACACACCTCGTGAACCAGTAAACCTGGCACTCCCCACACCACTGCAATGGTGTTTCTTGGTTCACTGTCTTCCACTTCACCACTGTAAGCTCCAAGGAGACAGGAAATAAACCTATATTGTTGGCCGTGATCCCTATAGTACCTGGCATTTATTATTTTCTAGACGTTTATTGGCAAGACAAATAATCTACCACATTCAAGCCTCACTTAGGACTTTAATACTTCCCTTTATGTATCCGTGCTTCTAAATAATTCTATTCAGTGCCTTGAACTCTTTAATCACTCAAGTAATTTTCAAGAATTAGATCAAGTCCACTAGAAATGTATCAAATGCTAAGCAGGTTATATAGAAATAATCTATAGAAATATAATGCTTTTCAAACTTAGGAAAAATGCAAATCTTAAAGGAGTACCATATTGATCTGAATATTTTTGGTCCTGGTGGTTAAACTTATGTGATCTGTAGACTGAGAATGGCCCTCAAGGATCTTGGGAAGATGGCTTCCACATCTGTCAGCACCTGCTAGATGATTTTTACCAAACCACTCAATATCTCTGTACCTTGGTTTTTGTTTTGCTGTTTTGTTTTGACCAATAAAATGAAATCATAACTTGTTAAGTATTTAAAAAATTAGAACCACTTCTATGGTATATGGAAGTTCTCTGAAAACCATATGGTTCTATTCAAATGGTTTAGACTTTAATCTTTTTTTAAATTTTTATCTTTTTATTTAAGAGAGAGAAAGAGAGGCAGAGACACAGGCAGAGGGAGAAGCAGGCTCCATGCAGGGAGCCTGACGTAGACTCGATCCCGGAACTCCAGGATCACGCCCTGGGCGGAAGGCGGGTACTAAACCATTCAGCCACCCTGGGGTCCCCCTTTAATCTCCTTTCTATATTATATGTATGGGAGTTTGGCAGTCATGACCATTAGCAATTTGTAAGGAAGGAGTTCAGGATTCCTCCTGCAGTTCCAGACAGGGAGCAGACTCAGTCTGGCTTATGCACACATGTAACTTGATTGATCACTGACTCAGAAGGGAGGAAAGGAAGATGAGGAATGCACAGAGTAGGGTAGTGTTGGGGTGCCGGGATGGAGTTACCAGCGTGGTGGCTGCCGGGGGAAGAGCTGGTGTGCCCGTGCACGCCTCCGCCATGGCCAGGCTCAGGAGTTGGAAGTAGCTCTGCTACATACGTTCACGCCAATCTTCACCCCCTTTTAATAGATGTCCCCAAATGGTGTGTAAGCAAGCGATAGGCTCTGGTTTGTGTGCCCTTCTTTACCCAAGGAGTCGGTGCAGTTCTGCTGACCAGGAGCAGCTTGTTGGGTGGCCAGGCTGCGCTCTGAATATCCCTTCCATGTGCTCACAGTCGGTGCCACTGTCTGAAAACAAAGTTTTGCACAAGAAAAGGGAGAAAGCTTAGTGTGTTTTAGGTGGAGGATCTTCCCTCTACAAATCCAGGTTTTCTCCCCAAAGAAACCAATCATCCTACTGTAAAATACAGACGATACCGCTTCTTTTACCTGCGAACATAGAAGAACTCTCGGTTTCTGCATTGCATGACAGCACAACCCACCTCTGCATTCGGGTCTATTAAAACTCCTCTTGCTAATTGTTGTTGACGCTCCAGTTTTCTTTGCAACGCGATGTGACTTCCAGACAAGTAAAATCGCCGGAAACAAAATGGGATCCTTCTAACCTGCCAAAGTAGACAGTTTTGAAAATGTAAAACAGCTGAGCCCGCTTGACATTTCTTGGTGTCATCCACTTCATCTGCCAGCGGAGGAGACCGTCCGCTTCCCTTTCCTGATGAGGTTTTCCAAAATTCTGTCAGACTCAGAGAATTACGCATAATTGACTAAAGAGGAAATGAGCCAAAAAGGGATATTCTATTTCAAAGCCTACCAGTGCCCAGCAAATAAGTTGTATTGCCTCTGGTGTGTTTTTTTTTTTTTTTTTATTCATGGTGGTGTTTTTAAGAGAGGGAGAAGGGAGGGATGGGCAGAGGGAAAGAGAGGATCTTAAGCAGATTCCATGTGTACTGTGGAGCCTGATGCAGGGCTCAATCCCACACCCCTGAGATCATGACCTGAACCAAAACCAAGAGTCGGATGCCCAGCCAACTGAGCCACCTAGGTGCCCTGCCTTTGTTTTTGCTTTTTAACCAGCTGTGTCCTATATTTTCTTAATGGGACCTAGACAGAAGTGTTGGTTTTCATGCTTATGTGAGGACTTGAAAGGGTTCATAAATTATGGCCGTTGAGTCTAGCCTTCAGGTGGCAATGAACTGTGGTGATAGAGAGGTGTACGAGGAAAATGGGAAGCTTTTGAAAAAGCACATCAACAGTGAGCTCTGTAGGAGAGCTCCAGCAGGGGGCTAATACACCTAGAATCTGAAGGCTTCACTCACTCCCCCTCAAGAAAGATTAGTTAAAAATACATCAAACGTATGGCTTCTAGCATACAGATCCATTTTTTTTTTTTTTTGCAAAAGAGAAACTGTGGGTTAGAAGAATGGCGGTAGGAAGAGGAAAGCCCTTTTTGGGAGATTGGGTTTGTGAGTGGAAGTCCCATAGCTCAACTTGTAAGGAAAAGTTATTAGTGTAACTTCTCAAAGATATATATGTGCATTGCAGCAAATATGTAAGGCGTGTTTTCAACATCTTGGTGGAGCGTTTGGGGATGCGGCCCATCCAACTGATGAGAGGACTTACAGATGTAGTACCCATTTCCTTAATGAGATTCCAGACACAAAATCTGCTGTTATGCACAGATGTGCAGTGACATTTACCGAGCATGTGCTGATATTTTTGAATTAGGCACACTGTTCAAAATGTGCCAACCTGTAGGAAATTGTGTCACCATAAGCGAGCTGTCAGCAAAACTGGCTCCGTAACTCGCTAGAGAATGAAGCTTATGCTCTAGGCCCAAAATGTGCCACGCTTGGAGCCTCAGTGATGTGCTCTGGACCTTTTACATATGAAAGAGCCCGTTGAAAAATGAACCTCGTTAAAGTGGAATGGGTACCCAGCCTCTGTTTTCCTTTTTCCAAAGGGTCACAAACCATCTGTTTAATAATTTTCCATTCTAGAATTTTTCTGGGCTGGCTTCCATTAAATCACAGAAGTCCTTTTTATAATAGAATTAAGAACTGTCCAGAAATGGAGTCATGAGGCATTTGTACCTAAAAGTGTCAGGCAGGAATACGTATGAGTTACTCATCCCGCCAACATGGATTGGCTTTTTACCATGTGTCAGGAACTGGAAATACACTATACCGGGGATAGAAAGATGAACACGACCTACTTCTAGCTTTCCAAGTGCTCTGTGCTGCTGTAAGCCAGCCTTCTTGTCTTTGATATGGCATGAACACCCTCTCAGTCTTAATTTCCCTCTTAACCTGGGTGCCTGCCTAAACCTGTGTGCAATCCATCAGGTGAGGTTTCTTTTTTATTATTCGGAGGTAGTAAGCCAACTTCGTGACCGGTCAAAACTCTGATTCTCTTTCAACTTTCTCAATTCATTATCCATACCCTACAGGGTGGTGCTCATTTGTTCTGCTGCCTAGGTATGTGTAGGATGATGACGTCACTGAAGGACCTCCATGAGCAAAGAACATGTTAGGGGCCAGGTATCCCGCTGTGCGTCTACGCAAAGTTCTTTGACTCCCATCTGAAAGCCGTTTCACGAGGCACATGTTAGTATCTGTTTTCCTAGAACAGTCTGATGGACTACTTGCCCCAGGCCCTGCAGCTCCTCTGTGGTATAAGGAAGGTACTCCCACAGGCCAGACTCCAGATTGCTGGTTTTCACTCTCTGGCCTACTCTCCTATTTTTATTTTTCACATTCCCAAGTCTTCAACTTTGTGCATAAAGCACTGACTGAGACGCCATTTCCTTCATTAAAGTCCACAAATGGCAGCACCCTTTTTCTAGACCTCTGCCTATCACTAATCTACCACCCTTTTGTACAATACCCCATGGGCAGGGGCTGTTGTCTTAAGATAGCTATCACCAGGGACCCAGTCATGCAGATCTAGGCCTCCCAGCTCTTCACAGGGATCTGTTAGCTGCTGTAAAATCTCCTGCTTCAGTTGTTCCTTGGAGGTGATCGATCCAATAATTTCTCATCTGATTTGGGAATCTTCTCCCACATTCTAGCAGGTGGTCTATAGAGCACTTCCTGTGATGGGAAGCTTCCTCATATACTTCTTTTGTCTTTGTGTTGAGTCTTAATCACCAACCCTGTGAGTTCTGATTACTGGTGTAGTTCTCTCCTTAACAAGTCAGAAGGAATTGCCTCTTAACCCACCAAAAACAGTGCCTGGTAGGTTGGTTCAAATTTGTCTTGAGATGGAGCAATTAGGGCTATTAGTATAAGATGAAATGATACAGAGGTGGGTGTGTAAATAAGGAGGAAAAGTCCAAGTTAGCTTTCTGTAGCAAGGAGGGACCTGAGAACAAGGCCTGTGTCTTGTTTTTTGTATCCCTGGCATGTGGTAAGGTCTCCGTAAATGCAAACACGTGGAATGTTTGCAACAGTGGTCTCTCAGCTCATGATTTCAGACTAGCACTTAATTCTCTTCCATACTGCTCCATTGGGTTTACTTGGTGTCTAATAAACCCATCGACTATTTCGGGACAGTTCTTACATTTCCCCTCCTCCCCAGACTGAATATCCTCCAGGGCTTCATCTTTTTCCCCAGATTATTTCCCTCTTAAAACCTAGTCCCTTACATATCCTACAGCATTTGCTGAGTACCGTGAAGACATCACAATAAGACTGGTGGGATGTAACTCACACACGCCAATAACTGGAGCAAGACGGTGGTGAGAGCCATGAAGGAAGCACAGTCGGAAGGCTGACAAACTGATTGATTGGCTGACTGATTTTTCTAGCCAAGGTGAACTGGAAAGTCTTCACGGAGAAAAATGATCTTTGAACTGGGACTAGGATTGTCTTAGGTAGAGAAAAATAATTGGAGCAAAGACCTGAAAGCAGGAAAAAGAAGGGTAGGTTACAATCATTGGATGAAATGAAAGGGATGTTTAAGGGATTATATGAGGGAAGGTCCTTTGTGCTAAATATGGATTGAATGCAAGGATGGAGGTTTTTATTTACGGCAGTAGGGAGCCATTGAATTTTTGTGGGTGGAGTAACATGAGGAGGATGATTATTTAGGAAGATCCAGCAATGACTGGAATTGCTTATCCCTTCCATCACTTTCTCTGCAAGTAGCTCACAGAATGATGGTCTGGTCTTTACTAGTCTTCACTAGATGGAACTAGTAGCACTTTAGTTGCTTCTACAACTCTACTATTACCTGTGGGTCTTCTCTCCACTTTTACTCTTTGTCCCTGTTTGGATCTGAGTTATATAGAAAGCCACCTGTTTCATAGGGGCTCCTTCCCCATTTCTTCTGGTTCTTTCCCCCACCATTCCTGGCCTTTGCTTCATGCCACGGTTGCTTCCGATGACCTGAGGTTGGCTTGTTTACTTGTGTATTCCTATACCCTTCCTTGCAACCCCCAGCCCCCACACTGAACTTTATTGAGCTAGGTATCTGCGGGTTCCTAAATAATTGCCCTTTAGTTTGACAGATGTTAACATGATACAGTGTATTGGAAAAAAGGATTGCATGGGGAAAGGCTGGGACACTTGTGGAATTCCCTGGGCCCCGCCCCTCTCCCCTAGTTCTGCACCCCCAGAACCTGTTACTCAGCAGCTCTCAGGTTTTAGTGTTAATGGGCTTTCTTCTGCCAACAACCAGGGAGACGTGGCTAGAATTCTGCAGACGTTGAAATCCTCTCCACCTCAATTATTAATCAACTGAAATGTATATTCCCTTTTGTTCTTTTAGCTTCTGAGTATTTAATGACCGTGAGTAGGGTGGGTAAATGGGACAGAAAAATGGAGTGAGGAAGAGAGATGTTCTTACCCCAGTTTCAGAAGCGTGTATGTGCCCATGAAAAGAACACAGGCTTTGGAATCAGAATGAAAGTGGCTGTACTAATGATGTGTGACTTGGGCAGTAAGTTAGTCTGAGACTCTTTCATTCATAGAAAGGGGATAAGAGCGTATCAGACAGGGACACCTGGGTGGCTCAGCCGTTTAGCGCTGCCTTCAGCCCAGGGCCTGATCCTGGAGACCTGGGATTGAATCCCACATCAGGCTCCCTGCATGGAGCCTGCTTCTCCCTCTGCCTGTGTCTCTGCCTCTTTCTGTGTCTCTCATGAATAAATAAATTAAAAATCTTTAAAAAAATATATCAGACAATGAAAGTAGGACAGACTGATATAAATGCAACAGACATCAAGTTCTTATCTCCTACAGTAAATGTTCAACAATGGTGTTCAAAATAATCCTCATTAGTATCCTGTCTTAAAAGAACATCACCATTCATTTGGTCCTTGCAGTATCCTTAACATTTGACAGCAAAAATAAATGTTAAAATCAATGATAGTTAATGTGTTCATATATTCCAAAAATCACCACTTGACCTTACCAGTTATATGGTACAAGGTATGAAGTTGAACAGAATTTAGAGCATTCTAAACCAATTGCAGCTACCTCGACGAAACCGATACTTCACGACATCCTTCAAATACATGACCATCACGGCGACCCTGCTAATGATTTTTCTACTATTAAGCTTATGATGATGATTATCTGCAGCGATGAATTTTGCAATCCATTATCTTCATAGAATGTACACTTTTTTTCTAGGCAAGAAAGTTTAAAATATCACCCCCCTACTAATGGTGAGGCAATTTCGCACAGTGGAGACGTCATCATGTTCCAGATGCGTTGAAAATAGCAAATGGCCTTCTCTAATTATGAAGCATTTGTCTACGAACATTCTGGCAGTTGGAATTTGGCTTTAGGCTAACATATGCCTTAATGTTGGGAAGCAGTTGTGGGCTCCATGGAACTCCGCACCCCCACCAAGCCTCTGATCTGTCACACTATGTATCTGAGGGATCACCGATGATTCAAGCACCAGGAGATGGAGGTGGTGGTAAACTAAAGCTTCTGGAGGGCCTTGAGTATGTAGTAAAGTACCTTATGGTGTGGGCTGGCCCTCTTGAATGTGGAAGGTGAGGTCCTGGAGTGAGTTAGCGACACCTTTCCTTTTCCTTCCTTCTGTGTTAAGTCCTTAGAAGCTTCTCTTCCATTTAGACAAAAGCTTACAAAATCAACATAACGCTTCAAATGAGACCCACCTATTTTCTGCAAATATTTCTTGCAGACAGAGGCTGACTTGGGGTAGAAGTTGTTACCCTGGAATCCTTGTCAGAACACAAATGACTCTGATGATCTCTGATTATTTTTTTTTCCTATGATGTAGAAGAATAGAAATGGATTTTACTTACACAAAATGTTCAACATGCACAATATTCAAATTAGAAAATACTTGGTGAGCTCTTAATTTGTGCCGTCCTACAGAACAAGAGAATACGTGGAGAAATGATTTATAGGTGTATTGCTGTTCTAGAGTAGTGCTGACTGACAGGAATGTGATTTGTTACATGCAATGGCAAATTTTCTGGTAATCGCATTTAAAAAAAAAAAAAAGGATACAACGGAATATTATGCAGCCTTAAAAAGGATGACCACATGGGTGGACCAGCAGGTACCATGCTAAGTGCAATTAGACTGAGAGAGACACATACTGTATGGTTCTGCTCATAGCCCTAAAAACCAAAAACAACAAACCAACAGATAAACAAACAAACAGAAATAGGCCTATAAATACAGAGAACAAACTGATGGTTACCAGAAGGGTCGGGGTCGGACAGAGTAGGTGAAGGGGAGAGGGAGGTATAGGCTTCCCATGAAGGAATGAAGAAGTCCCGGGGATGGGTGGTGTACGGCAGAGGGAATCTAGTCACCGATGTCGTAATGCCGGTACGGTGACAGGTGGTAGCTACGTGTGTGAACATGTAGAGAAGTTGAATCACTGTGTCATACGCCTGAACCTAATTTAACATTATGTGCCAACCGTACAAAAAAAAAGGAAAACTAAAAAGTAAAGGGAAACCAGTGTAATGAATTTTTGTAGTATGTTTTTACTCAGTAGGTCAGTTCTACTTAGTATGTCAAATATCTTTATTTTTACTTAGCATGTCAAATATTTTTATTTTAACATGTAATCAATATAAAAAAATTTAAGACCTTCTGTCTTTTCATACAGAGTCTTCCAAATTCTGTGTGTAACTTACCCAGCACATTTCAATTTCCATTAACCTTAAGTACTCAAAGACCCCAGATGACTAGGGGCTATCCTATTGAACAACACATATTTAAAATTCTCAAGGGCTAGGAAAATATAAACAAGCTTGCAAAAGACCTGGAAAGGTCTGAAAAGGGGAAAAAAATAATAAAAATAACTTTGAGCCAAATATTGCCAGGATGAGTGAGAATTTCAGGAGACAAGTAGGTAGACAGTCCCTCTAGGTGGGGGATCTGTGTGGGCGGGTGGGCCTGGGGCAGATAGGAATTGATGTGAAGGGTGTGGGGTGAGCCTGAGGCCAGGAAGACCTGGGAAATGCCACTAGTTCTGCCTATGGAATTTGAGTTCTGTCTTGGAAGTACCAAATACATGTCATTTTCTTTAAATACTGATGAGCATCTCATGGAAAATTAAAAGCCATACAAAATATGAAACTCCTCATATCTACTTATCTAGCAAAGTAAATCCTTTGATCAACTTTGCGTTCTGCATGGTCAAATACACATAACCTAAAACATTCTGTTTTTAAGTGTGTAATTCAGTGACATTAAGTACGTTCACACTATTCTGCAGCCCACCACTGTTCCTCTGGGGGAATCTTGCCTCGGCCTGACCTGAAACTGTCCCCATCGAGCACCACCTCTCTATCCCCTACTCCCCCGTCCCCACCCCCGTCCCTAGCCATGATTCTATGTTGTCTCTAGGAATTTGACGATTCTAGGGACTTCATGGCAGTGGAATCCTACAGGGCTTGTCCTTCTGTGTCTGGCTTATTTCACTTAATATAACATTTTCAGTGTTCACCCCTCATGTAGCATGTATCAGATTTTCATTCCTTTCATAAGGAATTGTAAATATGGGCTACATCTTCTATATCTGTTCACCCTTTGAAGGACATTTGGGTCCTTTCAACCGTTTGACTCTGATGAACGCTGCTGTGGACCTTAGTGTACAAATAACTCTTCTCGTATCTGCTTTCAATTACTTTGGGTGTGTATCCGGAGAAGTAGGATTGCTGGATCCTGTGCTAAGTCTAGGTCGATTTTTTTTTTTTTTTTTTTTTTTTTTTTTTTTTTTTTTTTTTTTTAGGAACCGCGCAACCATTTTCAAATGTGTCTCCACCATTTACCATTCCCACCAACAATTCGGGAGAGTTCTAATTTGTTCACATCTTTGCCGACACTTACTATTTATTTCTTAAGGACAGCCACCATAATGGGTGTGAAGTGGGTATCTCATTGTGGTTTTGATTTGCACTTCCTTAAACGTTTAATAGTGTTTGAATCTCCCCACGTCTTTATTGACAAGTGCAGGGTTTATGGACTGGCCTCTGATGGGGGGAGGAGGAGGGGAGGCCGTCTCTCGACGGTGAGCCTTCACTTCAGAGTCTGATGTTGTCCGGGTACATAGTGTCAGAATTGAGTTGAATTGCAGAGCATCAAACTGGTGTCTTGAGGATTGCTTGTTGGTGTGGGGAATCCACCCCCAACAACCCTGCCCCGTTGGAATTATTACCGGAACTTCTGCACCTCCCCTAGGCCCTATCTTAAAGTGCCATCACAATGGGGATTAAGCCTTTAACTTTCAAATTTGGGCACCTATTCAGCCCGTGGAGCCAGGTGAAGAACCTGCAGAAGAAGATTGTCTTCTGCAAAGCCTCGAATCCGCCTTTCCCGACAAGGAGTAGGGGAGCCTGGGAGACCTTAGCTGTGTACTCACAGCCCCGGATACTTCCCTCCACCGCCCCCCTGCTGGCACTCACTCTTGATTTGTTCTTCTATTAGACCAAGAGGTGGCAAGTGCTTTCTGTAAAGGGCCAGATAGTCTCTGTCAAAACTCTTCAATTCAGCCAAACACAACATGGAAACAAATGGGCATGACTGTGTTCCAATCAGATGTTTTATGGGCACTGAGACTTGTTTCATGTACTTCTCATGTGTCATGAAATATTTTTCTTCTTAAATTTTTCAGCCATTTAAAAATAAAAAAAAAAACATTCATAGCTAGCCTGCCATATAAAAACGGACCACGGGCCTACTCTGGCACGGACGATAGTTTGTTGGCCTCTAGATCACACGTTGCGGAAACAGGAGGGATGCATTTGTTTTCTATCCTTTACATCTAGCACCGGTGTTGGCTAGGTTGGTATAAAATAAATAGGAGCTGAATAAATATTTGAGGTTGTGTTTTATACCCACACATCCTTTCTCAGTATTTGTCCAAAATTTGAATTGCGTGGTGGGTAGATTCCCCAATAGAATTGAAGCCAAGCCCAGGTTTGTGATCAAGGCCTATGTTGAAGGCGTTCTTGATGTGCTCCTGCAGGTAGAGATCTCGGAGGAATGGGAATTGGCCTGTTTTCCTCTGAGCTCAGTGTGGCCTGAAACTGAAGAAACGATCACTGTCTCAGCAGAGAATTTTAGATACGTACTTGCACAAAAAGATCCATTCCCCACACCTACTATGCCTTCTGCCCTTGAGACTTAAGTGTTCAGCAAGCATAATCACAGGAATTTGCCCAAGTGCTTATTGCCTACAGAGATTAATACACCCCTTAAAAATCAAAGGTACATGGAAAATTAAAAAAAATTTTTTTTGAATGGTCTGTAAGTTACGGAAGCGGCAGACTTCCACTCCAGCTGGCTGTTGAAGAAGGAAGGTGTTCATCACAACTCGAATATAACCACATTCTCAAAAACAAGGCAAGGTGATTATTAGTCACGCTTGCCCACCTGTGAAATGCTGACTTGACTAATAGGTATGTGGGCTGACTACAGAGGAGGTTTGGGCATCTTGCCCAAGGTCATGGACAAATTTGCAATCTCCTCAAGCCATGTTCATTATCTTGCAAAATATCTGAAACCGTTTTTTACTTAGAGACCTCCCAATAGCCCATGTAAGTGGGAGTCGGAAGATAAAATGAAAACATTTGATTCTGTGAACTTAGAGCTAATTTTTTAATACATGGGTCATGAGTCCTGATGAATAAATTTAGGTATTTTAATGTAACTTTAGAGTCTACCTAGGTTTACTTTTTTTTGGGGGGGGGGTGAACTTTGTGTGCATAAATTATATTAAGCGATACACCCGATGCTTATCAAATGGAAAGCTAATTTGTCACTGGGGAGAAGTCCTAAGAAGCAAGACCTGGACTTTTCTCTGGGGGGAATGTACAAACTTCCTTGAGGGAACCGGATCCAGGCATAGGAGAGATCATGACCAATACTGGTAACGTGCTACAGATAGTGACACGGGGCAGAGAGCTGGCCCAGCGGACGGGACGAGAGCCAGGCCTCCAAGGGTGAACTTGGACTGAAAAGGTTGCAGATAAGTTGGTCCCAACACAGCAGCACATGCGTGTGTCACACGCCCCTGACCCTCCAGGACCTTTTTTTTTTTTTTGCTTCCCATCCTATTCCCACTCTGCCCTCTGGTCTTTACATGAATGTTATTTGACAGTGGCCCTGTTGGTCCGCTTTCTGCTTAATTTGGGTGTCTCTGAATCCAACTTCTGCCCCTCCTCGATTAGTCTTTATCAGCTATCACTGTGATCATCATCTCTGTTTAAGAGCCTATAATAGAAACCTTTACATACAGCTGTTGGGAGTACTCTGTGGCCTGCGGGGCACAGCCTTCACCTGTATGTGTGCTTGACTTCCCTTTGACATTCTGCTTTAAAAAAAAAAATTATGGGAGAGAGAGGGGTGGGCAGAGACACAGGCAGAGGGAGAAGCAGGCTCCATGCAGGGAGCCCACGTGGGACTCGACCCTGGGTCTCCAGGATGATGTCCTGGGCTGAAGGCAGGTGCTAAACTGCTGAGCCACCCCGGGACACCACCCCCCCGCCCCGACATTCTGCTTCTAATGAGTCCTTGGGTTTCAGTGCAGTATGTATATATTTAATAGTACAACTATCTTCACTGCCACTGTTTTCAGGACAAAATTGGTTGGTGTATCCTAATTCATCCTTTGGAGGAAGACTTTGTATACTGGAAATACCTAGGAACTGATAAGAATGATGATGGATACAGAATTTTTTTTTTTTGTCTTGTAAGCATTCAAAATCTTTATGGTATACTCTTAAATTGCTTTTTTTTTTCTTTTGTTTTGTCTTTAAGATTTCTAGTAGCTTTTTGTTGCTCATACGTGAATCCCTGCTTCCTCTGCCTGGCTTCAAGGCACCTGCAGCAATTATACAGCGACCCTGCAGGGTCTCAGCCTTCGGGGACTGTGGTATCCCTGCCTGGACTCCCCTCTTCCCCCCAACCACAGCCCCCTTCCAGCCCTGCTCTTGGGCTCTCCCCAACAGATTTCCCCCACCCCTCAAGCTCTCTCCTAGCTCAGCTCCTGTCCCTTTTAAAAGCCTCTCCTCCTTGTGAATCTCTTCCTGAACTGGCAGTCCTTTGTGGTCCTGTCCTCCAGTCCTAGGGTTTGTCTCAAGTAAACAGGTGTTCTGGAAAGGAGCCTGGATTCCACAGAGGAACTAGAATGTGGCTGGAGCACATCTGTGCTCGTTTTTGAGGATAGTTCATTTTTTAAAAGATACTTGGAACGGAGCCATGCGTGCACCAGCCTTTGCTGCTTTGTTCATTTTCTCATTAACTGAGCACCTTTTTTTTTTTTTTTTCCTGCAACAAAGAACAGACCAAGGGGGAAGTCATGTTCTAGTTTCTTAGCTTTGAAGAATTTTGCAAGGAAAAATTAGGGAACAGTCAAAGATAGGGGTTTACTCTAGAACGCCTAGTCCCTCCCTCCTCTTTCCCTCCACTGAGGTCACTCGTGGTCCCTCCCCGCGTGGTGCACCTGCGGCCTAGTACCGTGTGCCCCTGTCCCGTACCCCCCGTACCTCAATCCATTACATCCAGCGGGCTTAGTTGAGAGAATTGTCCTCTTCAGTCTTTCCATGTTTGGCTCATTAAACCATAAACCGTCTCTACTAGCTTGTCTTGCACCAGCCCCTGCATAGTCTCCTTACCCTCTTCCCCGTGGGTACAGTCTGCCGATTGGCTTGATTCATTTGTGTGCCCACTTAAAACGTTCTTTATTGTGAAAATCCACAAAAATACACAAAAATGGAGACCATAGTACAAGGAGCGTCTTGGGTGCCCATCACAGATTCAGTCACCGAGATTTTTGGTGTGTCCTTTGAAAACCTAAGCAGATCTTCTTAAATCGTTCTGTTACCCTATAGCATCTTTCCCCAAAACTTGTCTCTTAGTCGTGCGCTTAATAGATCAAGCGGTGGACTTCTGTGGTGCTCAGTTTCAACACTATTATTCCTTGTCAAAGACCGTGGTGTGTAAGACTAGAAATTAAAATTCAACAAACATACCTAGTCTAACTTCACGGGACGACTTTGGGCACAGGTTATGGTTTGTAAAAAGGAGCCTCGTGTAGAAATCCTTGGGCAATTATCATTTCTATTATATGGAATTCAGCCTGAAGCCTGAAGATGGAGTTTTCACCTCTACTTTTTGCAATTAAAACAGGATGATTTAAGTCCTTAACACCATTCTGGGTAATTACTAAGGAGTGTTATTAATTGTGAATCTTTCTCTTTCTCCTTGTGACTTTTTTTTTTTTTTTTAACTCCACCGATAGTCTTGAAAGTACTAAATTTGTTCAGTGGGTACTGAGGCATTCCCATCCCTTCAGGACAGAAGAGCAATGAGAATCCTCCTCTTAGGCAATAATACTAAGTGGAAAATTATGAACTGCATCTCGCCTGTAAGAATACCTGCCGCCTTCACGAAACAAGATAGCATGATGGTATCAGCTGTAAATGAAGGTTGATCATTTCCATACCTCTCCTGGATCCCTCGCCTCTCCTGCATGATGTGCACAGCTGAAATGGTCTAACTTTTTTTTTTTTTTTCCCCTGTTTCCTTTTTCTCTTCTCCAGCTCTTGTAAATGTGAAACTCTGGGCCATCGATCGACAATGTTTCCAAACCATCATGATGAGGACGGGACTCATCAAGCATACCGAGTATATGGAATTTTTAAAAAGGTAGGATGCTCTCATTTCTTCTGCCGTGGGTGCTAATTGCCCGTTCAACCCTCTTCTTTGACTCACACCCCTCTTGGGCTGAACCTCCTACAAGTTTGTGGAAGCACAAGGCTTTGGCCTGGCTTCTCTCTGTTTCTGGTACCCATTTCCATGGTAGCATCAAGTTCTGATTAAGTCAGAACTTGAGCGTTTCATTGAACATCCTCTTGTGGAGGAGCAAGGCTCAGAGAAACCAAGAATTTGCTCGAACAAAATGGGATGTCGAGTCCATCCCTCACTATTTATCAGTTAATATGTCTGAGGTACCGCTTCTGACTGAATCCTCTCTTGGGTAAGACTCCATGTTAAAGGTCAGATCACGAAGATGGAAGAGTGCCAAGACCAAGCTCATTATCCTTTAATCCTGGGCTTAATGTCCCAAATTAAATTTGTTTTATGTCGCAGTTCTGAAATATCAAAAGCTTTTCTTGATAGCGTGTATTATCATAATTCAGTCTAGCATGGAAATTGGAATAAAAGAAACGGCTTTTCATTTCTTAAGATTACACTGATATTTCCTCAAATGCCTGCCTTTGTCTCTGAGCTTAAAGAAAACACGTTATTTTATCATTAAAAAGAATATTGACAACTTTTTTCCCCCCTCCAAGAAATATTTTGTATTTTTCTTTCTTTTGAAAATTGAACCATCCTTAAGTAGTGATATACAGATGGTTTGGTTAAAAGGCAGTGTAGTGTCAGTTAAGGTCTCGTTTTTCAGAGCTAGAATGTTAAATGGGCTTTTTCTCTCTATACATATTTGTGTGTGTGTGTGCGTGTGTGTGTGTGTGTGTGTGTGAGAGAAGAAATGGTTTCATTGGAGCTAAAAAAAATCAAAATGCCCTCTTGTTTCAGTGAGACATCGTGACACACACCTGTTGCATTTTCTTACGCAGGTTTAAGGCTTGATTTTATGTAGTTTATTTTCTGATTCATTGTTTATACATTTTTTATTTCCACATTTTTTTTCCTTAAATTCCTGCTTGAAGGGACAATAAAATCATAATTTGAGGTCAAGTAATAATAGCTATATTTTCACTTATCAGGGGGTTGGGATTTTCCTGGAACGTGACTGGATGAAACATTTAGAAGTAGAAATGTCAATTGCTGTTTGGAGTTTAGTATAGTTTACAAGGGGAATTATTCAGGTGCCGTGCATGTACCCATGTTTGTGTATAGGTCTGCGTGTGTATGTGGATCTGTATGTTGGTATGTGTCTGAGGGAATAGAAAGAGAATAGAGAGCAATAGGCTGAAGAAACAAAAAACTTAAAAATGCAAATTTAAAGTGCAAGTCACGGATTTCTTCAGATGCAGCCTAATAGCCAAAGATCCCAGCTGGTAACTGATAAAATTCTAGCCTGTAGGGCAGAGCCTGTTAGGTGTGTCATGTACCTAAGCATTGGGCACTTGGGGTGTAGGTTTCAGCTTCCATAGTTTTGTTTTCTCCAGAAAATGGAGTAAGCATCCACACGTGCTCCCATGACACACAGAAACCTTTCCAGAGCCCCTAGTTGAGGCCATGAAGTCTCACTGTGATCTAATTGAGCATGCGTGTATTTCCCATTTTGGTTGTATTTTCAGAGCCACGTACATTTGTTGTTCTGCTCTGACAGTTCAAACCTTGAACAATAAACGTTAGTTCTCCAGGGTGTGGGAACATGCCTAGTTGGCCAGCTTAGAGCAAGTGAAGTCCAACTGGTTGAAGGGGATGTAGACCTAGACTGTCACTGTCCCTCTGGCCACATCCTTTGTGAAGGCCGCACTGGGCTGGGAGCCTGGAGAGGTGACAAGGTGACTGGCATGGCCTGGGCTCAGCCTTCATCATCCTAAATGAAGACTGTGGTTACCTGGTTCTCTCTAGCCCTTCCGTGGCTCCCAATTGCTCTTGAATTATTCACAGCCTCGTCGGCTGGACATCCAAGGGGCCCCCAAAGCCACTTGAGCCTGTTTGTCCAGCTTGGAGGCTTCTTGTCCTGGAAAACCCAAAAGTTCCCTGTGCTCAGCCAGTCCCTCAGCCCCTGTGCTTTAATAAAACTCACTGCCAATGTCCCTGCACCTTTATTTCTCTTCCATCAGTGTTCAAATTTTATTTTTACGATCCTACCAAAAGCTGCCCCTTGCATCACTAGTAACCTCCTTCCACCAAGAAGTAACGTTTCCCTTGTATGAACTTCATCTCTACCGTGTGTCTCAATTTTTATTTTACTACAACTTAACTGCTAAACTTACTTCTAGGCTGTAAACTTTTCTTAAGCATCTTGTTATTCTTTAGCACAAAACTGATTTTGTAGATAATTTATAGACAGTAAGGAGAGACCAGTACATGGTTCTCAGAGCCCAAAGACAAGTGACAATTCAGGGCTCCTTTTATCCAAAAATTAAATAATCTATGTGTGTATGTATGTTAGAAATGTTAGAAATATCAAGACCATCACAGCATAGTGTTAAACCAAGCATAGGCATCTTCTAAGCTTGGGACCTGTACTGTTGCCCGAGTTGTACACTCATGAAGCTGAATGAGTAAATAAGATTCCCCTCTCCTTTACTTTTCCAAGCTAACTATACTTAATACCCTTTATTTTGTAGGACTATTAAGAAGTGTGTATAATAGTCCCAAAAGAAATGATACTGTCAAAAACTTACATGAGCAGAATTAAGTGAAATCTTCTATCCTAACTTAAGAATAGTTTTGTTGTTTTTGAGGGGTGGGGGGAGGCACCCAGGTGGCTCAGTGGTTGAGTGTCTGCCTTCAGCTTAGGTCATGATCCCAGGGTCCTGGGATCAAGTCCCCCATGGGGATCCCCTCAGGGAGCCTACTTCTTCCTCTAGCTCTCCCTCTTTCTGTGTCTCTCATGAATAAATTAATAAAATATTTTAAAAATAGATTTTAGGGCAGCCCTGGTGGCACAGTGGTTTAGCACCACCTGCAGCCTGGGGCGTGATCCTGGAGACCCGGGATTGAGTCTCACATCAGGCTCCCTGCATGGAGCCTGCTTCTCCCTCTGCCTGTGACTCTGTCCCCCACCCTCTCTTATTTATATATATATATATATATATATATATATATATATATATATATAAATTTTTATTTCCCTATTTTTGTCAAATTTGCTTATCACTCTTAAATTGTATAAAATTTTATGTAGTCAAGTCAATCAACTTTTCCTTTTATGGCTTCATGTGTAGAAAGGCTCTTTAAAAAAAAAAAATACTTTAGAGAGAAGCCAGGTGGACAAGGAGGGGCAGAGAGAGGCTCCTTTGTCTGCAGAGATCCCAACATGGGCATGGATCCCTGGGACTCCAGGATCATGACCTGAGCTGAAGGCAGACACTTTTTTTTTTTTTAATTTTTTTTAAATTTTTATTTATTTATGATAGTCACAGAGAGAGAGAGAGGCAGAGACATAGGCAGAGGGAGAAGCAGGCTCCATGCACCGGGAGCCTGATGTGGGATTCGATCCTGGGTCTCCAGGATCGCGCCCTGGGCCAAAGGCAGGCGCCAAACCACTGCGCCACCCAGGGATCCCTGAAGGCAGACACTTTAACTGAGCCACCCAGGTGGTGCTGCTAGGAAGACTCATTTTATGGTAATATATAAAAACATGGACTTAGTACTTTGACATTATCCCTTTTGTTTGTTTTTTAGTTTTTACATTTTATTTATTCATGAGAGACACAGGGGGTGGGGGCAGAGACACAGGCAGAGGGAGAAGCAGGTTCCTTGTGGGGAGCCCAATGTGGGATTCGATCCCAGGGCCCTGGGATCATGCCCTGAGCCGAAGGCAGTTGCTCAGCCGCTGAGCCCCACAGGGGCCCCTTTGACATTTTCCTATAGCGTGGGGGGAGTGAGAAGGAGTGGTTTTCTCTAATGCGTTTGCTAAATCCTTCATCTCCAGCTTTCTACCTTAGATATTTATACTTTACATTGTGTTAAGGAGTTAAAGCAATTGAGATACACCCAGAAAGATAACAAATCTGAAAAAACAATCTCCTGGCACTGCTCGTCTGTCTCCCCATGCCATGCTTCCCTGTTATTTTTCAAAACCGGCAGTAGGTGTAGCGGGTGAGAAAACGGGACACACCAGGCATATACATGTTCTGCCAAAATGCATAGATCTTTCTTTATTATTGAAGTTGGTTTTTATTTTCACTCCAGTGCGTTTACCCATGTCGTAGCTCCCGGTCATGTGGGTTGGCCTCCTTTTTGCTATTGAATGCCACATCAAACTCTGATTCTACCTCTTTAATCGACTTTGCCATTTCTCTCTTATGCCTCTTTGACATTCCCTGATGTAAACACAGATGTTCCTCTGCAGGCATAGTGCACACGCATACACACGCACACAAATATTCAAGGGGCAGTGCTGCTAAGCAGGGCATGGTTGCTCTAGGTCCCGCAGTGATTTTTCGCCAGTTGTGAGCATTTCCATCCTCTTTGACTACTGGAAAATGCTGCTTTATAAGATGGATTCTGAAAAATGAGCCAAATAGCTGCCAGAGTTAATTTGCGTTTCCTTTTTCTGAGCATATTCTCTGTGCTCCTCTTGGCACTGGCATCTATCCCAAGGAGCCGCAAGATGCAACTGCGTGGCCACTGGGTGGGCTTCTTGGAACTAGGATGACATTACAGACATGATCGTGAACTTCTATTTATGTCCCTTGCCTCAATGACAACAGAGAGACGAGGACCATTTGGAATTTAAGCTACTTAGTGGACCCTGTTCATTGGAAAACATGGTCTTCATTCGCGAAGGGATCTTTCGGTAACGCAGAGGTGCTCACACCCTCTTCCTGCACAAAGCCTTTCCATGGCTCCTGACCATCCCTAAGATAAAGCCTGGGTCTTGGAAACTCCTGCCTTCCAGGGCTGCTTCTGGCCTTCACCGATTCCTATCATTCTCCTTGTTCTTCCTCATTTTCTCTCCTCCAACACAGGACTGTCTTTCGTCGCCTCCATGTCCGTGTGAGCCATGGGGCCCTCACAGTGGAGCTCATTCCAAGAGATGCCTCTCACTTTGAATGGATAGATTTCCCAGGGTGACCTGTTGTATGGAGCATAGAGTGTGCCCACTGGGGCAGGAAAAAAATGAATCTGATCTCCCTCAAACAACTAGAAATCTCTGCTTTGTCCTCTTCACAGTTGAAAGAGACACTGATGGTATTAGCCACCAAGCTGGCCATGATATTCTCAATAAATAGAATTTTTAAGCTTGGAGATCTTGAAAGTCTTGGACGTCTTGGCTCCTAGCAAACTTTCTAATCATAAAGAACATGGAGGCATTTTTCAGTTTTAAAACTACCAGTCATGTGGTTTGGATCTTGGGGCAGGAGGGGTGAGATCTCCTCCAGGAATTCCTAATCAGTGGAAGCTGAGTGATAACAAAGCCCAAAGCTAATGGCCCCTGAGAGAGTCTTAGGGGCATCTATGTTCAATGAGTCCAGGTGATGAGGGGGCCTTCAGAAAATCTTACAGCTGCTTAGAGCACTTCCTGCTGCCACGTTTGATGCAGCTGTGTCATTTATTCCTTATTTCCATCTCTGGAGAGTAAGCCTCAAATATGGTTTGTTCTTTTTCTTCTCTGAAACAATAATGCTACTATACACATCTAATATATAATTGAATAAATCTGCTACTTGCACATGCGTTTTAGGAAAGTGATAACCACCCTACTCCAAAAGAGGATGACTTTGTATTGAGACCTCATGGCGTCCTGTTTTTATCAGAATGACCTTCACCATGAGGATATCTTCATTTTGGGTTGGCTCCATGACCTCTGTCTAGAGTCTATACCTAAACCAAAACTTCCCTGAAGCTTCTCTTTCATTATTTTAGGTTTTTATCACCTGGCCACTAGTAGGGGCCTATGTAATGGCCTGTGTGGTCTGACACCTCAATGAGGATTAAAAAAAAATAGGTTTACAAAAACGTAAGATCTAATGTAATCTAATCTCTGTGCACCTTTTTCAAGTGAAGGAACAGAGTCTTGAGCCAAAATGAGCTCACATTTAGTAAACCACAACTCAAGTTATGAATTCCCATTCTGGGTGCCGTGCCAGTACCTAGACTCGGGCTCCTGGTGTATATTCCAGTGGAAGCTCCTCACTATGGCAAACTTACTGTGGAGTAGTAGTTAGTAATACATATTTTTTTTTCTCTCCACAAAGGTAATTTCCTTATATAAGTAACTTGATACTACTTAGATTTTTTTTTTCTATATTCCACATGTTTTTTACTCTTAATCTTAGAATAATGAGACTTCTGAAACCCTTGCAAACTTTCCTTCTCTGATCTAATTTGAAAACGTAACTTCGTATTCTTATAACTCTACTCAACAGGTTACCTTGTTCTGAGATTTATATTCTATACTTTTACAAATATGTAGAATAATCAGGAAGATGTTCATTTAGAGTTCATGGAGTAGACTATAACGTGGTAAGGGATAGGAGAGGTCACTCATCTTGCCCATGAGACCAGTGAGCATTGAGTTTCCCAAAGTCACGTGGAAAGTCGATCATATAATTATGTAGCTCTGCTCCTAGGAAAATTGTAAATTCAGCTGCCCTGTAATGTCAACGGTCTCCAGTTCAAAATCTCCAGGGTAAAATTGTCCACAATCTATACTAAACACATTTTCTAGTGTTTCATAATTCTTCTGGAATATTTGGGTTTATTTTAACTTTTTTGTTGTTGAAATATAGTTGACACGCAGTAGTTTCAGTTATACAGCAGTGATTCCACATCTCTAAGTTATGCTATACGCCCCACACGCATAGCTACCATCTGTCCCCACATAACACTACTACGATATCCTGGACTATATATCCCTGTGCTCTAACCATCGTTCCCGTGACTTCTTCACTCCTCTAGAATGTTCTGCAACGCTCCTGCTAAAGTTGTCCTATTCTCCACATAAAAACTGCACACAGCTACACTTGCCATGTTAATTTTGAATGACAGATGTGGGGTGGGACCTGAAAATTCACATTTTTACAAGAACAGCAAATGTTTGTGTATGTGCCAAGCAGTGTTCAGAACACTTGATGCATCATTTAGACCTTAATAAAAACCTATAAAGTGATAACATAATTTCCATTTTACTGATAAGAAAATTGAGGCCAAAGAGTTAAAGTTCCTCAGCTAGTCCTGTGTAGAGCCAGTTGTCTCAGAACCAATACTCAGACTCTGTGCCATACTGTTTCCGGAACTGCAGGCTACTCAGACATCAGGTCTAACCCATTCTTGGTCTTCTCAACAAACTGGTGTTGACTCTGCCCAGAGATTTGGGCAGTTGGTTGACTTTGTCGTTGGTGTACCTGGGTTTCCTCTTCACTGTATTTTTCTAACAGCGCCCTTCCCCCAGAACCTCAGCAATCTTTTGATTGCTCTCCCCATCCCCCACCCCCACCACCCCAGGCCATGTTCTCAGAAATCAATGCTCAGCAACAGCATTAAGAGCTGTCACTTTGAACCCTGGTAAATAAAAGTAGTGGTGTCCTAGAATGGCATCGGCTCAGTAGAGGAGTCTTCTGGTGTTGGGGAAAGCCACCACCTGTGCAGAAGCAGGCACCATCCTTTCTGAAAGGGATATTAAATGAGCCAGAGCTCAGGATCCTTGCCTCCTGGCATCAGATGTTCAGGCAGTGGTGATTCCAGCTTGGCTTCCTGTCTCCTGCCTGGAGTTCTCAAGCACGGGTGGTGGTCCTTAAGCAATACCCGTTCTTGCTTATGCTGTGTCCTGCGATCTCTTGAGGAACTGGGCTGTTTGGATATTTACTGAGAGTAGATTTGGTAGACCTTAGCCTGAAGGAATCAAGATACTACTTTGGGGGCAAAACGTCTATAAGGACAACAAGGTCATCTAATGAACTTGAGATATTCGTGGAACATCAACATCATGATCCCACTTCCCCCAGATTATTCTCCTATAATTTATAGAGCAAGATGGGAAAGAAAAGCTTCTATGGAAATGGTTTTAGGGATTTTAGGCTTTTTTTTTTTTTTTTTTTTAGAAGCTAACAGACCTATTAAGCTCTTAAGCTTTGAGCTTTAATAGAACTTTTCTAGAAGATTGTGAAGCTTGCATTTGAATTTAGCTTGATACAGCTGGCATAGTTTAAATTTGAAGGGAAATAATGCAGGGGATAAAAGAGGCCCTTTGTCCCTCCCCCGTGCCCGTCGGCCTGTTCAGTCCATGCTGTGGTAGCAGATCCACTCTCATTAAAGATGACACCAGGGACGGATAAATGTACAAGTGGCCTTTCATTTCATGATGTCATTGAGCATTTGCACGGATGTCTCCATATTGATCCTTTTTTTAAAAAAGGAACTGCAGGGGCACCAGGGTGGGCATTGTTGGTTAAGCATATGATTCTTGATTCTTTTTTTTTTTTTTTTTTTTTTTTTTTCTTTTGGCTCAGGTCATGAGATCGAGCCTTATGTCAGGCTCTGATGCTCTGAAGAATGGCATCTGCTTGAGAGTCTCCCTCTGTCCTTTCTGCTCATGCTCTTTCTCTCCAGCCTCTTTTTAAAAAGGGTGACCTATGATCTTTGCATATTACATATTGATAATAAAAATCCTACATGTGTCTTATATAGCACACTCGCCTCCACGTGTGTGTATTTCTTCTAACCCTCACAAATAATAGGATACCAGATTATGGGGTTTGTGGCTAAAAATCTCCCATTGAAGTCAAACAATGTAGCTCCTACAGATCATCTTGCTTGGTCCTGGGGAAGATGAGGCCTCAGCCAAGAGACTTATCTTGGCTCTCCTGGAGTCTGGGCTTGTGGACATGAATCCCTGTGGGAATGGTTGTCTATCTTTCCATCCCCATGGCCCTAAGAATAGTTTCTCAACACCGTGGGGGCTCTGCAGTCAAAGCAGCATGGGGGGACAGTTGGATACTACTCCATGTCATTGTAGGTTTGAACCTTTGAAGTCCTTCCTCTAGCTAGGCTCCTTTAATTTCTGTATCTTTCACATTGAGCCTATGTTGGTGCTTCTGAGAGGGAGTCCTTTTTCCATAAGAGATGATTCTATAATGAATAGCTTCAGAAGGATGCCACAAGCTACTAGGGAAATGAAGGTAGATTTCTGGCATCCCAGTCCCCTGGATCTCCACTTGATAGAGAAACCTACTTGCTTACAATTGGAGAGGAAGCCAAGAATCTGGAGTGGAGATGAAGAAATGCCATTGGGGGCAGATAAACATCGGGGTGACTTTGACAAAATGTCTTAGTTTATAATCCATCCCAGGTAGAGGAGAGAGCATCAGTTTGCTTAGAAAAAGCAAAAGCAAGATGTGGACTGTGCATCATGGGTCCTGTTTTTTCGTTTGCTGTGGGTTTTGTCTTGTTTGGGCTTGGAATGAAGCTAGTCAGAATGTATGTACCAATAAGTTTTCCCAAGGTGGAGTCCTCAGCTTAGCATCTGGCTGTTATGCGTTATGGGCATCTCGGAACCAGACTGTCCTGCATCTCTGCTTTGTCGAGAGTGCCAAGGAAAGGGATGCCATCAGAGGGAGCACCTGGCTTGATGTTTGAAATAGGGGCTGATTTGTGACTACTCCCCTACAGTGAGGGTGTTTGGATAGTGAAGAAAACCAGGGAGAAAACAAAGTGGTCCGTACCTGCTGCTGCTTTACCGACATCATGTCGCTGGATTCTGATGATCTCCTTTGAGGGAGTTGGTGCTCTCTCCCTCTCTGATTTGAGGAAGAGACTGGAGTTTTGAAAATGACCACCGTTCCCACCATCAGTCAGCTAGATTCCAAATCAGATCCACTCCCAAAGTCCTTGTTCTTGTCATCACATGAGGCCAACTTCCTGAAAAGGGGTAATGTCAGAAATATCAAAGTGTCCGTATTTAGCCTTTATTTTCTCTAATAGAATAAATATACCAATTGATGATGCTGCAGAAAATTCATTGCGAGGATGAATGATGGTCCCCAAAATTGTTGCAAATGTATTTGACACATTTCAACCATTGTAAAAAGTTCCTCAGGGGTGTGTGTGCATGAATATCCATCCACCTATGGATCTTGAGATTTTCTTAAAGACAGGAAGATTTTTTTTTTTTCCTTAGAAATCTCCTAATGAACCTGTCATTTTAAAATTTACTTTGTATGTCTACAATACAAAGTATTGTTTGTGCTGAAGCCTAGGACGATTCCAACTGAGAGTAGGACTTGAGTTTTCCTAGGCATCTACAGAGACTTTAAAGTGATACAGCACTTTTCAAGGAATTAAATGAATTTTATTTTCCCATTGGACTGCATGGGGTCGAGTAGGTAAACATTGTATTCCATGTTCGGGAAAAACTCCTTAAGTGCTTTGGTCTGTTGTGCAAACACAGACACATCAAAGTTGACTTGAAACATGGATTTGTTTTGTTTTTCTTTTTGAGAGAAATAAAATCCACAAGTAGATCTAACACAAACATGGCCAAGATTTAGGGCAATAAAAGAAAACTTACAGATCAAGGACTTTAATTCTAGAGAATTCAGAATTCTTAAACTTAATGGTAAAGTTTAGGTACAAACAACGTATGATCAAAATGTTTTTTTCTTATTTAAACAAGTATATTTGCTATGTTAAAGATAGTCCTTTCAGACGCTTGTCACCCAAGGTGAAAAGTGTGCCAAGTATTTAGTAGCAGTGATTGAACCACTTGGCAAAATCAAGAGTTCTGTATATTGGACGTGTAGAATTAGCTCAAACCGGGCTTTTCAATTGTAAACACATAAAAACTAGCTTTTTGTATTGGGTAAATCTGTGAAAATTGGAGTCTCCTCTAGAAAATATTTTTCGTTTATTTAGCCCAGCTTAAAAGTTTGTTGTTTGCCTTAACATGATCGCTCAGCCATCTTCACTCTGTTGACCCCAGCTCTGGTCTGCAGGATCCCCACAGCCAGTTAGTAGGGGTCTCCAGCACTGAACCATTTTCTACTTCAGTGTGATGCTCTCTAATGTAATTAGACAAGAGAGCCTTTGTTGTGTTGTTTTGGTTTTCTAATTAAGCTTTCCAGAAGGACTTAATTCTTTGTAGCTCTTGCCTGATTGTTCTGACATCTACGTATATGCTGGGCCACTTCAAATAGTTCTTTTTCCAGATCAGTTTTACGATGATCTCCTTCTACCACACTTTGGCATATCCTACTAATTTCTTAAAAAATAATCCAAATAATGAAAGGTTTTATTTCAGAGGTCTTTGTTCATTGTCGGTGGAGAGATAAAGATAACTTCATCTTATATATATATATATATAATATATATATAATATATATAATATATATATATAATTTTAAAAGATTTATTCATGAGAGACACACAGAGGCACAGAGACTCAGGCAGAGGGAGAAGCAGGCTTCCTGCGGGGCCCCCAATGTGGGACTCAATCCCAGGACTCCGGGGTCATGCCCTGAGCTGAAGGCAGGCGCTCAACCACTGAGCCACCCAGGCGTCATGATAACATCATTTTAGACTAAGTTTCCACTGGAAAATAGGGCATTGATTTCCTTGTTTGGATTACATAAGGACATGCTGGGGAAGCCCTGGCTCGCCCCAAAGGTAGCCCACTCCACTGGCTCTAGACTTCCATGATCTTGCGCCTCACTCTCTTTCTGAAGATCATCTGGCAGCCTTTTAACCTTACAGAAGAAGGTTCTTAAATTCAAAATAAGACAGAATTATTCAAAGCAGACTTTGGAATTAACAATTGTGCAGTAACACTGCAGAATAGACCTGGAGAACTTCAGAACTCTGTGGCTTTTTTTTTTTTTTTTTTTTTCCCCCCTGATCTTTTAGTCTGAGCCGTATGCTTGATCTATCTTACTCAAGCCCTGGACGTTTGCTATCCAGAAATTACAGCATCCATAAACCCCTTCAATACTAACTTTGTCGTCAAGTCCTCTCACATCTGTTTCCGTCTACTGCACTACTTTGACTCACGAACCTGCCTATAGTCCTGTTCTGGTCTCACATGGCACATCTGTGGCTGCTACCAACACTTGTGAATTTGGTTTCTGCAGAGGTGAAGTTGAGCGAGGTAAAAATAGAGGTGGTATTTTGGGGTATCAAGAAAGAACGATGTGGTCTGGGGGAGTAAGTGGCCCTGTGGCTGGAATGGGATATTGGTGAAGGAGCCAGAGTTCAAACCAGGCAAGTCATAATAGCCTCGCAGGCACGTAGGGGTGGATCTAGAGTTTATGTGCTGCCAGAGGTCTCCGCTTCAGACAGAGAATCTGGATGGACCACACTGAAATGTCCCTTTAACTTAAATATCTTGAAACCCCAAGAAAAAAAACCATAACTTGAAGACACCTGAAGTCAATAAACTGCTAATCATTGAGATTTAAGAGCATCTTAATCATGAAAATTGAGCCATAGTTTCAAATAGGCATGGGCTCTCAATTGATTTAACTGTTACACATAAAAACAAGATGTATGCTTCGTGTTATTAAAGTTCTAAAAAAATAAGGAAAAGAATTTGTCATGTTATTTTCCAAAAAGAGGTCTACTGTCAGCATTTGAGAATTTTACTCCCAGTTGAGAATTGTGCCTAATTTTGTTCATGATACATGCATGGTTTTTAATGCTGCTATTAAGGTAACATCACACCCTTCTATGTTATTTAATAGTAAGACTTAAAAAAATTTTTTTTCCAGATTTTATTTATTTGCGAGAATGAGAGAGAGCAAGCAAGCGTGAGTACACAGGTAGGGGCAGAGGGAGAAGCAGACTTGATCCACGGACACCTAGATCATGACCTGAGCTGAGGGCAATCACTTAACCAACTGAGCCACCCAGGCGCCCCCTCACTTTAGACCTTTTACCAACAGAGCTGCTGGAAACCTTCTTCACCATGTCTTTTTTGTGAATGTTGGTCCTCATTACTCTTGAGTGGAATAAAGTTTGATTCAAAGAAGAATATATATGACAGTGCCATATAATTTCCTTGTCTTTCAACCAATTTTTACTCCCACCAATATGAAAACTCGTTCCAAATCCACACCAACATTTGGCACTTTTAAATCTTGTTAATTTTACTTGGCTAAAACATTTTAATGAAATTAAATATCACATAATATCCTAATCATTTTGAGTGCACAGCTCATTAACAAAAAAGATGTTAGCATACTGTCCACTGTATCTTTAGTATTTCATAGAATATATATTCCTTTATAAATTAAAACAGGTACAGCTGAACTAAACCATGTAGAAAATAAGATTTTTGAAAAGGCAAGATAAAATAGAATTAGTAATATTTCCTGCATCAGCTCCATAGAACGTCTTACACAACTTATGCACAGAGATCTGCACTGTGAGGGATCTGTGTGTTCTGTGGATGGTGTTGGAATCCACAATTGCCAGGTGGGGTGACTCTAACATGTGATATAGTGAAGCACAGTGGCCCTTCCTGTGAGCTCTGTGCTACCATTTTCTCCTGGTCCAGTTTTGGAGCTGGACTCCACTACAGGAGTGTGAAGTTGCCCTAGGCCTAGCATAAAATGTAGACAGGATTTCAGGGGCTGTGACTGGGAGTCATTGCAGTGTAGCCAGCCCTGCATCTTCCCAACACGTGAGTCAAGCTCTACACCCTTCCCAGGTGCATGTCTGCAAGCCTGGAGTGGAGACTGCTTTTTTTTTTTTTTTTTGCCCGTGTTTATTTTGCTCGTGGCTTTTGTTGTTCTTACTGGTCTTCGAAACTGGCTGTTCTTAAGGTATGATAGGAGTTTTAGTGGGCATCGCTGACATTCTGTAGGGAGATCAGAGGTCAAAACCGTGTTCATAACAATAAGGTGTCATCTGTGTTTTTCGTCTTCATTCCCTCAGTGGGCACAGTGGAGTCTCCCAGAGGCTAAAATGCTAATGGAATATATGCTTGTATATTGTTGGCTTTTAATTTTTGATTTTGCTCTCAAATCTCATCTAGATATAATCCACATAAGCAAAAAAAAATCTTTGTGCTTCTCAATTTTTAGGAGTTTAAGGAGGTCCTGAGATATAAGACTTTGAGAATCACTCTTTTAAATTAAAACCAGATAAAATGAAGACAAAAACCCCTAAAAGTTACTATCCTTTCTAGTAAAGCATACGAAAGTGAACTATGTTCCTGAAGGAGAAAGGCTAGTACCAAAACTTCATTAACAGATGCATTTTTCATCCTTAATAAAGTTTTTAAGGGGCTGGTTATTATGGGAAGGAAAAAATTAAGTTTTTTTTTTTTTTTATAGGTTTACGGTGTGTTTCACATGAAAGTAGACTTTGTTTTTCACTGCACCTTGAGGTTAATATTCTTTTCTAAAATTTGGAAACTTTTGAACAGGTAGTAGTAATTCTTTAGTGATGCCTGCATGCTTCTAAGGAAAAAACTATGGGAATTCATTACACAATAAATTGTGTTCATTTCTTCTATATGACACCAGTCTGAAACTAATAATGGAATCCCCTTCAGACACAAAGGGAAAACCTTGAACTAGTAACTAATTTCAAAGCCAGGCAGTTAATTTTAACATAAGCCACTGCAGCTTCCAGATTTTCTCAGTGGAAGGTCATTTCTACTGTCATCCAATATAAAATTTGAGCAGATCTCTCTACTCGACAATATCAACTCTTGGCACACCTGACACATGTCAGAGAATCCATCCATGAATTTACTTTATCTGGATATTGTTGAAAGTTTCCTGAAACAATTGATGTTTGAGAGAGACTGGTTAGGGCTCAGCGTGGCTTAGCCATTTCTTCAGGTCTCCTGAATTCTGTTTTGGCAATAGTTAGGGCATCAATGTGCAGTATGTCTGGACTATGTGAACATCCCATAGAAGTGTCGAGATACTTTTAAATGTCCCTTCTCTAGCTTTTATAAGGACTGTAATGGATTATATCATCCCGAATTTTTATTTCCACACAAGAAGTTCCCTCGGAGATTCAGCGCTGGACTAATGTTTGTCCTGTCTCTTGATGAGCATGAGTAGTTTATTCAGCTGTTGATAACGACGTTTCATCATTGCTTCGGTCAAGAGAAATGTGGTTCTAAATGTAATGTGCAGGCACTGTAACTTTAAGGCCAGGAGTCCTGTCTGTATTTTTCCCCTCTAAAAAATTAATTTTGATATGTTAAGTGTTCATTTAGTTTTGT
Organism: Canis lupus dingo; assembly: GCF_003254725.2. Lineage (NCBI taxonomy): Eukaryota > Metazoa > Chordata > Mammalia > Carnivora > Canidae > Canis > Canis lupus. The sequence continues at coordinate 35,415,757 of NC_064268.1, read as the reverse complement.
GTTTTGGTATCATAAAGCATCCTCTCTCTTGTGTGGATATGGGCATGGCATCAATCAAATATGTAAGTGTTGGTATCAGTAGATTAGTGCCTAATTAATGTGACTGGAAGACAAGGTGTTCATTGTTTGACATTATCATCTGAGTAGCAGTTATAATTTGGAAAGGAGAACTTCTCCAGTCCCCGGAGCTTTAATTGGTATAGTTCTATTAAGAGCTCTCAGGCACTCCTTTCCATCCAAACCCACAAGATATTGCTGACTTTGATTTTGAAGAATAGGTCACTGTAGCCATGATCTCCGTTATTAGGGCCGTAAAAGGGTAAGACTCCCGAAGTGGACATGCATCCATGTTTTCTGCCCAGAGTAGAAATTAATTAGGCAATTTACATACAGAGCGATTTAGAAGCTGCATGATTTTTGTCAGATTCGGGTTCTGCCCAGCTCTTACTCCCTCTGTGCTTGGTCTTTGATAACCAGAGGAGTAATGAGGCAAGACCAAAGAGAGCACACTGTAAGAAGAAATGTTTTGAGAACAAAAAAGTGTGGTAGATGTTCTAACCAGAAAGGAAAATCGGGTTGAATTTGATGGGGATTTTTGCAGTGGGACACGAGATAAGAGCCTTCCAGGTGAAGGGAGAGCCTGTGCAAAGAACAGAGTCATAGAAAATGCAGTCAGATGACGAAGCCTTCATAGCACCAGCCCACAGTCTGCTCTTGTCTGTGATGGCTGCCTGACACATTTATCCTCAGCCTACTAGGTTCCTGCTCTAATATTCCACCCTGGAAATTCCACAGTGAGTAATCTGACCTCAATTTGGTAGGAAATGGAAAGATAGGAAAAGTTTCCAGTAGGTGTCGGGGTTCAAGCTATGCATTTCTAGGATCAGTCTAGCAGGGGTGCGTAGGAAGGGGTTGACACATGGAGAAGACAGACAAACGTGGGGAAGGTCTGTCATCAAGGCTCAAAACTGTTGCAGTCCTGAAATGTCAGGATGGAAGGCCCTGAGTCTGACCTTCCTTTGTGATTTCTCAGCAGCTGGATGGAGGAAGAGAAATGCAGATGAAAAAGGAAGCAGGTGGGTTCTGCAAACACAGGACAGGCAACCTGGTGGTCATTCAAGGGCATGGTTCTAGAACAGTGTACGAAGGGTTGACAATGAGGGGAAGCTGTGTTTTTAAGGACCCTCATGAGTTGTCTTTCTCATCTCTGTGTTGGATGGGTTTACCAGGCTAGTCCATCAAAATATTCAACAGACACCATGGCTTGGATTGTGGTCTGTGACATTGCCTATACAATAGAATGATCTAGGCCGATAGGGGCATAATCCCATGGCACACAGCTCCAAACTAGCTTCTAAAAACTCCAACAAAAGAGACAAAGAGCTTCATACAGTAAACCAGTTTAACTGCCTGGAACCCACTTTTGTGTGTAAAGTCTTGAGATTCCGTCTTCATAGATGGCAAAAGAAAAATCAATTAACTGCTCCCTTTGGGAACCAAGAATCTTTCAATTATAAAGGTACCCACTCCTGCAGATGTTTGCTACTGGCTTAACCCTCATCAGCACTTCCACAAAGTCTCAATTTGAGTAGAGTTTTCTTAAGCACTTAAGGCTTCAAAATGACTGAAACCTGAGGCTGATATGTTCCCATCAACTGGATGAGTTCCCAGGCCTTTCTTTTTCTCTTTTTCCTTTTTTTTTTTTTTTTTTTTTAAATAAAAAAAAAAGGACGTTGCTACCTAGGATAAACAAGACTGTGCATGAGTGCTTTCTGTGTCACTGGGAAGGGGATTTTTTCTAGAAAGATGGAACCAAGACCCTGGAACCCCAGGGTCCTTGCTTCTCAGATACAGAATAGAGAGGAAGAAAGGCAGCATTCTCTTTGTATTTCCCACTTGTTAATCATCAAAAGGAGAGAAATTAGATGATTTGAGAAGTCCCTTTCATCTTAAGTATAGCAAAATGGACTGGACGAAAAAGAATTTTATCCTTTCTGTTGCCTATAGGAAAAGATTAATTGAATAAACTTGCAATAAGAAGTTTAGTTTCCCCTGAGGAAAAAAAAAAAATAAGCCATGGCAGCAGTGGTGCTGAGAGACAGCCTCTATGTTGTGCAGTCCATTAGCACTGAGGGAAATAATTAGTTTTTCAGTGATGACTGATGAATTGTTTTAACTTGCTTATAAACATTAAGGCTACATCAACAAATCAGTTTCTGAAAATATTCAGGGCAAAGAAACATAACAAAATCCTGTGCTTGTTGATTATGTCAGCATCCAGCTATTTGCCCTAATGATTCCATTTCCTTGATTCTATACAGCATTTCCATTATATTCCCCAACTGAATGATCCTACAAATAAGCAAAAATTATGAAAAATCCTCCCAGGATTAAATGTCACTGGTTTTGGCAGTGTTCTTGGCTAAGTTTCACAAAGAGAATTGAACTGAGTGTGCCTAACCAACATAAACCTCAATCGTGGCTAAATATTAATAGTAACGCATGTCAGCAAGGACCCTTGGACACCAGGTTGGTTCTATGAAACATGTGATTGTGTATTTGAGGATCCTTCAGTGAAGAAAGGATAATACTGTTGTGGGTTTTTTTTGTTTGTTTTGTTTTTGTTTTTTTGTTTTGTCCTCTTGGTTGGTAGAAGTAATGATTTGCTAAATTCCAACTTGGGCTTGTCAACTCCAGGGTCTAGATGCATTTTGTCACTGTGTAAGAGTGGCTTCTATGTCTACAGGATGAAAACTAAAAACCTCGTTTGCACATATACAGGGAGATCATCATGGTTCTGCCCAAGTGATTAATTACATTCAAAAAGAAAAACAGATCACTTTCTCTCACTGCCTTACTACCTTCTAACTGAAGAAGTGTTATCCTATGGAATAAGAAATGGATTCTGTCTCAGAATATGTGGGAACATTGATTTTTCTGCTTTCTAATTTCTGGAATAGCGAAGAAAGCTTGGAATCAAACCAGCACATCTAATCAGACAACAAGATGCCCAGAACATCACAGGCTTTCTCTAGATACCTGAGAAACTTTGTGATGATGAGAGCTCATAAAATGATGGTAATGTTAGATTTTTCAGGCTATGGGCCACCGCTTTTCAGTATCTAGAGGATTTATCTGAATTGTTGGAAGAGGCAGTGATGGCTTCTCACTTTATTCTGAAAATGTTCAACACGTGCATGTTTTCATATCTGTAGATGGAATAAATGGCAACAAGTTGTCAAAGGAGCATGAACGTCCACAGCTCTTTAGAAGGCTCAGTAGGCCAAAGCCTTCACCCTAGTTGACCTGGGCATATTGTAAGAAATGGTATTCTTCACCCAATAAGTATATTTCATAATCCTTATGTGAAAAGCCCCAAAAAGTCTTAACATACTTATTATGGCTTTTTAACAAAGAAGCCATTCGACTGGCTCCTTGGTGCTGGGGCTTTTCTCTCTAGGTGGATAGTTCTCCCTGCACTGCTGAGTAGAGCCAGGGCACGGAATCCAGAGATGTGGTGGACAGTCACTGGCTAATCACAAAAAAGGAAGCAGCTTTATGACAGAAAAATGGTGATCCCTCCTTTATAGAAAGCACTAAAATTAGCATCTCTAATAGTGGAACAACTGACATCGGAAGGCTCTCGAAGTAATGCAGTATGAAGTCCATGGCATCATCTGTGAAGTGTTCCTGCCAATAATGTTACACTTTAAAGAAGCCATTTGATGTAACTTTGAGTTTCTAGGAAGTACAGCATGTAGGAACATGGAATGACTCTCCAAGGAGACCGTCAAATCGGCATATGACAATGTGGGCAAAGCCAGAAGAAAACTGGCCTGGTCCCTTCTTTCTGTGAGGAAAAAAGTGTACAGGGGATTCTTCAACATTAGGAGAAACTAAAAGGGCGTAACGGTCAAATGAAATCTGTGTTAGTTCTCCAGTGCAGTGTAACAAACTACAGCAAGATGTAGTGGTTTAAAACAAAAACGCATTTATTAGTCCCTAAGTCTCATGGGTGAAAAATAGGGTAGAGCTGCCCCAGGTTCTAACGGGTTCATCTGGAGCTGGTCTTGGGAGATGGGTTGGGGAGACAGGAGAGGAACGGTTCCCAAGCTTGACATGTGGTTGTTGGTTGGCCGCCGTTCCTTGCGGTGCGAGCATCTCCACAGGACTGCTGCACAACATGGCAGCTGGTTTCTCTCAGGGCACGTGACTGAAAGGACAGGATGACCGCAGTGAAGTTCCTAGCCTTATAACTTAATCTCAAAAGTGACACTTTGCCCCTTCTGTGTTCTTGTCCTTGGGAGCAATTCGGTAAGCCCAGCTCTCACTTGGAGAGCTAAGGTGGCAGGATTGCATGAGGACGTGGAGACCAGGGGACGATGATCTTTGGGGACTGTCTTAGAGGCTACTAGTCACCACCTGCATGCAGCCTGATGGATGATTCCAGGTATAGGAAAAACAAACCTGTACAAGGTGTTTTAGGGTCAATCAGGAAGTTTGGAACAGAAGTTTGATAGGAAGTAACATTTGGGAATCCATCTTAGTGGTGACATAAGAGAACATACATATCTTAGAAGACCTAGGCTGGAGTGTGTAGGTGCAAAGTATTATGACCGCTCTAGCTTCTTTCCTGGTTCACACACATGCACATAAACACTGACTTGTGGACACATACATACATAGAAACGGTGTAATAAAAATGATTAAATTGAGATGGGGGCATGTGGATGTTCATTATCCTATTGCTTCAACTTTTTGGTCTCTTAAGGAATTTTTCCTAATAACGTAGGGGTAAAGTAGTATGTTTGGTCAGTTTGACTTCTGCCTAGTTCCAGCAAGTCAGGGGAAGCAGGTTACACAGCTAGTTAAGGCTGTTCCAGCTTATAGGAAAAATCTCCTAGTGTCGATAACCCCAGATTTTTCTTGCCCTGCTCGCAATCCACAAGACTTAATCTAATCCTAAATGCCAATATGTATGGGGTGACCACTTTGGGAAAGGGTGACACCTTTTACTGGGACAGCAGAGTGCCACTGATGCTCCCTACAGTCAATTTGATAACTTTATACCAACTTAGGTCCCAATTTTCTTTTCTTTCTTTCTTTTTTTTTTTTTTTTTTTTTTTTTTTTTTTTTTGAGACTATGTATTCATGAGTGAGACTGAGAGAGAGGCAGAGACACAGGCAGAAGGAAAAGCAGGCTCCCTGTGGAGAGCCCGATGTGGGACTCGATCCCAGGACCCGGGGATCATGCCCTGAGCCAGAGGCAGATGCTCAACTGCTGAGCCACCCAGGTGCCCCTACCTCCCCTTTTATTTCCCTTCAGGGTTTTTTTAAATATGCTTTTCTTTGGGAGATACCTTGCTTTCACCATAAAACCTTTCTCCACTCCCTCAGAACTTCCTGTTATAGGCAACCCCTCTTGGGTTAGGAGTCTCTGAGGTGATCAACATCTGTCGATGAGCTATATCTCTCCTAGAGCTACTTTTCCAGTCATCTGATGGTCTTCCAGAGCACGTGGCTTGTGGGGTTGCTCAAGATATTATACTTTCTTTAATCATCTCTAATGTTCTATCTTTAAATTTTATCCCACGGCATAAGTGTACATTCACCAATATTAGGAAAGTTGGCTTATTCATTCTTTCTAGTCCTGTTCTGGTAAATCTGGATCTCCGTGGTGTAATCATTTATTAAATTGCTTTTAAAGTCATCTTTAAAACGCTGTTTGCAATAACATTCAGCACTTTGGACCATGAGATCATACCCCCGGGAATAATAACTAAATCTGTTTTAAATTTTTCTGCCTCTTTTTCTTACCAGTTCCACAAGCCAATCTGTATAGCATCCAAAACCATTATCGATTGAGGGTTTATTTTTCCCCCCAGACTGTTCTATCTTCTTCTAACAGTATATTGCTTGTCAAAACGAATATCACTGATCAGTAGAGACTGATCTTTGCCAACGCCTGCTGTCCTTGGGGATATTTGAGTGGGATAAGGCCTTGTTTTAAGGTGTTATGTATTCTCATGTGAAGTCCTCAGTACTTCCACAATTTAACCCCAAGATGAGGATATTCCTAACAATGTGCCACTTAAGACCTATGGTTTGGGTAGCCCAGTCATTATCACTGTGGAGGATGGAGAAAATACAAGAAAGCATGATGGGAAATACATGACCCACTTAACTCTACCACCCAGGAAAAGTCACAGGTAACACTTTGGTTTATTTCAAGCCGTTTTTCATCACTGAGAAGGTATATAGGAGGTAAGATGATTGCACATAAAAGGACCAAAAATAGAATGGACTAAACAAAAAAAAAGTGTGAAAGAAGTCTGAGGGGAGAAAGGCCAGCTAGAGCTGGTATGGTGGCTCTAAAGTTTTCAAAGACCCAAGTTACTCCCAGGCTGCTGCAGAACCATCTCTAGGCTTCCCTCACCCCCAGGGGGTACCATCCTCACAGTCTCGGAGGGCGCAGCTAGTTTACTCTCCAGCTCTGTGTTTGAGCCAGTAGGACAGAGGAAGGGAATTGAAAGCAGGCTTGCTCTCTGCTCTTCAAGGAAGCTTCCTGGAAGACGCATATGTTTCTCCATAGACGTCAAATTGGTCAGAAGTTAGTTGCCTCATTGCAAGGGTGACTGGGTACAAAGTAGGAGTCTGAGAAAGCGAAGAAATGGAGTAGACAAAAGGCAATATTCCAAGTGAAAAGTGGCAGGGATTCTTTTTAGACAATGGGATGATGAGTGGCCTAGTTGTCCAAAGATACATATGTAAATCTTAGAAAATAAAATTTCTACAGTACGCTTACAAAGAGTTACTCTCTGTAGAAGAGCTGACTGCATCAGGCATTTCTCGTGTGTTTTAAAGTCATGAGCCGTTTTCTTTGAGACAAATCTGTACAAAAAGTACCAATAGTCTCATTTTCCAGAGAAGTAAGCTGATCCTCCGGAGAGACCAAGAACTTTTCCAATACCACAGAGTTTATGAGTGATGGGAACTGTCAAGCACTTTCAAAGATCTTGTTTTCATTTAGAGCTTGCTTGCCCAAAGCCACGGTTGGTCCCTCAGAGGAGAAGGGATGTTTATTAAACACCTCAGTGTGCCAAGTGTATACAGTACATACATAAGATTCCCAGTCTGCGAAATCATCCCAACCAGGGGTCAGCAAACATTGTCTGTAAAGAGCCAGATTGTGACTATTTTAGGGAATGTGGGCCAAAATCAGGAATCTTACTTAGGTACTTAAATAGCCAAAAGAGAAACAAATCCCCTCTTCTCTCCTCCCCCAGCCATTTAAAAATGTACAAACGAGTCTCAGCTCATGGAAAGTGAAGAATCAGGTGGCAGGCCCTAGTATGCCAGCCTGTGTTGTGCATGGCCGAGTGGGCTACACCCCCAGCAACGGCTCATTCTGCAGATGAGTGGATAGAAAGCAACTCAGGGCTCACGCACTCACAACTCCAGTAAAGAGCGGGGCTGGGCTTGAACCCATGTTCATCTGACTCCAAAACCTGAATGCCCTCCCTACTTGGCTATGCCGCCATCGCCGAGCATGTAAACTCATGTGGAAATACGGGTTTTCCGGTGGAGGAAAGTCTGAGCCCAAGAGGATTTCCAGACCCTGCCAGGAGCATGTTGGGCACCTGTGTCTCGCCTGATGCCATGGTGCGCCTCAAACAAGTTGAGGACCCATTAGTAAAGCGCAGATAAGCTCTTAAAACATCGAGGCCAGTATCTAGTTACAGGATTGATTTCCCTTCAAGTAGAGATGCTCTAGCGCAGGCCAAAATCTTTGTGTTTAAACAAAGGAATGATGATGTTTTCACTTTCTTTGGAAATGGAGGTTTTGAGAGCTTATAAACAGTGTTCACATTCCTCATTCCATTTCAATGATGCTGTGATTATCTCTTTAGAGAACAGGCTCAGAGGCCAGGGTTGTCATCCAAGGGATCAACACTGAATGCAGTGTATTAATCAAGAATGGCAGCAAATGTGCCCCCACCTGGAGGCCCGACTGCCCAAGCCTCACACTCAGAAATAAGAGCTGACACACGGCACTTGGTGCTGACCAGGAGGGGCCCGGTGAAGGAGGTGTCTTGTGAGTGGAGCATGTGGAGTGCGGTTGCCCTGTGGCTTAGAGGTGATTGGTTCACAGTAGCTAGAGTTTGAAGAAGCTCAGTGGGAACAGTCCCTGAGCACTTGTTACTCGCCATTCCCCTGGGTTGAGTTCCCACGCTTGCCCAGCTTATGGCGCGGCTGGTCGTAAATTCTCATTCTTCCGACCACCCTGATGGGTAGGAGGAGTGAAGTCTGGTGAGATGAAGTAGTTTCCATCATCCCCCCACTTACAGATGGTGGAGCTGCATTGACTCAAGGCTCCATCCTTCCCGCCCGACCACGCTGGTGCCGAGGCTGGCTGATGTCCGCCTGGGGGGCTGTGCTGGAGGTGTGCCCAGACCATTTCTTCCATTGCTTTAGCTTCTGAGATACATAGGCAGCATCTCTGGCTGGACGGGAGTCACAATTACACATCTTTAATTTGTAGTCTCTGTATTCATCAAATAGATTTTTAAAAATGCTGTGAATGCTTGAATTCTGAAAGGCAACTACTAAGCATCTGGAGAGCTACTGAGGAAAATAATATTTTTCTACCTCTTGATATCAAGGCTTCCCTCGAACCACCCTGAAGGAGAGTAGTTGATGTTTCAGTTAACAGATGAAATAGCACGATGCCATACGCGGATCGTCGGCATGTACAGGGATCATGGGCTCCGCAGGTAGCGCTTGCTTTGAGATGGGAGTTCACGGCTTTCAGAAGTTCTTCTAAATTAGATATTTAGAATAAACTTTACAAGCCTCTTGAATGATTAAAGAGATGGACTAGCATGCCTTATCAGGGTGTTGGGGAATTCGAGCGCAGACATGAACAGCATTTGATCACTTTGGGGCCTTTTCTGTTCTGAAGCTGTTTACCTTCCTGGGCGCGTCGTGTGCGGTCTGGCACCACAGGGTTGGTTTGGTTCGTCTTTAATTCCTGCCATAACCTTGACTTCCTCCAATGCACACAGCTGCTGCTTTGCCTGTGAGGCTCACCCTACTCTTCCTGTGCCTGCTGGAGCCTGGGTCCCTCCCCGCTGGGTCAGTGCCCTCCGCCCTTCTCTTCTCCATGGGCCCTGGGCATCCCTGCGGTGCAGGAGGGGCCTCCCCTCTGCTCTCCCGGGTTCTTCTCTCTCCACCAACTTTCTGCCTTTAGACACACTTCTAAACTGTAGTCAGACCAACACAGCAGAAGGCAAATCACTGCATCGAGGGTTCAGACTTAGCCTCATGTCATCACCATGGGCTGCTTTGGCAAAATCCGAAAACCCATGGACTTGTGGCTCCCTTTGGTGGTCCATTTCCATGTAAATCACATAAAAGCATAGTAAGCATTCACATTCATTAGTGAAAAGACTAAAAAGTGACTGGATGTACAGCTAATGACGACGTTTTAGGACAATATTTGAAATATAACTACAAGGTTGGAGTCAAATGTTGATGATGTACTGCTTGTGTACCATGATCCAAAGATTTTATTTTTTTCTGGCCCCAAAGTGTTTTTGTGGTTGTTTTCGTTTCTCAGAGTCGTAAAACAGGGCAAAAATCGATCCAGTTACATGTCCTTACCTGTTCTCTCATATGTGTGTTCATGAGTGGAAAGATGGTTCAGAGCCCTGTAGAAAGAGGCAGAAAATCTAAAAAGGAATAATGAAGCTTTGGGAAGTGCTAGGGATTTCTAGAACGAGATGCTCTGAGTCCCAATCAGATCTCCAAAACCTGTTTGGAAAGGGAAGCTCTGTGAGTGACCGCTAGATATTATTTTGCTTTGAAGGCGTCCCGCAGCCAGACATGCCCAGCCCTTAGAATCCCAATGTCTTAGCTTCTCCATCAACTGGCCAAGGCAGAGGATGTTCTAGGAACCTCCCCTTCTCGCCCAATTCTTGGAGAGCCCCAATTCAAAAGCTGACAGTACCAGGAATTCTCTAGGTCAGTGAAAAGGATTCTATCCTCAGGGCTTGCGTTTAGCTCACACAGTGGAGCAAAAGGAAATGAGACAAATCTGTTAGGTTCTGAACCAAATCAGTGGAGATGCAGAGTTAGCCTCATTTTTCCAGCCCAAGCTGGGGCTCGTCGTTGGTTGCACTGACGGCGCACAGATTTCGGGCTGAGTTTTTGAGGGGAGGTTCTAGACCCTGATGGTGATAAGATTGTCCTAATCCCATGGAGGTGGTCTGCAGGGGGACCGTGTCACAAACAGAAGCTGACATTTCAGGACAGCCCCCGAGGCCGTGGCCATGGCCATAAGGACGAGATGGTTTCTTTTTACCTTTGTTCTTTAAATGGTGGATGGAGCAGAGGTTTTCAGAATTCAGATGATGCTTGAAATAAAGATGGAACGTGCATGGTCATTAAATGCACATTTATTTCCGACCTCCTCAGCTCCTTTCTTTGCTCACTTTTCTGTTTCCGTCCTTTCCAGTTTCCTCTTCAAAGTGATGGAGCTCACATTTCTGTGCACAATAAATTTGTCTTCTTGCTCCCCCATGCCTACCCCAACCACTGCTCAGGGGGGAACCTTTAATTCAATGATTCAGGGTATGGTTTCAAGTTTGTAGTTAGCCTAAGAAAGGAACTGAAAAGGAACATAGTATGGTTCGGAGGAGAATAGGACCCACAGCTCATCCGTATTTGGGGGGTGGGGGGTTTAAAACCGAGGAGAGCTGCGCTGGAAATCAACCAGGTAAGCTTTGCTAAGCAGGCCGCTGGCTGGGGCTGCGACCCCGTGTTCTCAGCACTCACTGGGGTTTACTGACCGATGCTCTGGAACGAAGAGTCGCTCTCTACCTCGGCCTCCAAAGCGTGGAGCCTTGCCTTCCCACGGATGTGAGTTGCCAAGTTCTTTGGATGACAAGGAAGGCCTTACTCTATAGAAGCTTCTCCCTCCCCCAGTTCCACGAGGGGAGCAGGCATGTTAGGGAGACAGTTGCACCCCACCACTAGTTAGCCATGTAACTACAATCCACGTTAACCAAGAACAACTCCCCCCTCCTTTATTTTCCCAAAAGCCTTTCACTCTAGCCTATGGCTCGGACATGCCGCATCCAAGTTTCTAATTCTCGAGGCTGCCTTTTTGGTTGAGACCGAATTCACCAGGTGACAGCCCTTTGTCTGCAGGCGCGTCGAATCTGCTTCCAGTTTAGGTCGGCCGTTCAGAAACAAATGGTTTGCCAAGTGCAGGTGGCGGACGGTTGCCGTCTCCCTAATGTCCATCTGTGGAGCACTTTGGGACTCTGCTAAAATGATGGATCGACCCGTCTGGTGGGACACAGCTTGTTACCCTGAGCAGTGGGGTTCATCGATGGGAAGCCTGCGTGTTGGAACAAAGCCCACAGGCCGTAGCACAGAAGGTGGCCTCAGGGGGTGGCGGGGGTGGGGGGTGATCCAGGGCTCCTCAAGCTGTCTGATTTGGTTTCCCTATTTGTCTCCGTTTGACCCAGAGTTTTCTTCTCAAGCTAACATCTCATTTCCTGAAAGATTTGTTGTGTTATTAGAGGCAACGCCTTTCCATTGCAAGTATATCCAACACTGACTTAAGGTTGAGGGATGCGTCATGGATTAGTAATATTAAAACAACATTAGATTTTTTAAAAAATTTATTTTAAAGCATGTGCTAGTGGGTGGAGGGAGAATTTCGGGTCGACCCTGTACTGAGCGCAGAGCACAATGCCGGGCTCGATCTCATGACCTCAGCTGAAATTGAGAGTCGAATGCTAAACCAACAGAGCCCCCGGGTGCCCCCCTCCCCTCCCCCCGCCGTAAACAGCATAAGGCTTTTTTAAGGGATTAAGAAACTTTTTCCTGCGGAGCTGAATTTTTCACTTCATTTAGAAATATTGTTAATAATTTTTAAAATGGGTCTCATCATTTCATGCTGGGACTGAATTTGTTCAAACCAACAAAAAAAGCAAAATGTGGTAGATTGGTAGATTCTTGGGTTCCATAACTGATACTTCGAGAGACCTCAAGACTGTCCATATTCTCCGTTACCACGTGTTGGATCAGCTGGACTCCAGCGCTGGCGAAGTGGCTCCAACCAGCGAGACTCCCTGACTTGCACGTGTGCTCTGGGCTCCCCCGTGGTACTTCCTGGGATGCTCCCAGCAGGGCTCTGAGGCCGGCGCCACGAGCTGCATCATGTGTCCTGATGCTTAGGGTTCACCAGGGACAAATCATAAAAACTGATAGCAGGGGATCAGTAACGTGAACCTCGGCGATCTATGCAGAGGAGAGTAAAGCCATGCGGGCCGATGAGCGCGTGCTGAGCACATGCTCTGGGGCACCGTCCAGCTTCCCGGGAGCTGAAGCCAATGGCAGCAGGCCTTTGTCACCCTGGGAGGTGTCAGAGGGGTGGCCTCAACCACCATCTCAAACAGGCATCGTCTTCCCAAACTTTGTGCATGGTTCCTGTCGTCTCAGTCAGTGTCGGCACACGTGTCCCGCTGCTCAGTTTGTCACTTGTTCACACTCAGAGAAACAAGGCTCCATGCTTTGTATTTGAGTGACCTTTAGTAACCATTTGGGGACTTCTGTTGTGTTAAAACATTCTGCGTGTGTCCATCCCTTTACAGTGATAACTGCCTTGCTCCTGAGCTGTATATAATGCACTTGTGGGTCTACGCCTTGGGGTGTGTGTGTGGAGGAGATACAGTATGTTTTATGTAATATTTCTTAAGAAAAAGCAAATATTGGGGATCCCTGGGTGGCTCAGCAGTTTGGCGCCTGCCTTTGGTCCAGGGTGTGATCCTGGAGTCCCTGGATCAAGTCCCACATCAGGCTCCCTGCATGGAGCCTCCTCCCTCTGCCTGTGTCTCTGCCTCTCTCTCTCTCTGTCTGTGTCTCTCATGAATAAATAAATAAAATATTAAAAAAAAAAAGAAAAAGCAAATATTCCTCAAAATCTTACTCTTTTGTTACCAAGTTATATTGGTAATACCATATTATCAAGTGTCTTGCCTTGCTATTTAAGGACTTTCTGAAGGCTTCTGCATGGCTTAGTTGGTTAAGCATCCAACTCTTGATGTCAGCTCAGGTCATGATCTTCTGGGTCCTTGGATTGGAGCTCGGCATCAGGCTCCATGCTCAGTGTGGAGTCTGCTTGAGCTTCTCCGTCTCCCTCTCCCTCTGTTCCTCCCCCTGCTTGCAAGTGCACACGTGCACGCTTGCGCTCTCTCTCTTTAAAAAAAAAAAAAAAAAAAAAAACTTAAAAAAAAATTCTGATCTGACCTGATAGTACATCAAATGCTTACTCTATGAAAATGTGGAACACTTTAACACTTAAAAGGTTTTGGTACATTTGGAGACCAAGTGGTAGGAATACATTCTAGTACAAATTATCACTAAATCTACAGACCTAAATCCTTCAACGTGTTTACTTTTTTATTTAAAATTTGGGGAAGTTACTAGTTTTCAGTTTAAATATTTTTTTTTTATGTAAGATTTTCTTCTAAATACTTAAAAGTTTATTTGAAGCTTTTTGTTTTTTTTCCCAAGTGACCCCCAGAACGGCCACCATATCTCAGGTGCCCCCCGGGTCAGGCAGCAGCAATTCTGTTGTCATAGTGACTGTTTCGGATCTGGTTTAATAGCCTGTGTAGGCAGCTTAATATAAAGGAGCTGCTCTTTCAATGTTGTGTCCTTAAACCAGCCTCTGCACTGTGGTGAGGCGGCGACTAACAAATCAACTTTGGGAGGAGGAGGAGGACAGGTCACATGTGAGGAAAACAGCAGCTACCCTGCTAATCCAGGGTTCCTGTGCACGCCTGGAGCAGTGGCCTTGCCCTGCACTGACCCAGGTAGGGGAGCCTGCAACTGCCCAGTCCCCACAGGGAATCCCAAACTCGAGGTCTTCCAGCTGCCCCTGTTTCTCAACTCATGATCCGACTTCCATCTGGAATGGACACCAAATTCTTTGCTTTTCCAGAAAAATGCTAAATTTGGAAGAGAATGATAACCATTCTCTTAACAAGGGTGCTTGTTAAGTACGTCCATGGAAGGCTCCAGTTTAGTCTTTGCCTTTTCTACATGCTGCTTAGGATGGAGTCTCTTTTTTCCATTTGGAAGAAGTGAGTGAATCAAGAGAAGGAAGAGGAATAATGCATGCAGAGGAGAAAACGACGACCTCGTGCTTAGTTATTATGAGGGGGAGGCATGTTGCCATGCTTGCAGGACATTTGGGAACAAGTAGATTAGGGTTTTGTTTTGGTTTGTTTTAATTATTTTCAGAAATACTTTTGTAGGGTTCAGTGCCCCCCTTTTTTGTCCCCGCAGAACATCATTTGACAAAAAAATTTTTTTTTAAAGATCTTATTTATTTATTGATGAGAGACACACAGAGAGAGGCAGAGATACAGAGGAAGAAGCAGGCTCCACGCAGGGAGCCCAACATGGGACTCAATCCCGGGCCTCCAGGGTCATGCCCTGCGCTGAAGGCGATGCTAAACCACAGAGCCACCCGGGCTGCCCCGACAAAAGATTTTATTTCAGGGAGAGCGAGAGTGCCCCTGCATGTGCAAGCAGGGTTAAGGGAGGCCTTCCATGCAAAGGAAGCCTTCATATTTGATTTGAAAAAAATACAGAAACTTGGAATGCAAGTGTAATAAGGGCATTGAAAGAAGCAGAGAATGAAAAACCTAATGTAGGCTCTGCGAACAGTTGCTCTCAATCAAATTTTGACCTGATGATAAAATATGCATTAAAAAAAAATCAAGACACGTTTTATGCCTTTTGCTAACTTTGGTAGATTTTACTTATACCCATCACGAGGCTTAGAATGATATGTCCTATTTAGTTATTGCCTCTAAGATAAACGCATCCTTAAACCTTATATTAATAAAAAAATAATCTGGCTTCAAATTGTACTTAGCTGCGACAGCAAGGGCACGTGTGGTTTCTTAACAGGAAGGAAGAGACAAACTTGTAAATGCTCATCAGGCTTCGACACCACTCCCGATATTCCCCCAGAATCTAACATCCGGGCAGGTCAATAAACAGCCAGAGAGTTAACTGTAAGGTCAAGGGTGTGTTGGGAGCTGGGGAGTGAGGAGGGATCCTGTCAAGGACGAGAGCAGGAACTCGCACACGGTTCAACCAAACAAGCCTGCTGAGCAATTAGCCTCGCCAGTGCCCACCAGGGACAACAAAAATAAATATCTGATACTGCTGCTTGAGGGTACCACAGACGCTTTCCTTGATGAGATTGGGTTAAATTTCGGTCACATCACCGGGTACTGTAAATGATGCTGCGTCGATCTGATTCATGTCCATCAAAGTAGATGTGAAGAAGTCTAAATTGGCATCATTGATAAGGCAGCTGGACCACTGTGGATGTTAAACTTCTCGGCTACCCATGGTCCTCCTCCAGCTACTGACCCAAAGATACCCTCACGAGCGCTCACCGTATCCATTTTGCACGTGCTTCCCTCATTTCAGTTTGGCCAAGGACTACTTCACTAATGATGACATACACTCTGCGACTCCCATGCTTTTTCCTGTGCTAGTCTCCATGTCTGAGGTCACTTTCCTCTTCTGGCTCTTGCCAGCTGTTGTTGCTCCTTCAGGGCTCTCCCTTAAGTACCACCTTCTGGGTATCGCCTTCCCTGACTGGTCCACCCCACATCTCTAAGGACTCGCCTATCCATTCTGCAGTGTGTATTACAGAGAGTTGTCTCTTTTTTTAGGTAAAAGCAACCACACCGACCACCGTTGACTTGAATACAACTCAACCTCTACCTAGTTTCCACAACTTCTAGAAGGTCCTTAAGCTGTTGCTCTCTGATGGGCACAGATGGGGAAATTAAATTGATAGCCTTGTTACAGAGTTGGCGCAATAGAGGAAATTGGCACGGAAATAAGCACCCAAGAAACGATAGTTGTCGCGATCGCCGCCAACACGGTGCTTACTGTTGTCTGTTCCCGTGTGTTCCTTCTGGGACACCAGAACGTCAATTTGAGAACGTGAAAGGTGCTTTGCTGTGTCATCTCTTTTCTTGTAATAAGATCGATCCCCAACCCACCTGTGTAAATCAGTTTTGTTTTTCTTGGAAGGGGTGATCACACTCAGTAGTTGTCATTTTATACTCCCTTTGGTGTACATAATAGTTGGCAAAACGGTCTTCTCTGTTACCTTTTTGTTATATTTGTTCCTTATTTATTACGTTTCCCACCATGCCCTCTGTATAACGTGCTTCACATATGTCAGTTGAGTGGGACAGCTCTTCTGTTTGACCGACCATATCTTAGAAAAGCTTTTAAAAGTGTGCATTCGTGTTTGCGCATCAGCTTTTGTCTCTGCTTTATTGGCAACTGCAGGGGTCAATAATGTATATCTGCCCAATCCTGAACATCCTGGAGACCACCCCCGTGCAACAGCCCATCAAGCATCCCCACTTCTACCTAAGCAGATGCTTAGATTTTATTTTTTTTTTTAAGATTTCATTTATTTATTCACGAGAGACAGAGAGGCAGAGACACAGGCTGAGGGAGAAGCAGGCTCCATGCGGGGAGTCCGATGTGGGACTCCATCCCAGGACCCCCCAGGATCATGCCCCGAGCCAAAGGCAAATGCTCAACCACTGAGCCACCCAGGTGTCCCAGATGCTTAGATTTTAACGGTGTCCAGGGGGTGAAAGTGGCCTGTGTATTCCATGGTGACTGCTACCTCCTGGTCTGGGTTTGAGGTCCAGTACCTTCCTACACCAAAGCCTTTATCTGACGAATGATTTGGAAGAGCCATTATTTTGCTTCCATTCCTGTTCTTCTGATGAAGCATTAGGCAAACAGTAAAATAACCAGAGAAGGAAAAACCAATAACTGGTATCAGTCCTTGATTACGACTCAGTTCTGTTGGGGTTTCAAGATACAAATGGAGGCTGACAAAGCTCAACCGGTTTATCTTCCACGACCTTCACTTTGATCTAATATGTGAAGGGAGAATGATAACAAGCCGGGGACAGGGATTCTATTAGATCTATAATGCAGGAGTTTCTTTAGCTAACTTCCCATTCAGTAAAAGGATCAGAGAGTTCTAATTGCCTTTTTCTCTCATGGGATTAACATACAGTTAGGTCGATTTTTACTTATGTGTTCATTAATGGTCACAGAACGTGACAGTTTTCCTTAAGATCTCATGAATGTTATGTACCCTGTTCCCAGCAAAGAGACCAGTTTCCCTTTTGCTGGGATTTAATTCAATTCCAGTTTGGCGTCTTGTGTCTTCTGAGAACATGGGATTAAAGCCAAACGGTACAAATTTCATGTCTGCAGGATTTTAAAAATGTCATTTACTGCGGTTGGTAGTGATAGATTTATAGAACGACACGTAATTGTTCTGTAAAGTTGTTACAGATGTTAGCTAATTCTTCGTATCCTAATGTGGAAATGTTCCCAGAGGATTGCCTTTGGAGACACAGTATGGTGTTGGGTGGAGGAGCTCTGGTGGCAGCCCGGAGTCCAAATTCTAAATCAGCCACTTCTCAGCTGTTGCCTTCGGCAGGTTACTTCTCCCCTGGCAGCCTGGGTCTCCTCTCCTTCAAGAGGAACAAGCGACAAAACCCACCTCCTAAAGTGGTTTTGGACCCACCTAATTCTGTACCTTTACTGTTTATCAAGCCAATGGTAGGTTTCTGACTTGGCACCCAAAGGTGAGGATCTGGGAGGAGAACAAAGAGAAGGAAGGAGAAAGATAAAGCTTGAGGTGTGCATTAAACAACAACAACAACAAAAAAAAAAAACCCTAAATCTCAGTCTTATCACAACTAAAGTGGTTTTGGGGTTTAGTGATGCAGCACTCATCGGGCACTTAGCATAGAACGTGCTGCGTGAGTGGTGCTGCTACTTTTCGATGAAACCTTTTGGAAAGGTATCTGATCTCTAAGATAAATCCTAAGTGCTGCTTTCTAGTCTTTATTTTGCCCATTTAAATGTCTTGCTTTAAAAATGTATTAGAAATAAAAGTGTGCAACAGAAAGACTAATATCCACAGCTATGGACAATAAAATCTAGGTCTCAGGTACTACTGACATGCATTATTATTATTGTTATTATTAGCAGCATGTGTTTCTCAACATGATTTGGCCTCACCCTTCAATTGCCTGAACTGAAGATACTTTAAAAGGATGCAAATTCAAAATAGTTCTTTTTTTTTTTTTTTTTTTTAGTGGGATTGTTAGGCAATGGTAGTTAGTTTGGAAAGGAATGGATTTAATTCCTCTGGGGAATACCTGTTTTAAAATTGGGTCATAAATTAGCTGGTAATGATGTTCTCTCCTGTGGCTACTGCTAAAAAGTAAAAAAAAATAAAAAAAAATCGTGGAATTCATTTTGATTTAGGGAGCATCTTTGTCTTGAAGGAAGTTTCAAGTGGGAGCAGGATGGTGGAAGGCAGGTGAGATGGTCCCCAGGACCTTATCCCAGTAGCTGACAGGCTGCTAAGTCATGGCACCTACTGGCATCATGGACCTACTCCTTCCTGTCCATCAGGTTTTTATACATTATATATTAATATATATAGCCAAACGGTACAACAGTACAAATTTCATTTCAAATTTAAAAAAAATATATATATATAAAATTTAAAGGCAGGTTCTGGTGACCTCTGATGCCTCTTTTATCTCTGCCACTCTGTAAATCTAACCTTTAAGAGTTTAGTCAACCTAGAGCTGCTTTATCAGAACTGACCTGCCGTTTAAGCAGAACTACACTGTTTTTGTCACACAAAGCCACAAATTCAAGAGGGCCATGATTGAAACTGGAAGCAGATATGCCTGTGATCTCTCAAAGAATACAGTTTTGTTATAGAGTGAGGAAGAGTGTTCTTGGCAGGGAGGTTGAATGTTGGAACCCGCCTGCAGGATTTTTGAAGTAGAAAGGAAGCCGAATATTCTCTCTGAATAGGATGTCTTTATACAACTTAAAAAGAAAACCTGTGTATGTTCCTTATTACCAATGATTGTGCAGCTGACTTAAGGTTTTTTTTTTTTTTTTAAGATTTTATTTATTCATGAGAGAGAGAGGCAGAGACATACACAGGCAGAGGGAGAAGCAGGCCCCCTGCAGGGAGCCCAATGTGGGACTCGATCCCGGGACCCGGAGTCACGCCCTGGGCCGAAGGCAGATGCTCAACCACTGAGCCACCCAGGGCATCCCTGACTTAAGTTTTATATGTAAAAAGCACATTGACATGAACAATTGGAAACATTTTACATAAATGAGTTTTTTCCCTCTAACTGAGCTAAATTCAGTGATTTTAATGTTATGCTTTGAGATCATAATGATAGTTATTTTCTTCTTCCCCCATCATACTGTTGGAGACAGTGAGTCAGGGAGTGAAACTCTTTGCTGTAAGTGTAGCACTTTGCTTGGTCTGTTTTTTAAAGTTGTACATGCGTGTTCCACGTACCTAATCTTTGTGTGCGTGATTTTTAAAATAGTGTTCACTGTTGACCTACATCTTTACCTACTACGTTTCTGTAGGCTTTCAACAGAGAGTTAGGCTAGCTCCAAGTATAAAACATCAAATAATAATAGAAGACATGTGGATGAATTTATTTTATAATCTTGGAGCCAAGAAGTTCTTTTAAACTATAGCCCAAATTCGTAAACATAAATCTGTATCACAACTTAAAGGCTTTGCAAAGCAAAAAGATCTCTTAGGCAAAAAAACAAACAACAACAAAAACAAAAAACTGGGAAAAAATGTTGGCACACATATCACAAAGAGCTGATCTCTATAAAGAATTCCCTGAGATAAAGAACAAAACCAATAACCCAATAGAAAAGTGGGCAGAACTCATGGAAGAGCTGAGGAAAGCCACAGAGAGTTCTTGGTACAAGACCCTACAGTGATGTTACCAAAAACGGGTTTTGCCTCTTGATGGGGATCCAGCCAAAGAATAGAGCCTAGCCTAGAATTGGAGAAGGAAGGATTTTACTTGCAGCAAGTAAAGGACACATGGGGTAGATTTCCCAGAGCAGGCTCTCCCCAAACAACAAACCGGGGGACATTTTAAGCTAAAGGTGCATAATACATGCTCATGGAGGTGCTGCAATGGGGAACACAACACAAAATTCTTAGGGTGACCAGGTCCAGGTGTTGGCTCAGAGTCACAGGAGCCAGCCCCAGCAGCTCTCTGGAGCCAGTTGGTCAGGTGTCTAAATGCCCAGAGGGGTTTAGATCCTGCAAAGACAGCAAAGGAATGATGTCAGGTCAGTCTTCACTCTGGAATCAGCACTGGGACTTCTAGACAGACGTATTGTCCCTGGTAGGGTTAGCCTGTCTCCTGGCCCGATAGTGGCCGATAGCTCTTCCTCCTTTCACAAGGTGGCCCCCGGAGTCTAGAATGATCAGGAAGCTGTGTGTGTTGGTCTTTTTCCTGTGGACCACTTGAGAGACGAGGTGTTTCTCTCTTGCTGAGGGTATTAACACTGAAATGCCATCGACAAGGGGCTGTCTTGGAAAGCGAATCCTGGTAATACGTAGGGTTACTAGACAGTAGCCTCAGTTAGCATTTTTCATCCTAATGTGACAAAGTCTCCCATTATATTTCCATAATGGACTTTGAGGAATGAAGGAAACAAAAAAGCAAGTTTGGGATCCCTGGGTGGTGCAGCGGTTTAGCGCCTGCCTTTGGCCCAGGGCACGATCCTGGAGACCCGGGATTGAATCCCACGTCGGGCTCCCGGTGCATGGAGCCTGCTTCTCCCTCTGCCTGTGTCTCTGCCTCTCTCTCTCTGTATGACTTAATAAATAATAAATAAATAAATAAATAAATAAATAAATAAATAAATAAATAAAAATTTTAAAAAAACAAAAAAGTAAGTTGGAGAAAGATGATCCATTGAACGCAGGTGATTAACAGTTATTCCTGACGGCATTCCTGAAGATTCTTTTGTAGGTAAAAATATAAAACAAATGACTTGATGCACCTGTACTACTAAAGGCCTACCTTAGTTAGATGACATCATTCTTTTTTTTAAGATTTTATTTATGTATTCATAAGAGACACAGAGAGAGGGAGAAGCAGGCTCCCTGCGGGGAGCCTGATGTGGGACTCAATCCCAGGACCCCAGGGTCACGATCTGAGCCGAAGGCAGACACTTAACCACGGAGCCATCCAGGTGCCCCTTGTGACATCATTCTTAATTTACCTACTAAGCATTTATATATTAGTAGGAAAATAGGATAATCCTCAGGAAGCGATATTTTAACTCAAAATGAAACCAAATCTATTATGTGAAGTACCTGAGACGACTCTTGTGCAATAAGAATAAATATGAGTAAACATAATCCTCAGTCTTGTGTAAAATGAGAATCATATACGATTTTTAATATAGGACCACCCTGAGGGCTTATTCCAACTTGCATATGAAGTGTAGAGGCTGAGGAGGAAGTTCGTTTGGTTTTGTTTTTTCTGCTTGAGGTGTGTGAGCTTGCATAAGCGGTCTACGCAAGGTGGAGTTGGGATAGGTGTTTAAGAGGTACTTTCTGAGGGGTTTCTCTTCCCCATTTTGCAAAGCCCTTTTGAACGTTTAGGCGCTGAGTTGCGGGATTGATAATGCTCTGTACACCCACATGGAGCTTGTTTCACTGATGCCAAGACTGGGAAATAAATTCCCTGGTAAGACTTAGTTCAGTGGACTAAGGGGGCTGCCAGGAGAGGTGTCTTGAGGATTCTCTCATGGTCTTGGTGCTACAGACTGCCACGATCGGTTAGTGAGGTCTGCTGCGGTCAAGGGGTGGGCAGGTGGAGGCGTATGTTCCAGGCACCTGTCCCCCTTGGTTTAAGCAACCAGATGGATAGGCTATTTATTATTTTTAAACACTGGGGGGAAAAAGGCATAGTGGGCAAATATAAGTATATATAACAATTTAAAAATGTAAAAAAATATATGAAATATATACTTATACATTTTCATATTATAAGTTTTTATTTATAATAAAATAGTAAAAGCTTTAGCATGTTTGTCCTATATATACACACATATGAAAGAGACAAAGATAATTCTTTAAGTTAAATAATGCAAGGCAGTTGGGGGCGCAGATACCCTATCCCTAACTGGGCAGCTGGTTTCTGAACCATGACAGCCCCTGTGGAGCCCACGATACCTAGCTTTTAGGTGAGAGACGGGCTGTCAGGAACCCACTGGGGCTCACACAAGTGGGGGGCACCCGAAACAAAAGTGAAACTCAAGTTTGTCTGACCGGGAAGGCCAGTCATTATTACTCCTTGTGGTTTATTCTGTACACGGGAGCACACATAAGAATTCATGTAGATACTGCAAATGTTAAAAAAAAAAAAAAAAAAAAAAAAAAATGATTTCAGTTCTGAGAGAAGTAGGAACAGTTACATCAATCCATGAATATAATCATTAACCTTTTTTGGCACAGAACTACGTATTTTAGATATTTATGAATTTCAGTAATTCTTATTTTCATGTGCCCTGGGATACTTTAAATGCATTGTCTGTTAAAAAAAACAAAACCCAAAACAAAAAAAAAAAAAAAAAACATGGTTAGTTTTCCTTACCTTAGTTGTCACAAAAGGAGTCCACAGTTTTATCAGTTCCTCTAAGACTGGGATATTCTCTTTCAAACTCAAGTATTTTGGAGCTAAAAGGAAACATGGAGCTAGTCTAAACTTCCCTCTTCATGCCTAACTCACTCGAATTGATGCACGTGTGCACACACAGACACACACAGAAGGTGTCACATTTGCACGGTTATAGAGGGTAGTTGTCATCAAGGACTCCTGGTAGTTAGTATCTTGTTTCAAATCCTCCTGCTGAGTCAGAGTCACCTTTCCGTCATCATTTCTTGAGTACCTTCCTTATGCCAGGGACTGTTTCAAGATGCACACAAGGGATAGTTAATAAGTATCTCTTGAGGCCCTAAGCCTCAAAAAAGAACCAAAATCACAAAGAATTACCCAGACCTTCCAAAGGGCAACCAGCATCTGCGTCAACGTGTGGTTAAGCTTCAGGCATATGTATAAACTAAAACACCTGCAGAGCAAATCCCATGGCAGGGAAAGGCAAGTGCTCCCGCCAGGCCGAGCAGGACTGGGGAAGCGGATCACACACCATCCTTGCCTGTGGGCCAGGACCCCGTCTACCTCCATGTTGTAGATTT
Source organism: Canis lupus dingo (assembly GCF_003254725.2). Taxonomy (NCBI): domain Eukaryota; kingdom Metazoa; phylum Chordata; class Mammalia; order Carnivora; family Canidae; genus Canis; species Canis lupus. Next base: position 35,392,536 of record NC_064268.1, on the reverse strand, counting down.
TTCCTTAGACCAATAAAGTTTTAACAGATGGCAGAGATGTGAATTTTCGCAGTAGTGACTTAGGCATGCTTGTCGAGAAGACAGTAACTTCTCACAATCCTGAATAACTAGGCACTATTTCACGGGGTTGGGGGTTTTATATCTGGGCCCTGCAGGCACACATCCTGCAGGGAAGGAATATGTTTGTTGCCAAATGTGTGACACGGGCCTTGTAAAAGCCTCAAGGAAAAGGCTGTTTCGGAGGAGGAGCAGCCTCCACTGTCCCAAACACTCTTCCACAGCCGGTTATCCCATCATACGCTGGTCTTTTATTGTCATTTGGGGGGTATTTGAAAGTTTGCTGTCTTAAGCATTTGTGCCTTTCTCCAAGTTTATTTTTTTTATTGTTCAACCAGCGAGTAGTAAAATGCAGACTTGCAAAATTGTTTTCCTTTCAAAAAAAAAAACAAAAAACAGTTGTTGCATTATATTCTGCTATGTAGGATGTTTTGGAACTCGGATATCAATATCTCTGTCTTCTGTACCAAAAAGAATGGTGTATGTCATTGTAGCTGAAGTCAGGGAGCAAAACACAGTAAATTTAGCTTTAAAATTGATATACTGATTACAGTCATGTGGTCAGTAAGTCAATAGGCATTTGTGAGCTTCCCCTTATGTGCCAGGCACTTCTGAAAAGGTGAGAGATTTTAATAGCATTTCATTTGTCCTAGTGGGATTTTCTTAAAAAAAAAAAAAAGAAAGAAAGAAAAGAAAGAAAGAAACATGAAACAACTCAGGTAGAGTTAGCCCATTGGGAAGCCAGGTGTGCCAAGAACATCTGAAGGTCGAGACCTCTGTGGAGCCGTCAATAGGGATCGCGTCTACTCACCCAGGGCTGAGGGATGCACCATTCATATGATAAGGACCCTGGAGGATTGATTGAGTTAGCAATCCATTGGAAATAACTGCTATTTCAATTAATAAGAGAATGGTAAAAATCAATTATATACTGTGGAACACAATTAAAAATCACAAGGCACCTGGGTGGGGGGGGGGGGGGGGGCGGGCACCTGGGTGGCTCCGTTGATTGAGTGTCTGACTCTTGGTTTCAGTTCAGGTCATGATGGATCCCAGAGCCCTGGGATGGGCCCGGTGTGGGCTCAGCACTTAGCGGGAAGTCTGCTCCCCACCCTGCCCCTCTGCCCTTCCCCTGCAATGCTCTCTCGTGCGCTCTCTCTCCGTCACTCTTACTCTAGAATAAACAAGTAAATAAATAACAAAATTACAAGACCTCCCTGTGCTTAAAGAAAAAGACCAGCCTGTTTTAATAAGTGGGGGAAAAATTGAAAACCAAGTTGTCAAAAAATCATCACAGCTATACAAACCTGAATTGGTCTGGATGTGCTTAGAAAAAAAACATTGATGAGGATCCCGCCAGCCTGAAATTAGCTTAACGAGGGTGGTGGTGGAGGAAACAGACTTTTTCCCCCATTAAATTCTCATGTTTTGCAACATTTTGGTACAATGGGTGCCTTGAATTAAGGAATAAGTATAAATGGGCAAAAAATATGTATATAAAGAAATATACCAAGTGAAGGACTGGCTTGTGCCCAGCAGCAAGTAGCAGAGTGCGCACCTATGGCTTACCTGTGTGAGATCAGGAAGGGAGGAGGGAGCATCACTGCACCTGATGAATTTAGATTACTGTAAGGCAGATAAGTGTTAAATAAGAGCAGCTATAGCCATAATACTTTTCTTAAATAACGCAGTTTGGCAATGGGAGCTTATCAGTTTGTGGGATGTTATAAGGCATTATTATTCCTGCGCTACCTGTTAGTTGTCAGACTAAGAGAAACGGTAATCCTCGGGCACATTTCAAAGGCTTCTGGGACATTATCCATCTTTGGGTATCAATTAGAATTTGGCCAGCGTTGACTGGGTCCTGACCTGTCCCCTGTCACTCCTATGGGGTGGCTTGGAGAGAATGGGTTCTGCATCAGACACCCTGGTTTTCTGTTCTCTGGCGGTTGGAGATGTAGGGGGAGATGTAGCGGGGTGGTAGTGGGGCCAGACAGAGGGGGACCCATTTCCTCATGACATGCCCTAACATTGACTTTGATAAGGGGGTGGCCCCCATGGTTTTAGTGGTTGGGTTTGGTCGAGCACAGGTGTCCTCCGGGGCTCCATGTGAGCAGTGCCAACTGTAGTCTGCTTGTGAAGAACACAACTACTTCTGTTTCCAGCCCACCCATTCTCTCAGTTCAAGCGAATCTTCTTGCAACATGGAATACGTTAGTTTCTAAACCTCAAGCAGTGAATCACTTTCTACTATTTCTAGGTCCTCTTCTTTCCACTTAACGATATTCTCACATAGAAATAAGGTGACCAGTTATCCCCATCTGCCTGAGATGCAGGGATTTTAGTGCTACTACTACTACTGCTATATAGAGCATCACCAAGGTGGATTCCTGTCAGTTTGAAGTCCTGGGGTGTGGTGAGGCCTTTGTTGGATTTCAAGGCAAAAAAAAAAAAAAAAAAAAAAAATCCAAGTGTATAGGTCCTTATCGCTTCTCTATATAACAAACAGCCACAAATTCAGTGGCTTAAAACAGCATGAATCCATTCTTCTAAGAGTTTTAGTGAGAAGTCTGAGGGTGCCAAACTAGAGGTGTCAGCAGGGCTGGTTCCCCCTCAAGGCTCCAAGTAAGAATCCATCCCTTGCCTCTTCTGGTGGCTTCTACATGCTGCTGGCATAAGGTGAATTCTGCTTGCACCTCTCAGGTGTCCACTTCCATTGGATGGCACCACCTCCCCCCCCTACTGGGCACTCTTGCCTGTTACCAGGAGGATCCTTGTGGTTACATGTGGGGCTCCCTGGGTTAGAAGTCTGCTCTCCCATTTGTTGGCAGGAAGGTGAACATTTTTGAAGTTGTGGGGTAAATACATGTCATTCTCACGAGCTGTGTGAGAACATGGCTTGTGCTGACTTAAGACATTTTAGCCCCAGCTTCCCCTTTTTCAAGGAGCCATCATAAGAGAACCCACTTCCTAAGGTTGTCGTGATAATTTAGTGAAATATTCTCAGCAAGAGACTAGGGACAGTCCTTGAAACCTAGAACATGCTGGGCCAAGCTCCCCTGATGCCGCAGCATTCATGCTCCCAGTTGTGAAGTAGTCTAGGCCTTGGTGAGGTCATTTCCCCTTAAATGGCACATTGTCTTTGACTATTTCACAGGAGGGGTGAAGTCTGTTCACCTCTGGAGGCTCCTTTCCTCCTTGTTACAGTGAGACAGAAGGACTGGACTGATCTCAGGGTGCCATATTCAGAGACACCTTTGTTCTGGTGGACAGCATCAGGGGAGAGAGGAGGGTCACACTGTGTGATGCTGTTGGTGATGACTGTCATGAACAGCTCCCAGCAGTGATAATGTTCACTGTGCACTGAACAGCGATCTGCAAAGGCTGTGGGTACATCGGTCCTCTCACTTGAGGCCGGTGTGGACCCCTGCATTAGAAGTGACCTTTGAGGATGTCAAAATCCCCCCTTTGGGGTTCTAGAGGACACCTATGGAGTGGCCAGTGAGTTGGCCAGACTGCCCACCAGGAAGGGGCCACACATGCAGGCGAATAAAATGTGGAGCCTTTTCCTGTGACTTTCTTTGTCCTACTGAGTGGACAGCAGTTGGGGATAGAGAGGAGAAAAGCTAATCGAGCCTGGTCATGTTTGTGTATTTCTTGGTTATTATTTCATTCCAGGGCAACCAGCTGAAGGGAAATAAACTGCTGCCTCGGAGGTTTAAAGCTACACCTAGACTCTCTTCAGAGTCAGGTTTTCAAAGTTTTTTCTTCTTAGTGCTTTAGCTCCTCTTTAAAGGGAGCAAAATGTAAATTCATTCAGGGCACATGGCACTGGGGTGTTTAGGAAGCCGATGGAGAGGACCTCATCATGAGCATTGTCCCCCAGCCCCAGGACAGTGAGAATGTGCTAAGTAGGGAACGCTCAGTGCTAAGGTGGAAGAAATAAGCTACGGACGTCGTCACCTTGATTCCCTGGGTGGTTTTGAACACTGGTCAGAGCCTATGTGTGTTAGAAAGTGGGAAATCAAGATTGAAGGTAGGAATACTCAGATTTAATGACTAAAAGGGAAAAAAAATGTGTGTGTGTGTATGTGTGTGTATATATATATATATATATATATATATATATATAGCAAAAACCAACTATGCAGAGAAAAAATGTTTATCTTAGCAGTCCTTGCCTGAGTAAAGTTCAAGATTCTCTTAAAATCTGAGCCACAGATAGAAATGTGATTTGACTTGAGCATTCTTGAATCCTTAGCCATTGATGCATAGATCTTTTCAACTCTGTTACCAAAAAAATCAACTTCTTTGTAATACTTCACATCTACAATCATCATATTTTAAGTATAAGCTTAGCGTTCTTTCATATACTTGTGTGTCTGAGCATCTGTTTGATTATTTACATTTATTGCATGACTATTTACATTTATTGCATACCTGCCATATTCCAGCTGTGATGTCTGGGGTTATGGAAGGAAGACTCGATCCTTGACCACTAAGAACTTAGGTTTTTCATCTAGTAAAAAGCACTTTCAAACCTCCTCTGTGCAAACAGGCCTTTGTCATCATGTTTTAAACACATTTTTACGGAATCAATGATGTTAATGGATTAGTTGGTCAATAGGCAAATGGTTATTTTTCTGGCCGCCTCCTTCTGCTTTTAATTTCCCGTTGGCTTCTCTTCTCGGTTCCCATGGAGCAGTTATCTACAGCGTATTCTTGATACTATGCTTTGCCCCCCCCCCTTTTCCCTAATATGGTCTATTTGCTAGAACAAAAGCTCCTGCTTATGTGAGAAAATGAGGATCCTAAAAAGGAAATATCTCTGATGTTAGGTGTTGAATTGGAGATTTGCATAATGACATGGGATTGGCTTAAATCCACAAGTTTGATTCGCTTCACATTGGTGCTCAAATGTGTATTGACACAGATGTTCAGAGGCTCTCAAATAGGCTCTTTCCACAGACCCAGATCTGACGTAGAATAATGGAAGTTATATACACTCACACCTGTGGAAAGATATTAAACTCAGGGAGATACTGACAATATCCAGTGGCTCCTTTAGGTTTTGATTTTAAAAAAGAGAGAGAGAGAGAGAGAGAGAGAGAGAGAGAGAGAGAGACCTTTTCTACCCCTGCCCCCATGATGTCAAGAGAATAAGAGATCTTTGTAGTGTCCAACAGGACATAAATGTCCCTTTCTTTGTTTCACTATATGAAGAGATGCTATACTTAAAAAAAAAAAAAAAAAAAGATGCAGCCCTCAACCTGGTCTTGCCCATATCAGAAATGAGCCCCCACCCTATGGACAGAGTTCTCAAGATCATACAGCCAGACCAATACCCTCCACAAGTGCATGTAGTGATCACAGCGCCCTGCCTTCATCATATGAAATGTTCTCCTTTCTCCTCCTCTCTTTTTTTTTTTTCATCTTTACCTTTTAAACCATCCTCGGTTTTCAACGTCCAGTAGAAATCCTCCGCCACCTCCTCTACATTCTGTTTCCTGCACAAGGTATGATTTTGTGTCTCTAAAATTCCACACCATTTTGCTTGGTCTCCCTTCCTCCACTTAGGAGTTGCGGTTAGTTTCCTAGGTGCTTTATCCCTCCCACCACATCTGCATCTCCTTAAGATCAAGGATCTTGTCTGTGATCTTGGTGGGGCCCCAGCAGATAGCCTACACCGCGGATCAGTCATGGTTATATGTATGATACCTGCCTCGCGTGTGGTCCCTCAGAGCCGATGGATTAGATTTTAGTGTCATCCCTATTTTACAGTGACGAGAAAGTTGAAGCAGGTGAAGGAAAAACAAATAATCCTGAGTTAGATCTAAAACCAGAGTAAGTTCAGTACCCTAAAGTGGTACCTGCTATACGAGGTAGAGCTGAGATGCACCTGCGTGGCTCAGATGGCTAAGTGTCTGCCTTTAGCTCAGGTCCTGGGATCGAGTCCAGCATCATCATCGGGCTCCCTGCTCAGTGGGGAGCCTGCTTCTCTCTCTCCCTTTGCCCGTCTCCCTGTTCGTGCTCTTTCTCTGTCTCTCTCTCTCTCTCTCAAAAAAAAAAAAAAAAAGTTTTTAAATGTAGAGCTGGGATTTGAACAGATGTGCTCTTAATCCCTATACTTTTAGATCAATCAAGATGGGTGAAGTTGTGTGTGTGTGTGAGAGAGAACAACCCACAAACTTATGCTTGAAGTAAAAATACCTATTTCTAATTCAAGCTATGTGTCTGTTGTGGATCTTTGTTCCATGTTGTTCCCAAGCTAGAGTCTAGGCTGATAGAACAATTACCATCTGTAGTCTTGCTGGAGGCATCAGCAAAAAAAGAGAGAGCCTGGTGAATCACTTTTCTTGAAACTTCTGCCCAGTGGTGACAAATGTCATTTTTGTCGGCATTTTATTGGCCCAAACGAGTCACACGGCCATTTGTAGTTTCAAAACAAGGTGAGAACGTGTAGCCCTGCAGTTTTCCCGGGGAACAGAGAGCCCGCAGTGTTTGGTGAATGCCAATAATGATTACAACCAGCCGCATCATCTGCTTTTCACCCTCTTGTCCTGAGATGCCAATTACAACTCTTGTCCCAGAGGTGAAAGTTTGCTGAAGGAGGTTGTACTTGAGGAATCATTTTTAATAGAAATGGCTTCGTTGACCTTGGTCGAGGGCCCCATTTCAGAAGTTAGAAGCAGGGATGGACTGATCTGATAACCAGGGCAAAAGCCAGAGGAGTCAAGATAATTGAAAGACTGTAAGGGAAAAGCTCGGGAGCAGGCCTGAATTTTGGTTGAACTCTGAACAGAAAGCCAGGGTAAGTTTGAAAGAACCAAAGTGATGGATAAAACAGTGGTTAGAAAGGAAGGGAAGGTCTTCAGGACAGGAGTCCGTTCACATCTGTCGTAGGCATGTCGAGCACTCCCTACGTGCTTAGCAAAGGGAGGAAGAACTTTACAGATACTTTCATGATGATTGTATGAGTGAGGAAAATATCAGTGTGCCCATTCTGTAGGTGAGGAAAGGGAACCCTATGCCGCACAGTGATAACCTTGAGGAGCAAGCATCCAAATCCAGTTAGTCTGATTGCTTAGCCCACATGCTTCAATGAGGCCTGTTTTCCAACATCAAACATACTGTCTTATGGAAGGAGACAGTATGGGTGGAAAAGCAGAATTTAGGTCCATGACAGCACTGGTCCACATGGGTCTAGTGAGTTTGGCCACTAACTGGTTCGGAGATGTCACAAAATTTTACTGGTTGCAACTTCTTTACCACCACAATGACTTCCCTAGCACTGTAATACAGTAGATACATGTGAAAGCATTGAAACCACTTTCATACCTAGGAGAACTTCCCCTTCCCCCCTGTAGAAGTCCCTAGCTCCACTGTGTTGGGTTCTGTTAATGCTTTATTTGGTTAATTCACAGACCTAAGTGAACGAGCATGTCTGCACTTTGGCATTTTGGGACAGATAATGACAACTGGTCAGATCCATGCCTTGCAACAGCTCCCTAACCTTTTTCGCAAATGTCTTAAATATAGCAAATTAGGTATAGAATTACAAGCCAGAGAAGATAAACTTTCTACTTAAAAAAAAAAAAAAAAAAAAAAAGGGAAGGAAGAGGAATCTTTGTGAGTAGTTTATGAAAACTAGTGATTTTTGAATAATGTATTTGAAATAATGTATTTGTATTTGTTGCGTAATCTCTGTATTCTAACTTTATAGCAAAAAAAATGAAAATAAAAAATTAAATAAATAAACAAACAAACAAACGAGATGCATATTAATCCCAAAGTAAGGTGTCTGGCTTGTGTAAGTGTTTGGATATCAACAGCATCATTGATATAATATCAATCCCATTGTCATTTTACTGTGGATACAATGAGTTCTGCCCTATAATGAGAATGAGGTTCCTGGGTGATTGGCAGGGGTCCAAGATGATCTATTCCATAACCTTCTCTGCATCTCTTGCTCGCCCCCATTCCTCCGATGCATGACACCCCTATGTTTTCCCACCATTCCCTGCTGTGTCCAGCTTGAGCGCTAGAACCAACCGTGTACCTCACGGCACATTGGGAGCATCTGGTCCTGGTCCCTTGGTTCTCCAGAGGACAGCTTGCCGGGTAACACTGCCTGCCAGGGAACAGCATACGGTGGCCAAGAACCACACTCTCTTGCAAGAGTGAGCTCATGGTGGGAGTCTTAAAGGAATCCCTACCCTGATAGGGTTCACCTCTGCATTGAAAAGTAAATATCTCTCAATGATCTTTGTTTCTATTTCTCACACTGCCTGAGCACACCTGAGCCCCATTTTAATCCTCTTTGATTTTCTTGCCTTTATCCTTGAGCTCACTTTGTATTCCTTTTATGTCTGCTGCAACTCTGTCCTTCTTTCTGTTTGTAACTCATAAACAATTGCCTATGTATCTCCTCCACATGGAAAGTACTTAGCTGGTTCCCCAGGAGGTGGGTGCCACGTCACTTCTCCATCCCCAATGTTAAGGCATTTGTTTCACACTGATCCTGGATGCAGTGTTCATATCCTTCCCAACCATCCCCTAGAATGGGGTGACCAGCTGTCCTAGGTTTCCTGACATGGAAGGCACATCCTGGGACCCAGGTCATTCGGTTTTGAAGTGGAAATGTCCAAGTGAACCACTCCTCACTAGGGACAGCACTACTGATTGACCTGAGTTGCCATGGGAGGTGAAGCACATGTCCCACCCCTTTTTGATCAGCGGTTTCTGCAAGGGGATGCCTTAATAGCTACAGGCGTGAAGAGTATGGAGTTTCTGGTTCCCTTGGCCTTCAGGATAGCAGGAGCTCTGGACCAGTTTCCTCTCTCTCTAGACTTGTCCATTTATTCCACATGTTGATAAATACTATCCTATTCTGCGTGTGTCATGATGTTAAAAGAGCAGTTTAGTATGTACTGGGTGGTAGTATATGTAAGCCTCGGTGGCTGAGTCAGTTATATCTCCACCCACTCTAGGGTAGCTCAGTCCATTAAGCATCTGACACTTGATTTTGGCTCAGATCATGACCTCAGGGTAGTCGGGCTCTGCGCTTAGCATTCTGCTCCTCTTCTCACGCATTCTACCTCTCTCTCTTATTTTTTTTTTAAGATTTTATTTAATATTTATTCATGAGAAAGAGAGAGAGAGAGAGAGGGAGGGAGGGGTAGAGGAGGAAGCAGGCCCCATGCAGGGAGCCCTATGTGGGCCTCGATCCCGGGACTCCAGGATCATGCCCTGGGTCGAAGGCAGGTGCTAAACCACTGAACCACCCAGGGATTCCCCCCCCTTAAATAAACAAATAAGATCTTAAAAAACAAAGGTTACTATGTACTGACTTGGATTATACTCAACACAATATATCACATACCAACTAATTTTACTGACTTCCATGTAGTGATTGCAAAATAAATGGATTTTGTCTCAAATTCCTTTCAAACCATTCTAGGTAAAAATATTTTTCACTCTTCTAAACTGATAGGTGTTTTTACCAAAGTCCATTCATTTAGATTGCCCTGGAACTTGAAATGAAACTAGAAGATTAGGCATATTTATGGTAGGTTGGATATATCATGACATGTTGATACTCAGCCAGAGAGCTTATTTCTCTAGTAACACCATTGTTTTATATGAAACATTTATCTCTACATCATTCATTTAGCGTGAATGGAGCACAGACTTTGGAATAAAATATTGTCCATAGATTCATGTCTGCCTCAGGAAGAAGTGTCTTGACATCACCTTGGTATTGATTTTCCATAAATCTCCAATATTAAGTATTCATCAATATCATATTTTTCCTGTCTTGTCATTCTTCTTCATAGCAGTATGAAGCTGTAAATCCATTAAGTTGTACTCTTGATAATCAGAACTGGGCCAGCAGTGTTATGGAACGTAAATGAAAGTTGAATTTTATTAACGGGAGACCGTTTATATTGTGCACCAGCTATGTTGATGAATCAGAGAATTTTACGTTCTCTGTGAAATTTATAAATGAGAATTTCTCCATATGCAACACTTATATATTTTTTTCAAAATCTAATCATTAAGGACGCTTACTTATATGATAAAAAGTTTGTTTTCAGAGTGCTGCTCTGTTAGGCTCTTAGTAAAATAATCTCATGGTGATATTAGTTTAATAACAAATGCTTAATTATGATGTTGTTACCACTATATAGTTTCATCTAATTAAGTACACAATCAGAATGTTACCAATTTTGTAGCTTACAATGAGGTATGGATAAAGTTGTTCTTATAATGAATATTTTTCTTATGTTAAGAAAGGCTTTTTAGGCATTAAATATATTGTGTAGAAAAAAAGTTAAACTGATTAATACCTAGTTAGGATCTCACCTCCCTTTTCCTTTCTATTCATGAATCTGCCTTGTATCAGAGAGGGGACAAGCTTCTAATTGTGGAATTTCAGGATATTTCTGAAAGATTTTCTCAACTACATAGATGCGTGTATTTTAAATGGCATATTAAAGCTGCCCTTGAAATAGTATGCCTCTGTTTGCCTTCTGATGACCTCTTGCTTAGAACTCCAGTCTAGGCGCTCAGGAAAGGACTTGGTATGATTTGTGCTGTGGGAAAAATGTCTGATTTCCAGTCCTTGCATTTCTAACTAATTTCCATTTATACATTCTTTGTTCTTTCCTTTATCGGGTTATTGCTTATAGTTGAATGTATTAAAAGTACATAATGGGCAACAAAAGCAAAAATAACAAGTGGGAGTACTTTAAAAAGTTTCTGCACAGCAAAGGAGGCCATCAACAAAATGAAAAGGCCACCTACCAAATGCGAGAGAATATTTGTGAAGCATTATAGCTGATGAGGGATTAATATCCAAAATATATAAGAACTTCCACAGCTCAGTAGCAGAACAACAACACAACCAAAAAACAAAAGGAAACACAAACAATCCAATTAAAAATGCACAGGGGATCTGAATAGGCATCTTACTAAAGAAGACATCCAGACGGCTAACGGTACATAAAAAGGTGTTCAACGTCACTCCTCATTAGGGAAATGCAAATCAAAACTATAATGAGATAGTGCCTCACGGTTGTTAGAATAGCGACCCTCAGAAGGACAAGAGCTATCAAGTGTTGGTGAGGATGTGAAGAAAGGGAATGCTTGTGCCTTGCATTGGGAGCGTAAATTGGTGCAGCCACTCTGGAAAACATCATGGAGGTTCTTCAAAAAATTAAGTGATACTGTAGTATCGAGCAATCCCACTTCTTGGAACATACAAGAATTAAAACAGGATCTTGAGGTAATTGCAATTACATTTTCATTGCAGCATCGGTCACCATAGCCAACATATGGGAACAATCTAAATGTTCATCAATGGATGAATGGGTTAAAGAAAAAAAAAAAAAGATGTGTGGGGGTGTGGAATGGAATGGAACACACACAGTGGAATGTTGTTTAACCACAGGATGAAGGGCATTTTGCCATTTGTGGCAACATACATGGACCTTTGAGGCATTATGCTAAGTATAATAAGTCTGAAAAATAAAATACAGTAGAAGTAGCAGGATATCCCCTGTATGTGGCATCTAAAGAAGTCAAACTTCTAGAGACCAGGGGCTGGGGGAGATCGGTGAAAGGGAACAAACTTCTGGCTGTAAGATGAATTGTTCTGGGAATCTAATGTATAGCATAGTAATTATAGTTAATAATACTGTTACATGCTAGAGAGTATATTTAAATATCACTAAATGATAATGATGTGATATGACACAAGTTTTAGCTAATGCTACGGTGGTCATCATTTTACAATATAGAAGTGTAGCAAATCGACATGTTGCATACACTAAATTTACTTGGGCACCTGACTGGCTCATTCGGTAGAGCATGTGATTCTTGATCTTAGGTTGTTTGAGCCCCACACTGGGTATAGAGATCACTTAAAAAAATGTAAGCAATGTTTTATGTCTGTTATATGTCAATAAATTAAGGGGGCGGAAGAGTCCGTAGCATTTATGATTCCATGAAGAAATGAAAGAAATACTGCTAAACATGATTATTTGGAATATTAGCGTGATTATAACTATCAGACAGGAAAGCTGAATATCTCAAAGTACCTGCTATTAGAAGATTAAAGCAATCGTTGATAGAAAGCGGGAAAGAAACAAATCAAATGCCACTGATAATTTCTGGGTTTACTAATTATGGAGAAACTTTTGTTTTTGTTTTTGTTTTTCAATTTACCAGGGGGGTGAAAAAAATCACTGGTACATCGATGTGTTTATTTCTGTCTCTGAGGCATATTAATTTAAAACCTCTTCACTTTTGTAAAGGCCCCCCAAGCTTGTATTTTTCCTCTTACGCCTATAAAAGTTTTTATGGTTCTGCTTATTCTCGCAAGAACTTGCAGTCAGTTCACCCAACAGGTGTTCGAATACTTAGTCTCTGCGTTCGTTCATTACTGAGAACATCCTCTGTTCCAGGAGGGAGGATTACAAAGATGGACTAAAACCTATCATTTGCCCTTGAGGGCCACCCTACTGCCAACACCCCGGGCTGTGTGGGGAGACAGGTCGTTGCTTCAGAGCTTCATGATGGAGGTTTTGCCCATCCTGGAGATAAGATTGAGGAATGGAGAACAGATTGAATTCAAAGACTTTTCCAGAAAAGATGGTTTCCTTGAGCCCAGTCTTTAATTCATTGAATCAACCACAAAGTAGAAAGGAAGAAGGAAATCACTCTAGGCAGAGTAGACCTCTAGAGACGTGGCACGTGGAATGCTTAGAGAGTCTCGAGAGCTCCAACATTTACAAAGGTTGAGGCCTAGGAGGTAGGTGGGTGCAAGTAGCCTAGCGAGGGAAGCATTGCTGGACGTTCTATGAGGCCTTTCTTCCTCTGCTTCTTCTATCTTAAAGGACAGATGTCACGGTGAAGGGGAAGGAAGCACACGTTTTCCTTGGCCCCTGAGGGCCTTGGCTGGGTCTGAAAAGCAAATTGACGAAGACAGAGTAACAGGAAGTAAGCACAGATTTCTTTAACATGTAGGACCTGACTTGGAGGCCTTCATGAGGACATGAAGACCGGAAGCAACGGTTAAATCGGAGTATTTGGGGCTAGCTTTGATGACGAGTGGACAGTCGTGGAGAGCTGGGATAGGTCAGAGAAGGGAGTTCAGTGTAGGAAACTGAGCAAAACTTAAGCCTGTGTGCTCTTCTCGTCCTCCCCTGGTCTTCAGGGAGCAGGATGTTCCTTCCCTCTGGGTATCAGAAGGGCCCCCCTGGGGCAAGGTTGTGTGACCTGCTTCAGGGGAGAGGTCAAAGTGACCTTCCTGCTTTTGCGGTTTCCTCAAGCTTTTTAAGCTTAAAATACTCAGTAGGCTAAGGTGTCATATTTTAGGGCACCCCCCTCAAATGTGACTGTTCCCTTCATGTCCATGCTCTTCGAGAATGGCAGGCTTCACAGACCACCACCTAAAGATCTCCCTTGGTCTAAACTGGTCGGTTGTGTACTGGCTTTTAGCATAAACTATAATCTTCAAGATCCAGAAAACCTAAAGACCTAGATTAATGTTTTTAAGATTTTATTAATTTGAGAGAAAGAGGGAGAGAAGGAGAAGCAGGCTCTCCACTGAGCAGAGAGCCCCACGTAGGGCTCGATCCCAGGACCCTGAGATTGTGACTTGAGCTGAACGCACATGCTCAACCGACTGAGCCCCCCACAAGGTGCCCCCACCCCAAGACCTATATTAATATCTTTTAAAATCCTAGGACAAGCACCTGAAGGTCAGCATTCAGCTGGGGATGCCCTAGACTCTGTTCTGATGAGTCCCTATGAGGAGGGACTTTGTTGAGTAAGTGAGGCCAGAACACTGGATCTATTTGTTTTCTAATTTAAATGTGCTTAGGGCTTCTCCTGGGTTTATTTTTCCAATGAATAATTTTATTGCTCTCTTCGTATTTATAATACGTATCGGGGCTCTTTGTCTTATAAACGGATGGTTTTCCAAATGCCTTCAAACTAAATCTTGGGATATGACTTGCGGTCTGTAACTATATCCAGCTCCCGTGGAAGTGCTGGGCTTCGATCCTGGCGTCTGGTGACCAGGCCCCTCTCTTAATCTCTCTCCTCCGTTTACGCACATTGACGCCACCAGCGCTGCTGTGCACTGGAGGACTGAGAAAAAGGTTTCTCTCCCCACATGTGTCTGCAGCGGTGTGCTTTGCAAATCAGGTGCTGCGGGCCACCTGCGCTTACCTCTCTGCTCCTCCTGCAGAGCCGCCCCCTCGCTGAAGGCAGTCTCGCTGTGGCTGGAGCTCCCTGGCTGCACCCGGGGACCCCGCCCTCCGGGATGTGCATTTGACCACATGTCTCATGAGTTCCCCATCCACGAAACTGGAAAGATCTTGATTATCGTGGGCCAGATTTTTGAGCCTCACTTTTGGCCTATTTGCAAACATTCTGCATAATTAATTTATTTTTCTCTTTATTTATATTTTTATGTTTATCTATTTTTATTTTTATTTCTTTTTATTTTTATTTTTTATTTATTTTTATTTTTATTTATTTTTATTTTTATTTTTTTATTTTTATTTTTATTTTATTATTTAATTTTTATTTAATTTTTATTTAATTTTTATTTTATTTTTACTTATTTATAGATAGATGTTTGTGTGAACTTAGTGACTGCTTTGTAACCAGAAAGCAATCAGCATTCTAGGGAAAATGGAAAGTGCCAGAAACAAACAAACCTAACCACAGCTGATAAAAGGAAAAATGGAGCTCTTCAACTCAAAGATCTTATCATTTAGCTCCTCTGGCTTAGCATCATTTGCTCACCTTCAACTGTGTTCTAAGGGACAGTAAAAGATGAATAATTTCTCCATGAGACAACAAAAATCATGTGCGTATTTATAGAGCCTAACCTTGTTCAAAGTAGTGAAGAGAAAGGAGAAAAACATGTATTTAACTAAAGATGTGTTGCATCTGAATTCCACGTAACTCGCAGTACTGGTGCATCAAATACGCAGCCTGTTATCAGAACGCTAAAGCCCAGGGCTGTGTTTGTGAAGTTATATTATAATGCTAAATCTTACTAATTGTTCTGGAAACAACCTAGAGGTTTTAAACACATCTTCAATACGAAGGCACTGAAGGAAAAAGTGTCTCAGTTACCTTGCAAAGAAAATCAAAGCAACATGAAAGGCTTCTTCCTGGAACAACCCAAGATAATTGGCGTTTCGCTGCCCTTCTTTCCCATACCCCTCCCGCCAAGTTCAAAAACAGTCAAGGAACAAATGTTTGCAGTGGCTTTTGTCCTAAGGCAGCGCAGTTTTGACAGTAAATGCTTTGACTCTACTCCTTACGGGGCTTTTGTAAATAGCAGTGTTTGCATTCTTAGGAAATAAGGTTTTAAATTTCCCCCGAATCAAGTGATGTGATGCAAATTGATTGATTGCTGCTGTTTCTAGTGTTTTCTTTAAAACATTTTTTTTTAATTTATTTATTCATGAGAGACACAGAGAGAGCCAGAGACATAGGCAGAGGGAGAACCGCTGAGCCACCCAGGCGTCCCTGTTTCTAGTGTTTTCCTAAGTCCCCCTGATGCTAGATTCTCAATGATGGTCAGGAGCAAGCTTCTTGATTAAAGAGATCTTCTATGCCTCCTGTGTTGTCAGAGATAAATCCTTACTTAATAACTTAATGAATACCCTGAACCCTTCCCTCACTCTCCCTTACCCCCTAACCCCTTCTATCTGCTGATCCCAGTTTCTCTTTCCTCCTCAATCCAGTCCAATTCCATAAACTGTCATTCTTAGTGGATGACTCCCAGGTGGGCTCTTGCTTGTTGCCTCTAACTGGGTTCTCACTGCTGAACTCCTGAATTTCCACTTAGCTACATGCCTGTAGGCATAGCTCGTGCCGAAAACACACATTTACGATTGAACTCCTCCCCTCTTCCCTCCCCATCCCTACCCCAACTCATCAGATCAATTTCCTCACTGGTTAATTTGTTCTTTCGGAGTGCCTCCTGTCTTTCTTGTCCTTGAGTTCTCTCTCTCTGTGTTGGAGCAACCTGCTGATGTTCCTCTGTCAGCTCCCCCTCCAGTGATCCTCTATAACGCCGTCAGGTGTATTTTAATGAAGAACCAATATGAAGCAGATTAAGGGTTCCCCATTGCCTGCAAAATCAACTACTGTTCACTTGACTTTCAGATCCCTCCAGTCTCCGACCCCACAGACATCTACAATCTTGAACATAGCGATCTGTGAGGATTAAATACCTACCCCACAACCAATTTCCAGCAGTTGGTGGTTTAGCATCTAACTCAGGAAATTTCTCGAGTTCAGCCATTGCTTACGAGCCTCCTGCAGCCTCCAGCTCACAGGCTAGTTAGTATCACTCTGCCCCTCTCCATCTGGCTGCCCCTGAGCACCTGCTTTCAGGGAGAATGACTTTCTACGAGCTGCTCCTTTCTCTGAGCCAAAGGGTCACTGTGTACTGTAGATCCACTGGTGGATTGATCCTGGGCTTCTGTCTTGAAATGTCTTAACTAATACCACCCAGTTGGAACTTCTGTGTCTTGAGTGTCACTTCACTTAGTTTTGCCAGACTCTTGGATTTCTTTGGTCCTTCTGATCTTGTATTTCAGGAAGATGCCCCTTGTCTCCTTGTAATGCATGGTTATGGATAGTATGGTAGTGGGCAGCTCATGAAGCATGTTACTCTGAGCACTATTCAGAGTCAGAGCCACTGAGAGCTGCTTTCATGAGTGTGGGACGGGTGTAATCATACAGGGCTCAGGGCTCAACAGAGCCAGTGCTTGGGGTGTAATGGCCTGTGACCACTGTTCTGGAATTAATAGTTTTAACATTGGATTTGTATGAGTGGGGTCTGATAGGACAGTGAAGCAACTTGGAGCCTGGCTTGTGAGTAATTCTGTGTCTCTGTGCCCCATATCCCCAGAACTGGTTCTGGGCCACTCATTCCCTTGGGGCCAGTCTAGCCCTTCTGCTCTTCACTCCCTGACTGCTGACTATAGTTGCCCACTGCCCACAGCAGGAGATGGGCACGGACGTGCAAACATGCATTTCCAGCCCCAGACTCTGAGTGCCAAGGCACATTTGATGGAGGCTCAGCAGGGAGGAACTCCTTGTCCATTCCCTGCTCCCATACGTCCCAGCAGAAAGGCTGCAGTCCCTTGTTACCCCACGTGTTGGTGCGGTGGGCCTGTGGAAAGAGGAGAAATCTGACTTGATCCCTCTGCCTCTAAATGAGGCATGGTTGTCGGTCTGACACCTGACAAGAGGGGATGGATCTGGCCACCAGTGGCTTACCGGAGTGCAGAGTCATGGTCCATGGGTATGTGGTACAGGTGCCCACGAGCATCTCTGCTCCTGAAGGAGTGCAACATTAAGTAAGAAATACTGTTAAGTGGAGGGAGAGAAAGGGGTGGGGGAGAAAGAAATGAGCTTTATGGTTTAGTGCCTTCTAATGGACTTTCCCCCCTGCTTTTTCAATAAGGAGCCCTGTGTTTTTATTTTGCATTGGGCCCTGCAAATACCTTAGCTAGTCACTCCTGGCCCTTTTGTTTGCCTTACACACCTCATTTCTGCCCTGGATTTGCATCTCAATTCTAAACTCCTTTCCCAAGTGTGGTCCCCTCCAAGCTTCTTAGGAAGCAGGGCATCCCTGCTGTGGTGGTGGTTAGGAAACCAGTGTTTTTCCCAGCTTCGGAGAGTTTCTGTAGGATTAAGAGAGACAACTTATGCCCCGCATTTGGCATCTAGTAAACCAGTTTTCTTATTAACAGGATGACAATTAACTTTTGGTGGAGGGATAGCTTTTTCACTCATTCATCCTGTGTGGCAAAAGTTAAAAAAACAGATGATTTACAATTTTTTTTCAAATTCTTTAGAAGTTTTAAAAGCGTCTTTTAGCATCAGTGATTTATCAGTGTAGTTGTTTTCTCGATATTATGATGCCACACGCTTTCTCATAAATCCTTATATGTAAGTAACATTTTTATCTGTCTCATTACTCTTTGTATTTCCCACAGCAAATATTCTATATAGCAGATGTTTGATAGATGTTCTAGAAAGTGAATTAACTTTTTGTACTAGGTTGAACCATATGAAATCATTGGGTTTGGAGTGAAAATGGTTGAATACTGACAATACATAGGATATCTATTTCTTTAGAGCCAGAATCTGTGTATTTCTGTACATTTCTATAATCATACACTCACTTGAAAAAAATTAATTCAAAAGTAAAATGTTGAATACAGATTCTTTACGATATTCTTTGGCATCTACTTCTTTAAGTAGGTTCTTTCCGTAACATTTTTTTTAAGGAAAATACAGTAAAGCATTGATTAACAAGAATTCACATTTAGTAATCTCAAATATCTGATTATTTTCATTTTTGATAATGAGGATTAGAACTTAAAAAGATGTCAATCTCCCTTTCTCCCTTATTAAACATAAATATTATTCAACCTTAATATTATAATTTGTGATATTAGAGGATTTTAAAATGATTATTTTCATTGTATAACACCATAGTTACAAGTTGAGAAAGATTATGGAATTATTTTGAATTTCAGGAGTTGCTTTTCTGGTTGTTATTATTACTTTTTAGGACAGAATCAACTTCTATCCTTAAAAGTCTGCGCCAAGTTTGGTGATGTGAGAGCTGGTTATTTTCCAAGTTAGCTGAAGAGTATTTTCACTGGACATCTACAATTATCCAAATAATTATCCATTTGTGTCTCTGTATTACTAGCCTGAAAAATTCTAAATTAATACAAGTAACAGAATCCTGAGAACAACAAATTTTAAATGCTTCCCATAATTATTGAATAATTCATGATTTTTAAACATTCTCATTTCTCTGCATAATTTTTTTTGAAGCAAATCCTTTATCTTCCTCACACTTGCTTGTATTAAGTTTGCCCAAGTCTCCTACATCCCTAGGGTTCGTTCATCTGTTGTAGCTACTTGGAAAAATGAAGGTCCATGGGCAGCGTGTCTGTGAGAAGACGTTAGCCAAGTTTAACTCCAAACCCAAATGCCAGGAGGACATATTCACTAAATATTGGTTACTGGGCAAACCTTGCAACTTGGTTCCATAGAGACTATTCCCAATCTTGCTTAGCTTGTCTGGGGAATTTTTCTGAATATGATTCTTCCTTTGCCACCAATCTGTGTGCTTATGAAACAAGATAAAACTGTTGCCTTTTGCATTCTTCAGCAGACTGTTGTTTCATTAAAAATGCATGGATATTCAACTTAAAAAAATGCCTTTAGAGTAAAAGTAGAAATTAGATAATTTATTCAAGAAAGCAGGAAAGCCCAGAAGTAGCAGGACAGAGAACATCAAAATATCCCCTGACTGCGAAGTGATTTTAATAGTTTCGCCATCTTTGCGTAGATTCATTATCTGCAAACCTACCATGTTGTTGAAGCAAATGGTGTGTTCACTTGGATCTGGAATGTGAATGCTTCAGAAAAAGTGTTAGAATTCCAAAGTCTGCCAGCATCTAAATAGAGCTTTGCCAGGCCTTTTAACCCACTTCCTACAAAAAAGCATCTGATTTAAGATATTATGAGCTCCAACAAGTTATGGTAAAATATATATAGCTTAAATTATAAAAAAATATATATATGGTGAAATAGAGTCATTTTTTTCTTCCTAGAAAACAGGTTGTAAGCACAGACCTCCAGCACCAACCAGCTGGTTGTCACTGGGGATAATTATGCAGTTTCTTTGATTCCATTTCCCTACAGTAAAATGAAGTTAATAATATTTACTTTACATTCCAATTGGGAGGACCATGTGAAATTAGTGATTTAATTTAATAATTAAGCAGATATCATTTGGGCTCCTATTGTGTGCCAGACACTTGGGAGATCCTGGGGACAGGGCAGGCCCAGAGTCTCTACCCTCGTAAAGCACCAGGTCTTCCAAACAATCTCTCAAAAATGGTAATTATCCTAACAATCCTTTTCTCTCCCACTTAGGACTTCTGCTTTGTGGGAACCAGGTTGATTAGAAGAAAGACACGTCAAATAATAGAACCATTCTGCATCAGATTCAGCTCTGTCTTCCAACTATATTTTTAGGAATACTGGAGATACTGAGTTGTTACCTGGGGTCGATGAGTGTTGGACACATTCATGAGTTGGCGAAGCTGTGCTTCGGGGTAGGGGGGAGGCAAATGCATTCTCTCAGTCCATAACAGCTAGTTATTGGTGAATATGAGAAATATTGGAAGGTTTCGTGAAAAAAAAAAATTTATGATCATATGAATATATCAAACACCTAAACTTGGCTTTTGAAACATTTTGTTAAACTTCATATTAGGACACGTGGGCGGTTCAGGGGTTGAGCGCGTCTGCCTTTGGCTCAGGTTATGATCCTGGGGTCCTGGGATCAAGTCCCACATCAGGCTCCCCACAGGGAGCCTGCTTCTCCCTCTAGGTCTCTACTTCTCTCTCTCTTCTCCCTCTATGTCTCTCTGTGTCTATGTCTCTGCTTCTCTCTTTGTGTCTCTTATAAAAAAAAAAAAAAAAAGGAAGATTAAACTTCATATACACTCCCTCCACCATGGGTGAGCACATTTGTGTACATAGATCTGCACGTGTGTGTTCTCCACACGCACACGGTAGTGTCGGTTACTCCAAGTGTTGAGTCTCCAATGGAAACGTAGATACTGGGACAGCGAGGCAGTAGAAAAATACCTTGGTTTATGGATCTTTCTGTTTCTTAAATCAGACGATGGAGGCAACTGCCTAATCTTTGTCACCGTCTTTATGGCTCAAATGTACACTTTTGTGTCTTAACACCTTTCTCAGAGCTCCCAGGGTATGTCATTCGGTATTTTGGTTTTTTAGATTTGTTTGTGGGTTCTTTCATTGCTTAGATACGAGGACTCGGGCAATTACTGTTCATTTCCTCCCCTTGGGAATAGCCAGTCCCTTTGCACAGCAAATGACGTCGGCACCCCACCCACATCGCTGGCCTCTACCTCTGACCCCCTGCACCTGCATGTGTTTGGCTGTGGGCCTCTTTCTCTTGCCAACAGTGTGCCCTGTCCTCCCCCCCACCTACCCCTGCGGTGGCAAGCTACGAGCACCAAGGAATGCATGCCTTTGGAAGCAGCCCTCACCCAGAGACCAGCAGGAGCTGGTGTGTGGATGCCCAGCACCCCTGGGGTGGGATGGCCTATTGCTCTAGGCCATAACTTGGTGTCCTCTGTTGGTTCCAGTATTTCCCAGCAGGATCAAGCTCCAGTTACACACTATGGAAACTAGCTTAATAACAAAACCTCCATGGGCTGCTCTTCCTCCCCCACCAGGGGTTCTTGGGATCAGCTCACAAACAGCTCACCCCTCAATCCTTGTCTGGGGTTTGCTTCTGGGGAGCCACCATGTAAAACACTCCAGCAGAATGTATTTTTTCTGTTAATTTAGGTTCATTCTACAGTTTATCTTTCTTTTCAGGGTTACCAGCCTGCCAAAAGCAATATAATAATGTGATTAACAGCTATGAGCCAGGCTAGATTTTTGCCTGAACAACTCAAAGTAACCAAAAAGCTCTATTTTCAGATTTTTTGGTATGATTCCCACATCTGCTCACCAAATAAACAAGTGATGGTCTCTCACGCTTAGTGCCCTGCTTATCACTACAGACAGGTACCATTTCTTGAGGAGCATTTTTGTTTTGATCAGAATTTATGTTTGGTCCTACCTTTTATATCTTCACTCAGTGTGGTTTTCAAAAGCTCATGCTTCCAAGTGAAATATGTATTTTTCGAAAACCACACAATCCACTTCTTTATCATCCCAGCACCCAATCTCTGTAATCACTGGCCCATGACCATCAAACATCTTTCCATAATAGCATTTGCCACAGGAATGCAGAGAATATTAAACCAATTTTTAAAAGATTACGCCAGGGGGATTTTTCTTCTGAAGGACTTTTGTCATGCTTTTTAAGAGCTGCTGTTCTTACATTTTATATTCTAAGCAGTAACTTCTCCATAAAGATAAATTGTGAGGGACAATCTTTTACTGTGACCTCCCACCCCCCAGTGACAGCAGCCAGATTAGAATTACATTGGTAAATGACCATTTCCCATAATTAGGTCAACAACACACTTAAAGGGTCACAGGATGAATTTTCAGGTGGGTGGTCCCTTTCCAGTGGCTGAGGGACCAATGAATCCTTCAGACATGAGCTCATCATGACCATGGATTGAGAAATTGTTCTAGAGTACTTGTATTTTTTTCCACCTCAAAGTCTATAACATAATTCCCTTCTTGATTTAATCATTTTTAGCATGCTTCCAAGTACATAGTGTACATTTTTAAATGATGCAGGGGGATGTAAAAAATGTCAATGTTGTAGTAAAGAGTATACTTTATAAAATATTGAATATGTATAAATATCAAAAAAGTACACATACACATTTTGTCTTAGCCTCTTCAGGCAACTATAGCCAAATATGAGGTCAGATGAGGGCTGTCTTCCGCATCACACTTGCCCACATGGTGGAAGAGGTGAGGGAGCTCTCTGGGACCTCTTTTGTAAAGGCACGAGTCCCATTCATAAGAACTCCACCCTTGTCACCCTGGGCTTTAGGACTTTGGCACCTGCATTCTGGGGGACACTCGTACCTCCAGAACATAGCACGTGTGTATTTAGCATCGCTTACTGGTAGATTATGCGTGAACAACTCAAGATTCTGGAGCCCTTCTGATTGACTCCGTATCCCTTGTTGAGCAGAGATACGTTTGCTTTGATGCTCCTGTCAAAAACCCTTCTCTCCACGTGTAATTGGCAAATCTCCACCAAATGGATAACAGGCATAGAAAGTGTGTAAGTGAAAATATTCATAGTAAATTAGCTGTCTTTCCTACAACCACTCCAAATTACTTTTTTTGGTGATCAAAACACCAAGATATTATCCTACTGGGCTGTATAGTCCTTTTTTTTTTTTTTTTTAAATAAAAACTCTTCAATTCTTGAGGTCTTCCTTCGAAGCAACCTCCCATCTAATGTCATGACTCCCCAGGGCATCAGCAGAAAGGAAATACCTGTAGGTTCTATGGGTGGATTTATTCCCTAACACAGGGCATCCTCCTTTCTTCCCATACTGACAAGAGCTGCCTCCTCGGTGAATTCCAAATGAGCTTCAGTCCAAGGGGCTGCCTTTCATAGTGAGTTTTTGTCAAAGAGAAAGCAACATGTAGAAAAACAGACACACACACTCATAGACTTCAGTGACAAAACAAACGGCTGGAATCACTTCTGTAAGAAACAAGCTTCTGGAAGCAATTGGGGTGTCTCTTCACTTTACCACGGGCGGCCCACATGGAAGCGGCATTTCCGACCTTCCTGTAACTGCAGTGAGTCCCGGGCCTGTGTTCTTGTTGTTGTTGTCCTCTCCTAAATTCTTCAGTTGATATCCAAAGAGGATAGGCAGGCGATGGAATGAAACCAGAATCAACATCAGTTTGTAGATAAAAATTTCCTATTGGGGCACCTGGGTGGCTCAGCTGGTTAAGCATGTGACTCTTGGTTTCGGCTCAAGGTCGGGATCTAAGGTCCTGGGATCAATCCCCACGTCGGACTCTATGCTCAGCATAGAGTCTGCTAGAGATTCTCTGTCTCCCTCTGACCCTCCCCGTTGCCTGTGCCTTCTCTTTCTTTCTCTCTGTTTCTAATAAATCTAAAAAACAAATTGCCTTTGGCTATAATCTTTGAGATCTTTGGCTATAATCTATGAGATTATCTAGACTTAAAAAAAAAAAAATAGCAACCTGGACCATCACGTGTTTTGTAACTTCTTACTCTTTGATAAGCCTTCTTTTGTTTGTGCTGTGCAACCATGAGATTGGTGTCAAGACAAGGCAGGGTGAGTGGTGAGTGCAGGGCTGACTCCAGGGCTCAGCTACGTTGGTGTCACCCTGGGATGGAGAACGTAAGTTGCTGGCCTCGAAGATCCTCCTATCTCTTGGGAAACAGACCTGTACCCAACCAGGATCCATGTCTGTCTGTGCCAAGTTGTAGTAGATGTATCAAGTGCTTTAAGGGCCTGAGGTGGACAGGAGGGGATTGTCTGCAGACAGGAAGGCTACCATGAGTCCCTTTCTCTGAAGTGTCTCTCTTTACTTGAGTTCTGAGTCTGTCTCCCTCTGTGTGACCAACCCAGCTGAGCTATTGGAGCCATGTGTGCATGACTTGAAATGTACCTCCCTCAACAGGAAACAAAGGTCTTATGTATATAAAAGGTATAAAACCTCACCCCGATGTCCCAACAAAAGGGAATGAAAAAGGCGCATGATAAGAACAAGACCAGGAATTTTGAGTCCGGAGGCATTGGTTTTACTTTGGGCTCCACCACAAACAACCTCTTGCTTCACTGATCCAAGCAGTGCATATGGAGCATCCAGTCGATCCAAGACCTTGTGCCCAGAACCTTCAGTAAAGTTCCAGACTACAGGGAGATAGATATTAAACAACTCTTACACAGTTATGATTATGAAAAATACTATAAAGAAAAAAATGAAGGGCTTTTTTGGTAAGAGTAAATGAGAAGCCAAATTAGTGTGATCCCACTGGTGGGGGGGGGGGGCGGTGAGTGGTGATGGAGCTTGCTGGAAGTATGTGTGAAGCCCCTAAATCCCTATGGTATATCTGAGAACTGGAAAGGTCATAGTGGCTGGTACGGCATGGACGAGGGAGAGGGTTAAGAGTTGAGGTTGGTGACCTTGGTGGCAGCAGATCATATGTGTCTGTATAGACGGTTGCACCAATCTGTTGCAGCAAAGAAAACCATCTCTAATCCTAGACGCTTCAAACAATAGTGTATTTGTTGTTTCTCACGATGATGTGTGTTGGCTGGGCTCAGTGGGTGGCTCTTCCGCTCTGCATATCAGCTGCCTCTGGTAGGAGTATTTAGCTCTGAGCTCAGCTGGGGGTCCCCTGCTGGCTGCAGTCTCACTTAAGGTGGTTGGGTTCCAAGAGGGTGGGCACTGAAGGTTCCCTGATCCCTTAGGACCTGGCCCCAGAACGGGCACAGCCATTCAGTTCATCAGGGCAAGTCATCTCCAAGGGGAAGTAAATTCCATCTCGTTTTGGAGGTTGAGACAATCCCGTAGAGAAGGGGGGAGTATTTATTAGGAAAGCACCTTTGGATACTGTGGACCTCACAAAACATTGAAAGCACTTTGGACTGGAGGCTTTCATTATTTATTGTATGTCTAGCACATTTGAAGTACCTTATTGCCTGTGACCCTCATGACGATTTAACGAACTAAGCAGTATTATCACTATCCCCTCCATAAGTCAGATGGGTCCCAAAACTGTCAAGTGACAGGGACAAGCGTTGGCAGAGGCCCACCTGGGGCCCATGTGTGCTGTGACCACTGTGCTGCCGTGTGACCATTTCACTGGTTCTCAGTCATGGTTCCTTCCTCATCTCAGCTTAGGACATGAGGTTCTACGAGGTTGAGCAAAACATTTTGTTAGGATCATAAACAGGAAAGTCCTCATGCCTAAGTTTAAAGCACCAGAGTATCTACCTTGAGAAGATCTCATCATCGATCTATGTCCTGATGCATTTCAGAAAGTAAATTAGTAACTAAGAACCAAGGGGTCGATGAGCTCTGACTTGCTGGCCCCATCTATTCTCGTCAGAAGTGGAGACTGCTGAAGTTCTGAGGGCCAAATGGAGGCGCGGAGGACAGTAGAGGCTTGCTCTCCAACCCGGTACCCTTGCCAATTGCCTGCTTGTATCTGGAAATCTCAAAGATGTGTCTCCAATGGTATCATAAGGAAATCTTCCTACTACTGCCTGGTGTTTGCCACTTTCCCTATCTCCTCTTTCGGCACTTTTAGCGCAATTTCCTTCCATGTATCTAAAAATGCGTTGTGTATTTGGTGCTGAAATGGGAGATTATTGCCTCTTTCCTTCTGTTTCATGTTATTAGAGATATCCCCTCCTGTCCTGCTTCATACCCTGATAGCTTATAAGATTTATTGTGGAAAGATACAAGTGACATAGAAGAAGGGGTGTTTATATCGCTGGCTCCTCCCTCCCTAGGAACTATCCAAATGGCTGATACTACATAGTACTCAGTTTTGTTTTTCCCTCTATTGATTGAGGCTTTGATATTGCTTTGGGCTCTTCTGATAGCTTTATTTAGGATGAATTTTCTCCCAGAGAGGGGTCATCGTCAATCCTTCATGCCAATAGCCTTCTGAGCACCATCCTACCAATCTTCCACACTGTTTGGGCATGTATGAGTACTGAGACCTATAAGATAGTTTTTTTATTAAAAATTTATTTTAGGGAATGTGAGTGGGACGGGGGGGATGGGCACAGGCAGAGAGAATCTCAAGCAGACTCCCCCTCCCCCTGAGTGCAGACCTAACACAGGTCTCCATCTCAGGACTCAGATCATGACCTAAGTTGAACTCAAGAGTCAGATGCTCAAATGAGTCACCCAGGCATCCCTATAAGACATTTTAAGTGTGGGGTACCGTCCCATCAGCAGCATTTTCTGTAAATTCAAATACCTTGTATGTTCCAACCTCATGTGACTCCACGGTAGAGGTAATCATGACTTCACCCATGGGGTGAGCAGGACATTGTCACTTAGCAGAGGAAACAAATAGTCGGCACTGCATCTGTGCTATTAAACTATCATATTAACCAAACAACCACTTGATGGATTAACATTTTTTTACTTCCCCCGGAGTTGTTTTGGAGTTTTTAAAGGACACAGGTGTTTTCTCGGAGAGAAAATTGGCAGCATGTTCCCACTGGCAGGTCTGTGTGTCAAAATGGAATTGGTTGAGGTAATGAATGTCCTTTGAAATGAGCCTGTTGTGTTTATAGGAACTTTTTAGGTATGATTATGGCTCTCTACGACCTCATCATCTTCCTGTCATTTGTCCGTTTGACCTTCCAGGTGCTAGGATGCCTTAAGACTGTCAGAGGAAATAAACAGGTTTATATATATATATATATTTGGGCATGTATGAGTACTGAGACCTATAAGATAGTTTTTGAACTATATATATATATATATATAGTGCTCAATTATTAAAAAAAAACTTCTTAGGAGAAAAGACATTCTAAAACAGAAAAAGGTTGTTTTTTTTTGTTTTGTTTTGTTTTTTTTTAAACCAATTTCCTGAAACTCCAATGTTCTTTCCTTTTTTGGGGGGGAAAAAAAAGGCAGCATTGCCACTTCCAAATATCATTCATGTAAATAATAAGAATTAGGATGTTCTACCAAAAACTGGCCAGTAGCAGTGATAGTTTTGTGTGAATGAGTCATAGATTATGACACAAGTTTATATACAGAGGAGACAAGTAAATACGCCGTCACCGAGATTATTTCTGTGCCCTAAATCACACAAAATGTAGTGACTTCAAACCCCAGGCCTCTCAGGATTGTCTGGGTTGACTGGACTCCTTGGTCCAATCCTATGCCCCCCTTGGTGTCATTGGGGTCACATCCCCATTTGGAATGTCCAAGGTGGCCTCGTGTCCTCCAGAATCTCTCTTCAAACCACCACTCACTCCACAGTAATCAAGGCTGAGCTTTGTGACAGCTTATCTGCTGGCTTAAAAGAGTCAAGGTCTTTAACACTTAGGTCATGAACTGGTTTTTTTGACCCCATTCTTGGGTCAAAGCAAGTCACTAAGTGAACCTAGATTCAAAGAGAGGAGAATCAGCTTCCCCGTCTTGATGGAGGAGGCGCGGTGGGGAGTTTGGATCTCTCTTGGGCTCACCTCAGAGATACTGATGGACTCGTCTATGTAGGAACTGAGACTCCCCTGTGTGGGGGGAGCGGGCTCTTGGGGACGTACCTGCATCTCCATCGATTGCTCCAGCTTCACTACTGACAAGCCATCGTGGTCTTGGCCATGTTTCTTCCCATCTCCATGACTTACTCTTCTCGTCTGTAAGATGGACATCGTGATGGTAGTTGTTTCACATGTAATTCAGGAGTTTCCACAATTACCATGTTAGTGTAGATAAAGTTGTTAGAACGGGTTAACGTGTGAAAGGACAAACAGCATTGCCAGGCGCATAACGACTTAGAGGGTCGCCATTGTTAATACTAAAGGGAAAGCAAAGCCGAGGGGGACGGGTGGGATGAGGCTGCTCGGCTCTTCCATGGCAGATTGTCACAGCGGCAGAGAATGAAATTGCCTTAGAATGTGTTTTCTTATCAAACCAGACAAAGGTTCCTGCAAAATATCACGGACTTGCTTTTTAATAAGCTCTCTGGAAACATTTTACGACCATGTTACGTGGATCTACAGGATCCACTTTCCATTCTGCGTTCTTCTGGCCCTGAGGTGACCACTGCCATGGCCCATCATGCCTGGACACCTCCCCACTGCCTGGACTCCCCTTTTATTCTCTCCTGTCAATACCTACGCTCTAGCCACATCAGGTCACCTGTGGTTCCCACATGGGGTGTGCTGTTCCTAGTTCCAGGGATGCTCACATTCTGCTCTTTTGAAGCCCAACCATGATCTGTTTCTTCCTCGTCGGCCTAGTTCTCTTCTTGACCTCTTCTCTCATCCTGAACCTGGGCACGTGTTTTCTTTCCTCCTTGCTCCCAAACCATATGGTTACTTCTTTTATAAGAATCCATCCCAGTTCTGAATGTCTAATACTTCTCCATCTCCATAAGTTCCCTGAGCTCGTGAGTCTGTTTTTTTTTTTTTTTTATTTTTTTTTTGGTCCTTCTGAATTGTCAAAACTCAGCACAGCGCCACAGAGCCTATGGCATCGCGTGTATAGGTTAACTGCCCAGGTGAGATTTCTCAGTGTGTTCCAAAGCTACAGCTCTTCACAGAGCAAGAAAGAACCCAAACTTACTCCTTGACAACATGAATTATATAGATGTTATTATGAGATTGTCATGATCTATTTTTTTTTTTCAAATTAGTGTTTTTTTAATGAAGTTTTAGATTCCAGTGTAGTTCACCTACGGCATTGTGTTAGTTTCAGATGTCCACGAGAGTGATTTAATAATTCTGCACCTTACGCAGCGCTCATTGTGACGGGTGTACTCTTACTCCCTTTGGACTCTTTCCCCCATCCTCCACCCACCTCCCCACTGGTGACCATCCATGTGTTCCCTGGAGTTAAGAGTCTTGCTTTGTTTCTTTCTCTCCCCACCCCCCACCCTTTGCTACTTTGTTCACTTGTTTCTTAAATCCCACGTATGAGTGAAATCATGTGGTATTTGTCTTTCTCTGGCTGACTTATTTCATTTAGCATGATACCTTCTAGCTGCATCCATGTTGCTGCAAATGGCGAGATTTCATTTTTTTTTTAGCTGAGTAATCCATTGTATCTATGTAGGTGTGTACACACACACACGCACCCAACATCTTTATCCATTTATCTATTGATAGACACCTGGGCTGTTTCCATAATTTGGCTTATGGTAAATAATATCACAGTAAACACAAGTGCATGTTTCCCATCGAATTAGTGTTTTGATATTTTTGGGGGGTAAATCACTAGTAGTGCAATGACTGGATTTAGGGTAGCTCTATTTTTAACTTTCTAGGGACCCTCCATACTGTTTTCCACCGCTGCTGCAGCAGTTTGCCTTCCCACCAACAATGCGAGAGGGTTCTTTTTTCTCCACATCCTTGCAAACACCTGTTTTTTTTTTTTTCTTGTGTTGTTGATTTTAGCCATTCGGACAGGTGTGTGGTGACATGTCATTGTGGTTTTGATTTGCATTTCCCTGATCAGTGATGTAGAGCATCTTTTCTCAGGTCTGTTGGCCATCTGGGTGTCATCTTTGGAGAAATGTCTGTTCCTGTAATCTTCCCATTTTTAATTGGATTATTTGGGCGGTTTTTTGAGTATTGAGTTGTAGAAGTTCTTTATATATTTCAGATGTGAACCAATTATTGGATGTGTCATTTGCAAATGTCTTTCCCTATTCAGTAGGTTGCCTTTTAGTTGCGTTGATTGTTTCCTTTGCTGGGCAGAGGCTCTTTATTTTGATGTGGTCTTGCAGTTTTTACTTTTGCTTTTGTTTCCCTTGCCTCAGGAGACCTATCTAGATAAATGTTGATACAGCCGATGTCAGAGAAATTATAGCCTGTGCTCGCTTCTCGGGTTTTTATGGTTCTTGGTCTCACATTTTTAGGTCATTAATCCATTTTGAGTTTATTTTTCTGTATGATGTAAGAGAGTAGTCAAGTTTCCTTGTTTTGCATGTCGCTGACCAGTTTTCCTAACACTGTTGAAGAGACTTCCTTTTTCCCATTGCGTAGTCTTGCCACCTTTGTCAAAGAGTAGTTGATCATATAACTGGATTTATTTCTGGGCTCTCTATTCTGTTCTATGCGTCTATTTTTGTGCCAATACCATACAGTTTTGATTACTACAGCTTTGTGACATCACTGGAAATCTGATCGTGGTGCCCCAAGCTTTGTTCTTCCTTTTCCAAATCAATCCTGCGATTCTGGGATTTCGTGGCTCCATAAAAACTCTAGGATTGTTTGTTCTGGTTCTATGAAAAGTGCTGTGGATATTTTGATACAGATTGCATTAAATCTGTACATTTCTTGGAGTAATACAGACATTTTCACAGTATTAATTTTTCTAGCCTATGAGCATAGAAATCTTTCCATTTCTTTGTGTCACCTTCAATTTCTTTCATCAATGTTTTATAGTTTTCAGAGTACAGATCTTTGACCTCCTTGGTTAAGTTTATTCCTAGATATTTTACTGTTTTAGTACAACTTAAGTAGGATTGTTTTCTTAATTTATCTTTGTGCTACTTGATTATTACTACACAGAAATACAACACATTTCTGTATATTGATTTTGTGACTTTACTGAATCCATTGATCAGTTCTAATAGTTTTTGGTGGAGTCTTTAGGTTTTTTTCTTTTTTATAGATAATATGTCATCTGCAAATAGTGAAAGTTGTACTTCTTCCTTTGGATGTCTTTTATTTTTCTTCTCTGATTACTGGGGTGAGGACTTGCAGTACCATGTTGAATAAGAGTGGTGAGAATGGACATCCTTGTCTTGTTCCTGACCTTAGGGACATCCTTGTCTTGTTCCTGAGTTTTTCCCCATTGAATATGATGTTTACTGTAGGAGTTTCATACTAAACCTTTATTATGTTGAGGTATGTTCTTTCTAAACCTACTTTGTTGAGAGTTTTTATCATGAATGGATGTTGAACTTTGTCAAATCTCTTTTCTGCACCTATTGAAAGGATAATATGGTTCTTTTTTTTAAAGATATTTTTTTAAAGATTTTTAAAATTTATTTATGATAGAGAGGCAGAGACAGAGGCAGAGGGATAAGCAGGGTCCATGCAGGGAGCCTGATGCGGGACTCGATCCCGGGTCTCCAGGATCACACCCTGGGCCAAAGGCAGGTGCTAAACCACTGAGCCACCCAGGGATCCCTGGATAATATGGTTCTTATCCTTCCTCTTATTGATGTGATGTATCACACTGATTGATGTGCAAATACTGAACCACCCTTATATCCCAGGAATAAATTCCACTTGATCATGGTGAGTGTTATTTTTTTTTCAATGTATTGTTGGATTCAGTTTGCTAGAATTTTGTTGAGGATTTCTATATCTGTGTTCATCAGAGATATTGGCCTATAGTTTTCTTTTTTTATGGTGTCTTTATATGGCTTCGGTATCAGGGTAATAGTGGCCTCATAGAATGAACTTAGAAGTTCTCTCTCTCTCTCTCTCTCTTTGAAATAGTTTGAGAATAGGCATTAACTTTTCTTTAAATGTTGGTAGAATTCACCTGCAAAGCCATTTGGTCCTAGACTTTTGTTTGTTGGAAGTTTTTTTGTTTATTTATTATTTTTATTACTGATTCAATTTCATTGCTAGTAATTGGTCTGTTCAAATTTCTGTTTCTTGCTTCAGTTTTGGGAAGTTACATGTTTCATCCATTTTTTTCTAGGTTTTCCAATTTATTGAAATATAGTATTTCATAACATTCTCTTAAAACTGTTTGTATTTCTGTGGTGATAGTGGTTATTTCTCTTTCATTTGTGATTTTTGTGTGTGGGGGTGTGTTTGATTTTGTTTCTTTTTGTTCTGTTTTGTTTTTTATGAGCATGGCTAGAGGTTTGTCAATTTTGTTGATCTTTTCCAAGAACCAGCAGCTCTTA
This sequence comes from Canis lupus dingo, assembly GCF_003254725.2. Classification (NCBI taxonomy): domain Eukaryota; kingdom Metazoa; phylum Chordata; class Mammalia; order Carnivora; family Canidae; genus Canis; species Canis lupus. The sequence goes on along the minus strand of NC_064268.1, from coordinate 35,360,276 downwards.
TTGCTCTGTTCTATTGTTTTGTTGTTTTAGTTTCTATCAATTATTTCTGGATTTTTTTTTTTCCTTCTGCTGGCTTTAGGGTTTGTTCATTATCTTTCTAGCTCCTTCAGGTGTATAAGATGGGTTGCTCATTTGAGATCTATCTTGCTTCTTGAGGTAGGCCTGTATTGCTATATACTTCCTCTTTAGGATCACTTTTGATGAATTCCAGAGGTGTTGGACCATTCTGTTCATTTTTATTTGTTTCCATATGCTTTATTTCTTTTTTGATTTCTAGATTGACCCATTCATTGTTTAGTAACATGTTATCTAACCTCCATATATTTGTGCTCTTTCCATATTTTTTCATGTGGTTGATTTCTAGTTTCATAGCATTGTGGTCAGAAAAGATGTATGACCTCAGCCTTTTTGAATTTGTTGAGACTTGTTTTGTGTAATATGTGATATCTTCTGGAAAATGTTCCATGTACATTTGGAAAAAAAATGTATTCTGGTGTTTTGGGGTTAAATGTTCTGAATATGTCTATGCAGTCTGGTCCAGCGTGTCATTCAAAGCTACTGTTCCCTTGTTGATTTTCTGTTTGGATGATATATTCATTGTGTAAATTAGGTGTTTTATTATTATTGTATTATCAATTAGTTCCTTTTTGTTAATATTTTATGTGTTTGGGGGCTCCCATGTTGGGTACATATTTACAATTATTATATCTTCTTGTTAGATTATCCTCTTCATTGCTATATAACGTCCTTCTTTGTCTCTTGTTGCAGTCTTTGTTTTAAAGTCTATTTTTTCTGATATGAATATTGATAAATTGACTTTCTTTTGACATCCTTTTGCATGATAAATATTTTTCCGTCCCCTCACTTTTTTTTTTTTTAAAGTTAGTCCCCTCACCTTCAATCTGTGTGCATCTTTCATTCTGAAATGGATTTTTTTTGTAAGCAACATAGAGATAGGTCTTGTTTTTTTTTTTTTTTTTTTTTTTTTATCCACACTGTCACTCTGTGCCTTTTGATTGAAGCATTTATTCCATTTTCATCCAAAGTAATCATTGATAAATATATATTTATTCCTATTTTCTTGTTTTGTTGTTATTTTTGTTGCTTTTCTCTGATCATTTCTTGCTCTCTTTCATGGGTTGCTGGCTTCTGATATACTTGGATTCCTTTCTCTTTATTCTTTGCATATCTATTACTGATTTTTGATTTGTGATTAGCATTAGGTTTGTATAGAACACCTTTTGCAAATAGCAATCTATCTTAAGTTGATGAGTGCTTGAGATTGAACCCATTCTTTACCTCTCTTCCCAACACATTTTAGATATGTCATATCATATTTTATATCCTTTTATTTTCTGAATCCTTTGACTGATTTTTACATAAATACTATTTTTACTGTTCTTGTGTGGCTCTCACTTAGGGTCTTTCCTTTCCAATCAAATAATCCCCTTTAATGTTTCTTAGATAGCTGGTTAGCGGTCATGAATTCCTATAGTTTTTGTTTGTCTAAGAAACTCTATCTCTTCTTCTATTTTGAAGGATATCCTTGTTGGATAGAGTATTCTCTATTTCCTTTCAGCACTCTGAATATATCATGCCACTCTCTTCTGGCCTTCAAAGTTTCTTCTGAAAAATTTGCTCCTAGCCTCTAAGGTTTCCCTTGTATGTAAATTCCTCTAGCTGCTTTTAATTTTTTTTTTCTTATTATTACTTTTTGCCATGTTAATTACCATGTGTATTGCTATGGCCTTCCTTAGACTGAATTTTTGAGAGGGGATCTCTGTGCCTCTGGGGTATGGGATTTTATTTCTTTGCCCAGAGTAGGGAAGTTTTCAGGTATTATTTCTTCAGAGAAATTTTATGTGCCCTTTTCTCTCTTCTTCTGAGATCCGTATAATGCAAATGTTACTATACTTGATGGAGTCACTGAGCTCCGTAAGACTGTCTCAATTTGCATTACTCTTTTTAATCTTACTTGCTCAGCTGGATTACTTTCCATTATTCTACCAGGTCATTATATTTTTCTGCTTCCTCGAGCCTATTTATTCCATCAAGAGTATTTTTGCTTTCATTTATTGAGTTCTTCATCTAATACTGGTTCTTTTTTTATGTTTTCTATCTTTTTGTTGAGGGTCTCACTCATGTCTTTCGCTCTTTTTCTCAAGTCCAGTGAGTATCTTCATGATCATTACTTTAAATTTTCTATTAGACATATTACTTATGTGTTTCACTTAGGGCTCTTGCTCTGGGTTGATCCCATTCTTTTATTTAGGACATATTTGTCTCCTCATTTTGTCTAACTCTGTGTCTATTTTCTGTGTTTCTTTCTGTTAGGAAGGTCATCTACACTTCCTGATCTTGAATTTTTTTTTATGACCTAGCTACACAGAGCTTTAGCAAAAGGCACCCATTAGTGTCAACACTCCCCTGACTTCAGACTCTGATTTGAACCTTAACCTAATCTCCAATAACTAAAGTATATTAACATCAGCAGGTTGACTTATTGGTTCTCTCATTTAGTTAAGGTAATGACCTTATAAAGAGACCCTTTAGTAACTGGCAGCCCAGTGTCCATTGTTCCTTAAGACCTGGTGCTTCAGGCAGTGTCTCCTATGTGTGTTGTGTGTGCCCTATTGTGCTCTGGCTGTTTTTTTCCTCCACTCCAGTCATTTGCAGTGGCTCTGTTCCTGTTATGGGCAGCTTTTGGTCCCTGGCTGGGATGGGGTGAATTTCAATAAGATACACACTAGTCTGCTTGCTAAATGAGACATGAAACTGCCATTGCCAGGACTAAGCTGGCCCGTGTAGGTCTGCTAAGTGCATATGGGTGGGGTGTACACTTTAAAACAAGGTGTACTTCAGGCTTCTGTAGCACCTACAGCCACAGCTGCTGCCAGGAGCAAAACCTTGCAGAATGTGTGGGTTGGGAGCAGTGGTGCTAGTGAGGTCTGCCTGGTTTTCAGAAGGGAAGTAGACCGCAGTAGCAGCACTGAGGTGAGTGTGACTGGCAAGCGGACTCCACCCAAGTGCATGGGCAAGGCCATGGGGTGGCGCTTGTTGGAAGCAAGTTAGGTACCAGGTATGGACATTGTACTGGTTCCTGCAGGTGGTTGTTGTTTATGCTGGGGGAACAGGGGAGGGAATGGAGCCTTGCCAGCTCCTCTGTTCCTGAAGGGGTCTCTCTGAGATCCCTGCCTCCCCAGAACTTGCCCTGTGATGACTAAATCACTCCCCCATTTGCCCCCAGGGTTTTTTAAACTGCTGTATATATGCTGTATCTGAGGGACTGTTTGGTGTGCTGTCTCTTTAAGGGCAGGGACTCAGCTTTCTAAGTCCCTCTAAGTCACAGAGCTAAGCCTGCTGATTTTTAGAATTCCAGACTTTAAGTCACGCTGGTTCTAAGAAGTCACAAAATTTGGCCACTCTCACTTTCAGAGCCAAATGCTGTGGGGGTTTGTATTCCCTGGGCAGGCTCCCTGGTGTGATAGTCTGTTTCTCATCCTCCACCACACTCCAGGCTCCCTCCTATGTGTGGTTGGCCACAGTCTGTTTAGGTCTCAAATTGCATTTTCACCCTTCCTACATTCTTCCATGTGGCCTCTTCTCACCTTTGGTTGTAAATTTCATTCTGCCGGTCTTTGGGCTGTTATCTGGGTTATTTAGGCTTGTGAGGTTATCTAGTTGTATCCTTGATGAAGAGACCTCAGTGTCCTCCTCTGCCATCTTCAAGCCAACACTGCAGCCTTTTAGAATATCAACTTTTGTCACTTAATCTGAACCATTTAAGAATCCAAAAGTGGAACTATTAGAATTTGTACCTGTACATTTTCTTGAAGGGTTTTTTAAAACAAATTTTGGGGGCCTATGAATTTGTAGTACTTCTTGTGTGAGATGGTTTGGTTTTTCATGTCAATTTGCGGATGTTAATTACACTTTAGTTGTTGGAGATATAGGTTAAGGTTCAAATCAGTCTGAAGTCAGGGGAGTGTTGGCACTAATAGGCTGCCTTTTGCTAAAGCTCTGTGTAGCTAGATCATATAAAAAAATCAAAGAGTTTATTGGCATCTGTTTGACAACTTAGATTTGTCCAACTAAAAGTATTGGCAATAAAATAGTCTAATCAAGGAAAAGTATACATCTTGTCTTCCAGCAATCTGTACTCTGACATGTCAGCCAAAAGCATTACTACTACTATGGCCCAGGATTTCATGACCCTTGCCACCTGGTAGATTTACTTCTCTACCCCTGGAACATTTGTAGGTTGATAATAGAAGCAGCTTCACTTACTGAAAGGGCCACTGGCTGTTCTAATGGTAGCTTCACTGTAAACAGCAGGGGAACATAAAATGTGGGGGAAGGGTGGTGGCAGACATAGTGATAGTGTCAAACTTATGTTTAACTTTCCAAGGTGTACTGGGTCAACAATCTGAGTTTTTGGCAAATGAATTCCAGGCACTAGTTGGCCGAATTTCCACAGAAGCACCAGCTCTGGATTTGAATCCAGGTTCTTTCACTTAGACCCAGAGAGATAAAGTTATTTGTGAGTGGTCTTAGGTCCCATCTTTTTGTGTGCATGAGGTGGATAATGAGAGAATCTAAAGAATGATTGAAGAGTAAAGTAAGTTAGTTTATATAAAACTCTATTATCTCCATTGCACTGCTGAGAAAACAGACTCAGGTTAATTAACTTGTTCAAAGTTGCATGGTTACTAAGCAACATGGCTGAGACTTATTATTATACTGTGCTTAGCACATATTAAGAACTAATTTAAAAAATGCTGGGAATGTAGACATATGGTCATATCTTAAAAAGATACCATTAAGTTTGATTTGACATTTAATATCATCTTATAGGCCTCTCACATTTATGATTGTTGTTAAAATAACAAACTTAAATTTTAACAATTGCAAAAATATGTGAAGTCTGAGCTAAAATTATTAAACATATAAAGATAATAAAATATAATGGTACTTTAATTGCTGTTATAAAGTGAGAGTGAGAGTGACCTAATTTTCCCCCAAAATAATTGATTCTCTTATGCTTACTGCTGTGTCAATTTATTTCTTTGAGCCCTGATAGATTTAGAGGGCCCTCTACTCAGCACCCATTCTCATCTTTCTTATTGATCTTCTCAAATTCCCGCATGTCTTATCCAAGTCACTCCTTTGGATGATGCTCAGAAATCAAAATGCAAATCTGAAGAGATAATATATTGACCCATCATTGCTTAACAGATATCATAGGATAAACTAATTTGTCAGTTTATATAGTCCATTGCCCAACTGCAAAAATGTCCTACATGGCATTTATTCAATTGGTCACATAATAAATTGAGGAAGTATGCGTCAATTTAGGATTAAGCTGTTACTAGCTTGTCTGAAAGTTAATACTTAGGATAATCGAAGGAACATACACCGTTGTATAAATTGTTTTATATCTTTTTTGGTAGAAGGTGCGTTGTTCATGAATTAAATAAAGTTTGTAAAGCTGTTAGCAGGAGAGCAGGTCACCGATTATGATGAATAAATGTTAGTGATGGTTATAATTATTGTTAAAGGAAGAAAAGCACTTGATATACAAGTGCTTGATAACCACTCTTAACTGTGGTATGTATGAAGCCACTTAAAATGTGAGCAATAATAACAATAATACTATGTGTATGCTATGTGCTAAATCCTCTGCTAAAAGTTTTAATATATGGGTCATATAACTTTACCCAGGATTAGATGGTAGAACTAGGATTAAGCTTTATAATTAAGGTGAAACTCTTAAAAGTCATGAATTTTACTCTTTTATTGACTTTCAATCCTTAATAGCAAAACTACTTTATCAAAGGTTCCAATAAATTGCCATGGTTTTTTGAGAATGGAGGTTTACTTCTCCACATTCTTATGCTTTCTAAAATTTTACTATGAAATCAAAAAAGAAAATCTCATGGTAAAGAATGGATTTAAGAGTGATATGGAATAAAACAAAAGACCATTTTGCTTGCATTCCAGAAAGAGGCACTTGTTAAACAATTGTGTTCAGAAATTATTTCCTGAGAGGAAAAAGTAGAGGTTTTGTTTGAAAAATTCAAAATGATATTGGGAGAGAATTTGTATCAAGAATTCATATGTAAAAGATGTTCTACAGAGTGACCTTTGAATCCTGTTCTCTACTTAGATTATAGACTTCTAAATGAGGGTTTGTATTTACTAAGAGTTAACTTTCTTTTAATCTGTATTTCCAAGTCAACGTAAAAAACAACATTTAGTAAGATCTTTGGCTCTGTGACCTGGCTTGACTGTTCCATCCCTTCTGTTTTATTAAAACAGTTACAGATACCCTTGGATTGATTTTTGAAAGGTAAAACATTTTTTTTTATTCCACAAACTTTGAGCGCCTGCCATTTGCCAGACACTAAGCTGGAGGAGTTGGACACTATACTTGACCTCAAGATCCTAATAGACTCGGGTAGGGGTTGGTACACTTTCCCTTACAGAGCCAGATAGTAATTACTCTCAGCTTGCAGACCATACAGACTCTGTTGCATCTACTCTGCCATCATGTCATGAAAGCAGCTGGAGAGAATCTTTACACTAGTAACATGACTACCTTCTATTAAGATCTGACGTCCAATGATAGGTGGTGAGCCAGTGGGCTGTGGTTTGCTGAATTTCGAGTGAGGCAGATAAATAAACTGATGAGCATAAACCTAGAATCGCTATCATGGAGGTAGACACAGGGCACCTCAGGAGCACAGATGAGAGACATCCAGACCGTCTGCCTTTGTAGATGTGTCTGCAGAGTCTACACATTGTGGGATAAAGACAAGGGGGAGATTAGGGAGATGGCAGTGTAGGCTTTCAGAGAAGATTATGACTGAGTTTCATCATGGAAATGAGCGACTCACCATGAGACCATGGTAAAGTCTATTGTATGTCAAGCCTAGGGACTCATGAATTCCATCACCTTAATATAAACTTATGATTCCAAACTATGTAGCGTGGATACTTAGTTACTCAATAAATTAATAGATAATCTTGAATTAAGGGATTACCTTTTTGAAAAAGTTGGGCGATACTCTTTTCCCTTCCCAGTTAACTTTCTAGTATTTTTTTTTTTTAAATAAAGACCTTGATACGTAAAGAAGATTTTTAAATCTCTATAGCTCAGAATTTCCTCATTCATCTATGGAATCCTTCTTGTGTGGAATGTCTATTAACATATTTTAGAGACCGTGTGTTAAATAGAATGGTTTTGGAAGCAGCCATAAACCAAGGGTGCAGAGTCCTGCATTCCGTTTGTCTACGCACAAGCAGCTAAGCTCCAGAAGCACTCCACATAGATGGCTGTTCAGTGTTGCAGTTACCAGGTAATAGGTATCCAGCCCCTGGGAGATGGAAATTGGAGCAAGTCACCAGGATTTTGAGGTTTCAGGCAGAACGACTCACAAACTCAACTGGTAAACGGGAACATTATGAAATTATAGAGTGATGATTCTAAATCTTGGGTGGTATCACCCCTAGAGGTTGTTGGCTTGTCCCCATGACATTTCACAGGTAGGAACCAGAGATGCTAAGTGTTCTGCACGACACAGGACCCTGCTGTAGAGTGAAGATGCATCATAGCCACATGCCAGGGGCGTCTTGTGGAGAAGCTCTGCTAAAAGGGAAGGCGTAGCCTCTGGGGACAAGGAATAACACCTCCCAAGATTCAAAAGATTGAGTAGACTCTCTGGGCAGAAACTTTTAGGCTGATTATCATTAGTACATTAAACATTTAAAAGGTTATATGCTGCTTTTTCGTCTTAACAATCGGACATAACTTGTCGAATTCCATAAAAACCCATCCGATGATATTTTTGCTCAGGCACAGGCTGTTGTAAGATTTACAGAGCAAAGATAAGGTACACTCTGATCCTCCAAGTTTGCCACAGGGATGGATACTATTAGGCATTTCAGAGGTAATTTAATAAAGTGTGTCATTAGTGCCTCACCTCCTCGTGATCATTGTGATAGAAGCACCGGAGTGACCTTAGTTCTGATTTTGAAAGTAGCCCTTCAGTGGATTCTTTTTTCCCCAAAAGCTATTCTAAGAGATTTTAAAGAAGACTCTGGAGGTCAATAAATAATTTTCTTTTCTGAATTTTTCTTGAGTAAATAGCCTCAAGGAAATATTCCTGTGGTCTCTGAAATATAACAAGCAGAAGATCTTTGGCGCAGAGCAGGGTTGCCATAAATAAAGCACCTGTTTTGAAATATAAGAGGGAGCCCATTGTCTGGGCTGAGGTGGTGTCTCCCAGGGTGAAACGGGTGACACGCAGAGAGGGGGTGGGCTGAGTTTCACCTTCCACTTATCCCCAGGCAAGTGCCCTCGGACTGTGCAAACGGTGCACCCCTGGCTCAAAACCACGACCACTTCACCGTATTTGGCTTCATTGCATATATTCCTTCGATTTGCATGCTTCTGAGTACCTACTACGTGACACACTCTATGTTAAGTGTAGTATTATGTAAGCTAAATGGTAGATCGTTTTAACTGGGTGCTTGCCTGATACTAGCTTCTTTGCTAAGTGCTCATACTTATTAATCCAACCGCTCCAGGAGCTAAGTAACTTCTGTTGTTGTATTCTGATTTAAAAAGCTAAAGCCTATTGTTTGTTTTTTTTTTAAGATCTTATTTTTAAGTAATATCTACACCCAACATGGGGCTCAAACTTAACAACTGTGAGATCTCAAGAGTTGCATGCCCTGCCGGCTAAACCAACCAGGGGCACCTAAAGCTGGCTGGCATTACATAACTTGCCCGTGGTTACATAGCTGGAAGTGAGGGCACTGGGATTCAAAACCAGCTTTTATCCCTGATCCTAAATTCCCTGCTATTAACTGTTGCACGGTAGGGGTTTTGATGCATTATTATGTTAGTGGGAGGGGGGAAGATATTTCAGTACCTGGTTATAACACAAGGGTGGCAGGTGCTGTTCAGGAGGGAGGGAGGGAGTCATACTGAGATAAAGAAAGTTATCGGGGACCATTTCCTGGAAATCTCTGAGCTGAGTCTTAAAGAAGTTGACACAAACATATGGGAATTCAGACTGACAAATCCAAACCACAATGAGGTATCTCCTCACACTTGTCAGGAAGGCTATTATCAGAAAGGAAGAAAAGTGTTGGCAAGGATGTGGACAGATTTTGTGAAGGGAATACAAAATGGTGTTGCTGCTATGGAAAACAGTATAGAGGTTCCTCAAAAAGTTTAAAAAAAAAAAAAAAGGAACTACCTTAGATCCAGCAATCGTATTTCTGGGCATTTATCCAAGAGAATCAGGATTTCAAAGAGATAACACTCCCATGTTGCAGCACTAGATACAATAGCCAAGATGTGGGAACAACTTAAAAATCCCTTGACAGGTGAGTGGATAAAGAAACTGGTAGATGCACACAGTGGAATATGGTTCAGCTTTAAAAAGAAAAAGGAAGTCTAGCAATAGGCACCAACACGGAGGAAGCTCGATGGTATTGAGCTAAGTGAACCAAGCCAATCATGGAAAGACAAAGGCTGCATGATTCCACTTCTATCAGGTACTAAAATAGTCAAATTCATAGAATCAGAATGTGGAACGGTGGTTGCCAAGGGCTAGGACAGAGGGAAAATGGAGAGTTCTAATCAGCAGGCATAAAATTTCAGTTAAGAAAGATGAATAAGCTCTCCAGTTTTGCTGTGCAATATTATTTCTATAGTTAAGAACAATGTGTCATACACTAAAGAATTAGTTGAGGACAGATTTCATGTTAAGTGCTCTCACTACAATAAATTAAAACATAGTAACATAGCACAGCAAAATAACATAGCACAGTAATATAAAATAATAGGACATAGGTGGAACAGGTTGGCTGTACTTCAGAAAATAAACTGGACTAGGTTTGTGATTCTTAGTGGTTATTTGAAATGATCACATAGTAACTGAAAAGGATTGGTCAAGCCATCGTCCTTGCCATACATGAAAACCATCGGGGGAGAGGTTAAACCATACGTGGAATAATATGGATGAACCTTGAAAACATTAAGTGAATGAAGCCCGTCACAAAAAGACCAATATTATAAAATCGCATCTGTATGAGTCACCTTGAGAAGCCAAACTCATAGAAAGTAGAATGGTGGCCAGTAGGGGCCGAGGAGACTGGGGCATTCATTTTAGCTCCTATACTTTCAGTTTGAGAGGATGAAAACCTTCTACAGATGGATGGTGGTGGTGTGTGTACAACGATGTGGATATGCAATGCCATCGAACCGTCTACCTAAAAATCATTAAAATGATAATTTTATGTTATATATTTGTTACCACTTTGAAAAAACAAAATGCATTGCTTTCTTGGAACCCATTCCATGACTCGTTGAATCTGAATTCCTCTTGACTTTCAGGTTTGGAAACCACTGTTCCAGGGCATTTTGACCAAAGGTTTGGTCGAAGAGGTTGGTACTTGCTTTGGGAAAGGTGTGAATCCGCAGACTTGGATAGCATTAAAATCCAACTTGGAAGTCTGTGGTTGGGTATATCATAGTCTTAGAAGATGATTTTTTAAGACTGTACATGCAGTATTTTTTGTTGTGCTTTTTAAGTAGCTTCATCATTGATACATTTGTCTCCCACAGAATGATTATTTCTGTGTTAGAGGAGAAAACAGACTCACAGAGCTCAAGTGATTTGCCCCTCTTATGCAGGTGTGCGCAGCATGAGCGTAAGGGTGGTAGGAAAGATACTCAACTGATGGGAATAGAACCCTGGTCTAAATGAGCGTTTCAGGGATAACAGTTTTATAGATTTTTTTTAAAAATTGTGGAATTGTCTTTTCTGCCGTCAGTTACCTGAATCATCTGAATGGAGACCTGTCGGTGATTAGAGATGTGGCAAAAGGTACCTGAAGAGTCGCCACGTCGGAAGGCGTGCAGGTGGTGTTGGGTTCCAGCACCAAGGGCAGGAGTAGAGCGTGTAACTAGGGAAGAAGACACACTATTTGCAGGTGCCTGTCCCTGAGCCCTATACTCCAGAAGGGCTCCCCACTAGTTTCTCCTGGGTGTGGTCTCCGCCCCACTGCATGCCAGGGTCAGGACCCTGGAGTTCCATCATCAGATGGCTCCAACCTCCTTTCCAAAGTCTGGCCAGGCCTCCCCACAGCTCCTTTCTACTCGCCTCGCCATTTGCCCACCCCTGTGCCCGAGCATTGACTAAACAGGCAGCTGTGTCAGTGTGTGTAGGGGGGAGAGGGCGGGGGTTGTGATGGATGGTGTTTGGTGGCACAGGGAATCGGGGCTCTGCAAATATTAGTGATGGGCTTATGTATTCAAATACAAACTATTGAAGTATTTTCCCCTGTTATCACACCCTTTCCTCTTTTCCAGACAAATTGGTAGGCTCCTTTTTTTTTTAATTGACTATATTTGGCATATAACGTTATAAATTCACCATGTACACAATGTTAATTGGATATATTGTAATTTGATTGCCACTGTGATGATAATTAGCACCTCCATCACATTATTCTTTTAGTGGTTGGAATAATTAAGTTCTATACTCTCAGCAAGTTTGCTGACCTGTATTTACTGTGCATTATATATATATATCTGTATGGCTTGCCTACTATTATTTTTATTTACTGCTTCCAGTTTGCACCCTTAACCATCTGTCTTTTCCCCCCACCCTCGTCACCTGGTAACCACCATTTTACTGTTTTTATGAGTTTGGCTTTTTGAGATTCCGCAAGCGAGATCCTATACCTTGGCATACTCTGATTTTTCTCACTGCGTGATGTGCTCAGGGCCCATTCATGTTGTTGCAAATGTCCTCTTTTCTCATGGCTGAATAATAGTCTCTGTATATCCAATATGTGTGTGTGATGCTGTCACATAGGCCATCACCTGTAGATCCATATCTCTGTATCTGTATCTTGCATCTTCTTTATTCATCCATCTATTGAGGGGTACCTTGAGCTGTTCCCGTATCTTGGCTTATGCAAACAATGCTGCAGTACACATGTGAATTTCTTGACCTCAGAATTTTGGGTCAATACTAAAAGCTTCTAGAAGATAGTAGGATCCTATCGATTTTTAAAAACATGCATTCACTTAATGAAATTAGAGTGTCAGGAGTCAGATGGAGAAAGAGAAGAACCTTAGAAAGGTTTCTCCTGGACTCACCTGGGAAGGCTGACTAGAAGCACCAGGATTCCCAGCTTGACCAAAGGTCCCCTTCCTCATCTGTGGTCCCAAAAGCAGAGAGCCATTGAGCATCAAGTGTCCTTCGTGACCATGACAGCAGAGAGATGAGAGACTTGACTTCCCATCCTTCGACTCTGGGATTTGGTATGACCTTGAGGAAGACTTCAACAATGAAGGTCATGAGATGGCTAACTGAGAAAGAAGGGTTCCTACCCCAGATCAAATATAATTTGATTGAAGAGATTGAAAGTAAAAATGGGTATTTCTAGCATTCTTGAGTCTACACTAAGATTTATATTTGACATATTAGAATCTTTTTTTGATTATTGAAGGTCTTAAACAATAATAACCTATAGGATAAGAGTATGTATATAATTGTTACAGCTGCTAATGTTTTATTGAATGATGACTACATGCCAGGTACCTCCTTTAATACATTATATCTGTTATTTTGCTTATGTTCACCCCAACCCTATGCAGTGGGTGATAATATCCACCCCTCCTCTTTTTGTAAGGGAAGGAGGCTGAGGCCTAGAGAAGTCAAACTGCCTACCAGAGGCACAGCTAGTTATTACCAGCAGAGCCTAATTCAGTTTGCTTGTCTTTCCTCAGAAGCCCATATGCTTACTCACTATGCAGTGGTCCCTGGGGAAGGAGTTTACATTTTATCACACAGATGATAAACCTCAATGATGTCTCCACAATGGTTTGCTTTATTTACTGTATTTTTACACACAGGAAAAAAATTTTAATTCTTAGAATCTGGTGAGTTAAGAGGTCACCTTTGGAGGTTGGAGCCATGGAGTGATAAGAGCTAAATGCTGCCGATAGACAATAAATCTGGCAGTGATGTGGAGTACACTGAGCAGGCAACAGGAAACTCTGGGAAGGAAGATCAGTTAGAAGGTTGTGCATAGCAGAGTGAAGTGGGATCAATGCCCAATGATCTAATTAGGGGAGTCAAGTGCGTCGAGGGTAAAAACCAAACAGAACTAGACAAAACATAAAGTGTTGATGAGCTCACTAACGGGAAGGTTCAGATATCTGTAAGTTAGGAAAGACCCTTACTTAATACTTCATCAGTAGAAATTGATTTCTTCAGTAAGTCAGAGATTTCCACTCTTGTTCAATTGGCATGAGCTGTAGGAAGTTACTGGCGTGCGCGCGTGCGCGCGCGCACACACACACACACACACACAAGGTACCTGTCAATATTCTTGACATTAAACTTGATACCGACCCAATTTCTTATGGCAGGAAAAAAAAAAAAAAAAGGACTTCCATTCTCTACATGCTACCTGAAGGTAAGTCATGTGGCTGCAGGCTCTGCTCTAGGATAGAGGACATTGATGAACTATGTCCAGACTTACGTTGGTTGGAGATCCCTTGCCTTATAAATATGGGACTTCATCTAATACCCTGGTTATATTTAAAAAAAGAAAACCTGATGAAATCAAGCCCTTTGCAACTTGGTAGGTTCAAAAAAAAAATTTGTTCAGCTAGGAAAAATATTCGAACTCTTTTTGTACATTCCTTGCTACAAAGCCCTCCTGGCTTCCCTCCCTCTGATCCCAAGTCCAGTCTTCCAGGAAATCATGCTGCCTCTATTCCCTACTTTCACCATTTAGTAGAGCTCAAGAGCTTCTCCACCCCTCCACTGCTCCCACCATTGCCAGATGCTCACCATCTTTCGGGCGGCGGATGTGGGTTCCTAGCTTCCTGCAGTTGACTCTTCACATAGCCAGGAGAGGGTCCCTTAAATTTGTAAGTAAGATCCTGCCACACCTGCTTAAAATCTGCAGTGTCTACACACTTCACTCATATTGAAGCCAAGTCCTTTGGTGGGGGGCGCGGGTAGACACATGCCCCTTGTGATCTGCCCTCCCCACACCCCCTCCCTCTTAAGCCTTATGCTTTTCTAGTCTCCCCTGGTCACTGAACTGTGGACACTAGAGCCACCCTGCTGCTCCTGCTACCTGCCTGGATCCTCTCTCTTAGGTCTACAGTTAACTGCCCCGCCCCACCTCTCAGATTTCTGGGACAGTCTCACATTATCAATGAGGATGGCCCTAGTCCTGTTTAGTCTGTAACCTTGAACCTCCTCCCATTGCAATCCCTGCTACCCTATGGGACTTTTTCTGATGGAAAATGCTATAGCCCTCATCTAGTGTATTCTATTATGTGTGTGTGTGTGTGTGTACATATATAATATGTATAATATTTATTATATTTACTATTCACTTTCTTTCCCTGATCAGTATGCAGGAAACTTTGCTTTTGTTAATGAATCCCAAACACCTGCAATGATGGATGGCCCATGACAGGCACTCTAAGTTTTATTGAGTAAATAAGTAATTGAATTTAAACCAGTAGTTTAACAACAGTAAGAACTGTTTTGTTTGAAATGAACCCATTAGGATGCATTTCATTTGGATGTAACCATAATATAGAACAGAAAATTTGGAAAATACAAGAATAAATAAAAAGACTCTCTCTCCACCTAACATATTTGCTAACTTTCTTGTATTTTCCTGCAAAGATTCTACGTATAAAGAGATTTAGTAAAAACAACTATCTCACAGTATCCATAATTAATCCTGTTTTCCTTGTACTAGCATCTTGTAATTTCATGTTCTACATAGTTTTCATCAACAAATCACTTTTAATCACTGTATGTTTCTTCAACTCATGTGGATCTATCAATATTGACTGTATTACGAGTTAAAAATGAGAATATTTCGGTAGCCCAGGGGGCTCAGCAGTTTAGCACTGCCTTCAGCCTAGGGTGTGTCCTGGAGTGCTGGGATCGATTCCCACATTGGGCTCCCTGCATGGAGCCTGCTTCTCCCTCTGCCTGTGTCTTTGCCTCTCTCTGTGTCTCTCATGAATAAATAAATTTTAAAAATCTTTAAAAAAAAGTTTAAAAAATGAGAACACTTAAAAACAATTATTAATTCACTTAAACCCACTAAAAATAAACATTTAATGTTAACATCAAGAGCCAATTTGTAATAAAGGCAACTATATCTTACAAAAACAAAGAGAACTTAACAAAAATAGAAGTCTAAGTTAACATTTTTGCCAATCTGTCAGTATCCGACTTAGTAGAAGAGGTTCACATATTTGCTTCTGCATTTGATCTGTTGAATTTCTCTTGTTTTGTTGAGGTATATGAAAAGATGATACCCAGAGAGATTTGTAGTAGGAAAAGGGAGAAGTACGCGAATGGTCTTTTTTAGATAATTTTGGACATTCTTATTTGATACAGCAGCACAACCCAACAAGTGATAGTTTATTAAAGGTAATTGCAATATGGAATGTGAAACAGTGGCCACATTAAAATCCATTGATCCATCTTGTACTTTGATGAATAGATCTTTCCGCATGCATGAGTTTGTAACATCATGCATTGATCATCTGGAAAATATTGGTTCACTGAGCTCTGTAGAATTTCCAATAAAAAAAAATCACATTTGTTAATATTCACACATCACCAATGATCTCATCAGAATAGTCTTCAAGTATTGGAAAGCTGTTAAGTCCAAAGTGGCACATAAAAGTCATCTGACGTTTTAATTTTCATTTGAAAGTTCAAATTTTATTTATCATTGGCAACAAATCCTGGCTTCTTTGTTTGTTTGTTTCTTTTCTTGAAGTGACAGGCTCACTTTGTTATTTTTTGAAAAATTGTCTGCCAGACAGTCAAGTCTGAATAACCACAGTTTGTTGGTCATGGCCAAGTAAGAATGTGTTCCATTAAAAAAAAAGTGGAACTCTACAGCTTGCAACTCCAGTTACGCAAGAGATTTTCCTTGAGAGACCGCCATCGTGCTTCAGGAAAGGGCTGTTTGTGTACTTGCCATTTTGTCACAATATCCAAAAGATGCATATTCAAGAGTCAAAATGTAATAAAATTAGTGACTTACTGTTTCATCAAAAGTGTTTTAGGGTAAAACTGGCATTTTATTGAATTTTTAA
Source organism: Canis lupus dingo (assembly GCF_003254725.2). Taxonomy (NCBI): domain Eukaryota; kingdom Metazoa; phylum Chordata; class Mammalia; order Carnivora; family Canidae; genus Canis; species Canis lupus. The sequence continues at coordinate 35,344,096 of NC_064268.1, read as the reverse complement.
CTAAGTCGTGATTAGGAATCTAACAGCAACTCATGGCCTTAATTAGTGTCAAGGGGCCACCATTGCTTCTGCACCAAGGGTGCAAGTATTAACATAGCTGTTCCAGGATAAACCATACGCATGAAAAATTACTCCATCCCGAGTAACCGGTACCACTTGTGTTTGTTGCCAAGAGTTCATATAAAAGATTATCTTCCTTGATGATTAGTTCCTTCTGATATCAGATAAACCCAAGCAAAACAACAAGGCTAGCCATGTCTGTAGATTCATCCATTTGTAAGGCAAAAAGTACATTTCTGGAAGGAAGATCTTATTTTTGTGCTTGCAGCTTAATCTTTAATTCAACAAGATAGTATATCATTGGAAGGAGACCGTACAATGGTTTCTTTTACAGACTTCATCCAGCGGGCATGGAGCAAAGTCAACCTCTGCAAGGTTTCAGTCGTCTATTGTGGGGTCTTTTCGAGTCATAACGCTATGGTGATTCACCCTGTAAGAGGCTCCACTTACTAATTTGAGAAGTTGTACCAAATAATTTTTGTCTTTTTAAAAAACTTCATCATGCCTACATTTAAGAGCTTAGTTTCCTTTTCCTTAAAATTTCAGTTATTGGGCACAAAGTGACATCATAACTAGCATGATAAGGTTATTTTTTAAATATTCTGTGGTTTAAGACAATAAAGTACATTATCTATAATGCTTAGGGAAAAGTAGTTTTTTTTTTAAGGTTTATTTATTTATCCATGAAAGACACAGAAGGGGAGAGACACAGGCAGAGGGAAAAGCAGGCTCCCTGTGGGAAGCCCAATGTGGGACGCCCAATGTGGGACTCGATCCCGGGACCTCGGCATCACGCCCTGAGCCAAAGGCAGACGCTCAACCACTGAGCCACCCAGGCATCCCGGAAAAATAGATTTTGTCAAAACTTTCCTACGTATGGTGTCTCCAAATTTCTTTGGTCAAGATTTATCCATCCGTGAGTCAGAAGACTCTCTAATGTGTCCTTTTCTATATCTTTCAGTGTCTTTAGGCTTAGAGATTGGCAGCTATAGCTTGATCATAGGAGTCTTACCATCTCCCCTTTCAAAGTCAATGATCCATCCTTTAATAAAGTTTATCTTTTATTTTAAACTCTTAATACCGATAACAATTACAAAATTCTAAGAACTATGATAGCATTAAAGTTTTAAAAGTTACAAATGTTTTTGAGGAAATAAAACTATTATTGCAACAGAAGATATCCAAATGTATTTTCTTCTATTTTTTTTCCACTTTGACACAAGGGTTATCAAGTCTGAATAATCATAGTTTTTCAAGAGTTCAAGAGAATGGTATGTTGGATGATAATAAGGTTATATGTGAGAAAACTGTCTCGTAAGAGCACAGGATTGCTGAAATTATACTGAGTTAAGTTCTGCAAATACATATATCACAAACTTAGGTCCTAGCTTCAAAATTCTAAGAAACACAAGATCAAGATCATACAAATAAAGCATATTAAATATGCTTTAATACATACAAGCTTATGTATTAAAGCAATGATGTCACCCTGTGTCATATAGTCTCTGGGGGATTCTACTGCACACACATGAAAAATAAGATGAAAAAGGCAAATTACAACTTAGACTATTTGCTTTGACTTTGAGAACCCCCTTGAAAAGGTCTAGGGAGTCCCTGACCTGTCAGGATCACATTCCAAGAACTGTTGCTATGTTACGATTGTTATCCTGTGTGTGTTCCAATTTTTGTTGATTGATGGCTGCAATACAGGTCTTTATACTTGGGTTGTCTCTCCCCTCTGTTTAGTTGTTACTTTCAAACAGTAGATTAGCAGAAATTAAGTCATTAAGACTAATTCAGAATGTGGGACATCCAATAAGACATTTGTCCCAGTGTCTTCAAAAATTCTGTGCCACAGGGAAAGGCAGAAGGGTGTTGTACAGTAAGAGACAAGAGGAACATAAAGCAATGTGTAGAACCTTACTGGATCCTGGTTTGAGAAGAAAAACCAGTAAAGACATTTTTGAACAGTAAGTAACATTTGAATATGAAACAGATCCTAGATGATATTATAGAATTGGAGTTCATTTTTTAGGTAGGAGATTGGTGTTACAGTTATTCAGGAACGCATTCTTATTTTTAGGATATGTATGCTGAAGATTATGAAGTGTATGAAGTGATATCTGTGACTCTCAAATGTTTCATCAAAATATCTACAAGCCTGCTTATGACTACACACACAGAAAAATAGCTAGACTGAAGATGGATAAAGCAAAGATGGTGCAATGCTAACAGTTGCAAATCTGGATAGTAGGGTTACCGGTCATTCTCGAACTGTTCTTCTAGCCTTTCAATTTGTTCAGCTTTTTTCATGGTAAAAAGGTGATTAATAAATCACATATTATCGCTACTCATATCCAGATCATTATAAGACTATAGAAGCATTTTGAAAGTTGCGTGAGGCATTTGCTAACACTTTGACTGTAAATCATGAAGCCCGAGGGGTAAGTGATGAGCTCCACATCGTTTTCATCCTTTCTTCACCAACACTGAGTGGTCTGACCTCAGTCAAACTCTCTGGGTCGCACTTGTCAGGTCTGTAAAATGGGTGACAATGACATGGTTATTTCAGAAGGTTGTTGTAAAACTAACCGTTATGTTCTCTATGAAATCCTGAGCCCAGTGCTTGACAGAGTATGTACCCCTATCTCGTCTTCTGTTACTATCATTGCAAATTGCAAGTCCTCATTTCATTCAATTAGAAAAGCCAATGGGGCACCTGGGTGGTGCAGCCTGTTAAGCATCCAAATCTTGGTTTTGGCTCAAGTCATGATCTCAAGGTCATGAGCTCAAGCCCTGTGTCAGGCTCTATGCTCAGCTGGGAGTCTGCCTGAGATTCTCTCTCTCTCTCTCTCTCTCTCTCTCTCTGCTCCTTCCACTCCTTCACTACCCCTCTGTCTCTCAAATCAATTTAAAAGAAGAAAAAGCCAATAGCAAAGCTTTACACATGTTAAATCATCTCTATTGCATTACATTATAATGCATTCTGTAGCTCTGGGCTTATTGCAGGTCCTTAGGGGACAAAATGTTTTAATAGATATGTAAGAATTATTTGTAATTAGAATGCAAATTATTACGGTAAATTATTTTTTACATAAGGTAAAATATTCTCCTTTCCTGTTGAAATGTTTTCTGCAGGTTTGTCCTCATAATTATTTTCCCTTAAGTTTTCTGAATCATAAACAACTTCATCTTGAATTATATGTCCAAATTAGTGGAGTCTAAATTAATGTCTTTTGATGTATTTGGGGAAATTTAACCAACATATTCCATTTGTAGAATTCCAAATTATGAGTATTCTCAATTGTTTTGTTCTTGGCGTTCCAGCTACTGGTGTTGGTTCTTAGAAAGCAAATTAATTAGATGAGAGACTTTACCTAGTGTTTGCAGTAATAAAGATCTTAAGATTTTAGAGATGACTACGGAAGTGTTTTCAGAGCACTTTATTACAGTGAAGCTATTTATTTTTTAAATTGCTTTCCATTTTGTTAAATTTAGAAGTTCTCTGGTTGTTACTGATAACTTTTTACAGTGTTTCTTTTTAAAAATCAACCTTAATTTTTGTTAGTAACAAGTGCTGCTGAAGGCTCTGAGACATTTAAGTTGTAGAAGATCATGATAAGTATTCAATGGAATATTATTCAGGCATGAGAGAAGGAAATCTGGCAGTTTGCATTTGCAACACAGATGAACTTTGAAAGCATTATGCTAAGTCAAAGAAGCCAGACTGAGAAAGACAAATACTGTACTGTATCATGTATATGTGGAACCTAAACAAAAAGTCAAGAGGCGCCTGGGTGGCTCAGGCAGTGAAGCATTTGCTTTGGGCTCAAGTTATGATCTCGGTGTCCTGGGATCGAGTCCTGCATTGGGCTCCCTGCTTCCCCCTCTCCCTTTGCCATTCGGACCCCCCTAGTGCATGCTCTCTCAAATGAATAAATAAAAACATTTAAAAAATAATCAAGCTCATAGAAATATCAAGTAGAAAAGTGATTGCCGGGGGGTTGGAGGGTGGAAGAAACAGGTAAAGGCTATAGTAAAAGAATGCAAACTGTTAGCCACAATTTAGGATGAATACGATCTGTTTCTCACCTGTAGTATGGTCACATTGACCGTTACCACCGTGAAGTGTCCTAAAGGAAGAAACCTGAGAATACTTTCAACACTCCTCCCCCACACATGTTAAAGATAAATATGTGAGGGTGATAGCTGTGCTAAGAAATTGATGAGAGAAGCGCTTTATGATGTGTATCAAAGCATCATGTGCACTTTAAATATCTTCTAATTTTGTCAATTATACCTTGAAGTTGGAATAAAAGTAAAATTGTAAAAGAGAATTTAAAGTGCCCTCCTAAGATTAATGTTTTTGTTTCCATTTAGTGCATTATGTAGTCAAGTAAATATTAATAGTTTTCTGATGAGTATGAACTCATGAACATGGAAGTATTCATGGTATGACTTGGCATAGATCTAGCACAGGTTGGGATAAATGGTGGAGCCTAGAAGTAATACACCTGTCTAGAGAAGGGGGACAATGGTAATGAAAGGAGAAAAAAATCAGTTGTAGTTTGCGTTTTCCACCAATACCCACTGGGATAGAAGCATTCTAATTATTCTTATGTCTTAGGAGACCCTGAGCTATAGCTCATTAAAGGAACAAGGAAGGGCTATATTTTCAACCTGCATCACTCATGGAAACAGCTTCCTCTGTCTTCCTCTCTTCCTGTGATGAGTTCCATCCAGCTGCTGAAATAGACTGCCTTCTGGATGTTAAAACCCAGACGACTAAGACCACAGCAGTAAATCTGGTGGAACAGATGGTCCTGGGTGAATTGTTCTACCTCTGCGTAAAACCCTGGGATTTTATCAATAGGCTTTACACTAAGTAATAGGAATCAGAGTGACAAGTTAACAGTGAAATTTCCATGCTTATATTCAAACAGTATGCTATGGCTCCTTTCATTGTATCATTCGAATCAAGCTAGAATGAGTCGCTAAGTCAAATATCAAGTAATCAAACGTATATGCATTCATTTACCGTCTTATCTCTATCCAAGCATCGAGGTAGGATTAAATGAGAATTTAGTTGCGTATCCCAGTTATGATTTTCCAGTAGAGCTTCAAAAATTACATGTTTTTATGAGTGTTTTTATTTCTTTTAAGGTCATTAATATTTAATATTAATATTAATATTTCATATATAGAAGAACTCTTGTGCATTTGGCATCATTCAGTATTTTCATTGGCTGGTCAGAGGTGAACTAATAATTTTCCTGGTCTACTGCATTTGACTCTTTTCTCCACCCTGTCTCATCTGATCCTTCTAATTGTCACAGGAAGCACTCACACATCCATGCTTTCATAGCTTTGCTCAGTGTCAGCTATTGAGCTATTTGTAAATGATGGAAAACACAGGGGTCGAACAAGACAGATAAATTCTTATTTTTGTAGAGTTTAGATTCTAGAACAGAAAACCACAAATACCTGGTTAAGTGTTTAATGTAAGGGATAGAAGAGCTTGTGGTGGGACACTCTGACCTAGCTGGAGGGGGCTGAGGAGAGAGAGACCTTCCAAGGTTGTTGGATGAATGCTTAAAGGTCTGAGTTTATCATTGATGAAGCTGTGTCTGAAAGAATGAGCAGGAGTTGGCCTGTAGAAGGACTGTGTGCACACATGCATGTGCACGTGTGTGAGTGCCCATGTGTGTGCACGTGCGTGTTAAAAGGGACCGAAAGAGGCAGATGGAACAGGAGAGAATCTGATGACAGCAGACTGATAAAGCAGAAAACCACTTTCTTCCCATTGTAGCTGAGGCATCTGGGGTCCCACAGCTAATTATAACTTGGATTTGAACTCAGTTCTGGTCAATCTCTACGTTCTTTCTAGTAGAACATGCCTTTCCCCTGTTGGTGGTCATCAGATCCTGCTCAAGTCACTGCTTTGGCCTTTATCTGCAGGTTCTTTGTCATGAAATGCATTTGCACGTTGTTGTTTTGTTTGTGGAAGGAAGTTGCTTCAGAATCATCTGTTTTGTCTTTCAGTGTCCCCACGTTCCAGAGCCTTCCTGAAGAGATCCTGAGTAAGCTTGCTGATGTCCTTGAAGAGGTAATTGTTTTGGTTCTTAAACTTTGTGAGATGGGACATAGCCCGGCGCCGCAGTGTGATGACGAGTCACATACCGCAGAAACCTTTTAAATATTTTTAAGCTCTGGGATGAGCTCTATACTTGGCTTCAAATAAAAAGCAGCTCAGCACATCTGTCATTTATACACAGTTAGAAATGTGCAAATCAACTGAGCTATGGAGGGAGGAAAACCTCCTTGTGGCAAATATAATGTGACTTTGACTTCCAGGAGTGCGAGATGCTGTGTTTCTCTCCTGCTTCAGTCGTGTAAACCAAGATTGTAGTAATTACTGTAAACTCTGAAGCTTCAGATTAGCAAATTTATAACAGGGCTGTGCAGTTTGAGTACATGTTTTATTAGCATATGAGCACATTTTAAACACATTCCTTGTGTGCCTGCATGTGGAAATGTCACTGGTTACTTCTTGTTCTCTGAAGCTGCGGAGCTCAGGCAATGGCCTAGCAGAAGACAGGAGTCTGCAGTCTTGAGTGAGCATGAGAGGACAGGGTCTCTGGTGCCTACAGAGACCGGGAGGGTGGGGTATCAGGGAGCACGTGTGGATAGATGAAGTGATGGGGTGGTAGGAGCTGGAGAAACCCTGCTCTGATCCTCAGTGACCCAGAAAGCAAGGCCATCAGCTGAGAATGACAAGCACATAGAGATATGAGAGGTTGGAGGGTGGAAGAGGAGGCAGGAGAAAAATGCAGATGTCCATGAACTAGAAGAACAGTGTGATCACCAGGTGTCCTTCTTGATGGTGGGGGGTGGCCCCACTTGATGGTAGCCATCCCAAAACTAAATCCCATCGGCAAGGAAGAGTTTGTTCATTACTTGTGATAGGGGATGGAGATCAAGCTCGACCCTCCTGGAACAAAAGGTGGTAGGATTTGTAAGGGCAGGGCTGAGCTAGTAGAGAAGAACGTGGTGGAGGGGTCCTCTGGGGGGAAGGTGAGTCAATGCGATGAGGTCATTTGTGTTTGTTCATCATCCCCTTCTACAGTCAGGCTCCCACCCTCCCATAGACACGTACATGGATGGGTGTTCAGCCAAGGAACCAGGAGTTGGTGGAGGGAGAGAATAGGGAGCCATGGTGCAGGAAGGTGGTGGAGGCTGACCCTGGGATTTCAGCGGGGCAACGGGGGGCACTCAGGGAGGAGCAGGTGCCAGTGAGAGATGGTAGGATCAGGGCTGAAGATGCGTCGGCATGGTGCATTAATACAGAAGTGAGTTGGAAACATACTGAACATGCTTCCTCTCTGGGTCCCAACTCTGCTGGTGGTTCTATGATCCCTAGAACTGGAGCAGCAACCTCTATACAAATTATTAGTTCCACGCCTACAGAAGTGAGCCCCCACGATTTGCTGGTCTCCTGCATCTCCTGTGTGGACACACAGGAAAGCAGAAGTCACTTTTGATTCCTAGGTTCAAGTATAAAGAATTCATGAGAAAAAACACTGGTTGTGTTTCTCTCTGAATGCCTTGACCCCTGTACCCGCAGCCTCTCAGAGCGTAAGATGGCTTTTCCTAGTTCTTTGGGTTTTTGTTTTCCTCGCTGAATATGCTGGAGACCTCTCTGATGACCTTTTTTTTTTTTTTCTTTTTAAACAAAGCAAACTAAAAGTACAAACTTACTAGACCCAATCAGGCCCTTAAAAAAAAAAAAATACACACAAAACCTTCAATCATGTTCTTTCTTTTTCACAGCTGTGGGAGGATTAGTATGTTCTGCAAAACAATAGCTATGACTCTGTAATAATTCTGAACAAAGAAATACATTATCATTATGTGTCAGATCTTCTAATCATAGATCCCTTAATTTATGTTTGGATGGTGTGAGCCATAGCGTGGCCCATGCCCACACTGCCTCAGAAGGGAAACGCGTGATTAAGTGCCCACATGTTTGTGTTGAGGGCACAAAAATGAAGTCAACAGACAAAATGCGAAGTAGATCTATAAATAGACGGCCCAGTGCATGAAAAGTATTCAACTCAAGTTGAATAAACAAGCGCAGTGAGAAATTAGATTAAATTATGTATCAGATAGAGTGAAGCAAATTTGGAAGAACAAAAGCAATACCAGTGTCACATAACATTAAAGAGAAACGTGCTTGCATAATAATTGAGCTGTCTTTCCCTCTGCAAATATCCACAAGATGAAAGAAGCCCAGATTATCTTGACGGGAAAGCAGTATTATTATAGCGTTCAACAAAGAAGTTGCAGCCTTGTTTGTTGGACAAACATTTACGGAGCACCTGCCACCTGCCAGGAATTGTTCCAAGCTCTGGGGCTTCGGAGCTGTTCTCCCTTCACGTGGGTTCCAGCAGAGGGTACAGATGAGTGGTAAGGAAGGAAAATAGCCTTGAGGGATGAGGCCACTCTGGGCTAGGTTATCACGGGAGCACCTCTCTGAGGAGGTGATGTTCACGCTGAGATCTATGTGCAGGTCTGAGATGCTGGGGGTGGGGGTGGGGCAAGTGGAGAGAAGGCTCAGGTCCTAAAGCAGGAGGAAGTTTCCTGTCCTTAAGGAACAAAAGGGAGGTTTATAGTAGGGTGAGATGGGGCTGAAGAAATTAGGCAAGGCCAAGTGACGGCAGCTTTGCCAGTCGTGATGAGATCTTAGCTTTTTATTCTGAGCACAATGGGGAGATGGGTTGTAAGCAAAGTCACACTCTGAGTTGAGGTTTCATAATCTCTGGCTGGCCGTTGGGAGAAGAGGGTTGGAGAGGGGTAGACTAGTTAGAAGGTTACTGCCAGGTAACCCAGGTGACAATGGGTGTCTGTGTCCAGACTCACTTTCTGACTCTCATTCATTCTAGTCACCGTGAAACAATGCTTCCAGCATAAGGGGACCAGAAAAGTTAAAGACTTGGGACAGGGGAGGTAGGAATGGAGAGAGATCTAAAGTGTAACAGGTAGAGGAATGAGAACAATGAGGTGGCTCAGGAGGTCCATGTAACTAGAGGACACCCTGGGGATGCTTGGGATGTCCTCTTCTGCAGGTGAAAGAGAAACCCCTGTGAGTCATTCCTGCTGCCACCACCCCCAACCCCCTCTTAACCCTCTGTAAGTTCCAGTGTGGACATACCCAATTGTGTGCTTCTCCCTGGGAGCTTCTAAAACAGGAGATAATACCTTATTCCTAGTATAGCAGCTTAGTGCTCCTTTCTTCTTCTTTCTCTTTATATGACATAGTAGGAATGTTTCCTTTTGTATTGAGTCTCTCTTGCCCTCCCCTTTTTTAAGGGACCTACAAAACCTCTCTCTAGTCTTTTTGAGACATTGTGTGTAGGCGTAGATTCTTGGCAAAAGGCTGGTCTGGATGAAACACAATAATCCCAACATTTTCCTCAGCTGTGTTTTGCATGACAGGCTGAAATAATTTACATGACTTTCTATTAATTGTTTACCTTTATTGTCACCATACTATGCTCTCCTCACCCCATACCTGATTCAGACTAAGTCTTAATACATACCAGAGGTTACTTTAGGTGCTCCAAATGTGGTTCACTAGAGAAGCCATTGTATTGTTTGTCAAATAAATTAGAAGATGATTTTTGCATGTGGGGAATCCCAAGCTCCAACTTTATAAACTGATTCCATTGACCTTTATAGTATCCCATATATTACAGCAAAGAAATATATTTCAATTAATTAGTCAAGTGTTAGAATCAGTTCTGAGAATCTAGGAAATACCTGGGGGTAAATGAAAAGAACTGTAAAGGGGCACCTGGGTGGCTCAGTCAGTTGAGCCTTCATCTCAGGTCATGATCTCAGGGTTCTGGGATCGAGCCCCAGCCTGCTCAGTAGGGAGTCTCTTCTGTTCCTCATGCCACCCAAGTGCACTTGTCCAACTGCACACATGCTCGCTTGCTCTCTCTCAAATAAATCTTTAAAAAAAGAAAAGAACTGTGAAATTGTGAGATAGGATGTAATCTCTTCTTTCTTCCTATAACGGCATCACATACTTTCCCTCTTTCTTTATGTACAGGTGATTAGTCTTCTTGATGAATTATATTTTTCAAATGCATGGGCCCTTTCCTAGCTAATCTCTAACTGAGAAATAGTTCCCTTCAGTGCTTACCTATCCAAGCACCGTGGAGAATAAACCAATGTGTAATATCCACTCACGTATCAGGACTGTAGTGACACCTTTAAAGAAATTGGCAAAAACATTTCCTAATAGGGAAGAGAAGCAATGATTAACCTGATAACCATATCACAAAGAGTGTTCAAAATTAATTTGAGTAGGAATTATGCTTTAACCATGGAGGGCAAAAAAGTTTAGATAATTCAAGGAAAACTGTACTTTGTGGAAAATGCCAGATTGAAGAGCAAATCAAGCCAACAAATTCACTTTTCACCACTTGGCAGAGAATATTTTCCCTTCATGCGAATAGAAGTGGGGCATGGGTACTATATTTAAATCTCTTGATTTTTTAACTGGAAAATAAGGCATATCAAAACCACTTTTTATTGAAATCTGTTTCATGTCCCATTTGCTCATTAAAATGTTGGACTTGGTTGTCTTGGAATTAAAAATCTCCTTTGCTTCAGAACCAGCCTTTTAAAGCTCTTTACCTTGGGATCTGCAACTTTGTATGATCGGATCTTGGACACATTTGAGCCCAAATAATGGATTGTTCTCATTTGTTTCCCTAGGTGGTGCATTAATTTGTTTTTATTTTTTGTTTTGTTTTGTTTTATTTGGTACTTATACTATCGTGGCCCAGACAAGGTCTTAGACAAATAACATTCCTTGGACTTCTTGAATTTAAAGGGAAAAGACAAGAGAATAAAAATAGGAAAAAAGGAAAGGATAAAATATTCTTCAATCTACCAGTACTTGCTAATATTGTAGGAAGCAACTATCTGATCATATAGTCCAGGAAACAACCCTGGAGAAGGAGGTTAGTGTATCCCAAACACCCCACCTAATCCAGCAGGTGTGATTAGGTATCTCATTGTTCCTTACGGGTATCCTGCCATGGTGATGTCTTCCCAGATCCCTGTGCATCTCTCCAGCTGTGAGTAATGCAGGGGGAAAGTCCTGCATTTGATGGAAAGTCCTGATTATTGGAGCACTCTGGGAAGCTCTCTTTTTACCACTCTAAACAGGCCTCGAGTCCTCAGGAAAGAGACTGATGGAGCAGACAGGAACATTATTAGTTCTTTTGAAATCTGTTGTTAGAATTAAACTTTTCCTTCCCTTCCTTTGGGTCTGGCTCTTGCTATTCGAAGCCAAGCTGGAAGGAATTCAAAGACCTGTTCTTTCTCAATTGCTCTGGCATAAAGGACTTTGAATTTGGAGATTGAGCTGTTTTGTTCTGTCTGGCTTCTTTTGGGTTGTCCCTTCTGTGAGGCAAATAGCTACTTTTGAAGGAGGATGGTGTTAGCAGGATGTAGAGAATAGAAAGAGACAAAACTCTGTTTAATATTAATTTTTTCCACATCTTATTTTATTATAGAAAGAAATATGGAATGGGAAAACATATTCACAAATCACATACAAAAAAGCAATTAATTGTATTATTCAGTGTTCACCAGAGAAGCAGAACCAACAGGATATGTATATGTCTATGGAGAGGTTTGTTCCAAGGGATTTGCTCCTATGACTATGGAGGCTGGCAGGCTAGGAGACCCAAAGAGCTGGTGTTGCAGCTCTATTGCAAAGGCCATCTACTCGCTGGATTCCTGGACGAGGGGTCGGTCTTTGTTTTATTAAGATCTTCAGCTTGATTGGATCTTGAGGCCCTCCCAATTATAAAGGGAAATCTGCTTGACTCAAACTCCACTGATTTAAACATTAATCTTATCCACAAAAAACACCTCACTGAAAAATCCAGAATAAGGTTTGATCAAATACCTGGACACTGTGGCCAAGCTGAACTGACACATAAAATTAACCATCAAAGGACTTGTATCTAGCATATATAAAGAACACTTACAACTCAATAAGAAAACACAAATAGTTCAATTTTAAAAGCAGCATATGAGAGGCACCTTTAAGCAGTTGGCTCTTGATTTTGGCTCAGGTCATGATCTTAGGGTCAAGAGATCATCCCCAGAGTTTGGCTCTCTGCTTCGCAGTGGGTCTGCTTAGGTTTGTCCTCTCTCCCTTTCCTTCTGCCCCTCATCCTGCTACATGTACTCTCTCTCTCCCTCTCAAAATAACTAAATCTTTAAAAGCAGCACATGTCTTACATGGACAGACATTTCCCCAAAGCAGATACACAGAAGGCCACTAAGCACATGTAAAAATGGTCAACATTAATGGTAATTAGGAAGTGAAAATCAAAGCCATGAAGGTGTATCACTTCACACATGCTTGGATGGCTAGAATAAAAAAAGGTGATAATAAATGTGAATGTGTGAAACAAAAAATCTAATCCCTCTCTGGTGGGTAGGGTCGTAAAATGGTGTGGTTTCTTTGAAAGTCAGGCAATACCTCAAAATGTCAAACACAGGGTTACCCTGTGATGCTTACATTCTACTATTGGGTATTTTCCAAGAGCATTGAAAATAAATGTCCACACAAACACTTGTACATGCATGTCCACTGAAACATTATTCTTAATTGCCCAAAAGTAGAAGCCCAAATTTCCACGAAGGGATCAATCCAATGTGGCGTACTCCTACAGTGTGATGTATTTGGTTATAAAGAGGATCGGAGTCCTGATACTATCACATGGATGATCTTGAAAGCATAATGGAATGTAAACTGCCATACATGATGTGACACTATTGAAATGTCCAGAATAGGTAAATCTGTAGAAGCGATAAGTGGATTAGAGCTGGAGCAGGGAGGATGAGGAACCTCTGGGGAGTGACTCCTCAGAGCATGTTTCCCTTTTCAGCATGATGAAAATATTCTGAAATTAGATTTTGGTGATAGTTGCTTAAGTCTCTGAATATACTGAAAACTATTGAATGGTATACTTTAAATGGGTGAGTTTATAATATGCGAACAGTATCTGACTAAAGCTTTACAAGAGATTTGTAGGAGGGTGAAGATGCGTTGGAGGATCGGCCATATTGCTGGAAACAATGTAAGACAATTGAAGTAACTTGGAAACTTGCCCTGGAGAAGACTTTATGGGGGAAGAGTATTGGATTCTTTTTAAAATAGACCACATTGTGTTAGAGGATGGGACGCTTAGTCTCTAAAAACGAGACTTTAGCCCACTGTTTAACCCACCATTCATGAATGTCTCCCTCGCAAATGGGGATAGCAGCCATTTCTGCCTCTTGGAGAATTGCAGTGGTCTTCATTTGTATAATGAATGTAAAATCATTAAACACACAAACACATCACTTCAGATGTTGACAACAGTGCTTTCCGACCCCTTGCATGTTGGTGCCTGTAGAAAATATGTATCATGCACACGCAGTAAGATTAACAGATGAGACTGCTCAAGGCTGTCGCGTATTTGGGCCGGGCCAAGGGGCTCTCCCCCTGGAAGGCTGAGCAGACACTGGTGCTGTTTGGACTCCTCTGCAGTTGTCACAATCTTGGGTGAGGATGGCAGGGTGCTGCCCTCTGGCCTCCAGCGGTTAGAAGCAGGCATGATCCTGAGCATCCTATGTGTGCATTCACAGGGCAGCTCTGTCACAAGCATCCGGCCCCAAACGTCACCAATGCAGAGATGGAAAGTCTGCTGCGGTCCAGAGCTATGATACACTTGGGAAACTTTGCTGAAAGCGTGAAGGAACTAAAATAGGGTGATATGGTAGTGAAGAGCCAGGGACGGGTAGACCCTTAGCCAGGGTCATTAAGAGACTTACCTCTGAAGAGGTGGCATTCGAGTTGACAGCCTTGCAGATGGTACGGGTTGCAAACTATTAGCACGAAATGGGAAGTGTTAACAGAAATGGTACGTATTTGGAAAGCTGCAGTGGGGAAGACCTGAGGGCAGGATGTCGTGTATATTTACGTGCTGATTTGGTGCTTGAACGACGTAGACTGTGGCGTTTCAGCCTAGCTGTGACTCTGTGTGATTATCTTCTCGGTGAGACTTCTGTGTTCCGAGCCTCCTCCGTGGCCATTCCTCTTCCTCCAGGGAGTGTCTTCTCCTGTATCTCCTGGGACAATGTAGCTATCCGTGTGTGGAAGAAGTAATAAGTGCTGTTCGTTGCTTTCTTTAGTCTCTAATTCTGTGAAGATTTTACCCCCCCCCCCCTTTAGATTGTAAGTCCCTCAAAGGTAAGAAATTGCAATTTCTTGTCACTGGGTGCCCGTAAACAGCTGGCGAAAACCCCAGCAATACGTTCTGCTTACTGATGCCGATCGCCGTGCCAGCCTGAGTCTTTTGTTAAATGCCATCTGGGGTAAATATTCTCAGAGTCACGATTCCCAAATTCCAGCCAGGGATCCGAAGTTCAGACAGTACAACTAAGTCAAGGAGGAGGTATTTTAACCGACTCTGGTGGTGGAATCAGCACCTTCCCTGCTATAAGGCCTTGCATCTTGACAATCTGTTGATTAAGTTGGAAAAAGAAAAAAAAAGTTACTTGTCCTCAGCCCCCATTCTTTCTTATAAATAGGAGAGGCTTCCTTCTGAAAATGTTTCCTTGTCTTTTTTTTTTTTTTTTTTTTTTTTCCTCCCTGCAAGAAATTAGTTTTCTCCCGGTCAGCATTTTTAATTTGTTATGACAGGAATCCATTTTATGCTGGCCACAGACTCTGAAACAAGGCATTTCCAGTCTTTTTTTTTTTTCTTTCTTTCTCACCAGAGTATGTATGCTTTGCTCCATGCTGCTTGTAATTCATTAAAATGTATGGTGCTCTGCAAATAGGAAACCAGTCTGTAATAAATCAGCTTTCTAGAAAACATTCAGAGGAAGTGCACGGCGTGGTTGCCGCATAAGAACAGACAAACTTGCTTGGTACTTGTGATTTGCTGCCGTTTATGGGGCTTGTAAATAAATGGGGAATTGGTGTGAAAGTATAAATTAGGGGCCTGCCTGCAGCCCACCTGTAAGATCCCATTTACAAAGCACCCGTTTGAGAGTATTGCTATGGATCATCAGGAGCCCCGAGCCCCTTGCGAGGCACAGGGATAAACACCAGGTGGGAAAGACAAACCCTAACCCCGAGAGAGTAGGATGCAAGATCAACCATCTCTTTCCTTTTTTTTTCTTTTCTTTTCTTTTTTCTTTTCTTTTATTTATTTATTTATTTATTCATTCATTCATTCATGAGAGACACATACTGAGGCAGAGACACAGGCAGAGGGAGAAGCAGGCTTCCTGCAGGGAGCCCGATGTGGAACTCGATCCCCGATCCTGGGATCACAACCTGCACCAAAGGCAGGTGCCCAACCGTTGAGCCACCCAGGGATCCCAACCATCTCTTTCTTTTAACCAGAGGCATCTTCGTGGCTGGGCCAGAAGGCCGAGTTCTGGGATCTGCAGACAGTGGGCCTCCGGGTTCCAGATGGGCGAGGAACAGAAGCACCTGGGGCTTGGGGCGCAGCTGTAGGAAGCGGGAGACCAAGGTCCTGGGGCCCTCGGCTTCATCACCCGACACAGGGCTGGGCTGTGAAGGAGCTGGGGGGAGCCGCTCCTGGGGGCCTTCGGTCCCAGGTCTCCAGGTCTCCAGGTCTCCCGGCCCTTGGCTCCCCTCGCCCTGCAGGGAAGGGGTCCGGCACTCTACGAGGCTTGTGCAAGGAATCCTGCAAGGCTGTCGGCGGGGAGGTGAGGCTGTGACCCGGGGCAGGCGTGTATCATGCTTGGGGCCCCCGGGCAGTGTGCACAGGAGGAGGTGAGCCCCCGGGGCTGCGGGAGGGCCGGGTCCTGGGGCCCCCGGGCAGTGTGCAGGGGAGGGGATGAGCCGCCGGGGCCGCGCCCTGGGGACCGCGCTGCCCGGTGCGGCCTCTTCGTCATCGCCGGACGCTGTTGGCCAGCTTCTCGCTCCCTGGGAAGAGCTTTTATTTTTTAATACGTACACCTAAAAATTATCATTTTAGTAAAGGCAACACGGTGTGTCTCCAGTGAGGACCTGTGCGCCACCGCCCCGTGCACGGTCCTGCTGCAGGGCCCTGACCTGCGCCCCCCCCACCCCCCGAGCGGGCCGCGTGCCAGCCCTGCGGGGACCTCGGGGACCTCGGGGACCTCGGGTCCCGGTGTGTCGGCCTGGGGCGCGGTTCCGGGGCGGGACCTGCGAGCCTCGCCCCGCGCTTCCTGCGTAACCGGGTGGGTTGGGCGCACGGTCCACGCGGGGCCTCGGCGAAGGTGGCCGCGCGGGTGGGGGCGCAGCGTGGGCTTGGCGCCTCGAGGCTCTCGGCGCAGCTCCGGGGTGCGGGGGGCGGGGGGGACACGTGGGGATGGGAGTGGGGGTGCGTGGGAGACGCAGGGGCGCGGGGATGGGGCGGGGGTGGGGGTGGGGGACACGCGGGGATGGGGATGGGGGTGCGTGGGAGACGCAGGGGCGCGGGGATGGGGCGGGGGTGGGGGTGGGGGTACGCAGGGATGGGATGGGGTGCGTGGGAGACGCAGCGGCGTGGGGACGGGGATGAGGGCTGGGGTGGGGGACACGCAGGGCTGGGAGTGGGGGCGCAGCGGGACACACAAGGGCACAGGAGTGGGGGTGGAGGACACTAGGGGCCCGGGGATGCGGGCGCGGGCCACGCAGGGCACGGGGATGGGTGCACGCAGCATGACCATGTCCCAGCACGCGGGAGGGAGCCTGTCCCTAGAGGACCCCAAGGCGCAAACCCTGGGTGGCAGGAGAGGCGGAGGCCCTGCGGGGGGGGGGGGGGGGGGTGTAGGGTAACAGGCTCTTACTGCCACGAGGAAGCCCCGTAGCGGGGACGGAGCGAAGGCACCTGCGGGCCGGCAGGGTCCCGTGCACCCGGCAGGTGGCCGCCTCTGCAGCCCGGGCGCCCCCTGCCCCCTCCCCCTCTCCCCTCCCCCTCCCCCCTCGTGGCAGCTCACACCGCCCAACCGAGGTCTGGACTCCAAGCGCTTTGGGCTCAGCTGCTGCCGCAGCGGAGACCTCAGGGCTTGGGCCTTGGCAGGTGGCCCAGGTGGCGCCTGGGGGGCTCCCTCCACCTCTGCGGGGCCCCCACGGCCCAGCCTTAGTCGTGGTCACAGCGCAGAGCACCAGGGCGCGGGCAGCGGCGCGGGAGCGGCCCAGGCACCGTCGATGGCCTCTAAGCCCGCCAGGTGCCTCCCGCCCGCGATGCTCTGTCTTTACTACAACAGGTGGAACGTGCCCCCCACCAGCCTGGCTTCTCAGCGGCTCCCTTTCTGTCCCGGAAGTCTTCCTCTTCCCCCCGCAATCTGCTGGTGCAGATGAAACCATCAGGGGAGTCGTGCTCTGCAGCTACAAGCCAACCTGGTCCTGGGCTCCAGTGTGTCACCACACATGCCCCCATCCTTGTGCCTGGACCCCTGCTCCTCACCATGCATTGACCGCACCACAGAGGCCGTCAGATTATACCTCCAGCTCCCCTCCCAATGCCAGGAGTGAGGGGTGCTGTCCCAGCCCCAGGCCGATGAAATCTCTCTGCCCCTGAAAACCAGCAGAACACCTAGGCATGTTCATATATGCACACGTGCGTGTACGTGCACACACTTCTTTATCTCCGTGTTACGATGCTTGGGTCTGGGCCTTGGCGACATTTTCAGTGCCAGTCCCCAGTTCACTAGCTACGTGACCGGGTATGTTAACTTTCCTAAGTTTAGTTTTGCCTTCCCGAGAATGTGATGATAGTTATCTACATCATAGGACTGATTTTCATTTTTTTAAACATAATTTTTCCTTATGAATAAACTTCATATTTTAGGTGGTTTTAGGTTTACAGAAGAATCAAACAGTTCTCATGTACTCCCCTCTCTCTGCCTTGTTGTCCTTATTCCTAACATCTTGCATTGAGGGGATACTTTTTTTGGGTTTTTTGTTTGTTTTTTTTTTGTTCTTTTTTTTTTTTTTTTTTTTTTTTTTTGATAAACCAAGATGGGAACATTATCAACTACAGACCATGGTTTATGTTTAGGAGGCTTCTCTTTGTGTTGTACAGTTCTGTGGGTTTTGCCGGATGCAGGATAGTAATGTCATCTATCCAGAATAACAGTATCATAGAGAACAGCTTCAGGGTCCTAAAAAAAAAATCCCATGTGATACAACCGCGTGTCCCTCCCTCCACCCCCCTCTTTACCATCTCTGTAGTATTGCTAATGTGAATGATACAGTGTTTTAAATTTTAAATTCCACTTTTTCATGACCAGATAGAGGAAATCAGTTGACTTTTGCATATTAATCTTGCATCCTACGACCTTACTATAATCATGTGTTCTAGTTTTTTTGGCCTTTTTAAAAGCCTTATACATAACCAATCCCGTAGTCTATGAACAAAGTCTATGAACAAAGACATTTTTAATTTTGTTTTTTTCTCATCCGTATGCTTTTTTTCTTTACATATTAGCTCCGTCTCCCAGCATAATACTGAATAGGAGCGATGAGAGGGGACATCTTCATCCTATTCCCAGGCTCCGGGGAAAGCATCTAGTTCCTCAACATTAAGTCTGATTTTATCTTTGGGCTTCTCTATTTCTAGATTAAAGTGGATTTTTCTCATAAATGGGTGTTGGACTTTGTGAAATGCTTTTTTTGCATCTACCTATATGGTCATACAACTTTTTCTTCTTTAGCCTGTTGATATGAATTCACACTAATTGATTTCTGAGGGCTAAACAAGACTCATACCTGGAATAGGTCCCACTTGGTCGCGGTGTATAATTTTTAATCATGCATTGTTTGATTTGATTTGCTAATGTTTTATTAAAAATTTTGGCATGAGGAGTACCAGTTAGTAATTTTCCTTTCTCTTAACGTGTTTTTCTGGCGTTGCTTTATGGATAATTCTGGCCTTAGAGAGTAGGTTGGGAAGTGTGCCCTCTGCTTCTGTGTTCTGGATGAGGTTGTATAGAGTTGGCATCATTTCTTTACAAAATATTTGGTAGAATTCACCAGTAAATCCATCGGGGCCTGGTGCTTTCTGTTTTAGAAGATTATTAATTACAGACACACCTTGGAGGTATTGTGGGTTTGGTTCCAGACCACCGCAATAAAGAGAATATCCTAATACAGGACTTCAGATGACTCTTTCGGCTTCCCAGTGTGTATGAAAATTGTTTACATGCTACTGATCTCTTATTAGGCGTGCAATAGCATTATGTCTAAAAATACAATGTACATATTTTAAATAAAAATGTTGGTAAAAAGCGCTGTTATTTGAGCTTTCAGCAAGTCACAATTACTGATCACAGATAGCCATAACAAATATAGCAATAATGAAAACGCCTGAAATATTCAAAGAATAATCACTATATGACACAGAGACACAAAGTGAGCAAATGCTGTCAGAAAAAAATGTTGCTGGTAGACCTCGTGGACACAGTTGCCACAAATCTTCAGTTTGTATGAAAAGCAGTATCTGTCAAGTGCAGTAAAGTGACACACAATAACATGAGTTAGTCTATATTGACTCGATTTCTTGAGTAGATTTAGGCCTATTCACATTGTTTCTTCTTTTGTGAGTTTTGACAGATTATGTCTTTCAAGGAATTAGTTTCATCTACATTATGAATTTGTAGGCATCATGCATTTTTTTTCAAACTTCTTATAAATTCTAGTTTAATAGACAGTGTACTATTTCAGGGGTAGGATTAGGGATTCAGCCGTAGTATTTCTTTTTTTTTTTTTTTTTTAAGATTTTTTTCTTTATTCAAAAGAGACACAGAGAGAGAGAGAGGCAGAGACACAGGCAGAGGGAGCCCAATATGGGACTCAATCCCAGGACTCCAGGATCATGCCCTGGGAGGAAAGGAAGGCAGGTGCGAAACCCCTGAGCCACCCAGGGATCCCCCAGTCGTAGTATTTCTTTATTATTCTGCTATCTATAATAATAAATCCTCTTTAATTTCTGATATTAGTAATTTATATCTTTTTTTTTAATAGGTTGGCTAGAAGCTTATAGGTTTTATTTAGTAAGAACCAGCTTTTGGTTATATTGATTTGTATTGACTTCCTGTTTCCTATTTTATTGACTTCTGTTCTAATTCTTAATTTTCTTCTCTTTGTCTTACTTTGGATTTAATTTGTTCTTCTTTTCTTAGTTTCTGAAAGGGGATATTTAGATTATTGCTCTTATTTCTTTCTTATTTACACATTCAATGCTATAAATTTCTCTTTAAGCACTATGTTTGCTGCATTCAAGAGATTTTTATTTTCACTTATTCTAAAATAGTCTTTGAGTCATGTATTATTTAGAAGTGTTTAATGTGCACATTCAAAAAAAAAATTTCAGCCATCTTCCTGTTAATTGATTTCTAGTTAAATTCCATTGCATCTTAAGCATATATGTTGCATGATTTCTGTTATTTGGAGTTTAGGGTGTGGTTTATGGCTCCAAATGTGGTCTTAGTGAATTTTCGATGAAAACTTGAGAAAAGTGTATATTTTCCTGTTATTAGATGAGTTATTCAATAACTCATTGATCTTGTTGATTGACAGTGCTGTTCGATTGTATTCTTACTAATACAGAAGCATTGAAGTCTCCAATTAGAATAGTAGATCCATCTCTCTCCTTGCAGTTTTATCCTTTTTTTTTTTTCCTTACGTATTTTGACATTTTGTTATTAGGCACATACACATTAAGCATCATTATGTTTTCTTGGAAAATTGACCCTTTTATCATTATGTAATGTCCCTCTTTATTTCTGATGATTTTGATTTGAAGTCTGATTTACCTGAAATTAATATAGCTACTCAAGCTTTCTTTTGATTGGTGTTAGCATGGTATATAATTTCCATCCTTTAACTTTTCATCTTTGTCTTCAAATTTGAAGTAGATTTCTTGTAGACAACCTGTAGTAGGATCTTGATTTTCCTGTTTTGGTTTTGTTTTTAATCTACTCTGGCAGCTTCTGCGATTTTGATTGGTATATTAAGACTTTTATGTTTAAAGTGATATTAATATATTTGAATTAATATCTACCATATATATAACTTTTTTTTTCCTTTTTAAGATTGATTTATTTGAGAGAATGAGAGAACAGGGGTATGGGGGCAGGAGGAGAGAGAATACATTTTTTAAGCAGACTCCATGTTGAGTGTGGAGCCCAAGGCGGGACTTGATCTCACAACTCTGATATCATGACCTGAACCAAAACCGAGTGTCAGATGCTTAGCCAAATGCACGACCCAGGAACCCATACACCTTATTTTTTCTCTTTCTCTCTTTGTTATTCTTTCTTTCCTCCATTCTTTTGTGCCCACTGTGGTTTTAACTGAACATGTCCTACAATTTCATTTTCTTTCCTTTCTTAGTGTATCAATTATATATTTTAAAATCTTTTATAGTTATTGCCCTTGAGTTTGAAATATGCATTTATAACTAACCCAAGTCCTCTTCCAAGTAAAACTATATCACTTTGTAGGTAGTACAAGTACCTTATCCCAGAGTATTCCCTCCCCTATCCTGATGCCATTCGTTTCACTTATTCATAAGATAAAATAGCCTATACGTTGTAACTATTATTGTTTTGAACCAATTGTTCTCACCTTCATGATTCCTGTTCTTTTCTTTATATAGATATAAATTTATGACCTATATAATTTTCCTGTTCTCTGAAGCACCTTTTTTAACATTTTTGGCAGGACAGATCTCATTGGTGACAACTTCTTTCATTTATCTGTTTAATTTTTTGGCCTGAGAAAATCTGTTTCTCCTTCACTAATAATTTCACTGTATCTAGAATCCTAGGATGGTTGTAGTGGGTGGTCTCTCAACACTTTAAATGTTTTACTCCATTCTCTCCTTCCTTGTGTGGTTTCTGAAGAGACATTTGTTATCCTTATCCTCGTTCCTCCCTGGGTGAGGGGTGTTTATTCCTATGCCGTGTTCCACATTTTCCCCCTTTCTTTGATTTCCAGTGGATTGAATATGATGTGTCTTCACTGCTATTTATCCTACTTGATTGTCTCCAAGCTTTCTGGATCTGTGGTTGTCTCTGTCATTAATTTTGGAACATTCTAAACCATTTTTATTTCAATTATTTCTTCTGTCTCTTTCTCTTCTGCTATTCCCATTATACGTGTGACAACTTTTGTGATTGTCCTTCAGTTGTTGGATATTCTGGTCTATATACTCTTCCTTTTTTCTCTTTGTATTTTGGTTATGGAAGTTTCTGTTTACAAGTTTTCTGGTATCCCCTTTAGGGTTTTCCAGCTCTGTGCTTCCACAATCCATTTGTTCTAACATGTTCTTTATTTTTCTATTAGAATCCTTAGGCCTATTATTCATAATTACTTGAAATTCCCTGTTGATAATTTCAGAATTTCTGCCATCTGCCATCTGAGTGTGGTTCTGTGTCTTATTTTGTCTCTCCAATTTGTTTTGTTGTTGTTGTTGTTTTGGTCTTTTAACATGCTTTGTGATTTGTTGTTGTTGAAAGCCAGATATGATGTATTGGTTAAAAGGATATGAGGTAGATGGACCTTTAGTGGGAGGTTTTATGTTTATTTGGGCATTAGACTGTTTTTACTGTAGCTGTGGTGTCAAAAGCTAAAATTTCCTCTAGTGTCCTTATTTTCTTCTGTTGTTTGTGTTTCCCTGGAAACTCCTCCTTAACTTGCAGTCTTGTAGCTGTAAAGTCCTGGATTCTATAGAGAAGCACAACCAATAAGAGATTCATATTTTATATTTATATCCACAATCTACTGTCTATAAGCTGGAGATCCAGGAAAGCCAGTGGTGTAATTCAGTCCAAATCTGAAAATATAAGAGGAAGTTGATAATATGGATTCCAGTCTGAGTCTGAAGACCTAATAACCGGGAATGCCGAGAGCAGTTGAAGATGGATGTCCTGGTTTACACAGTAAATTTAGAAGAGTCAAATTTCTTCTTTCCTCCACCTTCTTATTCTCAGGCCTTCAACCAAGTGTACGATGCTCTCATCTACACGGGGGAGGACAAACCATCTCACTGAGTCCACAGATTCAAATGCTGATTTATCTAGAAACACACACACACACACACACACACACACACACACACACACACGTAGAGATTTAATATTAAGTCAAATACCAGGCACCCTATGATCTAGTCAAGTTGATATTTAAAATTAACCATCATGGGTGGTAAGGGGTGGAGGAGACAGGATTTGTACTATAGTCCAACCATTAGGTCTCAGTCTTTCAGTGAAGCCCAAGTGAGGTGTTTCCCTCTCCTCTCCTCAAGGGTACAGGGACCTGGAGTTGAGTGTCTTCTTTACCCAGGTTGGCTCATCTTTGGAAAGAACTCCCTTAGGCTCAAGTAGAGTAGTTTCCCTTGAGTACAGGCCTTGAAAACAGAACAAAGTGCTCAGAGTATACTTCAGATCCATGTTTCCTCCTTTTCCCTGAACAATTATGGCGATCCCCCCCCCACCCCGCCCTTCAGATTGAAAACCTCATAGAATTGCTAAGGGGCAAAAACCCTGAGAGTTAGGGGGAGTTCCCCTAAGGCTGGGTCCCCAGGGGCTGTTAATTCTCCAGCTGATCTATACTGAGCCTCTAGCATTGCCTCAGTGAGGGCTTACAGCATTCCTCCCACACCAGCTCTAGCTGAGGGTGTCTGCTTTTGGGCTTCTGCCCCCAGTAGGTCAGCTGTGAATCTGGGCATCTCCCCATCCTTGTCTCCAGTGTTCGAAGCAGCAATTAGCCCTGTGACCTCACTTTTCCAGCGGCTCTAAGAAAAGTGATTTTCAGTTTACCTTTCTTTCTCGTGTAGATAAGCATTTGTTTCCAAACTCTTTATGTGTCAGTTTGAAAACTACCGTATGTAAATACTAAATGTAATATCCATGGAAAGCACTTAGTGCAGTGCATGGCACTGAGTGAGACTGTGTTGTTAGCTATTACTGTAGTTTGTTGATTCTATCGATTTTTTTTGTTCAATTAAACAAGATATAATGGGCGTCAAAAAGTCAGTACATTTGAGCATATTAGAAAATTATTTCAGTGCAAAATAACAGGTTTCGGGAAATAATTTACTATAGTCAGAGGTCTGCAGCAATCAGAATTCCAGGATGACACTGGCATAAAGAAGCAATCTGAGCCAAAAGCTGGGCCAGAGAACCCGTGACAAGAGGGAGCGGTGAGAAACATGAAGGAAAATATCGAAAATTAGGCTTGCGGGAGTATAAGTTTGGGAATATAGAAAAGGTGGCGAAGGGGGTAATAGCCTCTTTAGATGTTTGACCCACAGTACAATTGATACAGCCAGCTTTGTCTTTTGTATTCAAAGATGGTGCTTCTGATGGGATTGCTATTTGTGCCAAGAGATGCTATTGAATGGTTTATTGCGAGAATGGCCGCCCTTTGGTCCACAGCTGTCACCACTGTTTAGAGCAAAGCTGTCATAGATGTGTGGCCTGCCCAACCTCTTTGCTCAGCCTGAGCCTCCCCATCCCTGATTGCTGTGGCTTTACTTGCTCTGTGCTGCTCAGATGTGCAGTGATTCAGAATAGCCACAGCGTTTGAAAAGCACCACCAACGCCATCCTTCCACCCTGCCTGCTTGTGGTCCTAATTAATCCGTTCACCGTGGGCTGTTTGCTTGTGGCCTATTTTCTCAATATTTCTTGCATGGCATGGTTTGTCTTCGGTTTTTGACTATTCTTGCTGAGTAACCCTAGAAGTTTTGCTTGCTTCCAGGACCTCATGGTCAACAACCTTGCTTTCCTTTTTGGTGTCAGTATTGGTATGTAGCTCCACACTTAATGATAGCGCTTTAGAAAACCAATTTTATGTGTAGGAAATAGCAAGGATCATCCTTGCAGCCCTGGAGGAAGTTGTACTCTAACTGCACCATGAACTTTCAATTTGTGCTAGGCCGTGATTCTAGTATTAGTTTCCTAAATAGAGTAGGTCATATGACTGACTTGGGGAGGTTGCTTAAAGAACAGTTACGTGAACAGCCATGGAACTACTGAAATAAATCTAGGAGAGGGGCCTAGAGACCTGTATTTTAGGTAGCAACTATAAGATTGCAGGTCAGGTTACAGATTGGCTGCAGGGACTGTGTGTGGATAGGCACGCACGTGTTCGTGCGCACACACACAAGCATGAACTCCGTTTCTATAGATGCACAATTTAGTTAAGGAACAGAACCTAATGCAAGTGGGGTGGCTAAACCCAGCAGGAGCAGATGCCTCCTGCGTCTGCAGGTGATTACTATGCTCTTCCTCCTATCCATACATTGCTGCTGGTGACACTTGAGACAGGTGGCATCCTGCTAGGATTGAAAAAGAATGAGGGCAGCCCGGGTGGCTCAGTGGTTTAGTGCCGCCTTTGGCCCAGGGCCTGATCCTGGAGACCCGGATCGAGTCCCATGTTGGGCTCCCTGCAGGGAGCCTGCTTCTCCCTCTGCTTGTGTCTCTGCCTCTCTCTCTCTCTCTCTCTCTCTCTCTCTCTCTCTCTCTCTCTCTCCCCCTATCTCTGTGTCTCTCATGAATAAATCAATAAAACCTTAAAAAAAAAAAAAAGAGAAAGAAACACTTGGCTCTGTTACTGTTTGCTTGCTTGCTTGGGGTGTGTGTGTGTGTGTGTGTGTGTGTGTGTGTGTGTGTGTGTGTGTGTCGTTAATGAGGTTTTCTATTATCACTGCAGAAGATGTTACCCTAAAATGTTAGCATTTCCATATAAGGCAGGGATCACCGAAGAGCCCACTACCAATGTTTGTACTGCCTTTGAGCTAAGAATGATTTTTGTGTTTTTTAAATTGCTGGAGAAAAAGATCAGAAGAAGAACAACGCTCCATGACTTATGAACATTGTATGAAATTCAAATGTCAGTTTTACTGGAAGCCAGACACGCTCATTTCTTTTCCTGTTGTCAACAACTGCTTTTGCCCTGCAGTGAGAGCTGCACGGTTAGAATGGGGACAATGGGGCCTGAAAGCCTGGGATCCTCAGCAGCTGGTTCTTCTGGAAAAAGCTTGCCAATCTCGGATTTCAGGGAATGCTTACAGGTATCAGGCTCTCCTGGTTCCTGATTCAAACACAGCACCAGCAGGTTCCCATCCTTACCCTTGGAGGGAGGAGGCTGAGTTAGTGCCCAGGTGGTCCTGAACATGCACACTCCCTGCCCCCTGCTCTCCAGAGCCCTGGAAACAATTCCCCACATTGGAGCCACATATGACCCTGACTTCATATCCTCCAGCCCGGAGGTTCCCATACTGAGTTTGAGTGGAAGGCCACAGTCACATGCATTGCCCTTCGTGCCACCCTGCATGATTCACATGGTCTGGAGGGTTTAGGAAAACACCCATCAATAGAGGAAATGAAGGGCTTGCTGGCCAAGAAGCCAAAGACCTGTACGAAAGGTATTGGCAGCAGAGTCTTGAAGCCACAAGACTGGACCTCGGGTCTCTGGCTGCCGTTCTGGTCATTTCTGCAGGTGGAGAGAGGCTCTCTGGGCAACTTCGAGGCAGCCGATGGCTTCTTCAAAGGCAAACAGATGAGACGCTTCCCTTATTGAAGTGGAAAAAGTTGTTTCAAGTGGACACCAGGAGTCCCCACCCCCCCCAGGGGGTGTCTCTCATCCTTACTTGGAGTGTCAGCTTTTAAGAACATAAGGGCCAGAAAGCTTAAGGTGGAGGGAGGGGGAAAAAAAGTCAATAAAGAACAATCGGGGCGCATTCTGACCGACGTTTGGATTTGGAGCCTCCCTTCCTCGTTAGCATTAAAGCTTTCCCTATCTGGCAGAAAAGCCAAGCAACTGAACTTGAACTTCCACAGAGATGTTTTAACAGCTGCTCACCACCCTAAGATGAATCTCAGTAATTAGAACTATTATCGTTTCTGTCATCGGTACAGCTACTGTGATTAATCCTCAGCAGGGAAAGCCGTGAGGCTAAGGCTGCCTGTTCAGGCTCTGAGATCCTCCCTTCCGCTCCCTGCCCTGGAGGACAAGCTCTTCGTGGGGGCAAAGTAGCTCTGAAGAGGACGAGGACCTGGTGGCTGTGTAATGTGTTGAGGATTTGGAATCACCAGCCAAGGGGATGCTGGAGACTGACCCTGCCTTTCATTTTTCATTCTGCTGCTTGACTGTTTTGGGTTTTGTTTGTTTCTTTTTGTTTTTGTTTTGTCTTCTTTTTTTTTTAATATTTAAATTCAGTCTGCTAACAGGTAGTATCATACCCAGTGCTCATCCCATCAAGTGCCCCCTCAGTCACCCCATCCCCCCGCCCACCTCCCCTTCCACTACCCCTTGTTGGTTTCCCAGAGTTAGGAGTCTCTCGTGGTTTGTCTCCCTCTCTGATATTTCCCACTCATTTTCCCCCCTTTCCCCTATAACCCCTTTCACTAGTTCTTATATTCCAAGTATGAATGAAACCATATGATGATTGTCCTTCTCCAACTGACTGACTTCACTCAGCATCATACCTTCCAGTTCCTTCCATGTCGAAGCAAATGGTGGGTATTGGTCCTTCCTGATGGCTGAGTAATATTCCCTTGTATACATAGGCCACATCTTCCCTATCCATTCATCTGCCGGTGGACATCATGGCTCATTCCAGAGTTTGGCTATTGTGGACATTGCTGCTATGAACATCGGGGTGCAGGTGTCCCAGCATTTCACTGCATCTGTATCTTTGGGGTAAATCCCCAGCAGTGCAATTGGTGGGTCATAGGGTCATTCTATTTTTAACTTCTTGAGGCACCTCCACACTGTTTTCCAGAGTGGCTGCCCCAGCTTGCATTCCCACCAACAGTGTAAAAGGGTTCTTGACTGGTTTAAAGGGTCCTGGGACTTATTGGAGAGCAGCAGAGGTGAGGTTATGCTGTGTAGACGTTGGCCCCTCAAAGGTGATGCCTCCACTGAATTTGCAAACAGCTCAGATCACTCTTGAACAGCAATGAAAGGCACCTCGGACATAGCCACTATGGACCTGAAAAAAAGGAGATAATAGAAAAATGGTTTTGATATTTTTAAAATAGCAAGTCTGTTGCTTGGACACAGCCTGGGCAGTTGTGTACAGTAGTTTTAAAATGTGTGCCTCGCCAGTCCCTTACTTGATCCATTATTTTGAAATTGCGGGCAGGGAGTTTTGCCCTAAGTCATTCATCTTTTACTTGCTTTTCTTTGATATTCAAGGAGGATGATTAAGCTGTGCGTGCCAAACCTGGTGATGAATATATCCAAAACCAGACCAAAAAAATAACACACTTGTAATTGTGACGTATAGATCAAAAGGGCTGATAAAAGACTGAAACAAATTAATTTTCCATTTTATGTATTTAAATTTTGATTAATCAAATGTGACTCCATCACTAGTTGCTAAACATTTATCAACGGTTCAAAAAAGGGCTTGATCAATAACATGAAGGCAAAACCCGCAGGCATAACATTACATTAATTTGTTCTTAAGTGGAAAGATATTGGAAGAATTCCCACCCCCACTCTCAGCTGAATAATCCATTTCCCAGGATTATTGGACTGAGATCTGAATTCTGATATAAGTATAGAAACAGAACAAATTAGAGTCTCTAACACCGTTTCCCGACTAAAATCTATGAATGAGAAAGAGCCATTCCATAGCCTTCCCTCGCAGGATGCAAATGTGTTGAAACCTAAGAAGATCTGAATTTTGTCTGTTTCCCAGACTTCCCCCAGGGACATTTTCAGGGCAGACTGTTGTCCCTGTTTACCCCTCAGCATCCCCCAGAACCCCGTGAAACAGGCTGTGGCAAGTGCCTGTCCAGGCCTGGAGCTCCTGGTGATAAATGAGCTTGATGGGCAGGGGTTGTGGGGTGTTTGCTGTAGTGCAGGGACCACAGAGGGGGACTGGCTGAGAAGGGGGCACGGGGTCCCCGGGGCCAGCATCTCTGGAGGCCCCTGTGTTCATGCTCAGTGTGCTGAGCGCAACAGGGAGCCCGACGTGGGACTTGATCCCAGGACCCGGAGAGCATGACCTGAGCCGCAGGCAGATGCTCCACCAACAGACCCAACCGGGCACCTCTTCCATGTATTTACTAAATATATTCTTCTATTACCCAAATCCTCTGCAATGAAGTCTGGGTTCATGATTTTGGGCGTAGAGGTAATGATGCGTTCGTACACTGAAATATTGGTGTATATACGTTTTTATTTATTATATTTTTTTAAGTTTATTTTATTTTTATTTGAATTTTTATTTATTTATGATAGGCACAGAGTGAGAGACAGAGAGGCAGAGACACAGGCAGAGGGAGAAGCACGCTCCATGCACCGGGAGCCCGATGTGGGACTCGATCCTGGGTCTCCAGGATCGTGCCCTGGGCCAAAGGCAGGCACTAAACCGCTGAGCCACCCAGGGATCCCTATATACGTTTTTAATACACGTTATAAATGAAGTGACTTGGAATGTCTGTGACCCCCAGTTGGTCCGTGATGAGTTTATGATAAGAAAAACCTATGATCGTGAGTTTTGGGTTTTATTTTACTAAGCCAAAATGTATTTAATTTAAAACAAGGTCTTCTCTTAGGAGACTGACTTTTCAATATTTGGATAAGCTTCCTTCTATTCAAGAGGGACAAATACAGTTTTAATTTGATTTTGTTTTATACACTCTTACTCGGGAATGTGTCCTCAAGTTGTTTTTACGTAGTTACGAAGAGATGACCGAGTTGAGTTGTTAGCCTCGGTAAGAGTCAACACTGTCCTGTGGTTGGTTCCGGCCACTTTTCATCACTTTTCCCACCCAGATGGTAACAATGGTGAGTCTTAGTGTGGTAGCTTACCCCCTTTTTCTGTCTTTCTCCCTTTCTTTCCTAACATCAGCATAAATTTGTGAGCTAAAGGAGTGTTGGGACTTGAAGTAGATCTCCTCTCTGTGAAGTCCTTTGATCCCTTACAGAACTGAATATTCATTCTTGGCGTCTCTTCCGCATGCATCCCGCATAGAACTAATGGTCCTGGACTGAACCTATCACACTCTATCATTGCCTGAAAACTGATGAACCAGGGATCAAGTCAACATCTCAAAATTACAATAACCTCAGGGGCACCTGGCTGGCCGTGTTGGTGAAGCGTGTGCCTTCAGCTCAGGTCATGATCTCAGCGTCTTGGCTATGAGCCCCATGTCTGGCTCCCTGCTCAGTGGGGAGGCTGCTTCTCCCTCTGCCTCTGTTGCTCCCCACTGATCATGATCTCTCTCTCTCAAATAAATTTTTAAAAAATCTAAAAAAATTGCAATAACTTCTCTAATAGGAACATTGTAGGATAATAATAACTAAGATGCTAGCAAGGAAAGGGCCTTGAAAATGATCTCCCTCAACCCTTTCATGTTATAATTGAAGAAGCCCAGACATGACTTGATAAATACTTACAGTTCCCTTGATAATCAACTCATGAAACTTAGTGTTTCCATTATTCCTACGGGAAAGGAAGGGACTTTGAGTTGTTATTGGGTTGAGTTAATGCAATAAAAGATAATACTCATCAATGCAGGGGTTTGGGAAGAATCAAGGAATATATTTTGTACATTCCATCCTGAGACGTGATCACCCATGGTGAATAAATAAATGCCAGTGAGAAGAGTACTAGTAAAATAACAAAATTCACATTCAGGAAGCACACTGTTAGAATTGTTTCTTATTTAGGTATCTGTGAGATCATCTAATACAAATTTTCAGCCCAAATAATCTACTGCAGAATTCTATCTCCAAATTTTGTATGTAAAAAAAAAAAATGAAGAAAGATATTAATAGTTGGTGTTTGGAAATCCTCCTGTTATTTTCAGTTTTTTTTTTTTTTTTTTCTCTGCGGAAAGCAATTTTCTCTGCTGAATAATGTAGAAATTTAGCCTGAGTGCTCCTCATTAGAAAGGATAATCTTTGTTACTGTAACATTATAATTCACTTATTCTTATAAATATTCTGTTACATTCCTCACCTTGGAAATTTTCTCATTTAAGACATGGACTATCATTTTCTCTTTCCCGAATTGGTTTGGTGCTGATTTTTTTTTAATTGAGGGTAATGATGTTCTTTAACTCATTTCAGTATAATTGTTTTTATGATTCTAAACATACCCAGAATATACTCTACTACTGGAAAAGCAATAGGAAAACATTGGAGAGAATAGCTCACCCATGACCCCAAATAATTGTCCTTCAGTAGTAACAATAGCTGCCATTTATTGAATATTCATCATATGTCAGACCTCAAGGGCTTTATTCACATTCACTTACTGAATTCGTAGGCAAGTCTATGAAGTAAATGGAATTAAGCCTATTTTACAGGTAAAGAAACTTGGCAAGAGCACTCACCCAAAAAGATTGACACATGGGGGCCCCTGGGGGGGCTCAGTCAGTTAAGCATCCGATTCTTGGTTTTGACTCAAGGTCATGATCTCAGGGTCATGAGATCAAGCCCCCATCAGGCTCCATACTCCGTGTGAAGTCTGCTTGAGACTCTTCCCTCTGCCTCTCTCCTACACCCCAAATAAATAAATCAATTTTTTTTTTTAAAGGTGACACACAAAGGATTTGGCTGTAGATCTGTTATCCACCCAAGACCAGACTTGTAATTTTCTTGGTTCACTGCCTTGACCTCTAAGTGCATGGACAGAGGGGCTTCCTGGGGGCCAGTCTGGGGCCATGTGGTGCCCCTCTGACAAGGTGCCAGCTTAGCGGGCACTGGACCAGGGCATGAGGCCACCAGTCCCAAAGCTGGTGATGCCAACTGCTCCTGAAAGGTTGAGTCACAAGAAACTTTCTATCATTTTAAAATTTGTTTTTCAATAAGCAGCTTTCACGTGCCTCTCTTGACTGCCAATGGACTTGTAAGGAGAAGGATAAGTAAGATGTAAGGATACATCTTTTACTAGGAAGGGAGGTGAGTGTAGTCTCAGAAAAAAAGAGAAAAAACATCTTATTCTTTCTATAATGAGTTCCTGAAGTGTTATTTTTTTTTTCTTGAATAGCTGATGTTCCTATTGAAATTGCATCTGGGCAACATGTGTGTGTATGTATATATTATCTCTAGCTTTCGGGTGGGGAAGCTGAGGCACACAGTATCACCACGTGTAGAAAACTCACCAGAACCAGTCAGCCCGAGGTCGCATCCTACTTCCACCACTTATCATTCAGTGTGACGTTGAGCGAGTTACCTTAGTGTGCCTTGCTGCTCTGTGACAGACGATGCTAATTCTGATGTCATGAGGTCATCAATGATTAAAGGAGTTGATGAGGACAGAGGTGGCACACGCTTTGAGCTGCTCAATAATGTTGATCTGCTTTTAAGGGTAGTGACAATATTTTGCGTTGCTGTCAGTACAGCAGGGAGGGAGGAGGTTTGCAAGAACCCCAACTTCTAAAACCAGGAATTAGAGCGATGGCAGGATAAAGACACAGCTTATACCTTGTCATAGTGTCATCTTTAAAAATCATTTAAGAGCAGGGTGCCTGGGTGGCACAGTTGGTGAAGCATCTGATTCTTGGTTTCGGCTCAGGTCATATCTCGGGTTCCTGGAGTCAAGCCCTGCGAAGGGCGGCTCTATGCTCAGCGGAGGTTGCGGGGGCGGGTGGTGTCTGCTGGAGATTCTCTCTCTCTCCCCTGCACCTCCTGCTCATGCTCTCTTTCTCTCTCAAAGAAATCTTTTTTTTTTTTAAATAAATCTTTTTAAAAAATAAATAAAAGCAGTTCAAGAGCATTATTTGGATTTCTGTTGTAAAGAGTCACAAACGTATTTTTGACTGAGTAGACTACATAGGTATGTACACACACACACACACACACACACACACACACACACTCTCACACAAGGTAAGCCCAGGCACCAGCAGGAATGTGCTAGAACCACATGAAACCCCAAAGAGAAAGAAGAGTTTTTGCCAGTAAGATGCAGAGGGCAGTCACTCAGGTTCCCAGATGAGAACAACAAATCTGATGAGCGAGACAGGGCGGACGTCAGAAAAGAGAACATAAATGCATGCACGCGCACGCGCACACGGGGCTGTTTCAGATTGTACTTTAGGTTGTGTCAGCCAAAGAGCCATGTGTGTGCAATCAATGCATGTGTTTAAGGAACAACTCTGAACACTCTTCTGGTTTGGGGTTGGAAAATTGTGCCTGGGAGGTCCTTTGATGTTTTAGCTTCACTTTTTCTGAAATCTATGGAAATTCACTCACCACTTTACACCAGTTATGATAACTAGTTCCAGCCACCTTGTATTAGTTCAGAGAGACTCAGTCATGCTACAGGAAGCCCCGAATAGCAGCAGCTTCAGTTGAGCCATCACCCCTGCTGCGTGTTTAGTAGGGCTGGTGGGGGCCGCCCTCCTCGCCATGCTCTCCACGACCACAGTGAACAGGGGCTCTGTTCCCACCTCGGATTCCATCATCATGGAGCCTGAGCGAAGGTGTATCCTGGCTTCTCCCCCGTTTCTCTCCGTGATGTCTGGAGCACTGAAAAATTAGCTTTGCTGCTTGGTGATGAGCTCAGACTACAGGGAGCATCCCTGACTGCCTCAGTATTATTAGACCCTGCTCCCAGAGGTAGCGCTACGTTAGTTGTGTCTGAGCGACATGTTTTCTTATGGAGAAATCAAGTGAAAAGTTCAACAGTCCTTTATTACATGGATTTTAATCAGGTATCAAGTGACAGGATAATCAATCAGCCAGAGGAAATGGATGAGGCCTGGGAGCAGGGCCGTGACTTAAGGGTTTAGAAGAATCTTTTTATCTGTCCCCAGCCACAGTAGCATGGCCCTGGGCATGGGAATTGGATGGTGCTGCCCTCAACACCAGATTGCTTCACTTGCTCCTCCAGAGCTACCTCTTCACATTCATCGTATAGGCTGGGGTGAATTGGGTCCTAATTAGTGAAATAGGAAATCTTCACTTTGGTTGTCTTACTCCCCTTGAAAGTTGGCTGGAGTGGGGGAGGGCGCCTGTTTGGCTCAGTGGGTGAAGCATCTGCCTTCAGCTCAGGTCATGACCCCAGGGTCCTGATTGAGCCCCACGTTGGGCTCCCCACTCAACAAGGAGTCTGCCTCTCCCTCTCCCTCTGTCTCTCTCCCTGCTTATGCGCACGCACTCACTCTCTCTGTCAAATAATTAAATAAAATATTAAAAAAAAAAAAAAGTTGGCTGGGAACATATCCTCCCTACTCCCCAGAGTGGAGTATTTCAGGTTCTAAACCTTAAAGAATTGCCAAACATTCCAATTATTTGAATTTAAGCGTCACTTAGTTTGATTTATGCATGGTTATTTAGGCACCTGGTATACCTCGGGTACATACAGAGGAGAGACCTCTGTAAACTGCTCCTGTTCACTCGCAAACAGGTGATTCTGGAGGCAAGTGCTTCCTATGGTTTAAGCAAGCGGACACAGGAGACTTGACGGGGGCGGGTGGGAAGTATAAACACTTACTATGTAAACTTAGTAAACATTTACGCAACTGCGCCAATCTGGGAGTTCGGTAATTGGAAAGCTTGAGATATAGGGGTCGATGGAGAGCTCACGAGGGTTTAGCCTTGGAGCATAGGTGAGCAGTAGTGTACTTCTTCCCATTTCACACAATCTAGTATTTGTTCCTACTGGTCTAAGCTTATTTAAATCCAATTGTCGCTTTTTTATTCCTCACCATATGTGTCCTCTCTTGGGAAGGTGATACAACCATTACCTGCCTCCTTAAACCCTTTGCCCTGTCGTATGTGACCCCACACTCTCCCAGGTTCCTTGGGGTCTTACTGGCTGCCACCTACTGCTTCCTTGTGAGCTCAGAGTCCTCCAGTCTTCCTTTCGGCTCAAGTCGTCAGCACGGCGAAGTGCTCCCTAAACTTGCCTGAGGCCGTTCTGTGACCATTAATACGCATATACAAATGTGTCTAAAATCAATGTCACTTGTCCATTTATTTATTTTTTTTTTACTAAAAATAGACGCATGCATTTAATCACCTGCTCAACATTGCAGTCATTTCTCATTCAATCTGAGACTGGAACTCATCATCTTCCTCCTGCTCTTTCTGTTTACATTTTAGTGAATGACAGTATTTGGCCCTGGGCTGAAACTGAGCCGTTCTGGTTCTTCCTTTCATTCCTGAACTTAAATTCTGTTTATTTGACTTTGTCAGAATCTTACAAATAGGATCCGCACCCCCCATCCTACTTTAGATTGGGGGTTAGAGCCCTCTTTTCCTGTGTTGTCTTAACTGGCCCATACCCCTGTCATACCTGTTGTATTATATCAGGCATCCTTAAATTTATTTGACTTTTTTCCACTGTCCATCATGACCTCCTTGAGGCCAGAAATAATCCTCTGTTTCTGAATTTCCTGGTACTGATATGGTTTCTTTAGTACATAGTTACAACACAAAAGGATGAGGTTACAAGTACAGAGATGCCGATAAACAGAGCTATGCTTGATGATTTCGCTTTCTGAAAGCGAGTGACAGCATCAAGTCTTCCATGAGGGATAATGGGATCTGCAGCCAGAGATGAGAATCTGATCTACGTGGGCAAAGTACCCCATTCGGAGAGTGGTCAGCAGGGCGGAGAGGAATCTCCCATCTCTTCCTTACATCTTTGATCTAGGAGAAAAAGAAAAAGGAAAAAAAAAAGTTAGAATTATAGTTGGTTGGGGAAAAAAAATAAAAAAAGGCCCCAGTGTGATTATGACCTAAAAATAGCTTTTGCTTAACAGAAAGGTAAAATAAAAGGAAATGGTAAAAAGAACTCATAATTCTTAAAAGACCTTGTAAATATATGGGAAGTGATCGTTCCTAGTATAAAAACTCAGGACCTTCACATTGGAAACCAACTTGTTTTTTTTTCTGAATTGTTACAAACGTTTTAGACAAAAGCTTTTCTTCTGTTTTTGGGTTTTCTCTGGGGAGCTGATAGAGTCAGAAGAAGTGTAAGAGATTTGTGGATTTGTGAGAAGCTTTCCATCATGATTCTCAGAAATGCAGAATGAAAGAATGATTTTTGCTGTTCAGTGAGTAGGAGTGCCTCCTCTTAAAAATTCTCAGACGAGAATTTTTTTTTTTTTTTTTTTTCTTAAATGACACACGTAGAGAGGAGGGTAGCGTCCATACTGGCTACGTGATGGATACAATGGCGGTCATGTCTTTTGTGGATTTTCTGGGCCACTTGGTAGCACTCCATTTATAAGCATGAAGCAGTCCTCCAAACGTGAACAGAGAGAGCTGTGTATTTCACATGATTTCACCATGGCCATCGACCATGCACTGTGAGCTCTCAGGAGGAACAGCAGTAAATAAACCCCTGGAATAAAGAAAAAAAAATTAATATGCATCTGACTCTTCCAGTGTTGGCCTGTCTTGAGTCGTTAACCTGATTTGATGTTTCCAGGGGGTTGGAGCCATTATGTGCTCTCCGAGCATATTGGAACAGGCCATGGTTTGTAAATCTTGGCACAAGTAAAAGGACTCAATCCTTGGTTAGCCTGGAATCCTTTTGTTCCAGCCTGACTTTAGAAATCTAATCCAAGACTTCTTCATACCATCTGCATTCAAAGACTCCGTGAGCTGCCTGTTGATGGACTGTTTAATTTCATTGTAGTTTATTTAATTTCTTAAACATAACGATGTGTTTCTCTTTCTATATTAACTAAAAATACGGACTTCTGGCCAACATGCTAATGATACCCGCTGTCCAGGAATATTGAAATGCCTAATTCTGACCGGTTGTGCCCACAGCCCAAGGATCCCCACCCCAGTGAGCTCTTCTGGAATCAGAGCTGTGGTGGGGTTCAGAGCGGGGGTGGAAAGTGGAAAGGCACTTGCGTTCTTAGAGGGCATCGCCGTCTTCCCCTTCTTCACAATGATTGGAAACCGCCTTCTCGAACATTCCTTTCTGCTCAAACACCTCATCCTTCTAAGAAATACAGGCATTTCCACTGCTTTGCCTTCTTTCCTCTTGTTTAGTGGTTTTGCCACTTGAGAAGTCACACCAGCATGTAATGTCCTCTGAAGGTTCGGGACTTTGGGGCCATTCCTGATTCACGCCAAGGCGCAGTAGGGGGAGCCCTTCTTGGAGATCAGATCCCGGTCCTGCTAACTTCTGGTGCTGATGTGTCAGGTTCTTCATCAAGCAAAATGGGAATAAGAGAATTGTTTGTACTTCCAGAGGGTTTTCAGGAGGCCCAGGGAGGACTACGTGATGTATATCGGTACTAGTATATTTTTGTCATATTATTTAAAGGTTTTATTTACTTATTTATGAGAAACACAGAGAGGTAGAGAAGCAGGCTCCTCAAAGGGAGCCCGATGTGGGACTCGATCCCAGGACCCCGGGGTCACGGTATGAGCCGGAGGCAGACACTCAACCACTGAGCCACCCAGGGGCCCCCCTGTCCTATTTTAAGTGGGATGCAGAGAAGGACAGAGAAGATAAACCCTGTTGTGTGTGAGCCTGTGCAAGTGCCAGACGGCTGACAAATCTCGTCGTGTGCTAGTGCTTGGTTCAGTTTTCATTGGCTCACGCCATGAATCAGATAACCCTTGGTATTTCGAATTATCTCAGCTATTAACCTTTTTCATGCTCTTGCCATTGTTCTGTTGTCATCAAGCATTAATTACCAGAATTGAACATTATTTTGTATTATGTCCCTTTTTTTTTTTTATGATTCAAACCTATTTAATGTAATTTCGCTACAGTAGCTATAGTGGACTTCTCTCCCCAAAATTAATTTGCTTTTGATGGAGAAAACGCATCATGGCCAAACTGAGTAATCCTTCTACTCTGCTGTGATTGATACTAGTTCTTTTTCAGTTTAGTTAATTTTGAAACTGTCATTAATTAAAAAAAAGAAGAAAAAGAAAGAAAGAAAGAAAGAAAGAAAGAAAGAAAGAAAGAAAGAAAGAAACACCCTCCATCCATTGTAAGTCTGAATAAACACAGACACACACAAACTCCAAATGATGCATGGACATAGAGTGTAGGCTTAGTAAATATATAAGATTAAAAGCAAACTCTGATCCCATCCCCACACCTCTCCTTCCTTGATGGGTTTGTAAATGTCTAGTCAAAAGGATGGATCCAGCAATTGCATTTCTGGGAATACATATAAAGTGGGGGA
Source organism: Canis lupus dingo (assembly GCF_003254725.2). NCBI lineage: Eukaryota > Metazoa > Chordata > Mammalia > Carnivora > Canidae > Canis > Canis lupus. Next base: position 35,305,829 of record NC_064268.1, on the reverse strand, counting down.
CATGGGGGTTGGATGAATGGCCAGAGGGTATCAACTTCTACTTCTAAGGTGAAGTACTGTGGATGCGATGTACAGCGTGATGACTACAGCTACCACTGCCGTTGGGTATATTAGGAAGTTAAGAGTAGACCCCAAGAGTTCTTGCACAAAGGAAAAAGATACATCTTTCCTTCTTTCTACTTCTTCCTCCTTCCTTCTTCCTTTTGTATTTATATGAGATGGTGGATGATAATTCATTGTGGTGGTCATTTTGCAATATATGTCAGTCACGTCACCATGCAGTACACCGTCAGCTTGCGTTGTGCTGTATGTGCTTATCTGGATAAAACTGGGCAGGGACAGAGACATCAAGGGTGCTCTTGGTTTTGAGAGACAACGTTATCTCAAGCATAATATGCTTCACTCTGTTGGCTTCTGGTAAGCACTTTTTGGAGGAGAATTCTTCATTATGTTGTGTGGCCATGAAACAGCCGTTTTGACCCACCAGTGGGAGTAATACAAATATAATTAATGCTGAATAGTTAAATATACAACTGAAAAAGAACAGTCTTAAATTTCCTCTCAAATTAGCTAAATGTCAATTTGCTATGAGAATGTGTGCTGATGAATGCACCGGGTTATTTAGTTCGCTTGTTTGCTGTATTACCGCAGGTATTCCTAAGCATGAATGAGCTACTGGAAAAAAAATAAAATAAATGAGACTAGTTGTTGAATTCCCAGAAAAGCTGAAACCTGCAGAACAGGAGTCTTTTACATATCGATCCATTTGTTCTGTAGTTCCCTTGAATTAAGATCAAAATTGATGGGGAATTTCTAGGGTCCCATACTTCCCCTTTTTAAAGAGGCAGGTAATTCATCATTCCCTGTTGCCGTTAGCTCAGCTCTGCTCCCCATGACTTCTGTTTATTTCCAGCAAGATGGATAGAACCAGTATTTCCCACATTTTCTGGTTTGCAGAAAAACAAACAAAAACCCTCTGATCCCTTCTTTCTTTTAAATAGCTTGAGTTCCAAGTTTTTATTTCAGGAAAGCCCTTGTCTTATTTAGGGGATCGGCCCTCCCGTGATCATCATGGGATGTGCCCAGGACGCGTACTTTGTCCAGAGAGCAGTCCTTGCTGCCCCTGGGCAGCTCCACCACGGTGAGCGAGAGAGAATTCCTGTTGGTGGGACATAAGGAGGAGATGGGGTTGGGACAAGGCTTCCATTGACAGTTGTCACCAGTGTGGACACCTGCCGTGGCTGTACTCATTTTTCAAAGTTCAAGGAAGTATGGGTCCCACCTCCCATTCTGTGTCAGCTGAGGTATCTTCACCAAAGCAGACTTGGGCTCTAGACATCATGACTTCTTAGCATCGTTCAGACATGCAGGCCCTGGCGTGCCCTTCTGTTCCCGGGGAATGGTGGGAGGTGTTTACTGGGACCCCAAAGTACTGTACCTCTTCAACTTTGGCATTCCTGTTACCTCCCTCAATATTCTCCTTCTCTCCCCCTTCTTGCTCCAACTGGAGCACAAAGCCCACATCCATTTCCTGTCTTAGAATAAGTAACACATCCTTTAAAGGGAAAATTCTTGTCAGGTCACAGTAGGCGGTGTTATCGTGATTTTCCGTGTGACAAAGTTGAAAGGCAGGAAGATTTACTTCTCAGACTCCAAGCTGGGGGGAAACCAAGCTAAGCCAGATGGGGCAAAGTACGAACTTATCATCATAGTGATTCTATCTATTATTCTTCCTTTTATGTACCAAAAAAGTATTCCACTTCAGTGAGTTTTAGGCACTTTCAGTTGGAAGACCCATCCCAATCTTGGAGACTGTAAATGAAGGGAAAGGGCATCTTTGAAAATCAGTGAAATTTGGCAAATAGCTCTCATGCGTGATTTGGGGATTTATTTTCTCTTTTCTGTGTGTTTTTAAGAATTCTTTTAAAAAACGTAAAATATTTCCAAAGTGCAAAAGGTAATAAAAAAAACAGTGTGATGAACACTTAGGGGCTAACCAGTGACTTAAGAAATAAAACTTTAAGGCAGCCCCGGTGGAGCAGCGGTTTAGCGCTGCCTGCAGCTCAGGGTGTGATCCTGGAGACCCTGGATCGAGTCCCGCGTCAGGCTCTCTGCATGGAGCCTGCTTCTCCCTCTGCCTCTCATTCTCTCTCTGTGTCTCTATGAATAAATAAATAAATAATCTTAAAAAAAAAAGAAATAAAACTTTATAAATGAAGTTCAGGCTTGCAGTATGTCTCTCCAGGTAGAGTGTCCTGGCTCAACCACTGTAGTAAATCCTACACTGGATCAAACATTTACATGCATTTCTTTATATTTTTATCACACATGCTTATGCTTATAAACATTTTTAGTGTGTTTGACCCAACTTTATTTTCTTATGTGAAACTTCAAACATAAGCAGAAGTAGAGAGAGTAGTCTAATAAACATACACTTACTCAATACCTAGTTTCAACCATTTAAATACCTGGCCTGTTCTGATTCACGCATCACCTCACTTCCCCCATCCCTGGATTGAAGCAAATTCCAGATATAATATCTTTATTGTCAGTAAGGACTTCAGTGTATATCTCTGAAATTTAAGGATGTTTTAGAAATCGCCATTATTATTCAATAGCCCTAAAGCAATCAACAATAATTTCTTGAGATTATTGAACATGGGCTAATGCATTGGGGTTTGCTAAATGTTCTAGAGATTTCTTTTTATAGTTGTTTTATCTGAATCACATCCAACCAAAGTTGATGCATTGCATTGGGTTGATAAGTCTTTTAGATTTTCTTTACGTCTATAGGATTGCTACTCCTAGTCATTTCCCTCTTTTTTTTTATTTGATGAGCAAACTGGGCCTGTGGACATTCCTGGTAAACACTTCCCCTTTCTATATGGATATTCAATTTCATGAGTACCATTGAGTCCATTTTCCCCTGCTAATATCCAAAGCTATCTGTGCCATGTGTTATGTGTCTGCACAACATGGTTTCCGGACATTGTCTTCTATGTCATCGATCTATAGGGGTCAATATGGGGCTGGATAGGTCAATACTATGTTCTTAATTATTATCACTTTATGGTAAATAGGATGACTCCCTCTGTTGTTTTTCAGAATTGTCTTGACTCTTAGCCTTTTGCTTTCCCTATGAATTTTACAATTAGCTTGTTAGGTACTCCACCCCTAAACTCTCACAAGTGTAGCTGTGATTCTTATTAAAAACATCCTGAATTTCTAGAATAATGTGGTAAGTTGTAAGGTCTTTATGATATGCATATCATAAAGAACACTCATATACGAGTGTTCTTATCTACAAATATAATTCTCCATCCAGATTTCTATGTCAGGAACGAGTATTACAATTTTCTTATAGGATTTGTACATACTTTTTAATGTTTATTTTATGCTCCTTTACATTTTCTGTTGCTTTTGTATAAATTGTGTTAAGTTTTTACCCCTATATATTTTCAATGAAAGAATCTAGGTGTATAAAAACTAATATATAACTATTTAAGTTGTTACTTCAATCAGATACTACGTCATCATGATTTATAGCATACATTTCAGGAGTTTTATGTACTGAGAATATTTTGATGCGTGTGGAAGACCATTTCTTCATAGGCTTGACTTTGAAGACATGAAAGTGAATTTTTCTTACCAATTTTTAAATTCCTAGTGTTTTAAAAAAATTACTTTCTTTCCCCGTTTCTTCGTTAACATTTTTTAAAATGTAGATTGTGGCATCAAAGAAATTAGTGGAAATTGATGCATTGAGTTGTCACAAGCAGTAAAGAAAGAACAGGATAGAAAATACCAGGAATATCCTGTAATTGATAAGTGGGTTATATGTGATACAGATAGTGTTTCATGAAACAGGTTTCACTGATGCACATGTGTGTGTTTGTGTTTATATGTGTGTGTATATGTATGCACATATAAGAATGTATGTGTGTGTATATGTATGCATGTGTGAGTATATAAATGTTTGGAAATTGAGGAGTCATTTTAGCAAACTGCATGTACTGCCTACCCCCCCCAACATTTTTTTTTAATTTTTATTTATTTATGATAGTCACAGAGAGAGAGGCAGAGACACAGGCAGAGGGAGAAGCAGGCTCCATGCACCGGGAGCCCGATGTGGGATTCGATCCCGGGTCTCCAGGATCGCGCCCTGGGCCAAAGGCCGGCGCCAAACCACTGCACCACCCAGGGATCCCATCCCCCACATTTAAATTTGATGATGGTGGCCTGAGAAATTGACTCTGGCTATGACTACTCTTCTGAGTTGTCAAAGAAAAGATTTCCATGAGCCAGTTGTGTTAAAGACTACCATTACTACAAAGATAAACTTTTAAGGACACTTAAGGAGATTAACAAAACCACTCTCTGTTGTGTAGTCTGGAAGTAGACTTACATGTCTTGTGGCCTATTCATTCATTAGTGAAATAAACTCTAGGACAATCTCCTTGAAGTGAATTATAGTTATCTCCTTAAAAATGGACTTAATAGCAATTATAAAGTATTAGATAACCAGAACAGTATGAGTTACTCTGTGTATATATGCACTTCTCAATATTTTACCCAATTTTATTAGCCTACCTAAGACTTGCATCAGGACAGAAAAGTCACACATCAACTGTGGTTTTATTTAGTGTCTTTATCTTCTTACGTTCAACTCTTTAATTGTAGCACTATACTGAGCATCACTTCAGTATGAACAGTTAAACTGTAGCTTCATGAAAGCAGGGTTTAAGTCTTAACTGGGGAGTCTATATAAGCCATAAGGAGTATTTGACACATGGTACAAGATAGTCTGAGTAGGAGCAGGTGGTTTGTATTTCTGAGGACAGAATTGTGAGAGAAGGCTTTGTGAAAGGAATAGACTTAGTTGAGTGGGGACCATGATAATGATTTTGGTTCGATTGGTGGAACAGAGTAGAAGAGAAACACATGAGAAGGAGACAAGGAGAAAAAGCACTAAATGCACAGAGTGTGTGTAAAGTGGCAGGACAGGGAGTGTCATTCAGACACCGGAGGTGTGCTAAGATGCCAGAGAAACAGGTTGGCTAGGTAGGGAGCAGCCTGATATATGTAAGAAATGTGTGCTTCCAGAGTTCTAAGTTTGATCAAATAATTCTCCTAATATCCCTCGTGTAACCCCAAAGTCCCTGGGTCCTGGTTAGCTACAGACGTAAATGAAGTTATAGTTCCATCTTACGCATAGATACCCCTATATAACTCCTGCACCTTCTCAGCGTCTCAAGGGATGTCCTCTCAGACATCCGAGGGGATGCCATCTGCCACCAAAATGCTAGTGTGGGAAGCAGCTGGTCACCGTCTGTAAGAGCGTTACTTACCTGCTAGGTCAGTGTCTGCTGGGGTCCCCACAGATCTGGGGCGCTCCGTTTAAAGCTCACTGCAGTAGAGCCCTACTGTGATGGGGCCTCAGCCACGTCACCATCTGCTACGTGATCATCGAAGCAGTGCCATTTGTACCCTGTGTCTCAAACTCTGTTTTGGAACATCTCCTTGGGCCCTAACTTCTGGCACTCACTGCTGACTTTGAAGGTCTACTTCATCTCCCAGACCCAGATTCAAATAACGACCCACCAGCACTTCTAGTTTCCCTCGCTAAGATTTTGATGCTGGATTTTGCCGTGTGCGCCTCTTCCCTTAAATTGAATTTTCCACCATGGAGTTCCTCTGCCTGCATCCAAATAAACTTTCCCTAAGCCTGCTGCCTGTCCAGTTTGCACATCCGCTAGCGTTCTGAATGCCAGTTAGGCTCCTCAGGAAGCCCACAGAGCCCTCTGAGTTCTCTGGCATGCAAGTGGCAAGCAACTTGACATTTCCTCATTTAAACCTCAGGCTTTGATTTAACTTGTTCCAAGGAATTTGGCAAAGTGAGTGGAGCCCTTTTATTAGCATGGTCACTGTTGCACAAATTTGGTCCTACGTCAAGCCAGATCTCATCTTTAAATTTAGCAATGAGGTACATGGAAAGAACCAGATGTAACCATCCAGTATATGGGCGTCTCATTCCCCCAAGACTCCCGTGTTTACGTTCTTCTGCATACATTTTTGTTGTCTGCCAAGCTTCATTTGACAATCTCTGGGTAGGATCAGGTTTGAATACGTTTCTAAGATGCTCTCTGTTTAACTGTCCAAGATAAAAATGAAATTTAAAATTCTTATGCAAATTACTGAAGAAAGAGTCCTGGAGGTTCATTAATTGAAAGAGATTGCTTTTGCAGGATTATAACAGCATGTCAGTTTCTAGATTTATTCACTGTTGCTTACTGTCCTATTTGCAAGTTTTAATGTGAGGCTTTTAATTTAGGTAGTCATGGAGAGATTTTAACAGGCTATTTATATGATTTGGCATATTACATTCTCAGTGATTAAAGAAAACCTTTTAGATTTCATAGTTTCCTAGATTTATTATGAAATCTCAAATTGTCTATCATAACTTTGGTATATTAAGGTATTTATAATAACTTATCTCAGCAGCATTTACCAACCAAATAGAAAATAGACTAGGAGAAAGAAACTTACTTAGTCTGATCTTCCCGTAAACCCGTACTGAAGACCCATACTACGTTCCAGGCTCTGCGCAGGCTACTAAAGACATAATAAATCAGTGACTAACACAAAGCTCTGGGTCCTGAAGAGCTTGTGGCCTGCAACAAATACTGAAGTCTACAATTACATTGCATTTTGGTAAATATTACAAAAGACCTATACTATATTGGTAATAAATCACATTTATTTATGGTATTTACTCTGGGCCAAATACTTACTCTCTACACTTTGCATATACTGACTCATTTAACCTTTACGGAAACCCTATATAGTCAGATGCTTCTGTTCTTATTATCTTGCATTTAAGGAAAGTGAGGTACAGAAAATTGCTCCAGAGTCTACATCTCATCATATGGCTGACTCAGGAGCTCCTGTCCACTACATGCTCTGTACCTGCATATCCATTTCCTAGGTAATTGTCCTATTAGCTGAAGTCCAGACAATTTTGGTGGCCAAGCAGAAATGAAGATTTGAATCCAAGTAGTCTTGGAGCATCACGAATTTGTCATTGTCCTCATCTCAGCTGTTGGGTCTACACAGCCCAGGTTCCTAGGAAAGTGTTCAAGGGAGATTTTCAGGACACCCTGTTTTGCCTTATGATACCCACTCGGGTAATGGTGAGCTCAGTCCTTTTACTGTTCCTGTTGGTAACTTTTGCATGGAGTCGCAAGTTTAGCCTCTAACTCCTACTTTGTATTTGATGGTTAGGACGTTCCCCATGCCTGGGATGAGATACCAGATTCTGGAGTTGTAAACCAGGCAGGAATAAAGCTGGCTTCCTCATCAAATGACTTTTTCCTGCACTCCTTTTTTTTTTTTTTTTCCTGCACTCCTTTTGACTCAAACCACATGTCTCCTTTTCCTTCTCAATCTGTGACTCCTACTTGGGGCAGTTCCAAAACCAGAGCACTCCCATGGGGCAGAGCTGGGCACTGCCATTGGCTACTTTATCTGACTTAATGGATTGAGAGATTTTATGTTCTCCAGAGAGTATATAGTTGTACATATTTGTATATCCCACAAGCATTTATCATGTCTTGTCATTAACTCATAATTAGGATTATTGTGCCCAAGGAACAATTGGATGAAAGCTATAAGGAAAGAACTTTTGCTTAAAATGGGGAAGGAAGGAAGGGTAGGGTGGGTTACAGATGGTAACTGCTCTGGTTAATCCTGACTGCTCCATCACCGAAGCCATTTAAGCAGTCGCTGGATGATCCAGGGAGGAAGATCTGAGTCAAGCACAAAAATGGAGAAATGTTTGAACTTGGTAATTCCTCGATGCCTGCCATCCACAAAAGTCTGAGAGGGCCAAGTTTTCCGAACAGCGCACTATTCTACTCACAAAAGCATAGCACGGTCTTGGAACACACTCCTGTGTTCCAAATGTGCATCTGACTTCTCAATGTATAATTAAACCCTGCAAAATATTTCCTCTTAGGAAATACGAAATGTGTCTCTTAGAAAGTAATAGAAATAAGCTAGAAAAGAAAAGCAAGTGATAAACTAAAAACAGCAAGTACATGGGTAAATAAGGCATTTATTGATTGGGTTAAAATCGTTTGTCTTCAATAACAGAGAATCACAAGAGGCTTTTGGGAAGAGGAAAAACTTGTAGAGGCATTATATAGAAAAGGATTTAGTGAAGTGGAAAACCAAAAAGATGTGATTGTACATTGATTAAAGCTATGAGGCAAAGGTTTCCTGATGTCAGAGATGCACAGCCAGACTGAGTGCCATGAAGTTAGACGGTTGCCTGCCGCACGATCCTCTCTTATAGTTCTTAAGCTTAATGCTTTTTGGTAATGATCCCCTGAAAATGATAAAATCCACTTATCATCCTGTAGATATGGTCTAAATACTTTGCAAGAGCTCCTCATTCCTTGTAAATATGTTTACTTATAGTAAATATGTCTTGGTTTATTCATTTATTCCCCCCAAAGTCCTCATGGCATTGTTTACAGAATTGTTAAAAGAATACACTTTTGACTCTTAGAATTTAAAATGAGACCATGTCCAGACGTCAGAATGGAAGAGCAGGAGACAAGAAGGTGATGGTGGGGGCGGGGGGGGGGGGTGGAGACATTACTAGGAATGCCAGTAGAAGAAATTGGGGAAAGAATCGTAGATCAAGTGCCATTCTGGCTAGAACTAACCTCTAAGAGAGGGCTGGTGCAGGGAGGGGCCAAAAAAACTAAAAACAAAACCCAGCTGATAAGTCAGATCCAACCCACCTGTTTTTGTATGGCCGGCCTCTGATGGTATGTATGTATGTATTTATTTTTAAAGATTTTATTTATTTTTTCATGAGAGACCAGGGAGGCAGAGACAGAGGCAGAGGGAGAAGCAGGCTCCATGCAGGGAGCCCTACTCAGGACTCGATCCCTGGTCTCCAGGATCATGTCCCAGGCCGAAGGCGGTGCTAAACCACTGAGCCACCCGGGCTGCCCAATGATGGTTTTTAAATGATTGAAAAGAATCGCAAGAAAAATAATATTTAATGACTCATGAATATTGCATGAGACTCTAAGCTCGGTGTCCATAAATAAAATTTTATTGGACCCCAGCCACACCCATTTGGTACCATATTGCGTATGGCTACTTTCCAGCTACAACAGCGGAGACGAGTACTTGCAATGGAAGCTCTCTGGCCCACGAACCCGAAAGTGTTTGCTGTCTGGCCTTGACAGAACAAGCTTGCCAGCCTCCAAGCTATAGGATAAGGTACAGAAGTTGAAAGTAAATGATGTCAACACAGAGTATGTGTTTCCTTTATCTGCCTGATATTTGTCCAATGCTTGTTACAAATTCGTATCTTGGGCTTCATGCCCAGCCTACTAAATCAGAATCTGTGACTAAAGACCTGAAAATGTGTATTTGTCCTTAAGTATCCAGTGTATGATGTCATCAGACAAGTTTGGGGATCCTTGGTGCTGGCCATAAGCCGCAGGCAGGTAGGGCTTGAGTCTGAGCTCTACCGCTTGCTGGCTGGGGACCTCGGCTCTCCTGTATAACGGAATATACTTGACCTTGTAAACCTTAATTCATATATCTGATGACAGGAGTGATCTGTCATGGGTCAGCTTGTTGCAATTGATTTAATTATGCAAAGTATTTAGATTAGATACAGTATCAACACAGGCCTCACACATAATAAATGCTTAGTAGGTGTTAGCTGTCCTTGTTTTTAGAGCGACTATGACTAGCAGGAGTTTCATTGGAGGTGGAGATGAAATGAAGCATCATGGTGAGGAAGAGCGCTGTCCTTAGCCCAAGAAGACATGAACATGAGGCCCGTTGCATCCCTGACCAACTCTGGAACATCGAACCACTGAACCTCATAACCGTTGAACTCACCTGCTTCATCTAGAAAATAGAAACAATAATAATTACGTACCTCACACTTGTTTCTAACGCTCTGAAAATTATAGAAAGCCCTAAAGAAGTCAGCTACTCTGCTGGAGCGTGCAGTGCAGAGCCGGGCACAGTCTGATTCATACATGTTTGTTGTACCCATGGGACTCTGACTCATTCAGGACCTGATGCAGAGGACTATTTCCTACTTTGATCCCTTATGTTTTCCTTCAAAATGCTCTTTGCTCAAATGCATGCATTTTGTAAATTTCTTCAGCTTCCCTGTGCTTACGCCAAAATTTGTTTTCAATTAGGAGTTGATTTTCTCCTGCTGCTCATATCTCCGCTGGAGTCAAAAATTCTGGTGGCGAGATTAGGCACGATCGCTGCAGAAAAGGCAGGGGTGCGACCAGTAGAAGGTTAGAAGTTTTCCTGTTACATTTAACAGCTGTAGGAAATTTTAAAAGAAAAAAAAAAATATGTAAATGTGATTTGTCTTGCTGCCTGAAAAATCCCACATACACTGAAAATGTTTTTTTTCATTGAATTTTTTTTTTCATGGAGAAATTTAGGTGTCAGGTTACACACTACAGGTGGTGGTGACACCCCTGTGCATGGATGTACCACCAGTGCCTCTAGCAGAGAGAAAGTGCTCAAAACGACTTGATGAATAAACGTTAAATGAACATTGTCCATGGAAACACCCTACTTCTATTTACTTTAATTTACAGTCAGTAAGTCGGTGATCATAATAAGGAAATGGCCCCTGGTTTTGCTTCTAATACGGATTCTCACTGAAGCAACCCTATGCACCTGCCCTTATAAATCCATTGTAGGATTGATTGGGATGAAGGGATTTGTTTTCCCTCCTAAAAGCATGAAGTTATATACTAATATATTACTATCATATCCTATTTCTATCAAGGAGTCTGTGCATTTGATTCCAGTGGGAATCGTGAGTACATGTAAGGAGGATGCCATGGGCACCTGAGGGGCTCAGTCGGTGAAGCGTCTGCCTTCAGCTCAGGTCATGATGCTGGGGTCCTGGGGTCAAGCCCCGCATCGGGCTCCCTGCTCAGTGTGGAGTCTCCTTCTCCCTCTGTCCCTCCCCCTACTCATGCTCTCTTGCTGTCTCGCTCTCTCAAAATATATAAATACAATCTTTAAAAAAAAAATTAAAGAAGATGCTAGGTTTGCTTGAAAGACCATGAAAATTGACACTCTCCAAGTTTTAAAAAATGCTTGAAAAATAATTTTATAATGACTCTCTGAAAATTATGGGCTCGATTTACTAGATTGTTTGGTGCAGAATGACTAAGTATTTTGCCTACATAGGAAAGGAACCAGAAGTAGAGATGAATGCGGTCTTTGCTTTTCAGATTTCGCCTAGTAACTAAGAATTGGATTAGTTGAAATTCATTTTTAGACCAACATTGTTGGGATAAAGCTTCACCAAATTGACTAAAATTAAAAACAAACGCAAGTGCTTTGAAACGTGCTTTATAATCAAGAATTCTTTACGATAAAGACTTTCACATTTTCTTACGATAACTACATTTTACACAAAGGAGTTGTTAGATTCCCTTTGTTAACCACACTTAAAACGCTTCGTATTCGCCTGCATTTGAGAGAACACTTAGCATAGGATGTTTTCACCTAATGAAATTCTCCAAACGTAGACCCATGTTTTCTCAGAACTTGATTTTGAGATCCACAGTCCACACATTTGTAAACCATAGGAATTTAGGGTGCAGTAAATGGCCAGAGAGAATTTTATTTTTATTTTGTGACTATAATATTCACTCTGCAGAACAACGTAAACATGATACTGCTTATGTTTTCTTCCTCCCATCTGTAGAAAATTTTTTTCCAACACACAGAAATGGAATAAGTGCCTACCTCTCCCCCAACCACGAACCTATCACGCAACATCAGTAATTTTAAACGTTTGCTAATCTTTCATCATCTCTCTTCTCTGCCTTTTAATAACAAACCTCCCTCCCCCCGCCCCGATAACATGTCATTCCATCAATGCGTTATATACCTCTCACTTGTAAGGTCTTTATTTTGTTTTATTTTTTACAAAACGTTAGCCTTGTGGTTAGTGTTTAGGATTACTTCTTTAGGGCACAATGTACTGGGGCTGTCTTTGAAAAGTGGTATTTGGATTTTTTCCCCAGACAGCCAACCTTAAACTCTGCAAGTCATTAATGGGAAGTTGTGTCTGCTGGCGGCCAAGTGTGGGGGGACCTTTCCGGGGGATCAGAGTCAAAAAACCTGTCCCCTCCACTGGTATGTAGCAGCCTTTCTAGGTCGGGTCTGATGATTGCAGACACTCCGGATCGTGGTTTCCTTTAGGTAAGAATAGATCTTGACTTCCTAGATTGCCGTGGCATACTGAAACCCCAAGATACATCAAGACTTTCTCACATAAGTAAAAGAAAAAAAAAAAATAGCGTGCCTGTTTTTAAGCTATTTGAAAGATCAATAATTCTAAAAAATCCATTTCCTACCACATGCATCTGTTAACTGTTTTGTAAGCTACAGCACATTAAATAGCACTCATGTGAAGAAGGTCTTGTCTGCGCGATGTCATTTGACTTGGTTATTAAGATGAATGGCTTTTTAAAGTTGTCTAATCCATTTTCGGTTTAAAAATCTTTCATGTCTGGAAATCATTAGTCCAGAATAGCCTGTTCTGTATCATCCATATTTTCTTAACGATAAGTAACTCATACATGGCTAGTCAAGTGGGGAATGATCAGCATAATAGGAAATTTTTCGAGATCTATACATAATTTTTCCCACATACTGATGTCATAAAGCAATAGGAAGCAAGAATATGCATGTATATATACACATAGAGATCTTTAAAGACATATATGCATCTTTATACAGACGTACGTGTACATATATACATGCACACACACGCATCTATACATTTATTTATTGATTTATTTATTTATTTATTTATTTATTTATATACGTATATTTAAAGGGAAGATCTTAGAAAGTGACATTTTTGCAGGAAATGCTGGTTTTGTGGCTTCGAGAGCTGTCATTCTTTTATTATGCCGAACTAGTGGGGGAGCTGCAGGCATAGATGAAGTAGATAAAAAAAGGCATTTGTTATGTATTTAAGAGGAAGAAAAAGATTGACAAAGAAGGCTAACTTTAGATCATATTTTATTTATTTTATTGAAGCATAATTGACATAAGTGACATTAGTTTCAGGTGTACAATATCGTGATTCAGCCTCTGTACCCACTGCACACATAGCTACCATCTGCCCCATACAACACTCTTTCGGTACCATTGATCGTATTCCCCGTGGGGTACTTTTTATTCCCATGATTTATTCCTTTGTAACTAGAAGTGTTTTTCTCTTCCTCCTTCTCACGCATTTTGCCCAACCCCTTACCCACCAACGATGGTGACAGCAACCATCAGTTTGTTCTCTGTATTTATAGGTCTGTTTCTGTTTTTTGATGATTCATTTGTTTTCTAAACTCCACCTATAAGTGAAGCTGTGTGGTATTTGTCTTTCTCTGACTTATTCTACTTAGCATAACACCATCTAGATCTGTCTATGTTGTTGAATATGGCAAGATCTCATCCTTTTGTATGGCTGAGTAATACTCCTACACACACACACACCCAAGTCGTCTTTAGCCATTCATCGGCCGGTGGGCACTTGGGCCGCTTCTCTCTCTTGACTTTTGTAAATGATGGTCCAGTAAACATAGGTGTGCAGATGTATTTTCATATCAGTGTATTTGTCTTCTTTGGGCAAATAGTAGGGGGAATTACTGGGTCATCAGATATTTCAATTTTTAATTTTTTGAGGAACCTCCATACTGTTCTCCAGAGCGGCTACACCACTTTGCATCCCCACCGATGGTGCATGAGGGGTCCCTTTTCTCCACATCCTCGCCAACACTTGTTAGTTCCTGTCTGTTTGATTCTAGCCATCCTGGTGAGTGTGAAATGAGAGCTCATGATTGTTTTGATCTCCATCTCCCTGCCAATGAGTGATGTTCAGCATCTTTTCATGCATCTGTTGGCCATCTGGATGTCTTCTTTGGAGAAATGTCTATTCGGGTCCTCAGCCCATTTTTAATCAGATTGTGTGTGTGTGCACGCACGTGCGTGTGCTGAGCTATCTAAATTTTTACATATATTTTGGTATTTATTGCTTATCGAGTGTACCATTTGCAAAAATGGTTGTCTTGTTTTGTTGTTTACGCAGAAGCTTATTATTTTGGTGGAGTCCCACTAGTATATTTTTGCTTTTTGTTTTCCTTGCCAGAGGAGACATATCTGGAAAAATGTTTCTATGGCTGATGTCAAAGAAATTACTGTGTTTTCTTCTAGCAGTTTTGTTTTTTGCGTCTCACATTTATTTTTTAAAATATTTTATTTATTTATTCGAGAGAGAGGCAGAGACACAGGCAGAGGGAGAAGCAGGCTGCGTGCAGGGAGCCCGACGTGGGACTTGATCCTGGAACCTTGGGGTCACGCCCTGGGCCGAAGGCAGCGGTAAACAGCTGAGCCACCTGGACTGCCCTGTGTCTCACATTTAGATATTTAACCCATTTTGAGTTTATTTTTGTACGTGATGTAAGAAAGTGGTCCAGTGTCCTTTTTTTTTTTTTTTTTTTGCACATTGCAGTCCAGTTTTCCCAGCACCATTTGTTGAAAAGACTGTCTTTCCCCCCACTGTGTATTCTTGCCTCCTTTGCCGGGATTAATTAACTGTATAGCTGTGGGTTTCTTTCTGGGCTCTCTACTCTGTTCCACTGATCTGTGTCTTTACTTTTCTGTGCTGATGTCATACGGTTTTGATTACTACACCTTTGTAGGTGTATCTCGAAATCTGGAATTGTGAGGCTTCTAGCTTTGTTCCAATTTCTCAAGATTGCTTTGGCTATCTAGGGTCTTTTGTGGTTCCGTACAAATTTTCTGATTATTTGTTCCACTTTTGTGGAAAATGCTATTGGTATTTTGATAGTGATTGCTCTGAATCTGTAGTTCACTTTGGGTAGTATGGACATTTTATTTATATCTTCAAATTCTTTCATCAATTCTTACATCTTTTACAGTTTTCAGAGTGCAAGTCTTTCACCTCCTTGGTTAAATTTATTCTTGGATATTTTATTCTTTTTAGTGCAGTGACAAATGGGATTGTTTTCTTAATTTCTCTTTCGGAGACTATGTTATTAGTGTATTACATGCAACTGATTTATGTGTATTACTTTTGTATCCTGAATCGTATTTCTTTTTCTGGCAAATTTTAAAAATTTTGATGAAACCAATCTCTAATTAGAAGTATATTTATTAAAGAAAAAATATTTTGAAGAAGTAGATAGGATTCCCATAATTTAGAGCTAGATAGATTGTATTCTTGGTGTAAAACCTCGTTAAGAATTAACTGCTAGTATTTTTTATTAGGATTGTCATTGTTGATATTTTGGTTATATCATTCTCTATGTTTTAAGAGATACACTCTCCCCATAAGTTCCATCATTCTTGGTGTGCAGTTCTGTTGGATACAAATTTCTCAAGGATGCTTATAACATTATAACAGCAATGTCTGTGTTATTTATGGTTTTTGAATGATAAAGATTATCAATTTTTAAATAGGAACCAAAATGTGAGTCTGTCCAGTTGGTTTTTAAACTTAAAAGAACTTAGGATAGTTTCCTAAGATGTCACCAACCACCTTTTAGGTGGTGTTAAGTCAAAATTTGAAGAAAAAAGAGCTGAGGGTATTTTAATTATACTACATGGCTTTAAAGTATTCAACATAAAAAGAAAATAAATAAAAATAAAGTGTTCAACATCAAAGTCATCCAGTGTTACAGTTTACTGAGCCCCTTTTTTCTTTGAAATTATAACTTCTATACAAGCAGTGTATAAATTAACGTAGTGATTCATATTCTAAAACTAAAACTCTTTCTTAATCCACAACGAAATCATAAACTTTGCAATTCGTATTCATTATGTATCAGCTGATTATTTATCTACATGGGAGATCCCCTCGTCTGTATGTTACTAGTCCTAAAATGTGAGGCTGCAGAAACACTTTGAATCTTGAGGGTAAATTAAAAAGGATGATATTTTAAAGCTGCTATGATCAGGGGTCACATGAGTCTACTCATGTCTTCACTTTTAATAAAATATTGTGTGTTTTTTTGTTTTTTTTTTAAGAATAAGAGAATCTCTATATGCTTTTATAATTTACCAGGTATTTGTTTAATTTCTTTCTGCTTACGCTATATGGATCTGGTTAAAACTTTCATTCGATGAAGTTAGTTTGTGATTTCCTTTATAATAGAGTAAGCCACATATGGCTTATATTATGTATATTTGCAGTAGTCTGTAAACTACCTGAAGTCTGGGAGTAGGTCTTGTATATTCACCTTGCTAATCACAGATAGTGCCGGGTACTGAGAGGCTCAGTTGAATGGTTCTTTGGAGGAGTAAAAATGTAAAGGGTAAAGTTCTCAAAGAATCATTTGTGGTTTTTACTTCAGATGGTTTCATATAACCAGCACTCTTCAATTTGAATAAAATAGTACCATTTTACCAATTTCATTTATCTGCAAAAAAGAGCTTTAACCCCAGAGCACATGTTCCCATGAATGAAAATTTACACCTTTGAGCACAGGAGACACCATTTTACGATATCATCCAGCATTTGCTGGCATCTATGCCTCCCACCTGATTTATTTCCTCCCATCAAGCAAGCCTCCTGGGCCTCTAAAAAGGAGTTTTTCTGACAAACTAAATCAAATTAAAAGAGCTTCAAACTTCCAGAGGATCTGTGCTTGTAGAAACAACAAAAGGGAAAGCAATATGAAAATTTCTATCTGAGAGGCTGGTGTGCATACACATGTGTCTGTGTATGTGTTGGGATGGAAGTGAGGGTCATGGGGATTTTCAACTTAGCCAGAGCTTCCTGGCATAACGTGGTCACCTATGCCTGTGATGCTCCTCAGGTATTGTGAGGAATGCGTCAGCAGCTCTTCTTGATCAGTCAGTTGTCTCTAGAATAAATCTCTCAGGAAATGATATGCATGTGTGTGAGGGCCAGGAGGGAAATTGAGGAAGAAAGCCTGTCAGGAGAGACATATGTTAGCAAGACATATATTTTATTGTTTTGATAAATTGAAGTCTATTTCTTATTGCTTGTATTTCAATAAAATGATTGGACTTAGGGCTAGGTGACTGCTATTCCCATATGTTTGTAGAGCTACTTGTTGAACACTGTCAACACGTCCACTCTGCTCAGGACATAAACTCAAACCGTGTTAGAGCTAGAGGGACTCACGTGGGTCTTCTAGTCCAGGCAACGTTCTGCACATGAGGATGGTAAACAGTGAAGTGTGTCATGTGTGCCAAACACTGTAGTGAGGGCTTTGTGTGCATTTTCACATTGGGTCCTTCAGCCAGTCCTATGGCATCTCTTAGGCTGTAAATGAATAAATTAGCTTGGAAGGGTACATTAAGTGGCTTGAGATCGCCTGGTTACCACGTGGCAGAGCTAGGATTCAAACCCAGGCAGGCAGATTTCGGAGACAGTATTATTTAGGTGCAATTCAGTAACCAACGAAAGGTGAATGGTTGTGGTCTCTTCTCTGGTAGGAACAACGCTCCACCTGAGATGCTAGTGTCACGTGGGAAATGTGTCCAGCCAGGGAGCAAGAATTGGTTTTGTCTGGAAGGGCTGGAGAAGACTTTGAGATGGAGGAAATAGTTGAACTGGATCTTGAAAGACCTCTAGGAATTTGCAAGGCAGACAAAGGTATTAGGAGACCTGTCAAGTGTGTCACATGGTTGGTTCTAACAGTGGCGAGTAGTTCTGTGCGATTGAAGGCGGAAGTGTAGGGGGTGTTTGAGGTAACATGCAAGAGACGAGATCGGAAAGATAAGTATGGGCTATATTCTTACATCCAGATTTCCAGCCTTCCTGCCTCTGGGGCAGTCCCACTTTCCCCGTCCCCACCAGGCACTCACTGCACCTGGTGCTGTACTCAGCCTAAGGAATGAGATCCAGACACGGAGTGTCTGGATTAGAGCGTGAGTCTCAGGGATTAAAAATCAGGAATGGTATACAGAGTTGGGAGGGAAGATTGAGGTGGCTCAGTGAGGGATGATATGCCAGTGGTGAAAGAGATTCAAGCATAATGGACCAGTGCAGGACTTCTAACCCTGGACACTGAAGCTGATGGTGATGCTGTGAATAAAATGGAAAAAGTTAGAAGCAAAGGGAATCTTGAGGTCTCTAAGTTCATTTCCCATCGTTCTGTATTTTGATAGAAGGGAAACAGTATTTAGTAGTTTGTTTCACATTAGGGCTTAAACAGATTTAAGAGTTTGAAGGTATTAGAATGATGCATAATAATGTATATACGTGATTAGAAATACACGGGTGGTTTTATATAGTTACTCTTATAGCAGAGTTTCAAATCCTTTATAGTCTTGTATAGCTGGTAGAGCTTCCAGACATTATCTAACCAAGAAGACAATAATTTATTCCCAAAGACTCTTGTTTTGGTTTACTGCATTAAAAAAATAATAAATAATAAAAACTAACCAGGGAATAAAAATATTTAAAATTAAATTATTTAGATGGGCTCCAGTTAGCCTTCTTATCCACTTGCACCAGACCCTTGGAGCTCATTTAAATAAGCTTCCTGGTGCTAGCAGCCACTTGAATTTTATACCCCTGAGCTAATCCAGCCTTCTCATTTAAATGGTTGTGAAACTGGGTTAAATGATTTGCCTAGCTGCCTTGGGTGAAGCAAGGTCTAAAGGAGGAAAAAATAGTAATGAAGGGAAAAACATTTAGAAAACTATTCAGAAAAATGCATGACAGTAAGACACTTGTAAATAGGTTGGGCTATATTTTCCTGCTCTCCCCCCCGCCCCACCAAAAAAAGCTCTTTTAATTTATTTTGTCAAATTAATGTAGGCTCGCCTTTAGTCCATATCATTGCCCACAGTGCCACCTCTTGGCAGAATGGAGCAATGATGAAGCTGCCTTTTTTCCCAGTAGGTGAAACTGCTTCTGTGCCTCTAAAGGAATCTGCAAGCAGCCATTAGGAAGGAGATTGTGTCCAAGGTCCAACTGACGTGGGAAACAAACCACTATATCCGCATATCTGCACAGGGATGTTCAACTCCGACAGTCAGAGGGGTGTAAGTCGGAGCAGGGAAGCAAAATAATTGACTTCCCAGGTCCATAGCTCCCCTGTTCCCACCCCCGGGGCGTTGAGGATTGTGTGTCTTGCTGCTCTGGGTTGATTACTGCCATTGAGAAACACCCAACCCCACAGGATGAGCTCACTTGAGGAAACCTTTCTCAGAGCCTTCATGTTCTCACATGAGCCGTGAAGGGTCAACCAAGGTGTTCATTTAACTGAATGTATTTCATCTGGAAAAAAAAAAAAAAGTTAGTTTTACAAGAGTGGACAGTGCATTTTCCCTTTCTCCATTAAGGTGTGAGCTCTTCTAGAAAGGATGTTGTCTCTATGGGGCTCACATAATGCCAAGCAGAAAGTGCAATGCAATGTAGTTAAAGGTTTGATTGGATCTTTCAAACATGAGTCACTGTAACAAATATCGGTGTCTTTCCCAGTGCTGGTGTTCAAGCACACTCTCCTTGTCACGCACGGACAGACACACATTGGAGATGAGTGTAGTAATGTAGAAAAGTCAATGAGACCTCATCTTTGTCCTGCAGTTCATGCAACACTGAATAGAAACTCTAGACAACATACTCGTGGGGTTTGTTAACGTGTTTAAAATCCAAAGTTTTTTTTATTTTTTAAAGATTATTTATTTATTCATGAGAGACAGAGAGGGGCAGAGACATAGGCAGAGGGAGAAGCAGGCTCCATGCCAGGAGCCCAATGTGGGACTCGGTCCTGGGACCCCAGGATCACACCCTGGGCCGAAGGCAGATGCTCAACTGCTGAGCCACCCAGGGGTCCCTAAAATCCAAAATTTTAATCTGATCTTCCCCTTCTATAATCTGAGCTACTCCAGGTTTTTACAGGACAGAATGATGTATTGCTGGTGAGCTTTGTGCACTAGGGAGCCACTTTATTTCTCAGGGAGTCGGCATCTGATCATTTTGGGAGGTAGGCCGTACTACCAATGTTGAATCTACTGCCTGATTGCTCGGAGACCAGGCAGGGGGACCCCACCTTATCCAGCAGAAGACTGGATCGGTGACATCCATGTCCACGAAGACAACACTGTCCACCCATTTTTTTTTTTTTAAGGAAATTTTTAAATAAAGTTGGAATAATACCACCAACAGCATGCCCTCTTAAAGAAACCTGGCGGGATCCCTGGGTGGCGCAGCGGTTTGGCGCCTGCCTTTGGCCCAGGGCGCGATCCTGGGGACCCGGGATCGAGTCCCACGTCGGGCTCCCGGTGCATGGAGCCTGCTTCTCCCTCTGCCTGTGTCTCTGTGCCTCTCTCTCTCTCTCTCTCTGTGACTATCATAAATAAATAAAAATTAAAAAAAAAAAAAAAAAAGAAAAGAAACCTGGCAAGTATGAAAGCAAGTTGAATTGATTTTGGTCAAAGGGCCATGGGGCCAAAAAATAAAAAATAAAAATAAATAAATAAATAAATAAATAAATAAATAAATATCCATTAACCGAGGAGAAAGGCCAAGGCTCAAAAGCAGAGAACAAATGGCAGGCTGGAGGACACTTGTTTGGGAGGCGAAGCTAGGAAGAGTCCCAGGAAGGAGGATTCTGAGGAGCTGAGGGCAGGAAGGAGCTCTAGTCATGGGGCTGGGCAGGCAGGGGCTCAACTCCTGTTGCCCAAAGATGGACAAACCCAACCCAAAGTGATGGGTCTATGAATTCAACAAGGTGGTAAGTGCAAGCAGAAATGATCACAGGTTCCAACTGTCCGGTTTTGCTCCAGATTTTTCTCCTCTCTCTTAAATGAGGTGCTCTAGAAGCCTCAACAGATTTGACAACAGATTAGTACTTGCAGCGTCAGCTGTGGCCTCTTCTGGGGTTGACTGGGGTTAGCGTAGCAGGTGACCAGCAACAACCCAGGTCTCTTATCCTGACCCTGTCTGGATATAACTTAGCTAGTTTCTCCCTTTCAAAGATGGCACGGAGGGTCCTGCCAATAAAACAAAGTGTGCAGGGGACTGTGGACTCAGGGCCGCTAGCGCCTCCTGATCTGAGTGGCCTTGGGAGAAGGATCCAGAACCAAGGCCTCTGCCACATGTGCCAGACACACGTCTGCACCTTCAGGAAACTTGAGGCCATCAGAAGTCCACGGACTGGTACCAATGGGGAAACGGGTTATTATTCTGGGGTATGTTTATATGAACGACGTATGTTAGAGTGTATGAAAAGAATCTACTCGCTCTTGGTAGAGCTTTGTCCTTTATCATAGTGTAAACGTCCAATGGCTTATTTTTTGGCATGCCCCCCCTTTTTTGTAAAAAAAAAAAAAAAAAAAAAAAAAAAAAGCCCTATAAATGTTGGACTTCCGTGTCTCCCAAAATGTAATGACGAACATATAACTTACATAAAGTGTTTGGTGACGCCTACTGCTCGCCACCGGTGTGCTGAATTCACCAGCTTTATGATAACTGGAGACCCACATGTGCAGAAGGACGGGCGTCTACTTCAAAAATTAACAGTGACTTTAAGAAGTCTTTTTCCTAAAGCTAGCGATTTAGCCTGTTAAAATATTTAGCTGTTCAATATTGGCTCCTTTAGCAGAGATAGTACCGTGCCAACACTCAGATGATTCCAGTTTGATACCAGAACCATTAGACGCTGCGTCACTTTCCTGTTGCTGCTGTAACAAATCCCACAAACCGGGAGGCTTAAAACTTGGCTGATGTATCATCTTACCAGTAGCTCTGAAGCCAGAAGTCTGAAACAGGTGAAAACCAAGGTGTCAGCAGGTCTGTGTTTTTCTGGAAGCTCTAGGGAAGAATCTATTTCTCGCCCTTCCCAGCTTCTAGAGGCACCTGTGTCCCTCGGCCCGTGACCCTACAAAGTGCCTAATTCCGACCTCCACTTCCAATGCCATATATCCTACTTCTGACTTGGACCCTCTTGCAGTGACCCTGGTGATGGGGCCCATCCACAGGCTCCAGGAGAATCTCCCTCTCCCAGATCCTTCCCTTAATCACATCTTTAGTAAAGGCACTTTGCCGTTTTGCCGTGTAAAGTAGGTCATGGCCATCTTTGGGGGCTCGTTATCCCCTTTCCTGCAGGTGCTTCAAGTACAAAGTCAGTTCTGTTGATTCCAATGATACTTTGATCACTACCCAGAATTAAATAAAGCCCTTGGAAGGTCTGTCAAATAAGACAAATCTGACCTTTCTGTGAATGCTATTATAAATTCAATTAAAAAGTTCAATATTGAAGATGAAGTTATTTGTTTTTGAGACGATCATGAATTTGGCAGAGCAGTTTCGTGGCAAAAGCACTGTTCTTACAAAATTAGAAAATTTATGGAGCAGAAATGTATTTGGAAACAGGTTGTGCTGCAAAAAAAAAAAAATGATGTGCTCATGATTGGTCACAATAAGCTGGAATGTTCTAATGGTAAAAATAGATGCCCTAGTAATCAAACTTTATAGGTACCCATACACAGAGTAGGGGAGCTAAAAACCTTCATGATGAAGCTGACCGGTTTTAAAAAGTTAAAAAACAAACAAAAACCCCTTCCCACGTAGCAATCCTCTGTCCGCTGCCTACCTTCAGGTGGGTTTAAAAATATGAGACCGAACAGGACTATCTTCAAAATTGACCCGAGTATCGGACACTGGTATTTAAGTAAATTACAAATCTGAGTTGTCGAAATTTTGGTCAAAAATTTTTTTTAAATCGTCTGTAATTTTTTAAAACGTTTCATTCTTTTTATTTATTTTTTATTAAGTTTTGTTCATCTTAATTCCATCATGGTTAACACACAGTGTTAGATCGGGTGCACGATATAGTGATTTATGCTTCCATACATCACTACTCAAAAGTTCTCTTTATCCCCTTGACTTCACCCGTCCCTTACTCCCTTCTCTCTGATATGCTTTTTTTTTTTTAATTTTATGTTATTTATTCATGAGAGGCACAGAGAGAGAGAGGCAGAGACACAGGCAGAGGGAGAAGCAGGCTCCATGCAGGGAGCCCGACGTGGGACTCGATCCTGGGACCCCGGGGTCACACCCTGGGCTGAAGGCGGTGCTAAACCACTAGGCTACAGGGGCTGCCCTGATATGCTTTATTTTAAATGAAAACCTTGAGTTAAGGTTACTTTTTGTGTCAACGAGGACATTTTTTTTTTTTTTTAATGGGAACATACCTCCGAGTACGTGGTTCTGAAAGATACGTAAAGCATTCCACCCAAGAAAAATAGAATACACATTTTCTCCACGTAGACACAGAGGAATCCTCTGGTGAAATCACATATAAAGAGACATAAAAATATCACAAATTTAAGACTGAAACCCTATCAAGTGTATGTTCCAACCACAATGGTACAAGAGGAAAGATCAACAACAGAACAAAGTTGGAAAGTCTGCAGTGTAAATTGTAAATATTTAGTATGTAAATATTAAGCAGCGTCCTGCTGCACAAGCAATGGGCCAAATAAGAAACCAAACGGCAAATTGTCTGAAAACAAAAGGAAACAATATTCCAAAAATTATGGGATGCAGCAAAAGCAGATGCCAGAGTAAAATTTATGCTATAAATGCTTATATTAAGAAAATTCAAATAGCCAGCTTAACATTGCACCACAAGGAACTGGAAAAAGAAAGAGCTTGGCAGAGATTTAGTAGAGGAAGGAAAAAGCAAAGAAAAATCAAAGCAGAGACCGGAATAAACAATAACGTGGTATTGAAAGTAATGACCAGTTTTTCCAGAAAACCAAAATTGGCAGTGCTTTACCTACATTAAGAAAAAAGAAGAGGGTCAAAAACCAAAATGAGAAATGGCAAACAATACAACAGATAACCACAGAAATAACAGTATGATGACAGGTTACTGTAAATCATTACATACCGACAAATCAGACGACTTAGGGGAAAAACCAGATAATTCTAAACAGTTACCGTGATTGAATCCTGAGTGTTGAATCCAAGAAATAGGGAATCTTCTTAGACAGTAACAAAGAATGAAAGTTGGGTTAGGAATCAAAAATCTCTCATCACAGAAAAGCCCAGGAACACCTGTTTTCATTGGTAAATTCTGCCAAAAAAAAATGTTATGACCATCTTGATCAAAATCTTACAAATAATGGAATGGAGGGAACACATTCGAAATCATTCCACGAGGCCAGGACTATCCTGATACCAACTGCTAGAAATTTTTAATCAAAATATTTGATAAATTGTAAAGCAGAGAACTTAAGACTTCAAAGCTTTTAAAAATGGTAATTATTAAAATCAAAGCTTATGAGAAGACATGAAAATGTATGCTTATAAAAACATGCAGGGAATTGAAATTTAATTTTAAAATTTGAGAACTCAGATTTAATACAAGATTTAACTTGAAAAATCTGTGATTGCACTTTGAACTATTTTGACTTGTGAGACGACTCTTGAAGCTTCTGTTTGGTAAATTCATATTTTGTATCAAACTATGAAATTAAGTTCTGATTTTTTTTTTCAAAAGAACAGTATAGCAAAACAACTTATCTAATGAACTTTATCTTTCAAAAATGTTTATCGATACAACATATTCTGAGGAGTCATTAGAGGAAAAGTAAAAATATCTTGATGGAAGTATTTACAAATTTCCATATGAAAACCTTGGACTTGAGGATATCCTCCATTTAAAAGCCTGCTCTAATCCATCCAAATAAAGATGCAACTATAGAAAAAGTATTTTTCAGAAATATGACCTCTATAGTAGTGTTAATTAAGAATGCCAACTATTACAAATTTAAGAACATTAAAATGTAACTTTGAAGAAGACCGCAGGAGACTTGATGAAGAAATAATCCCATTTAGAAAAAATATATTCTTTAGGAAAATACCACTGGCCTGTGTTGGATACAAAGCGAGATACAAGCACATGGTCATGTACCAAGAATTATTATTATTGTGTGATTTTCCTGTTCAATGACAATAATTACTATGTGGGACTTTTCGTATTCAAATAATCAATGAACAGGATTTTTTTTTTTTAATTTGCTTTCATTGATGTGGGAACGTTCTGTTTATTTTAATGACAGTAAAATCTTTTTTGAATGTGACCATTTCATAGATTGAATATAATGAAACCAGTCAGGGGATCAGCAAATCCTTACTCAAGATGTTAGCTGGTTGACGATGTGAGTTTGCAGAGTCTCTCGCTCTGCAAACGTTGTGGGTCTGGTTCCTCAATTATGCTGCAATCCTGCGTACAAAGCCCTTCCCCCAGTGTCCAGCTCAGGATAATCTCTTATTATTACCATAAGCAGCTTAGTGAGAGGCCTCCCGAGCCTCCTAACTTCCAGTAATGGGAACACTGTCATTACCTATAAGCTCAACATGGTTGTGTGTGATGTTTTATTTTTTAACCTATTCCGTAAATTCTTTTTTTTTTTTAATGTTTTTTTCTTCCCTTGCCCTCTGTGATATTTCCTATCGACGCTCTTTATTTTCTTCTTTCAGGCGTTTCCTATCCATCCCACTTCTTTCCAAGCATTGTGCAGCAGACACTAGGCTTTCTCCCGATTCCTTCAGGTCGTGCTGGGAGCCGGGACGGGCTCACCTACGCAGTGGCTGTGGCCCAGCACTGGGTGTGCAGATGAGCAAGAAGGGAGGATGATGTCCTGCGGAGCTCTGTTCGCCTTGCTACCCTGACCCCTAACCCTAACCTCTAACCCCTAAACTAACTAACCCCTTACCTTTGGTGCAGGGGAGCACCCCCCCCCCCGCCACTAGCAACAGCCTGGGAGGCCCTTCACTGTCTATACCAGCCCTTCCCCATCCTTGTCAAGATGGTCTTCCAGACTCCAGAACAGTGTCCCTGCATCTCCCCCTCCACCCCCCACACACGGTGGCCTCACTCCTTGGCTCTGGGCTTTGATGTTCTTCTTTGTGACTTAGGGGTGTTGAGTTCAAAGCCTTTTTACTTCTTGGCCTTCGCGGTTCTGCTGCATTTTCCTGACCGGCTCCTCGCTGTGGCTCAGAAGATTTCTTCCTAGAACATCATGGGTCTGACTTTGTTTTTGCAACCACAGTCCCCTTGACCCCTTGCTTCTCCCTGCTGTTGGACAGAGTCATCCTTCCATACGACTCCGTGAGTTAGGACCTCAACGCGCTAGTGCTCCCTGTGCATCCTCTGCGAGGCCTCCCTTGCCTGTTTGCGATCAGAATCCCATCGGCCATCTCAGTGGCCTTCTCCTTAGAAATCTTCCTGTGTTCACCCTTACAGAAGCTTGGGAGCTTCATGTCCTTTAGTCAGTGCATTCTTTGTAGTTTTGATTTTTTTTTTTTTAAGATTTTATTTATTGGAGAGAGAGAATGAGAGAGCACAAGCAAGAGGAGGGGGCAGAGGGAGAGAGGGAGAAGCAGACTCCCCACTGAGCAGGGAGCCCCACGTGGGGCTTGATCCCAGAACCCGGGGTCATGACCTGAGCTGAAGGCAGATGCTTCCCTGAGGCCCCCCAAGGAGCCCCAGTCCTTGAGTTCTCACTAATACTCTTATCTGCTTTATTGTTTTCTGGAGTTTTGTTACTCAAAACGGGGACCATGGACCAGCAGCATCAGCATCATCTCAGAGCTTGTTCGAGATTCAGAATCTCAAGATTTAGCCCAAATCCGTGGATCAGAATCTGCATTCTAATATTTGTGCATGTTGCAGCTGGAGAGGCACTGTCCTGGGGCACCGGGAGGCCAGGGACATCTGTCCTCTGTCTCTTCTCTGGTGTGCCCGACAAACTCTGAGGAGACCTGGTTGGTTCCAGGTGGACCCGACGTGTCAAGAAATAGACTATGGGAATGCCATGCTTGGAAGGAATGACGGAGAGGAAGATGTGTAGACAAAGACCATGGAATTTATCACTTTAGACATTCCAGATGCCCACACTTGTGTTCCTTAATTTATTTCTGGCTACGTGGTACTGATGATGCGATTTCTGATGGTGGTGTCGGTACTAATGGCTCCTTCCATCTTATCAAAAGAATCTGCATTTCAGTGAGAATTTGCATATATTGCAATTGGAGACGTGACATTCCAAAGCAGCGTCTTCCTAAGAGCTGTCACGTGGAGATAGTTACCTGCGTCAGAGCCTGTGCTAAATATGAGAATAATAGAACAGGATAAAACAAAATATATAGAAAGATCGGGTTGTGCCAAGCGTGTAGTAAAGGTAAGTGTTGGTTGGGAGTTTCTCTCAGGCATGTTTGTGTGCGTTGGACCGTGATATATTTTTTTTTATTATTATTTTTTTTTATTTATTTATGATAGTCACACAGAGAGAGAGAGAGAGAGAGGCAGAGACACAGGCCGAGGGAGAAGCAGGCTCCATGCACCGGGAGCCCGATGTGGGATTCGATCCCGGGTCTCCAGGATCGCGCCCTGGGCCAAAGGCAGGCGCCAAACCGCTGCGCCACCCAGGGATCCCTGGACCGTGATATAAACTCTATTTCTTATTGTGGGTGAGCACGGTTGATAAGAACCATCTAGACAAGCTTGCCGGAGCAGATACAGAATCAGGCTGCGTCCGTGTGTTGGCTTTCTGGGATCTCCTGTCATCTCTGCCCTCACGTCTGCCTGGAAGTCCACCTGGGAATCCGTTTATTTTATCCTCATGCCTGTGTCACTGTGAGGAAGCAAAAGCAGAGCTGTGACTACCTGGGGGTTCCTTACTCAGGTGAGACAGAAACAGAATCCGTCTCGTTGTGGATGGAAGTGCTACCCAGTGGTCTAAGCAGAGCTGTTAAAACTTTTCCAAGAACTACTCTTGAGACTCTAGGCATAATAACTCAAGCCTATAATTTTGGAGTTTCTTTGAAAGCAACTTTTCCTCTAAAATTCATGTGGAATCCCATGAAAGGGCTTTCAGAAACCAGTAAGAACAATTCAGTAGGAACGTGGGGAAAACCCTCAGATTGCCACGTCACAGAAGCATAGCCAAATAGTCAAATAACACAGCAAGAAGCTCACCAACATGCATTTCGAGGGAAATGAAACGTGTAGGTTAAAGCCACAGCTACGCCTGGGGAGGTGCAAGGCGTTGAATGTTGCAGGTGCACAAGACGCAACAAAAATGACCTGGGGCCTCCTGTCAGGTGCAATGTATGCGCTGAAACTCGTTTACCAGGTTGACGGAAAACCATGATTAATTACCATGGGACAGAGGTAACCTCAACTTTTTACCCCCCAAAAATGGCTTTTTATGATGGATTTCAGGCAGGCTGGAAATCCTTCTTTTGGTCCACCTCTGAGAGTGCTGTGGGTCCGGTTGAGATCAAGATAGAAAGTCAGGTGGTACATGTTCTTGCGGGGCTCAGAGGAGAGACGTTTTCAAAAACACTTAGGAAGAGGACTTTGAGGGTGTGGGCGGTGGTCTTTATGCTTCTCGACACCCGGGTGATCCCCAGTCAGGACCTCTCATAGCCTTTCTACGTTTTGAACATCTTGTGGATTGTATCTTCATTTTATCTCGCTCCGGACACATTTTTCTCTCTCCTCTAGGCTCATACCATTCTACGAGCGATTTTCTAAGGTGCAAATAGGGTTTTATTGGGCCTGTAAAATTCTTGGCCCCGTGCCTTCAGATAAAATCTCATCTCTTTAGAATAGTTGCAATTCCCATCTCAAATCTCACCTTCTGGGGTCTTCCTCATTTTACTATTTCTTCCTCTCCTTTGCTATTCTTTTACAAATACTTCTCCTTTTCCTGGCAAATACATTTAGCTGGAGTCCGTCTGTCCTAGAACCTCATTCTAAAATCTTATTTTTTATTTTTTTATGGGTAATCAGCCTATAATGTTAGTGTTAGGTGTACAACATCATGCTTTGACATTTGCATATATTGTTAAATAATTACTACGATACGTTTTGTTACCAACCATCACCACATGTACTTACAAAACATTTTTTTTCCCCTGATGAGAACTTTTAGGATCTATTTTCTTAGCAACTTTCAAATGTTTAATATGATTCTGTTAACTCGAGCCACCATGCCCTGCATTACATGACCAGGACTTAATTATCTTAGAAGTTAGTACTCTTTGACCCCCCCTTCTGTAAATTTCAACTTTACAGAAACATTGAAAAAAAATAGAATTAGATAAAAAATATTATGAATAACACCCATATACCTTACCCAGATCATCAGCTGTCAACATTTTACTGTATCTGCTTTATCCTTTGACGATATTCTTTACACGAACACACAACCACACACAAAGATTTTTTTGTGGATATATTTTTTATTTTCCCTGAAGGAGTTGAGGGTAAGTTATGTCTGTAAGGGCCCTTGCTTGACTCCAAAATACTGCAGTGTGTGTTTCATGAAGGTAAGGATATTTCCTTAGAGAACCACACTGCAGTTATCAGTAAACTTCGCTGTTGATATAATACTTTCATTTAGTCTGGAACTTACTTTTCAACTCTATCAGGTGACTAATGACCACCATTGGGGGACTTTCCCTCTTCAAGTTCAGGATTCAGTCCAGGACCAGGCATTACATTTAGCTGTCACGTTTCCCTCCCCTGCATTAATCTGGGACATTTCCGAAGCGTTTCTAAGTCTTTTATGACATTGTTCAAAGAACCCGTCCCCTTCCCTTTTTAACATTTTTGTATTATGATTTATTTAAAGATTTTATTTATTCATGAGAGACACACAGAGGCAGAGACACAGGCAGAGGGAGAAGCAGGCTCCATGCAGGGAGCCCGATGTGGGACTCGACCCCAGGACTCCAGGGTCACGCCGTGAGCCAAAAGAAGTCTCTCAACCGCTGAGCCCCCCAGGTACCCCCCTTCCCTCTTTATAAATAGAGGGTTGGTACAATCACTTCTCAAATCTTTCTTTTATCAATAATTACAAGCATTTTAAAACAGTAAATAAATATTACCATGAACCCCATAGAACAGTCACTTTGCTTCAACAATTATGAACTTCTTGTCCTCCTTATCTCATTCATACTTCCTAGTGGTACAACTGTTCTTAAAAACTTTACAGCTGAATGCATTGCATGTACTGTAAGTTGTCAGTGTCATGTTTGTATGTGTGTATATGTAACAGAAATGCTTATTTTTGTACCTAAAAAAGATGTGGCTGAGAGTGTCTGTAGTTGCTTTAGCCGTAGATGCCAAAAGCTAGAGACGATGTTCAAACACCGACCACATGTCCTTCATTAGTAGAATGGATGGACACTCTGCGGTGTCGTAGTAGGACGGGTGGTATAAGCTAGGAAAACCAATAAACTAGTATTACCAACAAACCCATGGTGGAACTCATAAAACTGAACAAAAGGAGCTAAAACAAATGATTCTGGTGAAAACCCAGTCAGAAGGAATCTATGGTGTCAGAAGTCAGGACAGAGGTGACTGCAGGGAGGCAAGGAGTGTGGGAGGAGTCACGTTACCATTGCCATCATCGAGGTCATTAGGAATGCTCTGTTCCTTGACATAGTTGTGGGAACATTTTTTTGGTCTATTTCATGACCATTCTTTGAACTATACAATTTTTGCAATTCCTTGTGTGTATCAGTAATCTGATACAGATTACTTTTTAAACATGTATACAAAGTTTATCGTATATCCCTTACTATACCTCTGTTTCTTTTGGTTTAAGGTTGAAGTATCAAATCATAAAAAGTACAAAAACCAATTTTTACTTCTATTAAGTGGTTAAGATGCTGCTGCATTAAACCTACAAAACCAGAACAATGATATAAAGCGATGGGGGTACTAGCGCGTACTGGGCTTTGCATTCAGATGGTTTCTCTTTGCTGTCTTATTGACAAAATGTTTTGAGTGCTCTGCTATAGATGGGTGAGAGGGCATAGACTTAGTGTTTTCGCTGCTCCCCAGCCATACAAGACTAACTGCTTCAGCCCACCGCTGGCGGAAACGTGGATATGTCTATCTTCTGCTAATGGATCCAGTGCTTGTGTCATAGTGTAAAACAAATGCTCCCTCATCTCTTTTGCAATCTTGCAGAAATCCTCCATCCCAATCTACATGTCATTTTTTTATTACATGCATAAAAATGTTTAATTTTGTCTCAACGTCAGTGGCTGAGAGTGTTCAGCTTGGAAAAAAAACAAAATATTTGCCATTAAAATGGACTCTGCAAGGCATTCTCACAAATTTGTATAATATTTCACACATGCAGTGATACAGTCACACATGCAGGCATCCGGGCGTCCACCATCTAGCTGCAACCTACTTTAATGACGCTCTTGCATATTTGCTGCAAGCCTTTGTTACATTAAATGAAATTTGGGGCGCCTGGGTGGCTTGGGCAATTGGGCGTCTGGCGTAGGCGCAAATCATGATCCTGGGGTCTTGGGATTGAGTCCCACATCAGGCTCCCTGCTCAGTGGGGCATCTGCTTCTCCCTCTTCCTCTGCCTACCACTACCCCTGCTCATGGTTGCTCGCTCTCTAATAAATAAATAAAATCTCTTTAAAAATGAAATGTAAAACCCAGATTCTTTCAAAGCCTCCTCTTTGCTGTCCTGTTCCCTTGACCTGTCTTTCCCCGTCCCTCCAAGGGCAGCTCTCCTGCAGTTAGTACATAGCTTCCTGGTTCTGAAGTGGGTCTTCTTTCCTTAGCTTTGCAACCGTGTGTCTCCGTGCATATGCCTGAAGATGAGGTTGCTAGGCTGAGTCATAGAAAATCCACATCATTATCCTCTTGGGTCCTGCCAAATGGCTTTCCAAGGGGGTGTACAAATTGCACTCTTACAAGCAGTAAATGGGAGTTCTTGTGTCCCTGCACACCATCCAACACATGGTTTTAGTGGACAGTTCAATTTTGGCCGTGAGTTACTGTTTATGGAACGACCTGGATTGATTGACCTTAGCTGCATTTATACCTATTTGACTTTATTTTATCGTGGAAACAGCACATAACATGGGATCTACCCTCACATTTTTAAGTGTACAGTGGGGTATTGTTGAGTTTGGGTATCATGTGGGACAGTACATCTCTAGAGCTCCCACATCTCGCTTGGCTGTGACTTTATTCCCTGCTGATTAGTCACTTCCCATCCCACCTCCTCCCAAGCTCCTGGCAACCACCATCACGAACGTTCATTCTATGAATGTGACTATTTCAGATACACGATGAAAGTAGAATCAAGTACTATGGGCCTTTCTGGGACCGGCCTGTTTCCACATGACGTTCTCAAGGTTCACGCATGCTGTTGCAGATTGTGGGCTTCTCTGAGGCTGAATGCTATTCCACTGTGTGTAGGAGGTACTATGGACCCTTCACCTGTTCCCCTGCTGATGCACGGTGACTTTGTTCAGAGTCACGGGTTGACACCTGCAAATAATGCTCCAGTGAACATGGGAGTGCTGATATCTCTTTAGGATCCTGACTTCCGTCCTTTTGTATGATGGATAAGAAGTGGGATTTCTGGAGCATGGGCTAGTTCTATTTTTAATTTATTTTTGTGAAATCTTTTTTTTTCCTGCATAAAGAAAATAGAACTGAACCCCAAATGTAAAAACTTGCCCGTCCCAGGATGCCTTGATGGTTTAACTGGTTGGGTGTCCAACTCTTGGTTTTGGCTTAGGTCATAGTCTCCTCTGGGTTGTGGGGTGAGGCCCCACCTTGGGCTCCATGTTGGGCATGGAGTCTGCTTGGGATGCTCTCCCTCTCTTCTCCCTACCCCACTTGTGTTTTCTTTCTCTCTCTCTCCAAAAAAAAAAACCCCTAAAACTGGCCTGTCCCTTATTTCCAAACATGCAAATGCATATCTTTATAATGCATCAACCATTTAAAACTATATCCCATGTTGTTAAGAGTCTATCTTTTAAAATAAGTATCAGCATCCCATTTTTTTTTTGCCATTCTGCTTGCTATACTCTTTTTTTTTTTTTTTTTTTTGACACCTCACGATTTTCTGATTCCATGAGAAGCCCTGGTGCTGCCCCCAGCACTTCCCTCTGCAGCCCTGGACCCTGGGCCTCCTGGGAGTGAGATGAAAGTCACTGATGTGGTCAGACGAAGGTGAATGGAAAGGAGGGACAGAAGCTACCTCTCTCGCCCACGAGGCAGTCTCACTTGAGTAGCGGGAACAACCTGATGCTGCACTGAGCTCTGGTGAGGGGCTCCACCTGGGGGCTGGTGAGGATGATCCTGTCACCCGGAGTGTGCACACACTGCCTGTCATGGTGCTCTCAGCACCTCTAGAGGCTGGCACACATTCATGCTCCCACCCAGGGTGTGGTGATCTGTGGCACCTCCAGAAAACCAGGCTCAGCGGAGCCCTTGCCTGTCACTCAGCAGCCTCTTTGAGTACCTTGCTACCCACAGAGGTTCTAGGTGGTGCTCATTTCCACTCCAATCACCTCTTTCTCCTTAAAAGGATCACCATTAGTCCTCTTCCTTGGGCTCCTAGTGCCTGAGGCCTAGCTTCAGTTGACAGCCTGGTCCTCATCTGTGTCCTAACCCCGATTCCACCAATGGTTTCTCTCGAAGCAACTCTTCCCTGCTCCACTCTCCTCTGCAAACTGAGCTTTAGTCCTTCTTAAGTCTTTCATGTGGTACGTCAGTTAGGATGGTCCTCTGCCAATCTCTTGGACTTCTTTTCCTGGATGCAAAAATAGCTCACACAGCTCTAAAGAATTCATCTTCAGAGACGTAATCTTTCTGGCACATCTGTTTTTATTGGATGGGAAAATCTTGTCTAGGAACTCTCTCTTAGAGTTTCTCTCATAGCTCATTGATCAGAGCCACATCACATACCCATCTGCTCTCTACACCCCCGCCCTCCTGGCATGGGGTTTAAAGTACCTACCATGGGTTTAGATCCGGGCTTGGGCCAAATACAGCGAGCTGCCCATTTCCTAGGGGCCAGGAGCTAAGAGCGCTTCTTACATTTCCAAATGGTTGGGAAAAAAAATCAAAATAATAATATTTCATGTCATGAAAATTACATGAATTCAAATTTCTGTGTCCCTAAATCGTTTAATTGGAACGTGTTTACCTTCATAATTTACATACCGTCAATCATTTTTTTTCCCTGTTACAATCACAGAGTGGACGATCTGAACTGACACTGCACAAGGCTGTGAAGCCTGAAATACTTCATCTCTGGCCATTTACAGAAAAAGTTGACTCACCCCGGCTCGGATCACACCCCTTTCCGTCTCTTGGGGAAGGGCTCACTCTCCCTGAACACACTGCTTCCCGCAAGATTCTAGAACAAAATCAGGGTTCCATCAGCAGCCACCCTGGAGGGATCCCCTGACTATTGTGAGAGGCCTTATTGGGAATATCATCTTTGCTAACTTGTTCCTCCACTGATGCTTGGCCTCTGCTCTTACGCGCCCAAATCGTTTTTGTATATTGCTGGCAAAATGACCTTTCTAGAATATCCTTATTAACATGTCGTTTTTCTGCTTAGCCCTTCCTCACCTGTCAAAGAGACCTTTGTAACACCTGTAGATGCATCTCTAATTGAAATGTAAGGAACCGCTCGAATATATTCTAGTTTACGATCTTCAGGTATCTGACCACAGAGTGCTAACGTATAGGTTCTGGTCGTGGGAGTTCTTGTCACATCTCTACAAATGGTTTCAATTAGCAATCAAAGCTGAATGCTGCGTAGGTGTCTTGGTTGGAACCAAATCCTTATTGTTCCATATGACCTTAACCCCCTCAAATCTAAGTTAAAATTTAACAGGGGGGAAAATAATCTCATCAAAAGGTCTAGTGCTTTCATTTATAAGACAAGGGCATGGCCATGAGGTCGTGTTCTGTTCTAGAATGTTGAGATTTCCTCTGTGCGTTGTCATTAATGCTTCATTGAGTCGTACACATCTAAAAAAGAAGGGAAGTCCTTGAGTCCTGGAACACATGTCAACCAAATTGATTGATTCCTTTCTGCTAACATTTCATCAGTTTCACAGCACATCTACTAAATAAGCAGTAGTTCATTTTGAATTAGAATAATGATGAACTGGTCATTCATGGAACATATCCTGGATTTTGATTCCATGCCTTACATTAAACTTGTTCTTTTTCGGTTCACACAAAATGAGTCACGACCCTATTAGTAACAGGAAAGGAGATGGGCCCGTGTGCAAAAGTAGAGAAACTTGGAGAAAACAGTTCAGGTTTATCTCACAGGCCTGGCAAAGGCAAATGTGAGTTAACTTTTATCAGCTGCAGAAGATTCAGAGCATCTCAGAGCAAAATCCTTGGGTGTCCATGCTGTTGTGTATGTGTTATTGGTATCAGTGTTGAAAAGTGTGAGTCATCACTCTATTTAAATGCTGTTGCTGAAATGTTGGGCAGTGCTAGGAATGTAAGCTCATGGAAAGAACATGGAAATTGTACCAATTGTTCTTTTTAAAGATTTATTCTAGCCACTCTTAGCACATGACGGGGGTGGGAGGCAGAGTGGGGAAGAAAACCTCATCAACTCTTCTGTTTTGATTGTTTGATTGTAAGCTTAGAGAAGTTAGCAGAGTATGCATCTGAGCGATGCGTTCTATAACCATTTGTTTTCTGTTTTTAGTCTGCTGCCATTTAAACAATTGATTGTATCATGTTTTAAATATGAAATTCATTAGTAATACAAGTAAGGAAGAGGCTACTAAAAGGGAGAGCTTTCTTAGTCTTCTGTCATTTCTCGGAGTTTGTTTTTAAGGAGGAGAGGTCCAAAGATTACAGTGAATAAAGGAAAGGTTCTGAACTACGGACTGACCACTCACCATTTTTAATTTTGTTGGGAGTGACTCTGGCTGTAATGTCCTTCAAATAATATGTCCCCCAAACCTGCAGCGTCCAGAAGAATG
Organism: Canis lupus dingo; assembly: GCF_003254725.2. Classification (NCBI taxonomy): domain Eukaryota; kingdom Metazoa; phylum Chordata; class Mammalia; order Carnivora; family Canidae; genus Canis; species Canis lupus. Next base: position 35,269,921 of record NC_064268.1, on the reverse strand, counting down.
TAGTCACACAAAACAAAGAAGACAGTCACTTCAAAAGAAGTATTTCCCTAGTGTAAGTGGAGGAAGAAGCTAAATGAAGACATTTATTTTGGTGAGCATTTTTTTTTTTTTCAGAGATTTGGGCCAAGTAGGAGAAAGTTAGATGGTACGAACTGAGAACATCGAGTTGTACGTCGTTTCCACCATGGCTATGCTGACATATTGAATACCAGCTGCCAGACGCAAAGTCCATCATGGACTGAACCCTGTGAAAACACCTGCTTCCAAAGTGAACTTTGGTCCATAGACTCATGGTATTTGAATCTTGAGAGCAGCCTCCACTGTGATAACAGATGTTCAGGATTAGAAGTGAAACCACAGCTGCCCTGGTGTCTCACATGCATGCAGCCCAGAGCACATGTGAGATGTTAGAGCCTGACCGTTCCCATGAAAGAGCAAGATGCCTCTCCCAGAGCAGCTGGCATTGTGGACATTCTTCCACGGAAAGAACAGACACAACAAGCTACTGTCTTGAGTTGACAGACCTTGCTGACACAAGAGCTCGTTAGGAATACAGGAAGTGTGTTAATTTTTTTTTTTTAACTCAATACTCCCTCACTGTACAAATCATTGGATAGGTCAGTAAACAACTTACCATGGACATGATTAAAGAACACTTAGATCTAGTATTTTCCCTTGGGAAAAACCTATGCATTATATCTACAACTAGAATCAAGAATAAAAGCAGAGCTTTTCCTTTTCGGAAATGATAGATTCCTTTAAAACCTTCAAATAAGAAAAAAAAAACACCTTAATATTCAGTGTCTGACCTTTAAATTTGAGGTGTGTATATAAGTCTTGTGATACACTATCTAGGGAAGGAGATACACTTGATGATATCTAGGGAAGGAAAGATGCCTGTGAATTGCTTGTCCGTGGTATTTTTTTTAAAAAGATTGATTGATTGATTGATTGATTGATTGATTGATTTGAGAGAGAGATGAGAGAGGAGGCACAGAAAGAGAAAGAGAAGCAGACTCCCCACTGAGCAGGAAGCCCAACGTGGAGTTTGATCCCAGGACCCTGAGATTATGACCAAAGCCAAAAGCAGATGCTTAACCCACTGAGCTACCCAGGTGCCCCCATCCATTTGTTTGAGGGCATTGTCTTCTCTTGTTGATTGGTAAGAATTCTTTATATTTTTCCAACCATAGTCTTTTGCCAATTGTGTATCCTCACTCTCTCTAAAGTGTGTCCCTTTTCACTTTAAAATAATAAGGTCTTTGGTTCTATAGAAAGCTTTCTAATGGTAATTTAAATGTAGTTTTAAATTTTGAGTAAAAAAAAAATCAATCTTTTATTTTATGGTTTGACCTGTTTTTAGCATCTTGTTTAAAGAAATCCTTCTCTATTCAGAGCTATCATAAAGATGTTCTATGTTTTCTTCTAAAGGTTTAGATTATGGCTTTAATTTTGTCCTGCACATTCCAAATTGCTTTGATCCACATGCAGATGGCTGAAGTGGAGAAGAACAAAAGAATTTATAAGGCTGTGGTCCCCTTCATATGGGGAAGACCCACAGGTAAGAGAAGGCATGACCAGTGCAAATGCAAAGAAAGGAAAAATCAATTAAGTCAAATTATAGGTGGTTCTATTGTATGAGTGGAAGGAGATGGGCTTTAGGAAGAAGGAGTATGTGAAGCCATGTGGATCTGATCATATAAGGCCTTACATCTACTTCGAGGAGTTTGGTTTTTACATTGAGAGGAGTAGTGGGCAGTTGTAGGGTATCAGTCAAGAGTAGCACCAGCAAATACATATTTTTAAAAATCAGTGTCTGTAATGCAGGTGATGGGTTGGAAGGGCCAGCATGAGGCAAGACAAAACAGGTAGGAGTTGGGTAATAATCTGTGGTTGAGTTGATGGCACTGAGATCAATGTTGGGTCCATCTCCATATCCCATATCTCCAGAATTGGAGAAAAGTAAGTAAGTTCAAGGTAAATTTAGAACATAATCAGATTCCCTGCAGTGCCAGTCAGTGGCTTCAACTATTACGTCCCCCTCCCCAAGAAGTTAATGATCATGAAAGGGAATTTAGAAGTTCCACCCAGGACCCATCCTTGCTTTGAGAAACATCTCATAATTCATTGAGCAGCATGTTAATCATGAGCGTGGGACCGGTTTGGAGAATCTATAAAGTCAGCAGGGAAGAAAATAATCTGCTAAAACCCAGGCCCACAGAGTGGCCATCCCACAGACCTGTAGGCACCGCTCACCTGTCTTTGTGCTCTTCTTCTATCATCCAGAGGCAACTTTCTAGTCTCTCCAGCAGGCCATCGTGGTGCACGGACTCCTAACAGACATCCACCGGGTTGACAAACTGCTTAGTGCTACAAACGTTTCAAAACCTGAAAGTTTAATCATCCACACATTAGTGTCAGCCTCTTAGTAAGATTGTTGGCTGAAATCTGCAGTGAAGGAGAGGAGAGTTTCCCTTTACAGAAAAGGAAGGGAAACCACTTTGGAAGTATTAGGAATTGAGAAAAATATATATGAATGTATTTCTTGTGTGAGGATGTAAATCCGTTTGAGATCCTAGTTCTCAAGGGATAAAAGAAAATGAAATTCTGCATTTTAGAGAGATGCCTACAAAAGAATTGATCTGAAAGTGGACAAACAGCTTCCTCTGTATCTTCTTCTTTTTTATTTCATCCTCCTCTCCATGTTTTATTTTTGTGTAATTCCATCATCACCTTCCTGAACTTGGAATTTGGATGTTTTAATATCCTCGAAGTTCAGACTGTTGAGTGTATAAAACTCCCAGAAGGTGAGTCTGGGAGTTAAAATACGATATACATAATTATTCTATAGAGGATCATACATTTTAAGTCCCACACATCAATTTAAGAAGTAGAAATTTGAAAAAGAATTCGATTTATAATTTGAGTAATCGTATAATCTCTTCTTAATGTAGTTGAGGTCCTGTAGGAGCCTGTCTTAATTTGAGATGGAAATTGCTCTGTCCATTCCCTATGTAGGGGAATCTAGTAGTACATTATAGGATATGTGATACATCCACTGTGTGCTTTTTCCTATAGATCAGTGGTTTTCATCCTGAGATCCATGAACCCAGTGAAATCACGTACCCAGTTTTGTGAGGAAATGTGCAAGTGTGGGAAGCATGCAGAGACACAGAACACCAATTTCGTGGTCTCCCCTTCCCCACCCTCAGTCTACTGATCTGGTCTGAGGATTTCCTCTTAACATTTTCAGTGTCCTTCTTCTCTGGAAATACTTTGAAAGTATTATTTGAAAGTATTATTTGCTTGTGATGATTGCTTACGAAGGCACTGGCACGACTTCTGTAAGAACTATGGTGTTACCTTCTATCCCCATTTCTATTGGTCTGGGCATTATACCCCCTGGGGTGGCCCTAGATTAGCCCCAGCAGCCCAGAACAACAGAGTCTTCTCTCCTTGATTAATCAGACAACCGGGTCTAAAATTAAAATTGCAAAGAATATGTGTGTCTCTACGTGTACATGGGTGTATATGTGTGTGTGTGTGTGTGTGTCTGTGTAAATATATACACAGTTATACGTGATTTTTTTCAAATGCCTCAACTGAAGTTGACAATTGTTTTTCACTTGGACATAACCTAGATAATGATTTTCATATCCTGTGTCAATTTGAGGCAGTAAAAAAAAAAAAAAAAAAAAAAAGTAGGTGTCAAATGATGAGTTGGCTTTAAATTGACCTTGCCAGTTTGATTAAAAAAAATCCATTGCTAGCTTGGTTTGTGCAAAACTGAGGCAGAGGTTGGTGGCTGTGCTTTTTTCCGAACCCCTGCAGGGGAGAATCGAATTGAAGGCATTCTTTAAAGTTACCATCTGAATCAGGTGTAATATATAATTCATAAACCGTTCTTATAATTACCTTTTATGAGAAAAACACTATTACTGAGTAGTTTGTAAAGACGTACCTCCTCATTATCTAGCTTGTACACATGTAAGCTTTGAGATGGTCGATTCCCAGGACAGATGTATATGGTTTTTCTCCTCTCAGTATCCCTGGCTCTTTATTTCATCTTAAGCAGATCTGGCTCCGTGTTACCTGCTATAATGAATCTACACCTCACCTTGATAAATCTTCTCATTAAAAATGTATGTAGGCTCCCGCCCCTCTCCAAGGCATGTGCAAAGCAACAGAAGGAATAGAAATTTTGAACAAGAAACTTGGACCAGAAGAACAAATCTAGTGGGAACTCTAATGAAAGTGTCTGTTTATTGAGCTCTTGTGTCTATTTTATGTAGTGTCCATTATAACCCAGTGAGTGGGATTGTTACCCTCCGGGTGTTGGACATGACAAAACCCAGTAAGGGGCAGCTGAATTACTTGCATTGCCAGCACTCAGCAGGGCCAGGTTGTAGGCTCACAGGGTCATCCTGAGGACACAGGTGAGGTACTGGGCACAGGGCAGCATCGCTCGCTCCAGGAGTGCGAGGGGCTGCTGGAGGATCCATGGCAGCCCCTCTTTGCGCTTAGCACCCTGCCCGTGACTGTACTCTAGATCCCGGCTCACATGGCTGTGTACTCATCCCTATATCACGTCTCTTGATGTTTTTATTTGTGTGGCAATCGTGAGGTTGACTTAAAGTATCCCACTTATGGGGCACCTAGGTGGCTCAGTCTGCTAATCATCTGCCTTTGGCATGATCACAGGGTCCTAGACTTGAGTCCCACATCAGGCTCTCTGCTCAGCGGGGAGCCTGCTTCTCCCTCTTTCTGTGCCCCTCCTCCTGGTCATGCTTTCTCTCAAATAAAATCTTTAATATATATATATGTGTGTGTGTGTGTGTGTGTATATATATATATATGTATTTAAAATATATATTTTAATATTTTTAATATATATTTAAAATATATTTATAATTTTAAAAATATATATCTTTACAATATTTATAATTTTAAAAATATATATCTTTAAAATATATAATTTAAAAAATATATATCTTTAAAATATATTTATAATTTAAATATATATATCTTTAAAATATATCTATAATAATTTAAATATATATCTTTAAAATATATTTATAATAATTTTAAAAAATGTATATCTTTAAAATATATCTCCCACTTATCCTGAATACTTTTTTCTCATTGTCTTGAAACCACCTTTGTAACTGTGCAACTCTGACCCCACCTTTAGGACCCCCTCCAGGTCAAGGACACATCACCACCCCTTTCCTAAGGACCTTTCCTAGGACGTTCTTGCTGGGTTACCCCCACTGCTCTGAAAGAGGGTCCCTTCGATGCTACGGCCTGAGCTAAGGGTGGCCTCTGTCAGGAAGTAGCTCAGGCTTTCATGATGCCCAGAGCCCAGCTCTAAAACCAGGACATCATTCTCTTTCTTTAGCATTTTTTTCCTCTGGGAATGCTACACAATCCCCAGTCTCTTCCCTGTGGCCAAGCTGCTGCTTGTCATTCTGAGCAGAGACAAGTCTGAGGACCAGAGTCTTTCTCTCATCTTAGGGGTTATATTACAAGGCTTAGTTGCCAAGTGCTGCTCACTTACTTGGGCTTCCACATTATAGAGTAAGTCTTGCTGTCTTCCTTGTCCTTCAGACAACACCTTGAGGAAAACCATGTGGCCCATTTCTCCACATGGCCCTACATCACCTGCAAAAGGTTCCTCCTGCAGGCTAACGAGGTGTCCCTAGTATGGACATCTATAGGTATCTCTGAAGAGCTCCCAAGTAGGTATATTGCTTGTTTTCTGCCTCTCCAAGAAGACCTTTGGGCATGCTCTCCCAGGACAGGAAATGGTGGTTTTCTCTGGGCCCACCTCAGCCGTAGGGCTAGTGGGTTCCCAGGCCCTGCTGCCAGCTCAGGTGTGAAAGCACAGACTGCCTGACTGGAAGAGCCTGAGAGGTCCCTGCAGAGCCTGAATCCCAAGGTTCGTAGAGCTCTCTCTCTTTCCAATACCATTCTCCCTCTGACCTGTGTGTCTGGGAGGAGAGACGGTGGTGGTGTTCCTCATATGCTGAATCATACCTCCTGAGCTTTTTAAATCTGGAAGGAAGAAAATACTCTTATACGACCTTAAAGATCACTGGTAGGCGCTGAACGTGCCAGCAAGTTCATAAGCAGACTACAGCATGCACACTGAAGGGGCGCTGACGGCTCCACCTCTCCTCTCTCACTTCTCTGCCATGTTTGGGAGCACTCCAATCCACATCTGGTGCCTTCACACACCAGCTCATTTGTCTTCACAACAACCCCGGGAGGTAGTTGCTATTTATCTCCACTTGTAACTCCCAGACATTCGAGTCACAGAGGTTAAATCACTTGCTTATGATCACGTAGATCATAAGAGGTGGAGCTTTGATTCAGAGCCATTTCTGTTGACTCCAAAGCTGATGAACTTTTTACTCTGCAGTATTGACAAAAAAGACACTTGAGTATATTTGAGACTACTGAACTGAAGCCATTCTGGACAAAACGTAATGGTTCATGAATGGTGGATCAGAAGCCACTTTTAATAGTAAATGAACCCTAGCATGTCATATATGATCATGCAGGTACCTTGACTTGCTCTTAAAACTTCTAGACAACTTGTTATGTTTGATGATAATAATAGATGATAAAATTTTAGACGAGTTTCATTCATTGTCTGAGAATTTCTCAATAGGAAAATCCTGACATGGACAATAGGCCAACGCAATTTCCTCTGTCTCTGAATCAATAGAGCATTAAATAAGTCTTTTTTGGTTCGTGTAGGTACTTGGTTATATATGATAATGATGACTTTAAATAGTGTGTATGGGTGTCTTTCCCCCTCTGCCATATTGTTCTCACCACTTGAACACACTGCCTCTGTAAAGGAGAGAGAGGGCACCATGGGATAAAAGCATGGGCTTGGGACATCTCTGCACTTGGGCTTGCACGCAAACCCCACCAGCGTGTTACTGTGGATAAATTGCATAATTTTTAACCTAGTCCCTTTTCTGCAAAAAATGGAGATAATCACACCTAACCTGCAGTGCCAATGTGAAGCTTAATTGAGATAATATATGTTAAGTGCATATAAAAGCATAAGAGAAAAGACTGGGTAGATTTTAGTATACTTAAAAAGTTTTATACCAAAAAAAAAAAAAATCACTAAGAATGTCGAGGGACAAGCTTCAGACAGGGAGCAGATACTTATAAAGCTGTCTAGAATCTGTAACTTTAAAAGTCAATAAGAAAAAGAGAAGAAAAAAACCCAATGGAGAAATAAAGGAAATGAAATAACGATTAACAAAAAAGCAAGTTGAATGGCCAATAAACAACAACAAAAAATGTTTAAACTCACTGGTCATGAGAAAAATGAAAACACAGAACTATTACTTTTTACGGCCATGTTGGCAAAATCTAAGAGTCTAAGAGTCTGAAGACTTGGTGTAGTGGGAGCTGGTACCTTTCCAATGAGATTAAGTTGCTTTCGCCCCTCTAGAGAGGATCTGACGTCATAGAGTCAATGTGAAGATTTGCATACCAAGGAGAAACAATACCTATTAAAGAGAATTCTTAGTACACAGAAGATCTGTTGAATATCATGTGCCATTAATAAAAATGGAAAGATAAATCATAGCGACTGAAATGAATGAACGAGGTCTACGTGTATTAATACATTTCAAACAGAAATGAAGAAGCCAGTTGCAAATGGAAGTAATATGATAAAATTCATGTAATTTAAAAAAATGTAATCCCAGATATAGTTTATAGATTTACTTTTGTATTGGAGGTCATCGATTTGTCTTTCTCTCCCTTTTTTCTCTGTTTTGCTCATTTCTTTCTTAAATTCCATGTAAGAGTGATATCATGTGCCTTGTTTCCCTTGGCATAGTACAAACGAGGAAAAAGACTCTTAACTATAGAGAACACACTGGTGGTAACCAGAGGGGAGGTGGATGAGAAGATGGGAGAAATCGGCGATGGGATTCAGGAGTGCGTTGTGACGACTGCAGGGTGATGTATGGAAGTGTTGAATCATTACGCTGTACTCCTGAAACTGGCATCACACTTTAACTGAATTTAAATAAAAACTTAAGGAAAAGAAAACAATTTTAAAAATGGATTGGGGGTGGGGGGAGTCCATAAACAGGAATGGGAAGGATGGAGGGAACAGGAAAAAGGAAAGGAAACTTCGATTGTACGAGTCATAGAATTGGCTATGCAGGTGGGGAGGGTGGGGGGGTAGACTGAGATAACTGGCTTATTATGCATTTTCAGCACGAGGGTGTATTTCATCTTATGCATACACCACAGGGAATTCACGCCTGTCTACAGACACTTGTGCCACGTCCTGTGTCTCAGGAAGCCACTCTGCTTCAGTGGACTTTACTGTGTGTATCTCCTGGTGCACCCGAGCAACAATTTCCCTCCATTGTGGGATTTTTTGAAGCTAGAGGTTGGAACACATTTCTTGAATCATGCAGTCAACAGCTGGCATTGGTTGTAAAAGTGAATTATTCACCCTTCGTGTAATATTATGTGTATGGGTGCTATGTTTCATGAAACCATCTAACGATTTGTTGTATTTTTGAGTTTTATATAGTGCGCACTTAGGTGCATTTCTGGATTTTATACCTATCTCTATCCATACAGAGACACCAGGGCATGCTGTAAACTGTTTTCTTTTTTTTTCTTTTTTTTCTTTTTTCTGTTTGCTCTCAGAAAGGTTAGAATGCACTGTCCTTAGACAAATGTCTAGATCCTAGGAATTACTAGCTCATAGGATATGTGTATCTTCAACTTGACTTGATAGAAGAAATATTTTCCAAAATTGGCTCTACTGACTTACGCTCCCCTGAGCAAAGCAAGAGTTTTGTTTGCTGCATAGGTTCACCAGCACTTGGTATCCACACGCTTGTAACGTCTGCACCCACCCAGAGAGTGGAAAGGCCATCTCCTCATGGTTATGATGTGCCTCCCCATGATCAATGATGAGCTTGAGCGCTTTCTAGGATTATTGATCATTTGTTTTTCTTTTGTAAAACACATGTACTAGTGTTTAGCCCCATTATTTTTAGCATGGAATTTGTATGAATGAGTGTGTTTCCTTTACTGATTTATGAGAGTAAAAACATTACATTCTTCATACAAATTTCTGGTCAGTTGCATATCCTAAAAAAAAAATACTTTTCTTCTGGTCTTAACACTTTATGGTAATTGGATGAGCAGAAGATAATTAGCTTAATATAATCTGTCAAAATTTCATTTACATTTATATATTCGACACTCTCATTTAATGTTTCTATCCTTAGATATTTTCCTCTATAGTCTTCTAAAAGTATTATAATTGATTTTGGGGTTTGATGTGGGGTAAAGGTCCAATTTCATTTTTCCATATGTTATATGCAGTTGTCTCATCACTGCTTATTGCCAAGCCCCTCTTGCTCCCACCCCATAATCTGCAGTGCCACCACTGTCAACAGTCATAGATATAAAATACATGATATTGCGTATAAACATGTATATTTAATGGATTCCATTCTGTTTCACTTGGGCTCTCTGTCATATCTTGCCAATAGCCTATCCTCCTGGTAATTATAATTCTGGTTATAACATAACCAGAATATGTTCTTTATATCTGTTTAGTATCTGTTAAGTTCCAGACCTTATTGTTCTTCAGGGTCTTTTTAGTGGTCCTGATTATTTTGTTCATCCATCTGTCAAAATCACCTTGATTCCCAAAATAACAAAAAATAATGAGGTAGTTTTTTTGTAATTATAAAATATAGAATGATTTGCATAGAATTAACACCTTTATAATATTGAGACTTCTAGTTCTTCGATATGTTATCCCTTCCTGTTTGTTTAGATCTTCTTGAATATCAGGCAATGGTGTTTATTATCTTTTTCTCACAGGGGTTTTATCAGTCTTTTCAAAATTAGTTTATTTTTAAATTCCAGTATAATTAATGTACAGTGCTTAATGTATGTTTCACATGTACAATAATCAACAATCCTATACATTACTCATCATGGTAAGTGTCCTCTTAATCCCTTTAACTTTTTTTCACTCCTCTCCTTACCCACTTCCTCTCTAGTAACCATCAGTTTGTTCTTTATAGTTAAATGTGTTTTTTTGTGGTACATCTGGCTTTTTCTTTGTTGCTTAAATTCCACATAAGACTAAAATCATGTGCTATTTTTCTCTGATTGACTTATTTCACTTAAAATTATACCCTCTAGATCCATCCATGTTGTTGCAAATGGCAAGATTTCAATCTTTTTTGATGGCTGAATAATATTCCATTGTATAGATAGATCAAATCCTCTTTATCCATTCACCTATCGATGTACACTTGAGTAACTTCCATGTTTTGGCTATTATTCATAAAGCTGCAGTAAACATAGGGGTGCATATATCTTTTTTTAATTAGTATTTTCATATTCCCATCCTGGAATTAGTAGATCATTAGGTAATTCTCTTTTAAATTTTTGAGAGAACCTCCATACTTCTTTCCACAGTGGCTGCACCAGTTTGCATTCCCGCCAGCAGTGCCCGAGAGTTCCCTTTTCTCTGCATCCTCACCAACACTTGTTTCTTAAGTTGTTGATTTCAGCCAGTCTGACAGGTGTGAGTTGGTAGCTCATTGTGGTTTTGGTTTGCATTTGCCTGATGATGAGTGAGATTGAGCATCATGTGTCTGTTGGCCATCTGGATGTCGTCTTTGGAGAATGTCTGTTCATGCCTTCTGCCCATGTTTAATTGCGTTATTTTATTTTTGCTGTTAAGTGGTATGTTCTTTATATATTTTGGATACCCACTTCTTACCACATGTATCAGTTGCACATATCTTCTCCTGTTCAGTGAATTGTCATTTAGTATTGTTGATTGTTTCCTTTGCTGGGCAGAGCTTTTCATTTTGATGGGGTCCCAATGGTTGATTTTTGCTTTTGTTTCCCTTACCTCAGAAGACATTATCTAGAAAGATTTTGCAACAGCTGATGTCAGAGAAAGTACTGTCTGTGCTCTCTTCTAGGATTTTTATGGTTTGGGATCTCACATTTAATCTATTTTGAGGTTGTTTTTGTGTTTGGTTTAAGAAAGTGTTTCAGTTTCCACCTTTTATTGAAAAAAAACCCTGTCTTTTTTTCCATTGTCTATTCTTGCCTCGTTTATCAAAGATTAATAGACCATTTAATCATGGGTTTATTTCTGGACTCTCTGTTCTGTTGATCCATATGTATATTTTTGTGCCAGTACCATAGTGTTTTAATTACTGCAGCTTTGTAGTGTATCTTAAAATCCGAAGTTGTGATACCTCCAGTTCTTTTTCAAGATTCTTTTGTCTAGGGATCCCTGGGTGGTGCAGCGGTTTGGCGCCTGCCTTTGGCCCAGGGCGCGATCCTGGAGACCCGGGATCGAATCCCACGTCGGGCTCCCGGTGCATGGAGCCTGCTTCTCCCTCTGCCTTTGTCTCTGCTCGCCTCTCTCTCTCTCTCTCTCTCTGTGACTATCATAAATTTGAAAAAAAAAAAAAAGATTCTTTTGTCTAGTCTGGGTCTTCTATGCTTCCATTCACATATTAGGATTATTCTAGTTTTGTGGAAAATGCTGCCGGTAGTTTGATAGGGATTGCACTAAATCTATAGATGGCTTTGGGTAGTATAGACATTGTAACAATATTTATTCTCCCAATCCATGAGCATAGAATATCTTTCCATTTGTTTGTGTCATCTTCCATTTCTTTTATCAGTGTCTAATAATTTTCAGAAGATAGCGATTTCATCTCCATGGTTAAGTTTATTGCTAGATATTTTTATTATGTTTACTGCAATTGTAAGTGGGATTGTTTTACTATCTCATTCTGCTGCTTCAGTATAAGTGTATAGAAACACAATGGATTTCTATATATTGAGTTCATATCCTGCCACCTTAACTGAATTCATTTATCAGTTCTAGTAGTTTTTTTGTGGAGTCTTTAGGGTTTTCTATAGAAAACCCTATCATCTGCATATAGTGAAAGTTTAACTTCTGCCTTACCAATGTGGATGCATTTTATTTCTTGTCTGATTGTGTGGCTAAGGCTTTTAGTACTACATTGAATAAAAGTGGTGAGAGTGGACCTCCTTATATTGTTATAGATCTTAGAAGAACTCTCAGGCTTTCACCATTGAGTGTGACATTAACTGTGAGTTTCTCATATGGCCTTTGTTATACTGAAGTATGTTCCCTCCAAACCAACTTTTTTGAGGGTTACGATCATGTATAGATGTTGTACTTTGTCAAATGCTTTTTCTGCATCTGTTGAAATGATCACGTGGTTCTTATCTTTTCCCTTGTTAATGTGATGAATGACATCGACTGATTTGCCAATATTGAACACATTGTATCTTCAGAATAAATCCCACTTGATTGTGGTGAATGATTTTTTAAAATAAACTGCTGAATCAGTTTGCTAAGATTTTAATAAGGAATTTTCCTTCTATGTTCTTTAGAGATACTGGCCTATAGTGCTCTTTTTTTGTAATTTCTTCATCTGGTTTTGTCATCAAGGTAATTCCAACTTCATAGAGTTATTTTGGGAACTTCCTCTTCTGCTTTTTGGAATAGTTTCAGAATAATAGGCATTAAGTCATCTTTAAATGTTGGATAGAATTCATCTATGAAGTGATCTGGGGCTAGCTAGACTTTATTTGTTGGGAGTTTTTTGATTACTGATTCAATTTTATTGCTGGTAATCAGTCTGGACAAATTCCTTTCTCTTCCTGCTTTAGTTTTGGGGAATTGTATACTTCTAGGAATTTATCAATTTCTTCTAGGTTATGTAATTTTTGGCATGTAGTTTCTCATAATATTCTCCCATGATTGTTTATATTTCTGTGGTGGTGGTATTTTTCCTCTTTCATTGCTAATTTGAGTCCTCTCTCTCTCTCTATGAATTTGAGAAAACAGTTTTCAATTTTGTGTATCTTTTTAAAGAACTAGCTCCTACTTTCATTGATTTGATCTCTTGTTTTTCTTGAGTTTCTATTTCACTTAATTCTGACCTAAGCTTTATTATTTCCTTCCATTAGCTTTGGGCTTTATTTGATCTTTTTTTTTCTAGCTCCTTTAGGTGTAAGCTTAGTCTATTTGAGATTGTTCTTCCTTCTTTAGGAAGGAAGGCCTGTATTGCTATGGATTTCCCTCTTGGCACAGCTTTTGCTGCATCCCAAAGATTTTGGACCATTGTATTTTCATTTTCATTTGTCTCCATGTGAGTTTTGATTTCTTCTTTGATTTCTTTCTTAGCTCTTTCATTGTTTAGCATATTATTTAACTTCTATGTATTTGTGTTCTTTCCAGATTTCTTCTTGCAGTTGATTTCTGGTTTCATAGTATAGTTGGAAAAGATGCATGGTATGACTTAAATCTTTTTTAATTTTTTGAGACCTATTTTGTGGCCTAACAAGTGGTATATTCTGGAGAACGTTCCATGTGCACTTGAAAAGAATGTATTCCACAGTTTTTGGATGGAATGTTCTGAATATATCTGCTAGATCCATCTGGTCCAAACTGTGTCCTTCAAAGCCATGGTTTATTTCTTGATTTTCTGTTTGGATGATCTACCCATAATGTAAGTGAAATGTTCAACCCACTACTATTATTTTATTACTATTAGTTACTTCCTTTATGTTTGTTAGTAGATGCTTTATGTATTGGGGGGACCTCCATATTGGCATGTAAATATTTACAGTTTTTACATCTTCATGTTGGATTATCTCCTTTATGATTATGTAGTGTCTTTCTTTGCCTCTTTTTACAGTCATTATTTCATTTTCTCTCCTATTGTGAATGATTGCCCTGCTGGATAGAATATTCTTGGGTGTAGGTTTCTTTCTTTCAGTACATTGAATATATCATGCCATTCCTCTCTGGCCTGCAGAGTTTCTGCTGAAAAATCCACTGATAGCCTTTTGGGGTCACCTCTTATATGTACCTGCCTTTTTTTCTCTGCTGCCTTTGAAATTATTTCTTTATCACTACATTTTTTTTCCATCTTAGTTACTATGGTATTGGTGTGGCCTATTTGGGTTATTTTTTTCAGGGGGATTCTCTGTGTCCTGGATCTGGGTATCTATTTCATTCTCCAGATTAGCACAGTTATCAGCTATTATTTTTTTCAAACAAACTTTCTGCTCCCTTTTCTATTTTTCTAGGATTCCTATAATGTGAATGTTATTATTTGATGGTGTTATTGAGTTCCTTAACGCATTCTCATGAATAATAATAATAATAATAATTATTATTATTATTATTATTATTATTTGTTTCTCTCCTGTTCAGCTTGATTGCTTTCCATTACTTTGTCCTCTGGGTCACTGATTCATTCCTCTGCTTCCTGTAGTCTAGTATTTATTCCCTCTAGTGTATTTTTCATTTCAATTATTGAGTTCTTCATCTCTGATCGGTTCCTTTTTACGTTTTTTTTTTTTTATGACTTTGTAAGGTTCTCACTGAGATCCTCCACTTTTTCTCAAGCCCAGTGAGTATCTTTGACTATTATTTTAAATTCTCTGACATATTATCTCCATTTCACTTAGATCTCTTGCTGTGGTTTGGTCCTGTTCTTTCATTTGAGACCTATTCCTCTGTCTCCTCATTCCGTCTAACTCTCTGTGTCTGTTTCTATGTGTTAGGAAAGTCAGCTGTGTTTCCTGATTTTGAAAGTAGCAACCTTATGAAGAGGTCCTACAGTGCCCTGAAGTACAGGATCCCCTGTTCTCCAGAACCTGGTGCTTCAGGGGTGTCTCCTATGTGTGTTGCTGTGTTGCATGCACCCTGCTGTTGTGGTTATGGTTAAGCTGTGTTTGCTTTCAGTCCAGTCACCTATAGTGGGTCTCTCTGCCTGTTGTGGTCAGAGTTTGGTCCCTGTGGGCCAGTCTGGGGCCACCTTGGCCTGTGCTGACTTAGGCCAGGTGTTTGCCAGAGCTACAGTAGCACTAAGCTGGAGGGCACACTCCTTGTGTTGTCTTTTGAGAAGCTTTAGTTGGTGGGTAGTGCCTGCATTCAGACCAGATGTCTGTCCCCAGCCCACCGATGGGACCACGGTCAGACTGCTGTGTGTGGTTATCTTTCCCTCTCCTCAGGGCAGGAGTTTATATTGGAGTGGTACCTCCTTCTGGGGCTGCTTGTGCACTGCCAGACTTGTGGACCACTTTGGAGAACTGCTGAGGGTGGGTTGGAGGGGGCAAGTGCCTACAAGAGAATGTTGGGGGAGGGGAGGGCAAGCTGTTAGCCAGCTACTGGAGAGTATTCACTATGTGATGGTTTACACAGCTGTCCATGTATCTGGGCTAGGTTGCAGGGAAGGGAATTGACACCCACCAGCTTTTTTATTCTTAGAGAACTCTCCTAGGGATCCTTGCCCTTCCAACACTTGCTGTGAAATTAGTAAATGATTCTCCTTCCTGTATTCTCCAGGCATTTTTCAAACTGTTGCTTTGGGGCTGTGTCTCAGCAGGGCTGCTTGTTGTGCAGTTTCTTTAAGGGCAGAGACTCCATTTCCTCTCACTCTCCAGGTCTCCCGGAGGCCAGCCTGCTGATGCATAAGTTCAAGGTGTTGAGCCCTACAGGTTAGAAGCACCTGCAAAGTTAAGCTTCTCTGGTTTTCAAAGCCAAATGTTATGAAGGTTCATCTTTCCAGTGCAGGTCATCTCTTCTGGGTGCCTTGGGTACCTGGAGTGGCATCTTTTCCTCTCCTTTCTCCTTGTCATGTCCCTCCCTCCTGGAGATAAGTCTGGGAGGTCAGTTTGGTTCCAGATCATGTCTCTGCCCTATCTACTGGATTTGGCATCTTCTCTACCTTTAGCTGTGGAGAGTCTGGTCTGCTAGTCTTTGGGGCATTGTCTGGATCATTTACAGGGATACAGGTGTTATTTAGGTATATCCGTGGGATGAGGTGAGTTGGGTCTTCAAATTTGCCATCTCCCCTGGAAGTCCTCTATAAATCTTTTATCTTACTCCCAGAAACCTGATACTTAAGGAAAGGGAATGCCATATATTAAAGCACAATTTCTAATCTCTAATTGTGCTGTAATATATAGAGACAATTGATTTTCACTTATTCACTTTGTGTCCTGTTACTTTGTCTGGTTTATTTACTTATTCTATTGGATTTTCTATGTACCATATTAGTTATGAATATGAAGTTTTTCTCCCTCCCTTCCTCTCTGCCTGCCTTCCCTTCTCCATGGCCTTCTTTTCTATTCTACTGACCAGGACTTGAGCAATGATGTTGAATAGGGGTGGTGATGGTAGGCATCTTTGCACCTTTCTTTTTTTTTTTTTTTTTTTTCTTTGCACCTTTCTGACTCAAAGGGAAATCTTTCAATATTTGTCCCTAAGAGTTTTTTTTCCCCTCTGGGTTTTTGATAAGGGTTCAGGTAAAGGATGTTCTTTGCTATTCCACATTTGCCAAGAATACATATGTTTTGAAATATAACAAAAGGATGTGAAATTTATTCAGACTCTTGATCTGTATTTTTAAATGATTATTTTCTTCCATAATTGGTTAATAGGGTGAATGGCATTCATGGATCCTTTGCTTCTCCTAAACACTTGAGACTATAAAATAACCTCTAAATAGTACTTATGTTGTATGTGGCACTGATGTTGTAGCTCTGTTTTTTCCCTGTGGAACTCGAGCCATTTTTTAAAAAGATTTTATTTATTAGAGAATAGAGAGTATGAAAGAGAGCGAGAGAGAGAGCGTAAGTGGGAGGGAGGAACAGGTTCCCCACTGAGCAGGGACCCTGATGTGGGACTCATTCCCAGGACCTAGCTGAAGGCAGATGCTTCACTGCCTGAGCCACCCAGGTGCCCCTCCACTGAGCCATTTAAATGGAACTTTAGGGACACAAGGGGTCAACGTATATCCCTCATCTGAAACCCCTGAACGTTTGCTTATCCGTCCACTTTACTTTTGTCATATTTTGTAGCATTGGAGTATTTGTTCATTTCTTGCCATCTCATCATGCATTTAGAAAAATGTTTTTAAATATTTTATCTAGCTTGTTCAGCTGTTTCCAGTAGCCCCTTCTTCAGGGCATCTATCACCCATACTGATGGAAACAGCAGCCTAGTATATTATTTATTTTAAAACATTTTTTTGAAGTAAATATGCCCAACTGTCGACTTGGATTACATCTGAGGGAAGCATACATTGGTGTTTGTTATACTTTTTCTGTAGCTTTTGTATTTTTAATAAAAACATTATGTTGTATTTTTTAACTGCAATATCTATTCTGCTTACCAGGGAAAGCATTTAGCACATATTAAAATCTTTGACTTTGGCTTTTCTCTTTACATTACTCGCATTTCTTATCAGTGTCAAAGTCATTTTCCCTGTGGCACTTCTGAGAGGGATGTTTCACCCCTTTTCATCACGTGCTTGGTGGTAGGAGCCCCCAGAGCCATAAGCAGAAGCCTGAGGGCATTTCTGCTGCTTTTTGCCTATAATGAGTAGTGACTATGAAACCTTCATATTATATGCCATTTTCATTTCTTTATGAAAGTCACCTGCCCCTTCCCTCCCCTCCCCCAGTCTCTGGGGAGTCAGAGGTAGGGGGTTCTTCTTGAAAACGTTCAATTGGAAACAAATCTAGCTGTAACCCGAAGCAGGAAAGGCTGGGCTAAGTTCTAGTTACGGGATCAAAAAGCCAGAGTTACTGCTTTTATTTATTTATCTTCCCCAAGCTAGATCTCAGTTAGGAATGCAGCTTTCCACTTGTCACTCCCTTGTTTCTGTTTCCAAATACAGATTGAGGGCATTGATGTTGCACAGGACAGAACTCCATTTTAGCAGGATGTGCCTAGAAAGGATGTCACCTGTTAAATGATTCACTGCAAGGAGAAGGACCCACATGACGGGCTTTAGGGACTGAAGTTTGTAGAGCTGAGTACTCACAAAAGAAATCCTGCCAGCTTCAGAAATGTTGTAGAGTTAAAATTTTAAAATTTTAACCAGAGCAGAACAAACAGGAAAACTGATTTAAAGTTTTAAGTATATTTTCATTACTACTCTTCAAATATTTTTCTACCCTCTGTGTCCATATCTATATCTTTTAGAAAAAAAGGACACATATGTCCTTTGTTTCTAACTACATGTACTGAACTAGAAGATCTTTCCTTTGGAAACTTCTAGAACCGGCAGTATTTGATTCTTCAGAGTAATACAGGTGTATTATGATTCTATGTACATCTATTCTAGTTCCCCTTTTGGGGGAAAGCTTTAACCTTTTAAAGAAGCAAATTTATAAAAATTTAGATAAAGCTGTATTTTTCCAGCATCCAGTATAACTTGAGTAAGCTCATGTGTTTCAAGGAATCGAGAGATCAAATAGCTAATTTTCTTTTTCCACTATATAGTCAATATTTTAAAATGAATGTAAACAAAAATAATAAGGCTAAAGGGTGGTGAAATTAGGCAGAATGTGGCATCTCATGTTTAGCAGCAGGAAATATTTTCCAATTTATATTCCTCCAGTAAAAGGTTTCAATTTGCCTTTTTAATGTCCTAGGGAATATAATAACTATTTCTGAGTTTTTAAATGCCTCTGTTAATCTTTTGGTCTTTTATTTTTGTTCCATAAAATTCATTCACTCCCTTGCTATTGTAATTTTTCAAAGCAAATCCCAGATAAAGTGCAGCTCTGTGTTTATGTGAGATAAAAAAAAAAAAAAAAAAAAAGCAGAGCTCGGGATGATGCATATGTGACTTACATTTAGCTGCATTTGTTTTATGAGAGATGTTAAGATGGCAGGAGAGGATAAGAGCCATAATAAAGGAAAATGCATTATAATTTTCAGTAGACTCTACATAAACATTGGAGACATCAGAAATAATTGGAGTAGTCTTAGCATTTGTGCATAATTTGGAAAGCTAACAAATGTTTCTGTAATACAAAAGAGCATGTTAATATTACAAAGTAATTCTGTGACTTACTGCATATTCCCATCTGTGTATGGGCATTTCCTAGAGCTACTCAAGAGGAGTCCACACACACGTAGGAATAATGAATGGCACTTAGATGATCATGGCCTGTATTTCATTGAAGAGTTATGGTGCATAACAGTAAGTTAGAGTTCTCCTGAATAATACAGAATTGATTCTGCATCCGTGCATCTCTTTGGGACTGAACTTGTCATAACTCAACAACTTCTACCTATTTATCTTCTTCTAACCTCCTCCTTTTATTCAGCAATGCCATATACTTTTCTTTTTTTTCTTTTTGCCTTAGAGTATGCATCTACACACATACATACGTACGTACATATTCTCACATCTTTAATTAGTAAGGGCAGATTGAGGAAACATCCTAATGGCCATTGTATCAAGTTAAATTTGCCTTCCAGCTGCTAATCATTTAGAAGTACTTAAATCTCTTTGCAACCAAGAAATCAAGAGCCCTAGTAATATAGTAATTACTAAGGTAGCGGGGTAGTCATGTAACCCTAGTAATGCAGCAGATTGAGAGTCATCCAGAGATTCTGAAATTGGAGCAGCTAAAGAAATGAAATCAGCATTTTTGATCAAAATATTTGCCTTCTTTTTAAGAATTTATAAATGAGGGTTTTTTTCACTATTTTTTCCCTAAAAATCTGTTAAGTGGTATTAAACTCTAATATTCTGCACTCTAACAGCAGACCTTTAAAAACCCCTGAGTAGCAAATGTAAACATTCAAAAATACATTTAAAGAATAACCAAAACAAAATAAAAGTAACCTCCATCCCCACTAGGGAGTTGGCTGAAACACACAATCACCATCTCTGCCACACACATTTACTTAGCATGAATTGTTGTTTTTTGTTAAAACCCTGAATCTTAACTGTGGAAGATGGAACTGTGACCCGTGACTTGGTCTTGTGTTTTCTTCCTCTTATGTGTCCTTTGTCAATAATAAATGGTACTCTGTTAGTAGAACTATTGGAATTGTTACTGTTTTGGGGTTATGAAGATGAGCAGTCCAAGCTAATGATCCTATGCAATAACAAAATAATGCACATTTTTTACATTATTTCATAGCATATATGTTTAAAATGGTCAGGCCTGGAGGAAACAGTTACATAAAATAAATTTAGTGGTGCCTCTGTATCTCTTCGGGAAAGAAGAGAGATCAGCTCTCCCAGACAAGGGTCTACCATGATCAGTGGAAAGGAAAGAAGGTGCTCTAGTAACTACGAATGAGATCCCAAAACCCATTTCCTGTCTTTTCACCCAAACTCCCAAAGAAATATTATTCTTTCTTAATCTCTGGTCAGTTATTTAAAAACTAGTTTTTGTTTTTGTTTTTGTTTTGTTTTGTTCTAGAAATTTTAATTTATTTTAGAGACCAAGTGTGAACAGAGGGAGGGGCACGGGGAAAGGCAGAGAATCACAAGGAGACTATGCTCTGAGCGCACGCCCCAGGTGGGGCTCACTCGCAGGACCTTGAGATCATGACTTGAGACAAACCCAAGAGTCAGACACTTAACCAACTGAGCCACCCAGGTGCCCCTAGACTAGTTTTATTTATTTATTTATTTATTTATTTATTTATTTGTTTGTTTGTTTATTTATTTTTTATTTACTTCCTAGACTAGTTTTAATCTAAGGGACTAAAAATCTGTTCTTATCCAACTGATTGGCAAAGAAAAACCCCTTCCAACTGACATTTTAATTCTGCCTCCCTCCCCGAGTTTTAAAGACCGGTTACATTAATAGGTTCTTTGCAAATCCTGTTAATGACTAGACACATGTCTGGTTTGGGGAAATTGAAATCTGTCTTTGCTTTTGTAGTCACTTCTCAAGCCTTTTACATTCTCTACACAATTGGACAGAATAAATTTTGTTTCCACTCAGGAGTAAGATAATGTTTTTTAAACTATTGCTTCTGTGTGATGACATGTCTACTGTGACACATTGGCACCTCCTTCTCATCCTCTTTTCCTTCCTACCTGCTGTTTTTTGGGGGATACGTTGACATAAACCCACACAACTAAAATAATATTCCAGTCTTACCTGACTTACGTAGCCGAAGCAATGAAATCGTGTGCCATTGTGTAGGCTGACTAGGCCTGGAGATTGTGTCAGTTAAGGAAAGCGTGTATCACGGTTTTTGTATTACTGGTCATTGCTGGCGGGGGTGGTTCCTTTCACTGGTTGTACCCTTGACTACTCCCACATGACGTTCGGTATAATATGCTTGTGACGGAAAGTACAGATTCCATAGGTGAAATGAGAATAGACAAAGAATCAGGGAAGTCATAGAGAAGATAACATCTTGTAATACACCAAGATACAAATCTCAGCACCCTGTGTCTTTCCACCTAAATATTGAAAACAATATGTAAGACCATTAACTATAGCATTTTTCTTGCATTTTTTTCCCCTCCCTTTGACATATGCGATTATACAGAGAAGTATTTTCAGGGTACTAAAAAGGCTTATTTTTTTTTCCTACACAAACCAGCCAAATGAATACTGAAGTGTGAGAATAAACATAATAAACTTGAGTTGGTGTCAGTATAACCTGTGAGATCATCATGAGTCTTATTTAACACCCTGAACTCTGCATCTCTGTACTCCCCTCATCACATCCCTTTTTATATAAACTTTGATGCTGACTAAGCCTATGGATTCTTTCTCAGTGCTGTTCTCGTATCATTCTCCTTTTATGGCCACACCTCCATGCGTACTGACTCAAGGGCGTCACACTCTAGGAGATGGGGGCTTGGCTGTGTCACCAGTTAACTGGAACCTTTGAAGAAGCTACTTAATTTCACCAGAAGCTGGTTTCCTAACTAAGGGTCCAGCTCTCTAAGCTTTGGTGATTCATTTATTTTGAGTGTGAATTCCCTTTTGGCCCAAACTTCCTTAGCCTCACACTGTTCTCCTTTGCAAATCTAGGTGTTTACTTGTGTAGGTAAAACAGAAGTGTGATTACGCAAATTGTGAAGGAAACAAGTTGGATGAGGCATTTTGTAAGAACAGTGTCAGTAAAGAAATCTTAAGAGTCTTGCCTGACCCTTCTTTTTTTTTTTTTTTTTTTTTTTTTTTTTTTTTTTTTTTTTTTTGCCTGACCCTTCTTGCCCCTCCCAGAAGTCATGCCTTTCACTATCTACATTCATTCAGCAAACTTTGTTGAACACCCTCCAAACACGAGGCGTTGTTAAGCTCTTAAGACCTAGATGTGAACCAGAATTCGAGTATCAACCTGGGAGTGACAGATAAGAGAGTTGGCATTTTCTTTTACTGTCATGGGCACGTGTAGGAGGAAGTCATTTTTCTGTTTTCCCCATTCTTCCTGTTACAGTTCCTCAGCTCATCAGTATCCTTCTCAATCCTTTATTGTGGCTCTGGAGGCGGACTCCCTGCCATATACACTCCTATATCTACACTCCTATACACTCCTATATCTAGTTGTGCTGTGACCGTGGGAAGTCATGAAGCCTCTTTGTCATTTTTCTCATCAGTAAAACAGGGATAACAATAGTGCCTAGATAATAGGATTATGAGGACTAAGTGACCATATATATATATATATATATATATATATATATATATACACACACACACACACACACACACACCATTTAGTATAGTTCTTGGCATAGAAGCGCTTAATAAAGTAACTTTAATATAATTACATCTGTGTGTGTTTGTCCTTCTAAGATTTTAGGAGGACATTGGCTCAGTCTGTAACCTTTGAAATGTTTCTCTTTGAAATAGTTTTTTCACAAACCATTTTTTGGCCAAAAATGCCATGATAGCAGGAATCATGTTTTTTTAAATATGTTTTCAAATTCTAATATAATGAGTAACAGATAAGTCTGAGAAGAAGAAAGGAAGGGTTTGAGTTGTTAAAGACATCAATGACATTACTTGTCAGTAAATAGAAATTCCTTAGATTTGCTAAAACAGAATTCAGGTAAAGCTATCATAGTGTCCATTTAGCTGAAACCAAGACATCATCATTTCTCAGCATGTCCTGAGACTAGATCCTTCCATCCTCCCAGATCCCACATACAAAAGATTCCCAAGTACTAGAGAAATGTGTGAACAGTTTCCAACAAATAAGGTCCCCATGTATTTTGAGGAGCTTATTTAATTTTATTTAAAAACACCTACCAAGCAGTGTCATGTTTGGGTCTTTTTTTTTTTTTTTCCTGAGATCTTTCTTAAGGAGTACTGATTAAGCACTCCAGTGGCCAGAAACTGGGAAGCGCGGGGGATTTTTACATGTTATTTAATTTGCCATCGCTTTCTTGCCATTTTATTCAGCCAGCATGTACTATTTTTGGAATGCAAATGTGGTCTGTAAAAGAGTTTCACCACTGTGAGCACAATTGTGCTTGAACCACCACCCCCCATGATTTTGTTTTCAATTCTAGTTTGATGGTCCAACAGAATGCACTTTCTTTTTTATTTAGTACTTTACTAGACTTTCCATAGACAAACATTTTTTGTTGTTGTTGTTGTTAATTTAATTCCTGTTAGTTAACATACCATGTTATATTAGTTTCAGGTGTAGAATTTAGTGATTCAACAATTCCATGCATCACCCTGTGCTTGTTACAAGGGTACTCCCGAACCTTATCACATATTTCCCCCACACCTCTTCCTACCACCCCTCTGGTGACCATCAGTGTGTTTTCTGTAGTTTAGAGTCTGTTTCTTGGTTTAATTCTTTTTCCCCCCTTTGCTCATGTGTTTTGTGTCTTAAATTCTACATATGAGTGAAGTTATATGGTATTTGTCTTTCTCTAAGTGGCTAATTTCACTTAGCATTATACCTTCCATTAGCTCCTTCCATGTCATTGTGAATGCCAAGGTTTCATTTTTTTTTTTATCAATGAGTGTGTGTGTGTGTGTGTGTGTGTGTGTGTGTATCACTTCTTTATCCATTCCTCATCTCTCAGTAGACACTTAGGCTGCTTCCACAGTTTGGCTATTGTAGACAATGCTGCTATAAAAATAGGGGTGCATATGTCCCCTTGAATTAGTGTGTTTGTATTTTTGGGGTAAATGCCCAGTAGTGTGATTACTGGACCATAGAGTAGTTCAATTTTTAACTTTTTGAAGCGCCTCCGTACTGTTTTTCCAGAGTGGCTGCTCCAGTTTGCATTCCCACCAACAGTGCAGGAGGGATCCTTTTTCTCCACATCTTTGCCAACACCTGTTGTTTCCTGTGTTGGTGATTTCAGCCATTCTTACAGGTGTGAGGTGATAGCTCATTGTGGTTTTGATTTGCATTTCCCTGATGTTAAGTGATGATGAACATCTTTTCATGTATCTGTTGGCCATCTGGAAGTCTTCTGTGGAAAACTGTTCATGTCTTCTGTCCACATTTTAACTGGATTATTTGGTTTTGGGGTGTTGAGTTGCATCAGGTTGTTTTGTTTGTTTTGTATCAGTTTTTTATATATTTTGGACACTAACCCTTTATCAGATAAGTCATTTGCAAACATCTTTCCCCACTCTACATGTTGTTTTTTAATTTTCTTGATTGTTTCTTTCACTGATCTGAAGGTAATTTTTTTTAAAGATTTTATTTATTCATGAGAAACACAGGCAGACATAGGCAGGGGGGAAGCAGGGTCCCCATGGGGAGCCTGATGCAGGAATCGATCCCAGGACCCCCGGATCACACCTTGAGCCAAAGGCAGATGCCTAACCACTGAGCCACCCAGACGTCCCAGAAGCCTTTTTACCTTAATGAAGTCCCAATATTTTATTTTTGCATTTGTTTCCCTTGACTCAGGAGATTTATCTAGAAAGGAGTTGCTAAGGTTGGGGTCAAAGAAGTTACTACCTTTGTTCTCTCCTAAAATTTCTATAGTTTTAAGTCTCACATTTAGATCTTTCTCTTTTTTTTTAATTTTTATTTATTTATGATAGTCACAGAGAGAGAGAGAGAGAGGCAGAACACAGGCAGAGGGAGAAGCAGGCTCCATGCACCGGGAGCCCGATGTGGGATTCGATCCCGGGTCTCCAGGATCATGCCCTGGGCCAAAGGCAGGCGCCAAACCGCTGCGCCACCCAGGGATCCCACATTTAGATCTTTCATCCATTTTTGAGTTTATATTTGTGTAAGGTCTTGAAAGTGGTCCAGTGTCATTCCGTGACATGTAGCTGACCAGTTTTCCCAGCATCCTTTTTTGAAGAGACTGTCTTTTTTGCCATTGGCTATCCTTCCTTGCTTTGTCAAAGATTAATTGTCCAATTAAATGTGGGTTTATTTCTGAATTTTCCGCTCTGTTCCATTGGTCTGTGTCTGTTTTAATGCCAGTACCATACAATCTTGATCACTAGAGTTTTGGTATACAACATGAAGTCCAGAATTGTGAAGCCAACAGTTTTCCTTTTCTTTTTCGAAATTGCTTTGGCTATTTAGTGTCTTTACATACAAATTTTAGGATCGTTTGTTTTAGCTCTGTGAAAAATGCTATTGGTGTTTTGATTGAGATTGCATTAAATGTGCAGGTTGCTTTGGGTAGTATAGACATTTTAACAATGTTTGTTCTTCCACTCCATAAGCATGTAGTGTTTTTCCATTTCTTTGTGTCTTCTTTAATTTCTTTCATCAGTATTCTCTAGTTTTCAGACTACAGGTCTTTTACCTCTTTGATTAGGTTTATTCCTAGGTATCTTATTTTGGTTGCCATTATAAATGAGGTTGATTTCTTAAATTATTTTCTTCTTCTTCATTATTGGTGTATAGAAATGCAGCAGATTTCTACATATTGATTTTATATCCTGCAACTTGACTGAATTCATTTATCAATTTTAGTAGGTTTTTGGTGGAGTCTTTAGAGTTTTCTGTATAGAGTATCATGTCATCTGCAAGAAGTGAAAGTTTTACTTCTTCCTTACCAATTTAGATGCCTTTTAATTTCCTTTTGTTTTTTGATTGCTGAGGCTAGGACTTCCAGTGCTATATTAATTAACAATGGTGAGAGTGGATATCCTTCTCTTGACCAACGATGAAAAGCTCTCAGTTTTTCCCCATTGAGAATGATATTAGCTGTGGGCTTTTCACATAAGGCCTTTATGATGTTGGGGTATATTCCCTCTAAGCTGATTTTGTTAAGAGTTGTTATGAATGGTTGTTGTACTTTTTCAAATGCTTTTTCTGTGTTTATTGAAGCAATAGTTTTTCCTCTTATTGATATATATAGCACATTGATTTGCAAATATTGAACCATGCTTGCATCCCAGGAATAAACCCCACTTGGTTGTGGCGAAATTTTTTTTTAATATTGTTCAATTTTGTTTGCTAGTATTTTGTTGAGAATTTTGCATCTATGTTCATCAGGAAGAGTGGCCCATTATTCTCTTTTTTAGTGAGGTCTTTATCTGGCTTTTGTATCAGGGTAATGCTGTCCTCATAGAATGAATTTGGAAGTTTTCCTTCCTTTTCTATTTTTTTTTTGGAGTCGTTTGAGAAGCATAGGTACTATTCTTTAAATATTTGGCGTAATTCACCTGTGAAGTCATCTGGTCCTGGACATTTGTTTGTTGGGAGTTTTTTGATTACTGATTCAATTTCATTGCTAGTAATTGGTCTGTTCAGGGGACGCCTGGGTGGCTTGGCAGTTGGGCATCTGTCGTCAGCTCAGGGTGTGATCCTGGAGTCCTGGGATTGAGTCCCACTTTGGGCTCCCTGCATGTAGCCTGCTTCTCCCTCTACTTATGTCTCGGCCTCTGTGTGTGTGTGTGTGTGTGTGTGTGTGTGTGTGTGTGTCTCATGAATTAATAAAATCTTTAAAAAGAAAAAGTCTGTTCAAATTTTCTATTTCTTCTTGATTCACTTTTGACAATTTATATGTTTGTAGGAATTTATCCATTTCTTCTAGGTTGTCCAACTTGTTGGCATATGATTTCTTATAGTATTCTCTCATGATTATTTTTATTTCTGTGGTGTTGGTTGTTTCTCCTCTCATTTGTAATTATTTGAGTCCTTTCTCTTTTTTCTTGATAAGTCTGTCTACTGGTTTATCAATTGTATTGACCTTTTTTTTTTTTTAAGAAAACATCTCCTGGTTTCATTGATCTGTTTTCTTTTTAGTTTCTCTCTATATCATTTATTTCCGCTCTAATCTTTATTTCCTTAATTTTATTGTTTTAAGGTTTTACTTTTTCTGGCTCCTTTAGATGCAAGGTTATTTTGTGCATTTGAGATTTTTCTTGCTTTTTGAGGAAGGTTTGTATTGCAATATACTTTCCTCTCAAGACTGCCTTTGCTGCATCCCAAGATTGTGGACCATAGTATTTTCATTTTATTTGTTTCCATGTATTTTCTCTTTTTCTTTTTTAAAGATTTTATTAATGAGAGAGAGAGAGACAGAGAACATTAGTGGGGGAGGGGCAAAAGGAGAGGGACAAGCAGACTCCCCACTGAGCAGAGAGCCTGAGTGGGGCTCGATCCCAGGACCCTGAGATAATGACGTGAGCTGAAGGCAGACACTTAACAGACTGAGCCACCCGGGTGCCCCTCCATGTACTTTTTCATCTCTTCTTTTTCTTCTTGGTTGACCCATTCATTGTTACGTAGCATGCTATTTAACTTCCATGTATATTTATAATCTTTCCAGATTTTTTCCTTATATTGATTTCAAGTTTCATAGCATTGTGCTCAGAAAAGATGCACACAATGTGCTTTTGATGTTCTTGAATTTGTTGAGGCTGGTTTTATGGGCTAATATGTGATCTGTTCTGGAGAATGTTCCATGTGCCCTTGAGAAGAATGTGTATTGTGCTGTTTTAGGATGGAATGTTCTAAATATACTTACGAAGTCCATCTGGCCCAGTGTCATTCAAAGCCATTGTTTCCTGTTGATCTTCTGTTCATATGTCCATTTTGTAGGTGGGGTGTTGAAGTCCCCTACTATTATTTTAGTATTACTGATTAATTCCTTTACATTTGTTATTAGCTGTTTTATGTATTTGGGTGCTCCCATGTTGGTTAAATATTTACAATTGTTATATCTTCTTTTGGAAGTCCCTTTATAATTAGACAGTGTCCTTCTTTTCTCTTATTACAATCTTTATTTTAGAGTCTATTTTATCAGAAATGAGTATAGCCACTCAGGCTTTCTTCAGATATCCATTTGAATAGTAGATGTTTCTCCATCCCCTCACTTTCAGTCGGCAGGTGTCTTTAGGTCTGAAATGAGTACATATACAAACACTTTACAAGATTTTGCATAAGCTGTTTTCTACATTCTGAAACTTTTCTTTTCAGCAATACCTATACTCTTAAGAAATTCCATATGTGGCAAAGTGGAATTTGTGCCTTACATAATGTGGCGATGTCACTTAAGAACTAATAAAGGAAATGCGTCTTAGGAATGCTTTATTAGGGCTCCTTCCAGAAATTATTTCTCAGCTCTAACACAGTGAAGACTTCTAAATCAATGTGTTTAAATGTTCGCAAACCATCCTTTAAGAATAGCATTAAGGAGGCAGGAAAACATAATTTTTACTGATAAGGAACATCCAGCTCATTTTATAATTTCTACTTGTCATTATGTGAGACCTTGGAGGACATCCATTCACTGTTGAGCTGTTTCTACATTTCTTGCACTCAGAATCTCCCCAGAGTGTTAGTTCTTTGCGTGTGAGTGTGACTTTTGGTAAAAAAGATTTCCCACATTTATAATATTCATAAGCTGGTGGAAATATGGTTTTGGCCCAACATCAAGCAGAGTCTGAAATGCGGAAAGTCTGGGATGATCCCTGAATCACCAACATGGTAAGAAAAATATTGGATATACTGAAGAGTTAGAAGTATGTGAGCAGTGACAGTCCCTGACTTGCCCACTCAGCTGAAAAGGAGTCAACTAATTTTTTCTTCAAAGGCTAGGTAATTAATATTTTCGGCTTTGCAGACCCACAGTCCCTGCTGTCACTGTTCAGCTATGCCACAAGAGCCCAGAAGTAGCCACAGACCATACATACAAAATTAGAGGTGGCTGGGTCCCCATATACCTTTACAAAAACATGATGAATAATATTTTCTTGGCAAAAGGACACAGCTCAAGTCATGATGAAAAGCACATCAGGGATCGCATAGATTAAGAGTAGCTCTTGCCCTGGGAGCATCCTAGTCATAGCTTTTTTTTTTTTTCTTTTTCCAAAATACGCATACCTGTGCCCACTTAACCCGGAACATACAGGAATCTACAGAAACAGCTGGAAGAGCTCAAGTAATCCAAATGAGCCTCTGGCCTTCCCCCTCCCACCTCTACTATTGATGAGAAGACAGGTGTAAATCCTCGATGTTGAAGGTTGCCCCCCATCGTTAGCCTGGTTTTAGGAACAAGCTCCAGAGTACTCCTAAATCATAGCACTCCAGAAAATCATAGTAATAATGAACACTCCAGAAAGAGCCAAACGTGTCAGCTACAGTACTGAAACAAGCCTCTCTGACTTCCAGAGACTTTCCGCCTTGGTCCTTCTGCTCCATCCCTTCTGGACCTGTTTATTCCCCTCCTGTCATATGCCTCCCATGCTTGATCCAGGCAGGAAAATCCATTCTGTCAGTGTTAGACAGTTCTTCGAGCTCTATCCTGTGTAGCAAGTAGGAGCTAGCACTTAATTTTAGAAGGCTGACTGCCCAGAGCAAAATGTGACATGATTAGTTTGTGTTCATTAGTGTTGGTGGATAGATTTTGTCTGCTTGAGTTTGCAGAACGGCCGGAAGTGAAATTTCACCAAGAGCTTTTTCCTTTAAGTTTGTGCCTTTAGGGAGACATCCAGGCCTTATTTTTAGAAATCATTTTTCATGCTACATAGTTCTGGGCTGGATAGATCAGATGGTGTAAATGAGCCTGTGGGTGTTTTGCCAGAAATCTACATGTGCTTTCATTGTCCTGTCTGACTGTTTCACTTCTCAAAAATATGTGTCAGTGGTCAGGAGGAGGACTGGAAAAGCAGACATGGACAATTCAACACAAAGTTCTTCCTTTTTCCTCTGATGGTAACATAATTTCCTCTTCCCCCACCCAACCCCCCACCTTGGGCCTCTACCCCCCTCCTCCTAACATACACTTTGTTCTTATTACTAAACTCATCTTTTTCAGATGCTCCTTTGCTTCTTCTGGAAACAGGTTTCTTAAAAGAAAACGAGCACAGCTTTCTTATATGATGTACTACCACTTGTAATGTCCAATCCTGCTCCTTCCCCTTATTTAAAAATAATTGTAGCCATAATTAACTTTCATGAGTCGAGATGGACATGGCGGTGGCGTGAACAGATGGGCTGTGATGACATGTGGTTGGATTAGAGAAATATTTAAAAACCAGTGCTGGTAAGTCTTGCTGATGGGGCCCAGGACAAGAGGAGTCAGGGACCTCAGGTAAAGGGTAGGTGCCAATTCGTGAAGGGGGGAGGGTGGGGGAAAATTGAGTTTGAGATAAAAATCACAACTTCAAATATGATAATTATGAAATGCCTATTAATCATCTAAGTGGCACTCAGGGCTACAGAGGAGTAGAGATGATAATGTGGGGTTTGATGGTACATGACTAAGATATTCCCTCAGATGCTGGACAAAGGCAAGTGCACAACTTTGGGTATCTTTACAACTGTCTTATAAATTACCTGCTTCTCTAATGGCAAGAAATCATAACTTCTCAGTTGTATGATGCTTTCATATATTTTTTTTTTTAGTATTTGCATTAGGAAACCAAAGAAATTATCTCCTAGAATCTCAGTATGTAATATAGCAGGTTTTCTCTGCTATTTTCTGGGTAAAAGTCCACTTACCTGTAATCTATATAAGCATCAACTTGCTTCATTGAAAGTATTCTTTGGTCATCCACATTTATTTCAAATTCAGGAGAGAACAACTGGATGTAACCGACAGCACATTTTCTAGAATAGTTAGTGTTTTCTAGTGTGAAATTATTAAATCATGTACTCTATTAATGGTTCAAGTAAGGTGATGTTGGGCCACATTTTGCTCTTCATTTTGGGAGGAATTTCTTTATCAATGGGTAAGAAATTGTCCTGGTTCATTTCATGTTTCAAAAACATCTTAAAAGATGAAACCATGTACTTAAAACAACAATTGATTGATTTTAGAGAGAATGAGCACAGGGAGGGGCAGAGGGAGAGGGAGAAACTTTAGCAGACTCCACAATGAGCATGGAGCTCCCCACGGGGCTCAGTCTCAGGACCCTGAGATCATGATGTGAGCTGAAACCAAGAGTCAGATGCTTAACTGAGCCACCCAGGTGCCCCAAGGTCACTTACTTGGAATATTTAAAGGTTAAGCACATTTATGGAAGCCTTGACTGTTTGTAGGTGAATTTAGAATTGGTTGGATAGATTTTTCTCTACAGCGATATGTCCATCTTTCATACAGCAGCATACAAGTGTTTCCTGTTCTACATTGTTGACATCAAAGAAATTATATTTTAAGAGGAAATGGACTATTCAGCTCTCTGAAGGGTTCATGGTCCACATGACAAATTAGGCATATAGCCAAAAAAATTCCAAACCGGCAAGTCTTGTGAAATGTAATCTCATTTCTTCTGTGTTTTCCTGGGAATGGGTGGTCAATGTCTTGATTTATGATTTTGCGCTTTAATGCTGTTGGAGAAAAAAAGGGGGGGGGGGCTGGACAGAGGTGAATTGAGAAGATTTTGCCCAAGACTATCAAAATAGAGGAGGAGATTGAATTCAACTCCTATGGAACAAAAGGCAGGAGGGTTTTTAAGTGCTGGGATGAACCAGTGAGAAGGTGCTAGAAGACATTATTTGGTTGTTCAATGTGAATTTACTAAGTTGGTGTTAGCTGATGTGGAGCCCCTCCACTCCACCAGAGACTGGGAGGCTGAGGTACTCTCTTTTCTGAAGATTACATTTCAAAGGGATGGTTCTCAGGTTCTGGAGAAAGATGTTCCAAAGTTGGGAACCCAGAAAGAGGCTAAGAGAAGATTTACATCACAAAGGGGCTCAGCAATAATTTACAACTGTAAATTTTCTAAAGACTTTGGGAAAAGGGGGTAGCAGACAGGCCTAGAGTCAGGAAGGAGTCCCTGTAAAGTGTATTTAGCCTGGAGAGAAGCTAAGGCTGGCTTACTCAGCACCAGTTTCATGTGTACCCATAAGCTGCAGGATTCTCACTTATAAAAGAAGCAAATTAAAACACTGTACAATTATTTACTTTCGGAGGAAGAGCTGTTGCAGCTAATCATCTTAGCCATATAATTTATGCAAGTGGGTTAATCTTCCTCTTCCTCATACTGCTTAAAGTTATGTGTTGGAGTTGGAGTTATTGCCCAGGACGGACAGCCTTTGAGTTTGAAGACTTCTCTGGGCCCCAGAGAATAAAGCAAGATAAATTCTCTGAACTGAATGGCCTCGGGCAGTGGCTGAGTTCTAAATCCCTGTAACTTGCATTTCAGAGGCTCCTGGAATTCAGAGAGGCCCCACAAAGGCAAACAGGGGAGATAGGAGGAAAGTCAGAAATAATAATAAAAAATACTGCCTGTACTAGCAGGAAGATATTTTAGTGTATTTATTAGGTGATTGGATTTCTCTGCCTCAGTTTCCAATCTTTGTTTATTTACCTTTATATAAATTAGGTTGATAATAATAAAACATATTTCTCAGTTATTGTAAGGGTAAATGAAACCATACAGATGTAAAATAGACTCTCTGGCTTATGGTAAAACAAAACAAAACAAAACAAAAAACCTGTTATCTATGGTCATTATTCTTTGGTGTTTCACATCTGTCTCTCCACTAGACATCATCACTTTACTACCCAAAGCAAAGAGCAAGTCTTCTTATCCTTGGATCTCTAGTGGTCAGTGCAATGCCTCATAAGTATTTGATAACCAAAGGACTAAATGAACATGTGAGTTATGCTGGCACTTCTTAGAGCACGTTCTATAGGCTAGTGATCCCCAAATCAGGCTGTTTATCAGGATCATATACAGATTCCCACTAGCCAGACCCAAGGTGTATAGTCATGTTACAAAGGTTTAAAGGAAGGGGAGGGTAGCCTAAGGCCTGAGCATTACAAAGGTGGCCTTGTAGGATATTGCTAACTTGGACATAATTCCCTTGATATTGGACCTACGGATGGATTTTAATGGGGTATGAAGGAAAGTCTGGGGTCACGCCTCCATATCAGGTGTGGTGCAATGTACATAGTAGCTTCTCAGAAGATACTTTGTGAATGAATGAAATAGTACTTAATCATTAAAGAGAATGAGGAATAAGGTCTCGGTGTACTGATATGGAAGGATGTCCAAGATCACTCTTAGGTGAAAAGACCAATTTCAGGCCAGTAAGTATAGTATATTTACACTTGTATTTGAAAATAAAAAATGTGTGTGTGTGTGTGCGCGTGTGTGGGGGAGTAAATATGTATAAATACTTAAAGGAATTGGGAAGAAACTCTTTAATAAAGAGTAGTTACATCTTGGGGGTAGAATCAGAGAGTTGTGCCATTTATACTATGTATTTAAAAGTTTTAATTTATACTATATGGTTTACTTCATATTTTATAACTATACTTTGTTTTATGTAATCTGCATTATATGAATTTTGTACCAAATTCACTTGCAATACTTGTGTAATGATGATGAGGATGGCAGGCTGAAGAAATTCCTCTGGTACTTCAGATGTGTGTGGAGCCAGACTTGAGTGTGATCTGAAGTATAGTTTATTTAATGATGGTTTAAATTTTCATTCTCAACATTACAGTATTAGGGCTGAGAGTGATAGAGGATGGGAATGTGATAGAGCTTGTTCTTACTGCCTGAATCCACGTTGT
This sequence comes from Canis lupus dingo, assembly GCF_003254725.2. Taxonomy (NCBI): domain Eukaryota; kingdom Metazoa; phylum Chordata; class Mammalia; order Carnivora; family Canidae; genus Canis; species Canis lupus. The sequence continues at coordinate 35,236,124 of NC_064268.1, read as the reverse complement.
TTCTTATAACCCCAACTTTCTTTACAGTTAATTCTTCAGTAATATAATATGTATGTTACACATATAACTTAAATAACTTGCTATATTATGGTATGAACTCAATTCTGTATTCTAGAATGGATCAGTGAAAAACGTATTTCAGATATTTACGTTCATATTTGTATAAATTTGGTACCTTAACTTTCGATAAAAATTTTATTACTTAACATTAAATTTTAACATTAGATAAATTGATATATGCCAATTCTAGTCTCAAGGTGGTTTTATACTATTATATAGTCATCTTATTATTCTTTAAATATTGCAATGTTGAGGTTGTAGTTTGAGTACTGGTGGAAACGGGTGGATTAAATCAGGAAATATATGTATAGAGATATAATAGCAGCAGGTTCTAATGAATAATACATTCTGTATATTTGTTACATATGTTAGTGCCATAGTGCCAGCTAAAAGCCATAGTAAGACAAAAGCACAGTTCCTACTGTAAAGAACTCACAGTCTAGAAACAAAACAAAACAAAACATGCTAATAAGTCATAAGGTTACGAAGAACAGAAATGGCAGGGGAGCTCAGAGAAAGAGAGAATTGGATTGGACACTATAGGGATGGCAGGGTTTCATAAAATAGCTCAATTAAGCAATGGCATTCCATAGAGATGAGAAACTATGCATAAACTTAGAGATATAAAAAAGATAAAATATGGCATATTTGGGGAGCCACCAGCAGTTTGATATGACGAGTTCAAGTCAGAGTGTTGGTCTGGGAAGATCAAGAGCTGAAGTAAGCTCTGGAGCTACATTTTTAAAGACCACATATACCATTTCTAGAATTTTTATTTCCCTGTCAGCAATTGGCAGCTCTTGATGAATTTTAATTGGAAAATAAATATGACCAGATTTGTGTGTTAGGAAAATGGCTCCTGCACTGGATCATAGATTGAAGTGAGAAGATTAGAAGCACCAGAGGGCCAGTTGTCTCATTTCGGGTAGGAAATGATGCATGTCCTGAGTCGGTGGTGATGGAGCCAAATCAGATAAAGCACAGGAGGAGCCCTCAAGGGGGGAAATTGACGAGATCTGCTACCTGGTTAAAGACAAAGTCAAAGCTGACTCAGATCAAAGTTGATTCTGTAACTGGGTCAATCTAAATTGTCAAGTCATGGGAGAGCTGAAAATATTCTTTAGGTTTCTATAGTACATGGAGGAATGGAAAAGAGAAGAGATGCGCATAGTTGGTTAATGACTCAAAAATAGTGAAAGAAGTTGCTAAAGCAACTTTTTGTAGTTCCTGGAAATGTTTTCTGTCTGAAAAAGGCATGGATATAGGTTGTAGGAACTTAGAGATAATTTCTTTAGGATGTTCCTATTGGAATGACACAGTTGCCTCCATCAGGTTATTTTTCTTAGGTCATTTTGCACAAGATCACATATCCTAGAGTCTAACTGAAATCATACATGGGTAGAATTATTAATCCAGTAAAAGCAGGGATTAGAGTGTGGATTTAGTATCTTCATTTACAAACCATTAAGATGATTTGGAAGGCACCCAGTTAAATGTGATGGATTGATGATGCATATGTACTGTTGCTACTTCTTGAAACTCCATTAAATAAAAGAAAAACTATATAGAGAGAATAGGAGACTAAAGAATGTAAGAGAAGACTATAATAACAGAATTTTGGAAGCTCAGAACAGACGAATGAATATAACAGATAAGGAAAAGCTCAATGAAGAGAAAGAAATCTATCACATGACCCAACAAAGGCATGGCTTTGGAAGAAACAAGTAGTTCTGTACACAGGAAAAGATTGGGGCTGAAAATGCAATGTTTATCTGAAAGTCTGTATAAGAAACAGACTCTGTCATTCTTATCAAGTATTAAAAATAGGATATCATAAATGAAAAGTGCACAAGAGTCAGAAGATGGATGTAGTTTTGGGAACGTAAGGGAGGTTTGGTGAGGTGAGGCCCAGAGCCAAGGATCAAGAAAGAATTTTTGAGGCATCTATGATGCAAGTTGGTGGTTTTATTAAATCACGAGGACAGGACCCTTGGGCAGGAAGAGCTGCTGCCCTGGGGTTGTGAGGGTTGGGGAAAGTAAGGACAAAGAGAGGTTTCAGAAACATTTTCATATGTTAAAGAAGACTCAAGATACCTGAGGTCTTGCCATTCTAAAGATTGTTTTTCCTTCTAGCAAGGCATTAACACTAAGATAGTTGGGAGCTTCCTGGAGGAACAATACACTCTGCCTGCTTCAAGTATCCATCAATGGGCTGTGGGTTATAAGGACATTCAATCGTATTTACATTTCCTTCTAGAAGCTAGGTTATTGATAACCATGCTTTGTTCTTGTAAATTACTGAGACTTTTGCAGGTTGAGGGAGACTCCTATCCTGCGGGATTTTGATCTCTATAAGTCAACTATTTGTTTTTCCTTTCCTTAGCTTTAGGTCAGCCAGGAGTGCCTGAGGAAGGTCACACACATCCCACCTGGGGGGCGAAGGGGGAGGGGGTTGCAGGGTGTCAGCTTGTGCTTTGTCCTCAGCTAGTCTTTTGCTCCCTCATCAAGATAAGGCCAGAAACAAATTTACATGATAGAAGACCAAAAGACCAAGACTGGAAATTGGAAGAAACATAGTCAAGAAAATCAGTGAATCCAACTAGAATCTCAAATAACCAAGATAGATTTAGAAAGAGAAAGGAAAGAAAATGAAGTGAAGAGCTTTATCAAAGACAATTCACAAATATTTTCCAATGTTGACCAATACATGTTTTTAGATTCAAGAGGCCCTGTGTCTGTTAAATAAATTGAATTTTTACTTAACATCTCCATAGAGAAAACTTCAAACTGTTACTGATGGATACCAAATATTTAAGGAAAAATAATACCAATTGTACATAAAATATCCCAGACAATGGAAGGAGGATTTCTCAGCTTACTCCAGGAGGCCATTATTAACCTAATATGAAATCGCCCCAAAAAATCAAAGGAAAAGAAAACTATAGAACAACGTTCTTCATGAACATAGATACAAACATTCTTCAGATTTTACAAACTGATTCCAACAACGCATAAAAAGAGTAATAGGTCAGGACTAAGTGGATTTATCCTAGAAATCAAAGATTGGTTTAATTAACATCCAAAAATCAGTGAATTTCATTGACCATATTAATAGTATAAAAACGAAAAGAAAGTACACTATTATTTCATTAGATGTAGTAGAGCATTTGAAAAAACACAGCATCCACTAAAGAACTCTCAGAAAACAGAATAGAAAGGAATTGCCTCAGCCTAATTAATAATATATACAAAGCTTATAGCTACTCTCATACTTAATGGTAAAATAATACTTTCCTTCTAAGATGAGAAACAGGAGCAGAATATACCCTCTCAGCACTTCTGTTCAACACTGAAATGAAGATTCTAGAAAATGCAGTAGGCAAGAAAGGAAATACAAGTTAAATCAATTGGAAGGATAAAATTACTTTTATTCATGGAAGATAGTATTCTTTAGAAAAGCATAAAGAATCAACAAAACAGCTACTGGAATTAATAAAAGTCAAGGACTGAGTTTAGCAAGAAACAAGGTTGATATATAAAAATCAATTTTATTTCTGTTTACCAGCAATAATCAGAAATTGGGATTTAAAAACCCTGCCACTTAAAATAGGATCAAAAACATGAAATATTTGAGGATAAATTTGACAAAAGATGTGAAAAATTGTACACTGAAAACTATAAAATATTGGGGAAAATTTTTAAAAAGCCAAATAGTGAGATGTACTGTCACTAGGTATTAAATGACCCAATATTATTGAAATGCCAGTTCTTCACACATTGATCTAAGGATTCATTGAAATGCAAAAAAAAAAAAAAAAAAACCCAGCTAGACATTTTGCAGAAATTGAGAATCGATTCTAAAATTTATATGAAAATTTAGAATACCTAGAATAGCCAAAATGACTTTGAAAAAAAGCAGATTTGGAGGACTTAGACCACCTGAGTTCATGACTGACTATAATTAAGGCAATGTGGTATTGGGTGTAAAGATAGGTATATGATCAATTGAGTCCAGGGACAAGAAACAGAGACTCTCATATACATATGGTGTTCTGTCTCTGAGAGAGAGTTTTGACAAAAGTATGTCAATTCAATGAGAAAAGGATTATCTGTTTAATAAGTGATGCTGGAAGAGTTAGATAGTCCTATACTGTAAATGAATTCTGAGTTGTACCATGTATTATATCAAAATTAAGTTTAAATGAGTCACAAACCCATATATAAGAGTCAACACTATGAAACTTCTAGAAGAAAATCTTGGTGACATTGATTTGAGCAAAATTTATTAACTAAAATACAGAAAGCACGACTATAAAAGAAAAAGACAATTTTTTAGAAATTACCAAAAAAAAAGTTCCAAAAAATAAAAAAGCAAGATACAGCCTGAAGGGAAAAAATTGAAAAATATATTACAAAGTACATGTATCTAGAATATATGAAGAATTATTAGTGTTCAATAATAAGAAAAAGAATATATTTTAAACACAGGGCATAGAATTTGAATAGATAGGTTACCAAAGAAGATATATGTTTGGTAAGTAGCATGGAGGGATCTTCACTCATCATTAGGAAAATGCAAATTTTAACTACAATGTAAGTCATCACTGTAAACCCACTAAACTGGCTAAAATTGAGCAGATGAGTCATATCAAGTGTTGGTACAGAACTCTCCTGCACTGCTGGTGGGAAAACAAAATGGCACATCCACTTTGGAAAACAGTTGTGCGGTTTCCTAAAACATTCCTACCCAGTATGAATACAAACTACACCATGGATGCATCTCAAGCAGAATATGCTGAGTGAAGTAGGAGAAGCAAACATGAGTATAAACTCTTTGAAGCCATTCCCTTAAAATCCTGGAATATCAAAAGTAATGAATCATGACAGAAAACAAATGTGTGGTTGCCTGGGGAGGGGTGAGAGAGTTGATAAAGTGGACTTGAAGAACGTTTAGAAGGTAATAATATATTTATCATCTTCATCATGGTGGTGATATCATGAGTACATAAATACATAAAACTCATCAAAGTTTACACTTAAATATGTACATTGTATATCAGTTCTACTTCAGTAGAGCTCTAGAAATAAGGGCAAAAAAAAAAAAAAATCTGTCCTGGGGTGCTTGGCTGGCTTAGTTAGCAGAGCATGTGACTGTTGATCTGAGTTGTGAGTTCAAGCCCTCTGTTGGGTGTAGAGACTACTTATAAATAAAAAATAATAATAATAAAAATCTTTTCAAAAAGTCTCCCTGAGGATCCAGTGCAAAACAAAGACCCACATGGAGATACCACCTCAAAAAATTTCAGAACCTAGATGAAGAGAGGACACTAAAATCTCCACAGATAAAAGACAAGCCAAAAGGTCACAAAGGATCAGAAATGAACGCATTAGAACCTGGAAAACAGTGAGGTGATGCTTTTGAAATTCTGATGGCCGGTGTTTGTTTTTGAATCGAGAATCTGTATCTAGATAAACCATCACCAAGTGTGAGGGTAGAGCAAAGACATTTTCAAAAATGCATTTGGCACATGAAAGCTTATCTCCCATCTACCCCACCCCCACCCCCCGATGAAGGTACCACGGTGTGTTCTCCAACAGGAAGAGCGAGGGTGGATAGATGGAGGTGGCATGCTGAAAGAGCGGCAGGTCCAGCATGATGCTGGCAGGAGAGCCTAGCATGGCAGCAGCTATGCCGCTGACGGGAGAAGTAAGAAACCATAGTAGACTGAAGGCCTCCAGGAAGGATGCCACCAAGAAAAAGATGGAATTAAGGGACTCTTGGGTGTGTGTGGACAGATTCAGTGGAGATTTACTCTGCGGGCAAAGAATCCGTGGGTGAATTTGTGGTAGGAACACAGACAAGCTAGAAAATCAGAAATAGAATAATCAACCTCGGGGAGAACAAAATTACACAATTGGGGATGCTATCACTCCCCTGAAATTTATGTTTTATTATGGTCATAAAATTGCAAAAACAAAATTAATTTTAAATGTTGTCAGGGGATTGGAGGAAGGAAATGACACATGGGTTTGTATAAGGACAGGGCATAATACAAAGTCCATGAATAATATATAAAAGCAAAATACAAGAAATAACAGCAGCAACCTGTAGTCAGGGAACATAGAAGTATTTTTTTTTTTTTAGATTTTATTTATTTATTCATGAAAAACACAGAGACACAGGCAGAGGGAGAAGCAGGCTCTGTGGGGGGAGCCCAGGACCCCAAGATCACGCCCTGAGCCGAAGGCAAACGCCTAACCCCGGAGCCACCCAGGTGCCCCTGGAAGTATCTTACAGAATAAAGAGAACGTGATAATGATTACTAGTTATTTAAAAAAGATGATTACTAATTATTAAAGAAAGGCTTTTAGACTTCAATTTAAACTATGAAAAAGTAGTTTTGATTGACTAAAATGTATTAAGGGACAGTATGTAAAGATTGGCGTCCCAAAGGAAAAGGAATATGAGGTGCGTGTTAAGATTGGCTGATGGGAATGTGTTAGATTCAGAAAAACCAAAATGGACACCAGTATTTTATTTTTGCCAGTAATCACTAAAGGATGGTAAAAATACAGAAAGTTATACTTTTCTTACATCACGCTGTCCACCTGATGTAAAAAGGAGTGACATGCTGATGCAGGCTATGCTACGGATGAACCTTGAAAAATGCTAAGAAAAAAAAAAAGAAAGAAAAATGCTAAGAAAAAGAAGTCGGGGCAGCCCGGGTGGCTCAGTGGTTTAGCACCTGCCTTCAGCCCAGGGTGTGATCCTGGTGTCCCGGCATCGAGTCCCACGTGGGGCTCCCTGCATGCAGCCTGCTTCTCCCTCTGCCTGTGTCTCTGCCTCTCCCTCTCTGTGCCTCTCATGAATAAGTAAAATAAAATCTTAAAAAAAAAAAAAAAGTCAACCACAAAAGACCCTGCATCCCATTACTCCATCTGTATGAAACTCCCAGAACTGGAAAATCCACAGAAAAAGAAAGTATGACATCGGGTGCCGAGGGCTGGGAGGAGACAGAATGGGAAGCAGCTGCCAATGGGTGTGGTTTCTTTCAGGAGTTAGAACGTTCTGGAATTAGGTAGTGGGGATGGTCGCATAGCTCTGTGAATGTACTAAAACCCACCCAACTATATACTGGAAAAGGGTGAATTTTATGGTAGGTGAATTCTACCTCAGTTAAAAAACTGTTGTGAGTTATGCATGTTCAAGATGACATCGAACCCATAACTCAAAGCTTAGGAATGTCACCTGAGCACCAAGCCGCCTCTGGGGTCCGAGTGTTCCCAGTTGGCCTCCTGTGTGCTCTAGGTCACCCTATAGGCCTTGGCATGTGCTCGTTGCCTAACCTGGGTGCACTCCCGATAGATGGTAGGGATTGCAACCATGAAGACCCAATGGAAAGGTTTCATAAAATTCAGAGGGACAGTGTGTGGGGGTTGGGGCAGTGGGGCCAGCGTGTGCATTTTCTTTTTCAATGAATGAGCATAAATCTTGGACAGCAGAGGGCCCATTGGCTCATAAGTGAAGGTGTAGGTAGCGGATGCTGCTAATGCATCCAAATCCCTCGTGATCAAGGTATATTTTCATGAACTCCACATTCTACTTCTAATGCACAATCCAGCACGAGGACGACTTCTCTAAGCCATCCGGAAAATTGCTTCTACTTTCCACCTCGCCTTTTCCACGTGGATAGATGGGAACAGTTGAGGGAACGGGGTGAGGGAGGATACAGTGTTTGAGGCAATCCTTGCTCTGAAAGTCCATGATGAGAACTTCCTGCTTTGCACAACCGGACCACTCAAGCTCAGTTACTAAACTCACGAGGCGTAAAAACGAAGAGTAATGACTTGGCTGAACTGGGACGTCTTTTTGTGTAGCTTTATTAATTGATTCTTGGAGAGAGACAGTGCACAAGCGAAGGATGGGTGAGGGACAGGGGACAGAATCTCCAGAAGACGCCCCACTGAGTGTGGATCCTGACCTGGGGCTCAATCTCATGACCTTGAGATCGTGACCTGAGCAGAAGTCACCAGTTGGATGCCTAACCAGCTGAGCCACCCAGGTGCCAGAGAACTGGAAAGTTTCCCAAGACTGTCACGTCTTTGTGTTTCGTTACCAAAGAGCAGCCGTGTGTTTTGTCACTGGTTGCTATTCCTAGTGTGACCTCAGCACTCAGCTCAGCCGTGATGTTTTCACGTTATCACACGTAGGGTCCCGCTTGCTTTGGACTGTCTTACTTTGCAGACATGCGCGCTTCCTATCTGCACAACCCGTTGGGGTCACGGTACACGTTTTGAGAACAGAGAACCCTACAAGCCTGGGTGCTTTTAGTGTCCAGCAGGATTTCCGTGGGTCTTTCTCCTGTGTTCCTACATGCAAAGTCAGACCAGTCCGTTACCTCGCCCTGAGTCTCTTTTCCTTGGCCTTCCACCTCAGGAGATGCACTGCTTTTGAAAAACACTCATTGATTTTATTTTATTTTTTATCACTTCAGGGCACTCCTTTCAGCATAACCGTAGGTGGGAAGGAAAGGTTGTCCCTCGTTTTGTGTAAGTGTGCCTAGGGGTCACTCTGGGCTGTTTGTCACCTCGTGCCATGTTGAAGAACAGCCCGAGTGTACATTTCCAAGGTCTAGTTTATTTTTGCCGCAAGGCTGGTTTGTTTCAGCAAAGTCTAAGTGCCTGCTTGGAATCGGTTTTGATATTTTGAACGCTAATGACACTGTTTCTTTTACACCTAAACTCGTGTCCCCACCACGATCCTTGAATGTTGGTGCCATATGACTTCCATATGCTTCGTCAAGGCTTCTTAGGTGATAGTGAGTGATACTCTTAAAATAGCATCTAAACATTTGGGGAAAAAAAAAACAAAAAACAAAAAACAAACAAAAAAACCTTCCAGACTTTAATCTGTCTGGTCTTAAGGCTCTGTCTACAGGGTAAAATGTCCAGATTAAAGAAACACAGCGCTGTAGGCAGGACCCCTGGCTATGTATGAGGGCCGTGGCCTGAAACCTTCATGAATCCTCCCAGTTGTGAGTGCTCTTAAGAATAGGACATTTATAATGCTTGTCAAAAAATGTCCTGAGACCCCAAGCTGGAATTTCTTGTTTTCCATGGAACTGTTGATACTCGGGCTGGAAGGTGATATCCTGGCCTGTCCTGTTCTGTGCAGCGAAATCAGAAAACTTGGTGTATCAATATCCCAAAGCAGAAGGGCCATTCTGTGCTGTGTCACTAATGTACTGGGTCTCTTTTTTCCCTGACACCTACATGTCTGAACGTGGACTTCCTTCCAGTATAGTCTGGTTGCATCTTATTTGACCTCTTATTTGGACCTTCTCTCTGTCAGCTTTATAATAAGCAATTAAACACACACACACACACACATTATTAGGAAAAAAACGTGCCACAGCCCGCCCAATGCCACGTGGAAAGGCTCCTCAGAGGAAGCAAAAATCCACAGATCTCACTGTCCAGGCAGCTTACTGGGAAGGAAGCCCTTTACTGGTGTGATGTCTGAACCTGGCGTTGTAGGGTGGAGGTTCTGGGCCATGGCAGAACATGGAAAGCACTTGAAGAATCTTCACAGATGCTGGGTCACTGCTCTGAGGGAGCTAATTTAATGTGTTTAGGCGAAGGCATAGGTAGCAGAACCCTTCCAACCTCCCGGGCCGTGCGGGTGGGCAGCTGCAGTTAGAGGTTGTGGTGCCCATCCCATTGGTGAGTAGAAACAGGAGAGCCACCATCCTGCTGGACACCTGCCTGGCACACATGCTCAGGTGTCTTCTCCAGCCTGAAAATATGTTGAAAGGAAACCTCCCCTCCCTTCTGTGTGCTTTCCCCATCTTGTGAACCACATTCATTCTTGAGGAGTTCACGCAGTGGTTCAGAAACCATTTGGGGGGCTACAAGGTGTCCGGCTCGAGTCTTTCTACCTGAGCTCCCACCCTTGCTCCAAATTGCCCCCTTGTTTGAATTCCATCCCGTGGTTCCCATGGCCCGTGGAATAAAGTCAGGGATGATGGATCCTGGAAGGCCACCTTCACAACTCTCACGTCTCAGGTCCTATCACTCACAGCCTCAGCATGGGCTCCAGGAAGATGGAGAAATCCGTCAACCTCGGTGGAAGCCATGCTGTTCCATGCTCCCGAGCATGTGCTCTTCCCTCTCCTCTCCCACCAGCCAGTTCTCCTCTGGCTGAGTCCTATCCCTATATCCAGGTTCGGGTCAAATGCTGACTTTTCTGGAAGTTACTCTCTGAACACCATCAACACCTCCAGCAAACCACTTCTGTGCCATTTTGAAATTATATGGTTTCCCTTGTGCCCCACCCCCACCCCGGATTGCAGGCTCCTAGAAGGCACTTCTCACTCCCTGGCATATGCCCCTTTCCTTGTAGGACACCCAACCCTTTTCTTTTGGACTGCTTATTGAAATGGAATGATTGGGGTTGGCATCGGGATGGTGCTAACAATGTGGTGAAGTCAGATCCAGTAGTTTGGTGTCCAGGAAGGAAAGATGAAAAGTGGAATAAAAGGTCAGTCCAGGGACATTGACCATGGAAAACCACCTGGCCCGTGAGTGTCAGTTAGCACAGGGGATGTGACCATCCTGCAGCTCGTGACAATGAGGGACGTGACTGGTGATGCAACAGGTCAGTCAGACGAGTTTGAAATATATCCTATAAATGCTTGAAAGGTAAAAAGGGCATTGTGGTATCAATCCATTGCAATCAAACCAGTTAAAGTAGGGAAAGGAATGATGTGGAAGTTTTGTTGATGAGGGACAGCTGCATGATTCTATAATGATGCTACGTAATTTTATGTATCATGGACACTGCAGTGTCATTCCAGTTTTTTTTTTTAAGGGAGTTTTTCCTTTTTTTAAGATTTTATTTATTCATGAGAGACACACAGGCAGAGGGAGAAGCGGATCCATGTAGGGATCCCGATGTGGGACTTGATCCTGGAACCCTGGAATCAGGCCCTGAGACGAAAGCAGACCCTCAACCGCTGAGCCACCCAGGTGTCCCATTCCAGGTTTTACCTGCATTTGTAGCCAGAGAAGCTCTCTGACCACAGTCACACTAGGTGACAGTAGTCAGACCTATTATTTCATCTCCCACAAAAATGCTGCCTGTTACCTTTAGTGTCTTTGATCCACATAGAACCAAGGGAGGAAAATACAGTATGATGAAAAACTAAGGGGGCACATTTAAGTCTTTTGCTTGTGAATTTTTCCTCCAGATACACAGGCTTGGAAATAATTAAACTAGTTTCCATTTTGGGAAGCTCATAAGCTTCTAAGCACCTGGAAGAAATACCTCTGTATCCGTATTGTAGCTCAAGATTTCAGGGAATAAAATAAAGCAGGTATGTGCTTAGTATTGTGGCTGCTACATAATTATTCTGCAGCTGTTGGAAATAGCTAAATAGCTATTTTTAGTTCTGATCCCTCATCTGAGAAATAGAAATGATGAGATTTTCTTTTCTTTTCTTTTCTTTTCTTTTCTTTTCTTTTCTTTTCTTTTCTTTTCTTTCTATTCACTGACTATGCAAAGGGCTTCTTGTAATGATTCAAGTTAATATATGTGAAAGGGTGTTTGTACATTTTAAAGTATGTATTAGTAATACTGATTTATTAATGGTTTTGCAAACTGTGTTATTCTGTCAAGGATATTTGTGTTTTAAAAATAGTTTAAAATGATCAATACTTGAATGCAAATTCAAGTTTATTCAGTTTAACAGCTACTTGTGGAGCCCCTCCTTAGTGTAAGGCATTATGGTGGCTGTAGCTGAAGATGGGAGATAAAAAATATCTGGGCTCTGTTCTCATTTTAGTAGATCCATAAATGAGGACAGAGATGGAAGTTGGAAAGTTAGATGCTGCTACAATTATTTTTTAAAAAGTATGCATGGTAAAGAAGAGCTTTTTTAAAGAAAATGTTTTTTGTTTTTTTTTTTTAAGATTTTATTTATTTATTTGAGGTGGACAGAGATAGGGACCCAGGTAACACAAGCAGAGAGGAGAGGGAGAAGCAGACTCCTGATGTGGGGCTCAGTCCCAGGACTGTGGGGTCGTGACCTAAGTCAAAGGCAGATGCTAAACCGACTGAGCCACCCAGGTGCCCTTTATTTATTTATTTTAGAGCCTGGGGGCAGGGAGCAGAGGGAGAAGGAGAGAGTCTCCACACAGGGCTAGACCCTGCAACCCTGAGATCACCACCTGAGCTGAGACCAAGAGTCAGATGCCCGATGGACTGCACCACTCAACGCAGAAGGGCTTTCTATTTAGAGAACCAAGGGAAGGCTTCGTGGAGAACTGGAGTTTCTGAGTCGAGATGGTGGCCGAAGAACATTCAAGGCTGAGGGAATAGTGCATGCAAAGGGTACAGGAGAAGGAGCTATCCTGGCGCTGGAGTGGCTGGAGTGTAGAGGGAGAGCGGGGTACTTAAGCCAGTGCCAGGTCCCAGAGCCTTACATGCCATAGCAAGGAACCGACGTGTCGTGCCATTGACAAGGTTAAGTAAGCTCTTCACGTTTTTGAGCCCAAGAGTGGTAAAATGACAGCAGTGTTAGAGGAATCAATTTCTAATGATAGAATTGAGTAAGTGTCATTAAAATGCAAGATTGCAAATTCGGTTTGTGTCTGAGTAGCTTTCCTGGGATTATTTACTACGAAGATGACCAACCTTCCAACCAACCTTTCTTCCCTCCCCTGCTCCCATGTGTCTTGTCTTTTTCTTTCTCTTTCTTTTCCTTCAAGGAATGATAATTGACTCTCTGTAAGAGTAGAAGGAGGCTAAGCTGGGAGCCTAGGTTTTCTAAAACTAATAGAACCCAGATTCTACGTCTGAAGTTTACTTGTTGGGTTATCTTGGAAAAATTACTCAAGCTACCTAAGCTTCCTTTTTGTTCTAGTAAAATGGAGATTACAGGAGCTCAGTGAGTCACTGTCCTAATGGAGATACCCTTTTGCACATTGTCTAGCGTCCAGTGAGCCTTGAATTAATAGTAGCTATTATGTTTTATGGCGGGAGTTAACATTGGAACATAAAAGTGAATTTTTATAGTTATTATAAAATATTGCCTCACACAGTGGTTAGGAGAATTAGGAAAATTTTAACTGATGATTTTTAAAAAAACAACCTTTTTTCCTCCATTACTAGAAATAGGAAAATAAACATTTGGAAGGCAGCCTCAGTCCTAGTGGCTCTATTTAAATGCAAATAAGGTAACCACCAGGGCTTCCAGGGCAACAAGGTTCTGTGCATCTATGCTCCCAACCCTGAATTAGACACCCTTTTATGAAGTGGGTAAGATCTCTCCAGGCTAACCATGGTTCTGGCTTTCTTTGGGGGTTGTAGGTGTCTGCTGACATACTGTGCTCCTATCCCCTGTGGGTGGGCAGGCCAAAGGTAGTCAGGGGAAGGCTGGACCTTTATCAAGGTCCAAGGATGGCTGCCAGGGTGACACTACCTTGATAGGTTTTACCACTCAGACTCTGGACTTATTTGATCCTGGCAGGAAGGGAAACCGGATCGTACATGTGTCAGATTCAGCATCCTTTCAGTGAAGGATGCTCTGACTTTTAGCATAATACACTGGTGTCAAGTCTGGTACTTTCTGGTATATATGGGTCTCCTCCAGATGCTTGACTGTACTACACTCATCTGGGGTCCAGACTCCGTCCCTCCCGATGACAAGACAGGTGAGAGGAACACGGTTTAATGAGAATGCTTCCTGTTTTATTTAAAGCCAGGGGAAGTGGCTCATCCAAAGGCTTCATTCACTCAGGTGACCGAGGCTGATAAAATACACCTCGCTCTCCAGTGACCACAAGCCCATCACCCTCCAGACTGTGATCTCTGACTTGCCTGTACACGTGGCTCACGTGTGTTTCTCTGAACCTTGTCTTTCTTGTTCTGTCACCAAGAACACTCCTCATGGTGCTGTTTTCTTCAGCTGTGTTTATACGCTTTTTTAGCTATGTAGGAGAAGGAGAACTTTTTCTCAGCCCTCTTAGAGTTCCTGGCTGGGCCTGAAAATTAAACCAGCAAAGACAGACAAACAGTAGAAAAACATGCAGATCTATTTAATATACGTGTTTCTTGACATGGAAGCCTTCGTATGCAAAGGAAGGCCCAAGGAAACCATCAGACCCGAGTGTTCTGAGGGTGGGTTTGATGAAGAATGGAGAAAAGGCATAGGTCCAAGACGGTGAGGTGAGCGTAGGAAATGGAGAAACAGAAGGCCACTGGTTAGGATTCTTCTCAGGATCCCTTTGTCTTCAGAGGTCAGGATTCTCCTTCCCGTTGGGTATGGGGAGGGCACCTTCTACATGAGGATTTTGTCACCTGTGTCAGGGGAGAGGTCAGGACGACCTCCTTGCTTTTGCTGTTTGCCTAGACTCCTGCAGCTTAAAGTATCCCCTCTGTCATCCTGAACTCGAGGTGCCGTATTTTGGGGTAGCCTTTCCTGAACCCCATCAGCTGCCACAAGGCTGTTCCCAGCCAGGATCTCAGGCCAAGAAAACAGTCCACCTTCCAGTGCTGGGAAGATGTGATTCTTTTTCTTTCTTTTTTTTTTTTTTAAGATGTGATTCTTGATTCCATCACTGCCACTACCATTACCATTTTTTTTAATTTTTTAATTTTATTTTGTTTTCACTACCATTACCGTTACCAGTTATGATGTTCATTCTGAGTCCAGAAACCCTAAAATATGTGTGCAGCAGGGGCGAGTGGGGGAGATGAAGGTGGAAGAGTATTTTTACAGCTTCTGTGCAGGGGGTTTGCACAAGTTGTTAGCCCACTGAAATTCTGTTGTACCAGTCAGTATAACGGTGCTTCCAGGAGCCCCCCGGGGAGCCCCCTGACCGCTACCCAGCTCACTGCTGAGGCCCTCGCACGTCCCCATGCTCCAGGAGGTTCCCGGCACCCATCGCCAGCGCATGACCTTTCTGTTGGGACAGTGCCCTTCAAGTACTGGTTATTATATTGTGTCTCGCTCTGGTGTTAGTTCCAGTGAGCACACTAATTAATTTCACATTCCAGAAGCAGCTTTCCTCCCTTTGTCTCCCAGTTAGAGAGCATACTGTGGAGCAGAAAAGGGGGCAGGAGCATACATGATTCCAAGACCCCTCTCAAACCCATCTAGACAGAAAACAAATATCCTCGAGGTGAGAACTACGTCCTCCAGTATATAAAGGACCCTTTTCCTCCCTCGAGTAGTCTAAATCCTCTTGGCTTTCTTTCCTTTCTGTCCTCGGTGGCTCAAGACCCCCTTTAAACAGAAGAGCATCTTCTCAAAATGTTTGTTTTAAAAGCCCTTTGAGGAAGTAAAACATCAAGTGAGTTCTACGTACCCCTGACTCGCTCCACTTACTTTTGTTACGGGGTTCATGAGAAACTTTATTTTTCCTTTTTTGAGTACCGTGTTTATTCTACTTGAAACTTCAAAACATGTTTATACTTCAGATGGTGACTCTGAGATACTAAATTGGGTGCTTTCCTGGGACACATTTCATAATCTGTCAGAGCAAACGGTTTCCAAGTTCTGCCGCAGTTAATTGCCTTTACAGATCAAATTGTTAAATTTGAGTTATAGTTTAATTATGTGGGATGGGAATGCCTGCGTGTCTACTCTATAAACGGTTTTATTCTGTCATGAAATGGGTAGCTCAGAGAGGAACTGTGCCCTTTGGAGATTTTTGGCATGTTTTGTGCGCCCATCCTGGTATCGCTCACTCTTAGTCATTTCGTTGGATGGATGCGTTCCCATCGCAGATCTGTCATGGTAGAAACAGAGATTGAAAATCCATTTGGGAAATGATGTCCTTGAAGAGCTCAGCTGAACATCAGATAAAAGCCAGGCGTTTTTGGAATTCCAGCTCAGATTTTCCCTCCTGCGTCTGGGATTTGGGGTGAAGATGCGGGGAGTACAGGTGGTCACTGCTGTGTCAACAGCTGTCTTCGAATCATGAGGTCTGGAAGTGTGCAAGAGGCTCAGCGGATGGTGATGTGATCTGACCAGCAAAGACGCAAATGCTTCAAGAATGTTTGAAATTCAGAGAAGGAAAGCAGCACTCCCTGCCAGCTCAGCCAAACCGATGCAGTTTTATTGCACGATGGGAGATGCCGAGTGTTAGTTTGGAAAGTTGGACGCTTGGATATGCAAAACTATACTAACTAAATGGTTGCATTTTTGTCAGATTGTGGCTGCAGGAGGGAGCGGGTTTTGTTCAGTGCGAACCATAGATCCTTTCAAAGACGATCCCATACTTTCAATTTACACTTTTTCAGAAGTGAAACAGTTAAAACACAAATTCAACACTAATGTCTGTACTAAAGGTGACTTCGTATGGCAGTCAGGATGCCTCCCTATTCTGAAGATGTTGTGACTTGCATAAAGAAAGGAAACGGGGGATCCCTGGGTGGCGCAGCGGTTTGGCGCCTGCCTTTGGCTCAGGGCGCGATCCTGGAGTCCCGGGATCGAATCCCACGTCGGGCTCCCAGTGCATGGAGCCTGCTTCTCCCTCTGCCTGTGTCTCTGCCCCTCTCTCTCTCTCTCTCTCTCTCTGTGTGTGTGACTATCGTAAGTAAATAAAAATTTAAAAAAAGAAAGGAAACGGGGGTGTCTGGGTAGTAAGGAACGGATTTTACATGGGGGCCTGGTGCACACCTAAGTTTTTGTATACACGCACATATAAAACTTTAATAAATCATACCATCTTCACCTTCTGTGATGTATTTGACATCTTCCATTCCATTCCATTTAACAAGACTTGCTGCTTGTAATCCACTAAGCAGATTTCATGACACCTTTAATGGATTGCATTGAGCACGGGGCACACAGCAGATGGAGGAATGGCTTGCCTTGGTCCCTTGGACTCTACGAGGACCCAAAGCTGCCAGTAATTCCTGTTCCTCATGGCGATCATCTTGTTCTTTTAAAAAGCTACATCTGGGCTGTCTGCACTGCAGGGGATCTAAATTCTGATTTTCAGACAGCCTATTGGGTTGATACATCTAGGCACGAGTCATGAATTATTTTTCTAAGATAAGCTTAGACTGTCCCAGGGATTTTACACCTGTCCTTTACATCAGTGTGGAAGCTAATAAGAATCTGCCCCAGTACCTGGCTTGGGCAAGGCTGATTTCCAAGTCGAGATGTCCTCAGGATCTGACCACACAGCGGGTCAGGACTACACACAGGCCTGCGTGGTACTCTGTTCCCACAATGTGTCTCTGACCCAGTGCCGTAAGGCTGACTTATACATCAATCCTTGGGTTTCAAGCACAGTGGATGCCTCAGTCGAGACAGAGTCCTTATAGCACCATCAAGGCAGATGGAAATCTAGTGATTCAGATGGTAAGGACAGAGCCTAAGTCCCTAGCAGCTGGACTATATCTCACGACCTTAAGGCAAAATTCAAAGTGGAGGAGTTTGATAAATAGTGTCTCAGGAAAGTGAGGAATGTTTCATCAAGGGCATCAAGGAATGTGCCAAGGGATAGCTGTATAGACAAAGATCCCCAGCGATGAAAGTGACTCAGACTCATAATCATGGCCCCTGCCTGGTATTTGTGTCTTAAAATGTCTCGGTGAACTAGGCTGGTGTGTTGCCTTGAGGGGCATTGATAGGCAGGCTGTCTATCCAGAAGTCTGAGCTGTAGGTACTGATGAGAAAGCCACATTTTTCTACCTAAACTTGGGTTTCTACCAAGGTGTCTGGTTCTCTGGGGGTCCTGTGAGTCAGCCCCTCCCCCTCGGTGGCGTGACAGTCCTTGGGGTCAGGGTGAGGACCTGTTTAACCACATGCTGTGTTGTGTCTTGACTGAGCAACTGTATCTTGAGTATCTCTGTAGCTTCAGTGCCAAGTGCCAGGTCTCATTCGTAGAAGGCAGAGGTAGAGGACATTGGCTGAAACTGGGTGAATGGCCAAACCCCTAACGAGGTCCACATGTCTCTCATGTGGATCTGAAGTTTAGGCTTTGGTGAAGGAGGATTTTGCAGGTTAGCTTGAGCAGCCTTGGAGCCAATCTGTTGCCCAGCCCAAGAAGTGTTAAAAAGGACAGATTATAAATTAGAGATGCCCTGCATGGAGGCAAGTCATGGCATTAAAGTAGGAAAAAAAAAATCTGTAGTAGAGAAATGTATGTCCCAGATGTCCAGTCAGTTGGGACAGGATGGCGGTGGTGTTAAAGGAAGCTGTTGGAAAAAGTGTTCCAAGACACCTGGGTGACTCAGCGGTTGAGTGTCTGCCTTCGGCTCAGGTTGTGACCCCGGGGTCCTGGGATTGAGACCAGCATCAGGTTCCCCACAGGGACCCTGCTTCTCCCTCTGCCTGTGTCTCTGTATCTCTCTCTGTGTCTCTCATGAATAAATAAATAAAATCTTTGAATGAATGAATGAACGAATGAATGAATGAAAGAATGAATGAATGAAAAGAAAAAATGTTCCAGGCTTTGATTTGTTCGTTTGGAGTTTGGTTGATTTGTGAATGGTGGTGTGAGGAAAAGATAATTTTTCTTCAGAGGTTAGAAAGGAGAGTAAGTAAAACTTGCAGCCCTCACGAGGTCAAATATCGTCTAGGGAAGCACTTCATAAAAGAACATACCCTCTTGATAATCATCGAGCTCTGAGAGCAAAATGCCAATTGATGAAGACGTACTTGGAGGAGAAATCCTGTCCGCTGTTCGTAGGGCACTAGTTCTGTGATGAAATCCATATGGGGACGATGGACTGGGGAAGAGAGGGAGAAAATCCTGGTTTACAGATGCCGTCATTTCCTCCACGAGAGTCCCCCGAAGACTTGAGACTGCACCCCACCGGCAGTCGAGGATAGCCTGTGGGAAGCTGCGCATCCCTGTGATGACCAGCTGTGGGCCATCTCAGCCCGGACATCTCTGATGGGCAGAGTTTTACCAAATAGGGAAGTCTTGGACCAGGAAAGACCTTGGTGCTTGACTACCTCACCGGCATGGTTTTCTTTGACTGATTGGGCTGTTTGGTGATCTTGCTCTCCAGTAAGAGCTCTGGTCTTTGAAATAAGTCTGACGTATCAGGAAGAGGGAAGAAGTTCCTTTGAGGATGTCCCTGATTTAGGATCCAGAAAGGCAGATGCCAGGATTTTTGAGTCCGTTTTTCTTCTACCCAATGTCCTACTGTTCCTCTAAGATCAAAAAGAAAAAAACAAAACAAAAACTGAAAAAAAAATGAGGCAGGAATCATGACTCAAGACTCCTACTGCTCTTAACTCACTAATTTTCCAAGAGTCCTTCCCTATTCGAAGCATTTGTCAGATGTGCAGACGCGTGAATGTGGTCCATGCTTTAGCCGTCGTGCTAATCAGAACCAAGTACCATACTGGTCCCTGTACCTTCATCGTGAGGACGGCGCCAATTAAAAGCTGTTCCGTGCTCTGATGAGCAGTGAAGGGCAACTCCGATCCGAAGCTCAAGTATAAGGGGAGATAATTGATGTATTTTCTGGCTGAAATAAATAAGGCGAGAATTTACTTCGAACCGTACCTCGTGTGTTAGTCCATGTTAACAGAGATCCAAATCATGCGTCGCAGGGGGGCCTGAACAGGAAACCAGCAGCTAAACTACAGCATATTTGGGATGAGTAATGGGGTCTGATCTGAAAAGCAGAGAGGGGTCATGTGGATGGGTCTCCTGCCAAGAGTCAGCAAGCAGGTGGAGGATTTCAAGACGTCTCAGTGGACATCGACATACCAGTGCTGGGTTCTGAGATTCTAGAGACGCACGTGTTAACAGTCGAAGCTACAGCCCCTTCTCTCCAGCAGCAAAGAGAAGACTGGCTTTTCCTCACTCACAAGGGACTGCCTCGGGGGCGCTAGATTGCTGACGTTTAGACATGCTAGGGGGGCTCTTCCTCTATCCATCCCTCTACTCCAGGATTTAGGACTTGGCTTTTCCACTCAAAAGGAAGACGTCTGGACCAAATCTGTCCTTTAGGTGCAGAAGTGGATGCCTCCTTTGTGCTAGGCATTGTTCTAAGTGAAACGGTAGTTATAACATAAAAATCTCTGAGAGATGCTGGGTGGCTCAGTGGTTGAGCATCTGCCTTCAGCTCAGGGCATGATCCCGTGGTCCTGCGATCGAGTCCTGCATCAGGTCCCTCTAGGGAGCCTGCTTCTCCCTCTGCCTGTGTCTCTGCCTCTGTCTCTCTGTGTCTCTCAGGAATAAATAAATAAAATCTTTAAAATATCTTTAAAATATATGTATTTTTTATTTTTTAAAATATATATTATACATATATATTATGTATGAATTATACATGATTTATGTATTATAATATATATTATATATATGATATATATTATATAATCTCCTAAATCTTCTGAATGGTATATTTAAAATATCTTTATATATATTTTTTATGTTTTAAAAAATATGTATTATGCATATATATTATTACATATTATACATGATTTATGTATTATATGTAATATGTTATATTAATAATATATATTAACATAATATACAATATATTATATATAATTATATAATAATATATTATTATATATATTATATAATCTCCTAAATCTCCTGAATGGTACATAACAGGGAAGAGACCAGAGAGCAAAGAAAATAGATAATTTCTGATCCTGGAGGTGTGAAGGGCTTTTCTCCCAAGGGCTCAGCTGTGCCGCGGCTGGTAGCTGTGATGGTCCTCGGGCAGTCAGTCAAGTGTCTGGTGGCATTTTGGCAGCAGCCGAGGAGAAGCACACAGGACAGACAGGGATACAGGGCAGAGAGTGAGTGGAGCTGAAGGCACCGCATCAGAGTGGTGTGGACCCAACGATGAGAACAAGGCCATGACAAGGACGTTGAGGAGAATGTTCGAGACAGTCCCTCTTGAATGCAGAGCCCTGAGGATGGGTCCTGTCTGGTGAGTCCAAGGCACAAAGGAAAAAAGAAGCCAACCTTTTGGACACAGAACAAGTGTGGGCAAGGTCGGGGAGGCCTGAGGGTGGGGCGGCGGTTGGGAGCCAGATGTAGAGAACTTTATAGACCGTCGTGCGTCGTTTATGATTTCAGCTGCAGCAAGAAGCCCCTAGAAGTCTTGAAGCAGCAGAATGATTTCAAGGTGGTACACGACTTGCAAGGTCACGTTGGTTGCAGAGAGAACAGATGCAATGGGGCAAGGGCTGAAGCAGGGAGGCCAGCTGGGGGAGTTAGAGAAATCCAAGAGGTGGCTCAGGCTTGGGCCAGGGTGTCAACAGCCCACACCGGGAGAGCCAGCTGGCTTGGCACGCGTGTCGGAGTTCGAGGCCTTTCTCACGGTGCATGCAGCGGTGCTTGGAAGCCGGAGGTCAAGGAGGGCCACTGCCTTCCTGTAAGGACAGTTCTCAAGTCCTGGTTCTGTCTCCAGCTCTGCCTTAGATGCTGAGGATGGTACAGTGGACAGAACCAGATGTGACGCTTGCTTTAAATCAGATTTAAAATCTGGGGGAAAACATCACTAACAACAGTCCTACAGGGCGCTGGGAGGAGGCTCAGTTGGCGAAGCATCTGCCTTCAGCTCAGGTCATGGTGTCGGGGTCCTGGGATCCGGATCAAGCCCATATCAGGCTCCTTGACCAACAAGGAGTCTGCTGCTCCCTCTCCCTCTGCTCCTCCCTTGCTTGCTCTCGCTCTCTCTCAAATGAATACATGAAAACTCTTTAAAAAAAAACCCCAAACAACAACAACCAAAAGCCCTACAAATACTCTCAAGCTCAGCAAAGAGCAATGAAATAAGCTATGTGACTTTGTCAAATCAGAGAATGGAGAGAGCTGGCTTAGGCCAGGGGGTGTTTGGGGTGAGGCAGTGCCAGCCCCGGGAAGGCTGCGATGGGAAAGACAAGGAGGCTGTGGGGAGGCGAGAAGCAGTGGGGTACATCAGCGGGGTTTGGGCCTGGCGGGGGAAGGGAGCGTGGCACAACCGAGAAAGGGACCCACGGGGTGGGTCCTGCGGTGCGGCTGGAGGACAGAGTGAGCACGAGTGAGCAGAGGTGGGCAAGGGTGACACGGAGCAGACGGTCTATGGCCTCGCAGGCGGTGTGAAGCAGTTTGGCTTTCCTCTTAACGACTGTGGAAACTTTTAAAGGAATCTGCCTAATTGCTAAGGTTTCCACTCCTCCTAAATGCTGTATTTTTCTGATTTAATGTGAAAGAAGAAAATGGCAGAGCTGCAAAGTGACCTGCAAAAAACCATGAAACTGCTGGCATTTGATGAACAGAATTAGAGGGACTCTCGGAGGGTCAGCCTGCGTGATCGTCTTCCGCTCAGGTGCAGTTAGTTGAACGTTTCAGGATGGCACAGTCACGAGTCTTGGGGCTACAGCACCGTGGGCATTAGCTTTTGCCAACCGGCACCACCTCTGGCCACCATCCCCTAGGCTCTTCTCTGCCTGAGTTCTATGGGCTTATGCGGCCAATTGGTACCATCTTTGGCCAAGTGGCGCCACCTTCGCCCACCATCCCCTAGGCTCTTCCCTGGACCCGAGTTCTGTGAGCTTACACGGCCTGGAAATACGTGTGCTCAATGCCTGTGTGGGTCAACTAAAATAACAAGTAGAGGGTCCTTAGATAATTTCCACGAATTAAATAGACAGTGGATGTTCCTGTCAGGGTGTCCTGGACTCCCCCCCCCTTCTCCTATGAGACCTTGAAGGGGGGGCCAGGCTGCCGGCAGGCTCCCAGCAGTCACAGGTGGAGTCCGGGTGCTGGGATGCAGCCCCCTGCATTGCCAGGTAGCAGCCAGCGCGGGGTGTAGCCACATAAGAGAAGAACCACTTGATTGTGCTCGTTATGTTCTGTGGGTTAAGAATTCCGACCCGATAGGCATGACCGCTCTCTGCTCCATGACATTTGGGGACTCTGAATGGGGATAGTCAGATGCTGAGACTCGACCCTGCTGGGAGTCTCCCCCACTCCTGTGTCTCTGTGCTGACTGCAGTGACTGAGGGGACTCAGGCTGGGTGGGGGCGGCACCACCAACCAGATCTCCTGCTCGTCACCCCGAGGTGTGGCTCAGGCTCCTCCCAGCATGGTGCTGGATTCCAGGATGGAGACTCCTGACCAGTGGAGGCTGGAAGGCCTTTTCTGAGATAACCTCTCAAGTCACATAGCATCGCTTCCACACAGGCTGTTGGTACAGAGGAGCCGCTAAGGCCAGTGTGGTTTCAAGGGGAGGACAGTCGGACTCTGGCTCTTACTGGCAGGATGGCCAAGTCTCCATGCAGGAGAGCTCAGGGAATGGAAACTATCTGGTGGCTGTCTTTGGGAAATAGAACCTGTCAGAGAATTACAGCATCTCAAGGCCGGAAGATGCCCTAAATTCACCCTCGGGCATCCTTGGACACCACCTCCATCTCTTCTCTGATGGCTTGGCCCCTGCTCACCCTACCTAGGCTGATGTATACTCCAGACATGGTGCCCCCTGCCCACTGGGTGGCCCATTCCACCTTGGAGCTACTTGGACCCACACATACTGCCTCCTTGTCTTGAGGTGCCAGGTGACACCAGGGACCTCCTCCTACATACTCTGGACGATCGCCCAGGGTTGCTGCCTCCCTCTGCTTTACCACAGCTCAGTGGGGATGTGAAGACTGCTAGCATGACTTCCCTCTGACAGTCTGGCCCCCCACCCCCATCTGAGTCTTGACCCTTCAGAGGTTGCTCAGGTCAATCCATGAAGTAGATACCCTCTCGGGTGCCTCTGTGGTTCCTACCCATTGTTCCACTGCTAGAGGTTTGGTTTCATTTGAGTGGTTTTCTTGTTGGGCACCATTGGGGATGACCTCAAGCCATGAAAATCACTTGGAGTAAATTGAATTACTCCAATTCACCTCGTCAGACATTCGTTTAAGAATGGACACGTGACTCAGAGGGGACCCGTGGGGACAATTGCCAGGGCTTCTGGTGCTCCTGCCCCAGAAACAGTTGTAAGGGGAAAGGCTGCCCTTCTCTGCCTCTGACCCAGTGGTGATGCCTGGAACCGGGGACCCACCTAGTGAGGGCAAACCAGCGGAAGAAGGGAGAGAGCCCTTGCCATGTGGGGCATTTACCACATAAGCCATTTACTTGATGAGTATTTAGAGAACACCCAGGTGCTCTGCTAGGTGCAAGGGAGACAACAGGGAGTGTAAAAATTCCTTCCTGGAGCTGACCCTTTAGTGGAGGAGAGTTGAAAGGTGAGTGAATGATTGGTTAAACAGGAGGCTGATGCATTCCACTTGTCCCTGGGCCTGCTTTTCACTTTTCCTGGGTCCTCCTCTCTCCCTAGAGGCTGATCTAAATGGGAGGCCCCCTGTCCCATCTCAGCTGACCTCAGCTAATGAGGAGCCTTGGTGGGATACGAGAAGGGAGAGAGGATAGAGGTCAGACTCCCTGTGAACTAGACTGGGGTTGCCAATGGATCCTTCCTTATCAGAAGCCATGGCTCCAGCTCTTGGCAGGGACTGGTAATCCTGCTCTCTGGTTCCTTTACCTTCTGAGATCACTTCTGAGCCATCTGGGGTAGAAGGACATCTCAGGCAGAGGGCAGAACTTATACAGAGGCCCCGAAAGTTCAAGGAACTTTGTTCAGGGAACATCAAGAAAAGTGGTATGAAGAGAAGAGACATAGCACAGGGAAGAAGGTGGATGGCAAGGTCAAGGTCCATGAAAAGAGCAGAAGCTCTTAGTACCTTGTACCCTCTGTGGGGCTTTAGTGCGCATGGGCACAGAGGGTCTCCTGAAAGGATAGGAGCACGGGAGGGACAGGTGCTGTGTGTTAATAGAATTGCCTGGCTGCTAGATGGGAAGGGGGACCGAAGGGGTCAGGTAGGAGCAGATAGCCCAGTCAGCAGGTGGCTTCATGGACTGAGCAGGAGAACATGGCAGCCATAGCAGCAGATGGGGGAGTCCTTGAGTTTTGGGTATATTCTGAGGGTGCAGCCAGTGGGTGTATGATACCCACTGTGGGCCTGGGAGACAGAAAAGTTCAATATGACTCCAAGATGGTTGGCCAAGTATCAGGAAACATGCAGTTGGCATCACTGAAGCAGGGAAGGCACAGGAGAAGGAGGTCCGGAGTCCAGCTTCATGTATGTGAAGTTTGAAGCCCGTGGGAGACTGTTTCCTGTAGCCCTGATGCACCGCATCCCCTGGGGTTCACACCTTTGTGTAGTCCTCTCCTCTTGCATCTGGACTGGCCCTGGGACCTGCTTGAACTTAGTGGATGCAGTATAAGTCTGGACCTTAGGGAAAGCCTGGCACCTTCTGCTTTTGCACCCTTGGAATCTACCTAACATATAAGAGGATGGCTCAGCCCAGACCACCGTGCTGTGGAGGAGACTGGGCAGCCCTGTAGAGGGGCCCATGTGGAGGAGAACAGAAGCTGACAGTTGCAGGTGTGCCCCCCAGGTAGTGACCAACACCAAATAGTCACCGCAGGAGTGAGGCAACTGACCTTTCACTGATCCAGCCTGGCACCCAGAGAAGTCAAAGAATCATCTAGAACGCAGTATCAAGAGAAATAATAAATTGCTATTTCAGGTCCAGAAAACTACAAAAGATTTAGTGCAAACCTTCTCAACGAGTGGTTTTGCCCCCAACAATTACCCGACAAAACAAAGGGTAATTAACAAGGTCTGGTCATATTTTTGGTTGACATTAGTGGAATTGGAAGTGCTACTGGCATTTAGTGGATAGAGGCCACAGGGGCTGCTCAACATCCTACAGCTGACCTGGTGTCCAGGACAACTCCCAGCAACAGAGAATTATCTGCCTCAAAATGTCAATGATGGTGTGCCTGCGAAAATCTTACCTTCCTACATTTTAATAGTAGAACAAATAATTTCGGCTTTCTGAAAAGAAATGGCAATCATATGGGGAGGAATATACTTTTAAGGAGGAGATAAGAAGAATGAGCTCAGAGGAGCTTAGGATTCTTTTAAGTTTGGTGCTTTTTTATTTGCATTTTTCTACTTTTTCCAAAATAATAGTATTGCTGCTACCATTATGTGGGCATAATCTGCTAATTCTTTTCGGAGAGGCTTTCTCCTGCTCAACATCCAGTTAACTTGCTCCTCATACTTCCATTGGAGCTTAAGAATCTCCTCCATGAGGAAGCCCTGGGGAAAGAGTGAGACAATAGACAGTACATAAGCCCTACCAACATAAAATATAGCATTTGCACACTGGATTGTTTGGGGGGATTTTGAGAGGTTTTGGATTAGGAAACAAGTGAGAAATAGGACAGAGACTAAAGGAAATAGAACTAATATGCTGTTGTTACTAATGATACAAATCTAGGCTAGGTGATGTGGCTTAGGTGTCAGAGCCAAATAGGCTTCCTATACTGGGCCCTGTATTTGGGTGGATGTACTTGTCCTGTGACAGAAGCCCAGCAGAGACATTCTGCTTGTCCTGGGGAAGCCGCAGAGAATGTCCACCTCTGTGGGGAGCTCACCTCCACTTGGCAGACTAGGGGCTGAGGCAAGCACACCTAGCTGATGACTTCCAAGTGAACCAGTCAAGTAAGCCATACCACCTGCCCTGGTGCAGCACGGGGAAGGGGAGGGAAGAGTCCTGAATTCTAATAGAGCTCCATTCATAGAGAGTGGGAGAGATGCCTCGGCCTGCCCCCCTCCCCTATGACTACAGATTGTAACTCCTCCTCCGTCTGCTTTAGCTACTACCGGTGCTAATACAGTAGCTATTAGCCATGTGTGAGTATTTGAGTTAATTCAAATTATTATTATCATTTTTTTCTTTCAATAAGTTAATTCAAATTAAATGCACTTAAACGTTCAGTTTTTTAGTCACTGGCCACATTTTACTGGTCAGTAGCCACACGTGGCTAGAGGCTGTTGTATTGGACAGCACATCTGAATATGAATATGCATATGCATATTGAACAGTTGAATATGTTGAATATGGATATTGGACAGTTGAATGTTGCCGCCCCTGGAGAAAGATCCAGTGGATGGTGCTACTCTGAGATTTTTGTATCTCATCTTCGTATCATCAATGCCTATAACCAGGCCTGACTCAGAAGGCACAGGGAAATGTTTGTGGAATTGATACCTGAAAGAAGACTCTTGTGAGTTTTTGTTTTTCACATCTGCATATCGCAAAGATCCTTCCTCTCCCAAGCAGCAAGATGTGATAAGGGGCCATGGATAGCTTGTTAAATGAAATAAATCAGTTGAAGAATATGCATTCTGTAATCTTATTTTTTAAAACTTGTTCCGAGTTAAAAAAAAAAAAAAAAAAGTAAGATTAGGTAGTAGGTTAATTTTCTGGATATACAAAGAAAATTCTGATTGTTCTCAATGTCAAATACTAACAAAAGGCATTTTAAATAAGTGAATAGATGCCATTATTAAGGAACGTGGTATTGAAGTATAAGGATAAATCACAGCTGTTGGCCTGATGGCTACTGCATGCAGACCATGAAGTCTTGTTTCCTAAGGAGTGTGTAAAGGATTGTTTTCTTTCTCAAAAATGGCTCCCTTGCTAAGCTGCAGAGAAGAATGTGGCCAGATGGTGCAGTCTCATTTTTCTGTTCTATCTCTTGAGCTAGCCATATACTTTGTCCGACCTCGCCTCATAGAAATTACTTTTGTTCACTGCAGAAATAATCTTCACCCTGGGAACAGACCTACTGACTGTGTCCAAATCCAAGAACTGGCACACTGACTGCGATAATCCTCTTGTAGCCTTACCTTGTTTGCTCCTTGCTCCTTATTTGCTAATTGATGAGCTCGCAGATGCTAGACCAGAATTCAGTCCATAAAATGAAGACATTCCATCTGACCGGGCCAAATCTAAATTGCTGAAGCAGGACATTAGAGCGCAAAGCTGTGCCTTAAAAACTAACTAGGGCCAGCTAACTCACGCTAAAAATCAACCTGTTTTCAAAATGAAGATCTTTAGATACCAAATTTCTCAAAAAAAAAAAAAAAAAAAAAAGAGCCTATCATTACAAGAATACTAAAACCAAATGAGAATGACAAAATAATACAAAAAAGACCAGTTTAATTAACAGCAGCTCTGCAGTTTGGGTTCCAAGGGGAGAAAATATTTTTATAGAAGTATTAAAATGAATGAATTTAGAGATCTGAATATAATCACCCAGAAAAATGGCATTAACAAATAGTTTTAAACATGAGCATGATCAAAATAATTTCTTCATAATTATTTCATTCATTGACTATTACTCATTCTTGAATCATGATGAGTTCTGGGCTTGGGTAAAACTCCATCAGGATGAACGCATCCTTGCAGAGTTGATATTTGAAGAGATGGAACAGTTTGTTATATTACTCCCTTCTTAATTTTTTTTTTCTGTTGCTTCTATTTTTCAGACCCACTATGAGAATGGGGAATATATCATCAGGCAAGGTGCAAGAGGCGACACCTTCTTTATCATCAGCAAAGGAACGGTAAGCCCTGGGAGCCCCAGAGGGTGATGCAGAGTGGGATGGGGGCCCCAGGGTGCATTAGCCACCCCTGGAGACGCACGTGCACAGGGTCTTGAGGGAGAAACATTTGAGAATGGATCTCCCAAAATGATGCCAGAGGAAGAAAAAGTGTAACCCTGAAGACCCAAAAGTAGCCTGTGTTCCATAATTTAATAACCATGATGCTAGATGCCACTGATACGACTGCATAAATGGGAAGATTTCCAATATTTAAATTATATAAATCAACAAGAGAAAGACTAAGATTGCTTTAAAAATTCTCAACAGAAAACACAAACAGACAAAAAACAAAAAAACTCAATTCCAACTAGTGATGAGTAACATTGCTATCTTGAAACACCAGGGCTTTGAAATCCAATGGCCCAAGTGTGAATCCCACTAGGAAACTTAGCAGGTTCAGCATTCTTGGGCAAGATACTCAGCACTCTGAGGACTGCAAGGGTATAAATACACTCATGCTCTATTGTATCTTCATAAAGAAATGTTGAATGGATACTAAGAAATTATAAGAAGTGGTAGTGGTAGGTTATACGGGAAGGGATAGATGGGGGTGGACAAAGGATAGGAATGAAAAAAATCATAATTTATTCCTTTATATTATTTTAACTCTTCATTTTAAATTACATTTAAATTATATTTAATTATATTTATTTATTTTAATTATATTTTAATTCTTAAATATTTTAATATGTATAATTATGATTATTTAATTATATATTTTATTTTAATATTGATAAGTTATATATATATATATATATTTTAAGGATTTTATTTATTCATGAGAGACACAGAGAGAGAGGCAGAGAAACAGGCAGAGGGAGGAGCAGGCTTCCTGCAAGGAGCCGATGTGGGACTCGATCCCAGATACCGGGATCATGCCCTGAGCCCGGAAGGCAGACGCTCAACCACTAAGCCACCCAGGAGTCCCTATTTTTTTATATTTTAATTATATTTAATTATATTTAAATTTTCAAATATATTTTAATTGTATTTAAAAACAAAGTAATAAAATAAGTGAACTGGAAAATGGGAACTTACATAGATGAATGCTCTGATAGTCTAAAAAAAATACCTTATATTTCTTTCAACAGTGAAGCCCTAATCATTTTTGCATTTAAGTGTCCTTGTCTTGTAGCCAATGATTGGAACTTTGATTCCAATCAAAGTTGGAACACTTACTTTGCTTCATCATAAGAGATCCTTAAGAGGAATTTGTATGTATGAAGCATGGTAGGTGACAGGAAAGAGAATGCTGGTGAAAAAGGATTTATATACAACTTGTCATTTTTATAATCGTTACTTTAAAATGTAAGTTTAGGGGCACCTGGCTAGCTCCATCTGTAGAGCATGTGACTCTTATTCTCAGAGTCATAAATGCAAGCTTCATGTTAGGCGTAGAGCTTACTTAGAAAGTAAATAAAAATGTTAAACAGTTTTTTTAAAAACGTAGGTAAGTCTGTTCTAATTTAGCAAATACAACTGACTCTGGGACTTATGGCTCATACTAAATAAGGAAAGAGAGACGTACAGAGCCACAGTGGTCAGGAGATGTGAAAGATTATAAATCTTGTTGGATCACATTTTCGGTAATCCTCTCTGGACTGATTCTGAATCGAGAATGTGTCAGTGTTTACACTGATGATCAGTCACACTGAAGTGAAGACAGCATCATTTGTGCTCGTATCATACCTGTTCTCTGGACTGATACTGGAAAGCCTGGGATAAAGAAAAATGTCAGGCACCAGCATCTTAAAGATATCAAGAAATGACATGTCTGACCACAGTTACACTTAAAACTGTATTTTGAATTTTCCAATGTTAGAGGCTAAGGATTCTTAACATTCTGTGGTTTATGTTTAAATCGTTGGAGCTTTACCATTTGCTGTTTTATTTTTTTTAACATTTACTAAAGAATCAGGGGAAATGGAAAATCCTCATGGATATAAATGATTCAATAGGTCACGGGGGACATTTTTTGTCCCGACAATCTGGATTTATTTTTTTCTTATGACACTGCTAATCCTTTGCTTTCATGGAATGATACCTTTATTCGTTGAAGATGAATTTCTGACACACTTCTGTGATTACCCTATTACTGCACATTTCAAGCACTACCTAAAAGAAGCTGCTGTTTATAACCATATTCAGTTGCAAATAGGGGCATTAGGGGTGCTGCTTTATGAGTTTTGTAATAGGTATAAATAGAACTAGTGAGGAAATGCACCACGGGAACCCATTCCTCTGGCACTGTTTCAGAGCACCATGGGGGTTCTGGGAGAGAAGTAGTAAAAATATGTCAGACTCTTGACACATCCAAAATGGAAATACCTATGGCTGGTTAAAAAAAAAAAAAAAAAAAAAAATCCAAGACTAGTTTTTCATGTCATGTAACTTAGCAGCTATGATTTTTAATTATATTCATTATATGCTAATTAATGATATATTAGTATCTTCTATTCTGTTACACACGTATTGGAATCAGTATTTTAAATCCTAAGAAGCAAGAGATGAATATACTTAAGTCCCGGTGGGAGGAGAGAAAAGTGGAAGTGTCTTTAAGTAAGCAGGCAAATAAGTTGTGAAACTGAAATTTTCTGAATCTGTGTGCTTTGCTTTAGGAATGCAGATATAAATTTGTTTTCAACAAACAAAGGGTTGTGGAAGGAGAGGTGGGCAGGGGGATGGGGTGACGGGGTGACTGGGTGACGGGCACTGAGAAGGGCACTTATTGGGATGAGCACTGGATGTTATACTCTATGTTGGCAAATTGAATTTAAATAAAAAAAATAAATGGTTTTCGTATGCATTTAAGCAATGATAAAGGATAACCCTGGCAAAGATGATTTCCTTGCTTCCCCTGAACTGGCTTTTCCTTAGAGCACGTTGTAAGACACACAAGAGGCTAAAGTCACAAATGGATTTCCCAAGTTCAAGACACTTATTTAAGCGTAAAACTGTTTTTGTTCTCCTGCGAAGCACAGCCACACAAACAGAGAAACTCTGAAATACTTATTTTTCCCCCAATAAACCTACACAAACTGATTTTTCTAAAACTTGAGCAGAATGCTTTCAGTGATGTTTAAAGGACCCAGACTTGCCTCCTATGGAAACTGAGTTAGTTTCCAGTTGCTAGGAAACTTGACATTCCCTTCCCCTAATAATGAACATCAAGGAATTCACAACAGAGCAATGAAAAATGTCTTTGATAAAACTGTATTCATATGTCCCGGTAGCTGTGTTACATCAAAAAATGTACTCTCTGCATAAATAAATTAAAAAAAAATGTACTCTCTCCATAAATAAATTGAACCAAACAAAATTGAGGAGGATTGGCCAGGCAAAATTTCAGAGTTCCAATAATAATTCAAATATATTTTGATTTTCTGATTCTGTTGAACATACCTGGTACGCTGTTAGAAAAAAAATGTAACTTAGAAGTTTTTGTCTATTATATACTATTTAAAACCACATAGTTTTGCTTAGAATTAGCAAGTATAAGTAAGCATGTTGGTGAAGAAATGGGCTTAATGCATTATTTGGTATGTGTCGGGCATGAGAGTTAGGGAAATTTTATTTGTATATGGTACATAAGATTGAAACATGAAAAGCCCTTCCTTTTAGCTCACGAACAAGATCAAGGAGCACATTATCACCATTTCTGTTCATTGTGGAACTAGACATCCCAACCATTGTCCTAAGTCAAGAAAAATATGAAAAAAAAAAAAGGATAGAAGAATAATTATACATGTAAACCTGGAAGGAACACGTTTACATCTCTAGAAGAAGTAATAGGATATATAATATGTAAAATCCATAAATCCATATCAGATATATTCATATAACAGGGTAATATGCAAAGAGAGGAAATGAACTACAGATACGTATAGTAAAATGGAAGAGTTGGATCAATCTCAGATATGATCCTGATCAAAAGAAGCAAGTTGCAGAACATGTGTGGCGTGTTGCTCTTTTTATGATGGTCGAAACCAGGCAAATGTGTGGTATATGTGCACAGAACGAGATGCGAGTGCATGCAGGCACCTGCATTAATTGCAAACACTAGAACGGGGATCATGAACATCCGGTTCACCACAGACATGTCGGGAGAGTGAGTTAGGACGGCCCACTGTGGAGAGGTACGCTAATATACTCCCCGTGTTACACAGAGGGTTCAGTTGTCAAATCAGACTCCTAGGAATCCTAAATCTGGCCAAACTGATGTACACTCATGACTCAGAGAATGTAGGTAAACTTCAAGTTCAGGAGGAAAAAAAAAAAAAAAAAAAATTCCAACCCAGTTTATATCCCAGATTACCAGATACAGTTCCTAAAGTGTCCTCATTCTGCATCAGGAGGCATTTTGATTTGCAAATAACAGGACTAATTTTTAAGTGATATGTGCAGAACGTTGTTTGAAGGGAGAACTGCGGTGCGAGAACTGGGGCTCCTCTATTAGTCACAAAGGAAGGAAAATGATGACTTCAGAGACCCTCATTGTCTAATAAGTCTTCCCTATTAATCTGTGAATTCCAGGCTGGCTGGCTGGCTGGCTTGCTTGCTTTCTTTCTTAATAATAAGTGTTGCTTTGTTTATAAAACCTGCCAAATTCATACTACACATTTTGTTTTCTTTTTGAATTGTTTTCGCTTAAACATGTTGGTTGTGCACATTGATCCTGTTTAGTGAAGACTTTGATATCAAAGATCTTTATACTGCTTTAAAAGTATCTAGTTTTTAGGGGATCCCTGGGTGGCTCAGTGGTTTAGCGCCTGTCTTTGGCCCAGGGTGCAATCCTGGAGTCCTGGGATCGAGTCCCACGTCAGGCTCCCGGCATGGAGCCTGCTTCTCCTTCCTCCCGTGTCTCTGCCTCTCTCTCTCTTTCTCTCCATGTCTATCATCAATCAATCAGTCTTAAAAAATATATAAAAGTATCTAATTTTTATTTTGATTCTTAATTTTTAAAATTAGAGTTAAAATGGTCTTAAAAACTCAAATTATGAGACTACACATATGTCTTGTAGAAAAAAGTTAATGTATAGACAAGTAAAAGAACATTAGAATAAATACTCTTTTGTCTGTCTAGAAGGATAAGAAGTTTATGCTCTAAATAGCATTTTATACCAACAATGAGAGAGCGGTAGTAGTGATAGGGGATATTTATTTTACAATCAAATGCTTGAATTTCTGAAATAGGTGAGAGAAGTTGGAGAAGGGGGAAATATGAGAAAAGTAACCAATTTTTTGAGTACTTTTTTTTTTTTTCAAAAGATAGCATGAGAGAGGGAGAAGGGCAGAGGAGGGGGAGGATCTCAAGCAGACTCACTGCGGAGCCTGGAGCTCAGTCCCAGGACCCTGAGATCACGACCTGAGCTGAAACCAAGAGTCAAACACTCAACCGGGTGAGCCATCCCGGTGCCCCGAGCACTTACTATTAAGAGTCTGCTTTTCATAGATTTTTCTCTTTTAATTCATACACTTATATGCAAGCCCTCCCGTTTTTTGGACAAGGTGATGAGATAACAGGGGTTTGAACAGGCCCAATATTATCTTTAAGGCTCCAGAGCTGGTTCTTTCCCATAGCAATGTGGATCCTAAAGCACATAGTAATTTCAGGGAGGAGAATAAGCAATATAGGCCGAGGTCACAGAAGCTATCTCTGTGTATGTGGCTTTCTCTACCCTGACATTTTTTTTTTTTTAGACTTAAAGATGCAAATGCCCATGCCTGGTGTCTGTGCATATTTAGAATGGTTCATTATTTGTACGAAGAAATAGTGTGGAAATTACAGTCTTAAAGGAAAGCTTTTATTCTTGCTCTTTGAACTGCTTATCTTTCCACATATATGGATTATCCGGGTAGGTTTTCCTTCACACTTGTCGCATCAGCAGAAAGTGGTCTATTTGATAGGTGACCCACTTTTTATGGCTCTGTTAGTGCGTTTCAGTAACGTCTTTGTAAAGCATATTTCCGAAGCCACTGAAATCTCCCCAGGCCTTGCATGCATCTGCCATTTGGAATTTCTAAACATTTTTGTTGTTGTTGTCAATCAAATGGCAAATGTGTAATTGTGTAACGTATCCTTATATCTAATTGTGAATTGATGATCTCAGGTATAGTTCACCTTAGTTCATGACATTTTTTTTTTTTTTTTGTAGTAGCAAGGGCTGACAAATAATTTCGTTGGGTTGTACCTCATGGTAACAGGTGAGAAAACTGAGACCCAGAAATAAAACAATGAATTGATGTGTATCACAGTTTGGTCTCTAAAACATTTGCATCTGAATCACCTACATTAATCTTTTGAAATACAGATTTTCAAGGCCCATTAAGTTAGAACTTCAAGAATAAGGTTCCAGTAGCCTTTATTTTTTTTCTTCCATTTTTTTTCAGATTTTTAAAATTTTTATTTATTCATAAAAGACACAGGGAGGCAGAGACACAGGCAGAGAAAGAAGCACACTCCCTGTGTGGAGCCTGATGCAGGACTCAATCCCAGCACCCTGGGATCACACCTTTAGCCAAAGGCAGAGGCTTGGCTAAAGCCACTAAGCCACCCATGTGCCCCTTCTTCCAAGGTTTTTTTTTTTTTTTTTTTTTTTTTTTTTAAGATTTTATTTATTTGTGAAAGACAGAGAGAGGCAGAGACACAAACAGAGGGAAAAGCAGGCTCCATGCAGGGAGCCTGAGTGGGACTCGATCCCAGGTCTCCAGAATCAGGCCCTGGACTGAAGGCGGCACTAAACCTCTGAGCCACCCGGGTTGCCCCCAAGTTTTTATTTAAATTCCAGGTAGTTAACATACAGTGTAATGTTAGTTTCACATGTAGGGTTTAGTGATCCATCACTTACAAATAAGCTCATGCCAACAAATGTGCTCTTTCATCCCCATCACCGATTTAACCCATCACCTACCCACCTCCCCTCCAGCAGCGCTCAGTTTGTTCTCTACTATTAGGAGTCTGTTTTATGGTTTGCCTCTCTTTTTCCCTTCCTTTAGTCATCAGTTTCGTTTCTTAAATTCCACCTATGAGTGAAATCATGTGGTATTTGTCTTTCTCTGACTAATTTCGCTTAGCATTGTACTCTCTAGTTCCAGCCACATAGTTGCAAATGGCAAGGTTCCATTCATTTTGATGGCTGAGTAATATTCCATTATATATGTAATATTCCGGTATATATGTATACCACGTCTTCTTTATCCAGTTGTTAGTCAATAGATATCTGGGCTCTTTCCTTAATTTGGCTATTGTTAATGGTGCTATAAATATTGGGACACATTTTATCCCTCTGAATTAGTATTTTTGTATGCTTGGGGTAAATACCTAGTAGTGCAATTACTGGATGGTAAAGTAGTTCTATTTTTAACTTTCTGAGGAACCTACAGAGGATTCTGTTTTCTAGAACTGTTCTCCACAGTGGCTGCAACACTTTGCATTCCCACCAACAGTGCATGATGGTTCCTTTTTTTCCACTTCCTTGTCAACATCTGCTGTTTCTTGTGTTGTTGATTTTAGCCATTCTGACAGGTGTGAGGTGATATCTCACTGTAGTTTTGATCTGCATCTCCCTGATGAGGAGCGATGTTGAACATCTTTTCATGTGTCTGTTGGCCAACTGGATGTCTTCTTTGGAAATCTGTTCATGTCTTCTGTCCATGTTTTAACTGGATTATTTGGTTTTGGGGTGTTGAGTTGCATCAGTTTTTTTTTTTTTTTTGCCTCAGTTTTTTAATATATTTTAGACACTAACCCTTTACCAGATAAGTCATTTGCAAATATCTTCTCCCATCCCAAAGATTGCCTTTTAGTTGTGTTGTTCCCTTCACTGAGCAGAAGTTCCTTATCCTGATGAAATCCCAGTAGCTCATTTTTGCTTTTGTTTCCCTAGCCTCAGGAGATGTGTCTAGTAAGAAGTTCAGTAGCCTTTATTTTAAATAAGACCCCATACTCGGAAGTTTGAGAATCAATGGGATAGTGTATGTCTGTCCACATCTAAAAAGCCTCATCAGCATGCAAATGAGCATGTCTATGATACAGCTTGGTGTAAGAGGGTTAAAAACTGCATCCCCATGGTTTTGAAACACAGTGTGGAAAAGTAACCAAATGGATCAGTGGAGAATAATAATTGAATTCTCTCCACCTTGCATGTACATTCTTAATACTTATAAAAATTGTGGTCCTTGTCATCCATTCTCTAAATACAGAAACCTGAAGCATAGTATTCTTAAATGTGCTTAGTGTCTTGCATTGTCTTCAGAAATTAGTTTTTTTCTACTTCATTACATTTTCTAGGTAGGTGAGTTTTAACTATTTAACCATTCTAGACAAAACATAGCCAGCATTATGAATATTAGTAGAACTTGAAGGGGAAGTGAATTAACACAAAGGTACCACTTATTGCATTTATGTCTTCATTCATGCAACAAAAACATTATTCTTTTCTGTCCATGGATTGTCATCCAAGTCAGAAGTCCTCTATGGGCTCAAATACCTTGTTTGGATAGTAAAGCTTTCCTGTTGAAGCAACTTCTAGCTCTTTATTACGTGCTTATTATAAGTTGTAGAAAATGTCAAAGATATACCCACTTCTTTGAAGAGCATACTGTTATGGTGGAAAAAAAAAGACATATATATAAAATTCATAGATCCTTTAAAACTGAAATTCTTCTCAATGAAGCTTGTAGACCTTAAGGACTGCCAGGGGTTAGAGACCTGTGAGGAGGCTTCATGACCATGTGAATGGCCTCGGAAGAGAGGTTAGATTCTTCAGGAAAAGAGACAGGCATGTCTTAGAAGAACAGGGCCATACATGCGAGGTGCATAGAGAGATGTTCACTGGAACAATTCCAAAGCATGTAAACAATTTAAACGTCCATCTATAAGGAAGTGGATGAATAAACATGGAAGAAGGCATTGAGTCATTAAAATGGATGAACTAGATTTATCTGTGAAAGGATGGATAAGTAATAAAACAATGTTGAGAGGAAAAAAATGTGAATTGCAGAATGATACATACTGTATTAGGCTATTCATATATTTTAAAAAAGTCAAGCATATAAACACATTAAAGAAGACTGGAGGGATGCTCATTCATTATAGCGCTTGCTTCATAGGAGGTCGGGAGGAGGACTAAGTGAAATTCGAATTTCTGAATAATTTATTACTTCTTGAAAACAGCTTGAAACAGCATAACAATAACTGGAGGGCATTTCTTGTGGTTTGTATGGAAACGTGTGATACTCTTTGGTCCTGTCAGTGGTAATGTACTCATGGTCTTCATAAGAGTAATTTTAAAAGAAGAAACATGAAGTGGAAATCACATGACCAATCAACCAATTAGTTGATTTGATCAATCAGCATGTGCAGTGGATGTAGATTTTCATTGTTTCTCTTTGTAGGTGAATGTCACTCGGGAAGACTCACCCAGTGAAGACCCGGTCTTTCTTAGAACTTTAGGGAAAGGAGACTGGTTTGGAGAGAAAGCCTTGCAGGGGTGAGTAGATCACATGTTATAGTTTTTGCTTGAGTGCTGCATAAATTCCCGTCTCACATATTGAGCTCCTGGCAAAACAGGCTCTATATTTGGTGTTTCTCCTAATCCTGGACCCAGACCCTCGATGGCCATTTTTATTTATTTCCAGGTGGGCTCGTAATGCATTTATATAAGCTCCAGGATTAATCAATTAACTTGTGTCACATCATTTTTATATTAATGGGTAATTTCTCAGCTTTACTCTCCTTGTCCGCAATCTCTATGAAGACTCTAAAAGAGAGGGGAAAGAGTCTCCCCTAAGCTAAGCTTACCTTGTGTGGCAGTTTTGCTCTGAATCCTAGGAAGATGACTGGTTGAGAGTTTGGAAATCCCTGGACTGACGGTACAAACCAAGGATCAGAAGACAGTGGAGGCTTGCTGGGCCTCACGTCTGGGTGGTGGTTGTCATTGCCGCTGTTAGAGATGGAGGTCATGCACGAGAAGATGCCCGGTGGATGGGCTCCAAAGGCTGGACCCAGAGAGACGTTCTGTAAGGTCCCTGAAATTCTTCTACTTGTAAAGCAAGTAGATGCTCGAGAAACAAGCATTTGGGATCTCTTCCTACCAACTATGGACGAAAAACCCAGTTGACTTTGTACTATACATATTGCAGGATGCATGACAAATAGGACAGATCTCTTTGAGCATTCTCTTCTTGTTTTCCAATAAGCAGCACATCTCTATTATCAGTGTATAAATAGATGAGATTTTCAAAACTCAGTGCTGTGTGTATGTACAGAATCAGAAATATATATATATACTTGAATCAGAAATAACCAGTAAACATTTATATTTGTGTCAAATTCCAGATGGCCCAGTGTCTGCTATGGAGGAGCAGCAATAGGATATAATTTATCCCTAAAATATTTGGAACAGGGAGTTTTGCTTCCATTATACTTTCATTTAAAAATTACATTATAGGCATTTTGTTTAAAATTATTATGAAGATACCATTTAGCGGGTTTTAATTTTTAAGCCACAGTCAGATAGCAGCTTTTTTTTCTTTCTTACCCTTTCACAGCTACAGAAATGAGGGATCCTGCTAAGTCATCTTACGTACACCACATTACCTTATGAAAATTCAGAATTCAATGCATTTCACTTCTTTTTTTTTTCTTCTCCTTTGTTCATTTGATCCTTATCCGATGAGTATGTATTTGCCATTAGATTTTTTTTTTCTAGAGGCGAAGTTGAAAGAAATACCATGTTCACTGTATGTGCCACAAAAGAATGCAATAAGCATTATCTTTCTAGTATAAAGTGCCCAGACCCATCCTTTGTACTTGAATCCTTCTTTCCCTTGATTATACATAGAGGATTCTAGAGAATAATGCTGCCTGGTTCCATTGGTTCAAGATTAACTGCCTGTATGAAAAATGTCATTTCCAACAAAGCCAAAGAACCCGAAACATTTTCAGGCATTTCTGATTGAGATCACAAGTGGGACACCAGAAGATACAACATCATTGAAAATGGACAGGTTTGCTTTTGTAGCTTATTGCCACTGGATTTTGGTGCCAAGAAAGCCTTTATGGCAAAAACCCCTTTCAATGGAAGAATGTGTCCTAAGGAGTGACCCTGAGGATGCAGTTCATGGAAAAGTTAGCAGATTGTGTCTGGTGTCAGAATTTGATGGCATTCCATGTAGGTTGAAGTCATTCTGGCATATGGCTATTCTCATGAACTGTCTGGTGCCCAAATCTCTCATATGCATTCAGTCCCAGTCCTCTGCACTGCTGGCTCCTCCCCACACCGCCCTATCTCCCCCTACATACCTTCCCCCACCTACCCTTCCCCCAGGAATTTATTTCCTTCTTGAGCCCTTTGCTTTTGTTTTCTGGAGGCTCAGCCTGGCTCAGCCTGGCTCCATAGGCCTATTCTAAACGCCCTCTTAAATGTCACCGGGGATTTGCTACTTGCAAGTCCTTTTCTGCCTTCCTTGGACTTCCCTTCTCAGCCATGGTTTTACATGCTGACCACTCCTTCCTTCTTCAAATTTCCTTTCCTTTGGGTCCCGTGCAACTGTTAGCACTTGTTAGAATTTTTTATTTGATTTCCTAAAATTCATCAGTGTTGTATCCTCAACTCTATTCCATGCATGTTGACATACATGGGGATCTGTGACAGCATGTCACTTTGGGTAAAAAAGTCTAAATCTTATATTCTGATTTGAGCTGAGTATCTGGCGCTTTTCAGATACTCCACATGTATCTGTTGAATGAATGGGTGAACGAATGAACTAAGAGACAAATGAGCCGCTTTAATGAAGCCCAATCAAACATTTGCTTCTTGCCATTGATCACTTTCTCCACTTGGATCTGTTTGAAGGTAAGGGGTTATGAACTCGCTTGTCTACAGGGAGCAGGCTGATAATGTCAATGAGTAGGGTAAGGTGGCAAACTAGAACCCCCCCTTTTTTTTTTTAAAGATTTTACTTATTTATTTATGAAAGACACAGAATGAGAGAGGCAGAGAGAGAGGAAGGCTCCATGCAGGGAGCCCAATGTGGGACTTGATCCCAGGACTCCAGGATCACACCCTGGGCCAAAGGCTCAATCACTGGGCCACCCAGACATAGCTAGAAACCCTTCTGTGAAGAGGAGACCATTTACTGAGCTCCAGCTGATTGTTAGACTTTTTTTTTTTTAAACAGAAAAAATCTAGGTTTTGAAAAAAAAAATACAAAATGTGATTTTGTAACTTGATTTTTGAAAAATGCTCTGCAAGCAAATACGACAACAAACCCAAAAACCAAACCAAACATTTCTACAAACAATTTGACCTGTGGGCTGCCATTTTGTGGTGTCTATCAGATGTGCCTTCTTAAGGCCCTGTATCTAGATTCAATTGAGGGAAACCGATTAGGTGAGGTCTTCTTGATTATTTCCTTGTTTCAATATATTTTTTTTAATGTTTTGATGTCTTATGTGTGTAACTTTTTTTTTTTACGCTAAGTATGTTCTTTTTTGATCTTTTCTTTGAGTCTCAACATCTCACACAAGAAATTCTAACTTTTCATAAATCAGATTGATTTGTTTCACTGGCTTTCCTCTAAAAACCTTTAAAAATTTACCTTACTTTGAGATAGAAAGTCTTCTGAGCACTGTGTGTATACTTTTGGGTAATAACTATGCTTTTTTGCAAGTCATGTGATTTTATTTTATTTTATTTTATTTTATTTTATTTAATTTTTTTAAAGTTTTATTTATTTATGATAGTCACACAGAGAGAGAGAGAGGGACAGAGACATAGGCAGAGGGAGAAGCAGGCTCCATGCACTGGGAGCCGGACGTGGGATTCAATCCTGGGTCTCCAGGATCGCGCCCTGGGCCAAAGGCAGGCGCCAAACCACTGCGCCACCCAGGGATCCCCAAGTCATGTGATTTTAATACTTGGAAGACCAATTACATAGTAGTTAGCATTCTCTGTATGCACCTAACACAGCATTTCAGATTGTCGTTTTCTCACTTATAAAATTTATATGTACTTGGAATTGATTTGTTTTCCTGAGGATATTCACCAGACCATTAAAATATTGATGGATTAGTAATTTTGACATGAGTCCTTGACCACTCTTTTTACATTTCAGAGTGCCTAATACTAGTATTGGTGAAGCACAGTTGAATGACAGAGCTGAAATGTGAGCTCAGTACCTCGACTCCAGAACTCCCTTCTAGAGTTCTGCCTCTAGACGTAACAAGCTCCATTTCCTTGTTCTGTGCAGACAATAGAGTCCTAGACGTGTAGCCATCTTATAACCTATATAATTACCATCCATTAACCAGTAGCACCTCGTTACCAGAGAAACTGACGTCATGGATTGCCTTCACTTTAGTTGATGTGAAGCAAATTATTCAGTATTCCTTGACTCAACCACTATTTTTTTTTTTTTTTTTACTGTAAATAATGGTTTTCCACATCAGAGGAAGGGCAAAATGTCCTTTTTACAGAAGGACTCTTTCCTTACGTACAGGAAAACTAAAGTTGTGTTTGGGAGAAATTACTGCAGGTGTAGTCTGGTAACTCCTGAGTCAATCCATCACACTCTGACGTTACTATGGTTTCAAGCTCTCTCCACCTGTCTTGAAACCACGCAGGATCCGCAGAGGCATCAGATGGTGTCAAACTCTCAGCCACACCCACGCTATGCATCTGGAATAAGGGTGGGGGGAACCCTAAGAGTAAGTGGAAGCTGACAGAGATGGGGCTGAGCTCCCACTTGCCCCTACCCTCTTCCCCTGATGTTTGAGTCTTTGGCGTAGCCTGTGGTTCCAGCCTAGAAGTCAGACTGCCTGGGTTGGGATCCACTTTGTCATTTATGAAGTATGAGACCCTGAGACATTCTTCTTTAATCAGAAATGGAGGTGATGGTTGTACTTAACCTTTTTTTTTTTTTTTTTTTTTGGTTGTTGAGAGGAATAATCAAGGGGATTGTTACAAAGCATTTGAGTAAACATCTGTGGAGAATTTAAATTATGGTCAAAACAAAGTTTGTTGCTTCCATCAGCACCACCACCATCTTGTTTTCACTGTTATTATCAACAGCACTGGCATCACCACCATCATCATTCCCCAGAATATTCTGCTACTTCTTGACCAAATTTAGAGCACTTGGTATGACTGGCATAGCATTAGATACGGAGTCAACCACTCTCTGATTATAGAACTTTGAGCCACTTAGCCATTCTGGGTTTCTGCTTCTGAATTTGTAAAACCAAGACAGTTGGACTAGGAGATCTCCAAGTATCCATAGGTCACAGCTTCTGCTTCTGCTTCTCTGGGATTTGGCTTCTTTACATTTGAAACAGACTCCTAGATGCCAGCTGCTGCCCTGTGCCACCCTGATAAATGGTGGCATTTAGTAGAAGGCCACTACCAGTGGGGCACTCCCTCCAGGAGCCCTCCTACTCTTGCCTATCCTCCAACACCTATGCCACATGCCAGCCTCTGTCAGTGTTAATGGAAAAAAGAATAAGCCAAGACGATATGTCCCCAGTTTCTCCCCGCAAGGGCCCTGGATCTTAGGAAGGTGAATGAACATTTCTGAACCTACTTTTCACCCCTCCCTCTTTTTTATAATCAATAAAATGATAGGACATAAAAGGATATAATAATGGATCTAGCAATTAACACTTTGTCATATTTGAATCTGGTAGCTCATGTATTTATTTGAAAATAAAACATAACAGGGACGCCTGGGTGGCTCAGTGGTTGAGCGCTTGCCTTTGGCCCAGGGTGTGATCCTGGAGACCCAGGATCGAGTCCCACATCGGGCTCCTTGCATGGAGCCTGCTTCTCTCTCTGCCTATGTCTCTGCCTCTCTCCCTCTCTGTGTCTCTCCTGAATAAATAAAATCTTAAAAAAAAAAAAAAAGAAAAAAAGAAAATATAACAGATACAATCCGAGCCTCTCTGGTATCCATTCTTTCCTTCCTTCCCCTCATCAACTTCTGAGATTGGCCATGCGCATGCTCACCATTCATGTGTCCATGATATATTATGCATATATGATATTCCTAAATGTATGGCTGGATTGTTTTTTGTGTGTGTTGAGTTGTATAAGTTCCTTATATGTTCAGATACTAATCCTTTATCAGATATATCGTTTGCAAGTATCTTCTTCCATTTAGTAGTTTTTTTAGTTTTGTTGATTGTTTTCTGTTGTGCAGAAGCTTTTTATTTTGATGTAGCCCCAATAGTTTATTTTTGCTTTTGTTTCCTTTGCCCTAGGAGACATAGCAAGAAGTATGTTGCTATGGCCAATGTCAGAGAAATTACTGCCTATACTCTTATCTAGAATTTTTATGGTTTCAGGTCTCACTTTTCATTTCAAGTTTATTTTTGTGTGTGGTATAAGAAAGTGGTCCAGTTTCATTGTTTTGCATGTTGCTGTCCAGTTTTCCCAATACCATTTGTTGAAGAGACAAGTCTTTTCCCATTACATTTTCCTGTCAAAGCTTAATTGACCATATAATTGTAGGTTTATTTCTAGGCTCTCTATTCTGTTATATTGATCTATGTGTCTGTTCTGTGCCATTTTGATCTCTACAGCTTTTTAGTATAACTTGAAATCTGGGATTGTGATACCTCCGACTTTGTTTTTCTTTTCAATATTGCTTTGGCTATTTAGGATCTTTTGTGGTTTCATACATATTTTAGGATTATGTTATCAACTTCTGTGGAAAATGCTGTTGGTATTTTAATAGGGATTTCATTAAATTTATAGATTGTTTTGGATCATATGGACATTTTAACAATATCAGTTCTTCCAATCCATGAGCATAGAATATCTTTACATGTGTTTGTGTCATCTTCAATTTCCTTCATCAGTGTTTTATAGTTTCCAGAGTACAGGTCTTTCACCTCCTTGTTTAGGTTTATTCCTAGGTATTTTATTCTTTTTGGTACAATTGTAAATGCAACTGTTTTCTTAATTTCTCTTTCTGCTATTTAATTATTAGTATGTAGAAATGCAATGGATTTCTGTATATTGAGTTTGTGCCCTGCAACCTTAGTAAATTCATTTATCAATTCTAGTCTTTTTTTTGGAAGAATCTTTAGGGTTTCTTATATAAAGTATCATGTCATCTATAAACATTGGAAGTTTTACTTCTTCCTTACCAATTTAGATGTCTTTTATTTCTTGTTTGATTACTGTGCTTAGGACTTCTAATAACTACATTGAATAAAAGTAATGAGTGGTCATCCTTGTCTTGTGCTTGATTTTGAAAGAAGAGCTCTCATTTTTTCACCATTGAGTATGAT
Source organism: Canis lupus dingo (assembly GCF_003254725.2). Lineage (NCBI taxonomy): Eukaryota > Metazoa > Chordata > Mammalia > Carnivora > Canidae > Canis > Canis lupus. The sequence continues at coordinate 35,191,280 of NC_064268.1, read as the reverse complement.
ATTAGCTGTGGGTTTTTCAGATATGACCTTTATTACGTTGAGGTATATGCCTTCTAACTGATTTTGTTGAGGCTTTTTATGGATATTGGATGTTGTCAAATGACAGTAGATATTGTACTTTGTCAAACACTTTTTCTGCATCTGTTGAAATGATCATATGGTTTTTATCCTTGTAGATGTGATGTGTTATGTTGATTAATTTTGCAAATATTTAACAACCTTTGCATCCCAGGAATAAATCCCACTTGATCATGGTGAAGGATTTTTTTTTTATTTGAGGATTTTTGCATATATGTTTACCAGAGATAGTAGCCTTTAGTTCTCTTTTATTGTGATATCTTACCTGGTGTTATCAAGGTAATGCTGGGCTCATAGAATAAATTTGGAAGCTTTCTTTTCCATTTTGTTGGACTAGTTTGAAAGGCATATTAACTCTTCTTTAAATGTTTGGTAGAATTCACCTATGAAGCCATCGGGTCCTGTATTTTATTTGTTGGGAATTTATTACTGATTCCATTTTATTGCTAGTAATTGATCTGTTCAAATTTTCTTCCTGATTCACTTTTGGTAGGTTATGTACCTCTAGGAATTGATCCTTTTTCTAGGTTGTCTGATTTGTTGGCATATAATTTTTCATAATATTCTCATAATCCTTTGTATTTCTATGGTATCAGTTATTTCTCTTCTTTCGGTTCTGATTTTGAGTCTCTCTCTCTCTCTTTCTTTCTCTCTTTGATGAGTCTGGCTAGAGGTTTATCACTTTTTTTTTTTTCCAAAGAACTAGCTCCTAGTTTCACTGATCTGCTCTATTGTGTTTTGTTTTGCCGTTAGTTTCCACTTAATTTATTTCTGCTCTAATCATTATTATTTACCTTCCGTCCACTGGTTTAAGGGTTTTTTTTTGTTGTTGTTGTTCTTTTTTTCCAGCATCTTTAGGTGTAAGGTTAGGTTTTTATTTGGGATTTTTCTTGCTCCATGTGGTAGACGTGTATTACTATAAATTTCCCTCTTAGAATAGCTTTTGTAACATCCTAAAGATTTTGGACTTGTGTTTTCATTTTCATTTCTCTGCATATGATTTTTTATTTCTTCTTGATTTTGTGGTTGATCCATTCATTGTTTACTAACATGGTAGTTAGTCTTCATGTATTTGTTTTCTTTCCAGTTATTTTCTTGTGGTTGATTACCAGTTTTATACCATTGTGGTCATAAAAGACATGTGGTATGGCTTTATATGTTTGAATTTGTTGAGACTTGATTCATGCCCTAACATGTGATCTATTCTGGAGAAAGTCCCATGTGTGCTTGAATAGTTTGTGTATCCCACTGTTTCAGGAAGAAGTGTTCTGAATATATCTATTAGATCCATATGTTCCAGTGTGTCATTCAAAGCCACTGTTTTCTTGATTTTCTGTGTCAGTCATCTGTCCATTAATGTAAGTGGGGTGTTAAAGTCTCCTACCATTATTGTATTACTATTGATTGCTTCCTTTACATTTGTTAGTAGTGCTGTATATATCTGGGTGCTCCCATGTTGGGTACATAAATATTTACAATTGTTATATTTTCTTATTGGATTGTTTCCTTTATGATTATATAGTGTCCTCTTTGTCTCTTTTTCTAGTGTTTGTCTTAAAGTCTATTTTGTTCAATATCAGCATTGCTATCCTGGCTTTCTTTTCACTGCCATTTGCACGATAAATGCTTTTCCATTCCTTTACTTTGATTCTGCATGTATCTTAGGTCTGAAATACATCCAGAGAAGTTATTTCTAAATCTTGTGTCTCATGTGTAAAAATACTCTGGAGCTCTGGACTTAGGAAAGGCTCAGTCCCATTCACCATCTTGGTTGGACCATAACAGTTTCCTTCACCCATCTCCAAGGGCTCTCCTGTCCAGCTCCAGCTCATTTCTCTCCAGCCTTAGGACCTTTCTCTATTTGTAGCACCTGAGATTTTTAGGGGTTTTGTTTTACTTTTGTGTTTTAGTGAGGGTTATGGCTAATTAGCCTTTAAGCAAAGATTATTCCTGTGAGAATTATATTGGGGAATCTATGTAAGATGTCACAAAATATCTGGTGGGATTTTTCCCTGTGGTCCTGGATTTGTGGCTAAGGTCCAAAGTTAAAAAGCTGTCAGTACATAGGGCCAGTGTCTTCTGCAGAACTGACTGGAAAGAGCCAGAATTGCTTTATTAGTATCACTACTCCATCCACAAGATGGCCTGTTGGAAAGAGCAGTGTTCATCGAAAAAAATTGTTCCCTCTGTTTTCTGGTCTTAACTTATTTTCTTGTGGAAGATCTCAGGTAAATAGATGATTAAAATAGATGCTAAGTGATACTATAGCAGAAGCTCAAAGTGTCATAGCAATGTTATTATATCTACATCTCCATCCTAAGACCTTTTCCAGACCCAGTTTCCTGTGGGGCATGCCCGCTTAGATATCACTCAGGTACCTCAAATCGTGATTGGGCAGACCTAAATTCACTTTATCTCTCCTCCCAGGCAAATCTATTCCAAGTGATCACTCTTGTAATAAGTGTTTTTCCAACCAGAAATTTGGATATTCTCTCTGACCATTTCTTCTCCTGACATCCCCATACCACTGATAACTAATACTGTTGACTGTATTTTCTAAGTAATTATCAGCATCACCAGGGGCATGCCATTTTCACTGCCACTGCTCTGATTACTGCCACCATGAAGTAGTGGCACCTGGACTGATGTTCACTATCTAGTTCGTCACCTTGCGTCCAGTCTCGCTCACCTTGCATCTACTCCACTCACCTTGGTAATGATAATTTTTCAGTATTCATTCCTACAGTGGCCATGATAAATTACCACATATTGAGTGTATTAAAACAATAGAACTTTATTCTTTAATAACTCTGGAGGCTCAAAGTCCAAAATAAAGGTATCTCCATGGCCGTGTTTTCTCTGAAAGCTCTGGAAAGAATCTGTTTCACACCTCTTTCCTAGCTTCTGGTGGTTGCCAACAATCTTTGACATCTTTGGCCTATTATAGCTTCATCATATCAGTTTCTGCTTCTGTCTTCACATGGCTGTCTCCCCTCTGGGTGTGTCTTTGTTTCAAAATATTTCCCTTTTTACAAAGATATTACACTGAATTTAGGGCCTACCCTAAGCCAGTATGGCAGCATCTTAACTAGATTATATCTACAAAGGCCTTATTTCCAAATAAGGCCACATTCATAGGTTCTGGGGCTTAGGACTTTAACATAGCTTTTGGGGGAACACAGTTCAACCCATAGCGCTCTCTAAAACAAATGGGGTCATGTCCTTTTCCTTCCCAAGGGCTCCCTGTGGTACCCGCCCTGCTGAGAGGTCTCTTATATTACCCCAGTCTCATCCCTCACGTGCCTCCTTCATGATCTGTGCCTTTGTCATACTGAGATCTCCAGTGGCACCATCATCCCTATGATGTAGTTTGGTCTTAGACATTTGGTATTGAATGATCTTTTAGGATTAAAGTCCCTCCTGGCATGGATGAATAACTGAACTTCTAACAGGCCCCAACTGTGATGTTAAAGCCTGGCAGCCACCCACAGCACAGAACCCAAGTGTGCAGATATATAAAAGCTGCTTGTTACTCTGAAGTCACTGATTAGTCATGTTAGGGACATATTCTCTTATATCTTGACATAAACATGCCTGGGATACAATAACTTACTGGGTTTTGATGTCAAGGAACCCATCAGAGGATTTATGAGAATTACATCTTGGTTTGGAAGAAACTATATTGCATACAGAATAAAATTATACACATACCCCCCCCCACACACACACATATGCACAACCCCCCTCTAACACACACATTCTAAATTATAGATATTGGTATGGGAATACCTCTGGTCTAGCCTCTTTAGATAATAATGAAGATGATTTAATTAATATAATTTAAACACATGGTCTCTGGACTTCTCTGAAAAACACCTTCACCTGGAATATAAAGTTAGTCACACAAAATAGGGTTTTTTGTAGTTTTGAATTTATTTTATAATCTTACTAATGCTTTAATGTGCTCTATAGACTCAGATATATTGTTAGTAGCTGATTTAACTTAGTATAATTGTCAGCAACTGATCAGTAACCCAAGGTATGTTAGTTTGGGTAATTTGGGAAATTGGCTATTTAGAAAAATTCTGTCAAATAAAATTTATAAAAGAGAACTTCTAGAGAAAGGCTTTATGCCTATGTATATGAACGATTGCTAATATAAAAGGGATCAGATTTTTCTGCTTGGTTGGGGACATCAGGGTGTCGTATTTTTCCATAAAGTAATTTCTTTATCCCTACTGCCTTAAATATAAGGTCATTTTCGGTGGTGGAAATTGAGCTACTTACAAAACAATTCAGTCCCTCATTGTTATTCTCCAACATGTCACTCAGACAAATAATTTCCTTTAGGTGCCTCAAGATAAGAAAATATAATGTGAATTTGAAAATCTCTTCAAAAAGAGATGCAAAAATGTTTCATTTGAAGTTAATTTCCTTGTTAATGAACTTGGCTCATGTTTTGTGTCTCTGTCATTTTTATTCCTCCCAAGTCTAAATGATTGCTTCTTAATTTTTCCTTCATACAGTGTAGAAAAAAAATGACTTGCTATAAATCATATTTTGGATAGGCAACAAAGAGTTTAATTGGTTAGACTCATTGTCATTATACTAATCACTTGTGATGCCTGAGAAAAGGTGTTTTAAAGCAGTCTGAATATTCTTGCCAAAAATTATCTTTGAATGTAACATTTACTCATGTATTCTGATTAAGACTGTGTCCATATGAAATGAGCATTTCTAGCTATGTTTGGCCCCACATTGTTCTCATGCCCCATTCATACAGTGAAATAAGTGGGAGGTATTTCAGAAAAAAATATGCTATATGGTCATTGTCTTACCCCATATCCCAAGCATTAGGGCAAATACAATATTTGGATATTTCAAATAGTATTTAAAGAGCTTCAACTTGAAGCACCTGGGTGATTCAGTTTGTTGGGCATCCAACTCTTGATCTCAGCTTGGGTCTTGATCTCAAGGTCGTGAGATCAAGCCTCACATTGGACTCCACATGGAGGCTACTTTAAAAAAAAAAAAAATGAATGGGGCAGCCCTGGTGGCGCAGCAGTTTAGTGCCACCTGCAGCCCGGGCTGTGATCCTGGAGACCCGGGATCGAGTCCCGCATTGGGCTTCCTGTATGGGGCCTGCTTCTCCCTCCGCCGGTGTCTCTGCCTCTCTCTCTCTCTCTCTCTCTCTCTCTCTGAATAAATAAATAAATCTTAAAAAAAAATGAATGAATGAATGCTTCAAGTCCACCATTTCTTCCCAGGGCCCTGTTCAAATATGTCAATAAGTAATCTCATAGGTATTCATGGTTTAAATAAAAAAATAAGAAATTGAAAAAAATACCATTTACTATTGCATCCAAAATATGAAGTACTTAGAGATGAATTTGATAAAAGATATGTAAAGCCTGTACACTGAAAACTACACCTTTCCAATAGAAATGTTGATATATGCTGCCTTCATGAAACTCAGTATCGTTCTCCCAGAAGGTTGTGGTCCCAGCAGGACTTTTTGTAGAAATTGACAAGCTAATTTTAAAATTCATGTGGGAATTTGAAGGATCTTGAATAGCCAAAATAACATGAAAAGGAGAAAATATTTGGAGGAAAATCCTACCAGACTTCAAAACTTACTTTACAGTCTCAGTAATTAGGGCAATGTGGTATTAATGTCAAGATACAAAAAAAAAAAATCTATGGAACAGAATAGCCAGTTGCTAAATTGGCCACACATACATTACCATCCTGGCTTGGGCTGCCGTAACTAAATATCACAGAGTGGATGTCTAAAACAACAGAAATGTCTTTTCTCACAGTTCTAGAGGCTAGACTTTGGACTGCAAGGTATCAACACGGTTGGGTTCTCAGAGGACTTTTTTCCTGGCTTGCAGATGGCTGCCCTCTTGCTGTGTGCTCCCATGGCATTTCCTTGGTTTGTGTGCCTGTGGAGAGAGAGCAAGCAAGCTCTGGTGGCTTTTCTTACAAGGGTATGAATCGCATCATAAACCCTCCACCCTTGTGACATTATCTAAACCTAAGTATCCCTGAAAAGGCTCCATCTCCAAATGCCTTAATATTGGGGGTTAAGGCTTCAGCATATGGGCTGGGGGGTAAGGATACATAACTGAATCCTGTAGCATTGGATTGTAGATTCTAAGCAGTGGTTCAAAAGCAGTTCAGCTAAGAAAGTTCAGCATTTTCTACGAATGGTGTTGCAACAATCGTATCTCCATCAAGTTAGAAAAAATTGTCTCTGTACCTTGCACCATATACAGAAATTCAGTCAAAATGTATCCTAAACAAAACCATAGTCTGTAAGAAAAAAATATAGGGATAAATTTTGTGAATGTGTATAAGGCAGTTTAAGATATCATACCAAAACATACACAAAAAAATGTTAAATTAGGTTCATTAAAATTTTTGTGCTTGAAAAAACATTATTAGGAGTAAGAAAAGAAAATATTTTCAGGACGCCTGGGTGGTTCAGTGGTTGAGCATCTGCCTTTGGCTCAGGTCATGATCCAGGCTCCTGAGATCGAGTCCCATGTCAGGGTCCCCACAGGGAGCCTGCTTCTCCCTCTGCCTGTGTCTCTGCTTCTCTCTGCATGTCTCTCAAGAATAAATAAATAAATAAAAATTAAAAAAAATTTCTTTCCATAGACCAAGAGAAAATATTAGCAAATTATTATCCTAAAAAGGACTTGATTCCACAATGTATAAAGAACTCTCAAATCTCATAGTGAGATATCACAAGTGATTTGAACAGACATTTCCTCAGTGAAGAGCAAATGATCTTAAGTCAGTAGGTAAAAATGTGCTCATCATGGTTTGTCAAAGGGAAATGCAAATTGAAAGGACAGTGAAATGCTTCTGTACACCTATTAGAATGCCCAAGATTTGGAAGATTGACCATACCAAGCCCTGAAGAGGATGTGAAGCAAGTGGAACTTCCATGTACTGCTAGTGAGAATGTAAAATGGTGTGACTACTTGAGAAAACGGTTTGACCATTTCTTAAAAAGTTAAATGTACCTGCCATGTACTCAGTCATTCCGTTCCTAGATATTTACATGACAGGTTATGTGAAGATCCAGGCTTTTGCACAAACGTGGATGACCACTTTCCATATAATAGCCCCAAACTTGAAACAACCCAAGTGTGTGTCATCATTTGAATGGATAAATGAATCATGGAATAGCCATACAACGGAATATATTTGGGCCATAAGCAGAAAGGCGTTTTGACTTACCAATATAGAAGAATCTTCAACTAATTATAATGAGTAAAGACAGACAGGAGAAGGAACACATACTCTATTGTTCCATGTATATAAAATCTAGAAAACAGCAGCTAACCTCTGGCGTGACCCAGGGAGGGGGCTGGCAGGAGGCAGAGATGATAAAGGGATGCTGACAACCTTAGGAATGATGGGTGGGCTCGTTATCTTGAGTGCAGGGATAGCATCATGAGTGTAAATGTCAAAAAATTTAAACTCTGCTTTAAACATGTGCGGTTTATTTTATGTCGATTATACCTCAATAAAACTATTACAACATTTTCAAGTGCACTCTACAATCTAAAAGTAAAGTGTCACCAGCTCTCGTGTGGTCCTTTACCGTTATGCCCATCAGGTGAGCTCCCTGGACTCCTATTTTCAGAGCATCTGTTAAGGACTTCATAGTTCTGCAGAATGCTTTAGCCCAGTCGCCAATACCAGGCTGCGTTAGAGCGGGGGATCTAGGGGGCCGTGCACGTGACAGACCCACCGGTAGAACCCACTGATGCTCTATAGGGTCGTGCAGTCCCGGGAAGGCCCTGCGCTCAAGCACCCGGAGTGTGAAGGCAAGGAGAAGCAGAAGGGTCTTGGCTCTGAGGATCTGTTTTCAGGCGTGTGTCCAGTCCGGGTAGACCCTGTGATTGGCAGCCTGGAAGGCAGAGGACAAGCAGAATTTACTCCCCAAGCAGCAGAATTACAGAAGATGTTGTGTTGCTTGTGTCGGCTAGAGTCACCTGAACCAGTGGTGATCTCCTATTCCACACGAGCACATGAAAGATAAGCTGTTAAACACTTACGCTGGTACACCTGTATGTTACTGTACTATGTTATGTTACAAAGTTTTATTTTTTAAAAGATTTTATTTATTCATGAGAGACACAGAGAGGGGAGGCAGAGACACAGGCAGAGGGAGAAGCAGGCTCCCTGCAGGGAGCCCTATGCAGGACTCAATCCCACGACCCTGGGGTCACACCCTGGGCCAAAGGTAGACACTCAACCGCTGAGCCACCCAGGTGCCTCTGTGTTACAAGATTTTAAGTTTAGACAGCATGCATTTTAATATCCCTGTCTTAAAGTGAATTGTCTATTTACTCTAAGAGTGTATTGGATTTAAAGGTGAACCGGGTAGACCAGATGGCCTGCCCTCTGAGCCCTTGTGCTAAATACCATTCTAAGTGTTATCTCGTTAATTCTATCAGCAGTCATTATTAGCTCCATTTCATGTGTGGAAAAAGGGAGGCCCAGTGAGATGAAGGGGTTTGTGCAAGGTCAAACGTTTATGTGCTCCATAAACGGAGCAGTGGGATTCCAGCCCAGGTCCCTGTGGCCCCTGTGTCCTCGGTCTGTGGCCACAGTGACCAGATCCAGCAGGATGGAGGGCATGGACGTCATTTCATGCCTGTCGCCCTTTCCTGCCCAGAGCAGGTGTAAGAGGACAGGAGAGAAAAGCGTAGAGCTGCCCTTCCCACCCCCATCCCTGTTTTCTCTCTCTTCTTACTGCCCTGAGATGTGATGTGCTTCTCCTCTGCCATTCTCCATGATTTAGGTGACAGAGGCTCACTTGTCATAAAAATACTTGTGGTTTCATCGTGGCCTCAGCCCATGTTCTCCATTGATAATTGAACACGGTTGTAAAGATGACAAACCATCCATCATGCCCCTGTCCCCTCCCTAGGCCCGTCCCACAGCACAGGTCTGCTGGTATTGAGAGCTTATCCTTGTGAGGCATAATGGCCACCCCTCTGTTTTCTAGAATATTCCTGAGTGCCCGAGCCTAGCAGCGCCCTCGGCATCAGTGGCTGACGGTTGCCCGCTACCAGATGGCTGACTGCTTCTCTCACTGTCTACTCAACATCTTTGCTGCAAACCTGCTCCCCATATGGGGGAACATGTTGGTTTTAAAAGGAACGTTTTCCACAAACATTCCGCAAGAAGAATACAGGGTTTCCACCACCCCCCATCCATATGCCCGATTTCCCTTGGAAATGTGGGCTTGCTGTCTTGGAAAAGTAGAATTTTTATTTATCTTTTTCTACTACTTTAGGGCTTTTGAATTTATGTTACCAAACAAAAAATAGTCAAGAATTGTAAAAACGCGTACCTGTCATTTGCTTTTAAATTTATGCATTTTAAAATTATGGATTTTTAAAAGTAATCCTAAATTATTTTAAAAATATATAGGGGAGAGAAAAAAAAAGAGATTGTAGGCTGCTGGACAATCCCAGAAGAGTGAGGATTTGAGATTGTGGAAACTAGTGGGTTTTAGAACCTTTGCTGCTATAAGTTTGACGTTTCTCATCCTTCGTGCCTTCCTGCACCCACATTTCACACACTTCTGTAAGGCGGTCGGTGATCTCCATGTTCCTATGTGCCCCTGATAAGCACTGAGGATGTTAAGCCAGCTGTCACACACCTGCGACTACCATAGACCCTACTTGTTTTCATTAATTTCCTTTTTTAACTGATAGTTTTATTCAAAAGAAGACTGGATAAATTATTCTATCACCAGCTGCAATAAATTTCATTAATTTTCCATTTGCTAAAGCAGAGTGAGTCATTAAGCATTGGAATATAAATCCTAAGATTTCTCCTTCTAGCAATGTCTAAATATCCTGCAAAGAGCTGCTTAGCCAAATGCTTTTATTTAACATGGCAACGCTGTATGTGTTTGTGGGAAATGGGAAATGATTTTTAAGTGATTGATGAGATAGTTCATATTTATAGTTTTATTATTCCTTTCAAGGTTCAGAGAATGAATCATGGATCTCTGGGTCTCCCCTAAGGATAGAGTTTCATATACTTCCAGGCAAACTCTGTAGGAGGGCAGTCTTGACTAGAATTTTTATTTCTTTCTCAAATCCATGATTTTTCCTTCAGATGGGTTCCCTTGCAAAGAATACCTTTATTTCCTCTGTCCTCTGGATTTGGGAGTTAAAGGCGGCCCGTGCACACCCCCCATCGTTATCGTAGCTCTCCTTCTGCATGTTCAGACACCACATTTTATCGAGGAGTCTTCCACGGTATCTCTGACATTCATTCCTCTCTGTTTTGACTTCCACTGTAATCCAGATCTTTTCTTTGCCTGTACCTTATGCTGTGAGATTTGTCTTCTCATTCTTCGTATCCTAATATGTCATAAACACCACCTCCCTAGGCTCAGACACATAGGAACCTTGCTCTGGTGCCATTTCTGGAAGTTCAGCTGGTCCCAATCTGGCCCTCTTCTATTGTGTCCTTTCCAGAGGCCAAAGAGTCTTCAGGGTCAGGGGAATGTGTCCCGCTGGAGCCGGAGCATCCCTTTCTATGTCCTTCAGGAACCTGAGACCCCTGACTTCCTGGTCCTTCTGTAATCTGGGAGGGCTCTTTCTTCCCTGAGTCTTTCCTAGTAAGAGGAAGTCACTCCTGTGGTGTGCACTGAGCGGTGACAGTGGCTGTTTCCCTGGGGTGGAAGAAGGAAGTGTACGTTATTGGGGTGTGTAGGTCTTCGTGGTTGGTAGAAAGCAGGAATAGGCTGGAGGATGGGGGCCTCGGACTACCTGCTGCCATGGTCACGTTCCAGGGCTGGGCTTAAGAATCTGAAGTATACAAAAAAGAATACCTTGAATTTAACCCTCCAGATTATTATGAAGGGATATTTGCAAAGGTATATAATTATTTTATATGATTATATAATTTTATATAATTATATTTATGTGATTTTATATAATTATATAGTTATGGGGTGTCCATTTACAGTCTTGCCTTAGACCCTATCAATGCCAGGTCAGGCTGTAAACCAGGATATAATCATATACATAAGCACTGTGATGACATCACAGCCCTCTCCAAGAGCATTAATTCACAGCCCATCACTCGCCAAATAAACACACTTGTTACTTTGAACTTCAGGACCTGTGATATGGCTTCTCAAATTGATCCTCTTTTTTTTTTTTGCCCTTCTATTATTCCACAATAAAGACTAAGCTCTCAGGAAGTCCACAGTATTGATCATTCCTGAGACTTGTACCATGTTTGTTTTTCACCCTGTCTCTGCATATCTGAACATAGCATTCCTTTTACCTTTGTGCCATTTCACTCTGTGTTCAGTATTTATTTCTAAGGTCTGCTCAGCCTTCCTGATACAAAAGCCTTCTCCACAATGTCCTTTCCATGGTTATCCAGCAGAAACTAATCCTTACCTGTTAATGGCTAGACCATGTCCTATCTTTGCATCCAACAAAATAAATGTGCCAATACCCTTCTAAAAGTTTTCTAAATATATATTGAATTATTTTGTTGGATTTTTCAATGCAGAAAAACATTTTAAAGGATATTAATTAAATAGAATGCATGCACAAGCAGCGGGAGGGGCAAAGGGAGAAAGAATCTCAAGCCAACTTCCTGTGGAGCCCAATATAAGGCTCAATCTCATGACCCTGAGGTCATGATCTGAGCCAATATCAAGAGTCAGACACTTAACTAGCTAGCCACCCAGGCACTCCTCAATGCAGAAAATGTTTATAAAATTACAGGGTGACAAATTTTTCTTTTCCCCTCAAAAAAATGCTAATTTGGAAATCCATGGAATGGAGACAGAAAATTAAGAATTCATAAACTAGTTTGGAAAGAGGTTTCATCGGTTTGAGAAATACAGAATCTTAGGGTTCCCTCTGAGTTAATTTGCAGCTTTTTTTTTTCTATTATTTGGGTGATAGAGTAAATGCTGCAAAGTGCCACCCAGCCTCCCTTGAGGACTGGTTCATCCCCCCAAGCTGTCCAGAGTGTTAATTTTTGAGAGGTCATAGCCTCACAAATTAAGTTCAAACTCTCGGGATGGCCTTTGGTGAAAGGAAGCTAGAAGGGTAGCTCAAGGCCCCAGGATTATATTCCCTCCACGCACCCAAATCTGGTTAATGCTGATCAGAGGCGTACTCCCCTAGCCTCAAGTAGAACACCTGTGTGGAATCATCCAGTAGCATTGCTTCTGGTAGGATCAGCTGGGGCCTCTGTTAAGGGGGTGTTGTTCCTCAGCACTGACTTCTCCAGTACACACCTGCACACAACTCAGTCTGAGAATCTTTCTCAGGAAACCAACCCACAACACATAATATTGACCTTGCAATTCAATTAAGTGAAGGGTGTGTGTTGGATGGGGACTTGGGAGGTGATGTGCTATAGTAAAAAGGTGGGGTACTGGGCCCAGGCATATGTGGATTGAATTTCTGATCTGTCCATTTTCTTGAGGGAGCTACTTAAGTCTTCGGGCTCTCAGTTTCATTATCATCGAAATTACAATAATTACTCCAGAATTGATTTGAATGTTAAATAAAATATGTAAATGACCTAGCACATTATCTAAGTGCATTTAAATGGTAGGTTCTATTAAATGTTAGGCTGCGCACATCCTTCCCTGCTTCATACTAGCTACGTAAAAAGATTTGTGTCCTCAGTCAGGTGGGGATTATAAGCCATTTATTCGTTTGATTGATTCAGTCCATACTTACCATATACCACGTATACATGCACAGTCTAGGCATTTGGGGAACAATGAGGGAGAAACAAAATCTCTATCTTCACAAATCCTGTATTCTGAGGTTGGGGAGTGGGGCCAAAGAGAATTTAGATGGTGAGGAGGGCTCTGAATAAAATGGAACAGGATAAGGGAAACAAGGAGGTAATGTGGAGGGACATTTGCAGTTTCAAGTACATGGGTACCATAGTCCTCAGCATGAAAGAGATGTTTCAACAAAATTATTCTTTCTAATCATTACCATCAAAAAAGTCATTGAGGATGGTGATGGATTTCAGTAGTTGATTCTTCTAATAGCTTTTATTTAGCAAATATTACTATACCTTAGCAATGTATTTACTTATCCTGGAAATATTATGGTTGATTAAGGAAAAACAACAAAACAAAACAAAACAAAAGAACCACGTAATCCAGAAAATTTAGAACAGGTGCAGATCATAATATTCCATGAAATTCTTTCTTGACTTAAATAATGTTTGAGAACAATCTTTCCTATTTGAATTTTAACTCCTTTGGCTTAAAAATTATTAGGTAATTGTTCGTGTAAAATTGCCACATTGAGTTATTTTACAGAAGTGGTTCTCCAATAGACTCAAGGATAAGATTTATGAGAAGCAAGTATAAAATAAAATCTTTTTTTTTCAGTAGCTGCACATACCCACCCAGAGTGTTTTGCCTAAAGAGTTTTAAGATGGATGTGAAATTGCCTAGAAAATTAGATGCAGATTTATTTTGTGTTAAACTTGAGTGAAAAGAATAAGTTCCAGTCTAGCAATATTAGTAAATATTGCTACATGTATAAAGAAGCAAGGCATGTCTACAGGGGCTGCAAGATCAGTGGGCACTAAAAGAAATATCTTTTGTTGCTTTTTCTCTTCTAGCTGAGCTGAATTTTAAATAACCATTTTACATTTCAAATCCGTGTTTACATAAATACATAATAATGAAATCTCATTTGATTCTGATAGAGTATAAAGAACCTTCCTGAAAGAATATAGGCAGAACTTTGGGGAATTTCTATAAGGGATAGGGCTGATTTTAATATTAGCTCATAAAACAAACCAACATTATGAGGAGTTCATTATAAAAATGATTAGTAGTACATTTAAATTACTCGATAGGCTCTGGTTTTTAAAAGGGAGCAGTAAAGTTTTCTTACTGCTGTAATATTTGACAAAGTGCATTTCATTTACACAACACAATGAAACTAATATCTACCCAACTAAGATGCGTTCAAGACAAACGAAATGAAAAATTTTGCAGCTCCAAATTTTATTACCTCCATTCAGTCACTTTCAATAATAAGGCCTGATTTTATTCAAGGAATCAGTTTTGAAATATTTACTGCCTTCAGAGATAATGCTGTGGATTTTCACAATTGCACCTTGAAATAATTTCAAATTTGCATAGAAGTTGCAAGCTTAATGCAGAGGACTCCTGTATATGTTTGTCCAAATTCTCCAGTTTCTGACATTTCACGTTTGTTTTACCCTCCTTCTGATATATTGATATAATTTTGTGTATACAAAATATACACATTGATATATTGATATAATTTTGTTGTTTTTTTTTTTTTTTTTTTTTTTTTTTTTTTTTTTTTTTTTTATTGATATAATTTTGTGTATTTCTGAACTATTTGAGAGTGAAGTGAATTAAGGTGAATATATCATGTCCTTCACCCCTAATGCCTCAATGTATATTTCTCAAGAACAAAGATAAATTCTTAGGTCATCACCACAAGTTCTCAAAATTCAAGAAATTTCACATAAATATCTAATCTATAGCCTTTACCCTCATTTCCCAGATTGCCCCGGTAATGTTCTTTATGGAGCTTTCTCCTCTGGTTCGGGGTCTGATCCAGGACCATGTGTTGTGTTTTGAAGGCATGCCTCCTTGTTCTCCTTTACTCAGCTTTCTGTTATCGGTCATTACACTGACATGTGTTGGAGACTCCAGGCCAGTCATTGTAGACTGTGTCTCCACTTGGGTTCACCTGATACTTCCTCATGACCAGATTCAAGTTCTGTATCCCTGCCCAGAATATTCTATAAGCATCGCCACACCTCCTTTACCTACTTAAGCCTCCCTTTCGGTCATTTTAAAATGAGAGTACTAACACCTGCCGTGCAGAGTTTTGAGGATTTAATGAGGTCATTGATGCACAGTACTTTGTACCATGTCTAGCACACAGGAAACCCCCAGGAATAGTCACGGTCCTTCTATCGTTGGTCACGTATCCACCCAAAGAGGAATTTTATTCACCTTCTCTTCCCTTGTAGTTTTGCAGAGATGTAACTGACTTACAGCTCTGTGTACAATTCCAGTGTATGGCATGATGACTCGTGGATATTGGGAAATGATTGCCAGTGTCCACTCTCTTCACAACATGCGCTAATATTGCTACCGTCTTCACGGTCGATCTCTGGTCGAAAACCTCTCAGCCACTATGGTCTAATCCCAGAAATTTGAACCTGTTCAGTAACTTTTAAGCCAAAATATTCCTTAACCCATCCCAGAAAGGTTTGCTCAGTTACATTGAAGAATTGGTCTGTTGGGGTTGTGTCTGGGTCCTAAAAACAAATCAAACAGAATATGGACAGTAAAATCTAAAGCACTCTCTTGAGAAATAAACTCCATGAAAATCATGGAAGATTTGGGCTCACATGGGCTCACGAATACACTGTCTCACTTTTTTTGTGGCAAATAACTCATAGTTTTCTGATGAGGAAAGAAACTCATGACCATTATTTTGATAAATTCAGAAATAGAAAGGTCACTTTAAGCTTTGGTCCATAGATAGGGTCAGGTTGCCCATCTATTTTTTTCTTCTAGATTATTTGTAACTTTATTTTTCACCTTTGAATCTTAACATCTTCTTAAGTGTAATCTAGCATACATTTTAATCAGGGATTTAACCTTATGAGGTTTGTATTTGTTTCTAAATAGTCAAAAATATAGTTGTTGAATGCAATATCTTTTCTTTAATAAAATATGCCTTTTACTATATGCCAAGATGTTGCATATTCTCAAGGCAGTTTATGAACTTCCAATTTATTTTAATTTATTCCATTACTAAATACTATTTAAAAGACTGAGAAAATGCTATAATATAAAGTGAAAAGAGTCTATAATATAAATATAAATGAAAAGTGAATATATAAATATACTATAAAGTGAAAATATAATAATAAAATGAAAAGAGTCTGTATGGAAGCATATATTCAAAATGATCCATCCAGGGTCACACCCCTACCAGTGATGTAAGCTACCTCTGCATGTGTAGAACAGGGGTAATGAAAGGTTGTCACCTCAGATACATTTCCATATTTTCAAAATGTTCAAAAGTGAAACATATTCCTTTTATAATCAGAAAAATGATCTTTAAAAAGATTATGATCTTGGGGCACCTGGGTGGCTCAGTCGGTTAAGTGTCTAACTCTTGGTTTTCATCTCAGGGTCATGGGATCGAGCTCCACCCTCAGAGCAGAGTCTGCTTGAGATTCTCTCTCCCTCTCCCTCTGGCTCCCCTGCTCATATTCTCTCTCCCTCTCTCTCAGTAAATAAGATCTTAAAAAAAAAAAAAAGTCTTTAAAAGGAAGATTAAGCTCTTTTGTCTTTTCAAACCTTAGGAGAGAAGTGAAATTACGTGGAAGATCTGGCCATTTATTTAAATAGGATCGGAACAATGTGCCAGCTCTAGGTTATGCTGAGTAGCAGGCACAGAACAACAGGCAGGCGTGATGCCCACAGATGTGAAGACTGCGTTTCATAATTCACTCTCTTCTTGAATTACAAATTCCAATATTCTTGCATTATATTTGCTTGTCTATTCTCAGCACCCGACTGTTGCACAAAGTTCTCTTCTGGGTTAACAGATGCACTAATAAAGCTTGGTCAATGATTTGCATCAATCCTAGACCTTACTTTTTTTTTTTTTTGGTCCTGCTTCCAGATGTCCATTGCATGCTATGTAAGTGTAATAATAGGTTAAGTGGTGATAGAACGATCTTTAAGAATATACGTAATGAGAAGCAAGACGTTCACTGAGAATTTACAGATAAGAAAAGAGGGAAGGCCAGGATGACACGATAGCACTGGATTAGAAACAGAGGTACAAGAGGAGCACCCGTAGATACACAGATGAGTGGATATTTATGTACGTGGGTTAGCATAGGTACATCTGTTTTCTGGTTCTATTCCTTGAGGGGCCTTCAGCGATTCCCCAGTAGCAACAAGCTTATCTTGCACCCAAATCTTGGTGGGGGGTTGATTTCTTTCTTTTCTTTCTTGTCTTTTTCTTTTCTTTCTTTCTTTTCTTATTTTGTTTTATTTATATGACAGAGCACAAGCAGAGGGAGCGGGACTACCAGGCTCCCCACTGAGCACAGAGCTTGACACAGGGCTCCATCCTGGGAGCTTAAGATCATGACCTTAGCAGAAGTCAGATGCTTCATTGACTGAGCCACCCAGGCACCCCCCGACCCCACATTTTGGTTTCTATCCCCCAATAAGCGAAACCAGGACTCCTTGGAGGAATGGCTGATTCTATAGCCAAGGGTACAGAAAATATAAGATAATCCTTGAACTTCTTGATGTGCTCTGAACTAAGGAAATGCCATGAATGGATGAATAAGAAGGGGTCAGTATTCCTTATGAAATGATTCTAACTAATGTAGGAAAAGTAGGACAAGTATTAAACCACCATTAGGCCATCACAGTCCATCACTACTGGTTAAATCCTCTAAATATGGTTAAAATCAGCAGGTCAGACTTGAAGACGAAACAATATTTTGCATAGCGTCAAATTATCTCCTTCAAAAATATTTACTAATTACCATGGTTGTGTTAAATGTGTTAAATATAAGTGAAATATAAACTTCTGGCAAGCAGTGAAATCTGACTGTCAGGGGTAACCATTAACGGCAATGCCCTTTTTTGCAGTCTTGTGTTCAGTTGGAGCAAGTTACTAGTTTTAAGAGTTTTTTGATGATGTTGGAACATGGGAAATGAAGTCATGAGTGCCTGATAATCACGCCGGTTGATCTTCACCTTCCGGGAAGACATTTTAAAATGTCAATCTGTGGGATCCCTGGGTGGCGCAGTGGTTTGGCGCCTGCCTTTGGCCCAGGGCGCGATCCTGGAGACCCAGGATCGAATCCCACATCGGGCTCCCGGTGCATGGAGCCCACTTCTCCCTCTGCCTGTGTCTCTGCCTCTCTCTCTCTCTCTCTGTATGACTATCATAAAAAAAAAAAAAAAATTAAAATGTCAATCTGTGAAAATGACAAACCTGGAAGAAACTTCTCGCTGCTTCGATGCTCTGTCCTTGTTGCAATACCTGTGAGTTTTTAGTTGCCGCGTAATGAATCTCCATGTTTCAGGGACTAAGGACAGTATTTATTCTTTCTGGTTCTGTAGCTAAGAATCCCCAGGGGCTCAGGTACCCTCTACACTCAGGGTCTCCCAGGCTCAACCAAGGCCTCGGTGCTGCTGAGTGCTGACCCGTTCAGGCTCCGAGCAGGGATTCGCTTCACAATCTTTCAGATGGTTGGCAGGATTTGTTTCACCGAAGCTGTAAAACTGAGGACTCGGTTTCCTCCTCAGACCCAATCTGCAAGCCAGCAAAGGTGCTCATTTCATCTTAGAATCAATCTCTCTCTCTCTCTCCTACTTCTACCAATTGGAGAAAATTTTTGGCTTCTTAAAGGGGCCACATGATTACATCAGGGCAACACTCCCTATTTTAAGATCAACTGGGGCCCATAGCACAGCCTGTTCATGGGAGGGCTATTTCATCACATTCTTAGGGTCTGGGGGACTCGGGTAAGGTCATTTCAGGGGAGCCACTTAAAAAATCCTTCCTGCCTCAGTAACATCCTATGAATCTTTAGAGCTGAGTCTCTCCTTCAGTTTCATGGGCAAACCATGTGGGTGGAGATAAAATCGTCCTCTCTAAATAGTTCGGTCTTTTAGGCAGGGCTAACAATCTGACCCATCACGTTGGTTTTTGGCAGTGGGATGAATACTTTCCGGGTGTGTCAGACCCGTTTTTACTTTGTAGAGATTTGAACATATTAAATCAGAGATGTTCTAAACAAGATGATTAGGGTGGTTTCATTGTAAAATTATATATTTCAGTGGTGATTTAAAAGAAGTAAAGACAGGAACTTTAATCCACATTCATAGGATTTCCATATTCTACTGGTGGTACAAGCAA
This sequence comes from Canis lupus dingo, assembly GCF_003254725.2. Classification (NCBI taxonomy): domain Eukaryota; kingdom Metazoa; phylum Chordata; class Mammalia; order Carnivora; family Canidae; genus Canis; species Canis lupus. The sequence goes on along the minus strand of NC_064268.1, from coordinate 35,172,198 downwards.
TCCCAAATGTACAATGATGAGTTGATCAGAAATTTTTGTTCCAGGGACACCTGGGTGGCTCAGTGGTTGAGCGTCTGCTTTTGGCTCAGGGCATGATCCCTTGGTTCTGGGATCGACTCCTGCATTGGTCTTACCTCTGCCTGGGTCTCTGCCTCTCTCTGTGTGTCTCTCATGAATAAATAAATAAAATCTTAAAAAAAAAAAAAAAAGATTTGTGGAGTTCTAAAATTGCAAGGATAGTAGACTTAAAAAAAAACCCAAACCTCTTTGTAAATATGCCACAGAAGACACAGTTTGCAAACCCTCGTTCTGACTTAAAGTTTGATTCTTTCCCTGTGATACAGAAGCTTTTGACATTTTTAGGTTGTTCTTCTAGGTAAGATTATTTTCCTGTGTAGTAACCTGACCCCAAGATTCAGAATCCTGCAGTGTTGAGAATTCCCTCAGATAGGCGCTTTGATTGATACTTGCTCTGTGTTGTGTTCTCTCAAAGGCAATAAAAGGCTGAGAAAATGCAAATGTCTTCACATAAAATCCACATGTGAAAAAGTAGTCGTTTTATTTAATGCTTTAAATTTCACTGGTTAGCGATGTGAGGTTTAAAGACGGGTATATAATTTTTTAAGCTGTTGGATTGTTAGAAACCCCAAATAAAATAGGATGTTGAGCCAATTGATAAGCGACGCAAATAGAAATTCCAGTTTCTGTGCTAAGCATGGTCTTTGCACCTGACTTACCTGCAAAATCCTGTACCTAGGAATTGTGAGGTGAAGTGGCCTTAGATTCATTGAGGACTCCAAAAATATGGGCCCTAGAATCTTAGCCTTAAATCTCAATCACTGGTGATTTGAGTGTGAATAAATAAACTTGTTTTCTTTTTTGTAACATGGGATGTCAACTGTAATGCCTCTTGTGGTGTGTTTGGGAAGAACTGTAGAGGGCATCATTGGGGTTTCCTGGCACCGGTTTAACTTTTATTATTAGAAAAACACAACACATAACATGTTAGACTGTTAATAAATGAAGATCCTATCATGATAGAGACTTCTTTGCATGGTGAAAGTTTAAGTCTGCCTTTAAGCCATTCCAGTAGAAATAAAGGTGTTTCTGAAATTTTTTCTTGAGAGAGTGGTTCCGAATAACTCCATTGTTCTTTCCTCGTGGCTTTTATTTTTCCATTTATCAGAGAATATGATTTAAAAGTGAAATGAGTTTGATCTAGCACTGGCCACTCAAGGATCTTAGGTGTTCTGGCATTGATATGTTACGCAAAACAGATAATTGTGAAAATCTATGCTAAGGAAAAAGAAAAAAGCACCATGAGGGCAAGTCTCAGAAATGGAACGCAATCCTAGGAGCTATCTAGGAAAAGGAATTTGCATTTTAACCTTTAAAATCACCTCTGATCATAGCTGCTGTAAAATATTTGATTCAAAACAAAACCTACAAATGCCTACCTCACTCAGGTAGTTCTGACAGGTAATTTATTTTATTATAAATTAAATAAATTATATATTTATTTTTATTTTCTTTGTTCTGAATTATGCAAATAATGACCTCTGCTTATTACTTTCATTTGCCAGTGTACATGTTGCCCCAGTTGAGCTCATGGCAAAAAATAGAGCATATTGGAGGCATCTTAAGAAACCCAACTGTTAGATACCATTTGAGAAGATGTTTTAATGCACTAGAACTTGAACTTTTATACTTTTAAACTCTGAAGACGATAGACTCTCATCCAAAGAAAACGTGCACGTGTAGAAAACTGTGCATGCGACCCAGAAGTGCAAAGCTGCTGCTACAGGGAACACCAGTGAAAATCACTTAAGGACCGCCAACATCCCAGAAATCAACTTGCTGTGATTTTCCCACCCAATCAAAGACATGTTGCTTAAAAGCCCCTGTAAGGGGTATTGAAAAATTTAAAAAGAAAATAGAAAAAAAAAAAAAAAACATTTCCTTCAAGGTCTGTTTTCTTTAATTATAGCACAGATGAATGGAGAAGTATTTTGACATTGTCGCAGACCCTTCTTGCAGTTTGCTTATGATTGACAAGATGATATTTTAAGTACAGTGGAGGTTCTGAAAACGTCCTTAAATCCCGACACAACCAAATTCATGCAACCATTCCTACCATTTCTGGTGGTGCTTCAGACACATTTTTGCTTCCACATCTGTCGATAATACTTCAAAGATATTTCTTTTCATCAGCTGTTGTGCTATTTTTTTTCCTTTGCTATTTTTTTTCTCTATAATCACTAGACCTTGATCCATACTCATAATACCTAGTTCCATCTGTCTGTCTATCGTGGATACACACAGAGCTTCCAGTTTTATCACCCCAGAATGACTCCATTTAATTTATGTTGTTTGTATTACAGCTGGTTGGAAATCTGAGCACGAAAAGTATCTGCACCTGTTTGCTGTCCTTAAATTGAAACGTGTTCTTTGGTTCTACTTTGTAGTCTCTTTTCCCAACACCTGGGACTGCTAACTTTGGGCCACTGGGTTCCCCAGCCTTGACTCACCCTGGTCTTTGAAGTGGCCTGCCGGGCCTTACCGTTTCTGCACCCCCTGACCCCAGCTTCCCATCCTGAGCCTCCCCTCTGTGACCTGGCTGGCTTCTTTTCCATCTCCTGGACACACAAGGTACCCTGGCTTTGCTCTAGGGAATCTCCTCTGCCTGCAGTGTTCCTTCCCCATGTAGCTACTTGACTGAATTCCTTATCTTCACCCTCCCGGTGAGACCTACCATGATACCCCTGCTCCCACATGCCCATTCGACTTATTCTCAGCCCCTTTAAGGAATAGGAGCTACAGGGGAGAGGAAGGCAGATAGCCATCTACTTACTTCATTCATCGACAGAGCATACCTTCCTGTAAAAGGACCTAGCCATAGCCACCTAATAATATGCTTTAACAGCATTAAGTGAACACCTATTATGTATTTATTTAGCATCGAGGCAGTTTCTGAATGAAGAACGGAAATACGTAGTTGCCCTGGCATCCCAAGGAGCTCACAGGCTAGAAGGGAAGTCAAGCAAATAGACGACATCTGTTGTTTGAACATCATGTGTGGGTCCAATGAGGATGTCACGTTACACCACACCCACTGGGGATACATCCCTCCTGTTGCTCACGGTGTACCTGCTGGTCGGGCTTACTATGAATGCCAAGGACTGTCTAACAAGTGCTACGTCAGCATCTGAGTGTGGGTGTGTTGTGCATGGGTCGAGGAGGCAGGGAGAGATCCTGGGAGCGGGTGGCCCTTGGAAGCTCGGTGTCTGTGAGGTAGATATGTGTGTGTGGCTGCGGGGGGTGTGGGGAGTGGAGAACCTTCCAGACAAAGGGAGCAGCATCTGGTCTGTGCTAGAAGGCTGGAAGGCCTTGGCTTTGACCCCCATGTTTGTGCCTCCCTTCTTGGCTCTTGTCACCGATACCCCCGTGCTGTTGGGTACTACCTCTGCCACGAGAACTCTTTAAACCGAGGACCCAGACTGTGGTCTGTAGATGCGTTTTTACAAACCACTTTGTGTTTAAAAGCATCCTAACAGTGTAAAAGTCAGGGCATTTTTGCGTAAACGCATCTGGCTTCTCTTTAAAAACCTGCTGCACCGAGCACCGCTGGCCCACAGCCTCACGTGGCCCCAGCTCGCTAGAAAGGGGGGGATGTGCTCTCCCCTTTCTGCACCCCCGTCCTGCCAGCCCCTGTAGGCTACAGAGTCTGTGAGCCCTGGACAGTAAAACCATGAGCCAGATTGCTTCTCCAAGTAAGAGTCTCCCATTGTGCTGTGTTTCCCCTTTCTTGGGCCCCCTTCCAGATACTCCCTGTGAAAACATGGTGCCGACAGTAGGACCCCTGCTTCGCCACCAGCTCTTCCCTTGGAGTAGAAAACAGATGGCAGAGTGGGTCCCTGTGACTTCATATTCTCTGGATCCCAGCCTCCATGGGGATGGGGTGTATGTGCAAATATAATTTAATGTAATATACATAGGGTTTTAATTTTTAGTTAAAAATAGGATTTTTTGAAAAGATTTTATTTATTTGAAAAAGAGAGAGCAAGCGACCAGGGGAGGGACACAGGGAGGGGGGAGAAGCAGACTCCCCACTGAGCAGGGAGCCCCATGTGGGACTCCATCCCAGGACCCTGAGATCATGACCTGAGCCAAAGGCAGATAGATGCTTGGCCATTGGAGCCACCTAGGTGCCCCCAAAATAGGATTTGTTGTGAAATTCAAACAAAATCCTTTAGGCTGTTTTACAACTAGGATGGCAACCGGAATTTGCTTTGTGTCCACTGCAGGGCAGTCTCACAAGTTTGTTTTTTCATGATTATTAGCTCACCTGTAATGACTGTTCACTGCAGCTTGGGGACAGAGCTAAAGGTTTAAGAGGCATTATCTCGGCTAACTCTGCAAACCTTCTAGGGAAGTTTTGTTATTCTCATTCTGTAGGTTATGAGGTTGGGGATTAGAGAGTATAAATCAAACTAACCAAAGCTCTACCTATAGAAAGATAAAGAATGGAAATTTACACCTGGCTTGTTCTTGTATCCCTTTTATTCTAGGTAGAGAATAGGCCAAATTTAAAAAAAAAATATTCAAGCCTTTGTAGCTACTAGTTAATAACCCATTTTTTGGCTCTTACATAACATTCCTGGCATACGGTATTTCATTGGTTTGCTTTGGGGAAAAAGAGGGTAAGGATAGTTTCTAACAAGTGTCTATTATCTGCCATTTTAAGTTCATAGGACAATGGTTGAACATTTATTAGGAGGTATTCAGGAGAAGACATATGGCTGTTCTTTTGCATTTCTTTATTAATATTTATCAAATGGAATCATTGTATTAGTATTTATTTTAAATATTTAGTGATATTCTGAAAACTTTATTGATAAGACAATCAAAAATTAAGCTAATGCTATGATATTTTATCAGTTTGGCATTTGTGGGTTTCTTTGCCACTTTGGTCTTACACTTTGCTTCACGTATATAATTAGATTAAATTCAGCTCATTAACATCTTCTGCAAACTAACCGACTCTCCAATAAGAAACTTTTGTTTTCTTGTCAAATCTTTGATATCTTAACAATATTTTGCATCCTTGCTTTCTAAAGCTAATTATTTCATGAACAGAGTGATGGTTTTCAGATGTCTAGTATATGAATACAGATTGCTGATGGCTTTTTAAAACTTACAATGTAGTTCAAAGATGTAATTATCACCATTAATTTTGGGGGGACTTAGTCATTGTACATCATAATTCTTGGTTCCTTGGTGCAAAAAAAAGAGATTTTTAAATCTAAAAGCTTTAAAAAGATAATGCTTCAGGGGTTAATTCAACATATACTGAAAGTGTGTAGAAACTGAAACTAACCATTTCTACTTCAAGAAGATATCTCAAATGTATTTAATTATGATAATTTATATATCACAAAACAGTGCTTTTTGATAGTCCTGTGTCCCTTCCACAGTTCTTCTAATTGTATTAATTTCTCTCAGTTCCTGGGTCAACATTCCTCTTACTATAAGAATGTCCCTGAAGTCCCCTCTTACTATAGAAGTCCCATAAAAAGTATAATGAGTGTCCAGCTACCTTTTTGAGAGACACAACTAACTAACATTTAATGATAATTTGAACAGGATCTCTTTTACAGTACATCAACATTTAAAAAAAATTTATAAAGAATTTTTGTAAAAGATTTTGTTTATTCTGGCAGGGGAGATGGGGAGGATAAGGAGAGGGACAAGCAGACTCTGCTCTGAGTGTGTAGCCCAATGTGGGGCTCGATCTCGACCCTAAAATCAGGATCCAAACAAACTGAAACCAAGAGTCAGACCCTTAACTGACTGGGCCACCCAGACGCCCCTGCATCCACATCTATTAAGCACCCTCAAGGTTTGGATCCTGCATATGCTTTGAGGAAACAATATGTTGAGGGGTGGGAAAGGAATCACATGTGGGTAGACACATGAATGTAAAACAGACCATGAACAGCTTTGATAGCATCCTATCCTGAGGATACGACAGAATTGGGTACCTAATCCAGGTTGGGTCAGGAAATAGGAATTGAGAAGAAAGGATGATTTTCTTAAATTCAGTGTTAGAATGAGTAGCACTTCATTTTCTAAACTCCCAAAAAGTGGGTGGGCACGATGAGTGGGTAACACAAGTGTTCAAATGACCTAAGTATCTAAAGAAGAAATCAGTGAGGGCCTCTCCTTAGCTTGGTCTGTGGATGACTTGAGCACAGAAGCAATAACCACAATATAAAGAGAGGGAGAACAAGGTGGGGGAAGTGATTCATGACAACGGGGAAGTTTAACCAAAAAATTAGCTCAATTAACTTAATCTCCATCACTTCTTAAACAGATTCTGCAAGGGACTACATTTAAGGAGTAAGATGATAATAGAAGGGAACGGTTGTGAGTTGCCTTCTACACAGATAATTATGGAAATCTGCAGCTGTAGAGAATACTTCCAAAGAGAATCTGTTCATAAAACTGCAGGATAATTTCATAGTTTCCTTAATTAGTTTTCACTTGTGGCTACCAGTAGGAGTGGGAGCTTTCTCATGTTTATAATGTAGAAAACAAAATGGTTGACGATGCGTAAAACCTTCAAACAGTCCCTTCCAAATTTTTCTGAAAGACATGGATTTATAATCAGTGACTCTGTTATAGACTAGTGTGGTGTTTAATTCGCAAAATTATTATTTTTTTCTTTAAAATGCACGGAATCCTGGAAGGAAGGATGGTGGCTTGAGAAGGAGAGAAAGTGGGGAGATGTGTATGGGAAATAGAAGAAATGGATCACAGTCGGTTTCCAGGATAATCTCTATAAATTATTTTACTAGATCGAAGTAAAACAAAGATATACAATCACCTTTAAGATATTAACCTTTATAGTGGCTTCGATACTGGGAGGGTTGGAATCAAAAACCTTGTGTAGAAGCCTGGCTTGCCAGCTAACAGTCATGCAGTCCTGGGCTCGCTTCTTTGTGAGCCTCCTTTCCTTTAGCTGGAACAATGAAGAAATGGCCACTTTCCTCAGAGGTAGAGAATATGGTAGCAATAGGATCATGCTTGCCACACGTCCGGCGCCGTGCTTGGCATACAGCTGCTGTCCTGCTGCTGGGAACTGTCGTCGATGATGTTGGAGTATTCCTGGTCTCGTCGTCTTACAGTGACCTACTCACAGAAGACCAAGGAAGGCCTTCAAAAATTTCAGTAAACCCAAACTGGCAGTGGCATTCTAGAGGAGTCCAGCCTGGGGGGTTGTGAGCCTTTAATAATGCAGAGAGCAGCGAGGCCCCAGGGGGTTCGAAGCCTTCTCAGAGCACCAGGAATGCCAAGTACAAGGCTGCTGAGGGATCCCCATTGGTATGATGCCTATGAAGGGCCTGTTGATGTTGTGTTTTATTTTTATTTTTATTTTTATTTTTTTTTTGATGTTGTGTTTTAATAGTTGGTTGTATTTTTAATGCTTCTGCTCTTGCCCCTGGGGAAGAGTTGGCTGCATCAGTGGAGGAGGAGTTTGGACTGTTTTTCCAGGAGCGCTAAGGGGACACATGGAATTAGAAACCTGCCCACCTGGCAGTAGGGTGATGATGATGAAAGATGTGCACTTGTCACGCGCCAGGGTACATTCAGTGCACAGTCTGGACAGTGAACCTGGGTTTTTGTTTATTTTCCTGCAAAATTAACTGACCTTTTTCACTGTACCAAAGAATAAGAGGCTGTGGCTTTGCTGTTGTTCCAAATTCAGCTAAAATGAGCCCAACCTAAATAGATCCCAATCTATGACTTAAAAAAAAAAAAAAAACTACCAACAACCAAAAAATAAAAATTAAAAACACAGCTGGCAACCATGCGAGAAGTCTTCCTTTCATCCCTCTGATAGGAAATAGAAATATCTGTTGCCAAGAAACTACTCACTTTACGCGAAGCAATGGCCAAAACAAAAGCGTTTTTCAAGGATGGGTTGTTAAAACTGCTTTGTTGGTTTCGTGTCATCCTTGGTGTTGACATCTGTAGATCACTGTCACTTCATGTTGATTTTTATTTTTCCACCCTCTTACTTATAGATGCGTCAGGACAAACTGGGATTTTACCGGAACAAGTGAAATATAGGAATTTCTTTCGCAGCTTGAAAAAAAATGACATTTTTAATGCTGCTTTCAGTTCTTTCTCAGTTTTAGTGTTTCTGCTCTGTCACTCAGACATAGTCTTCGGAGGCTGTCTGCAGAGAAGTTCTGTAAGGTTTCTTTGGCCAAGGCCATCTGAGGGATGGATGTTGGCATGCGTGCCTTTCATGTCGAGGAATGTGTCTCCCTAGCTTAGTTTTACTATTCAGAATTCAGGTCAGCATGATTACGAAAAAAAGAACATAAATATAAAAGTAAATTTGTTTTCTGTTTCATTCCTGCCCTAATTTGCTAATAGGCTACAGTGTTCAAAGGCTGTGGGTATAACTTGAATCCTGCTCACAGTTCGGAGACTGGTGCCCAACTTACGTATCACTGTCAACGTATTTTCTGGCCTAAGTCATATTAAGAAATGTGGATTTGACATAGTTTCAGTGTAACTGTTACTACACATTTTATGAATATTGTTTATTCCATTTAACATAAATGAGCCTCCACCGAGGCAGGGCACAGAATGGTGTTTCCTTACTGGTTATACCGCACAGCACCTGTCTTGAAATCCTACCCAGACCCCTTAGATGGACATAACCACTGACGAAGTAGTCCCGAGTTTCCTGGGAACACAGCACGCTTCCTGACAACAGTAATACAGTAACTACCATGTAATGAATTCCTACTGCACCAAGTATTCCTTTAAGTGATTTATACACTGACTCCCTTAGTCTTCAGGACAAGCTTATGAAGTTGATGGTTACTTTATCAACACTGCAGTCGAGGCTGGGTGACATTGAAGCGTCTTGCCCGAGGTCAGCAGGGCACTAGCTCCTAGAGCCAGGATTACATGGCCAGTGATTGTATTAGTTTCCTTCTGCTGCTGTAATGAGTTACCACAAATTGAATTGCAGGAAATGATACAAATTTATTATCTCTTAGTTCTGGAGGCTAGAAGTCCAAGATAGGTCTCACTAGGGGGACAAAAAAATCAAGGTTGTGACAGAGCTGAGTTCCTTTCCAGAGGTTCTAGGGGGAGAATCTGCTCCTTGCCTTTCACAGCTTCTCAGAGCACCCAGTGTCCCTCTGCTTGGGGTCCTCTGCCTGTCCTCACAGGCTGCAATGGCCAGGTGAGTCCCAACTCATGCCCCCCCCCAACACCTTCTCTTCTGCGTTTCTCTTCCAGTTTGGTCATCCCATTGGGCACCCCGGGATAACTCTAGATACTGTAAAGTCAGCGGATCCGAAACCTTTGTTTCCCCTGTAGCCTCCATCCCACTTTGCTGTGTACCCCAGTGTTTGTGGGTCCCAGCATGAGGATGTGGCTATCTTTGGGAGGTTATTGGTCTGCCTCCCACAGGGTCCTTTCTTACTACCATAGGGCATTAGTTGAGACTTGTGATGAAAAATACGGATGATTTTCAGTGTCCACGGTGCATCCTGGCTGCCTGGAAGAAGACATCTGTCTTAGATTGGGAAGCAAAACTTGAGAGCAAGATTCTTCTCAAAGTGACTTATCTCAGAAGTGTTGCCCAGAAGAAAAGGTAGGGTGAGGATATGGGACTGATGGAAAGGAATCCCAGCAAGGGTGTGATATCTGGCAATGTCTGGGAAAGCCTAGCATTGGCTCATTGATTCAGGGAAGGCTCTAGAAATAGGGCAGGGCATGCCTCAGAGCTACCCTGCATGGACAGAGGACAAGAGGACAGAAGGAGTCACACCCTACACACCAGTCATTGGATAAGATTGCCCTCCCCACATAAATCCACAGGAGTTTCCTGCTTACTTCTAGACAGATTAATTCCAGTTGCCTGAGGGCATCCGCCCCCATTTGAGAAGACCCAACTTTGGGGTTTGGGGAGGGTATGTACAGCATGACCCTATGTGGCTACAATGGTAAAGGGACCCAAGGGGAAATGAGCAGAGCTCTGATGGTGTCTGCTACAGTGTGAACTGTTCCTACCCGTCTACTTCCCTCCCCACATCATATTAGACATTATGAAAATATATCCACAGCAAGTAATAGTGCTTGCTCGCAGTTGCTGATGGAAATGAGAGGCTAGGAAAATAACTATGGAACCCAGCTGCCTAGCAATAGGCATTCACTTACTCATGGACTCATTTAAGAATTGCCTGTTGTAGATGTAACTCTTTGCCAGGTGTGTTGTATAAAAATAGTCCATTCCTTCAAGTTGTCGATATAAAGACAAATTGTTCAAACAGAAGAAGATAAAAATATGAGACACTAAAATTCAGTATTCCATAAAATGAATTAATCAGTAATTCCTGTGCCTTTTCAAGATCTGGAGACACCAGGAGGGTGTGTGAAAATTCAGTGGCATCTTCAGGTCCAAGAGAGCAATCTTAATACTTACCCCCAAGGCATTGTTGGTGAAGGTCAAATGCTGTAATGCACGTGAGCATGGGGGGGCATGGCTGCTTAGCACAAAGTTGACTGCTCACGAACATTTTAGCAGAGCCTGCTTCAGCCAAACCTTTGAGTTTAGTTCAAATTCAGTCTATATTTTGCATGGACCGAAATATATGTATATAGATCATTTAGGAGAAATGATTGTAGTATTAAAGAACATCAGATGAGTTTGAAAGTCTCATTTTTTTTCTTTATACAAAATAGCATGAGGTGGTTATTAGCTTTTGGTCACCAGTTAAGTCAATAAAATGTAAATCCTGGGATTTCTGTAACTTGTTAGGTGTTTCTCACAGTCAGGAAAAAAACAAGTGTTAGGAAAAAAAATGAGGACCAGCCCTTAATTTTGTGACCAAATGAAGTATCTCCTATCAAGACTTTAAAATATATGTGTAATCTATATATATAGCCCATAAATTGTCTTAGCTTAGAATTAATTATATTCTAACTCAGATTTTTCAATTAAGCATAAATCCTGACTTTTTAGCTGTCTTGCTCTGAAAAAAAATGATTGCCTGGTGGCCATGTTTTTATATTTATTTTTTAGTAGATATATTTTATTTTTATATACATGTGAACACATTAAATTTAGAGCTGAATGTCATTTTAGCAACAAAATGAAGGAATGATGAATAAATAAATGAAGGCATAATGAATAAATATAATGTATTTCCCTGAAGGAATTTTTAAATGATATTTTAATTGTTAGAGGCTGTACTACTGAGTAAGTTGCAAGGAAAGTCATTTTGGGGTGTGTAAAAAATTGATGTCCCCTGATTTCTCTAATAAGCATCAAAGTGCAATGACCCAGTGCATACTCAGTACCTACCAACATAACTTAATCCTTGACCTGATGAGTTGATAGTTACTAATTGCTTAGGTCCTGCAGTTGTTTATGGGAAAAAATATATATATGTATTCCCCCTGGAATGTCAAAAGAGGAACTTTGTAATAAGACCACTTTTCTTGAGTGTTTTGATTATTTGACATTGTTTTAATAATTTTCTATTATGATGTGGGGAAAAGGCCTCAAAAGAGGAAATATATACATGGAGTAAAAAGATAGGGCAAATGATATCTGGGGCTCTTTCCAACTCTAAAGTCCTAAAACATTTTCTTCCTTTAAGACATAGGTCAAGAGTTGAAAATATCTCGTTTGTGAGCTGGATCAGGCTGCCACATTCATTATCCCTCTAATCTGTGCCACTCTGTTGGTTACACTGAACCTGATGGAACAAATGTACCTCAGTTGTTTTGGAATTGAACTCTCATACTTACCCCTTTGTGATCTCCTGATTTTTCTGTGTGCTGCCAAAGTGAGCAGTGGTCTCTTGATTTTCGGAATCCAATGACAAACGTGTACTATTTTTCTTGGCTTTACTGGAAGACTATGGAAATCAAAATGCATTCTTAATTTAATTGTACTAGAGCTTGAATTTTCATCTCATCTGTATTGATGGTATTTTTTTTTAATTAAGCAATAAACATCACAGAAAACTAAATGAAGGCCACCCAGGTGCTATTTTAAGGACCAGTGAAGTCTTTTCTCGCCTTTATATTTTCTTAAAATCTTAAAAGGAGAAACTGATCAAATTTATATGCAAAGTGGTTTGCTTTGTTTAGTGAAATTAAGAGACAACAGCTTTCCTATGTAACCAACTGGAAGAAACACACATCTGGGTGGAAATTGACTCCATTCCAGAAGGAAGCAGGAATCACAATTCCTATAAAGACACTCCATGTTACTCTCTCTGGGTTGCTGGATCAGTTGTTTTACAGTTGGTTCTTCTTGAACACATCTTCAAGTAGTTGGTAAGAATTAGACTTGGCCTATTTGGAAACTTACCCTGCATTAAGGACGAGGCAATAACCCTGAAGTACCATGTGCAATTAAGGCATGTCATTAAGTTAACCTTGGCTCCGTAGCATGCAGCAGAGCACTCTGCAGGATTGCCGCCAAGGGTAGAAGGGAACACTCGTCTCTTCTCTTAATTTCTCTTTGAAATCATCCAGAGAAGTGACTGTTCACTTTTATTCATTTCTTTTAATGCTTGTTTTTAAAATAGCAATGAAGTAAGTCTGCAAACTATCCATTCATAAATATTTAAAGAAGGCCTCCTAGATGCCCAACACTGACCCAGGCATGTTGGGTACTATAAAATACTACTCAAATGACTTGTTTCTCGACCAGGGCTGCCAGACAGAACACAGAATGCCCAACTGAATTACAGACAATTTCAGATAAATAATGAATAGTTCTTTTTTTATTAGTAGTAGGTTCCATTGTAATAGTTGCTAAATCTATATTCTTATCTGTTACATCTGACAACCTTCTTGCTCCAGAAACTCACAGGTTGGTGAGGGAAATAACTGACATATATAAAATCTTCAGGAAACAGCATAAGATGACACATAAGTAAGTCCTAAATTGTTTAGTTTATGTCAGCACTTTCTAGTTTTTCCTTCTGTGCACAAATCATCCACGGCCCTCGTGAGAAGCATTAAGGTCTGCATAAATTCTGAGTTACGCTATTTCCTGGTTATTTCTCCCATTTCTTTCAAGATAGCAGATTGTAATAACCCTTAACAAGAGTGTATTTATTATAAGGATATCCTAGAGGAACTCTAATCTTTATATTTTTAAATAAATTTTAAAAAAGATTTTATTTATTCATGAGAGAGCAGAGAGAGAGGCAGAGACAAAGGCAGAGGGAGAAGCAGGCTCCTTGTGGGGAGCCCAATGCAGGACTCAATCCCTGGACCCCGGGATCACGACCTGAGCCAAAGGCAGATACTCAACCGCTGAGCCACCCATGTTCCCTTGTTTTTAAATAAATTATTCAAAACCCTTGCAGTGACTGTAAGTAACAGATTACTTGTATACTTGACCTTGTTGGCTTAATGTACGTGTGATTAAGAGGCCTCACGTTATCTTTAATTTCAGAGGGTGTCCTGTTGTGACCCCTCCCCACAGTAAGTGTGAATCAGAGTTGGAGAAGGTATTTTGGGGAGGGCTGGGTTTGAACAGGGTCCCAAGAGCATAGAGAGATTGCAGTTAAGTGGTGGAGTGTGAACGCTTTGTGATAGACACACAATGCTGGCCGACTCCCAGTCAAGGGAACGACGGGAACAAGACGTTACCCAGAAGTAGCAGCATCTTCTCAGCTTCCTCCAGCTGTCACAAGTCCATGGAAGGGTTCCTTCCAAAATCCTCTTTTAATGGAGCAGCACATTTTAGACAAAGACCTAACACTGGGGCCAGATGCAGATGTGGTCTTCTCTGCTCTGCTGTATTTTGATTGCTTGATAACACTTAAGAAACTGGATTTATAATGAAATCCAAACCATTAACTTCAATACTTGAAGTTCTCAAATGGGTTTCGAAAGTCTAAGAAGGATATTTTTAAATAACACCTGCTGAACAGAGTGTGTCACTTGGGAAACTTTTAACCAATCTCCACAAAGTCCCGAAATAGTTACATTATTACCAAAAAGATTAATAGATTTTTTTCTGAAATCTCTGTAAATAATCACTTGAACTTTTAAAATGGTGCTTCCTCTCGTGTTTCAGTGTTTTAAATAAATTTGTCTGGGAGATACTGAAAAGACCTTAAAAGTAGCAGCTGCTTAACTAACAAGATGACAGTGTTTTGGCAAAATTTTATTATTTAAGCTAATAAAACTCAGTCCCTATGAGTCTGTGAGCCATAGATTTTCATCATTAATGTATCACTTCTAGGATTGCTTTGGAGTGTTATTTGTCAGCCCCCAAATTCAGCTATTTAGTGCTTTAATCTCAGAGGACATAAATAAGATAGAAAATGCGATCTGCCATGTGGAATAGTGTGTGGCTGGCATAATCACCAAGGTTGCATTAACATAGAGGAATGTATGAGGAAGAAACTGAATTTACACGATAGATCATCGGTCTAATGGTTGTCACATATCTGGGTTCCAGAGGTTATTTTGGAACATTACGTTTTTTTTTAAAATGACACACACGCAAATATCACCAAAAATATTTATACACGTTATTTTCATTTTACAGGGGGTGCAGGCCAAGACTCAGGTTGAATGCCTGCAGATATCCTAGAACCACTGTAGGGAGTAACATCAAATGTTGAGTCTGGTTATTCTGGTCCCATCTGTGTCCCTTCTCATGCCATCTTTCTCCCTTTAAACTCTTGAAGATAATTCAAGAAGTAAAAACATCCATTAGCACAATGAAATACCAAGGAAGCCATGGATGTGTAGGAGGTGATTGCATTCGATCTCTAGGATAGCTGGTAAAATAACCTCATGAAAAGCTTTTGAGTCTGTACGTGTTTTTCAGAAATCTCTGGCCCCTGGCAATGTCTGCTGTCAGGACCGAGAGCTACCCTTGTCCTCGTTCCATCTTTGAACAATGACCGGTCAGAGATGCCTAGGTGTGCTTTGCTTAGACGTTTGTCCGAATATCACTGCCCAAGAGGATCATGTTCTGCTCTGTCATGTGTAACGAGGCCAGTCGTTTCTCTTTCCGTGTACTATAAATAAGAAGGCAAAAGAACAGCGAGTTATTTCTCTTCTAATTGTGTTCACTATGTTCTAAGTGGAAAGCCTGACGCTGGCCCATTCTACAGATTACAGTTTACTACTGTAAAAAGCTGCCTATTGAAAATACAACTTTTTTCCTTCTCAGATACCTATTATAATGATATTAAAGGCATCTAAAGTGAAATTTTATATTAATTTTGCAAAAGAAGGATAATTTTAGGAACTACGGGGTGTGACCTTGGGAGGTCATCACGGATCCCAAGGGAGAATGTCTAGGGGCAAAATTAAGGATTCATGTTAGAGATGTGGTAGGCAGATTCTGGAAACCACATTATTTTCCTCAGCATAAAATGTGGATATTCCTTTTGCCTGTGGCCTACCACTTCCCTAGGAGGGCATGAGGCTTCTAAAACGGTTTCTATCAAAGCAGACAAAGGAGATGCAACCAGCAAATTTTTCTAAGCTTATTTTCTTGGTCAGGGAAATACTTAGGTTGACCATCTGACGAAAGGGCGTTTACGAACACCCACCATTTATTTGGATATGAATTCCCCCCAAAGACTAGATTTGTCGTCAACACCAACAACACAACTCCCCTCTACGGGTAGCACAGCCGTGCCAAGGAGCTTCGCTTAGCTTTGGAGGATGGTTCCTTGTCTTCTGTCCCTATACCCACCTCTTACCACTTCTCATGCCTCGAGTATGCACCTTGGAAGCAAAATCACAGTCATTCTGTGCCCTGAGTTTATCAAGAAGGTGGCTCTAGACAATCTTTAGAGAACTTGATTTTAGGTTGAGGACACCTGTGCAGCAGAGCTCTGCTTTTTGGTATTTGGTAGTCTACTCAGAACTGGCTCATTTCACATCACTGTTTTTGTTTTTGTTTTTGTTTTTTTTTTGGTTTATTTTCTTTTTAGAAAGATGGAGGGAGGAAGGGACAAAGACCTGCACCCTAGGAAAATCATATTAAGAAATTGAGACGGGGGGGGAATAACACTTATGGAGTGGTGGAAGATAGGAAAAGAGAAAAACCAGGGCCAAAATCTTTTCTGGAAAGTCTGGTGTGATTGGGGGCTGGGGTCATTCCTGGGATCTTCACTCTCCAGCAAAAGCGCAGCATCCATTAAATACAAACATGCTGATTGCTCAAAAAAGCATGATTGATCTCATTGCTGTGCACCACCCAACAAGTCAGCCTACCAAAGCCTCAGTGTTGCTACTTCTGTGATTAATTATGTTCTGGAAGTCGGTAGGCTTGCCATCCTCCAGGGAAGTTGAGTTACCTACCAAAGGCAGGTGCCCAAAGAGCAGCTCATTCCATCGGATTGAAAAGTCCGTAAGCACACTTGGCCAAGAAATGTTCACTAGCACCACCAAATGCCAGAACTGACCCACAGGTCTTTATTTAGATGAACTCGCCCTACACTGCAGGTATTGTAGTGCCATTTTTTCCAGAGAACTAAACTGAGACTCGGCAAGATTAAGTGACTTACCTGAAGATTAAATAATGAGTAGGATCCAGAACTGAGTATGTTAGGTTCCAATGCCCTTATTCTATCATACACTATAAGACATTTCAGATGGAAAAGGGGGAAAATGGAAGGGAAAACATTTTAGAAAAGTAGGTATATCTTCTTTAAATCAGACAATTTAGAGCACACAGCCCGGTGCCTAGCACACAGCCAATGCACTAAAGGTCAGCTACCATACTGGCTCTTTGTGTGACCGATTTTGCTTGCTCAGTAGTCTAATGGTGGCCTTTGTTGACAAGCTTACCCAGGACTATAGGATTTGTAGGTAACAAAATTAGTACATTTTGTGAGGTTTTCCTCTTCTTATTAAAATCTTGCAGCAGAGATGGTAGTTATTCATATGTTAATCATTCTATTGCTCTGGTACTAAGAGATATTTTAAATATAATTCAGGAAGTTAGTTGCCAACAGATGATCTCTTCTGTGTGAGTCAATGGGAGTGTTTTGATCCCATCTAATTTTAGGCCTTCTCTCGATATAAATAGCGTGTTCTTGAGGATCAAGGTGAACTGCCTTCATGGTGGAGTTTCCTGGAGACACCACACAGTGTTATTTGAGAGCTCACCGCTTTTATCTCCTGCTAAGTAGTTTGGCCCTCCTGTGGTCTGGCTCCTGCCCTCCTTTCCAGCCTGGTTATCTGTTCCTCTCTGACTCTCACCATCATGCTCCAAACCACAGACATGTTTGTAGTGTGTCTCCTGCTTGTCAACTGGCTGCCTTGGCTTATAGGATTCTCTCTGCCATAAATGCCGGCTCACTTCTCACCCAACTCCACTCCATCCCACCTCTGACCTTGTCTTTATCTCTTTGTTCTTGGAGACTCAGACCCTCCAGGATTTTCTCCGAGAAATCTGCCCCAAAAGTTGCTCCCAGCAAGATGGCATCAGCTGCTGTCCTTTGTGTTCTGGACATACCATTGCATATTCATTTTTACTTGTAAATAAGTTATGTTATAATTATCTGTGTTCCCTGCACTT
This sequence comes from Canis lupus dingo, assembly GCF_003254725.2. NCBI lineage: Eukaryota > Metazoa > Chordata > Mammalia > Carnivora > Canidae > Canis > Canis lupus. Next base: position 35,154,587 of record NC_064268.1, on the reverse strand, counting down.
ACCTTTGCTCCTGTCCTCTGCCTAGATACACATTTTATAGTTGAGAAAACTAAGGCCACAGGTGCTCCTGGGGGAAAAATGACCCTGGGACTCAGTAAAGTAGGAGTCATTTCAACATGTTTGGTGTTGGTGGTCCATATACCTTAATGATTATCCATATCACTTTATTATACTTTGTGTGTGATTCTCTTTAACTTATGGGGAGGGATGTTGTTGGGGAGTTCAGTTGAGGCAGACCATTTACCTGCTTAATGATGACATTAGGGATCCCCAAGAGTTACTTTGTAGGCTCCTTTTGTCTTCTAAGTGAACTGACAGGCCTAACCATATCTTGTTTCTTCCCATATGCTGCTTAACATTGCCAGAAGTTCATATCCCTTGCAAGCCTTTAAGTAAATAATTAAAATGCATGAATGTCACAGCCTAGTGTCCTGTGTCTGCTCCAGTATCGCTCCAACCTGCCTTTCTGACTGAGTTTTCCACTTGCCCTCGGTCCAACCTGGTACCAGCAAACTTGATGTCTCAACACACCGCATCGTCCATGCTGTCCTGTCCAGAACGATCCTCCTGTCACCACAGAAATAAATTCTGTCCATATTTTAAGACTTACAAATCCTTGTTTTGCACATTCCTAAGGTTTCTACCTGCATGCAGTTTCTTCCAAATCCCTTCCCCTCATGTATACTTAGTTTATGGGATTTGTAGTTTTCTCCCCTTGTATTATAATTACTTTTTTGCTTCCCACATAAGCTCTTGGAGCTTCAAATCTGCCCATGCAACTTAAGCATGAAGATACCATCTCCATTTAGTAAACTTTAGTGTCATAGTTAAACTTTTTAGTTCTAAGTAGCTAAGTCCAATTTAACCTTAGGATGACTCAAAAAAGGGACCATTTTGGATGGATGATGAGCTGTCTTACGGAACCAAGGTTTCTTGGTACTCTCAAAATATAATGAACATCCAAGAAATGCATTCAAAGCAAAGCAGATTCTCCTCATCTCACCTTCTCTGAGCACGTCTCTCGATCTTGCTGCACCTGTTTTCTCTGACTTTTCTATCCATTCGGTGGAGATTGCTTACCCAGAGCTCCCTCTTGATTCATCGTTCCCTTTAAAGACAATCTGATTGGCCGGTTTGATCAATGACCCTGGCCCTCACCACTTAGCTCCAAGCAGTGATGTCCAGGCAGCTATGAGCCTAAGAGCCTAGTGGCAAGGAAAAGAGTGACCAGACATTTACCTGGATGGGCTTGGAGTAAAGGATGTTACTACAGAATTGCAACTATGATGATCTGAGAAGACACTCTAAACATGTATCTATCGTGGATCCTTGTGAGGATCAGATATGATAATTTGGGGCACAAGAAATATAGCATGTGGTACCTGAATCTGAATCTCTGCTCTGCTACTCATCGGCTTTAAGGCCTTAGGAGAGTTGCTTAATCTTTGTGCACCTCATTTTCTTCATCTGGCAAACGAAGGGGCGAATGGGGACGTATAATAGTAATTAATCCTAGTACTGTGAAGATGAAGCCAGGTAGAAAGCGTAAAGCCCTATGAAAGAAATTGGCATATGGTGACCATTCGGTCACTTATTTTAACAATAAGTTATTGTTAAATACAATTATTTGCATAATTGCTACTCTGTCATTACTGTGAATTAAAGGTTTGTTTCTAACATCTCATATTTGCCTTTTTTAAAGTATAAATTTCTTGGGAGTAAGGACCATACATTGTACATCACTGTGTCTGTCTGTCATGGCGTAGAAGGTGGTTTCTGACACATTTTAGACATGGTAATCGGATGGATGGATGGATGGAAGGATGGATGGATGGAAGGAAATAAGAGCAGGAGCAGAGGGAGAGGAGGAGGGTGGAAAGGAGCAGGAGTAAAACTAATCCTTTAAATGCACTTTGAAATAAAAAGGAGATGCAGCTGCTTTATTCCTAAAGGATATCAGCCCATGATCTTGGGGGCAGAATAAGGAAATACAGCCTTCATCTGATGGAGTGATAACTGTATTCTGCTCTACGGATAGAAATGCTGGGTGACAATGACTGTCTGGTAGTGAGATAAAATAGACTTCTCAATTGTGTGATTAAGACTGAATATAGCAAGTGACGGTTACGAGCCTCATGTTGTACCTACAAATAAGGGAAACCACTAGATACTTAATTAAGTTGATTAAAAGTTCCATTAAGACATGATTTAATTAGCAGGTTATTTGCTGTGTGATCTGTAAAAAAAAAAAATCTATCAAATGGTACGATTCTTAAGTATAGATTGTGTGTTTCAGGCATTTTCTTTGGAGCCATTTCAGGTGTGGTTAGAGTCTGCAAACGACGTGTTGTGGAACCACCAAGTAATTAACTGCAGGGCCGATTCCATGGTCACCGCTGAGAAAACATTAATTAAGCATTTGGGCCTGATTGGATTGTCTGCCCTCAGGAGCCAGATGCACAAAATCACAAGAGTGGAAGAGAGTGGCAGGGCAGTGTTTTTTTATGCAGCACTGGATTTGCGATTGTTGAGAGTGACTTCATGTCTGTGCTGTCACCCCATTAGAAAGTCAAGGCAGGGCAGCCCCGGGGGGCTCAGCGGTTTAGCGACGCCTTCAGCCCAGGGTGTGATCCTGGAGACCCAGGATCGAGTCCCACGTCGAGCTCCCTGCATGGAGCCTGCTTCTCCCTCTGTCTGTGTCTCTGCCTCTCTGTCTCTCATGAATAAATAAACACAATCTTTAAAAAAAAGAAAAAGAAAAAAAGTCAAGGCAAACACAGCCTGCAGAGTGACAGCCTTTGACTGCAGCTTCAGAACAGGCCAGGAGGGACATTTCCAAGAGCAGGAAGGCAGGCGCTGGAAGGTGCACTCACACTTAGAACAGAAAAAGTCTAATTTAAAAATCAGGTGGGTCCCTTTTTAACTGGGTTTCCAAGCAGTTCCTCTCTGTTCCTCCATCTCCTTAGAAGTGGGCACTTTTTCTGTAAAGAGCCTGATAACAGCTCTCCTGGCCTCTGCATATTATGGATGCATCACATATTCTTTGTTGTACTGTTTTCGGTTGTTGGGTTTTATTTTTTTCTTAACCCTTTAATGATGTAAAAACCATGCATACCTTCGAAGAAAAGGTAGAAGCAGGCCTCCGGTTGGCCTGGGGCATCGTTTCCTGACCCCCTGTGATTGTGTTATTAAGAAATTTCCCTTTAGTAAATTGAACACCAATAAAAAATAAATTAAAAAAAAAATTTCCCTTTCAAGCAACAAATCCCTAGTACTAAGGACTCAAGGATTGTTGGTTCTCTCAAGCCTAAACTTCCAGCTGGTTTCAACTGTGAAACAACTTTTTAACAATCGAACTTCAATAAAAATAAATAAATAAAATGCTCTTAGAATCTTTAAAAAATAAATAATAAGTAAATAAATTTGTACTTTCCAAGGGCACCTGGGTAACTCAGCGGTTGAGTGTCTGCCTTCAGCTCAGGGCGTGATCCCCGGGGTCCTGGGATCGAGTCCCTCGTTGGGCTCCCCGCAGGGGGCCTGCTTCTCCCTCTGCCTGGGTATCTGCCTCTCTCTCTGGGTCTCTCATGAATAAATAAAATTTTCAAAAAAAAATTTTTATTCAGGGTTGCCAGATATTTCTTTATTTTTTTTAATATGACGTGTGGTTGATACACAATGTTACATAAATTTCGGGGGAACAACATAGAGATTTGACAATTTATACATTGTGCTACCCTCACCGCCAGTGTCGCTACCACCTGTCAGCGTACAACACTATAGAGCATCGTTAAATATACTCCCTGTGCTGGGCCTCTCATCCCCGGGACTTACTCCTCCTATGGCTGGAAGCCTGTGTCTCCCACTCCCCTTCCCCTGCACACCCAACCCCTAGTCCCAAACCCTTTGGCAGCTTGTTGTCTGTGTTTTGTGGGTCTGTTTCTGCTTTGTTTTGTTTTAGATTCCACATATAAATGAAACCATATGCTATTTGTCTTTCTCTGACTAATCTCACTAAGCCTAACGCCATGTAGCTCCATCCACGTCATTGCAAATGGCAAAATTTCATGCTTTTGTATGGCTGAGTGATAGTCCGTGGAATATTCACGCCACATCTTCTTTATCCATTCATTTGTTGATGGACACTTGGGCTGCTTCCATGCCTTGGCTACTGTAAGTAATATTGCCATCAACATGGAGGTGCCTATATCCTTTCAGATTAGCATTTCCATTTTCTTTAGGTAACCCGGTAGTGAAATCACTGGATTATATTGTATTTTTAATATTCTAAGGAGCCTCCACAGGGTTTTGCATCAGTGGCTGCATCAATTTATATTCTCACCAGCAGTGCTCCAGGGTTCCTTTGTCTCCACATCCTTGCTGGCACTTGGTATTTCTTGTCTTTTTGCCATTCTGACTGATGTAGGATGATACCATGTCTATTAGCCATTCTGCCTGGTGTAGGGTGATAGCTCATTGCATTTCCCTAACAATGAGTGATGTCGAGCATCATGTCACATGTCTGGTGGACATCTGTGTGTCATCTTTGGAAAGATGTCCATTCAAGTCCTCTGTCCATTTTTTTAAGTTGGATTCTTCAGGCTTTCCTTTTTTTTTTTTTTTTTTTTTTTTGGTGGTGTTGTGTATAAGTTCTTTATATATATTGGATATTAATCCCTTATCAGATACAACATTTGCAAATATCTTCTCCCATTCCCCTAGGTTGTCTTTTTGTTTTATGGTTTCCTTCACTTGCAAAAGCTTTTTATTTTATTTTATTTTATTTTATTTTATTTTATTTTATTTTTTTCTTTTTAATTTATTTATTTATATTTTATGACAGTCACAGAGAGAGAGAGAGGCAGAGACACAGGCAGAGGGAGAAGCAGGCTCCATGCACCAGGAGCCCGATGTGGGATTCCATCCCGGGTCTCCAGGATCGCACCCTGAGCCAAAGGCAGGTGCCAAACCGCTGCGCCACCCAGGGATCCCAAGCTTTTTATTTTGATGTAGTCCCAATAGTTTATTATTTTTCCTTTTGTTTCCCTTGCCTCAGGAGACCTATCCATAAATATGTTGCTAAGATCCATGTCTAAGAAATTACTACTGCCTGTGTTTTCTTTTAGGAGTTTTATGGTTCCGGGTCTCACATTTAGGTCTTTTAATACATTTTGAGTTTATTTTTATGTACAGTGTAAGAAAGTGATCCAGTATCATTCTTTTGCATGTAGCTGTTTTTTTTCAGCACTATTTGTAGAAGACTTTTTCCCCAATGGATATTCTTGTTTCCTTGGTTATAGATGAATTGAACATATAAGTGCAAATTTATTTCTTACATGGTCTCCTCTTCTGCTGATCTATGTGTCTATTTTTATGTCAGTTCCATTCTGTTTCGGTTATTATAGATTCATAGTGTATAATCTATAATACATAAAATACAATCTTGAAATCTTGAATCATGATTCCTCCAGTTTTGTTTTTCTTCCTTTTTTTTTTTTTTTTTTTTTTTAATTTGTTTTTCTTCCTTAAGATTGCTTTGACTATTCAGAGTCTTTTGTGGTCCCACACAAATTGTAGAATTAGGTGTTCTGCTTCTGTGAAGAATGATATTGATACTTTGATAGAGATTGCAGTGAGTCTGTAGACTGCTTTTACAGTGGTCATTTTAATGATATTCTTGAAGTCTATGAGCATGGAATATCTTTTCCATTTTTTGCGTTATCCTCAATTTCCTTCATCAGTATTATATAGTTTTCAGAGACTCGATGTTTCACCTTCTTGGTTAATTTGTTCTTAGGTATTTTATTCTTCTTTGTAAATGGATTTGTTTTCTTAATTTCCCCTTCTGCTGCTTTGTTATTAGCATATAGAAACAAAAGATTTCTGTCTATTAAATTTGTATCCTACAACTTTACTGAATTCATTTATTCTAATAGTTTTTGATGGATTCTTTGGGGGATTTCTCTGTATAGTATCATGTCAACCGCAAATAGTGTCAGTTTTACTTCTCCCTCATAGTTTGGATGCCTGTTATCTCTTTTTCTGGTCTTATTGCTGTGGCCAGGACTTCAATACTTTATTGAATAAGAATGACAAGAATGAACATCCTGTTTTGTTTCTGATCCTGGGGGGAAAGCTCTCAGTTTTACACTATTATGTATGATGTTAACTCTGAGGCTACTATATATGGTCTTAACTATGTTGAGGTATGTTTCCTTTAAATCCACTTTGAAAGAGAAAAATCATAAACATATGATAAATTTTGTCAAATGTCTTTTCTGCATCTGCTGAGGTTGTGTGATTTTTGTCCTTTATGTTTCAACATAGTGTATCACATTCATTGATTTACAGATATTGAACCATTTTTTGCATCTTCAGAAAGAATCCCACATTATCATGTTGAATGATCCTTTTCATGTATTTTTGAATGTGGTTTGCTAATATTTTGTTGAGAACTTTTGCATCTGTATTCATTAGGGACATAGGCTTGTAGTTTTGTGTGTATGTCAGGGTAATGCTGACCTTATAGAATGCATTTGGGAACTTTCCTGTTTCTTCTGTTTTTCAGAACAGTTTGAGAACAATGGGAATCAACTCTTCTTTAAATTTTTGGGATAATTTTCCTGTGAATCTGCCTGGTCCTAGACTCTTGATTTTTGTTTTGTTTTGTTTTGTTTTTATCACTGAGTCAGTTTTTTTTTTTTTAATAATCAATCTGTTCTGATTTTCTTCTCTTCTTGATTCAATTTTGAAAGACTGTACCTTTCCAGGAATTTATCCATCTCTTGTAAGTTGTCCACTTTGTTGCATATCACTTTTCACAGTACTCATATAATATTTGTATTTCTTTTATGTCAGTAGTTACTTCTCTTTCATTTCTGATTTTTAAAAATTTGAGTCCTCTTTTTTTTCTTGTTGTATCTAAAGGTTTATCCATTTTGTTTACCTTTTCAAAGACCCAGCTCTTGGTTTTATTGATCTTTTTAATTTTTTAAAATTTCTATTTCATTTATTTCCACTCTGATCTTTATTATTTCCTTCCTCCTGCTATCTTTGGGCTTTGTTTATTCTTCCTTTTCTAGTTCCTTTGGTTATGAGATTAGGTTGGTTGCTTGAGATTTTATTGTTGTTGTTGTTTCTTGAGGTAGGCCTGTATCACTATAAAGTTCCCTCTTAAAACTGCCTTGGATGTAGCCAAATCATTTGAAGACACTAGTTAGATCTTACTTTTAGATAAAGAATGAATAGTCTTCTACTCTAAGCATGTTATTACATGGGGCATTCTTACACTAAAGAAATATATTATCTGAAATTTAAATGGATGCTCTGTAATTTTATTTGCTAAGTCTGGCAACCCTACTTTATGAGTGAGTGAGTGAATGAATGAATGAATGAATGTCTCTTTTTTCTGTATTATAGCAAGAAACCATTTTCATTAATTCCTGCAAGTTTCAGATTAAAGAGGCAGCCATAGTGGAAAAATTCATCAGTGTGTTCTGAAATCCTTGACTGCACATTGAGGACATGCTATATATTGTCAACAGAGGGATTTATTCAGTATGAAGAGATAACTATTAATCCTTGAGAAACTTTTCAGATTAATAGAAGGGGCATGAGAATTATGATGATTTACCAGAGGAAAACAAGAATAAAGAGAATCTATTGGGATTAGACATGTTATAATAATAGTGAAATAATAAAAATACTGCCTAATGTTTACTGAGTGATCAGTGTCAGACACCAGGTGCTTTTTGTACATGTAATTACTTATTCTTCAAATTCTGTCAAATAATTTTATTTTCCCAAGAAAGTTGAGAAGCTGAGAACTTCTTATTCTAGATTACACAGATAAGTAGTGGCATATCTGGTATTTGAACCTAGATAAAGCAAATTTTGAATCTTCTATTCTAATGACAATACTATGCTCTCTTAATGCAAAGATTTACCATGGACTTTATAAACATGGTTAATGCACCTTGTATGATCATATTATGAAAAATCAAAAACATGAAAATAAAAATCATTATGGAGAGAAAATTTATTTTTCCAAGTACTTATAGAAATATTAAAAATACAGCCTCAAAGAAATGTTAAATATAAGTGTTATTACATACATACATGGATATCCATATAAAATGTTTGATACATATGCCTACGGTTGGTAGCTTAACATTTTAAGAGATCCAAAATCCCACCCTAACAATGGTTAAGGGTGTTAAGATGCAGATATGCCCTGCTGCAAAAAATACCTTCCTTAGTTTGTCATTTAGTTGCTGTAATTCCTGCCAAGGAAAGCAAGGCAAAAGGCAGTGCTGTAAACAACACTGGAGGATACTGTGTCAAATGTTTTTACTGCCTCACCTGTTAAGCTAGTAACCCTTCATCATGATCAGACTAAGCCAGCATAAATTAGCTTTGGTCCTGCTCATTGGGGATACCCACGGGTGAGGGTTGAGAGGTGACCCAGGGATGGACAGCAACCAACCACGTAGTCAACACAGACAAGTAAAACCTCACCAGCTTCTCTACCCAGAAACTGATTATAAGAGTCAATTCCTATTATTTCATGTTTTTACTTAAAAAAAAAAAAAAAAGTTTATTTCATGACAGGTAATTCAAGTACATAATTTAAAATTCAAAAGCTACAAAAATAATTTTCCCTCGTTTTTCTGTCCTTTAATCACGCATTGTCTTCCCTGGATGGAATTACTTTTTCTAACACACCCTGATATAACCAGTGCATTTTAATGTATGCTTATTTGTTGTATTATATGTAAATGAGAGCATATGCATATAGTTTTCTTCATGGTCTTTTCACTTAAGATATCTTAGAGATCATGTAAATATATATTTTCTCCAGTTATTTTAATAGTTTCTTTTCAAAATATCCGCTTATATTATTGAAAATTTTACTTAATCCTGTGTTGATGAATACCTAAGTTATTTCCAACATTGTTAATACAATGTTGCAGTAATATTTAATGTCATTATGTCCCCAAAGCATGAACATCTGTGAGTTGAATAATCACAGTAAAAAATTTAATAAATAGTGCTGAATTGTTATACAAAGCTGAGTTGTCTACAAAAAAGGTGCCACTAGATGATATATATATCTACCAATATATTCACAAGGCCTTTGCATTTCAGTCACTGTTTTGTGGCCTATTTTATGTTTAAAAGCTATTTCTTATTTGTCTATGAAGTGTCCATATAATTTGCTCATTTTTTAATTGAGGTGTTATTTTTTATATTCTTACTAATCTATAGAAACTCTTTACATATTAAAAAAATTAGCTCTCAATTATTTAGATGTTTAAACTATAATATTTTAAAACTATATAAAATCATATATATAACTTAAAGTTGTTGGACGGGGGGAAGTCTAATATATTAAAATTCTAGGTAAAAATTGGTATATTCAATAAATCCAATACCCTGTTTCCTTTTCCTAACCAACACCAAGTGTTTTGCTTATATATAGGGGATGCATTTTAGCACATTTTATTCAAATTGGTCGTGTATAAGCATAGCCATGAGTTTCCCTTCTTTTCCAATTATTTCTTCTTATCTTTATTCAAAGCTGATCCTAATTTGGATGAAATTATGTTAGATGAACTGGATTCTAAAATTACTGAAGAATATTGTTTAGAAAGTTTGATCTTTATTCAAGTAATGCAAAATAGGAAATATTTGATGAGCAAGAACCGAATAAAAAAAGGAAAAGATCTTGTATAGCTTAACCCTATCTTAAAAGTCTAAAAGTAATAATAACAATAATAAATGAAATCTAGATATTTCTCTTCCCCAAAAGAGCCCTATTAAAATCTCAATTTTAATTTTAAAATATCAGAATATGGTTTTATATTTTTCCTGATTTGTGATTGTGACTATATTACTTCAAGGGAACATGTCTAATTTCCATATAAAAACACCTTTTTTTATAAACACTACTAATATGAAAATCTATGCCATGATATGCCCCTGACACATTCAGATGATAGGTTGCAATTACAGGCTTATCATGTCCTTTTTTATCTAAAGTAATATCCTTGGATTTAGGATGAATGGTCTCTCGAGCATTGAAAACAATGACAATTGGAACTTTTGAGAAGTGTCCACCTTGTTAAAACTAATTACAGAGGAGAACAGAACAGTGATTTCAGTCACTGTTTCGTATGTGGCTAATGAAACAGAGAATGGGACACTCTTTCAAGGTCACGCACTAAGTTGGCAGTAGAACAAGAAATAGGAGACACTCTTCTGACGCAGTGCCCTGAATTCTTTACTGGAGAGGACACACTCCCAGTTCGAAGGCACTTTATGTAAAAGTCCTTTGAAATACACAGCCACACAGTTTAATGTTCAAACAAGCATCAGTTGGGATTGACAAGTACAACGGTTCTAGCCATCGTTTTATGTAGTATTTACCGAATGGTCACCATATGCCAATTTCTTTCATAGGGCTTTACTTTACGCTTTCTACCTGGCTTCATCTTCACAGTACTATGATTAATTACTATTATGAGTCCCCATTCGCCCCTTCATTTGCCAGATGAAGAAAATGAGGTGCACAAAGATTAAGCAACTCTCCTAAGGCCTTAAAGCCGATGAGTAGCAGAGCAGAGATTCAGATTCAGGTACCACATGCTATATTTCTTGTGCCCCAAATTATCATATCTGATCCTCACAAGGATCCACGATAGATACATGTTTAGAGTGTCTTCTCAGATCATCATAGTTGCAATTCTGTAGTAACATCCTTTACTCCAAGCCCATCCAGGTAAATGTCTGGTCACTCTTTTCCTTGCCACTAGGCTCTTAGGCTCATAGCTGCCTGGACATCACTGCTTGGAGCTCAGTGGTGAGGGCCAGGGTCATTGATCAAACCGGCCAATCAGATTGTCTTTAAAGGGAACGATGAATCAAGAGGGAGCTCTGGGTAAGCAATCTCCGCCGAATGGATAGAAAAATCAGAGAAAACAGGTGCAGCAAGATCGAGAGACGTGCTCAGCAAAGCTGAGATGAGGAGAATCCGATTTGCTTTGAATGCATTTCTTGGATATTCATTATAATTTTTTAGAGCACCAAGAAACCTTGGTTCCGTAAGACAGCTCATCATCCATCCAAAATGGTCTCTTTCTGAGTCATCCTAAGTTTAAATTGGACTTAGTTACCTAGAACTAAAAAGTCTAACTATGACACTAAAGGGTACTGAATGGAGATGATATCTTCATGTTTAAGTTGCATGGGCAGATTTGAAGTTTTTTGTGACTCTTGTATTAGTTGCCTAGAAAAAGTCAGCCTCGAAGTACAACACAACAGATGCTTGTTCTTTTACTCAAATCCGACACTTTCCTCTTCGAGGCTGACTTTTTTATTTTTTAATTTTAATAGAGGAAAATTATTCTCTTTTTTTTCCCCTCATATTTAAAATGCCTCTAAATCATTGAGGAAACAGACCAAAGGGGCCCCTAAGAAAACAATGGCAAGATAATATCTATATCTGTACTTCTAGGCAACTAATACAATAATCACAAAATAAATAAGAAAATCAAACTCTTCCTCCTCTCCATAAAATACACTCTGGGAAGACATTCTTTAAATTTGTAAGATTTTGCCAAAGGGTTTGCCATTTGAAACTAGAGTACATTTGCAACAGCAACAACCACAACAAAATCTAGGATTTTCCTCAGTGGTTCTTTCATCCCCTAGCTATAAGGAATGTACAGAGAACTGTCTTTAATGTCTAGATAGAAAAGCAAAAGCCGTAAGTCACATCAATATTCAGAGGAACGTACACATTCAAATATGGAATATTGAATCATCATGGATTACTTGGACACTCACTTCAGCTAGCGTCACAAAGGTGTGCAACAGAAAAGAAACAGCAATATTTATTCCTCTGGAATTGCTTTCTCTCCCCATTCACTAATTCCACATATTAGTTTGAACCACACGAGATTGCCAATAGCTGTGCAAAAGTGCCGATTTCATTTGGTTCAGCCTAATAAGTACCTATGTTCGTTGTCATTGAAGCATGCCATAGAATGCAAAGTTCGTAAGTCACGTAAAAGATTCATTATGTTGTCAACATAGCAGGAGTCATTGGGGAAAAAAACAATGTGAAAATGGAGTCCTTCCAAATCCATCACTCTTTGTATTTAAGGTGACCTTCCATGGGTATAGATCAATGAGGATTTGCATCCTCTCAGGGGGTGAATGGATACCCTGAATGGAAATATCCACCCATGTTGCCAGGAAGGATAAACTTGGGAGTGACTTTATGGATCTCACTTGGACTCATCCTGCCTAGAGAAATCCCCTCTTTCAGGTCATATCATGAGTCTCTTCTCTTGATGAGAAGCAGAGATTGCCTTGGGTGGGCTCCAGAATGGGCACCTGCTTCAGACTCTAGTGTGTGAGTGTTGACCATGAGTTAGTATATATTCCTGAGAATACGGTGATTTTTATGCATTTGTTTTGTCATTACTCCTGCATTCTGCATTGGAAGATCTAGAGGGTAAAGATTATATTTTCTCTTTAGTTATATATTTTGTTTTATTTTTTGAAAAGATTTTATTTATTCATGAGAGGCAGAGAGAGATAGGCAGAGACATAGACAGAAGGAGAACCAGGCTCCTCACAGGGAGCCCAATGTGGGACTCGATCCCAGGACCCTGGGATCATGCCTTGAGTCAAAGGCAGACACTCAAAGACTGAGCCACCCTGGTTCCTTAGATATATATCTTAAAACATCAATGGACATATAGCTATATCTACTTTAATAAGTGAAAAGGCCTCCAGTGTTCTAAAATTACTAATCGGAAATGATTTCCTTGATACTTTATTTCATCCTAGCATATAAAGTATTTCCTTTAATTGAGCTTGAGCTTTCCAACTAATTTTTAAGGTTTTATGTATTATGATAAAGGAAAAAACAATGTTCACTCAATATCTTTTTTTTAGAGATTTTACGTATTTGAGAGAGAGAGAGAGAGTACATGAGCCCACAAGTGTGAGAGGGAGGAGAGGCAGAGGAAGAGAACCTCAGGCAGACTCCCCACTGAATGCAGAGCCTGATGCTCGTGACCCATGAGGTCATGACCTGAGCCAAAATCAAGAGTCGGAAGCTCCACTGATTAAGCCATATAGATGCCCCTTAGTCAATCTCTTTTAAAAAGTAAATCCTTCACGTAGCCCTCAGGCACTGAATGCTGTGGTTCTGCCTCCTGTCTGGCCTCTCTTGGCCCTGACTTCTCTTCCTCCTTCTTGGTTTACAATATGCTGTTTCCTCCTCAGGGCTGCTGCCTATGTTTGTACTCATTTCCTAGAAAATACATCTCCTGACTCATGTCGCTAAACAAACCCATCCAGTCTTAGTGTTTAAGATCCTCAAAAAGGTCTGTCTGTCCTCTGAATTGCCAAATGAGATCTTCCTCCGATTGCGTGACGTTTGCTCGGCAATTTCAATTATATGTCTGCATACTGATTTGACTTCTGTCCCCACTAGACCACAGAATTCAGACATACGGAATATAATAGCCCTCAGTAAATTATTTTTAAAATAATTATTGCCTTGTTATGTGTATATTAACGAGACATGTGAATACTTAAGAATAATAAAGTGTCTGAAGGACATTTGCCAAGGCCTTAACCTTAGTTATCTCCTGGTAGGGGCCATCATAGTATTTTTCTCTCATTCTTTTTTTGTTTAACTATTTTTTTTTTCTGTAATTAAGATGTATACATATTTCTTAGGTGGATTTTTATTTACCTTTACAGATGCTACTGAAAGATGGTGGAAGTTTGTAGGAGGGAATTTTTTTTTTTTAATTTTTATTTATTTGTGATAGTCACAGAGAGAGAGAGAGAGAGAGGCAGAGACACAGGCAGAGGGAGAAGCAGGCTCCATGCACCCGGAGCCCGACGTGGGATTTGATCCCGGGTCTCCAGGATCGCGCCCTGGGCCAAAGGCAGGCGCTAAACCGCTGCGCCACCCAGGGATCCCGTAGGAGGGAATTTTTGAACCGGGGTGGAGTGTTCTTGGCAGCACCATCTCTGTGTGCCCAGACATGAAGATAATAGCTGGTGTCTTTCAAGAGATCTATTATTTGTCAGGAGTGGCGCAGTCTGTACAGAGCCTGAAAAGGTGATAGTTCAGAGAGCAGACGACCTCCAACCCTAAATGACATTGCAGAAACGTTTCTTTCCTGGATGTTTCATTTGATAGCTCTCATGCAAAGAGTTGACACAACAAGATTTCAATTTGAAAATGTGCAACAGAGTGAGACATGGATGGGAAGAGGGAGAGCATTGGAGCTTGGAAGCCAGTTACAAGACCAGATCGGCATTCCTGGTAGGAATGGTCTTGGCCCACAGAGAGCAGTAGCTGTAGGAATGCCCAGGAAGGAGAAGGAGGCGAGAGAAGCTAGAGATAGAGCCACTGTGAGCAAACCTATGCAGGAATAGAGAGAGGAAAGGATAAATTTAAAGTTTTGAGCCTAGGCAAGTGTAAGAATGGTGGTTCCATTTAGCATCATAGGGCGCCCGAAGAAAACTGAGAATTTGAGGTTAAGAGAAAATGAGTTGGGCTTGAATTAGAGGTTGCAGTGGAACTTCCAGAGACAAGTCCAGAGGGGACAGAAGTAAAGGTTAAAATGAAGTCGTGGGGAGTCAATATAAAGCTAATAGTTGATACCATGAGATGATGTGAGATTTCCCCAGTGAGGGAAGGCGGAGCAACAAAATGGAAGGCCAGAAGCGGAATTTTGGAGGAAACACCTATATTTTTTTTTTTTTTTTGAAACACCTATATTTTAATGACCCTAAGAAGGCAAAGGATTCAGGGAAATAAATTAAGAAGGGGATTTCAGGAAGAATTAGGAGATTGATTTATTACAGAAATTTAGGGAAGGAGCTTCCAGGGAGAAAGTGTAAAAGGTCACATGCTTCTCAGATGTCCTAGAGGACCCTGAAGTGATGACATGATACTGAGAGCTAAAAGTGACTGCTGGTGCACTCGTGCCAGCCCCTGTTAGACAACATGCGCTTATTTGTAGTGCGTTGATCCCTTTCACATGAAGTATAAATCACGTTGGAATAACTTCATGAATGAATAAGAAATGGAGTCAATGAGTTGTAACCTCATACAGCTTTTTGTCCACAAACAACTTAACCTGCTCCGGAACCTAACTTGCAAATTTGAACACACGGTGGACTTGGCCACAAATTCTGCAATTCTAGTTCAGAATTCGTTCAAAGTGTAATTTCATTTTAAGTGGCTGCTTGATGTTTATCATCCCACTTGTAGGAAGTCTGCCTTTGATTTTTGAGATGAAAAGGGATTATTTTGTCCAGCGTGAAGCAGACTTCACTGTGGATGTTGTGCTGTCGCACTTGACCGAGAAGGAAGAGCCGGGAGCCGAGGGTTGCTGGGAGCTCACAAGCCACTGGAGCAGTGTCAGCTTCCAGAAGGCTGGCTCTCGGGAGTGCTGGGGCTCTGGTGCCAGCGGTCACATTGCTCTGAGCTGGAAAAGCTACTCAGGCAGCCACTTTGCATGAAGCATGCTGTCGTTTGGCCCGGCAGCTCTGTGTTGTTCCCCTGAGGCATCCCTGCACTATAGAGCTCTCTCGCAGCGATGAGGCATAAGAAAATTGCTCCACCACGAGAAGAGCCCATGTAAACCCTTCCTATGGATTATTCAGATACTGACAGTGACTCCACGTTGGGATACAGTGATGATGAAGATTCCAGTGATGAAGTTCAAAGAGCATCAGAGTCAGTGCATAGAAAACCGTATTTGCAAATATTTGGGATGTTTTTCATGCTCTGTGATGTCATTGAAGGGAATGTCTAACTCCTCCAGGAAGGCTTAAAAAAAAAAAAAACAAACAAAACCTACTAAACTGCATAGCTTTGCCTGTAGTGATGCATTAATCACCAGCACGTTTGTGAAGTAGCTGTTAATCTGCCAACAGTAGCTGTTTGCACGGTAGTACGCGTTTCTTAATTGTCGGGCTGCAGTCAACTAACACAGATACAGAAATACAGAAATGGAGGAGGTATGAGATTTGAATTTTAGAGACAACACACGTGTTTGACTCTTGGGTCGATACCTGTACATTTACGTCCTGTAAAGAAGTGAGCTGAGTGTTTAGAGACGGTACATTTTGGGTGGATGTTTTTAATTGTGCATTATCTTATCATTCTGGTTATGAGATTATCCTGTGGTCGGCATCAACAAGACTTTGAAACTCTCATATGATGTTCTGCTAGAAATGATCAAATTCTGTGATCTCTACAAAAAGTAGAAATCAAAGAGAGCTGTCTTTAAGCCTAGCATGATCCCCACCCCCGCCTGCCCCCGCCTCCTCCTTCTGTCATTGAACCAGTGTTTCGTGAAGTCCCTGCTAACTTGGCAGATGTGCTGCGTGAAACCAGCATCGTAGCAGCTGTGTACGGATGGAGAGAAGTTTAATAACAACATGGAGCTCTTAGGACCTCAGTACTCTAGGAGTTTGTAATATCTCAGATCGCAATACAAATATTTGCTTGCTCCTGCAAAGGAAATAAGCAGACACAGTAAGTCACAGCACTGTCAGCTTCTATGAGGAATATTCTCTCGTTAGAAGTTTCTATGTCTCTCCTAAAATAAGGGATTAGCATATGTCAGTACTCGATCAGATAGCAACCTCTCTCTCCCAGGAGCAGGCTCTCCGGGTGCCCAGGGATGGCGTCTCTAGATACCTACACAGACAGGCATAAAGGCAGGAAGCCCCCTAATAACAGAGATACAATGACAGCGTAGTGGCAACATGAGTTGGCACTGAACAAACTTGGCATTTAATAATTTCCTACTGTAATGTGACATTATTATAAAGCAACACAGCAGGGCCAAGACATAGCCACGGATACAGACTCTGACCCTGAGAATCAAAATGGTTCATTGAACTAGCGTTGCAGTTGAGCTCCCACAAACATACTAATGCTGCTTTTATTAACAACGACCCGTATTGTTAGTGATGACAGACAGACATCATGACTTCTTACCGTGCCGAAGTCACTTTGCGTTAGAATGCATTTAGGATTGTTGTCGCGTTGAAATCTGGCGGCAGCGGGCATAAGGAAATGGACTTTTGGGGACAGACATGGGGTCTGGAGCCAACCAGGTCTGTGTTCAAATTCCAGAGCAACAACTCACCCGCTATGTTTGACTTTGGGCACATTCCTTAACCTTTGTCCTCGTGTGTAAATTTGAGATAAAATACCCACCCTCTGCTATCTGGGTTAAATGAGATTTGTGCGAATCACCTAATACAGATCTTGGTATATACTAGGTACTGAACAAATGGCAAATATTATGATCTTATGTTTAATATATTGATTTTTTCCATGTTATGCTTCTTCTCTGTTCTCTTATATGTTACTTTACTAGGTACTAAGGCTGGTCATAGGCCATAACTTACAGATTTTCCTTTTTAAAATAAAATTCATCCAATTTCTTTTTTTTTTTTTTAAGACTTTATTTATTCATGAGAAACACAGAGAGAGGCAGAGACACAGGCAGAGGGAGAAGCAGGCTCCCTGCAGGGAGCCCAATGTGGGACTCGATCCCAGGACCCTGGGGTCATACCCTGAGCCAAAGGCATATGCTCAACCACTGAGCCACCCAGGCGTCCCTAATACATCCAATTTCTATAGACTATCTTACTTTTCCAATATTTTTTTTTATTTTTCCCCACGTGTGTTTTAAAATGTTATGTGTTTTCTTTTTGTTGCAAGAAAATTGATTCACAAAAAAAAAAAAAAAAAAAGAAAATTGCATTCACTTAAAAAAGTATATCCAGTTTAGACCAGGTAATAGAATAAAATTTTAAGTACTGGAAATTTGCAATGCGATTAAAAAAAATAATATGCACAGAGAATATATTCAGAACAAAGCATTATTTTGTATCTATTATATTTTTGAAGACTTTGTGGGTAATTTCTAAATTGTCGTGATGGTAATATATTTTAGGAGAATTCAGATTTAATATGATGTTGTCTGTAAAACTGTGATAGGTGTTCTTTTGGTTTTCTAGACTAGCAGCAATGTGTAGCAACGTACTACCACGAGTAACCTCCTAAGAAATAAGTCACTGGGGGGAAACCTGAGTGGCTCAGTGGTTTAGCGCCTGCCTTTGGTCCGGGAGGTGGTCCTGGCGACCCGGGATCGAGTCCCTCATTGGGCTCCCTGCATGGAGCCTGCTTCTCCCTCTGCCTGTGTCTCTGCCTCTCTCTCTCTCTTTGTCTATCATGAATGAATGAATGAATGAATGAATGAATGAATGAATGAATAAATAGTCTTAAAAAAAAAAGAAATAAGTCACTGATACGGCTTATGAAAGCCCTGACAGGCATAACTGATGTTTTCTGCCCATTGTCATGTCCACTTCACTGAAAATTGCTCCTCAGAGAAGGATCATGGGGTTGAAAATATATCGTCTACTCCTTTGGTTCAGAAAGAAAATCTACACTCTGTTGGGAATCCTCGATACCCACGCTGTCATCAATAGCTTCTTTCCAGTATTTCATGGAACACTAGACAGTGTGGCAGCACAGGAGATGAAAGAACCAGAATATACAGAAGAGCACACTGCTCCCCACGGGCTGGGCATTCTGATAAACTTGACTTTAACCACCTTTAATAGCCTACAGGGGGTGGGCACCCTTACTATTCCCCCTTTTGAGGGCTTCCCATAGCTTGTAGCTTGCCTCGGAAAACTAAGTATGAGTCCGAAGCCTGCGCTCTGCAAGTCCTACCCACGGGCTCGGGGCTGTCGTGCCTTTGCCATTCTTGTACCGCACACCTGCTATGCACCTCCTGCACGCCTGTGCATTCGGGGCAAAGTAGGGGAATAAAACTAGCCATGGAAGTTGTACTGCTATGGTTCAGGGGGGTTAGGGGTGGGAAATAGAATCATCAACCAAGCGACCACACAAATAAATGTACAGATCACAAACAGTTGTAGGTATTTGGGTGGAGAGGTACGTACACAGGGCCTTGAGAACAGATAAGCAGGGAACCTGGTCTAGTTACTTCTAATTAATGGAGGAAGGGACACATTGGCCGAGATCTAAAGGGTTAGTAGGGGGAGGATGATGTATGCAGCAGAGAACAGAGGTGGCCAGTTTGGCTGGAAGATGGGGATGTAATGTGATGTGAGAGGCTCAAACAGAATCACACTGGGAGCTGAGGAGACTAGAATAAAAGTTGTAGAATCAGAAGAGAGCTCAGTATGACATGTGGGCTGAAAATATGCAATCATCAATCACTTCTTTAATAGCAATAACCAGTGGGAAACAAAAATGGGAAAAGTTTGCTTTCATTAGAGAAAGCGATGATCTAAGACACCAAAGATTCTTCTTAAAAATTACCCAGACCTAGTGAAAAAATTAAGAGATCTTACTTAAAGCCTAAAACTAGCTCCGAACAACTGTGGGAAATTATTGTATGGAAAATCAATATAATCAAAAAGCCCTTATTCTGAAATCCATGTGTAAATGTGATACAGCTCTACCAGAATCCCAATGTGACTTCCCTTGCAAGTGGAAAAATGATTTTAAAGTCTCTGTGAAATATGAAAGCTTAACAATATCATTAAGCTGTTTTTGAAAATTGATTTCACTAAGGGGGGGAGTTGTTTACCAACTATTCAATACTAATGGTTACTATAAAGCAACTGTAATTTAATTTTTTTGATTTTTAAAAAAGTTTTTATTAAGTAATTTCTACACCCATCATGGGGCTTGAGCTCACAACCCCAAGATCAAGAGTTGCATGCTCCACGGCCTGAGCCAGCCACGTGCCCCGCAACGGTGTAATTTTCATAGCATGGTGTAGCAACAGTGAAAGATGCATCAGTGGGAAAAAAAAAAAAAAAAAAAAAAAAAAAAGCTGGGTTCAGAAATACATGTGAGAATGTAGTGTATTTTGACAAAATAAAAATTCAGTGGGTACATCTTTATTTTCAAAACTTTAAAAGCCTATTATTAGAGACCTGGGTTATGTGGATCATGGTTTTTAGAATGTATTATTAACAGTATACTATTCTGGTGTATATCTCTGTAATGTATTTCAAACCTCTATCTACCATTAATCCTAATAACTTAGAAATTTTACTTTTCTCGGAGAAGGAGTACGTTTCCAAGTATAGCTTAACGTTTCTGTACTGTGGTACTATGACAGCTTGAGTTGCTCAGGGTGAAATGTGAATGTTGATTTACAAAGTCTGTCGTTGACCTCGGGTTAGATGAGAGATACAAGAACGCATTTTTAAGATGAGAAATACAAGAACACATTTCTGAACTTTAAGAAGTTCAGAGGTACGCCTGCAGTAACAAATTGGGTGTTTCTAACGAGTATATACATATTTCAATCAGAGCGATTAAGACCTGTCAAATATTCTTGAAGAACCAAGAACTCTGGTGTAGATGAATAACTGTGTTATAAGTTGCCAGAAGGTTAGCCACATTAAAGCAGAGTCTCAAAAATAAATAAATAAATAAATAAATTAATTAATTAATTAATTAATTAATTAATTAATTAAATATAATAAATAAATAAATAAATAATAAATAGAGAGTCTCTAAGGTGATAATTAAAACAGATCCATTGTTCCCAAGGTTGTAATAATAAATTCATACACCAATGGATTAGATAGTCAAATCTCAGAAATATATCTTTGAGTCCTTTAACAGTTCTAACCTACGTCATTATCATCCTCATCATTATCCAGTTAACTCCTTAATTCCCCGAAGAGCACAGCGCATGATGATCTAAAATTTTGTTTCACTTGTAATAATGACACTTTAAAATTGAAAAATTTAGCTCCTGGATTATGACTCTAGGATTGAAGGGCTCAATGGCAAGAGTAAGGAGGTTCCTCAGGACAAAGAAATTTGAAATATGAGCCAAGCCTCACCCTGGGGAGGGACACATCAGAGGCCTGCACGTAGTTCACTGTCCTGAAATTAACTGCAATGAACTCTCTTCTTGGATATTAAAAGTTACTCAACTTCAACATCTCTCTCATTTCTGTGCAGGGAGGATGTGAGGACAGCAAACGTAATTGCCGCAGAAGCTGTGACCTGCCTTGTCATCGACAGAGAGTGAGTACATTGGGTTGTTATGCGTCCTGCGTACTCTGATCAGCGACGTGCTTGAGTTCTTGGAATTAGGCAGTTATTGATACTTGTTGGATATTCTTTCATTTTAAAATGAGGCTGTATATTTGATTCTCATTCCCTATTACTCCTGGAGGTGGCTGGCTCTGCCTTGAGAGCCTTGAGAGCTTCCACAGGGTGCGTGACTGTGACAAGCCCCACTGCAGTTAGCTCATTTACACACGGGCCATAATGCAGTGTCCCAGAAATGTGAGGATTAATGAGAACACACGAGGAAGCATGGGCCCCAGTGGATTTTGTACCCAGGAGGGGAGACATATATCTATATATATTTATATCTTTTAAGATTTTATTCATTTATTCACAAGAGACACAGAGAGAGAGGCAGAGACACAGCCAGAGGGAGAAGTAGGCTCCCTGTGGGGACCTCAATGTGGGACTCCTCCTAGGTCCCCGGGATCACAACCTGAGCCAAAGGCAGATGCTCAACCACTGAGCCACCCCGGAGCCCTTGAACCTGGGAGGATCTTAACAATGCTAGCTATCTGGGTAAATTTGGAGAGTAATAATTATGATTATCACTGCTATGGAATATATAATCATTACTATTATTATTAAGACATGGATCATTCCTTCAGCATGTTAGATATCTCCATTCTCTCATCCCCAGACTCCTATAAGAGAAGCTTTTAAGGAAGGTGCTTTTTGGAGGAAACATCATTTTAGACAAGCGTATACTTAGGGTCATTGCGAGTGTTGGCAATGATGTTTCTCATTGTTCCTTGCCTCCGTTCTGGCTTTGCTAGTCTCATTGCCTGCGTGCTTTATGTGTTAAGCTACAAATAATCCGATTACTGAGTCTCCAGGGGCCTGGGCGAAATGTGTGTGTACTATCTGGTGTGCACACTGTTGTGTGTGTGGGTGAGTCCATCAGGAGAGCCAAGCACCTGACCCAAGGGGAAGAACCACAAAGCACCCCTTTCGTGCAGCCAGTAGAGCCTGACAATGGGGGCCAAATGCAAGCAGTCCAGCATGATAGAGTCACACGTTGAGCTCAGCAAGCTCAAGGTAGAGAAGGATCCACCTGGTCCACAGATCTCCATCCTGGATGCCCCTGGTCCACGGATCTCCACCTGGTCTACTGATCTCCACCTGGTCCACGGATCTCCATCCTGGACGCCCCTCGGCGCTGGGTCTGTAGGAACCAGAGCAGGGGCACAGCTGTAGAATGGCACATCCATGAATGTCTCGACACAGATATTCTTTATCTCGTTCCCAGAAAAACCATGCCTATTTGTGGGAGCAATCACTAACCGGTTGTTTCCTTGGTTTGCCTAACTTCTTACTGAGGATCTTCCAGGTGCAAGGCGTTGTGTGCGGTGCTGTGAGAAGAATCAGAGGGCACCACACATCCTGATTTGGGGGTTTCACACCTACTAGAGAAGACATGGCCTGTGTGCAAGGCAGGAAGTGGGAAGGATCCAGAGCACCCACGTACAGGAGGCCAGCGCAGGGAGCCACTGCTGCTAAGGAGGATCGGGGAAGTCTTTGTGAAGGACATGGCATGGTTAGGTGGACCTGGAGGGACAGGCAATAGAAATAGTGGGAACAGCATAAGCAGTACTCGTAAGGGTGGTTGGCAGAGGTGCTGTGACAAGTGAGCTCGCAGATACATTGGGGCTGCTTCCCCAGGAACGCTCAGTGTCGGGACTGTTTCATGCAGCCAGGGTGTCACTGTATCACTGGATTGGTAAGCTAACCTGAGATTGCTGTGTAAGATGAATTGGCGGAGGGCTCGGAGGCCAAATATCAGGTTAGTGTCTGTAAATCCAAGTGTGATCAGGAGACCAGTTATAGGAGAGCTGCACTGGAATGAAGAAGTAAAACCAGAGGGCTTACTCCTTGACTGAATGTAGAGGGCATGAAAGGAATAAGGGATGTACTCGAGATCGAGAAGATCCAGGAGTAGAGAGAAATCCATTTGGGAGGCACAGTGATATTCCGTTAAAAATATATAATGAATGTGACATGTAAGATGGACACTCAAGAACAGATGCCCTGCAGGAGATAAGTAACATGAGTTCTTGTTAGAGTTAAATTAAATTAAAATTAGCTTAAAAATTGCTTGGGGAGAGTTAACAGCTGTAGCCGCAAGTTTGGTGGAATAGCGTGAGCAAAAAAAAAAAAAAAAAACCAGCAGAAGATAAAAGGACCAAGTTTAGAATTTGGGAAAATTCTTACATTTAAGAATGAAGCAGAAGGAGAAAAACCAGTGAATGACAATGAAGCGTTGGCTATTGGAGCAGAGCAGGAAACCTCACAAAGGAAGAGAAGATTCACAAGAGGAAGGGTCGGTGGCAGTGTTCAGTGTAGGTGGAAGCCAAGGGGTATACAGATAGAGGTGAAAGGTTTCAATCAAGAATGGCATCATCATATGGTTTCACTCTACATGGAATATGAGAAATAGTGAAAGGGATTATAAGGGAAAGGAAGGGAACTGAGTGAGAAAAGTTAGAGAGGGAGACAAACCACGAAAGACTCCTAACTCTGGGAAACAAAGGGTTGTGGAAGGGCAGGTGGGTAAGGGGATGATGGGGTGACTGGGTGATGGGCACTCGATGGGATGAGCACTGGGTGTCATACTATATGTTGGCAGATTGAATTTAAATTTTTTAAAAAAATTAAAAATTAAAATTGCAAAAAAAAAAAAAAAGGAATGGTATCCAGACTGCAGGGAGTGAGTGGGTGCTGAGGAAGTGAGATCACCCAGACTAAGGGCTCTGTCTTTCAGCAACTTGGTGGAAGGAAGGAAAGGGGAGGGAAGGGGGGAGGAGAGGAGGGTGGGAGGGGAGCATGAAACATTGGTGGGCTCCTGGGGGGTGTCCTTGTGACAATCACACACAGGAAGACGGCCTGACTGTAGAACTCAGAAAGTGCATTTCTATGCTCTTAGAGGTGAAGTGGGTCTTCCCACCAAAAGTTGAATTCACAGCTTAAAAAACAAAACAACAACAACAAAACCCCACTGTAACTGAAGCCTCCTGTCAAGAGCTGCTGCTGGAACCTAATTTATGGCCAATTAGGGGAGCACCACGGCTTCATCCCATGCAAACAGATGGCAGACATTAGAACTGTCAACAAAAGGAGCTTCTTTCACAAATTTACAAGCGAGGTACCATGTTACATAAGCCAGTAATTATGCTTTATCATTCCGGAGGGAGAGCAAAAGAACATTATTGTAACTAATCATGCACGTCAGAATTTCTTTTAGAAAATGCTCATTGACAAACTGGAGAATGATAAACAGATACATGGTTTTCCCAAAAAGTATTCTCTAATGATTAGATTCTTACAGCCTCATCGGGATCTTAGTAACTATCTGCAGTGATCCTAGAATTTGCGAAAACTGACTAAAAAAAGGTCTAACAGAACAGTCTATGTCCATTAATGCAACTTTTGAATATTAAAAAAAATAACTAGGTGTCTTTAGCGCCTCTCATCTTGGAATCCATGAAAATAAATAAATGTGAGAGTAGGTACGTTAGTGCTTTCCGTGATCAGTTATGCAATGCCTGCTTCTTCATTGGCATGAGTTGTTGATGAAGCTAGAGATTCAAGAAAGATCGTTTATTTTTCAACATGTTGAGATCATTGTTAAAAGGCAGTAAGTTAACTGCTAGTAAGTAGTCAAAGAGTTTTATATTTTTTTTCCTCAGGAAATTAGGATCTAAGTTAGAATCCTAATTTTCTGTGTAACCTTGCAGAGCTTGCCATACTGGTTACGAAAATTAAAATATTTTCTTAAAAAAAATTTTTTTTTCTTACTGGTTAGTAAATAGCAGTGGTCCGAGCTCCCTGAGTATCCCTAATGCTCCTCTACTGCCCGGCTCATCTGACCTCCCCACCCATGACTCTCCCAATCCCTCCTTGATGCAACAACTAAAAGGTGGCTTCTATAGATCCGAGTCCTAGTATCCATCCTGATCGGCCAATTCCTGTGTCATACTGTTAATTGGTTGACTGTCATCCCTGGTAATCTGAAGCTAAAATAACATCTCATCATCATTGGTTTCCCAACTTTTGTTTTACCCAATCCATTGTATAAATAAAATAGAAAGAAAGCAGGGACTTTTCTGGCTCCAGGTGTAAAATCCCTAGGGTACCCAAGGGTCTTCCAGATGATGCCCAAGGCCCTCCATGGGACTCCAGGAGTCACTAAGGTAATTTACACACCACATATGGCTAAGCTTTACATCATTGACCCTTGGGATGTTCAGTCATACTTTGGAATCATTTGTGGCTTCAGACAGTTGTCATTGAGACGTAATTGGGGATGGAAGCCTAGAACTAGCCTAGAGGAAGTGCAGTGTGCTGGGGCATAAAATGATGTGTTTCAAAGGGAATCTCAAGTATCAGATTATATGACATTGTAAAGGGCAGGCCTAGACCTCAAGGTATCCTTATATCCCTATAGATCAGGGAAGCTGGGGTGACTGTGGTTCAAGTTTTTAACCTCCTAGAGCTCTAGTTGCCTCATCTGTAACAGGCATATTCATGCCATGTGTTTAAAAGAGCAGTGGAGATGCTAGTCATGAGGGTGGTGCCTGGAAGGCAACTCGTAAGTCTGAGGATGGTCTCAAGACTCACTGAGAATAGTGAAGCAAACAGATTACCAAGAAAGATTGGAGACTGAGAAAAAGTCACTTCTACACTACAGACTATTTCTCAATACCCAAATGGGGGCTTATGTATTAAAATTGGGGTTAGAACTAGACTATAGGAAATTTTATGTTTATTCATTAGGAAAAGTAGCAGTGAATGCCTGCTTCCTGTCTCAGATACATGGACTCTTGGGATAAACAAGACACAAATTCAATTTAGGTCTGAAAATTGAGTCTATAAGGCCAGGTCACTTGGAGACAACTCTGTGCCTATATTAAAATTGTTTTGAAAAAAAAAATAAAAAAAAAATAAAATTGTTTTGTGTTTCCTTACCAGTGCTGATAGCAAAACCCCCTGTGTTCGGGTCACCCTGGCCTCTACCTGTAGTGCTTTCTAATACTAGTTTTCAGCTCTTGAGCCAAACGTGCATCAGTCTCCAGAGATCCTGCTTCTGATCCTGGTGTTCACCCAAATTTCTCCCCACGCTTCTCGATTCTGGTGGGCTGGTCTCTTCCTCCATTTGCCTTTGCTATGGCTAATCAGATGTTCGACTCCAAGGTCAAGAAAAAATAAAAATACTAGATCCCCTTCATCTGCACTCTGGGCTAGTGGGCCAGACAGGCAAGAGCCTGGGAAACCTTCTATATTATGATCAGAATGCCAGAGGAGATGGAAACATATGGAGAAAAGTTCCTATATCCAGCTTCTCTCAGAGGGAGGTGCTCTAGATGTTTCTGAGAAGCAACTGGTGGGAGGGCTGAGGCTCACCAAGACACATGCTCAAGGAAGAGCAAAAGATCACTAAACTACCCAACAAAAATGGTGGCTTGTGTTACGAGCAGGAGTTTTATGTTCTGAGTGGAGTATGCTTTGTGAAGCCAGAGCTGCATGACTTAAGCCAGGGGTCGGAAAACTCTAAAAGGATCAGCTAGCAAATATTTATGCTTTACAGACCTTGTGTTCTCGGTTGCAACTCGCCAACTCTGCTGTAGTAATGAGAAGTGAGCCAAAGACAATGCATAAATGAATGAGCATGGTTGTGTCCCTATAGGCTTTGTTTATGTGTGCTGAAATTTGAAGTTCATAGTTTCAGGGGTTAAGAAGTATTACTCATCTTTTGAGATTTTTTTTTTTATTTCCACCATTTATCAAAATCATGCTTAGCTCATGGCCACCCAAGGAAAACAGACAACTGACTGAATTTGGCTTCTGAGGCATAGTTTTGCTGACACTTGACTTAAACAGTGTCAGAGAATTGAGCGCTGCCCCCGTGGTCCTGTTCTGATCTCCCTCCCTGCTGTGCTCCACCTGTCTTTTAGATACAGCGAATATATAAAGACAGATTCGCAGTGCCCTCCTGTGCTGGGCCTCCACATGCCATCTATCTGCTTGCCTCTCCCTCTCTGATACCCATCCACCTAAGTCCTCTGTAGGCACAACCCTTGTGCATCATGGGCACACACACAGCTTTCTTTGTTTTCCATCCTTGTTCTTATTTATGCTTTTTTTTTTAAGAGTTTTATTCATTTATTCATGAGAGACACAGAGAGAGAGGCAGAGACACAGGCAGAAGGAGAAGCAGGCTCCAAACAGGGAGCCCGATGTGGGACTCGATCCTGGGATGCCAGGATCACGCCCTGAGCCAAAGGCAGATGCTCAACCACTGAGCCACCCAGGCGTCCCTATTTCTGCTCTTTTTAAGAAGATTTTATGTATTTGAGAGAGAGAGAGAGAAAGAGAGAGAGCACAAATGGGGTGAGAGGCAGAGAGGCAGAGGGAGAAGCAGACTCACCGCTGAGCTGGTTCCCCAATGTGGGGTTCAATCCCAGGACCCTGAGATTATGACCTGAGCCAAAGGCAGATGCTTAACCAACTAAGTCACCCAGGCACCCCTTCTTATTTCTACTCTTGCATTCGCTAGGAATTCACTTTAGCTTTGCATTAACTTGGTTAATAGCTAATTAGAAATTAAGGTGGTTCTCTGCAACAGTTATTTGCATTTTGATGACATACCCCAAAAGATAGAGAAATCATAAAAATTCAGAAGATTCTAGTATTCCAGGTCCCCTGAGGGAGGACAGTAGGGGAAGGATTTGGAGACAGCAGAATCCTTCATGCATCCTCTGACCCCATCGGCCAAGTCAGTCTCACGAAGCCCTATGTGCCCAGTGGCATTTGTCCCTCTTAGGTCACCTGTGTCCTTGTCTTTATATAACTCGCCATTCTGTGTCCACATGATAGGTCCATAGGGAGCGCACGCCACATTGCCTGTAGTCACATTGGTTAACTGATAGGGTGATAAACTTAAAATATTTCACAGCCTCAGCTTTTCCTACAGCCTAAATGGATTTTATTTTGGTTCATTTTCCAGGATGAAATCTAGGGGTGATGTGAGGATATTTGCAGGCTGATCACAGAAACCAAGTATACCTTACAAGCATTGTATCAGCTGCGATCATTTGGGTTTGTCTTTTTTTATGGAGCTGTTATTGATTGGTATGCTTTATAAAAAAAATATTAAGCAGGAAAGATAAAATCCAGAAGTTTAGAAGACAGAGAGACATTATATTTGTTCAGTTCAATGATGTGACTTGAATGATAGTGTGCCCTGAACAAGCATGATCTGACTACAAATAAGCATATTTCCACTAGAAAAGAAGAATATTTGGAGACCATTTGTGGTTTTGGTAATGGAGAGAAGTGGATGGGACTGCAGTTTGTCATGTGTGCCTATCCCAGGGCTTTAAAATGGGAGACCTTCCTCCGACTCCAAGTCTTCACAGAGATGATGCATAGCATCGCTGGAGAAGTCTTTGAGAAGGCCCAGGCTCTTGCTTCATCCACCCAGCTAGAAATTACTGCTTACCTGCTCCATGTCAGCCACCCAGACATCTAGTCGCCGGGGGTCTAAAAAAAAGACCTGTAAACATATGACTTATTCTCATACCTGTCATATGGGTAACTTTCAGCTCTAATCTGTTAAGTCACAAGCTGTTGGAGGTTCTCAGGGTACCCTTTTGTAACCACTGGACTCTGTTCAATTAAAAGAAGTCCAAAGCCATTAATATATGGGTATGCCACTAATCAAAATGCACTAAATTTTTTATTTGAAAACCATTGTTAAAAACATGTAGATGGTCAGTGGATTAAGTTGCAAAGTCAGCAGAGATTTAAGAAGGAGAGGTAGGAAGGACCTTCTAGACTGGGGCCTGACCAACATTTCCCATTAGGGGTGAGATAGTAAATATTTTGAACTTTGTGGCCTATAGTCTGTCCCAAAAGCTTAACTCTGCCATTTGGCCCAAGGGCCGTAGTTTGGTGTAAGCGCTGTTACAAGTCAGCTTTATTTTTACAAGTGATGAAATTAGGTTCAGAAGTGTCAGGTGCACTCAAATCACACTGCTTAATAGGAAGAATGAATCAAGATACTTAGCATATTCACATGCTTGTCTTCTAATGCTAGATCTTAGAATTTTAGAGCTTAAAGAGACTTTGAAGAATCTCTCTTCCAAATTCTTTAGAAGTGAAAAAGGTAAGTCCTGGAAGGAATATGGACTGTCCAAGCTCTTTATTTTCTTTTTAGGATTTTATTTATTTATTTTGAGAGAGAGAGAGAGACAGGCAGACAGTAAGAACTCAAGCACAGGGAGAGGGAGGGACAAGCAGACGACTCTGCACTGAGCACGAAGCCCATCTGGGCTCGATCCCGCAAACCTGAGATCATGACCTGAGCGGAAATCAAGAGTGAGATGCTAAATTGACTGAGCCAACCCTGACAGTCAAGGTTCTGTAGAGCCAGAGATGGAATTACAATGCAGCTCTCATGGCATCCGTTTCAGTGCATTTGCACCTGACTCATGTTATGATTTAAATTACCAAGATAGAAAACTCATGCATGTATTAATTCAATAAGCACCCGGTGAGGATCCAGTCTGTGTTCAGCCTTAGGGTCACTGCTGTGATAAATGCATAAAAGGGAGATAGTTGGTTCAAGAAGCTCATAATCACGAAAATGAACAAACAGTATAATGGTATAAGAGTCTACCTGAGAAAGGAGAAATGGTTGGTTTGTGAAATGAGCTAAAATACTCTCATTGAACTAAATCTGAAGTGAATTCGACTACTTCTAAGAAAAAAGATGAGTGAGTCAAATCTTTGGCTGCCAGCCTCGCCGCCTCAAAACACCATTGTGGATTGTGGCTAGATAGTTGAGTCACTGAATTAAGATGACAGTTTTATCATTTCAGTGAATTTATTTCATTAAGAGTATATGAACCTGTACTCAGCCACTCCTTTGGCCTTCCGTGGTAAGTCGGGCTGTCCTGTCATTTTTCACAGTAGCCTCCTCCCCTTGCTATGTCATCGGTTGACGACACCCGTCAGTCTGTTTTGACTCATGATCTAGAAGCTTGAGGAGGACAGAAGCCAGGTTTACATTGCTCATGCTGCCTCGTTGGTTCTCAGCGTCATGTCAGGACACGTACTAGGTCCTCCCCAAGTAGCTGTTGAAAAGCTGTATCAGTCAGGGTCCAACCAGGAGACAAGCAGCACACGGTAGTCTGAACAAGAAAAGTTTGTTTTGAAGAATTAGTAGCTGTACCAGGAGATTGAAGTAAGAAGCTAGCAAGAAAGGAGAAGAGCTCTGGAGAATTCAGGGATGGTAGATGGGACTAGTCACCAGCTCTAGGCCTGAAGGACAGCACTCGGGGAAGACCCCACCCCCACCGACCCTCCCTTGTCCCTCCTCCAGCCGCTACCCTGCTGGGACTGGGGACCCGACCTTGCTGTAGAACAGGGGTCCTGAAACTCGGCACTACTGACATTTTGGGTGAGAGAGTTTGTTTTTTTACGGAGCGCAGGCCTATGCATTGTAGGATGCTTATCAGCATCCTGACGATGATGACTTCTTCTTTTCTTCTTCTTCCTTCTTCCTCTCCCTCTCCCTCCTTCTCCTCTTCCTCCTCCTTTTCCTCCTCTTCTTCTTCATAAGAGACACACGGTGGGGGAGGGGGAGGCAGAAACATGGTAGAGGGAGAAGCAGGCTCCCTGTGGGGAGCCCAATGTGGGACTCAATCCCAGGACCCTGAGCCAAAGGCAGATGCTCATCCAAGAGCCATTCAGGTGTCCCAGCATCCTGACTTCTACCTACCAGATGGTAGTAACACTCCCCATCATCCATCACTGGGTTAAGCAACAGTGTCTCCAGACATTGCCTAATGTTCCCTGTGGGGCAGCATCACCCTGGTGGAAGGACATGGTGGTGGTTTGCTGGATGGTAACCAGGTGCTGGGACACTGGGTCCGTAGAACTTGTGCCCTGTAGGGTTCCAGGGAAAGCCATCCACAGGGTGGTATGACACTGCCTGTGGGGAGGTCCACTGAGGGAACCTGCTGGCTTCATGGTGTTGCTGATCAGCTGCTGGGCCCTGGAGAAGCTACAGGAACCCCCCAGGCTCACAGGGACAAGGAGACAGAACCCCTCACTCTGGCAGTGTCTCCCCAGTGCCCTCTCCTGACAAAGCTTCAAAGCCAGTTGATGGAGAAAAAAAATGATCCCAGATCTGTTTTTACAGAGCAGTGAAAAAGGGTGAGTTTGGAGCTGGCAGGCAGTAAATCAACAACCAGTACAGATTCCAAATCAAATCCTCCTCGCAGTTCTAGAGCTTTAAAGATAAACAGAAGGTCCCCGAAGGAACTCCTGGTCAATTCAGGGGCGTTAAAGATCAACATGAGAGACCCTTCCAGTTTAATAAAAAGGATGGAGGAGTGTGTCGTGCCTGGAGCATCCCAGAGGACGTACTGGACAAAGTCACATCTTTAAGTTGAATCAGGTCTCTAAGTTAGGGAGAGGTTGTACAGGTGAAGAAGAGACCGTAAAGTCAGCTCCCACCCAAGGAAGGGCATGTACACGAGCAAGGGATTTGGAAAGGCCACTGTCCAGCGATGAGTGGAATATGGCAGGAACAGAGGACTTTGGAGTTAAGAACTAAATGGTCAGTGAGACAGGTGGAGTGTGGGGAGATACGGTAAGAGAGAGGGGATCAGGACAGATTGTGAAGAAGTCTGATGTCTCAAATTGTCCCCTGGGCAGTGAGGAACCCCGGGGAGAACTCTTGGTGTCTGCGTTTGGTTTTGAAGGATGGGAATGGAAGGTTGACTCCAAAGGGGCAGAAGTCAGGCTGATGGGAGAGTGATGGGAGACGGTTCACCCGAGTCCAAGAGCCGCCACGCCACCCCAGGGCAGAGTTGGGGCAAGATTTAAATGGGGGAGATGGAGAGGAGCTTTGATCGGGGTAGGGGTGGAGGCTGTCTCCAACAGGCGGGGAGCATGGGAGCTACCACAGGCTCAGGGGCTGCCATTATGGGTGTGATAACTTCCACCTGCCCAAGTGGCAGTGTTCAGACGGAGAGGTCCACGGGAGGTTAGAAATGAGTTTGTTTCAAAAAAAAAAAAAAAAAGAAATGAGTTTGTTTCCTGAAAGTCAGATGATGAATGGAAATTGATGTTGGGGTTCACAGTTAATCAGTTTTAAAATATTAATATAAATATTAGTATATTTTAAAATATTCCGATCACAGTGGTGGCGTTCATTACAACGATTGTTTTGTCTACCTTGATGAATGAATAATTCGTTTTGTTTTAGAAATGCCTAAAACCATTCTGTGTTTCTTGTATTCCCCTCCCGCCTTGGATGTTTCAAAAACCTCTTTAGAGATTCGGCAGTGTCCCTGGAAGCAGTTGTGTGAGTGGATGAGGAAATCTGTGAACACTTTGTTTCCGCATCTGAAAAATCAGTCTTAATGTCTTCGATTAGAGAGGTAGTATTTGAAATTCTCTTTAAGGGCCTGCTGTGTGGCGGTGGGGCCGTGTATTCAAGGAACGGAGCATAACACTGCCGGTGTCCTGCAGATAAAACAGGTGGGAGAGGACGCCAGGATCCAGAAGCTTCACAACCAGTTTAAAAATCGACAGGGTGATCATTAAGTTTGAACGCAGAATCCTGCATTAAATATTCACATATTTACAAATATTCACAAATATTCACATGGTGCGCTTTTTTTTTTTTTTTTTTTTTGCATTTTTGGTTGAGTTAAGTGGTTTTGCTTACTTACGGAGGCTCACTTCCCTGGTGAGACAGTTATTACAGGCCCAGCTGGGTCATAAAGATAGAAGACTTTTGTGGGTTTTGTTTTGTTTTGTGTTCAGTATGTCTAGGAGTTGGTACTCATTCTGAAACTCTTAGCATAGACACAGGAATTGGATTATCGTTGGCTTCAAAAAAGTAAAATCTTACTCCCAGACTAAGCTTTACTTAAAGAAAGGCCTTTCAGAATATACCAGCTTGGAGGAGGTTTAACGCCCCTAGTTTGCACAGCCCTGCCGTGATCAGGGCAATATTAAACCAGAACCAATATTAAAACAGAAGCCAGGCTAGCAAAGGCAAAGCATGATTTGGTCATTGATGAGGATGTTGATGAGGATCCTCCTCGAAAAACTGGAGGTGGCGTATTATCATCTAGGCAGGAAACCTGAAATCTCAGTGAGAACTCTTTATTTATTGATGCTGCATTATTTTCTCTCCTCCTGGTTTCATTTTGTTCCATTTTCAGATAGTGTCAGGTGATTGTAAGCAGAATAATTGCTCATTGAGAAAATTGGAAAGCACAGAAAAATACACATATAATCCCGCCTTTCAAAGGTAACTACTGTTAACATTTTAGTATCTTTCCTTAAATAGTGAGATCACACTGCCTAAGTCTGTTTTCTATCTTGTCCACATACAGGGCAACAGACATAAATATAAATAGAGATAGGTGTGTAGACAGACAAATTTACACCACCATTTCCTTACATATGTGCCAATTACAACACTCCTTGAGATTGATAGATTGATCACACATACATACATATACATATAATTTTTCTCAGAGCAAGCATACAAAGAATGCTTTTTGTTCTCTTTCATAAAGGTAGACTTGGCTCCAGACAAAGTATTACGTTGCAAAACATACAGCTTTTAAGCAGAGAATTAGTGTGTGAACCCGGTTGTGCTTTTTTTTTTTTTTCAAGATTTTATTTATTTATTCATGAGAGATGCAGAGAGAGAGGCAGAGACACAGGCAGAGGGAGAAGCAGGCCCCATGCAGGGAGCCCCATGTACCCTGGGGTCACGCCCTGAGCAGAAGGCAGACGCTCAACCACTGAGGCCCCCAGGCGTCCTCGGTTCTGCTTTCAAAGCCCATTACATCACACTCCCTTACCACATTGACCATTCACAATTTACTGGGTTAATAAAAGCATCTCCAGAGCATAATTTGAGTTTTCGTTCCCTCTGTAGTTTCGTAAATGTGTTTGACCACATGAGCTCATTTCAGTTTTTAATTTTTATGGAGAATTCTCCACATATACCTTTGTCCCTCTTTTGATGTATTTCCTTGAGAAGCTACTCAGTGTTAGAACTCAGGATGTGCATATTTGCACATTGTTGTGTAGAACCATTCCCCAGCTCACTCCCCAGTGGTGATGTGTGAGAACATCTGCTGCATCGCACCCTGACCAGCTTGACATTTTGGTGGAAACAGTCTTAAATGACATGATGGGGCAAATCAGCCCAGGGCATGAAATATGTCAGCATCCAAGAAGAGTCAGTTTGACATTTATTCCTCTCTTGTAATTGATACATGGAGCCTAGTTATTTTTTTTTTTCAGTTTTGCAACTGCCTTTTTGTCCTACAGAAGAATAAAAACGTTTAAAAGTCTTCGGAAAATTGTGAGAATAGAAAAGGACTCAAATAACCTTTTTCTGAAAGGTCAGGAGTAAACAGTTAAGGCTAACAAGCTACCTGGAAAGGAGGAGTAGACAGGCAAAAGTGGAAATCGTCCAATTGACCAATTAAAATAGAAGCCAAAAATGATGGCATGAGAAGGCCCCCATTCAGAGATGATGCAGGCTGTGGCCAGTGGTGGGGAAGGAAGGACAAGGGTCCAGAGAGGTTAATACACGAATTTCTGAGCATCTCGATATGATGCCTCTGTCTTACTATTTCATCTCAGCCCAACCTCCCAACATCCGATGGGCGGAAGAGGACATAAAAAAAAAGATCCAGAAAAGAAACTGAGGGTCATAGTGGCTCAGTGACTTTCTCAGAGCCACACAGCAGATCTATTACACTCTTTTTATGTTGCTGCTTTTATGGCAACAAACCAAGGGTCAACTACCAAGCAAGATTCCATTAAGGGATTCTTTTTGAAAGAGTGGAGTAGGAGGGGCACCTGGGTGGCTCAGTAGGTTAAGTGTCTGCCCTCAGCTCAGGTCATGATCCTGGGGTCCTGGGATTGAGACCTGCGTCAGGCTCCCTGCTCAATGGGCAGGCTGCCTCTCCCTCTCTACTGCTTGTGCCCTCTTGAGCGTGTTCTCTCTGTCTCATGTAAACAAAATCTTTAAAAAGAAAGAAGGAAGGGAGGAAAGAAATAGTGAGTGAGTGAGTGGAGTGGGAGAGATTGAGGCAGAGAAACTGAGTGTGGGGCTAATTCTGCCTCAGGCAGAGTGTCCATCGCAGTGGTGATGGAGATGACATGGAGGAACAAAGTCAGGAGAGATCACAAACATAGACTTGATGGGCTTGGGTAAAAGTGAAGATGTCTGGCCTGCATTTTGCTGGTTGAAAGATAATTGCATTAGGGGAGACAGTTTAGATGGTGGTGAGTCTCGATGGAAGGTGGTTCATGTAGTGGTGGCTGAGTAGAGCCTGAGGTGCGGGTGAGAGAGGCAGGTTACATGGGACACAGGGATGCCGCATCTCAGCGTGGATCAGGAGCGTTCAAGGATAGAGCTGGAGGTTGGACTGCCATCAGCCTGGGATCCTGCCTGGAGTAGGGATGTCAGTTGAAGTCTTCAGAGTAAA
Source organism: Canis lupus dingo (assembly GCF_003254725.2). NCBI lineage: Eukaryota > Metazoa > Chordata > Mammalia > Carnivora > Canidae > Canis > Canis lupus. Next base: position 35,118,857 of record NC_064268.1, on the reverse strand, counting down.
TGATATTTCCTGGGAGAGCTTAGGGAGTGTAATTAAAGTAATGTGTAAGAACTAGGGTCCAGTGCCAATCACACTATCGAGTCCCAGATCGATGGCTTCTAGCTCCGTGGAGCCCTAAGCCTCCTCCCTTCTCTCTTGCTCCCAACCAGGAGACCTTGACGATGTGTGCAGACATCTGTTAATTGTCACAAGTGGGTTCTCTAAGGGGATCGAGTGGAAAGAGGTGAGGGATGCGGCTAAGTGTCCTACGGTGCACAGGACAGGCTCTAGAGCAGAGGATGATCTGATCCCAAATGTCAGAAGTACAGAGTCTGAGGAAGCCTGCTGTAAACCTTCTATAAAGTGGGGATCGTGGTACTTTCCTCGTAGAGTCGCGGTGAGGTTTCCCCGAGATAATGCAGGAGAAAAGCGAGACTGAACCTGTCAGCAGTAATAATTATTGCAGGAAAATAAGTCATTCTGTTGCATGGGAAGAGAGGACAGAGGGCTCAGGTCGAGTGACCGCCTGCCTGTAAGGAATGTTGAAGGAAGAAGTGTGTGCGGCTTCTGCGGAGAAGTAGCATGGAGGAGGAGGGGGAGGAGGGGAGTGGGATGAGGGGGAGAAGAGGTGGGGAGGAGGAGGATGGGGAGGAAGGGGAGGAGGATGGGGAGGAAGGGGAGGAGGAAGAAGAGGGTTGGAGAGGAGGAGAAGGGAGGAGGGAAGGAAGAAGAGGAGGGGAGGAGGAAAGGAAAAGAAGGGGAGGAGGAGGGGGAGGAGGGGGAGGAAGAGAGGAGAGGGGGAGGAGGAGGAAGAGGAGAAGGGGAGGAAGGAACAAAGGGGATTAGGAGGAGGAAGATGAGGGGGAACAGGAGGAAAAGGGGGAGGAGGGGAGGAAGAGAGGAAGAGGAGGAGGGGGGAATGCAGAGTGAACATCAGGGAAAGGCACAAAGCAGTTTGGTGTGTTGTCACGGTCCCTATTTCAAGGCTATGTCCGGAGCAGCCAGCCAGCAGGGCCATGGATGTCAGGCGGGTCATGGAGTGTGGGACCTGGAAGGAGACCCCTGGAATTCCCTATGAGCAGATGAGTGATGACCTTGAGGGGAAGCCATAGTAAAAGTGAAAGAAAAGTGGAACCAGAATGCCAGGTGGACACAGGTTGAGAATCCATGAAAAACAGCACTGAGGGATGGGAAAAGCAGTTCTTTCGAACCGACCATTTGGTCACAAAGATTAGTGTTGTCTGTTAGGACTGGGGAGGCCGTCCTGGGCATTGGCTGAAAGGGAGGAAACGTCCCAAGGGCGACAGTGAAGGGATAAGAAACGTTGTGACTGGCGGAGCCAGAGTCTGGAGGAGAGAGGTGAGAGTTTGTGGTCAGGGGTAATGAGGGGGGTTGCTTTAGGAAGAAACTGGGGCACTTATCTGGGAGAGAAATATAATGATTATGTCACCACACTCGAGGTCCAGGGAAAGAAATGAAAACCAAGACATTAACTTTTTATGAAGCACTCAAAAGTCAGAAATGGAAATGTTCTTAAATAGCACAGACACTCCAGAAGATGTATCTTCTAAATCACCCTGAATAGTTCTTCATGAGCTGAGTTGTCTTCCCAGATCCTCACCCCCACCCCCTCAAGCCTGACTGCATTTGGAGAGGGAGCTTTTATAGGGTAATGGAGGGTGACAAGGTCAGAGATGAGGTCAGTCCTCACCTCAGAGGACTGGTGTCCCTGTGGGAAGAGGCAGAGGGTCAGCAGGGTGTGCACGTATGGGGAAGGCCCCTGAGGACACACTGAGAAGTGCCTATCTGTGGGTCAGGAGGAAAGGCTGCACCAGAAACCACCCCTCAATCTAGGACCCCCACCCCACAAAACTGTGAAAAAGTAGATTTCTGTTGCTTCCACCACCCATCTGTAATAGTTTCTTATGGCAGCCCTAGCAGACTCATGTGCTTCCTCATTGGAACCGCTATAGATAAGCAATAGAAGAAATAAGATGGTCTGTTAAAATAAAACCTATTTCTGGGGCACCTGGGTGGTTTTGGCTCAGGTGGTGATCTCAGGGTCATGGGGTCAAGCCCCACATGGGGCTCCAAGCTGAGTATGGAGTCTTCTGGAGAGTTTCCCTCTCCCTTTGCCCCTCCCACTCATACTCTTATGTGCTTGCTCGCTCGCTCGCTCACGCTCTCTCTAAAATAAATAAATCTTTAAAAAAATACAAATAGAAATAAGAAATATATCTTTTAAAGAATTGGGTTGACCATGAAGGAAGGACTTGAGAAATAGCAGATAATTGGTACCGAGTCCTAGCCCCAGATAATGACCACTTAATTTGCTTGAAAACAGTTAAATGGCTTTCATAGAATTCTATGTTCCCAGGTCATTTTCCTAAGGTTTTTAGAGGCAATTTTTAAATAGCCCATTACAAAAGAGCAAATTGTTTTAACTGGTATTCTGACATAATTGATACATCTAGGTAAACTAAAATATATCAGCCATGGATTTTTATGGTTTTTAATGTGGCTTATTTAGTTTTAGACAATTTTGATTCAAAAAATTTTGTCAGTTATGTGGATTTATAAATTGTAAATAATTTCTAAGGGGATAAGTTTGAAAATATTTAATAGATAAAATATCCCCTGTTGCCATAGATTCTACTTTGAGAATAGGAAAATACGAAAGAGAAATGTCTATAGTAATTGGGAAAACAGATATCAAAGTGGTCTTAGAATTGAGAATCTACAGCATTATGGGGAAAGTTATTTGGTTACTCATATTTTGTTTTCATTGGGGAAAGTGGATTGTTTTAGTGAAAGTATCAAAACTATATGAGACATCTTATATATAAGACATCATCATTGGCTTTCATGTCATGTATTTTTGCCCCAGAAAATCAATAGCAGAAAGAATAATTATTATTTTCACCTTTGTTGGTACGTATTTGCTATGATCAATAAAAGAGAGTTTCCAACACGTACTTAAAATACTGCTGAACCTCACAAAATCTATCCATTGTGTGAACTGTCTGATTTAAGTATAGTTGGGATATTTTTTTTTTTTAAGAAAATGAAACCAATGAATTTGTCATTTTAGGGCAATCTATTCTTAGAAGCATATTTTCCCCTCAACCTAAAAGGCTAACCTATCACATGAGATTTGATTCTAATATCTCCTGTTTAATTGACAGTGAAATTTGTGCCACATTTTTCAGTCCTTTCTTTCACTTTAATTGCGATTGGGATTCGTGGACATAACTTCCATTATAATCTAAAATAATTACTCTCATTTAATGTCCTAGATGTAATTCAATGATAAATCGCTAAGTGTTGCAAACCAAATCAGTCATATTTATACTAACGTATGTCTTCATCAGGATCCAAAATTTAGATAAGGAGTTCATTTAAATAAAAACCTTTGTCCTAAAAATTCATTATTCATATAGGTGGATGTTCAAAGAGGCACACAGATACAGGACTTTCAACTCATAAGCCATGAATTTTAAATAAAACTTTGCTTCAAAAGACTTAACTGTTTGCCTGTCTTCTGGTCACACACAGTGAGTGAATAAATGAATGAATGAATGATCCATCCATCATCTATTCACTAATTCATTTCAAATTTCTCTCGTACATCAGGCAATATCCTAGTTCCTAAAGAGTTCTTGATAAATAAGATGGACTAGGTCCTCAATCTCAGGAGACTTAATTCTAGTGTAAGAAAGATAGCAGTTTTTAAACAAATTTTTTAGCAAGTGATAAACTGTGGGATTAAAATAAAATGGGTCAAAATGATTGTCATGTTAAGTGAGGATTTAGAGCGTTTACTTTGTTGGTTGGTCAGAGAAGATCTGTCTAAAGAGGACACACTTGAGCTGAGACCTGAATGGCATTAAGAAAAAGCCATGCAAGGGGCCCTGGGTGGCTCCATCAGGTAAAGTGTCCGACTCTTGATTTCGGCTCAGGTCATGATCTCAGGGTTTTGAGATCAAGCCCTGTGTTGGGCTCCATGCTCAGTGGAGAGTCTGCTGGCTATTATCTCCCTCTCCGTCTGATTTTTCCTCTTCTCTGTCTCTCTCTCTCTCTCAGGTAAATAAATACAATCTTTAAAAAAAAAAAAAAAAGAAAAGAAATCTAGAGAAAGAATGATCCAGGCAGAAGACAAAGGCCCTGGGGTAGATGCAAGCTCAACACATTCTACAGGTCACAGGGAGCTTAATGGTAGGAGATACCAGGCAGAAAGATCAGAGAGGAGAGGCCTGATCATGATGTTTAAGATGATTAAATTATGTGTTTAAAAGTTTACCCTGCCAAAAAAAAAAAAAAAAAAAAAAAAAAGTTTACCCTACCTAGTAGGTAAGGAAAGGGGCAATTATAGCAATTCTCAAAAGAGCAAATGGTGGCTGGAACCAAAGGGGAATAGAGAATTATTGAAGGTAGAATCACAGGACTTAGTGTCGGATTTTATGTGGGGTGGTTGGGTGAGGAACAAAGGAAGTTCTAGAACAGAGGTATGCGAACCTTTTCTGTAAAAGGCCACATAGTAATGATTTTTAGCTCTGTAGGCCATGCTCTGTTACCAGTAGTCAACTCTGCTGTTCTGTGTAAAAGCAACCACAGACAACATATGAAGGAGTGAGTGTGGTTGTGTTTCAGTAGAACTTTATTTACAAGACAGGCCGTGGGCCAGCGTTGGTCTACAGGCGTAAGTTTGCTGACCCCTGATCTCTAGACTAAGCCCTGGAAAGAGTAAGTAAGGTTTTCTGTTCTGGAAAACACTAACCATGCAGAGGCTAATAGAGGCTCTCCCACATTAGTGACACCATCTGAGATATGACAGTAAACAAGGGTCCCTGGGCCTGTTGGAGAGAAGTCTTCATTACCCAGGGACGTGCATTCCCATTTCCCAGGCTACTTCCCACACTACCTGGAGTGACCCAGCAGGTGCCCAGGGTGTGTGTGTTTCTTTTGACTTTCTTTACTCCCAGGTACAATAGAGTTCTTCACCAATTATAGACAGATGGGATTGGCATAGTCAGTGATTGCTCCCTGTTATGTCGCCGTGCATTCTATTATTAATGCACCTGTGCTTTTCATAAATATTTTATATTGTAGTTGTGTTCATATGTTAATATTTATTATTTGTAGCTATAAATTCTTTAATATGCCATTCATTCTACTTCCTACTGGAAATATATAGAATTTTAATATATTTCTCCATTTCACAAAGAAAAGAAAGCTCATCACATATAAGATGATTAAATTCCAGGACTAGGGATCTCTTTTAAGTATTACAGAAATTGATAAAATAATAACCACTTCATTAATTTCTTCAATATGCATTTATTATTGAGTGAGTTCTGTGTAGGTGCTTCACTAGCACAGGGATACACGGTTAAAAAAGAAAGAAAAAAAAATGAAAACAACAAAAAAAATTAAAAAACCCTGGATACCAAAGAGTTCAGTATCTAGTGAAGGAGACTGACCAAAAATTGGCCAAATCCAGAAGCATGCAATAAGTACTCTAAAAAGACAAACACAGGGTATCGGGTAGGATTTAGATAGGGGCACGTAAAAGGGTGTGAGAGAGTGAATGATCTAAGACGATGCTACTCCAAGAATCTATGCTCAGGACCAATTTTTTTTTGGATTTCCAATCCATCATAAACAGATACTTCTGTAAGATAAAATAAAATGGAAAAAGATAAATGCCTGCTTTTAGAAACTATTAGATTGAACATACATAAAATCATGTTTCAGTAAAAATACCAGAACAAATGTAACACTGTATAAAAAGAAAAGAATCACAAAAGTTTATCACATTGTCATTGGAAGTGTGTGTATAAGCATTAAGGTGGAGAATGGTTATTATGAGTATTTGTAGTCAAAACCAAAATTTATATGTGACACAGCCATTCTCTGCTCTGGCTGCAATAGGTCTACTTTTAGAAAATAGTATATATGTCAATATTTATTCCAATGGGCCACATGTTCCTTTTCTAATCTACATTGGATTGATGGAAATGCCATTTGCAGGGAATGATGTATCTAAACTGTTTTGTGTTTTGTTTAATACACTGAATAAAGAAACTAGTCTCAAAAAGATGTCTTGTTAGAAATGCAAGAAGTTGTTTTTAAGGCAATTTCAAGATACTCAGGATATTTGTTTTTATCTTTCCCCAAAAATGGAACACATGATGTTCTGTTTTCATTAATCCTTCATTAACACTCAGTTCCATCCATTTATCCTGTAGAGTTAGGGTTACATTTAAATTATCTCTTGGTGAAAGAAATAGATTCTGGAATTCGTACATTTGGGGCTACAATTAGCAAACTAATCTTACGATATCACACATTTAACATTGCTCTTCTGTGTCTGACATCTATGTAGTTTTTACCAAATGTTTCTCACCTCATGAATGTGGCAACAATTAAACAAGGTCTCTGACCAGTTTTTAAAAAAATGTGAGTCCACTGATTTCACCTGTGAATGTCTCAGTAATGTCAAGTTACTATAAAATTTTCTGAATTTAGAAAAATTTTCTAAGCTTCTCTACTAATCTCTTCATAGACCAGTGAGAGTTTACCAATCATACTTTGAGAAGTGCTGGTCTACAAAAGATTCTTGAATTCAGTCAGGCTCAGATAGAGGTAAAATACATATAGGAATCTTGTGTATAATATTTATAAACTCATAATGGTTTTGTGGGAAATATCTCAAAATATAGCTTTTAAAACACAGGCTTTCTTTTATTACATTCTTTATTAAGGTGGAACATAGTCTTCATAGTTAAAGATTGAAAGTCCAAAAGAGTAAGAAAAATAAAACCTCAAGCAAGAAACTATTGCAAATGTTTCAACGGTAAAATTATTAAATAAGCAAATCAATGAGATTGAGAAATTTAGTTCATAGTTTATTTCTATATAACCAAGGATGTCCTACACTATTGTTTGTTTGTTTGTTTTCATTTAACCATTGAGTTGGCTTTTGTATAAGCAGACACAGCCTGAAGTCAAGTAAGTACTAAAACAATACAGTTCCAACTCTGAAATAGAATTTTAAATGTCTAGAGGAATATGTACCAAAATATGAATACTTAGCTCAGGGCTATAGATTATGAGTAATCTTTTATTCCTTGGGGTTTTTAATCCCTTTCAAATTTTCAACATCTTACTGTTAGGATCACACACACACACACACACACACAAAAAGTAAATCTTAAAATCCAAAGTTAGTCTATGTCAGTTGACAGATAATAAGCCTAGACAACTCAACAAGACTCTGCTGTGGAGAAGACTAATTGTGCAGACATATGAGACACAAAAATGTGGTTAACGCAACATGGATTTTTGTTTCTCCAGAATCATTAATGAATTGAGAGAGTCCCTGAGATCAGTCCTTACTCTTTGATTTCTTTGGTAACTTTTTTTTTTGTTGTTTTTTTGCACCTGGATCATTACTTTCAGCTTTTGATTCATTTAAAGCATATAATTAGAATCTGGAAATGGTTTAAATTTAAGGTGTATTATTTGTCATCACTTTTCTGTAATAAATAAACCCCATTGAGATGTCCCATTTGAGACAGTTGAAGGATAGGAGTAAAGAATTGCATGGCCCTGAAGTAAGAACCAGATGTCAGATATAGTTTCAGGCTAGAAACCCCCACATGCTATGGACCTGAAGTGAGAAGATGGATACTTCAAGCGAGAATTGATGGTTTCTTGAGGCTTGTTGATTAATCCCTTGTAGCCCATGATAGATAAGGGGTTATTGTTACAAAGGAAACATAGAGACAAATGTCTGACACTTTGGTATGTGTAATTTTAATTTTATATAACATGTGCAGAATGAAATATATAAACATGTGTAGAATAACATGTGCAGAATAAAAAAAATTGATAAGGAAACTTTGCTCATAAATGTGTTAATGACTTTCTCTTAAATTACTACCCTAATTCTGAATAGATAACATTATTTTTATAGATATTAGAGCCTGCCTTTTTTTAAAAAAGATTTATATATGTATGTATGTATGTATTTATTTATTTATTTATTTATTTGAGAGGGAGAGAGAGAGCAAGCAAGCTTGAGCATGAAGTATAGGAGCAGAGGGAGAAGGAGAGAGAAATTCAAGCAGACTCTGAGCTCGGCATGGAGCCTAACATGGGGCTCCATCTCAGGACCCTGAGATCATGACCTGAGCAGAAACCAAGAGTTGACACTTAACTGATTTTGCCTTCACGTGCCTGGAATCTTCCTTGTGATAGCATTCAACCATTCTTCCCTTCCCACCTTGTATGATAATTGTTTCTTATCTCTATTAGAAAGCTGTACATTTCTTGAGGATATATCTTATTCTTTTTGTATCATCCACAGTAGCTTGAGTCATTCCTTAGAGATAATAGGTATGGCACAAGCACAAAAGTGAGTCTGAATAGACAAAGGATGGGTGGGTGAGTAGATATTTGGAAGGATATGAATGCTGGTTGGTTTTATTATACTTGGGGATCCTTTTCCCTCTAATGAAATATATATTCATATAGTGCTTGATACGGTAAACCATTGGTAATTATGACTCTAGTTATGAATAAAAGAATCAAACAAAAGTAACAAAGAGCCTTTTTTTGAAGCCACAAAGTGAATTAGCAGATTTTCTCAATAAATGTACCGAAGTAATGGAGGATGCCTCTAATATCCTGGACTTAGCTAAGTAACCAATGTCCCAACTAATTTGAAACACTTTGTATTTTATTTAATACATTATACAATACAATATATTTTTAAAGCTTTAGCCAAGATTCAGGTGAAGAAAGTGTAATGGGTATAATCATATATTACCTGTCAAAGAGAGTTTTATCAAGACTTCAGATAATGCTTGGCAAAAATTTGCTTAGCATTGTTGAAGTATTTGCAGTCATGTCTGGTTTTTAAGATATTACCTTTGGCTCGTTTTGACTTACAAACTTCTTTAACTGTTAAGAATAGAATAGCATCTTATTTAAAAATATAATCAAGAAAAAAACTGTTATAAGTTTTGAGATCTCCCACCTTATTTTCAACTTGAGAAAAAAAATTATTCTAAGCACTTTTATACAAGATCCCCAATTTAGTGGAAAAGAGGAGAAAAGACCATGAAGACTAAATCAATTAATATGTATTACTGAGCACATAAAAAATTTATTAATGAAGAAAGTGCTATATAAACTGTAAAGTGAAATGTAAATGCTGTCACTTTTTAGCAGCATGGTAAAGCTCATCTCTGGCATTTGGACTGGTTTTCTAATAATATAATAGCCCGTTTCTCTCTAGATGAAGTCTCATCATATCACAACCGAAGAACAAAATTATACACTTTTTAGACATACCACTGAGTAATCAGCTCCCTTCAAAAGGATGTTTTGGCTTAATAATGAAAGCATCTTAATAACTGAAATCATTACCCACTGAGTTACTGTCACCATAATGTTCTAAAACAGAAAAATTCCATAGGAAATGTGGCCTTTTAACTGATACTTTTGAAGGAAAATTTCTGCAAATACCATTCTCGATGTGAACATAACATTTCCGCCCCCTTTCCTGTCTTCCTTTCTCCTCCTTTCCTAGATCCAGACTTTTCTCCTTCCTTCATCCCTTTTTCTGTCCTCTTTCCTTTCTTTTCCACCCACATTCTTGCACATGTGTTCAAACTACCAGCATTATACCTAAAAGGGATTTCCCATCTGATCTCTCCCTACCTCTGTGTGTTCAACTAATCACATTTTATCCGCCCCCTCTAAGTGTTGTGAAGACTTGTTAAAACCAGATTTCACATCCCATGAAAAGCAAGAGGAAAGTTGCCTGATACTGCCTCAGCATGCAATAAATTTTGCTGTTGAAATATGTGGAGTTAAAGTCTCACTTTAATTAATGAGTGAATTTATTCCAATTTAATTAATGAGTGAAGCTCATTAATGTCTTCTTCATTTATTCCAGAGTATGTCTGGCATATATGTGAAATGGGTTCTTTTATTTTACAGTGCTGAAATACAACTCACACATAAACTGTTGAGTTTATCTATAAACAGATCTAAAAGTCTTCTGGTCTCCCATCCTTGTTATAAATGATAAAAAATATTTTATAGTTTTTGCTCATTAGCTGTTAAAAGTTTGTAAAACATTGTGTTATAATCCCTTTATGAGTAGAACAGCGAAAATCTTTCCTTTTAATAGTCAAGAAATGTCATCGGACTTGATAAATATTTAAAAAGACACCTGATACCTATAGTAATACTTTTCCAAATGCCTCTTTGATAAGGGGCCATACAGATGGCAGGTGTTCCTGCAGAATATCTGTGAGAGGGAAAAATGCGACACTAATTAGTTCATGCTTGCACCAGGAATGATAAATTCTATAATACCATCAATTAAACTTACTAAGATTCTTAAATTATTCATCGCAGGGATCCATAGAAGCAGCCACTTGGAACTTAACACAGCTTAAAAATTCTACATTTTCTTCAACATTTAGTTAAGCATAACGGTTGACTTTACTGTTTGAGGATGCTTAGACCATTAGCAGGATGGCTTTGTTCTGGGTTTGAAAGAACGTCGCTTGGCCAGGATTGCTTTCTAAATAAAGATCATTTGCGAAGGACGTGTGGTTCCAATTTCAAAGACAAGATTATAGTCCTGGGTATTTTACTTTAAAAAGAAATTCTGTTACGTTTAATCTATAACAGTGTAAACACAAATGTTTTTGTACATGGGTGCCACACCCCTGCTTCACCTGTATACGTGTGTGCATATGTGTATTGGGCTCTGCCTGTGTAGGTGGATAGGTAGGTATTTCACGATGCGTGTACACGTAATGTACTATTATATGTCCATGAAAATAGTGCTTGTGAAGTTTTTAAAAAAATAAAACTGTACACTTAAATTCTATAATATGAAGTTAAAAATCAAGATATTAAATCATAGATATTAAATCATCTATCATAATGTCATAGATGCTTTAAATAGACATTACAAGTCTATGCACGACAACAATAAAACTCTACCTAAAATAAAGTAAAAAAAATACGTAAAGATATTCCCATTAGTTATTTGTGGTTAGAGATCAATGAGTGATTTCTTAATTTCTTCTCTCAATTTTTAAAAGTTTTCTGTAATAGGGGTACGTGGGTGGCTCAGTCACTTAAGCATCTGATTCTTGATTACGGCTCAGGTCATGATCTCAGGGTGGTGGGATTATCTCTCCCTTCTCCCTCTGCCCCTCCCTCTGCTGGCACGTGTGCTCACTCTCGCTGTCTCTCAAATAAATAAAATCGTTTTTTAAAAAAAGCTTTTCCATAATAAATTGATTACATTTTAAATGAAAAGCATTTTCCTTAATTAGAGGAAATTTATTTCAAAAATAAGTTCCTATCATATCAAGATAGGAGCCTCTTGTGAGTTCATATCATTCCCTTCATTTTTTAAATCTAAGAAGTACAGAATTTAAGTTAAAAAATTTTTAAGAAATAATCATTAGCACCCCAAGAAAACTCATATTTTAAATCAAGGATACTTAAGAAAAGTTAACATGAGAAAGTCACACTTGAAATACTTCTTTTGTTCATTCTTTTTAAATGTGATACTTGTCATTGGATATGACTAAGCTTTAACAAAAGTGGATAAAAAGAGCTCATAACCATTCTAAACGTGTTCCCCCCCCCCCCCAATCAGGCTCTACTTACTTTTAAACTCATTTCTATGATTAGATGGTTTCTGCTTTTTAAACTCTGTAGAGCTCCACCAGATGTAGGGGTTTACATTTGTACATTTTGTGAATAGGACTTTCAAACTGCCTTTTCAAAAAGTGATCCATGTTGTTTTAACCAAACCTACTAGGATGGACAGATTCTCTTACATTACAAAGCTTTCATCCTTATCTCATTTGTCATCCATTCACCCTCTAAATCTAAATAATATCCCATCCTGCTTATGATATATTTAAGTCCAATTAGATGCAAAGAGGAAGATTTTTTTTTTAACTACTTAAACTCAAAATGACTATGAGTGTTAAAAATTTAAGAACACTGTCTGAATGCCTTTGAAAAGCTGTTTTAGGGGTTGTTGCTTTTTTGTTTTACCACATTATGCTTTTGGGTTCCTGTCATTGCCTTTTCAAATGGTTTTGGATGTGGTCATATTAAAAAAATATCTGAGTATTGTAGGTATTGTAGAGGACAGGAGTGGGGATAAGGGGACATGGACTATGGTCCTGGATGTGCTGCAGAACTGGAGTCATCCTGCACACGTAACTTACACCTTCTGTGGTTAAATTTTATATTATCCATGGAAACAGAAAATCAACCAGATATTACTGATTTTCACAGCAAAATACTGTGTTTTACTCAACAGTGGAAACTCATCTAGCCTCAGAGAGTTTCTCTAAATCATGATGGAGGCATTCTATGGAAGGTGGGGGAATTTTGCTATTTAAAGAACAATGGAAAAAATCCCATTTGAAAATTAATCTCAAGAATCATTATTAATCATTTATTTGATCATTATATGTTTTTGAAAGTTGTCTAAGGACCATTGCCAACTGCAGCCTCCACTCACTTGGTGTTCATGACCACAATTCATCACAGAAAACTTGACGCTCTGTGGTGCTCGATTCTTTTGCCTCTTGTCACATCCTTTAGGTCCCTTTTTGGATTAGAAATCTTCTGTGGTTTAGCTCAGTGTTCCAGTTACCCTGTCCTCCAGATGAGATCACTACCCAAAAGCCGGAGTTCATGGCTGCCCCACCTCCTTTCAGCTGGGCCCCCAAGCAACCACCAAGTTCCTCTCTACACATTTGACCCCCCACACACACACACACACAAACTCTCAAAAAAAAAAAAAAAAAAGACAAAACAGTGCCTGTGAAAGTGGTTAAACAACATTTAAACTTACATTGACAAATACCCTGTGTTTCAGGATCTGATCAGGCGTCTTTTGTTATTTAATACAAGACACAAAGGCATTTCCAGGCTTTGAGATTATAGAGATTGAAAACTAGGATGTGATTTCTTACAGCACTTTCCCATTTTCCATATACATGTTAGACATTGCTAGAGATTTGATGGTCGGCATCAAGGCACAGTGATTTGAATAGGAGCCACAGCGCAGGTTTCCAGGGTCTGGGGGAGAATGCTGGCCTCCTTCCCCATCAGCCTTCACTCCTCCTGGCTGTGTGACTTGACATCAGTTCCTTACCCTCTCGTGCCTTACTACCCTCATCTATGCAGTGGAGATAATACCGACTCACGGGACTGCTTGTAACTATTTGTTATTACCCAGGCAGGCAAGCCCCTGTAAGGCAGGGCCCTGATTATTATGTGAACACTTTGAAGATACACTTTGCCTTTGGTCCTCTGTTCAGTCGACTTTGGTAGCGTTGGGGGTTACTGTGGTTGCATTTCAGTAATTTTCGAGGGTGATTGTCGTGTGTGTGTGTGTATGTGTGTGTGTGTGTGTGTGTGTGTGTGTTCATTTTGGGCTAACCCTATAGTATCCTATAGGAGTTGACATTCCTATAATTCTCTTCTGTTCTTTCCCTCTCTTCTGCATATGTATTTTGCCCTTGAAGATTAGTTTACAATTCTGTTAGGTGGCAATAGTGATGCTTGTCTTTTACAGTGTGTTAGAGACTTGGAATTACTATATGTTCAAGATAATTGAAAGGATAGTGCATACGGTAGACATTCCGTAACTGGTGGATCATGTTGTTATTTCCCTAGTAGAAGTGACCCATTAACTTTGTGATATATCATTTCATGTGTCACAGACTTTATTCCATCCTTTCTTTTGGACCTCTGCTTTGGCCAGATACAGTTCTAGGTGTTGGGAACCATAGACCCAAACAAGACGGAAGGGGTCACTGCTCTCAGAGTTCATTATCACTATCTGGTAGTGTGTTTCTTAATAATGTATCTGAATTAAATGCTTGAATTCAGTTTTACTTAGATCCTTTTAGATTGTTTCAGTATACGGTTGACTAGGTTGTCATTATAACGACTCTGTAGAGGGTTTATCCTAATGTCTGTGTTTTTCCCACCAGCTCTTTCAAGCATTTGATTGGAGGACTGGATGATGTTTCCAATAAAGCATATGAAGATGCAGAAGCTAAAGCAAAGTAAGTGATGGGTATTTTCCCCCCCTTTGACCTCAATCTTGATTTTTAAAAATTGATTTTGAATAAAAATAAGATTGTTTTGTGGTACTTAACAAAGCCCAACACTCTGACAGTAAGAAACTAACTGCTTAAGAAGGGGGGAAAAAGGAAATTTTAAGGTAATGATTACATAGTAGGCTTAATATGCGTCTTCTTAAACACAAAATCTTAATTTTTGGGAGGAAAATAATCTCAACAAGGGAAAATGGTAAGTGTAAAATCCAATATAAATAATTGAATCCGAACACATTATTTCTCCCATAGGAAATACTTTCTGAATGAATAGTGGTTGTTGCGTTCAATAGTTCAATTATATGGAAAATAATAAGGCTGGAAATATTTCCTGGTACAAATAGATTGTTGCTTTACATTGAACTGCAGTGGCATGAAGGTATCAGAATGAGATGAGACAGTACGTATCCCATTAATTATCATTTCTGTATAACAAAATACAATTTTTATCTACTAATATTTCTACCTTTAAGACAAAGCTTGAATTTTTTTGATAAAGACTTGAAATTACGTGAGATTGGTCTTTGCTGAAAAAAACTTATAGGTTACTTTTAAAAAGTGATAATCTTTATAATCCTCCCCTCTTTTCTCCACTGAACCGATTTAAGTATAAGCAAGTCAATATTGATATCTCACAGGACACCTGAAGGATTAAACTGACAAAAATGTATCAGTAAGGAGATAGTTCAGAGGCAGAATTTGCTTGGTTTTGTAGTAACCCCAAAGGCAAAAAAAAAAAAGTGCTTTTGACTTGAAAATCTAAGATTAAAAATTGGGCCTAGACATAAAAAAATTAGGTACTATAGTTCATTTTGGCTGATAAAATTCTATTATTTTCAAAGTTGTCTAAATATAATCATGGTTTTTTCTCTGTATATTTACTTTCATTTCCTTTGCTCATTGGAGGGACACAGACCTCTATCCTGAGCTTAGACGGTGGCAGGGCCTCTGCAGAGATTTGCAATTGCACCAGCTGGTGTTAACACCAAACTCCACACGGTCATGGGGATTGCCTGTACTGTGGATGATAGATATTAATTTTCTGGTTTTCTACAATAGATTAAAATACACATTTATGCTAAGTTTAGACTTTAGTTTCTGGTAGTGGCACTAATCCTACTGAGGTGGAAGACAGGCCATTTAAGATCCTTACCAGTTTTAAGAATCCTAAAACTCCCTTTGTTATTACTGGACTTGATCCTTAGAGGCACATTTGCTGCATAAAAGCTAATATTTATAATCTATGTTAGCATGTTTTTTCTTGAGTATATATATATATATATTCTATTAAGATTGCCATGGGTCATTTCATATACATATATATCACATCATATATGTTTTGTGTATATAACTGGTGGTAATCTTCAAAATTTATCTAAAATCTGCATGAGCAACTGTCTAAATACTTTTATTAGAAAAAGTCAGAGGTCTTTTAAAGTAAAGCATTCTTTGGTCTGTTTCTGTTTCTTGTTAAATTTTAGATTGTTCTAATGAAAGTTTTTTATAACTCCTATTTGCCCAAAGTTGAGTCCAGTCATAGGCTTAAAACCAGTCAGTGATGGGCAAGTGTCCTGAATTGGCCCTGTCCTTCTCAATGTCCCACTGGCTTTATAAAGATAACCGTGTGGGCATCTCATGAGTCCTGATATTTGTGGGTTCACTTGCACATGCTTCCATCAAAAGTAACAAGGTAAATGAAAACACTGAAGTCCAGATCAGACAATTACAAGACAGGAAGGGTGAGGGTACTTGTCATTGGAAGGGAATCGATATGAAAAATATGATTCTGAACATGGGGCAGAAGCCTCAGGTCCTGTTTCTGCCTCTGTCATTTCCAACCAAGTGATCTCGGTCATGAGTTAACAGTGCCTCTCAATGTCCTTATCTTACCTTTAAAATGATATTTCTGTGATTTAATTGATGGCAGTAGAATTACTTTGTACATTACAAAGGGCTATAAAAACGAAGGATATTGTTGGTAGAAGTAATCGCTGGAAGTATATCTTAGTGCATTTGATAAATGGCTTGGGATTCATAGCTAATTACTGCATATTGATTATGTAAAACTTCATGGGCAGGAAGTCTTTACTCTGATGTAGACAGACTACTCTCTCTTTGGCAGCATATCCTGAAATTTAAACTAGCCTGGAAAATATCCATAAACATAATTTTTGTAAAAATGGTAACATTTAGTGAAAAGAAGATTTAGAGGCACCTGGGTGGCTCAGATGAGTACAGTCATGTGTTTTAATTTACAATCTACATCTCTTGATCTGAAATACAGACTTAAAGACCTTGCACTGACTCTCTGTAAAAGTCAGCTGAGGTCTTGATCTCAGGGTTGTGAGTTCAAGCCCAACCTTGGGTTCTGTACTAGACATGGAGCTTACTTAAAAAAAAAAAAGGGGGAAATCATGATTAAAGAGTAAAGACGGGCAATAAAATGACTATTTCCATCTAAGTGGCTCAAGATATTGTTATTTGAACCATACATTTGATAGACTGGAACTTAGTTATATTTATACACGAATAGAAGTTGACTAGTAGAGATTAAATTTTTTTTAGTTCAGGGCACACGTGTGGCTCAGTGGTTGAGCACCTGCCTTCAGCCCAGGGTGTGATCCCAGGGTCCGGGGATCGAGTCCCACATCGGGCTCCCCACAGGGAGCCTGCTTCTCCCTCTGTCTGTGTCTCTGCCTCTCTCTGTGTGTCTCTCATGAATAAATAAAATCCTTAAAAAAAATTTTTTTTAGTTCAAGTAATATTAAACCCAAATGAATGCACAACCCACCTTCCATAAGAGTGATTATTACTTAGAAGATGGGAATACCTTGATGAAAAAAATGTCTAAAATCATTGATCCTAATTCTAGAGAAATTGGTAAATGTAACTTTATTCCACAAAATAGCCAAATACGTATATATATATTCATTCTGGCAGAAATCTTTGTTATCCCCTTTACACTGTTATCATCTTCTAGCTTTCTAATAAGTACTTAATATCTGAAGATTTCTGAAGTTGAAAGTATCATTTTAATTAGGTATCCTATCACTCAGAGGCAAAGCTTGAACTAACACAATGAAATATCTATTTGTGTCAATGCTGTTGTCTCTTTATTAGATCTCTTCCCCTTAAGTACCTTGTCCCTTTATCTCATGAGTATTTAAGGAACTTCTAAGGTTTGCCATTTCAAGGGCCATGGACATGCTCTAATTGTCTAAATTCCCTGGATAATTGTAATGACTCTCAATTTCTTTTTTTTTTTTTTTTTTTTTTAAAGAGAGAGAGAGAGAGAGGCAGAGACACAGGCAGAGGGAGAAGCAGGCTCCATGCCGGGAGCCCCATGTGGGACTCGATCCTGGGACTCCAAGATCACACCCTGGGTCGAAGGCAGGCGCTAAACCGCTGAGCCACCCAGGGATCCCCTGACTCTCAATTTCTATATAGATTCCAAAATCTATACCATTTAGAACGGAGATGTTGATTGACTCCATCGTGAAAGCTTTATTTTTTTAAGATCTCCTTGATTTTGCAGAACCCACTAAAGATGAGATTAGTATTTCTAACATGATCACGTTATTTATCCATGTGAAATTATTGTTGGTGTTGTGTCATTGACTATGCCTATTTGGGTTAGAAAAAAAAAATAAGAAGAAGAAGAAGAAAAGTAGACCTGGCTGTAAACATCAATTCAGTTGAGACATTTAGAAGGTCAGTTGTGAGAAACTCACTAGCTGGTAGCATAATCAGGCCTCAGATGCAGGATGGTCTACAAAAGGTACAGAGCATCACTTGCAGAAGCACCGTGGTGAGTTCTCAGCGTGGGTGACCCGTGGGGGGTGGGGGGAGGGGGTGGGCCAGAGAGAAATGTCCCAGCGAGATGGTTCTCAGAACTCCTCTGTGCTGGATGTGAGCCTTCGGCCTGCTTCACGACATGTATTTCCTACAAAGAAAATTATTCTTGACAGAAACTTTACCTTGATGGCATATTTAAGCTTCTCTTGATTGCTGCTAATTATCCACTAAGGGCTTCTCTTTCCAAAATATGAAGTTATAATCACAAAGCCATTAGAAGAAACAACAGCAGATCAAAGTTAAGCATCATTAAACCTTATTTAGAGCAGAAAGTAGCATTTGTGATGATAGGTACACGTTATTTTCCTTTGAGATTATGTCTTCATTTAATAAACATTTAGAAATTTACTTAATGATGAGTCAGGAATTGTGCTTCACAACGTGCATATTGAGTAGAAAACTCGTTTTCTAACACTATGGATCTTGCAGTTCTGGAAGCTCTATGGATATAGATTTGTAAGTGCATTTATTTGTGATCTAACTTGATTCTCAATATCATTCTCCACGAGGAGCTCTTTCTCATGGCAAAATTTACATAAACCTCCACAGGAGTCCACTCATGTTTTAATCTATGTCGTCACCTGATCTGAATTATAGATTTAAAGACCCTGCGCTGACTCTCTCGCCCCTCACGTACGAGCGTTAACCACGGTTGTTCACTTTGACTCAGGCACTCATTTAGCCAACAAATATTTTCTGCATCCCTACAAAATGCTACATATAAAGTAGTGAATAAAATGGGCACGTATACCTTGCCTTCATGGTGATAAGGCCCAATGAGGAGGAGAGAGACACACATATTAATGATGCTGGGAGGTCTTCCCTGAGGAAGTGACATTTTATCTAGTTTGGAGCTGAGTTCTGAAGAATTAGCTGGTGTTGGCTAGGCAAGAATTAATTGGTATTACCCAGGCAACTAAGCGCAGAGAGCATTGTAGCCAGGGAAATAGCATTTACAGGGCCCCCTAGGTGGGAAACAAGACTGGCTATTCAAGAAACCCAAATACCATCAAGACTGGGACCTTGAATGTAAAAGTCAGAGATCGGATGTTAAGGATTTAGGAAAATCACTTTAGGCTTGTCAGTTACCAAAAGAGATGAGTTGGTGTATGTTCTAATTGAGCACCCGTTCCTCAGCATTTGGAGGAGTATTGAGTGGAAGCAGAGAACCCACAGTATTTTCCAGGGAACGGTGATGGTAGATAGGACTAGACATAAGAGCAGTGTGAACAGAACCATATGGGGGAAACCAGTAGGTATCCTTAAGGATGTAGATGTTGGTGATGAAGATGAGCATGGTCAATGATGATGCAAGGATTTGGGGTCTAGAAACCAGAGGGAGACAATGGCATTCACTAAAATAGAAGGAAAAAGGGAAGGAACACACACACACACACACACACACACACACACACACACACTAAAAAGGAGAGAGGAGGAGTAGAAGCAAAGCCAGATGCATCACAGGAGCCATGAACAGGGTGCATTTCAAGCATGAGGGAGGAGACGATGATGCTGCATGCTGTCGAGAGTTCTAGAGCGTCGGTTAACAAGCACCAATCGGATCTATCAAACCACTGGTCCATGTTCACTTTGGGATGGGCAGGGATGGAGTCCCCTACCACGGACTGAAAATGAACCTGAGATGAAGAAACAAGGGTCAATGAGTTTCTACGAAATTTTAGGAAATGTCAAGTAAAATAGAAATGTGTAGGGGAAGGATCTGGAGATCCTCAGTATTGATAGAGAAAGGAGCATGTTCAGTCCAGGAGAGGGGAGAGTAGAAAAGTCTAGGCAAGCGGGTCTCAGGTGCTTTTAACTGTCGTAGACAAAAGCGGATTTTGCGATGATTTCTTCCTTAAGTAGATTTTTACTTTTCTGTTTTAATTAGGTAATATTCCTTTAGGTTTAAATGTTATCCCCTCTTTAAAGAACCTGTAAACATTTAAAATTCTCCCAAGAGGACTTAATATTTTTTTCCTGCTATCTTAGCATGAATATGTACATAAGCTCCTCTTCCTGCAGAGACAAGCGGGGCCTCCCCCTGGGCACGGGGAGGAGAGAGGGACCCTGAGCAAGGAGCCCCCAAAATGCCCAAAGATGTAAAGATGCCATTGGGATCACCATCTTGCCCTGCTCTGCTCCCCTCGCCATGCACCTCTCTCTCATTTCCACTTACTCTCCAACTTGTCCCGAAAAATGGATTCTCAGGCTCACGTAGTTCAGAAAGGAAAAAAGTAAACCAGAAAGCTGAAACCGTGGTGGGGAGCTGGCGATAAGGAGTGTGCAATGCAGGCTCCTCTCATCAGGGTGCAAGAAAAAATGAGATGCCCCCCAAAACAGGTGGCAGGATTGACCCTGAAGCAATGCAGTACCGCAGTGCCTTCCTCGGACTCCTTGCAAGAGAACATTCCCTGCGTACGGACCACTCCTTTGGCCCTTCTGGCTGAGTCCAGATAAAAATGTTACTCCTCCTTCCCTAACAAAGTCCTCCAAAGCTCCCCTTCTGTTCACAAGTTCATTTGCAAAGGAACAGGTTAGTCTGGTGTTTTCAGAACAGCTCTGGTGCCAAGCCTCGTTGTTTGACACACGTGACGCAGCGCAAATGTTCTCTTTCGTTACATCTCATTAGCCGAGACAACCCTGTAGCTGCTCACCCTGCTTGTCGCGGGCCAGGCGGTGGCTCTGTGCTCTTTGGCAAGTCACTCAGGCCTTTGGAAATCCACTCCTCAGAGGCATCTCAAAACGACAAAGCTTTGCAAATCCCAACAGAGGTCTGCATTATTCTTCACTTCTCCCCCAGTGCCCCAGGGCGGTCCAGGGTGGAGCAAACATGAGATTCTATGTGCACAATCAGACACACATGGGTTTGCATGTGTGCAACACCCCAGCTTTGAAAATTTGAACTTTTCTTAGGAGGGCTTCTCTGCCAAGCATTTTAGGCTACAGATCTCAGTATCCCCACAGTCTTATCAACCATTTACTTAAACTAACGTGGTCTTGATGGAAGCAGTTCTCAGGGAAATGAGCCTGGAAAATTGTTTTTGCCCCCTGTGGGAAGAATTCAAGTGAGCAATACGCCAATTAAATGGAAAGAACACCGGATGGCTTTCTGAAATCGCCCTCAAGCCAGAACGAGAACTTGCTGACCACTTCCAGGGCTCAGTAGTCAGAAGACTGTCCCGTTATCTGGGCAATAAAACCCGTTTTACATTTTTCTGGCAGGGCAAAGCACAGGAAGGAGACTGAAATTTTCAGCGGTCG
Source organism: Canis lupus dingo (assembly GCF_003254725.2). NCBI lineage: Eukaryota > Metazoa > Chordata > Mammalia > Carnivora > Canidae > Canis > Canis lupus. The sequence goes on along the minus strand of NC_064268.1, from coordinate 35,097,570 downwards.
GGCCCTGGATGAATGCAAGGGCTCTCTGCTGTGCGAGTGCTCTTGGGTTTTCAAAATCCAGCACATGCAGTCAAGGTGGGAGGAGGCGTGGGCCCATTTCTAGGGCCCCCCAGTGCTCACAGATCAAACCTTGGCTGCGAGTTGTCACTCGAGAGCATCAAAGGCAATGTCTGTTGAAGCCATGGTGATACCGATGCAGTGGCTCTTTTATGCAATGATTTTCAGGATGAAACGACGTGGCCTTGGGTAGGACTGTTTCTTCTTTGTTTCATTAAAAATTGTGAAACGCTCAAAGGCCGTTTATTAATTTCTCCTCGGCAGCATTTATCTGTAAGGCTCCCTGGGTAGCAAGACTTCATAAAGGTGACTCCCAGAATGTCCTTGCGCTGCGACCTTTTGTAATTGACACAGCAGAGGACTGCAGATAATTGAAAATTCTAGCACGGCTGACTTGCTTGGTGCATGCCGACCAACCATTGGATTCCGGGCTGCTCCCTTGTTCTGAAAGGGAAGGACCGTGCTGGACAACCACGGTGGGAAATGACTTTCAGAAGTTCAAGAGCCCGGTAAATCATGAGGATGATTTGGTCCTATGTGGCAATGAGGTCAGAGTTGTCAGAGCCCAAGAAAGAAAAGGGAGCAAGCCAGTGCGTGCGCCTTTTCCATGTGCCGACGTCCCAGAGCCTGTTGGTGATACGGTATTTTTAAAAAAGCAGGATATAGTCATGCCTTGGATAGCCCTTGTGTTCTCAGCAGTGGCAGCTGAAAAGTAATAATCTTCAACTGAAACATCTTTTCCTCTGCAATGCAGGCAGTCTCTCTCCCTGTTGTGAAGACAGCATATGGCATAATGCTAATGCGGCCTTGCATGTGAAGTTGAGCCATTCTCAGGAGAAAACCTTTAGTTTTTTGGTTTGTTTGTTTGTTTTTACATTTTTAAAATTTGACTTCAATCTGCCAACCTGTGGTGTAACACCCAGTGCTCATCCCATCAAGTGGCCTCTTCAGCGCCCATCACCTAGTTACCCCATCCCCCTGCCCACCTCCTCTTCTGCAACCCTTGGTTTGTTTCCCAGAGTTAGGAGTCCCTCATGGTTTGTCTCCCTCTCTAATTTTTCCCCACTCAGTTCCCCTCCTTTCCCTTATAATTCCTTTCACTGTTTCATATATTCCATATAAGAGTGAAACCATATGATGATCGTCTTTCTCCGATTGCCTTACTTCACTCAGCATAATGCCCTCCAGTCCTACCCATGTTGAAGCAAATGGTGGATATTCATCCTTTCTGACGACTGAGTAATATTCCATTCTGTATATACCACATCTTATTTTTTTTTTTAAGATTTTATTTATTCATGAGAGACACAGAGAGAGAGAGGCAGAGACACAGGCAGAGGGAGAAGCAGGCTCCATACAGGGAGGTCGTCCTGGGTCTCCAGGATCACGCCCTGGGCCGGAGGCAGCGCTAAACCGCTGAGCCACCCGGGCTGCCCATGTACCACATCTTCTTTATCCAGTCATCTGTTGAATGAAAACTTTTGAACCTAGGGAGATCAAGGCTGATAGTGTCAATAGAGGTCCCTCTGGTGAGGCCGTGTGCACATACCAAGAGGGTATGGATTGGGGAGGTGTGGGTCTTAGTCACAGCATGGCCCGCGCCAGCTTCTCCGTGTAACCTTGAACCCAAGGTCTAGCGCCTCGCACTAGCATCCCTGGACCGGCTTTTTTTCTAATCTGTAAAAACAATCATCTCAAGTCCTTTCTAGTGTAGATGCTTAGAATGTGGAAGTTAACAAGCCATACCTTTAGACGTGCAACTTCCTATTACATAAACACTATTTCCATGTGCGCTGTGTTCTAAACTTATAATGAAGACATCTTTGTGGTGGGCAACAGAAGACCGACTCCTAAAGGTTATGGAATAACTTGTGGGTCTGTATTTTAATAGAAGTCACTAAGCTACATTTCTCTCCCCTTCGACTCTGAAAATATTGCTGTTAAGTGCTTACTCTATTCCAAATATTTAAATTAAAATTGATGCAGTTTTGCTTGAAGTGGATTCTGATCACTCATAGTAGTTAAATAAATTAGCTTTTAGAAACAGTGGTTTTCATTTTCATCATTATACATACAATTTTCTCTTGCCAATATGACATTTAGATATGATAATAAGCCAGGCTATCTTTCAATAAAATGCCATTTGAAAATTACAGAGTACCTTGGAAACTGGAAATGTTATACCAATACTTCTCCCATGAATCCCTGTAGAAAGAAATGATTTTTAAATAATGAATTAAAATGGCAATGTCAATTGTTTTAATGCAATGAACACAACACACTATGTTAATTTATGTTTCTAAATTGTTATTTGAGGAAGATGAGACATCGTGGAAGTGAAGTATGACTGCTGCTCACAGCCATTTGTGCGTATCACACTATTTTCCCCCGATGCATAAATTGCAAATATTAGTCAATTCTGTGAACTGTATTAATTACTTCAGGCAACCAGCTTATGCTCTTCTATGTCAGATATGTTGGGGTATGAGACAAAAGCTGTCACTCTAATATTCAGAAACTGTGCAAATATTTTAGACAACTTAGATAGATTACTGATTAAACATATTGAATAATAATGATCCTAGGATCCTTGAAAAAGGGATAAAGCAGGTCCCTAAAATGAAGAATTTAAGGCCACTTTTCAGCTTAAGGACTTGGAAGTATGACTCATTGGGTGTATAAGTAACTCCTCATTAGTTTTCCCAAGGATTTTTTTTTTTTTAACTAATACTGATGTTTCTAAAGTGCTGTGTGCTTATTATGGTGGTCAAATTGGCTCATCAAAATGTCACAATTTACTATACATCCATTTTACTGAAGACAATCTTGTTCAAGGATCTGTCCTCCCAAATCAAGATCCCTTGCACCATACTATTCAGTGGATTAATTTTGCACACTCCTCTGGATGGGACTCTCTTTATTATATTAGTTGCCTTAATGATGAAGAATATTCTTTAGTCAATATAACAACTCTTCTTTCCAATTGGGCTCCAAAATTTTCTTTCCTTTTTTTTTTTTTTTTTTTCAAAAAGTTGTCTTGAGACAGAAAAGGCCATTAAAGTGATAAACTTTATCAACAGACTAAATATAGACAGTGCTTTTTTGAGTTTTGGACATGAATGAGGAGAGTAGACAAGCCCCTACCTTTGGAGGGCTGTTGACATACATATTGATTAATATTCCCTTCCATACCGAAACACGTGATCAGAACAACAGCTTCACATGCCAGTGTCCACCGGGAGCGAGTAGGGAGTGCAAGGAATCAGGAGCATAAGTGAAATGGTTCATCACTTAACAAAATGTGATTCCCAGAGCTCATTTTTTAAAAAAACCCAAAGATACAGTAATTGCATTATACAGGGTATGTTTTTCCTAGCTCATATTTTCTACTGTTGATTGCATTCATGAGCCACACTAAGAAACCATAGAAGTCCAATAAGAATATTTCTTCTTCTAAAAAGCTCAACATGTTCCAAACAACTAAATAGATGTTGTTCAAAAACTAAAACATCTTATTCCTTACTCTGACTAAAAGGAAGGCACACTATCTGCCTTACCCAATTTCTTTTATTTACATTATTACTTAAATGCATCTTTAATACCATATTTTGTCAGTGTTTTCCTTTTTTAATGATGTTCTACAAATAAATAAAAATTAAATAATGAGAAATTGATAGTTAATAAGAATTAATGGTTAATAAGAAATTAATTTTACTAGTTTAGACCATTTGAAACTGCCAATAGTTGACCATTTTTAGCCTATTGAAATAGCAATCTCATATGGTTCAATCTATGATTTCAGAAATAATTTCTGATGCTTTGCTTAGTAGAGTACTGAAGAATTGGCCCATTATTGTCCACTGTCATGCTACATTATTTAATTTAGATATTCAGAATTTCCTCCTAGATATGTCAGTCTTCAACTGTAGTCACCACCTTGAAATTTTAATAGTTTCATAAGCATTATACCTAAATCAGCTTGTTCATAAGCTTGTTTTGTGAGACTCAGCCTTTTGCTATTTTTGTAAATCTTGGAAATATCACGCAACTATGCGTATAAACAAGAGTTTTTCAGTGTCAGCACTACTGACATTTGGGGCTGGATAATCCTTGGTTGTGGTGGCTGCCTTGTGCATCAGAGGATGCTTAGCAGCATCCCTGGTCTCTCCCCACTTCTGAGCTCTTTACTCTCCACCTTTCCGATGCCAGATGAGTGGGATTTTTCCACACCAACAACCAGCTCTCTCTCCGGATTCTGACTGAACGTCCCACAGTTCCAGTCAGTTCTGACACTCATGACCAGGAGTCAGCACATACCCCACAGGTGATGTGCTTGGTCCCACAAGATTTCCTCCACTCCAGACACCACTCAGTCCCCGACATTATCACCTATGTTCTGACCAATGGATAAAAATTCACGGGTTCCCATGACCTCTTCTTCAACTTCTATAATTTTCTAGAATGGTTCATAAAACTTGGGAAAACAGTTTAGCTACCATTACCAGTTTATTACAATGGATACAACTTAGGAACAGCCAAATTGAAGGCTGGCATGGGCGGGTGGGCACAGAACTTCCACGCCCTCTCTGAATACATCACCCTCCCAGCATATTGGTGTATTTACCAACCCCAGAGCTCTCCTCATCCGACTGTTTAGGAGCTTTAATGGAGACTTCATTATGTGGGCAGAATTGATCAGATCATTGGCCACTGATGATGGAAGTCAAGCTGTAGGCCCTTAGCCCTCTCCAGTTGCAGGGGTGGGAAGGGCTGAAGGTTTTGACACTCTCATCTGGGCTGCTCTTTCTTGGCCAGCCACTACCCTGAAGCCATCCAGGAGCCACAGCCACCATCATCATCTCATTGGCATGCCAAAGACCCAGTTCCCATTCTAGAGAGTCCTAGGGCCTTAGGGGCTCTGTATCAAGCACCAAGGACAAACACCAAATATATAATATCCCATTACATCACACCACTAGAAACCAATAGCATATCCTCCACCCACCCCTCAAGTCATGAAAATCAAAAATGTCTTTAGAAATTGCCAGATATTTGCTGGGAGGGAAAGAGAAAAGGACAAAATTGCCCCTGATTAAGAATCATTGATATAAGTAGGAGGCAAATAAATACAAAATTATTGGGAGGGGCACTGAAATGATATTCATATCAGTACAGACCTTAATCAAATGTTGAAAATGAGCCTTACTTCCCTATAGTTTCACTTCCGGGAGAAAAATTTAGGAACAAAAAAAAAAAAAAAAAAGTATCACAGTTGCCATCAGACAAGACTTTTGCTCCAGAAAAGCATGGTTTGCAAAACTGTGATTAACTCAAGTGCTTAGAATACAACTGAATTACGCAAAATAATTAATCCACATTCAGTTACGATTCCTAGGTTTCTCCCCAATACTCAAGATTTAAAAAAAAAAAATATTCTCCATCAAAGAGCAGAATTTTAAGCATTATGGGACAATTAACTCACCAAGAAAATCTGGCTCACCAGGATGCTAAAACTTTGTTATTAGATGCTTTGTTGTTACTGTTGTAAGGTGCTAGACTTTTTTTTGTTTTAAGATGTTAGAGTTACTGGGTTTTTACAAGCTGGAAAGCACTGCCTGTTTGTTCTATACATTGTTGACTGACATTTTTCACATTAGATTCTAAGCCACTATAGTAGTCTCAAATGTAATTACTTTGTGTACAATACAGTGTTCTTTCTATTCATACAAACCCTTGGGTTATAATAGTTAAACATGGCATTGCATTAAGATGGAAAACACAAAAACAGGTTTTAGGTACAACAAACATCTATAATAGAAGACTGGTATTACATTGGTAATCTGACACGAGTGTATATTGTTAAATTCAATATCCTACAAAAGAGGATGAATGTCTCAGAGGCAACAAAGGGGGTGGTTTTGAGGACCAGAAGTCACAAATATGACGGCCTCTCCAAGCAGCTGCATTTTTACAAGTTCTGTCTACATGGTTTCATTAACGTTTAGAAATGAAGGGCAATGACATTCTTTAAATTCCACTTTTGTGGTAATCACAAACAATAGATCCTGCCAACACAGTGCTGTGTGGTCCTCCTGGCACCCATTGACATGACGACTATTCCGCATATACTTCAAGGAGCCAAACAGCCGTGAGTCTAGCTCCCTGTTGATTGAGGAAAGAACCAGAATCAATTAGAATCGGCCATGTCAATCCTTGAGGTGTTGTCATCTGTGCATCCTTAGGCAGAAAGCGGATGTTTGAAATGCAGAGGATGTTGGGATTTCTGTGTCAGAGAAGAAGGTATGCAAGGACTAGGAATACAGATGATCTGGGATAGTTAAAAAAAAAAAAAAAATCCAGAGGTGAATAATAAAATAGGAGTCTCCTGGATTGTTATAAAAGAATAAACCTCTAGAGTGTTTTTTCAAACTATGGGTTAAGAAACCCCTAAGGAATATTGAAGTTCATGTCGCTAATCATGACCAGCTTTTATTATTCCATATACATAGTTGTATTGATTTTTTTCCCATTATGTTCATTTATACATGTAATATATAGGATATATTTTCCCATATATATAATGGGTATAAAGGATAAGTTTGACAATATATTTCTCAATGTAACTGTACTCAAAAAAATTTGGAAACTTAGATCAATATAAGCCCCTCTCCACCCCTCAATTCCGTTGTACTAGTAACTAAAATTTCAGTTTACTTTTGAAAAACAGGTGGTTTCTCTTGTGGGCATTGAATACTTAGATTTATCTTATGGCTACCACCTCCTTGATCAGTTGGGTACCTTGAAAATGTTTGCAGTGGGCTCCAAGGAGGAGACAAGAAAGAGAGAGGGCCAGGGCACACAGCTTCCCATATGCAGATCATGTGTCAATTAGAGATGAGCTTGTAATGTCACTTCCATATTCAAGGGACAGCACATCATTATTGCGGAGAACGAAGTCGACATTTTTCGGTTCAAATATACCAAGCGTATAACTAGACAAAGAGAATACAAAAGAAAGGATAGGTTCCCTCTCCTGTTGAGAAATTGAAAATCTAATGAATGCAACAATTGCACTTGTGTTAATAACAGGGGAGATAGGGATGTGAGACAAGCATTTGGAAAGAGCATCTCTGTCAGTCTAAGGATTTTATCTATTTTTTTTTTTTTCAAAACAGCCTCCTAAGCAAAGGACAATTATGGGGATGTGAGCCAACGGAGGATTTAGCTCATGTAGATTTGTTTGCAAATATCTATGGATTTTGTCATCTGCAGCGTTAGAAGATGTGTTTGTCAAAGAAGTTTTGATAAAATGCAGTTTAAAGCTTCCTCTATACTTAGCAGCCTCCCTGATCCTGCCCCCACCCAGCCACCCCTGTCCTGCCAACACAGTGCTGTGTGGTCCTCCTGGCACCCATTGACATGACGACTATTCCCCACATACTTCAAGGAGCCAAACAGCCGTGAGTCTAGCTCCTAGACTCACGGAAGGGGTGGGTTTTTTTTTTTTAAAGGTGCATGGGCATTTTATTTTATATTTTTTTTGCATGGGCATTTTATTTTTTTTTAATTTTTTTAATAAATTTATTTTTTATTGGTGTTCAATTTACCAACCCCGGGGCCAGGTGACATAAGTGTTTCACTCATTGCTTTTGGACCTACCTCCATTTGCCAGTCACCTGATTGGTTGAACACCAGCCTTCACTGTCTTTCCAGAGTGACCTTGATCAGGTTGTAATATGTGGATTCCAAGTTTACAGGTGCAACAAAAACTAAAGATAAACTTACCTTGCGTTGGGAGACTGCTGTCAGCTTCGTAGAGCTGCCTCCTTCATAATGAGGGTTCTCATTTATATTCTTAGGCTCGCTCTTCAGAACTTGAAAGCTTTAATAACCCTGCAATCACTGCAGATGCTTATCAATGTGGGTTTATCTGTACTTATTAAAGACATAGACAGTAAATATTTGCTATAAAATAGAGGATAAGCCCCTACTTATGAAAAATCTCAGCAACGAGAAAGTTCAAATAGTCAAATTAGTTTTGCTATGCTGGATACTAATGATAGTGAGGGCCAGACATTGCCAAACTGTAAAACAAAGCCTCGTTCACATTCAGTGCTTCATTCTATTTCGTTGAACATTAATGATTTATCCATGTAACTTTTGCAAAGAAAATACCAGTTAATGAAAATGCCCAAGTGATCAAAACAACCCAAATCCCAGAGAATCTGAAAAATGTAAGTGTATTCTATTGAAACAGAATATATTATTACATACATCTGAAAGCACTTAAATATGAAAATGCTGTGTAAATATAATCCCGTTCTACTTAAGTTTTTAAGAATTATCATCACACTGATAATTAATGACAAAAATGGCTAGCATTTGTTGGCCACTTATCCTGTGCCGGGCTTCATATTGATTACCTCATTTAATCCAAACAATAATTCTATGAGGCGAATATTCTTATTTTCTTTAATTTTTACAGATAAGGAAACCGAGGTCTGGAAGGATTAATCCCAGGGCCTCTCAGCTTGTAAATGATGAGCATGGGGATTCACACTGGCCCCCAGCTCCCTGCTGCCAAAGCCCAGGTGTGAACTTCCAGAACCCTAACCATGTCACATGCCTATGTGCATGAGATAAATATTTGGAACGTATTATTACTGTTATTTCTATCAGAGAAGGTCATATAATGAACCTGTCCCCTAATAAACATCGCCCGGACTCAAGTTAACAACTTTGCACCACAGGCATTTCATCTAATTCCTGTTACAGATTTTTATTATTTACTGAGCTCTTTGGAACACATCATTAACACCCTATCATTCCCTGTAAGGACCCCCCGTCGTATGTATCTTGGAAGAGTAGTTACAGGTTTCATAACTACAGGGTCATTGCTGCTCCTGACAAAGAGTATTGTTGTCATTCAATCCTCCGTTTTCTCTGATCTCTCTCTTTTTATGGTTGATTGGCTTGACTTGAGGTCAAAACAAATCTCGTACATTGTGTTGGGTTCTCTCTCCATTCATCTAGAAGAGCACCCCAATCGCTCTGGTGGGGTGTTGCGGAAACCAGCCCGCTGTCCTGGAATGGGTCCCCATTTCAGATTTGTCTTACTGTCTCTAAGTGGTGTCATCCTCCTCGTCTGTCTCTATCCTATCTATATTTTTCATAGAGGATCCTCAAGCCTAAAGGATTAATTAAATTCACATTCAGATTTTCATGGCAAGAAAGCTCCCCAGGACGCCAGTGTACTTCGGTATCGCATCGTAGCAGAAGGCAAACTGTGTCTGGTTGTTCTATTTTCCGCCACTTGAAGCTGGATCATTGCTCTGGGAGTATTCCTACATTGTCAAGTTTCCATCAACCTTCTGTTAGACGTTTTAATAGCAATGCAGGTCACTGCCTGAGTCAATTAGCTCATTAGGCTTTACCGCCATCATTATCCATTTCCATCATTCTTTCCATATCTGCTAACTGGGATTTTCTAAAAACACTCCCCATCACCGGCTAAGAATCTAATAGACTCCTGACCCCCGTGCTATTCATTTAAGACAGGCAGGATGAATGCTTTTTATCCTTCCCCATTAATTACCAGTTTCCTGAGTAATTGATGCCTTAATTACCTCTTAGTGGCAAATGAGGTGCTTCTTTTTTAAATTTTAGTTTTGGCTCTTTTTTTTTTTTTTTGCTATCATTATGAATTCATGGGTGTTTGTACATTCAGTGTGTTAGGTTGGCTCTTCCTTTAGTGGCCAACGGCTCTCTTGCTTTCTGAACCAGGTGTCCCAGGTTCCTTGGTTTCTTTTGTCCCCTTGAGAAATGGTGGACCTGAAATCTGCCATTTCTTGAGGAACCCTGGTTCCTTTTAGTCAAAAGTGGCACTAAGCATGGTCACTGCTACTGGGTCTCTCTGCTTCGAGGCCTTTTTTGTAGTAAAAAAGCAAGGGAATGACTTTTTGAAATAAGTATATCCTGTAACTCACCATATGCTCCGTGTGATCTCGTACCATCCGTGCCGTATTCTAAGCAGCATATTAGGAACGAGGTTAGGATTCCTCACACGTGACTTTCACATCAGACTTTTCAGGTCTTCTGATTTCCTACCTAGATTCATACTTCAAAGGGACTTTTTATTATTTTAAGAAGCAGTCAAGGATGAGAATTTAGCTTGTGATATCAATTAAACCCCCAAATTTCCCACATAGCATAACCTCCACAGAGCTGGTGGTTTCCAAGATCCTCATCTATTTATATAAATAAAACTTTAAAAAAAATGTGTATTCCTTTAGATGTCAGACTTTGTTTGCATTAGAAATTCCTTTCTAGGGCGCCTGGGTGGCTCAGGCGGTTAAGCATCTGACGCGTCATCTCAGTGCAGGTCTTGAAAAGAAATTCATCTCTTGCCTTGGGTTTTAAGGAGACTGAGGCCCGGTCTCTGAGTTTTAGAAAACATGGTATGCCATAGCGTTTTATTCTTTATTTCAACCCAAGCAACTTTCCCAGCAGACAGATGGTTGAGGCAAGGGCTTTGCCGTGCCCTCCGCTGACTTCAGGCTTTGCCAAGAGCTTCATTTTGGTGCCACTGGAATGACCTTCGGGGTCCCTCCTTTTATAATTCCTCATGGAGAGGAAGCGCCAACAGTTATCAGTGACTGCGACCAACTTCTCCAGGACCCCGGACTGCCCTGGTCTGAGTTTCTTCAATTCTCCTTTCGCAGAGGAGATACTAAGGAAAATATGCCACTTTAGAAACTGTCCTGATTTCTACTGTGGGAAAAGCAAAGAGAAGTGGTGTCTGTTTTCTCCGTGAAAAAACCACATGCAAATTCTAACATTTTATTCAACCATTTAAAGCATCTTTTAATTCCCCAACTTTTTATTGACTAGGATCTTTATTTCAGGGAACTGTGTGCCTTTGTCTTCAAATAATTAAGACTTTGATTTTTTAAAAAATCATGTAATTTATTTATTTAAAGGTTTAATCTATTTATTCATGAGACACACAGAGATAGAGGCAGAGAGACATAGGCAAAGGGAGGAGGAGGCTCCCTATGGGGAGTCTGATGTGGGATTCAGTCCAGGACCCCAGGTCACTCCCTGAGCCGAAAGCAGATGCTCAAACACGGAGCCACCCGGGTCCCCCTTAATAATATAATTTAAGACAGAGCAAAACGTAAACCTTCCTTGCTGGAAGGAAGCATTATAACCAGTTTCGTCAGATCCCTTCAGAGAGTCAGATATAATTAGCTTGTATTGAAGTAAAATTGATTGCTTCTTTTTAATTTATAACATTTTAGGGCAAAATGTAGGAAGTAATCAATATTCTGGACAGAGCTCCAGAGAGCTTTTATAAGACTGACTTGTCAAATCCTCTGATGTGAATTGAAGAATTCTTTTTCTATTGTAGATGTTTCTCTAAAACTTAGCTGTATCATTCAGTGATATTTACTAGAGATTAAACTGTATTTTATCAAGAGTGTAACAAAGAACTAGTTTTTGCCAAGATAATTTGTGTTTTACCTTCCATGGTAACACACAATGCAAGTAGGACAATGAAATATAAAGAAGGAAACAAAAACTCCCCCAAATCTCTCCACCAGATAACTAGTTCTCAATAGAAAGAGTTCAGTTCTTTTCGCTAGAAACATAATTTCTTATTTAGTTAAGATCCACCATTATTCTATATCATTTATGAAACACTCTCTACATTCTTACCCGTCTGAATAATTGAGGCTCCTAATGAAAAATAACACTGTCAAAGTAGATGGAAAAAGGAGGTGTTTTACCATCCATTCTTGGTCCACAGTTTCCATGGAAACCTGACGGTTATGACAATAGAAGGGAATGATGACTGTTAACCGAAGATAAAATGATCACAGGATTAAATACTTAAGGTTGTACTTAACAAGCACCAAGGAATTAATATTTGAGCCATTTAAGTAGTAAAGAGAAAATGAAATACATAGTGGGTAAGAAAAAAAATAACAGGACTAATGTTGGCTCCGTCAAGTTTCCATTTGTGTGATTTGTGTCTCTGCCTTTAACAGTGAGGAGCTAAATATTGAAACAGCATTTAATTAACAGCATTCAATATAGAAAAAATCGAAAGCAAGTAGCAGTTAAGTCATCCGTGGTAAGGAATTTGAAAAAAATAATCTTTTTTTTAAAAATATTTTATTTATTTATTTATTTGAGAGAGCAAGCGAGCGAGCAGGAGTAGGGGAGCAGCAGGCAGAGGGAGAAGGAGAAGCAAACTCCCCACTGAGCAGGGAGCCTGACCTGGGGCTCAATCCCAGGACCCTGAGATCATGACCTGAGCTGAAGGGAGATGCTTAACCATCTGAGCCACCCAGGTGCTCCCCACAAAATAATCTTTTTTTCCTCTGTAACAGTTTACGAACTGACAGCGTTAAACCACAGTTTAAAAAAAAAAAATAACAGCAACAAAAACTATGGGTAATGATATTTTCATTTTTAAAATAAAATACGAGGGGATTTCCTATCCCAAACCATCAGCCACATGCATCAAGGTGGATAAAACAGGACCTCTTGCTCTCTGAGTTGATCAGTGTGACATAATTAAGGGGACCTTCCTTACAGTGACACTTGGGATGATTCCTCGCCGGTCTCTTCTACCTCAAGGGGGAACTTAGGGAAAGGACCAGTTTAAGCTGAAGGTAAAGCTGTCAGAGACGTTTTGCCGAAATGAACGTGTAGATGGTTTTGCGATGACAGAGAAATAGATCACATCATTTGGTGAGCTGATATTTTTGACACAACTCTCAGGTCGATGACAAGAAAGGGGAGGTGAGTGCACCGTGGAATGGTGGTTAGTGCCTCTTACTTGTTTTCTCATCGGCTGAGCTCTGTTCACAGGCTTTTGGGTTTCTTTCCTCCAAAGGCACCTAGCACCAAAATGAAGTCATTGCTTTTTAGCACAGCCACCTACTTGTGTATTTACTAATCAGAACGCTGTGCAACACAGAATGGACATAAAACACCGTATCTTGGTGATACTGGCCTTAATAATTTGGCTGGTGAGTTAGGTTTTGTCCCCCAAAGTCACAGAATTGGAATCGGCTGAGGGTCTAAGGCAATCTGAACTTCCTGTTCTTCTGCTGATTTTCAACTCTGTAGATGTAGCAGCACTTGGTCAATGTGTGCTGCATCTAATTCTGTTACTGGAAGATTCTCACATACAAGTGTGTTTTTAAAAGCCCAGCCATAATAAAATAAAATAAAATAGAATAAAATAGAATAAAATAGAATACATAAAATAGAATAGAATAAAATAAAATAAATAAAATAAAATAAATAAAATAAAATAAAATAGAATGAAATAAAATAAAAGCCCAGCCTTTTTATTTACCACCTTTTGAAATTGAGCTACAGTGTTTTGATTTTTAGATTTTACTTTATTTTAGTGATCACTTAAGATTTAAGATGTTTTGATTTTTAGATTTTACTTTATTTAAGTGATCACTTAAGATTTAAGATCTCTTAAGAGAAATACCTCTTGCTGATTTTAATTGCAGAGGACATGAATGACTATCAATTTTTTTTATTTTAATTATGTTTTTGAATTAGATACATAACCACAATGGAATCATCTAAATTAAAAATGGACAGTTACTCAAATATTTGTTAACAGTATAATATGTTCATACAGAGGCGTTGGGCATCTCCGGGGGGGGGGGAATATATATATATATATACCCCCATTATTTTCCTGGTTCAAGTGAAAAATGAAAGAAAATGAAAATTTATCTCAATTAGTGATATGTGTAACGGTTGATTAAACATGCAGCAAAAAGGATCATAGTCAGGTCTTGTCTCTGTTAACATCTCAATTACCTAAAGAATGCATTCAACAAATCTGTGTTTCAAGAACGTAGGTGCTATTCCCAAGGAGGCGTTCCAAACATTTGAGAGGAAAAGAACATGCAACGTGGAGTGAAGTGGAGAGGAAATTAATTAAAACAGAAATTAGAAAAGCAAGCTCCCCAGCTTGCACGGTTGCCATCAGAAACCCAGACATTTTCCAACAAGGAAAGATACTCATTTTGGTTTGATGAAAGCAGGCAGCTTGGGAGTTTCCCAAAGAGACTCTGGGGTGTTAGCTAGAGGGTCGGCTGTGAGCTCACAAAGGTCCTGCCACAGAAACAGGAGGGACGCCTGGGTGGCTCAGTGGTTGAGCATCTGCCTGTGCTCAGGTCGTGACCCCAGGGTCCTGAGATCGAGTCCTGCATGGGGCTCCCTGCAGAGAGCCTGTTTCTCCCTCTGCCTGTGTCTCTGCTTCTCTCTCTGTCTCATGAATAAATAAATAAAATCTTAAAAAAAAAAAAAAGAAACAGGGCTGGAAATACTGAGAGTTTGAGGGGCTCCACAAGAAGCAGGAGATAGTAAGATGAACAGAATGCTTGGGAAAGGATTTTCAAAACATTGTGTCCCTGAGTCAATATATCGCAACCTCTTGAACTACGTTGTTTTTATGGCAGTGGCATATTGGATAAATCCACTCCATTTCTGTGCTAATTATGGAACAGACAGTCATTAAATAATAGAAAGTGCCCATAGCATTTCCTTCTGTAGCTTTAGCAAAGCTGCACCTCAAAGTCCGTGTTCATTTTAGATCCTACTAATTGTAACTCAGTGGTACTAGCAGAGGGAGGGGCTTGCTTGTGCCACACTCCGTAGAAAGTGGTTAGGAAGACATTTAATATAATTCCCATTTTATGAATGAGGAAAGTGAAGGACAGAGGAGTTAGGTTACCTCCCCCGAGGCCCAAGCAAACAAGCACACCTGATCCACAGTGTAAAGATGTCTGAGGCTCAGTGTAGTTCGTGACCAAAATGTAATTCTTCAGTTCAGAGATCAGGAATATTGCTTGTATTTCACCAACCGCTAGGAAACAGCTCCTGTAAATTTAATCCAGAACCCCAGAGTCTTTCCTCTGGAAAGATTTACACCCCTTTCCAGAGGGGTGTAAATTAAAATACTAGAGGACAATTTGGAAAGATTCTCCTTCAGTTGGCTTTTATTTTATTTTGCTTTGTTGGCTATTGTTTTTTTTTTCCCCCAAAAAGAAAAAACTAAAAAAAAAAAACCTAAAAAACTAAAAAGAAATTAAAAAAAAAAAAAAAACTAAAAAACTTAACCAGCTTCTAAAATAATTCCTTTTCTGGGTATTCATGCTATCAGTTTCCTACATGGGAGATTATATGCATATAAACATGATGGATGCAATTGCTTTTTGATATGCTGAAAGTTTTATATTTTTAAATATTTTTTTTTAACTTGGGAGGTGGGGGGTAGAGAGCACGGGCAGGAGGAAGGGCAGAGGGAGAAGCGGACTCCCCACTAAGCAGAAAGCGCCTCATGGGGCTCGATCCCAGGACCCCGCCGGGATCATGAGCTGAGCCCAAGGCAGATGTTTCACCAACTGAGCCACCCAGGCACCCCGATATGCTGAAATTTTTAAAAGGAGAGTTTACCATGATAATCATGATAAATTTACCAGTTGCATTAATATTTAATTTTGCTCAAACAGCTTAGGGAATATATAGTCAGTGATATTGCAGTAGTGTTGCATGGTGATGGATGGTAGCTGCACTCGTGGTGAGCTCAGAATAACACATGGACATGTTAAATCAGTAATCTATACACCTGAATTATGCTCAAATTCTTAAAAATTTATATATAAAATCTCCATATATAAGGTTTCATAAATTATAATGACTTTGCTATGCAAATGGAGTGGCAAGTTGAAAGATCTGTTTTTTTGTTGGGAGTGAGGGTGGCCAGAATTTCTTGAGACGCAAGAGAAATACTTGGATATAGAAGAAATGTGAGCATCCACAGCGCCGAGGCTCCCCTGCAGTCCTTGCGTGACCAAGCAGCCAGATCCTGCAACACCTGGATCGAGGGCGGGCAGGCGATGCCCACAGGCAGGGACGGTCCATGATCCCTGGTCCCGTATGGATGAGAATGACACTCCCCGAAGCAGAAATAGGTTCTTCTGTTAATTAAGAAAGCCAAACCGTGCGGCCTATCCTCAGTGCATGGGAATTTAAAAGACCTAAAATTGGCCAACTATTTTTCATTTGGAACATTTTTAGAGATTGTTTCAGAAGCAAGAAAATACGCTACAGTATATAAACAAACAACTTACCTTAAACATGTGAGCTACGAATCCCCAAAGCTTTAAAATCAGTAACTTTTTAAAATAGTAACTTTTAGAGGTGCCCGGGGGGCTCAGCCAGTGAAACACCCGCCTTTGGCTCAGGTCATGACCCCAGGGTCCTGGGATCGAGTCCCGCTCGGGCTCCCTGCTCAGCGGGGCGTCTGCTTCTCCCTCTGTCTGTGTCCCCGGCTCCTGCACTCTCCCCCCCATCTCAAATAAATAAATAAATAAATCTTAAATAAACAATTAGCATCCCTGGGTGGCTCAGCAGTTTTGCACCTGTCTTTGGACCAGGGTGCGATCCTGGAGTCCTGGGATAGAATCCCACGTCGGGCTCCCGGCATGGAGCCTGCTTCTCCCTCCTCCTGTGTCTCTGCCTCTCTCTCTCTCTGTGTCTATAATTAATTAATAAATAAATAAATAAATAAATCTTTTTTAAAATTAAAAATAAATAAATAAATCTTTTAAAATTAAAAATAAATAAATCTTTTTAAAATTAAAAATAAATAAATCTTTTTAAAATTAAAAATAAATAAATAAACAAATAAGATTCCAAAATATCAAATTATACATAACTTTTGAAACTCCATGATTTTCTAAACATACGGGTAATCTTTTTTTTCTTGTTCTTTGTCCGGAAATCCAGATACTTCTGCGTGTATTTCTTATTTTTTTTTTTTTCTTCTGCATGTATTTCTAAGGAGAGTAAGCAGTCAGTGCTCGGCAGCTCTGAGCATTCTAAACCGAACCTAGGTTTTGTCAGATAATTTCTGGATGCGGAGCGATTCGGCTGTCCTCTTGGGCACCGGGGAGGCACGCCTGTCACCTGGCAGGAGAGACGCGCCCGTGCTGGGCTCCAGCCGTAGGCCGGATAAAGATAAGCAGACACGTCAGCCTGGGACATGATCGCACCACATGATGCGACTGCTCGTGGTTTCGGGGCACGTTTTGGTAGAGCCTGAATGGAGTTAACAGAAGAGCAGGATTTCTATGGGACGAGCGCTGTGTGTTAGTACAGGCCAGAGAGGAGGCCTCGCCCGGTGAGCCGAGCACCTGGAAACGAGTCACGACCCTGAGCTTGGCCCTCAGGTGTTTATCCTGCTGCTTCCCTTGCTAAGTCACAGTCCACCTGGTCGGTCCGCGTGAAAGCGTTGCCCAGGTGCCCCAGTGCCAGGGCGGTCACACCTCCTCGGTGTCTGATCGTCCCCAAAGGTAAGAGGCGGGAGAGAGACCTTCTAGTCCCACTTGTTCGTTTTACAGAGAAGGAAACCCTTAGTTGTTCTACAGACGTGGACCAAAGTCCTTTTAAAGCTCAGCTTCATGGAGACTCATGAAATATGGCTTTTGAACATCACTGCGCCCACAGATGAAATATTGAACTGGTACAAAAGCTGCTCCCTGCTGGCGACGGGTACTCTGGGATGCGTAATGTACCCTTCCCGGTCACCGGGGCATCGTTCAGAGCAGTGGAGGCGCTGATTCACGGCGCGGTGCCCGCGCGACTGTCTCCCTGCAAGAACATGACATTGTTTTATCCCTCATTTCAGTGAATCTTTGAGATTGATTCTACTCACACAACTCTGACACTCAAAAGCAAACACAATGTCATAAATATTCAGTTTATTACATTTTTTTTTGTCTTTGTATGACTCAGCCCCTTTATCATTTTTTTTTCCCCCAGATAGATACACATTAAACCTTGAACATCTGTAGTATACAGTTTGGAGATAATAAATTCGAAAATTGCATCTCTTAAGGGTATAATTACTTGACTAAATTGGTATGCCGTTTGATAAATATTTGCTCTGTGAAAAGAAATCATTTGTTCGGGAGCTTCATTGGCGACTGGTATACGCTGTTTTTATGACTTTGCATCCTGAGCGCGAGCCAGAGGAATTGTGTTTACACTGGCACACGGTGTAATCTACCCGAACAGAAAGGAAAATAATAGTTTTAGAATGTCTGAGAGTGAGTTCGGGAAGGAAGAAACAATGAGCAAACAGAACCAAGAAAATCTATAATCATTAGAGTCATAATAAAAGTAGTAACGACGCGGTATTCATTTCCTGTGGCAAATGTAACAAAATACCACCAACCGGGCGGCTTAGAGCGGGCAAGTGTGTTTTCTCACGGGTCTGGAGACTCGAAGGCCAAAGTCAGCGTCACGAGGCCCAGCCCGGGGGTCGGCGGAGCCACGCTCCCACCACGAGCTCCTGGAGGGGATCCGTCCTGTGCCTCCCCCAGATCCTGGAGGCTGCCGGCATTCCTTGGTTCATGGCCACATCCCTCCAGGGTCAGCCTGCGTCCCCATGTCCCATCTGGTGTCGGCATGACGGCTCACGCCACATGCCTCTTAGGAGGTTACTGGTGATGGCCTTTAGGGTCTCCGACGTGATCCGGGATGACCTGCCCGTCACAGGGCCCCTCCTATAAACCACGACTCTGAAGACTCTGCTTCCATATCAGGTTATGTTCCCTGGTTCCCGGGATTGGGATCGGGTATCTTTGGGGGACCACGTCGGAGCCTGCCACCGAGGGGAGCCAGCTGGCGGAGTTAGCGTAGGACAGCCACAGTCTCCCTTTAGGACCGCAGAGCGCGTGGCTGTGGACGTGCCCTGAATGGCACCTGGGAGGGAGGAGCTGGATTCCATCCGTCCTCACTCTCTGCTTCCCTTCTGACCCTCCCCAATCCCTGCCTCGATGCAGAGAGGGGCGACCACACTGCAAAGTTTGCGCGGGCCATCTCCTGCCCCCAAACGTACCACGCCGACCGAGGCATTAATTTGTAGGCTCCCGAGTGCCCCTCATGCTCCTAGCATGAAGATTCTCCTTGTCCTCACAGAGAGAAAACACTAGAAATCGGTAGACTCTACTGGAAAAGTCAGATCGGTCTTGCACCCAAAACTTAACGCCTGGCGCATGTGCTAAGCAGATCCCCTACCACGAGTTCCCTGCGGTCGGATAGTCCAAAAGGCCGCTGAGCCGGGCGCTCCGCATGCCCTGGGGGTGACTGTTAGTTTTTGACTTCGGAGGAAATTCGGAAGGACTGGACGGACGGACTGTGTTCCCGTGGAAATCTGCTGCAGAGCTGTGCACGGCGAGAGCTGGTGCTGCCCTACGCACGTGGTTCACACCTAGGGCCTCCCGGCCACAGAAGGAGAGAGGAGCTGCCCACCTGCTCTTGGAGCCCCCAGACCAGAGCCTCGTCCCTAGCATTACCCCAGGTCCCCAGTACAGCCCCACCTCTCTCCACACAGGTGTACCTCACCTGCGCAGGGGTGCGGTGTCCCAGGCCCTGACCATCCCTCCTCTAGTCCCTCGGCCACACTGTCCACATCTGCAGAGCTAGTCTTGTGGGTTCATTTCATTTTAGGGGGTGGATGTCCATATAGGTGAACCCTATGCCGGGAACTATTACCTGTGGAACCGTTGCCAGCTCTTGCTCTCACGTGGACGAAGAAACTGTCAAACCCGTGAGACCACAAGGGAGTGCCTCTGGATTCATGAGGATGGTTTTCCAAAGTAGGTGAGAGGAGACACTTGGCTTGTGCCAGGCACCCATGAAAGCCTGTGGCTTGTTCTTTCATGTCATCCTGGATGGCCTCCCGGGGAGCTCAGCGACGGGCCACAGGGGGCCACACCCCCCCGCCAGAACCCATCCCTGTAACCCCAGTACGTTGTCTCCCAAGCCTTGTGGGATTTGGGCACAGCATTGGCTTTACCCTGGAAAACGGCAGAGGAGCCTGGATCGTGAAGGCCTCCCTGGGCCTGCTACACGTGGAAGACCCTCAAGAAAGTCCTCGCTCCCCTTTACAACTGCATCTGAATCCTCCTCACTTTGTAGGATTTTTTTTTTTAAGATTTTATTTATTTATTTGAAAGAGAAAAAGAGAGAAGAGAAGAGCACGAGCAAGGGGCAGGTGAGAGGGAGAGGCAGACGCCCCGCTGACCAGGGAGCCCGACGCAGGACTCGATCCCAGGACCCTGAGATCATGACCTGATCCGAGGGTGGATGCTTCACCCGCTGAGCCCCCCCAGGCGTCCCTCACTTTGTGGCTTTTAACCAAGGGTCGTGAAATGTGTAAACAGATATTTTAGGTCGTGTCATAACTTAAAAGCAATAACGAGACCTCCGCGGTCCAACTGTGAACAGCATGAGGGGCTGCTCTCCATTGTGTTTGTCCCAAGAATGTGTCAAGGTCAAGGGCTCCCCGGGAACGCCCGCGGCCTCACGCATCTGCAAATCGACCCAGCTGACGTCATCTTGCTTTCGTCATAACCACATCCACCCTGAGCCACCGAAGCTGATTCACCCCCACTCAGAACCAGCCCTGGACATCAGGGCTCTGCGAACATCCTCCTGGGGGTTCTAAGTAGCACCGTCCCCGTCGACGCAAGGGACATGGTAGCAAGACGGTGGGCAAGGCCAAGACAAGCAAATTGGCAAAACAATCCTGCCGTACAGTCACCGGTTGAGAATTTTTTTTTTAAATTTTTAAAAAATTTTTATTTATTTATGATAGTCACAGAGAGAGAGAGAGAGAGAGGCAGAGACACAGGCAGAGGGAGAAGCAGGCTCCATGCACCAGGAGCCTGACGTGGGATTCGATCCCGGGTCTCCAGGATCGCGCCCTGGGCCAAAGGCAGGCGCTAAACCACTGCGCCACCCAGGGATCCCCGGTTGAGAATTATTAACTATTTTTACGCCCGTGGCAGCTGGTTTTTTTTTTTTTTTTTTTTTGGCAGCTGGTTTTTAATGCATTTAACGTATAATGTGCAAACCCTACATAATTTATGGTTTCTATGTGGCTACGTCATACCGAAACCCAACCAGAGCCAAAATCACTGACCTCACTTCAAACCGTACCTGATGTGACTTTTTCATTATTTAGAGATCTTTAAAAGTTCACGTAAGAAAGTTTGTGGTTTCGTTTTCATTATTTTTAGAAGATTTTTAGTTAATTGATTCGTGAGAGACACAGAGAGAGAGAGGCAGAGACACAGGCAGAGGGAGAAGCAGGCCCCATGTAGGACTCAATCCCAGGACCCCGGGGTCATGCCCTGAGCCGAGGGCAGGTGCTCAACCCCTGAGCCACCTGGGTGCCCCTTGTTTTCCTTTTTTAATTTTTAGCAATATAGAAAATATGCTCAAGAGAGAGAGAGTTAATTCAGAAGTTTTCTAACTACCATTGCATGGGGGGAAGTTAATTAAAGAAAAACTTTTATTGACCGGATGCCCTTAATCTTCTCTTATCAAATGCGATCTCGCACTGGAGCGGAAGTGCACGGACCCTTTCCGTAAAGGACTTGCGGGTCAGTATTTTGGGGTCTCTGTAGGGCCTCGGCTCCGCTGCGGTCACACATAAGCAGGCGCAGACTGTCCCTAAGCAAATGAAAATGCCGATATTCCAGCAGAACGTCATCAATGGGGCCCGACACCCGCAGTTCGCATCGTGTTCGCGTGTCACAAAATAGTATTTCCTGTGTCCTTCGCTGGCATCCGATTTCCTCTCCCCGACCCCACACCCCACACCCACACCCCAAATCCATCAGCAGATACGCGTCTGTGTGCTAGAACCCCTGCGCCCTGCTAGCACCTGTTCCCCAGGGCCGTCTCCCAAACGACCGTGAGCGCCCCCGGGACCTCCCCAGCCACCCAGTTCCGGCAAAGCGTCTTGAGAACCACTTTCAGGCCAGGAATCCGAGGATGTCCTGCGCGCCTGCTGCCATCTTGGGCGAGTAGCGAAGCACTTGAGACTGTGTCCTCCTCTGCGGACAGGGCAGTCATCCGCGACTCGTGGCTTGAGGCGAGCAACCCTTGACTGATGGTCCCGGGTAAGGAGCCACAACCAGCGCTGTCCCTGTCGTTGCCACTCCCCCCAGACGGGCTGCCGTTAAGATAAAACCCAAGTGCCTTGCCTCTTGGGCCTCGGGTAGCCTCCCTGATGCCCCCAGCCTCCCTGCCTCCCCCAGCCTCCCTGACCTCCCTCCCCCCCCAGATCTCTCTGCCTCCCCCCCAGCCTCCCTGACCTCCCTCCCCCCCCAGACCTCTCTGCCTCCCCCCCAGCCTCCCTGTCTCCTCCCCCTGGCCTCCATGTCCCCCCAGCCTCCCTGCCACCCCCCCACCTATCCCCCACCTCCTTGCATCTCCCCGGCCTCCCTGCCTCCCCCCAGACTCCCTGCCTCCTCCAGTCCCCTGGCCTCCCTGTCTCCTCCTCCTAGCCTCCATGTGCCCCCTGCCTCCCTGCATCTTCCTGGCCCCCGGCCTCCCTGCCTCCCTCCAACCTCCATGTCCTCCCAGCCTCCCTCCAGCCTCCCCATTCACCCCTGGCCTCCATGCCCTCCCCGGCCTCCCTGCCTCCCTCGGCCTCCCTGTCTCCCCCGGCCTCCCTGTCTCCCCATGGCCTCCCTGTCTCCCCCCGGCCTCCCTGCCTCCTCCCAGCCTCCCTGCCTCCTCCCACCTCCCTGACCTCCCTGGGCCTCCCTGCCTCCCCCTCAGCCTCCCTGTCTCCTCCCCCTGGCCTCCATACCCCCCCTGGACTCCCTGCCACCACCCCCGCCTCTCCCCCGCCTCCCTGCATCTCTCTGGCCTCCCTGCCTCCTCCCAGCCTCCCTGCCTCCTCCGGCCCCCTGGCCTCCCTGCCCACCCCAGGACTCCCTGCCTCACCTCCCAGCCTCCCTGCCTCCCCGCCTCCCCTCCACCTCCCTGCCACCCCCCAGCCTCCTTGTCTCCCCACTGTCTCCCTGCCTCCTCCTGCCTCCCTGACCTCCCTGCCCCCACCAGAGCCTCCCGGCCTCTCCCCCCACCTCCCTGCCTCCCCCCAGCCTCCCTGTCTCCTCCTCCTAGCCTCCATGCGCCCCCAGCCTCCCTGCCTCCCCCCCACCTCCCCCCTGCCTCTCTGCATCTTCCTGGCCCCCAGCCTCCCTGCCTCCCTCCAACCTCCATGTCCTCCCAGCCTCCCTGCCTCCCTCCAACCTCCATGTCCTCCCAGCCTCCCTGCCTCCCTCCAGCCTCTCCATTCCCCCCCAGCCTCCATACCCCCCCTCCTCCCTGGCCTCCCTGCCTCCCCCGGCTCGCCGCAGCTCTGAAGCAGAGTGTTATCCCTCAGCCAGGCCCCCCTCGTCTGTTTCCCCGAGCACGTGGGGCTCCCCAGGATCCTCAGCGCCTCCCCACTGCTCTTCTGAGAACTGGCTTCTCAGCTTAAACATCGCTTCCTCAGAGAAGCCTTCCCCGACCAATCATTCCCCACAAACTCATACCCCGTTTGGCCATAGACGTCCGCCTGCTTGTTTCCTTATCCTAACCTCCACGGCGGACAGTTTGTTCACAAGTTCATTCAGTTCCCTCATCCCCACTAGCCTGTGGCCTCCATGGCCCCGAGCAAGCGTGGCCTTCATCCACGAGCCAGGAATGAAGCAAAGGGAAGCTCAGAGCCACCTGCCGATTGTGTGGAATTCTGCTGCACGCGTGTCGCCCCAGCGGGGTCTGGATTCAGGGTCCCCGGGCGAGGCATTCTTCTGTCCTTTGTTCGGCAGAAAGCTGCGCGACCTTCCTCCTGAGCGGCAAGGGCGTTTAAAGACTTTATGACCGTTGTCTAAATTGTCACTTAAAATATACGTCAGGGGCACCTGGGTGGCCCATCGGGTGAGGCATCTGCCTTCCCCTCGGGTCATGATCTCAGGGTCCCGGGATCGAACCCCGAGTCGGGTCCCTGCCCAGCAGGGAGTCTGCTGCCCCCTCTCTCCACTCATGCGTGCGCGCTTTCTGTCTCTGTCTCCCTCAAATAAATAAATAAAATCTTTAAAAAAATTAAAAAATAAATAAAATAAATAAAATAAATAAATAAAATAAAAAAATAAAATAAAATAAAATAAAATAATAAAAAAATACCTGTCAGAAAAAAATCTAGCAACAAGTCCACCCATCGCTGCCTGCAGGCTGGTGTGGCGATCTCGTCTTCCTCGAGTCCTTCGCCCCCGGGAGCGCGGGTCTCCGTGGCACCGTCGGGTACTCGAGGAACATTCACCGCGTGTGGCCCCGTTGCTGTGCCGAGAACCCCCGAGCCGGTCGGGCTTGTGTTTCCTGCTACACTTTAAAGAGAAAGAAGCAGCTGTCCCCAAAATAAGTCATCGGAGATTCTGTGTCTTGAGGTTCGCAGATCGTGGGTTGGGGTGGGCGTGCGTGTAGGCGCCGTCTGGACAGCGGCCCCTGGAGGAATCGACACAGACGTTGAGAAACATGCACGGGCTTGGGCTCTTGGGGTCTTGGGTCTTGGGGTCTCCTCTGCTCAGTGTGCTCACTGAGGCCGGGAGGGGCACAGACGTGTCTTCGGGAAGACCTTCCATTCTGTTTGTCCGAAGGAAAGCATTTCTGTGCATCAGAGGTGACGTCTCCATCACCCGAGGACCCAGCACACTCAGAGACGTCTGCCGTTCAGAGAACAGTGGTTTTACATACAAGACATACTTTTACACGGAAAACAAAGAAGTTTTTGAGTTTCAAGTACCCAGGTATTAATTCAACCTCTGCTGGGAGCCCGACGTTATGTAAGACACGATGATGCGTGAGAGTGGCCCAGGCCCACCCGCCCCCCACCCGAATTCTCTTCTGGTGACCGGTCGTCGTAGCCTTTTCTTTCCGTTTTTGTTGCATTTCTGGTTGGGGGGGAGGGGAGCAAAACGTCCTGACGTTTCATGGTTTTCAGGGCAGGGTTGACCGCAAACAAAATTAGCAAGACCTCCATGGTCGCCCGCGTCTGTGGTTTCATAAACAGTCTGTTCTGGGCTTTGGATCTGTCCAGCCAAACGTTGTCCCTTCTTTGCAAAAAACACTCCTCGACTCACAGGATCGGTGCAAGTCTTAGCTGCGTCTTAGTGAAGATGGGAGAAAAGTCTGCAAAGTCTGCCTAAGGAAACGTCTATTTTAATGCAGCAGCCGCGCGCTTGTATGAAATCTTAGGGGGAGCCAGTTCTTAGGGGAGATGGGCACAGGCTGGCTCATCAGGTTCCTCCTCGTGGGACGGGGTGGCCACGGGGCCCAGCTAGGCCTTGTATGGCCGTCTGGTTTCCAGGCACAGAGCTCTCCCCACAGGGAGGGGCGGACACCCTGACTTGTCTGAGCAGAGGCCGCGGAGTAGAGGCAGGTCCTCTGGAAGGTTCAACTTCCGTGTAAATGTTACATGGCTCAGTTATTTAAAAAAAAAAAAAAAAAAAAAAAAAAGACTAAAGATACACACACTCAAACCCCTGGTGCTCACTAGTAACGCTCTCCAGATGTTTTAAAAAGGAAAAATAAAATTGTATCTCATACGTTCACAAGAAATGGCTTTTCAGAAAATAGATTTGCATGTTTAGGAAAGAGAATAACGAAGGACAAGGATCAAGGCATGGATTGAATTCGGTGCCCACCTGAGATCCGTATGGAACCAGCCCCTTCGGCTCGAAGCCCCACAGGCAGAGGGCACGGTCCTGTGTGTAGACCCCCTCAGTCCCGTGGGGGTTCCCATGCTGGGAGGCCCACAGCACCCCGCTGGCCTCCCCAAGCCCCGCTCTGCAAATGAGTGTGGCTGTGCGCACAGCCGACATCCCAGGGCCCCAAGTGCTGGAGGGGCGTCGAGGAGGTCAGCACCCCGCTGGGGGGAAAGTGGTGGGAGAGACCCTAGTGCCACCCCCCCCCCCATCCTCCTTCACAGCAAACCCTGTAGCAGCAGGTGTAATGGTAAACATCAGGCCAGGGCGGTTTACAGGTGCGAACTTCGAAATTACGTGAAGAGGGAGGTCTGGGGAGTCCCCAGCTTTCCCTAACACCCCATTTGTTCGCCTACGAGACTGAGCTCACACACACACACACACACACACACACACCCCCTCAGGGGTGGGGGCAAGATTAAGAGAGCGTGTCCGTGAAGCGCTCTGTGCTGCAGCCGTGCATGCAGTTAAGTGTGACAAATGTTAGAAATTATTTTCATTGGCTACACAACAGCAACTATAGACAGAGAAAGTGAAAGTCTTTTTAATGCTCAAAAAAGAGTTCCAAGGCGACCCCGACCCCCGAGAAACACCCCGTGTTTGGGCAGCCGGGCCTCCAGGCCCACGTGCTCCAGGAGGTCCATTCTGAGGTCAGCAGGGAGCCTGGGAGCAGGTGCCTAGGAGGCCTTTCGCTGGGGGAACCATCCCCACTGGCAAAGCAGAATGGTTTGTACCCGCCGGGGTCGTTCTGGATATCATTGTGCTTACTAGTCATAGGATCTCGCGTGTCTGGGGGCGTTTCTGCTCTCTTGGGTATGATTTTTATGTGAAAAGGTTCATATCCTAAACAGTCAATCCGGTGAGAGCACGTCCTGAAGGCCACGGCCTCGATGCAGGGTCTGATCCTGAAGCCGAGCCCCGGGAGCGGGCGGTCCCACGGGGCAGGGCCCACGGGCTCCTGGGCGGCCGGGGAGGCAGAGGAGGACGCAGGCCTGGCGCGGGCCTCGCTCTGGGCACAAATTCACGCACCAGAGCCACGAAACGAGCTGCGGGAAATCTTCAATCGTGAATTTGGGCAGATGACCTTACAGTACGAGATCGGTTCGAGGGAATTAGTTAATTTTTTTAAAGGTTTTATTTATTCATAGAGACCCAGAGAGAGAGAGGCGGAGACTCAGGCAGAGGGAGAAGCAGGCTCCATGCAGGGACCCCGATGCGAGACTTGATCCCAGGACCCCGGGGTCACGGCCTGGGCTGAAGGTGGTGCTAACCTGCTGAGCGCCCCCCCACCCGGGCTGCCCAAGTTCGAGGGAATTAAAGAATATATTGAAATAGGTTTTTGTAACACAACTGGTGCTCACGGTCTCCCTGAGAATAGCAGCAGCCGCACAAGGAGGCAGGCGACAAGGTGCATGACAATAGCTGGGGACCCGAAAGCTACCCCTGCCGCTGGGGGAATTGAGCATCTTCAGGGTGCACCGTGTGCGGGAAAGAATCCCGGAGCTACAAGCCTCAGCTTTTAGGCAAACCTTGTGCGTCTGCGTCCTCTGGTGGCCGTTTGGAGAGTTGAGCTGTCCTGGAGTTCAGGCTCCCGCAGTGGCAGAGAGCAAGCGGGCCCCATGGCAGCTTAGGAAGGAAAGGACCCCCCTGCCCCCCGCCCAAAATAAAAGGGAAGGGGCCTGTACCTCCTCGAGCCTGAGGGTCTTCCCTGCAGCCTCAGCCTGGCACGGCCAGAAAAGAGCCAGCTGACTTTGGAGATTCAGCAGGCTGCGTCTAAGAATGCCAAAGAACCGTCGGTTTGGAAGCCTAGCTGTCCATGGGTCATGGGTCATTCTGGAATGTCTGTTGGCAGACCCAATTTTTTTTTTCTTTTTTTTTTTTAGTTTTTACAAGTAGCCTTCTTTTATTTTTATTTTTATTTTTTTATTTTTATTTTTATTTTCATTTTTATTTTCATTTTCATTTTTATTATTTTTATTTTATTTTTATTTTTATTTTATTTTTATTTTTTTTATTTATTGGAGTTCAATTTGCCAACATTTAGCATAACACCCAATGTTCATCCCGCCCAGTGCCCCCCTCAGTGCCCTTCACCTGGTCACCCCAACCCCCTGCCCACCTCCCCTTCCACCACCCCTTGTTCATTTCCCAGAGTTAGGGGTCTTCTAACATGGCCTTACCAGGCTCAGGTTGGACGCCTGGATTTCGGTCCCGCCGGAAGGGCTCGCACAGGAGACCCAGATGACCCAGCCTCAGAGGCTGCAAGGGCTAGAGCCCTAGCAGCCAGGCTCCTGGGGGCCTGGGAGCACTGGGGGAACCAGCCACCAAAACGCCCAGGAAATAACGACACTGCCATTTCACATGGTTTTTGTTTTTTTTTTTTCTTCAAAATCCTCGAAATCAAACTGGCCTGGCAGAGAGTGGAGGAGCATCGCTACGAAGTTTTCACGCAACGGTCCTAGGTGGATAAAACAGCCACATTAGAAAAACATCTGTTTATGGAGATTGAGATCGTCTCTTGTGACCTCTTTACCTTTCTGCATTAGTTTAGCCCCAG
Organism: Canis lupus dingo; assembly: GCF_003254725.2. Classification (NCBI taxonomy): domain Eukaryota; kingdom Metazoa; phylum Chordata; class Mammalia; order Carnivora; family Canidae; genus Canis; species Canis lupus. The sequence goes on along the minus strand of NC_064268.1, from coordinate 35,069,301 downwards.
AGTTAGGTGCGATTCATAAAGCCCGGTCGGCCGAGCACCTCACATGGGTTTTTATTCCTACTCCCAATGTGGCTGCAGTTGGATACGCGGTTCTGAGGCCACTTCCTCCACGGCCCCTGGAGAGAACTGCGCCCTGGGCCTCTCTGTGATGGTAGATGTGATATTATTTTCAGATCGTTTTGCAGTCCTGCGGAGAAGCAATGCTCACGAGGTCTCTACACGTTCAATATAGTTTCATTTAAACCCCGCGACTCTGTAAGTCATTATGCAAACCCTTCTAGAAACCCTTCAGCCTTTCGCACATGGAGGCTTGCTTTTTCTGGGCAGACAATTCCTTTTAACGAGTGAGTGAGTTCAGATGCTGCGCCAAAGTGAATTTAATAGCCTGGAGATCCTGTTTCACTTTCTGAGTGAACAGATCCTATAAATTGCATTCTGTGTGCCATTCCACTTCCTGTCCTCAGCGACGGGGATGCAGAAAAACAGCTGGTGTGTGGGAACCGCTCAGAGCCTGGTTTCTCAAACCACAGGTCATGGAAGGGTGGTTATGTAGGCTCTGTTTCTCTTTCTTCCAAAATAGTACCCAAGGCTCTTCTGACCCCGCGTCCTTCCACCTCTGAATCGTCAGCCTACTGGGGAGTAAGTTTATCCCACTTCCTTTTGTTGTATTTATTTTTAACTGGAGAGGGATAAATTTGCATCCTGGGAGAGGCTAGAGTTCTCTCAAGGGACCTGCTAGGTGAAATTATGTATTTTTAAAAATGTATTTATGTAATTACGTTTATCACATTTGTGACATTTACATTTGCATCAGTGATATACAAATCTATGTAAATTCATTTGATATGAAATGTTATGTTAATTTTAAGTATATACACATATACATTTATATATATGTGTGTGTGTATATAAATCTGAATTCTCTTGGCTAGGAGGTTGGCATCCATTGAGTCTCATCGTCTAAGGCCTACAGCAAACCACATCACTCTGATTTTTTGTTTTATTTTAACTATTTTATTTTATTTTATTTTATTTTATTTTAACCCTACCCCCAAATGGTATAGAGAGAGATTTAGTCACTCAGTATGGATTAATAGAAACAGGCAGGCATTTACCTAGGTGTACAATGGCTCAAACACCAGGAATTAATAAACATGCTTCCTGTGATACCAGATGGAACAAGGTGGAAATGCGTTCTAACCTTCTAGTGCCAGCTCTTCTCGTCGGCTTGAGGCAATGGATGCACAGGTGCCACCTGGGAAGTACACCTGGCCTGTCAGCCTCATGGATGGCACCAAACCAATCGCAAGGGCTGCTTCTCTCATGACCACCCTGCAGGCCCTTCTCTTCCTCTTTGACTCTGTAGTTGCAATTTGCATGAACAGAATGTTACTCTGCCTCTTGTTTCAGTGTTTTCCTTTAAGAAATTCATGGCTTAAAAAAAATAAGTTATTTTTCATAAGAACGGGATGAACTAGGGATACTTAACAGCTGGCCCCCATCAGATGGCCCGCTCTTTCCCCTGGCGTGGAGATCACAAGCACAGGCTATGGAGAAATACCAAACCCAAGTAGTTCTCATTAAAAAAAAAAAAAAAAAGACAGCAGAAAGATCACGCAGGAATTATTAGATGTTTTTTAGGCTTCCAATTTCCTGGTTCGTTTTAGTTTGATTTTGTCTCTAGAGTTTGGGTTTGTTTTGTTTTGCTTTGTTGTGCTCTAAGGTGTGCTCTGGTCTAACTAATTCCTTTTTGACCGAGCACGGAATACTCAAGTGTGTGAATAACTGCAATACAAAATCTTGGGTCTTCACCTAAATACAAATCTTAACTTCCAAGCAACCTTCTTCTCTTGTATTTTATAATTCTACATGCATTAGTCTTGAAAATACTTGCCTTGTAACAATGTCTCTGGATTCTTGAATTTTAAAAATTGAAGAGATTGGGATGCTTTTTCAAGGTATAATTTCCCTTCGGCCCTTTCTAAGTAGTTGAAGAGTAAAGAGGCCATTCTCACTTTCAGGTCTTTCCACGAAATTCAGTTGATCTTTAAGAGTCTTAACATTAATTAATATTTTGAAGCAAGCCTTTTAACCAAAATATAGTTTAATGCTAATAATTCTATTTCCCACAAGCCTCTTGAGCAAAGTATAAGAGATAATATTACCTGCCTGTGTTCAGCAACAATAAAAATGCAGAAGTCAGGGAAGCTATGCCTAAAAGGCAAATGATTGCATTATCTATTTAAAAATGAAGCAGAAAAGGAAAAAGAAGGAAAGAAGCATGTCCTCTTACGGGATTTTGTTTCCATGGTGAGCTTTTCTGTAAGGAATACTTCCTGTGTTCACATTGGGAGTAAGCGGCTCATCAAATGTTGACATATTCGTGTGAATAGATGTTAAGCGTGGAGGCTTTAATTAGCCATGTGCAACACATTTGCAAGCTTACGAGAATTGGAAAAGTCATGGGAAAATAAAATAAAGAAATTAACTGAAAAGAATGACGGTGATTTGGACAATTAGGAAATGTAATTAGACAGTATTTTCCTTAAGATTACAAACTGCCTGCACGAGCCTTCAATAGTCCTTCGAGTTTAAAATGCCCTGACTGATAATCTAGAGTAGGACCAGGCATGACCAATGAGGTAGGAGATAAATGTTAATAACAAATAATCCCAACATCTTACTTTTCATCTCTGCTTGTTACCCTCTCCCAGGTAGCTTTTTTCCAGGGTTGCTAACCAACCACACCACAGACTGATTTTCCCCACTGCCTACCAGTGAGCAGCTTAGAGTCTTCTAGGACCCATTAGAGGAAAGGAAATGGAGCTGAGAGGAACCCAAATAACCCCCTCACTGGCTAGTGGGGTGTTGAGTAACCAAGAATTGGCAGAAAAACACCTTCTTATTTGTTACTTTTTGTTGGTGGTGTTCACCCAAGTGACTTTATACATGAATACTCAGGACCCAAGGAAGTTGCTGCTTCTGACCCTCATTACTGTGAACTGGGCATATTTATGACCTTCCGAGAGCAAACGATACCATGTGTCCTAAAATCTTGCAAGTGAAAGGGGGAAGGAGAGGAAAAAAAAAAAAAACAACAAGATAAACATGTATTTCCTATTCAATTTTCTGAAATAATTTAGTACATTCCCTTGGAGAAAAAGAAAGGTTAAAAGTTGGAAGGTCATCTTTAAGTCCTATGTCCCCAGATCACATGTTGGTATAAACAAATTAGCAGAACAAACACCAATTTCCTGGGATCCCTTCCAGGAACCAGATAAAAAAAAGTGACATTTGTTCCTCCAAACTGCAGAACACAGTCCAGAAGCCTGGGTCTCGTGTTCAGGGTCTTTGAGCATGTGGTCCTCAGCCCGTCCAGCTACATTGCTGGGCCAGTTGTTTCCTGAGTGTTTTTTAGTGGTTTTTGGAAGGCAGATGTCATCCTCAAGCTGTCATAGATTCCACTCTGCGAGCTGTCTGCATTTTATTTACACCTTTTTTTTTTAAGCTTTTTTTCTGATTCAGCTTTATAGCCAGTCACCTACACTGCTTCCCATCGCTGCATGAACCTCATAGTATCCATGTGAACACCCTCCTTTCTCCCAAACTTTGCCTTGTGTCTAGTCTACCCTAGTGTAGGGCATCAGCTGTTGATCGAGCAGAATTAGCCTCTCATATCCAGAGCCTTGTGTATTATGACCACAGAACCCAACCTGAACCTGGGATACTGATCCCATTGTATTGAAATTGGTCACGAGTTATTTTCAACCGACACCCCCATAATTACCTCCTAAAGCAAACATAGGCATACACTCAGTGAGTGCGGAGGTGCCACATAAATGACTCATGGAGATCACCTCTTCTCTGCAGGCACTGGCTTGAATTACCTCTCTCTCCCTGAAGATGAACATTTTGCAGAATGAGAAGGCGAGAGAGAGTTGAGACTGGTTTCAGGGTTACGAGAACTATTGACACATTTCCATTAATTAGCTATTTGTCAGGGGTATCATTGGTTTCCCTTATCAGGAGCAAACGCCACCTCTCTGTGTGGCGTGCAAGGCCCTCTGTGAGCTGGTGCACAAACTACTTATTTTCATTGCCACCTTCACATGAAGTTTAACCACCTGTTTTCCTAGTTCTGTGGATGTGGGATCCTTTCACTTTTCTCCATCAAATGCTTCCCCAACCATTCTTGGCATGCAATTCTTCCTTGGTCCAATGGCCAAATCCCCAATGATTCCTTTTTTGTTTGTTTGAACTATACCTTTTTTTAAATAATAAATTTATTTTTTTATTGGTGTTCAATTTGCCAACATACAGAATAACACCCAGTGCTTATCCCGTCAAATGCCCCCCTCAGTGCCCACCACCCAGTCACCCCCACCCCCCGCCCTCCTCCCCTTCCACCACCCCTAGTTCGTTTCCCAGAGTTAGGAGTTTTCCATGTTCTGTCTCCCTTTCTGATATTTCCGACCCATTTCTTCTCCCTTCCCCTTTATTCCCTTTCACTATTATTTATATTCCCCAAATGAATGAGACCATATAATGTTTGTCCTTCTCCAATTGACTTACTTCACTCAGCATCATACCCTCCAGTTCCATCCACATCGAAGCAAATGGTGGGTATTTGTCATTTCTAATGGCTGAGAAATATTCCATTGTATACAGAGACCACAGCTTCTTTATCCATCATCTTTCGATGGACACCGAGGCTCCTTCCACAGTTTGGCTATTGTGGACATTGCTGCTAGAAACACCTGGGTGCAGGTGTCCCGGTGTTTCATTGCATCTGTATCTTTTCCCCAATGATTCCTATTCAAGTATCTCTTCCACCACATAATGCCAGGGGTAGATGAGTGCTGTGGAGGGAAGAGCAGACGGGGAGTGACAAAAGTGCCATGGTGGACCAGATGTTTAAAGATGGGAAGGAAGTGACACTCCAGGAGGGACCAGGACATGTCCAGGGAGCAATGCCATCCTCTGAGGGCAGAAGTGCAGTGTGAACAGAAAGAAGCCCAAGGGTAAGAATGGTCTCGGCATGTTTCAGGATCTCCAAGGAGGCTGACAGGGCTGGAGTATAGTGAGCCAGGGGCAAGATGAGGTGGGAAAGGTAGAGGAAGGTCATACAGAACCTGGTAGACCACAGAGGGAATTTTTATAATTTTATTATAAACACTGAGTCCACTGAAGAGCTCATGGTACAAAAATGACCTGGTCTGCTTTGTGATTTTTAAGAGTCCATTTGACTCTTTGGGTAGGACAAAGTGACAGTTCTAGAATGGAAGCGATCAGGCCAATTAGGAGGCTAATGTCATCATCCAGGTCAGAGACTAATGTGGTTTGTAGTATGGTTGTGGCAGTGGAGGAGACGGAAGTGATCGGTTTGGGGCCCTTTTCTGAAGGACATTGACTATATTTGCTGATAAATGAATATGAGGTTGAGGGGAAGAGAGGAATCAAGGAAGACGTTGTTGGTTTGGTCTGATTTGGTGAGTGATGATGTGTGCTGAGACGGCTCAGTTGTGGGCTGGCAGGGGTGGGGTGGTGGTGGCTTCGGCAGGAATCAAAAGTTGGGTTCGGGTGGATGTTACGTTCTCCCAACGAGCTAGGGAGATGCACGTGGCGTCACTCTCCATTACCGCCCACAAAATGCTCGATGATCTTCCTTTGTAAGTTGATTATTGCACAGTCCTTGGAGACTGGTTCTAAACTGGGACCACGCTAAGGTTGTAAAATCCCCTCTAAATTAAAGACCGCTTTAGAGATTTTAATAATTCTTTGATCTTCACCGTGAAGAAGACTCCTTACCCACCTTCACCATTAGACTCAAGTTGCTTTATTTCCAGTCCCTCCCACACACAAGCATCCGGTGTTTCTTGAATGTATGGGGTCACAAGTAGAACTCGATGAGGGGTCCCTGTCACACCTGAAGACGGAACCCTTCAAAGTAGTTGTGATGACTGTTGGGGAAGGGAAGAAAGCAGATACACCTCTGAAAGCGAATCTTCTAAAACTGTGCACTCCTCCCCGCTAATAAACTTGTCTGTCTTCCCTCCTTCCAACGTATCATTCACATTGTCCCCAGGGATGAGGAGAAATCGTGTCTCTCTCAGGCTGTTGATTTAGACTTATCATCCCTGTTCTTGTTTGCTGCTTTGGTTCATAGGAGAGCATTAAGGAACTGGGACAGAGAATCAAGGATGGGAGACATGTCACCGGGAGACAGTCCACGTTACCGTGGTTACACAACTTTAGCAAGTTTCCATTGTGTTGTTTAACAGTCCTCAAAGTCTGAAATGCAATGTAAAAGGTACATAGCAGGGCTATTGGCTGGCCACTGATGAGGGCGTTGAGAATCATAGGAATCCAGAGGAACAGGAGGGAGGCTTTGGGAGTAGGAGGTGGGTCCAGAGAGTAAGATGCAAGAGAGGCAGAAAGAGAGCATTCAGGGGTGTAGAAATGGTGTGACTAGAAGGATGTGTCCAGGAATGTGTATGACACAAGGCAGCCACAAATTTGACTTGATCTTTTTTTCTTTTCCCCAAATTCCACCCATCTAACTGTATTTCATTGTTATATGGATTTTCTCTTTTGCAAAACTAGTGAAATTTTGACTTTATTGCAATAGCTGGGCCTGCGCCTTCAGTTTGAGTCATAATTATATGGACTTTTTTAAAAAAATATTTTTAAGCAGCTTGTATATACATATATTTTTTTTCTTTACAAGAGTATGATCTTTAAAAAAAAAAAAAGAGTATGATCAATTTAAAAATAGTGATGGCGTGGATTTGACCAATATACCCAGCACAGAATCTTGCAACTGGCAGAGGCTTAATAAATGTAATTACCAAATTCATGTTGAAACGGTCACATGCAGGACTGGAATAAGTGGGTTATCACACTTAGCTTTCATGGTTTTGTTTGTTTTGCTGGTTCACTGAATGGAGCACTATGGGAATTACTTATTTTCTGTGAACTAAATAGATTATTACTACAGCTAAAAACTGGATTAATAAATGACCTAAAATTTCAAAAGCCTACATGTACTAGTTTCCTAGGGCTGCTATAACAAATTACTAAAAACTAGGTGGCTCAAAAAAACAGAAACTTATTTTGTCACTGAGCCGGAGGCCAGAATTCTGAAATTAGGGTGTTGGCAGGGCCTGCTCCCTCCGAAGGCTCTGGGGGAAGACTCCTTCCTTGTCTCTTCCTGGCATCTGGTGGCTGCCAGCAATCCTTGGCATTCCCTGGCTTATAGCTACATTAGCCACATTTCTCCTTCCGTCTGAATATGGTTCTCTTTTCTCTGTGTGCGTCTGTGTTTTTACACAACCTTCTTGTAAGGACACTAGTTGATGGATTTAGAGCCTTCCTAATCCACTATTTCCTTGTTTTAACTAATTACCATCCACAAAAACACTATCTTCAAATAAGGTCACACTTGGGAGTTCTGGGCGGAAATAAATTTGAGGGTCAACGTTCAACCCGATACACTGGTAGCCAGATGCTGAAGATGGACGTCCAGTGATCCTTGCCCTTGATAATCACATCACTTCCTCATCCCCTCTGACACTCAACCCTGGGATGGAGAAAACACGGTGGAGGTGACATTGTCTGGCATCTGTTGCTAGGCTATAGAAGACAGTGTGGCTTCCACCTTGCTCTCTCTGGGATTGCTCACTGTGGGGTGAGATCACCCCCATGCAGCCTCTGAAGAGACCCACATGGAGAGGAAATGCCAGCAAGTAGTACCAACCTGCTAAGACTGGATGAGCTGCCTTGGCATGGGATGCCCTCACCCCAGTCATGCCTTGCAGTGACTCTGGCCCCAGCCGACACCTTATCTGTAACCTCACTTTAGTAACTCAAGACACAATTTTCCAGATAAGCCATGCCACACCCATAGTCACTCTGAGCCAATAAATGTTTAAAGACAGAACCTTGTTTCAAGCCATTAAGTTTTAAGGGTAGTTTGTTGTATGGCATTAGATAATGATTTGGTTCCTAGAATTTTGGTTGCTGCCATTACAAAACCTACAATGGCACAGGGAGGGATTGGGATAGGGAGATGGGTGGAAGCCAGAAGGGCTTGGGGACTTTGAAAAGATTGTCAACAGGAGCCTGACAACCAGCCAAGGAGGCTGCCCAGGAGGATTCCAAGAAAAGTGTGGGAGACGGAAGCGTCAGAAAGGTGAGCAACGCCATTACCTGTGGTGATGTAGAAAGTAGAAGATACCTCTAGTGAACTGGGTCATCTGGCTAGGGAGTCGTTTCCTACACAGTATTGGGGTGGCCATTTGGCTTCTTCTCACTGGCTATGGTAAATGTGATATGAAAAAAAATAATAAGTTAAATGAAGGAATGTCAAATGAACTAGGACTTGCTGGTTGGAATAATTCGTCACCTCTCTAGAAGGCAAACGATGCTGAATTTAAGAAGCATCTTCCAAGCAAACGAATCCAAGGCACTGTGAAGAAAACATGATATAAATGTGGAGTTAAAATCATGGCTGTGAAATCTTGTTATGACTTCAGAAATGCTTGAAGTATTTTGTCGGAGAGGTGTTCAGTCAGACGTGGGGTTTCTAACAAGCTGAAGGGTGCTGTGTCTCTGCAGCCGTCCTGGAAGCCTAAGGTCGGGAAGAGCTCACGTCAAAGAGTGTGAGCATGTGGCTTTTTGTTATGGAATGAACCCCAGTAGGATACATGAGAGACCCACAGAGTTTTTAAGGGGATCGTACTTAGCGAATATCACCCACTTGGACTGGAAACCACAGAGCCAGCACCAAATGAAGAGAGTCGTCTGGAACCTCAGACTTTCTTGAAGCAGGAAGCTGGCTGAGAAAACTCTTCTACTTCAAAAATGGGCAACCCTCCACAGAATAGGAAGGATGGCTCAGAGGAGCCATCTAGAAGGCAGAGGCAAAGCCACAGAGAAATAATTCCCAGCCTCCAGGACTCACTAAGGCGCTGGCATCCTGTGTCCTTCTACAGACCAGAGTGTAGGTTGGGTGTGACGGGGTAGATAAGTTGTCCCCGGGATGCATCCATGCCCTGAGTGATCCCCTCTTCCAGTGAATTATTGCTGCCCACGTGACCAGTCGGATACCGTGGATGTCATCCATGCATGACATTGCCTCTGCCATTACCTGCGCTGGGGGAAAGCCAGTCACCATGGCCTGAGGACACTCAGGCAACTTATGGAAAAGCTCCCGTGGAGGGAGACTGGGGCCTCCTGCCAGCAACTAATACCAGCTTGCCAACGTGTGATTCAGCCGCCTTGGAACCGGATCGATTCTACTCTGGCTTCAGATGACCACAGCCTCGGAGAGACCACAAGACCCAACTGCCCAGCTAAGCTGCTCCCAAATGCCTCACTCCCAGAAAGTGTAAAATAGTGAACATTTTTTGTTGTTCCAAACCAGTAAGTTTGGGAATTATTTCTTAGGCAGCATTAAATCCCTAATATATAAACTTTATTGAAAGCTCATGTAGAAAGCATGGTCCATAAATATGTTCCATTTTATTAAAAAAACAAATCACAGCTTTCTTATTTTCTCTTCCTCCTCCTTAAAATTAAAGTTAAGATTATTTGCATAACAACGTATTTCATTGTACTCCATTTTATGCACAGAAAGCCTAAACATAGAAGCTTCATTTAATGTAACTTTAAGGGACGCCTGGGCGGCTCAGTGGTTGAGCATCTGCCTTTGTCTCAGGGTATGACCCCGGAGTCCAGGGATTGAGTCCTGCATCAGGCTCCCCTGCAGGGAGCCTACTCTTCTCCCTCTGCCTGTGTCTCTCATGAATAAATAAATAAAATCTTTAAAAAAATAACTTTAAAAGGAAAGTCTGAATGTGAGTTCTATGCGTTGTGTTAATTTGTGATTCAAGTGTTCACGTAGGCATTCACTATGTGAAGAAATTAATAAACATGGAGCTCTAATAGCAGGTATTTTTCATTTGATTCACACACAAAAAGATGAGACAATGGCTCAAAGGAGGCCTTTTGCTATTCAAAAAATAGTTCTTGAATGTCGGCTATAGGCTCTAATACATTTCTAAACACTGTAATAAATACAAAGTAAGACATAACTACTGCCTTAAAAGAGCTTTCTCTTTTTTCTCATTAGAAAGCAAAAAGCTAAACAAAAAAAAAAAAAAAAGAAAGCAAAAAGCTAGCCAATACTAAAAAATGTAATAATCACGGTAGGCCTCTGTGCTCTGGGGACAGGTACGTTCCGAATACGAGAGAGGGAAAACTGGAACACAGTTCTGCGTTCCCAAGGACGTTTGGATGGTGAGAGAAGTCACATTAGCTGTGCAGGGTTGGGGATCTGGGGAGGGCGCAGACGAGCGTGTCCCCCGCCAGCTGCTGCCCCACTCCCGGGTGAGGAGGCCTGGTCCCCAGGGGACGGTTTCTGATGTTCCCTTAGACCCCTCCCTTGGTGACGCGCAGCCAGGCCACCAGCAGGGTGACCCCTCTCAGGGAGCGGTGCAGTGGTGCAGTTCACCCCAGGGAGCCGCACACCGATGCTCCGTGGTCAGCGAGGGAGCTCGCTTCTGCTCCCTCCCGGTGTCCGGGGAAGAACGGGGCTACGAAGGGCCATCGTCTCCTGTCCCGATGATGCCGCCAGTCCCAAGTCCATCTGGAACCCATCCTTCAGCTCCAACCAACCGTAGCAACACGAGTTGCTACCTAGATTCATGGTATTTGCGTTCCAGAACCTTCGGTTTGATGATAAAAATTTTGCCATTGAATTATCCCCCATCAAAAACATTAAAGAGAAGCGGGCCTCTGGACTGTCTAGGTAGGTCAGGATGGGTATGTAAAGACACGGCGGTGGGGCACCCGGGCAGCTCAGCGGGTGAGCGTCTGCCTTCAGCTCAGGTCGTGATCCTGGGGTCCTGGGATCGAGTCCCGCGTCCGGCTCCCCCCGTGTCCTGCGGGTGCTCCTTTTATCCTCACTGGCCATTCCTTGTCTGCTCCTGGGCTCTGAGGCTGTGGGATTGGGCCTGCGGGTCTGTCCTCTTCTCCATCTGCACTTTCATCCCGGGGGGAACTGGGCTCGTCCCACAGCCTCCAGAGCCTCTAGGGGACACCTTTCCAGCCCAGGTGTCTTTTTTGAACCTTAGACAGCCAGCAGCCTTCCTGACAAATCCACTTGTGTCCAGTCATACACCCCAAATATCAAAACTGAGCTCCCGCTCTTCCCCCAAACCTGCTTTTCTTATGGTTTTCCCGGTTTTGATCAACAGAACACTATCCTTGCTCGAGATTCAAAACTCCAGCCTCGTCCTGTCCCACTTCTGCTGCTTTTATGCACACTTCACATCCATCTGACAGCTAATCCCACTGACTCTCCCCCGGTACGTGCTCCCGAACCAGCTGCTGGGCATTACCCCTCTGTCCAAGCCTCACCGGCTCTTGCCTAGAGTGTGGCAGGGACTTTGACCCACCTGTGCATGTCCCTCTGCCTCCTGTGGTCGCTTCGAGACGCCTCACTGCTCAAAGCCCTGCAAGAGCCTCCATGCAGGCGCCTCTCCAGGCTGCAGGCAGCTTGCTCTCCTTCCACCTGTCACCTGCCCTCACCTGCCACCTTTGCTGAGGTGCCTCCCTCCCTAATCAGCCTGCATCCAGGCACCCCTGGTCCCCTTCCTTGCCTGAATTTTCTCCATACCCTTACCACAAATATACTACAAACACACTTGTCTCTTCGTGTCTCTCCTCCACCGGCGTGGAAGGCGCAGGTGGGCCAGGTTTGGTTGGTTGTGTCTGTGGGTTTTTTGGTAGATTTGGCCCATGACCGGATCTTCAGCAACAGTGCCCGGCATAGGCTCGTTTTTATTCATAATTGGCTAAAAGTAGCGTATGATATCAAAGAACTGCCCGATTCTGCTAAAAACAGGAAACTGGAGTTCCATTTTGATCACAATGCTCAGATGACTTGAACTGTCGAAAAGAATCTAAGAGTCTATTTCACCTGGTCTTGTCGGTCTAATTATTGACCTTCGTCTCTCAAATGCCTCTTGGTATATCTGGCCGGCCTCCTGTATCAGTCTCCAGAGAGTTATTCAGATCAGGAAATGCTAAAAAAAAAAAAAAGGCTGCAGAACTTTCCGGGCATCAGCTTGTCCTTCCCAGCCAGGTTAATCTGTTATCGACCTGGGGATAATTGCCGTCACTCTTAAGCCCCTTGGTTTCCATCATAAAACACGCAGAGCAAAAGCGCTATCTCACCAACCTTGAAAATGGACTTTGTGGTTTGGGGTCAATTGAAATATAATTTTCACGCTGAAAACTAATGATGGGAGGATGCGCGTCCTCAGCAGACATGGAATGGGTCCAACCCGCAGGCGTCCCTGGGGGCTTTGAGTCACTCACAGAGACGGCTGAGTCCCCGGTCATGGCATGGCCCAGTGAAAATCATTTTCATTTCACGGAGATTCCAGAGCAGGGTAAAAAAAACAAAAACACAACAACAACCAAGCCAAGTGAGCCAAGCGAGTGGCTCTCTTGCGGCTCCTGAGCTCGTCTGCGGGGCTTCTGTGGCGGAGACACCTGAGCCCGCCTGCCAGGAGGGACACGGTGCGGTGCAGCCTGAGGACACGGGGACACGGGATGCCAGCAGAGCCCTGTACGCGGTGACGATGCCCTCCTTGCTGTGCCTCTGCTTGCCCTTGTGCGTCCCTGTGAGACGACCAGGGGCCTAGGCAGTGTCCATGCAGCAAGGACCAGACTCTTCGGGTCAGCAGGTGCAAGTGGGTCATTGACAGTGTTTGCTAGAGGGGATAGTGGCCGGATGGGGCAGGGGAGCTGATGCCGGACCCATATGGTGGCAGTTGCATCTCAAAACCAGTGGCCTTGGGGATCCCTGGGTGGCTCAGCTGTTTAACACCTGCCTTCAGCCCAGGGCGTGACCCCGGGGTCCCCAGATCGAGTCCTGCGTCTGGCTCCCTGCATGGAGCCTGCTTCTCCTTCTGCCTGGGTCTCTGCCTCTCTCTGTGTCTCTCATGAATAAATAAGTAAAATCTTAAAAAAAAAAAAAAAAGAATAAGATAGGGACCCCTGGGTGGCCCAGCTGTTGAGCATCTTCCTTCGGCCTAGGGCGTGACCCCGGGGTCCTGGGATCGAGTCCCGCGTGCAGCTCCCTGCATGGAGCTTGCTTCTCCCTCTGCCTGGGTCTCTGCCTCTCTCTCTGTATCTTTCATAAATAAGTAAATAAAATCTTAAAAAAAAAAACCAAAAAACAAAAAACCGGTGGCCTCTGACATGAAACATCCCCGCGCGATGCTAACCGTACCATATGTAAGCAGCAGAGCTACTGGACGCGCGTGACGTGCTGGGATGCTGCAGATGTGCTTTGGCGGGGGCTGAAAAAGACAAACCTCTTGTGCGTGCTATTTTTTCTTCTTGTGTTATTTGTCAGTAAGACCATAGAGACGGAGTTTTCTCTCTCTCTCCTTTACCTTCAAAACTCACCTCGGGGAATGTCCCCCTCGTGAGCATTACTCAGTGGGATAAAGACATGATAAATCTGGTAAAGCCTTTATCAAAGGAGGGTTTATCATTATTTGCCAAAGTCAAGAAAGTGAAAGATTTGAAAGATTTCGCCGCCCCTGCTAAAGGCGCCCCCAGAAGCCTCAGGTCCGGGTGGACACATGAGCAGGCTCGCCTGCGTGTTCCTGAAGGGCCCACTGAGATCCCTCGTGCCTCTGCAAGGCGCCCGGGTCCTTGTCCTGTGTCCCGGTGAGACGCCCTCAAGGTGGCTGTAAGGACGCGACTCCTACGGGGTCATCCCCAGGAACACGGGCAAGGGATCTGTTTGCAGGATTGGGTCGCTGAGCAGCTTCTTGGCAATTCTGGTTTTGGCCAACAATTTTCCTCTCGAGACCCTGTGTCGGGCATTTCCAAGCTCTACATTTTGGTGGTCACGGTCCGGCTCCGTGTTTGTCGCTGAGAGCCTGGTGATGTATCGTCCGTCTACCCCCAGCCCAGGGAATATCAAATGTCAGGACTTTGTGGTCCCTAGAGTGGGCTGTAGAAAGCCCATGCTTCCTTCATCACGTAGCCCATCACTTGATGCCACCTGATTCTGTATCTAAGAAGATTCAGAAATTCAACGGTGGAACCATACCATACGTTGCATTCCATGGCAGCAATACACGGAGAGTTTCCAGGGTCTAGTGGGAGCACCGTATGCCGCCAATTGGACTATTTCCAATGAAGACATTGAGGATCACGGAAAAGGAGCAAATGTCAACTTTATGGCATTTTTGCATATTCGTGTTTCTGAATTAATGTCATCTCTTTATTGTAACATCCCATTGATCTCTAGTTTGCTGACGTGTAACTCTTACTACCTCAGTCCCAGGTGAGGGGAAACACAGCAACTTAGGGAAGCAAACATCCACAGACAGGAAAATCGGATGGTTCGTAATAGCGAACAGTATCAGACACACGGTACAAACTCCCCAAGAGGTATCGATCATCTCGTTCTTGTCGATTGCTTACAATTCTGTTTCACGTGCGTTTATTATTTACCGTAACTCGGTGGAGTTGGTTCTGTTCGCATGCCCATGAGACAAAGAAAGCTGAGACGCAGAGGGGGTCTGACACGGACTCAAGCTCAGGTGGCCAGTCCGTAATAGAGCGAGTAGTACGTGGGTCAGAAATGGGAGATAAGAGACTCCCTGACTCTATCAAGAGAAAATACTTAAAAACTGAGCAAGTAACAACGAGTATTCCAAGGTAGCAGTGTTGTTGGGGGGTCATCCTCAGTAGAGGTAGCAGCAGTTGATTATTGGGATTATTGGGAATGATGGTGGGGAGTCATCCTCTGAACACTGTACTGTGTTCAATAAATTGTGCTTTAAATGATTTGGAAGAAGATAATCCATTCTAGAAATATTGATTCTTTTTTTTAATGGGGGGGAGAGTCCATGTGGTAAACAGAAGAGAGAAAATTTCAATAATCTGGACAATGTCCTTCTTCATGGAACACCCCCATCCCTAGGTGGCGCTAGATTATTGGGCATCACGATTGAAGACCTAGTCATCCTCATCTGTGTGTTCCAACGAGATCCTGGACGTCGAGAAGTACCCACTTAGCTTTACTTTCCCTAAAACCTAAACTAAGTGTTGGAGGATCTTTTCCTTATCAGCAGATTCTTGACCCACTGTTGTGTTAGATAACAAATCTCATGTATTACGTCGCCTAAGAAAGGTCTTTTCTAAACAAATAGCCTAGCAATGTTCTACACTGTCGTATTTAAAAATAGGAAGAACCCAGCTGCTATACATAAATGTATTCCAGAAAGACCTGGTAAGGCCTGCGTGAAACCGGAAACTGGTCAGCCTTCTTTCTGTTCATTTTTTGCTCTTTTTACGGTGTTACTTTCCAGCTAGCACGTGACACTCGAGAAGTTAGCAATCGTGGCTATGAAACTATTTCAAATCATGTATCTTGCAAAAAAGCATAGAGATTTTTAGTTTTTTTCTCAGTTTCAGGCATAGGCTGGAATACAATTTAGAGACTTAAAAAAAAAAAAAGGTAACTCTGTGCAAGCTGAATAATTCTGTCACAGTCAGGGTCACCTTGCGGTCTGTGTGGTGCTTTGGTTCTCCCAACTTCAGCAAGAAGGGCCCGTGGGTGTCTTGTTTCTTTTTTTTATTTTTTCTTTTTTTTAATAAATTTATTTTTTATTGGTGTTCAATTTGCCAACATACAGAATAACACCCAGTGCTCATCCCGTCAAGTGCCCCCCTCAGTGCCCGTCACCCACTCATCCCCACCCCCCGCCCACCTCCCCTTCCACCACCCCTAGTTCGTTTCCCAGAGTTAGGAGTCTTTCATGTTCTGTCTCCCTTTCTGATATTTCCCACTTATTTTTTCTCCTTTCCCCTTTATTCCTTTTCACTATTTTTTATATTCCCCAAATGAATGAGACCATATGATGTTTGTCCTTCTCCGATTGACTCATTTCACTCAGCATAATACCCTCCAGGTCCATCCACGTCGAAGCAAATGGTGGGTATTTGGAATCTTGTTTCTGAAGCAGTTATCCATATAGCAGTGGGTGTTTGGGCACCAGAATGTCAACGCGTCTGCTTTTTAAAAGACCATCTCGCATCTATTTCCTATTACGTTTCTTAAGTGGTCTCTTTGCGCAAAGAGTACTATAGTGTGATTCCATTACCACTGAAACGTCCTTCGGATATTCAGTAAAAGCGGAGTAATCACTGCTAAAAAAAATAATCTGATTTTCTCAACTTCAGTTTGTTTACTTCATATTTTATACGTTTGCGTTGAGGTCTTGTTCAGTTTTTCCTGTGCCTGGCGAAATAACGCCAGTGCCGTAGAAATGAAGAAAGTATGTATTTCAGCTTCCCATCCAGAGAGAGAGAGAGAGAGAGAGCCCCTCACCCCCTCTCTGCAGCCCCACCCTCTGGGTCCCCTGATGGCTTGCAGATGCCAGGACATGGTACAAGTTTCGGAGGCTCCTCTCCTCCCCGGTCTAGCCATTGCCTATTCTGAATGGGCCAGGAGAGAGGTTTCCTCTCTGCCGTTGTGTTATGCCCGCAGAGCCACAGGAGCATAAATCAGACCAAGACCCCAATTAGATACCGGGTGTCCTCAAGTGGACATTCAGCATCCACGCTGCATGCCCAGTAACAAGCAGCAACAAGTCGAGGCGATGCTCTCCTCACAAATACAGCTTGATCTATTGTCACAAGCTCTTGCAAGACCAAATGAATCCATCGAGGCCACAGAAATCTGTTAGTTATTAACTTCTGAGAGAAAGTTCATAACTTGGATGAGGACAAAGGAGATCACCAAAGGAGAATTGAGAATAGGATGTAGCCAAAAGGTCCACTGTAGCCATAGAAAATCCATAAAGTAAAGGAAATCACACATGGAAAAAACAACAACAACAACAACCTTCTATGGCTATTAAGTAGTACAAAGAATAACCATAATAGATCCGAATGCCCCTCCTAATTTTCATTTTATTCGCTATTTTTCACTAATTATTTTTAAAGGGAGGAAATGATTGAGCCTATCCAATAGGCTGTATACCAGGAGGTTCATAGAGTGGCAAGATAAATGCATCATTTTTATTATGTACACAGAAGAAAGTCCTCGTAACCTAGTATTGGGAGAATTCGCTCACCGTTCTAATGGAATCGCTCAACGATGGCGTCTTTTAGTGCATAGTCCTCTTTAAAAACCATTGTCACAAGCACAGAGAAATGATCAATATAAGCAAACCCAGAAGCAAAGGCCAGTTTAGGTGTTATAACAGTGTGTATTTAAATCAGTGGTATAACTCACATGAAATGTGATTTCAAATTAGTTATAGGGACGCCTGGGTGGCTCAGTGCTTGAGTGTCTGCCTTTTGCTCAGGTCATGATCCCGGGGTCCTGGGATCGAGTCCCACATCGGGTTCCCCGCGGGGAGCCTGCTTCTCCCTCTGCCTGCGTCTCTGCGTCTCTCTCTGTGTCTCTCATGAAAAATAAATAAAATCTTTAAAAGAAATTAGTTCTAAGCATCCGTGACAAGTAAGACGTGTACTCAGGCAAACAATCATGGCAATAATTTGGTATACTTGTGAATAAGAAAAGCAGTAATTTAAGGGTGTCAGTTCTTCTCAGCACTATAAAAACGTGTGGGAAGATACCAGTTTGTAATATGACATCCATCTGCGCCCAGATCCTCAGCGGTGTATTTTTATTGTGACCCTTTGGGATTCTTGTGCAGAAAGCTTAGTAGCACAGATTTGTGTGGTGCCTTGTTGAACCCATCCCATCTTGAAGAGGACACATTTCTAGGGTAAAAATGATGGAGAAGATTACATGTTAATACAGCTCATTTTGCATTTAGTGGTTCCTCTAGTCATGTGTTCTGTGTTAGAAACTACAGAGTTCTGGGATCCCGGGTCGCTCAGCAGTTTAGCACCTGCCTTCAGCCCAGGGCATGATCCTGGGGTCCTGGGTTCAAGTCCCACGTCGGGCTCCCTGCATGGAGCCTGCTTCTCCCTCTGCCTGTGTCTCTGCCTCTCTCTCTCTGTGTGTGTGTGTCTCATGAATAAATAAATAGAATCTTAAAAAAAAAAAAAAAGAAACTAGAGTTCCCTCACATAATCGGAGTTTGCATCATCAGCGCTAAGTGGTAGCAACAGTATGTATCCTTGTTATGTGATGAAATCAGCCCTTGACTTCTGTAGTCCTCCTCCCAAAAAAACTTCTCACCCCAGCAAAATTGTGAGAAAATATCAGATAAACCCCACTTGAGGGACATTCCATAAAACACCTGCCCAGTATCCTTTAGTACTCTGAGGGTCATGATGAACAGGCAAAGTCTGAGATGCTTCGTCAGCCAAAGGGAATTTCCAGAGACAGGACAACTAAATGTAATATGGCATGTGGCAGCCTGAGAGGGATGCTGGAACAGAAGAGGGACATTAGGTAAAAACTAAGAAAATCTGAATAAAAATATGGATATCAGTGAGAAAAAAAAATAAAGAAGAAGAAAGAAAAACACCCCAAACCCATTCAGCTGTATTGGCTGCACCACAGAACGGGGCCAGATTCCGCACTCAGATGACTGTTACTTGATACCAAATGCGTGGTATTTCCTGAGGTTTATTTGTTAAAGGTTTATTTGAGTTCATTTGATAAACACCCCCTTCCTATTTCTAAGCAACCTGACGTAGCAAAATTTTTGCCTCATTTTCTTTTTTTTCTACTTAATATTTTCTCTACGAAGGAAAAGATGTACAGGCTGCTCTCCCCAGGTCAAGTATGGGTGGTGTTCTCAAAGATCACGAGAGAATCACTATTTAGAACTGGAGACACGGTCCCCTGTGATGCTCGTGGGCTACGTACCAGGTGTCTGTCACTTGTGCATGTACAAACGAACACTAGTGGTTCTTTAAAATTCGCATGTGGTTGCCAGGGTTGGGTTCTTGGGCCCTGCAACGTAGAAAGGAGGCAGGACCTCAAAATCAAAGGCACAGGCGAAGCTTTATTGGGATGACAGATCAAACTGAAAGGAGGAACAGCACCCACAGAGGAGAGTTACCTGGCCTCCCTAAACAGAGAGGGAGACTGCTCCTGCAAAGAAAGTTCCCACCTGGGTTCCACTATGCTAATGGGGGACAGAAAAAAAATAGATAAATAACGCACCTGGTCCTGATTGGTGGAAAGGGCCTTGCCCTGATGGGTCGAGGTGGGTAGGCTCCTCCAGCCTCTCACTGAGGCTCTTTGGGGCTGGTCCTGGGCTTTCAGTTCAGGGTTATATGGGGCCTGGATGGAGCCAAATCCTGGCCGCAGCCTGGGTCTGCTCCATAAGGAAAGCAGCTTAACAATACCAGCTCACAGCGCACCAAGTCCAGAGCTTTTTCCACTCAGGGCTTGTGTCCCTGGTCCTTACCTGTTGCGATATGATCTTAGCCTTGATCGTTAACATCCATATAGCCTTGACCTGGACATCGTACTGTAAAAGATTGCTGCCTGGCCCCAAATCCCAGGGCTTTTATCAAGTCTGTTTGTAACCGTAATCCAGATAGGAAGGCTGGCCAAGAGGGAGCCTCGAGTCTGTTAGGGTCTCAGGTGCCGGGTATTTATGGTTCTTTTTTTTTTTTTTTTTTTTTTTTTTTTTTTTTTTTTAGATTTATTTATTTATTCATTCAGAGAGAGCAAAGAGAGAGGCAGAGACACAGGCAGAGGGAGAAGCAGGCTCCCTGCAGGAAGCCTGATATGGGACTCGATCCCGAGTCTCCAGGATCACACCCCTGGCTGCAGGCGGCGCCAAACCGCTGCACCACCGGGGCTGCCCGGTATTTATGGTTCTATTCTAGACAGCAGCACTTGTCCTTCCAGGCTGCCATCTCAGCTGGGGAAAGGGCTCTCCTGCTTGCCTCCTTTGCACACCAGGAGCTGAGAACAGGACCCCCTTGCAGGAAGGAGCTCCAGGAGACAGGGACTAGAGGGCCTGCTGGGGAAGAGGAACCAGAGGAAGAAAAGGGTAGCTGCGGGTGTCAGGGCTTCCTGCAAAGTATGGCTCAGGACACTCGGCATCCCAGAACCATCCAGCTGCAAGGGAGCTTTGTAGACATGTCTGGTGCCAACTCTTTACTTTACAGAAAAGGGAACATCTTGCCCAGGTCTGTGCTGGGTCCATCCCTGCTCACGTCCTTTTATTAAGTCCCCAGCAGCTTGGGAGGGTGGTGTTTCTTCTCATCTTCTTCTTGCCATACGCTGCATTTTACTGTCCTTCTATCTGTTGGTCCACTGTGACTGTGTGTCCCCTGTCCCTTTGAGTTCAGGCCGACTCCTTCGGGGATGAAGGGGAAACAGACTAGAGGGTTTGTGCAGCAAAGGTTCTGAGTCCAGAGACCCAAGTGGGCCCTGAGTAGTTTGTTCGAGCCCTAGTCCTCCTGCTCCCAGCTCAGTCTTCTGATTCTGTGAAGGTTATGATGGAGACTAATTTTAAGGTGAAGATCAAACTTCTCAAGGCCAGGGAGGTGAGGTGCAGGGCAAATAAAATAGGTGAAAATGACCATCCCTTTGGCCTTTACGGTTCCAGTAACTCAGGTCTCAGGGAAGTCCCTTTGTCCTCATCTTCTTGCCTCCTGCCACTTCAGAGAACTACCCAGTGGGGCAAAATTCTCATTCAGTTTCCCTGAGGACTCTGTTTGCCATAGCCCAAGTTTCATTTTGTTTCTTCTTCTTTTTTTTTTTTTTTAATTTATTCATGAGAGACAGAGAGAGAAAGAGAGGCAGAGACACAGGCAGAGGGAGAAGCCGGCTCCCTGCAGAGAGCCCGATGGTGAGACTCGATCCCAGAACCCCAGGATCACACCCTGAGCCACCCAGGTGCCCCCATAGCCTAAGTTTCTAAAGAAAAGATGGGTAAAGACAGCCCAAGTTTGCCCCTGAAGTAGAAAATTCTCTTTTCTATCCAAAGACTTTTCTTTACAGGTCATGTTCAATATATATTGGTTAAAATATTGAAAGAAATGGGAAGTTTAATCTTAACCTTAAAATTAGTCCCCATTGTAATAAATTGTACCATATTACTTAAACATACTTTACATTTGCCTTTGTTTCTCAATTATCGGAGTATTATAGAAAAAGAATCAGAGAGTAAAAAAGATCGCGAATCAAAACATCTGTCTGTGTCTCTGAGTCTTTGGAACCTTGGCTAAGTCACTTACCATCCCTGAAATTAGTTTTTTTATCTTTTAAAAATGCAGAGGTTGAATTAGCTGAGCTCCCCTGTGGTGTTAGTCTAGATTTTGAACCATATTAGTATCTTTGGACTTCAAGACAAAGATACCTCTATGATTGTGTGATTCTCTACTATCTTGGTAGATAAAGTAAATTAAGTTTTTTTTTGGAGCAACTGTAAACACGCCATGATTTGAAACCTGCACAAATATTCTAGCTCTACTTCTGCTATTTAATTACTGAAACCAACCACTTATCAACGACGGGTCCACCCCATTGCGAAAGAGAAGTAAAAATATTTGTTATCCCATCTTCACAGAGAATCAGGGAGGGTAAATTAAACGAGAGAAATTTAAAGTCCTTGGAAGAAAGGTGCTTTCTAAATGCAGAATATTTGCATTACTATCATCCTTATTCAGCAGATATGGGAAATGCAATTTTCCTGTGTATTCCTGTTGGCCGTATCTCCTCAAGGGAATGTATTTGAAAAATAAGTAGAACTATTTCATGACTAGAGTACTAAAAAAAATTTCTATGTTCCTGAAAACCACAATTTTTGAAATAGAGCAAAGTAATGTTATCTCAGATTCCCTGAAGATGAGATTACACTTTCTGGAGAAAATTGACATAATGAAATACTTTATATTCTTTAAATTACTTTTAAACTTTTTATGTTTTTTGCCACTACTACTTAAAGAAGAGTGACTATGGGAACAACTCTACCTATGTGTCTTATGACCAAATAAATGAGAACCCATCCCTTTTTGTTTAGAATCTTAGAAATAAGGTTTCTTAAGTTAACAGGGATTTCATAAAATGTTTCTTTGAAAAACACGATTCTTTCAACAGGAAATAACTGTCCAAACCTTAAGCTATAAAATGATTCCTTCCATTCTCTGATGAAGTTGAAAGATCCCCTTTTAAAGTTTAGTTATCAATGAAAATTTTTATAAAGAAATTACTAAGAGATGATTGATAGCTTGGGGATAGGTTTAAGAAAAACTACTCATTTTTATTTTAGTGACTAAGATTATCTAACTCCAAACATTTGAGAATCAAGGGACTAAGGATGTATCCTTACTAAAACTCTTTACATACACAGTTAAAGTAGCATTGCAGTTTAAGCCTAAATTACATTTATGTTAAATGTGCAAATGTTATCGCTCCAGATTCCAATTCTACTTTCTCTCTAGAAAGTTACTTTTCTGGCTGGATTTCTATTTTACCAGACCTACAAATTACTCAAAGAGCCAAGCTTTATGGAAGCAGGAACTTCTGCTGCGTAATGCTCTGCAAACCAAATTAAATGTTTATTCACAAGACAGTCAGCATTATATCTTGGTTGTATTGTAGACCAGGTATGTGTCTTTTGTGCTTTAAGGCTCACTTCCTGAAAGTTCTTATCTGCTTTTTTACTATTTCTGTATATGTTTATAGATTTCCGTGCTCTTTGATCACATAAAATTTAAAAAGAAAGATTTCTAGGCATTTATCTGGACATTTAAGTAGGGACTCTGGCGAGTTATAAAATTCGTCCTTATTAAATGTAAATTTGTTGATACTCCTAGAAAGGCTTAAATGTTAAATGACTTGGAAGTACAAAGTCACTGGCAAAGCCAGGGCCACAAGTCATTAACTTTGGTCTATATGCTAGGATGCTCTCTTGTTTTTAAGTCCAGAGGAGACATTGTTTGATTGAATCTCATCTTACTTATTGAAGTTATGGAATAAGAAAATTAGTCATAGATAAGAGTCCATGTGTTGATGGAAGCATTTCATTTTTATGGATTTCCCAGGAACTGATAAAACTAAAACCAACAAGAAACAAAAATACACCCAATAGCAGATGAGCTCAGGCAAAGCCATGATAACTCCTCACCAGGTGGATTAGGAAATGCTAAGACTTTATTTGATTTTCCTTGGAGACTCTTAGGGTAGACTGCTGAAGCAATGTGGATTATAGATGAGTGGGGCTAAAGCATATAGGTCCACAGTAGCCTTTGGTTCCATTGGCCCCTAATTCCTGGCTTTTGTAACCCATCTGGAACTATTATTACGTTCCTTTGAATCCTTGACACTTACTTTAAAAATGCACGTAATACAATCTGCTTTGTAAAATAATGCTGAGCTATGAGTGCTGTTCTAATATCAAGAAAAAGATAAAATTTAAAGTTCCATACATTTCTGTACTGGTGGAATCATCCTATATGGTTTCCAATAGGGAGAGAGAGAAAGTAGAATTCTTAAGAATAATGGGCACTCCTAAGGTATAGAGCCTGATTCTGTTGGTTTGGGATGATGACCCCATTGATTCATGGACATACGGCAACAGTGGAAAAACAACTGTGAATAATGAAGGACACCTGATTCTTACTCCATGGCTTTGTGGAAGCTGGTAATATTGGAAGATTGGAAAACCAAAAATGATTATTTTCTATTTCCTAAAAACAGGGCATTTTAATCCTATAAGATAGGTAGTTGGAGAGAGAGAGAGATTGAGCTTATTCCAGGATTATTCTGTTTCTGGGCTCCGCCCATATGCCTTGCTCTTCTCTTCACACCTACAGCTATACGTTTTCATCACTTTTAGAATTTTCTTGGTATATAGGCAGAAAATGAGGGGAAAAGAAGTCAGGGAGCATCTGGACAATTTTGTTCCTTTTTATCAGTTCTTAAAAAAAAAAAAGTTTAGTGTTTCACTATTTAAAGTGAAACACCCTGTATAGATGAGCAGTTGTCTTTGGATCCTAATCACCCAGAGCCCCGGCTGAATGTTATGGTCAAGACTATTTGCGAAATGATACATTATCTCTGTCTCCTTCACCCAACACAATTAATTTCTTTCTGTATAGTCATTTTTGTGGTGTTGACCTATTTTAGGGGTTTGTAAGCTCCCTGACATATGCAAAAAAGGCTTGTCGATATTTGTGCTTTTCTGAGAAGAGGATCTATAGCTTTCACCCCATACTAAAATAATAATAACAATATTATTTTCAAAAATCAGTATCTCAAACTAAGTTGAGGGCCATTAGAAAATATACTTTGTACCCCTTTCTAGATTTTAGGCAACCAGATGTGGAGAACTTTCTTACTGGTATGAATTTCCCCTAGCACTTCGCAACTGTCCCTTTCATGAGCGCTGTTGTATGGATGAATTTTAGAATTGCATGAAGCTGGGCCTAATTCCTTGAACCCTGTTAGGGCACCCTATCAGGAATATGGGTTCCTCATTGACCTCCTTCAAGCAAAAGAAATGTATTTAATAGAACACCACCCATTACCTAACCAATTTATTTAGTCTCCTTTCCCAATCAAACTTATACCAACTCTGAGAAAAGTCCATGGATTCAAATTCTCTTTAAATAATCCCTGTGAGAAAAGAAAGAATGAAAATGCGTCTCCAAGTTATGAACAAGTGTAGGTACCTGAAGAGGCTAAATCATCCAGTTTAACTTTTTTACAGAAGTCCCTTCCCGTGGTGATTTCCAGTTATTAATTCAGAAAGGAAAAGGGTCTCTGTGAGCAAGTCAGCGTGGATGGAACTGGAGGGTATTAGGCTGAGTGAAATAAGTCAATCGGAGAAAGACAATCATCATATGGTTTCATTCATATGTGGAATATAAAAAATAGTGAAAGGGACTAGAAGGGAAAGGAGGGAAACTGAGTGGGGAAAAATTAGAGAGTAAGACAAACCATGAGAGACTCCCTAACTCTGGGAAACAAACAGCATTGCAGAAGGGGAGGTGGGTGGGGGTTGGGGTGACTGGATGATGGGCACTGAGGAGGGCACTTGATGGGATGAGCACTGGGTGTTATACTATATATTGGCAAATTGAATTTAAATAAAGTATTTAAAAATAAATAAAATTTACAAAAGATATCACTCTTGTCCATAAAGAATAATCTAAATGAGAAATAAACACACAATATTGAGCAACTAACATGTCCTTGGTGGGAAAGAAAAAATAAAACCCACTGTGGTAGTATTGCTACATTGTTTGATTTCTCTGAGAATTGGGACCCGATGCAAACAGAATGAAATGGAGCATCAAGAGCACATTATCCAAAGGCCCCTCAAAATGTATCTCACCAACCACTAGATAAAATCATCCCTCTAGGTAGTATTTTAAAAAGTCACCAAGTGATATTAGCCAAGTAATTAGCAAAGTATGATTACAATGTCACCAACCTCTTTTCATTAAAACATGAAATATTTTCTTTAACGCTAATTGCGCTTTCAGTGTAAGGAGCAGTATATGTTTAGGTGGATTTTAATGGCTACAGAGAAAATGTCTACTATTTAAAATGAGATTTAATATATCCAAAGCCATTAAGGAGATTACCATCAGTAATTAATCAGAGAGTGCGTATAAACAAAGAAAGTCAAGAGGATTTTTCTGTAGAAACACAAACACAAAGCAGCTACCTTATGACTTCTGCATTCTGGATTTGTGTGGGTTTGTTTTATTTTGTTGGGTTTTTTGTTTGTTTGTTTTTGGGGGGGGGTTGTATGTTTTGTTTTTAGCAGTGTTCCTTCTTTTTAAGCTGTGTTAGCCACTACTGGTCACTTCAGTGAGTCTAGGATCAGAGGGCAGGAGCCCGGAACAAGTTGTAAGAGTCCCCAACACCCTCGGCACCCCCAGACTCACTAGGCAGCTCCTGATTCCCCAGGGCCATTTTAATCCTCCCCAAAATGCTCCCACAGTTAATTCCTTTGGCTTTCAGAGAGGCTGGACCTATAGTTCTCAATGTCTGTTGTACATCAGAATCAGCGAGGGAGCTTTAAAAAAAAAAAAAATACGGGAATTTGGGTACTGCTTCCAGAGTTTTCTGATTCACTCAGTCTGTGGTGGGACCTGGATTACATGGGTTCTGGCAGATGCTCGGGGGGGTTCTGGTGTGCACAAGGGGCTGAAGATCACTTGTATAGATGTATCACCAGCCAAGCTTGACAGAGCCCAAGAGTGAGAGTCCGGGAGGATCTTTGGGAATTGTCAGCACACCACACTTCAAATATGTAAAATGGCATTAAAATAGCCTCAGTTTCCCCTTTTCGTATCTGAGATCTCCAAATCCAGCAAGAGCATAGGATTATTCAAAAACAGTCTCATTTAGAATTTGATTATCTAGCCCTCCAGGAAATGCTTGACCACATACAAACGGTCACAGGGTCTCAGGGTCTGATCCCGACAGATGTCCTTGTAAAGCACCTGTTGAAGCAAATTCTGCCACTGGCCCTTTAAATGGGATGGAGTTTTAATTTTCCAAAAGTCGTGGGCCAGTTGGAATGCCAGAAATGCACATTTGCTGCTTATGTTCCATTCGAGCCAACCGTCTCCAGCATCACTATGCTGATCTTTTGATTGTGTGATTAGTGAGAGACGTCCACCCAAGCCATCAGGGGTCGCCAGCAGCCCAGAGGCTGGCTAGAGGGGGTTGATGTCGCACAACCAGCCAACAATGACAACTGGGTTGTTGGTACCCTCGCGTGAGTCTGTCAAGGCTTGTTAAAAAACCGGAACTGTGGTTGTAACTTGGAGAATGCTAAAACCTCACCTGGAAAGATGTTTCACGTTTCCCCCGAGTGGAGAGTCTAAATTTTTGTGTTTGATGATAAAGGAATAGCCAAAATGCCGCGTGGCTTACCGCCAAGCGTGCCAATGGGGGACTCTCTCCAAAAACTGACATAAACGAGCGGGGTTAGGATCATCCTCTCAAGTGCATTCATCAGATCTATCTATAGCCCAGGCCAAATCAGGTACCGGCTGGCTGAAGGTCATGGGTTACACAGAGCTATGCAAATACTTTATTTTGGAGACAGCTGAATTACTCCCTGACCTGCCATGAGTGAGAGGGAGGGTCATCTTCACTGTTAGGCCTTCCTGCCCTTTCTAAAAATAGTAGGGCCTTTAACAAGAAGATATTTTAAGCCTCTCATATTCACTTGTCTCATGAGGAGAAGCTTATTTTGGCCACTCGCATGTGTCAGATGCGCCCGGAGCGTAGTTAGGCTTTGGAGCACCCTCCTTGCTCCTCCACACCGCTCATATAAGAAACTGGCAAACAGAAAGGCCCTGGGATTACGAGCTGAGAGGCAGTGGGTAAACATAAACGGAGGGGAGATACTTTTTAGGAACGCTTTTAGGAATATGCTTCCGAAATCCTCCATTTCAGACATTGGCACATCAGTCCTCCGCTTTTCGGATCTGTTTTCCTAAAACCTGGCTGTGATGTCGCCCCAGAGACCTCAGTGATCTTGCTGCTTTTAATAAATACTTATAGGAGCCACTGCCAGCCTGTGGATAGGGGAAACTCATGAGACACTGCCATCCAAAAGCTGAACGGCAAAAACAAAACCAAACAAAACCACAAATTCCAAAACAAAACCAAAAAAGAACCACCCCAACAATCCGTGCTCACAAGAAGACGCGCAGGAAAACACTGCGATGTACCTTTGACTGGGTGACGGGCCGTCTCAGTCCCCTGACCGGCAGGCACCAAGTCCTTTGTCTTATCCTCCTTTGGGAAACGAGTGCAAATCTTGGTTTTTCTGCACAACGGGGACCAATTATGCTTGGGAGGAAGCCCAGACTCTAGAAGCAAGATGGAATTGGAACAGGTAAACCCTGTACCACAGTCCTGTCATTCCGGGTCGGTCGTGCGTGGTTCTCGTGTTTGCACCTCTAAGAAATTTCCATTTTTTCGTATCAAAAAATCCAGATACGAAGCCGAAGCTGCTTTCTTCGCCAACCTGAAGCTGTCTGACTTCAACATCATCGACACCCTCGGCGTCGGAGGCTTCGGACGCGTGGAGCTGGTAGGTGATTCTGCTTTTCCTGCTCTCGGGAGCCCCTCTTCCTTTTGTATTTTTTAAGATGCCTCTACTCTCTCGTCGTTAAGTGTTACTGTCCCTGAATCAGTACCAAACGCTTTCGTGTCAGCACACCCGAGTGTGAAACAGGTACGGTGCGCCGTGTGTTACGGAGCCCGTAAACTACCCATCAAATATAGACAATTTGATTTTTTAGAAAAACCTCTTCATTGTAAACGAAAGGTAAGCCCGTTAACAAGGAGCCATAAAGCGCCTTTTGCTCTGCTTCCTTAGTTCTGAGCTGCGCTCACCCACGTAATCATGTGCCCTACCTGCATGGAAATGTAAACAGAGAGAGGGAAATAAGTGGGATATGTATATTTTTATATTATATGTAGATTCATACATACGTGTATATATATAATACATATTCCTGTATTTCATTTCCTTTATATATATTGACATTATCACTATTGTAGTTACAGATCGAGCTCATGATTACGTTAGAGGATTTGGCTCAGAGCTACGGAAGTAGATAAATGAGTAAAAATCTCTATTTTATTAAAGATGTCTGATACTGCCTTAAAAATTTAACATAAATAATGTTGTAGTATTCTGTAATTCAGCAAGCACCCAGTTAGAGTAACTCTAGGTATTTTAAATATATGTATATACACCATATTAGATCATATGGTTTGAATATTTCACACACACTTATCTACTCAGACACATACAGGTAAGTGTTAGGATGATGAGGACATTTTGGTGCAAGTTTCTTCGTTCAACATATTGCATGAATGTATCAACCAAATGCAAGCATAGCCTGCGGTGTCTTAGAAATGCAAACATAAGAATTCGTATATCACAGTATAAACCAGAAAAAAAAAAAGTATTCTGGTAAGGGACTTGGCGTGTTCTGAGACTGTGTGGGTAGAAACCCTAGTTGAGAAGGCAGATTAATTTCCACCTCTCTGCTGAGCATGGAGGAGCCCCTGATACCAGACACCAGTACAGTATGTTAGGAACTCCCTGTACAGTGCAGTAAACAGTTACTGTTGCCATCAGGTGACAAGAGAAATCCCCTTCCATAAAAGTAGATTGACCCAGCGCTATGTTTGATATTTGTCCCTTTGTGCTGCCGTGGGATTTCTGGCTTTGACAGGCGAGAAAAATGCCATTTACCTAAACATTAGACAAAATAACAGGACAAGGAAAACATTAGACAAGAAAACTTCAGGTCCTGATGAGTTTCATGGAATTGGCCCCCTGCTTCCGTTAACACTGGTGGGAGACGCTCTAGTCGGGCTGCTTCTGACTTGACTTCTGACTTCATAGTGAGGATTTGTTGGCTGTTGAAATAGAAATCCAGGGCTGAGGAAAACTCGTTTCTCTGAGTTCTTCCAGTTAACACAGTCTTAGATTGCTTTTTTCAAGAACTTTGATTCTGTGACAAAATCTAACTGTTCGTAGAGCTAGTGAAGATTTATTACTAGTGTTATCTTTGTACTGGAGTGTTGAAGCGTATAAACACAGCTCAGAGGGTAAAGATCTTTGCCAGGAAGAGCTTATTGTCTGATGTGTTCATTTACACACTTGCTTGTGTCTCAACCCCTTTCTCAAGGAAGCACTATAAAAGGCAGAACTCCCCCAGAGGTTGATTTTATGACTTGTAGTTTCTGAATTATTTTTTAAAGACTGTGGTCAACAGAATTGTTGTTTCGGTTGACTAAAATAATTTACTGTTACAAATTTGTGGACTCCTTGGGGGCCTGAGGATCTCACGTCGGGGACCTGTATGTTTTCAGTATTTTATGGAATATAAGAGTTGACTTGGGATTTTTGAAATATTGAAAATTTGCTCACAGACACTGAAACCACTTCCAGCTGAACAATTAAATGCCAGGCTGACAGTGGAAAAGTTCTAGAGAGTTCCCTCAAAAATGTGTGAGGAGGCACAAACAACTAACCAGAAAATTAGGTTCAATGTGGCCATATAAAATGTAAGGTGGTTTAAGGAGACAAAATACACGTGTGCGTGTGTGTACACACATGTATTATCTCCATCCCAGGAGGAGTCAACAGTAGCTCAGCCTAAGTTTCCTCTCTTAGATGTTATATTTTATTCTTCTACACAGACAGATGTGTATAGACTAATGAAAACCATGACCTCAGGAAATAATTGTAGTTGGGGTCCAGTTTGCAAAAAAAATGTCAGATATACCATGAATGATAAATCCATGAAGGGCCATGAGGCACAACCAGTACATTAGAAAGTGATCTCATCATCTCGTGTAGCTTCACACTTCCAAAAAAAAAAAAAAAAAAAAAAAAAACAACCAAACAAGAAACACCTTATGAAAATCCGAATACCCAGACTGTCTTCCCTGTTCAGTGGCTAGATCGCCAGCCGTTTAGGTGATGACTCTTACCTTCCGATCCGTTGTCTCTAGTCCTTGCCAGTCACTCACCTCCTGGTAATGTTCGTTATTGGGAATGAAAAATGTTCTCCTCTGTGACCGTTCCTGTCTTACATGTGCCCAGTGATGCCAGAACTGGGAGTCTGGCCTCAGCACTTTGTGATGACACATACCGTGGTCGTAGTGTAGAGTGAGTGAACCCCCAGCAACAGTGGTACAGGGGGCAGTAGTCAGCTTCAGAGCAGCACCCACACCACTCATCTCAGGAGGGGGACCAGGAAGAGCTTGGTTCCGTTGTGATTGTAGACTTGTCCTCACTCTCCTCTGAGAAGAGTGCGTGCAAGAGACTTTGGTCCACGTTATAGCGTGGTACGCTTGAGAGTCCTGCCTTCACATGGACTACTTTCACGTAGGTATAGACACATACTTTCACATAGGTATAGACACAGTGCAGGACCAAGGGTACCTTGGACACCTGAGTGGACCTGAATGGACACCTGAACCTACCGGTCCTTCGTTCAGCAATGATGTTTCTTCCTCCGGAAAATAACACCAGGAAACCCACGTGACGCGTTAACTTTATGATAATATTTAAATCCTTTTCCCAGGTATAGATAATAATCTTATAAATTTTTGAATTGGCTCTGGAGAATTAAATTTGAATGTTAAATTAAATTAAATTAAATTAAATTTGACCTCCATTTCCTGGTAGGACGAAGTTAGGAGTTTTGTCATCATTTGGTTTACCGATTAGCTCTGTGTTATTTTGCATGATGATATGCCAAGGCTTCTTAGCATGTCTTAATTTTTTATTATTTATGTCAATCTAGATGAATTCCGATGCCAGAGGGTTTTGCGGGCAGGACAGTTGTCAAATAGTTCATT
This sequence comes from Canis lupus dingo, assembly GCF_003254725.2. Lineage (NCBI taxonomy): Eukaryota > Metazoa > Chordata > Mammalia > Carnivora > Canidae > Canis > Canis lupus. Next base: position 35,037,953 of record NC_064268.1, on the reverse strand, counting down.
GCCAGTTTTTGGAGGGGAGAATGTGATCTTGGCACATAACAGAAACTTGAATAATTGTCCAGTGATGAGACCAGAGGCTTGAAGAAATGGTCTTATATGAATGAGAATTCTGCTCTGAAGCTATTAATTTTATTTCATAAATGCTTATAGCACAACTGATTTTAGTGAGTTGATTATCAGACATGTCCTATTCACAACTATTACCTCCGGGAAGTCATCTGTACTGCTTTTTTCTGTTATTTGGCAGAAACCATATTTTCTGACCATTTTTTTTTTAAATTTTGAAGAATGGGCTTTTTAATTTGTTCAGTGCTGCCTGTTTATCTTGCAGGAGACCATATTTCGTTTATAATAACACTTTCAGCAAAAGAACTCAGTTGTGTGTTTTTTTAATAGATGATTCACGCATTAAAGCAGTAGGCACTGCTATAAGACACCTCGGTAATCCTCTTAATTTACAAGGTATGACTGCAAAATAAGGAGATTGATTTTATAATCACAAAACAAATTGGGCCCATTGCTCTATGGTCACATTCCTAATTTACTTTTGCTCTTGTCAGAGAAGTGCTTGCTTTTCAGAATAGATTTGCACCAATCACCCTTTTTAACCTAGCAACCCGGATGTGGTTGCTTTAGATATTAGATATTTAATTGTTTAATTCAGCAATCCAAGGCCTCCGATACCAGCACGCCGTACTTAGATAACTATAGGGACAAAGATATGGCAGACATAATCTCTGTCTTCTTGGATTATATTCTCTCTATATCATTTATTATATATTTCTATAGCAACCTGTCTGCTCGAACTTAGAAAGTCTAAAGTAAAACAGTCTCTGCCTCTAGGGACTCAGTTTCCCGGGAAAGACAGTCACGTAAACTGATAAATAATCCAGTGAGCACAGTGTGAGCAGCATATGCGCAGCGCATGGAAGAGCAAGACATCTCGGGGGAGGTTGCATCTCTAAGAGGAAGAATTAGGGCATCTACGTAAAGGACTTGAGGCATCACGGTACGCTCTTGTCAAATGCAACGACAGTGGGGGGGGTATTGACAAACTGATATTAATCATGTTTTTAAATTAATGACACCACTTCCTTACTAAAATAATCAAGCCTTGCATCTGAACTCTGCTCTGTGACCTTCATATGGCTCCACATCCAGTAGATCATTTCACCTGTCTAGCTACCCTGGGAGGGGGACATGGGACACGATCCGCTTTTACTAGAAGGAAATCAGGATTAATGCATAGAGCCTAAGACCATGCGGTCAGTGAAAGGGCTGTTGTTATTGCCTTGAACTACGGACTTTTTTTTTTTTTTTTTTTTTTTAACTAGAAGCTTTCTCATCCTGGCTTCTAACAATATTTAGATTCTTATCACACCCAACAACAGCCACCGTGATGAAATCGAACAGACGTCATCACATGTACATCTTTGTTTTAAAAAACTTCCTTTAGAATTGAAGAACCTATAATAACCCAAATCTAGAATAGATGCTGTGATTATCCCCTATTCATATCGGCCTCTGTCGAGCTTTCAGAGGCTCTTCCTTCTTTGAATATTTTGCTGCTCTTATTTCTGTGGTAAAATGTGGAGGACAAGAAAAAGAAAAAAAGCCATTATACTGTCGTGGCTGAAATAGCTCCGGAGTCAGACCTTCTGGGTTCCGATCCTCCCCTCTGGGCATGCTCGCTCACTTGCTCAGAGGTCCCTGACCACCAGGCCTCAGTTTCTCCTTCTCCAGCTTGAGGATAATAGTAGGACATGAGCGTCACAAGGTTACAAAGATTAAATGAGTGAAAGCCCCTAATGAGAACTTCACACCATAGGTCAGTAAGTGTTGTGATGCTATTATTACTAAAATATGCTAATGATAACTATCTATTATCCCCAACTCTACCCACAGAAAAGGAAGGGAATGGAATAATTTTACTCTTTTTTTCCTCCCTTGCTCTGCTGAGTACCCAGGTAGAAACATTTCTCCATTGTAACAAAGAGCCTGAGGTCTTCAGATGACCTCAGTGACGGCTTCTGTTAAATCCCCACAAAGCACGAAGCTCCTTCCCTTAGGACACCTGGCGTGAGTGGAGGTGGGAAACCATTCCCAATCTTTCCCCCGCTGAGCCTTGTACACCTGAGGTCGCCTGCTCGTATTTACCCATTTCTCTTCTCTGTTAACAAGCTCCACCTCTTCATCTCTCAATAGGAAACAGTTTCTGCTGAATCCTACCCAGTTCCTCCCCAGTCTTCTTAAACCCTGGAACCCCAATGGGGCACCATGAGGGTCTGGCTCTTGCCAAGTGGACCATACAGGCCCCCTGTGCTCCAGCCCCACGAGAGGACAGTGCAGGAGAGGGCAGGGTGGCAGCGAGTCGCAAGGACTCGCCTCACCCGGGTCTTAGGGCCGTAGTGGATCTAGAGCCCCAGCGTGGCATTTTGTCCAGCTGCTTGGCACCCGGAGTCACATGCAGGGGGGCCTGGAGGGCTGTGTCCACCAATAGAAAACGAAAGGTCATCAAGGAAGATAGTAGGTGCTAAATCCATGGTTTGCTCAGCAGAGTTTTGTTTCATCGTTACGAAAGGCGAACAGCTTAACTGCAAAGGGAAACCCCACCACGTAAGATGAAAACATTTGAGAGCTTCTTCACTGGCAGGCCACGGGGCAGTGAAACAGAATAGCTGTGGTCTGGCGGGGCACCACTGCCACGTGTACCCCCAGGGACGCACTGCAGAGGACACCTGCCGTAAGGGCCTGGCTCACCCGGCCGAGCCAGGGCTCCGCACTCCTTGGAAACTCAGAAGTTCGTCTGGGTCAAACCCAGCCTTTTCCCTGGTCATTCCTCATTTTAGGTGCAATCTTCAAAAGAGTATAAGCTGACACAAATGCTTTATTGTCACAAAGAGCATTGACTTCTAAGGATGTTGCTCAGGTGGCCAATGACAATCCAGTTCAGTAGGCCCTAGAGGAGCCTAACAGGTGCGGTCACGACCTATCCTGCACCTCTTAAGATTGGCTTTGCTCCTTGTAACGTGTACTGAGAAGTCATCTCCACTTTGACGTTAGGCTAATAAACGTGTATTAATTCATCTTGTTACTGTAGACTGTAATTTATTCAATACACACTACAGATCGTTACTTGCTTATGCATCTTTTGAAGTTACCAATTTTATATACTATCTACAGAAAAGGATATTTCTCATTAAAAATATTGTACATCAGTGTCGTAAAGTAAAATGTTCTTTGCTCCTCCAAAACCATGTGTTATTCTAGAAAGATTGGTGTAAATCTGGAAGGCACTAGACATGTCTTTCCAAGGGTTACGATGGGGCGATAAAAGAGTGTATCCAAAAAGTTAACATTTTGGTCTCTCTTATGTTTTCTGGAACAATTTATGGGCACATCACATTCAGCAAAAATTTAGCAACTATAAAATCCCTCAATATATTTTTTTTTGTGGGATCAGAAAGAGCAGAGGTGATTCCTGCCCTTAAGGAATTTCTGCCTCCCTGTAAATAAGAAAATAAGACTAACACACATGACAAAGAGCACATGAAATCCTTTAGTGGTGTATTGACTTCTAAATTATGGAGACAGGTTCGTCTTTCAGAAAGAGGGAGACCATTTGGAGCTGATTGGGTCGCAGAGGCCCCAAGGCGGCCCGGGAATCACGCCAGGTCCTAAGGTCCTACATAGGTTGGGATGTAAGTGAACAGCTGGGAAAGGCCATTCCAGGCAGACGTTACAACACAGAGGGCCACATGTCTTCACAGGCCGCCGGAGCAAGTGGCCCACCGCCCAGGGGTGGTGTGGAGGAGCAGGGGGAAATGGCCTTAGCCCCCATCAGCCGGGGGTATCTCTGTTCTATTCCTAGAGGAGGTCAGACAGGGAGGCATTAGGCATCTGGGGGCATCAGATCAGGTGATGAAAGCATAAAACGTGGGCTCTGCTCTCAACTTCCACCTGTGCAATAAAAGAATACACCATAAGGTAGACGGGACAGGCTCTTTTTAGGAGGGGGAGCTGCTCCCCAAAATAAACATCATAATTTCGCTTCTGAATAAAGTCGTTTACTTTGGGCCAAGATGTAGTCCATGTCCCTGAAAATTTCATGTAAACACTTTATTTTTATTTTTATTTTTTCATCTAAACACTTTAAAGGGAGCTCTCGTTCACAGGAAGGGAAATATGTTAGTAATGTTGAAAATAGCCATGGTCTTACACCATTTCATCTTATCTTGTTTTGTGGGGGGAACAATATGAGGAAGCCATTCTGTAAGTGCCAGGGTGGCTCAGCAACTGTATACGTGTGATTTATTGCAAATTCGTGCTGTGTCCCTCATCTTAATATCCCCGCTTGCCCCTGACCCATAGGGCAGGTTAGTTTGAACATGGAGCTCTGAGATCAGGAGCTTCCAAGGGCCGGGTGGCTTGGCTCTGAGCCCCCTACGCCAGGCAGCTGCCTTGCAAGTTCCCAGCAAGAGCAGAGAGAGACCATCAGCCCCCAAAAGGAATCAAATAAACTCAACCAGGGGGAGCCACTGCGTGGCCACGGCCCATCCCTGATTCCACATGGACAGAGCAGCTTAAATGTTTAATGTGACTGTTCAGCATGAGCAAAAAATACTGAATACTGGAACTGGCTCAACAGTGTTTGAAGTACATTTGTACTTGTACTAAAACTTATGAAAATTTTGAAATACAAAACCAGGGAAGCACAAGCTATTTAATATCAGGGTAAAGTTTCAGTATAACACATATCAAGACATTAAGAACCGATTATAAGCCATTTGATTAAAATTCTTCCCGTACGTAACAGAAACACCCCCGAAGTTCTTTATGCCTTATGTCTCAAAAGCATGACGGGAACACACACACTTTCATGAGTTACCCCGATCACATTTCAGGGAGCTGAATTTTGCAACAGAGGAGTCTCTGTTTCATTTCAACTCACTTCAAACCTTCGGAGAGTCAGTAAATGAAAGAAACTGAAGCATCAACATAGGAGTCAACTCCGTCTATGTCAAATTTTAGTTTAGAAGTGTGCTTTTAAGTATTAGAATAAGTAGAATTATGGGAAATATTTTAGTGATTTAGAAATATGTAAGCAAGTTTGACAACTGCGTGTAGTATTTCCTTATGCATATGAATGAGATTGGGCATAGAAATCAAGTATCGGTTGGGACAAGAAAATATTTGATGATTTGATAATAAGGGAAAGTAATTTTTTTTTTTTTTTTTTTTTTTTTTGCCTATCCCTTCCAACCTCCCCTTGGCAACCTTCAGTTCATTCTATTTAAGAGGCTGGGTTTTTTTTTGTTATTTGTTTAGATTTTTTGGATTCCAAATAACAGTCCATAATATGGAATTTATCTTTCTCTGTCAGACTTATCTCACTTAGCATAATATCCTGTAGGTCCATCCATGTTGTAGAAAATGGCACGATCTCATCCTTTTTTATCAGTCATGAAAAAAGACTAATATATTCCTGTGTGTGTGTGTGTGTGTACATACACATATACACACAACCACATCCTCTTTATCCATTCATCTACCAATGAACACAGGTTGCTTTCATATCTTGGCTATTAATAATGCTGCAGTAAACACAGAGGTGCAGATATCTTTTTGAATTAGTGTTTTTGTTTACTCTGGGTAAATACTAGTAGAACTACTGGATCATATAATATTTCTAATATTATGAGGAAGCTCCATACTGTTTCCCACAGTGGCTGTACCAATGTATATTCCTGCCAACAGTGCGTAAGAGTTCCTTTTTTTTTCTACATCCTCATTAACAGTTATTGTTTCTGGTGTTTTGATTTCAGCCATTCTGACGGGTGCGAGGTGTTTAATAGGACACTGTTGTTTGGTACTTGGATTAGTGATTTCACACATCTTGTCGTGTGTCTATTGGCCATTGTGGGTCTTCTTTTGAAAAATGTTTGACTCCTCTACCCATTTTTTAATTGGATTGTTCGGTTTTTGTCGTTGAGTTGTAGAAGTTCTTTATGTATTTTAGATAGTAACCTTTTATCAGATGTGCCATTTGCAAGTATCTTCTCCCATTTAGTACATTACTTTTTGTTTTGTTGATGGGCTCCTTTGTTGTACAAAAGCTGTTCCTTTTGGTGTGGTCCCAATTGTTTATTTTTTATTGTTTCCTAAATAAATATTGTTTAGGATGATGTCAAAGAGCTTACTGTCTATGTTTTCTTTTAGGAGCTTTATGGCTCAGGTCTCACATTTAGGTCTTGAATCCATTATGAGTTTATTTTTGTGTATGATGTAAGAAAATGATCCACTTTCATGCTTTTACATGTGGCTATCAGGTTTTCCCAACACCATTTGTTGAAGAGATGGTCATTTCCCCACTGTATACTCTAGCCTCCTTTGTGATAAATTTACCATAAATTCTGTTCCATTGATCTAGGTGTCTTTTTGTGTCAGTGATGAAGGAAAATGAAGTTTATCGTATTGATTTTAGTAATCACTACAAAGGGAAATAAGGTTTATTTTACACAGATACTATGTGGAAGAGAAATGATATATTTAAATTGTACATTTCCAAAATGTAAACCATTTTGATTCAATATAGGTAGCCTTTTGAGTCAAAATGAATCAGTGCTAATTCCTGAATAAGAGAAGCACAAGTATTCTTTGATTTGCAAGTGACTTCTATAAAATAGCCCAACCATTTGTTCATTTTGTACTTAAAAATAGAAACATATGACGTTCTTTTCCTGATCTTCCTCCAAACTAAAAGTTAAATGTCTTTTTTGAAAACTATCTCCTCTATGAAAATAGTCTTACTTGGCGTCTGATCAGTTTGAATTTAATAATATAAACATTTCCTGCTACAGAACTGAATTTTAAGTCTGAAGGCAAGTTATAAAGCAAACGGAACTGGCATTTTTGACCAGGGGTTGAGGCGAACACGGGAAGGAAAACAAAGATAGGAAAAAAGAGACCTTCTCTTGATCGTCACTTGTGCAAATGACAGAGGAAAACGCAGATAAAATAAGCTATTTTTTTTTCTATGCTCCTCTGATCTGAATGGTACACACGAGCATTTACGTATATATAAACCACTTAGTGGTCATCTATGAAATAAGTTTTACACATAAAATCCTTACCGTAAAATTGTGTAATGGTGCCATGCCTCTATTCCTCCTGTCTGAAAAGCTTTTAAACTCTGGCATCTGTTTAAACTCATCATCCATCCTTTGGATTCTCTGCGTCAGCTGGATCTGTGTCACACGGGCTGTGACAAGTCCCTCATGCTCTCCTCCCTTGTGCGTCCTTTGGAACAAACCAGATGCCATGATTCATTCTTAAGTTTTGGACACTGACTAAGGGAAAGAGAACGTCTGATGTTATCATGCAGTTCAGAGAGAAAGATGAGGGGTAAGACCGTATGAGCAACTAGTGAGAAAAGAAGTTTTAAGCACAGGGGATTTTTCTATCACGACCGTAGTAGTGTTTGCCGGAAATTGTAGTACTATTACACAGAGAAAAATAATTCTCATAGAAGGATTAGCATTTTTTTTTTTTTTGGTTAGGAAACACTGAGGAATACAATCCAATGTTAATGTATAGAATACAAGTTTTCTATGCACTTAAAACTTTTTGCTTCCTTTTTCTCCTGAATATATGAGCTCATGAGTTTGTCATGTCCAAGAAGCTATTTGAGTCACTGTGATAACATTGGCTTTCCCTCCTCTTTGAAAGAAAGTCTTCTTAAATTCAGACAGATTTTCCTGTTCTTTTGTTTTCCTTAATTGGTTGGGACAACTAATCAAAACAGATTTAATTATGATTTTTAAGAGTAAAATACTGTTTACAAGTACCCACTTTATTTTTTTTTTAAGATTTTATTTATCCATGAGAGACACAGCGAGACAGGCAGAGACACACACAGGCAGAGGGAGAAGCAGGCTCCCTGCGGGAGCCCGATGGTGGGACTAGATCCCAGGACCTCGGGATCACGACCTGAGCCAAAGGCGGATGCTCAACCACTGAGCCACCCAGGTGCCCCAATGGTTGAGATCTAAACACAAGTAGCCACATGTCAGAGCGCCCACTTTCAACCAGTGCCCTCCCCTGCACATTAGGGGGGGTGGGGTGGGTTACTCTGCAAAGGAAGACAGCTGGGAGCATACGACCCAGCCAGGCTAGGAAGGATTCCTGAGGAAGGAGAAGAGAGGCACACATTCTTTCCTCCTCTCTCACTTGCCTGTTTCCACACAACACGTATCTCCTATCTCTAGCTGACCCTACTACAAAATCATCATTATCTCAAGTTCACAGGAGCAGACTTAAGGCACTTTGTTTGACCAACTGGAAAAATAAAAAAACAAACTTCATTTCACTGTGAAATTCTCCATGGATCAGTTTTGTGAAAACACTTTCATAATAAAGCCTAAGAGCTTAGACCTAGTAAATACAAGTAGCTGTAATTTACCCTGAGAGTTTTTGTTGCACAAAAGAATATGGCAAGTCCTTTAAGAAGATGAATAGTGTGGTTCAGTCCAAACTTGAATACACTGCTATGCCATATACAATTTCTCAAGGTCTTTGCATTCATGGAATTCTAACAGAGTTGTTCCCATTGAACTGGAATCCTTTGAGAGAACCAGACATTAATACATAGGTAGTACAATGTAAGGGAGACTTTAAAATTTATTTTCCATGAGCGTCATTGTGTTGTCTCTTCATAAAAGGGATATATGCTAACTGCGCAAAAGTTAAGCAATTCAAAAAAAAACCAAAAAGAAGTAGGACTAAAAATTTCCCTAAGGGAAAACCATTATTAACATATGGGGGGGTGCAGCCTGGGTGGCTCAGCAGGTTAGCGCTGCCTTCAGCCCAGAGCCTGATCCTGGCGTCCTGGGATCGAGGTCCATGTCAGGCTCCCTGCATGGAGCCTGCTTCTCCCTCTGCCTGTGTCTCTGCCTCTCTCTGTGTGTGTCTCTGATGAATAAATAAATAAAATCTTTAAAAAAACTGGGAAACACATTTCTGATGGTCTCTTCCTAGATTTATTTTACATATAGATACACACATACACACATGTACATACAAATACTATTAATGGGATCATAAAATGTATGCTGGCCTGTATCCTGTATCTTTATATATATATTACATATATATATATATAATATATAAACTGTGTTTATATAATTAATATATAATATATATTAATTACATATAAATTAATTGGGGGCTATGTTTTTCCATAAAAATGAAGACTTAGAATTACACTTAAGTTTTTTGGGGGATCCCTAGGTGGCTCAGTGATTTAGCACCTGCCTTTGGCCCAGGGCGTGATCCTGTAGTCCCAGGTTTGAGTCCACGTTGGGCTCCCAGCATGGAGCCTGCTGCTCCCTCCCCCTGTGTCTCTGCCTCTCTCTATGTCTATCATTCATTCATTCATTCATTCATAAATAAATAGATCTTTAAAAAAAGGAATTACACTTAAGTTTTTAATTACAGTTAGTTAACACACAGCGTAATGTTAGTTTTAGATGTAAAATATAGTGATTCAACACTTCCATATGTCACTGGGTGCTCATCACGACAGGTGCATTTCTTTATCCTCCCCATCCCCTATTTCCCCCATCACCCCACCCACTTCCTCTCTGGTGACCATCAGTTCTCTATAGTTGAGTCTGTTTCTTGCTTGGTCTCTCTCTCACTTTTTTCCCTTTGCTAGGTCATCGTTTAAGCCCTTATTTTTCCAAGCTTCCCTGCATGGACATTCAGATTGTTTCTGATGGCAAAATTTGGAAACATTCGGAGAGTTGGACATGGCTTATCAGGAGAAAAATTTTCAGAGAACTAACTTCAGCACAAGAGACCATGTTTGTTGAATTACCTCCACCAGTGGTCCTCAGGCTCCCTGACTTCCTGGTTAAGAGCCCAGATCCTGGGAGTCTTGTGTCATTCTAGCTTAAAATGGAAGTGGAGATTCTAAGGGCTATACTCTAAGGAACTAGACAGGTCTTGACAGAAGTCAACTGGTTCCAGACAGTGGGACTGTCTGCACTCGAGCAAAGACAAAACAGAAAGCCTCTGCAGATGAGCTATTTGGCTCTGGAAACTTCTTATAATTAATACTTACCAAATTGGCAACTAATAAGGCTGACTCAGAGTAATTTCCATAGTTTTTATATACCTCTTTGGGAGCAGCCACCTGCCACCTACCAGCTGTTAGCACCGTCTTCCTCCTCCCACATCTACCCTTTGAATTCCACAAGAAGAAGCCATCACTCAGGTACCCATGATCCCTGAGAATCCACTGAGGTCCCTAGGAAATGGGACAGCGAGGCTCTGGCAGGTGCAGCATTGGTGAAGCTTCACTGTAATAGTGCACACGTCAGCTTTTCTCACAGAGGCTCTCCGAGTTAGCTCGTTACATTCAACCCTCATTTGTAAAGCATCAGTCACTGTGCTGGCAGTTTGTTTTATATTCAGCTGAAGGGAAGCAGCATATACTAGAAATAACTTGGGCCAACAAGACTTAAGGATGAACCTGGTTCTCCACTTGACAGCTCTGTGGCTTTGGGCAAGATATGACCCTCTCTGGTAGTCCTCGTTTAGCTGCTCTGAAAACTGAGGATGACCGTAGTACCTCAAAGGGTTGCCTAGAAGATTAAGGGAGAAAACTCATTACACAGTTCCCAACATTAAAAATTTTTTTTAAACATTTTATTTATTCATAGAGACACAGAGGCAGAGACACAGGCAGAGGGAGAAGCAGGCTCCATGCAGGGAGCCTGACATGGGACTCGATTCCGGGACTCCAGGATCACACCCTGGGCTGAAGGCGGCGCTAAACCGCTGAGCCACCCGGTCTGCCCAGTTCCCAACACTTAATACGAGCTTTATTAATGTTAGCTATTATTGTCAGTGGTGATGAAGTCTTAGTAAAAACACAACAAATGGCAAGTCCTTTAAGAAGATGAATAGTGTGGTTCAGTCCAAATTTGACTACATTGTTAGGCCAAATACAACTTCTCAAGGTCCTCCTACCCCTAAGAGTTGATGTCGGGACTAAAAATAATGTACATGGATGCGCCCAGCATGAGATGTGTTCCACAGAGGTCAAGTCCCTTTTCTCTCCGATGTCCCCAAGAGCTTCGTTTATTTCCCTGCATAGATTCTCCCTAATAGACAGTGCAAAACTATTGAAGAACTAGCAAAGGATGTCAAGGATTTACCTAATATCCTAACTACAGTGAAATAAACATCTGGGATGGGTAGAACAGTGATGAGCTGGTTATAACAGCAATGGCCAATATATACGGAATTGGGGGATGTGTTCATTGGAGGAGAACTCAGAACTCAAACGTAGCATTGTTTAGGGGATGGCCTTGGTCTTGAAAGATGATTGACCCCAAGAGCTTGTTGGCAGCCAACTGGACATTGTCCTAGAGGTGATTTTATTAATCTAGTAGGCTCTGTGGTTGGAAATGTCACATTTTAGTCATCAAGGAAACGGCTGGGTTAAGAAAACATCTTGTAAAAATACAAATGAAAACTGGAGGCTGAAGCACATAGGTATGTGGCCGTGTGTGTTGCCTGTGCGCTGTTGACACATAGAAATAGTTTCTGCCCTTCCGTGTGTAATTAGGGCACTTTGAAACAAAGGAACAAGACCAAACACTACAGGCTTGTCCTTGTAGTTTCCCTTGTTTTTCTCCTGTTCGGTGAAGAGATACACAGTGTGGAAGTGTGGAGCTGAGACACCAGCTCCGCTGTGGCTTGGCCGGTGATGGATCGTCATGGTTGGCTGCATTCTTTCTTAGATTTGCAGTCAACAGTACTTAATATGCATTTACTCTGTGTCAGGGACTCTGGATAAGAAGATCCCCCACCGCAGGTTGCTGATAGGCCAGTGAGAGGAGACAGGAACTACACAAGTCATGAAAAATATGGAGTTCATTGGCTGGTGATAAGAGCTATAGTGAGCGATCGAGCAGGGAGGGGAGAAGAGGGTGGTTACTCTTGCACGGAGGCTGGTGTGAGGACACGCTCTTTAGGAAACATTTGAGCAGGGAACTGAGAGGGTGACTTCTGCGAATATGTGTGGGGAAATCTTTGGTCAGAAAAGCAAGAGCACATAGACCGAGGAACATCCCAGGTGCGTTCCAGGAACAGCAAGGGGCCAGGGTGACCCCAGCAGAGTGGGTTAGGGGGTAGCTGGAGTCCAAATGGTGTAGGACCTCGTGGCCTCTGTGACAACTTTGTCTTTACTGTGGGTGAGATGGGAAGCCACTGGAGTGTTTCAGGTAGAGGATTGAGGATCTGGCTTCATTTAGCAGACACCCGATGTATGCTATCTCGTCGAGTCGGCTGGCCGGGGTGGGCCTGCAGCAGAGAGACCACTGGTGATCTCCCACTTCTGGCACTTTCTTGCTTAGAGTCACAATAACTCCATACAGTGTTATCTTCAGCAAGAACTGGGGCTCAGAGCAGAGAAGCAGCTAAGCAGAGTCAGGGTTCGGGTTCAGACCCGTGACCCCCAAAGGCAGAGCTCTTTGCCCCCATCCTGTGTACAACGCACGTCACCATCATGGTGAAGATGAATGGCTAAGTTTTCCATTAGGGGTGTAAACTACACCAGGGCCTGAAGTCATCACACTCCGAAGAGAAAATGATTTCATGCCTTCTCTGAGGTTTAGTACTCTGAACACAGCTCCTTTTTCATGCTTCCCCTCCAGATTTCTTTTACAAGTGGGTGTTCACGTTTTGTGTTTTACTGTGAACTACAACTGAGTTCATTTGAATCACACTAATCTGTCAGCTGAAAGAGTTTCACAGACGAGTGGAGGGCCCTTGGCTGCCTGAGGCCTATTGGAATATGCATTCTTCTCTCTACCCCATCACACCTATAGACGGGGCCCATTTCTGTGAAGTGTCCTTGTGGTCTCCACGTGCCACGTGAATGTCCTCTTGGGCCCAATTCAGTCTATATGCGCGTGCATGAACAAGACACCAGAATTCCGCTGCCCTGCAGATGAAGCAGTAAACAATTCACAACTCCGGGCGACAGTGATGCTTGGGCTGAACAGCAGAAACAGCTTGTCGTGTCGTTTCCCCAAGGCTTTCATTAGTTCCAAATAATGCAGGCTGGAACATTCTGTTCATCGCTCAATGGCACTGGAGAACTTTTATATTACCATCAAGTGATGAGCCACATCATCAAGATCTCTTAATTTCCTTGCAAGTCACCTTGTGGAGGGGCACCTGGGGGTCTCAGTTGGTTAAGCATCTGGCTCTTGGTTTCGGCTCAGGTCATGATCTCAGGGTGGTGAGATCGAGCTCTGTGTCCGGCTCCTCATCTCCTCCTCCCTCTGCTAACCCCCCCATTGCTTGTCCTCTCTCTATTAAAAATCAAATCTTTTTAAAAAATTGTTTATAAAACAGTGAACCACAGACCCATGGCCTGAGGAATGGCATTCGAAGAACCCGAGGCACTGGGAGCCGTGTGGGGCTGCGCCAGTGGCGTGGAGGCAGCAGGGACATCCCAGCTGAGCTTCCCAGTTAGTACAACTAAGCGGTCAGATTTGAAGTCAGACAAGATTAAAGCCATCATGCATATTTGAGAAGAAAGTTTTCAAAATCTCTTGAAAAAAATCTTGTTAAAATATTTATATTTAGATAGATATGTATCTATATACATATTCTATATACTATATATACTATATATAAAATTTTATATATAATTATATATAAAATTTTTTAGAGGAAGGGCAAGACTAGGAGATACAGAGAGAAGAGCCAACAGTACCCACTTCTGCAGTCTCAGCAGATAGTCCTCCTGTGTCCCTGAATTTTACACCTGTGGGAATGTCTGCGGGCTCGGACCACAGAGGAAGAGTGTAAAGGTCCAGAGGATCCTCCCCTCACCATGCTCACGTGAAGGGAAATTGGAAAATTTCATTTCTATGCTTTTTGGATGGCAGGGGAGAAACTACCAAATATGCTCAAACACATTGTGTGCTATGAAGTGACGTAACACAGAGAGAATCCCATGCACCTGCCCTCTTCCAAGCCCAGTGGGCACAGAACTCACTGAGAATCTAGTTCAGTGGATCTGGCCCCATGGAAGAAGAGTGGACAATGGTTGTGGACCTGGATTTATACCCGGCTCCAGCAAGGATGTGCCCTGGGAGTCAGGGGGCACTGGGGGATCCCTGGTGTGCTCCGAGCCCAGGGCAATTTGAGCATAAGAAAGCACCCTATTATATTAACACTATGGGCTGTTTCTCACTCATTCTCTTTTCTCACTTACTCTCTTCAGGTCCAGTTGAAAAGTGAAGAATCCAAAACCTTTGCTATGAAGATTCTCAAGAAACGCCACATCGTGGACACAAGACAGCAGGAGCACATCCGCTCCGAGAAGCAGATCATGCAGGGGGCGCATTCCGACTTCATAGTGAGGTAAAGGCCTGGCCTGGGGCTGACTTTCCCACTCCGGGTGGGTGGCAGGTCAGCCACAAAACCCACCGCCTCCCATGTTCCCCGTTACGCATCTCATTCAACCAGGAAACAGATTTTTAAATCTGATTTTAGGAAAGTTTTGTTAGACTTAAACTTCGGGGCAGGGGGGTGTTTTTGTATTATTATTATTATTATTTTTTAAGAGAATCAGATTCTATGAAAAGCACATGGTTTTCCCAAAGATCTTTCCGTTTCTAACATCCCATGCTGATGCTCTCTGTGACCCTATATAGAATTCTTTTGCAGCTTGAAGGACAAAATACAAAAATTAGATTATTTGAATACTAATATGTACATTTTTAAAATTTTGAAGATAAAAAAATGAAATGACTATTCCATCTCCATATTTTGAGAACGTTAATAAGATAACGAGGAGTTTTCATAGACAAAACAAAGCCTGTTCTAGTTAATTTGTCAGTGGCACTTAAAAACAGGGCACAAGGTGAACTTAGGTGAACGGCACGAGAATTTCATTCATGTCTGCATTTGTAAAGTGCACCTATTTTATACTGCATGTTTATACTACATAGGGCTGAAGAGTCCATGTGTTAAAAATCAGCTAAACTGAGACAGGAGGAGCCCCAAGAAGCCACCTTGGTCCATAATCATTTGGATTAATCCATTCATTGCCAAGGACAGCCCAGCCCCCACCCTTTACACATCTTGGTCAGGAGCTTGTTGCCTCCTATTCCCTATTTGCAAACAGACCTTTCTCCTTTTAATGACATTTCAAGCTTAGAAAACCAAGCATAAGACTGTAATCTGAGCACCTAAAACACATTCTTTTCAAAGACAACCACGTTTCTAACCTTTGTTTTCTTGTTTGCAATCCACAGATTGTACAGAACGTTTAAGGACAGCAAATATTTGTACATGTTGATGGAAGTGTGCCTAGGTGGAGAGCTCTGGACCATTCTCAGGGATCGGTAGGAGTTTTAAGAAATTTCTATCATTTCATTAAAAATGTAGTTGACTGTGCTAGTAAGAAGAGTCAATTTTAAAGTCTAAAAATCATATGTTACATATTTATATTTATACATATATATATTTCAGAAAATAAGTAAATATGGGATACAACCCATTGTACACATATGCCTTAGTAAACATGAAGCTCGCTCTGTTTCAGATTTGTAACCAATGATAAAGGTTTAGTCCAGCATGGAAATGGGACCTAGCAAGGTATATAACCAGGTCATCTTTTTAACTTGAATCCCAGAGTCAGTTGCCTAGAAGTCAATTTGTTGCTGTGACACGAAGGGAATAATGTTATAGCTGCTATTGGGATTAATGATCAGTTTAATTGCCTTTCCGGACACTGAGAATTTTTTCCCCCGATTTACTTTTTCTCCAGCCTTACATTGCTCTTTGGTTTCAAAATTAGCAAGTCAGACATCTTTTTCAGGCTTCTGCTGATCTCAGAAAAACAATGAATCTCCTTATAAGCAGTATTCCGTGTAAACAATCTAATTCAGATTTACTTATGTTTGCCCTTTCAGGGCAAGTAAAGTTGGTCTAATCAGAGCTTGTTTCTCTTATTAATACAGCTAGCAAACTAGAAATGGAGTCTATAAAATGCCCTAGGAGATCATTACCAATCCTAAATGTGTACTTAAAAAAAATAAAAGGCAATTTTCTTTTCCTGTGAATGATCATTTTCTAGAAGGCATCCTTCTCCCTCTGAATACCTTTTGACATATTTGTTTTTCATATTTGTTAGTCTCACTCATGTCCTCCTTCAGAAACTCTGTTACAGACTGCCCTGTTGTTCCCAGACAGCCTTCCTGGTTTTCTGACAACCTGTTAGTCTTAGATATCCCAGAATAGAACCGGTGGCTCTTTAGATGGGATAGCTTATGAAGTCTCATCCCTCCTAGTGTTCTCATGGTAACTTCATGTCTTTGGAAATATTGACGTTTTTCAGGTCTTAGCCCCGTTGCCTTCCTTGTGTATGTCAAGTGGATTTCTTTTTACTTATTCTGTCCTGATGACATTGCTGTTGTGTTTCACTCCTTAAATTTGAGGTCAAGGAGTAGATAAGGAATGCATCATGTTGGCATTCTGAAAGCAGAGTGAACATCTGTACTAAGCTATTATAGCACATCATTACATTATTTCTGGTAATATTTGAGCACAGATTCTATGCCAGGCATTGTACTGGAAGTTGGAGATACAGTGATAAAAGAGACGTGGTCCCCTTCTCATAATTTACAGTCTGCGTCAAGTGAACCCTCTGACTTGTGAGCTAATGTCTGCTTCATCCTAACATAACTCTACTATATTATTTTTGAACCGACCTTTCAATCCACTAATTTACTTGAAATATCTTCCCTGATTTGTTCTAATTAGAAGATTTACAGGTGGAAGTAAGCATGAAAGCAATAATAAGCCACATAGGGAGAGGAACTATTTTGAGCTTCTGTGAATCAGGCAGCAACACAAGTCAATCTGAAGTTCACATATGAGGCATCAAATGTCAATTTAGGTTTTGAAAGAAAATATTATTTCATATTTCTCCCTACCTAACTTGGTTTGCATTTTCTTGGCTCATAAGTGCCAGCCAAGCCTTCCGAGTGAGATGTATTTTGATCTGGCAAGGCAGCTAAATTTGCTATTAAAAAGTGGTTTACTTTGGAGGAGTAGATGGAGGGAAAATATCAGTGGGTGGTCCTTTCTCTACATCTACCAGGATGCTTTTTGATTGGTTCAATTTCATTCCCTTTTATCATTCTTGGGTTTGGGATACACAATTGGTGAGTCCCTGCAATGAGCTTGCTACTATGAGAAAAGCTGGAGGTAAGATAGCTGCTTGTTCCTTCCTAGAGGTTGAGAAGGGATGAGGCCTCAAAATTAAAAGCAATAAAACTATTATATATGCATGTAGCACTTTATTTCTTTTACTCTTTTCTTTCCCCTTCTTCAAAAAATTGCTCAGATCGGGGACACAGTTTTGGAGATCTAGGCTCCAATGAATATTGCCTCTGACCAGCTTTCTAACTATTTGTTTGAGGCTGAAAGTCCCAAAGGTTAATTTATAGAAACAACAACAAAAAAATGCCAAGAAGAAAAAGGAAAATAATGATGCTATTTGTCACAGTGTAGTTGAAACAAATCATATTCAACTCATTCGGTTTTCTTTTTGCATCCCAGGAAAGCAGCAGTAGGGAAGCTATTCTGAAAGGATAAAGGAAATGTATCTGGGTTGGTTTTAAGAAGGGCTTGTGTGACTATTCTTTACTGACACGGTAATACACCTAAGCCTTAGGGATTTAGTGTAGGAAGTCTCTGATAGCAACAGATCTCCTCCCTCACCTAGTGAGATGACCATCTCCTGCCTCTGTCTTTTTTCTCATTGGCACAGAAAAGGAATGCAGAGCAGTTTTCCTGCTGTTGTCAAAAAGTAAGAATTAAAATCCTAATAAAAATTAAAATGATACCATCTATATAAAACAGAATTGGAGGACTATTAAATATCTATCTTTGAGATACAACACCCCTGAAATGTTAATTGTTGCACTTATTTCCCATATTTATTCTTTATTAGCTATCGTGTTTTGTCTCCTAGTTTGTGACTATTTCCACCAATTATGTTCCATTATTTGGGGTAGATAGGTACACGTTATATTTTATTCACCTTTCCTCCATAACACTTAAAGAATTGGCAATCTCTACAACTATTTAAACAATGTGAGTGGTTAATATAATAACTATATAATATATATGCTTATAATAGTTTACACATATTAGCATTTACATATTATGTATTAATATTGGTATTTAATATATAGTAATCTAATGAAATTTACTTAAATTTTTTTAAATTTTCCTAATGAATATCTTAACTATTTTAGATACCATAATTTTCAAATTATGCATATTCCATTTCTAGTCATGTGTCTTCCTGGATATGTTTTATAAGCCAGCAAGTAACTTAAATCTCCATTCCCTTCGATTCTAACTATATTGTGGAGGGTAATTATTTAAATTCCATCTGAGAGGACAAAATGGATGGTGTAGATCAAAAGTATTTCAAGGGGCCAGGAGGATAGGAGAATCAGAAGATCCTGAACTCATTCAATCCCAAAGATACACCAAGATAACATCTATATTTGTATAACTAACTCTCAAAATACTCTGAAGACTGTCAGGACAAACCTTCCACAGTTAATCATAGAGAAGATTCCACATTGAAAAGGGTAGGAGGTGTGGAAACACAGTTGGGAACCAAGTCTCCTGTGCAATTAATCACAGTTGGGAGGGACACCGCATGCACAGAGAAGCAGGAGGATCAGACCCTGAGTTAGGCACCCCCAGCACTGGAGACCCACACTGGGAAAATGAGTACCCATGCTATTTGGCTTTGAAAACCAGTGACCCTTAACTTGGCAAGTGTTTAAAATCAGCTGGGCTTAAGTCCAGGTACTTTAGACATCAGTGGGCTTACTTCCAAAGAGCCTGAGGGCAACAGAAAAGTAAGTCCCCGCCTTTAAAGACTCAGCATAATAAATAAGCTGCCAAGACAGCACAGAAACAGCAATTTGAAAAGTGCCTGGAATACGCGTGAAGGACATTTATTTACCGAGTGTGCACTGGAGTGGCAGGGATCTTCGGGAGACTTCTCCAGGGAAAAAGTGCTGGCAGGCACCAGCCTAGAGAGCCAGACACTTTGGGAGCCCATGTTAACCCTCTCCACTTACCTGACTGGCACTGCAAGCCCCACTCCCACATTCCCCTCCAGACCCATCTCATTCAACCTGCTTAGCAGCCAGCCCTCCAAAGTAACTCCTGCTCTGGAGAGAAGGGAGGATAACCATACACCTCAGCACACCACATTTCCCATAGTCAGGCCTTTCAGCTGCCAGCACAGGGAAAAAGGCCTTCCCTTTGGTGCACCCACAGCTGTGGCAGAAAGAATAAGTCTGGACAGCTCCCCTGACTACTGACTCTGCTGACCTACAAGCCTGTGGCAACAACAGACAGGCCCCCTCAACAGCACAGGGACAAGACCTTGCCCAGGGCACCCACAGAGGGAAAGGTAGGCCATTACAGATGACTGGACTTAAGGCAGATGCAGCCCAGCCACAATAGTAGAGCACACACAGCCCACACAGGCGCCACTCCTGAGGCATCTGGTTCAAGTGACCAGGGTGCGTTGCGCTCTTGGCACTACAGGAATCTTCTATACTAGGTCACTACTTTCAAGACCGGGAGCCATCGCTGACCTACCTAATACATACATACAAACAAATGTGGAGAGTTAAACAAAATGAGGAAACAGAAGAGTATATCCCAAATGAAAGTAGGTTATTCACTTACAAAGCCAGTAAGGAGGTTAAAACAATACTTTCTCTTTTTAATTAATTAATGAAATTAATTGTACCTACAAAAATCAGTCAAGGGATACACAAAATAAAAAAGATGGAAAATAAGACATATTCATAAAATGTGGAGGGGGAGTAAAACCTTAGTGCTTTTAGAATGTGTTCAAATCTAAGAGACCATCAACTTAATATAGCCTGCCATACACAGAAGAAGTTACCTATGAATCTAGTCAAAACCTAGAGTAGGTTCACACAAAAATAAAGCCAAAGGAATCTAAGCATAACACTAATGAAAGCCATTAAACCACAAGGTAATAGAGTAAGAGAAAAAAAAAGGGGGGGGACAGAGAGGAACTATAAAAATAGCCGGTAAACAAATAAAATGGCAATAAGTATATACCTATCAATTATGACCTTATATTTATTTTTACTAGTGATGACTTTAAATAGACTCAATGCTCCAATGAAATGACATAGAATGACGGGATGGGAAAAAAAAAAAAAAAAGCTCCATCTATGCCACCTACAAGAGACTCATCTCAGACATAGACACATACAGACTACGGTAAAGTGATAGAAAAACAGTCACCATATAAATGGAAGCAGAAAAAAAAAATGCCAGGGTAGCAATACTCTAAAAAAAAAAAATAGACTTTAAACCAAATACTATGTCAAGAGACAAAGAAAGGTACCACATAATGATAAAGGGATCAATCTGACGAGTATATGATAATTATAAATATCTATGCATCCAATAGAGGAGCACTTAAATATGTAATACAATAGTTGTAGGGGACATTAACACCCCATTTATATCAATGGATAAATCAGACAAAATCAACAAGGAAACAGTGGCTTTGAATTACATATTAGACCAGATAGACATAATAGGTATATATAGAACATTCGATCCAGAAACACGATATCCACTCCCTGCAAAAGTACATAGAACATTCTTTAAGATTGATCCTATTAGGACACAAAACAACCCTCGGTAAATTGCAACAGACTGAAATATCAAGCATCTTTTCTGACCACAATGATATGAAAATAAAAATCAATTGCAAGAAAAAACCTGGGAAGAATACAGATATATGATGCTAAACAACATGCTATTAAAGAATGAACGATTCAACCAAAAAAATCAAAAGAAAATTTAAAAATACATGGGAGACAAATGGAAATAAAAACACAGTAGTCCAAAATCTTTGGGCGGGGGGCAGCAAAAGTACTATCAAGAGGGAAGTTTATAGCAATACAGGTGTATCTCAAGAGACAAAAATATCAAATAATCTGAACTTATACCTAAAGGAGAAAACAACAAACAAAACCCAAACCCAGTGGAAG
Source organism: Canis lupus dingo (assembly GCF_003254725.2). Classification (NCBI taxonomy): domain Eukaryota; kingdom Metazoa; phylum Chordata; class Mammalia; order Carnivora; family Canidae; genus Canis; species Canis lupus. Next base: position 35,016,780 of record NC_064268.1, on the reverse strand, counting down.
GAATGAAATAATAAAGATCAGAGCAGAAATAAATAGATACTAAAGAAAAATAGAACAGATTGATGGAACTAAGAGCTTTTCCTCAAAGATTAGGAACAAGACAGTGCCCACTCTCACCACTTTTACTCAACATAGCACTGGAAGTCCTAGCCACAGCAATTAGACAACAAAAAAGAACAAGGCATACAGGTTGGTTAGGAAGAAGTTAAACTTCCACTATTTGCAGGTGACATGATACTATGCATAGGAAACTTAAAAATCCACCAGAAAAACTATTAGAACTGATAAATGAATTTGGAAATTTTGCAGGATACAAAATTAATATGCAGAAATCTGTTGCATTTCTAGACCTAATAATAAACTAGAAGAAAGAGAAATTAAGACAATCCCATTTATAATTACACCAGAAAGAATAAAATACCTAGGAATAAACTTAACCCAAGAGATGAAAGACCTGCACTCTGAAACCTTATAAAACATTGATGAAAGAAATTGAAGGGGATACAAACAAATGGAAAAATATTGTGGATTGGAAGAATGTTGTTAAAATGTCCATAGTACAGATTCATTGCAATCTATCAAAATACCATTAATGTTTTCCTCAGGACTAGAATAATCTTAAAATTTATATGGAACCGTAAAAAGTCCCCAAATCGCCAAAGCAATCCTAAGGAAGAAGAACCAGGCTGGAGATATCAGAATCCCAGAATTTCAGATATACTACACAAAGCTATATACAGTAATTAATTGTATTGGCATAGATCAATAGAACAGAGAGAGGGTCAGAAATAAACTGACATTTTCATGGTTAATTAATCTACAATGAAGGCAAAAATATACAATGGAGAAAAGGCAATCTCTTCAACAAATACTGCTGGGAGAACTGGACAGCTACCCTCAAAAGAATGAAACTGGACCAGTTTCTTACACCATACGCAAAAATAAGCTCAAACTCAAAATGGACTGAAGACCTAAATGTGAGACCTGAACCCATAAAACTCCTAAAAGAAAACACAGGCAGTAATCTCTTTGACATCATCCGTAGCAACATTTTTCTAGATATATCTTCTCAGGCAAGGTAAGCAAAAACAGACTATTGGGACTACACCAAAATAAAGAGGTTCTGCCCAGGAAAGGTAACCATCAACAAAATGAGAGGGCAACCTAGTGAATAAGAGAAGATATTTGTAAATGCCATATTCAATGAAGCGTTAATATTCCAAAATATATAAAGAACTCCTACAACCCAACACTTTAAAAAAAAAAAAAATCCAGTTAAAGGATGAGCAGAGGACCTGAATGTGCGTTTTTCCAGAGAAGACATAAAGTGGCCAACAGACACATGAAAAGATGCTCAACATCACTTATCATCAGGGACATGCCAATAAAACCACCATGAGATATCATCTACCACCTGTCCAAAACAGCTGAAATCAACAACAACAAGAAACAACAGGTGTGGGCAAGGATGCCGAGAAAAAGGCACCCTCGTGCACCATTGGTGGGAATGCAAACTGATGCAGCCACTGTCGGGAAGGAGGATGGGAGTTCCTCAAAAAATTAAAAATAGAATTAGCCTACCATCCGGTAACGCCACTCCTGGGTATTTACCCAAAGGAAAAAACACACACACACACACACTCATGTGAAAGGATACACGCACCCCTGGTTTTACCGCAGCATGATTTACAGTAGCCAACATGGAAGCAGCCCAAGTGTCCAACAACGGATGAAGAGATAACGAAGACGTGGTGTGTAAATACGATGGACCATTACTCAGCCATAAAAAAGAATGGAATCTTGCCATCTGCAGTAAGATGGATGGAGCTAGAGGGTGTTATGCTAAGTGAGATAAGTCAGAGAAAGACAAATACCATATGATTTCGATTAAATGTGGAATCCTGAAAATATAACAAAGGAACAATGGACTTAAATATAGAGAACTAACTAGCGGTTGCCAGAGGGGAGGTGGGGGGGGTAAAACAGATAAAGGGGATTAAGAAATATGAACTTCTAGTTGTAAAATTCAGTCACAGAGATGAAAAGTACAGCATTGGGAATACAGTCAGCAATACTGAGGTGACGTTTGGTGACAGACGTTGCCTACGCCAACTGTGGTGATCGCCGAGTGATGCACAGAGTTAAGGAATCATTATGTTGGACATCTGAAGTTGACATTGCATTTTAATTACACTTCGACAACCCCAAGAATCAAAGTATCTCAGGGAAATGAGTCGATTTTCCTACTAATTTGGCCTCCCTACCTTTACAAGTGGCAGTTAACCCTCACGGTGGCAACACACTCAAGGGGGATACTCACTGCTGATTGGGGTTAGTAGGCAAGGATGAGAGGGACCGTCTCCTTCTGGGAGAGAGGATTTGTCTTTACTTTCTGTTATTTCAGGACACCGTTTGTGATGAGTTGATTAACCATTGTGATTAGGTTGAAAGCTGGGTCTATCCATAAGCATACGTAATCCCCTAATTCTCTCAAATTGTTATCTACTGTCGTCTAGCTAAAATAAAACTACCACTTGTTCCCAAAGAAGGTCCAAAGCCCTATTCCGTACGTGGTTTCATTGAAATGACATGTTAAGGCGTAATTTATTATTTTGAAGAGCTATTTAGGGCAGTGATTTATTTATTTAAGCAACTTTCTGTTGATAAACAAGCTTTCGTTTTGGTTTTAGATCAAATATTTGCTGTCATTTTCGATTCTAATAGTAATTTTTTTTATTTTGAGTTGTCATTTTCTATTCTAATAGTAATTTTTTTATTTTGAGTCACCCTAATGCTATGCTTTGTGACTGCTTCTCAGAAGTGTAAACCTACACATTACCCACATCAAAGGTTTTGTGATGAAGCTGTATTGCTGACAAATATTTTGTAAGCCCATGTTGATTTGTCATATAACATGGAAACAGATTTGAGATAGCATTTTCATTTAATTTTTAAAAATCAGTTACAAGTATGCTTATATAGCAGAGGGACTCAAAATAGATTTTTAAAGGAATGGAAACCAGCTCTCTAGAACCTTCCAAATTCCAAAATGGCTGAGAATCAGAGAAACCTTGAAACACAGCTGTAAAGAACTGAAGACCCAAAGGTGAACGTTGGTGGTCAGTTTACTTTATTTATTTTTTTGTCAGTTTACTTTATGATGAAAATCGTCAAGCGATAAGAATCATTTTTGTCTGTGCCTTTGTGAGAAACAGAAAATGAAAACAGAGATTAGCAGGAGACCCTTCAGAGCTGACCCAGAGCACTTAGCCTGGACCCTGAAAAATAGCAATACACCCCAAAGACAGTGCTAATTAGGTATTGCAGACCCCTCACTCCCATCCCCAGAAGACTTCAGACCTGCCTACGTCATTCAGTTTTCCTAGATTAAGACACAGCAGCTAAAGAAGACTTTTTTTTTTTTTTTTTGTGCTCAATTAGAATGGCTCGTATTTATCAGGTTGTGTGCCAGGCCCTGATTCTAAATATACACATCAATTATTTATATCCCTACAACAATCCAATGAGAGTGTTTCTATTCCTGGCCCCATTTTGCACCAGAGAAGGTGGAAACGGGGAAGGTATAGTTAGTTGCTCAAAATTAAACAAGCGAAACCCACATTTGAGCCCAAGATTTCCTGTTTAGGGTGCCTATTCCTCACTCAGAGCTGCCTCCAATGAATCTGAGTTTCCATTAGGATTTTTTTCATCTCTCCTGCTAATGACTGACTTAGAATATAAATATGAGGACCCTTCAGCAGAGATTTGATGAGAAGCTGATCTCTCAGAAGTGTTTGCTTTCCTGACAATATTTACAGTTCGTTGGTTTGGTTCATTAACAAGTGAATATTAGGGAAAACAGAGCTTTGTTGCCTGGAATCACCACTTCAGAAATAATCTCTGACGGTAACCAAGAATTTGTAGGCTTTCAAAAAGGCCCACAGAAATCACAGTGAGACAGGCCTGGTACAAGGAAGCAATTAATTTCCTCGTTAAAACAAAACATGTAGAGTGAAGTAGGACAGAGCTGTGTTCCATGTACTGTCCTGTTTTGTTTGGGCTCCGCCATGGCTTTGCACAACTCTCCAGGGACAGAGGACTGGAGTCCTATGTGGCGCTCAGTAGCGTTCCAGCTGTGTGAATTCTCTGCACGTGGATGCTTACTGTTTCCTACAAGTGATCTCTCCAATTGAAAGAAAGATGGTGCTCCAGATGGGCAAGCGTGCGTACCTCAGGGCAAAGAAGAAGGAACCTCCACGGCGCTACTCCAACCCCCTACTCAACACACAGAATTATCCAGTGTCCCCTCGGCAAAGGTAGTTCCCGGTCAGAAGAGAACCGCAGCATACAGCGTGTCATTCCTTCTCAAAGAAGCTTTATCTCGTCCTTATAAGTTCGCAATCCTTCCATTCAGACATTGAAGAGAAACCCTAGAATCTTCTTAACTATAGTCAAGATTCTAGTTATCTGTAAGAGTAGATATCTTCCTGCCTTGAATTGTATTTCAAAAGGAAGATGTTTCTTTGGGAAGAGCGAAATATTTCAGTGACAACACCAGGGACATTAGAGGTTGAAGAGAAGAACATTCTGGAAGAAACTAGTATTCTGGGTTTTTTGAGTTTTGTTTTTGTTTTTGTTTTTTTTTTAATAATAAATTTATTTTTTATTGGTGTTCAATTTGCCAACATACAGAATAACACCCAGTGCTCATCCCATCAAGTGGCCCCCTCAGTGCCCATCACCCAGTCACCCCAACCCCCCGCCATCCTCCCCTTCCACCACCCCTAGTTCGTTTCCCAGAGTGAGGAGTCTTCCATGTTCTGTCTCCCTTTCTGATATTTCCTACCCATTTCTTCTCCCTTCCCCTCTATTCTTTTTCACTATTATTTATATTCCCCAAATGAATGAGACCATATAATGTTTGTCCTTCTCCGATTGACTCATTTCACTCAGCATCATACCCTCCAGTTCCATCCACGTCGAAGCAAATGGTGGGTATTTGTCGTTTCTAATGGCTGAGGAATATTCCATTGTATACATAGACCACATCTTCTTTATCCATCATCTTTCGATGGACACCGAGGCTCTTTCCACAGTTTGGCTATTGTGGACATTGCTGCTAGAAACATCGGGGTGCAGGTGTCCCAGCAAAACTAGCATTTTGTAAAAAAAAAAAAATAATAATAATAATAAAATTAAAAAAAAGACCTGAAAGGTCCTGCTTTGGCCTTGGGTTCACTGCTCCATTTTGTAAAAAATACCAGTCGTGTTCTACTTCCTGGTGTCTTTGCCTCTACTACTCGATATTGGAAAAAAAAAAAAAAAAGCAAAAGTCACCAAAATGCAAACCAGCATTAGGGACTCTAATGGAAGCAAGCTCGGGCCGCCTTCAGTTGTGGGGCTACCTGCGACGGCCGGTGTGCTTCTCTCTTGCGTTACATCGCAGCCTCCTCTGGACAGATGTTCACACAAATGTTCCTGAACCATCATGAAATGAAAAAGGGAAATATAGTTTATCTTTTTAAAGAATTTCATGGGGAAAAAAAATGTTAAAGTACAAAGTTTCTGGTATAGAAACAAGGAGTTAACCTTAGGTATCAGTGTTTTTTTGTTTTGTTTTGTTTTTTGGTTTTTTTCTCCCTTTATTGTCATTTCATTAAATAAAGAGAGGGAAAGACAGAGAACATGGACTTTTTTGCTAAACATCGGAATCAAGTTTACAAACCTATATTCCCATCCAAGTACCTTTTTCCTTCTTCTTTCTTCACCCCATTTTTTCTTAATAAGAAGGCACTAGTGAGGGATGTAGGTATTATTTCTCTTGCTGGCAAAAGTTTCAAAACATAGAATATTGAGCTTGCGATAGATGATTTAGCCATAGCATCACACCTCATTTCCAAAGTGGTTCTTTGAAAACATTTCTTATTCATGTTCTCATGAAGTGTACTGGAATTACTTAGATTCAGAAACAAGCCCTCAAGAATAAATAGGACTGAACCTCTAAACTTCTCCTTTCCAAAAGAAGCCTCTAAGATAGGACTCATCTCCTCCCGACCACCGCTGTAGCTGTGCCTGGTTGGAGGACAGGGGGCTGCCAGGGGGAAGCCACCATGTTCACAGAAGGAGGGGGGTGTGGTTGAGCTTGTGTGCGGTGCTTGCAAGTTAGGGTTAACTATCCCATTCGTAAGGGCAAAGAATTACTTGACTTGATCCTCTAGGTGCTTCTGAAAACCCAAGGCAGCGGCAATCATATGACATTTGGCCATAGGCTATTGGTCTCTGGGGTCACACTTTGGCACAGGAATGTCATGACATGAGAAAACATAAATAAAATCGTATCAGAGAAACTAATGTCTTACACACTTCTGTTCTCCGTATCTCAGAGGTTCATTTGAAGATTCTACGACCAGATTCTACACAGCATGCGTGGTGGAGGCGTTCGCCTATCTGCATTCCAAAGGAATCATTTACAGGGACCTCAAGCCAGAGAATCTCATCCTGGATCACAGAGGCTACACCAAGCTGGTCAGTGCACCCTACACACCTGCAGTGGATTCCCTGCAGTTTTAAGATAGGCCTTCATCAAGCTGTGTTCGTTGAAATCTCCATGTCCTTTTGTAAATGCTGTAACTTTTCCTAAAATCAGACTTTCGTGTTACTCTTCGCATCCAACTGTTCTTTCAAATGATGCATCCAACTATCCTTTCAAATGTCTTACGTTTCCTAAGACATTAAATTGGCTACGTCCAAATTGGTAATACTCCCGTGGCAGAATCGGTTTGAATGGCTCGTGCTTGCTGGCACGCGTTCTAGACCTAGAAGGGCCGTAGAGACCTTTTCCGAGACTTTCTGCCATTCACAGGGAATGGATATTTACATTGTAGAAAACCGTGAATTGTTTTAATATTTTAGATTTCTGTATAATCTTTTTTAAAAAAAATATTTTATTTATTTGAGAGAGAAAAGGAGAGAGAGAGTATAAGCTGCGGGAGGGAGAAGCAGACTCCCCCGCTGAGCAGGGACCCCGGTTGTGGGGCTCGATCCCAGGACCCCAAGGATCATGACCTGAGGCAAAGGCAGATGCTTAACCGACTGAGCCATCTCAGTGCCCTGATTTATATACAATTTTAATGGGAAAAAAAAATAGGCTTGGTAGGCAATGTCATCCAGGCCATTTTGATTATAATAATAATAGTGATCGTCATCATAAGAAAATCACTCAAATGCTCTAAATATTTAACACAGGAGGGAAGTTCTCATTATTATAAAATGTACAATTTTTATGGACTCTGCATTTGTCAGTGCAGATTTTTTAACCTTTTGGAATTTCTGTTCGGCATATGGTTTTCAAGGAAGTCAAATCAATGGCAGTTAATTATTTATATTCTCAACCAAATTGTTTTAGAAAAAAATAGACTTTCTGCATTTGATGCTCCTTCATCAAAAGGCTTCTAGAAAAGTAACACATTTGCATGTTGTGCCTGTTTGTGCTTACCAAGGGCAGGGATAAACTTTGTGACTCAGCTCCTGCAGCAGTGAAGTGGCTTCTCAATACTAAATGGATTTTCAACCTCAATTCTAGCAGAAATCATGCGTATTCTGGAAAATTTGTCAAGGAGGTCCAACAAGTCTTTTACAGATTTTCAGTAAAGGAGTTATGGCCTTCCATTGGCAGGAAAGGAATAAAAATTGGAAAATAATTCTGGAAAGAAAGATTTGCCTTTATTTTTAATGACTTGAGTTTTATCCTATACTCAAGTTTCACCTTTTCCTATTAAAAAAAAAAAGAAAAAAGAAACTGGGTTTGATCAGGGAGGCTGTGTTTGAAGTATAGGTGGCTCCTTTCAGACTAGAGGACTATAGCAATGTGCATCTGTTTTTGTTTTATTATCAGTGCACTCCAGCTAAAGAACTTACTGCTTTTAAGTTTAATGCACGTGTCTTGAAATAACTTGTTTTTCTCTCTTTGTAAGGTTGATTTTGGCTTTGCAAAGAAAATAGGATTTGGAAAGAAAACATGGACTTTTTGTGGGACTCCAGAATACGTAGCTCCAGAGATCATCCTGAACAAAGGCCATGACATTTCAGCCGACTACTGGTCACTGGGAATCCTAATGTATGAACTTCTGACTGGCAGGTATGGACATTGACAGAGAACCACTGATAAAAATAGACCAGCAGACAGCTGCACACTCCTGCCTTTGTCACTCCAATCAGGCCATCTTAAAGCACATCTCACCATATCTTTTCCAGCGCTTCCATTAATTATGCAAGTGACCAGGAGTCCATCAAACTCTAAAATGGGTTAGAGGAGGGCAACCAACTCAACATCAACTTTTGGCCTCATCATTACTAGTTCTTTATACAAATATGAGAATGTAGAATAATCTTGCTTTTTTCTGTGAGGTCATTGAGCCTAGTCACTTAGCCAGCAATGAAGTAAGGGAGATGATAGTGTTAGAAAAATGTCTTGGTCAACTGTTTATAGAAATAAGAGGACATCTTAATAATTGTTATATCTAATGAAATGTGCATGCTTTGCAGGTCATCTGTGTAATAACATTATAGTCATCAACAACCAAAAAAGGTACTGTGGATACCTCCAGGTCTAAAACAGACCATAAGCTCCTGAAGGAAAAGAAAAACAAAATACACCACCCTGCTGTGTCCAGAAGAGAAGGGGGTGGTAGGGTCATTATAAATCAAGGAGTTCAGAAGAGGGCTCGGTTTGTCCAAGGAGACTTTTAAATAAAGCAAGACCTCAGCTGGGCTCTAAGGGAATGTGTCTTAGACATTCAAAGCAAGGAAAGAACATTCCAGGCAGTCATGGCTTCACTAGAAGGGCAGTAGCTTCATGTAAAAAAAAAAAAAATGGTAGGAAATTGATGGCTGACTGAATGACTTTTGCACAGTGAAAGAGAGGGGGACCACCTACAGAATGACAGGAAAGATGGAGGTAAGAGAGTTGGGGACACAGGACAAAGGGAAGCCCCACCCCCAGTGTATGCACTGTAGTGGTAAGACACGGAACAGGGGGACTGTGAGCAGATGCATCTGTCCTGGGCACAGACAAAAAAGTTGTGGCTTAAGGGCAATTTCAAATGAAGGAACCAGCCCTAGAACACTGACAAATGGTGGGAGAGCTGCTGGAACTCTCTACAGGCCTGATGGGCTGGCAAACACTACTTATGTTTCCCCTCCATCTTGATAGTGCAGAGGGGAGCAAAGCCCAGGCACCAGAGCTGGTTTGCCAACTTAGTGAGCCCCTGGCTCCTGGACCACGCTAGCCCCAGATGTCCCAGCAGGACATTGTTGCTCCAGCCATCTCACCAAAGACAAATAGGTGCAGAGCACCCCAGAACATTCCAGGCATGCCCCACTTTGGCTCTAGATGACTTGCCAGTGTAACCCTGGCCCATGCCCAACTCAGCTCTTACTGTCCCACCAGGTGCCCCCTCCATGGAGGGCCCCAAGACCCTTGTCTTCTACCTACCTCAGCAGTTCTGCCAAGGGACCCTTAGCACGAGAACCCCAGAATTCATGCCTACTTCAGCTTCAGCTGTGCTGCCAGGCATCTTCCATGTGGAGAGCCTTGAGACCACCCCCACCCATTCCCACTTTGCTCTGACCATCCTACCAGGATGGCCCCACATAGAGTGGCCTGCACCGCCAAGCCCAGGATAGCTACAGCTCTATACAGCCAGCCGAAGTCACCAGAAAGACACAGTCTACACAGGGAATGACCATCCCCAAGATCATTCCTTCAAATTTGAGGAGAAGTAGCTGTTGATGTCAAAGATTAAAGATAGAGAATTTCTAAAGCCAGAGAAAAGCTCCTTGCTATTTTTCAGCAGAAACTTTGCAGTCAACAAAGGGGTGGCATGGTACATTGAAAGTGCTGAAAGAAACCCTGCGACCAAGAATACACTACCCAGCAAGTTTACCATTTAGATTTGAAGGAGAGTTTCCCAGACCATCAAAATAGTGGAGTTCATCACCATTAAACTGGCCTTACAAAAAAAAAAAAAAAAAAAAAAAAAGCCAAAGGGAATTCTTTAAGTTGAAAAGAAAAGAAGACCATAATTAGAAGAAAATTACGAAAGGAAAAAAAAATTCATTAGTAAAAGTAAACATTTAGTAAAGACTTATAAGGCTAGTATGTAGGTTAAAAGACAAAAGTAGTAAGATCAACTGTACCTAAAAAATGTAAAATATGACACTATATATGTAAAGTGGCAAGGGGGTAAAAATCAAGTTATTTTAGAATGTGTTTGAACTTAAGTGACCATCAACTTAATATCGACTATAGTAGGATATTATATATGAACCTCATGGTAACCACAAACCTAAAAACTATAAAAGATACACACACAAAAATAAGGACAAAAAGGCCCAACATAAGACTACAGAAACTCATCAATCACAAAGAGAGAGCAAGAGAAAAAAGAAACAGAACTACAGAAACCACCAGAAAACAATTAACAAAATGGCAATAAGTAAATACCTATCAATAGTTACTTTAAATGCAAATAGTCTAAATGCTCCAATCTAAGGCACAGAATGATAAAATGGATTAAAAAAGACCCATCTGTGTTCTTCTTATTCAGACTTTAAGACACACACAAACTGAAAGTGAAAAAAGATGGAAAAAGATATTCATGCAAAAGGAAGCCTAAATAAATAAAAGATGCAGTAGGAATACTTCTAGTCTTTTTAGTCTATTTTATCTGATAGAAGACAAAGAAGCTTTATAATGATAAAGGGATCAGTCCAACAAGAGGATATAACAGTTGTAAATATTGATCTACCCGACATGAGAGCATCTAAATACATCAAGCAAGAATGAACAGACATAAAGAGAGAAATGGACAGTAATACAATATTAGTAGGGAACATTAACACCCCACTTACATCGAGGGATAGATCAGCCAGGCAGAAAATCAATAAGGAAACTGTGTCTTTGAAAGACACATTAGACTAGATGGACATAACAGATATAGACAGACCATTACATCCCAATATGTTCTTTCCACGTGCACATGAAACATTCCTTAGGCCACAGAACAAGTCTCAATACATTTAAGACTGGAAATCCTACCAGGTATGTGTTCCATCCACAACAGCATGAAACTATAAATCAGTAACAACAACAATAAAAATTAAAAACTGGGGAAAAAAACAAAAACATGCTGAGGCTAAACAACATGCTACTAAACAACCTCTTTGCCAATGAAGAAATCAAAGATGAAATTTTTTTAAATGGAGATAAGAAAAAAATCATGGAGACAAATAAAAATGAAAGTGCAACAATCCATAATCTTTGGGAGTCAGGAAAAGCGATTCCAAGAAGGAAATTTATACTGGCACAGGCCTACCTCAACAAACAAGAAAAATCTCAGTCTAATCTTACATGTAAAGAAACTAGAAAAAGAACAAGGAAAGCCCAAAGTTAGAAGAAAGGAAATAATTAAAAATTGGAGGAGAAATAAATGAGAGACCAAAAAAATAACACAAAAGATCAATGTATTATTTTTTGTACTGATAAACCTCTAGCGAGATTTATGAAGAAAAAAAGATCCCAAATCCAAATAATTAAAATCAGAAATGAAAGGGAAGTAACAACCAACACCAATGAAATACAAATGTTGGAAAGTATGAGTGCTATAAAAATTCTATGCCAACCGAGTGGACCATCTAAAAGAAGTGGATAAATTTCTAAGGAAGAAATAGAAAAGCTTAATAAACCTATAACTAGTAACAAAATTGGATCGGTAATCCAAAAACCCCAACATACAAAAGGCAAGAGTTAATAGCTAAATTATTAATAGCCAATTAATAGTTAATAGCCAAATTGTTACCAAAAAGTAGAAGGAAAGCTTCCAAGTGCATTCAATGACATCAGCATTGCACTGATACCAAAACCAGAAACTACAAAAAAAAAAAAAAAAAAAAAAAGAAAGAAAGAAAGAAAAAAAAGAGAGGGAACTACAGACTAATATCCCTGAAGAACATGGATGTAAAAATCCTCAACAAAATATTAACAAAAAACATTCAACAATCTATTAAAAGGATCATGCACCACAAATAGGTGGGATTTATTCCAGGTTTGCAAGAGTAGTTCAATATTCTAAAATCAGTCAACATTATATATCACATGGGCAGGAAAAAAGATAAAACCCATATGATTATCTCCAAAGATGCATAAAAAACTTTTGACAAAATCCAGCATCTGTTTATGATAACACTGTCAACAAAGTGGGTTTAGATAGAACATGTTTTAACGTAATAAGGGCCCTCCATGAAAAACCCACAGCTAAGATTTTCCTCTAAGATCCAGAAACAATACAAGGATGTCCATTATCACCGCTCTTATTCAACATAGTAGTGGAAGTCACAGCTGAAGCAATCAGACAAAAGGAAAAGAAATAAAAGGTATTCAAACTGGTAAGGAAGAAGTTAAGCTGTCACTATATGTAGATGATATAATACTATCCATAGAAAACCATAAAGAAAAAAAAAAGAAAACCATAAAGACTCTATCAAAGAACTGTTAGAAATAATGAATTCAGCAAAGTTGCAGGATACAAATTAATATACAGACATCTGTGGCGTTTCTGTACACTAACAACAAAGTAGCAGAAAGAGAAATTAAGAAAGTCCATTCCATTTACAATTGCACCAAAACAAATAAAACAACTAAAAATAATTCAACCAAAGAGGTGAAAGACCTGTTCTCTAAAAACTATAAAATATTGATGAAAGAAATTGGAACAAATGGAAAGATATTCTCGGCTCATGGATTGTACGAGTTAATATTGTTAAAATGTCCATACTGCCCAAAGCACTGTGTGGATTCAGGGCAATTCCTATCAAAATGCCAATGGCATCTTCCATAGAGCTAGAACAAATAATACTAAACTTTGTGTGGAACCACAAAAGACCTTGAATAGCTGAAGCTGTCTTAAGAAAGAACAAAGCTTGGAGGTATCACAATCCCAGATTGTAAGACCTACCACAAAGTTACAGTAATCAAAACAGTATGTTTTGATATACAGGCACTAAAATGGTCACAGAGATCACTGGAACAGTAATAGAGGGCCCAGAAATGAACATTTTCTTATATGGTCAATTGATCTCCAGGGGAAAAAGCAAGAATATACAATAGGGAAAGAAAAAATGCCTCTTCAACCAATGGTTGGGAAAACAGGGCAGCTGTATGGAAAAGAATGACACTGGCCTGCTCTCGTACACCTTACACAAAAATAATTCCAAAATGGATTAAGGACTTAAATGAGACCTGAAACCATAAAACTCCTAGAAGAAAAAAGAGGCAATAATCTTTTTTGACATCAGCGCTAGCAACATTTTTCTAGGTGTGTCTTTTAATGTAAAGGAAAAAAAAGCAAAAATAAACTACACCAAGATGAAAAGGATTTGTACAATGAAGCTGAAATGACGAAACACAAAGGCGACCTAGTGAATGGGAGAAGATATTTGCAAATAACATATCCACTATGTGGTTAATATTCCAAAATATGTAAAGAACTCCTACAACTCAATACCAACGAAACAACCAATTCAGTTTAAAAATGAGCAGAGGACCTAAATAGTAACTTTACTAAGGAAGAAATTAATTTGGCCAATAGACACATGAAAAGATGCTCAGTAACACCCATCATCAGGGAAATAAAACTAAAACCACAATGAGATATGACCTCACACTTGTTAGAATGGTTAGAATCAAAAGGACGAGAAATAACAGATGTCGTGGAAGGCGTGGAGAAAAGGGGGATCCTTGCATACTGTTGGTGGGAATGCAAACTGGAGCAGCCACTGAGGGACACATTATGGAGGTTCCTCAAAAAATTACAAATAGAATTAACCATGCAATTCAGTTCCATACTGGGTATATTCCCAAAAAAAGGAAAACACTAATTCAAGAGAATATGTGTGCCCCTGTCTTTATTGCAGCACTATCTCCATTAGCCAAGGAAGGTGACCTAGGGGTCCATCATAGATAAATGGGTAAAAAAAAAAAAAGAGAGAGACAGATCTACACACAGGGGACTATTACTCAGCCATGAAAAAGAATGAGATCTTGCCATTCACAATGATGTGGAGGGTCCTAGTGGGCAGCGCCATACGATTTCGCATATCTGTTGCATCTAAGAGAGACACAAACTAAACAAGACTCATAAATACAGAGAACAAACTGATGGTTGCCAGGGGAGTGTGGGGCATGGGGAAAAGGGGGAAGGGGAGTGGGACGTCCAGGCTTCCAGCTGTGGACTGAGTCACAAGAGCAGAGGCACAGCATGGGGATAACGGTCACCGGTATCATAATGGTGCCCTGTGGGGACCAACCATAGTGACACTTGCAGCCAGCACAGCTTTACATCCCCACTGTCAGAATTCCTACATTCTACACATCAAACTAATTACCGTCATGTGCCTGCTGTCGTTCGATAGAAAATTGATGATAATGGGGGATCAGTAAGCATCGCCTCTTGGGGATCATGATTGCTACACGTGACTGTTTTCACTCCATCCAAAGGCAGTCACTGAGTATTTTCTTAAAAGGGGGTAACCTATAGGGCCCTATTTAGGAATAACAAGCCAGAAGACTTGAAGGTCATTCCGATAATTTACATCTAGGGAGCCGAGAACTTTGAATAAGATAGATGCCCTGGAATGACAGGATTGCCTAAGAGAAAGTAGTAGCTGCCCCGAATATTCAGGAAGACCCAGGGCGTTTAGCCTCAGGTCCTCTGTGAAGCTTCAGTGAATGTGTGAAGATTGAGAAGATTGTCTAGAGCATAGGATGCACCACAAGGATGCCACAGCCACTCTGCTCCTACCACTGCCAGGAATCACGCTTAGAACTTCTGTGTTGACTTCAAATAAATGATCTGTGATCTAACCCCATTTTATTGAATATCCCCCTTCTACATAGAAGAAAATGGTTTTAAACCTATGACAAGGGGACACATGAAGGATATGAAAGATTTGAATGGCAAAGGTCAAATCTAGCATTTAAGCATGTATGTGTACACGGATGGATGGGAGGACAGATACGTAGGTAAGCTACCTGGTGTTCTTAGAATTGCTATAAAGAGCAATCGGTGTATTACAAAGAGCAATCTAAATGGTTGCAAAGAGCAATCTTGTATTCTTGATACAAGAAAACTCAATACCATTAACCACAGAATTAAGATATCAACCATTAATAACTAGAATAAAATATTAACCATGGCAATTTCTATTTTCCTTATGCGTTTAATTTTTTCTCCACACTCATTATTTGATTCCTTGAGTAATGGAACAGTTAAAACCTTATTCTTAGAAATTCCCACGTACCAAACAGTAAAGAAATTCTTAATAACACAGTCCTTAATCCTTTAAGGTAACAATGTCACATCACAATATCCGACTAAAATATATTGAAACCAGAAATACACAGATTTAAAAGTTTAAACACTTGAATAGTTTCAAAGTGCTTTTCTAAATAACCATAGGGTCATAAACATTATGGAATGGAACGGTCATAAAAAATAAAACCATATAAAAAAAATTAAAATAAATAAAATAAAACCATATAAATCACAATTTTTGTGGGATAGCCAAAGCTGAACTTGCTATTATCATAAATGCTTATATTATTAAAAAAATTCTTAACCATACATAATGAGCTTAGTACCCATTTTTGGAAATGGACTCGCAATTTTTCTCCTTCTGGGGAGAATGACAAGGGGCAGGGGTGTGGGAGGGCAAAAATAGAACATATAAGCTCATCTTTAGCTGCAGGGAAAATCTGACCAACCGCATGTGTCAAATACTGTGAGGTGTGGTTTGTGACCAGGACTGATGCTGTCAGACCTCCTTGGGCCACAGACGTGACCACGAAGTGCTCTGGTCCAGTGGATTTACGGGAAGAAATGGACCTTTGAAAAGCAAGGAGTGTTCACGTAAAAGCCCAGTTAAGCCCCGCAGAACATCAGGAGGATCTGTAAGCAAACAGATAGACCAGCTTTGCCTTCTAAGGCCCATAATGTTGGCCAATAAAGGGATAGGAAATCAAAAATAAAAAATAAAAATTAAAAAAGGGAGAAAGGTGGCAATGGCACAATTTCAAGGAATGTGGCTGAGCTTTGCTGTGAGCCCCGTGAACTCCTGAATGCCCCAAATTGAGAGCAAGTGAAATAAATGGTCTGGTATGTTTTAAAAGGCAGAAAATTCTAGTGAAAGCTGCTGAATTTCCCACTTCCAATCTTCCTTAGTCTGTTCTTCAGGGCAGTGAACCCCACTAAAGGATGAGTGGTTATCAGAAAGGGCCCCTTCCTGTAGCCCCAGACCCCCCCCCCATACACACACACACACACACACACACACACACACACACACACACACGAGTTCCTTTCCTACTTTTTGATTTTGCCCAAGACTCCCCCGGCCCCCACATGACTCAGAACAAGAGAAAACCCTCCCCGCCTTTCAGCTTTAGATTCAAGTCATGTGTTCCATACACATGCATTCCCCCTGGCGTCTGTCCCTGATTTTGGGGGGGACGCAAGCTAAACGGATCCAAATGAATTTGAAGGATTTCAATGTACTTTCATGGAGAATTTGCAGTGCCTTTCACAGGCACTCAACATAACAACTGAATATATGTAAGTCCCTATTTCTACTGGTGGTCATCTCATAGAGATGACCTCACAGTCCTCTCATTTCCTCACACCTATGAGAGGAAATGGCCTTAAGATAAAGCCAACACTGTATGGAAAACAAGACCTGGAAATGACTGAGTCATTGAGCCACTGATCCCACCAGGTCCACAGCTTCCCTACCTCTCGGCCGCCAGCATGTGAGAATAAGGTCCGTACTGGTTTAATCAGTTTTCAGTTAATTTCAGCTGCAAGATACATACATAAAAGGCAGCTCAAAAAAAAAAAAAAAAAAAAAGACACAAAAGAAAAATGAATGAAAGAAACCTAGGAAGAGCTTAGACAAATGATCTACAATTTCTTTGACGCACAATCTCTTTAAAAAGTCAACAAGAAAAAAAAAAGTCAACAAGACATCTGCTAGTGTTCATGGACAGCAAGAGAAGCAAACCAGCGGAACTCAACAACAACACAGAGCTGGACGTCACCATCCTCATCCACAGAAAAGAGAGCAATAGCAATGAGAAATCCAGCCAGAGAGGTAGTAGGAGTTGGGGAAAATAATGGAAAAGACGACAGGATATAGAAATGATTACAGAAAGAGGATATAGAAGTCAAAGGAAATAGGAAAAAAACAATTGCCAGAAGAAGAAGAAAAAAAAAAAACAATTATGTTTGTAGAGAGCCCATTACAAATGGAACAGAACAATATTCAAGGACATAATAGAAAATCCGTGACCCAGAGACTGGACTCAGTACGTCCTTCTGATTAGCAGCGACCGTGGGGAAGCAGATTCAGGGCAATGACACCGCTGTGTGTCCTGCTTCCTGACTTCAGTGAGAAGGGATCATTGTATGGGCAGCGAGGCCACAACAGCAGGTCATGCAGGGTGTTGGGAAGGAGGAGGATTAGTCTGACGTGGCTTCCACCTTCTGCCTTTAATGTCAACCTCGCACGTCCAGAGCTGCGTAGTTCTGAGGGAGACAGAAATTACAGCACAAGGAATTTATGCCAAGTCCACTTAGAGCATAGAGACCACAGGTATAAAGTAGAGTATGCACCCAGCCCTTTCTTCAAAAAAGATGAATTAAAATAAGGCACAAAGGAATAAAACTGGTGAAAAGGACTGGCGATGAACTTCGGAGTCTTTATTAAAACTCAGACTAAATAATTTAATGTTGGTAATTGAACAGATGGTAAATGTGATCATCTCTGGCAATTTTCAGATACTAAAGCAAAAGTTCATGTGGGAGGGAGGAGGTGGGAATAATGATAAACACGCTTATTTGTCATCATTCACAGGAAGGCATTTTAAGAATTTTTTTATAATTAAAGTATATCGCTATGAAACAGAAAGCTCTGAGGTCAGACCTGTTTTGTTAATTGAGACATTTTTTAGGAATTAATATTATCGGTGAAGAAGCACATATTGGAAGTTTAACATTTCGTTCTACTCTTGAAGTAAAATAAAATTGCTTTTTTTTTTAAAAGCATGTATAAAAAAAAATCCTGTGCCTGCGCCTCGACACAAAGAAATGAAATGTTTGAAATTACATTTATGTTAATGATTAATATTTTGGGGTGCTGGAGGATTTTTACCTCTAATTTTATGTTTTGTATGCTGCAGGGCTATCTTGGACTGAAAATACATCGCTTGTAAAAACCACAAAAGTCCTGTTTAACAAATGATCCTTTTTTCTCTAAGAGAATATAAATTCAAATATATGTATCTAAATTTTAGAAAAATGTTAAACTGATTACAAATGAGGAAGAACAGCATAGTGGATCTTTTGTTAAGTAGAAATCAAAACTGGCAAGGCTAGTGGAAGAGAATAAATGAAATATTCAACTTTGTATCACATCAAAATTCTTAAGTTCTACTGTGATCTAGAGTTGTATATTTATACATTTTTAAAGTGATTTAAAACTGACGACTGGCTAATGAATGACACATTAAAACATTTAAAAAGTACTTGTCACAGAGAATAGGGACCACACCTCAAGGCAATAACAACCATCACAGCCTTCAGAAAATCACCTCTGCTCCTCCCTGTTGTAAGCAACTCATCGTTTGCACCTTGCTCCTTAAAAGGAACTAATTTGAACTGCTATTAAGGAACGTGGTGGGCAAAAATAATAATCCGCACCATGTTTCCCCAAAGAGACATGAACTCGGTATTAGAATAATTAGGATAATTTCCAAAGAAAGTATTTGTCCAGGTTGTATCATTTTGCTGGAAGGTGCAGTCTTGATCATCTCCGTGTCCCCTGACCCTGGCACAAGGCCACCCTCCAGGGATGGATCTGGCTCCTGGGGGCCTGGCTATGACATCCTTCCCAATAAGGAGGAAGCCTCACATCAGGTTACCTACTGAGGACTGATGACCAGGGAGGAAGGGGCAGGAGGACTGTTCTGCAGAAACACGCCATCAGCAGTTGTGAGTTCAAACCCCACGTTGGGTGCAGAGATTGCATTAAGAAAATAAAATCCTTAAAAATAATAATAATGCACCAATCTCGTCTAATACTTGAATTTACACTTGATGTTGGTTGGTGGAGGTCATGGGATCAGTTCCATGACCAGAAATGGTGTCCCAATCCCAGTGGGCCTGGGTAGGGTTGGCAGGAGATGGATCCTTATCATGGAAGTCCTTGGAGCGCTCTAGTGAGTTTGGAATTCATCTCAGGTGTAATCAGTGAACTGACAATTACAAGGAAAGGGCCAGAAAGTAGAAGCAGCATCTTGCATGGCCAAAGACAGCAAGGGGAGTTCGGCCCCTGCACTAGAAAGACAAGAGGAGAACACAAACTTGACCCCCCCACCCCGTGGGGTTTTGCTAAGTGATTGACGTGAAAAGGTTTCCATGCCGTTTTCCTATGAATCTCGTATCGTTCCGTTACCACTACCAACAGTTGTCCCCAGATAAGAACCGATGTCGTCTGTGGGGTTATAAACAATTTAAGATTTCTTATTTAGAAAACAAAAAGTGGGGATCCCTTGCATGGCTCAGTGGTTCAGCGCTTGCCTTCGGCCCAGGGCGTGAGCTGGAGTCCCGGGATCGAGTCCCACGTCGGGCTCCCTGCATGGAGCCTGCTTCTCCCTCTGCCTGGGTCTCTGCCCACCCCCCTCTCTCTATGTCTATCATGAATAAATAAATAAAATCTTAAAAAAATAAAAAAGAAAACAAAAAGTGATTCTCTTTTCACGTCTCATTCTCGCAGCCCACCTTTCTCAGGCCCAGATCCTATGAAAACCTATAACATCATACTGAGGGGGATTGACATGATAGAATTTCCAAAGAAGATTGCCAAAAATGCTGCTAACTTAATTAAAAAACTCTGCAGGTAAGCATTTCAACCTCGTGATTTGTGAAAGGCTCATAATGCGAAAGTGATGAGATTCCTCACAGTTCTTATTGTCTTTCCAGGGATAACCCATCAGAAAGATTAGGGAATTTGAAAAACGGCGTGAAAGACATTCAGAAGCACAAGTGAGTGTTCTTTCCTTGTCCCTTTCCGTTGGAGGGTCCAGAAAGCAGGACAGGCGCCCCAGGCTGTGTGATGGGTAGACTCGGCCTACCTACTGGAACATCCAAGGGGACGCCAGACCTTTGATCGGAAGCCCTTCTGCTTGTGTGTCAGGGACGTCACATGACCCTAAGCCATACCAAGTGACCAATTCACTGAATTCAGTTTCTCCAAACTCACCCTAATGGCACATCTCCTCTCTGGCATGAACAGGAAATGTGTACTTTTAATTCTGGGATTCTATTCTCTGCCAGGATATCAAAAACAAAGGACCCCCACCATCGCATGCCTCATTTCCCAGACTAAAACTGGAATTGACTTTTCCAACCACTTCCTAATTAGATGATAAAGGGAAAAAAGAAATATAGGGTACAGTGGGTTTGTTTTTTTTTTTTCCTCAAACCGTAGCAGCATCTTAAATATTAAACCTTACTTAGTCAACTGGAGAGTCAAAGGCTAAACCTAAAACCAAATTAGGTTTTTTTAATTAGCCTGTGTTTATAACAGTCACAGGAAATGCACATCCCTACCAGAAGAACGTATTTATCGAACTATTTATAAATACCCTGAAACACCTGCTTAAGAATTTGGTGCTAGCATTTGCTAAAGACAAAACAAAACGAAACACTTTAGTGTTATTGGGTCCTCATTTTTGCAGATAAACTACACCAAGTACCGTAAGTCTATTTTAATTAAACGTGTTGACATCCTATTAGGGATTATGATGACCCTAATACTGCATATTTAACGTTTTCTTCTATGAACACATCAAAAAAGTGCCAAGTCAGAGTTAGACCTAATACGGTGATATGGAAAGGTTAATTAACTGAAGCCGCTCACTGAATCGGTGCAAAACTAGAAGGGTAATTTTCTAGCCTGACTTTTCATGCCCTGATTCTACTGCCTTAAAATAAAAAAGTCCTATAAGACTCAGGGGCCAAGCTATCATGACACTTATTAAATTATAATGATACTGTAGGAACAAGGTCATACAGACATTCTTCCTGAAATTGCGAGGAAAGGAGTTATTTTCTAATGGGTGTTAAATATCTCAATAATTAACTTATTTTATGGGAATGCACATTTTTAAAAACCTAACCATAAAAATGTGCAATGAAATAGAATACACTCTTGTCTCATAGAAAATGTTTGCCTAGCGGCTTTCCTCCAGACATGTCCATCACCCATGTTGCGATGAGAAGGTTTTAGCTGATACGATGCCTTTAACTAGCTGCCTTTTTTTTTTCTTTTCTTTTCTTTCCTAGATGGTTTGAGGGCTTTAATTGGGAAGGCTTAAGAAAAGGCACCTTGACACCTCCTATAATACCAAGTGTAAGTAGACTTCCCAGTTTATACTCGTGTGATGCACATCATGGTGTTTATGTCAGTTGCTGAAGTTTCATCCTATGATCCCTTGAAATAAACTATAGGGGAAAGTACCACATTCGAATAGTGATACCAAAATCCAAGCTTAAAAAAACAGATCAATTAGGGGATGGTCGTTTTATGTGTGTTTTACCATTACCTTTCTAAACTATTTATTCTAATATCTTTTGCGTGTGAATAAGAGTGGACCTTTAGTAGAGTAAGTGTTAAATATACATTGATGTAGACAGACGAGCATAAGGAGGGTCCAACAACCAGTTTCTTTGTTCTCATAATACATAAACTTCACACGTCATTGCCCAAGAATACATGAACAACTTTAATGAATTAGTCCTATTCTTGAATTATGACCAGTGTAGTGTATACTAGAGTATATTTGGGTGCATTAGGGCAATGTGCTGTTATTTTGTTTTTACGATCCTAATTTACACCCCATCTTGCTCTCTTCCCAAGAGCCTGACCCATAAGGGCCACTCAGAGCATCTCTTTGCCCCCTGGTTTCTGACTAGGTTTGGTCAACAGTCCGGCAACCATTTTCAAGAGCTACCAATTCCTGGGTCATAATGGGTTTTGTTTTTTGTTTTTTTGTTTTAATGCCCTACACCGTTCCTCCTCCCTGACCCCATATCACTTCAAATGAAGTACTCCCAGGCAATACCATGTTCATTTACCCTTTCATGGGGCCCTAAAAGAAAAGGATTCTCTTTCCTTCACTGTCTTTTCTGAACACATCAGGTGTTTCATTACATGGCAGCCCACTAACGGTGATTTAGTGTTTGCATGTTTCCGTACTTTTATTTAATGCTGCATGTGTCTGATGAAATGTGCTGCATCTTTACAAAGAGACAGAGGGCTGCTTGGTGGTAATCAGGTATATACTTCTTTTTTCTCCAGCTAACTCAAGACTGCTCTTTATGCAGAAACATTTTCCCTACTTCTAAGATTTATTTCTGTGCTGAGGCTTATGTTTATTTACAGACAAAAGAAAAATCCCATTACCGTATCTCCCAATACAGATGCTAATTGCATGCATGAGGTTTTGGTTTTAGAACAAAAGTAGAATAAGGAACTTGGAGGGATAGTCAGCCTAAATGATACGTACCTAAATCTATCAGTGGTTTCTTTTTCTGCCACAGTAATACTGAATGGGATAGATTTATGGATATGCCCATATATCTTTCATTCAATATTAATATATAAATGGTGCTAAAGTGTGGATTTTCACCACTTTTACTGATGCTCTACAAATTGGACTTTACCCAGTAAATTTGCAGAGTTTTGGCTAGAGTTTAGAAATGCCTTTTTATTATACTTGAAATGCAAAGGCAAAAGCCGTAAGACGGCCCACAAGGCTCTACATGACCTGGGTTTCTGCCTATTTCTCCTATTTCTCCTTCCACTCCTCTCCTCTCTTATACAGCAGCCACACTGGCCTTTTTTTGGTTACTTCATAGCATGAAGCACTCGTTCTCTCTCACCTCAGGCCCTTTGCATGTGCTATATCCTCTTTATCAAACTCATGGATTCTTAGTTTTGAAATAATATTTTTTCAAAGAGGCTCCTCATCATCACCTAGACTGTCATGTCTTTTTTCCTCATAGCAGCTACCAAACTTGATAACCATTTAGAGATTTTTGTGATTATCTGTTTTAATTATACAGCGTACCCTCTGCTGGAGTAAAACAGCAGGAGCCAGGTCTATTTTTATTCACCACTGTTACGCTCAATACAAAGCACAAAATCTGCTACCTGATAGACCCTTAAAAAAGAGTTCATTAGGGAATGAATAAAGAATGTTTTTTATGGCAACCCAGGTGGCTCAGCGGTTTAGCGCTGTCTTCGACCCAGGGCATGATCCTGGAGACCTTGGATTGAGTCCCATGTCGGGCTCCCTGAATGGAGCCTGCATCTCCCTCTACCTATGTATCTCTCTCTCTCTCTCTCTCTCTCTCTCTCTCGAATAAATAAAATAAAATCTTAAAAAAAAAAAAAAAGAATGTTTTTTAGGAGCACCTGGATGACTGTCAGTTAAGTATGTGCCTTCAGCTCAGGTCATGATCCCAAGGTCCTGGGGTGCAGCCCCTACTGAGCAGAGAGCCTAACACAGGGCCTCTCTCTGCCTCTGCCTCCTTGTGTGCTCTCTCTCTGTCAAATAAGTAAATCAAATACTTTTTAAAAAAAACAGTACTAAAAAAAAAAATAATAAAAAAAAAATAAAAAAACAGTACTTTTTAAAAATCCAATCTGGAATTTGACTCACCAACCAAGAAGTCCTCCCACTGTTCATTCTCTCATTCGCAGGTTGCATCACCCACAGACACAAGCAATTTCGACAGTTTCCCTGAGGACAATGACGAACCGCCACCTGATGACAACTCAGGATGGGACATAGACTTCTAATGTATTTCTCTTACCTGCTTCTGCCTTGCTGAAGTCAGCTTTTTTCTGAGACACAGCTGCCAGCAAACCTGAGGGACGGAGAGAAGATAAGTGCTCGGGGTCACCATGATGCCTTTGATCGATGCTGCTCCGGTAACTACAGTGGCATTAGGACTTATTGCTTAGATGACAATAGTGCTCTTTACATGTTTTCTGTTTGATCCTAAAAAAAAAATAGCAGTTGACATGGTGGTCCTGAAGCAAAGCCTTTCACACCAGTAAAGAGAGGTTTTCTGTGGTTGCAATGATCTTGCTTTGCTCTGACTATAATTTGAAAGACTGTAAGAAACACTTCAACCTAGTAAAAGAGTCTGTACCTTGTTAGAATTATCGAAAAGATCAAAAAATAATATATTGGGTACGATAGATTGCCGTGGTACCAAAACTGGGCTCTTCCTTTCCTTCGAGTGAGGTCGTAGGATATATATTAGCGCAAGCCGGTGTATATACCGTTTAGAAGAGGGCCACACATCTACTGGTCACAGAGTTCATGTCAAACCAGTGCTAGAAGTTTCATGATTTAATTTCCCAGCAGTGCTGATGACGAGACTGAATGTTACCTTTCCTTTCTGACAGATTTTAAAAATTGATATGATAAAAGCACAACTGCTATGGATTCTGCTGAGAACTTTCATAGCAGGTATATACGCATTTTCACAGAGGATTGAAAAACAAACAAACAAACAAAAAAAACAACATGCATGATCTTTGTTTCTTTTTTGATAAATTGGCATGACAGAGTGAAAAAAAAAAAGCAACTCACAAACCATTTCATATCTTTTCAAATATTGTGCTTCAAGACGGTCCTGGAAATAAATGACTAGCAGCCAACCGATTTTTATTTATTATGTAACATGCCCTCAGACTGAGGCTTAAAATAGTCCCTTTTATAAGAATAAACCCTTGGGGTGGGGGCAGGGTGGGGTGGAGCGGGACTAAGATCCATCCAAAAATAAAAATAAAAATAAACTATATAGGTGCTATGTATATCTTTCATCTGTAAATGTCCGTGTCTGAGCAGACAACACAAATTCTAATCATCACCTGTGTAGCCAGAGACTCAAGCATTCTTCACTGCATTTACCAACCAAACTCCCATCAGATTTCACTGACACAACACAGCCTAGAGTCGAGGGGGAAAGGGGATCAAAACCCATTCCACTGGCTTCTTGTCTTAGGCCTGAACCAAAAGAAGAAGAAGAAGAAAGCACAAAATCGTTGAGACTCACCAGATAAGGAACCTGGCTTACGTGAGGTCAGGGAGTGGGACCAGCCTGGCCAGGTGTTGTCTACCTTTTGACCAATGAGCCAGTGTGAGTTCATCGCACGTTATGGGAATAGGAAGGGAGTAGAGAAGAAAACAGGACCCTGATCTCTTAAACATAAATTTTGGCTAAGCAGGACAGAAATATCACAATCCTGAAATGCATCTGAAAATACCGCACTGATTTGCTTTTTTTCCATGAAGGGGAAAGAAGGAGCAGTTTAAACTGAACCCTCTGCTGGTAGGTGAGTTAAGGCCAATTAGCCGTCCTAAGTAGCAGACCGGTCGGAAGCTTTTCCTGGACAAGGAGTGTTTTTACCTGCGTAAACAAACGCAAAGTCTTACGAGCTGTCATCCTGATTTGGAACCGTGTGTGAGTTTGGGATACTCAACTGAAGGTTGCTTTTATCCGGTATAAAATTTAGTTTCTTTTTAAAGTCAATCAAACGTAAACATTTCCCAAAAAAATATGTCCACAAAGGTCATTATTACCATATCCCAGGAGGCATATCTTATTATTTCTGTTGGAATTTTTCATACTAAGGCTACTTTAGAATATGGTATCAAAACATAACAGTCTAAGAAACACTTGGGGAATAACAATACTAAGGGCATATTATCTCTCATCAGAATAAAGCGATGTTAAACTTTTGATCCCAAGAGGTTACTGCTATTCTTACAGTAGTTTTCCCTCCTTTGCGAATAATTGCTTACGGTCCCTTTATGCCCCCAAGATATCCACTTTCTTCTACAGATTTCAGAATGTAAAAATTAAACGTATCAACCTAAGATCCAGCTCTGAATGCTATTTCAGCATCTCTATATTGCTTTTAACCGGGCTTTGAAAAAGTATATAATTTCAACACCGTGGTCAATGTTCAGTGATTTTTGTGGAAAGCTAGAGTGTGGAGGTTTGTTAGAATACTAAGTTTACCTAAATACCACCCCCCCCCCCAAAGCCCCAGAGCTTAGTGCTCCCTGCGGATGTTGGAAGTCTGGTTCAAGTCTAAGACAACAATGTACAAGTCCTCTGAGGAATGAAGAAGTAGCAGTGGCTCGATGGAACGGTCTCCCATTTCTCCTACTCGTTAGCACATCGTTGTTGCATTTCACCTGTGGCATCGCGTACTAACCAACAGAAGGTGAACTACATCTTCCAAAAAGTTGCTAAGAGAAAAACAGTCCTCTAATCTTCAGCATTGAAATTCAAGGGTTTAAATCTTGTCTTAACGAAGACACTAGGGCTAAAAATCACGGTCAGCTTCGTAGAGCGCATCTCACATTATTTCTGAATTTTCATGCCCCTTCTCTTTTTCCTCACACTAAAGAACATCTGGGTAAGTTAGAATAGTGCCAACTTGTTCGATTTGTTAACTGACTCTCTTGTTACTACTCTGAGCATGGGAAATAAGGGCTTTCCGTGTGTCTTGGCGCACAGGAAAAACTGCAAACTGCCAAGGAAAGGAACATCATGATATTTGAGATAAATTGAACACATTAGAGGAAACGAGTTCTGGAAAATTGCTATAAATGATTTTTACGTTTCTTTCTACTTTGTTACTCACCTACGAGTCAGATCCATGTGGCATTTAAAACAAATTTCTTTGATGATATTCTTTACAAGTCACTTTTTTTTTCTTTTACTTAAAATTATGGGATAGGCATGTGAATCACACGTGTGATATAGAAATTCAGCTATTGAATTTTTGTCGTTTTATTTCTACATGACTGAACTGATGGTGAACTAAATTTACAGAAGTCAGCTACCATACTGAAAACTAGGATAGCAGAACTGATTTCATACGGTAGAGGTGATCTGTGCATTATCCATAACGACGTTTTCTTTCACAATAGGACCACAGACAAATATTTATGTAAATAGATATTTTTGTGTGATATTTTGTGGTACATATAACTTTTTTTTTAGTGTTTCACAGCATTATTATTTCATTTTCTTTGTATTGAATACTGTTTTTAGGTCCAAGTAGACTTGAATTAATGTCATAATTGTCAGTATTATTGAAAATTATGTCAACTGTATGGTTTCATCTGTTCCATAGTTTAGAACATGACCTGGCTATCTGGCATTGTTGCAAGTGCCTTAAATTCATGGCATCCTATTAAAAAACAAATTTGGTGTTATGCTGCATGACAAAGACAAATACACCTCAAAATGTTGTCCTTTCTTAGCTTGCTGCGTTTTACAGTTCTTTCTGCTAACAATTTATAAGCCTTTATTATATAATATTGATGAATTACAGAAATGATGAAGTCGCTCTCTTATTTCTGTTACATGTACCAGAGCTGTGTATCTGTTACTGAGATACAGCGTCATTTCTGTGAAATGTAAAATGTATGTGCAGGTCAAATTAATATATGACATACTATCAGTCTGTATACAGGCATTCCTGTTTTGCTAAGCTGTGCAGATTCAGTTAAAAAATAAAAAAACCATGAGTGCAGTCAAGTTCTAACGTCTCATTTTATAGACTCCATTACCGACGCTCCAACTCAAAAGAAAAATTGGAAAGTGACTGCTAACCACACCTCGTTATGAAACCAATGATGAACACGTACCTTGGTGCACTCCTCAACAAAACAGGATGCTTTCTGAGTTCTTGTATATGCAAATCATTTATGAGGCAAGTTTGCAACGGACCTGGAAAGATAAAATTGGAAGTGTGTTGTTAGCCCTCCTCTTTATCTGCCCCTGACTCAACAGAGCTCTGGGACCTTGACAGTGACTCAGAGGTTTGGGCTTTCCGAGGCAAGGGACATTTCTTCAAGTATCATCTATCCAATTTATTTCATTGTATGATGTTTTTACAACTGGTCAGTTCTTTTGTATTCTTACAGCTATGGTTACTTGATTGTCCTCTTACAATTTGTTCTACATGAAAGAGTCCTTTGTTAGTCAGAATGCAACAACTGTCATCAAATGGTCATTGACCACTTGCACTCTTTTGATGTAGATTAAAAACTTTTTCATAAAATTAACCTGCTTTGATTTGCTCTGTATTTTTCCTGCAGCTGTAATTGCCGAGTGCCTGTTGTATACTTTATAGAGTTGAAATAAAAAAAATAATTACTTTTGAACTTAGTTGATGTTTAATTCCAGACAAGATACCAATAATATGGTCGATGTATCATACTGGAATGGAAATACCCTGCAGGGCTGTTGGAGAACGTTACTAAGACAATGTAAAAATTACTTATAACCCAAGTGTCCTTCACAACGTCGTGTATTACGATCTGTTATAAAACTAATCTAGCAAATGGGTTTAAAGAATTCAGGAGGGATAATGGAAGGCCATCCAGTGTGAACAGAAAAGCAAAAGCAAACAAACCCCACAAAAACCCCAACCTCGGCACTGTTCTATGCACCACGACCACTACCCACCACCACACACTCCTTGTTTGGGCCACCCCTAGTCAAACTCTGAACCAGGCAAGCAATCAAAAAGACATAGCATTATATGTGCTACGAGGGAATTATTTCACATGGAAAGCAATGTCATGAATCTTAGTCTACAGTTTATTGGCCTGAACCCTCGTTATGTCTTATATTTATAAAGACTATAAATGTAGAAAACAATGCTACTGCAACAACTTCAATTCCCCAAAACCCCAGTGAACATATCCCTCTATCCCTTTGTTCCTCATTGCAGTGAACAGAACACAAAATTAACAAAGATTTCCTTAACCTGATTGTCTTTGTCTCGTTGACATCCCATTGCCAGTGATGGTGAGTTGAAACCCCTTTTAAATAAAAACTAGAAATAATCCAATTAACTTCACCAGATAGAACTAATAGAACTTTAAACCGTATTATGTCACCACAGCATATTCAATAATTTCATTTCTCCTGCAAATAGAACTGAACATTAGGTTTTCACTATCCATCAAGTCCTGTGATTTTCATACCCTTGATCTAAGCATGGTCTTCTGTGATCCTGGAAAGTTATTTTTTTTGGCGATAATTACAGTTTTTAGAGAGGCGTGTAGACCAATACTTATGATCATTAGTGTGGGGGATGGTAACAATGTTGTATCCACACCATTGTCACATCTTGTGCATGTTAATTGCAATTGAAGTAAATCACTACACAATTACTTGACTATCATAACAGGAACCAATTATAAATTTGATCTGAATGTATTCTTGATCATCCAACTTGATCACACATTATTCTTGCAGATCAACCCTTAGATTCTCAGAAGTAGTCCTAAATGTGCAATGCACATAACACAAAACAACCATCACACTAGTGTTTTTTCTTGAGAGCCCTAGTTTAGAGTTTCTCCCTGTCCCATACATCTCCTTTCCAACTCAAAAGGCCCACAAATTGATAAGACAGTAATGTTTACATATTACAGCTGTTTTTAACCCCATGAAAAACATAGACTCACCCCAGATCCATCCTTGTGCCCATTAGCAAAGCTAGACAGGTTAATCTCAACCTCAGGTAAAAATAATAAAAATCAAATGAATCAAAAGAAAGATATAAAGAAAAAGAAAGAAAAAATTTTTAAAAAATCATCCCTAATAACCCTAAAGGTTGGCACAAATTCCATAAAAATTAATGCACAGGCTCTCAAGGCACATATTCCAGACCAGTATTTTTCAAACATCAATGTCAGAATATATGTCTGGGAAATATGGTGAAAACATATTTCCAGCATCATTCACAGTTGTTTTGAGATAGCCCAAGAATCTACTTTTAACAAGCACCTTAGTATATTTTGGTGAAGTTATTTATATATATCCATGGAAGAAAAATAGGAATAAAGGATTTATGGGAAATCATTCCAGAAATGATAAGGTAAAAAGGGAAGAGAAAAACCATGGTGGACATGGTTTCAGCCACCCCACTAGGGCACCCCTTCGTGGAGCACCACAGGACAATCCTGCCTGCACCAGTCTTGGCTTCAGTAGCCTGGCCAGGGCACTCCCTACCCTGAACACCTTAGCACAACCCAGCTTGTACCTGATTCAGCTTCAACTGTCCCACCAGGTCACCTTCTGTATGGAGAGTGCTGGGACAACCTTGCTTAAATCACCACAGCATCAGCTGTCCTGCCAGGGTGTATTTTGCTCAGAGAGCCCAGTGAGATTCCAGCTGATGCCCATTTTAGCTTTAGCTGTCTTGCCAGGGCCCCTCACAGCATGAAGCACCCCTGCCTGTGTCTGTCTCAGTTCTCAGCCTCTTTGGGGCACCGCCCCCCATGTGGAGAGTCCCAGGGTACCTCAGTTTTCTTACATCTACTTCAGCTTCAGCTGTCCTGCCAAGGTGAACCTGTGTGTGTAGGGACCCAGGTGGCTGTAGCTTACCCCCACTTTAGTCTTAGCTATGCTGCCAGGGTATTCTCTACACAGAACTCAGAGACTCCCAGCCTATACCCTGCCACAGATCCTGCCACAGATCCAGCCACGCCACCAGCACATCCCATGCACACAGTGTCCTAGGACAATCTGGCTTGTATCCATCTCAGCCTCCACTGTCCTGGATGGGTGCTCGGTGCCTATATACTGGACCACCATAGCTGCATCCTCTTAGCTACCCTGACAGGGTTCCCAGTACTGGAAAGCCCCAAGATTCCCTGGCCCTTGCCAGCCACAGCTCCAGCCAGCCAGAAGTCACCAAGCACACACAATCTCATAGAAGACAACCATACAAGACTATTCCTTCAAGGACGCCTGGGTGGCTCAACAGTTGAGTGTCTGCCTTTGGTTCAGGGTGTGATCCTGGGGTCCTGGGATGGAGTCCTACACTGGGCTCCCAGCAGGGAGCCTGCTTCTCCCTCAGCCTGTACCTCTGCCTCTCTCTGTGTATCTCATGAATAAATACATAAAATCTTTTTAAAAAAACAATCAGACTATTTCTTCAAGATTAGAAGTAGCTAGTTGTTCTCCCTAACCCACAGAGAGAGTCAAGCAATATGGGGAGACAGAGAAATATGCTCCAAAAGAATGAACAAGAAATAAAGCTCAGAAAATGAGGTGAATGAAACAAATACTCATGAGGCTGGAGAAGAAGAACTCAGTGAGACCTTCAGTGAAGAAAGAGAAAATATTTTTTTAAAAAAGAACCAATCAGAGTTGAAGAATATAATAAGCGAATAAATTTTTAAAAGCACATACTAGAGGGTATCAACAGTGGACTAGCAGTAGCAGAAAAATCTTTCAGCAATCCCTAAGCAAGGATAATAAAAAGCACTCAAGTAAAACAGCAAAAAGTGATTAGAATTTTTAAGATGAGGATAGCTGACAGGATCTCCTCAAGCAAACACACACTCCCATTATAGGATCCCAGAAGAAGAAGAAGAAGAAGAGAGAAAAGGCTAAAAAACTTATTTAAAGAAATAAATGCTAAAAACTTAACCTATGGAAGGAAATAAATATCCGGGTCCAGGAAGCACAAAGACTTCCAAAGAAGATGAACCCAATGAGGTCCACATCACAGCAGGTGATCATGAAAATGTCAAAGGTTAAAGATAAAGAGAGAATTTTAAAAGCAGCAAGACAGAAGCAAAGCATTATCTACAAGAGAAAACCAATAAGGTTCTCCAGCTTTTTTTTCAGTAACACTCTTTCTTGCAAGCCAGAAGGGATAGCATGATATATTCAAAGTGATGAAAGGAAAAAACATCTACAACTCAGACCACTCTACACCTACCAAGTTTATCATTCAGATTTGAAGAGCTAAAGAGCTTCCAGACAAATAAAAAAGAGTTTATCACCACAAACAAGCATTACAAGAAATGCTAAAGGAACTTCTTCAATAAGTAGAAAAGAAATAGCCAAAAAATAAAATGATTAAAAAATATAAAATATGGGCAGCCCCGGTGGCTCAGTGGTTTAGCACCACCTTCGGCCCACGGTGTGATCCTAGAGACCTGAGATTGAGTCCCACGTCAGGCTCCCTGCATGGAGCCTGCTTCTTCCTCTGCCTGTGTCTTTGCCTCTCTTTCTCTCTCTCTCATGAATAAATAAATAAAATCTTTTTTAAAAATGTAAAATATGACAGGGTATACATAAAATGTGGAAGAATTTAAAAAGAAAGAAAAAGCACCTCTTTTGCTTTTTTACAATGGGTTTGAACTTAAATGACCATCAAATTAATATAAAGTGCCATTTACTTAGGAAATTATATATGAATCTTGTGGTAACCAAATCACAAAACCTATAAAAGATACACAAAAATAAAAAGAAAGGCACACTAGCCCTTTATCTGATAGGTCATTTGCAAATATTTCCTCCCATTCTGTAGGTTGTCTTTTAGTTTTGTTGACTGTTTCTTTTGCTGTGCAGAAGCTTTTTATCTTGATGAAGTCCCAAGAGTTCATTTTTGCTTTTGTTTCCCTTGCCTTCATAGATGTATCTTGCAAGAAGTTACTGTGACCAAGTTCAAAAAGGGTGTTGCCTGTGTTCTCTAGGGTTTTGATGGATTCTTGTCTCACATTTAGATTTTTCATCCATTTTGAATTTATCTTTGTGTCTGGTGTAAGAGAACATCTAGTTTCATTCTTCTGCATGTGATAAAGGGCTAGTATCCATGATCTATAAAGAACTTATTAAACTCAACAGCAAAGAAACAAACAATCGAATCATGAAATGGGCAAAAGACATAAACAGAAATCTCACAAAGGAATACATAGATGTGGCCAACAAGCACATGAGAAAATGTTCCGCATCACTGGCCATCAGGGAAATACAAATCAAAAACCACAATAAGATACCACCTCACACCAGTGAGAATGGTGACAATTAACAAGACAGAAAACAACCAATGTGGGAGAGGATGTGGAGAAAGGGGAACACTCCTGAGGAATGGGAATGGGAAATGGGAAAGGGGAATGGGAACTGGGGCGGCCACTCTGGAAAACTGTGCAGAGGTTCCTCAAAGAATTAAAAATAGATCTGCCCTATGATCCAGCAATTGCACTGCTGGAGATTTACCCCAAAGATACAGATGCAGTGAAACACTGGGACACCTGCACCCCAATGTTTGTAGCAGCAATGTCCACAATAGCCAGACTGTGGAAGGAGCCTCAATGTCCATCGACAGATGATGGATAGAGAAGATGTGGTCTATATATACAGTGGGATATTAGCCATCAGAAATGATGAATACCCACCATTTGCTTCAACGTGGATGGAACTGGAGGGTATTATGTTGAGTGAAGTAAGTCAGTCGGAGAAGGACAATCATCATATGGTTTCATTCATTTGGGGACTATAAAAAATAGTGAAAGGGATTATAGGGGAAAGGAGAGAAAATGAGTAGAAAATATCAGAGAGGGAGAGAGAACATGAGAGACTCCTAACTCTGGGAAACGAACAAGGGAAACTGACAGTAAAGCAATAATATTAGGGTACTTTAACCCCCATTTACATCAATAGATAGATTATCCAGGCAGAAAATCAACAAGGACACAGTGTCTTTGATTGACACATTGCATCAGGTGGGTATGATAGATACAAACAAAACATTTCATCCCAAAACAGAATACATACTCGTTTCAAATGCACATGGAACATTCTCCTGAAGAGATCACAACTTGGGCTGCAAAACAAGCCTCAATAAATTTAAGAAGATTGAAATCGTACTATGCATTTTTTTCCCCAAACACAACAGTATGAAACTAGAAATAAATCACAGGGGAAAAAATAGAAAAAAACAAACACATGGAGGCTAAACAACAGGATACTAAGCAGCCAATGGATCAATGAAGCGATCGAAGAAGATGCAAAAAATTCAGGGAGAGAAATGAAAATGAAAAAATAACAGTCAAAAAGTCTTTGGGACACAGCCATAGCAGTTCTAAGAAGGAAATATATAGCAATACAGACCTACTTCAAAAAAAAAAAAAAAAAATTAGAAAAAGCTCAAATGAGCAACCAAAACTGACAGCTAAAGAAATTAGAAAAATAAGAACAATGTTTAAGATCTGTAGAAGGAAAGAAATAATACAGATCAGAGCAGAGATTCCAGGAAAGATGGCTGAGTAGGAGGACCCTCAGCTCACCTCATCCCAAAGATATAACCAGATCACAACTACATCAGTGTAAATACCCCAGAAAACAACCTGAAGCCTACAGGACAGACCTTCCACATCTAAGTGCAGGGAAGAGGCTACATCAAAGGGGGTAGGAAGGGCAGAGACCTGATCAGGAGCTCAACAGACCACTGGACTGCCCAGGGGAGAGGGACAGCACAGACATCAGAAGGGAGAGGAACAGATTCTCATGCCAGGAAGCCTGCATGAGGAATACAAATTCCCATAACATTTGGCTGAGAAAAATCAGAGGGGCTGAAATTTAACAGTTCTTAAAATCAGGAGGCTTAACACTGGAACTTTAAAAATCTGTGGGCTTCTGGGAAGGTCAGAAGGGAGAGAGAAAACTGAATCCTCACCCGTAAAGAGACAGCACAACAAAAAGCCTCTCAGAAATACAGAAGTAGTCATTCAAAAATCACCTGGGGTATATGAGAGGGAGAACTACTTACTAATCTCAGAGCATATGCTGGGAGGGGCAGGGATTGCTGGGAGACTTTTCCAGGAACAAAGGAGCTGGGAGGCACCATTTCTATTTCTCTCCAACACCTGCCTCCCCAGCATAAACACACAGATACCTGCAGGAAGCAGCACAACACTGCCACCTACTACCCAACTTGCTAACAGCATGCCCCACCCCTTTACTCTCCTGTGGACACACCTTCTCCAGCCAGGCCTCTCTGTACCAGGTCCCCTCCTGCAGCAGACCCACACAAACCTTGTTACCACTGGGCATCCCATCCTTGGGCACTACTGCAGCTCAGTGCTACAGCATCTCTGGCAACATCGTCTGGACCCGATGTAAGACCAAGGTAGCCCCGAACTGGCCGACAACACAGAGACCACATTCTGCCAACAACAGGTAGCCATTGCAGACAACTCGACTGAAGGGAAAAGTGCTTCAGCCATAACAACAGGGTGCACACAACACACATAGGAGACAACTTGGAAAGACCAAGTTCTGGCAAAGAGGGAACACAGCACTGTGGGGCACTATAGGACCTCTGGGCTGCTACTTTCAGGAGCAGGAGATGTAATTAACTTTCCTAACACATAGAAACAGACACAGAGAGTTACATACTTATAGGAGACAGAGGAATATGTCCCAAATGAAAGAACAGGACCAAACCATAGCAGAGAGCTAAGCAAAATGATGAAAAGTAATATGCCTGATAAAAAATGTAAAGTAATTGCTCATAAAAATACTCACTGGACTTGAAAAAAGAGTATAGGACATCAATGAGACTGGCAACAAAGAGAATACATAAAAAAGCACCAGAGATGAAGACTTTAATAACTGACATTGGAAATATGCCAAATGGATCAAGTGGTAGATGAGAGGAAGCAGAACAACAGATCAGTGAGAAGATGATAGAGTAATGGAAAGCAATCAAAACTGAGTAGGAGAAGGTAAAAAATAAAAATGAAAATAGCCTCAGAGAATACAGCCACACCTTCAAACATAATTTGCATTATAGGGGTCCCAGAAGGAGAAAAGA
The DNA here is from genome assembly GCF_003254725.2 of Canis lupus dingo. Lineage (NCBI taxonomy): Eukaryota > Metazoa > Chordata > Mammalia > Carnivora > Canidae > Canis > Canis lupus. The sequence goes on along the minus strand of NC_064268.1, from coordinate 34,980,942 downwards.
GAGCAGAAGGCAGAAAATTTATTTGAAGAAATAATAGCTGCAAACTTCTCAACTCTGAGGAAAGAAAAAAAGTCCAGATCTAGGAGGCACAGAAATACCCCAATAAAATCTACCAAGGGGGTCTATGCCAAAACACATAGCATTTAAAATGGCAAGAAGTAGTGACAAAGAGAAAATTTTAAAAGAAGCGAGATAAAGGCAAACCAGTCACATACAAGGGAAACCCCATAAGGCTCTCAGCAGATTTTAAACAGAAACTTGGCCAGGAGGGAGAGGTATGATATATTCAAAGGACTGAAGGGGACAAAAAAAGAAAAAAAAAAAAAAAACTGTAGCCAAGAGATCAAGAGTTTCCCAGACAAACACAAGTTGAAGGAATTCCTGTCCACTAAACCAGCCGTAGAAGAAATGTTAAAGGGAACTCTTTGAGTGGAAAGGAAAGGCTGTATGTAGGAATAAGACAAGTAGGAAACACAAAAACAGTAAAGTATATCTATAAAAATCAGTAAAAGAATTCACAAAATTAGAGGATGTAAGGGATAACACTATATACCTAAAACATGGGGAGGAAAGGAGTCAAGAATGGGTTCAGACTCAAGTGACCCTAAGCTTAATAGAGACTGCTATTTGCAGCGGATGTACAAATAGAATGGTAACCACAAAGCAGAAAGCAGGAATTGTTATGCAAGAAATAAAGACAAAGGAATCCAAGTGGATCACCTAAGAAAGCAAAGCAAACCATCAGAGAAGACAGCAAGCAATGAAGGGAACAGAGGAGAACTACAGAAACAAACATAAAGCAAATAATAAAATCAAAACACATAGGGTGACAAAATCAATTTAAAAGCCCCACCTATATGCTGCCTATAAGAGACACATTTCAGACATAAAGACACATATATATGGAAAATGAAGGGATGAAAAAGTATCAGACAAATGGAAGTGAACAGGAAACTAAGGTAGCCATATATATATCGGACAAAATACACTTTAAAACAAAGACTGTAACAAGAGATGAAGGACATTATATCATCATAAAGAGAAAAATCAATAAGAAGATATAACAATTGTAAATATTTATGCACTCCACATGGGAGCACCCAAACACACACAGCATCTTTTTTTCATTATTATTCCTGAGAGACAGAGAGACAGAGAGAGAGAAAGAGAGAGTCGGAGACAGACAGAGGGAAAAGCAGGCTCCATGCGGGGAGTCCGACATGGGACTTGATCCCAGGACTCCAGGATCATGCCCTGGGCTGAAGAAAGGCACTAAACTGCTGAGCCACCCGGGCTGCCCCAGAGCATCTATTAACAAACATAAAGGAAGTAATCAATAGCAATAATAGTAGGGGATTAGAACACCCCACTTACATCAATGGACACATCATCTAAATAGAAAATCAATTAGGAAATGGTGACTTTGAATGATACATTGGACAAGAAGGATGAAATAGATCTATTCAGAACCTTCCATCCTAAAACAGAAAAATACACATTCTTTTCAAGTTCATTTGGAACATTCTCCAGAATAGATCACATACTAGGGCACAAAGCAAGTCTCAACAAATTTTAAAAAATAATTGATTCATATCATACCTCTTTTCTGACCACAACACTATAAAATTAGACCACAATTAAAAAAGAATCTGGAAAAAACACAAATACAGAGAAGTTAAAAAAAAAAAAACAAACATGCTAATAAATGATGGATGAGTCAACCAGGAAATCAAAGAGGAAATAGAAAATACATTGAGACAAATGAAAATGAAAACACAGTGGCCCATAACCTTTAGAATGCCGCAAAAGCTCTTCTAAGAGGAAAACATATAGTAGTAATACAGGCCTACCTCAAGAAAAACTCAAATAGGCAAACAAACCTTGCCCCTACAGGAGCTGAAAAAAGAAAAATCAAAATCAAAAGCCGGTATAAAGAAGGAAATAATAAAGATTAGAGCAGAAATAAATGAAATCAAGACACCCCCTCACCCCAATTTTTTTTAGACACAAACATTTTTTTAAACAATAGATCAGTGAAATCAAGAGCTGGTTCTCTGACAAGATTAAAAAAATTGATAAACCTTTAGCCAGACTCATAAAAAATTATTTTAAAGGCTCAAACAAAATCAGAAATGAAAGAGGAAAAATAACAGCTAACACCAAAGAAATACAATCATAAGAGAGTATTATGAAAAATTACATGCTCATGATTTGGACAACCTAGAAAAAAAAAATGAATAAATTCCTAGAAACCTGTAACTTGCCAAAACTGAATCAGGAAGAAATAGAAAATTTGAACATATTAATTACCAGCAATAAAATTGAATCAGTAATAAAAAAAAGAAAACTCCCCAAAACCAAAAGTCCAGGACCAGACAGCTATACAAGTGAATTCTACCAAACATTCAAAGAAGAGTTAATGTATATTTTTCTTAAAACACACCAAAAAATAGAAAAGAAAGGAAAGCTTCCAAATTTACCCTATGGGGCCAGCATTGCCCAGTCCAAAACCAGAGCAAGACACCACCAAAAAAAGGGAAGTACAGGCCAATATTTCTGATGAATATAGATGCAAAAATCCTCAACAAAATATTAGCAGGCCACATACAACAATACATTTTTTAAAAAGATTCACCATGATGAGACTTATTCCTGCAATGCAAGAGTGGTTCAATATTCCTCAATCAACATGATACATCACATCAATAAGAGAAAGGATAAAAACGAAATGATCATTTCAATAGGTGCAGAAAAGGCATTTGACAAAATACAATATCCATTCATGATATAAAAACATTCAACTTAGTGGGGTTAGAGGAAACATAGTTCAACATAATAAAGGCCCTATATGAAAAACCCATAGCTCACATTATACTCAATATTAAAAAACAGAGTTTTTCTCCTAAGATCAAGAACCAGACTCTCTCTCATTACTTTTATTTCGCACAATACTGGAAGTCCCATCTGTAGCAATCAGACAAGAAATAAATAGTATCCAAATTGTCAAGGAAGAAGTAAAACTCTCACTATTTGCACGTGATATGATACTATACATAAAACACCCTGAAAACACCACCAAAAACTACTAGAATAAATTAATTCAGTAAAATTGCAGACATGAAAATGAATATATAGGAATCTGTTCCATTTCTATACACTAATAAAATAGCAGAAAAAGAATTAAGAAAACATTTATAACTGCACCAAAAAGAATAAAATAGGAAGAAATTAAGCAAAAAGGTAAAAGACCTGTATGCTGACAACTATAAGATATTCATGAAAGAAACTGAAGGCAACACAAAAAACAGAAAGACATTCTATGCTCACAGATTAGAAGAATTAATATTGTTAAAATTTCCATATTACCCACAGTCACAAGGATATAGAGATAAGCTCTTACTTACAAAAATTTTAAAATTTACCATTTACATTAGCCTTTTAATCTCATTGGAATATTTCTTTATGTGTGGGACTATGTTTTACTTTTATTTTTCATATAGATATCCAATTTTTCCAATTCATTTGACATGCACACTAAATTTTATTCCATTGGTATATTTGTCTCTCCTAGTAGTATTACTGTCCTAATACAGCTTTAAAAAAATCCTTTACATCTTATAGGCATTCCCCCACCTTTATTATGTTTTTAAAATTGTCTTAGTTAACTATAGTCCCTTTATCTTTTTTTTTTTTTTTGTCCCCTTTTCCATAAAAGAATTAGATGGTCAAGTTTCATGAAACTCTTAGGATTTTCATTAGAATTTCTTTGAATTTATAGATTAATTTGGGAGAGAAATTATAAATTTATGATACTAACTTCTACCCGTGGATATATCCTTATTATTTGTTTTCTAAATTTTTTTTTTGAACACTGCTTTTATGTCTAGCATCCTTGCTGAAATTTTACTCATTCGTGTCTCTTCTTTTGGGTTATTTCTAAAGATAATAATATCATCTCTAAATAATATGATATTTTACTTCATTCTTCCTAGTTTCAGTCATTAATTTCTTAAAGTCATAGGCTTGCAAGAACCCCAGGTAAATATAAAACCATGAAATCACTGCCAGCATTCTTACCTTTTCTAGGGAAAATTTTATCATTAGATATTTGATATAGGTTTTATATATACACACATTATCATCTTAAGAAAGCTCTTAGTTTGTCAATATATTTTTTAAAGATTTTACTTATTTATTCATGAGAGACACACACAGAGAGAGGCAGAGACACAGGCAGAGGGAGAAGTAGGGCTCCATGCAGGGAGCACAACATGGAACTCAATCCCGGGTCTCCAGGATCCTGGGCCTAAGGCGGTGCTAAACCGCTGAGCCACCTGGGCTGCCCCAGTTTGTCAATATTTTACAAAATCATGACTAGCTATTGATTTTATCCAATTATTTTTTATCATATACTGATGTGGTCACATGGTTTTCTTTTTTAAAAAAATTATTTATTTATTCATGAGAGACACAGAGAGAAACAGAGGCACAGGCAAAGGGAGAAGCAGGCTCCCTGTGGGGAGCCCAACACAGAACTAGATCCCAGGACCCCAGGGTCAGGATCTGAGCCAGAGGCAGACGCTCAACCAGTGAGCCACCCAGGTGCCTCACATGATTTTCTTAATCTGTTATTGTGGTGTACCTGGTAGATGGCATTAATGGATTTCTAATATTAAACCACCTATGGTGTTAGCTGGGAAGATAGTAAAGAGGACCCTAAACTTTCCTCATCCTATGAAATGACAGGATAAAACTCACAGAAGTGCAAATAACTCAGAAAGTGCCAGAAGACTGACAGAACAAACTCCACAACTAAAGGAAGAGCAAGGACCACACTGAAGAAGGTAGGGAAGGATGGTGAAGATGCAGTCTGGGGCAAAACAGACTCTGGCCATCTGTGGTCAGGAGGGGGCCAGTGGCATGGAGAAGGGTGAAAAACAGACTTGAGCCTCAAGAAGCCCAGGAATGAGGAGGACAAATGCCCAAACATTTGCCTTTGAAAGGGAGAGGGGCTGAATTTCTTGAGTACTTATAAGCAGCAGGACTTAAAGCCTGGAATTTTAAAAATCAGTGGGCTGGGCTCTGGGATAGCCCTGAGGGCATTAGGAAGTGGAGTCCCTGCCCTTAAAGAGACAACAACAAACAGCCCCTGTGGATACAGCTTAGAACCAGCAGTTTGAACAACACCGGGGGCAGATGGGATGAGAGTGGTTTGCTCATCTCAGAGTGGGGCCCAGAGAGACAGGGATCATGGGCATTGGCCTCCAAGAAGGAAAGAACTAGCAGACAGCATTGCCTTCCCCCACCTCCAGCATAAACAATGGCCACCTGTGGGAACCAGTGTGCGGCACTAACACTTATTACCTAAATTGCTTGCACTGACCTCAAAAGACCAAAAGACCAGTGAAAACCCTACCAACAACACATCTCCTGACCTGTGAATTTTAAGAGAGGCAGGGGCAGAGACGGCAGGGGCAAGTCTCATTTTACAAGCAGACCACTGCACATTTTGTCACAATATTCTACACCCAGCCAGGGACCAAACACTGTCCATAATAGGGAAAGAGAGCATCTGCATGAACAACTGCACTGAAGGATAAGGAGCCCAAGACTCAGCAGCTGAAGGCATATATCATGCACAGGAGACACTCCCCGACGTGCCACATCTTAAGGACTAGGGGGCATTGCACTGCAGAGCGCTATAGGACCTCTTTTTCATAAGGGCATTATCATTAAGAGCAAGAAAAGCAGCTGACTTTCCTAACACAGACAAATAGTCACAGAGAAAGAGCCAAAATGAGGAGATAGAGAAATGTCTCCCAAATGAAAGAATAGGACTGAATCATTATAAGAGACCTAAGAGAAATGGATATAAGTAATATGCCTGATACAAAATTTAAAGCAATGATCATAAAGACACTCACTGGACATGAAAAAAGAGTGGAGGACATCAGTGAGATCTTTAACAGAGAGATAAAAAAGAACCAAAGACCAAGAATACAATAAATGGGATTAAACATACACTAGAAGGAATATAGGCAAGATGAAGCAGAGAAATGAATTAATGATCTGACTGAGTAATGGAAAGAAGCCAACTTGAACAAAGGAAAGGAAAGTACATTATGCAAATTGAGAAGAGCCTTTGGGAACTCAGTGACTCCATCAAGCACAATAGCATTCACATGATAGATATGTCAAAAGAAGAGAAATGGGAGCAAAAATTTATTTGAAAAAGATAATAGCTGAAAAATTCTGGAATCTGGGGAAGAAAACAAATTCAGATCTAGGAGGCACAGAGATCACCCCAAAAATTCAATCCAAGGAGGTCCATACCAAGATACATTGTAATGAAAATGACAAAAAGTACTGATAAGGAAAAAAAAATATAAAAGCAACAAGAGAAAACAGTTACATACCAGAGAAACCCTATAAGGCTCTCAGCAGATTTTTCAGCAGAAACTCTGCAAGCTGGTAGAGAATGGCATGATATATTCGAAGGCCTGAAAGGGAAAAATCTACAGCCAGGAATTCTCTATCTAGCAAGGCCACCATTCACAACAGAAAGCAAGATCAATCGTTTCCCAAACACACAAAAATTAAAGGACTTCATGACCACTAAACCACAGGATACAAAATATTAGAGGGGACTCTGAATGGAAAGGAAAGACCATAAGGGAAATTATGAAAAGTAAAAAACACAAAAGTAATAAGAATAAATATTTCTGTAAAAATCAGTCAAGAGATTCATAAAATAAAAGGATGTAAAATATGATACCACATACCTAAGATGTGAGGGTAGGAGTAGTAAAGGATGGGCCTGCCTTCCTTCCTTCCTTCCTTCCTTCTTCCTTCAATTTTATTTATTTATTCATGAAAGACACAGAGAGAGAGGAAGAGACATATGCAGAGAGAGAAGCAGGCTCCCTCTGGGGAGCCTGATGCAGGACTCGATCCCAGGACTCCAGGGTCATGCCCTGAGCCAAAGGCAGACACTGAACCACTGAGCCACCCAGGCATCCCAAGGATGGGTTTAAACTTAAGTGACCATCAACTTCATATAGACCACTATTTGCAGTGGATGTTATATATAAATCTAATGGTAACCACAAATCAAAAACCAGTTATAAATGTGCAAAAAATAGAGAAAGGAATCCAAGGACATCACTTAAGAAAGCCAAAAAACTATGAGAGAAGACAGCAAATGAAGAAAGAAACGGAGGAGAACTACAAAAACAAAACAAAACCCAACAAAACAAATAACAAAATGGCAATAAGTATATATCTATCAGCAATCACTTTGAGTGTCAATGGACTAACCACTCCAATCAGAAGACATATCACCATATGGAGTGGATTACAAAAAAATAAGACCCACCTATATGCTGCCTATAAGAGACTCATTTCAGGCCTAAAAACACATGCAGATTTAAAGTGAGGAGATAGAGAAACATTTATCATCCAAACAGATATCAAAAGAAAGCTGGAGTAGCAATACTTATGTTGGACAAAATAGACTTTAAAAGAAAGACTTTAACAAGAGACAAAGAAGTACACTATATCATAATAAAGGGGACAATCCAACAAGAGGATATAACAATTGCAAATATTTATGTACCCAAGAGGGAAGCACCCAAATACATAAAGCAGTTAATAACAACCATAAAGGTAATAATTGATAGTATTACAGTAATGGTAGGAGACTTTAACACCCCACTTATATCAATGGAGACAGATCATCTGAACAGAAAATCAACAAGAAAATGGTGGCTTTGAGTGACACACAGGACCAGATGGGTTTAACAGACATTCAGAACATTCCATCCTAAAACAGCAGAATACACATTGTTTTCAAGTACACACGGAACATTCTCCAGAATAAATCATGTTAGGCTACAAAACAAGTCTCACAAATTCAAAAAGATCAAAGTCATACCATGCATCTTTTCTGACCACAGCACTATGAAACTAGAGATCAACCACAAGAAAAAAATCTGGAAAGAGCACAAACATATGGAGGTCAAATAACATGCTACTAAATAATGAATGACTCAACCAAGAAATCAAAGAAGAAATAAAAAAATTGCATAAAAACCAGTGCAAATGAAAACACAGCAGTCCAAAATCTTTGGGATGCAGCAAAAGTGGTTCTAAGAGGGTAGTTTATAGCAATATAGGCCTACCTCAAGAAGCAAGAAAAGTCTCAAATAAACAGCCTCACTTTCCACCTAACAGAACTAGGAAAATAAGAATTAAAACAACAACAACAACAACAACAACAACAACAAACAAATCCAGCAAGAGGAAGGAAATAGCAAAGATTAGAGAAGAAAACAGATGACATGGAAACAAAAAAGACAATAGAGCAGATCAATGAAACCAGGAGATGTTTCTTTCAGAAGATCAACAAAATGGATAAACCTCTAGCCAGACTCATAAAGAGAGTGCAAAAGAGAAGCCAAATACACAACATCACTAATGAAAGAGGAAAAGGAACAATGAACAGCACAGAAACACAAGCAATTTTTAAAAAAGATTATTTATTTATTTATTTATTTATTTATTTATTTATTTATTTATGAGAGACAGAAAGAGAGAGAGAGAGAGGCAGAGACACAGGAGGACAGAGAAGCAGGCTCCATGCCGGGAGCCCAATGTGGGACTGGATCCTGGGACTCCAGGATCATGCCCTGGACCAAAGGCAGGCGCTAAATCACTGAGCCGCTGAGCCACCCAGGGATCCCCAACACAAGGAAATTTTAACAAACATATGCCAACAAATTAGACAACCTGGAAGAAATGAATGAGTTCCTAGAAACCTAGCTTCCTGGGACACCTGGGTGGCTCAGCGGTTGAGCATCTGCCTTCAGCCCAGGGCATGATCCTGGAGTCCCAGGATTGAGCCCCACATTAGGCTCCCTGCATGGAGCCTGCTTCTCCCTCTGCCTGTGTCTCTGCCTCTCTCTCTTTCTCTCTCTCTCTCTGTATCTCATGAATAAATAAATAAAAATCTTAAAAAAAAAAAACATATATCTTCCCAAAAGCAAAGCAGGAAGAAATAGAAAATTTAAATAGAGCAATGAAATTGAATCAGTATTCCAAAAACTCCCAACAAACGAAACTCCAAGACCAGATGACTTCACAGGTGAATTACACCAAATATTTAAAGAATAGTAGGTACTATTCTTCTCAAACTATTCCAAAAAATAGAAGAGGAAGGAACACTTCCAATTCATTCTATGAGGCCAGCATTACCCTGACAGGTAAACCAGATGAAGACACCACTAAAAAAGAGAACTATGGGCTAATATCTCTCATGAATATGGATGCAAAAATCCTCAACATTAGGAAACTGAATGCAATGATATGTTTAAAAAAAAAATACCACGATCAAGTGGGATTTATTCCCAGGATGTAAGGATGGTTCAATATTTACAAAGTAATCTACATAATACATCACATCAATGAGAGAAAGGATAAGAACCATATGATCATTCCTATAGTGTAAAAAAGGATTTGACAAAGTACGACATCCATTTGTAAAAACCCTCTGCAAAGTAGGTCTAGAAGGAACATATCTCAACATAATATAGTCATATGTGGAAAATTCATGGCAAATATCATCCTTAATGGGGAAAAATTGAGAGCTTTTCCCTTAAGGTCAGGAAAAAAACAGGGATGTCCACTCTCACCACTTTATTCAACACAGTACTAATTAGTCTTAGCTGCAGCAACTAGACAACATAACGAAGTAAAAGTTATCCAAATTGATAAGGAAGTAGTAAAATTCTATTTGTGGATAACATGATACTATATATAGAAAACCCTAAGTACTTCATCAAAAAACTATTAGAATAAGTTAATTCAATAAAATTGCAGGATACAAAAATCAATATGCAGAAATCTGTTGCATTCTTATACACTAATAATGAAGCAACAGAAATTAAGAAAACAATCCCATTTACAATTGCACCAAAACCAAGAAAATATCTAGGCATAAACCTAACCAAAGGGGTGAAAGACTTATACTCTAAAAACTATAACACACTGATGAAAGAAATTCAAGACAACACAGAAAAATGGAAAGACATTCCATGCTCATGGATTGGAAGAATAAATATTGTTAAAATGTCTCTACTACCCAAAGTAATGTATAGACTTAATGCAATCCCTATCAAAATACAGCATTTTTCACATAACCAGAACAATCATAAAATTCGTATGGAATCACAGAAGATCCTGAATAGCCAAAGTAATTTTGAAAAAGTAAAAGAACTGGAGGTATCATATTTCCTGATTTCAAGTGATATTACAAAGTGGCACTAAGCAAACCAGTATGGTAGTGGCATAAAAATAGACACATAGCTCAACGGAATAGAAAACCCAGAAATAAACCCACAATTATAAGCCAATTAATCTTCAACAAAGAAGGAATAAATATACCATGATAAAATGACAGTTACTTCAACAACTGGCATTTGGACTAACCACTCCAATCAGAAGACATATGGTGACAGAGTGGATAAAAAAAATAAGACCCACCTATATGCTGCCTATAAGAGACTCAGAAGAATGAAATTGGACCACTTTCTTACACCATATACAAAAATAAAACACAAATGGATTAAAGACCTAAATGTGAGACCTGAAACCATAAAAATCCTAGAAGAGAACACAGGGAGTAATCTCTCCGACATCGGCTGCAGCAACATTTTTCTAATGTCTCCTGAGGCACGGGATACAAAAGCAAGAATAAACTATTGGGGCGTCATCAAAATAAAAAGTTTCTGCACAGTGAAGGAAAAAAAATCAAAAAGTAAAAGGCAGCTTACTGAATGGGAGAAGGTATTGGCCGATGACATATCCGATAATGAATTAGTATCCAAAATATACAATGGATTTGTCCAAGTCAACACCCAAAAAATAAACAATCCAATTTAAAAAATGGACAGAGGACCTTAATAGGTATTTTTCCAAAGAAGACATCCAGATGGCCAACAGACACGTGAAAGATGCTCGGCATCACTCCCCATCAGGTATGTGCAGATCAAAACCACAGTGAAATATCACCTCATACTTGTCAGAAAGGCTCAAATCAGAAGCCAACAAACAAACAAACAAACAAACAAAAACAAAAACAGAAAACAAACAAAACAAAACAAAAACAAAAACAAAGCAAGGATGTGGAGAAAGGGAAACCCTCGTGCACTGTTGGTGGGAGTGGGAATGCAAACTAGTGCAGCCACTGTGGAAAGCGGTATGTAGAGTCCTCAATAAAATAAAAAATAGATCTACCCTATGATATACTAATCCTACTACTGATATTTACAAAAACAAAAAACAAAAACAAAACAAAACAAACAAACAAAAAAAAACACTGACTTGAATCAATACACGCATGCCTATGTGTATAGCAGCATTATCTACAATAGCAGATTACGGAAGTAGCCCAAGTGCCCATTGACCAATCAATGGATAAGTATCGAAGACGTGCTGTGTATATTATACACCACGAAATACTAGCCACGCAAAAGAATGAAATCTTGCCTTTGGCAACTACATGAATAGGGCTGGAGAGTATCGCGCTGGGTGAAGTATGTCAGTCAGAGAAAGAGAAACCATATGATTTAACTCATATGTGGAATATAAGAAATAAATGACCAAGACACAAGAGTCCAGGGCCAGATGGCTTCCCAGGGGAATTCTATCAAACGTTTAAAGAAGAAACCATACCTATTCTACTAAAGCTGTTTGGAAAGATAGAAAGAGATGGAGTACTTCCCAATTCTTTCTATGAGGCCAGCATCACCTTAATTTCAAAACCAGACAAAGACCCCACCAAAAAGGAGAATTACAGACCAATATCCCTGATGAACATGGATGCAAAAATTCTCAACAAGATACTAGCCAATAGGATCCAACAGCACATTAAGAAAATTATTCACCATGACCAAGTAGGATTTATCCCCGGGACACAAGGCTGGTTCAACACTCATAAAACAATCAATGTGATTCATCATATCAGCAAGAGAAAAACCAAGAACCATATGATCCTCTCATTAGATGCAGAGAAAGCATTTGACAAAATACAGCATCCATTCCTGATCAAAACTCTTCAGAGTGTAGGGATAGAGGGAACATTCCTCAACATCTTAAAAGCCATCTACGAAAAGCCCACAGCAAATATCATTCTCAATGGGGAAGCATTGGGAGCCTTTCCCCTAAGATCAGGAACAAGACAGGGATGTCAACTCTCACCACTGCTATTCAACATAGTACTGGAAGTCCTAGCCTCAGCAATCAGACAACAAAAAGACATTAAAGGCATTCAAATTGGTAAAGAAGAAGTCAAACTCTCCCTCTTCGCCGATGACATGATACTCTACATAGAAAACCCAAAAGCTTCCACCCCAAGATTGCTAGAACTCATACAGCAATTTGGCAGCGTGGCAGGATACAAAATCAATGCCCAGAAATCAATGGCATTTCTATACACTAACAATGAGACTGAAGAAAGAGAAATTAAGGAGTCAATCCCATTTACAATTGCACCCAAAAGCATAAGATACCTAGGAATAAACCTAACCAAAGAGGTAGAGGATCTATACCCTAAAAACTACAGAACACTTCTGAAAGAAATTGAGGAAGACACAAAGAGATGGAAAAATATTCCATGCTCATGGATTGGCAGAATTAATATTGTGAAAATGTCAATGTTACCCAGGGCAATATACACGTTTAATGCAATCCCTATCAAAATACCATGGACTTTCTTCAGAGAGTTAGAACAAATTATTGTAAGATTTGTGTGGAATCAGAAAAGACCCCGAATATCCAGGGGAATTTTAAAAAAGAAAACCATATCTGGGGGCATCACAATGCCAGATTTCAGGCTGTACTACAAAGCTGTGGTCATCAAGACAGTGTGATACTGGCACAAAAACAGACACATAGATCAATGGAACAGAATAGAGAACCCAGAAGTGGACCCTGAACTTTATGGGCAACTAATATTCGATAAAGGAGGAAAGACTCTCCATTGGAAGAAAGACAGTCTCTTCAATAAATGGTGCTCGGAAAATTGGACATCCACATGCAGAAGAATGAAACTAGACCACTCTCTTGCACCAGACACAAAGATAAACTCAAAATGGATGAAAGATCTAAATGTGAGACAAGATTCCATCAAAATCCTAGAGGAGAACACAGGCAACACCCTTTTTGAACTCGGCCACAGTAACTTCTTGCAAGATACATCCACGAAGGCAAAAGAAACAAAAGCAAAAATGAACTATTGGGACTTCATCAAGATAAGAAGCTTCTGCACAGCAAAGGATACAGTCAACAAAACTAAAAGACAACCTAGAGAATGGGAGAAGATATTGGCAAAAGACGTATCAGATAAAGGGCTAGTTTCCAAGATCTATAAAGAACTTATTAAACTCAACACCAAAGAAACAAACAATCCAATCATGAAATGGGCAAAAGACATGAACAGAAATCTCACAGAGGAAGACATAGACATGGCCAACATGCATATGAGAAAATGCTCTGCATCACTTGCCATCAGGGAAATACAAATCAAAACCACAATGAGATCCCACCTCACACCAGTGAGAATGGGGAAAACTAACAAGGCAGGAAACCACAAATGTTGGAGAGGATGCGGAGAAAAGGGAACCCTCATACACTGTTGGTGGGAATGTGAACTGGTGCAGCCACTCTGGAAAACTGTGTGGAGGTTCCTCAAGGAGTTAAAAATAGACCTGCCCTACGACCCAGCAATTGCACTGTTGGGGATTGACCCCAAAGATACAGATGCAATGAAACGCCGGGACACCTGCACCCCGATGTTTCTAGCAGCAATGTCCACAATAGCCAAACTGTGGAAGGAGCCTCGGTGTCCATCAAAAGATGATGGATAAAGAAGATGTGGTCTATGTATACAATGCAATATTCCTCAGCCATTAGAAACGACAAATACCCACCATTTGCTTCAACGTGGAGGGACCTGGAGGGTATTATGCTGAGTGAAGTAAGACAATCGGAGAAGGACAAACAGTGTATGTTCTCATTCATTTGGGGAATATAAATAATACTGAAAGGGAATATAAGGGAAGGGAGAAGAAACATGTGGGAAATATCAGAAAGGGAGACAGAACATAGAGACTCCTAACTCTGGGAAACGGACTAGGGGTGGTGGAAGGGGAGGAGGGCGGGGGGTGGGGGTGAGTGGGTGACGGGCACTGAGGGGGACACTTGATGGGATGAGCACTGGGTGTTATTCTGTATGTTGGTAAATTGAACACCAATAAAAATTATTTTATTAAAAGAAAGAAAGAAAGAAAGAAAGAAAGAAAGAAAGAAAGAAAAAGAAAGAAAGAAAGAAAGAAAGTAGTCAGAGAGAGAGAGAGAGAAAGACTAAGAAACAGACTCTTAACTCCAGAGAATGAACCGCCGGTCACCAGAGGGGAGGGGCAGGGGCACGGGGAGTGGGTGAGAGAGGTGATGGGCTGCCAGAGTGCACTTATCATGAGGGAAAATCAAAACACCCGTGCTTCCTTGGCATGAATACAACTTTGTCATGACATGCATTGTTAATACATTGGTATTTTTGATTTACCACTGTTGCATTTTAGATATTTGTGTGTATAGCCTCAAGAGAGTAGCCTGTGATCTCTTTTCTTTTCTTTGTTAAGGATTTTATTTATTTATTCATGAGAGACATAGAGAGGCAGAGACACAGGCAGGGGGAGAAGCAGGCTCCCTGCAGGGAGCCCAACATGGGACTCGATCCCAGGACCCCGGGGTCACGCCCTGAGCCGAAGGCAGACCCTCAACCGCTGAGTCCCCCAGGTGCTCTGTAAGTTCTTTTCTTGTACTATTTTTGTATGGTTTGTTATATGGCCTAAGAAGTTTGGCCAAGTCTTCTGTTCTAGAGAACAGAAATACAGAAATCTATGCATATGTATTCTACATGATTGATAATCAGTCACTGTAAGCTTAAAAATTAGAAGAAGCCATCTCTGCCCTTAGATATGCAAATTAAGACTGTAAAATAGCAAGTGTTGGGTAAGATGGGTAGCCATGTGAACTCCTTCTATGCTGCTGGTACGTACATGAATTATTACAACCTTGAGGAACAATTTTGCAATATTTAATAAAATCGAAAATGTTCATATTCTACAACTCAACGACTCCACCCATTGGTAAATTTTAGAAAAATATTTTCTTTTTTTATCTTCTATTTTGTATTTTTTAAAAAGATTTATTTATTCGTGAGAGAGAGAGAGAAGCAGAGACACAGGCAGAGGGAGAAGCAGGCTCCATGCAGGGGGCCCGATGTGGGCCTCGAATCCAGGACCCAGGAGTCACGACCTGAGCCAGAGGCAGAAGCTCCACCACTGAGCCACTCAGGCATCCCTAGAAAAATATTTTAGAAAAAAAATTCCAGGGATCCCTGGGTGGCGCAGCGGTTTGGCGCCTGCCTTTGGCCCAGGGCGCGATTCTGGAGACCCGGGATCGAATCCCATGTCGGGCTCCCGGTGCATGGAGCCTGCTTCTCCCTCTGCCTGTGTCTCTGCCTCTCTCTCTCTCTGTAACTATCATAAATAAATAAAAATTAAAAAAAAAAAGAAAGAAAAAAAATTCCACACATGTTCACCAGGAGGTACATGTAAGGATGCCTACGCATATGCATTCTGAAATAGCCAAAAATGTAGAAATTAAAATATTCATCACGTGGGTAATGCACCATTAAATCTGATACACTTGAACAGTGAAATACTACACTGATGTGAAGATAAACTAAATAAATAAACTAATTTCACTGATGTGAAATTTAGTATCAGCTAAATTTAATATGGATTAATCTCACAAACCACGCTTAGTGAAAAAATCGCCTAACAACATGTTTAGTGGAGTCACATTTTCCCCTTGAATCTAACCACCACGGAAATCGGCAGACATGAAAACTCAGGGCTGGATTAAAACGGAACCTGAAAGCCGTTTTATTTTAGTTTAATGAGTGTAATTTGTACAAGGGCACGAACGGGTTAACAGTGGAACATGTATCAGATGTGATGACGGGACTGATTAGTAAAAACACATGGAACACGATGCAATCCCATTTGTCAAATCGTGGCTGAATCACACCCATGATGTTTGCTACAAATACAAGAGTTCAGCAAAACCCAGGACAAGCATCTGTAAGAATCAACGGGCTATAGGATATGTGGTGCAATAATGCATATATTTTATTATTTGCAAATTGTGTCCTGTATATCGTTTATATCAGTAACATTTATAATATGCAGGTGTAGGTACGTATATATTTATTTAGGCTTTTTATTTTATTTTATTTTTTAAGCACTGGTTGGTTCTTGGCTAAGCATACCAGTAGTTCTAGGCCTCCGGTTGCCCCAGCACCTGGTCCCCGTTCTGATCCATAAGTGTGAGCAAGGGCCACCTGTCCCAAACCTGGCTCTGCCCCAGAATCATTTGGGACATTAAAATATAATAATGCATATTTCTGAGCCCTGCAACTGATATACAAAATGGGAATGAGGAGCCAGTCTCTGAGAAGACGGGTGTACGTGTAGTGTGGGGTCAGGGGTGGGCGCCCGTTAACCTAGCTTTCCAGAGTTCGGGCAAACACTGAGTTTGGGATTAACTTGTAACCTGGGTGGAAAGTGAGGAGTTTGGTTTGCAAGGTGACAGACCGGGTGGGTGGGAACCGGTGGACCGATGGGGGAATTTTGCAAAGCGTTGCCTAAGGGAGGCCCTGCATTACAGTCAGCCAGTGGGAAGTGTCACAACAGGGGTGGCGGGGGTTGCCTGGGTGGGTCCCACTGGATTTCGATTCAGGTTATGATCTCAGGGTCCTGGGATTGAGCCCTTCATCGGGCTCCACCCTTAGCAGAGAGTCTGCTTCTCTCCCTCTCCCTCCCAACCCCCTGCTTTCTCTCTCCCCAAAAATCAATCGATCTTAAAAACGAAACAAACAACAAAAAAGGCAGGAGGGGCTAAACTTACCCACACCTACAGGATGTGGGAACTTGGATTTTAACATATATACTCAGGGTTTTCATGCACACCATAGTTTAAGAATCCCAGAAGTGCAGAGTTCTTAATCATCTTAAAAAAAAAAAAAAAAATCTTGGGGCAGCCTGCATGGCTCAGCGGTTTAGTGCGGCCTTCAGCCCAGGGCGTGATCCTGGAGACCCGGGATCGAGTCCCACACATCGGGCTCCCTGCATAGAGCCTGCTTCTCCCTCTGCCTGTGTCTCTGCCTCTCTGTCTCTGTGTCTCTCATGAATAAATAAATAAAATTAAAAAAAAAAATCTTCTCCTGACTGATACTCACCTCTTATCGCCTACAGAAACGGGAGGATTCCATTATTTTCTCTCCAGTTTCTTACACACTTGCAAGTAAAAGCTCCCCATACTTATTTGCTATTTCCTTACTTGTTTTTCTAACCTCATCTGTTAATAAAACCACAGCAAGGTAATCTTCCAAACAAATGTAAGACTTTGCCTAGAAATCAAGAGCTACAAAAACGAAGCAAGCTGTACACCTTGGCGTCTTAGACTCCACAGCTCTAGCCATAGCCTCCCTTCTACGATGATCAGCACATGCAAATAAGAATAATAAATGATATTAACAGAAAGGGGCAGGGGATAAACTTCTGATAAGAAGTTAATCAGCCGTTAGGTTCTCTGCTGGACGCCTTCATGCATCTGAGGAAGCTGGTGGCTAAGTGGGGTTTACAGAGCTATTGACGTTTGCAAAATGCAATGGGAACCTAGAGCTTGCTCTAAGGCTGCTTTTCTTGTAAGTAGAATCAGCTGGATAGAAGCAATATTGTGAAAAGAAAACGGTGGAGAATATGGCTCAAAAAAGGTGGACGGGGTCTAATCCAAACAACGACGTTTTGAAAGTTTGAGGTCAATTTGCTTCTTTAAAGGCATTCTTAGATTTGACATTATAATACTTAAAACAACAGTGTGCAGTTTTATACGTAGCGTCTGACTTCTAGCTATGAATTTAGCACGGAAATAAAAATATTTACCGAATGGGGGGTTTAGAAATAGCGTTCTCACACATCTTCCGGAATCCTTTATTCTTTAAAAGAAATCCCCAGTTGCAGAGAAACGCTTTTGGGGGTTTTGAGTTTGGTCGCTGTGAGGACTTCTCTTTAAGAAAAATGAACTGTAGGAAAAACCTTGGGAGCAGTCTAGAATTATTAGTTGCCAATAACAATGGGTGACTATTACTACTAATTTTAACAGATGCATGTGTTGTCTGTACTTCCAGTAGGTTTTATTAATTTTTCTACCTTTTTTAACTTGCGTATTATGTTGGCTCGAAAGAAATGCAAATATTAAATAGTGTGTTTGACTATTATGTTGCCTGAGGCTCTAGGTTTGTATCCTCTTTTTTGAGCATGGAACCATGAAATGATTAATAGCTTCTCAAATACATGCATAATATTCTCTCATACTTTTATTTTCCATGAGTAGTTTTATGTGTATGGTCTCGTCTGTGATTTGTTTGACCCAGAATTTCCCAATTATACATTTCTAATATTCTGGAGACCTTGACTTTTTTTTTTTTTTAAGATTTTATGCATGTATTTCAGACAGAGAGCGAGCGAGCGAGGGAAGGGGCGAGGAGGAGGGTGCAGAGGGAGGGAGTAGCAGAGTCGCAGGTGGGCGGGGAGCCTGAGATCAGGACCTGAGCGAAGGCACCTCTAAATTCACCAGGGCCCCCCTGTGCATGACCTTGACATCTCTCTCTGGGAATGCCCCCCACCCCACCTTCCAAGTGCAGCTGCAGATCAGAGGACCTACGTGTTGGATCCGTTTCTCTTTTTAATCATAACTTAGGAAGGAAGAAGGGACTCTGCACACAAAGGACAGTGTGGAGCATTAAGAAGAACATGAGGCCATTTGCAAATCTCTTCTCCCATCCTGTAGGTTGTCTTTGAGTTTTGTTGACAGTTTCTTTTGCTCTGCAGAAGCTTTTTATCTGGGTGTTGTGCTACATGTTGGCAAATTGAATTCCAACAAAAAATAAAAATAAAAAAATTCAAAAAATAAATAAAAAAGATAAGATAAAAAAAATTAAAAGAACAAGAGGCCATTTGCAACTCTCTTCTCCCATTCTGTAGGTTGTCTTTTCGTTTTGTTGGCTGTTTCTTTTGCTGTGCAGAAGCTTTTTATCTGGGTGTTGTGCTACATGTTGGCAACTTGAATTTCAATAAAAAATAAAAAATAAAATAAATAAAAAATAAAAAATAAAGAAAAAAGATAAGATTTAAAAAAATAAAAAGAAGAAGAACAAGAGGCCATTTGCAAATCTCTTCTCCCATTCTGTAGGTTTTTAGTTTTGTTAGCTGTTTCTTTTGCTGCACAGAAGTTTTTTTTTTTTTAATCTGGGTGTTGTGCTACATGTTGGCAACTTGAATTCCAATAAAAAATAAAAATAAAATAAATTTAAAAAAAGCTAAAAGAAATAGGAAATAAGTAAATATAAAAGATAAGATTTAAAAACTAAATTCAAAAAAACTAAAAGAAATAGAAAATAAGTAAATATAAAAGATAAGATTTAGAAACTAAATTCAAAAAAACTAAAAGAAATAGAAAATAAGTAAATATAAAAGATAAGATTTAAAAACCAAATTCAAAAAAACTAAAAGAAATAGAAAATAAGTAAATATAAAAGATAAGATTTAAAAACTAAATTCAAAACAACTAAAAGAAATAGAAAATAAGTAAATACAAAAGATAAGATTTAAAAAATAAATTCAAAAAAACTAAAAGAAATAGAAAATAAGTAAATATAAAAGATAAGATTTAAAAACTAAATTCAAAAAACTAAAAGAAATAGAAAATAAGTAAATATAAAAGATAAGATTTAAAAATAAATTCAAAAAACCTAAAAGAAATAAAAAATAAGTAAATGAAAAAGATAAGATTTAAAAAATAAATAAAAAGAAGAAGAAGCACAAGAGGCCCCGCCGGAGGTCGGCGCGCGGCGGGAAGGGGCTCTAACATAGGCACCTGCGGGACCCGGAGAACTTCCGCCGGCGGCCACGCGGGGGCAGCAGAGGAGCGGCTTTCTGGCTCCCGCCGCCCGGGCGGGGGCGCGGGGCGCGGGGCGCGGGCGGGGCGCGGGGCGGGACCCTCGGAGCTTGCACCCTCCGTCGGTCGCCGTCCCCCGCCCCGTCTTAATCAGGTCGGAAGGGCCTGTATTCATTTGCCGGGAGCTGACACAGCAGCGCAGCCGCAGCCCCCGCGGCGCGACCGGCTCTGGGGCGAATGTGCTGAGCACGACGTCTGCTCGGAGCCAGCGGCGCTTCGGGGGTCGCGGGCCCTTTGATCTTCGCAGCAAAGCCGGGCCCCAACACGCGCGGTTTCCCTCTCCCGTGCGCGCGGCGGCGGCGGCGGCGGCGGGTCGGGACTGCGCAGCGCGGCACCTGCGGGCGGCGGGCTGGGGTCCCTCCGCCGGGCGCAGGGGTGGGGGTGGGGGTGCAGGAGCCGGTGCACACACGGTGGAGGTGCCGGGAGAGGGTGCATGCATAGTAGGGGTGCAGGGAGACGGTGCAGGCGCAATGAGGGTGCAGGGAGAGGGTGCGCGCGTAGTAGGGGTGCAGGGAGAGGGTGCGCGCATAGTAGGGGTGCACGGAGAGGGTGCATGCATAGTAGGGGTGCAGGGAGACGGTGCACGCGCAATGAGGGTGCAGGGAGAGGGTGCATGCATAGTAGGGGTGCAGGGAGACGGTGCACGCTCAATGAGGGTGCTGGGAGAGGGTGAGTGCACAGCGGGGGTGCAGGAGAGGGTGCACACACGGTGGAGGTGCAGGGAGAGGGTGCATGCATAGTAGGGGTGCAGGGAGACGGTGCACGCGCAATGAGGGTGCAGGGAGAGGGTGCCCGCGCAGCGAGGGTGCAGGGAGAGGGTGCGCGTGTAGTAGGGGTTCAGGGAGAGGGTGTGCGCACAGCGGGGGTGCAGGGAGAAGGTGCACGCATAGTAGGGGTGCAGGGAGACGGTGGAGGTGCACGGAGAGGGTGCGCATGTAATAGGGGTGCAGCGAGAGGGTATGCACACAGCGGGGGTGCAGGAGTCGGTGCACACACACTGGAGGTGCTGGAAGAGGGTGCACGCACAGTGGGGGTTCAGGAGTGGTGTGCACAGCAGGGGTGCAAGGAGAGGGTGCACACATGGTGGAGGTGCAAAGAGAGGGTGCCCGTGTAGTAGGGGTGCAGGGAGAGGGTGCATGCATAGTAGGGGTGCAGGGAGAGGGTGCATGCATAGTAGGGGTGCAAGAGTGGTGCGTGCGCAGCGGGGGTGCAGGGAGAGAGTGCCTGTGTAGTGGAGGTGCAGGCACAGTGGGGGTGCAGGGAGTGAGTGCAAGGGCATGCTCCCATAGCTCTGCTCTAACCTACATCCCTGGTTCTTCCCGGTTGGTTCTAGGACAGGGTCTTGGGACCCTAAAGAGCTTTCCAGGTCCTGCATCCTGTTTTCCACCCCTGGGTCCCATTGCAATTTCCTAGTTTGAAATTTAGGGATGGTTGGAGAAATTCACCTCTGAAGCATTAGGGTCAGTCTTATGAGGGCAAATAATTTCCCACTCTCTCAAGCTCGCTCTCCGCGGTGTTTGCCAGTAGGAACGACAAGTTAACACAATTGCATCTATCACTTATATTTTGTTTTGGACTTTCCCATATTTGCTGCATTTCCTCCAAGAACATCTGACTTCATTTAGAAATACATGTGTATCTCTGTTTCTTAAAAAACAAGACAAAACAACAAGAACAAACACCTGATTCAAGTATTCACTTATTTTCAGGGATTTAAATTCTTGTTTTCTTCGAAAAAATTAGTTGAAATCAAAATACAGTATTGGTGTCAGCGATTATTTCTTTAGGCTGCCTGAGGAACAGGTCTCTTACAGGATATTCTTATTTAATCAGAATACAAAAGGCCTTGTCCTGGCAGTGATTTATTTTTATTTTTATTTTTATTTTTATTTTATTTTATTTATTTTATTTTATTTTATTTTGGTTAATGAGCTTGCTAACTCTGAAAGGGGCCCCCTTACCACCACCCCCCCACATTGCATTTTATAAACGAAAGACCAACACTAGAATAAAACAGCTTGACCAAGCTGCCAACTGCAGGCCGTCACAGAATTCCAGCCCCAGTCTCCTGCTCCCAAAAATACCCCCTTTGGCCCCAATCCTTAGAGAACACCTGCATTTTAAAGGACACAATAATAGGAATTGAAAGACATGCAGGAAAATGACATTTCTGTCGGTCTGGAGTCTGAAAAGCCTCCTGCATCCTGCTTTCCACTGCCCTGGGCCAGTATTTAGGGTTGGAAATGTCAGACCCTTTAGGGAGGATGCTAAGGGGGCAGCTTCACAGTCTAACTACATCCCGCAGACCTCTCTCGGAGTCAGGACATCAGACAAGATTCTCCCTATTTTTGTCAAAAGTTTCTGGGTTCTGGGCTCTCTTCTCAGATTGATTTTTAATGTCCTGCTCCTGTAAAACCCATCTTCTGGGCTGGGTTGGAAAGCTACCACGGAGCCTGATTTATCTGGGCTGGCCATCTCCACTGACCAAATAAACATAACCATTGTCAAATCTCGCCTTCTCTTTGTACCCAGGAGTGCAGAAAAGCCTAATCCAGCCTCTGGGGAGTCCTACCCTGGGCCTGGTCTTTTTTTAAAAGCCCTTTTAAGGTCATGAAGAGCATTAAGACCAAAATCTTTCAAAGGCCAATGGGAAAGTCATATAACTTTTTTTTTTTTTTTAACTAAACTCAGGAATGAGGAATCCCTACTATAAATTTAAGATCGGCACCAACATAACATTGACAGCAGCCACCATAAGGAATGACATTTATGTAATGTTTTCCTAGTAAAGGACAATTAAATGGCAACAGATCTGCTTCCTTTGATTTAACAAAGAGAAAGAATGAAAAAGAGGGGGGAGAGGAGGGAAGGAGGGAGAGGACCAGTAAGCAGCAATCGCAGAAGAATCTCAAATGACAACGATGGAAAAATTGTGAATAGCACGGTGTTTTGGAGCATATTTGACATCTTCCTCGCGGATGAGGAGGGGGACGTATCCTCTGCCCCGTGCACAGTACGGAAAATGTGAGGAGCGCACGCAATCTCATGCCATTGATGAGCTAGGAGGGTTCATTCCACTTCGGTGCACATGTTCCACCTATTTTAAAACCTAATATAAAAATATTAAACCTATTATATTAATTATGAATATTTAAACAGGTGAAATAGGAGTCATGGGGCCCTATGGAACTAAATAAACTGCTTTTAGTCAACGAGATACCGAGGCCAGGACTTCCCCAACCACTGCCACCTAGCTCAGAGAGTCACCAGAACCTTCTCTTTCCTGAGGCTTGTCATCGTCACCCTTTCTGGGCCTTTTTGTGTCTTCCCCACGATCTCATATGTGCCAAAATCTGACCCGTTTTGGACAAAACTTTTACCCCGATTCCCATATAAGTATATTTGCTTCTCCAACTACTCCTAGGTAGAAAGCTTTCTCAGGACAAGGAACCTGCCTTTGATATTTGGGGGGTGGGGTGGGGGTTATTCTCAAAGGTACTAGGGTAGCATTTTGCATATCAGGGGCATTCGCTGACTTTTAAGTTGGCCGGTGATGGAACTATGACCCTCCATCTACCTCCTTATCCGTCCTGCTCTTTTGTTGCCAGTGAGCAAACTCATTCTGGAAAGGCTCTTCAAATGGAAATTCCAAAAAAAAAAAAAAAAAAAAGGAAATTCCACTGGGGGTGCGGGGGGGGGGGGAGTACAATTTCCCATTTGAAACTAAGAGTTGGGGGTTGCTCTTCTGTATAACCTAGGAGCTTGCCAGCCCTCCCCCGACTCAGTTGAAGACAGATACCTTGAGCACTCATCTCTGATCCCACAGCACCAACTACCCTGCTCAGCACATGGTAGAAACACGAGTATTGACCAATTCATTATTAGCTTTCAGATCACGACGTCAGGAGCAGCGTGGAAAAGTAGTAAAGGAGATAGAACCCGGTCTGCTCTGAAACCTCTAGTCTTGCCTTAGCTCCCCTAACTCAGCAGGCTCTGTCCAAGCTCAATGACCATGAAGCCATAACAGACGTACAAATCCAGGGCTTGAATTTATGCAACATGCTTTTCCTTAAAGGTTTTCGTTTGCTGATGAAACTTTCTCCCCCCCCCACCCCCGACAATAGTTTGACTTGTGAATCCAAACTCCTAATGAGTTAAATTTGTTATTTTTTATGATAACATTACCATCTCTTTCCAAAAGAGGAAAGGAGGCTGGCCATAAGTGTGGCACAGCCTAGTTTTAGAAATATTTCAATAGGATAATAGGACAAAGAAGAAACATCTTCACCCTTCCCAAGGTAAGGGGATTGGTTCTCTGTATTTCAGCATCATAACAACTTAAGACAACTGCAGATTTTCTGACACAGAAGGTGCTCAGCACGTCGAATACTGACTTTACTATCATATTCTGCAAGTGATAGTGTGACACCTGAAATCCCCTATAGCGTTACCCTGTTATCCTACAATACCTCTCCAAATATCCCAACTTCAGGTCAACTGAGGTAGGGCCATACCTGCCCCAGGGAGACCTGGCTTGTTGCTTGTTCTCAATAAAATGTACCTCGACTTGTTTCTTGGGCTCATTTAAAAGAGGAAAAAAAAAAAAAAAACCTATATCAACAGCTTCTCCTTTGTTTCAAATCTCCATTTGTGCCAAACATTTCTAACGTTGTAGCCAAGTCTAGATCATTGTACATGTTTGTCATAAAACCTAAAAAAACACACACACACACACACAACAATGTGGGATTTAATCCATATTAAAATTTCAAGAAGGAATCATCAATAAAGCAGAGGAAATTTCACAGGACAGATGGCATTTGGGGTGGGTGGGATACTGGTGCTATTAGAGGCATTATTAAAGAATTGTTTGGAAGATTCTTAAAAAATATTTATTTATCCATGAGAGAGAGAGAGAGAGAGAGGCAGAGACAGGCAGAGGGAGAAGCAGGCTCCATGCAGGGAGCCTGATATGGGGCTCCATCTGGGGACCCCAGGATCATGCCCTGGGCCAAAGGCAGATGCTCAACCGCCGAGCCCCCCCAGACAACCCTGGAAGATCTTCTTAACACAACCTCTGAAACCCAAGGAACTGGAACACAGACGCTTATGAACTTTTATTTTATTTTATTTTTAAATATCCCTTTCCCCAGCTATTAACTTGGGGATCTCCCTACTTGCAGACCCTCACTGGCTGTCCTTGGTGGGGGGCCCTGGCCGGTGAACAGGTCTGTGTAGAGAGTATTAAGTCCCACCGAGGCTCTGGAGAGGCAGATTGCTCCCTGCTAGTCTTTCTGATTCAGCAGTGACGGATCATTGAATCCTCTCTTCCTGCGCTGAAGTGCAGGGCAGCTGTGCATCTCCCGACACAACACCAACCTGTCCTGCAAATAAGGGCGGCCCTTCCTTATCTTGTGTTACTCCTATCACCACAGCAGTCTCCTCCATCCTGCATCCACCCCCTGCGCCCCCGGCCCCCCAAAGGGCAAGATCCCAGACGGGGCACAGGCTTCGGCCGTGCACGTGCAAGCAGGACAGCCTCGCTTGCACACCAGCGGGACTCTAGGACTTGCGTGCAGGGATCTAAGCTAAGCTAAGCCCAGCTGAGCTCCCCGGAGAGGGGCATGCCCCCCTCCACCCCACCCCCTGTGCCTCGGGGTGCAGACGCGGCCGCTCTGCGCTCTGCGGCCTGGAGCCCCGAGCAGGGAGCCG
This sequence comes from Canis lupus dingo, assembly GCF_003254725.2. Classification (NCBI taxonomy): domain Eukaryota; kingdom Metazoa; phylum Chordata; class Mammalia; order Carnivora; family Canidae; genus Canis; species Canis lupus. The sequence goes on along the minus strand of NC_064268.1, from coordinate 34,955,088 downwards.
GGCGCTGCTGCGCCCCGGGGCGGCCGCCAGGGCACCCGGGGGCAGCGCGAGCAGGCCGGGCCCACGCCGGCGGGCCCCGGGGGGACTCGGGCCACTTTGATCTCGGCCCCGTCTGCCTCATCAAGTTCATCTCCAGGCCGCGGCCCCTCGGATTCAAAGAGCCGCATTAAATAGTCTGATTATCGGACCGGTCCCTTCCCTCTTCCCTCCGCCCCCTGATCTCATTTCCCAACGCCCGTCTCTCGCCTCCCTCTCTAACCTCCCCCATCCAAAGAGCATTAGTTCTTCTTCCTCCTTGCCCTCGTTTGATGTGCAAATTTCCTTCTCTTTGCACATTTTTCCTGCGGTGGCGGCGGGACGGGGGTGGTGGTGGTGGTGGTGGTATGGGTGTAGACGAAGGAAGGGGAAGGATGGGGAGGGGGAGAAGCTGACCGTGAACCGAGGACCTCACCCTACCTCTGCAAACCGTGGCCCCCGCGAGGTTAATCAGCAACTCGCACGGGCCGCCTGGCCCGCTGGCGGAGACCCCGAGTCACCCATGGGTGCGGGTGGAGATGGGTGGGTAGGGGGGTGGGTGTTTAACGCTGAAGGCGAGATGCCATTCACGGGGCTCGCTAAGCGAGCATGCACAGGCGTCGGGGAGACCCGAGAAGAGTCTCCCAAGTGCAGGGTGCTGCGGTTCCTGCAACCCGGAGGGCGCGCGGGTGCAGGCCCCCTCCGCCCCCCGCGCTGCGCTGAGCTGCGCTGAGCTGCGCTGCGCTGCGCTGGGCCGGGCGCCCCCTCTCGTGCGCGCACACGCACACACACACACACGCACACACACATGCACACACACCCTCCAGCCCCTCCCAGCGCTTTGAAATCCCATCCCCGCTTTGTTGTCTCCCGGAGGGGCCGGGATGCTCGCGCCCGCGGTATAAAGGCGGCGGCGGCGGCGGCGGCGGCGCAGAGCTGCGGCCGCACCGGGGACTCTGGCTCCGCGGGAGGCGCTCGGAGCCCGGGGCGCAGCCGAGCCGGCGCGGCTTCCAGCGGCCACCCTCGCCCCCTCGCACCCGGGCGCCCCTGCGCCCCCCGCGCGCCCGCGCCCCCGCCCCCCGCGACCGCGTCCGCCAGCGCGATGCCGGCCCCGGGCGCCCCGGGAGCCGCCCGCCTCCTGCTGGCCCTGCTGGCGGCCGCCCTGTGCGGGCCCCCGCGGCCCGGGGCGAGCGCCGCCTCCAACTCGGTCCTGCACTCCAACGCCATCAAGAACCTGCCCCCGGCGCTGGGCGGCGCTGCCGGGCACCCGGGCTGGGCGGTGAGCGCCGCCCCGGGCCTCGCGTACGAGGGCGGGAACAAGTACCAGACCCTTGACAGCTACCAGGTGAGCGGGGCGCGGGCAGGGGCACCCCGAGGGCGCGCAGCCCGGGGCTCGTGCGGGGAGCGGCTTTGGAGAGGTGCGCGCGGGCCCGGGCGGCTCGGGAGGCTCGGGGGGCTCGGGGAGGGGGTCCCGGGGCCTCACCGCCCGCTCCCCGCAGCCCTACCCGTGCGCCGAGGACGAGGAGTGCAGCCCCGAGGAGTACTGCGCCAGCCCGGGCCGCGCGGGGGGCGCGGGGGGCACGGGGGCGCCCGTCTGCCTCGCCTGCAGGAAGCGCCGAAAACGCTGCATGCGGCACGCGATGTGCTGCCCCGGGAATTACTGCAAAAACGGTGAGTGTCCCGTCGCTCCGTGCCTGACCCGCAGCGCAGCGTCCCTCCCGCCCCCCACCCCTCCCTCCATCCCTCCCTCCCGGGCGCCCGCGGATGGGTGCGGGCGCTGGGCGCACTCCCGGCTCTGCTAACACCCAGGGTGCCCCCCCGCCCCTGCAAGGTTCCCCGGAAAGGGCTTCATCCGGGAGGTCGCTGCACCCCCACCCCACCCTCCGGGCGCTCCCTCCAGGTGCTCCCCGCCGCGGCTCCCCTGAGCCGACCCCTCCGCGAGCATGCGCATCTAGGGAGCACCTGGACGGCAGCTGAGGACCAAGCTGGGGAGCAAGGTGCAAGTATGCAGCGAGCCCAGCCCGGCCCGGCCCTCTCTGGCTTCCGCCCAGGGTCTCCCAGCGCTCCCTGTTCACCCTGGTGGTAGCCACAAGATGGTGACTTACCTGAGCCCCCCACCCTCGGGGTGGGAGGAGTGGGGGGGCATCTTGATACCCACGCATCCTGCCCTCTGCATCCATCCCCCTGCCCCCCTCCACCTCCCGCTCCCTTAAAATAAAGCACTCCTCCCTCCCCCCCAACCACAGATCCCCGAAAATGTAAGGTCTCCAAGAGGTAGGCTCAGACAGCCCGAGAAGTCTCCAGAAATAAACTGGAGGGTGGCGACCCTCTTTAGGACCCAGGAATACTGGGGGACGAACCAACTCCATCTCTGTAATATAGAAATTATACAGTGAAGGAACTGGTGGGCGAGTCTGGAACCTTCCAGGCAGCTGGGGCTGCCTTTGCTCAGGCCGGCAATAGACCCATAGAGCACCGAGGGCAGCGAGTTATTTTTAAGAACGATTTTTTAAGTGACTAATTTTATTTCTTACCCCAAGGGTGGCATTAAAATGGGCAGAAAGCTCCCTGCCACCGCCACAGTTGGTAGGAAAGTTCTTTAAATGGCTCTGCTGGGGCTGTGGCCAGGACTGCCTGCTCGGGGGGCCGCACTGATGCTGCTTCTGTCCACCTGGGGGGCTTTGCATGAGCAGCAGGGAGGAAGTTGGGCTCGGGTTGAAAATCAGGTCACCTCCAGGAGGCATGTCGGTGGGTGGGTGCAGGCCCTCCGGGCGGCCACTGGCAAGGCCGTTGGTGGCTGACCCCGGGCCGCAGCGCGTGACTGCGCCCTCCCGCCTCCTCAGGAATATGCATGCCTTCGGACCACGGTCACTTCCATCGAGGAGAGATCGAGGAGACCATTCTGGAGAGCGGTGGCAACGACCACAGCACCCTGGATGGGTACCCCAGAAGAACCACCCTGTCTTCGAAACTGTATCATACCAAAGGTAAAGGGCCTTCCCGCTGCCATAGTCCTTTGAAATAAAATTTGACATTCAATACCACGAAATGTTACAAGCATAGATAAATTTTGGCATTTGGCATTGGGATCTTAGGGGTGCGTGCATGTCTGTGCGTGTGTGCCTGTGTGTGTGTGTGTACGGGTTCTATGGGGACAGAAAGGTGACGCGCTCCTTGCCAGCCCGTCATCAGGGCCTTGGGGCTTCTGCCAAGGACATCCTGCAGCCCGAGCAGTAGTAACCGTGGGCTTTTCCGCGTGTCTGTCTCCTCCCTTCCAGGACAAGAAGGCTCGGTCTGTCTCCGATCATCAGACTGCGCCACGGGGTTGTGTTGCGCGCGACACTTCTGGTCCAAGATCTGTAAACCTGTCCTCAAAGAGGGCCAGGTGTGCACCAAGCACAGGAGGAAAGGCTCCCACGGGCTGGAGATATTCCAGCGCTGTTACTGCGGCGAGGGCCTGTCTTGCCGGCTGCAGAAGGATCACCATCAAGCCAGTAACTCTTCTAGGCTCCACACCTGTCAGAGACATTAAGCCAGTCGTCCAAACACAGTGGACTCCTTTGCTAGAATATGTGCTATGAAAACTTTGTGTGATTTTTGTCCGCTCAATCCTAGAGGATGTACAAATTCTGTGGTTATGATTACGCATTCCAATAATACCTTCTGAAAATCTGGAGTGTAAGAGCTTTGTTTCTTTATGAAACTCCCCTGTCATTGATTGCAGTAAATTACTGTGTTGTAAATTCTCGGTGTGGCACTTACCTGTAAATGCAACAAAACTTAATTATTTTTCTAAAGGTGCTGCATTGTCTCTTGTGTCTCTTGTTATGTAAATTTTTGTACACATTGATTATTATTCTTGACTAATATTCTATATTGAATTGAAATAAATAATTTCAGCTTCTACTTCCTAAACGCATAACCCTTTCCCTTTTAATTCTAGACTCTAGAAGGCCAGGAGCTTTTGGAATGACAAATGATAGGTGTCCGAGTTTAATCACGGAAATGCTAGCTTATTTTCTGAAATGTACTATCTCGGTGCTTAGATTATATTTATCTCTAGGCTGTGATAGTCCTTGAAATAAAATTTAACATTTAATACCACGAAATGTTACAAGTACAGATAAATTTTGGCATTGGGATCTTAGGGGTGTGTGTGTGTGTGTGTGTGTGTACGTGTTCCATGGGGACAGAAAGGTGACGTGTTTCAAGATGGTCGGAGGAAGATCCTGACTAAATGAAGGCAGTATCGGTCAATTCTAGAGTACTTTTTTTTTTTTTAATTCTAGAGTACTTTTAAAGAAATGTGTTCTCCACTGACAAACTCAATCACGGTGCGATCATGAGATTGAATCTCACATTACTGCTTTTCAAAAATGGTTTCCAATAAATTAATATCTACTCAAATGGTAGATTTTTTTTTTAATTGTGACATTCCTTTATTGAGCAATAAAGGAAATTTCCCACAAAATACCAAAGTACTGGATGGGTTGGCAGGAAGGGTGTGTGTGTGTGTGTGTAAATACAATTGACAAATACATGCAGATTTTGTACCAAATTACTAAATTTGAAGCATCTCCACTACTCCATGCCAGGAAGACGTGTTCTAATTGCTTTGACTTTTAAATAAATAAGAACTGCAAATCCTCTTCTCTTGCGCTTATTTCCTTCCTTTACTGGGGGAGGTGACTATTTCCATTTTTATTTTCCTGAAACCTGTTGATTAGGAAGAGGCTAGAGATGGGAGTGTTTAAAAAAAAATACCCGCAGAGATGAAATCTAAACGGACTCTGCATTTTTACCTGCCGGCTTTGGCACTGGAACATCGGATACCAGGGGAAGGGGAGGCCACGGTCTCAACCCACACCTGCTCTAATATTCCGGAAGTCTGTGTCAATACCACAAAATGCTGGGTTTAAGGCACTCCGAAGGACGAGGACTGATCAATTGGCCGAATCGTCTTCCTTAAATAACACAGGTGTCCTAGAAGCTTGGCTTTGACCCAGAAGTGGTTCAGTTTCCAGGGGCTGAGGCCCGGTGATAGGAGGTTCCCTTCACAGACGAAGGGACTGGCAGGAGATCGGTTATGTTCCTTTTGGCCGCGAGTTTCAGCCTCACCCTGGAGAACTTTTCTTTTCCTACGTGTGCCTGTTTGCCCAAGTGCCAGGAAGGCCAATTCTAAGGACTGCCGTCTCCAATAGAGGAGGGGAAACAGGAAATCCTTTCTTGGAAAAGAGAGCAGGGCCTCTGCTCTAAGAGGGCAAAAGAGCAATCGTTTAAAGGGCCTTGGTTAGGAGATCCCTTCCCGTCTACAGGAGCCACGGGGGCCAGAGACCCTCAGCGAGGTCGACCTTTGCTGCTCCCCTATAGGCGTGGGAGAAGGAGAAACCCACCAAGCAGGGACACCTCCTCTCCCTATACCAGGGAGAAGTTAGGAAGCGATCTCCACCAAAAAGTCCTGCACATTTACAAAGGTGTAGAGAAGATCCAGAAAATTAGATACTCCTGAGGCTCCTAACAGAGGCTGGCAGCCGGGAGGCAGATACAGTACAAATTCAAAAGGGGATCATTTAAGGAAGCTTGAAACTTGCAGACAGTGTGGTGCTTAACTGTGTCGATTATTTTACTTTCAAGCAACTTACTCGAATGGCAAATATCTGAACTTGGGGATGGGGTCACAGGCTATTTTTTTCAAATGGGAGCATCCTCTACACGCGTCCTTGTGCCTCACAGATCGTTCTATGTATACGTGGAGAGGGGCTCGTTCCCTTAACGGTCGCATGAAGCGTGGGGCACGTTGGGATGGCTCCACCATAAGGTGGATCATCATTTGAGACAGTTTCATGGTTTCCCGTGTTTTTGCTCTAGCAGATATTATGCCGCAAGCATGGGATTTTGTGTTCTTGTGCTGGGAGGGTTGTAGGATGTAAAAAGGACTGAATTTTGAAGCGAAATCTAAACTAAAGCCTGCTTCCTGTAGCTACTCCTAAGGGCAAAAATGTCAGGATGCCTGCTTATCACGGATCTAGCCATGATTCCATTCTTGCTACGTCGTATCAAAGGAGGAAGAGGGAAATACAGGCTTATCCTAACGATTTGACAGTAATCGCTGGCATTCAGTCGAAGGTAGACTTGCTCTAATTCCCTTGATTTTAAAATAACTACTAAATAGAACCCCGAGCAAGTCTTTTCCTTATCCTTTTTTCCCCCTTGTTTTACTCTAGGAGTTTAATTTTCACATTTTGTTTAACCTGAACTCTATTGATAGGAGACTGGGGGTGTATTGTTTAAAAGAGAAACCACAAATATGCAGCCTAACTGGGATTATTCATAATTCAGCAGATCAAACCCCTTTATGGAATTTTTTTCCCACGGTAAATCAAAGTGCACTAATTAAATCGCAGGATTAGCGATGTAATTATGCAGTTACAAATTTCATTAGTTTCAGTATGTATTTATGTATTGAAGTAATCTCTACACCCAATGTGGGGCTTGAACTCACCACCCTGAGATCAAGAGTCATGTGCCAGCCAGATGCCCCAGGTTTCAGTATTTCTAATTGCATCATCAAATTAGCAGTCAGTGCCACTTGTGAAAATTTCAGGTGAAATCATGAACTTTTCCTTCATTTTTAAACTAAATATATTATCTAACTTTATCATGCCACCAACTTTCCATAATAAAGAGAAATGGACAATATTACCATTCAGCATATAAAATGTGTTCTGGATTATAATTTTCATAGCTTTGAAAATATTCATCTTAGTATCAAAATATGAAATTAATGCATCCTTTATCTCTGCACTGCAAAAGCAGAAAATAAAGCTATATAATTTGGGGATCTGATGTCTGTACAAATGTTTGTACATATGGGCCTTTACGTTTGTCCTAATGGCAATTACTTAGGGGTAGTCAATCCTATCAATAATCTGAGGTGGCAATACAGGTAATGCTGGAGAATTTTAACTCAATAAACACGCGTTGAGCCTGCTGCACTCGGTTGGCACTATGCTGGCATTTTAAGAGACGTACACCACATGCTCTCTAGTCTCCAGGAGCTGACAGTTTAGCAAGGGAGATTGCAAACAATTATTAGGGCTGAAAAGGGATTCAGTACAGTGGTTAGAAACAGTCTCTGGAACCAGAGAGACCTGAATAGAACTCATGGCTCATTCGGTTTCCAGTTGCATGGTGTCGAACAAAGGAGCTCTATCGCCTCATTGATAATATGGAGGGAATTCCAACGTTAGAGTGTAGGTGTGAGGATAATGCATGCATTATAAGAATATGTAGCATTAGGTCTAGCTTATAGGAAGCAGTCAATCTGAGGGCTTTACTATTAGAGAACAAAACCTACATATTTCATTATAGGGTACTGCATCATATATATTATATGTAGTAATACCTGAAATCTATGTACTGTATAGAGTCATACCTAAACATTTAAAAGTAATTAAGTTAGCCTGTAGGTGCTCATAAAAAGCTTTAGGAACACAGTGGTATTTCGACCATCTTCTCAAAGTTCTTTAACTTCAAGGAACTAAAACCAGAAAAAGTAAAAAGGAGACACAGGTTGGAATGAGATCACTCATGGGAAGGAAGGAAGGAAGGAAGGAAGGAAGGAAGGAAGGAAGGAAGGAAGGAAGGAAGGAAAGAAGGAAGGAAGGAAGGAAGGAAGGAAGGAAGGAAGGAAGGAAGGAAGGAGGCAAGGAGGCAGGTAAGAAAGAATCTATGGAAACCATTCTGCAGACTGGCTTCACTAGCTTCCTAAGGATTTCCGCTCTACTGTAATTTGCCCACGCCTATGGCTCATCACGGTGGCATGAATTCCATCCCCATTATAAATGGCCTTTCAGCTCAGGTCAGCTCAGCAAACGGCTTCATCTCTCAGAGGCTCAGACTCTGATTCCCACGCTGGGGTTCTGATGGGTTCAGCTTTGATCAGGGGTCCAGTTGGCTAGCTTGGCCACCCTGATCTTAAAACGTAACACCACCAACTATAGCCAGTCCACCCTTGATAGGAACACTGGGAGTTGTAGAAGGAGGAGTGTGTAGGAGCGGATATCACACACCATGTCTACCACATGCTAGTTTTGAAGGATGGGAAGGAGTTCATGAAGTAGAAAGTTACTGGAGACAGAAGCAGCAATGTGAGCCAAGTTGTGAAGCTATGAAGACAAAACGTGCACCGTGTAAAGGGGCAATAATTCACTATGGTTAGTGTTGGTATCTGTGAGGAAGATTTTTCTGATTTTTGTGTTTTGTTATCCAGGAAAAAAACCCAAAACTCTCCATTTTCAGTAATAGTCACCATATTAGGCGGTGATGAAAGTTGCAGACAATACATTTGAGACACAGTTTGCCTCAAAAGATTACTAGTCTGTCCTCAAAAAGACAGAAGTTTTTGTTTTGTTTTGTTTTGTCTTGTTTTGGCAAAAAAAAAAAAAAAAAAACAAAGTTATAAAATAAGAAGAACATTACTTCATTCCCAGCAAGACTTGTCATATTAAGTGGCGTTGCAGCTCAAGAAATTGTAGGTTTCGTATAATTCTTTTTTGGCTAATGTAATTAATAAACAGCTTTCACAAGTCATGGATTTTTTTTTTTTTTGCCCAAAAGTTATAATTAAAGTAACTTGATACAGTCTAAAGCATTAGTAAATGTAACTTTACATTTGAAGGCCAGTGGCAAGCAACCACTGTGATTGTAAACTATTAATAATTCCGTAATTGGAAGTAAAATCAGCTGAAGACGTGAAGCATGAAACTGGTCATGATCACTCCACAATACATTGCACAATATTTCACACTAACTTTATCCTCATGAGCAGAAATTACTTTAAGAGTTCTATTATTGAAATATTTCATAATCTGTGACACTCTGAAGTTTAAATTAAACACAGACAGTGATAGTTTTGACTACACCAGATAAAAGGCTTTTACACAACAAAGGAAACCAACAAAACCAAAAGGCAACCTACTGAGTGGGAGAAGATATTTGCAAAGGACTTATCCAACAAAATATATTTCATATATTTTTTATTCTAACAAGTTGCATTAAAAATAACCTAATTAAAAATGGACAGAGGGCCTTAATAGATGTTTTTTTCCAAAGACGACACCCAGATGGCCAACAGGCACATGAAAAGCTATTCAATATCACTCATCATCAGGGGAATGCAAATGACACCATGACGAGCTGTCACCGCACACCTGTCAGAATGGCTAATATCAAAGACAATAAATAACTAGTGTTGGCGAGAACGTGGGAAAAAAAAGGAGCCCTCGTGCACTGTTGGCGGGAATGCAAACTGATGTGGCCACCGTGGAAAACAGGGTGGAGAGTCTTCTAAGAGTTCAAAATGGAAACACCATCTAATCCAGTAATTCAACTGGAATTGGTATTTACCCCAGAAAAACGAAAACACTAATTTGAAAAGATACACGCACCCCCGTGTGTACTGCAGATTTCCAATAGCCAAGATACGGACGCAAGTGGAGTGGCAATCAAGAGACAAATGGAGAAAGGTGTGGTGTATATGCACGAAGGAATATTACCGAACCATAAAACATAATGAATTCTTGCCATTTCCAGCAACGAGGATGAACCTTAAGAGCGTTATGCTAAGTGAAAGGAGTCAGAGACAAAATGCCATAGGATTTTGCTTACATGTGGAATCTAAAAAACAAAACAAATGAACAAACGAAAAACAGACTCCAATACAAAGAACAAATTAGTGGTTGCCAGAAGAGGGATGGGGTGAACCAGGGGACGGTAATGAAGAGGGACACTCGCAGCTACAAGTACGTCCCGGAGATGAAAAGCCTAGCACAGGGAATACAGTCGGTGAGATGGCAGTTATGATGGATGGGGACTACATTTGTCATGGCGAGCATTGAGTAATTAAGGATTAATAGAATAAACGTTGGACACCTAAAACTAATAACGATGGTGTGTCAACTATAATCCAAAAATAAATTTAAAAAATTAAATAGCATGGGTGAAGAAAAGGGGGCACGCTCACCCACCGCTAGTGGGAACTACAATTGGGATTACCTTCCTGAAAGGAAATTTGGCAGGTGTTTCAAAAACATGAAAACTCTATAAATAAATAAATAAATAAATAAATAAATATATATATATAAAAATATAAAAATATATATAAATATATACAAATATATATGAATTATATAAATTATATAAATATATAAATAAATATATAAATATATAAATGAAAACTCTGATGTATCAACTTATAGACATTTCCCCTAAGAACAGAATCACGGACGCATACAAAAATCTGTCTGCAGTGACATTACGTTGGCAAAACTTAGAATTAGAGGTCGCGTAAGAGAATGATTTAGGCGACTTATAATAATTAAAATATTCTCAGCCAGTAAAATTAACCATCTGGAGAAATATTCCTAATTTTCCCATATGAGGGCATTTTGGGGAAAAAAATAAAAAGCATATTACAGAGTACACAGTAGCATTTGAATTACTTGCGATAACACCGAAGAGCTACCTGTAGAGGACCAGCTCTGGGAGCTGGGATTATAAGGACAATTTAATTGCTTCTGTTCATTATTTCCTATTTTTCCAAAGAATTACTCAAGATATCACCATTAGTAGTAATTTTAGAGGTAGGGCCTACACATGGGCTTTCCTGGTGAATGTTTCTACACATGAAACAGGTTGACGTAGCTCATTCGGATTAAGAAAGTGACCCTCGGGGCAGAGTGACGTCTTCCTGTGTTTCCCAAGAACCTCAGAAAAGAAAAATACCCTCCCTCTGCTGACCAAATTCTTTTCCATTGAAGGAATACTGACGGGGAGAGCCTAATCTGGTAGGGAAGGCCCACAACGAGCATTTGTTGAAGGAAGGAACACGTGAAGGAAAGAGAGGAACACCTGTGCAGATTTCAGTAAAATTACAACAAAACATACTTAAAATAATACATTAAAATATCAAGAAGAAGAAATAGGAAGTAGGCAAAAGAAAGTGTCACCACCTATAATAGTTGATGAGCTTTTTCTCCGCCCCCGCCCCCCCCCCCCCCCCCCGCCGCCTTCTAGATGGTGATGCAACGTGGGATACAGTGCATCAAGCACACCCATAACCGGCCACCGCACGACAGGGTCTTTATTCACCTTTGTTGCCAAGAAAACCCTCTCCTTCCTCCTTGTGACACTGCAGTTGACACTCGGCGTGACTTCTAGGTCCACAGGTGGGAGGGGGGCTGGATTTTATAGCTAATTTAACCAGAAAGTTAGAGACAAGGGAGACGATGTCAATTCTGGATTTGGGGAGCCCAAATTCAGGGGTGTCCCCAGCCTTCTCTTCTTGATGGGGTAGCAGCAGGGGCAGCGAGGCCCCCACACGCATGAAGCGCAGGAAAACTGTTCCAGCTCGAACTTCCACTTTCCTAAGACCCAGTTCCCTTTTGGGCACAATCCAGACACCGGGGAACACCGTGGCAACTACCTCCCTGGGGCTCCTGCCACCCCTCTCACCGTAAGGAGCCCGATTCCTGCTTTCCCTGCTCCCCTTTTCTCTCCCTTACTCTTTCCATCAGGCTTTTTTTTTTTTTTTTTAATCCTGATTATCTAATCTTTTGCAGCTGCATCCTCCCACACCTGCCCATTGAGACCCCGTGGATGAAGTGGTTAGCCCTTTGCCAAACCAGTTTCCCCTTCCTCCTAGGCCCGCTCCCAGGCACCCTTGCACTTAGGGGCAGTCACAGGAGGGATTTTGGCCAAGTTTGGGGGGTGGTGAGGGGGCCTGAAGACCCTGCACTGGCTTCTCCCCCACCTGCACATCCCCAGGAGAATAAAGACAGCCCTGCAATTAAGTGGCTGAGCCTCTCCCGGCCTGGGTTTCCAAACAGCAGCAGCAGATTCCCCCGACCCCCCACCCGCCACTTGCAGGAGCAAGAAATAAACTTTAATTGTGATAAGCCTTTGAGATTTAGGGGTTTTTTTGTTTAACGCGCACCTCAAGCTTTATCTTTCTCCTTCCTTCTCTTTGTTCTCCTCCCAGATCCTCCCCTTTGGGTGCCAAGTCAGAAACCTACCATCGGCCTGATAAACAGTAAGGGTACAGAATTAGGTGGATGGGTGGGGGTGCAAGTGGATCCACATTGTTAGCATTTGTATGAAAACGTGAAAGCATGCCCCACGGTGCTGCTAGACAGGTGGGAGGAATTCAAGAAGGATTTCACTTTCCTTCTCATAATTGGGGTCTTGGCAAACGAAACCTCCCACCCGAGCCAAACAACTGGCGGGAAGGCGCTGGACAGCAACGGTTTTCAGGGCCCCTTTCAGCTAGCAGGGGCTTATTTAAGTGTTCCACATAGATTTCTTTTTTTTTTTTTTTAATTTATTTTTTATTGGTGTTCAATTTACTAACATACAGAATAACCCCCAGTGCCCGTCACCCATTCACTCCCACCCCCCGCCCTCCTCCCCTTCTACCACCCCCAGTTCGTTTCCCAGAGTTACATAGATTTCTTTGTTCCAGCCTCACACCCACCTTACTCCCATGTGACAGTTGAGGAAACCAAGGCAAAGAAAGCCAGAGGGGGTTTCCCCAGAGTCACGGAGCTACGGGGTGATGGAGCCAGGACTGGAAACCAGGAAGGGTGCTCCCAAGTCCAGCTCCTAACCCCCACTAATAGGGCTGGTTATTCCACCATCGGAAGCCTCTGCAGCCCTTAAGTCACCGAACAATCACATTAAAGACAGGCTAAAAGTCTTCTGGGCACTCGGAGAAATGCTGCACCTCCATTTTTCTGAATTGAGACACTTTCTATGAAATTCCATTAAAAATGGGTTTGTAATGTAATGCACTGGTAGTGACCAAAAAGCACAAAGTTTAGATTGATGAACCTGTGAAAATAAACCATGTTAAAGTGAAAATGGGATCATCTTCTTAAAATGATTTTATTTGAGGGACGCCTGGGTGGCTCAGCAGTTAAGCGTCTGTCTTCTGGCTCAGGGCGTGATGCTGGAGTCCTGGGGATCGAGTCCCATATCGGCCTCCCTGCGTGGAGCCTGCTTCTCCCTCTGCCTATGTCTCTGTTTCTCTCTCTGTGCATGTCTCTCATGAATAAAAAAATAAAATCTTTTAAAAAATGATTTTATTTGAGAGAACAAGATAGGATGGGGGGAGGCGCAGAGGGAGAAGCAGACTCCCCACTGAGCAGGGAGCCTGACATGGGGCTCCATCCCAGGACCCTGAGATCATGACCTGAGCCCAAAGCAGATGCTTCACTGACGGCCACCCAGGTGCCCCAGTATCAACTCTTTCTTGATTCGAGAGTTTAATGAGCTAATGACCAGGAAAGTTTGAAGTCCCGGCTTGATTTTTGTGCTATTCCCTCCTACAAGGGGATGCCTGCTGCACTGTAATATACTGCAAACTGCATTATAAGAGCCTTGCATTTGAGGCCAGTTACCAAGCGACCTATATATGTATATATAGATATACACACAACGTGTACTGTGCTTCACAAGTGCTTTTGCATTTTTTTAAATTTTTATTTATTTATGGTAGTCACAGAGAGAGAGAGAGAGAGGCAGAGACATAGGCAGAAGGAGAAGCAGGCTCCATGCACCGGGAGCCCGACGTGGGATTCCATCCCGGGTCTCCAGGATCGCGCCCTGGGCCAAAGGCCAGCGCCAAACCGCTGTGCCACCCAGGGATCCCATGCATTTTGATTATAGTTGCCTAGAAGTCCAGCCTTCAAATCCTTAAACCTTGCCCTTGGGTGGTGACACCTCCATTAATGGTTACCATTTGCTGTTTGTTAACAAACGAGAGTTGAATTGTTTCAATTTGTAGAAGAAAAAAAATCTGGCATAATTCTATCATGGATTCAACCTAAAGAGCGAAAAGTAGCAGAGGTGCATGCAAGATCGATACCTAAATTCGGGGTTCAAGGGAATGTTTCTCTTAGAGCACAAAAAAAAAATTGATGATGGTCTCGTAACCTCGAGGTGGGACTTGGAGTCAGGGTTCAACTTGTCCATGGTTTTAGTTCCTTGGACAGAGCCTGGCACAAAGGAGGGGCTTGCTACATGGCCATTCTGCTCCATCGTGCATGGACTCCCGGGTGGAGGAGTTCTCCGTGTGTTCTTGGGTGGAACCTAGTTCAGTGCACTTGTTAATTTAGGATGCTGTGGTCACACTGCAGTGCTCAGGTGTCCCCTGCCATCAGGAAGGGATTTTCTACATTACTTTAGGTTTGAGAAGTCAAGGCATTGAATTTTAGTTTTATTTATACTCTTGAGTACACTTTAAGAGGGAGGAGAATTTTCCAGCTTTCTTAGAGAAGTAGTGCCTACACCCACCCAGCTCACCATCTGAAACATTTGGGCAACTTTAAAAATGCAGATAACTGGGCCTTTCACAATGTACTGAATCAAAATCTCCCGGGACTGGGCCTATCCATCTGCATTTTTCAAAGCTCTTCCGCTGATTGATGCTGTACCTCTAATTTTGGAACCCGCCACTACAAGTCCTTTAATCAAAATGCTTTACTCCCAATGATATAGCCATATAGCGGGCATGTGGAAAGAAAGTACTGGTTAAATAGTCACACACCAGTACTTGAGCGTGGGTAAATCTATATTCCCAGGTGGTTCTTTCAATGACCCCTGCAAGTCCATGTAAATTTTCGGAATACCAACAAAGCAAGGACACAAGGAGATACTGAGAGGTAAACACAGGTCCTTAACATCCTACAGTCATCAAGAAGCAGACCAATGATGGGGATCTGGATACTCATGGCCCCAAAGCCCACTTTAGGACAGTGGTGATAAAAATAATAACTTTTTTTCAGGTGTTACAGTAAACTTTATACATTTGCAGATATGCCTTCGAGAAAACTCATTTTGCTGAATTTCACACTCAGATGAGAGAAACTGAAACAGATGTAACACCTCACGGGAGACACCCCCATTCTCTCCTAAGACCGATTTTTGTCTCAAAGTCCCAGCTTCTAGAAGGAAGTCTTCCCAGACCCGTCACTTAGTACCACTGCATCAGATGGTTCATGTGCTCTCCTAAGTTCTTTTTCATAGATCTTATTCCAATGCTAATAAACTATTTTGATATTTAATAAATGGAGGTCTTCCCTATTCAACCGTGAGCTTCCAGAGTACAAAAATCTTGCTCATCTTCCTATCCACAGCACTCAGTTCCGGGCTTGCAGTACAGTATTTGCTCACTAAGGACTTGTTGAATGAATCAGTAAAGCCTTCTGCTATTTTTCACTTGCATGGATATGCCATTATTCATAATATTCATAAATATACCAAAAGGTTCAGTAATTACATATTTTTCCATAACGGGACTATTTAAACGTGATAAGAGCTTTATTATTGAGTTACAAAGAATTAGCTGAAAATTAACTCCTAAAATTTAAACAAAAATTATTTCCTGATTTACATTTGTTCTTATTGCTTAATTACATAAATACAAATTTAAATCAAAAACAGGAATAATCACAGTGTTAAACATATATTAAAATATTTTCTTTCATAAAATAATCTCATGCATTTTGCTATTTGTCCTATATAAAGACTAGATGGCTTTAAGACCTTGATGGATGGCTTGACCTTTCCAAACTTTCATAAAAAGAAATTTTACTTTCTTGTAGTTGACATTCATTTGAGATAAAGTAACCAGAGACAGCTCTCCGGCCTCGCTTGTTCCATAGTTGACCATAAAATAGATATTTTCATTATTAGAGAATATCCCTTTCCAGAGGGAGGTGAAGTGAAACCACCTAGACTGAAACTCGGGCAATAGCCTCATCTAGCTTGAGGTCAGTGGATGCCATTCATGAGTGGTTCCCAAATTTTGTCTTCACAATGAGATCCCCTGAGGAACTTCATGAACTACAAATGCCTGTGACCCACCCCTAGGAACTGTGACTGAACAATCTAGGGCGTGGTAACCACTTTAGAGTCACCTAAGTTCCAATGGGAACAAGTTTGGGAGCCACCACCATGAGCTTGGGTCTACTTCAGGTGAAGTAGCAGAAGTATTGATGTTTGCACCTTAATCTTGGAATGGATTTGTGAAAGACTTGGACTCTGAAACTGGAGTTTAGGCCTTGACTTTCCTGGGCTTGCCTGTAAAGGATAGCAGTGAGGGGAAAGCCTAGGGTATTTCTTGTGTTGGGAGTCTTTCATAACCTGGGTGTCAAGACCCAAGACAGAGACTAATTTCAATAGAGGTTTTGATAGCAAGTTAACCACTGAAAGGGAAATTTGAAAAAGTAATAATACGTGGATTTTTTTAATCCCTCCCATCTCTAGTCCCTCAAAACAGAGCCGAATTGAGGATGAACTATAGAACTTAGTTGAAAGGCAGGGTTTAAAATGGATTTAACATGATCATGATTTATTAGCTGAAGAGAACCATCATAGAAAGCTCTAGTGAAGTACCAGTTAAATGACTTTGTACTGGAGAAATTTATGGCCTGAGAGGGAATGCACACACTAATACTGTTATTAATATTGCTGTATGCTGACTTCACAAGATTTTCTTCCCAAGGCATAGAGTTCATAAATTAGTGGCTTCTAAACCATAGGAACTTAAAAATAGAAGGAAAAAAATGATACTAAGAGCTTTTTTAAAGATAAAATTGAGAAACCTTTCGTTAGACTAAGAAGCAAACAAACAAACAAAAAAAAACACGAGGACTCAAAGAAATAAAATCAGAAATGAAAGAGGCAACATTACAACTGATACCACAGAAATACAAAGGATCACAAGAGACTACGATGGGAAAAGGTGCTCAACATCCCTAATCATCAGAGAAATGCGTTCCAAAACCATAATGAGATACCATCTCACACCTGTCAGAATGACTATTATCAGAAGACAAGAAATAACAAGTGTCAATGAGGATGTGGAGAAAAAAGAACCCTCATGCACTGTCGGTGGGAACGCAAGTTGGTGCCGCCACTGTGGAAAACAGTATGGAGGGTCCTCAAAGAATTAAAAATAGAATTACCTTTTGATCCAGCAATTCCATTAATAGGGATTTATCCGAAGAAAATGAAAACACTGACTCAAAAATATAGATGTACTCCATGTTCGTAGCCGATTTATAACAAGCCAAGCTATGGAAGCCAGCTGAGTGTCCATTTAGTGGTTGTGTGGATAAATACACATACACATACACATGATGGAATATTATTCAACCATAGAAAAAGAATGAAACCTTGCCATTTGTGGAAATTTGAATGAACCTCAAGGGCATTATGCTAAGCGAAAGAAGTCAGCGAATGACAACTATATATGATCTCACTTATATGTGGCATCTTAAAAGCAGCGACGGAAGAGCTCATGGATTCAGGCAACAGATTAGTGGGTCTAGGGGAGGTGTGTGTGACTATAGTTAATACTGGGCTGTGTATTTGAAAGTTGCTAAAGTTCTCATCATGAGAATAAAAACTATATAAGGTAACTACATACGGTGCTGGATGTCCCTCAGACCTATGGTGACCACTTTGCAATATATACAAATATAGACTCATGATGTTGGACACCTGAAATTAATGGTATGTCCATTACACTTCAGTTAGAAAAACTGGGGAAGGAGCAGGTGGGAAGGAAAGATGTGTCAGTTGACCTTGAGGCTTCAGAATTTATAATCATGGCCACTGATTGATCCCATTAAACTGTTTCTTGGATGATGAGAAGTTGCTTTTTTCAACTAGATTCATCTGGATTAGCCTATCACTGAGTGTTGCTGAAACCAAAGCAACTCCAGTCTGTAGGTATCCCCTAATAGCGAGGACACCAAATGTAGTTAACAAACATTAAAAACAAACAAACAAAAAAACAACCAAGCTGAAAGACTAGTCTTCAGGCATTTTCAATGGATTTTTAAAACAGGAAGTCCAAACTCACCTTCGGGCCAGAGACCCAACCCTCAACAAAGAGTCCTTAAACCACGTAAGGTATTCCTAACGCCTAAGTTTTTATACTGACTCAAAGAGGTCATGGGAAGATGTATGTGCCAGCATGTCATCCTAGCCACATGGTACAAAGCCCAGGATGAGCTGGAGAACACAAGCAACAAGTTGACACTTTCCCTCAGGGTCATTTGGATGCAAAAGTAAAAAGCTCTAGGACTTAAACCCACTCAGCGTCCAAGGCCACCACTGATTATTGCAAATAGCTAGTTAGGAGAACTGCCCACAGACCGAAGTAATTTCATAACAGCGAACGTAAAGTGCCCTGTTCACTTTCCGCTCCTCCAGACCAACCCCAGCCAGTGCCTTCAATGAGTTAGCTCACGCGGCCCGACCCAAGCAAGTTCACCAACAAGGAGAACAAGCCCACAGAGGGCTGAAGACTTCCCAGGTCCCTGCAGGGAGGTGGGGACACGGCTGGGAGACCAGAGGCTGGTGCTCCGGAGTCCAGGCCTGAGACTACAAGGGAGGAAGAGGAGGAAGAGGGTGGGCACAGTCAGACCTGCTAGTCCTGACTCCTGCCACCCCTCCCAAGTCCTGGATTTTCCCTTCTGGGATTTTATCCCCTCTGCGTTTCACTAGTTCTTGATCACTCCTCAAGCAAAATCAGTTGTAGTCAATTTGAGTGGAAAATGAGAACAGAAGGGTTAGGAGGGTCATTCTCCTGGCCTCCTCCTCCTCTCCTGGGGAAGGCAAGGGTGCCCCCCATCTTGACAAAAAAGAAGCCCCCTTGCGGAGCTTCAAGTGTGAGCACACAATTCTAGGCTGATCCCCAGACCCCTCACTCCACTCTCCAACTCTTCCACAAAACAAACAGAAACAAAACAACAAAACCAGTGGTTTCTACACCTAAAGGGACACTTAAAAGCCACTGAACTTTGGAAAAGCTTGTGGTCTGAAAAAAAAAAAAAAAAAGAAAGAAAGAAAAAACTGGCTGAAATCTGTTCTAATGGCACATATTTAAACATCTCTCGTGGCCATAAGACTTTCTAGGTCTATTTCTTTAAAAAATTAAAAAAATTAAAAAAAAAATAAAAGCAGCAGCAGCGGATCCATAGTCCACCGCCGTGGGAGCCTGGCTCAGTGGCTGCTCGCGGCCACACACCTGCCGCAGGAGGCATCGGAACAGGTAGAAAGTTGAGTAAGTTCGAAAGAAAAACAGCAAAGCACCTGCCTAAGCTGCTCCCTCGTGTCTTCCGAGAGTCTTTGGACTCTGGTCTCTAAATAATTGAACCTTGATCTCATTTGAGGGGAGGAAAACACACACAGGTGTTCCAACTTCTAATGATCCCATCATGCCCAGTGCAAGGCACGGGTGTCAAAATCTTAAGGAGTGCGGGCCTTCATTTAGTACAGTAAAGCTTGTGGGTTTTTTTTTCTTTTTCCTTTTTAAACAAAATACCAACTGCCGTGTTCATCCAAAGTGATGTTGTCACTACCTTCTCCGGCTGTTTGGATTTGAAAGCCTTCAGTGCTCTTCAGGACTCTGGTGCCCACTCTGGGTCACTTGGGCTGTTCTAGAAACTACTGACGCGCGTGTCCCGGCCACAGGGAATTCTGATGTGGTCGGTATGGGGTGGGTGACTCCTGGGCACCGGGAGGTTTTGAATCTCCCCAGGCGATTCCAGTGTGCTGCAAAGTTCATGACTGTTCTAGGAAGTGGGATTTGATACTGGTTTCTTTGTCCAGTGTTGACCTCTGCTATCTGTGGCGTAGCGTTCATGAATATTGGGTTGGTTCTGCTTTTCAGGGAGAGCGCACCGCAAGACGGGATTGCCCATGCAGGCAACCAGTGGAATGTGTTACATCAATTTGTTGCATTTACTTTTAGTATAGACTGGGCTTGGGGCTTACCTAATGGAAATGCCATAGGATATGTATTTACCCTAGAGTGCGGAAGATGCCGGAACACTATCTGCCAGCTGCTCCCCCAGTTATGCAAACAGATTTTACAAACTGAAATGTGAAGTGTACTGGGAGAGCATGGTACCTGTTTCTGATGCTGATTCTAAATATTAGAACGTGAAATCCACCGATGAATATAGGATGAGAGTACAGCTTGCCTCTGTCCTGAGAACGAGCAATGACTTAAAATCAAATCTTCGATCACTGGGTGGCGGGCACTGAGAGAGGCACTTGACGGGATGAGCACTGGGTGTTATTCTGTATGTTGGCAAATTGAACACCAATAAAAAATAAATTTATTTAAAAAAAAAAAAAAGGAATGATGATGCAAAGCATAGTGAAACTATTAGGTTTTACCGATTCAGACTTTGTAACTCTGAATGATCGAGGTATTTCTTATTGCATTTAAGGTGACTTTTTAGTTTCTGAGATTTCTTTCTTTAAAAAAAAAAAAAAAAGATTTTAAATGATGTCTACGTGCAATGTGAGACTCAAAACTATAACCCCAAGATCAAGCCAGCCAACCGAGCCAGCCAGGCACTCCTAGTTTGTGGGATTTCTGAAAGCAAGAAAAACTCAGGCTCAAATCACTGTTTTCAAATGGTCTTAAGGAAATTAGAATTCTGAGCCGAGCTACTTTTTAAGTTATTGGATAAACACCATTTAGCAATAAAAACCAAAATGAAAGAAAGAAAATGTAACAGGCAGCCATAATATTCCAACAGAACATGATATGTTCAGAGTTGTAGGTTCCCTTGCCCTCTTCAGATCTCTAGGCACACATTTTACCCATCATTCCTGTAGGTAAAAACGCTCTGACAATGATACATCTTTATCTAGAATTGACTTTCCATGGATCAGACTTTTTATTGATAGGCTTCATTTTATTTATTAACACATCTCAGCTTAGAAGAGTCTGCCCTTGAAAAATCAGGAGGAAAACACATTTTTAAAACACTCCAAGCCCCTAAGAAAACCCCTCCCGGTTCCTAAAAAAATTAGTGAGGATTGGCCGCATTTTAAAATCTGCTTATTTTTGGAATTTGTTACTTATTTTCTTCCACCTACTTTTCATTCAGAGGTGATACAGGAATATATGTTTGTGGTGAAAAAAAAAATTGAAGACCAAGCACATTAAAAATCTTCCTTCCCTCCCGTAAACTCACTCTCTTGCCTACTTGGAGGTATTAAGTGTTTCTATCCTTGTATAAATGGGACGGTCCCGTATTAATTGGCTTTGAACTCTTTTATTCACTAAATATGGCTTGGAGCATATTTGAAATGAAACATATGGATGTTTGTCACATTCTTCTATGAAGGCTTCATGCTATTCTATAGCATGTATGTTCCTTGGTTATTGGTCCTCTTGGTTGACGACTGGCTTCCAGTATTGCATTTTTTTCCAAGTAGTGAAATGATGCTCATTTTTGTCTCCTCCTTGTATAGACGCGCAGGTTCTGCTTCAGTGAGTCTTTAGCATTCGGTAGATATTGCTAATTGCCTTTCCATAGTCTCCGCCATAGTCGATTCCTACACCAGTATGATGGGGACTCAAGTCCTTGCATCTTTCCTAGGAGCAGACACGACCGAGTTCTAATGTCTAATGAACTACTGGGTGAAAATAGCTCGCATATTGTTTTAATTTGCTCACTGTTTATTAATGATGTTGACTTTATTTAGAATATTTATTACCTGTGCGTATTCCTTTTCTGTGTTTGTTACAGAACTGAGCTCTCTAATCTCTTCTATGGCTGATGGTCACCACACCAGCATTCTAATTAAGACCAATTTCCTTGGCAGGAGTTTCAAATTTTTGCCAGGAACCAACACATCGTCATTTACTAGAGCATCAGATTATCTGATAATATTTATCTTGACCTCACAATCCTACTAATGAGGTAAGTATTCCTCCACAGGGGTGCCTGCATCTGAATTACCCTGGTCCTTACACAAAACGTAAACTCGGAGGACATGAAATCTGCATTTTCAAAAATTCTCCTGGAAAGTCCTTATGAACAGTAAATTCATAAGGAATTAATTAGATATCTTTGGATTTTTATTCTATTTTGTAAAAGCAAAGTGGAGAAAATGTTGGATTAAAGAAGACATAAATTCTTAAATTTCCATGGGGGATAAAGAAGGCAGTAATATTAAATTTAATGACACTTATAAGATCTCTCCAAGTGGCAAACAAGTTGGACATAAAAATTTACTTTAAATGTTGTAATAGCTTGCTTCCTGTGAGAGCTGATCTACTCTTTGCTATTTGTTCCCGTAATTAATAGAAACATTCTAATCTCACAGACAATCTTAAAAAAAAAATTAAAAAACAGTTGTCTGTGTGGCATGGTAATTGCTAGCAGGATTTCCATCTATGGAAAGAGGTCCTGGGAATGCAGGAAGGGGCACTGAGACCTGAATCCAAGCCTGTGATGGAGGGTGGTAGTTGGGGGGTGGGGGAAGGCATGTGCTGGCCCAGACGAGAACGGGGGCTGGAGGACATCTGTGCCCAGCAGGGATGTCAGCCAGGAGCAGAAGCCAGAGGGAGACAATGGGGAAGCAGGAGAGACCACAAACCATCATTCAAATCTAAGCAAAAGCCGGGCGTGGGGAAAGAAGTCGTAAGGAAACACATCCAACATCTCTTTTAACTAATGGTAGGTGGAGCGTTTCCAGGTAAATCACCATCTAATTTGAGCCTTTCATTGTGATTGATTTCTGTGATTTTTAACTGACATCTTAGTGACTTTGGACATTAATTTGCATTTCAGTTCCATTTCTTGCCTGACAGTTTTATACAAACCATTGCCAACGGTCATTATTTCAGATCTTTTCACTTGATTAATTATCCTAGAAGTTAAACTCAGGAGACTGAAAACATAGGAACAAGGTTTTGAAACAAGAATGGCCTCTGATCTGTGATTTATTGTCAGTGCTATCACAATGTCGGGTCATCTTCATTTCTTAGGCCCTTATTACCTTAAGATGGATTTTTCCCCCTGACCCAGATACAAGATGATAAAGGTCCTAAATGTGTTAGATAGAAAATGCATGCCAGGGGCGCCTGGGTGGCTCCGTCGGCTGAACATCGAACTCTTGATTTCAGCTCAGGTCGTGATCTCAGGGTTCTGGGATCGAGCCCCAGCTCAGGGAGTCTGCTGAAGATCCTCTCTCTCCCTCTCTCTCTCTCTAATAAATAAATAAAATCTTAAGAAAAGAAAAAAATGTATGCTGATTGTATTGAATGAAGTGTCGAGTCACCAACCTTAAGGTATTATGTGAACTGTAAGGAGGCTTTCATTGCTAGAATCAGGTTTTTTTTTTTTCTTGAATAACTGACACTGATATTTTAATACAAATGTGCCGACACTTGTACCTATTGTCATCCCTAAGCCTTTCTGATCTCTTTCCACAATAGGAAGCAAGAGCTCTTGGACAGAAGATAGAACACAAGAGGCAGGTGATACAATATCGTCTTGAAAACGAAAGGAGAAAAAGAAAAAACATAAAAGTTTTTTATTATTTCTCCAGCTTGTTGGAGGAAAACCACAATGAAACCCTCATATTTTTTTCTGTGAAGAGGCCTCAATGGGTCAGGGCGCTCGTATGCACATAAACTGAGGCCAGTGCACAGATTCTCGCTTCAAGCACGTACTGTTTCCCAGCTAAGAGAGTATCTCCAAAACATTTATTGATTCTGTTGCCCTAGTTTGAATCTCAGTGATGTAAGTATGTTTAGTGATAACCTTGAACTTCTAATTATAGACTCTAATCTTGATTGTTATTTGGCCTTCATTATTAAGTTTATAAAATAAAAGCTGCCAAATTGCCTTCAAATGCTTCTAAGTTAAAAGCATTTTAATGGGTATTGCATATTCTTGGACTTAAAGGCTAAACCGGCACTAGCTCTTCTAAAAATTGTTAATTCCCACTATAATTTTTACTTTATAAAATCTCCTGCTAACTGCTATATTGTTGTGAAAGATAATTCTCTTGATCTAAAACCAAAGAGAGGGTTTATGGATATCTCTTTGTTCTATAATAAAGGAAAGGAGATATGTGACGTGCAACCATAATGAACTCTTGGGGGTCTATTCTGTTTCACCAAATTAAAGAAGAATAAAAGTCAGAACTTAGGGAAATGTGCTAGAGTGCGAATGTGTTTGGAAAAATCCTTGGTGGTGTAGCAGAGAGCACACGGGCTTCGCTAGTACAGATCTAGGTTCGAATCTTGGCTCGACACGGGGTTCCTTTGGCCTCCTGTTGGGAGGAGGGGAGAAATCCAACTTGTAAGATTGTTGTATGGAATAGGTAAAAATGAGCTGGATATATGAAAACAGTGAGTGTGATCTTTGCTAATGTCTGATGTCTATCAAGCCTTAATGCTAGATGCCATATGGTTTTCAGTGCAGTTAGCTCTTCCACACTGAGCTACAAATGTGCGTTTTGTAATTTTCATGCTCACTTTGGGTAATTTCCCCAAGATCAGACAACTAACTAGTCAGTGGGAGACAGAAGCAGCTGGAGTTTGCTTTTCTCATCCGATCATCGAGTATTTGATGGTGAGCACTCAGGCTCTGGACTGGAATCTGAATCCAGCTCTATCACTGGATTTTAAGCAAATTACTGAAGCTCCCTATCCTATTCCTCACCCTTATATCAGAAATAATAGTATCCATAACCTGTACCCTGACCCTGCTTAGGAAGTACCCATTGTAGTTCTGGAACATGCAAGTACTCAATAAATGTTGGCCGGATGTAATATGTGATTTTTTAAAAAACGTTAATCTCAAAAGAAGCATCAATCACTTATAGTTCTGTGAGATTTTATATATGTGTATATATATATATATTTTTTTTTCTTCTTCTTCTTCTGGAATCAACTTCAAAATGTTACTACTGCTCCAAGTTAACTAATGGATACGCATTTCCCCCATTTGAAAATATTCACTTTGACTTTCTGGACTTTCCTTTTTTTTTTTTTTTTAAAGATATTTTATTTATTCATGATAGGCACAGAGAGAGAGGCAGAGACACAGGCAGAGGGAGAAGCAGGCTCCATTCAGGGAACCTGACGTGGGACTCGATCCCAGGACTCCAGGACACGCCCTGGGCCAAAGGCAGGCGCTAAACCGCTGAGCCACCCAGGGATCCCCTCTCTGGACTTTCCTTCCAACTTTTTTATTTTGGAAAAGTTGAGAGAACAGCACCATGAACATCTCACACCTAAATTCATAACTGTAAATGTTTTACCAGTTGATTTCTCGCCTTCCTAGGTAAACTTTGCTAAAGCATTTTAGAGTAAATCACGGACATTATGCCATTTCGTCCCCTAAATACTTCAGCAGGTGTCCCTCGGAATGAGAGCATCCACCCACACAACCGGGCTAACAAAGCCAACACATCAACCAGGTAAAAAATATATATATCATCTAATACTCGGTCTATAGCCAGATTTTCTCAGCTGCCCCCCAAATAGCCTTTTTTGCTTTTACTTTTCACCCTAAATCTAAAAAAAAAAAAAAAGAAAACCCACATGTTTCACTTGGTTGTCATGTCTCTATTACTTCTTTGATGAAGAAACTGCTTTACCTGTCCCCCCCGCAACCCCACCCCACACCCGGGACACTTATTTGAGGAACTTTAAGAAGAGGCCAGGCCAGTTGCACAATTCGTATTAATCAACAGGATCCTTCACTTGTGAAGATTCATGGTTCAATGCCTTTAGCGAGTTTACGGAATCGGCGGTGTGGCTTCCCATTGTGTCGTATCAGGAAGGCCCCTGGAGGAGACTGTCCCATTGCTGACGCGGTGGGGTGGGCGCACCTGGCTCCGGCGGTGTCCGCTGACCCTTCCGTGGGGAAGGCACCTCTTCCCTTCGCCATCAGTAGGGTTGTCCGAGTGGTGATGATTTGAGGCTACGCGAATACCGTATTCTCCACAACTTCTCAGGCCGTGGGTTTTCTTGTCCACCGATGATCTTTGCCAAGAGGTGTCAGTCTGAGATGATGTTTTAAAACGTCTCTGTTCTCTCTAGCTCTGTCTATTGGAAGAATCTAGAAGCTGTGAGACATTAGCAGCAAGAGGCATACCTAGTGTACAGACGTTGGTCTGTAAGCATCATTGGTAGGGGGAGGATGCTCAAGAAGTTTCTGACTCCAATACAATCGTAAAAAAAAAAAAAAAAAATACAATCTTAAAAAAAAAAAAAAAAAAAGAAGTTTCTGACTCCAGGTCCAGGGCAGCCAAAGGACAAGGTAAGCCCAGGATGTTTTGCTCTGATAATAAGAACCAACTCGAGGGGACTCTCATTGGCCAGATTTGAGCATCGAGGGAAACGTTAGCAGGTTATGCAACAACGGCACCATGTGTAGAGATAAAGGGCCAGAGAGGTTAGTGTTTTAGGAAACTTGGTCGGCCGCTGTCTTTTCAATCTGACCCAATGATTTAATAGTGGCCGTAGGTCAGAGATTAGTGAGCAGCTTCTGGTTTGTCTCATTTTTACCTTTATTCTGAGAGGGGAAGACAAACAAAACAAAACAAGGAAACCACTGTTCACTGTTCACATTTGGTCCGAATTCTTCCGAAATGATTTACTAAGCAGAAACGTGTTTCAAAAATTCCAAGTGAGGTAGGTGAGAAGTAAGGTATTGGTTCTTTACTTGGGGCCAATATCCCGGGCTGATTCGTGGAAATGTCGAGGACCCTGGATGTCCAAATACGTTAGGAGCTGGGAGGAAAAGGAAGGCCGGTGTTCAGCATAATGGGGAGAAGGCGAAGGCAACCTGCCTCGGGACGGGTGCCAGCCGCCAACAGTGACGCTCAGTGGGGTTTTATGGAAAAGAGTGTAAAGGAGAGGCTGGCCACAGAGGGGGGGGCAGGGAGGAGAGAGCCCTGAGGGGGGTCGTGAGGACCCTGCAGTAGGAGGGGTGGCAGGGAGGCCCAGTGACCCCTGGGCTGAAGGGGGACGGCAGGGGCTGGGCCGGGGCCCACAGAGGCGCAGAGATGAGGCGGGACAGTGAGTGAGGGATGGCCCCCCAGGAACAAAAGCTGGGGAGATGCTAATTTGGGGCTGGACCTGAGCCTGTGTTGGAAAGCAACGGTGAGAAAGGATTGGCTCCCTGGGGGGAGCTGGAGAGCCGGTTCCACCTGACTCACCGGGCCCAGCGGACGTGGGGAGGACGGCCCGACAGTCTCACTCGCCCAGGGGATGAAGGAACAGGAGACACAGGAGGCCGCGAGGCCACCAGCAAAGGTGACCCCTGAGATGGCAGGAAGCGCCGTCAATAAGCCCAGGGGCAGGTACCCACCTGCTGACTCCGGCAGCTCCGACCACAGCTGTCCCTGGGACCACATGACAGGCGGACGCGGCTGCTGACAGGTGCGTGGCTGGTGACATGACGTGACAGGTGGACGCAGCTGCTGTTACGAATGTGGTTGCAGGTAAGGCGGGTCAGTCGCCGCGACGGTGGGGTCACCCAGACTGCAGGGGTCCTGCACCTGCAGAAGTGGCCTCGGGGCCCCACTGCGACCTCACCTGCAGACGATGCCGAGCCTTCGGCCTCTGGGAGTGGGCGCCCCAGATCATACTGCAGCTTCCCCGGGCCTCTCTGTGCGGGGCGTGTGGGCTGCAGGCCCAGCTTATTGGGGCCATTTGGGCAACGTAGGGCTACGGGGTCACGCATCACCCCTCAGGAACGGGCTGCATACAGTGTCCCCCACCCCCGGGCTCTGCTGGCTCTTTGGCAGATCCCTCGGCAGCCCCCCTTCGGGCCAGGCGTCCGGGCCGCTGTCACTGCCCCACGGAGCCCTCGGCTGCCCCCGGTGACTCCATCTCAGTGTAGAGATGGTCTCCGGGTCCCAGGGCAGCAGGTGCGAGGAGGGGCGCTTTTGCAGGTGCACCCCGCGCCCTGGTAGGGGTGGCCCATCAGCGCGGCTGCACCCCGAGGTGTCACCACAATCTTAGTAAACTGGCTCCCAGGGCCAAGCTCCTACGAGCGCCCTTGGGAGATCCAGCCTCGGCAGGGTGGCACCTGCAGCTCCTCTCGGGCACCCTCTTGTCGTGCTCAGTCTGGCCTAACAACCTCTTGTCCTGAGGCCCCCCTGGTTGGTTTCCACCCTCCGAGCTAGTGCAGTTGCCCATCCGGGTGGAGCCCGTGGGGGTCCCGAGGCATCACCCCAAACCTAGGCCCCGGGGCCCTTGTGGTCGAGGCCCCTGCACACAGTCAGGCTGCACCAAATCGACCCCTAGTCCCCCCTTCGGCCGCCTGCATGACCTGCCCGGCCGTGGTTCCTCCCCAGCGAACGCGAACAACGGCAGCCAGTGCCTGGCTCCGCGGGGGTTAGGGACAGGCCGGGGTAAGGCCGCACCCACCTGCGAAGGTTTAGGGCGAAGCCTGGCACCGCATGAAGGATCACCAATTGCTAGAATTCCCGAAGCGCCAAGGATATGGTGAGGGGCATAGATTGACTTTTGAAATCCCCAGTGTGGCAGCTGGGTGAGCATCGGGAACCGCTTCTGTAATGCTCCTGCCACAGCCCCATGGGCGCCCAGGCCCCAGCACCCCCGGGCCCCAGGCCTTCCTCCTCAGAAGCTTGTGGAGACCCGACCCCCACCCCCCGCCGACCTCCACACCCCTCTACCCGTTTCAGCAGCTCCAGCCAGGAGAATGTTCCAGAGCCACCATGGTATTTCCAAGAGGGCATGATGCCCCAAGACCACTTCATTTATGGAAATAACCATTTACACAACTGGCCAAGCCTGAAGGGCTCCCATGAAATCTCAGGGGCAATCGTCACAGTGAAGCCTCACAGAGAGTTAGAGATACTGTGTCTCAGGGCAGCCCGGGGGGCTCAGCGGTTTAGCACCGCCTTCCGCCCAGGGTGGGATCCTGGAGACCCAGGATCGAGTCCCACGTCAGTACTCCCTGCATGGAGCCTGCTTCTCCCTCTGCCTGTGTCTCTGCCCCCCATAAATAAATAAATATGAATAAATAAATATGAATAAATAAATATGAATAAATAAATAAAATCTTAGAAAAAAGAAATACTGTGTCTCAGAATCCCTACAAGTCCGTCAAAATCGTATCTTGCTCGCGTGCTACATCAGCAATCCATAAGGACATGGCTTCTTTGCCGTTCTTGCTCCCCTCCCCCCCATTGGGACTTATTCCTGTAAAGGAACAGATAGTAAATATCTGGGCCCTGCTGTAGTGCAAGGGCAGCCTCAGGTCGTGTGTCAATAAGTGAGCGTGGCCATGAAATCTTTCTTCTTCAACCATATAAATGGAAAAGGAATTCTTAGCTTGCAGGTGGTACAGAAGACAGGCAGTGGGCTGGATTTGGCCCACAGACCATAGTTTCTCAACTCCTATTTTCAAATTTATTGATGTTTTTGTTATTTAAAAATTTTTGTTTACTTATTTACTCATGAGAGACACGGAGAGAGGCCGAGACACAGGCAGAGGGAGAAGCAGGCTCCACGCAGGGAGCCTGATGTGGGACTTGATCCTGGGTCCCCAAGATCATGACCTGAGCTGAAGGCAGATGCTCAACTGCTGAGCCACCCAGACGTCCCCTATTATTTTGTTTTAAATAACAGGAGGGGAAGCTGCCTAAAAGGCCTCATCTGGCCACAGTGTATGATGTGATTAAAAGAAACAAGGCAGCTTGTACACCTGGGTTTGTAGCAGCATGATGGGTGACAGACCGAAGGTAGGCGCTGCCCCAGTGTCCATCGGCAGGTGAATGGATAAAGAAACAGGTCTATACGCACCATGGAATATTCTTCAGCCCTAAAAAGAAAGGACATTCTGACACAGGTTACAACCTGGATGAACGTGTACGTTATGCGACGTGAGCTAAGCCAGTCACCCGAAGACGAATGCCGTGTATTGTCGGCGCACACGTGACCTAGGGTGGTTCTACTCACAGAAACAGAGAACAGTGGTTGTCGGGGGCACAGGGAGGGCAGTGGGGAGCAGCTCCTAGACAGGGTCAGAGTGGATAAGGTAGGGTGGATAAGACGACCAGCGTTCTGGGACGTGGATTGTACAACAGGACGAACGTACCTAACACTTCCCAACCTGAGACACGGTTAAGCTGGTGAACTATCTGTTACTCGCATTTGGCCACAGTTAAAAAAATAAAATAAAAAGCAAGGAAGCTTAAGATGTTACACATAAATCCTAAGACCCAAACTGGACATCACTTTGCACAGGTTGCAGCGAAGATTCCCCGGCTTGCGTGCCGCGTCCCTGCGACCTCTTGCGATTTCCCGTGAGCCACACCGCTGAAGGAAAGGCCAGCCGAGCTGTTTGGTTCAACAGTCTTTCCTAAAATTAATGACACTTAAAAACCTCCACGTGCCAAGACACCACTTGAAAGTATAAACATGAACGTGGTCACAACACCGTCCAAACAGGGGCACCCGGGTGGCTCAGTTGGTTAAGCGTCCGACTCTTAGTTTTTGCTCAAGTCCTGATCTTGGGGTCGTGAGATCGAGTCCCACGTTGGCTCGGCGCTCAGCAGAAAGTCGGCCTGAGATTCCCTCTCCCCTCACAAGCGCATGCATGCTCTCCTGTGCTCTCTCTTTCTCAAATAAATGAATACATCTAAAAAAAAAAAAAAAAAAAGAGTACAGTCCTACCAGGCAGATTGATTTATCTGCCCCACGTTATCATTGTCCTCGGTGGCATTATAAGCTCATCCTCATGCCCTGGCGTCATGGCAGGTGGACGTGGTTCGCTCTTCTGCAGCTTCGGGCCTGCCCGTGTGCCTTGCTCTGGCCAGTAGGATGTTAGTGGGCTCGAGTGAGGCAGATGCTGGGAACGTGCTTGCCTTTCTGCCATCACCACCCGCATGTCAGGGTAAGACCGTCCACCGGACCGGACGGGAGGCCAGAAGCCCTACCCAGCCCAGCCGGACCCGGATCTCCCAAACTCTAATTTGCAAGCACAGAACTTTGAAGATGAAAATAAGTGATTTGTTCCTTAAAGCAACACCAAATAACTGCAGTCAGAGCAAAGGGATAACTTGTCTTTTGAGGAGCCTACAGGCTACTGCAGGAGCGTGGGTGTAGTTCGCTCCTACACTCAGCTCTGAAAAGCAAGGGTTCTCCACTCTTGGTGCACAAGAATACCTCGGAGGGCATGTTAGCACTTTGCACTCTCAGAGACCATTCCCGGAGACTCTGATGTGGTCGGCTTGGGGGTTCGGGGGAGCCCAGAAATCGGCATTTGTTTTGCCAGCATCCTCAACTATTGGGATGCAGGTGACCCGGGCTTCTGGTAGCTTCCGTGTGTTGTAAGGTGTCAGGGATGCAGAAAGTCTTGCCCACCGAAGGACACAGGGTGGAGAGAAAGTCGATAGCACAAACCCACAACGCAGCGGCCTGTAAGCAAACACCTGTACACAATCCCTAGACCCAGGCGAACTGGCCACGTGTCTGGGAAGAAGGGAGGACGGGACCATGGGGGACCCCCAACAGCTGCAGCTCTCCCCCACCGGTGCCTCCCAGGAGCCTCAACTCTGGCCCATGCAGTCCTTGGTGCAGGATGGCGCATCCTGTAGGCGCACAAACCGGACCCACCTTCGTCCCTTCTGTGACCATCGTGGTTCCAGGCTCTCACCGACACCGATTTTCTCCTGCCAGCCCTCACCTGTCTACGCTGGACACCTGTCCGGCTGCACCAAAGTCCTATCGCTCCTCCGCGCCGGGGTCTTGCATGTGATCCCCAATCTCACTTATTTTTGGAAAGGTCTCTACGTGACAGGACAAATGGCTCGGTTCCTCACCTGCATGTTTGTTATTCCAGGAACTGGCCGCCCTGCCCGTCTCGTCCCGACCTTGAGCCCATCAGTGACACCTTGCAGGATCGTGGCTCGTTCCCGACCACTCACCACCTTCACTATATTTAGCTGACGTTCAATGTAGTGGTTTCCCAAATACCATCTGTCGAATGCTCTTTCATTATTTCTTTAAATATCCGTTTGCTTGTCTTCCCAAGCTGGAAGAGCACACTTAGGCCTGCTTGATACCTCCCTCCAGAGCTAGGATGCTACTGATGAGCCCGGCTTCTCAAACACCCAATGGCGGCAATAACGGCCTCTGCACAAAATTAGGCCATTTGAAAGTTAATTGAAAATGTCCTTTGCTCTGGCAGTGTGCTCAGTATTTATGCACACGTTATGTTTTATTTAATCCTCACAACAGCTGGAAAGGAAGTACTCCTAGTTCCCCCATTTGATAGATGATGAAATACCAAGAAGGAAACTTGTCCAAGGACACTGGGACACGGTGTTTCTCTCTCTCTCTCTCTCTCTCTCTCTTGCTTCCATTTAAACTAAGGTGCTGCAAGGAGGACTTTCTCTTTCCTTTTATTTTTTTCTGAATATTCCACAAAATTTCATCTTGATTTTCTTTTTTTTTTTTTAAAGGTTTTATTTATTTATTCATGATAGACAGAGAGAGAGAGAGAGAGGCAGAGACAGGCAGAGAGAGAAGCAGGCTCCATGCAGGGAGCCCGACGCGGGACTCGATCCCGGGACTCCAGGATCATGCCCTGGACCAAAGGCAGGCGCCAAACCGCTGAGCCACCCAAGGATCCCCTCATCTTGATTTTCATTGCATTAAAAGTAATAGGACAAGTGGTTAAGAGTGTAAAATTATTATCATTATTTTATTTATTTATTTATTTATTTATTTATTTATTTATTTATTTTATTTTTATATATTCTTTTTCTTTTCTTTTTTTTTTTTAAGATTTTATTTATTTATTCATGAGAGAGAGAGAGAGGCAGAGACACAGGCAGAGGGAGAAGCAGGCTCCATGCAGGGAGCCCCATGTGGGACTCGATCCTGGGTCTCCAGGATCAGGCCTTGGGCTAAAGCTGGCGCTAAATCGCTGAGCCACCCGGGCTGCCCAAATTATGATTATTATTGATTCAAAATGTCTCTCTGCTCATCAATAACGAGCTTATTTTAGCCACTTCGAAATCCCAGTTTATTTATGAATTAAAAAACAGTTGGAATATTATCTACCACCTAGTGTTGTTCTGATGATTAAAAAGGAAAAATCCACAGGAGGGGTATAAGGCAGGGGCTGGAAGACAGCAGGTGGGTAAGGAATATTTGCTAATGGGGTGATGATGATGATGATGATGATGATGATGATGGTGATGAGATTGTCCAGAGGTCTTCCTTCCGAAAAGACAGAAGCTTCTCCTGAGTTATATGGTCTTTACTCTCCAGAAAGTCATAAGGCAAACAATCTTCATTCACGTAGGTTCTATGTGAATATTGGGGGAAACTGAGAGTTTTAAGTCTGGAAACTCCCTAGAATGACTTGCAAACTAAAACCTACTCCGCACCTTCTGAACGTCACGGGCTGTAATTTTCTGAACATAAAAGCTCAGATAAGCCCTGAAGTCAAGATACACGTGCTCGTGACATTATCCAAAGGAGTCCCCCTCGGAATTCCAGCTGGAGTGTTTGCACAGTGAAGGGAAGAAGGGAAGGAAATCGTAACCTGAAAAGCATACTAACCATACCACCCATCTCCGTGTTTCCTTCAGGACAGCGGTTCTGGTAGGTCTTTATTTTCTCACCAAGGACTGCACTACTCTTAAATAAACATGATTATAGCCTGCAAGAGCTACAGGCTGCTTCAGATGCTAAAAATAAAATAGTTAAAATGGAGAGACTTCAATTAGATGCGGGCTGCTCGACAATTTAACTTCCAATTGTCTTGTGGTTATTCCACAACTAGGAATTGACCATATTCCGTTTAAAGGAGATTGAAGGTCTCAGGAAAAAATAAAAAATGAAGTGGAATTTTTTTTTTCTTCCCAAATCCTGATCTCTAGAAAAATGCAATCTGAAGTCACGTCTTTGAATTTTCTCTTTGCAAAATGGCCTCGCCCTCTGCCAGTCCTGGTGACTAAAGCCAACCAGCTGCTTATCGGTAATGGTGTTTCGACCCGAGAGTCTACTTCCCATTGAGAAGGACAGAAGCATAAAATTCACTTCAAGTTTTTTTTCTCAGTTTCCACTGCATTTGTGAAAAATTCTCGTGTGCATTCATCTGATAATTTTCGAGCTTCTTTTTATAGCGTTAGAAGCATGCTGTTACTTTATAAAGTCAAACCGATTCTGACTATTTGTGTTTCTTTTGGCTTGTGATATCGAATTGAAGAGAAGCAATGAGTCATTTGATAATTTAGTGTGAAGGCAAGTAGACCATTTTTCACATTATGGTGGTGCAAGGCTATTTTAAAAGCATTCATGTGAACAGTATAGAATAAATATACACATGTAAGAAAAATGTAATATATATTTATAGTCTTGCTACCCCCAGACCTAAATCCATACTTATGTAAACTTATATAACATTTAGATATTATTAGCAGCCCAACCCCAAGTACACTGAAATAAAGTCTAGATTATTGGGTGGATAGGGTGAAGTGGGTTTTAGACAAGTAAAGGAACAATCTAGTTCTCAACATGGCTTCCATGACATATTTAAAGACTGGATCTTCTCTTCTCACTTTATTTATATGGATTTTCCTCTCTCTCTCCCCTTATTTACCTGCTTCCTTTGGATGGTTTCAACTTCGCACTTCGTTTTAACCACCACTGGCTCACGGACAATTTTAATACCTGTGTGTGAAAAGAGAGAGAGATACCCAAATGTTATCCTAACCTACCGACTCTTTTCATCTGGTTGCTTCCTGGACATCTCTCTCCACCTTGAGGCCCCATCCAAACTGAACTTGAGATGTAATTATTCAAACGGCTGCTCTTTCTATTTTGTTTTCCAATTGGTGGCATCCATTCAGTCACCAAATCAAAAAATTAGAATTGAACCAATATTCTTTGTTAATCTTTCCTTCTACGTTCATCCGATCCATTTCTTACATCATTCAAGACTTGAAAAGTATAATCTTTATTTCCATGGCTGTATTTTGAGGCCTTTGTCATTCTTCTTTGGATTATTAAAATAACCTCCTAACCATTTCCTATAGAAAGATAGACGTATGTCTAGTATAAAGAGATTGTACGTTGTTGGTCCGTCTTTCTCTAACCTAATCTCCAGCCCCCATTCATACCTCTATTCCATCTTATTCTCCAAAATACTGAGATGTTCTCATGCAGCAGACTCTTTCAAGTTCCTCTGTGTTCTCCCATAGTGTTTTGTCAACCTGGAGTGTCTTTTCAAACCCTTGAACCCTTGAAAGCCATTTGAGGAGCCTTTTCTGAATCTGACAGAGTTAACCACTTTCTTTGTTCTGGTTACATACTGCGGTGTAACAAACAGCCCCAAAATGTAGTGCCTTAAGATGACAACCATTTTATTGTATTTCATGATTTCGTGGGAGGAATTTGGACAGTGCTCAACTGACAGGTTCTTTACACAACACATGGTTATTTGGTGATATTCAGCTGGTGGCTGCATGGATTCAGGGGTCTAACATGATTCCACACACAAGTCTAGCACCTTGTCAGGGATGGCTGAAAGGCAGGGCTCAGACGGACCCCTCTCTGTGTAGTCTCCATGCGAAGTCTCTAGCAGGACAATAGAAATTCTTACATGGCAGCTCAGTGTTCCCAGAGACCCAGGCAGAAAGGTGTCAGTCCTCTTCACATTGGGCTCAGAACAACATGACGAGACTTTCTTTGTACTCAAAGTGGTCACAGTTCAACTCAGATTTCAGAGAAGTGGTCAATTAAATGGGAGAGGTATCAAAGGATTGATGACCATTTAAACTCGTAGATACTATGCACCTATTTCTGTTAATAGTGTATAGACATTTCTTGGTTTACAGGTCAGGCTGTAAGCCCTTTAAAGGCCAGAACTCTGCCCAACTCATGCGCAGCACCAATACTTGAACGAATTGACCACGTTGCCACTCTGCTCTCAGTTGGGCTGTCAGCTGCTTCGAGAGACCCCAGGATGGTAGTAGGGCCAAGCAGTGTTTGTAAGACACATGGATCCATTTTCTCCAATTCCATGCACCGAAGGGAACTCTTTCATTCTTCTCTCATGCAACGTTTTTCCCCCTCGATGTTTCTGTTGAGACCACAACCCATATTTCCCACTCACCTCTGTTCAGTGAGTGCAGAGTAAGATGTTGAAAAAAACAAGATCAGAGATTTTAGGGATTCTCCTCCTTTTGTCACTGTCGAGCAAAATGGAGTCTAGGAGCAGCTGAGGGAGAGATTTCTAGAGCAGAATGGTGAGTGAGTAGTTAGCTGTAAAAGAAAACAAATTTTATATCTGAAATACTTTTGGAGGACTCATTGGCTGATAGGTGACTTGCCATCCAGGAATTGCTGAATGGCGTAAGTATGGCTTTGATGGGTATCGCTCTCCTTTATGTGTTTACTTCTATCCTTGCTTGAACCACTTATCCTTCTATTTCCTTATCCATGAAACAAGGAGGTTAAATATATTCTATCCCAAGAGGTGACAGCAGCCTTATATTTCAATGGACAATCATAGATGAATACTCTCAAGTCTTAGAAGACATTTCTAAGATGGTCAAGGATGCTTTTTATTATGGATCATGTGGGATGCCTGAGTGGCTCCGAGGTTGAGTGGCTGCCTTTTGCTCAGGGCGTGATCCTGGAATCCACGATCAAATCCCACATCGGGCTCCGTGCATGGAGCCTGCTTCTCCCTCTGCCTATGTCTCTGCCTCTTTCTGTGTGTCTCTTGTGAATAAATAAATAAAATCTTTAAAAAAAATATGGATCAGGTGACACCTCCATCTCTTTCATTGTGGCACAAACATCCATTTTTATCCTGAAAGCTGGAGAATTTTTCTACCAAGCCTGGTTTCTCATTTATCAGACTTGATTGGTCATAAGATTTACCTTTTGTTAAAATAGAAATGCACAAGGAAATCTCCAGAGAGGGGGGCCTATGAATTACCCCAGGGTGATTCTTACAGCCAGGACAAATTTGGGAAATGCTTCATATACTCCTAACTCCTGGGTTAATCTGAGAAAAAATTTCTGAATTTTTAGATAAAGACTTGTCCTTAAAATACTTCTCACAAGGAGAATCAGCCTTAGTTGAAATCAAGTGCATATTTTTCTGGTGAGGATTCAAAACACTTGACAGAGGCTGATGAAGTCCTCTCAACCCATCTCCCCTCACCCTCCACTGCACAGATCAACCAGCTCAGGCCCCACCTTTTGTTCTCATTGTTTTTAGTTGAGACTCCTTAAGAAGACTCATTTACAAGAGGAATCATCAGGAATGCATCACACCTTCCAGACCCTGCATAGATGACTTGTATCTACGAATACGATTGCTATTTGCTGAATTCGTGTGGGGCTCAATCCCTCTAGAAATCAGAGTCAGCACAGGTTAAGAAATGCTGAGAATCTGGGACCTGACACTGATTCCAGCTAGATGGTGTCAGACCTGAATGATTGTGAAATACTCAACTGGTGTTGCAGAATTGCGTAGTGTGGGGAAAACAAAACACAAAAAAACTCACTCTTTTGGAGTACAAAGTATTCTGGGAACTGTGAGTAAAGGAACACGTGAGTGTTTTTATTTTACTCTGGTATGGGGCTTTATGGCAGAAAAGCCTCACTACCATGTGAAATATTTCTCGTTTCTTCCTACCCTACCGCATTCCATATCTGCTACTGATTCTATCTGTGTGAGGCAGGGCTACATGGCTTCCGTTTGACTTACAGGTCATATCCCTAATTTTCCCCAGCATATACCTCACCATGTTAGTCAACTAGTCTGACCACTTACTGTTCTCCAAAAATACTTGCGGTATTTCTCATCTGTTACTTTTGCTCTAGCTCTTTGTGTGGGTGTCTAATGCATGCCTCACCTCATTTCCATATTCCTAAGATATTACAAATATCTATCTTCCCTGAAATCTGACTGATTTCCCATATCAACAGGATCTCTTCTCTCTTGAGCCAACAGAACACTTTGTTCACATTTTCACATTCCTGCTCTCCTTTCATGGCTTCCCTAATGTGAAGAACACGGGTTTTAGGGTCGGATAAGCCTCAGTCTGCTTCCTATGTGACCATAGGCAAGTACCCTAACTTCATAGCATCACAGACTCACCTGTAAAATGGGGAGGAAGGCAAAATCTAGACTCACCTTGCGGAATGATTGTGAGGATAAATGCAAGAAAGTTGTAAAGAGACCAATTCAGAGCCTGCACAAGGATGGGTGATGACTGTTCTTACTACTCCTATTGAGCAAGATGTGAATTAAAATATATAGAATAAGGGGATCCCTGGGTGGCTCAGCGGTTTGGTGCCTGCCTTCAGCCTAGGGCGCGATCCTGGAGATCCGGGATCGAGTCCCACATCAGGCTTCCTGTGTGGAGCCTGCTTCTCCCTCTGCCTGTGTCTCTGCCTCTCTCTCTCTCTCTCTGTCTCTCATGAATAAATAAATAAAATCTTGAAATATATACATATATATATATAAAATAATTAAATAAAAGCTTGCCTTACATATAGCAGAAGCACAATAACTGTTGACCTGGATTTTTTTTTTTTTAAGATTTTATTTATTTATTCATAAGAGACACAGAGAGAGAGGCAGAGGGAGAAGCAGGCTCCCTGTGGGGAGCCCAACCTGGGACTCCATCCCGGGACTCTGGGGTCGTGACCTGAACCCAAGGCAGATGCTCAACCACTGAGCCACCCAGGCATCCCTTAATCCGGATTTAAAGACTAGAAAAATCATCCCTTGAGAAATGTTCTTTTACCAATAGGTAGACCATCTACTACTGTGTTAAGAGTGACCACGTTGAGCAGTCTTGGAGGTTTTTCTGTACCAATAACCAAGGAGATGCCTGTTACTACTAACTCCCCACAGTAACAAGCGTGTTTAAAAGTAGCTAAACAATCAGCGCAAGAAATAAGTACCCTCAGCCTGCCAACTGTCAGCAAAATGCTAACCTGCTTGGATATTTTCTTGGCCTCTGTTTTAAAAACATGAGGACTCATGTACTAAAATTTGTGATCCAAAATTAAACAGAGTAAGACACAAATAACAGTGTAAATGTTTTGGTTGTGTAACCCACCCCACTTTGGGTGATGGAACTTGGGGAAACAGACGGGGATGCCCATGACTGTTTGATCATTGGCACTTCCTGTATTGTGAATTCATAACAGCACAGCGTAAAGGGCTGCTTGCTTTAGGAAAATTGAGCTGCGAGCTGGTTGTGGCGCTGAAGTTGATGCTCACATGGCAAATAGCACGGCCCTCAGGACAGACCATGTTCCTTACCTGAGCACATTACCAGTGAAACTCATCCTAAAATCATATTTCCCTAGGGCTTACTGTTAACAATTCCAACCCTAGATAGTCCATACATAGTAAAGGGAATTGGGGGATGAAATAGGAGCAAATGGGAAGAGGAGTCCCTTTGAGTTCACAATGGTGTTGAAACTCAAAAGGCCTAGAAAAATTCTATCAGCTATTCACCTAGTAATTCTCACCTCTTGTGTGGTCCTCAACACTTTCCTCCTTAATTTCTGAGTTGAACTCCCACGTCTGAAATCGTCTATACTCCCACCTCTCTTTCTTTCCAGCCTCCACATTTGGGATGAAGATTACACTCTTCCTAGGTCAAGCACTTGGCATTGGTCATTCTCAACAGCTGAGGCGGGTTTGGGTTGTGATATATTTCAGGAAATAATTCATCACAGCATATTCGATGTACTCTCATTGGCGATCTCTTATGGGAAATATATCCAAGCACCAGAGAATGAAATTCTACTCTTCCACCTTCTTCCTTGCTTTTCAAACTTTTTTTCATTTATAAAATGGGGATGACAATAGCAAACTCCTTGGAGAATTTTTGAGAGGATTCAATAGGAAAGTTTACACACAGTTTCTGGTACCTAATAAACACTCTCTAAAGTATACTAATCACGTTTTTAATAAAGATTTTATTTATTTATTCGTGAGAGACACAGAGAGAGAGAGAGAGGCAGAAACACACGCAGAGGGAGAAGCAGGCTCCATGCAGAGAGCCTGATGTGGGATTCTATCCTAGGACCCCAGGATCACACCCTGAGCTCAAGGCAGATGCTCAACCTCTGAGCCACCCAGGCTTCCCTGTACTAATCATTTTTAAAATATTGCCTCCTTCATGATACTATCCAGCAAATATTTGTTGAACCTTTATTTTGCACAATGCGTAGAGATGAAAAGACCCTCATCTATTACCCTCTAGGTGCTCTCATGCTGGAAAGCAAAACATGATTTCTTACAAAACAAGACCCAAAGCAGTAGATCTCAGTAGATCTTTCTCAAAGCAGTGAGAGCTCTGAGGGCATGACCTCACTGAATCTGGAGCTGAGGAAGAGGAGGTCAAGGAAGGCTATGCAGAAGAGGCAACCAGTCTCAAAGGATCTGTCTGAGATTAGTAAAAAAAAAAAAGTAAAAGGAAAATGGCCCACAGATCAGAGAAAGACTAGTATGTCTGGGAAATTGGAAGGGGCTCTAGAGCTGTTTAGAAAGTGTGGACACAAGGAGACTCAAGGCTGCGAGAGAAGAGGCTGACCAAGTGACAGGGTCACAAGCTTGAATTCCATCCTGAAGGAAATGGGTAGGCACAGAAAACTTTGAAGGAGGGCTGGGGAATGGCAAGATTAAGTCCACATTTTTAAGAGATCATTGACAGAAGCCAGGATGGATTAGAGAAGATGCTAGAAAAGAAAGGGGACCGGTGAAGGTGTCCCTGCAGTGACCACAGTGAGCAAGGTGAGCTGCTGGAAGAGGGAACAGGAAGGTTCAGAACCAGTGTTTTTCCTAGTCCTTTGTTTTTCATTCAACCAAAATGGCCTTACGTAGGCTTGATTTTTCTACATTTGGAATTTTTAAAATGTTGAATGAGATTACACGTTTCTAAAACTTGTTCATTTATTTAGGACTTCACACCCTGTCTTCCAGGTGAGAACCTGCAAAATAATGTGAATGACTTGAAGAGCTATTCGAGTAGTTGGGTGTAAAAACAAAAAAGGATCAGGGCAGATGGCTACACTCTGTGTTTTCCATGCTCGGTACCATTCATACTGCCCAGTGGCTTAAATGCCTCACAAGCAACAAAAGCAAAGCGTACAAGTGACCTGGACCAAACTAAAAAGCTTCTGCACAGCCAAGGAAACAACCAAATGGAAAGGCAGCCTGTGGAACAGGAGAG
Source organism: Canis lupus dingo (assembly GCF_003254725.2). Classification (NCBI taxonomy): domain Eukaryota; kingdom Metazoa; phylum Chordata; class Mammalia; order Carnivora; family Canidae; genus Canis; species Canis lupus. The sequence goes on along the minus strand of NC_064268.1, from coordinate 34,913,973 downwards.
AATGTACGCAAGCCGAATAGCTGAAAGAGGTTAATATCCAAAATATATAAAGAACCCCTACAATTTAAAAGCAAAAACAAGCAAACAAACAAACCCAAATGGCATAATTACAAAAAGATGATGGACCTAAGAGGTATTTTTCCAAAGAAGACAAACTAACAGCCTACACAGGAAAAGGTGTTCCACAACCGTAATCGTCAGAAAACTGCACATCAAAGCCATGATGAGATGTCACCTCACACCTGTGAGGTTGGCTACCAGCAACAAAAACCCAAGAAATAACAAATGTCAGTGAGGATGTGGAGAAAAGGGAGCCCTTGTGCAGGGTTGGTGGGAAAGTAAATTGGTGTGGCCATTGTGGAAGACAGTCTGGAGGTTCCTCACAAAATCAGAAACCTAGAATTACCCCAGGATCTGGCCATCCCACTGCTGGGGATAGAGCTGAAGGCAGTGCGAACACTCTGAGCGCATCATCCTTCATGATAGTCAAGCGGTGGAGACACCCAAGGCGTCTGCCAACGGATGAGCGGAGGAGGGAGACGGGCTGTACTCGCAGTGGAATGTCGCTCAGCCCTGAGACAGAAGATGGTCCTGCCCTTTGAGGCAACATGAGATGCACCTCGAGGGCCTTGTGCTAAGTGGAATTAGTCAACGAAAGACACACACACACTGCATCATCGCCCTTGTATGTGGAATCTGACAAACTAACTCAAGAGATAGAGATTAGGATGGTGGTTGCCACAGGCAGAGGGGTGGCCAACATGGGGAGATGTTTCTCAAAGGGTGCCAGCATTCACTTGTAAGATGAGTAAGTTCTGGGGTGTCATAATGTAGGCCATGGTGATGGCCCACACCACCATCTTGTATTTTGAAAGCTGCTAAGAGAGTTGGTCTTACATGTTCTCACCCCTCCATCGCCTGCCCCCCACCCACCCCCACAGATGGCAACCCTGTGAGGTGGTGGGGTGCTAACTGACTTGGTTGTGGTGACCATTTCAGAAAATACGCGCATATCCAATCATCACATTAGACGCCTTCAATGTATACAATTTTATTTGCAAAGTTGGGCTTCCTTAGAGTTGGGGGTGGGGATCAGTAGATGACTCAAGGCAAGTACTAAACAGAACAGGCCGGCATTTTTACCTAGAAGATTATGACCCTGAGAAAGGTCTACAATTTGCCCAAGGCCACCCAGCCGATCAGGGGCGGAGTTGGGCCACCGGGTCTGCAGTATCTCAAGAGTTTTTCCGAGATAAAGAAGATCACGTTAGTAGGAATTTGGGCGTTTGCCTTGTGGGGAGGAGTAGCCTGATGTCTTCAGGAAAAGGTGGGAGTGGTAATTAACTTCCTGCTCTGGGGGCATTATGCAGACTATCTCTAAGCCCTAGAAACTTGTTCTCACACACATACACACACACATGCACACACGCACACACCTCACGTTGGAGAAGCTGAAAAATCTTTTGGATAAAGCAGAGAGATAAGGGAGGCGGAGTTTATTTCCCACCACAAGTAGGGTACAGACTTCCTCAGACTTTCAGGAACCCTCTCCCTAAATCACTTACGGGCATTGCCTTAAGGGTCCCCTGCCCCTGGATTCCCCTTCGGAGAAGAATGAATGGAATTGGTCACAGAAGACAGGGAGCAAGGCCAGCGAATCCTTCTGATGCGGGGTCTTAACCCCAGGATGAAGCCGGAACCAGAGGCTAGCAGCAGAGCACATCAAGGGAAAAAAAAAAAAAATGGGTCAATAAAGATAAGGGAGATAGTCTGATCAAAACATAAGAACAGCAATAAAGTCCATATAAGACCGGGATTTTATCTTGGGATTTTACAAGCGGAGGCCGTGAACACGATTTCTTGCTTCTTTCTCTTCCATATACTTTCCAAGTACACCGAGGGCTGCCTGAGGAAGGAGTTAAACTTCTCTGCTTTGCATCTTTGGTATGCTCTTGATGATCTCCCCAGGAGGAGAGAGAATGCATTTAGTGGCCCACATTTCTGCTTCGTGCAACCCTTTTCTTGCTGAAGCAGCCTATCTTCTTTTTTCTCTTAACGAAGGCAACTAGCAATATACGAGGCATTTATTTACCTATAATTAGTTGTTAGTGGATTAAGATAATATTTTCATCCCCTGAGGCCAAGAATAATGACATCACCCTGGACTTCCAAGCAATTCTCCAAAGTTTACACATTTTATCTAATGCTTTTGCTTTTTTTTTTTTTTTTCCTAATCAGCAGCCGTAGAGGGGTAAGGACAGGTTTAATCAAGATGAGAAAACACAAATAAAGATAAGTCAAATAACTTGCCAATCAATAGGTACAGTAAGTACTGTGCTCTTTTGAATTGCATACCAAGGCTCTGACTGCAGGCCAGCAGGTCACAAAATTCAGAACAATTAATCATTAAATGTGTGCCTGGAGGGCGGTGCGGGTGGGAGGTGGAGGGGGGAGTAGCAAAATCAAACACTTCACAACTGTATAGATGAAGCAGTTGACTGAATTTTTTATGGTTGCTGGGATGGTACATCCTGAGGTTTCATTGTTTTTTATATTACCTTTCCTAAAGATTGGAGATTTTGCATCAACATGGAATCCAAGCCAGGACTGGATCCTGGGCAGCAACTCTCAGGCTCAGAGCTGCCTTTCCGTTTGGGGTGCTCTTGCTATTTAAGTGGGAAAAAGAATTCAGTAAGCAGACATAGTCTCTTAAACCTCTGCAGATTCACTATTATTTTATAGAAATGAGTAAAAAAAAAAAAAAAAAAAAAAAATTTTTAGGGCTTTCCTGGCTACTTAGAGCAAATCCATTGATACTGAGTCTATTTTCTTTTGTTCTTTCTTCAACGTTGTTTTTTTTTTTTTTTTTTTTTTTTTTTTTTGCTGGCTTGATGGCAGGGGACCACCTCTTCCTCTGAAATAATGGACAGTGGAAATAGCAATCTAGTTTTCTGATTAGGGTCTTCCAACACGACGAGGGTCTCCTATGGGCCTTGGGGCCCCAGGGAGGCAGAGCCATTCTGGGGAAAGATGAGGAACAGAGTGGAGAGGTCGTTAGCTGAGTTGAGATGACGTAGGATCTTAAAACAGCACAGAGTAAGGACCAAGCGCAGAACTCCGGAAGCCAGTTCTTGCCTTCACTTGCGGCCGATTCCTCCCACATCCCTGGCCTCTCCAAAGCGGTGGTCACAATCGCCCAAGAGCTAAAAGAAATATTGTCTATTAAAATAAATACCTGAAAGTCACAGTTTAGGGTAGTGTGCTCGGCTATTAATTAATCCATCATCCAAATCTCACTTCATATACCTACTATTAATAGGGCTAAATCTGAATGCTTGGCTGTGGTTTTTTCTACAGGTACCATGCCAGTAATAAATTTTTCTCCTGTGCCTTAATGTCCCCTAACATACATGCTCCCCTCTCGGAGCAGGGCTGAGATGCACTGAGCAGCACAGGGCCTGACAGTAGCTTTCCTCCTAAAGCAGGCTGACACGTCGGGCTTCTCTGTCCCCATTGGGGACTTTGTTATCACCACTTATCTTCTAAACACACAGCATCCCTTTCTTCCTCCTTATCCGGGCTGTCACCAAATCCTTTTACTTCTTGCCCCACAGTCTCTTAAACCCTATCTCTCCTTTGGTCTCTTCCATCAAAGCCCAGGCCCTGATTAGGTCTCCTCTTAGTCCTCTCTTCTGCTGGTTTTACATTTCTCCATCCCCTTTTCCCTACGTGCTCATTCCCGCGAGGACCATCTCTTGTTTCTGGGATTCCCAGTAGGCATTATAATTTTTTTTTCCCTTCCAAATGAAGGAAATAATATGTTGGGCTCCTTTCTTAACTTCCCAGGAAGGCTGTCATGTATTTTAAAAATGAATGTTGGTATCTAAACCTATAGGGCATTTGCATTACTTGCCTTTATTGATCGCCGGCTCTCTACCAGTTGCTTTATGGAAGCGATGATATGTAGCTCCAACAACTGGTCGGTAATAAGGCCTTCCGTCCTTCTCCCAAAGTAGGGGCGGAATCCAGATAATTTAGGTCACGTGCACTGGGCTCCTCAGCAACACTGCCTCAAATTAACAGCCTCAAAGCCTTTATCTCAGCATTGCTTACTTCTTTCTCCTGTTCATAGTGGAACCAACTTCTTGGTGGCCTCTCCAATCGCCCCCAAGAGGTCCCAAGAGAACTAAGGGGACCTGCAATAGGGTTCTGAAGCCCAGATCTCTGGGACCCCCTGTGGCAAAGCTGCAGGCTTGAGCTGGGGGAGGGCACCTGAGCATTGCCTTGCTGCTCCCCTAGACAGGGGAGGTGGCGTTTTGTCTACTTGCCATGAGTACAGATTAATCAGCCCTTTAAATTTAGAAGTCGGGGTGGGGTGGAGGGGGTGGGACTTAAGGAAGTTCTTGAGGGAAGGACAGAGAAGAATTTGGACATATCTGAAAATAGTAGGTTCAGAGCCTCAGAGACAGGGAGGGCACTGACTGGGGCTCCCGTGAGTGCCAGGGGTTCAAGGCCAGCCAAGTCACAACATGCTAATGGCTTAGAAAGAGTTGCAAGGAAGGGCTCCTCGCTCCTCAAGGTCTCTTATCAAAAATGCATCTCTTTTCATTCCCTTTTACTAGTTTGATCATTTATTGGGCTCAGGAACAGACATGCACTGTCCATTTAATCTTTACAGTAAGTACATGAGTTTGATGCCATTTTCATTTTTTAGTATGTGTAATAAGTCATACAGAGGTTAAGGGATTTGCCTAAAATCTCTTGTTAGTAGTTGGTAAAAGAGGGCGAATTTGAACCCAAATCGCCCTGGCTGCAAAAGTTAGGGTTATTGGGGCGCCCGGCTGGCTCCATAGGTGGAGCGTGCAACTCTTATTCTTGGGGTTGTGGGGTCAAGCCCCATGTTGGATGTAGAGAGTACTTCAAAAATAAAATTTTAAAAACAAAACTAAAAACCTTGTCCCTTAGCCATGTATGTGGGTTTCTGTGTCTATGAGGAAGGGGAGAGGATGCACACTACTGAGCTACCACGGGGGCTGGAATCAGAAGGAGCCGTGTGCCGAGGCTTTGTGCCATGCGGGCATCCTTATATTGTGTCATTCCACTTGCTGCATTAGGCATGGGTTCCTTTGCCACCAAAAAGGCATCAAAATGGGAATTATTTTTAAAAGTCTAATAAACACTACTACATCAGATTGTAAGACACAGTTTAGAAAGCAAAGAGCCATAAGAAATGATGCATATGAATGTTTATTTATAGGCATGATTTATTTATTTATTTATTTATTTATTTATTTATTTATTTATTTTTTAAAGATTTTATTTATTTATTCATGAGACACACACACACACACACACAGAGGCAGAGGAGGGAGCCCGATGTGGGACTTGATCCTGGGTCTCCAGGATCATGCCCGGGCTGAAGGCGGTGCTAAACCACTGAGCCACCGGGGCTGCCCTTTAGGCATGATTTAAAAAACAAACAAACAAACAAACAAACAAACAAACTTTTTTGCTTATTTATTTGAGAGGGAGAGAGCACAAGTAGGGGGAGTGAAGAAGGAGAAGCAGACGCCCCACTGAGCAGGGAGCCCAATGCAGGACTCGACCTCAGGACCCCACGATCATGACCTGAATTGAAGGCAGATGCTTAACCGACTGAGCCACCCAGGTATCCCAAGGCACTATTTGAAATATAATTAAATTTGTTTTGGAAAATTCAGGAAATGTTTATCATCATATGCCCCCTTCTTTCTCTCTTGCACCTTCTTCTTCTCCTTCTTCTCCTCCTCCTTCTTTAATTACTCAAAAAGGAAAAGAATAACAAGGAAGAGAGAAGAAATTGTATTTATTGGGTATACCTGGCTAGGTGTCAGGCCTCGTGTTCAGAATTTCATAAAATGGGATTCCTGGGTGGCTCAGCGGTTTAGTGCCTGCCTTTGGCCCAGGGCGTGATCCTGGAGTCCCGGGATCGAATCCCGCATCGGGGTCCTGGCATGGAGCCTGCTTCTCCCTCTGCCTGTGTCTCTGATTCTCTCTCTCTCTCCCTATGTCTATCATAAATAAATAAATATTTTAAAAAAAAGAACTTCATAAAATGATCTTGTGTATTCAGTACAGCCAAGGTAGGAATTGCTAGTTCCATCTTACAGGTAAGAAAACAGGCTTACAGATGCCTGGATCTTGCCCAAAGTCATGCAATTAGTGTCGGTTAGAAGTCAATTCTAGGCCTTTGGAACATCAGAGTTCGTGTTTTTTCTTTGCACCAAAATAGCTGGAGCTTTACCATAGGCGTTCATTAAATTAAAACATTGAAATTAGAAAGTTTTTGGGGAAAAAAATGTAAACACGTATTTTTCCTGAAGGAGGTATGTACCCACAATCCATATTCCTTCCTCTCGGGAGTGGGAACCACGGCTGGGCAAAACTCATGTTCATGTTGTCACTTGAACCAGGACTTTTATTTTTATGCCTGGAAAAAGGTATATGGAGTACAGAAAAATACAGATGTGAGAAGGAGAAATAGCTCTAATTTTATTCCTACTCTGGGTGGGGAATTCGGTTTTTTATTTTATTTCAGCAAATCACATGATCTCAATATTATTAATTAAAGAATATGTTTCAGGGCCTGATTTAGTTTTTCCTTTTAACTAAGTAAGTTCTACACCCAACGTGGGGCTTGAAGTCACGACCCCAGAATAAAGATTCATATGGTTTACGACTGAGACATCAGGCGTCCCTGATTCAGTTCTTTGGTCCAGAAGAGAACTGTACTAACAGCTGATATCTATTTTAAGCCTTTCCTATGAGCCCGGCATTTCGATCATTTACAGTCTTTACAACAACTCAACAGGATGAGTGTTTTCACTCCACTATTTTCCAAAGAGTAAAACAGTGGCTCTGAGGATGAATGGATTTTCGAAAAGAGGTGGATCCAAGACTCCAAACCAGAGCCTGGCCTCCAGGATCATGGGGGGAGAAAAGAGAGCATTTGAGGTCTTAGAAGTGACCAGGGCAATGGATTAGTCTTACCTGCAGAGGAGTGTCTGTGCCTTTTCAGTTAGGATGACTAAACCTTCCTTCCAGATAGTTCTACAAACAAGTGATTCTGATGGAACTCTTCCACATAAGGAAATATTTCTGCCCTGATGATGAGAAAAAAGGTAAATGTTACTCAGTAAAGATTACGAAGATACTTAAGACTTTTGTTAGTATCCCTTTCTTGCTATGTAAGAGTAGGTCAATATAAAATAATTAAAAATCATTTTTAGCTACAAAAGAGTTCATATTTATTGAAAATATATTAGATAAAAAGATGATAGAGGAAGCCCGCTCCCACCCACCCACCCACCCCCTACTGTAACTTCTTCTCTCTTCCAGAGAGTAATACTTTGGGGTATATCATGCTCAAGATAATTTTCTTTGGAAGGAAGAGTAGGTATTGTAAGGAAAATATGAAGCAGGCTAGATACAAATAATGGGGTTATTATTAAGCTCTCCCATGGCCCAAGGGATGCTTATAAAACATGAGTAACATGAGTAACATATAGTATTTTTTTTCTGCTTCTTCCCAGTCCAAGCAATGGATTATTCCAAATCGTCTGGTCTGAAAATTGTAGAGACATCTTTGGTTGCTCTCCTTCTCAGACCCTACCCATCCAGTTGTGTGAGATATCTTCCCCATTCTGTCTCCTTGGACAGCTCTACCTCTGCTCCCTATCTCTCTCAGAAACTTTTTAGACCAGGTTTATTGACGTATACTTGACAGACCACAAGACTAAAAGTTATGAGCGGACGCTTTGAAAACTTTTAGTAGTTTATGGAGCTGTGCAAAAATCATCAAATTCCGCTTTAGAATATCCTTTCACTCCTAAAAGACTCATGCACGTTTGTACTCAACCCCTACTCACTCTGCCAGGCCTCTAGAAAATGCTAATCTACATTCTATCGCTACAGATTTGCCTTTTCTGGACATTTCATATAAAGGGAGTATATAATATGTGGTCACTTCAGTCCGCCTCCTTCCATGATTTAGTCGTGTAGTAGAATTTATCAATAGTTAAAAGCATTCCATTGCATGGATATATCACATTTTGTTTATCCAGGAGCAGATAGATATTAGCAGTATTTTCTGTTTGGGGCTGTTACGAATAATGCTGCTGTGAAAATACATTTACAAGTTTTTGTGTAGGCATATGTTTTCACTTCTCTTGGATATATATTTAGATGTGGAATTGCTGGATCACGTTGTACCTCAATGATGAACCCTTTGAGGAACTGCCAGATGTCTCCCAGCATCCAGGGGATGCTGCCTCAATTTGCAGCCCCTATGACAAAGCATAAGAGTTCTAGTTTCCCTTCTTCATTACCAATGCTTGTGACCATCTTTTGATGATGGCCATTCTCCTGGGTGTGAAGCTGTGTCTCACCATGGTTTTGCTTTCCTTTTCTCCAATGGCTAGTGAGGTGGAGCATCTTTTCTTGTGATTGTCAGTCATTTGTATTTTTTCTTGAGTGACCTGTCTACTCGAAGCCCCTGTCTTTAAAAACCAAACCAAACCAAACAAAACAAAACAAAAACAAAAAAAAAACAACTGAGTTATCTTCTTATTCATAAGTTGGAAAAGCATAGTATCTATTCTGGATACAAGTCCTTTATTGGGCCGATGATTTGCAAATATATATATTTTTTTCCCAATCTGTCTTGTCTTTACATTTCCCTACTGGTGTTTTTAACTTTAAATGACAAAGTTTTGACCCTGACTATGTTCCACTTGTTGGCATTTAGGTACCATACCTTCTGCATCCTACCTGAGAACACTTTGCCTGACCTAAGGTCACGAAAATCTCCTGTTTTCTTCTAGAAGCTTTATAGTTTTAGCCCTTCAATAAAGGTCTGATCCATTTTGTGTTGGCTTTTCGTGAGGTCAAGGTTTAAATTCATCTTTTTGCACATGCATATCTAATTGTCCCAAGTATTGTTTGTTGAAAAGCCCATCCTTTCCTCATTTGTTGAAAATTAATTGAAAACTACTGTACTCTCGTGCTGAGATTTTAATCGTTCCATCTGCTTACTACTGGATCGGCCCCATACTCTCTAGCCCACCATTAAAGCTCTCCCTCTTTAATTCGGGGGTTCATCACTACTTACCCAAACCTACTGTCATCTGTCACTATCTTCTTTCCATTATTCTGTGTGTGCATTAGCCTAAATTACTTCATTTTTAGCATGTGTTGTGGACTGTCCTGTTCAGTCTACAGTATTATTCTCCCCAGGTGTTTCTTTATCCAGCCCGTCCATTCAAAATCCAGCTTCAGAGGCTCCTGGCTGGTTTGGTCGGAAGAGCATGTGACTTTTGATCTTGGGGGTCATGAGCCCCATGTTGAGTGTAGAGATTACTTAAAAATAAGTAAGTAAATAAACTTCAAAATCCAGCTTCAGTGCACCTCCTCCTAGAAGCCTCCTCTCGGACTTTTTTGTATGCCCATGGGCTCTCTTTCTGTCCCACTGGTGCAATATGTGTTACTTTCTACTTTGCGTTATAATGGTTTTGGAATATGCTTTATCCTCACTAATTAAAAGTCCTTTGAGGAGAGAGTTTGATTTACTTTTAACTGATCATCAATGACTATTTTTTGAATGAATGGATGACTGAATAATATCACATATAAATGCTCTTAAGAGGCTTCATGGGGAGCAGTTTGCTGATTGCCAAACAGACTGCACTATCTGTATCCAAATCCCCAGGACTTTGCTAATTCTTCAGGAGAACAGTTCAACCACCTTTTATCAAGAGAGAGTTACTGAGTCTGATTAAAAAGTGTTTCCTTTTATCAGAAGGGTAAGACTTATCTGTGTTTTCCAAGGCTTTGGTGACTTGTTTTTGAACATAAAGATCAAAGACTTTGCCCCCCCCTCCATTGTAAGATATTTCAGAAAGCTAATGTGAGGAATATTGTATTCTAATGTGAATTATTTGAATGTGAATCCTGAACATTATTCACAGTTACTCATTTGACATTTTGAAACAGGGCCAAGACAAATGTCTTAGATTTACAGATAGTTGTGAACGTTTCCACTCGCCAGTCAATATTTTTTTCTTTTCATAGCAACATTTGGAAGGTAGGTACTCTGACTCACACCTTTTCATTAGAATCTTGTTTAAAAAGCTATTTTTTTTTTCTAGAAACCTACTAACAAACTTTCCAAAGACCCGACTCTTGAAAACGCTGGATGCATAAGCAATGCATGACAAGGAAACCCATTACTCTCTTAAGGAATGTGCCAGCCCAAGAGGGTCTTTTCAAAAGTGAGGTGGAAACTCAGGATAAAACCAGGAGATTTAAAGTAGGGTGATCTGGAGAATGACAAAAAGATCAGAGTGGGGTGGGGAGGATTATGGAAGAAAGAAGAAAAGATGAGATGAGGTGAAGAAGAGGGTAAAGTCTTTCCACAGATTTAAATAAGCTTTAGGCAATTATCTGAACTTTCAAGGGAATTATCTGCACGGCACATCTAAATTTGTTGAGGTTCCTTCATTGTGGCTAGTATCTGGCTAAGGTTTGCACGGTAAACTTGCTTTCTTGTGCCATGAGTGGCTTACAAGTCAAAAAGATTCAGTGAAATCTTCAAAGTAAATCTGTGTTCACCAAAGCAATTTGCAGGCCTGTTTACAACTTTCCCATCTGTCCCCTAGACTGTCTCCACGGATGCAAACTTTGGACATCACATCTGTTGTTTGAACATGGAGCTCATTTTGTCAAGAGGAACAAGAGGGCTCTCGGGCCCGCAATTTTAGTCAAGACCTCAGTAAGGATTTCTGAAACTTCCCTACAAGATAAAAGTTCGCGAAGCAACTCCTAGACGTGCCAGACGCCGACGGTGGAGTCATTCCAGAGATCTGCAAAGATCATTCTTGGTTGCCAGAAACATCATTAGAGGCATCGTTCAGTTTGACGTATTTTAACGTGGCTCACCGTCTTCCACACAGCCAGACAGAAATACAATTGAAGCACCCCAATGATCAGATTGCAAATTGAAGCAGGTAACAAGAAGGGAGAATTTGGCAAAGAGCTTGGAGGCAGAAGAGGCCAATTCATGGCAAGATGCAGATTCCCCAGCGCCCTCCCCAACGCTCCCTTCATGAATGTTTGAGTTCGGGTGGTATTCGATATAGTAGAGTGGAGCATAAGGAGATTTAGATATTTATTTTTCTCAAACAGGCCTTTCTCCTTCCATTCCACAGTCGAATATTTCTAGAATCCACAGGAGGAAAAAAAAAAGGAATTCAGTGGGAGGAAACTACTTTGTAGTTCCCTGATGAAGCAATGGGAATCACACAACTTTCATTGAGCTGCTGGGGGTAAAGTGGATTGCTGGCCTTTTATCTTTTATCTCTGAAATTGGTCTCCCAGCAGTGACTTTGTTAAATCTGACACATTTTGAATTTGCCTTTTTAAATTGCAAATTTAGCAGCTAGTGGTTTTATCTTTTTGGGCATCTACCTTTCCACATTTTGAAGGGCCTATTTTAAATGAGTGTGTTGTTTCATACTTTTTTTTTTTTTTTAGAGGTGGTGGTATTCAGTTTTTTTGATTTTTTTTTTAAACAGGTTCAGTTGGACATCTTCCCCCAAACCACAGAATATGTACTTACAAACCCGAGAGAAATAAAATAGGAGATATGAGAGAAATACGTAGACCATTCGTGATAGATGGAGATGTATTTTGAAAACAGCATTGAGAATGAGGAAGGGGAATTTATCCAGAACATTTAAAATAAGCAATAACCCGGGCTCAGATAGCATCACTTTTCTGTTCTCTGTTCTCTTCATTAACTTTAGTAAGTGTTTGGGCTGAAAAATAAACACTGGAACACACAACACACACGTTTGTTGTCTAAAGGGCCCCTCCTGATGCAGATCGTTTCCTATGAGGTTGACTGGACAATTGTTTGAGTTTTCATTTTTACTTTACTTGTTTTATTTTAGAAGATAAATTGTCAGATTCAATCATCTTTAGCAATCTGTTGTTTCTGCAGAAGGTAATTGGACTTTCATGTATTGGTTGCATTTCCTTCCTCAATTACTAATTACCGAAGATTAATGTTTTCACACGAGGCCTTTCTCCACGTAATCCATCTCCCCTTCCTGCTTCGATCTAGCAGGAAGCCTGCTGAAAGAGGTCATAATCCTCTTGTTTGCAACATTATCGTCTATGACACCGGGACTGCTTCGTGTGCAACGATTGCAGTAAGAATGTTTGTGAGCAAGTAGAAAGTGGAGATCAAGAAAAAAAAAAATTGAAGGAGGTTTTCTTCAGTGGGTGAGTGAACTGGGCTGGATTCCCTTCTCAGCGCATGAAGGACCTACCTTTCCAGGGGGGTGGAGAGCTTGGATGCTCACTGAAGAAAGTGCAACATCACGCAATATTGTGCAAACTCTACCGAAACTGGAGTTTCTCTATTACCCACTCCCTGCCTCTAAATCACACTAAGTGTATTGATTATAACCAAGAAAGCAGGGCTCTTCCAGAGGTTGATCATTGTGGAAATTTTACCTGTTTTGCAGACATGCAGGTATCGGTCAATTATTCCTTATCTATTTATGTCCACGCTGCTATCATTTTGGACATAGGCGCTTGTATTACTTATGTAACTTTCTTGGTAACTTTCATAATTTCAGGACAATTGGCAGGTTTCATTTAAAATTCACTGTAGTGATTCACTTCCAGTTGTCTGCAAATTGTTTATTATTATTATTATTATTTTTCTTTAGGGGAAACTTCCAAGGATAAATTCTTTTTCTTTTCTTTTGTGCAGTGGACGCCTGGCAATGTCTGGTTCAGAGCCTGATTCAAGGTGTCATAACTATCATCGGGCTTCAGGCTTGGGTGTTATCCCAACAAGCAAGTTTTCAGAAATTTGCCTGCAAATTATTTGTCTAAAGCCCTGAATCAACACTTTTGTGTTGGTAACATTCAAATCTAATATGTTCAAAAAAATAAATTTAAAAAAATCTAATATGTTCAGATTTTGAGAAGATATTATAAGTACTCTAGTTGAATGGAAGATATTTTGTTTTTCCCCAAATAACCTAAAATTTTCTCAAGACAATGATGGCCCAGTGTTTGTTAATCATCATGTCATTGGAATGATGAATTGCACAAAGTATTGAAGGTAAATAATATGGCTTGCTTTATTCCTTAGAACTACTTTGTTGATTTTTAGGAAGAAATTAAGAAAATTTCTATATTCATGTTTATATACTAAAAGCTCCTATGTTTTTATTTTTGAGATACAATTGACATGAAACATTTTGTTTTCAGAAGTATAATATAGTGATTTCATACACATATATTTTATGAAATGATCATGACAATGTCTACCTAACATCCATCACCACACATATTTATGATTTTTTTTTTCTTGTGACGAGAAGTTCTAAGATTTCTCTAAGGAACTTTCAGATGTACACAATACTTCATCATGTATTTTTTCATTCAAATAATTAAAATTTTGGAAGGATACAAGACAAAGATAATTCCGACTCAGAACACATGAAAGCATTTATTTTTTCTTGCAACCATGGAGAGTTTTACAAAAATTATTAAGGCAAATAGGGATATCCATTTTCAGAACGGGCTTTTGAATGCCCCCTACACTCTTGTGAGCCTTAAGGGCATGTGCTTTGCTTCTCCGTCTTGTGACCATTCAAAGGAAATCAATCTCCAATCTTAAGAAATTAGTTTCTAATTTAGAGCTTAAAAGTTGCTTGCTCCGAGGCACTTATATGAATGTAATCCCCCATCCCACAGGATTTTACATCCTTTTAGAGGATCAGATTAGATGCTTATATAGAGGGGCATCTGGGTGGCTCAGTTGGTTAGCTCAGGTGATGATCAGGTCATGAGCTCAAGCCCAACTCCGGCTCTGCACTGAGCATGGAGCCTACTCAGGATTCTCTCTCCCCCTCTCTGTCTCTCTCTCTTTCTGTCAAAAAAAAAAAAAAAAAAAAAAAAAAGGTTATAAGGAAATGCTATGAATGAATGGAAAGATCCACAAATGCATGATGCAACTATCATTATTTATTTAAGGCTTAAGAAAAAAATATGGAACACTGGGTATTAAAATTAACAAGACAGGTGCACCTCGCTGGCTCAGTCAGCAGAGTATGAGACTTGATCTCAGGGTCCTGAGTTCAAGCCCCAGGATGGGTGCAGAGATTATTAAAGACCACAGGAAATTATAACTCATTGGAAAATAATGGAAATTTCCGCATGTATACTGATAATAAATAGGTTGCTACCTAGATACATAGCAAAATGGGGGGGGGGGGGGAGAAAAGCTTTCTTTTTTTGTAAAACATTAACCAATTTGTGGAAGGTACAGTGTTCAAACATTGCCACTTTCCTAATCTTTACAGTGAAAATTCTCTTAGGCATGAGTCACCCATCATTGATGGGTATTAAATCTACAGAGAAAAGATTGATGAGAAGCAAGACATGTACATGGTCATAACATTCTTCGCCACAGCCTACTTATTAGTTGCAAAAGGGAAATTAATAACTAGACAGTAGAGAAACAGAACAACACGGTGACTCAGTGGCCAGAATAAATACCATCATCCAGGGGTCAATGGCCCTAGCGTGCCTTTGACTGGTCACCCGAGAAATGGTTGCCTTTGTCTTATTCCTGCAGGGAATCATCCACTGAATCTTCTTATGAGACACTGTCAGCCAAACCCAAGGGAAAGACTATAAAATGACTGGTCGGTGTTTCTTCAAACACGCCAATGCCATGAAAGGAAAAAAGAAAAAAAAAAGAAAAAAGAAAAGAGAAATTAAGCTGAGGAACCCCTCCTGATGAAAGGACACAAAAGGACAGGACAACTAAATGTCACACCTAATGCTCCTCCTCCTCCTCCTATGCACAGTAGCCCCCTTGGTCTGCAGTCTGGCTTTCTACCTGCCAGTTACCGTGGTCAGCCCTTGACCCTCCTCTGACCTCCGAGGGAAGGTCATCAGTCCCCCCCTAGGACAGCCCTTGTGCCACTCATCTCACCTGGGCTCAGCTCTCAGGGAGCTCATCACCTCCCACCATCACCAGAAGGGTGACTTCAGTGCAATAAGGCATTTTTGAGAGAGAGAGAGAAAGAGAGAGAGAGACCACAATCACATACTTTCATTACAGCTTGTTAATATTTGTTCTATTTTACTATCAGCTATGGTTGCTAATCTCTTACTGTGCCTGATTGATAAATCAGACTTGATCCTGGATGTGTGTGGAGAGGACAAAATAGCATGTACAGGGTTTGATACCATCAAAGGCTGAAACACTGCAAGATGTCCCTGAGATAAAACTTGTCAGGGTGAGTAGAAATCTCTGTAATAACAAGGAGGGAAATAAAACAAGAAACGGGTAAGGGAGACCCAGCTTGATACTGATTCATTTAGGGACTGAAATAAATATTTGATGGGCATATACCGTGAGCCAGAAAGATGCAGCACAAATTACTCAACCTGCGAAGGGAGAAATTCATCTTCAGACCTACCATGACTCAAACAGAAATAGGTTTCAGGCCTGCCCTGGGGTCTCGGAACCTATGCCTCGCTGGATGAAGAGAGAACTGTTGTACATTGGTGGGACAACTGACAAAGTTGGAAAGGATATGAAAGAGTAGATCTTAAAAATTATTTGTACTCGTGCTTAATTTTGGAGTTCATAACTGTGCACTGGTTACAAAAGAGAGGGTTATATTCTCAGACAATACACCCTGGAGTATTATAAAGTGAAAAAGCATGATATAAACACGTATTATCATATGAATAAGAAGAAAAAATCACATTATATACATGCATCATATAGCTATATCTATATATACAGAGAGATAGCTATTTCTATATTATTTAAATAAAGTAGGTAATATGCGACATATATAATAGCATGTATATGATATACCTTAGAATATGGAGGGGCATCTGAGGGGCTCAGGGGTTGAGCATCTGCCTTAGGCCCAGGCTGTGACCCCAGGGTCCCGGGATCGAGTTCCACATGGGGTTCCCCACAGGGAGCCTGCTTCTCCCTCTGCCTATGTCCCTGCCCCACTCTCTCTGCATCTTTCATAAATAAATATATAAAATATTTTAAAAAACAGAATACAGAATATATATATATATATCATACATTACATGCCATGTATGCATAGTATGTATGAATGGAGAGAGAATACGTTCAGCAAAACCATTAACGATGTTAAAGGTATGTGGGTGCCTTCCTCCCACTTGTGTGCTCTCTTTCTCTCAACTGACTAAATATATCTTTAAAAAAAATGTTCGAAAAAAAAAAAAAATGTTCGAGATTTGTGAATCTGAGTAAAGTGCATTTGGGAATTCTCTCCGGACTTGAAACTTTTCCATGAGTCTGAAATTACTTCAAAATAACTTTTTAAAACGTGGTGCAGTTTTGGCAGTTATTTTAATATGTCATATCTGAAAAAAAAATACACGTGTGTGCATATATATGTATTTTTTCATGGAATATTTCTGTTTGAGTCATGGTCTGGAGATGTATTTCTCCCTTCGTTGGTTGAGTAATTTGTGCTGTATCTTTCTGGCTCACAGTATATGCCCATTAAATATTTATTTCAGTCCCTAACTGAATCAGTACCGAGCTGGGTTTCTCTTACCTGTTTCTTGTTTAATATCCCCCGAGAGATTTCTATTCACCCTGACAAGTTTTATCTCAGGGACATTTTGCAATGTTTCAGCCTGAGAAAGCATTTCGAACTAATTTCTCATTCTGTCCCTAGGATCTGTGTCACCCACAGGTCGAAAAGGCATCATCCTCATCCTCATCTGAGTTCGGCGGGAAGGGGCAAGTTCGATGTTAGAGCTCCCGCCGAAAGCTGCTCTAAGTTTCCCTACAGGCTGCTCATCCTCCACATTCTCTAGGTGCATCTCCTCTGAGGGCTCTGAAACCGCTGTAGAGTTTTGAGAGTTAGTTTATCATGAGAAGGACGGGGTGGGATTGGCCAGAGGTGAGAGGAAGGAGGACGTGGGGGAACCAGCCAGTAACAAATCAGCAAGGAAGGCGCTAAGGCCTCGGCTTGGCAGAGCAAACTAGAATTTGTGGCAAAATGGATTTCAGATACAACAGGGGGGAACGTCCATACCAGCTGTCCAGATCCCGTGGCAGTAAAGAGCTGGGGGCAGAGGAAGAGCATGTCTTGGGCCCACGGTGAGGTCCCGGTGGAGCCACATATCTCAAGATTCCAGACTCTGAAGGGCATGCAGATGGGCTCGCAGGTGCACCTGCAGGTGGCCCAGAGGTGAGCTCACAGGTGCGCCTGCAGATGGGCCCGCAGGTGGGACCCCACTTGGATGTCTAGTCATGCAGGTTTTCCTAATGTAATCTGTGATAAACCTTGACCAAGAACATTGATCTAAAAAACATTTTGGGGGGCCCCACTCTAACTAACATCTACTGCATTACAAACTCTTTGGAGCCTCGAAATCCATGTTTCTAATAAGTAACCCAGATGACTCGTATCAGGCAAGCAATAAAACCCAGCTGAAAGCAGAGGTGCCAGGATGCTTCAAAAAGGGGTTAAGGGTGCTGTGAGCAAATTAAAAAGAGAAGAGAGTAGGTGTTTTATTTTTTTTAAGATTTTATTTATTTATTCATGAGGGACACAGAGAGAGAGAGGCAGAGACCCAGGCAGAGGGAGAAGCAGGCTCCACGCAGGGAGCCCGATGTGGGACTCGATCCCAGGACCCCAGGGTCACACCCTGAGCTGAAGGCAGGCACCAAACCGCTGAGCCACCCAGGGACCTGCAATCGTTTTTCTTTTTTGTAATCTTGTTTTGATTTTGAGTAAAATTTTAGATAGCAATAGAGTCTCACTCTCAGTCTCCCTTCTCTACATTTCCAAAGTTCACAAAGCCCAGCTGAAAAATGCTGAATTCATAAAAACATCTGGCCCAGAGGTTTTGGGATAAGAGAACCAAATAACTACGCTCCTATAACTGTGCCAAGAGGAACAGCTAGTATTTATTGAATTTGACTGTGGTGCGGGTCGTGGTAGAAAGTGCTGGATATTTGTCACCACGGTCTTCACAACTACCCCAGGGGCTGGTTTTGCAGCATAAACATTCCTCATTTTACAGATAAAGGAAAGCGAAGCTTCAGGAATTTAACCTCAATGTTAAAGTTCATGCTTCTTGTTAAATGACAGGGAAAGGACCCAATCGTCAGCTTTCTGGCTCGGTAGTGCACGTGTTAACTGTGCCATTATTCCAGAAAGAGAGAGAGAGAGAGAGAGGGGGGCCAGGATTAACTAGACAACTGTCCGGTCTCCTGTACACCCGGGGATTTAGAGAGCAATGAGAAATGCGTCTTGCTTTTCCTATTGCACCTGAAGGAGTAGGATGAGCCAGGGGCTCTTGTGAGCTCTTGTGGGCGAGGGGGGAGCAGGATGGAGGCACCCCGTCACCTCGTCACCTGCAGGCCGCTGTTGGAGCAGCTGCGGGCAGCTCAGGGGAGGGCAACTAGTTCAGGAAGGGCAGGGCCTGGTTTCTGCGGCCCTCCAGGGTCGGGGGCCGCCTCGGAGACGAATGAGGTCCCCACCTCGGTGCCCGGGCTTGGTGGCTAGCTTCAGCCCGAGGGAAGAGCTTGGTTTCTGAGAGCAGGTCATCCTCGAAAAAGTGAGCATGAGTGACTGAACAGTCAGCCCTGGGGTTTCCCAATAGGACTCCCCATTTGGGAAGCGCCCATAGATTCTAAGGAAGACACCTAGTACAGCTCCTGAGAGCTCACCTCCATGAGTATGTGCCCATGCGTGTGCGCACACACACACACACACACACACACACACACTCATGGCAAGGGTCACAGCAATCAATCAATCAATCAATGAATCAATCAATAAAATCCTTTTTCTGACAAGGAATAAGGATTACCTTCATCCTCCCATGAGGATCTAGCTCAGTAGGCCTCAGAGTAGAGTGTGGGGAGAAAATTCTAGAACTTCTGTTTATATTTCTTTTCTCATCGTTTCCAGTTTTGATGTTTCGTACAGTGCGTAGTATATCGGCACAGTAGTACAGTCCTATTCATAAATAAATATGCATGTGTTGTAAAGAGTCGGAGAGGACTCTTGGAGTCCACTGAGCTAAAGAAATGAATGCAGGTTGAAGGCCTGGGGTAGGCAGACGACATCCGGCATTGGGTCTCCAGGGTTTTCAGACCCGAGGTTCACAGCCTGGCTACCGCCGCCCGGTGTGTACAGTGGCCTCTACACAACTCTAGGGGGCAACCTTCCTACCATGGGCCCTGTGGATTGCCACGGTTGCTCCCTTTTTCTGGCAGATGGCAGCGAAGCTCCTTGAGGAAAGGGCAGCTTCTCCGAGGTGGGGGGGCAACGTTGGCTCCCACTGCCCCCCTTATGCACCTGTGCACCTGCCAAGATCACCAAAATGGTGCCGTGAAACCATGTACTCTGGCTTCTTGGTCATGACCGGTCTTCGGCATTCCAGAGAAGCCAAGTTAGACTTCGAGTGTTGTATTCTCGGAGCAACGTTCACCTGATTGACACCATTTCCTGAATTTATTACTATGTAATGATAGTAATTAATACCACTAATAGAAAACCGGGGCCTCTCATGACATGTTTTTAGTAAATCCATGCTTGCTCCTCGTGAGGCTCTGCAAACCATGAATTTAATCAGTTCTTTCAGTTTTTTGTTTTTTGTTTTTGTTTTTTTTCCTGAGAATCGTGTAAATCCATTATTGTGCAGTTTCAGGAACATACCGCTTCTTAAAAATGTGACATCCTCCCATCGCTAGTCCTCTACACTTCTCCCATTTTACCTTATTTCTAAAATCTCCCAGTATCCTTGGGGTGATCCATCTGGGTCCATAAAATTAGGCTCACTTTACGGGGCTTTAGGCTTTCTTTGCGTTTCAGATTTTAATTCCCCCTTCCTTGTTTCCACTCGGATGAGTCGTCTTCCAAATAGAGACGAAAGGAGAAAATGAAAATAAAGAAATGATGTCTTTTCTGCCATTATTATATTATTCATGTAATCTCTGCAAGCAAAAGGGAGCATTTGTTTTTTGTTTTTTTGTTTTTTGTTTTTTGTTTTTTGTTTTTTTTTGGCTGGTGTTTTTGTTAGACCCCATGTAAGATATCTTTACTTATTTTTTTTTTTTTTTTTTTTTTTTTTTTTTTTTTTCTTTTTAAAGATTTTTATTTATTTTTTTTTTTATTTTTTTTTATTTTTTTTTTCCTTTTTTTTTTTTTTTTTTTTTTATTGGTGTTCAATTTACTAACATACAGAATAACACCCAGTGCCCGTCACCCATTCACTCCCACCCCCCGCCCTCCTCCCCTTCTACCACCCCTAGTTCGTTTCCCAGAGTTAGCAGTCTTTATGTTCTGTCTCCCTTTCTGATATTTCCCACACATTTCTTCTCCCTTCCCTTATTTTCCCTTTCACTATTATTTATATTCCCCAAATGAATGAGAACATATAATGTTTGTCCTTCTCCGACTGACTTACTTCACTCAGCATAATACCCTCCAGTTCCATCCACGTTGAAGCAAATGGTGGGTATTTGTCATTTCTAATAGCTGAGTAATATTCCATTGTATACATAAACCACATCTTCTTTATCCATTCATCTTTCGTTGGACACCGAGGCTCCTTCCACAGTTTGGCTATCGTGGCCATTGCTGCTAGAAACATCGGGGTGCAGGTGTCCCAGCGTTTCATTGCATTTGTATCTTTGGGGTAAATCCCCAACAGTGCAATTGCTGGGTCGTAGGGCAGGTATATTTTTAACTGTTTGAGGAACCTCCACACAGTTTTCCACAGTGGCTGCACCAGTTCACATTCCCACCAACAGTGTAAGAGGGTTCCCTTTTCTCCACATCCTCTCCAACATTTGTTGTTTCCTGCCTTGTTAATTTTTCCCATTCTCACTGGTGTGAGGTGGTATCTCATTGTGGTTTTGATTTGTATTTCCCTGATGGCAAGTGATGCAGAGCATTTTCTCATGTGCATGTTGGCCATGTCTATGTCTTCTTCTGTGAGATTTCTGTTCATGTCTTTTGCCCATTTCATGATTGGATTGTTTGTTTCTTTGGTGTTGAGTTTAATAAGTTCTTTATAGATCTTGGAAACTAGCCCTTTATCTGATATGTCATTTGCAAATATCTTCTCCCATTCTGTAGGTTGTCTTTGAGTTTTGTTGACTGTATCCTTTGCTGTGCAAAAGCTTCTTATCTTGATGAAGTCCCAATAGTTCATTTTTGCTTTTGTTTCTTTTGCCTTCGTGGATGTATCTTGCAAGAAGTTACTATGGCCGAGTTCAAAAAGGGTGTTGCCTGTGTTCTTCTCTAGGATTTTGATGGAATCTTGTCTCACATTTAGATCTTTCATCCATTTTGAGTTTATCTTTGTGTATGGTGAAAGAGAGTGGTCTAGTTTCATTCTTCTGCATGTGGATGTCCAATTTTCCCAGCACCATTTATTGAAGAGACTGTCTTTCTTCCAATGGATAGTCTTTCCTCCTTTATCGAATATTAGTTGCCCATAAAGTTCAGGGTCCACTTCTGGATTCTCTATTCTGTTCCTCTGATCTATGTGTCTGTTTTTGTGCCAGTACCACACTGTCTTGATGACCACAGCTTTGTAGTACAACCTGAAATCTGGCATTGTGATGCCCCCAGATATGGTTTTCTTTTTTAAAATTCCCCTGGCTATTCGGGGTCTTTTCTGATTCCACACAAATCTTAAAATAATTTGTTCTAACTCTCTGAAGAAAGTCCATGGTATTTTGATAGGGATTGCATTAAACGTGTATATTGCCCTGGGTAACATTGACATTTTCACAATATTAATTCTGCCAATCCATGAGCATGGAATATTTTTCCATCTCTTTGTGTCTTCCTCAATTTCTTTCAGAAGTGTTCTATAGTTTTGAGGGTATAGATCCTTTACATCTTTGGTGAGGTTTATTCCTAGGTATCTTATGCTTTTGGGTGCAATTGTAAATGGGATTGACTCCTTAATTTCTCTTTCTTCAGTCTCATTGTTAGTGTATAGAAATGCCACTGACTTCTGGGCATTGATTTTGTATCCTGCCACGCTACCGAATTGCTGTATGAGTTCTAGCAATCTTGGGGTGGAGACTTTTGGGTTTTCTATGTAGAGTATCATGTCATCGGCGAAGAGGGAGAGTTTGACTTCTTCTTTGCCAATTTGAATGCCTTTAATGTCTTTTTGTTGTCTGATTGCTGAGGCTAGGACTTCCAGTACTATGTTGAATAGCAGTGGTGAGAGTGGACATCCCTGTCTTGTTCCTGATCTTAGGGGAAAGGCTCCCAGTGCTTCCCCATTGAGAATGATATTTGCTGTGGGCTTTTCATAGATGGCTTTTAAGATGTCGAGGAATGTTCCCTCTATCCCTACACTCTGAAGAGTTTTGATCAGGAATGGATGCTGTATTTTGTCAAATGCTTTCTCTGCATCCAATGAGAGGATCATATGGTTCTTGGTTTTTCTCTTGCTGATATGATGAATCACATTGATTGTTTTACGGGTGTTGAACCAGCCTTGTGTCCCAGGGATAAATCCTACTTGGTCAGGGTGAATAATTTTCTTAATGTACTGTTGGATCCTATTGGCCAGTATCTTGTTGAGAATTTTTGCATCCATGTTCATCAGGGATATTGGTCTGTAATTCTCCTTTTTGGCGGGGTCTTTGTCTGGCTTTGGAATTAAGGTGATGCTGGCTTCATAGAACGAATTTGGAAGTACTCCATCTCTTTCTATCTTTCCAAACAGCTTTAGGAGAATAGGTATGGTTTCTTCTTTAAACGTTTGATAAAATTCTCCTGGGAAGCCATCTGGCCCTGGACTCTTGTGTCTTGGGAGGTTTTTGATGACTGCTTCAATTTCCTCCCTGGTTATTGGCCTGTTCAGGTTTTCTATTTCTTCCTGTTCCAGTTTTGGTAGTTTGTGGCTTTCCAGGAATGCGTCCATTTCTTCTAGATTGCCTAATTTATTGGCGTATAGCTGTTCATAATAGGTTTTTAAAATCGTTTGTATTTCCTTGGTGTTGGTAGTGATCTCTCCTTTCTCATTCATGATTTTATTAATTTGAGTCTTCTCTCTCTTCTTTTTAATAAGGCTGGCTAATGGTTTATCTATCTTATTAATTCTTTCAAAGAACCAACTCCTGGTTCTGTTGATCTGTTCCACAGTTCTTCTGGTCTCAATTTCGTTGAGTTCTGCTCGAATCTTTATTAGCTCCCTTCTTCTCTTGGGTGTAGGATCTATTTGCTGTTTTTTCTCTAGCTCCTTTATGTGTAAGGTTAGCTTTTGTATTTGAGTTCTTTCCAGTTTTTGAATGGATGCTTGTATTGCGATGTATTTCCCCCTTAGGACTGCTTTTGCTGCATCCCAAAGATTTTGAACGGTTGTATCTTCATTCTCATTAGTTTCCATGAATCTTTTTAATTCTTCCTTAATTTCCTGGTTGACCCTTTTATCTTTTAGCAGGATGGTCCTTAACCTCCATGTGTTTGAGGTCCTTCCAAACTTCTTGTTGTGATTTAGTTCTAATTTCAAGGCATTATGGTCCGAGAATATGCAGGGGACAATCCCAATCTTTTGGTATCGGTTCAGACCCGATTTGTGACCCAATATGTGGTCTATTCTGGAGAAAGTTCCATGTGCGCTTGAGAAGAATGTGTATTCAGTTGAGTTTGGATGTAAAGTTCTGTAGATATCTGTGAAATCCATCTGGTCCAGTGTATCATTTAAAGCTCTCGTTTCTTTGGAGATGTTTTGCTTAGAAGACCTATCGAGTATAGAAAGAGCTAGATTGAAGTCACCAAGTATAAGTGTATTATTATCTAAGTATTTCTTCACTTTGGTTAATAATTGATTTATATATTTGGCAGCTCCCACATTTGGAGCATATATATTGAGGATTGTTAAGTCCTCTTGTTGAATAGATCCTTTAAGTATGATATAGTGTCCCTCTTCATCTCTCACTACAGTCTTTGGGGTAAATTTTAGTTTATCTGATATAAGGATGGCTACCCCTGCTTTCTTTTGAGGACCATTCGAATGGTAAATGGTTCTCCAACCTTTTATTTTCAGGCTGTAGGTGTCCTTCTGTCTAAAATGAGTCTCTTGTAGACAGCAAATAGATGGGTCCTGCTTTTTTATCCAGTCTGAAACCCTGCGCCTTTTGATGGGGTCATTAAGCCCGTTCACATTCAGAGTTACTATTGAGAGATATGAGTTTAGTGTCATCATGATATCTATTCAGTCTTTGTTTTTGTGGACTGTTCCACTGAACTTCTTCTTAAAGGGGAATTTTAAGAGGCCCCCTTAAAATTTCTTGCAGAGCTGGTTTGGAGGTCACATATTCTTTTAGTTGCTGCCTGTCTTGGAAGCTCTTTATCTCTCCTTCCATTTTGAATGAGAGCCTTGCTGGATAAAGTATTCTTGGTTGCATGTTCTTTTCATTTAGGACCCTGAATATATCCTGCCAGCCCTTTCTGGCCTGCCAGGTCTCTGTGGAGAGGTCTGCTGTTACCCTAATACTCCTCCCCATAAAAGTCAGGGATTTCTTGTCTCTTGCTGCTTTAAGGATCTTCTCCTTATCTTTGGAATTTGCAAGCTTCACAATTAAATGTCGAGGTGTTGAACGGTTTTTTATTGATTTTAGGGGGGGATCTCTCTATTTCCTGGATCTGAATGCCTGTTTCCCTTCCCAGATTAGGAAAGTTTTCAGCTAGAATTTGTTCAAATACATATTCTGGCCCTCTGTCCCTTTCGGCGCCCTCGGGAACCCCAATTAAACGTAGGTTTTTCTTCCTCAGGCTGTCGTTTATTTCCCTTAATCTATCTTCATGGTCTTTTAATTGTTTGTCTCTTTTTTCCTCAGTTTCCCTCTTTGCTGTCAACTTGTCTTCTAGGTCACTCACTCGTTCTTCCACCTCGTTAACCCTCGTCGTTAGGACTTCTAGTTTGGATTGCATCTCATTCAATTGGTTTTTAATTTCTGCCTGATTAGCTCTAAATTCTGCAGTCATGAAGTCTCTTGAGTCCTTTATACTTTTTTCTAGAGCCACCAGTAGCTGTATAATAGTGCTTCTGAATTGGCTTTCTGACATTGAATTGTAATCCAGATTTTGTAACTCTGTGGGAGAGAGGACTGTTTCTGATTCTTTCTTTTGAGGTGAGGTTTTCCTTCTAGTCATTTTGCTCAGTGCAGAGTGGCCAAAAGCAAGTTGTATTGGGAAAAAGAGAAAAAGAGAGGAGAGAAAGAAGGAAAGAAAGAGAAAGAGAAAAAAAAAGGGGGAGGAAAAAGAAAAAAAAACGAAAAAAAAAGAAAAAAAAAGAAGAAAAAGAGAAAGAAAAAGAAAGGAGAAAAAAAGGGGGTTGGGGAAGGAAACAAATCAAAAAGCAAAACAAAACAAAAACAAAAACAAAAACAAAAACAAACAAACAAAAAAGAACCACCGGGGAGTATCTTCTGATTCTGTGTTCTTTAAGTCCCTTGGCTTCTCCTGGAAGTTGTCAGTCTAGCTGGTCTTCTGGGGGAGGGGCCTGTTGTGCTGATTTTCAGGTGTGAGCAGTTGGGGGAGCTGCTGTGCCCCCGCCTGGTGCAGGGCTCAGTGGGGGTCGTTTACCCCGTGAGGCCGCAGGAGGAACAGCCCCAGTGGCGGGGCAGCTCTGGAAACCTGGGTTCAGCTCCGGCAGGAACTCCGTCTGCAGGGCCTGGAGGCTCCGGGGCGGGGCCGCTGATCTGCTCAGCTCGGGGCAGGAGCGTCCTCGCTGTCCTGGGCCCTCCCGGCCTCTGCCTGTCCCGGGGGAGGCCGGATCCTGGGCTGTGTCCCGGCGCCCTGTGCTCCGGAGCCTGCGCTGGTGGATTCGCGCTCCCCGGCCGCGCAGCCCCCTCCGCGGAGCTGCCGCCCGAGCCCCTCCGAGCTGCTCCTGGAACCGCGCAGCCCCCTCCGCACGGAGCCTCTTCCTCTGCCCGAGCCCCTCCGAGCTGCTCCCGGGGCCGCGCAGCCCCCTCCGCGGAGCCGCCGCCCGAGCCCCCCGAGCTGCTCCGGGTCCCGCCGGGTCCCGCCGTGCGCACTGCAGCCCTTAGGGAGCTCGGCGCACTCTCCTGGGCGCGCAGTTGCTCTGTTACTGTCCCCGGGAGCCCGAGGGCCTCCTCGCCCTCCTGGTCCTGCTCCACCTCCCCACGAGCCCCTTTCCGCCCGGGAAGGTCGGTGCAGCTCCTGCTCCTCCGGGACGGGGCTCTCCTGTCCTGGGGACACTCCCCGGCCTCAGCCCGGCTCCTCGCGGGGCCCCTCCCCCTTGGAGGCCTTTGTTCCTTTATTTCTTTTTCCCCGTCTTCCTACCTTGATAGATGCGCGAACTCTTCTCACTGTAGCATTCCAGCTGGTCTCTCTTTAAATCTCAGGCCGAATTCATAGATTTTCAGGATAATTTGAAGGTTTTCTAGGTAGTTTGGTGGAGACAGGTGATTTGGAGACCCTACTCCTCCGCCATCTTGCTCCTCTCTCCGATATCTTTACTTAGATGCTTAACTGACATTATGTTTTAGACACAGAGCCTGACATTTTAAGCTAGTGTGACACATCTTTCAGACCGTGGACATCTCTACCATACTTTTCAAATTGCAAAATAACGGATGTACAATATTGTATTAGTTTCAGGTACAACACATAGTGATTCCAGACTTCTACATGTTGCCAACTGGTCACCACGGTAAGCCGGCTTACCATCCGTCACCGTACAGTGCTGTTAACCACCTCATTGACTATGTTCCCTATGCTGTACGTCACATCCCTAAATCTTATTTATTTGGCGACTGGAAGATTGTACCTCTTTATTTATTTATTTATTTATTTATTTATTTATTTTTAATTTATGATAGTCGCATAGAGAGAGAGAGAGAGAGAGAGGCAGAGACATAGGCAGAGGGAGAAGCAGGCTCCATGCACCGGGAGCCCGACGTGGGATTCAATCCCGAGTCTCCAGGATCGCGCCCTGGGCCAAAGGCAGGCGCCAAACCGCTGCGCCACCCAGGGATCCCCTGGAAGATTGTACCTCTAATCCCCCTCACCTCGTTCATTCATCCTCCACCCCCTCCCTCTGGGAAACCCTCAATTTGTTCTTTGTATTTATGAGTCTGGTTCGGTTTTCGCCTGTTTGTTCATTTGTTTTGTTTTTTAGATTCTACGTGTAAATGAAATCATGCAATATTTGTCTTTTTCTATGTGATGTGGTTTATGTACCATGATACCTCCTCGGTCCATCCACATTGACACAAATTATAAGATCTCATTCTTTCTTTTATGGCTAAGTACCACACATATACACACGCCCCACGTCCTCTTTATCCATTCGTCTACTGATGGACGCTTAGGTTTCCTTCTGTATCTTAGCTGTTGTAAATAATGCTGCAGTGAGCGCAGGAGTACATGTCTTTTTGAACTAGTGTCTTTGTTTTCTTTGGATAAATGCCTACAAGTAGAATTGTTGGATCGTATGGCAGGTCTATTTTCAATTTTCTGTGGCACCTCTCCCCTGTCTTCCACCATGGCTCTACTACACCAATGTACATTCCCACCAACAGTGCATGTGAGCTCCCTTCTCTTTGAATCATGGACATTTCTAGACACTAAGTACTGTATCTTCTCTCCAGTCTTTAATTTCTCATAAGATGGCCAGTATTATGAAATGCAAAATAGTATACATGACCTGTATACATTGGCATAGTATAATGGTCAAGGTAAAGCTCCGGTAATGTTTTATGACCCTAGGGATTTTTACTTTGAAGAAAGAAATGTGAACATTTAAATTCCTGAGAATGGAGTTTCCCCTAAATCGGCAAACGTGCTCTGTCACGGTATCACATTCAGCAAGAAATATTTATTGGGTTCCCACAGAGATTTATTTGGAAAGGCAAGGATGTGACGATTTCCTCATGAACATGCCCGGAGAAAGAGTCTTCAGTTTGCACATTCCGTGGTCTGGTTTTTAATTGATGCTCTTGTCCAAGGAAATTTCTGTGCACAGAGAGTGCCTGTAATCAAAGCCTCGCACCACCGTGTAGCAACCGTGTGAACCTGAGCCTCGGTGTTCCCGTCTATAATTTGGGAAACATAATGTCTCTCTCAAAAAATAGATGGGAGGATCGAATCACAGAACTCCCAGAGGGACCTGTTCTGTTTCCGGATGCCCACTGGGTGCAGGAGAATCCCCAGCATGTTCATAGGCCCCCTTCTCTGGGCCATCTCCTGCTCTGTCCTGCTCAACTGACCTCGTCTCCCTGGCTCTGAGGAATTGTAAGGAGATCCTGCACCCAGGCTACCAATGCTCTTCTCTCTCCTGAGAGCAAGGGACACCTTTTGAAGTTCATTTCAGTATTGTTTTAGAAAAAGCAGATATTGCAAGGAAGGATGGAGCACAATCCCAGGATTTCATGTTTCCTGAATTATGAAAATCTTCTTCGACTCCAGCTGGCTGTTTTCTCAGGGGTAGTACCTTTTTTCATTTAAGGGAGAAAAAATTGGAAAGAATTAATCCAAGCTAAACAGGAACTCTTTAATAAGCCCCCATTAGGGGGTGCCGTGTGGCTCACAGGACTATTATTAAGCATTTATATAGCACTTTGTATTTACAAAGTAGTTTATAATTACTTTTATAAGTAATTTATGATTCACGAAGACTCTCTGAGCTAAATTGGTACTGTCACCTGCTTCTCAAACAGAGGAGCAAAGGTAGTTACCCGAGTCGAAGAATGCACCTCAGGCTTCTAAAAGGAACAAGCCCGGAGCCCTCCCTCTTCCAGAAGCAAATATGGTCTCAATCTTTTTCTCCCAAGGTTCAAAAAGAGGTAGTACAGAAGAGCAGCACCTTCCTTATCGGGGTCCCATCGTGGGGTCACTCTTGCTGCTGTGTATGTGTCTAGGGTGACCAGCTCACCTCTGATTTCTGCTTTTTGTACCTGAGGCCCGAAGCCTTTGTCTGGCTCATTGGCCCGCATCAGAAACATCTTTCACAGGAACCTAAGTGAAATAAGGAAGCTTCTTTCCAAAAACGAACCTTTTCATCATGCATCCCAACCCTCACCACTCTGCAATTAGTAGTGCATTGCCTGTAAGCAGTAGTTTAAGGGGTGCGGTAAGAAGCCAGGTACTTCCTGGGGAAGTCTGGAAGTCCCCAAATTGGTCCTCAGGCAGCCTGCCCCCTCCCCTTCCTCTCACAAATTAGTCTTTCTTTCCTGCATCAAAAAGTCTAATGAGTAAGGGCATTTTCTCTCCTTGAAATTCCACTCCATTATCCAGGGAGAGATTCTCGCCTGTGACGAGCCCCATTTCCTTCTTCATGCTATCTAAACTGCCTCCCAGTACCTCCCAGTGCCATGTGCCCAGAGCTGGTGTGAATCCAGCACGCAACCTACTTTCATGCAGTTTAGCAAAAAATAAGTAAACATGTCTCAGAAAATAAAAACATATTTATTTAATCTGCATGGCAATGTTCTATGTGAGTTTGTATTATGTAGTCACTGATATATTTATATAAAAATATATGGTCATTGACATAGTATACTGGTCAGGGTAAAGCTCCTGACCAGTGTATATATTTAGATATTATATTCATATATGTTTATATATGAATAAAACTTAAAAAGCTCTATATTTAGATATTATATTCATTTATCTGTTATATACTACATATATAATATATCTATAGCTAATTATAACTGTGTATTATACACAAATATATACTTATATACTTTATGTATCATATACATGATTTGTATGTAGTCTTATGTATATATATTTTATTAATATTGATATAGAAGCATATATACTTGTAGATAATATATAAATGTGTATCTATAAGACATATGTTTATGTATTATCTATTTTTTGTATTATCTATTAATGTATAATAAGCATTTTTTCTAAGCCATATATGGTTTATGTAAATATATTAATTTTAGATTAAAAAGATAACTTTATTTATTGTTGTTGAAACCACTCAAGGGCACTTGAGAGGACTCACCTTTATTTTTTATTTATTTATTTTTTTAAAGATTTTATTTATTTATTCATGAGAGACACAGAGTGAGAGAGAGGCAGAGACACAGGCAGAGGGAGAAGCAGGCTCCATGCAGGGAGCCCGACGTGGGACTTGATCCCAGGACTCCAGGGTCACACCCTGGGCCGAAGGCAGGCACTAAACTGCTGAGCCACCCAGGGATCCCCGAGGACTCACCTTTAAATGTGACATATGTCTTTTAAGAGTAAGTGAATTTTTCTACATAACTGTATTACAATGGTCATGCCTGAAAAGCATAATGGTAATTCCTAATATGATCTAACATTTAGTACATACAAAAATCTTCCCAACTGTGGCAAGAATGTCTCTGACAGCTGTTTATATTTGTTCATTTCGACTCTAAAGTCAGCCTGGATTCAGCTATGACCTCTGATTTCAAACGTATTTGACCACCAAGCTCTCTCCTCCTCCAAAAAGCGTTTCCTTGGGGGGAGTGCTTGGTGGGCCACACGGGGGAGTCACAAATGTGGAGCCAAGAAACGTTCCTGAAGAAGACAGATCCAGCACAAGACTGGTGGTGAGTGTGGGTTGAATAACCAGTTATGGAAGGCGCAGTGAGTTGAGAGGGAGGAAGCCAGGCCAGCCCAGGAGGCGTGGACAAGGCATTGCTTATCAGGCCGATGCAGTATCAGGAACTGAAAATGAGTAGGACAGGATGAAACGGTGGCGCCAGGCACACGTGTTTCCTTCCTTACAAATTACCTCTCTGGAGTCGTGCATGTGCTGACCACAAATACCCATCCAGACAATTCCATAAACCCAAACAGATGTCCACAAGCACACACACGTGCACACTCATGCTCAGCCCCATGTGGGGAAAGTGGGTAGAGAGAGGGTGAAGGGAAGAAACAGTGGGAGGAAGGGGGGAAGAGAAACAGCACAAGTAGGGTATTGGTCGTTTTAGGGAAAACTTGCAAAAGACAGAAAGGGAGAAAGAAGACAAAGCGATGAGTGGATGAATTGTTTCGCTGTGATGATCATCCCATCTCACGTATAAATGAGGATGAAAGTCATTCTGGTAGAGTTTGGAATTCAGGGCAGGGAGATGAGAAGAAGGGAAGAGAGAGAGAATAGTACAGAAATTCAGAGACATAAATGGCACACCTAGGAACAAGAGCTTGGCCATTGTGTGTTGTTCTTTACTCGAAATACTCTCGCTAGTCAAGATCTGGGCCTTGCTTGGACATAATCTGTCATTCTTGCCAAATGTGTGTGGTATTTTGGGGATGTGGACAAATCTCCACAGGAACTTGGCCGAGACCTACAGATATATTTTTACCTCCAAAGGTAAACACAACCAGGGCATTAACTTGCTTTGCCATTCAGCACTTAGCCTGTGAACCACAGCGGACAAGTCTGGTATGGTCCTTTGTGAAATGACGTTAGCATCCCGCCATCTGCTTTTTAGGCTTTGGTTTTTCCAGGGTTTACAAAGAAGGAGGTCATAGGATGTAAGGCTGAATAAACCCTCAGAGATATAACTCCTTTGTTTAATAAATGAGAAAGACTTGATTCAGAAGAAAGAGCAAAGAATGAAAAGCCTGGGAATTAACTAGCTATGGAGTTCGGGGCAAATCACGTCACCCCATCTGCAAATTGATGGAATTGGCTATGATAAGCTCCAAGTATCGTTTCATCTTCCAAGATCCAACAGCACAGGATTTTGTTATTCTATGCAACTGGACAGTTTAAGTAGCTTTTACTATAATTGTGGAATTTGGAAATTTTTCTTTCGTTTTTTTCTTTGGTAAAGGGACTTGGGCTACCTGGGAAGTGGGTATGCTGGGTCTAGGGGAAGGGTCCAACAATCAGCCCTCTGTCATGCATGTCTGATTTCATGAGCTATTGGTATAGGCTAATATGGAAAATGGGAAATCCCACGAGCAATCCAGTACTGTTGCTATCTGTGCTTATTTTCTCTAAAAATTAAAGGGTGTGGGGCAGTGATGATAGAACAGATATATCCCCTTCAGGCAAGGATGTCTATCCTACATCTTTATAAAAGAGAGAGAGGGGTCTAAAAGTGTCTGTGTGTATTGGAGAAATTCCTTTGACAGTTGTCTGGGCCGTTGTTACTGAAATCATCAAGTTCACAAAAGCAAGGAAAGGAGAGTGAGAAAGGAAGAAAGGATGGGCATGTGTTCTTTTACTTAGTACAGATAATTTGAGGAGGTACGTAGTAATTGGTCCATTCTTAGAGGTAAAGTTGCAGTTCCCAGTGATTAAAGGAACTGGCCTATTTTGCCATAACTAGTCTAAAATTAGAGTTCAGATCCCAAACTACTCCTGCCTAACGATGTGGATTATTCACTTTCTGGGCGTACAGGCTCGGCAGTCGATACCAATCTTTTCCCAGCTCCTCAGTTACTCTGGCCAAGCAAGCCCTGGACCTGCCTCGTAGGCGCTTCCTTCTCTGGAACTCTGCACACAGTTCCCGGGGTCTGGAACGCATCTCACCCAACAAAACCTACGTCCTCCATGGAGTCTCTTCTGATTACCCGGCTCTCAAGTGCTTCTCTCCCTTTTCTACAGGTACTTTCCCATGTGCTTCCATTTGACACTACTTGTTGTTTTGTTTCCTTGGCTTACTTCTCAGAGGTAGGCTTCCTACCTGTCCAAGCACATTGCTTCTTGAGAAGGGACTCATTAGTGTTCAGAAGAGGTGGCAAATGGTATAGTTTTGTCACCACCCTTGCTGCAGGTACATCCCTCTCCATTGTCATCTGAGATCACAGGGACTTGGGTTCTAGTCTGGACAGGTGTGGGATGGGCTAACCTTGGGGCTTGTGTCTTCCATGCCGCCATCTTCTCATCCTCCCTGAAAGTGGATCCACATTCTCCAAGACCAAGAAGTGAGTGCCGTCTCTGCAACCCTGGTGAACTCTGACTTCATTGAGAGCCTGGTTGAGCTTTGGAGGGCATTTTTCTTCCTTCTGTCTTTGGAAGACATAAACACCAAAGGGGAGAAGACGCAGCTCATGCACACTCACCTCTTCTAGTCAATGATTTAAATCTAAACAGTTAACAGACAAAGAAGTAAAAATGAGAGAAAGCATTGATTAGTCAACCTTGTGCATCCTGTTCAGAGATCAAAGGGGCCAGTGAACAGGGATCAAAGTGGGGGGAAATACTGAATGCAACCCCCTTGGGAAGCGACGTTTCTCACGACGTGGTATGATTTAATCAGAACCACTCTGTTCAACAGCTGCAAAGAGGAAAAAAAAAAAAAAACAACCCTGAAAATTATTAATTAGGTAAGCCGATGTTCCATGTGCCTTTCATGACATAGAGTCATTTCAGCAGCTGTGCCAACTCTCAGTGGAGAGATATTTCTGCAGGTAGGTTCCCTTCAGAAATGGACACAAAAATACATTGTTGTAGCCGCTGTGCAACCACACTTCCCTGACTCAGGTCGGCAAAACTCTAGTGTGAAGCGTTGTTGTGTGGGGCTTGTTCACACCACAGGAGTGCCATTCCTAGCTACTTCATCTGTAAAAGTTAAAAAAAAAAAATCCCTTAAAACAATAGATGTGTAACTCAGAAAGTCACGAAGATTTAAGTGAAAATGTGTGGCATCTGGATAGTGCTTTATAGTTTTCAAAATATTTTTGTATGTGCCCTTTTATTTGCTCGTGACACGTTGCCTGACCTTCGTGAAGGACAGCCACTGGACCCCAGGGCTGGCAATTAAGCAGAATTAGGGCTTCCGTCCTGGTCTGGTGAAGAAGATGATACTTCTACATATGTTAGGGCATAAAACAGAACATTTCAAAAAAGAATTCACTGTGTTTTTGAATGCAAACAGCAAGGGATTTGGAAAAGAACAATAAATGAATGAATGAAGTGGAATCCTTGGATCCAAGCGAGGTAGAGCGATGGGGTAGGTGTACGGAAACCACTTGGTTTCTAAGGTCAGAGATCTTAAGCTCCTTGCTGACCCATCGTCACCTTTTAATAAGCCACTCAGCACTCAGTTCCCCAGATGCAGACAGCTGGGTAGGTTTAAGCTCCCTCCACTTATAATCGCATTCCACGCATACCTTCCGGAAGGGCCCTCAGGTCAGCAAGTTCATTTACAGATGATCTGTTAGGGTGAGCTCTTCCTGAAAATGGCTTATCTCATTCGTTATTCTCCCTTTCTCTTAATCTTATTCTTTTTTTTTTTTAAGGTTTTATTCATTTATTTATGAGAGACACAGAGAGAGGCAAAGACACAGGCAGAGGGAGAAGCAGGCTCCCCACGGGGAGCCCGATGCAGGACTCGATCCTAGGACCCCGGGATCACACTCTGAGCTGAAGGCAGATGCTCAACCGCTGAGCCACTCAGGTGTCCCTCTTAATCTTATGCTTTAAAAAATATATATGTATGTATTTATTTTAGAGAAAGAGACAGAGGGAGAGATTCAGGGAGAGAGAGGAAAAGAGAATCCCAAGCAGACTCCCCAGTGAGCACAGAGCCCGTTGTGGGACTCCATCTCACCACCCTGAGATCATGACCTGAGCTGAAATCAAGAGTCGGACACTCAACTGACTGAGCCGCCAGGCACCCCCTTAATTCTATTCTTGATTTCAGGTCTGGAGAACGTCTTGCCGTTACCTCATTGTCCATGGCTTTCATGACTCTGTTATTAAAGTCATGAGAATGTCCTAAAATTTATCTTTGTTTTGGTTTTTATTTTCTGTTTGAACTCTTTTTTTTTTTTTTTTTTGTTAAGTTCCTGTTTTCCTTAGGTACCTCCCTGACTTCTTTCTCTTGCAGATACTTTAGTATTGCATTATAAGGAAACTAACTCTACTCAAGTTGCCTTTCCTCTGAGAATCTCAAGACATAGCATCTTGTTTATGTTTAATCCAAAGCTTCTGACCAGTCACCTGTGTGTGTCCACACCCCACTTGTGTCATGCTCCCACACTCCCACGCTCCCACCGCCACTCTTTCTTGCTCAGCTTTGACACGATCTCTGACTTGCATGGCTGCATTAGGTACCCTTACTGCTTGTACTTCCCTCAGGAATGAAGTGAAAACCCTAAGAACCTGTTTGAAACACTGGTTTTTCAAACACTTGAGTTGGAGTCCTCCATTGCTGCTGGGTCTTTCCTCCAGGCCAATTTTTATATAATATAGAAATATATGACGGGATGAGCACTGGGTGTTGACGGGATGAACACTGGGTGTTATTCTGTATGTTGGCAAATTGAACACCAATAAAAAATAAATTTATTATTAAAAGAAAAAGAAATATGGATTCATTTCCTCCATGTGGACAGGTTGTATCACTCCCATTTTTTCTATTTTTGTCTATTTTTTCTATTTCTTTTTTTCTCATTCATTGCCTTCATTTTATTTATTTATTTATTTATTTATTTATTTATTTATTTATTTATTTATTTATTTTGTTTTGTTTAATAATAAATTTATTTTTATTGGTGTTCAATTTGCCAACATACAGAATAACACCCAGTGCTCATCCTGTCAAGTGCCCCCCTCAGTGCCCGTCACCCAGTCACCCCCACCCCCCACCCACCTCCCCCTCCACCACCCCTAGTTCGTTTCCCAGAGTTAGGAGTCTTCATGTTCTGTCTCCCTTTCTGACATATCCTACCCATTTCTTCTCCCTTCCCCTCTATTCCCTTTCACTATTATTTATATTCCCCAAATGAATGAGACCATACACTGTTTGTCCTTCTCCGATTGACTTACTTCACTCAGCATAATACCCTCCAGTTCCATCCACATTGAAGCAAATGGTGGGTATTTGTCATTTCTAATGGCTGAGGAATATTTTCTATTTTGAAAGGAGACCTCCGGTATCCTTTCACTTCCCTGATCATGAGTTTCTACATGGCGTGTACTAGTTTTCTCAGGGATCCAAGAGCCTGGAGAGGTTTTCTGAGGGTGCACTACTACAGCCCTGGTGATGGCGGTGCTGCTGGGATTGTGGTCCTGGGGTGCGTTCAGATAAGCACAGGGGTTAAGAATACCTCTGGTCCCTCTGCGGGGGTTCCTCCTGAGTGATGAAATCACCAGAGATATAGTGGATGAGATGGGAGGCTCTTTGCTCAAATATAAAGGTGAAGAGCATAAAGGTAACACATGGGTCTTTCCCTCTTTGTTCTCTACCCTGGAAGAATGCACACCAGCCGCCTCAGCTGGAAACGATCAATCCAGGAAGTGTAACTGTCCCTAGAAATTCCCTATGGACCCCTATGGCTTTTCAGTGGCTATGTTTTCCCCTTTCCTTTTTAAAATTCATCATTTCAACTATCCTATTATTTTTACACTGACTTTTCACTTGGATGATTTAGTGCATCTTGATATCCTATCTCTTATCGTCACTGTTTTCTCTTTAATATCCAATGACATTGGCTTTCAATACTTTTCACTTTTTCATCAATTTTTTTCTGATTTGTTTCAAGATTTATTTATTTATTTCAGAGAGAGAGAGAGAGAGAGAAAGAAAGAGAGATTACAGGGGGAGGGGCAGAGGGAAAAGAAGACAAGCAGACTCCCCAGTGACTGGGGAGCTAGATGCAGGGCTCCATCCCAGGACCCCGAGGTCACGGTCTGAGACAAAAATCAAGAGTTGGCCGCTTGGCCGCTTAACCAACTGAGCCACCCAGGCGCCCCTTTCACTTATTTTTGAACTTTTCAAGTTCACATTTTGGAATTTTCATTCCTTTTAGTCTATTTAGTCTATTTTTCTCTAGCTGGCTTTTTATATTTATCTTAAAATCTCATTTGTTTTACTGTTTTTTTTTCTCTTTTCTCATTTATCTATTGAGTAAATATGTATTAATCACCTGCAATGTGTTAGATTATTTATCACTATATACCTTATTAGGAATAAGATATATTTTAGACATATAGCCCCACTCTACTTCTTTTCTGTTTTTTTTCCCCCTAAAATATCTGTTCCTATTCAATAACACACACATTTTTATCTTATATAAATTTTAAGGTTTAATCTAAAGACTTAGGAGTCAGTGTTTCTTACCCTGTATTGTAAACCTAAATACACTTTATTTTTCCATGCTCCGTGCATTGGTATATGAAGATCTGTGATCGTAAGTATCTGTACTCTTGTTGACCCCCTCCTGACTTCATTATTTCTTGTGCATGTTGCTCTATACTTTTAAATATTCCTTAGATGTTCTCTCTGGCCTCTTCTGGTGGTACAGTTGACTCTCAGTGCAGTCACAAGGAGTGGACAGTGGCCTCTGTGAGGGGCTACTTCCTGGGTATGTGCTTCACGATTGGTCCGTGAGTCCCTGACACTGTCAATCACCCTCCATATATGGATTCTCCCCAGATCATATCAGATTTCCCAGAATTTAGGAGTGGCTTCTCCTTGTTAACTTGCCATTTATTCATTCAACAAATGGGACTGTTGAATATATTCTGTAGGCGAGAGCCCTTCTCTTAAATACCAGATTTATCTTTGATGGATGCACCCCATGTTCTGGTGACTCTCCAGCGGGGTCACTTCCTTATTCTCTCTTCTATTCTCTGCTCACTAAGGTGCTACAGGAAAACTGGCTTTTTCATTTCTCTTCGTTATTTTATACGATGTTCCTTCACTGAGGTTCTTCGTAACGGATCTGCATCTTGATTGTTTCCTGATTTCCTTTCTGAATTCTTATTACCTCCATTCTACTGAGGAGCTCATCCTCCCTGATAAACCAGAATGTCAAGAGGCCTGTCTATTCAAGCAATGTGATTACATAGCTGGTACTTGCCACAGAAGGAAGACAAATGTAACACATTCCCTTAAACTGTTTGGAAATAGGCCCCTTGGTTTCGATATTTTTTTTCTTGGTTAGTGTTGAATCTCAAATGGAATTAGCAAGCTTTGTAACTCCCCTTGATAGCTTTCTCTTAGATGACCCTCTAAGTGAACAATTCTCACCTCTATGGTTCAGGCTTTGATCTGCTGGAGTTATAAGAGTTTGCTTTATATATAAACCACTCCCTTCTCCCACTATCTTGAACCGTTTCCCTCCACAAGGCAATGCACAGTTGGTTGGCAACTGCCAGCAAATGACACCAATTGCCACCAAACTTCTAGCTCCTTAGAGCAGCCACCAGGTTGCAAGAAAATGGCTCACATTTTCCAACCTTGTAGCTTTTGCTGCAAATACGATCTGCATCAGTGTACTCCCCTAAAATGGCAGCCCATATAGGATGAAGGGAGTTAATTTGAGACTCTGGATGATGGAGATCAGGTGACCTCAGAAATAGAGGTAGATCTCCATCTATCCTAGAGAGAGTTTCAGGAAAATAAGGAAAATGGCTGACATCTTACTACTTTGTCGTCAACCTTTTAAAATTTTATCTGGCGAAAATTTTTCCCCCTAAATATATGAACATGTGACTCAGTTTACAGAAACATTATGCATTTAATAAGAACTGAATAACAACTTGTCGAAGTTTTTTTAGATGAACACTCAGCATATAGTGTTTTTGAGAGATTTTGTCAAAATTT
Organism: Canis lupus dingo; assembly: GCF_003254725.2. Lineage (NCBI taxonomy): Eukaryota > Metazoa > Chordata > Mammalia > Carnivora > Canidae > Canis > Canis lupus. Next base: position 34,875,326 of record NC_064268.1, on the reverse strand, counting down.
ACTAGATTTAAACATAGTTTCAGAAATTCAAATGCTATCGAATCACCAAGACGTAATGATAATTAGTGGAAGTGGGCATCTCCACCCAGTCAGTGATTATTATTGACAAATACTGAAATAATAAGATTTTAATTACGGTACTAATTATTCTTTCTTGTTTACTGCTTTCTTAACACCGACCTAGATGCCAATATGAAAGACACGTTTCATTTAAGTTCATAGTGTTGAGTGATTATGGGTTGTCTCAAAGTTAAAACAGGGCAGTTTCACCTATGATGGTATTTAATTAATAATTATTTTATGTTAGTAGGGTATTTTTTATTTTGGGGGACTGAGAGAGTGGTTCTAAAGTGTTTTACATGATCGATACAAGAGACTTGTGACAACTGGTTATTCACCTATGCTAGACCTGCTGAGTACTTTGTGAAAAGGAAGTTATGCGGACAGATAAGTTTGGAAGCGTATGCATCTTTATTTTGGAGATACACGTGGTTGGATGTAGCACATCAGTCTCAGAACTAAATTTATAAAATATACAACTGATAGTTTCCCTGAATTATTCTTTGTTTTTTTTTTTAATATTTATCCTCCTCCAAGCACTCCATATTTTAAGCATATTTTAAGGATAGAAACACGTCTAATTCATCTTTTTCTTCCAAGCAGTTCCTAGTAAAAGGACCTGGTAAAAATTCCTGTGCATAAATACTACTTTAGAAATTAATATCCCTTTAGGGTCTTTATGAATATCATCTATCTTCTTTTTTTTTAATTTTTCAATCATCTATCTTCTTTGTTAGAATTTTCTGTCAAGTATATATTTAATCAAATGAATACTGAATCATTTAGATGTTAATTCACAAAAGATGATTTGAAATACCCAATGGTAAAATGAAGAACAAATATAATTAGAGAGCAAGGAAAGTATTTGACCAGGTACCGGGATCTGGGTCCTTGCTCCCTAGGCTCCTAACTCGGGGTGACTTCATTTCCTAAAACAGCAGCTTCTTCATTCCTGCCTCTAAAAGTCTGTCTCAGGATTGAATTTTAATGTATAATACGGGTGTAAGGAATGTCACATTTTTTTGTTTCATGAAATAAAATTTAATTTGTTCCAAGACCTCTTCCCATGAGACAGGGAGGAGATTAAACCATTATGGGGGGCCCCCTACCTCCGCATCCTCCCACGTTGTTCAAAAGCCTGGAGTTCTTCTGTAACCCATAAGATTACCAGGGAGAAGCCTCTGTCTGTGCTCACAGTGGTCGGTGATGAAACGTTCATTGTCCAAGCTGCTCATCACTCGAAGGCTTGTTTGTGGTTGAAGTAGGACATGGGAGTTTTGCCCTGGCTGGAAGTCCTAGAACTTCAGGTCTCCTTTCCTCAAGCCATGGTCACTGTCGGGAGGGATTCAGATGTGTCCTCTCTACACACAACCAGAGGGAGGGAGAGGAAATATAAACATTACTGGTGGACCACTGGGTAGCTACCATGCACCTCCTGACACTCGTTTCCATTCCCTAGTGATCTGGGGCATAAGGTTAGGGAGCAAAGGCGATTTTAACTGAGGCTCAGACCTGGGCTTCCATTTGATGCTCCGTTGGCTTTTCCTGCCTTTAATACGACCAGTTGTTCTGTTGGACTTTAAAGTAGCTCTTCTGTCAGACCTCAGGCCAAGTAAACCCGCAAGCAAACAAACTCACACCTGGTATTTGTAAAAGGGACTAGAGTCTTTTGAAAAGAAAGTTGGGCATGTTTTGAATATTCGATTCAATATTTACCCTCAAAGGTCCTGCAATAGCCTCAGAAGTACTTGTGGTCCCTCCTTACGTCTGCCATTCCTTCAGGAAGTTACTCAGGGACACGCGGGCTTTGACTCGGGAGACTGTCGTCTGTCGTTGCAAAAAAGCAGGGGAAGGATCCCTTCAGAGGTTTACTGGAAATTTGCTCTTGGGCTTTTAGGTCTGAAAGTTGGGCTTATTATAGTCACTAGTTAGTTAAAAATTAGTGTAATATCCTATCAGTTTGCATCTACTTACTTACTCTTTACCTAGTGTCTGAATTATATTCCGTGTCTTTATTTTTTTTAATATTTATTTATTTATTTATTTATTTATTTATTTATTTATTTATTATTTTATTTATTCATGAGAGACAGAGAGAGAGAGAGAGAGAGAGAGGCAGAGACATAGGCAGAGAGAGAAGCAGACTCCACACAGGGAGCCTGATGTGGGACTTGATCCTGGGACTCCAGGATCACGCCCGGGGCTGAAGGCAGGCACTCAACCGCTGAGCCATCCAGGGATCCCTATTCTGTGTCTTTAATATGTATTTCTTTAAATACCCTTTAGAAGGCCCTTTTGAGTGACGATAGGAAGATATCATTTAACTTCATATCCCACAGTGGAAAAAATCAACTTGGTTAACATATACACACATTTTATTTGAATGTAATCTTTTTTACTGTTATAATTTATGATTTGGGACACTTTTTTTTTTTGAGACAGTTTATTGAATGTAAAGGACTGCAATAGTAAGAATTTGTATAATTATATATGAGCATGCATATATAAATAATATATATGTTGATATTTTATCCTTTTATAGCTCTCATTAAGAATAAAAAACACTTATAATTATATAAATATAAGTTATATTACATATGTTATATATATTACATATCATATATAAACTTTTTCAACTATAGAAAGAACTATGTAGTGTGACAGCTCCCAAGATGTGGGTTTGCTCTTGAGTAATCCCTTCACAATGCCTGTGGACTGGACCTAGTGATTTGCCCCTAATGAGAAGAATATGGCTTACTTTGGTCACAAAAGACAGTGGCTTCGGTTTTGTTTATAGATTCTCTTTATTGCTAGATTGGATGAAACAAGCTGGCATGTGCAAGAGGCCCATTGGAGGCCATCTCTGTCCAACCGCCTACAAGGACTGAATCCTATCAACAGCCCATAGATGAGCTTGGAAGCAGACTGTATCCAGTTGACCCTTGAGATGACTCTGAACTTATGTCGAGCGCTTGACTGCAGCCCTGTGAAAGGTGCTGAGTGGGAGAACTACTCCAGACACCTAGAAACTCTGAGATAGTAAGTGTGTGCTGTTTTATGCTGCTAAACTTAGGGATCACTTGTGACACACTGGTTGATAGCTGACACAGACTATCTCCTCACCATTTCCTTACTCAGTTATAGTTTCCCTTGGGTTTCCTGGAAGTGGAGGGAGTAGGAGATAAAACCTTCGAGATCTGGAGTCTCACCAACAGACAGGGACATAAATCACTGGGGATACACTTGCAGTATCTTCACACTGATGTTCGTAATGATAGCCCTAAATTATATAAGCAAATATAGAAATAAATGACAGTGAGTATAATTTAGCAATAAAATCCATTTGAACTGCCTGAAATTCTGCTTAAAGGGGGAACATTTTATTTTTAAATTTTAATTGTAGCTTTTTTTAAATAATAAATTTATTTTTTTATTGGTGTTCAATTTGCCAACATACAGAATAACACCCAGTGCTCATCCCGTCAAGTGCCCCCCTCAGTGCCCGTCACCCAGTCACCCCCACCCCCTGCCCTCCTCCCCTTCCACCACCCCTAGTTCGTTTCCCAGAGTTAGGAGTCTTCATGTTCTGTCTCCCTTTCTGATATTTCCTACCCATTTCTTCTCCCTTCCCTTCTCTTCCCTTTCACTATTATTTATATTCCCCAAATGAATGAGACCATATAATGTTTGTCCTTCTCCGGTTGACTTATTAGCTTCTATAGATGCCCATAGAAGGAAAAATACATACTGTGTTAATGAAATTTCAAAAATTATTTTTGTCTTAAACTTTCTTAAATAAATCTTTGGCTTTATTATTACCCTTATTAGAGATTTTTTAAATTTATTTTTTTGTGGGATCCCTGGGTGGCTCAGTGGTTTAGCGCCTGCCTTTGGCCCAGGGTGTGATCCTGAAGACCCGGGATCGAGTCCCACATCAGGATCCCTTGCATGGAGCTTGCTTCTGCCTCTCTCTCTTTCTCTCTCTCATGAATAAATAAATAAAATCTTTAAAATTTTTTATTTTTTGTTTGTTTTTAAGTTCTTATTTGAATTCCAGGTAGTTACCTTAGAGTGTTATATTAGTGTCAGGTGTACAATATAGTGATTCAGCACTTCCGTACATCACCCTGTGCTCATCACAACAGGTGCATTCCTTCATCCCCATCATCTATTCCCTCATCCCCTCACCTACATCCCCTCTGGTGACCATCAGTGTGTTCTCTATAATTAAGAATCTATTTCTTGGTTTGCCTCTCTCTCTCTCTTTTTCTCCTGCTTTGCTTGTTTGTTTTGTTTATTAAATTCCATATGTGAGTGGGGTCTTATGGTATTTATCTTTCTCTGAGTAACATATTTTGCATAGCATAATACTCTCTCACTCCATCCATATTGCTGTCAAAGGCAAGATTTCATTCTTTTTGATGGTTGAATACTATTCCATTGTGTATATACACCACATCTTCTTTATTCATTCATCAGTCAATGGATACTTGGGTTGCTTCCATAATTTGGCTGTTGTAGATAATGCTGCTATAAACATCAGGGTGAAGAAAAAAATAAATAAAAAATAAACATCAAGGTATATGTATCTCTTTGAATTAGTATTTTTGTATTCTTTGGTAAATGCCTAGTTTTACGATTGTAGATTGTAAGGTAGTTCTATCTTTAACTTTTTGAAGAATCTCCATACTGTTTTCCCAAGTGGCTGCGCCAATTTGCAAAAGGGGGAACTTTTTAGTTAATCAGATATTCAAGTAAGTGGACTATTATTGTATTTCCTGCCAATGTCTCACTGATATATTATGTTTTTCATAATTAAGTCTTAAATGAGAAATTCCTGAGAATATTCTTGCCAGTTGCAATATCATGAATGAGATCTGAAGCAGGGAGAATGACCTCCTTTTGTGACATGTCTAGTTATTTCTCGGAATAATATGACATTCATAGCCTCATAAACCTTGAATTATGACACTTGTCAGCTCCATTATGATCTTAACTTGGTAGCCCATGATATTTAGTTAAATTAAATTAAATAACTACCAGGTATGGAGAGTGTCTGACAAAACTGGACATAAATACCTAGGTACAAGAATTTATGGATTCAAAGAAAGAGTTACGTGTAGTTCTCTTTCCCTTCTGTAACATGCATTTGGTAGAAAAAAATACACAATAAGAGTAAAATATTATAAAAAAAGCAGGATTATTTGTGAGAGAAAAAAGCTAATTAGCAAGGAATAAAAATACACCAGGGTCATGGGGGATCCATTCAGAAGCAAATTTACAATTTCTGTAAATGTCTCTTTGGTGGCCAGCATTCCATAAACGCTTCACATAAACACATTCATTTTTCATGTTAAACAGTTCCAGAGTTATTTTAAAAAGATATTTTCTCAACACATGAAGAAGTTTAAAGTTACAGCATTATGAAAATACCCCTTGGTGGATTCATGTGTTTATCATTTACTTGAAGGACGTTTGTGTCTACAGTTCTGTCTTTGTGAGCAGCATTTAGGTGGTCCCGACTAAGCATTCCATATCTATGGGAAATTCTAATGCACTGAGGAAAACTCTCAAAAACATTGAAGTTAACCCAATATTGGCATTTCTCAGCCTTATACGTAATTGAGCTAGTTTGGGGGGATGAGTAATCAGAATATCTTCCACTATAATCAATGACATATCCTATAATTATAACTACAAATGGAAAATAAAATTAATAAAACTTGGCCTTCTTTTTCTTTGAGAAGATTTAAATTTATAGCAATTCACATCATCTCTTTTCATGGCACCTTCCTACCCCTGTTCATCATTATCTTACGAGGTAGATTAGAAGTAACTTCTATAATTTTTGGTTACTTGGAATAATTTCAATTTACCTAAACGTGACAAGAATTTTAAAAAATTTAAATCGAAGCATCAATGACATACAGTGTTTTAGTAGTTTCCACAGAAAGTATAGTGATTCGACAATTCTAGAGATTTCTCAGAGCTCATCAAGTTATAAGAATTTGGGGAGCAAATTGTAGCTATGAGACCCCATCACGTCTGAAACTTAAGTGTGCATTTCACTAAATCAAGGACACTCCTCGACACAGCACAACGTAACTCTCCAAATCAAGAGACCAACACGGATCCACAGGCCTCATTCAAATATTGCCAATTGGACCAGCAATAGTTCTTTTCTGTTTTCGTATGTAATCCAGTCATAGTGAATTTAATTGTCATTATCCCTTTAGTAGCCTTCAGTTTGGAACTATTTCTCTCTCTTTTCCTGTTTTTCATGACCCTGAGAGTTTTGAAGAGTGCAGGTCTTTGGTTCAGACCAGTGTTTTCAGAGTGGCCCATCCAACGTCACTTTGTTGTTAGACTTGCACTGTCTGCTCTTGGCAGTAAAACTGCATAAGTTATTTCTGTTCTCGTGAGTGGATTGTACCAGGAGGGCATACAGTGCCAACCCTTCACCCGCTACTGATTGCTAACCTTGATTCACTGGTCAGATTGGTGTCAGCTATGCTTTTTCACCAAAAGTCACCATTCAAATCCTTTGTAATTAATAAGCACTACTGTAAGGACCTACTTTGAAATTACAACAATCTCCATTATCACCAATGTGCTGCATCAAAATCTGCCCACCGTCCTCAGCATCCACTGATGAGATTTGCCTGAATTAGCCACACTTATGATGGGCTCCAAATGGTAACTTTCTATTATTCCTTCTGCATTAATTACTTGGTAGTCTACTGTAAGGAAGAGCTTTTTTTTCTTTCCCATTTTTTTTCATTACTTATATGAATATGGACTCCTGAATTGTTCTTTGATTCAGTGGTACTCAATTACCACCATTATTTATTTGATGCTCAGATCATCTCAGGTTAGGTTAGTGGAAATCTGTGCTAGCTGACTTTTTGGGTTCCCTGGACATATCCCCATCAGTCTTTGAGCATTAAAAATAAATCTGGCCTGAGATATTTCAATCTCATCTTATATTTTTCCTTCCTGCAGCTTTGGGATTAGCCACTCTTCCAAAGTATTTAGAAATAAAGTTCTAGGCAGAAGGTGTGCTCACTGCTACTGAGCTGCTCTTGCTTTTCACCTTCTCAGTGGATAGAGCAAAGATATCGATGTGTACATAGTGTATATACACACACTTGTATTTCTATCTATGTCATATATATTGGAAAAACCACAAATTCACGTGGGTAGCCTCAATTTTAGTCAAGAACCTAGGTTTCTTTCTAGTCTTCTCCTCTTTTCCATATTTATAAATCCTTTTGCCAACAGTGAGAAAGGTGATTGCTCCACATAGTTGTTTATTTGCTCAATTGCCTTGACAGTAACCAACCTCCCTACCCCCCCTCCCCCAGTTACTACTTCCTGATCTTTCTGTGTCATCTCTGTGCCCTCATGGTTTGCCCTTGATGGCATCACCACCACTGCAGCCACCACAGCTCTGTAACTTTTTAATTGATATGATTTCATGCACACAATTTAAAAATAGTGTTGGAAAATCACTGTAGATTTCCAAAGAATGATAAGGCCATCTTACCTGGATGACTGGCTACATACCAGAAAAGCATTTAACATCTTAAACATCAATTTTCATAAGCTCCCTAACAGATCGACTCTTATGAGCCAGTCTTCCATCACTAACCAGATATTCTAATTACAATTTAAGCCCCATTCTTCTGTTTTGGGCTCACATGAGATAGATAGGTGATAGATGACAGATGATAGATAGATAGATAGATAGATAGATAGATAGATAGATAGATATGGAGAGAATGATATAAATGTGCTTGGCTGCTGCTTCTGTCAAACCTTCAGAAATACTTAAGAATCCAAGTCACCCTTTGACTTCCATTCTTTACATCAAATGAATCCTAATTTCTACTGTGTTTCCTCATGAAGGGTATTTTTATCACTCATGTAAATTTAAAGAGTGTAAAATCTAGGGATGCCTGGATGGCTCAGCGGTCGAGTGTCTGTCTTCAGCTTGGGGCTTGATCCTGGAGTCTGGGGTCTGCGATCAAGTCCCACACTGGGCTCCCTGCATGGAGCCTGCTTCTCCCTCTGCCTGTGTCTCTGCCTCTCTGTCTCTGTGTGTCTCATGAATAAATAAATAAAATCTTGAAAAATAAATAAAAATAAATAAAAAATACTGTAAAACCTAGAAATCATTTGGTTTAAACTTTAATTAATTAATTAAACAACTGTGTATAAACTACCAACTGTCCAGACACTTCGTAGTTACTGTAAATATAGTGAGGAGCAAAACAGAAAAGGATTCTGAGGCATGAAAGTTTGACTCCATGTTTCATAAAAGGTAGTGTCAAATGGCCCTGGATTTTCCAACTCACTTATTTCTCCATCTATCCATTCATTGTTTTATGCTTTTCTTGGATTGTTTCTGGTTTCTTAACCAGAAGTAAAAAAAAAAAAAAAAAAAAAAAAAAAAAAAAAAAACAAACTACCAGAGGTCATAAGCAAAAGCAAATAAGCAAGTCACCTGTGGTCAGGTTAGGGCAGTAAACTTGTTTCATTTGGTCGACACATGCCCAAAATTGTGTGTGTGCGTGTGCGTGTGTGTGTGTGTGTGTGTTTTAAGATTTATTTATTTATTTGAGAGAGAGAGAGAGAGTGAGAGGCAGAGGGAGAGGCAGAGGGAGAAGAAGAAGGAGAGGCAGAGAGAGAGGGAGAATGCCCAGCAGACTCCACACTGCATGTAGCCTGACTCGGGGCTCGATCTCAAGACCTTGATCACAACCTGAGCTGAAACCAAGAGTCAGATGCTTAACTGACTGGGTCACCCAGGTGCCTCTTTAAAAAAAAAAAAAAAAAAAAAAAAGATTTTTTTTATGTGTATGTGTGAGAGTCCAAACTGTGTTTTGAATCAGTTGCCAACTCTGTAGATTTTACATAAAACTCAGAATGCAAACTCTTCTAAAATCAGATCAACCAACCCTGGCCCTGCGTCCTTGCACGACCACACCCAGCTAGAATCAGCAAGTGTTGATCACTTTTAGGCAGGTTATAAAGTCTCCACATAGTTGCAGACCTACCACTCCCTACAGCTTCATACCCAGTGGGCTTTACTAACATGGTTCTCCCGGCCCAGCCTTTTTGGGCATCAGTTTGCAACTTCTGCTTTATACTCTTAAATCACAGTATGGAAAAAAGTTGGCTACTGAGTGGACTGCTAACTTTTATGGGCCATAGTGTTTATAAGGAATCTTTGAACTAATGTGTAACAATTCTGAAAATGTGAATCTTCCATAACAATCTATACAGTGATGGCAAAAACCTGATGGCAATACTTGTGACAGTAAATTAAGTTTTTAGCAGCAAGGCAGGTCGGATTCATAATTAGTTTTGGTCTCCAGGAACTCCCTGTTTTTTTGTTTGTTTGTTTGTTTTTTAAGATTGTATTTATTCTTGAGAGACAAAGAGAGAGAGAGAGAGGCAGAGACACAGGCAGAGGGAGAAGCAGGCTACCTGCAGGGAGTGCAACGGGACTCAATCCCAGGACCGGGGTCACGCCCTAACCAAAGGCAGACCACTGAGCCACCCAGGAGTCCCAGGAACTCCCCGTTTTGACTTACCTAGGTGGAATGTATGCTTTTTGCTCAAGTTTTCATAGAATTACATTTTACCACCCAGATTGTATAATATTCAGGGCATTTTGATTGCATCCGTGTCCTCAGTCATATTTTCCACTGGCCATTGGATTTCTGCTCATATTATAATATTTTGTACACCACATGAGATTCTGTGCTCAAGCAGACCTACTTAGAGGGCTTCAGCGCATCCCAAATGTTCTTTACCTTGGAGGAGCGTTGGGCATACTGGTTAGCATGTGGTCCATCATTGTATTTAGTATTTTGGTAACGGGGACATGGCTTCCTCTTGAAAGTTAGTTGTTTGTTTTCCAGATATTCAAATTAACAGCTATTTAAGAAATAGCTTTCAGATGATCTCTAGGATAACACTAAAAGTAATGGTGCATTTCTCAGATATTTTCTTACCTGCACTTATGTATGAATGGGCACGATATTCTGGAAATTTCCTTAAAATGAAATAATGATAGGAGCTATTGAAGATCCTACCTGGAGGAACTGAATGCATAGCTCTCATCTACGTTACCAAAATTTTACCAAGCAAAAGGGGTTTTGGTAGATAAACCTCCACTGGATAGAATTTATTTGCATGTATACAAATAATAATTAATTTTTATATTGCTTTCAGTTTTCTAGAATACATAGAGTTGTAAGATAGCTCCCATGGACAATGCATTTCCAGTGAAGCACATTTTTGTTATAGTACTTAAATTAGTCAAGTAATATCTGCATTTTCCCCCCAATCTGTCCTTTTGCTTTTTTTCTAGAGAAATTCAGAAAGTAATGCTAACTTAATAGGTATCCTTTCCAACTTTTACTAAAAAATGTGGCTTTTTGAATGACTATATGTGTGGAGATAGATACATTTTAATTTTGAAGTTTGGTGTTTCCCTTGGTTTTACTTCATGAAGTTTTTATCTGAACTCATAATTTTTTTTTTAAAGTGTGTATCTACGAGCGATTTCTTATTATTTGGGTATGGATATTGCCAATGAAGGGGAAAATGCATTTGCTTGTTAGAGATTCTAATTAAAAAAGGACTAACCAACTCTGACAAAGTTGAAACAATATGGAAATTCCCTTCTGCCAAAATATACTTGGCTCCTGCAAGTGGGGAATGCCTACATATTTGTTTAAATATTTAAATTCCCTTTGGGCTTTGTCTTACGATAAAATGATATTGTCTGTTCATTGTGTTTCTCTATCTGTTGGTTTCTTCTCATTCCAAACCCAAAGGGCATGTCTGTAAGGGTCTTGCCTGTTCCCTGAATGAATAACACATTTGTAATAAAAGGTTCTTTGTTAGAGGGTGGAGTCATTTCACAATAAAGGCATTGACATTGAGATGGCAAAATTTGTGAGCTTTTTCATGAATAGAGACTTGCAATGATTTTTTAGATCTCTATTAAAATCTCTATAAAAATCTCTATAAAGTCTATATAAATACACTATAGAATTTGACCAGGACAGTCTTCCTAAATGGGTGAAAGCAGCTGAAATTACCTGGGAAACTTTCTAGTTCTGAGGGTCTCCTCCCTTAAAATATTCCTTTTGTTTACAACATCCTTCAAGGGCCAACTATCTCTGAGCTCTATCACCAGAATTTCATACTCCAGGGCCTGTTGTGTTCGTCTATCTCCAGGAAGGCAGTTCTGCTTCATTACTTCCCCCCCCCCCCCCCCATTGTGCACCGTAATGGACCACTTCTACACTTTACCTCCTCAGAGTCAGATTCTTCCACTCTGGACCTTCGATAGTGCCAACTAGACACATCTCCCTTACCTTTGTTCTTGCTGAGATCAGTGACTGTATTCTCTAACTTAAACAGGCTGTTTGTTCTGTGGAATTCTATTCGTGCTTTCTCTCCCACTTTGTTTTACAAATCCCTAAAATAAGAGAAACCAACTAGTAACTAAATCATGTTAATATACTAAGAAGAGAGGTCTATTTTCCTTATTTCATAAGGAGGTACAAAATATATATTCTATAAATAAATATATATGTACATAAAATCTATCTCTCCCCCATCCTCCCATCCACCCACTCACCCATCCATCCATCCCCATGTCCATCCATCCATCCGTCCATCCACCCACCCAACCATCCATCTCCCTGTCCATCCATCCGTCCATCTGTCCATCCATCAACCCATCCATACATCCCCCTGTCCATCCATCCATCCAACCATCCACCTACCCAACCATCCATCTCCCTGTCCATCCATCCATCCATCCATCCATCCATCCATCCATCCACCATCATCCATCAACCCACCCATCCATCCATCCCCCTGTCCATCCATCATCCATCCATCCATCCCCCTGTCCATCCATCCACCTATCCATCCATCCACCTGTCCATCCATCCATCCATCCATCCATCCATCCATCAACCCACCCATCCATCCATCCCCCTGTGCATACATCCATCCCTCTGTCCATCCATCCATCCACCTGTCCATCCATCCATCCATCCATCCATCCATCCATCCATCCAGTCTATCTAGTACATATATGTGCCTGTATATACAAGTATATATACATAGAATCATTTTACACATCCTTTTGGAAATCACATGTTTTCTTTGGTTATTGTCTTTTTTCTTGCTATTACAGTTCTGGAAAATATTCATGCAGGTGCAAATTTATTAACATCATTAAACTAATTCTTTGTCGCAAGATTTTTTTATGGGCTCTGATTAAAGTAAATAATTTCATGGCTGCTGTGAATGATTAAAAATCATGCAGCTTTGTAGTTATAATCCATAAGTATCAGTGACAATCATAGTCTGCAGCTCCTCTCCCACAAAGAGCTAATTAAACACCTATTGTGTTCTTTGCATCATGATAGCATTGCGGTTTTAAGAGAGTTCTTTAAATTATGATCTAAATAATGCACAGGCGCTGAAAAGTTTTTCGTGAGCCCTGCTCTGAACCCTAGATGTCTCCATGACCACTGTATAATTTAGTGATAAATAGTGGGGAAAGACAAGAAATTATAAGGTGTTATTTTAAGAGGAGTTGCCTTAAATATCAACTTTAAAGATTTATTTATTTATTTATTTGAGAGAGAGAGAGAGAGAGCACGCGAGTGAGAGCATGGAAGCAGGGGGAACAGTAGAGGAGAGGGAAAGAGAATCTCAAGTCGACTCCCCGCAGAGCAGAACCTACAGGCTCGATCCCACAACCCTGAGATCATGACCTGAGCCAAAACCAAAAGTTGGAGACTCAGCTGACTGAGCCACTCAGGGGCCCCTTAAATTTCAACTTTTAACCTGAGTGGCCAGTGGACAGTGTTGGCTTCCTCTCTTGTTTCTCCAATGTGTGTGGAATACTTCTGTGTCAGGGCCTTTGCACTTTCTTCCCTTCCTCATACCTCCTTCTCTCACATTTTTCAGTCTTGAACAAAATGTCATCATTTTGGTACCGCCTTTCCTTGAATAGTGGGTTTCATATTGCTTTTGTTCCTAATCACCTTTTACCACCATCCAACAGGGACCTCTATTGATTGACCCTGCTTCTTTTCTGTCTTCTCCACTTGACCGTAGGCTTCACAAGGCCCTTTGGATTTGGTTCATTTCTGGTTCTTCAGGGTCAGGAGTGGAGCCTGGCATATAGTCAGCATGCAATAAATACTTGTTAAATAAATGAATGCTTCTGGAACTTTCTAGGTGTCGATCAGCACCAACAAGCACACCTGACTAAAAAGCACTAGACTAGTTATTAGGCCTGTTCAGGGAACATGCCTTCCTTCCCTAAGAGAAGCCCCTTTCAAGCAGTAGTTTTCAACCTCAAGTTCTCAGTGGTGAGCAAGAGAATGAACTCATCCTGGTGTTTCAAAAACTTGAAAGGAACTTGTTTATAAACCACTGCAAATCTTCCCCCTTGCCCTACTCAGGTTGAGTGTGGGACTGGGTGTTGCTGGAAAGGTTTTATCAGACATAAATTCCTTTGATTAATTAAAAACAAACAAAATTCGTTTGCCCAAAATTTGTTGGGCAAATTGTAAAATAGATGCAGTTTATTTGAATTGAAACCACATCTTTCAAACAGTTGTCCACGGTAAACATATTAAAGAGGGTTTTCAGTGGTAAAAGTCTGGGAACTCTCATCTTATCTGTTCAATCCAGAATTTACGTAGCAAGTATCTAACCTCTTCCTCATACAACATCAAACTGCCATGGAGAGATGATGATTCATCGGCTGGTTCTAGATTTCAAATTGTTTACAATCCACTTAGAACCATAGAAGAAAAAAAAAAAGAACCATAGAAGATGTGCAATGATAACATGACAAATTCAGATACTACATCCTATTTTTTACTTGTTTCTTAATGTTGCATAAACAAAAAACACATAGAGGTCATGTAGAAATATGTAAGTTCTATACGTAATAAAATGCATCTCTAAACTGTGATATGAAATAAAAACCATTTGCAACAAACAGGTATTAATGAACAAGCATCTGGTTAATTTAAGTTTCTGCTAGAGCATCATCAACCAAACTAATTTTAAGGGAATTCGGATTTAATTTAATCCCTATCTTGATTGTTCAGAACAGCCTCAGGACGTTCTGATGATTCAGATCTGTATTTACGAAGATAACCATCTTGTACTGTGTAAAAGGTGATTCTTCCCTTGTAGTGACTTCAGTTCTGATACATGAAAGAGCACTGTTACGGATGGCACTGCTAATTCTTCAGGTGAACCCCCTCTCTCCAAGTCCTCCAGGAATCTGAATCATCGTGAACTGAACCCTAAAAATCAGGCACCCTGCCAAATTCCTACTCAGATAATTACATTTTATCTGTCTAAATCCCCTATGTTACTGCATTGGGATAAAGGCTTAAGTTCCCATCCATTAATTTTCTTTCATTTTGTCTAAGAGGTGTTTGCATTTTTATCATTCAGAAAACAATTCCAAGGAATAGTTCTGAGCTTCCGGTATGATCTTACAAATGGAAAACTCCTGCTGATGGACACCTGTTGCTCTCAGGCAACCCCCCTCCCCAGCATCCACATCCCCCCATTTTGGTGACAGTCTGAGGTCCCTCGAGAAACGTGCCAGCCTCTCCCGGCCTGTGCAGTGGGGGCGGTCCAGTCTGCAGGGCCAGGTGAACTGGCCTCAGGGATGGTCCCATCCCAGCCTGTGCACTGGGGGTGGTCCAGTCTGTAGCGCCAGGTAAACCAGCCTCAGGGATAGTCCCCTCCCGGCCTGTGCACTGGGGGCGGTCCTCTGCAGGGCCAGATGAACCGGCCTCAGGGATGGTCCCCTCCTAGCCTGTGCACTGGGGGTGGTCCAGTCTGCAGGGCCAGGTGAGCTGGCCTCAGGGATGGTCCCATCCCAGCCTGTGCATGGGGGTGGTCCAGTCTGTAGGGCCAGGTAAACCAGCCTCAGGGATGGTCCCCTCCCAGCCTGTGCACTGGGGGTGGTCCAGTCTGCAGGGCCAGGTAAACCAGCCTCAGGGATGGTCCCCTCCCGGCCTGTGCACTGGGGGCGGTCCAGTCTGCAGGGCCAGGTAAACCAGCCTCAGGGATGGTCCCTTCCCGGCCTGTGCACTGGGGGCGGTCCAGTCTGCAGGGCCAGGTGAGCTGGCCTCAGGGATGGTGCAGGGAAGACAAGTGGCCTGCTGTAGCTCTGTCCGATCTCCTCCATGCATTTGATGGACCGTGAGCAAGGACGGTCACTTCGGCTCTGGGGACACAGGCAAAGTCCCCGCCCTTGCGGAGTTGGCATCCTCGCAGGAACCGTTTCCTGGGTGCACTAGTCATTTCTCCTGGACCAGAGGCATTCCCTGGTTCTCCCTGACTCTGAGCCGCGAGGATCTGAGGCTGCAGCCGCCCGAACCTATGAAAGGACCATGCGGAGGGCGCTGCAAGGGAGAGAGAGACCGAAGCTTGGATGCCCGGGGCCCCAGGGTCTGTTATCATCAGCCCGTGTCTGTCCTTCCATGTTTCTGGATTCCGATCTGGGCCCTATGATGCCTTCATTACACACACGTGCTGCTCGCTGCTCCAAGCCCCAAAGTGACCCTCCCACAGCTGTCACCCCGCTTCTAGCTTGCCCCCCGTGTGTTGTTGGCCTCCCCGGGAAGGGCTGCTCGTGCTCTCTGCTTCCTTGTGCTACTTGTCCCTGACTGTGCCCCACACTATTCCCCGCAGGAAACTCTGCCCTTGAGGTGAGAGAGCACGGCCTTCCTGGGAGCGTCCAGGAGGAGGACCCACTCCCTCCTCTGCCTCAGTGTACCCGCAGATACAGCAAAGTGGGCAGGCCTTAACCCCTGGAAGACTGTGCCCCCAATGCCTCTTTGCACATTTTCGAAAGCCCTTTTCTCCCTACTTCCTATGGGTCACATAAGTGATTGGGATCCTTATGGACTCCCTGGCCATCACTTGAAAAAGAACTATTGCAGAATGATATGATTTTTGAGTTCAAAAACATGTTAATGAGGGGCAACCCCAGTGGCTCAGTGGTGGAGCGACTTCCTTCAGCTCCAGGGCGTGATCCCGGGGTCCCTGCGTGGAGCCTGCTTCTCCCTCTACCTGTGTCTCTGCCTCTCTCAGGATTAAATCAATAAAATCTTTAAAAATATATATGCTAATGATCAGCAATTCAACACCATTTACTGAGCCCTCTCTAACCACAACCAATTGTTTTGCATTAAGCAACCCAACATTTGAGTATTGAAAATATTCTATTAAAAAAAAAAGAAAATATTCTATCGCTATAAGGTAAAGAGCAGCAGCACTGTCACGAGTTCGTCAAATCTCCCTTAATGGCACAAGGACGCCTGAAACGGCGAGATCTTAGGGGCAATGAGTTCCCAGGGTCCCCGGGCTCATAATCCATGTGATTATACGACGGCCACGTTAGGCCTAAAAGTAGGTTTTCTCCTAAAGTCTTATTGACTCTCAAACAGCTCCATCTCCACTGCTTAGTTAGAACTGGCCTCCTGTCAATCCCGCCCCCAAATTACCTGCATTGTTCTTTGCTGCCCTAAATCCTGGCTTTAGTCCTTTCTCATTAATAAAGGATCAATAGCTTTCTCAAATAAAAGTGGAAGATAAGTTGTGGAGAGAATGGGAAGCAGAATGAATAGAGTGTCGGGGATTATGGAACACCTGTGCGTCAAACACCAAGCGCCCAAAAAGGAAAATGGGAAACCCGGAGTTCTCCTGCCCCTTTGTCCCACTAGCCACGTTTCAAGCGTTTAATGGCCACATGTGACATGGGGCTACCTTACTGGACGGTACGGATCCAGGACATTTCCAGCATCTGAGAAATGCCTAATCTATGATGCTGCTCTGCTGTTTCTCTAGACCCGTGCTTGCAACTTCTCCTTTTTTTTTTTTTAAAGATTTTTTATATTTGAGAGAGAGGATGAGACGGTGCAAGCAGGGAGAGGGGCAGAGGAAGAGGGAGAAGCAGGCCCCTCGCTGAGCGGGGAGCCCCATGGGGGACCCCGAGATCACGACCCGAGCCGAAGGCAGGCGCTTCCCCGACAGAGCCGCCCAGGCGCCCCGAGGTGGCTAGAGGGTCCCCAGCTGCCTGCTGCACATTAAAAGCACCAGAAGCATCTGCAATGAATTACCTCGATCTCTGTGAAGGGGACCCAGGCATCGGCACTTTTGGGAGCTCCCCACATGAATCCAATGTGCAGCGGGTTTGGGAAGCAGTGGTGTGAGGCGGATCACTTGGAGGGCTGGTTGAAACAAAGATCGCTGCTCCCGCCCCTTTCAGTAGGTTTAGGATGGGGCCAGATCATTTGCTTTCCTAATAGATGCCCACTGGGGCCCGTGGGGCTGGTCTGCGGCTGTTCTGGGAGCCCCCGAGGTGAGGCTGGGGTGCCACCACGGGCCTTTCTGGGGAGCCCTCAGATGGAGGCACAGGCTCTGGAGCCCCAGGCCGGGCTGTCAGGGCAGGATCTGTGTCCTGACCCTACCCTACAGGCGGTCGGGGCGCGGCCTGGCGGGGGAGGCTCTGCTGGACGGCGCCTGGGCCTTTTGCTGCCAGCCAAGCCGACGGGGAAAGATGTCTGGTGCTTGCTGTAGAAATCACCTGTGGAGATACCGGCCGTGACGTCACCCACACGGCACAGGTGGCTCTCAGAGCGTGGTCCCCAGCTCCAGCATCAGCGGCCCCTGAGGCCTGTACGGGGTGTAAGTGCTCAGGCCCCGTCGCAGGTCTTGGGGCCCAGGGCGGCCGAGCCCAGCTGTACATTGTCCGGAGCCCCCCAGATGCTTCCCAGGCAGGCCCAGGCCTAAGAACCGCTGATGCGGGGGCTCCCGGGGGGCTCGGAGCCGCACGGCCCGGCTCAGATCCCCGCACCGCTGCTGCAAGGTGCTAGGTTCATTAGCTCAGGTCTGTCTCCCGGGAGGGAGCGTGAGGACGTAGCCACTCAAGGCTATTTGGTGCATTCAATGAGAAAAGCCTGGAAAGCTCCCTGGAGACTAGAGAACGTGGGTCGCGGTCGTAGAGGTCGTAGCAGCACCTGACTGACCGTGAACGCTGGTGTGAGAGCCAGGGCTTACCTGCGGCACGGGGGCTACTGTCCCCAAGCTGCCTTTGGGTGGAGGGGACTGTCATCTTGATGGTGGCACCGGGATACTCAGGCTCACGCCGCAGACTTTGTCATCGATTCCTGTGGCCCGGAAACCATCTAGCGTCTGAGGACAGCGAGGCCAACCTGATGGCCTGTCCGTAGGGTCTCTCTGGGCTCTATGGCCAGTTCCTGGGATGTGATGTGATCGCGAAGACAGAATCCGGAAGGACGTCTGGCCTGCGGACTCCACTGTCACCTGCCTCTGGGCCCGCCCCACGCCTCCCCGTGGGTTAGCTCTCAGTGCTCCGAGCTCATGGGCGAAGCTCGCTTGGGCCTGCCAAGGGACATCCTGTGATGGTCACCGGTTGGGCTGGGCGGCCTGCCCCTGAAGAACCGATGCCTTGTCATGCCCCTCTACCCTCACCCATCATGTACTCCCAGAGCCCCGGGGCCCAGCTCCTGGGGACCCGGGGAGCTGGTGGGGGTAGGGGGTGGAGCGGAGATTCCTCGTCTTCCCACCGATTGCCTTCTGTAAGGACAGCAAATAGGTTTGAGCTAAAACACCCTCCCCCCCCCGGCCACTTCCCTTCCTCTCCCTTTCTTCCATGTCCAGCTGTTCAGCGACCTGTCCCACTGCGGCACCTCGCTGCATGGCTTCTAAAGCCCCTGAAACCGCGCGCTCCTCTCCCCAGCGTTCCTGTGGCCTACGGCTCAGCCTGGGTTTTGGCGGAAAACCTTCAGCTCGAGTGAAGTAAGTACAGTGTCGTCTATTGTTTCTAGCGACCCAGACGGACAGGAATATTCCCCACCCCCCTCCTCTCCTCCTGCTTAGAAGAACCAAGATAATAAACTCTCCTTTTCAGGCCAGTGAGCAGGCAAATCGAACGCTCGCCTCTGCTCCTGGGAGTCTTGGTAATTCGTGTAGCTCAGCTCCATCCTCGGGCCTCCGTCTCTGCTGGTTCGAGTGCATCCCGAGTTCACCTCCTGAACCACACTGCACGCTCACCGCCACGTGACAGATTAGGATCACGGAATTTAGTTGGAATGTCAGAACTTGGGATCCCTGGTACAATCAACCAGGTCGTTGGTTCTCAGGCTTTGGTGTGAGTCACCTGGGAGGTCGTGAGAGCATGTTTTGCTGGGTCACACCCCCAAACGTCTTATTCTGTGGGTCTCAGCCAGTCGTTGAGAATTTGCATTTCTAACAAATGCCCAGAGCTGCCTGGTGGCATCTCCACCCCCACCTGCCCCCCACCACCGTCAAGGACAAGCGATCTGCTTCCATCCTCTTTCTTTAAAGAAGGAAAGTATTTCTAGCCCCATTTTGCAGATTAGACCGTGGGAGTTGAGGAATAAGCTCTCAGGGACAATTGAAACAGAATTTAGGAGAAAAGGAATTTTTAGGTCCAGGATTATCTGTTTGGGTTGGCTAGACAAACATCTGTGACGTCAGGGTCCTGGGTGAAGCTTCTAGGGCAAATAAAACCGCTGTGAAAACTTTGAGTTAACCGCAACCATGACGTAGCCACTGGGAGGCATGCAGTTGTTACTGAATTTCAAAACAAAACCAAAAACAAAAAACAAACACACACACAAAAAAAACAAAAACAAAAACAAAAACTCATTTGACGGTTTTGTTTTAAACTGTCTCCAAAAGGCTTTCATTGATAAGATTCCTTGTGAGAGTGCGCGTTCGTGGGGCCTGTGCAGGGAAACTACAGATCAGAGATGTTACGTAATATTCCTCTGAGCCACCCAGTACCTGACGTACTGAGGCAGAAAGACTACCCAGGCTTCTTGACTGCAGGAAACGGCGAGTCAAGGTGTAGACGATGTAGGCCAGAGGTGTAATTTCAGATTTCTAGTAGCCATGTTCAAAAAGGAAAAAGAGGGCAGCCCTGGGATCGAGTCCCACGTCGGGCTCCCTGCATGGAGCCTGCTTCTTCCTCTGCCTGTGTCTCTGCCTCTCTCTCTCGTCTATCTCTCTCTCTCTCTGTGTCTCTCATGAATAAATGAATAAAATCTTAAAAAAAAAAAAAGGAAAAAGAAACCAGGGCAATGAATTCAAGAGTATGTCTTACCTTAACCCAGTGTATCCAAAACATGTCCAAAACACGTAGCTCAGGATGTGGTCAGTGGGTCCTGGGTCACACAGCGCAGCTTGGGCCGTCCTGGCCGGAAACTCAGGTCAGAGAGGTCATTGCTCAAGGTCAAGCTTGGAAGGGTCAGTGACAGGTCTTATTTCTTTCTAAGTATTAACGACTACTATGGTACGCGGAAGCCTATCTGTGACTCCTTTGTCAGGTGGCTGCTGGTCTAGAACTCAAGACTGCTTGACTTCCAATGAAAGTGAATTAAAACGAAACGAAATTCAGGATGGAGCCCCCCCAGCACGCTAGCCAGGCTTGATGGGCCGCACGGCCTCGCGTGGCTGGCCTGCCTGTGCAACAGCCCGAGCCAAGAGCTCCTCGCACTGTTCTCCTCCAACGTCAAACGATATGGAGACACTTTGGGTTTCTCCCACTTAAGGCCCTAGTTCTGTCTCCCTCTACTTCCTATGGGAAAACCCTGGAGGACAGGGTTTTTTTTTTTTAAGATTTTATTTATTTATTCATGATAATACACACAGAGGGAGAGAGAGAGGCAGAGACACAGGAGGAGGGAGAAGCAGGCTCCTCGCAGGGAGCCCGATGTGGGACTCGATCCTGGATCCGGGGTCACAACCTGAGCCAAAGGCAGGTGCCCAATCGCTGAGCCACCCAGGCGCCCCAGGAGAGAGTTTGATATATGTTCTTGCACTTCCTGTCTACGTACTTGGTGCATATGAATATTCGTGCATATTACATATTACTTTCTGGTTGTTTATATGAACGAGCATTGTCCTTTCTGCATTTAGTAATGTGCCTTTATGCGCCTCGTATTTCCTGAGGGAATTCTTTTTCTTTTTCTTTTTCTTTTTCTTTTTCTTTTTCTTTTTCTTTTTCTTTTTCTTTTCTTTTTCTTTTTCTTTTCTTTTCTTCTTTTTCTTCTTTTCCTTTTTTTTTCTTTTCTTTCTCTTTCTCTTTCTTCCTTTTTCTTTCTTTTTCTTTCTTTTTCTTTTTCTTTTTCTCCTTTCTTTTTCTTTTTCTTTCTCTTCTTTTTCTTTTTCTTCTTTTTCTTTTTTTTATTGGAATTCAATTTGCCAACATATAGCATAACACCCAGTGTCCTGAGGGAATTCTGAATTTACACGTGTTTTGAATTTTGAATTTACACCAGCTGTTTTGTTTCACAGTATCCCTTATGCTTATGGTACACCTATTTTAAAAATACCTCTTTGTGCATGTAGTTTATTCACTGTATTTTGCTCTTGTGAGCAATGAAACGATGACTTTCATTTTGCATATCTTTTTTTTTTTTTTTTTTGCATCTGTGTAGTATTTCTTTTTAACAATTTTCCAAAGGTATATTCACTTCATCCAAGGGTATAAATGTTTTAAATTTTGGTAGGTATTTCTTTTTCTTTTATTTTTAATATTTTATTTATTTATTTATGAGAGACACAGACTGAGAGAGAGAGAGAGAGGCAGAGACCCAGGCAGAGGGAGAAGTAGGCTCCATGCAGAGAGCCCGACGTGGGACTCGATCCCGGGACCCCAGGATCGCACCCTGGACCGAAGGCAGGCGCTGAACCACTGAGCCACCCAGGGATCCCCTTGGTAGGTATTTCTGATCTGCCTTTCAAACGCCCCTCCCATTTGAAATGCCACCTTTATCTCAAACTGCATTTCCTTTTTTTTTTTTTTTAATTTTTATTTGCATTTATTCTATGTAGAATTTACTCCTGGGCAGGCCATAAGTTTTTGTTTCTTCGGTTTCTTCTGGGATATCTTTTTCTTCTGTGCAACCTCCTCTTCTGGTTTAGGAACAATCTGTTCTTTTTCAGTAAGAATCATCTCGATGTGGCAGGGAGAGCTCATGTATGGGTTAATCTGGCCATGAGTCCTGTAAGTTCCATGTCACATCTTGGGGGCTTTGTTCACCTGGATGTGCTCAATGACCAGAGAATCCACATCTAAACCCTTAAGTTCAGCATTACTGTCTGCATTTTTAAGCATGTGCAGTAAAAATTCAGCACTCCTCTTGGGCCACTGACCCCGTGTCCAGCCCCACTGTTTGGCCTGCGCACACCTACGAACTCCACCATTGTAGTGACGGAATTGCACATGCTGCTTCTGCAAAGTGACATCTTTCAGATACTTGGTGGCTTTTCGGATATGCATACCCTCCATGGCCTGGGCAGTTTCACACGTGTTCTTAAAGTGAACACGAAGATTTGAACCTCTCAACGTGCATGACTTTGTAGGGTTTTCTGGGTCCAGCAAATAGTGAAGCATTTCCAGAGGTCACCTCAGGCCGCTTGGGGGAAGAGTCAAACTGCATTTCCAATACAAGGGACCTGTGTCTTATGTTTTCTTCAGTGATCAATTTTTCTAGGCTTGTATAAATATTTTCTTAGTTACCAAGCATCATGGTTATTCTATTTTAATACCTGCTGGAGCAAGTCTGATGATTTAATCATTCATTCATTTAATGTTTTTGTTATTCCTGAACATTCTCTTTCTTTTTCCTTTTTTTTTTTAAGATTTTATTTATTTATTCATGAGAGACACACAGAGAGAGGCAGAGACCCAGGCAGAGGGAGAAGCAGGCTCCATGCGGGGAGCCCGACATGGGACTCGATCCCAGGACCCTGGGGTCACACCCTGGGCCAAAGGCAGACGCTCAACCACTAAGCCACCCAGGTGCCCCCTGTTCTCTCTTTCATATGAACTTTAGAACCAATAACTGCTTCTGCCAAAACTCACAGGCCACGTCCACCTGAAATATAATAATATATTCAGGAGCATTTGGACCTACAGTCTTTGAATTTGTCTGAAATCAAAGTATAATCTGCACTGGACAGTACATGGATTTGCTACCTAAGCAGACCTATTCCACTGAGAAAAAAATGACAAGGCATTGCTCAGTAATATACTTGCATATTTTGGGCAATTGTAAAATCTTTATTGAATGAGGAAGATCAGATGCTGCCGTTAGCTTTTAAATAATGTGTTTTAAGGATAAATGGCTTCCTGGCAATGATCGCTAACATTAGAATTTTGATTTATTATATTTCTGTACTGATTCATTTCCAAAATCATGTAACTCCAAAATTCTTTAACACAATTAAATCTATGTTTTAGGAGTCCCTTTCGGAAATAAGGCAAAGAGCATATTTCAATCACCTTTTTCTACTGTAGTTGCCTTCAGTTCAAAATTCATGGAAAAATGACAATTCTATTTAAAAATCTCTAGGGACGCCTGGGTGTCTCGGTGGTTGAGCATCTGCCTTTGGCTCAGGGCATGATCCTGGGATCCTGGGATGAGTCCCACGTCGGGCTCCCTGCATGGAGCCTGCTTCTCCCTCTGCCTCTGTCTCTGCCTCTCTCTGTGTCTCCTATGAGTAAATAAATTTTAAAAAAATCTTTAAAAACCTTTAGAAATGTAAGTAGGATTAAATGTTTATGAAAATCAGCTTGTATTACATATTTATTTATTTAAAATTAAGGGGGAAAAGCAATGAGGGGGAGAAGCTTTCAAAACTTCTGGCTATTTCCCTAGTAACACCATTTAAGTTTGAAACATTTTGAGGAAAACTTTCGCAATTCTAAGAAAAAGCTGCAAAAGGTGAACCTTCCAGATGCAAATCCAAAGTAAGAGAAAGAAAAGCTTCTTTCTTTTTAGTAAATCATATTCAAGGGAGGCTTTTTCTCTAAATTCTCTTCTGTTTATTATGAACCTAAGAGAAAACTTGGCAGGTAGAGAAATGTAGGCAAGCACATGCCTGGGCTATTTGAAACTAAAACCAAAATGAGAGAAAGACAAACAACAAAAAAAAAGTCTGGAGCGTTGATGCAGACTAAATCACAAACTACAAAATCTTCACTTTCCCCCATACAAACATGTAATTTTGCAGTTTTAAAGTTTTTCTCAATTTTCTATATGAGGTAAATAAATGAGAAAATGATATGAGGATAAATACCTGTCTGAGCTGATGGAGCGATATGTATTTCCTGTAATGCTCTTTGTATTTTTATTGTGACATTTTTTTATTTTTTATTTTATTTATTTATTTATTTATTTATTTATTTATTTATTTATTTATTTATTTTTGCGTGTCCGTCATCTGTGTGATGAATTCGAAATCGAAATCGCACCTGGAACGTGCTGGGTAAATTTGTTTCAGTTTCACACCCTGAGATGCAGGATGTCACACTCTTTAGAAAAGTCAAAATAGCAACAGAGACCCAGTGAATGTGAACCTCTGCTGAGGAGTTTCACGTTCTAGAACCGTCAGATGTGTCTGATTTTGTTTGCTTTCATTCCACACCCAAACAGAAGCACTTAGACCGTTTGAGAACTGGAGCACTTTTCACTTGTGTTTAATGTATGTTTTATAAAAATCCCGTTGTTTGTCAAGACCCCCGGCTACCGTCAAAGCCCCATTCTGGGGATCTAAAGGGTCAGGTTCCCAGGGAAGCCAAAGAATGTCCCCAAAGACCTCACCAGGCAGCACTACGTCCTGGTCGGGTGTGGTTTCCCACTGTGTGACCTCAGGAGGCTCACAGACGTGGCTTTTCTCAAGTGGAAATGGTAGGCCCTTCGTGCAGGTGACCGAAGACACTTAAGCTGTCACTTAACAAGTGAAAATGGCACGTCAAAAGGTGGCACTTCCTAAGTGATCGGAGTCTGGTTTTCCCCAGGCCACTACCCTGGTTCAAGTAAAGTTATAGATCTCTCAGAAGCAGGAAAGGAGTAGAAAAAAAACCTACTTTAAAATCTGGTTAATATATTTACGTATTTTCAAATAAATACGACAGAGGTTGTGCTGTACAAGGGGACGGTGGGGACAGTTGGCCAATCTCTTGCTCTTTCTCTTCCTCTCTCTCTCTCTCTCTCTCAATTTTTTTTTTTTTTAAGTAGGCTCCACACCCAACATGGGGCTTGAACTCATGACCCTGAGGTCAAGAGTCAGATGCTCTAATGACTGAGCCAGCCAGGTGCCCCCTCTGTGGAGGGCTTGTCCCATGAACTGTAGGATGTTTAGCACATCCCTGGCCTCAGCCCATGAGATGCCAATATAGCTCCGTCCCCCCCACACGCACATGCACATTGTTGGTTAACCCGACCTGTGTCCAGTCCTTTTACCACATGTCCCTGGGATGCAAAATGTCCTAGCCAATGTCTTTGCTCCTTTTCCAGTATAGAGACGGTTTGCTGATAAGTCCAATCACCTATTCATAATATTTATTCGTGTATGTGTTTAATTTTTTTTTTTTTTGGTAGAGGGAAGTCATGACATTTTCCCCTTATGATATCAGAAGCCTAGAATACTATCAAAACACCGTGATGTAGGGTAAATCCTATAGGTGGAGAGAGAGCCAATGTTTGACAGGTTCAACTGGGGCAACATTATTGAATTGGTAAGTGCTTTGCCCCCACAAGTAAAATGGTACCATGGTTTGGAGATGAGTAGTCACAGAATGGTGTCAGTATTCCTATAGAAATGCTAAAAATCCGTAGAATCGTTGCTTCTTTTTGGCGAACTTACATAGGGCAGAGAGGGAGGGAGAGCAGGAGAAAGAAAGAGCTATCTCTATCAATCGCTGATAAAGATGGCTAGCATTTGATGGGGTGTTAACCATGTGCCCAGCACAGTCCTGAGCACTTGGCTTACATGGCTTCATCCCTTAGAAGGTACAACTATTATTCTCATTATACAAAAGAAGAAACCGACGTGTAACGAGATTGTACGTGATGCCCCCAGTTTTGCTTCCAGAAAGAACTCTAGCTAGATTAGGCGGACAGACTCAGCTCCCAGACTGTAGCAGCACCACGGACTACTTTGGCTTACTCTGAATTCTTACATTATTCGTTGAACGTGTTTATCTCTGACATTTTAAGATATTCAGTGACCCCTAAATTTCATCAGTGCCTTTTCAGTAAATAGGTGCCTATTTTATTGCTAATGAATCCAAACATCTTTCCATCAGTGAACATGACATGGATGTGTGTATGTGAGGGGAGGAAATGGCCTAATGCCTTCCCAAGAAAAATACAAATAATTTCCTCCAATGACCACCGTCTGAGATAGTTTTATGCTATAATTCTCCTCATTGCTATGGGACACGGAGCAGATTGATACTGTAAATCTCCAGGAAACAACAGCTCCAGAATCTCTTGAGCTATTCTGTGGTGCTTGTCTGTAATCTGTGTAACATCAAGCAAACACAACTCATTTTATCAGTTGGATACGGCCCGGGAGCTCCCAGCCCATCACATGTAGGGAGGTCATAAGGCGTGTGATTAAGAAGATAGGTTTGGCATTATATGGTCTCATTCATTTGGGGAATATAAAAAATAGTGAAAGGGAAAAAAGGGGAAAGGAGAGAAAATGAGTGAAAATATCAGTGAGGGTGACAGAACATGAGAGACACCTAACTCTGGGACATGAACAAGGGGTAGTGGAAGGGGAAGTGGGTGGGGGAGATGGGGTGACTGGGTGATGGGCACTGAGAGGGGCAGTTGGCAGGATGAGCACTGGGTGTTATGCTATATGTTGGCAAATTGAAGTCCAATAAAAAAATAAAAAAATATTTTCCTACCAAAAAAATAAAAAAAAAGAAGATAGGTTTGGATGTCAGAAATCCTTAAGTTCAATTTTTTTTTTAAGTTCAAATTCTGTTTTCACTACATACTCTCTATAACTTTAATTCCCCTTGATTTAATCTATAAAAGGGAACAAAAGTACTACTCATAAGTTTTTTGGGCATATTTGGTGATCGGATACATAAACTGATGTGAAGCAATGGCCACTTTCTCCTCAGCAGTGAATTTTCATTAAGGGGAGTGTGCATACATCCATATACCTGTGTGCTAAGGTCCAGCGACTTTTTGTGAGGAGATAATTACACCCACTCATATTTCTAGAGATGGGTTATGCTACTAGCTATGGTTACCTCACTAAGAGTCCCTTGAGAACCCCTTCTGTTATGGCCATAATCCAACCAAGGCCATGGTCTGTGAGCTGGGGAGGCTCATGGAATTCCTAAGGGTAGTGCCAGTGGTAGTTTCAAGGAGAGAAGAGGTTAATGGAGGGTGAGTGGCCCTGTAGTGGGAATGAAGGCACCGGCTTCCCATCTTCAATCATAGAGGCTTCTTATCTTCTAATCAAGACCCATGTTGAGCAGGGTCTCTGGGGAGCCATCAGCCTTACTCTCTCCCTTCCCCTAGCCATTCTCAGGATGGTTTCCTGCTATTAGTACATTCCTAGTGCCTGTCCAGCATCCATTTGCCTTGCTTTGGATGACACAATCCTGATTGTCTTTGGGAAGCCACCCCTCTATCCTCAGCCGTGTTGTTTTGGTTGGGTTTCCCAAACCCAAGGGCTGGGCCCTGATCAGCTTAACGCAATTGCAGTATTCCTGGTACGTGTGATTGGTTGGGGATTGGGCCACTAAAGACAGTCCAGGGGATGGAAGGAGATCCTGGTAGAGGTCCATGAAACCGAATCTTATTCTTTTCTAGATTGTGGGGTAAGAGTATGTGAGCTGTGGAACGTTTATAGCCACGTTGCTACCGTAAGGCAAGATCGAGGCGCTTCAGAGCAGCCACTAGGGAAGATGTTTAAATTGCTGGAAGAAGCCTAGCTTGCAACTAGACCTGCATTTGAACTTTATGGTTAAAGAAACCAGTAAATACTCCTTTTCTTCCTCCTCCTCCTCGCCTTCTCCTTCTATGACTAGCTTGAGTCTGTTTTCACTTGCAACTAAAGATCTCCTGACTCACCCACACTTTATTTCCATAACATCTTCATCTTTTATTGTAGGACATATACTGTGCCTTGCATGTATGGGTATCTATGTCCACATGTCTGTGTCTTACATGAGGCACAGGGGTGGGCTCAGGTAAGAACGATAACCCAGGTGACCGTCTTCTCTCTCTCCCCTTGGGACATGGAAGCATTGTTACATGCAGTCAGTCCTCAAGAGGGGTAATTGTTGAACAAATGAATGAAGAACATGTAGCTGTAATAATACAGCTTTAAATATTTCTCAGGCTTGGCAAGGTGATATTATTTGCAATTTACTTTTTAAAATTCCCAATGACTAAGGAGTTAGCTATTATTTAACTGATGTATTTCCATTAAAAAAAAAGGGTAAAGCAAAGGTAAAGGGCTCTGATCCTATGTAACAGAAAATTGTGTAGATTCACACTGGAGGTGGGAAAGCAGCCCATCTGTTACATTTAGTCATTTCTTCTTCCTTACGAAATACTGTGTGGTGGGGGGACCAGCACAAGTGGTCAGGGGCTTTATTTTATTATTTTTAATTATTATTTTTTAAAGATTTATCATGAGAGACACAGAGAGAGGCAGAGACACAGGCAGAGGGAGAAGCAGGCTCCCTGTGGGGAGCCCAATGCAGAACTCGATCCCAGGACCCCGGGGCATGTCCTGAGCCAAAGGCAGTCACACAACCACTGGGCCACCCAGGGGCCCCAGGGGCTTTATTTTTAGCTGCATAGATACCAGGTGCCCTGACTTCGTTAGTTCATTGGAAAGACCTGGCAGCCACAGAATAGCAGGTAGATAGACATAAGGAAGGATGTGGGAATACTGAATGATGAGCCTTCCTGCAGGTATTCTGGTCCTCCACTGTTTATGTTTATTGGAGTGTATTTTTTTTTTTATGAGGATGATTTGTTACCTATGGGACAGTCATGAGAAGTGGTGCTAGAACAATAAACCATTTTTAGAAAGATTTAGTTTGATCAGTATGGGGCTGGAGTTGATATGCTCTCAAGCCACTTCATAAGTGGTACAATTATGGGTTTGGGCCAAACGATACCTCACGTGGTGAAGGGAGCAGTGGCGACTTCTTTATGTGGAGGACGTGGTGAGGGGGAGCCACAGTGCAAGAACCTCTTCATGCCTATGCCTAGGGTGGCCATGGCTAAGGGAAAAAGACAACAGCTGGACACAGCAGCCCCCGCTGGTGTTACATGGAGGATGAATGTTTCTCCTTTAAAGTGTGGGGCCCTGGTCACAGCCGCTTCAGGACAGCGGACGTGACTGCCCGGAGCACAAGGGTTGGCAGAGACCAGCTGCTGTGCTGTGGAGACTGCATGATAGCTTTTCACTGTGTCAGAACTTGGCTCCCCTTTGACCCCAGAACCCCTGGTTCTTTGCTTGTTATTTTGTATCGTGGTCATCATCTGATATTTATTCAATACCATCAAACCACAGGGGTTTGATTGCTGAATCTGTTCTAATGAGAGGAACTAATCCCTTAAGAAGATGAGCACCACTTCCCAAAACAGATGGCAGCCATGGCCCAGGGGCTGTTGATGTTGTGCGGGGAAGGGGACTGAGGTGGAAGTCCCTCAGGCTGCTGGCCTTTCCACTCAGTTGGTTCTGCGAGCTTGGGCAAGCTACTCCCTTTCTCCATGTTTTAATTCTTTACCTGAAAAATGGGATAACAATAGCACCTCCTTCGTAAAGCCAAGCAGATTCAGAGATGTGCTTGGGACACAGGTAGGGCAGTATTTTACTGGCATGTAGCAAGTGCCCAGAACAAGCTAGCAGAAACTTTATGTCCAGCACATCAAATCTGTAAAGGGAGAGAAACAAGGATAAATCATAGCTCCGGTTTATGGGTGGAAGGCTCTTAAAAATGCAATTAAATTTCCGCTTCACCTATCAGCCAACCTAGGACTCTCATAGCTCCTCTCAAGATAAAAACCACCACCAAATCCATATCATTGAGTCTTGGCTGGTGTATTGATGCATCCTTGTCTATCGTGGAGCAGTAATTGAAGTTGCGGAGAGGCCCACACCCCCACAGCAGCTCTTTGAAGACACAGCGCCAGTAGGAGCCTTTGGGTGCTGTTAAATGACCCACCCAGAGGGCTGCTTTTATTTTCTCTTAACCTTCCTTTGTTGCTTTTCTTATAAACAAGTGAAACTTTTTTTTTTTTAATTAAAAAAAAAATCTGAGGTCCGTTAGGAATGTCCTTGTGACTCTTGTGTAGTGTAAAATAGAGCCTCTGGGGAAATGAATCATGCTAATAGCTGGCTTATGCTAGGGATGGTCCAATAAAACACCGACTTTCAAGTCCTCTCCCACACCCTTCTTGCTCTTCTCCTCTCTCTTCTCTACAACGCTGCCACAGCGTGTAGATACTTGCTCAGTACCAGCTCTCCCTGCCAATGATCATCAGTTCCAGGCCAGGGATGGTTTCTCTTCCCTCCACATTTTATCCTCAGAGACCAGTGTGGTGCCTGATTCATAGTACTATGCTTAGTAAATATTTGGTAAGTTAATAAATGAAAATCCAAATGTTGGCTAGGAAAACAGAGCATGTTGAACCCCAACATTAGTTGACTTGGAAGGGTGGGTCAGCTATTGCCAGAGAGCCATGCAACCGCTCCCTGAGGAACCTATCGGTGAACCTTTGTGGCTTGTTTCAATGTGTGTTGACCAATGAATGAAAACTAATAAATAATATCTTGCAGCACCAAATGACATTCATTTTCAATTATAATTTATACACAGCTAGAACTGGAATTGGAATAAGCATACACAAAATTCCTTCTTTCAGAAAGTCCATCAAAAGAATGGTTCAAGCAAATGGAAATGAGTGGTTGAATTACTCCAACGCGGCAGTGCTCTTTTCTTTAACAGCAATTTGACATTTTAAGTGTATTTTATAAAACTTTTATTTCCCAAAGAGTTAGAAAAAAAATAAGAAGTTTTAAAGATCTGGTTCCTCACCACAGATAGATGGAAAAACACTGGATTAGAGAGAGTTTGCTTTATGTTCATTGAGATTATTTTCAAAACCTAGGCTACTCTGTGTCCCTATGGATGTATACCTACCTATCAATAAACACAGACACACAACACACACATGTATCTCTTCAAGATCTATTTATAGAGAGGAACACACATACACAGATGTACAGATGTGCATCACAAAACTGAAATTTTAGCAAATACTAAATTCCAATGATAAAACGCAGTGTGTGTTTTCCTGTTTAATGCTCAAAACGGCAACAGGAATGGGCTACAGTGATTGACCCTATTTCACAAAGAGACTTCTGTTCTCTAAACTCAGGAATACATTCTATGCAGAAGTAAACTGCTCAAAGAAATTTTATTTTATTTTATTTTTTATTATTTTTTTTATTTTTTTATTTTTCAAAGAAATTTTAAATTGAGGTATGCATCTAGAACTTTTGGAAAGACCTACCCACAGAATAAAAATACTTTGAAATAACTCAGGTTTAGAGTTCAGACTCCAGAGAGTGGATTCAGCCAACAAACTCTTGCTGCTGTATTTGGCAGGTGAGGACACACTCAGATCTATGATAAATAGTGTGTAAGTTGACATTATGTCAACTCACCAGCTTCTTTGTTGACATTGTTCGATCCGTGATTAGATTCCAATTCTCTGGAGTTCTATAGTCTTCTTCTACCAAATAACTCACAGTGGAATACCTGTTAGTTGTACGTATTGCCTGGTCTTAGCGGGTATCGATTCCAAAGATGGAAGTCGGGAATGGAGTCAAGGGTAGGTCATCCTTAGGGGCAACCTCGAGTGATCCTCTGTGCTGCTGCCTCTTCTACTTCGACCAGCAAAAATTCCCAGGAAATGCTCAGAAATCTGAGCCATGTGTACATGGTCAAACAAGAAAATGTAAGTGTAGAGGGACATTTTTCCAATACTTTATTTCACACTTCAGTTTGCTCTCATGTGAATAGATCCCTAATTTCTGCATCTGAGCAAAGATCTGGGTGACTGATTTTGGTCACTATCAGCTTATTTTGTAGAGGAAAAAGATTGTGCTTATGGAAACCCTGCTGAAATAACTCAAATCATCAGTCAGGGATTTTTTTTTTTCCTCTATGAGACAATGAATCTAAAGGATGAGACCAAGCCAGTGTATCTCCCTGCTGTGGGGCTTTTTGTCAGCCACACCTGTATTACCCCATCTAAAATCCTTCCCATTAGGTCTGACTGTAGTAGAGTCAGCCATCTAATACAGATAATTAATCTCACAGTTCAAAAGAAGTGAGAGTTTCAGTGGGAAGTTTTTACTTCTTGTATTCTACTTGCTGATTTCCGCAGTCCAAATCCTAATAGTTTATTGCTAAATCTCTATCATCATAAATTAGACCCATCACAAGGAAAATAAAGGATTTTTTTTGGGTGGGAGTCACTTTGTCACAGGATATATAGTATTGATTATATTTCTTTAAAAAATATGTATAGCTATTTATATGAAGAGTCAGAAGGGTATAAAACTAAATGATGAAAGGAAACTGTTTAGGAAAGAGGATTATGTTTTTTCTTCTCCTTTTGGTTTGTATTTGTTTTTTTCTGCAATAACTATTGTTGTTTAACTAAAAGTAAGTTAAAAGTAGAATAATTATACATAATTTCAGTTATTTAAAAATAAAGATTTTATTGAGAAGGTTATTTTCATTTAAGGAGAAAATTATTGTGCTTAATAATTGCTAAGCCCGGTAATCACAATACGGAAGGAATGAAACACCCTTGAGATTTGTATCTAACAAACCTGAGTTTAAAAGCCTAGCAGAATCTCATTGGTGTGGTTGCCAGGTAAAATACAGCGTATCAAGTTAAATTTGAATTCCAGATCCCCATGGATTTTTTTAAAATATAAATGTTCCGAATATTTTACGGAACACGCTTATATTAGAAATTATTCGTTGTACATCTGGAATTCAAATTTAACTAGTGGTTATTTTTATTTGCAGAAACTGGCAACCCCAGTAATTGGGTAGGTTAATCTCTGTCTGGATATTAGTTTTCTCATATGTCAAATGAAAAGTTACCTACATCATTGGTAGCTCTGAGGATTACCAGGAAAAACCATCAGTTCAGTGACCTTCATGAAGCTTCTGCTCCACCTTACTGGCACTAGGTGCTTGCACAGTCCCCTGCCTAATTTTGCATTTATATTTTTCCTAAAGCCTCTCCTGTCCTCAATCATATAAGCTGTGGGGCTCCCTACGTTTTCATCTTCCCTTGGAGAAATAATGGTGTTTATGTAGCAGCTTGCATGGAGTAGGCATCCAATAAGAGTCCCTTTTCCTTAGGGCAGGCATGCTATGGAGTTGAGTCCTCTGTTGTAGTTAGGACAGGTGACAGCCAGATGACAGCTTCCACTGGTCTTCTGTGTCCCTGAGTTCCAAACTTCCATCCTCTAGAACATAGAACAACCCTCCCTGTCTCCCCAGATCCCTGACTCTTCTCCATACATTAAGATTGAAGGAGCATGGAAGTTTCCAGAAATCCACGAACTTGGGCTCCTATTTGCTGGAAGCGCTGGAAGGTGTGTAAATAGTAACCAGTGAGCCTGACTGGGGTACAGGGGCTTCCTCTGATGGCTGTGGGGTAGATGTGGTCCAGGGCCCTAATCAGAAACACCATTCCCATGATTTGTACCAACTGCTGGACTCCAGCTCACTGGGAATCAAGCACACGTACTCAGACCTGGTTTCCCAAACTCATTAATCACCAGAAACTCACATTAAATACCATGAAGACATCTTGTCCACCACCCTTCAATGCTGTCTTTCACTTCGCCTTCTTCTCAAGAGGTCTCCATCCCACTCACAAGTGACTAAGTGCTCGCCACCCACTTTAGGAAGACCGTGGAGTGACTCCTCACACACCGCAGGAGCACGAGTGACTGGGCGCTCCCTCAAAGTGGCTCATCTCATGCCTTACATGCCCGATGGTGCTTTTGAACTCTGCTTGTCTGGATTTTTAGGATGATCTGTTTCAAAATTGCCACTCCCATGTAGCACATCTAGGAAGGCCCGAGGACCAGCATCGTGAGCGCCAACCTTACCCCACCTTACTACTTTTTCCCCTCAATTTATCTGTCTTTCCAATTGCTTTAGTTTCCACAGATTGGTCTGTTCTCCTTCCCTTGGTGTGTATATATATCTGGAAAGGACCTCAGGTTCTCTTTTCAAAGGAGAAGTGTTACCTAAATGCATAAATAAACATTCAGTAGCACCGAGGGAACACACTCTGGTTAAACCTTTGGTCAGGACTTCTTTGAATCAACAGAGTTAATGACCTGACTTTCCTAATTTTTTTTATTCCCTCACATTCTGTGGGGTTGCAGATGGTGAGTGACCTATTCCTCGCCCAAACTTCAATGCGAGGAGAATACTGCTTGCACCTCTATAGTGGTAAAGAAGAAAGTACAATTAGGCTTGATTCAGTTTGGCGCTTATGAACAAGATGGAATTTGAATGTTATTCGAAGGGATAAATTTTGATTTATGGGGTATGAAGTAGGTAAAGAAAATGTTTTCTTTTGAGTCGTCACACATCCCCAGGTGGAGGCCAGCCTAGAAGTAGG
The DNA here is from genome assembly GCF_003254725.2 of Canis lupus dingo. Lineage (NCBI taxonomy): Eukaryota > Metazoa > Chordata > Mammalia > Carnivora > Canidae > Canis > Canis lupus. The sequence continues at coordinate 34,840,623 of NC_064268.1, read as the reverse complement.
GTGTTCAGGGACAGACCAACGGCTCCTTGTAAGTGGCCACAGGGAATGTAATTATATGGATTCCAGGAGACTGGTAGCCCTCCTTTGTTGCCAGATACATCAACAGAGCCTCAGGAGAGAGCCCCATTCTTGGTTTGGGAAATAACTTAGCCCAAGAAATGAATCACAGTCAAGAAGAGCCTGGAGAGGGAGTTGTTTGCCTTCCCCTCACCAAAAAGGATGAGTTTTCAGTACCCTGCTGGAAAAACACGGGGTCCTTTGTATTCGTATGTGCATTTTCCCCCTCCTGCCCCAATAACTCTGCATTCCTCTTACAGAAGAACACTTAAAAGCACAGTTGTTGCAAATATTATTTAATAGTGTCCCCCTCGACACTTACCAAAATTTATCAAAACCTGAATTTCCTACTGTTTTCCTACTGCAAAATGAATTTTAAGCTTGACAAAGTAAAAAAAAAAAAAAAAAAAAAAAAAAAGGTGAATTTAGCATTTTTTTTTCCAACACAGTTAAAGAACAACATGAATTTTAATGCTACTTCATAGTAGGCCGGCGCTATCTAGATCTGTAACAGAGGAGGCCATGGCTCCTTATTAGTCTCGGAGCAATTACCTGAAATGAAGACTGGCAGAAAAAAGAAAAGCAATTGGCGTCCCTGAACCTGAGTGTGGAACCACTCAGTATGGCATTATTTGACTCATGAAAAGGATCATTTATTTTTAATGGATTCGTTTTTGAAACTACCTTGAGAGGAAAGGAAATTCGCAAAAAAAAAAAAAAAAAAAAAAAAAAATTCTTTAAAAATAAGCCAGTAGACTATTGATCTGTGAAGGCTATTTGCTCAAGAGGAGGATGAAAACCAGGGTGATTCTGCGGCCAGGACCTGTCCCCAGCTTTTCACAGCAGGTGCCTGCAGGCGTCGGGCAGGGGCTGGCTAAGTGTGCCAGCTTGCTCACTTACGGAGGATCGTCCCAAATCTCCCCCTCCTCCTCTTCCACTATTACTTAGAAAATAGAAATGGGCATTGCCAGGTCCCCGCCAGAATTTACGTGCTCTTGTGTTTTCTGTTGCAGAGACCAACAGAGATGTAATATGGAAAGCCCGGGATCTTATTGGGTTTACCCAGGAGTCTTAAGAAAAATAGGGAAGTGGCTCCGCTTCCTGACTCATGAACTTCAGAAACATTGTTATTAGGTCGAGGCTGAGGATGAAGCTCCTGAAAGTGGCTTCAGACTACCTGAAGCCTGAACACGAAGGGGCTTCTGCAGATTAACATCTGTGACTGCACTGTTGGCCCCGGGATGCTCCCTGGGGCTTTCAGCCCATGCATCCCTGGACCATTTCCTCCAGTTTCCAAGCCAGAACGGAGGCTGGAGACTTGCCGGTGGCATATCCCAATCCTTTTTTCAGGGCCAAGAAGAACGAGCACCCATGTGAAAGAAAGACCTCCCCTCCGGGTGCCCAGGTTCCTCGTATAGGTCGACAAAGCCTGCTTCCTTTTGATCACTCAGACTCCCAACGTCCTTCAGCTGCCGGCAGGAGATCTTGAGGCTCTGCTGACCTCAAACAGACCATCTTCTAGGACAGAACCTATCTATCAACAGAGAGATCTGTAAATCTATCTCATCGTGGTAGATCATCATGACCATCCTACAACGTAGAGGCGCCCAGGTCGGTAGGTCACATCAGATGCAAGGAAGGTGAGTCTCTATTAATTTCCACAGCTCGTCTTGGCCACAAGCCCTGCCAGGTGCTCCACCTTCAACCACTAGGCTCCTGGGGCACCTGGGGGGCTCAGTCGGGGAAGCGTCTGCCTTCGGCTTGGGTCATGATCCCCAGGTCCTGAGATCGAGCCCCACATCTGGTCCCTGCCCAGCAGGGAGCCTGCTTCTCCCTCTCCACCCCTGCTCCTGTGCTCTCTCTCGCAATCTCTCCCTCTCTCTCTGTCTCAAATGAATAAATAATAGTAATAAACAACCCAAACAAACACTACGCTCCCCCCATCTGCACAAGGCAACCTCTTCTGCATTCAGAGACCGAACCAACAAAATAGTGACTAGGTAGTTGCTGTTGTTTTGCCCATTGTGCCTTCTGGCCCTGAGTCACCGTTTCTTGGGTAACAGAGTTTTGAGTGATACCTGCTGAAAAGCGTTCACGCTAATGTACACCCTCCGAGAGGTTATTTTGCCGTTTGATTACCCTGAACCACTTGAGCTTTTCTTCTTCCACATGTTGTGCTTTACCATCAGGAGCTGATTAGAATATTGAGGGGATAAAATTAATCCAATATTGGGGCACCTGGGTGGCTCAGTAGCCAGTTGAGCATCTGACTCTTGCTTTTGGCTCAGATCACGATCTCATGGGTTGTGAGAACCAGCTCAGCGGGGAGTCGGCCTGGAATTCTCTCTCTCTCTCTCTCCCTCTCTCTCCCCCACCCCCTGCTGTGTCTCTCTCTAAAATAAATAAATATAAATAAATAAATAAATAAATAAATAAATAAATAAATCTTTATATACGTATGCCTGCATATATGCTTATATACATACATCAAATATTTATACCTACACATAATCAAATATTGACGCATATTTCAAGGGCTGCTGAAGAAGCCTCCTTGGTTTATGAAAACAAGAGTTTTCCTGGAGGTGTCTCGGTGTCAGTCCCACAGCTCGTCGTCGTTGTGGGTTGGAGTTGTCTGCATTCTTGAAACATGGAGATTAGAGCATCCTGGGAGGTAGGGAGGGGTCTTATTTTAAAGCTGGCTGTTCCCGAGGACACCAGAATTTTTTTGGAGGAAAGTGACTTTAGGAAAATGAGAAAAACCATGCCAAAATTTGCCATTAATTCACATTCCTGATCACGACCTCTTTGGCATGAGGAGCGTATTTAACGGTCGTTTAAAAATAGAGGTTATGAATAACTGAAGGAGAATACACTTTTGAAGAAAAGCTGCCCAAGTTTACTATTCTAGAAAGAACAGTCCATTTTTAGTTCTTTAAACTGCTCTTCCTTGGAGTCACGACTATGACAAAGGTTGGTCGTTGTACCATTAGAATTTGAAGGTGTATCTTCTTCATTTACATAAAAGATAAAGCCTGTTGCCAAGAATCTCGTTTTTGTTTTTGTTTTTGTTTTTTTTTTGTTATAAATAAGCCAGTATTTTCCTAAACCAGACGGTTTGTCCATTTGATTTCTTGTTTCCGGATCGTATGTATGAGTTACATGAAAGACATGGTTGCTAAAGAGCGTAAAGTCAATGACACACTGTACATGACTTCTAGTCTCTCATCTCTCAATATCTTCAGGTAGAAAAATGTCTTTTTGGACCTAGGCTAACAGAATGTGCTTCAGGGCCAGGAATTTGTCGTCTAAACTTTCACTCCTTCAGAAAATCCTAATTTTCCCATAGGTCTTTTATTCGAGGCTGAAGGGAACTACGGCCCCGCTGTATTGAAAACCATTTTTGCCTTTGTAGTTTGAAGCTCAACACGACCTCAAAAGATCGGTTGTTAAGGCTGAGCATGGCTCTTTCCACTGATTTTTGAGAGGAGGGTTATATGGGGAAGGAATAGTGGTGAGTAACATAAAAAATTAAAAGACACAATCCCCTTGCTCTCGTACAGCACGATAAAGTACACGTCTCTGGTTCTTAACCCGAGTGTGTAATTCCACCATTTGTTCTTAAAAGAAAGGTTTGCGCTGGAGAGAGACAGCTTGAACGGTCTCATTTGCTTGCTCAGCTCCCCAAGCAGGTAATTGCAGAGAGAAAAGACAATTCTTTGATCTCAGTGAGGTGCTAATTTGTAAGATTTTGGAGCTGTTTGGGCCCTAGGAAGCCGGGATCAGTACGTAAACAATGGCATTTATCTGGCAGCCGATTACTGACACATTACTATCTCGGTGCTTATTCATTTACACTGGTGTTTGAAGACAGGACCATGTGTCAATAAAGGAATTAGACCAGACACCTCTGTCCATCAGCTTTATCTCAGTTTGCTGACAGGAACAGTAGGTGACAGTAAGCAACAGAAAACACTTCAAAGTTCCCTAGCCTTGGTTCTGCAGCTAAGACAAACAACGTTTACTGCTTTAGCAGCAGCACACAGTGAGCCCAAGAGCAGAGGAAGATGAAAGACTGCGCCAGGCCATCAAACGCACGGCCCGCCCCCCACCCCAGTCCTGGTGGCTCCCTCCGCTCCCTTAGGGAGATTGCCAAAAAAGAGACCGCCACCCTGCGTGGTGTCCCCTTTGGACCTCTTTAAAGGAAACCCTCTTGGGAAGGCAGGCAGATGATGAGTGGACTTGATGTTCGCCAGCTACTCTTCCTTCAAGATTTCGATACTACGTCGTTCATTCATTTCACCGTCTTTGCAGGAAGCAGGCAAAGCGCCAGGGCTGTGCCAGGACCTGTGTGTGTGGAGCAGAGGGCACCATTGCTCTTACAGACCCTGGACAGTTTGGAAAAAAAAAAAAAAAAGCACAAGGCTCTAGCACAGCACGGTTCTTAGATAGAGGGAAGGGGTGGTTGAGGGCTGTGCGGACACGGCCTTCCTTCCGCAGGATGAGCTGTCCCTTGCGTGGACCTCCAAATGCTCTAGTTCTAGCACCATCTAAACTGAAAATAACTTGAACAAATACTTCATGGCACCGTCCAACGAACATGTATCCCAGATTTCCTCCTCTGCACTTCTAAGTCGGGAATGATTTATCAGAGTATTTCCTACACAATTTGTTAATCTATTGAAACCGAGACGAATTCATTTACTTGGCAACTTTTTATTGAATACTTACTACACCAGGCCATGCTCTAGTCTGGGACAAGACACAGAACCAGACGGACCAGATCTCTGCCCTTTTGGGAGGAAATAAACAAAAAGTTGGTGATTTGGGAGTGTCAAAAAAAATCATATAAAGTGAGTAGAATGGAGCAGCAGAATAAAGAGTAAGTGGCTGGATGGGGGGAAAATATTGGTGACTTTGGTATTTGGGGGCAGATGGTCACAAAGAGAAACTGTAATGAGAAGGGTATGATGCTGAGTGAAGTCAGTCAGTTGGAGAAGGACAATCATCATAGGGTCTCACTCATACAAGGAATATAAGAAAGAGTGAAGGGGATTGTAGGGGAAAGGAGGGGAACTGAGGGGAAAATTAGAGAGGGAGACAAACCATGAGGGACTCCTGACTCTGGGAAACCAAAGGATGTGGAAGGGGAGGTGGGTGGGAGGACGGGGTAATGGGCACTGAGGGGGGCACTTGATGGGTTGAGCACTGAGTGTGATATTATGTTGGGTATCAATTGAACTTCAATAAAAAAATAACAGAAATGAAAATATTAAAAAAAAAAGTGGTGATGAGGAGAAAGAGCAATCCGTGTGGGGCCGTGAAACCGAAATGCTGAGGCTATGGGGAGCAGAGGAGGGCCCCGAGGCCGGGGCCAGCGCGGTGGGCAAGGTGGGCTGCAGAGCCAGGCAGGAGGACAGGAGCCTTGGGATGCCGCGAGGGGACAGGAGCCCAGGATGTTGTGGGGGAACAGGAGCCCCAGGATGTTGTGGGGGAACAGGAGCCCGGGATGCTGCGGGGGGACAGGAGCCCCGGGATGTTGTGGGGGAACAGGAGCCCTGGGATGCTGCGGGGGGACAGGAGCCCGGGATGCTGCAGGGGGGACAGGAGCCCGGGATGCCGTGGGGGAACAGGAGCCCCGGGATGCCGCGGGGAGACAGGAGCCCGGGATGCTGCGGGGGGACAGGAGCCCCAGGATGTTGTGGGGGAACAGGAGCCCCGGGGATGCTGCGGGGAGAAGGGAGCCCGGGATGCTGCAGGGGGGACAGGAGCCCAGGATGCCGTGGGGGAACAGGAGCCCCGGGATGCGCAGGGAGACAGGAGCCCCGGGATGCTGCGGGGGAACAGGAGCCCCGGGATGCGCAGGGAGACAGGAGCCCCGGGATGCTGTGGGGGAACAGGAGCCCCGGGATGCCGCGGGGAGACAGGAGCCCCGGGATGCCGCGGGGGGACTGGAGTCCTGGGATACCGCAGGGGGACAGGAGCCCGGGATGCTGCGGGGGGACAGGAGACCCGGGATGTTGCGGGGGGACTGGAGTCCTGGGATGCTGCAGGGAGACAGGAGCTCCGGATGCCACAGTGGGGACAGGAGCCCCGGGATGCCGGGGGGGGGGGGGGGGGACAGGAGGCCTGGGATGCCACGGGGAGACAGGAGCCCTAGATGCCACAATGGGGACAGGAGTCCCGGGATGCCGCGGGGGGAAAGACGCCCGGGATGCCGTGGGGGTCTGGAGTTCTGGGATGCCTCGGGGGAACAGGAGCCCGGGATGCTGCGGGGAGACAGGAGCCCCGGGATGTTGTGGGGAAACAGGAGCCCGGGATGCGCGGGGGGACAGGAGCCTGGGATGCCGCGGGGGGACAAGAGCCCCAGTATGCCGCAGGGGGACAGCTCCTTCCCTGGGATGCTGCGAGGAGACATGAGCCTGGGATGCTGCAGGGAACAGGAGCCCCTGGATGATGTGGGGGGACAGCTGCTTCCCTGGGATGCTGTGGGGAGACATGAGCCTGGGATGCTGCAGGGGACAGGAGTCCTGGGATGCTGCGGGGGGACAGGAGCCCCGGGATGCCGCAGGGGGACAGCTGCTTCCCTGGGATGCTGCGAGGAGACATGAGCCTGGGATGCTGCAGGGGACAGGAGCCCCTGGATGATGTGGGGGGACAGCTGCTTCCCTGGGATGCTGTGGGGAGACATGAGCCTGGGATGCTGCAGGGGACAGGAGTCCTGGGATGCTGCGGGGGGACAGGAGCCCCGGGATGCCGCAGGGGGACAGCTGCTTCCCTGGGATGCTGCGGGGAGACAGGAGCCTGGGGATGCTGCAGGGGACAGGAGTCCCGGGATGCTGCGGGGAGACAGGAACCCCAGGATGCCGCGGGGGGACAGCTGCTTCCCTGGGATGCTGCAGGGAGACATGAGCCTGGGATGCTGCAGGGGACAGGAGTCCCGGGATGCTGTGGGGGGACAGGAACCCCGGGATGCTGCGAGGGGACAGCTCCTTCCCCGGGACCCCGGGGTCGCGCCCTGAGCCGAGGGCAGAGGCTCCACCCCGGAGCCCCCGGGCGCCCCCACACCCTGGTTCTGCTCCGCCCCCGTCCCCGGCACCCCGGCAGGTGCACTCCTCCTTCCCCGGCAGCCCTGGGTCCGCTCCTCCGCAGCCTCCCGCCTCGTGGGGCTCCGCCTTCAGACCTCTTCCTCCCTCCACGGCCACCAGATCTGCAGCCCCCGCGGCCTTCGGGGTCACAGCCCCCCCCACCTGGAGGCTCTGGTGGGGGCCTGGCTGTGCACCCCCAAGGCACCCCAGCACCTGCCCCTCCCGGGCGCCCCTCTGGCCGCGCACAGCCCCTGAGCATCTTGGTGCCTGTGCGACTGGAAGGTCTCCCCGGGGTGCTGGGGGCTTGTCCCGGTAGGGCCCCCACTGCCCCCAGGCGGTCCCATCAGCCAGCGTCAGCCCACAGTAGAGCGCATCTCTTCGGTCCCCCAGGGTGTGCGACTCCACAACCCGCCGCTGTCCTCTCTGCCCTGTTCCCCCACCCCTGCTCCCACCCACTGCCCCACCTGCCGCTCCTCACAGACTGCACCTGCTTTGCCGCCTCACCTCCTTAGATGTCACTCAAAGGGCACCTGCATAGTGGGGGGGGGGCTTCTCCTGATCACCCCCTTTAAACCAGCCCCTCCTCTTCTCAAAGTCCTTGCCCACCTCCCTGACTTAATTCCCCAGAGCATTTGTCACTCATCGTGACCTGGTGCATCACCTCCACTCTCTTGCTGCTCGGCTTGTTAGCTGGTCCTGGTCTGTAGGGCGCAGGTTCCCTTCAGTGGGACTTCTGGTCCAGCGAGCTTACTACCAAGTTCCCCGCTGGCCGCGGAAACAGCAGCAGGGACACGAGGAGCAGACGACAACAGACATCAGATCCATAGGCCGGAAGCTGTGGAAAAGCTTTGCAGAGAATGACAGAACCCGGCTGGGGTGGAAGAGGATCATCTCGCCTCCTCTAGAGGGAGAACGGATTGGGGGGTAGAGCTGGACTGAGATGCCAGTTAGGAAGCAACAGTCATGCTTCAGGTATGAGACAGGGTTGGTTTGGACCAAGGTGGCAGTGACGGAAGGAAGCGGAGGTGTTGAAGATCTCTTTGGGGGGCTGCTGTGTAGCGACTGTAGTGACTTTTATAACCAGAACGCTTGTCATCGTTTCTGTGTTGAACCGCAGCTGTATTCTCAACCTCCTTGGTCGCCCTCCTGCTTGTGCGGGAGGTGTGCAAATCGATGCCGATGGCTTGGTGGGCGTGGAGGGGGTGTAAGGGGATGGCCTCAGGTGGCTCCTAGATTTCTGGCTTGAATACGTGGGGGATGAAGGTGTCGTTTTCTGAGAAGAAGAAGGTCAGAGCAGGTGACAATTTTAGGAATTGTTTTATGGGAGAGACCTCTTGGGCGTCAAGAGGTCAATGACAAAGACAAAGCTGAGGCGTAAATAATAATATATCCTAGAGCAGAGAGGTTAACAATAGAGAAAAAAATTGGAAGTTATCATGTATGGATGGATTTTGTTTATTTGAGAGAGAGCAAGAGAGCACAAGCAGCGGGGAGGAGCAGAGGGAGAGAGAGAAGCAGGCTCCTCACTGAGCAGGGCACCCAGATCCCAGGAGCCCAGGACAATGGCCTGAGTGGAAGGCAGATGCTTAACTGACTGACCCCCCCCCCCACCCAGGCACCCCTATGGATGGTTTTTAAAACCATTCAGCTAGATAACCTCATGCTTAAATTGAGCAGAGGAATTAAATCCAGCAGAAGAGATTGAGAAGGAACATTCCAGAAGCATAACACTTAGAGTGGGCAAAGAAGGCTTTTGAGATTATCTAGCTCCTAGAACAGTCTGTCAGTCTGCAACCAATGGAGCAAACCCAGCTTTGTGCTGGTTTTTGAATCGCCCGTGAGCTAAAAAAATGCTTTTTACCAATATTTGCAATCAACTCGATGGTAAGGAACACTAACTTGGAACTCCAATGAAGCAAAATGTTTTTCCCAAAAAAGGGGACTCCGTTCTTATCATTAGTAAGCCTATATTCCCAATTTATATATATATTTTAGACATAAAATTATTTTTATCGTATTTTTTATCTTGTCAGTTAAAAAGATTTGTGCAGAATTATTTTTCCTCTCATGTTATTCTTTATTTTACCTTTTATTCTACAAAAGGGAAGAACTAAAATATTTAGTATCTGATCCTTATAGAGGAGAACACAGGCCACACTCTGTTTGAACTTGGTCACAGCAACTTCTTGCAAGATACATAGATGAAGGCAAGGGAAGCAAAAGTAAAAATGAACTATTGGGACTTCATCAAGATAAAAAGCTTCTGCACAGCAAAGGATACAGTCAACAAAACTCAATGACAACCTACAGAATGGGAGAAGATATTTGCAAATGACGTATCAGATAAAGGGCTAGTATCCAAGATCTATAAAGAACTTCTTAAACTCAACAGCAAAGAAACAAACAATCCAATCCTGAAATGGGCAAAAGACATGAGGAGAAATCTCACAGAGGAAGACATAGACATGGCCAACAAGCACATGAGCAAATGCTCCGCATCACTGGCCATCAGGGAAATACAAATCAAAACCACAATGAGATACCACCTCACACCAGTGACAATGGGGAAAATTAACAAGGCAGGAAACCACGAATGTGGGAGAGGATGTGGAGAAAGGGGAACCCTCTTGCACTGTTGGTGGGAATGGGAACTGGGGCAGCCACTCTGGAAAACTGTGTGGAGGTTCCTCAAAGAGCTAAAAATAGACCTGCCCTACGACCCAGCAATTGCACTGCTGGGGATTGACCCCAAAGATACAGATGCAGTGAAACGCCAGGACACCTGCACCCCAATGTTTCTAGCAGCAATGTCCACAGTAGCCACACTGTGGAAGGAGCCTCGGTGTCCATCGAAAGATGATGGATAAGAAGACGTGGTCTCTGTATACAATGGAATATTCCTCAGCCATCAGAAATGACAAATACCCACCATTTGCTTCGATGTGGATGGAACTGGAGGGTATTATGTTGAGTGAAGTGAGTAAATCAGAGAAGGACAAACATTATATGGTCTCATTCATTCAGGGAATATAAAAAATAGTGAAACGGAATAAAGGGGAAAGGAGAGAAAATGAGTGGGAAATATCAGAAAGGGAGACAGAACATGAGAGACTCCTAACTCTGTGAAATGAACTAGGGGTGGTGGAAGGGGAGGCGGGCGGGGGGTGGGGGTGACAGGGTGATGGGCACTGAGGGGGCCACTTGACGGGATGAACACTGGGTGTTATGCTGTATGTTGACAAATCGAACTCCAATAAAAAATATACAAAAAAAAAAAAGGAAGTCCTATTTCAGATGAATTCTTTCATAATGAAGAAAAATAAGCAGGGCCTAGTTATTTTAGATCCTTTTTCAGGGTTGCTCCAAGGAAGAGCAGGCCTCGCATCCGTGCCTGAACTTCTGATCGCATCCTGTCCCAAGTACCGTGCTATTCCTCTGTTATATACACAACAGTCTAGCAGATAGTGACATCACGGGGTAGGAAAGAAACTTGATCATGTGATGGAAGTGTTTTGTCAATCAAAAAATGAAATCAACGCAGCAAATCACCACTAAAAGGACTTTATTGTGTTAATTCAAAGGAAATCATCCCACCTATTAAAACTGAAGTGAGAGAAAGCCATCTATCTGACTGATTTTTCTTTTCTTTTTCTTTTTTGACTGACTTTTCCATTCTTTAAAATAGCGTGAAGGATTATCGCAATTTCGCCAATAATTCACGTCAAATGATGGTATGAGATGCCAAATGTTGATGTATGCATTTTTTCTTGCTTGTTGCCCAAACAGAAGATGGCAAGGACAGATGCCAGAATGAGGAGCTCCTCCTTATTCTCATTTTGGGCTTGGGTTGGTGCCACTGTTTTCTATTACTCCATTCTCTTCGAACATCCTCACTTCTCACACACCAAAACCTTAGAAATTTGGCGTAACCACATTCCTCATACGTTTGTCATTGCCTTTCACCAATTGTGGTAAAAGACACCTAATATCAAATGTACAATCTTAACCATTTCTAAATGCACAGTTTGCTAATGTTATTCAGTGCCATACGACCGATCTCCAGGACTGTTGATCCTGTAAGCCTCAAGCTCTACACCCTTTAAACAACAAGTCTCCATTTTCCGGTCCCTGAAACCCCGGGTGATAACCATTCCACTTTCTATTTCTATGAATGTGACTATTCTAGTTACCTCGTGCAAGTGTGATGAGTATTTGTCTTTTTGCAACTTGCTTATTTTAAGAGCACAACGTCCTCAAGGTTTATCTACGATGCAACGTGGGTCAGAATTCCCTTCCTTTCCATTGAATGTGTGTTCCACGTTCTGTGTGTATGTTCCTCTGTTGATGGACACAGGGTTGGACAAAGGTTGGACAAAGGTTGCTTCCACCCCTTTGCTGTTGTGAAAAATCCTGTTTATGACCCGAGTCACACCCCTACCACTTTTCTCCTTATGTGGGGACTCTTTTCCATGACGTGGGTGACACCTGATGGGGATCTTGGAACCATTTGAAGAGAAGATGCGTCTAGGAAACCCTCCCAGAAAATGTCTTCTCTTCTCTTTTTGACTCAGAATGGGGTGTCTGTCCCTAGGCCAAGCATCTTGAGCGTATGATACTATTGAATAAAATGGGGCAAGACAAAGGGTCCAGTGCTTAGGCTCACTGGCACATGCAGGTCCAGGCTCCCCGGAGGGGCCTGCCCAGGAGCCCTTGGATTAATGTACCCCGTGCAGGGTAGTTAGCCAGAGGCAGGGCACAGTCCCAAGGAGAATCATAGTTGTGCTAAAGTCAGAGAAGAACAAAACTTTAAACCTTTGTAAGGGCGATAAACTTTATGAGCAAAACTTAGAAAACTTGCTAAACCTAGATTTAAGAAGAACTAGTCCTGGGTGAAGGAGCTTTGTGAATTTTGAATCTTGGCTCTGCGACTAACTTAATCACACAACTTTTACCAAACCACTGAGCTGCTCTGAGCCTCCAGGTCCTCACCTTAAAAATAGGAAAAATCAGATGTGCTTGGCAGGCTCATTTTGAGCATCATAATACCCATCGTAAAGTACGCCGGGAGATCCTTTTCTGCCATGACTTTTACGACTGTAAAGGGTAGAGGCTCGAGGTCAGACCAAGGAAACTCTTATTTTTCATGTGGGAGCCCAAACGTTATCAACGTGAAGGAACTTTAGCATTTTGGCAAAAATTAAACTCTCTCTAGCTTAACACACATGTATGGGGAACCCACGTATTTGACAAAACATATCCACTGTGGATGTCCTTTCTTAGGAAACTTTTGATGCTAAATATAGGTACTCCTGAAAAAAAATACACATATTCCAGGTTGATGAGTAATTCAGTATTTATAAAGCTGGTGTTTAGACATGAGTGCCATTTGGAGAAATCGTAGGTTTCATTCTGTCTGTGCCTGGATTAATGTTACACATCAGAGTCTAAGAATCCCCTAAATAAATACCATATGCCTCTGAATGTTGACTTTCTGATTCTGTAGCCAATCCTTTTAATAAATTTCAGTGCGCAACCTACAGGCATCATCCTACGCCCTTAAAGGCACATAGTCAAGAGGTGGACAAAGAGGTTCCTCAAAGTGTTGAGTATCCCAGTCGGGCATGGACACGCTCTAGTAATCATTTCCTCTGTTAATTAATTCCTAATCTCTCCGGCTCAGGAAAGCACATTACTCAAAGAGTGTTTTTACAAGAAGTGTAAATACAATGTGGGCTGAAGTTTCCCGGTTCCACTGCCCACTTGCCACCCACCGATGCTTCTAACCCTGTGGAAAAACAGAATGAGCAAGAATGACCACTGCTCTCTCTTTCTCTCTTTCCCCAAGAATGGGACGTATTCTTGTGGGGGACGCTTCAAGTCCCATTAATCATTCCATCCACATCATAAAGCGGGGCACAGGGAGGCTGCTGAGATCATCAGTAAACAATGGTCTTTCACAGCGTTCTGATGCCAAGACGCTGGGGAGCACAGAAGGGGACTTTTCGCTCCGTGTTTCTCCACGAGTTCCGTCACTGGGGTGGCACAATGGTGAATAGCCTGAAGTCCCTCCCCAGGGCCCTACCGCCTTGGGAAAGAGAAGGTGCACGAGATAAAGGCGACATTTACTCTGAGCACTTACATACATTGGCTCATCATTTGCCCGGCAGTCTTGTGAGTTTGGTCCGACTAGTTCCCCACCACCACCCGTAATATCAGGATGCCAAAGGTTAGTCCTTGCTCAGCATCGCGTAGATGGCCGGAACTCAAAGCTCAGGAAGTTGGACTCCTGAGAATATAGTGATTCTTCTACACACACACACACACACACACACATGCATGTAGTACATGGGTACAGGTACTGAAATGGGGGTTCAGGAAGGGGATCAGGAAGGCTAACCTCCATCTGGAGCTCTGACAACTGGGTAAGATTTGGATGTGAGATGAGGAACTTGGTGGAGCGGACAAAGACTGGGGATCGGGACCCACCCTGATCATGGGACTTTCTCTCTTCTGCATGTGAGATTGCTGGTGGCAAAGGGCTTGTTGGTACAAGACGCAACTATTGCTATTTTCTTTGGTAGGCAGTAAGCAGCTGTTGCAAAGTTCTGAGCAGAAAAAGGACATACTCTTAGGCGTCCTCCAGGACGTTGAGTTAAGGGTGGAGACAGAGTGAAGGCTAAAACAAGTCAAGACACCATTGCTGTGGTCTGCAGAGCATCCCATCGTGTCCCTACAGAGTAGTAAAGGCCTAGGCGGGATGTCGTCAGGCGAGAGAGAAGAGAGATGGGTTTGAGACAAGGTAGACCCAGAATCAACAGGACTGAGCCCAGGGGTGGATCTCCTATGGAGGAGACCACTGTTCTTGAATGGGTTCCGAAAGGAGTCTGGCAAGTCCTACCGAGCATTCATGAGGCAGGAGAGAGAGAGGGGCCACACGTAGTGGGAACGGATGTCGTTCCTGCCATGTCGGTCTTCACCTTCCGCAGAGATAGCTGGATAGACAGTGGGTGACCGTTGAATTTTTGCTGACTTTCAAATGAAGAGAAGAAATCTGAGCTATTGGAGACCGTGCACGCACGCCTCCTGCCCCACTGGGAATGGTTTCCAGTGCTGAATCAATGTTTTAAAGTCTCCATTTTCTTCCTTCTTCATTTATGAAAGTCAGAAGAGTCTTTCAGAATGACTACTGATTCAGAAACTTGAAGGCATTAAAGAACGTTAAGTGTTTTCTCTCAGATTAACACTGTTCTACTGTTGGAACTTAAAATAAGTCACGTAACTATGGATAATATTTATACGACACAGACTGCTGTTTTGAAAGCATCTTTGTATATAGAAAAATGCTCATAATTGGGAAAACACTTACACGGTAGCCACCTGGTTAGAGTCCAGAATATACATGCATATAAAAGCTATTTTATGTATTTTACTCTTTTTTTTTTTTTGTATAACATCTATTACTTGTGGTTAGTGATCTTTCATTGCCTTTAATTTGTGGACACTTTCTAACCACCACTTGTGGGTCTTCAGGGAGCAAACTCCTTCACAGAAACATTTATTTGCCACCACAAAGACCGTGAGGAGAGAGAGACAATTCAATATTTATTCTGTGTTTAACAGCATCCTTTGAGAGTTGGAGCAAGGCTTTCAAAATGCAAAACCAAAGAAAAAAATAATCCCCCAATCCAACAACCCCCCTGGAGTTCTGTGGAGAATGGAACAAATAGGCCTGTTTCTAATACACGCCGTCTGGGAGGTACTTCACAGTGTATTTGACAAAATGATGGCATTGAAAAGTGTAACACAAGAAAAATAAAGCAAAGCTCTAAAGTAAAATATAAAGATCGTTGGAGTGTTTTCTTATATGATATAGAATTATTCGCCTAATCTTTCTGCGTCTCCTCAGTGCAAAGTCACTGACAAGCTAGCAAAGCTGGCTCTTCCGTTTGTTCAGTGCGGAACACAGCAGACCGTCCACTTTTCTGAATTCTGGTCCTCGCAGGTGTAAATCGACAAAGATGACACCCGACTGACCCACGTATGTCTAATGACCTAGCTTCTGCATGATGGGGGTGGGGGGCGGAGGTGACAAGATTAGTATTTAAAAATATTATCCCACTATTAATTTATAATAGTTGGGCAAACTAACTGCTATCTCATCGCAATCAAACAGGCGATGTTTTATTTATCACACATTTGAGAAAATTAGGGAGGCTTTAGAAATGAAAGATTCAGTAAATAATGCTTTCTTTGGCCAAGATGTTTTAGTGACACTCTTTTCTAACTCCGAAACACACTAAATTTACTCCCTGCGCCTCTTCGGATAGTCTCACAAAGACTGGGTCAATAGAGTGAGTTACGTCACTGCTGTGAGGGTCAGAACCAAAATGAAATGATGTGTGTGGAAGCGTCACTAAGTGGCAACATAGTGCACACAGGTACAACACTGTTATCTTCAGATAGAGACGCTAATGCTCCTCCTTTTCTACCTGGCGAGGATGCCCTAAAGAGAAATAAGATAATACGCATCAAGCACTGAGGGCTTGGAAAGAAAGATATGCAGATGAACGGCATTATCATCTCTTATTTCCTTGTAATTTATTATATTACCTTTTAATGATAATCCAGAATACATGTTTGGGCTGTAAATCTGTAGGGGCCAAAAAAAAAAAAAAAAAAAAGAAAAGAAATCAAGAATTAAATCACTGGATAAAAAATCAAGAATTAAAATACTGGATTGATTTTTTTTTTTGTTGACTCAAAGAGTTGAGTAAAATCTGGGAAGAACATACCTCAACAGGTTGAGGGTCACCTGAACGACTGGCAGGATGTATCCATGAAAAGGGGTGTCCAACTGCACAGTCCTGGGTATCTTTCCGACTTGAAAACCTGCAGATGCCTTTTCTCTAAATGGAAATTAGAATTCAGACCCTCCTCCATGTACTTGCTCAAGACAAGCTTCTTCAAACCGTAGTGCTTTGTTGACTCTGAAGAATATTCAAATATTTAATAATAAAGATGAAGTCGGTTCCTGGGATCTGCCCTTTAAAATTCTGTCTCTGCCTCCCTCCCCAAAGAAACAGGTTCAGTGCCAAGTGAGAGACTCAGACCGACGCAACTTTAAATCCAAGGGGGAAGTAATTGCATTTTTCATATTTTTATTCATTCATTCTCCAAGGAAGAAGAAATTAGCTGGATTGTAGGCTGTCACATTTGGCAACCCCACTAATTTTCAGACCAAGGCAAAGGACCATATTTCAGTCAGGAATAGTGTTTGCTTTTCTTTTATCGTCTCAGTTGAATTAACTTTTAAGAAAATGGCATAGTTTAGGTGAACAGAGGCCCTTGGGATTCCTGACGGATATAAAATGGGCTCAAAATGAAGATAATGCACTGTTTTGGGGCTCAGTCGGTTAAGCGGCTGACTGAGGGTATGGTCTCAGGATCGTGGGATCGAGCCCACTGTCAGGCTTCATGGTGAGTGGGGAGTCCATTTGGGATTCTCTCTCCCTCCGCCTGCTCACTATGGGTGTGCTCTCTCTCTCTCTGTCCCTCAGATAAATAAATACTTCTTTCAAAAAAAAAAAAAAAACACAGATGATTCACTGTTTCTAATGTATAGGGTTGACGTAACTCACTCTATTGACCCAGTCTTTGTGAGACTATCAGAAGAGGCACAGGGAGTAAATTTAATGTGTTTTGGAGTTACTAAAGGGTGTCACTAAAACATTTTTGCCAAAGAAAGCACTATTTACTGAATCTTTCATTTCTGAAGCCTCCCTAATTTTCTCAAATGTGTGATAAATAAAACATCGCCTGTTTGATTGCGATGAGATAGCAGTAAGTTTGCCCAAATATTAAAAATTAATAGTGGGATAATATTTTTGAGTCTTATTTTTTTATTTTTATTTATTTTTCATTTTTTTATTTTATTTATTTTATTTTTTATTTTTAAAAATTACTTATTTATTTATTCATGATGGGATAATATTTGTAAATAGTAATCTTGTCACCCCCGCCCCCCCATCAAGGCAGAAGCTAGGTCATTAGAAACTCACAAAAGAATTCAGATAGCGCAAATTCCAACCTTTGAATCAAAGCCTAGCCATGGCCATCACAGAAGACGGAAAAGAAGGCTAGAGAAGGACGTAGAAGCTCATGGCCTCTGCCCCCTGACATTTCAGTAGCTGAAAATCACTTGACCTGGGGAAAAGGAGGGCCAGGGAGGAAGCAGGTTCCCCAAAGGGCCCTTGACTCTGCCTCTGTTGCACCCAAGAGCAGCGAGGCACGTGAAGGGTCTTGGAGGCAACCTCAGCCCAGAGTGAAAGAGAAGTAGCAGAAACCCCAGGACCAAGGACACCTGGTGGACTTGCATGGGTCTTTGTATTAGGAATAGGACAGGGCCCTCCCTGCTGCTGTCAAAATCCTTCAGGCCATGCCTTCCATGCTCCAAGGGCACTTGGGTGGGGGTGGGTAGCAATTGGTTGAGTGAGATCACGTCTCCCCTCCATCACCCTGCAGGGTCAGGGCTTGGGGTGCTCACAGAGAGGAAACTAGAGAGACTGTAGGCCTGCTCCTTCCTGCAGGTGCACACGGAGCCAACTGGCTTTCTCTCAACGAGTAGGGACCGTGTAAGCCCTGGGCCTTCCGGAAACGCTCACCAAGCCCCCTTTGCCAACCTCAGCCCTCTTCGGGTTGGCTTCCCTGCCAAAGTGCGCTCCCTTTACTGCCATTCGGAAGTCTATGCGGCTCACGCGAGAGCATCCCCAACACTGACCTCGGTTCCCTCCGTGCTGCCTCCCATCCTAGCTCCCCTTTGATCCCACCTACTCAGATACAACTTGCAACATTGTGGGATGGTTTGATGCTTTTTTATGGGGCCATATTACCTTTGTTAGACAGAGGGATCAGATAGGTGGGTGGAGACTGTCCTCCGAGGTCAGCAGGGTTGAACCCGGGCCCCTTTCTCTGCACTGACGGGCTGGGCCTGTGCCCAACCGTGAGGAATGACCCTCGACATACCAGCCTGACTATAAGGACTACGGTGCAAGCGTCCTTGCCTCCCCTTCCTCCTTCCTCTGCCCGCACCCCCCAGTGCACGTCGCTGCCCACTCCGGCTCATCGACGCACCCTGCCTCAGCTTGCCTTCTTCAGAAACGGGCCTTCCTCCTAGACCTTCTCTGTGAGAAAACATCAAGTCTCTTTGTTGATTAACACAATATTTTTTTTGACTGTTGGTTTCAGCTGTCTGGCTCGGAGGAATCTTCTTGGGAGTCTTACAGGGAAAAATGAAGTCTTGGCCCTGTAGGATGAGCGATAACGGGGTTTCCTTGAGCTACCGAACCATACTCGTTAACCAAAAGTGACCTCTCCAGGCTTTACGTGGTCAACTTAAACCACACCCTGTAAAAGGGATGGTTCTATGTCGCTTGACTCAACTTTGAGCGTGGTGTCTATAATTAGAACGCTGTAGGGAGCTGGCTTGCTGGCCTGTTGTCATCTGTGCATGCTGAATACATTCCCATAAAGCTGTTCCAGTTCATCGTCCTTTGGGGTCCATCGTGGGGGGTCTGCAAGCTGCCGCTCTTGTGTTCTCGTACTTCTTCCTACCATGGAGCCTCTCTGAAAGCACAAACATGCGGCTCCGCTCCTAGGGGATAGGAGCGTCTGTCTGCCCATGCTTTTCTCCCCTGTGTGTTGCGGGGTGGGGGGAGCGGTGTATGGGGCGGGGACGGGAATATCAAAAAAAAAAAAAAAAAAGGGAAATTTAAACGTTATTTTAAGTATGAAAGCTGAACTCCAGATACAGCTCTTCCTCAGTGTGGTATGATTTACAACCCACAATGCTGGAACCTTGAAAACTGCAGCTCAGAAAACAAAACAAAATAGTGTCCTCATCTTAAGAGCTTTCCACTCACTACTTCACGCTGTCCCTGCCCTTGGTGACACTGGTCACTGCGTTAGCACAGGGGTCGAAAATCCGTCTGTAAAGATAGATAGGGAGCAGTTGAGGCTTTGCAGGCCATCGGGGCCCTCCTGCAACTTCTCGACTCTGCAGTTAAGCCTGAAACCCGCCAGCGACCATCTGTAAGCAGATGGGTGGGGCTGGGTCCCAGTAAACTTTATTCCTGGGCATTGAAATCCGAATTTCAGGGGTCCCTGGTGGCTCAGTCAGGTAAACGTCTGACTCTTGGTCTCAGCTCAGGTCTTGATCTCAGGGTCATGAGTTCCAGCCTGGTGTTGGCGTAGCACCTACTTAACAATAAAAAAAAAAAAAGGAAAAAGAAAATAAAAGAAATCTGAATTTCGTATCACGGTTGTGGGCCGCAAAATACTCTTTTGATTATTTTCCCAGCTGTTTGCAAAGAGAGACACCATTCTGAGTTCGCAGGGTGTACAGAAATGGGTAGCAGGCTGTTTGACTCACAGGCCATAGTTTACAGACCTGATTTATCATCATCCAGATATAGTCACTTCCTTGGCTCGGGACAAAAACACAACTGTTTGTTGTAGAACTTCAACTTGACTACTCCTTCTGGCCACAGCCAAACATCATGTACCAGGAGGAGCTTTCATTCCATCCCTCAAGTGCTTCCACTTGTTAAACCAGAAGCTTCCATGGTGCAGCAGGAAGAGCATTAAGCTCCTCAGAGCCTACGCATGTGCCTCTCGGGCGTCCCAGACACCAGATCTGATTATTACCACACGGCTCCAGTGCAGCTCATGCAGGCCAGTTGGCTTTGGCCATCTAAAAAAAGCTTCCCCCGCCTGTCTCTGTGGGTAAATTCAGTAGTGGAAATAGGCAGGCCTTTGGTCCCGGGAGACGAGCCCAGAGGGCACTTTGGCCATCGGGGCTCTAGCGGCGAGAGCCAAACCACAGCTGGGAAGGGGTGTGAAGGGAGGAGTCTGCAGCAGCCCAGGAAAGGGCCCAGCTGCGGGAGGACGGCAGGACGGGCGGCCCCGGGAGCCCCAGCGTGGCCGCTCCTGGAACCTGCTGGCACCTTGCAAGACGGGGTGCGTCTGCGATTTCCCCCACCTCGCTCTCCCCCTCGGTGGGCCCTCCGCTGCCTGCCCTTCTTGTGCTCCCCAGATCTAGTGGAGGACATGGGGTGCTCGGGGCTCCACATGGTCTCCTCCTCCTCTGTCGGGGCCCGGAGAAGCGAGTGCTCATCCCTGGAGCCAAGGAGGACCCTTCGGAGGATCCACTCTGGGCATCAGTAGCGTTAAGGTGGCTTCACCCCGGGAACCTTCTGGGCTCACTCCCTGCTCCCCTCTCTCTCTCCCCACAGGCACTCGATCTGTTCAGTCTTTGCATTTTAGATTTTTAAAGACTCTGATGTGAGAATGGGGGGCGGGGGGTATAATCAATCCTTGTATCCCTATTCCCCTGCACGTGGTGACTCCCCCATTGGTGCAGTTTGTTGATGGAATGTGGAGGGAAGCCCTGCAGAAGGGGCCTATGCAGGGCAGTCGGGGCTCTCACTCACGGACTTACCCCCCCCCCCAACAATCCCTTGCGTCTGCTTTCCTTTTAGACCATTTCCCTGCTGCACCCTGCATTGCCAGAGTGAAGGTGGCCTGGGGGGCACGACCATCACCCCGGGACCTCCAGCAGCACCCTAACGGGTGTGGCTACGAGGCTGTGCCACATTGTGCCTTTTTACTTTACCCCGTGTCTCTACACACAACAGATCACACGTGCGCACACACACACACACACACACACGGACAGTTATTTTCCATTTATGTAAGTCACCAATTTCCATTACAGAATGATAAAAAGGAAAACAGTCCATAACTGCACAGGGAGTAATCACTGTTAGCATTTTAACAGCAGATCTTTATCCTGATGCAGCCGTTATCGTGCTCTCGGGCCACCAGCCCAGATATTTGTCAACGTGGTATTTTGGAAGAGCTTAATGGATTCTCATTCAGATATCGGGTCAGCTACTCCGGGATTTCTACGGGTGACGCGTGAAATAATTTGAGGTGGAAGGGACGCCGGGGGGCTCAGCGGTTGAGCGTCTGCCTGTAGCCCAGGGTGTGATCCTGGGGTCCCGGGATCGAGTCCCACATCGGGCTCCCTGCGTGGGGCCTGCTTCTCCCTCTGCCTGGGTCTCTCTCTCTCTCTCTGTATCTCTCATGAATAAACAAATAAAATCTTAAAAAAAAATTGAGGTGGTACACAGATGAATTTGTTTTCTTGGGGATCCCTGGGTGGCTCAGCGGTTGAGCGTCTGCTCTCGGCCCAGGGCATCACCCTGGGGTCCCGGGATCGAGTCCCACATCGGGCTCCCTGCATGGAGCCTGCTTCTCCCTCTGCCTGTGTCTTGGCCTCTCTCTCTCTCTGTGTGTCTATCATGAATAAATAAATAAATAAATCTTTAAAAAAAAAGAATTTGTTTTCTCGTAGGGGCCTTTATCGTACTCACAGCGAGGAGCCCTGGCTTTCCATCTACATTAGCAAACGAGAATTTCCGCAGTAAAGGTAGCAACTTAAGTGAAAGAGACGTGCATGACTTCCACGGCCACGGCCACAGCCATTCAGGATGGTGACGTGAATAATTCGGGTCTGGGGTGCCCTGCGGGACTTGTCACCCGGCCGGGCCCTCTGGGGCAGAGTCACAGCCCATAAGGCGTGGGTCCCCCCGGGGAACCATTGGACACACCCATTGCTAAGGTGCTGGGAAACAGGTGTGCCCAGGCCGCCCGTGGACCTGTCGCTATGGAACAGCGGAGGGCAGGCCACTGTCGCCGGGTCGGCGGCGCCTCCGGGGACCCTGGCAGGTGCCGCGGCTGCACTGGCCCCTGACCCGCAGCCTACCTGTGGCTCCTGGCTCACCGCGTCCTGCCCTCTCGGGGATGCAGTCCGGGGAGGGGATGGCGGGGACCCAGGGCCATGGTTCCTCAGGGCCTGTGGCGTCTGGGACGCTGCGGCTCACTGGGTGGAGGCGCGGAGAGGCCGTGGGCTGGGATGACCCCAGGAGACAAAGGTGCCGTCACTCGGGGAGGGGCCCCCGGGCCCCGTGGAGCACTTGGCCTTTCGGAGGAGGTGGAGGGAGGGTAGAGAAATGAAACTCATTCAGTGACTTTAATAACTATTCCTCATGGGGCCGCCTGGGTGGCCCAGGGGTTGAGAGCTGCCTTCTGCCCAGGCTGTGACCCCAGGGCCCGGGTTCGAGTCCTGTGTCGGGCTCCCTGCATGAAGCTTGCTTCTCCCTCTGCCTGCGTCTCTTCCTTCTCTCTGTGTCTCTCATAAATAAATAAAATCCTAAAAATATAATAAAAATAAAATTAAAAAGAATGAAAATGCCATGCTATGTGTATTTTACCACGATTTATTAAAAAGGTTAAAAAAACATCCATTTCTTTTTTTTTTCCCTTTTCATGCTTAGAGTAGGTCTTTCGTGTCCTTCACATGGTAACACAGCGTCTGTCTGGCCCACGCTGTGCAGCAGCCCGGATACAACACGCGTGTACAAGCAAAGGGGCTGGAATTCGCTGGTCTCTTCATTTTTTTTTTTTTTTTGAATTTTATAGTAATTCCATAAGAAGCCCTCTGCTTCCAGGCGGCCTCACCCCTTCCGGGGTCCTCTGCCTGGAGATGGAAATTTCCACCGCAGCATGAGTGGCACGTTTTGTATCTTTGCTCGCTGAAACGTCGTAGGTGGTGAGGCTCAGTGAAATCGTCCTTGGACAAAGGACCTGCCGAGCAGGGTCCTCTCACCTCTACCGTCCGTCTCCTTGTCCGTGAAATGGGTCGAGCACGGATGGAAACTCGGGGTAGGAATTAATTTGTCCAAACTGGACCCTGATGGTCAGCAAGTACACAGGCCAGCCAAGTTCGCTGGAGAAGTGATGACGATCCTTTCCTCCTCCTCCACCCTTGTCTGGCCCTCCCCTGCGGCTCACCTGGCATCACAGGAGACTAGTCCTCCTCTGCTGACGTGACCACTGAGGCCCGTGGGCACGCTGGTTACTGCGGTGCTTGGACACGCTGACTCTGAGGTCGGGCTGCCCGAGTCCCAGCGTTACCACGAACTCTGTGATCTTGGGCCAAGTTATGTGACCTCAGTCTACTCATCGGTGAAGTAGGATGATCACGATGGTATTGACTTCACAGGCTTGCTGTGGGATGAAGGAGCTAGTGTTTGTGAAGCACACAGAGGGCATTTGGTGCCTGGCATGGACCATAGAAATATTCACTGATGGAGAGTTTGGTGGCGTCCCCTGCAGCGCCAGCCTAGTAACATAGGCAGCTGCCTCTCAGAGTCTCTTGATGTCTACCTGGCTGCATGGAAGCTGTAAAGGCTGTAATGTCTTTTTTTTTTTTTTTAAGACTCTATTTTTTTGAGAGAGCCAAAGACAACACAGGTGGTGGGGGTGGGGGACAGAGGGAGAAGCAGCCCCCCCCCCTCCCCGCTGAGCATGGAGCCCGATGAGGGACGCGATCCCAGGACCCTGAGGTCGTGACCTGAGCCGGAGGCAGATGCTTCACCAACTGAGCCCCCCAGGAGCCCCGAGGCCGTAATGTTTTGATTATAACGATTATTAAAGCTTCCATCTTCTCTCCCTCGACCTTTGAATCTGAATTAAGAAAGAAAGACAACTCTCCTATTAAAAAATAGCAGCTATTAAAAAATAAATAAATAAATAAAAATAAAAATAAAAAATAGCAGCTATTTTAAATGATAAAAGCGGTATATGCTTAATGTAGAAAGTATGAGAAATAAAGAAATTAGTTTACAGTTCATCATTGTACCTGCCCCCTTGTGAGAGCCACTGCTCACATCATACCCTTCCTTACTTACTATCAACTATCTTAATGCTTATGGTTTCTACATCGCTATTTTTTTCTCTTTTCTGGGGCAAGATCCCAGCTGGGAAGACCTACGGGTAGAAAAAGCTAAATAAACTTAATGATTTTATGCTTTATTTTGTCTAGGAAAATGGAACATTTTACATGTTCAGATTTTATTGCTACATGAAAGAATTACAATTCGAATTTGGCCATGTTTATAAGGTCATTTGCAAAGAACTTTAAAATATGCATAACTTCCCTACCAGGCCACAATATTTTAAAAATGGTTTTTCATTTAATGTATTAAGTTAAATGGAATTCACTAATGCTGGGAACATCTGGGCAAGGAGGATAATAAGTTATAAATCCCAAAAGTGTTGGAGTGAATGACTATAAACAACACAGGAGCTTCCTCAAAGTTAGGCCGTTTCTGTACATGAAGGCAATTGTTCAAAATTGGTTTTTAGTTCTGAGGACGTGGTCTGTTGATGTGAAGAATGGATCCACCAAGGCTGGGTAGTGACGTGGGTGCGATGCCCCCGGGGCGCAGAGCTCAGCTTCTCAGTGGGCTAAGGACAGCCCTGGGGTGGGAAGGCTGCGGGGAAAGCAGAAAGAAAGGCATGGGGAAGGTTACAGGACTTCTTTTCCCTTTCCCATGTTGCAAGCATTGGTAACTCATGCCTTTTGCCTTTTTTTTTTTTTTAAGATTTTATTTATTTGACAGAGAGAGAGAAAGAAACAGAGAGAGAGGAGCAGGGGAGCAGGAAAGGGAGAAGCAGACCCCCCCCACTGAACAGAGAGCCTGATGCAGGACTTGATCCGGGGACCCTGAGACCATGACCTGAGCCGAAGACAGACGCTTCACCTGCTGAGCCACCCGGGTGCCCTGCCTTTTGCCTTTTTTGGCCGTCAACCCTGAACCAACCTTGCATTCCTGTCCTGCTCTTCCCTAATCCCAACCCCCATTTTCTGGAAGCCACACAAGTTGCATCCAACAGATGAAAGTATTAAGCATTTTTATGAAAGAGCCGTTGATCTCTGGTGCTATTTTTATCGGAAATGAAAAGCGTTCCTGATAACAGAAAGTATTGGGATACTGGTGATGCCCTGGAGCTCCCCTGTCTATGACAGAACGACCGGGACAGGTGGTGGTAAGGGAGGCGTCTTGTTGGCCTCGCCACTCTGGTCGGAGGTCAGATGGTGGCCTTCCCTTTCAGAGCTGCAGCCGAGAGGAAGGCAGAGATCAGAAGGAGTCAGGGGACCTAGTCAAGGCCGTGGATGGGCCTCACAGTATATACTTTCCCCCAAACACCTGCCTCCTTGGGCAGCAACATGCTGAGGACTCTGGAGTGGAGGCTCTTCTAACCTAAATGCTACAGGTGTCACTGAGGCATCGGGCTGCTTTGACATCTATCCTCGAAAACCTCACCCAGGGCACGCAGGAACCAGAAACTGGCTGTGCTTGTCCCCAACCATCTCCGGGGAAGCCCTGGCTCAGCTCAGCTGGCGCGCTTCTTCGGCCAAACGACACAAAAGTAAGAAAACATTCAAAGAAATGGTAGGTGGCAGAGCAGTTGGAAGGAGTGGGCAGGGCCAGTATTTGCTTTCTTTCCTCTGAGCTCATTACGTACTCTGAGCAGGTTGGCCAGGGAGGGAGGATAAACACTAGTTAGTTAGTAATTCCCGTCAGAAGCCCACAGAATGTCTTTTCTGATTTACCATTGTGTGGCTGGAGAAAACACCACGTCCTCTCTGCTTGTACTTTTTCCCAATCAAGTTCGAAGTCAGTGGCTAGCAGGGCGTGCGGGTGGACGGTGAGCTTGTTTGGTTGGTTGTCCCCCCCACACACACAATCTTCCTCAGGTTAAGCATGTGAAATGTGTGTGGGACACGTTTGGGAAAAGAGACTATTGCTTGGGCTTCATCTCTTAATGCAATTTTAGATCAAATGGAAATGTTTCCTGATTCAATATTTGCTGCCTAAAACTGATTTTCTTGTTTCCAGCCTTGGGAGTCAAAAAGCAGGAAGGAAGGTGTCTATATTTCTTGGTACCACAGTGCCCTCGATTGACCCTCACAATTCATTCACCAGCTTTGGTTCCTACCAAACAAATAAAATCCCTGTACAAGCTGGTGGAAGACGGTCCTTGGATGGACCCATTCTCCTCATGTGGCTGAGCAGTGGGCATCCTTTGTTTATGTGTCTTAATCCCAAATGCAAACATTCTGATTGAATTAGCCTTCAAACATGTATGGGGACGGAGGGTCGTAGGGGAAGGCAGGGGAAGGAGGGTCGAGGGGGAAGAGAGTGATAGGGTTTTCAATTTAAAATTAATTAAGTTTTAAAATAGCTGTGCCACGGGAATAAACAGTAAACCATAAGTAGCGAAGCTAAAATAAGTTTTATGTGATAGGCATTGTCTGTGAGATTTTATGAAATGCACATTGAAAGCTTCGGTCTGAGACATCTGCACTCCCTGGTCCCCACGTTGGCCACGGCCATCGGTAGAACAGATGGTAAAGGTTAAAGGAAATAAAATTTATATGTGTCTGAAAATGCCCTCTCCATACGTTGCCCGTTGCTGTGTGAGCACAATCGAAAATAAGGAAAAATTTAAAATACGAGCCTCAGCCTAAGAATTCCATTCTCCCAGTTGCTGTTGGCCGGTCACCAATGAATGCACCATCTCCAAAATAGGGCCATGTCACTAATAATTACAGTTGACCCTACAGATGTCTTTATGTGTCCGTAAAATCTTTTCATAAGCACCTGTTTTTACTCATTAGATAGCTGCTATTACAACCTGGTTCCCACGAAAACTATGGAACTTGGGGATACTAAACAAAGGCATACCGAAATTGAAAAGAAATATGGCTTTTTCTTGTCGATTTTTCCCCCCATTCCAGTGTACTACTCCACTGTGCAGAATTACGAACAGGACGGCATCGTGGCCGATACTACATCAGAGGAACAAGAGTCCCACGATGAGCAGGGATGGTGACAGGAAATGATAACCTATCATATTGTTGCTTTTTCCAGGCATAAAATAATGTCTTTTTTTTTAGAGAATTTTTTTAAAGATTTTATTTATTTATTCATGAGACACAGAGAGAGAGAGAGAGAAAGAGGCAGAGACACAGGCAGAGGGAGAAGCCGACTCCATGCAGGGAGCCCGACGTGGGACTCGATCCTGGGACTCCAGGACCAGGCCCTGGACTGAAGGTGGCGCTAAACCGCTGAGTCACCCAGGCCACCCCATAAAATAATGTCTTAAAGAAGATTTGTTTATGTTCATAGAAAAGATCATGGTACCATGTTTCTGCCTAATGGCTTCCCATTTTAAACTCAGACCCCCCCCCCCAAACACTAACAAAGAAGCAAAACTAATTAAAAGCATATAGAATGCTTCTGTGAGGGGGCAAAGGTAAAGGATCCAGCAAACCCATGCAAGTCATCCTTGGAGCACCAGTCAACAAACAGCAGGTGTGCCTGAAATATATTGTCGCCAACGCCTTGGTGCTGACGGAGAACCCGACGTTGTTGTGGTGTTTTGTGAACACCTTGTAAACAGTCTCGTAACCACGTGCAAATCCTGGGTCGGGGTGGTGGTGGTGCCGTGAGCTGAAATGCACGCAGCTGGGGGGTGAGGGGGACAGTCACAGGGACATGGGAGGGAAAGCGGGCAGGGAGCTGCAGAAAAGACGAAGGAAGGATGAGCAAAGGACCAGACACCTGCCTTTTCATCACATCTGAAAGCCTTTACACTTTCTTGCAGGGCTAGAGTTCCAAACTCCTGTTCGCACCTAATACACATTATCTTTTGCTGTATGTAGACATTAGGTAATTGCCGGGTAATTAGGTGAGCAGCACAGCATTGACGTCTGTGTGGACTGTGTGCCAAAACCTTCAAGAATACCCACCCGCATGTACAAGTAGACAAATATCTGTTCAAGCTCTTGGCTTTCCCCTGAATCACGTGAGTTCAAAGAGTCCCATGACATGGTATCATAAGCAAATTATATTTTCAATTTTCAATGTAGTTTTATTGTTCTTTTTTTAAGATTTTATTTATTTATTCATGAGAGACACAGAGAGAGAGAGGCAGAGACACGGGCTCTTCCCTGCGGGGAGCCCGACGTGGGACTCGATCCCGGGACCCTGGGGTCATGACCTGGGCCAAAGGCAAACTATCCAGGTGCCCCTAGTTTCATTGTTCATTTTGTGACATTGTGGAATTTTTGTGATTGGAGGAATGGGTAATAAACCACAAAACCAACCTGAGAAGAGGCGCCGTTGGTACGGGAGAGCTGGGTGGGTTCTTGTGTCACGGAGTCGAATGAATCTCACGGACGACAAAGAGTGAGCAAAGTGATAGAAGTTTATTAGGCAGAGAAACAGAGAAAGCTCTCAGAAGTGAGAAGGGTCCCGACAGGGGTGCCACTGAGGGCTTGTAGGGTCTCTTATAGGAAACTGACCAGCGTGCTTGGTAAATTCCGGGTCACTATTGGGGTGGACGTTTAGACCAAACATGGCGGACTTGTAACCATCATAGCAACACACAAGGTGTTTGTGTAAATATCATGAGCCAAAAGCAGGGTGTTCCCTCCCCTCAGGTTAACATCTCCTCGGTAACATTTCTCTACATCCGGGATTTCTGTGAGCCTAGTCAGGTAGCCCATGGCCTTGAGAGTCTTGTGCCATCTTGGTTTGAGCAGGGACTATTGAAAACACCTTCATGACATATTTCTTTGTGGTCTTGTGAGTTTCTGTGATTATTTAGCAGCCATTAAAGGGGGATAGTCCCTAACATTTTGGAGCTAGGGAGCCGGGTTTATTTTTTCTATTTTTACTGTCTTATCTCTATTTTCTTGGGATGGGTAGGAGCCTGACTCTGGGGCCTTTCCCTTATCTTTCCCTGCCTCACCCCGTCTGCCCCTAACTCGTCCCTACATCACTGTGGCCCTGGGTCTCCTTCTTTGAAGGGTGTGCTGTTAAAATTTCCCCCCAGCAAAATCAAATATCCGTGGCATGAAACCTCATGTTGCTGATAGTAAGGGATTTCAGTGGTCAGTTCCAAAATGTCAAAGAATCCTAGTCCTTAGCGTATGACAGCATGAGGTCAGTTCTTAAAGAAATCACTGTGTTGTCTTTATAATGTTCTTCTTTTTAAAAAGGCAGATTTTATTGCCCCTCAATGGCAATTTGGCAAAAATGTCCAAACTTCAGAAGTTTTCATATTACTGGACCTAAGAATGTATCCTCGGCGGTACGCTTCATATTGAAGAATGCTTATGAGAATGTTGAAAATCATAAAGAAAAATCGAAGGGAGGGAGCCTGGGTGGCTCAGTCTATTAGGCATCGGGCTCTTGGTTTTGGCTCAGGTCGTGATCTGAGGGTCCTGGGATCCAGCCCTGCATCAGGCTCTGTGCTCAGTGGGGAGTCTGCTTGAGATTCTCTCCCTCTCCGTCTGCCCCCGCCCCTGCTCATGCTTTCTCTCTCTAAAATAAATGAAATCTTAAAAAAAAAAAATCAAAGGGAAACAAATACCTAAATGTCTCTCATGGTCAGACAGATCATGCTACATTGGCTCAGTGGAGTACATGTAGTCCATTACATGAATTGTTCGTTTATTTGTTTTTAAAGATTTCATTTATTCATCTGAGAGAGCGAGTATGAGTGAGGGAGAGGGGGAGAGGGAGAAGCAGACTCCCCACTGAACAGGGAGCCCAACGCAGGACTCGATCCCAGGACCCTGAGATCGTAACCTGAGCCGAAGGCAGATGCTCAACCATCTGAGCCACCCAGGCCCCCCTCCATACATAAATTTTTAAATAAAATGTACCTAATAGCCTGGAAAATGTTCATGAATGATAGGCTTACCTTTGAGCGTTGGGCTTACTGGATGTAATTGTTGATTGCCTATGGGATTTTCCACACTATCCATGATAAATATATATTACTGGGTAGGCGATAGATGAAAGAGACAAAAATTCTAGTTTTGCAGGATGTGCAGACCAGTGGACGTTATCTGTCTTCATGGGGCCAATCCTCTTGTGCGTGTGGCTCGCGCTGCTAGCACGGCCCACGGTGAGAGAATACAGATTCCCAGGTGTCCCGAGGCAGATCCTCTCAAGGAAGGGCCTGGTCCACAGATCAGCATTTGGCAACCAGTACAGTCCACGTGTAAAGAGGTTCTGCAATTCCAACACAGGCCCAGCGGAGCCGGGCTCAGCAAAGTCCTACGTGAAGCCCATGACGGGTGATCGGAAAACATGAAGCTCCCTGAGAATTTCAGCAGCAGCCCAGGCAAAGCCGAGCCGTCGAGTTCTCTCTTCCTTCCTGAGGCCTGTGCATTCTTGCCAGTTCTCCTGTCGAGGAATCGGCCACTCCTTCTCTGCTGTTTGTGTCTGATTATCAGCAACTTACAACTTCCTGCAAGTTAAATTCCAGCGATGGCACTACTGGGAAGATTTGTATTTTAAGCTCCATCTCTACTGGGGAAACGGAAGGATTTTTCTTCTCCTCCAGGACTCCAGGTCTGGAGCGAGCAGGTGATGGTCGAGATTGCTGAGGAGCAGGGGAGAAGGCTTCATCAGAGAAGCCTGGCCTCCCCCAGCCACCTGCTGGGAAAGGAGCTGGCCACCCACCGGCTTTTTTTGGCCATTCCAGCTCTAAATTATTAATACGAGGATCAGCTCAATTAATGGCAGGTTTTGGGCATTTAGGACTTTAAACATTTGTATATTTAGCTGTTTTGAAGCTGTCCAGGGAGTCAGTGAGGTGTAGAGATCCGTAAGGAGGAGGTGGAGGCACGAATCTGAACACTGGGCCCTACGAGATTGCCCCGTGGGAGTCCTCGCTTCCAGCACACTGGGCCGTTGCCCAAGATGCACATTTCAGCATCACCTCGTATGTTCTTCTCCTCCCTAAATACGCAGCAGTTTTCAGGAAATTTTGTTCCTTGGGAAAACTGCCATTGACCAGAAGACTCAAGAAACATAGTATTTTATTTTATTTTATTATTTATTTTATTTTATTTTATTTTATTTTATATTTTATTTTACTTTTTACTATTTTATTTTATTTTTTATTTTACTTTTTACTATTTTATTTTTTATTTTATTTTATATTTTATTTTATTTTTTAATTTTATTTTATATTTTATTTTATTTTATTTTATTTTATTTTATATTTTATTTTACTTTTTACTATTTTATTTTATATTTTATTTTACTTTATTTTATTTTATTTTATTTTATTTTATTTTATTTATTTTTTATTTATTTTTTAAGAAACATAGTTTAAACCTTTGCAGGATATTCCTTCCCTGACCGCTCCCCTCTGAATCGAGTTCCCTCTACTACTTCCTCACAGAGACATTCTATTTAACAAACATTTATGGAGCACTCACTACGTGTCGTTCCCTGCCCTCAAAAGTTCACAAATATCCACGTTTCATCCTCATGACGATGCCATGAGTTAAGTGCCCTATTGTCCCCTAGGACACGGCGGCAGAGATGTTGGGTACATTCTCTAAGGCCGGTTTTCTAGTAAATGAGAGACGTGGGGTTGGAATCCCTGCAAGCTGGCGGCAGAGACTTTGCTTTTAGGTATTACAGCATGCGGCCTCTCACCCGAGTGCATGTTTATTATTTTTTTTAATTAAAAGAGAAGTCGCTGAATCATCCACGTAAGGTAGCTAAGGACCTCAAAAACCTCAGTGGCTGGCAACCTCAAACATTTATGTTTGCTCTATGCTTCCTCCGCTCTGGGGCCCAGGCTACGGAGCAGCCTCTCCCTGTGGGTCGTTGCGGCAGAAAGAAAAGAGACCTAGCATGGGTTGGTGCTTACAGTGCCCGGGAGCATGATCGATGCTACTTTTTCCCATATTTTTCAGGCCTCAGTGTCACACGATGGAGCCTGCCACTAATGGGACTGGGAGTAACGTCTTCCCCCCAAGGAATAGCATCGAACAATCATAAATGATCTATCACAGTGTCAATGACTTATTACAATCTTAAGGATGTATTTATTATTACTTTTGTTACTAGTCTCGGTTATTGTACTGTAAGCCCCACGGCTTCATACATATGGTATTTGTCACCTGCTAGGCACCCCGCGTATACGTTGAAAGGATGAGCAAATGCACACACGCATTGGCAGCCAGGGGTGGGGTTGGCCAAGGTATGAACTTTGGTACCGAGCAGCGCACTCCAGGCCCCATCCTGCCCTTAAGTTACTGTGGGATCTGGCAAATTGGACTTCATAACCCTCAGTGTTCCGGTCTTTAAAATAGGGCTGATACGGACACCTGGGTGGCTCAGCGGTTGAGCATCTGCCTTCAGCTCAGGGAGTCATCCCGGGGTCCCAGGATCGAGTCCCACGTCGGGCTCCCTGCATGCAGCCTGCTTCTCCCTCCTCCTGTGTCTCTGCCTCTCTCTCTGGGTCTCTCATGAATAAATAAATAAATAATCTTAAAAAAAAATAGGACGGATAAAAGTGCTTATCTCACGGGGGTGTAACAACGATTAAGGGAGCTCATGTTTGCCAACGGTGACCAAGGCAACCCCTGCTTGTTTACTGCGTCGAATCCTCCGTCCGATGTAGGTGCACTATTGCTGGCTGGACCACGGAGAAGAGAGTTGCCAATTAAATGGTTATAAAACCACCCGTAAGGTGGACTCGATTTCGGAGATGTTACAATGCCCCCCAAAATGTGCCGTCTTAGATGAATGATGTCATCGTAATAGAAATCAAGAAGCTTGCGCAAGTATTTTGTTGCCACCAAGCTGGTGATTCATGAATGGCCCGATTACCCCAGTGACAGGGATTTTTCTTTACCTCTGATGTGTCAGACACCGTGAGCTGCTTGTGCAAGAGCCAGGGCCCTACCCTGGGCTCCCCCTTTCTGGACTAACCTGGGTATGTCTGGGTGTTTTCGCTCTACCCAGGGGAGGAGTCAACTGCAGTAGCCTCAGGGAGTTAGTCATACATTTTCATCCGATTTTGGCCTCATTCCCTTTATTAGTGGTTGGTTTGAAGACCGCTGCAGGACCTAATTCTAGTTGAATCGGACCTCGGAAAAAAGTGTCCCTTCTACCTTCTGGGGACGTTGTGCTTCCCAATGAGAAGACCCTCACGCAAGGAGAGACCTCGCTTCTTGCCGGCAGAGAGGTGTGTGCGCCTCGGTGGCGTCTGGAGTCCCGGCAGCTGCGTGGCCACAACGTGGAGAGGAGCCTCACAGGTGACAGCTCGCGACTCAGAGGGCCATTCCCACCTGGTGTCTACCCATTGGCTTGTGACGCCTCGAACGCCTCTGCTCTATCACTCTGATGAGGCCAAGTGGTTCCCCATCATTCTTGCTTCCACATTTACGCCTGGTTGGCTCTCCGTGGGGAGGGAGAGCTGTCTCAGGATTCGCTTATCCACCTGCCCTATTTGTCTATTTCCGCACAGCCCTGCGGACTCGGGGCTCCCCTATTTTATTCAGCGTGTTACGATTTACCACCGTCATGACTTACTGCGATGGTCAAAATCACCCTAGATTTGACTAGTGGGAGCCCCTTCAAGCGAGTGTCTCTCTTCTTTTGACAAGTTCCCATCATTCTTTGGGTACGTCCCTACTTCTTGGCACACAAACAACTTCTAGGCTCATTCTGCTCATTTCCTAATGCAGCCCTAGGATCGCTCATTTCTCTGAGGAGCCCAGGTTCCTTCCAGTGGAGAATGCTGTGTGGACACCAACATCTGGACCCTGGTGTGCTCGTGGCTATGGTGATGCTGATTCCCCGGCTCCTCCAGGGTACCCAGCTAGGAGATCCCTGTGCACGTAGGCCGGTGCCTTGGCCTCTTAGGGCTGCTGTCCCAGAATGCCATATGCTGGGTGCCTTGTAAACGGCAGGATTTTGTTTCTCACGGGCTGGAGGCTGGAGGTCTGAGACCAGGGCGCCAGTGTGGCCAGGCAGGGGTCTGCTTCCTCATCAGGCTTGTCATCGCGTCCTCACCTGGTGGGAGACCAGGGGGCTCCGGGGTTCTCTTTTAAGAGAACATGAATCCCATTGGGGACAGCTCCGCCCTCATGACCTGGTCACCTCCCAAAGGCCCCACTCCCTAACAGCATCACACTGGGGGTTGGGAGACAGCATATGAATCCCGGGGGGCCCCGGATGTATATCCATAGCACACACATTTTTACCTCTATTTATCTGCATGCACCATGTGCAAATGCTGAGCGTGTGCTGCTATTTCCATCGCCCTCCCTATGCCTTTCTGGCTTTCCACTCCTTCCACAGTCGCACCTCTCTTTTGGACAGGGGGGGACCTGGCTCTCATGACCCCAGACCCCTAGTTGTCACCAATTTTATTTTCTTTCCTTTTTTTAAAAAAATTATTTATTTATTTATTTATTTATTTATTTATTTATTTATTTAAGTTCAATTTGCCAACATACAGAATAACACCCAGTGTTCATCCCATCAAGGGCCCCCCTCAGTGCCTGTCACCCAGTCACCCCCACCCCCCACCCACCTCCCTTTCCACCACCCGTAGTTCGTTTCCCAGAGTTAGGAGTCTCTCCTGTTCCATCACCCTCACTGATATTTCCCACTCATTTTCTCTCCTTTCCCCTTTATCCTTTTTTTAAAAAAATATTTTATTTATTTATTTATTCATGAGAGACACAGAGAGACAAAGAGGCAGGCTCCATGCGGGACTCCATCCCAGGACCCCGGGGTCACACCCTGAGCCAAAGGCAGACACTCAACCACGGAGCCACCCAGGCGTCCCTGTCGCCAATTTTCTGATACCACCCGGCTGCCACCCCCTTTGCGCGCTGGCTCCAACCATCACGACGCCTGACCACCCCGCGCTACCCACTTCATCCGGGCTTCCCTAACGGCTTTTTGATGAAGGAAAGACAAAAGGCAATACAGCTTTATCTAAAGAGCTTCAGAGAGGAATAAGAGGGGGGCAGAAGAGGAGTTCGGGAGAGATCTTTAGTATTCCATTTAAGGCCTGCTGCCGTCTTATGAGAAAAGCAAACTATTCCCTCCGTTTGGTGGAGGTGGAGGTGGAGGTGGAGGCCTTGCCTAAGTCCACACCGCTGGCCATCAGTGAAGCTGGGATTAAACCCAGGGAGCGGAGCCCTGGCCTGCAGACTCAGACACAATAGTCCACGGCCTTTTATCTGCCGGTCCCTGCTGTTATCCGCGGCCCCACATTCAATGCCTTGATTAGTCTAGGAGCCTCCCCTGGTTGAATCGCTTAGCACCTAACGCAAGAAGAGTTTACTCCCAGTGCTAGAACTCATGTAAACAGGGAATTACATTATCACAGCTACATGTGGCGTTATAATTACATCAGAATGCAGCCCAGTCACTGGCGCGTTGTGTGCGCCACACTGTCGCCATATTAGCAGATGTTCAGTCTTACTTTTATTAAGCATGACAATGCCCAGCAGGATCCATTTTGTCTGATTATCCTCAAATGGAGAAGAATATTAAAAGGCAGGATAATTAAAAATATATGCCCAAACAAAGGATGTGTCTACGATTCCCTTCCCAGTGCTTTGAAATAGTTCAAATTTCTCAGCTGGCTCTCGTGCGCAGAGCACTAAAAGGATGTCTTAAATTTAGACATATGTCTTCATTCTGTTTAATGTGCCAGAACAAAAACATAGCTGGAGACCACCATGAATCGATGTCTAAGTGCTGGAACACTAGAGAACACTCGTATTTCCACAGGGCCAATGTCATCATAGAGTTTGTGATTGCACTTTCCCCTGCGAGAACGCAGCCTGCTATTTTTAAGATTTGCTTCTTCTACGTCTAGGCCCATATTCTTCCCTGAGTCCACGTAATGGCTTTCTTTCATTTGATGCAACTTCAGAGAATTCAAATCGTGTTCCCATTAGTGACGATGCTTTCATTGAGAACGAGGGAAAGATCCTGACACTTCCATACAAGGCAGCAGGCCTAGCAACTGCGTTTTAAAGGATGAAAAACGTTGGTTAGGTAAATTTATCGGAATATTTTTCAGGTCTCATTGTGCTTAGGGAGACTTTAAAGAAAGCGAGCGCATAGGTTTGTGTCAGAAAAATATGTGATTCTCCGCATATGGCGTGCTAAGTTGTTCCAGGGGACTGGTGGTTAGGATTTTGCTCAAGATAGTGTGGCAGCACGAGTATTAGTGAGGAGATCCTAGCAGGTCATACTAATCAGTCCCTGGATGCTGGACCATGAGGGTCTCAAACCTTAGGAAGTCTCCTCTTGAGGGTAGAGTCAAACTGGAATGTCTTCAGGGGAGAAGAAATATGAGATGATGGGATATGCCAAAGCAATGAAGTGACTCTACCTACTTTGAAATAGGAAATTAAAAATTGGGGACTTGATGTTTATCTTAATGTATTTGAAAAAATGTCATATAATCAAGAGATTAAATTTTGGGCTGGGCCAAGCTGGTATACCTACTAATTTAATTCATGGAGACATAAAATATTTTCAGTGTAAGGAAGGTCTTGCTGACCTAAGGAAGTGGAGATCCTTCATCACTAAAGGCATCCAAGAAGATGCTACATTATCAGTGACGTGATAGAGTAGCACTTCTCAGGAGGTAATGTGCATGTATATCACCCAGGATCTTGTTAAAATGTGGATTCAGGTTCTGTAGGTCCATGGAGGGGCCTGGATCCTGTTCCCAGGGGACTCCTATACTGTTGGACGACAGGCCACTCTCTGAGTGACAAGGTCCGAGAGGAAATTAAAAGACAGAGAAATTCATTCACAACATGCCATGGGCCCAAGGCCTTGGCACATCCATGGAGAAACTTGACTTGATAGGACTGGGAGAGAGATAAAATAAAATGAAGAAAATATAGACATCACCTTATTGCCACAGCTGAGAGTTCCAGAATAAAACTGAGCCCCAATGAAAATAAACACTCCCAGGACCAAGCAGGCCCACAGCAAGGGGGAAGCCGTCCCAAAGCGGGAGATGTTCGGTGAGGGCGAGGGAGATGGGCAGCACGAGAGCCACAGACAGTCCAGAAAGAGCTTCCAGGTGAGTCTTTGTGCCCACACGTTTGCCCTAAGGCAGCCGAGATGGTCCAGTTGGGCAGACGCTGCAACAAGGGAGTGAAGTTCGACAGCAGGTTTCTCCAGGCAGCCTTCTGTCCTCAGGGAAGGTGAACTGAGAAAAGGTGGAGTTCTGAAAACCTCAGCAGGAAGCTGCAAAAACTCGGGACACAGCTGAACTCTCATCATCACTGGCCACTTGGTGGTATTGGTCCAAGACTACAGAGTATCCACCCAGAGACCAAGTGCAGATTCCTCTGCTGCCTTATAGGACCGGGTTAGAACTGAAAAGCTTTAGGAGCACATACGCCTTTGATTAGCCGAAGAATCTTCAATTGCTCATAATGACTGAGTCCACCAAAAATCCAATTTGGACATTTAGATATGGTAATACTGTAACAGGTGCTTTCCAAAGGCTAATGCTCTTTCCAGAACTCCTCTTTTTATCCAAACTGGGGATTCCTGTATCCGTGTATATGCTCTTCTGTATTTATTTTTCCAATTTCACATTTCACTAGGAGCTTCCACAAAAATGTGTGTTAACTTTGAAAGGATGATTGAGTAACTCATTCCATTAGGGGTTTTCTCAGATCCCTAGTGTCTCATTGAGGTTGAACTTGGCCATCTGTTCTGTCCAAAGTGGAGCCTCAATCTCTTGGCATTAATACAAACCTCCTTTCCTTTTTCTTTTCCTTTAAAGCAGCATTTTAAATTTACATGTTCAAGTCAAAATCATCAAGCTTTTCATAACAAATAAGTGATAAAATAAAACGTAAAGGAAAACTACGTAGCTTCCTTAAACCATCATCTTTGCAGAGAAGCTACATATTGATAGATTTGGTGCAATTCTACTCTCTCTCTCTCTCATTTATATTTTATTTTATTTTTTTTAAAGTAATCTTCACACCCAACATGGGGCTCGAATTCACAACTCTGAGATAGAGTCACATGCTCTACTGGCTGAGCCAGCCAGGTGTCCCACTGCAATTCTTCTCTTGATGACTAGATTAAAATCAACAGTAAACGTTGGCTATCTGATTTCTTTAAAGCAGCAGAATTGTTATCGAGATGTCAACTAATACTGGATTACATTTCAAAATTATATTCAAGGGCACAGACAGGTGTGTGTTAAATTTGAAGAGAGTTCAAGAAATAGTAGTAAAGATGAGTAAGGTTGGAAAATAAGACTGATAAGAAAGTATTAGGAAAGAATCAACTTGCAGAAAAAGAAAAAAAACGAGAGCAATTCAAAACATTTAAGGTATTTTCTCTGCTACTAGATGATATTGTCAACTTGCAGAAAAAGAAAGAATGAGAGCAATTTAAAATATTTAAGGTATTTTCTATGCTACTATATGATGTTGTAGAAAACTGGAAAGATCCTGAAAAGTATAAATGTAAAAAAAATTTAAAAAGTCCACTTACAAGCCATCTGAATCAAGAAAATTTTAAAAAGGATGTGGGGTGTGTGTGTATATGTCTGTGCACGTGTGCATGGGTCCGTGAGTGTATGTGTGTGTCATAATCCTGTGAAAAAAACAAAATAATGTAAGCTGACTATTTAGCAAGGGAGATACAGATTAGTTATAAGAAAAAAAGCTCTTATTTTTTAAAAAATTATTTTATTTATTTATTCATAAGAGACACATAGAGAGAAACAGAGACACAGGCAGCAGGAGAAGCAGGATCCCTGTGGGGAGCCCGATGTGGGACTCGATCCCAAGACCCCGGGGTCACGACCTGAGCCCAAGGCAGACACTCAACCCCTAAGCCACCCAGGTGCCCTGGAAGAAAGCTCTGATAATGAGTGTCTTTTGTT